>NW_027121909.1:0-2788064 GCF_030686945.1 Centruroides vittatus | reverse complement strand
CTCCTTTTCGATCGAGTTTTCTCCGCGAATTCGTAACCGATTCTGGTTCTACAAACTTCGTTAGATAGAACTCTTTGTCGGCTAACGGTAGGTGTTTATTTTATTCGCTTCCGCCGATTAGTTTTTTACTTTTTAACGTTTTTATTTTGTGATCTTTACCGCCCGCATCCGGCCTCCGGCCCGCGATTGGACCGATTGTTCGACGGTTTTTGGGAGCCCGCCTGGCCGTTTACCTCGTGTATAAACTTTATTTCTGTACGTTATTTATTAGTTGTGTTATTCGCGTTTTTGTTCTGTCTCGTTAGACAAAGGATTGTCTAACGTTGGCATTTTTTGTTCTCTTTCGGCGGGGTTAACCGTATCGGCGCGTTCGGGCTTTCGGCTTTTTGTTTGGCTTTCCGTGCTTTTAATTTAACGTTTTTTTGTTATCTTATTATTTTGCACTGGTTTTTTTGCACCTGGTGTTCTCTGTTTTGCTTTTAACTTTATTTTTGGCCGGTTTCGCTGTCCGGCTATCTCGCGCCGTTCGGCTTTTTGTTTGCCAAGGGTTTCCGTTTGGTTCTCGGGATTATTTTCTTACGGATTTCGGTTACGCCTCTAGTGCTTTTTTCTACGCGTTTTGTTCTCGTATATTTCCTATTATTTTTCCTGTATCTACGTGCTATACGCCGATCGGCGTATTGGGCGCCGTTTGGCGAAGTGCGCTCTGAACTTGTGCTCCTATTTCTCCACCATCCCATTGCTTCACCCGGTCAATTTCTTTTAATTATCGGTCATTAAAGGAGTTTTTCTTTGGCCACGGACCGTTTCTTTGCTTTAATTACTATTTCATTTAGTTATTTATTTTTTCCTTTAGCTCAGGGGTGTCCAACCCGCGGCCCGCGGGCCGCATGCGGCCGAAGGCAAGTTCTAAAGCGGCCCAATGAACGCTTAAACAAAACCGACAAATTTTTTAATTTTATTTTTATTTATTCATTTAAACGGCATAAACTCAAAAAAAAGTTTCACAAAGCCGTAAACTTTTATATTTTATTTTTGAGTAGAAAGGAAATGTTTTCAAATACTTGAAAATGTGTGAATGAGGAAGGAATACTAAATAAAGCTGGAGTTGTGGCTCAAAGGATTATAGACCCAAATCCAGGGAATCGAGAGAAAGGCCAAAAGATAAAAATTAGTGAGAAAGGTTAAATTGACCTTCTGTTATGCAAATATTGACCCTTAATTTTCCAACCTTCCTCACTTCTTTATCTTTTGTCCTTGCATTAGGGTCTATAATCCTTTGAGTTCCAACTCCAGCTTTATTTAGTATTCCTTCCAGCGTTGCAAGATTTGGCTACTTTGCGCCAAATTTGGCTACCCATTTTTTTAGTTTGGCGTAAAAAATATCATTTGGCGCATTGGCTACTTTTTGGGTTACAAATTATTTATAAATAAAAATTCAAATAAAAATGCACTTTAAAATGGTGTTTCGCCATTTTTTATTAATTAGAGACCCAAATAAAACAAATATTTGTGTTTTTCAAATAAATTTTTGTTTGTCTCCTTTATAATAAATGAATTTATCTATTTCTAAGTAAAAATTGAAAGTGTCTGTAGAAGTAATTTTTTTAAATATCCTTTTTCTGATAAAGTTTTAATACTTATTACTATAATCTAGACATGTTAATCTTTAGATATACTTGTATATCTAAGGATTGGATTACAAGTATATACAAGGGCGTCGCCAGAGGGGGGCAGAGGAGCAGTTGCCCCTCCCTAGACATGTGAAAAATATTATTTAAATGCTAAGTCATTTATTGCCCGATTTATAATTCCCGCGCGAAAAACGCAAGATTATGTTTTATAAATAAATAACGACTAACCCGTTACAAAGCTATACATCCACAAGAGCCGAATTATCGGGCTAGAGTTGGCTATAATAAATAAATAATTAATAAGACAATTTGGCACTAGAGCTTGGCGTTAGGCGCCATCTCTTACTAAACTTAATAATTATAATTAAATTAAATAAATAATTTTAATAATTTGGAACTGGAGGAAAAGAAATCGGCCCGAAGCGGGACTCGAACCCGCAACTTCTGCTATCCGTGCAGACACGTTACTAGTTACGCTACCCGGACCTTCAGTCCGACTGCCTCCTCTAGTATATATAAGCTAACACGACGACCATCAACGGCCATGTTTATGTTTTAATTAAAATAATCTTCTTAAGCTTCTTAAAATTTATGAATCGTTTTTATTTTACCTACATACAATTCATATCCTCTATCAATTTATATCATCTTGCCCCCCCCTGGCCCATTGGCTGGCGACGCCCTTGAGTATATACAAGATACTTGTGGCCCAAAACTCCATGACTTCTTTCAATGTGGCCCAGAGAAACAAAAAGATTGGACATCCCTGATCTAGAGTAAACGTCGTGAATTTTTCTGAATTTACAGGAATAATCTGATTTCTCGAAAATAGTTTGGAGGGGATATTTTTGAAAATCAGATGAGAGTCATTACCTGTAAAATTATGAAGTATAATGGGAATAAATTTTTTGAATCTATAATTCAAATTGCAGTGATTGTGGGACATTCCCCGAAATTTCCCTGTCAGGTGATCATGGTCTCTTACTCTAATATCATCATTATTAAACCCCTCCTCACATATATGACACCGATGTTCATAATTATCGGGAATAGTATCTATATTCATTTCTACATAAGTATTTATTTTATCTAATAAAATATTTAATTGATTCTGAATATCAAATAAAAAATGCTTAATAGGATCTTTACCACAATAAAAATTACAATATAATAAAGTATCATCATTTTCAATAATAACAATAGAATAACATATAGGTTTATGAATCTGAATAGTTTTAGTAAAACTAGAATTTAGATTTACAGCATCTACATGAACTTCTAGAATTGATTCAAAATCTGCAAAAATTACCACAGGATGATATAATTGCTTTTCATAATTACTAAATTTAGCAATTGCCTTTTCTCCAGTTAGAGTAGAAACTTTTTGATATTTATAATTAGAGCATAATTTTATGTGCTCGTTTAAGGTATGGCTTCTCCGGAAGCCTATTAGACAGCGGGGACAGAATTTTCTAATCTCTGATTTTTCAGACAATAGTCTGTTAAAGTTTCTAATTAGAAAATAATGGGATTTATATAATAACAAATTAATTTATTTTTCAAATTGATATTTACTTATATAAATAGGGTAAATTATTTTTTTTCGTATCCAAATACTTGAATTTTTAAACAATTATTTTTTTCAAATGAGGGGATATTTTTAATATTTACTGGAAATTTTAGAGTATTTGTATTTAAATATTTCAAAAATTTCCTATACGAATAAATTGAATTTTTGTTATTAGTATTTGGATACAAACTAGCAATTATACAGTATAAAAAACAGTAATTATCACTACATTTAATATTCAACAAACAATGCTTATCTGATAGACGTTTGGAGTAGGATGATCTTTCCGCAACCTTCCATTCTCAGCCTTATAAATTCCTAAATGAATATCCACAAATATAATTTCTTTAATAATCCACCCAGACCCATTTTTAATAAACTGATCAATGAAGTTTAAAATTGTGTCGAAAGCATTTGTTAACCTTTCATTGATCATATATTGAGATAAAATATGTTTTACCTGACTGGAGAAAAATATGTCTTGAGTAATAATCTCATTCTCCAAATATTTTATAAATCTTATCTTTAAATTTAATAAAAATTTCATTCTCGAAATTAAATCATTATTAGTTAAAATACTATAAATAGTACCTCTAATATTTTCAAGTAAAATACTCGGATCGCTATAATTAGAGATAAATGCTCTATAACTTCTCACATAACCTTTGAACGCTGTTTTTCTTAATGCAAATGTGAAAGCCATATTACCATAGAATAAATTTTATACACTTAAAATATAATATTATATACTTAACATAGTATTAATTGAACACTGTTGTTCTTAATAAATTTTATATACTAAAAACCGTTATACACTTAAAACATAGTATTAAAACTAGAACTTTAAATTTTACTGTACTCATCTAAATGTTCTTGTATGGTGTTAAATGCTTGTTTATACTTCTTGAAGTCAGTCACCTTGATATTATATTTGTTGGGAGGGTATGACCCTCTGGATTTGCTTAGACACACATAAAAATTTGCCTTAAACTCCTGTATCTCAATTCTCTCTGAATCGCTAATTTTAACTTTAAAGTCAGGAAGTTTTAGTTGCTTACTTTTCTCCTTGGTTAAATCCAAGTCAAATCTCTGTTTTTTTTCGGTAGTCTCCCCAGTTTTTGTTTTTGACGCTCTCTTCTTAGTAGTCTTTTTTTTCGAAATCAAAGTCAAATTCTAGAATTAGTTTATAAAAATATATAATTTAAATTAAGATGGGTAATATTATTACTAAAATAAAATTACGTACCTCCGTCCGATGACATTTTTTCTTTAGCACTAGAAGAATTAGCGAGTAGAAGAATCACTGGGTGAAGAATCGATGAGTAAAGTTTTTAGGAAAAATTGCTCTCTTTTTATCCTCCGTTAGTGACCTACAATCCTGTTTGAGGTGACGCTTGCAAGTAAATTAGGGCACATCCGTCTTTGAAGGTAACGGTTGAAACTAAATTAGGACATATCTGTCTTCAAAGGTAACGCTTCTTAATAGGTATGAGCAAGTGTTATCGACCCTAGGTCATGGGGAGTGTTTGTGTGTTTTCCTGGTTAGGTTATTAACCTTCAAGAGTTGCAGTCATCAAGTTTAAAACAAACTATCTATCCTAAACTTACAAACTTTTTTAATAATCTCCCTATTGTTATACTAACCACTAACACGATGACAACAAAAACCTTCTGAGAGTATAATATAATATTTTTAAATATGACATGGAAAATAACGAGGAAAGTTGCTTTGAGGTGAGTGAGAAGAGTGCAGTTGCAGCATATAGAACCATGATTAGATGACAAAAAGACAGAGGAACTAGAACCCCCTCATAAAAACACATCAAGGAATTAAATCATTTCAGCATAGTATCTTCATGAGAACAAAAGTGTCGACGGCACCATTCATCATCTCATTTAAACTCTATTATTTAATGTAGCTTTGCCTAGTGATACCAGTATTCATTTTACTTACTGAGTGTAGTCCAACAATCTATTCGTGTGTTTTAGTTTTATGTTTATTACACATGATTTTACAAATTATTTTTTAATGGTATGAATTGTAACTTGTGGTATTCTATATTTAAATTACTACTTTTAAAAAAGATGTAATCACACACCATAATACGATACTGCTTAATAAGAATTTTACTCTGCCACAGACAGATACTTTATTTTTAAATACATTTTAAAATTTTTATTTAATTTGATTTTAGTAGTAATTTTATAACCGGCGATTAGATCTGTTTAAATCCCCTACCCCTAGGTAAGAAACACGGAAGTAATCTTTTTCTATAAATACTTTAATTCATAGAGCAAATGATATCTGTAATACCGCCATTAAATCGCTAGATGTGGAAAAATTCGGAGTTCCAAAATCTTCCGAAATTAAAATACTGTGTCCCTATCATTGGGATTTCCAACAACATTGCGGCTTGTGTAATGTCTTTTCATATAAGCATTATATGAAAACAGGTAAAAATATATTATTTTGTTTTAAATATTACCTCATTTTGAAAATATTAAATATATTTTTACTTTATTACATAGAATTATCGGATGTATTCTGAAAACCCCTCCTGCATTGAAGAAAAACATGAATGTAAATTTTGTAAATAAAAACACAATTTTATATTTTAAATAAATTTTTTTATTGAATTACAACATTGATTATTAGTTGTTACAATCGGTTTTGACAAATGAAAATTATTTTTAACAAACTTTTTAACGAATTCATCGTTATAAAATTTATCCGTTACATGTAATTCTGATAAACATAGATTTCTATTAATTTTATATAAAAAATATAAGCAAAAATAACCGCAGTTTAAGGAAAACAAACTTTGGTGAATAATATTATTCCAACAATATTTTTTTGAATTTCGTTTTATAAATCTGATGATATTTGCTTTCCTCGGTTTTAATCCATAACTATCGTAATAAATACAAGAATTTTTATCTTTCGTAAAAAATACCGATACCCAATGGCTTCCTCGCTTATTTCTTTCATCTAAATTAATTATAAATGATTGCTTATTACCAACTCGAAACGGGAGATCGTCTGATGCAAACACTTCCCCAAAATTTCTTTTTATTTTTGGATCGCTTGCTGCTAATCTCTATAAAGTAACGGTATTCATTAATAATCGGTGAATACAGTTCGTGAATGATCAATTTCTAAAGTATTATTATATTCTAACAAACAAATAACATTTACCGTTTTTTGTATCGCCTTTGAGAACTTTAGTTTAATAGCAATGTTTCCCAGCTGGTTCACGCTTATATGGCCCTCAGATCCTGATTTACCGGGGGTGAGATCAAAACAATAGAGAGTATAGCCATCTTTATATTCATCATAAGATATATTTGTAGATCTGTGATGGTGAATACATCCAGTATCTTCAAATAAGGAGATAAAATTTCTTGCGTAAATTTTATTGCTATAGTCCGGACAGTATGGTTTAGCGGGAACCATCTGATTGTCTTTTGATAAACATATATAATTTAAATTATAATTTTTAAAATTAAAAGGATTACGCTTTACATTTCCGTTAAACGCTGAGTTGGAAACTAATCCCAGAGTTATTCTATAGGGTAGCTGACCTATAACTACATTCGAAATACTTGTAGACTGAATTCCACTCGTTAAAGTAAAAACTTTAACATCAGTTCTACGAAATGGCATTTTTATTATACCGGTTTGTAATGCTTTTTCTATCCCAATTTGAACTGATGAACTAACATCTACTTTATTAATTTTCAATGATGCATTTTTAATAATGATTTTATACTCATCGTTATTCGCCATTAGCGCAAAATTTTCTTTAGATCTCTCCAATTTCACCCTCAGGTCCACATTGTTTATTAAAAGCTTTGGCTGATTTGCTAAATCGATATGAAGACGCCCCATTAAATCTATTATTCTACTTTCTTTGCTAATGTTAAATCTTTTAACTAATCCATGGTTAGTATTATTTTTATCTAAGGGATTTATCGAATCCATTTGTCCTGCAGTATCTTTAAAAAATAATGCGCTTGTTAAAAAAGTTTCTTGCATTTCTTTCGAATTAAATAGTAAGGCTTCTAATATACTTTTATATTGGTAATTAACATGAGCGCTAATCTGTTTATCATTTAAAAACATCGTACACTGTGAAAACATACTATTTAAAAAATAATTAACAGGTGTGACTTTGTCTTCAGAACTTAGATTCGATCCATCCTTCTTTAGAATTTTTGCTTGAATGCATAAATAAATTGAATGTAGATCCATATAATGCTCACCCGATCCTGATATCAGAAACTCAATAGGTGCTCTGCTATCCGATATGGTGGCTACTGGATGAGCAATAACTTCGTAAGTATTCTCAATTGCTAGTTGAGTCAAAACAGTATTAAATAGGTCCAATTCTGATTTGAGACAACCACACGAATGAGGATCCATTTCTAATCAGCAAAAATATCGTTAAGTTTTCGCTTCTTCTTCTTCTTTTGTGACTGAATTAAGCTTTTTCCTCGTTTTCTTTTTATACCTAATCCTGTCTGGACTTTTTTAAGTATATCTTGCTTAATTTCAAATCCCACATCTTTAAAACAAAACTTTGTAGATTCTTTAAACAACTTTCTTCCAATTACATCTGATCCTACATTTGATGCAAATTTTAAAGCCTTGCTACCAAGATACTTCCCCACTTTAGAAATTAGGGGAATAGATTTTCGAAACAGATTTGTGAAAAATCCATACCCTCTCTGTATTTGCGGTCCAGCAAAATAATTCCCTCTTCCAAATTGTTGTGTAAAAGGAAAATCGTGTTTCCATATTGTTCCTCCTGCCTGATTGCAGTAATAATTTATACAATCCTTAGAATCGAGCTTCATTTTCTACTTCTCAAAGACGAACTAACGTTAATAAATAAAATATTACGATATTTATATCTGTTTAAAAGATAAAACTAATAATGTTTTTCTCCCAAAAAAGATGATTTCTTTCCCGTTAGCAGTTCGCAGCTCAATTTCAATCGTATCAATATAATTACGGGTTAATGGAAAGTATAGAGGGGACTGGTAAACTCTAACTATTTGATTGGTCTTTTCCTCCATTACAGGTATAACCCTTAAAAGAGGAGCAGATATATCTCCAACACGATGAGAAGCAACAATATTTGAATAAATAAAAATTTCTGAAATTCCTGCAGACAATTCGATTGGATAGTCGCTTGCATATTCACCCTCAGAAAATTTGTGTGTTTTAAACCCTAACAAATCTTTTAATTCGTTTCCAAATTCAATCGTTATATTTTTAGGAACTTTTAAAATGATTTTGTTATTAAGGAGTAATGCTAATTTAGTATATTTAAAAATCCCTAAAAATTTTTCTGCAGATGAATAAAGTCCAATAGGAATAGAAATTTTTTCCTCTACATCAATTTCCTCGACAACTTTTTTATTTCTTTCTATTAAAAGTATAAATTGATCTTTATAAAATTTAGAATTTGATATATATTCCCCTGACTCTGCTCGCAATATTAAATTTGAAGTGCCTTGTTTAAATATAATTTCTTTCAGCGGAAAATTTAATAAATAAAGTAATTTGTGAGCATTTTTTTTCGTAATATGCAGCTCGAATCCTTCTTTCAAATTTATTTTTATGTCTTTATAATTCTTGTCTAAAACGAATTCTGCCGTGTTAGACCCTGTTAATGAAACTATATTCTTGTTTATCCAATCGAAAAGAGTCTCTCCTTCATTTTCTTTAGCTGTAGTTAATGGAATCACATATGTTTTATCTTCTATTTTTTCTCTCCTAATCTTATGTCTACTAATAGTATAATCATTATTATGATTAGATATATTAAACCAATTTCTAGAAATAATAACTTCTGTCAAATCAACCACCCATTTTCCATGTAAATCAATAGGCGGACTCATTTTCACGGTGAAATGAGACTGGTTATTTTCAGGGAATAACTTCATGCTGGCATTGCTTGTCAGAGTCACAAAAAAGTCTGATTGCATCATTTTGTTACCTTCTGTAATTCTTCTGTATAAAATCATCCTTCCAAAATCTCGTTATTTAAATCCTTTAATATATATGTTGGAGGATGAGATGGAAAACGATCATGAATAATAAATATTTCCTTAGTCCAACCCGGTAGGTATCCTTGACTAAATGTTTTACGTATTTTCGAAATTCGAACAAACTCACCAATATTAAATTTAAACGTATTTCCTTCTTTTATACCATACAACTTTTCGAAAATCATGCTATGATGTAGGGGGGGTAACTTCCGATGGAGACATGCCAATACTTCTATGAAAACTATTATTATAACTTTTCACAATATCTGATAATTTATCGATATATTTATAAGAATTACGATAAGTAAATAATTTATATATTTTATTCCGCAAAGTTTTATTTAATCTTTCCACAACTGCCGCTTTTGTATCTGAATGAGTTGAATAATGATTAATTTTAAATTTTTTAAAAAGATTTTTTACTAATCTATTATAAAATTCTTTTCCTTTATCAGTTTGTAAATTTTTCGGAACGTTTCTTTTTTTAAAAATGGTTTGAAAAGCATTAAAAACCGACTGAGGTTTTTTATTTTTTATAGCTACGACATAGCAATACTAAGTAAATACATTGATTACAATTAGTAAATATTTTATTTCATTATTAAATCTAGAAAATTGTTTTAATACAATTAAATCAGCTTGCCATAAGTCGTTAGGATAAAAACTTTTAGTTTTTCTTCGCGAATATTTAATTCGTACAGGTTTATGAAGTGTATAAGTTAATTGAGAAGACAACCATTTTTTAACATCAGATCGCGGTAAATTCGATTCTTTAACTAATTTACTCACACCACCAAAAGATGCTGGAGATTTTGGATTATAGTATATCGATTTCAAAAGTTTTTCCATTTAAAATTTTTCTTCCTCTTTCTCTTAGATTTTTTCGGTTGATGAAATAATGATGGAGAGAAAATTTCCTCTGGAGTTTCGTGTGATTTCGGTTGATATTGTATTTTTTCAGGTAATGTTGTCAAACCTTTGTTTCCAATCCACTCTTGTGGAAGGTTTATTTTCTTTAAAATAGTGTAGGGGGGTAACTTCTGATGGAGACATGCCAATACTTCTATGAAAACTATTATTATAACTTTTCACAATATCTGATAATTATATCGATATATTTATAAGAATTACGATAAGTAAATAATCTATATATTTTATTCCGCAAAGTTTTATTTAATCTTTCCACAACTGCCGCTTTTGTATCTGAATGAGTTGAATAATGATTAATTTTAAATTTTTTAAAAAGATTTTTTACTAATCTATTATAAAATTCTTTTCCTTTATCAGTTTGTAAATTTTTCGGAAAGTTTCTTTTTTTAAAAATGGTTTGAAAAGCATTAAAAACTGACTGAGGTTTTTTATCTTTTATAGCTACGACATAGCAATACTTAGTAAATACATCGATTACGGTTAGTAAATATTTTATTCCATTATTAAATCTAGAAAATTGTTTTAATACAATTAAATCAGCTTGCCATAAGTCGTTAGGATAAAAACTTTTAGTTTTTCTTCGCGAATATTTAATTCGTACAGGTTTATGAAGTGTATAAGTTAATTGAGAAGACAACCATTTTTTAACATCAGATCGCGGTAAATTCGATTCTTTAACTAATTTACTCACACCACCAAAAGATGCTGGAGATTTCGGATTATAGTATATCGATTTCAAAAGTTTTTCCATTCAAAATTTTTCTTCCTCTTCCTCTTAGATTTTTTTGGTTGATGAAATAGTGATGGAGAGAAAATTTCTTCTGGAGTTTCAAGTGATTTCGGTTGATATTGTATTTTTTCAGGTAATGTCGTCAAACCTTTGTTTCCAATCCACTCTTGTGGAAGGTTTATTTTATTTAAAATAGTCCAAAATTCGTTAAAACCAACAGGAGGTGATACCGTTTTCCTATTTCGCATAACATACGAAACGAGGTCTACCATATGACTTCCGATAACAGGTTTCCCTTCAATTGTTAATTCGCCTTTAGAATTCCATCCATAATGATTTCGATCAAGCTTAGCAATTAAATGCGGTATATATTTTTGATATAATTGAGGTACTGATAAAGTTATTTGTTTAATAAATCCATCGTCGTGATCAGCTTTTTCTTTTAGTTGAGATTCTGTTTCTTCTGTTTGGTTAGACACAACAGATACTCTAACAGGTTCTTTAGGAGTGTGAACGGTTTTCTGATATCTCGAAATCAATTGACTTAATAGCTTGACTTTACTGTCGTCAGGTAAATTTGTACTCTCAAGTAATTCCTCGATATTAGAACCAATTCTTATTTCAGGCTTTTGATAACTCATCAGTAATTCGGGAGGAACTAGGGCCATCTGCTTCGCCATTAAATTCTTTTTCCTATTACTTTACCAATTAATCCTCCTGCCATAGACAATAATGGAGCCAGTAGAAGAGGAAGGAATCCACCGGATTGATTAACCAAAATTTTTTTCTTGGTATTTAAAGGAATGTGTTTTTCACTTAATTTCCTGATAATTTTTTTATATTTTCCTAATTTACGAACATCAGCAGGTATATTTCCTCTCCGCAAATTATCACATATTTCGCACAAAACTTTAATCTGATTTGGAGTAGCTTCTTTCAATATTGCTTTTCGTTGAAAAGTAGTAGTCTTCGCTAAAAAAGCCAGCATATGATAATTTTTCTTTACGTTCTTCATTTTATAGGCAAGTATATCCAGAAAATACCTTGTTTGTCAGGAAAACAGGAATCTCTCACAGAAAATTTCTTATCTGTTTTAGGATGAAAATCCAATAACAAATAACCAAATTCCTTTTCTGTTGCTTTTTTATATGCATCCATGAAAAAATTAAATTTTTCCGCAAAAGCCTGACAACCCAAGCAATTCACCTGACTTTCATCACAATTATTTTTAAATAAAATCAAGTAATGAGTATTTAAACTTATATCTCTCATAATCTTATTTTTCGGAAACAAATTTTGCATTATTAAAATCACGCTTACATTACAATGATGAGATTCTGTTGTAAACAAAAATGTTGTTTTTGGAGACAACTCATGGATCAGATCATTGATTATTATCAAATCCCATCCTTCAACAGATTCTGGTAACCCTGGCTTAAATATAAAACTAGTTCCCTCTTTTTAAAAAAGTAATTTATATAAAAATAGCGACCAATCATATTTTCTTTTAAAAAACCTAACAACCAATCGCATGTTTTTAATTAACAGCAATCGTGTTAAAATTTTTAAAAAATAATAAAATGAACTGCAATTTGACTTCAGAGTGTAATCCTCTTTATTTTTATAACTCAGTTTGTATCATTCATTTACATTAAAATCTATATTAATTTAATTTTATACCTCAAAGTGTATCGAAATCTATACTACTAATAATTAAAAGAATGCCACTCTTTTTTTACCATAATACAATTAAATGTTTGAAAACAGGAGATTATTGTAGATACCAATTCCGAAAATTACAATGACAAAGACTATCAACATATCTCGGTGTAGTGATATCAGACCTCCTCGTTCTCCCTCACTTGAGGTTTTGTGAGAACGGGGGCAATTCACCGGCACGCGGTAATAAAGGTTGTAAAAAGGAATAGACAAAGAACCATAAAAAGAAAGGGAAAAAGGCGGGTAGAGGGACAGTGAGAGGAGTTTGGGACATGGGAGAGAGAGGAAGGGCGAAGTGGTGGGCCCTGAGTGTAGAATACAGTTTTTTTTGTGTAGAAATATCTGACTGTTTTAATTTTGTGTGACGAACCGACAGGGCAGAATCTGCTGATTCAGAACGGGTTCCCTACACTGGGGGTTTCGGGAAAAACATATCAATAAGGATTTATTGCTCAGAGAATTAGCAATGATGACTAACAGTTATTGCAGGATATTTCGGTGTTATTTTCGGCACTTGTGCAGTTTAGGGGGTACGGCTATTTGAGAGGTTTTTCTTCCATAAAATTAATCATTTCTAGACTAATTTGACTCAACCATGTCCAAAACACGTATAATTTGTTGGAAATTAGCGATATAAATTATGCTATAAACAAAATATTGTCGGAATACATACCGAGTATACCCGTTTGAAGACGCCATTGCTTAAGCTTGTTTTCGTCACGGAGCGGCACATCGGAAGGCAGACACGTACGAATAGGGTCACGTGACATGTGTCGGTGCTATTCGGTCACGTGACTACTCATCTCTGACGTGTTTCGTAATAACTTCTTTGCGGAAAAATTCGCTGAAATTTGGAGACATAGTTAACAGAAATATTAAAACATTTGAATTTAAATATGGATTAAAATCAACATATAACAACGTATGATAATTCGATAAATAACTAATAATTTTACTCTGCTTTTAAATGGCCTAATCTCTTACATATCTTAAGCAAAATTGAGTTATATTTATTTACAACAAGACATTAAACATCCTATGT
Source organism: Centruroides vittatus (assembly GCF_030686945.1). Lineage (NCBI taxonomy): Eukaryota > Metazoa > Arthropoda > Arachnida > Scorpiones > Buthidae > Centruroides > Centruroides vittatus. The sequence continues at coordinate 2,774,382 of NW_027121909.1, read as the reverse complement.
TGCATCTGACTAATATTTATCATCATAATATACATCATGATAGAATTGTCGTCATTAGCGAACAGTTATACCTCTGTTGTTTCATATAGTCAATAATAATAATAATAAATCATTTCCAATTACAATAAAAATACTATAGGATATTATGATTTATCACGTGATGTCTCCATAGTTCAGTGAATTTTTCCGCAAAGAAGTTATTACGAAACACGTCAGAGATGAGTAGTCACGTGACCGAATAGCACCGACACATGTCACGTGACCCTATTCGTACGCATCCGCCTACCGATGTGCCGCTCCGCGACAAAAACAAGCTTAAGCAATGGCGTCTTCAAACGGGTATACTCGGTAAGTATTCCGACAATATTTTGTTTATAGCATATTTTATATCGCTAATTTCCAACAAATTATACGTGTTTTGGACATGGTTGAGTCAAATTAGTCTAGAAATGATTAATTTTCTGGAAGAAAAATCTCTCAAATAGCCGTACCCCCTAAACTGCACAAGTGCCTTATTTTCTAGCCTTTATCTTCTGTAGAGATTCGGTATGTATTATTCCTTTTCTTTCTATATCATTCTTTCTCTGCTTCCTGAATTATGAAGATGCTCTTTTCTAAAGTTGAGGTTAAATTCTCATTTGAACTCTCCTCGAACTTCCTAGATTATCTGCAATTCTTTTTATAAGTACTGAAGTACAGCTATTGGCTAGTCATTTAGAATGTTATTGGTTCAAAACTCTCAGGAAATACTTCAACAAGATCATGTAATCTATGTCTTTGATAACCATGTCTCTCCCCTTTTTTGCAAAGATGAGAATAAGATCTACAAAAACCTTACAAATATAAATAATAATAATCGACAAGGTTGCGTGCATTTGACAAGAGTAAAACTACCCCTGACATTTGATCGTGTTATTATTAATGAAAACAAAGTTTCCTGACAAGAATATTTACAAAATTAATTAATTACTTCTGTGCTGAATTTTTTTTTATAAGTAAGAGGTGTTTTTTTTTCAGAAGAGTAATCTCATCAAGCAAACCTATGAGAGCAGCAATCTCATGTAATAAAACAAACATAATATAATAAAAACAATTAAATATCTATTTTTATTGCAAACTCTTCTTTAAGTTTAAGTAAAATAATTTTTATATCGATGATATGTTTCATATGAAAGTTATTTGTTTGTTTTTTGAAAATGCCAAGAAATACATTAATACATCAGTAAAAATTAATTTAATAATAATAATAAATCTGTAAAAAACGGAAATTTCATGAAGAACTATATTTAAACTGTTTTAGGTTTCAAAATTTTAGTTATTAAATAATTTTTCTTCCAAGAAATACTTTTTAATATATATAATTTATGAAACATTCTTTAATTGTGAAAAGAAATGTTCTATATTCATACATATTGGACCAAAAACAAGCAAGGTTATTTTATTTTATAAAATAACTATAATGCAATTTACAGTATCTTAAATAATTAATTTGATACAACTACTGTATATAAAACTTTATTTTAAAATATTTTTAAAAGTAAATTAATAACAGTTTTTTTTATTTAAAAAAATATAAAATTAAATTATTAAATTATTTTTTAATTATTTATTTAATTAAGGCAATAAAAAATATAAGATCTAAAGTAGTGAAATGATTAAAAAATAATGTTTAACTGTTAAGCGTTTTACGAAATTAATTAATATTTTTTATGTCAGAATAATAATATAATATAATATATTATGTTTTTAATATTTACTATTACATTTTCTTATATATTATTGAAAATTTACATTAAGTTTACTAAATTTTATTATTCTTTATCTTCAGTTATAATTTTAATTCGTTACACTTACATATTTACAATGTTAAAAACTATTCTTTAGTTATATATAATATTTACTTTTAAATTATACTGGATGTGAAAAATATTAAAAATTGTTGAAGACGATTAAGAAATATAGTAATTCAATCACTAGAATTATATTTTTTAAAATATAATCTTAACTATTACGCTTTATATACAGCAATACATTGTTTTTCTTTAAATATTTATAATTTATAACTTAAAATATTAATAATGTTACATAAATGAATAATTATATATTTATTATATTTAAAATAAAAAACTAAGCATGCATATCTTTTAAAGAATTGCAATTTCAATAGGCCTAAAAGAATTAAATTTTTATAATAAAATATATTACATAATAAACTTATAGCTTTAACTAAAAAATAAACTATTAAATTTTGTCAAACATATATGTATGTATATTTTATATAATATTGACATTTTTGACATTTTATATTATTGCTTCAAAACCTATTTTGGCTTATTTTCTTCTATAAAAATTGTAATATAAAAGTTGTTATGCAAGACCTATACTTCTATAGATCTACATTTTCATAAAATAGTTTCGTTATTTATAAATACAGTAGCCCCTCGTTTATCGTACTTGTCAGGATACAAAGAAAAAGCACGATATGTCCAGCGGCTCATAATAACCAAGTACAAAAAATTTTGGGCTTTTAATAAACAAATTATATATTCTATGCAATTTTTATCTTCTATTTTGTCATGAGCGAGTGTTTCTGATATAAAGTAAGCTTAGTTTTGCAATACTAAATTTTATTTGTTGTTATATCGTATTAATTGACGTTTACGTAAACATCGATACCACGAATGCCCATTTAGCATTATTGGTTCTTTAACATTTAAAGACAAATACTGTCGATATAAACACAAAATATCAATTGCTTTTTTATTATACAGTACTATATTTTATAACAAATCATTATAAAAAAAATCGTGTAATTTATAGTTTTGAATAAAATTTATAAATACAATAATTGAAAATTTAAAAAATAAATATTGAACATATAATAGAACATCCAAATTTATAAAATTAGGCCGCGACTCCACTAGCCGTAAACGGGCCGTAAAACTCCTCGCCGTAAAAGCTTTTAATCACGTGACCATGATATTTTACGCCTGAGCAGGTCGTAAAACCAACGTAAAAGCGAGTTGAGCAGTGTTCAACTTTCGAAGTGAATACGACCGTAAACCGGTACCATCCTCCAATCAGAAGTCAGTTAACACTTGCCGTCCGGACCCAAGTTAACTCGGGCAACGTTTACACTAAGCACTGTCCGGACCCGAGATAACTCGGGCTAATTTAAATAATCGTACGTAAGAACTCGTTGCTCGAAATAATTCAAACAAAGCTTATTTACGTTCTATTGAATGTTGTTTATGACCTCAGCAAATTTCGTAATTTTACACCCAATAGAAATTTATGTTTTGGACCATTTTCTTGGTTCTATCTATAAAGATAGCATATCGGATCGAAAAACTCGTAACATATTTGATTATTTGCGGTATTTGATGAACATCTGTTTAGAAACCTATTGTCCCCTGAGAGTTGTATGAGAATAGTCCGCGAAAATCCATAAACAGCTGTTCTCAAGGACATTTAGCGTTATACACAGTTATGCGTCTGGTGTCGTGTGATCCGTAACGATTTTTTTGTTACGTTAAAGATTTATTGTTTCTAAATAATACTTAATAAGGGAAATAAAGTTTTATACTAAAATGTTTTAGAAATGTAATTCATAAATTGGTGTATTAAATTTTTTAAAATTTTTTTTTGGGAGTTTTTCCTGTAAAGCACAAAAAAACAATGTTAGGTTAGTGAGAATAAGCTTAGCCTATAATATAAATAATAAGATGAAACTAATATAAAAATTATTAGAAAATAACGAAATACATCCGAGTATTTCTTTATTTTCTAGTTCAAATGTGTAGAAAACCTTCTTCCCCCTCAGGCGTTGTTGAGAATGACCCGCGAAATCTCACAGTCAGCTGTTCTCAAGGTCAAGTAACTATTTATAGCGTACTGTAGTGTGTTGTATCTGGTTGCAAGTTTGTGATACATGAATAATAAAATGTATCTAAATAATAGATAATAAAAGAAAACAGTGATATAAGATATTATATTTTCATTTATATAAAAAATACGTGGACAGAAGCTGTGACCATCATTTTCAAATATCAAGCAATACATGGAAGTCTTGTAATAAAATTATTATACAAATAATATATATATATGTATATTTGTATATGTTGATATCCACATCGACCCAATTTCTGGCAGTAGAGATACTTTGGTCAGAATCTACGCTCGATTCTGAGTCGCTGACATCGCTCAAATTATATTCCGATCCACTTTCAGAATAACTATCATCATCATATTCTGTACTAGACATTCTGGCAATAAAAGATTGTATATAAAATCCGTTTTTTATATTACGCGCGAGAAGAATATTTCCCAGATAAAATATACTTATAAACTTACTTGGAAAAGAGTAGAAAACACTTTTCACGACGCACAAAAGCAGAGATATTTTACTAAATCTAAAGGGAGAAAATTTTATCTAAAATCTGTTTTTTATATTACGCGCGAGAAGAATATTTCCCAGATAAAATATACTTATAAACTTACTTGGAAAAGAGTAGAAAACACTTTTCACGACGCACAAAAGCAGAGATATTTTACTAAATCTAAAAGGAGAAAATTTTATCTAAAATCTGTTTTTTATATTACGCGCGAGAAGAATATTTCCCAGATAAAATATACTTATAAACTTACTTGGAAAAAAGTAGAAAACACTTTTCATGACGCACAAAAGCAGATATTCTACTAATGCAAAACCTAAGAAGTGTAATATATATATATGCATATAAAAGCATTACAAAGTATTGATATGAATTTTAGAATGTAGAAAATGTCGAATATTTCTACACAATAAACTCTAAACTTTTATTCTACTCTTGGGGCCTCCACTTCACCCTTCTTCTCTCTACCATGTTCTAAATTACTTTCCCTGTCCCTCTTCCCGCCTTTTTCTCCCTCGGTTTTATGAACCTTTGTCTATGTTTTTATAACCCTTTACTGCCGAGTGCAATAAACCAACAGAACCGCAACTGAACGAAGAGCAGGAGGTCCGATATTAGTACAGCTTCTTAGGTTTTGCGTTAGTAGAATATATCTGCTTTTGTGCGTCGTGAAAAGTGTTTTCTACTTTTTTCCAAGTAAGTTTATAAGTATATTTTATCTGGGAAATATTCTTCTCGCGCGTAATATAAAAAACAGATTTTAGATAAAATTTTCTCCCTTTAGATTTAGTAAAATATCTCTGCTTTTGTGCGTCGTGAAAAGTGTTTTCTACTCTTTTCCAAGTAAGTTTATAAGTATGTTTTATCCGGAGAATATTCTTCTCGCGCATAATATATATATATATAACGGATTTTATATACAATCTTTTATTGCCAGAATGTCTAGTTCAGAATATGATGACGATAGTTTTTCTGAAAGTGGATCGGAGTATAATTTGAGCGATGTCAGCGACTCAGAATCGAGCGTAGATTCGGACCAAAGCATCTCTACTGCCAGAAATTGGGTCGATGTGGATATCAACAATCCTTCTCCGCCTCCTCCACGATTTCCTTTCACAGGAAATCCGGGTTGTCGATTCAATATAAATAATGTCGATCCACTCGCTTTTTTTAAGTTATTTTTTGACTTACATTTAGTAAATTTGATTGTTAGCGAGACGAATCGTTATGCACTGCAACAGCCGCGATCATCCAGGCATCAGTGGGAGCCTGTTACAGTGGGCGAGATATATACATTTCTGGCTATCTGCATCTTGCAAGGTATTGTAAAAAAACCGGATGAGAGGATGTATTGGTCCACCAATGATTTATTTTTCACACCGATTTTTCCTAAACTCATGACTAAAAATAGATTTGCAGAAATAAAGCAAAATTTACACTTCGCGGATAATGCATCATTCGATTCGTCCACCCATCCGGCTCCTAAATTGAACAAAATTTTGGCTATAGTAAATAATCTAAATTCTAAATTTTCGCGTTTATACGAACCAGAGAGAGACATAACTGTGGACGAGTCTCTCTTACTATTCAAAGGTCGTATTTCCTGGAGACAATACATACCTCTCAAACGGTCACGTTACGGTGTGAAATTCTTTATGTTATGTGAATCCTCATCAGGATATCTGTACAAATTTATAATTTACACCGGAAAGGATACTATACTGGATCCAAAATATAACCAGATGCAAATAACTTCCCAAATTGTATTATCATTAGTGGACCCATTGTTGAACAAAGGCCACTGCGTAACTACTGATAATTATTATACGTCTCCTCAGTTAGCTGATTATTTGATATCGCATCAAACAGATATATATGGAACACTCCGTCTAAACAGAAGGGGGATTCCAGATATCATAAAAAGAAAGAAATTGAAAAAAGGAGAAATAGTGGCACAACAGAGGGGAAAAGTGATGATTTTAAAATGGGAAGACAAAAAAACTGTTACGCTGCTATCTACAGTGCACAATGCCACACTTGTATCTAAACAAACGCGTGTTGGTACTGTTCAAATGAAGCCACGTGTTGTCGTTGATTACAACGATACAATGGGAGGAGTTGATCGTTTAGATCAACAACTCCATGATTACCCAGTGGCTAGGAAAAGAGGAAAGAAATATTATAAGAAAATATTTTTTCATTTATTTGATATTTGCCTTTATAATTCTTTTGTACTCTATAAAAAATATGGCGGAGAGAAAAAACATTTAGCATTCAGAGCACAACTTATTGAACAGCTCATCAAGGAATTTCACACCGTAACTAAGGTATATAGAGGTCGGCCGAGGACACCAGGTCCATGTCCACTAAGACTGACAGAAAGGCATTTCCCAGCCTTCATTCCGCCAACAGAAAAAAAAGCAGCTCCCACAAGATGTTGCGCAGTCTGTTGTAACAAGCGTGATGCCAAAATGAAAAAAAATTAGAAAAGAAACACGATATTGGTGCAGAAATTGCGATGTTGCACTATGTCCTGCACCATGTTTTGAAATATATCACACGACTGAAAATATATAATGTGTAAGAAAAAATTTATGTAAATACTGTATTTTGTAATGCTTATATATATATATATATAGGTATAATCACTTTATTACGCGACTTCCGTGTAATGCTATATATTTGCAATTGATGTTTCTGTATACCTACTTTTATATGCATCCAACTTTGTATATATCAATAAATAATTGACATTTTTTAGGTTATAAAATTCATATAAATAGTTTGTAACCTTTCAATTTACAGTACACTAAACATTTTCCATTTAGCAAAGTCTAATGACTTTATAGCGGTCTAAGCCAGCAGGATACTTGCAAACCAGATGTTCATAAATTCTATATAAATGACTTTATATGTATGATAATATTATAGAATTATGAATAACATATCAGCGTTTATGATTCTTGAATAAAATATTATGTATGTTTACAAAAATTTATACAATTCCAGTTTTTAAAATAATCAAAAAAAAAAAAAAAACCTTTTTCTATAAACATCCAATTATTCTGTTATATACGTTACATAGATAGGTCTAAATTCTCACAAATAAAAAAAATTGCAGCTTTCTAATCCGATGTAGAGAGATAATACAGCGTATAGTTTATAACACCGATTGGCGTGGAAGGGGGGTGGTGGTTTTTGTAAATCTAGGTCAACACTTTTTAGTATCGATGATGTATATTTCATTCTATGTATATGTTATTTACGCTATTATAATAACAATAGACTATAATAATCGAATATTACCCTATTATATGAATGATTATATACCTATTTTTTTACATATTTACGGAAGTACTGTAAAACCCGGAAGTAATGACTTTCCCGATACATTCTTTGAATAGAAGCTTTTGATATAACATCTTCTAGTCTAAGTAACTTCAAATAACATAAAACCTAGTGAAATTACAGCTAGAAGCGATGAAAATAACTTTTTCCGAAGTTTGTTTACAATCTGACTCTGATCAAGTGACCTTGAAAGCCATTGGTTCTTTGCAGGAAAATCCTAAACGAACAGTTCTACAAAGACGCACATTGGTTGATATCCAATCAGTCATAATAAAAATGACAAATTAGAGCGTAAAAGACGTAAAAATAAGAACTTGAAAGCCAATTGACATCAAGAAAATTTTTCTTAGACTTACTATAGTAATATAGAGTTTCCCAGAGATATTTATTGCTAAACAGTTTTGAAAACATTTTTACTTGTCTAAATACTGTCAAAACTTTTCTTTAGCAAATCGTAGATCAAAAAACAAACAAAACAAGCCATTTTATAGCAACTGTTTACATATTTACACAATGTAGCTCGATAAGTGTGGCATTTAGCGACAATTTTAGTTTCAGTGTTTTCAAAGGTTGATGATTCGTCAAACTAATATCTCAACTGATACAGAAATAAACCAATTATAGTTTTAAAAAGTTCAGTATTGATTTTATCAGCCAATAACCTGTATTGTTATCGCTAATTGCTTTACAATAGTAGGGGACGGTCTTTCCCGAAGTATTTATGGCCTAGGGGTGGTGACAAAACATTTATTGGTTAAGACAAATACAAAAAAGCAAATCAAAGTTTAGATCGTTACTTTCATTATATATTTTGTCGTGTTTAATTTTTTAAAATTATTTTTTATCGCTAACTACACCTTACCTACGAATGGCAGCTTTTCGGTAAAACACGTAATACAAAAAAGCCGAATAGCAGGGGCCCCTGTAAAGTTGGCTATCCAAAGGAAAAGACACCATTTAGGAACCAAGTTCGATCAATTGAAAAAAATTAAAAAACACTTTTTTTTAAATAAAATAGATGTTTACTTTTAAGTAATAATAATAGTTTTTTCATCTGAAGTCAGTTTATTTTAATAATTCGGACGGCAAGAGGTTAAATCTAGGTCATCGTGACACGGTGCGAAAATGGCGGAAAACGAGTTTTTGTGTACGTTCTCTCGTGGCTACTCTAGAAGATCTAGAAAGATTTATCGAAAACATTCGAAAGTATTCATGTATCTACGACAAGAGGTATCCCGATTATAATAATGGATGCCTAAAACACGCGATATGAACGGCCAAAGGAAAATCCTTCAATTTAGAGGAGTATATAATAAAAAAGCTAAGCTTATAAATGCTGTATATTATCTTAATAATATAATAATAAAAGTCAATATAAGAAAGTAAAGATATTACTTTTACTATATTTGTAATTATAGTATAGAGAAAACTCGTAGAATATAATTGTCGTCTTTATATCGATATATCACGTATACACCGTAATAGTACTGTCGCCGTAAAAAGCTTTGCTAGCCCGACCTCCACCGCAATCCGAGCGCAAACGCAAATAGGTCACGTGATTAAAAGCTTTTACGGTGAGGGGTTTTACGGCTAGTGGAGTCGCGGCCTTAGAGTAAAAATTCTATAAAAAGCAAAATAAAGTTGCTACTGTATAAAAATTTTAGAACTTCTTGTTCAGAAATAAAGAAATCCTTTCCTTTCACTTTATACCGTAAATTCGAAATTTCTCATCTTTATGTGAATTGACGCAATACCATCAATTCACATAAAAATATGAAAGTTTGAATTCACTGAAACCAGAAAATGAGAAGACAGTAGGCTACTTAAAACCAATAAACAGCTTTTAATATCAAAAGGAAACGTAAATGATAATTGATCTGTCTACCTGTTTTGCTTATTTAGATTTTGACGTATTTATTGTTTCACCTGCAGTTGTAGTTTCGAGGACAACCGGACAAATAAAATACCGTATTTCGTTGTAAAAAGAAATTCAATGACAATTGATAATTTAAAATTTATCGACTCAAATGTTTTAAAAATTTAGGGATTAAAAAAGTGCGATATAACGAGAGGCTACTGTATAAGGAAAGAATTTTATGAATATTTCATATTTCAGTTCTTAAATTAACCTAAATAGAGATAGAAACAACCTCTAAGCCTACGTTATTTAATTTAGTAATGAATCGCGTAATAAGGAAAAAGTTAAAATGCAGAAATATATCTACATAAGATACTGTTAGGGAAAAGCGCTTAAAGTTAATTTGCTACGTTAATGATGCCGTATAATTATAAAAAATAAAGACAGCATCAAAAATATGCTATTTAATATTCAGAAGAATGTTAAAAATTTGAAATGAACTATTTGATAGAAATATAACAGAATGTACAGTACGATTCTTTATAAAGTATTAGATATAATGTAGAATTAGATCCAAAGGTAATAGAGCAGGTTAAAGAATTCAAATAGTTAAGAATAGCTAATTAATTGCGAAAGTAAATTACAATGAAACATATTAGTGCAGATAAATAAACCGGAAAAGTTAGCAAAGTGCTTCAATTTTTGAGTATGAAGAAATAAACTAGATAGCAAAAATTAGCATTTACAAAACAGTAATCCGTCCAGTAATGACGTATGGTACAGATTTATGGGCAAAGACCAGAAAAGAAGATAATTGATACGGACAGGAAAAATGAACGTTTTCAGGAGAATAGTAGAAGTTACGTGGTTAGCTAAAATAAGAAACATTGAAATAAGAAAAAAATGCAACATACAATCAATGGGAAAATGGACATGACACAGCATACTGAAATGAGAATAGCACACACAAAGAAAAGTTTATAATTAATTAATTATACTGGCTTATAAATAAAAGCCAAAAGAGAAAAATACACCAGGAAGACGGAGAAACGACTGAAAGACACAACAGATGAGAATGAGGATTTTGTAATAATAGAAAACATCTACAAAGCTTAAATGAAGAAAAAAAAGAAAAACCTTTAAAATAAATAAATAAATAAAGTTATTTATTTATTTATTTAAAAAGTTATTACTTTTTTTCAAAACGAGATAAATAATTCGGACAGAAGTTCGTTTATGTTATATTAAAAATAACTTGTTTATTTTATTTTACAAGTTACTTTAGGTTCATTTATCTTGTTTCACAAATCTATTAAATTCAAATAATATACATATGCATCTATATCTATGTTACAGTCAAAACCCGTTTTTACTTAGAACGCGTTTTAACCAGTTGAAACTAGTTTATTCTGGATGTCTCTGTTAAAACCCGTTTTGTCTAGTTAAAACTAGTTTTAACTCAAATTCATTTTTGACTAACAGTAAATTCTAGTTTCAACAGTAAATTCTAGGATGGATTGTCTATGGAAAAAGAATGGTGATACAAAATATCAAAATTAAGAAATTTTATATTTAACAAATCAGTTTATAATATAAAGAATCAGAATAGATTTAAATAAAGACCATATCCCGTCATCTACGATTATTAAATATATTATTGTAATTTTACTGTAAAACATTCTTAAAAATTATTTTGAGTAAAGTTATTGTAGGAATGTAGCTTTTTACAATTACATGTCAGATTCTTGAAATATATCTATTTAACGTAACATATTTTATTATTAGATATTTTTATAAATATATTTTAAAAACTCATAAAGTAGTGCAATTGACGTTTATCTCCAATAAGGAAATTAATACATTTTGCTCAGATTTTATTTAAACCATGACATATATATCTAATTATCCGTCTAAGGCGATCATATTAATCAGGTAACGTCTAGACGTTACCTGATTAATATGATCGCCTTAAACGGATTGGGAATTGCCATTACGAAAAATCTTAATACGACATAAAACACAAGTAGACTTAAATATTACAAAGGTTTGTGCTGTCTTGAAGTATCTTTACATACTTTAATCGAAGAGCACGATTCTGTGTCTTTATATACATAATCGGTGCTCTTCGATTAAATGAAAAAATATTTTTTTTGTTAATCATAGATAATAAAAAATTAAAATAGAAAAAACAAAATAATTATATCTAATTATATCTATCACTGATTGATAGATTCTGTATAAATGTTTATTCTGGAAATAGAACGTGAGCTGTTTTTCTGCCATCTTGAAATGGTTAATATTAAACTTTGAAATATTTTGTGTTGTTACATATCAGGAAAACAAATCAAGAAAACTCATATAATATTAAATATTGAAATTCATTTTTTTATTGCTCACAAGGAAACAATTTTTATTTTAATTTTACATTGTTTTATATTAACTGGCCTGTTTCTATTGCAACTTATAAAATGTTTCTAATTGTTTTTTTCATTTTTAATATTACTAAATACAAACTTAACTATAGATAAAATGAACAACTGGAAGGAGTTACTGCACTAACTTCAAATACTTCGAAATTTATTTTATTTATTTTCCATAATAACAATCAATGAAGGTGATCTCATAATAATTCCAAGATGAAAAATTGATTGACTAGCAAACAAATTTTATATAAATGCTCCCTCTCCTAAATTGTCATTGTTTGTATATAATCAACTCTTTTTAATAAAGCAATTTATCGTATTATTATTGTTTCCTTTAACAAGTACAGTACCTTTTTTTTTAATTGAGAACTGTTAATATTAATAAGATATTTAATTTTTTTCTCTGATTATATTTATACTTATAATCTTCCAAAATATTTATAGTTAGGTATTCCTTTTCAGAGCTGTCAAGAGCGGGTATGTGGCCGAACGGGTACATACCCGCTCTTGACGAGAGAACGGGGTCCCTTCTCAAGGGTAGAACGGGTCCCTTTTGCCATGTTTTTTCTGTTTTTAACAAATCAAATAAAATGTTTTAAGACTGTCTTTTTATATTAAAAACAGTCTTAAAACTTCAATTCTAGAATACTTTGTTAGAAAAAAAATTATAGGAGTCGGAACCACTGTGGGATCCTAAATTTTCACGGACCTAGAGAAAAATCTCCAGCTCCTGCCCCCGACGATTCTGTTCGTATTTTCCCAAATGCACTGCTAATCACATTTTAGATATAATAATCTTTTTTGACATTTACAGTAATTTAAATAAATATATAAGATGAAAATAAATAATTAAATTGATTATTAAAATTGTAACAACGTTAAAATAAGTTACATTATCAAATTAGAAATGTTTACTAAAGTTTTAAACAATAGATTTAAAAATTCTCATTATGAACCGAAGTATCTTCACAATAACTTCCTTTGTCCGCGCAAATGGTGAACGATAGAATGAAATGAATAAATGTAGCTTTGTAATTCAGAAATAAATTCCTAATTTTATTCATTCATTTTCCTGCAGTACCTTTAACAATTGATGATAATTGATGCAAAAGTTCTACATATATTTTCTGGATTTTAACTCAATTGTTCATTATTTCTTCTCGAAAAGAAATAAAATAAAACGGAACATTTAGTGTCATTCTGGTTGAGTGATAAGTCTCCTGCCGTCGTGATACATTAAAGACCCTATTTTCCACATTGTGAAAGATTATTAAGGTATTCTTCTATCATCAATAAAGATCCAATTTCGATTTCAATTCAGATTTTAATTTTGTAAGGATAGATGGATTTCTATTCTTCACTTATACTTGTTTCTATTAAGTATCAAACTCATTTCTAATTAGGCAAACCTGGTTGAAGATATATATAACACAATAGGAGATAACAGCTCCATGGATATTCCAACCTAAAAACTATTAGTAATAAAATGATAAAAGTTTTTTGCATTATTTAATTCATTAATAATAGACAACCAGTCGCATAACCAGAAAGCCGCACCCCTTTATCTTTATAAGTAAAGTACGAAAAATATAAAGTAAGTACAGAAAAAGGATTTGAATGTGACAAACGAACTTACACACACACACACACACACATATACTGTACAATATATTCTTCATCCACATTGCTATAGGGGTGTGAATGTACTGTACATTTGAACGTTCTAATTCGGCTCTCCTCTGATATCGGATTTAATTACATTACTGTAAGTAATTGAACTTGCTTTGAAGTATTGAGACATCCTTGAAAATTATGTTTGCTATAAATTTATTAAAACATAACAAACTTGATTTTCTAATTCATGATCAATGGGTAAATATATTTTTTTTTTTTTTTTTTTTGAGTTTGAAATCAACAGAAACACAATTTATATTATACTAATAGGTCTACATGATATATTTCTCCATATTTTGGTTTGAAAAATTTTAAATAAAAGTTATCATATAAAAAGAATATTAATATACGTTAAAAAGATTTTTAAATGTATCAAAATATATAGCTTATTCTTCACACTGTAGAAAGAGACCGAATGATTTTTCTAATCTTTATTTGAAAATCAGAAACAGTGAAAATTTCAATTTCTTTTAATTTAATAAATTTTCATTAATTATACGCTTTTAACAGTGACTATGTTTAATGTTAACGAATTTTTTAAAAAAATTTTATATTCTGTAAAATTTAAGTCAGAAAATTTCAGTTTCTTATAGAGTATATAATATAAAAAATCCAGCAACGAGTTGCATTAAAAAACAAATATTATTAATCATAGTAAATAATATTGTTTGTCGAGTCATCTATTATGATATTTTATTTAAAAACTTCTTATATAATTCACTATTATAAAACGGAAAAACGCTTAATTAAACCTACTAAATTAAAATTTAATGATGGTAGGGATGAAGTTTTTATAAAAACGTATCCCTGTCCTTTTGGGGGAAGTGATGCGTTTTATTTATTAAAAAAAAAATTGTAAATGCTAATAACGAGTAAAATCTCATTAAGTACGGCATGTTGCTAGATATGACACGTGACCACTCATTATGTCCCACATCCTCATTCTTTAACCAACGAAATTTAATATGAATAGCATCAATGCCCCTTACACACAAGCTATCCTGTCAAACTTCGTTTCTTAATTTTTACTCCTGAGATATTAAACGAAAAAAGAAGTCAGTACACACAAACACACGAAATTTTCCTCCTTTTTTGACTTTTTTTGGAGTTTAAGAATCTCGTAAAGTGGAGATTTGCAAAACATCTGAAACATAAAATTTAGCACGACTGAAATATTTTCCCTTGTTTTGTATACATAACAGTCAAGAAAGTAATTAGTAAAATTGAACTTAAAATTCTGACTGAATTTATGAAAAAATATTAAAAAAACAGAGAAATTTTCTTTTTCCGTAACGCAAAAATATTTCAGAAAAATCAAGTTCAATTTTTCTGTTGTCATTTCTGTAAATGGAAAGTGATAATCAATGTGACGTCCATAAAGCTATATGAGAGATAACGAAATCACGCAAATTGTCGATCGCTTAAAACAAAAGGCGATTATAGATTATAACGCTATTGCAGTACGGTTTTAGATGCCCTTTAATATCTAATTTTTGAAAAAGAATAAAGCATAAAACTGAAGAATATAATAAGTGAATAATTTACAGTCGAACATATAATCTTCAATCTTCAAGAACTCCAAGACTAATAGTAGAGGTTATTCGATTTTCTGTTTCCCACAAAAGAAACGTTAACGTATTTTAGAAGAAACGATATCGACGTATAAATAGAAATTTATCGTATGTATTTTCAGTTTCTGTTTTCTGTCGCATCTACAGATAACTTTTACTAAACATAATTTAAAATTCAACATGTTCTATAATTTATACAGTTTATTTGCAAATGTTGCTTTCTTTATTTTCTTATTTCTATTACGAGTAAGCTAAGTTAGAAAATGTAATCAAAGACAGTATTATTATTATAACTCAATAAAGATAAAATTTGATATTAACTAATTATATTAATACGTATTTCATTACTTAATATTGATGACATAACTATAAATTCTCGTACTTTCAGTAAGCCTTTTAAGGAGACGGTTGATTCAATACAAAATACTGATGAGGGGCAGTAAAATGTAAGTCAGTTCGAAATACGTCTAATTATGTATGTAATCAACCAAATAAACATAATTAAACCGTAAGTTTTGGATTATTGAATTATCGGTTGCGTTCCTACATACCTGCAAACGCAGGATTACGGAATTCTTAAGAATTTTCTAATTGGAATATAGCTGGTAATCCCATTAAGAATGGGTGTACGTATTACAGCATTTAATCATGTTATTTTTACATTATTATGTGTACTTGCTGTTTTAATTTTCATCACTTAATATAAGTCCCTCCATACTCTCGTTATTCCTGGAATTAATTCAGGAAGCCATTCTTTAGACGACCGAGGGCTAGTTTTACTAACTAGCTGCCGATTAAGTGGTGCCATAGGTGCTTCCCCCACCTTGCACCACTGGCTGTCCTCACAATATTGCTTTTATATTGTATTACTCTATATGAATGTTGATTTTTACTGATTTAATAGCTAATATTATTTATTTAAGTAACTGAGAAATTAGACATTAAAATAATATAAACTGTAAAATAAATTTCAGATATATAAAGCTTAAGGTAGGAAGCCCTGATTAACTGTATACGAAGTTCCTATCTGGACAAGAAGTCACGTGATTTTAATTCAAAATTTTTCTCCAGAACATTGTTAAATATAGTTTAGTTTAGACAGACATGATTCGATTGTTATCAGGAAAACTATATTGTACAAAGGCAAGATAGTGCTAATTTGAGATTAAGAGCATATATTTTAAATAAATAAATAAATAAAAATAATTAAAAATTGCAGTTTGGCATTGTGACATTGTCATAATAATATAAATTTGATTTTTAGTTTTAAAATTGTGTTTACGTATTAATTAATTTAGTGATTTTCAATGTCTTAGTTTAGAGGTTGGCAACCTATGAGCAGTGTTGTGCTTAACATATGTTATAGTGTTATTCCTGGTGCCGATATAATTCTACCAATTTTGTTATATATAATATCAAAATTGGTCCGGTTATAAAGGAATTCAAAAATTAATGATTAAAATTTAATTTTTACTACATTTCTATTCAATAAGAGTGCCACTGAAAATCGTCCCGCGTGCCATAGGTTGCCGACCACTGTCTTAGTTTATATACAGGGTAAGTCAAAAGTCCCTTGCATTCTTTTCATCCCAAAAATTACTGAAGATATATTAATTTTGTTGTTGTAGTTACATAGGAAGTCATGTACAGAGAATCAAATGGGATCTTTTTGATTGACGTTTAAAGAAATCATATTTAAGGTCATATAAAACGAACTTATTTTTACTCCTCATAAATTTAAAGTTGCAAATTATGCGGTCTTAAATGTATTTGTTTGAACTCAGAAAATGATTTTAGATGAACTAAATGATAATTTTTGACTTTGCTATCTGAATTTTTAAGTTACATTTGCTTATTCAAAAGTTTACAATATAAGTAAATTTCAAAATAATTTTCAAGATCAACGAAAAGGTCTCATCTGATTGCGTGACTTCTTATGTAACTTCATTAACAAAATTAATACATTTTTAGAACTTTTCGAACGAGAAAGGTGCAAGGACTTTTGACTCACTATATTTACGCAGAAATCATATATTTTTATTTCTTTATGTGGTATGCTTATATTTGTTTATTTATTCATTTCATCACAGTAATAGCAGCTCGTAATGAAAACTAAAGATCATCAGTCATTTTTATTCTATATTTTTGAACTTCATACTTAATAAGCGCATTAATAAATTTTCATAGTTGTAAAATATATCATAAAATAATGTAAAAATTGTATTAATTTGTTCAAAATGTTTGTAAAATATATCTACAATTTATTAGAACAAATAAACAGATGCAAAAGAAATAAAAAAATAAATTAAAAAATTTTAAAGTGAAAAAAGAAATATAATATTTTAATCGAAACGAAATGAGGATGTAAATGTTATTCTAATCTTATTTGGAAATGTATGAAAGATAACAATTTTAAATTCATTACTCCATTATTATTTCAAGCTGTTTAATTAATTAGTTTATTTATTTACTAAAATTCATTAATTTAAAGTTTACATTCCCAAACTAAAAACAAAATACTGTACTAAATTTTTAAAATTTTGATGATAATACAATTAAGAAATTGATTAAATTAAAGAAAGAATTGTGTATTGTAATTTATATTTAATAAATGATACTTTTAATCAGCCATTCTCAGCGGACTCCACGGACTGAAAAACCATAACAGGGTTTATAGACCTATTTAGGCCATACAAACTCAACTGACTAAGTGTTTGATACTAGAATAATTTCCTATAGATTTAAACTATGTAACAAAAATATTTTGAGAGTTATTGTTATTGATTTTGGTAATTAATTTTTATTTTCGATAAATACTTTTAAAAATTGTAAATTGTTAATATTTTTAGAGAATCAACTTATTGAGAAAAATATCAAAAATATATTTAAATTAAAAAAAGACAAGCAAACTTATATCTTAAAATTAAAAAAAAAAACTGTAGAGAATTCATTACGAAACATAAATTTTGAATATTTTTTCCTAAAAATCAATAAATAAAAATGCATCTCAGAAGATAAAACAAGTTTGACAATAAATTGATAAATTGTTGTTAAATCAATATTTTATTAAATTTTTCTTATTTCGGTTACGTTTATGAGCATAAAAAGCCCATTATCAGATTTTATCATAGAAATTATTTAATAGAATAATTAAATAAGATGTATTTAAAGATTATTCATGAATGTAGTAAATTCTTCAAACAGAATGTATTGTATATTGTTTTCGATAATCAGCATATATTGATATTTAAAGTACGAAAAGTTTAAATTCTTCTTCAGCCATTTAAATAAAATAATATCAATGTAGCAAGATCGGGTTGAAACAAGTTTTATACGTAAAATTTTCTAATATAGGACCTATTTACTTTTCTTCAACTGAAAAGTAAAAGCGTTACACTGTAATTTCTTTCAAATAATAATCAAACACCTTTATCGTTGCCGAGAAAGTTTAATTTAAAACAAACGTTTTCGACCTATTCCATAGGCCATCACAGGGTTGAAAACTGACAATTGAACAGTTCCGTTCCAGAGGATCGAATACAAATATTTAAATTTCAAAAAATCGACAACGGATTAAAAGATAATAAATAAACGAATAGTGTATAAAAAGTTATATCTAATAAAAACAAAGAATAAACTAAAAATTAAAAATAAACTCAGAAATACTCCTAAATACAAGTATCAACTAATACTAATTAGAACAATAAAATAAACGTGTAAATTAAGAGTTCTTTGCAGAGTTTTTAACAATATACTTCCAGGCCAATGGAAGGCCTACAGCGTCCCTCGCATTTATACATGTCCCTTCTAGTTTGCTTTTATAAATCTCTATTTTCTCAGCGGTCCTTGCTAACGTTGGGGAGCTCACGGGTTTGATAATGTCCGCTTCATCCCATTTAACTACCGAGCTTTGGGTCTGAGCCATTTGGGATAGTACCGTGGCGTTGGAACTTTTTCTGATGTTATACTTGTGCTCCTTGAGTCTTACACTCAAATTCCTTGTGGTAACGCCGATATAATCTTTCCTAATTCCCAGCTGTGCGTTTTCGTACGGTATCCTATACACACCTGCTTTTTCTTCTTTCTTAATGCTATCCTTGTCATTTCTTAAAATCTTATAGGCCTATATCTTATATTTAATATTTTGCTGAACACGTTCTATATAATGTAATTTCTTTCGCTTATTTAATCAATGTTAGGCGAAATAAAGTACAATCTGAAAGAAGGGCATTTTATTACAATTATAATAATTTGTCGAAACGTAACCTAGAAATTAAAATCATAAACTTTAAACATTAAAATCTTATCCGAAGTGATAAGTCATTGAATACTAAATATATAATTTAAAATATCTTTTAGTAAATTACTTTGAATTTCATCATAATAAGCTTAAAGTTTTATTTGAAATGTATAAAATTTTACTGAAAGTAAGAAAATTATGTTTTATTGTATAAATTACAATTTTTTATTACAATATTTTTTAAATTATGACTTCTATAAAATAAATTAAAATTTTGTTTTAAATTTTACTTCCTCGTAATTCTTTATTGTTAATTATTAATAAAGCAATTTTTGTTTAAGATACAAACGTCTTTGTAATTTGATTCATTATTATTTGTCGTTTTGCGTGTAATTAGTTCTGTAATCTAAGTTTGTGATTGATTTATGTGGTAAATTATAGCGAATTGTAAATGACTTTTTTTTTAATAAAAAAGCTAATTATTTTGTTATATATTTGTGTTCGTATAATCGAAAAATAACAAAATGTTGATAAGTAAATAAAAATATATGTAACCAGAACTGAGTAGCTACCGAGTTAAAAGACGTAACATTAAAAAAATCGATAACACAGAAAAAAGTTCATTCGGAAAATTGTCAATAACCTAAATAAAAGCTTTAGAAAATTCTTTTCTGCTTTATATAAGTTTATTTTTTACCTCCAAGATTTCTAATAGGAAAGTTTCTTATTTTGTAACTTTTGAGTGCTATCGACAGTGTTGAAATCTTCAATTCCTGATAGCAAATATCCTTCCAGGATCATCGTTAATAAAAAACTTGACTTGGTTATAAATTACCTGATATTGCTGAGTTGCACAAGGAACATGATAAACGTATTTTATTACATATATGAAAAAGAAAAAATGACATATCATACTGAGTATTCGTGTGTAAGTAATATAATTATGGTAAAAATTTCGTAAGATATGAATTTTTAAAATCGTTGGCGAATTTTGAATTACCTATATTTTTCTTACAGGTAGAAGTAATGAAATACTGTTTTGCTTTCTGAATGATAGCAATAGCATAAATAGAATTCTATTATTAACAATGTTTCAAGCCTGCTTATTATTCAATTATCAAAATATACTTACAATAATCGCTATTAATTAAATCTATATAAATCTTGTTTTATGTAGCAAATTGCATTTAGTGGAATTTATATATGAGAAAACTTCATAAACCGAAAAAAACAAAAGAAATTATTTGAATTAATCGATTATATTTAAATTACAGGAAAATAAAAAAAATTAACTTGTTCACACAAATATAACAAAACTTTGTGTTAATATATTATACTAATTAGAATTTAATCAAAATCATAAGGCTAGTCTTTATTTTGATTGGAATTTTGATTGCTTGATGTACAGGTACATATTTAACTCGTATTTAACTTTAAAATAAATTTCAAAACTTTTTAAATTTTAAGTTGAACCTAAATTGTTTTCATTTACAGGAAAATAATTTATAATTTATAAATTATAAATTATTTTCCTGATATATATTATATATTTAATATAATATATATCAGGAAATTTAGAATTAAATATATAATCTGATATTCAGGAAATATCAGATTATATATTTAATTAGATAGATTTTTTCGTTACTTAATTGAAATATAGTTTAAGAATATTAATAAATGACAATTAAAAATGAATTGCTTGAATAATATTCATTAAAATCATCGATACCAGAAGATTTAAAGTTATGTTTAATCGTACAGTATTTGTTTTAAACTGATTATCGAAAACATTTTTATGGGCTAAATTTTTCTGTTAAACATTTAGAAAGTTACAGTGATAAGTGTATATTTACTAAGCTAAATTAGAATAAATGAACCTCCCGTAACAAAAACGAAAAGAGTTTAACAATTGAAAGGGTTTACGGTAAAAAGTGGCGACTAGCAATTTCGAATGTTTAAGAAATTAAAGGATAAAGTTTCGTATTTATCCTATGGGAACTATTCATGCGAAAATAAAGTAATAATAGTTTCAAGTAATAATAAATGTTTCTAGAAATATTCCGAAGCAGCAATGGCTGTTGTACCCTCTGTTGACATTAAAAATATATGTATATTTTTTATAACGTTACTTGCCTCATATCATACTTTCATGAACCATTTCAATTATGAAAAGCTTCAAAAATATTTTACTTTAAAAGTCACAGTTTTTATTAATAGATTCTTTTCGTAGTTGCATCAAATGAGTAAAATCATCTAAATTTCTAATAAAATATTAAGCAAATATATTTTTATAAAAGTTTATATAGCTTCTGTTCAAAATTTGTCGGTCTAAATTCGTTAAAAAGATTATTTTTATAAAGAATTTTATTATCTATTAATGTAACGAAATATAGTAGCCCTTTGTTATATCGCCTTGTCCAGAGACAAAGAAAAATCGCGATATAACAGACTACTGTACTAAAAATTATGGGCTTTTACTTAACAGATTATACACGCTATAGAATCTCTATCTTCTGTTATTTCATCAGCAAGTGTTCCTGACATAAAATAAGCTTAGTTTTCCAATATTTAATTTTATTCATGGTTATATCGTTTACGTAAATATCAATACCACGAACTCTCATTTATCATTGTTGTTTCTTTAACAATGGCATTTAAAGACAAATACTTTCGACATAAACATAAAATATCAATTACGATTTTATTATACAGTACTATATTTTATATAAATCGTTATAAAAAATCGTGTAATTTATATTTTTGAATAAAATTTATAAATACAATAATTGAAAATTTAAAAAATAAATATTGAACATATAATAGAAATTCACGAGCTTATCGAAATTAGAGTAAAAATTCTATAAAAAGCAAAATAAAGTTGCTACTGTATAAAAATTTTAGAACTTCTTGTTCAGAAATAAAGAAATTTCTGAACACAATGTTGCGTCAATTCACATTTTTTATGTGAATGACGCAACATTGACATTGACGCAATACCCGTCAATTCACATAAACATGTGAATTGACGGGTATTGCGTCAATTCACATAAAAATGTGAAAGTTTGAATTCACTGAAACCTAGAAAATGAGGAGACAGTAGGCTACTTAAAACCAATAAACAGCTTTTAATATCAAAAGGAAACGTAAATGATAATTGATCTGTCCACCTGTTTTGCTTATTTAGATTTTGACGTATTTATTGTTTCACCTGCAGTTGTAGTTTCGAGGACAATGGTAGGAATAAAATACCGTATTTCGTTACAAAAAGAAATTCAATGGTAATTGATAATTTAAAGTTTCTTGTCTCAAATACGTCAAAAAGTTTGCCTTTACATAAATAAGATTTATGATTATTTAGATAAATTTTGTGGTAAAAAGTATTAAGAAAGATATTTTTAAAATTATAAATATAAAACTATATTTTTAGTATAAAGTAATATATAAAACAGATAGAAAAATAATATTTTGTTTATTGCTGTAGGCCTATTTAACTTAAATAAGAATTATTATTTGAGTAGGTTTGTTTTTATGATTTTACTTCCTGCTAAATTTAGTATGTAATTTGTTACTTTGAAGTAAAAAGCTGCAAAAAAAAAAAAAAAAAAAAAAAAAAAGAAATTTTGCTTAGAGCAAAATAATAAAACTACAAAAAGAAATTTTCTTAAAAATTTTTCGTTTTATTTCGTGTCAAAATATCAGCGAAAATTGATATTTTCTGGTCAATTCATTTATGATTTATGACGTTTAAAATTTATGTTCAATAACATAATAATAACAGAGAAAACTATTATTATTATGTTATTTGTTAGTCAATTTCATGCCAAATAAATAAAAATGAACTGTTTAAATAGTTATAGTTCATTAAAAATAACATTGAAAAATGCAACGATACCGTAATAAATTAAACTACAAAACTAATTATTTTGAATCTTTCGGATTTTCTATGAGATTTTCTTTTCTTCTCGAATAATCAAAATTTTTTTTTTCAAATTTTGAGTTTTTTTCTTTGAATTGAATGGTATTAATATATTTCCTGTCTTGAATACATAACAGACTAGACAACATCAGCGTATTTGTTATTAGCACATTCTTTCATAAAGATGTTAATGACACTCTTTTGAATATATCAGGTTGTAAAAGTGGAGTTTAGACATTTTAGGGAAAAAACTTTAATGTTAATTAACTTAAGAGCAATTACAGTTTGGCCTGGTAGATAATTACCATCAATATCAATCGCATCTCAACACCTTTGCTGAAAACTTTCAATCTCCTAAGCATAGATTAACTGGGATTTTTGTTTCTTTTTGATGTCTGGAGTGTCAAATATTGCCGTTAAACTATATATTCGGTTCTGTGGGGCGCGAAATAGATGATAGTCAGTTGACACAAGTTAGTTGTCTGGGCTGTAATGTGGATAAAGCGGAACTTCCCAGACCAGACTAGCCATATTCTCTGTCAACTTTTTTATATATACTGGCGCGTTGTCCTGACAGTATCGCATTTTATCGATTTTTGGATGAAATTCTTTGATCTTTGCGTTGAAACGATCCAGTTGTTCACAGGAGAGTTCTTTCCTGACACTGATGTTGGTTGGAAGTAGTTCCAACATAATGATGCCAGACAAACGCAGATTATCGCCGCCTTCTGACTTTAGGCCTTTCAGCTTTCCAACAGCTAGTTGATCTTTGTTCAGCCATGCACGCTTTAACAAACGCTTTGCACGTGAGATCGTAAGCCTTTGTTGTGCTGTGGAGTTTTGAAGTGATAGAGCAAAGACACTCAAATGCGTTCTTTCGGAAGTTTCATATTGTCAAACGTTGCTGATGCGTCTATTTTAAATGAAATATGTGATGAAACGCCCTTTGGTTACTTTATTATATACCCACATCGAATGTTTTAGAACAGTGATTTCCAAACTCTTTTGAGCCACGGTCCACTTGGTTCCATAAACTTATACCCAATGCCCCTAACCATTTTTCCTTGTGTGAGAGGCCCATAAGTGGCCAAACAGTTCCGTTTCATGAACACTGGGAGTTCGGTCATGGGTTTGCACCTCGCCAGGAAGGGCTGGCTACGTGGAGTTTTTCGGGCTTCCTCCATATCTGTAACGCCTAAATAGGGGCCAGTTACCCTTAAAAAGATCTCTTGAAGGCATCCCCTAGGCAAATCGTCAAAGTGTTGCGTTGCTGTAACTTATTTAATATAACTACCAAACTACTTTATGTGGGAAAGGCTTGAAAATATTCTTAGAAAAATTTTTCTATTTACTTGACATTTTGTGTTCCTACCGTACATTATTCTCCACGTCTAGAAACAATAAAACGCAACATTTCCTCTTACCCGTTTAACAGAGGAAAGGGAAAAGTTGTCAGTAACTCCAATTATCACTTACGGTCACCGTTTAGTACCCAGCGTTCAGCGTCCCCTGCCCCCCTCTTGCTTCTTTTCGTCCCTCCAGATCTACTCATCGCCCATAGGTGGACAGTAGCGTCCACTTTGGGAATTACTTTTGTAGAACATTTTTCCAGTCGTTTCCAGAAAAAAATAGAAATATCTGAAATTCACCTTCGCAGTTTGATAGATTTTTCGATATTTTAAAATGGGAGTCTTTAATGTTTAATTGTGATAATTGCTTTCCAATCTGTTATAAAATATAAGATAAAACTAGGACATCGCGCGACTTTGTCGTATTGCAATAGAATTAAAACGAAGCCAGTAGGAAATAAGCGGTCCCTGCACCTGTTACGCACAGAAAAGGCGATTCTTGTACAGTACCTGACGGATGCGGACAGGTGAACTTTACACTTGCCCCCACAAAAAAAGGCTACCTCGTACCTGCAGGCCACGGGAGACACGATCCTTGCACTGGCCGTTACGGAGAGACATTTCAAGAACTAAGTAATCGAATGCGATTGCTTTGTCGGCTCTGTAGCATGCATTTTTGTGATGAAGTTTTATAATTAACCAAAATGACAATTAATATTTTAACTTTATGAACTAAATCTTACATAATAAATTATTAAATATATTAAGTTTTTTACTTGGTACTTTTAATAAAATTTTTACTTTGTTACAGGCACCGTGATGAGAAGTCTGGTTCTTTACAATCTTTAATAAAATTAGCAGCAAATTTTGTTGGGACCAGTACGACTCTTGATTTTTTCTTAACCCAGTTAACTGTAACAATGCTAACTTTATCTTCGTGTATAAACTCCTCTACAGTCCAACTAAAAGACAAGCAAAATAAATTTATGCCTACAAATTATTTTTTTAAAACATTATTTGTAAATGTAGTTTTAAAGTCATATTTAATTGGAATCATTGCTAGTTGTGTGCATATATGCGAGGAGAGTGATTCTAATACTTAAACATTGAAAATTTTAACTGAAATATATACTAACAACGTTTTATGTATTTATACAAAATCTGTAAATATTGTTTTTAATGATATAAAAGAAACTGTTTTAACTTGCTTCTCGGTAGAATGCGTTGTAAATTCAAATAGAATTTACTCTTCTGTAAAAAATACAGCTAATATAAAATAAAATATGCTCTATACAAATATTTGTTTAAATATAGATTAACCGTTATGAGTAGTTTCCGTTTTAATCGGCTAGCCGCCAATTGGCCAGACCTAATAACTCTCTTTAGTTTTACTTTACCCATTATGATAATGAACCGATTGTCGGACTACTAGTGAATCTAACCTTTATTTAATTCATACACGTCCATTAGTAATAGTAACAAAAGACGTTTGTTACAGGTAGCGTGGATACTTGGTTTAATTACTTCCCAATAGATAGTGAAAGGTGAAGAGAAATTCTGGGTCTTCATTAAGACCGGGATTAGCTTTGATTGTTATACAATCCGGGTTGCATATACTTTTCGTTTTGGACGCATCGATCTGTCAGTCTTTGTCACATGACATAGATTGCTTCCGTCTCGTGTTAGTTGGCAGAAACTATACAAGAAGGATCGAATCGTACTTACACTGTGAATAAAGTGGTTCACAAAACGGCAAAATAGAAAAGTCAACGTCATGCACTCTTGCCACACAGTCTTGCAAAATTGTCTCTTAATACTTATTTTTCATCTGTTTATCGGATATTTTAATATTTAATAATGATGTTTACTTGTCATTTATAAGTTTTAAATACTTTTTATTGTCGACAGTTAAACACATTTCTTTGCTATCAAGTATAAGCTCGACGTTAACCATGGAAGTCGTCATTTTTAATACTTTTTTTTATCCGTTCCGAACTCTCATATCCTCCGCTTGGATTAGTTTGATCGCGATTCAGTTGATCCTACATGGCATTTGTATAAGCGGATAAAAATTGATCAGACTGCTACAGTTCGTTTGTATACACATTTTGAACAATCACAGTAGTCTTAGATTAGTTTCATTCCAAAAGTATATGCCCCTCGGGAGTTAATTAATAGAGATCGGGAAATTAAAAGATTTACGATGCATAATTAATATCTTATGGATAGCAAATTTACTGCCAGGTTACTTGCTATTGTAAAAATGTTTTATAAGGCTCAAAATTTTAATTAATGATACATAAACGACAAACAGTTTTAAGAATTAAATTTGTAGAACTTTACTTGTAAAAGTATTGAAAAACTTTTTAGATGTACGATGCGAGTGGATTGTTCTCCTGCAGAATAGATGAAACCAATTTTTAGCATAAACGTTATCGCTTTTTGTAAATGTTCATGTTTATAATCAAATACCCAATTAGATAAATGTTTAAATTAATTTACATTACTTAACATTAACATGTTTTAAAATGTAAGCAGTTTTAATACTAAAAATCATATCATATGTAAAATTGTTTACTTTTAAACTTATAATACAGCCTGTACTTGAAATATACTTTATATTTTTAAAGAAAAATCTTTTATTTAAAATGTATTTAATAGAAAGCAAATAAACACATAACATAAAACTAAATTAAATTTTCAAGTCAGTGGGAATCATGAACAAACTTTCAGAAAAGTAATATTTTTTTAAAATTGACACGTAAATTATCTATGTCATTTTTAAAAGTAAAATTTCGCAAATATTTATTTTGTTAACAACAAATATTTTGAAATTGAATATGGTACTAAAAATTGTAAAACATTATAAATCGTTTTTACTTTTAAAGCATTATTGAATGAAATATTCAATTCTTTCATGAAACATTAAATTTTGAATAAATTGAAAAGTTCAGTAAGTTTTTGTTTCTTTTAACTTTTCTATAATTTAGGTTTAAATTATTTTTAAAAAAATTTATAGTAATCTTATATCTTTCATATATTTCATATTCTGCTTACTTTTAAGTTTTGGAAAACATATATATAAAATATGATAATGTATCGTTAAATACAATAACGTTTTTGTATAGATTTTGGGTGCAATACTCTAAAACATATTCATACATATCCCAAAAGCAGAGTTAACTAACTTTTCAGATTCGGGAAAAATTCAGGCCAAGCAAGAACAAATAAAACCAAACATCAAAAAGTTAGCAAATTATCGATGCTGCAAAATTAAATCATTGGTAAGAGCATACTTCTACATTTGTTCGAGTAAAATTTCAGAAATATTCAATCTTCTTTATTCTCAGTCAGTGTCCCACAGTTATGCATATGATGAGAAATAAAAATAGTTTTAATTTGTAGCTTATTAAACACTATTTTACTTACTTTTCACTTGGTATTAGTTTTTCGCAAATAACTAATAACCGATGCCACTTTACTTATAAAGTGACAATTATGATCTAAGTACCAAAATATACAAATATAGATTTTTTCACAAAGGTGCAATCATATAATCTGGTAAGGATTCAAGTTTTGTTTTTATTAAAAACAGTTATTTAAAATCAATTAAAAATTTATAAAAGTAAAGGCTTTTTGTTTTGTTTTCAGTAAAAAGAGAGCCCCCACCTATTGATGCTCATTAGCATTAACAGGTGGGGGCTCACGATATGTCCGTGCGCTAGTTGATTTCTGTGCCCGACCATAATTGCAAGCTTGTAAGATTTTTATAAAGCAATATTATAAGTGATTTATAAATAAAAAACGTCATTGCTGAGAATGATTGAAAAAAATTGTGGTTGGTTTTTTTACGAAAAGAGCTTTAGCGACTTAATAGGGTGGGTTTGGTTTTATTCGTTTTACAGCAACGCGACACATGGGCAATCTGCCTAGGGGGAAATGCTTTCCGAGAAGTCTTTTATGGGAAGCTTCCCCTACATAGGTGTTACAAATGTGAAGAAAACTTCGCAGAACGCCACATGGCCAGTTGGCAAGGAGAAAACCCACGACCAATGTTCAGTGGTTTTATCCCACAGGCACTCGTGGGCCTTAATAGGGTGAAAGAAATGCCTTGTGAAAGAAATGTGTTCAAGAGAAGAATATCTCTCCAAAATGTCAACTCACTAGATATGTTATGGTTAGCACATGTATAACTATTAAACGAGAACAACAAAAAACAATATTTGTGCTATGCTAGAAATTATAGATAAGGAGAACAAAAACTTTCTCAACACCATTTTAAATAAACAATGACTGTGGAACTAAAACAATTAAATCTTTACGGATTTTGTACTATGTGGACTTACATCATTTCCAACTTTGTTTCGATTATAATTGTTTTCAATTGTATCTAGGCGAAAACATTCTCTTCGAATAATTGTCTTGCATGTTTCTAAATAGCAAGTATAGAAGTAAACATTTGCTCCATTTTCCACGGACAAACAGTTTTACCTTTTCCTCCAAAAACAGATTTTGACTCTGAGATCATTTAGCTTTTCCAACCTACATATTCCTTATAGAAGTATAAAATCGGCGAATGAATAATTCATTTTTGTTAATATCTTCATTTATCCTGATTTGTAATGATGTTTACATTACTTACACAAAAAATTATTTTCTTGGATATTTAATGTGAACAAAATATTTAATTTTGTTTATAGTTAAATATATTATTTCTAGTTTTTATGAAAAAGTAGTTTATTTTTATTGATATTATAATACACATTTTAAGTAAAAGAAAAAATGGGATGACGATAAAAGGGCGGTTCTGCAAAAATTACGTACATCGAATGGGTGTGGGACAATCCAGAACTTTAAAAAAGCTTATGAAGTATGCATAAAATATATTTCAAAAAACATAAAACATTTGAAATGAATAAGATATCTCTAGAGTTTTTCGTGTTAATTAATGCAAATTATTGATGTTGAAGAATTAGGTTATATTTTTATAATTATTAAAATTTATTCAATATATTTTCTGCATTATTCTGAATAACTTAATAAAAATTTCATTTTTGTATTAAATCTATATATATAATCGAGACGAGTTGATAATAATAATGATCAACGCAGAGCCCAAACGGTTAGGAGTTAAAAGTTGAAATTTGGTACACAGTTAGGGTACGTCACGAGGACGCACACTAAGAAGGGATTTTTCGAAATTCCTCCCCACGGGGAGAGGGACAGGATTAAGGCTTAACACTTTCATTGACAATGGAAGTGTCAACAATGGAAGTGTAACGTAACAATGGAATTGTTTAAGCGACGTGCAAGACGCAGATGCAGTTTTTTTTTGTTTTTGCGGGAAATCGAACATACTTTTAGACCCATTTAAAAATTTTCTAATTAGTCTGGAAACAGAGAGACCCAATTCTTGCATTCTGTTAAAACAGGTAAGGTTGACTATAACGTAATAATCTTAATTTTCGCTATCGTTACTTTTGCCCGAGCAACGCCGGGCCTAACTGCTAGTTTTTTAATATTTTAAAGAACTTAATCTCGTAAATTGCTTTGTTGATTTAAATATTTAATTTATAACGCGTCCATCTGTAGTTTAAAAAATAATAAATGTTGAAAATTGTATATACTATAATATTTGTTTGGTGTTTATCTGTTTAAAATCATTTCATATAGACTATAAAATGAAATTTCTACACTGATCGAAGCAATATTTTCTAATTAACAAAAAAAAATTATAAAACAAAATTGTTCCTTTATTTTAAAGATTTGTCGAAAGAATACAGGCACTTTATTTTATATAATGATTTATTTATATAAAAACATTATTTTTTTCAAATGCTGTTATTGATTTGATGTAATTGTCGAAAAAAATTACTGAGAGATTCTTCTCATAGATAAAACGTGCATAAAAGCTTTATTTTTCCCCTTTTCTTTTTTTAAAAATTGCTTCCTCTAAAAAGAAATGTAATAAGGAATCTTATAAAGACAAAATACTTTAAAAATAGATACAGTATTTACAAGAATGCTACAAAATAATTAATATAACACATTTATCTAAGAAACATAGATATGGCGTAGACGATATTTTATTTTCAAACATTAATTTTGTTAATAAGTTTGATTTATGCGAGTACTGATTGACTAGCGTATTTTGGATGATCACTCCTCAACGTATTATTATAACTTTGCCCGCCTAGATGATAGCAGTATTCATAATGACCGGTCAATTTGATAAATTAATCAATAATTATTACGCTGCGCGCCCTGTTTGGTCATTATTCATAATACCCGTATTAATCACCGTTTGTCTATAACATATATATTATATAATATATAGTAATTTATAGTAAAAAATACGTTTCTTAATTCAATTTAATGCATTGCTTATTATGTTTGATTACATAATAAGCAATGCATATAAAATCAAACTCTGTTTTCATTCTATCAAAATTAATGTTTGAAAATAAAATATCGTTCATGCCATATCTATGTTTCTTAGATAAATGTGTTATATTAATTATTTTGTAGCATTCTTGTAAATACTGTATCTATTTTTAAAGTATTTTGTCTTTATAAGATTCCTTATTACATTTCTTTTTAGAGGAAGCAATTTTTAAAAAAAGAAAAGGGGAAAAATAAAGCTTTTATGCACGTTTTATCTATGAGAAGAATCTCTCAGTAATTTTTTTCGACAATTACATCAAATCAATAACAGCATTTGAAAAAAATAATGTTTTTATATAAATAAATCATTATATAAAATAAAGTGCCTGTATTCTTTCGACAAATCTTTAAAATAAAGGAACAATTTTGTTTTATAATTTTTTTTTGCTATTTGGAAAATATTGCTTAGAAGACAATTATTTTTTATTAATAAAATTCTATAATAAAAATCAGATAAGAGTTCAATGCAATTTTTGCAATTATTTTCTCTTGTTGAAATTTTGTTTTTCATTAAATGTA
The DNA here is from genome assembly GCF_030686945.1 of Centruroides vittatus. Lineage (NCBI taxonomy): Eukaryota > Metazoa > Arthropoda > Arachnida > Scorpiones > Buthidae > Centruroides > Centruroides vittatus. Next base: position 2,742,643 of record NW_027121909.1, on the reverse strand, counting down.
TTCTAAAATATTTTCTCGAAGTTTTCGTTAAAATAAAACATATTTAATGTATGACTTAAGTATAGATACTTCACGTAATTGTAGAATGTATTGAGGAATCATGTTCTTTTCTTTATATTGCACTGTATTTTAATTTGTTAGAGTTTGAACAGAATAAATATTATTAAATTATTGGAATACATATGTTTTGGTATTTCAAATCATTACAAATTTCATTTTGTATTTTTAGTTTTAGCTTTCAATACAATTCATGACATCTATTTATAAATTGACTTAAATTTTTCTCCCTTCTACACTTTATTTTCTCGAATAGAAGTAATTTTCAGTAAGAAATACTAAATACAAATAAATAAATACGGTATTTTCGTTTATTTTATAATTTTTTTGTTAATTGAATTTCTATTTACGAACTATTTATTAATAATTTTGTTGTGTAGAGTTTTTATTACAGTAATATTTTCTAAAAGGCAATAACTCATTTATTCATTTTCGATAAGTTACAACTCTATACTTTATAACGTTCATTGAAACATTTTAAAATTAGTTTTATCTTTGCCTCTAAATATAATTTCAATTGTTCTTTAATTGAAATTATATTTAGAGACAAAGATAAAACTAATTAGGTAAACGTATTTATTACCATGTGTTTTAACTTCAATTCATTTAGGTTCCTCCAAAAATGAAATATATGAAGAAATAGAAACTCGAAATGATAATGATAATGTAAAAAATTATGGATCTGTTTACTTAAAAAATCAGTGAAGTCTTATAATCTAAAATTTGAAAGATATTGGAAAATGTAAAATTTTTTTTAGAAATAAGTAAATGCAAATCGAATTCAGATTTGAAGTTTGCTTTTCAAATGTTAAACAATTTTAGAATAGAATGAGATGACATCATTTACTGAGATCTGGAAAATTGGTAACATTGTCGGGAGGTTTGACATGACAGAATTATTCTTTCAAATTAAAAAAATCAATGAATTCTATTCTCTATATTAGTTTTCTGGAAAATATACTATATGTCAGTTTTGAGATATATTAAAAAGTTTAATTGCAAACTTTTCTAAACTTCTTCTTTTTACCATTTACTTATAAATAAATAAATAAATAATGCGCCTTAATACAACCAAAATAATGACACTTCAAAGATAAAAAGAATAACAAATATATATTCTTTCATTTTATTTTATTATTGTAAAGTTTTCTTGACATGGGAGATTCCAATAAAATAAAGAATTTTACGTTATTATATTGCTTTGATATATTTAGTTTGTTACTATCTAAATGTTTCGAATAAATTTTTTATAAATAAAGCATAGAAAATAAGTAATTCTGATTTATTGCTATTATTCTGCAAAGCGTTTTAATTTTTCTATTGGAATTTTTAATAAAATAATAAATATGACAAAATACTGAATGGTGTAAACGTCATATTTTGCTATAAAGCTAAATAATTGTTAAATAATACAATTATACCAAGGATCTGTGTCCAAATCCATAGTTTTAAGCATTTTTGTTATTATTTATAATAATATTTTGGAAACGAGATATCTGCATACGAAATGCTAATATTTGTTTTAATGTTAATGAATATTTTAATATCTAAAACTACGTATGTGAGAAAGTATAGCTTTTTAAAACAACGCTGACCGTATTTAAATGTTTGACCCTATGATTTATTTTTGATATCTCATCAGCCAATTTTATTGGGAACTACTTCCTGAAACCTTCAATTTGAAAACGGTAAGTCGTAAATTTGAAACTAATCCTTAATATAAAATCAAAGCCATTTGTTCCGTGTATATTCTTTATAATTATTACTTTGATGCTATTCAGTAAATTGTTTTTAAAACATATTTCTAAATGTCATGCACCTGCACCCATGTTTTAATTATAAAATATTAGCCAGTGTTTCTGATTCTGTAATATGATTTACAGTAAACGTCAAAATCCTTCCAAAGAACGCAGGAGACTGTTTTAGAGAACTGAAAAATGCTGCAAAGTACATTTAGTGTACGAAAAATAATATCTACTTTTATATAACCTTTTCGGGAAAGGAAAAGGTTCGACCAATCGTAGATTTTAAATACTCCGTGCTGTATGTATAACTTAGAGAAATTTCTAAAGCAGCAGCTTAAGCAATACCAAAACTCACAATTCGCAATTAAAAACACAGGTGAACTTATAGACGAACTAAACAAAATCAGTATTGAAGAAAAGTCTAGAATAGGCAGCCTTGACATTGTGGATATGTATCCGTCAATAACACAGGACTTAATAGAAGATAAACTAAAACATCTGGAAGTTAAAAATGAAATGATAAACTTAATAGAATTTACATATAGAAGCAATTACTTTGAAATCCACGGATATTATTATATGCAGACAAATGGAATGAGCATGGGATCAGTAATAGGACCAAAATTAGCGGAACTAATCATGATAGATATAGATAACAAAATTAGCAGCATACAAGGTGTAAAACTTTATAAAAGATACGTCGACAATATTCTATTAATATATAACGAAACAGAGATCACGATAGAAGAAATCAATAAACAGATTAATAGTTTGGAATTTAAAACATTCAAGAAGGCAGGTTCGGGAAAATTAACAATAAAATATCAATCTAATATGCCATTTAATGTCAAATATAATACATTTAAAATGGAATATTCTAACATAAAAAAAATAGTACAAGTCAGAAGAAGTATATAAAAAAAGACCTGGCTGAATTAAAAAAGAAATATCTTTTAGCAGGCTATCTGCAACGACTATTGATTAACTGGGAACTTAAACTAAATAATCCAAAAATGCCACATAACAATAAACAAGCGAATAATGTAAAATATACTGCTTTCCCGTACATCGAAGGTCTATATGAAGAAATCAACAAAGAAATCGAACAAATGGACTTTAAACTCGCACCGTCGTACCAGAAAATGTCTACTAGATTAAAAACACCTCAACCCTTTGAAAAGACAACAAGCACCAACTGAAACTAGGAAAGTGGTATATAAAATCCCTTGTACTTGTAATGATAAATAAATACTACATAGGAGAAACCAAAAGAAAGTTGAAAGTCAGATTAAAGGAACATATAGCTGATCTAAAATACCACAGAATAAATTCCGCATTTCATGATCATTGCACTTTGAACGGTTGCAACATAGATAAAGATAAGGTGGAAATCCTTCATAAAGAAAAAGAATCATATAGTAGAGAGTTTAAAGAAACCATAGAGATCATTAAAAGTGAGAAATGTATAAATAAAACTTTAGTATAAAAATAAACGAAAATTGGCTTGGCATATTATAAATAAAAATTAAGTAAAAATATTTCTGTGTAAAATAAATGATAATCAGTTAAGAATATAATAATCAAAAAATTAAGCAGGATAAATTAAAGTCTCTTCAACATGAGTTTGTCACAAGGTGGCCCATCTACCACATAACTATATAAATGAACACAGTCATACACATTAAACTTAGAAATGTTATAAAGATGTAAAAAATAAGTAAGAATCTGTTTGTATGATAAGAACCTCTTTGACTTCGATGTGAAATGAATAACTAGATATGTTGTTGTAAATTTATGGTATTGTCACTAAAAACAAATTAACGCGATAATTAATATATAATTCTCCATCAGTAACAAGAATTGATTAACGGTAAAAATCGAATGTATAAAGAAGTTTTAAACGGTTTTAAGTTTACAAAGATCTGTGATTTGAAGGTATGTTCTATACAGCATAACCTTTTTATTTATATATTGCAATTTGTAACTAGTGTATAGTTGTATTTTAGTTGGCTGAGGAGGGGCGTGAACAGCCCGAAACATGTACAAGCATTAAGTACGCGTATCAACTGAATAAAAATTAATGATGAAATTTGCCATGAACACACTATATAGTTGATGTTCAAGTTGCGAAAAAGTACACTTCAATAATCAGTATAGACTCCTTTGGCCTTTAAAACCTTCCTAATGCAATCGGGCATAAAATTAATAATATTCCTGTAATCGTGTAATGTTATTTTGTTCCAATCATTCGGTACACGTTTCCATAATTGATGGATGCTTTCAGGCGGAGCTGCATAGTCAGACAAGCGACGTTTAAGAAGGGATCACATGTGTTCAATTAGGTTTAGATCAAGCGATTGAGTCGGCCACTCAAACAGGCTAATATTTTGCTTCCGAAACCATGACATTGCTCTCCTAAATGTATATTTTTGGTCATTACGTTGCTGATAAAAGAAAAAGCTTCTATCAATGTGGTAATCAACAGACTGTAGCAAATAATTGTCAAGTATCTCAGTGTAAATAACGCTGTCCATTCTATTATGTATACAACTTAGCATTCCGGGTAATATAGCTTCAGACAATAAGACTACCACCACCAAATTTCAATATTGCTCAGTTATAGATTTCATCGATGTAGTTCATACTCATTTTCGCCCATCTGAATTAACTCTATTAATTTTGGATTCATCTGACGATAAATCCTCTTCCAATCTTCCAAGGTCCAGTCTTTACAGAGTTTGTCAAAATTAAGACTTTTTTTAGTTTCTGTAATTTGATAAGTGTAGGCTTTAGATAGAGTTATATAACATAAATAAATAGGACTTAACAATTTGGAGGGTTTATCAAACCAAGGCCGACAGAAATACTGACCTTTTTTTAAAAGTTCTAATCCTTCTTTCTGTCGGCCTTGGTGTGATAAGCCCTCCAAATTGTTAAGTCCAATTTATTTAAGTTATTTAACTCTATCTAATTTATAGTTGTGGGCTAAAAGCGTTGTTTATTAAGTGTAGGCTTCTTGGGCTTTCAAATTGTTACGTTTTTAGGCATCCGCGGATAGTTGAAGTACTCACTTCTATTCCCAAGCCCCTCATTACTTGTGAAAATGTATCGCAACGTCCACTCGTTATCAAATGTTTCGTTTTTGGCGCTTAACGATTTCTTCCTGCTGGCTTTTAAATTTTTGCGTTATGGTAGCCAGTGGCGATCTTGGGGGGTGGCGAACAGGGCAATCGCTCGGGGCCTCGCATCTTGCAGGTGCCTCGTTGAATAAACAGTTTTAATGATAGTTCAATAAAAAATCTTCATTCGAAAATCAATTTAAAATTCTGCTTACCAGTGGCCGAGTGGGTAAAACCACTGAACACCGGTAGTAATATGAAATGGGTAAAATATGAAAATAAAAATGTATTATTTACATGCAATTGATCCAATTAATGTCATTTAACTGTTACGAGATATACAGTTTATATTCCATTAAACAATCTCGCAACAATTAAAATTATTTTTCTATTTCATTATTAAGCAGCTTTTATATTAGATAGAATTTACATAAAGTTATTTTCGGCCAATTACATTCACACATTCAATATATACGTATTACAGAGACTACGTACTCGTTATGTAACATATTTACATAAATGGAAATGCATTTCTTTGTTGTATTGTAAATTTCGAAATTAATAAAAATATTTTTTCATTATTTAAAGCAAATATAAACTGAAAATTATTTTATTACATGTTAATTTTATATTTAAACAAAAATCACAGAAAAATACAAACAGGATCTACATATGTACTGTACAGGTATAAATATATAAATACATATATATATATATATATATATATATATATATATATATATATAAATATACGTTATTCGTAATGCTTAAGTATAATCTATATTTTATTCGACCTTGTTCTATTTCTCTATTTCCAGGTAATTTAATAAAAGTAAAAGAAATTCGTAATTTCATATTGGATTACGTTGATAGGATAAGACAATGTTGCATAAGGGCGATTTTTCATGGAGGTACCATCCCTAAGAACTTTTTGTGAGAAACTGACTCCTATTTAGGTGTTAAACACGCGAAGAAACCCGGAAAATGCCACGCGGCCAGCTCTTTGTCAACTACCAGTCGGCCAACTACAAGTGTTCAGTGGTTTTACCCACTCGGCCACTGGTAAGCAGAATTTTAAATTGATTTTCGAATGAAGATTTTTTATTGAACTATCATTAAAACTGTTTATTCAAATGGTATACACGTACCCAGAGAAAATGTAAAATTGGAAGTTTGCACAGACTATATATTTTATTATAATTTTCGAACGTAAAATCTATCGTAATGAATAAATGGATGAGTGAAACTTACGCACAATAAAACTTTAGATGTTATGAAAATACTATATCACTATATAACAGTTGTAGTAATTTATATTTTATGGACAAATTTATTTGCGTAACTTGTCAAACAGTAAACAATGCTTTATTGGTAAAATGAATTTCTCCCGGTTTTAAAGCGTCGAAAATAAACCAAAACTTAAAATAATCACAGTTTCAGCAAATAGAAATCATAATTTCACTGTCCGGAGCTTCTTAAATTTAAAGTATTTGCAAATAAACAGTGTTTGATTTATTTTAAAACTTTATATTATTTTTCAGTCTACAATCAGCTTAAAATGCTTGAATTTGATACTAAAATCTTGCATTGAATTTGATAATTTTGTCCTATTCTAAAACAAGAAACAGAATATTCAGTTAATTAAGTTAATGACTACTTATTTTGCAACTATTTTAATTTAATACTCTATTACTGTAGCAGATTAAATGTTTAATTACGAAAAATAGAGCTTATTAAGGAAGGAAATAAAGATTGCGTTAATGTGTTGAGTTTAATATCGTTCAGTACATATAAATTTATTTACTACGATTTGACAAAAAATATTATATACGCATTCAAATTAAATCTTAATTGGCCATTAAATAAATCTTCATAAAAATATTCGTTTCGTTAACTTTATTAAGCACCATCTTAAAACTTTTATGAAATTTTTATTAAATGGCCGTAGATTTTTATTAATTTGTAGACTTAATTAATAAATTTTCTGGATTTTCAATTCTTTCTTACTTAATTTGAAATGTTACTTTGAATGTTAACTATTCTACTAATTAAAAGTTAGAATCTTTACAAGAATCTTTAATCTTTTTTTATCTTCAGTTTTATGTAATAAGTGTTTGTTTAAACGCATTCAAGTGATCGTAATTTATTAATTAGTTAGAGTTTATTTATTTTTAAAATATTTATACTTAAAGAGAAAATTTGTGTAAATATTAATTTTGTGTTTAGAATAATAAATATTAATAACTAAGTTAGCTGAAAGAACTTTGAAAAATTTCTTATGTTAAAGCGTAAACAGTTTAGTTCATTAGCATTGTGAGAACGTAATAAAAATGGATTTCACATCCATTTTTATTACGTTCTCACAATGCTAATGAAGACATTTACAATATTTATAATTTTTAAAAATTTACAAATTTTAAAACTTTGAAATTAATTCTTAATGAATTGTATTAATAAAAGAGCCAAGAAAACTATGATGAATATTGACTAAAAACTGGAAATGGCAGGAAAATAAATATTGGCTAAGTATCATTTATTAAATATTAGCGATGAAAAGCTTCAACATTTTATCAATATAAACAAAATTCACGCTAATTATTATTTCTTCTAATTTAAATTTTTAATTCCTATAAAAGTTAATTTAAATAATATATTTTTTATACAGAGAACATTCAACATATCGCATTATATGAAACAATTTTTCATTCAATGCGATTTGATACAGGGATAATAAAGAAAATAGCTTTGTTAATACGACATCTACTCAATTTTTTCGAAATAATTGAATGAGTTTATTAACTATATTAATCATTCAATAATTATGTAAAAATTAAATGACACTTACTAATTTGAAGTGGACTTACTAATTTTCAAACTTTATGTATAAATCATACGTTTAAATAAATAATTCGTTTAAATCATAAATTCATTATTATATTTTTGTCTTGAGGTAGATAATTTTAAGGAAATATCTGCGGATATATTTTGTACATATTAACATTATATTGTTATTAATACGAACAATTATTCGTTGTGACATCGTCATATATCCTCTCCACTTCAAATTAGTAATGACTTGCTGCTATACATCATACCCTTCCTTTAACAATAGTCGTGCCCGTCATCTATTTAACATCTTTCAGGAGAAAATGTTTGAATTGAAATAACATGATCTACGGTTTGTATTGGTAGTTTATATAGAGTTAATCGGGACCTCCTGTTGCGAGGATTTTCAGGAATGGTGTTCATATTCTTTTACCTAACACCATTCCCGAGATTAAGGAATGACAGATGGACGGACAACAGTGGGAATTTATAGGTCTACAATTTTTTCAAATTTCAGACAAATTATAAAATACATATAGACACGTGTAATAAGTATATTTAAAGTATTACTTATTTAACATTTAACTTAAATAAGAAACGTCAAGGAAAATGTATTTAACGATAAGTCTATCATTATATACGATATAAATAATATTTAATATAATATAGTATAAATAAATTTTATTTTATATATTCATACATAGTGATGTGCTTAATCTGTAGAGATGGCAGATCTCGATATAGTGTACATTTTCATATTTATTTAAATAATCAAATAATGTCGTTGAGTAAGGTAACTATTGTTGATTAAGTTATAAAAGGAATGATAAAGTTCGATTTTATAGTTATTTCTAAAAACAAAAATATTGTAAACTTTCTATCATTTACCATTTAATTATTCATAGCTTATTCGAAGAATCGTCTTCAGCCCGAAAAGCAATTGAAATATAAGAATAAAGAGTGAAATTCGGAGTCTTACTCAGGTAACTGAGCATTATAATTACTTCACACTTCCTCATAAGTGGCTAAGTGGAGAAAAATACTGAATACTGATAATTAGTCGCTAGTTTTCACTTCACCAGCGGGTTGGCCACATGTAATTTTCCGGGTTTCTTCACGTGTCTAACAACTAAATAGGAGCCGGTTTACAGTGGAAAATCCTCTGAAGAGGCATCTTTTCCTTGACAGATTGCTTATGAGTTGCATTGCGGTGTGTAATCCTTCCAATCCAATCTAAGTTGACTCTTGATTATTATTAATTATATCATAAATAGGAATTATAAATTTGCAATTGAAACCATTTACTACATGAAAATATTTGTGTATAACAGAGATAGGTAATTAGTGCTTTAGTGCTGCTGTAATATTTGGGGCCTCTTTCCCGATTTGTTTGAAAATAAAAAAAAATGTTAGAAATATAATTACAGATAAAAATAAAATTTTCTACAAATAAACAGTAAAGTCTGAAGAAAAAATACGTATAAATATAAAACGACTTAAAATAAAATAAGCAAACACGGATATTTTTATTGAAGATTAGAAAAATTCTACATTATGTGAGCATTTTTTCATCTTGTAGTTTGCTCATCATTGGATTAAATATAATTTATAAGATTTTTGATTATATCCTTGTCTACTTTAAAAGATTAATAGGACTTATTACACTGGTCTAGTTTCTGTTTAGCTAAACAGAAACTACACTAGTGTAATAAGACCTATTAATAAACAAAGTCCAAAGTAGACAAAGATATAATCAAAAATCAATAAATGTAAGGACATAGAGGCAAAAAGAATTTATAATTTATAAGACTTTTCATAAAACTCTAATTTATGACTAACAGAAATGCTTTTTTTTATTAAACTGCTTCAACTTTTTAAAATAATTTTCAAATTCAAAATTCAAATTATCATAAAATAGTAGTGGAAATTAACATTTTAAGTTTTACATTCATTCACTAAATCAACAAATACATATTAATGAATTTTATTGTAAACTTTGTGTGTCTTATTCCGAATTTCTAAGTTTTTAATATCAATAGTATAATAGTTACTTTTATAAATAAATTATACGAAAAAATCAGATTATTCACAGTGAAATTAAATGTAATTTAAATAATATTTATGTAGTTAAACATGTTTACCTGAAGATAATACAGCTACAGCTACGTATAAAATACAAAAAGTTATTTTAAAGAAATTATTTATTCGACGAAAATAATGTAATGACACATAATGAATATAATGATACATATTAAGAATATAATGAATTTCCGTAAGTGAGAAAACATGAAAAATATATAACTTTTCTTTATATTCAATTGATATCTTAAAAACAATTGTGTTTTAATTGAATAATTACGTATAGTGTGTTTTATATTTCGCGAAGAGCCTATAATAATTTTAAATAATGATAAATATTGTGTCTTTAACTAAAGAGCGATTTACAATCTTATTTCAATCTAACAATAATATAATCGGTTTTCTATATCTTGTCAATAACAATAAAAATGTGTTACACTGATGGTTTGTGGTCTAACATACAATAGGAAAATAAGTCTGTTTTTATCTTTTTTTTTTTTTTTTTGAGTGAGGCGATTTTATTTTCTATCTACTTAAAAAATTTTCGTTATTACACTTATCATCGACAAATTAAAACGTTTCTTAACGAAGTTAGTAAACATTTTTTACTTTTTCAGACCACTTTTTTTTAAAAAAAAGGAGACAATGATAATAGAAATAATTATTAAACAGCTCGTAATATATTTTATATATCCTTTTTTCGCTCTTTGAGCACTAAGAAAGGATTTGTTTCACAACATTCGTGGGTTCGCCAAGTCCACAATAGAAAAAATTTTCAATATGATACAATGATAATAAAATTTTCAAAGTATTGTTCTGATTATATTCGAAGTTGTTTTACTTTCATGTTTAAAATTTCACTTTGATTCAGTGGCTTAATTTGTGTAAAGTTAACTTTTTTTTTAAATCAAGCAGAAGAAACTTATGAAAATGAGAATAAAATAGTTATAGATAAATACTCTATGATACCAACATCATAAAGGATTTCATGATTAATTAGTGACAAATGCCAATATACTCGGTGTTAAGATCATATTAATGTCTACAGTTAAGTTCCATTGTAAGCATCCTGACCCGGCCTACTTATGTATTACCTACTATCGGTAAATCCTATCACTCATAATAAATTGCGGGATGATATAAATTCATATCCGTTACTGCTGTAAGCTGAAATCTTATTACGCGACCATCTGTTCGATGAAAGTAGTATAATAAATTGATGTTAACAATAGAATGCGATTTATTAATTTCAACCAATTTTATGTAGGTGTACTTTATACTATTGGTTTATTAAAACAGCAAAAAGGAAATTAACTAGAAAAATATGCTGGTATATGTCTAATTATCTACGTTTCTGTACTCTTTAGTCTATACGAAAATTTAGTATCTAGCACATTTTTTGAAATATTTTTGAATATTTTTAAATCTAATTTACGCTACTTAGCCTATACTGTATATTATCTAGCAAATAATCTTTAAAACGTAATCTATATTGCTGTTTTTTTTCAAAAGATTATTATAACAATAATACATTATTCCCTATATCATATTTAGTATTATTTAATAACTACTATTGTCCATTAGATACATTAGATTCGCACAGACTGATAAAAGCTAATGCATCTAAGTAAATTAACCATGACTCAATAGTAACTTAATAAATATTGGATTGACTTATGAAATAACTTCTTTTTTGATAATTATAGTTACTTCAGTAAAATAAAATTATGTATCTAATTATTATTTACTCTTAACCTTAATCAAAAATTTAGTTAAAGAAATTATAATTTAAAAAATTGAAGTTTCTTTGCTTAGCTTATTAAATATCGAAATGTAAGTATTAAAGTAGAAAAAATTATAAGAAAGATATTTTTCTTTTTTTGCAAAATGTCACTTAATCAATTACGAAAGAAAACCAAATCTATAGGAAAAAAAACTTGATATACCGTATTAAATAATAAGTATATTATTATAAGATAATATATCGGGTAGGTATATTAAAAAACTAGCAGGTGAGCCCGGCGTTACTCGGGCAAAAATTAACAACAAACATTAGGATTAGCGGGGTTGCGGCCGAAGTTTTCAACTCTAAAACGTAAACATCAAACGTCGTGCGCCGCTATCTTGTAAGCGGCGCTCGACGTTTGATGTTTACGTTTTAGAGTTGAAAACTACGGCCGCAATCTCGCTATTATTACATTCTTTCGTACTTATAACCCTTCTCTTATATTATATTACAGTATTCGATTTATATAACTACAAATGTTATCTTACGTAAGAGTTTAGAATACCAAGTTCCTAATGTCACGCATTTTAAAAATTTTCTAAATTTTATACAGTAGAAGAATAAAAAATCTTGAAAATGTGTTATATATTTTGTTCAATATGATCCTCTGTGATCAGGTATAATACAAGGTGATCAATAAAGATTGTTTATTTTCTCCGAATAAGTTTTTCCTCGATTGCTAAAGCCAAAACACCAGTGCAATACGTCCTATCAATAGGCTAAGTCCTCGTAGACAAAATATATAACAAATAGAAAATAGGGACATAGAGACATATAAATTAATTTTGAAAATGTGTTAGGTAAGGATTTATCATACCAAGTAAACAATATAAGATAACCTTTGTCGTTACAGTCAAGATCATTTCAAAGTTGGCATAGCCTGTTTTTTGAACTTTTGAGCTTATCATCATCTTATCAAAATGTAAAAATTAAATTAATGTTAATTTTAGTTTTAAGACTTAATTTTTCATTAACTCATCATAAAATTTTGAAGAAAATATTAGATATATTTTTACAAATTGTAAATTTGTGATGGCAAAACCATTTGAAAGTTCACACGAAATAAAACATTCAGAAAGAGTCAAATCAGAACTTTGTTGGACCATCTTTGGCTTGAACTACATGAAGAATTCGATTGTTAATTAATTTACGAATGATATCCTGCCCAATTTCTGACCAAACGTTAAATAATTCTTCTTTGTACAATGATAAAGATTTTCTATGGCTAAGAGGAATACAGCGGCCTAATTTGTCCACAGATGTTCTATTAAATTTAAGTCTGGTGACTGCGGTGGTCATTCAAGAACTTTGATATCATTTTCATTGAAATATTTTCTGAGAATTAATGCTATATGTTTGGGATCACTGTCTTGTTGAAAGAAAAATTTATTTTCAGTCCTCATTTTCCTTGCTGATGCCATTAAATTGTCTTTAAGTATCTTTTGTAATCTACTGCTTTCATGCGATCATGAATTTGAACAATGTTGCCCATTTCGAACCTCGAAAAACACCACCAAACCATTATGTAAGGCGAGTGTTTTATTGTTCCCACAGTTTTACTTTTATCGAATGCTTGATTTTATTTTCTCCAAACAAATTTTCGTCTTTTAGCATCCTGCAACTCTTGTTTTAACTCATCACTCCATATAACACGTTTCCAAAACTCTAGAGGCTTGTCCACAAATTTTTTGGCAAAAGCTAATCTTCTCTTATGATTCACTGCTGAAATCATTGGTTTTCTTCGAGCATTCTTCCATGGAAACTTTATTTATTTATTCTTCTCTTAATAGTTGAAACACTGGCTTCAAGCGCAAGCTCTTCTTTTTTCTTTAGCTGTTATAAAAGAGTTTTTGGTGGTCTCAAGGAAAATCGTGGCATTTTTCTCTTGAGGTTGTGGCCTTAGGGCAGTGTCACCGTAGTAAATTTCTCACTGTATTGTTATTTAAATATCTGACCACTATTTTCCGACTACTTCTCGTGATATTTGATGCTTTTTTTAATAATAGAAGCCATTTTTTCTGCTCATGTACAATCTGCACTCTTTCATCGAGACTCAATTCTCTCTTCTTTAACATACTTTCTTATTGATACTAAAAAACTATTTAATTGTCAACTCTGGATTTAAATTTTGTGTTATAATCAATTTGAAATTAATTTCTTACTGTATTTACAATGTTTCCTGTGTTGTTAACTTTCAATTGATACAACAATATTTTACTTGTCGCTCTTCAATTCTTTATTGGTGAAATAAACTAATCAGTTATCTATTGTATTATACCAATTAACAAGGCTATTACAATATTCAGAGTAGTTAACAGAGTTAACAGATCAGAAATGCATTTTTTTCCCCTTAAAATGTTAAAAAAAACAATTTTTCACTAGCCAACTGTGAAATGATCTTGACTGTATATAAATCAAATACTATAATATAATAAAAATTAAAACAAAAACCATATAAAGAGTTTAGAGTTTGCTTATTTAAGCCTACCATTGTCACGTTTATCACCATAGTTAGATGGTACGAAATGGCACAATTTGATTGGTCAAGTAGACAATTGAAAATGTGGTATCTTAAATTTTTTCAGATATAATTTTTTCTCTACCTCTAAAGGAAGATGCACACATGCGGCGCGGCAAGGAAAAGCGGCAGAATGACGTCATTTTTTCTCGCCGCAGAAGTCGATTTTCTGCCGTTTTTCTCATCCCGCTAAAGTTGATTGAATTTTATCTTTTGCGGCGACCGCCGCCAAGTCGCGTTTCTATCAGCCAATAACATTTCGTTTGGTAGTCACATGAGAAAATAGAATCACGTGGTGTTTTAATGGCGGAAAGTTCGACACGGTTAACCGAGATAACTAACATTAGAATAAAGAGGAAAGGATAATTAATTTAACACAAATTCTACACAAATAATCATATATAATTTAATTCAAAGAACAAAACAACCTAATCTTACTGGAAATAGTATTCTTTATCGAGAGATCTTAATCGAGGAATAATCGTATTTTGTACACCAGTTCTTTCTCGATCCAAGAAAATATCTCTAATCCAAAATCTTCGATAAAATCTTCTAGCTAAATAAAGCAAGCCGTACGAAACAAAATTTGTAAACACGTAGATAGCGGCAGTGTCGGTATCGTTCGCCATCTTGAATACTGAACGTACGCCGAAATGTAAGTCGATTGCCGCTTGTGTGGTTGTTCTGCCGCCCGGCGAAGATGCGTTTCCGACACTGCTTTTCCTTGCCGTGCCGCATGTGTGCATCCTCCTTAAGAATGATACCTCTGAGAAACTGTTCCATTCACAGCCGAATATAAAATGGTCATCTGACAACGAATCAAATTTTACGAAAAACAGACCAAATATTACCAACTCGGCACCCTCGAAAACCACTTAACTGATATTTTGTGCAGGCCTCTTATTTTGGAATTTCCAATTCCGATGCCACCATACCGCTGATTCGATAGAAATTCGGGACCGTTGCGGAAGAGGTTGAAGTAATTCCAGAAAAAGTAGTCGTTGACCTCCTCCCGGAAGAGAGGATAGTCAACCACTACTATTTAATACTGGTCTAATATTAATATTTGAAAAGTGATCGGTGTTAGACAGGTTGTGATGGCTCCGCACGTGATCGAGTTGTTAATCTTCTTCTTCTTCTTCTTTCACTTCGAGTTGTTAATCTTAATGTCCGAAAGACTTTATATGACTTGTTTAAATAAAAAAAAAAAATTGTTGAATTTCGTCCTTAGGCAATCTTTACTTAATCAAAGAAGACAGTCTTCTTTGATTGATTAAGTAAAGATTCTTTGAAGAAATAAATGGTGGATTCAAAAATGTTTTTGAACAGACTCTGTCTTCTTTGATTGATTAAGTAAAGATTGCCTAAGGACGAAATTCAACAATTAAAAATTTTAAAGCTAATTCGTCACCAGAGGGACACCACAGAAATCTACATTAAACAGCGCTCTCCAAGTAGATATAAAAGTTTGGAAGTCTCCTACTGGATAGGTTAAAAACCTGAAAATGTCTGTAAGTTCCGCCAGTTTCAGAATTTTTTACTCTTGTTTTAATTTGGATGTTTTTAATGTGT
The DNA here is from genome assembly GCF_030686945.1 of Centruroides vittatus. NCBI lineage: Eukaryota > Metazoa > Arthropoda > Arachnida > Scorpiones > Buthidae > Centruroides > Centruroides vittatus. The sequence goes on along the minus strand of NW_027121909.1, from coordinate 2,726,941 downwards.
TTTTTAAATGAACGATTTTTACCCGGCGGCCTAGCAGCCTCAAAGGAAAGGTCCGGTCGTCGAAGGGTGTTCTGGAACACGAAAAAGAAATAAATGGTGGATTCAAAAATGTTTTTGAACAGACTGTGTCTTCTTTGATTGATTGAAAAAAAGATTGTAAAACTGTGTGAGAATAATTGCTTTTATGTTATACCTACGCAAAAACACCTTATCTCACTGAGAATTATTTATTAACCATAACAAGCGCTTTCAACCTTTAACCAATGTCTTTTTATCTATTTAATTATTTTGTTATTTTAAATTGTATATATACAATTTAAAATAACAAAATACAATGTATATATATAATCGTTATTTTAAATTGTAAATTGTATATATATTTAATTTATTCTTTGGATTAAACAACTCAATACAGTACTTCAAAGAATTTTGTATTTTAAATGTGTTCTTAACTGTTCAATACAAAAAAAAAAACAGTTATAAATATTCCGTGATTTTTAAAAACCTGAAGATGGCCTATAGACCAGGTTAGAAACGTTCGTTATGGTTAATAAATAATTCTCGGTGAGATAAGGTGTTTTTGCGTAGATTAAGAAGCATCTAGCTGAGTATTAAGTTTATTTTATAATAAAATGTTTATATTTTTGCAACAGATTGTATCAATTATGTGGGGAGTATGTTTTCGTAAATATCGCGTTAATAGAAAAATTAAGTGAATGAACCCATTCACTTAATTTTGTCGGCCAAGGAGCACACCTAACTCAAGTGCTCAGAAACCCTACCACGTAATTAAGGTGAACGTTATTGTACGTTGAACGCTAAAGATAAATGTTCGGACTGAACAATTCCCTCCTACCTGTGAATGAGTTATAGTGTTATTTACATCTCGTTGTATTTTAACAAAGAACTCAAAGCTGTTCTTGGTCTAACTTCTAAGGAGTAGTTTGATTGTATATTTGTAACGATTAATAGCCTTTGATGCCGACACTTCTATTCTGTAATAGCCAACAAATGTTCCGTTTTGAAAATTTCGCCATTTAATATTATAAATTTAAAAAAATATTTAAAACGCGTTTATTTTTCTTATTACTTCTATAGGCCTATATGTAGCAAAATTTCTTTGTAATTCTTTGCTAAACAGTTACAAACATTTCAACTGTAAACATAAAAATAGCATCTCGAATACTTCGCAATCAATTAGGTAACATATTTGAACAAATAGCAAATTAATTAAAAATACCTTCATTCAAATTTTTATTACTTACGATATTTAACAACTCAAATTTAATGAATATAATTTTTAATTACTTTACCTATGGGACATTTAAAACTTTAAAATATTATAAACTAATTTAAAAGTTATAAGATTTTAAATTAGAAAATATAGGCTCTTTCTCAAACATGATGAAAAATTTAAATGATCTATTTTCTGTAGTAATTTTGTATTATTGATATTTATTTATTTATTTATTACGGTTGTAACAGGTAACGCCATGTGAGTCAAGAAAGAACTTCCTGAAAGCAAATTCTAAAATAAAAAAATAAATAAACAAAGCCACAACAATGATCATAAGCACAAGGGGAAAAAATAATAACTTATATAGACATAGTTTTCAATGAGCATTTAGACTTGAAGCCATTCAAAAACAAAAGTTATATAAATTTTATAATAAACTACAATAAACTACTGATTATGTAACCAAAGAATCATTAATAAACTGAACTTTGTAGTCTTATTGTTCTTCATTTAGCTTCTTGTTTGAATCTATATAAAATTATTTCAGCAACCCAAATAGTGTTGTTTTTCCCAAAACTTATCATAACGACTTTATGCAATTACACCTCACTTGGTATCAATCTTTAACCAGCAGAGGGATCTACAATAATGCTTAAATACCCGGTAAAAGTGAGATAAAAGTTCTTCAATTTTGTGTTTCATTTATACTTTAAATGTGTGCATATTTTATGGTATAGACTTATGTCTTGTTAATTTTAATAATATTTAATAATTTGATTTGTATACCAAATGTAAGTTTATTTTATACAAATATATAAAAATAAAACAGAAACTAAAAAGTGAATTCTAAATGTCATTTATAATTCGTTTAATTAATTTTTAACATTTATAACGAAATAAAATTATTTAAAATCCTTGATATCAAAAGAGTGATATCAAATTAAAAATGAAATAATTTAATTAAAAATAATTTAATATCGATTTGTTATATTCTTGCAATAAACAAATGATATAAATTATCATTTGTTAAGGATAAAAACAATATGTGAAGTTCATATGCTATATTTTACATTGTTCTCTTAAATTTAAATGTATGAAAGATTAGAGACTACATAACTGGGCTTCTGCGTAATTTGAGATAATTACAATATTCTACTAAAATTAAGCATATAATGGCTTTTCAAAATTGTTAGATTAAACGCAAGCGATTAATTTGAATTTATCTTTCTGGAACACTCATTTATAACAACACACAATATTTCATAGAAAATTATAAATATCTAACGCTTTAATGCAGATGACAAATGACTTAATTATGTTTTCCTGTTCCAAATTAAAGTTATGGTGAAAGTATAAGCGAAAAATTTAATTATATAATTTGCATTCTAATTATTGTTGTATTAAACGAATATCTGTCTTCGTGAATTGTTTGCAAAATAATACATTTAAGAATTGTTATTTCGAATGTTGTTAATCCCGTACAATATGTTATTTTTGACAGATACGGTATTTTTATTTATTTTGTACCTATACATTTTCTCTTCAGTGTACTATATCAGGTTAATCCATATACATATATAGGAGAAGGTGGTATTATGGAACCCCATTTACATTATAGTAAATTGTAAACAAGGTATCATAACTACGCCCACATTTTTTCTGCGAAAAAGACTGGTAACTATTAAACTAAATATTACTAATTGGATTTTTCACAACATAACTATAAGTATGGTTTTTGAAAAGTCAAAAAGTAGTTTTTGGGAAGCCGGGTGGTAATGTGTAACCCCATTGTATGTTTTCAAAAAATGCTTTAATGTATATTCCGCCAGCTCTTTATCGATATTCTTAGGAAGAATTGGCTTTCTAACTATTGTCCTTTTTACAAATTGCTCTGAACTAATGTCTGCTTGCAAAAGGAGAGTTCGCAAAGTAGCTTCTGGAACTTCATAAAATTTTGCAACTTTTTTCAGCCCCATTTTTTTTTTTTTTTTTTTTGTGTTTCTACCATACTCACTGCCCCTGCCATTTTTTCCTGGCTCCATGTTTGTCTCTTCGGGTTTTTCTTTGGCTTGTTCAGGTAGTTTCTAAGAATCTGAAAAAGTCAGTTTAAAAGAACACTTATCTATCCAGAACAGTTTTTTAACCAAAATAACCTCCTAAATTTAACTAGATCTACTTATTTATAGTTTCAGGTATCTATTTCTAATTTTTTCATTCATCCATCACATACTTTTACAAAACTTATTCCATAGTTTGAATTTGTGGGTAATACGGAACCCAGAGGAGTCGGGTTCCATATTAAAAGCACCAATAGGGTCCATATTTCACGCATAGCCATCTTGGATTAACTTAAATTTGTCAACATAATACTTTAAAAACATGAACATCAGACAGACTAACATGTACTCCTAGACATCTAGACACATGCACCAGGGAACCTACAACTACATGATTTATATTTTAGAAATAATTAAATTCACTTATCATTCAAAAGTTTGAAGTTGCAAAGAACAGAAACATTCTGTTTGATTGATCGCAACCGCATAACTGATGTGGGAGGCGTCCTCCCCCTTGCTATGGATGTCTGTCTAGTGCAGTTCAGCCACAATTTGCTAGAGTTCGCATCTATTATCAGTCTGAAATGGAGGGGTTTCATAATACCACCTTCTCCTCTATATTATAAAAGTTAATAAATTATGTAATGGAAAACTTTTTAACACCTTGCCCTTTTAAAACTGTGGTGTCATGGGTCTAAAAGTGACTGGAATAATGCATAATCTAATCCTAAATTTTTAGCAAATGCAAACTAATTACTTTTCGGTTATATCTGTTAGTCCATTGTTTAAATCTATTTGTCAACATTCACTTAAACATTTTTCTGAATATAGAATATAGAACAACTTTTCTTTAATTAGCTGAGTTGTTTTTACACCCTTTTTATAAACCATTTTAAATATTATCAAATTCCAATCCTTTGGAATATTTACAAAGATTTTATTACATGAGTTAAATCTAATAAAAATCAGTATTTTAAAATAAATCTGTTAGATAATCATCATCATCAGAAGAAGTATTACCTTTTATTTTCTTCATCACTAGTATGAGTTCTATAAAAAAGTCATAAGTAACACTACTTTAGTTTTGAATGTAAATTAGCGTTCCATTTCCTATCTTTCTTGTCTCGGTATTTCTGCAAAAATGAAATACTCTTTTTTTTGCGAAAACAATATCGGTGTTTTTGAATAAAAATAAGTTACTTTCTCTTGTTTTCGCATTCCAAACACACATCGTACTTCGCTTATATAAAGAGTATGCTTTTATGTTCCGGCTTGTTGAGCTTATAAGAAAACTGCAATTGTGTCAGGCCATGTGATTTACTTTATACCGTAAAAGGACCCTTCCATTTATCTGTAACATAGGCAGTGGCACAGTTGTAAAATTAGGAAAAATCTCCTAAATTTAAATGTTTCTTACCACTGTCAGAATCAGATTATATGTGTTAGGGTATATTTTAGCGTTTTCCCCCTGTATATCTACGGAAATTTAGTAAACGCTATTTCATATGTGGTGCACATTGCATATTGTATAAAAATTAAATATACAACTCAATGTATCTCTTCGAAAGAATTCTTTGCTTTAAAATCAGTTTCATTGTATTGGATATACCAAACAATGTCCATGTTTCCTGACTCGACTGAGAACACCTAACTTGCGTTAATAAATTTATGAATAATGAATAATAAATTTCAGTGAGAAAACATGGAAAAATATAAAACTTCAATTGATATCTTTAAAAAATTTGTGTTTTTAAGATATCAATCGAATATGTTATTGTTGTTGTTGTTATTGTTGTTGGCGATGTTATTTTAACCTCTTAACGTTTTATTAATTTTAAAAAATGGCTTCCAAAAAAATCTTTCATTATTGTTTAAAAGAAACCATCTGTTTTATTTGAAGAAAAAGTTTCTTTTAATTTTTTTCAATGCGTCTAACTTGGTTCCTAAATTCCTTTTTTCCCTTTGGATAGCCAACTTTACAGGGGCCCCTGCGATTCGGTTTCTCTGTATTATTCGTCGTTGAAGTTTTTTTAACTCATTCAATTCAATATTATTCATCTGCTGTTACTAAAGAATATCGTCCTCTACTCTTATTGTGTCTATTGAAATTTCTCCAGTCACAAAAAAACGTTTTATAAGTGGTCAAGGAAAACGTAAGCCAAAGACTCGACAAACCTGTTTAGTTTTGACTTCTACTCCTAATATGAAGGTAGTTAAATCAAAAAATGAGCCCAAAGCTCCGCCAGAGAAAAGGAGACAAAACGTTACTAAAACGTTACTTGAAGAAGAAAATTTTCCTGAAAACTCTCAAGATGATGAAGAGGACTGTCCTTGCATATATTGCAATGATCTTTTTCTCGATCTAAGCCTGGAGAAGACTAGTTACGGTGCTTAAATTGTTTGCGTTGGGCTCACGCTTCTTGCGCTGACGTTTCTAATAGAACTAAGCGTTTCATTTGTGAACTTTGTCAGTAATTTTATAGTTTTTACGTGTATGTCACTTTGTCCTTACGTAATGTGCCATTTTGTTCATAGCGTATGGACAAAGTGGATTTTGGCTGATCTCAATTAAACTAACAATATTTTTTTCTATTATTTTTATATTATAAACGTTTACCTATGAAATTTAATAAAGAACCAAAGATGATTGGTGTAGAATATGACAGTGCTGTGATTTACCAATAAAGAGTTATGAACCTAAAATAAAACCATATGTCATTTTGTACGTATTTTTCCCTATTCAAACTATCATTGTATGGGTCTCTAGATCTTTACTGTTATAAAAAATAAAAACTCCTGATGTACTGTACAAAGCGATAGAAAAATTTTTGGCAGTCTATTACAATCGTTATTTGTAATTAAATTTCTTTTAACTTGCCAATATAGAGAGGAAGTATTTTGTTACATATCTAAAAGTTCGATAAACCATTTACAAATTTAAATTTAAAAGTGAATATATTGTGTGTTATTTTTATGGCTTTCATCCTACTATATGCGCAAAATCTTAGCTTGTGTGGTGGATAGGAGATGGAAGACCATTCTGTTGACCAGCTCGCTCTCTTGATCTGATATCTCCAAATGTTTGTTTCTGGTGAATGTTAAAAATGTTATCATGAGATACTAGCGACACGTGGAAATATGCAAACACATGTTATTGATAATTGCGCTTCAATTGGCCAACAAATTTTGCAGCGCAATGTACGGAGTTTCCGAAAATGTGTTCAGAAATGCATTGATGTCAATGGTCACCTCTTTGAATACAGTAGAGCGTCGATAAATGGAACGTCGGTAAGTGGCATGGCCGGAAAGTGGAACGATTTTCAGTCAGACTGTGTCGTGCTGAATCGAATGTTTTTGATACTAAATTTACTTCTAAAGTATAATTTTCATGTTTTTTATATTCTTTAATATATTTATTTTGTTTGTACAAAATGCAGAAATAATTTTTAACGATACGATAGCCACGATGATTATTATAAAAATTATCGTTAGGCTTAAAATCGACGAAAATTCAACACGAAGCGACACGCAACGGAGAAAAATTTGAAAAAAGGTTAATGTATTTTTTCGTACAAAGTCGGAAACTGGAACAAATCATTAACTGGAAGGACCCCAGTCCCCAATTGGTTCCACTTTTCGACGCTCTACTGTATTTGATAAATGAACACTTTACATATTTTACTAAAAACTTGTATTTTTTATATAATTTTATAGTAAAATTTGTTTATTTTTGGTTTTTGTTTTTTTTAAGTTGTAATAAATTAGATTATACAAAACATTTTATAAGTATTATTTTTAAAGATACCAAAGATGTAATAACTTTTTAAATTAACATTTAATCAAAAATTGTTGTTGATTATCATCCCACCACAGGAGGGAGGAATGGCTTACTTTCTATTTTGTTAAAAAGCTCTCTCCAATATAATAAAGTTTCATATAAGACATTTTTTTTCAATTAAATGCGTATTTCAAGAAATATTTGTAATTGACATTATAATTGGACCATCCTGTATAGGTAAAGCGAAGAGAAGGAATTGGCGAGAAACGATAGGAAAAATAGGCAAGAAGCTTTCCGAAATTATTAGTCGTATAGTGTCTATGTGCTGTATGATATTCTCGAATATACCGTATGCGTGATATTTTATCCTGTAAATAAATGTACAGTACAGTATATTTATAAGAAGAAGTTTTTGACTCAATCACATGTGAATGATATATACTTTGCGAAACTCGAGGAAAACGTAGTAGTATTACAAAAATAGAGACAAACCGCAAAACTGGTTTAAAAAAAAAAAAAAAAATCTTTAGAAAACAAAAGAAGAGGATTGTGCACATCTAAGCCTGATATAAAAAGAGTTACTTAAGGAAGTCATGGTGATATCTTTCTATTTCTTTCAATTAATGAGTTAAATATCGAAATTTTGATCGGAAAAAAGAAAATAAAATTTAAAAATGTTTAAAATTTAACAAATAAATCTAAATGGAAGACAGTTTTCTTTTTTAATACATTTGCGAATATTTTCTACGAATAATATATATTGCGAATAAATATATATCATTTTTAAATTACATGCATCTAATTGAACAAAAACAATATTTTCTAGTTAGTATAATAGCGTTTCTATTTCTTCTTTGAAACCGTGTTTTGTTGATTGTTGGACTATGAACCCAAAGTTGAGTTTTAATTAAACACTTGGCTTTATTTCCATCTTTATTTAGTTGAGCGTTATAATAGCGTTTGTTTATTTGTTTATTATTATAATATACAGTATATATACGCAGTATTTTGTTTTTAACGTTAGAATTATAAGTATTGTTGCCTTTGTACATTAGAACAAAGATTCTTTTCATGATAATTTAATTTTATTTATAGATATATTATTTAAACAATATAAACTTCATTTTAAAATATTTTGGTAATATATATATATTATTCTCTTCAAGATGTTAGCACTTTCCGCGGTTCCTAATAAATTCTATTTAGACTCGTTTATCATATTGAAATTGCTCTAAATTCGAAACATAAAACTCTTAATAAATCTTTAAACTGTCGCATTGATAGATAATTATCAACACCAAAAGTAAGTAATATATATATATATATATATATATTTTTTTTTTTAACTCTTTCCGCCCTGTGGGCACTAAGAGGGCCTCTTTTAGAAGGCCCATTATGGGTTCGGCTAGGCCCACAATGGAGTGACCGGGTGGTGAGGGACGGGGCCCGACATATCCGAACGGACCACCCCCCGAAAAATTCCTGGGGATTATTCGACCCGATCGGCTTCGATCCCGGGTCCCCCAGAGCGGTAGGCTGCTACCTTGACCGCTCGGCCATCCGGCCGTAAAGTAAGTAATATTATTTTAATAAAATGAGCTGGAATAAATAATTACTGTTTTTCATTTTATAAATGAACAAATTAGTAAACTCTCTTTGATAGAAGTTATGCTTCTGATAAAACTGGATAATGAAAAATGCTTTTAAAAATAACTAAATTAATTAGACATAAAGTTTTTCTTGCTCTTCTAGAAACATATTGAAAAATATTTACTATAATATAACTATCCCATAATCAGTGGCAGAGTGATGGACAATATTATTTTCTAAAATAACAACTTAGAAGTTTATAACAAATATTTAATCTAAAATAACGAAAGGGAGCTAAGGCTTATATGTCAATATTTAACGAACTTTTTAATGAAAAATAAACATAATTTTTGGCTTATTTCATAAAAACACAAATTTAATAAAATTATTATTTTTCAAATATATATTGCATTTTTGTTTAAAGACAAAACTACACAAATTTTAAAGATAAAATCAAGATAAGTCAGACTAATAAGCAGAAAAAAATTAAAATGTTCATTCAGCATTCTGCGCATAGCAAACTGGATCTAGTTCTATCTAAAAACATCTTTCGAGAAAAACAGATTAAATTTTAATTTTATTATTATTTTTTATTCTATATCTTATTACTCAAGAAAACTATACTACACTCAACAAAGAAAATATTTTCGAAGTTCGATATTGCATTGATCGTTAAGTTACCATTGAATGTATCTTATAAATTTGTTTTCATAAAATACAAATTATAGATTCACAAAACATATAAAGTATTTTTGTAGAAAAAAATCTTGTTTATAAAAAAACCTACTTACAGATACGAATAATACAATTTTCATTTAATTGAAAAGTTGCATAAACTTGAAATATCTGACTTCACTTTTTTTTGCTATGATGTTCATAATGTATTATTTTTAACTCACACATTAGCCAGGACAATATTAATATTTTAAAAAATTGAAAAAAACTGCATTTCCATTACGTCCTTTCACACATCTCAGTAACACAACTGTTTTTCTGGTGAAGTCGACTTTTTATTAGTGGCTACTCGTCGACCGTAATATGCGATTTTTTTTTTTTTTTAGTTTTAGAGTGATACAGAATAAACTAATAAAAATATATTAATTCACACATTGGGCAGGACGACATTAATTAATATTTAAAAGGTAGAAGAAACTGTAAACGTCTTCATTTTTACTTTTCCGGCTCTGTTATATATAACAGAGGGAAAGTATGACAATCGGTCAAAAAAATGACCCCCTACGATTTTTACATTTTTGACATCAGGACACCTTCAAACTCTGAGAAATTAAAGAAACTCCTCGAAGTTTTTTGGTGTATTACGTTCGAGTGTGCAGGGAACACAATTTTGTTCACTCTTTTTGAAGCGTAATAACTCCTGTGCTTTTTGTGAAAATTTTCTGAAATTTTGTAGGATGTTTGCTTATTATAGGGATTGATACTATTAAATTTTATGGTTAAAGTTCGACGGGGTGGGAAAATAAAGGGACGTCGGGTTGAGAATCTCGAGTAGGGTCGGACTTAATGACTATTTTAGTCGTTATTAGCATTTATAATTTTTTTTACATAAAACCCATCCCTACACTCAAAATTAAGCTTTCTGTCATTTTTTAATAGTTAGAAATATAAAAAGTTTTTAAAATAAAATATTATAACAAGTGGCGCCACGAAATGTTGCTAAGAAATTTAAGCAACTCGTTGCAGGATTTTTTAACACGTAATGTACTGGATGAATATATTTCAAAATAACATGAATGCACAGCCATATGCCATTTGCATATGAGGATCTTCAAAAGTCATTCCTGTATATTACGCCAGATAAATCACGAGCAATGCATTCGTCCAGCATCAGACGAAAGCTTGCATTACATGATCCAAGAGAGAATGTCTAAGAGAATGTTATGCACGGCGTGGCGTATACGATTCTTCAGGTCCAGAAGTGTTTGAAGGCGAGTGGTAAAACTGTCTTTTCAGGTACCGCCATAATAAATGTTTTCAAATCTGATTTTTATATTTTGGGACATTCACTGATTAGCGAGGTCAACGGATTTGGCCACCCTGGACTACTACTTGTTTTGAATTAAATTTAATAATTATTAAATAATATTATTACATTTAATTCTGTAAATCATTATTTAATGTTTATCTGTAATGATTTACAGAAAAACATTAATTAATGAAACAGAAATGAACGCAAAAAGACAATAATTTAATGATTGAGATAGTAACTCCTAAACCGCATATTGATAATTACTTTTCTTTCAATGGCTGTCTTGGAGGCGAGGATTATACGAAGGTTTTATTTTCGTTGCAATTCTCTGCGCGGTATACGTCGTAGCGGGTAATACGTCCAAAACTATAGTAATTGCTTTAACTTTAAACTTCTTATTGTTTGTGTGTTTTGTGAACATATTAGTCTGTATATTATTTAGAGTATTTCTTATACAGTATTTAAATTCAGATTACATTTTTCAAATTAAAAACCTTATACAACTATTTCTTATGAATTAATAGTGATGTTTTCTTTGCGCTTTTGACAATGAATTTTTATCTTTATAATAAAACTTAAATACTTTACTTTTGATTTGGAGGTGTAATCAATACTATAAAAATTAAGGAAAGAAAAATATTTTTAAAATGAGAAAAGGAAAAATTTCTATTCAATTTTGGAAATATTATTCATTTTTATTTTACTAACAAAACAGATTATATTCTGTTTTATTATTTGAAATAAAAATTTAAACATTTTAGACTGTTAAGAACCTTTGTCACTGAAGGGACCGTATGAGAACTATAGGTACTGTACAGTTTCCAGACATTCTTTATTTTAAAGGATACTGCTTTATTTTAGCTAAACAGTTCTTGCTCTTTATTTAAACAAGAAAGGCGAAATTTGTCCTTTATTTTTATTTTTCAATCCCTCTCTTTGTAATAGTAGTGGTGTATATTCGCATGTATATTCGCATTCGAATATTCACATATGCAAATCCTAATATATCAATCCCTATAGAAAGCTATGATTTACCATTAATTTACATTGTAAATTAAACTGAATTTTCAAGTAATTATAATCTATATAAAAATTATAATTTTTAATTTAAAATCTAAAAGAATATAAACTCAATGTTTAGTTATTTTAACTAAAATAATCATTCAATTTTTCTTTTCTTGGTTCTTTTGTTCTTTCCGCCTCATGGGTACTAAGAAGTCCTATTGATCAAGCTCATTTCAGTTGGTGAGAGGGGTGATGAATATCTTTACAACATAATTGTATGAGACAACAACTTTAACTTCTTGAAAAATACATTGTTATTGTTATAATTTACTACATGATGTGCTTTCGTTACATGAAAATACACTATAATTATTAAATGCGCCATTTTCATTTGTTAGCTTGTAAAGAAAGTGTGTTTTTATCTAGAGAACATTGTGTTTAAAATGATAATGTAACACTTAAAATATCTGTTAGTTTTATTACTTAAATACTTGTAGCCATTAATAAAACATAAAAAGATGTGTATCTTGCGCTTTATTTAAACGTAAATTTATGGAACAAGATTTTCCTTTTAGGAAGTAGTAAAAGTTTAACAAATTAGTGAAGATTAATCTAAATTATGTTCTGTTAGTTGACAATTTACAGTGTTTATAATTTATTCACTTGATTTTAAGAAATTCAATAGGGAGAAAACTGTAACAGATATTGAAAAACAGTTAACTGCACATGATTTGTTAACTCAAATAGTTTTAATTCACATGGGAGCGTAGAGGTACACACGAGACATTCCCGAATTATTGAATCGATCGATACAGAACAATGGCATGGCTAACAAGATCACCTCACTTCACCCCTCGATTTCTATTTGGCGGGTTCCATGAAGGAGAAAGTGTATGCAAATAAGGTAACTAGTGTGAAGGAATTACACGATAGGATTGTCCACGCTGTAAATACAGTATCGTAGATATTATAAAATGTTTAGTGAGAAATCTCGAAAGATTTCTAACTCTAACTCTAACTTTAGATATTCTAACAGTAAGAGCAACAAAACGAGCCCATGTGGAAGTTTAATCCGTCACGATCCGAAAGTTATGTAAAACAAAACTTAAGAGTGCGAATGTATATATTTAATGTTTGTTTTGTAATCATTGAAAATTACAGTTTTAAAAATTTTACAAAATAATTTTGTAACTTACAGCTTCAACATTCTTCAATTATCTACAAATTTACTTTACTTTATAAACGTGTGTAAATACTAAACACCTAATTTATTTTCATTTTCATTATTGTTTCCTACATTTATTAATTAACAATTTAAATAATATTTAATATTTTACATAAGAAAGTTACTCAAACGTAACAATGATAAATTAAAATTATAGGGGCCTTTTTATACTCTCTTTGAGTGGTAAAGAGCCTTAAACCACAAAAAAAAAAAAAAAAATTAAAATTAAAATCTGTATATTTCTGTTCATAGCTGTACGTGAATTTTTAAATAATTCGAAATTGTTTATTCAGAATTCAGTAAAATTTCCAGTAACTTATTATAAATCTTTTCAAACTTTAGTTGCGTTGCACATATATTGACAATTATTTCTGTTATTTTTATGTATAGCAAGAAAAACACGAAATAAAATTTCAAATATCTAACAAATAAATTATTTTATTTGAAGCAAAATTACATGTCTGTCTAACATCAATTTTGACAGTAAGTACAAATTGAAATTATATATTATGATATAATAAGGGTCAAATTAAATATAATCTGTTCGAAATTTGCAAGAGATTAATTTTATAAATGATTTCAAGTTAACACTTGCAAGTTGTTCTCAATAATTTTCATCATCTGCTATGTACAGAATATTATTTATGATTTTTTAAATTCTTTCATCCTCCGAATCATAAATTAGTTTGACTGATTAACAAACTGAACAATCGTCATATAATACAGTCGCAGTATGAAACAATATTTTTTAATAAATCTTTCAAAAGCTTTAAAATTTATTGTTCAGATTAGTAAAAATATTAACTTTTTCCGAAAAATATCTTGTTTAAAAGCACACTAAATAACAAAAAAAATTGATACAAGAAATAATTAAACTGAAAAGTAAACGTCTGATCTTATATTCACACTGATTATAATATCAAGAATGCACAAGGTGAATGAATAAACAACTGAACACTTACTGGTAAGTGGTCGCTGGTCTCAGAAGGCATCTTCTTTGACAGATCATCTATGTGTTAGTTGCCTGGTTCATCAATCTAAATCGATTTGGTTCATCCTGTCAACAAGTACTAGTATACAAAAAAAATTTTAAATTGTTGCAGTTAGAAATTGTTGCAATCCCAACGCATTTTCTCCCCATTTTTACTTGACTATCTTACTAGGGAGATTGCTAAATTAAAAAAAAAACAAATCAGTTTTACGTTGCTTGCTTGTTTCCCCTCGTTTTAAATCATAAGTTAAAATTTTTACTCTGTAAATTAAAATTTTAAAAAATTTTATAAATCTGCTGGATCGTTCAAAAATTCTAACCAATAATATTAGCGTTTGAAAAGTAGGCTTAAGAAGATTGCCGTGAGGTAACTTTAATGATTATTAATCGTAGTAAATATTTGTTGCTTACTTTTAAAGACATTCTAACGTTTATTTTTATGATAGAAGAATATTTTGTTAAGTTTCAACTGCCTCGCACATTTATCAGCAAATATTTATTATGACATCGTGACAATGCAGGTTACAATTTTTAATCATATCTTTTATAATTTTTTAAATTTAAAATATATGCTCACCATCTCAAATTAATAATGTTTTGCCCCTGTACACCATACTTTTCCATTAGCAATAGTCATGCCGGTCATCGATCTAACTTTTTTCCCGGGGAAATTTTTGAATTGAAATAACATGACTTCTGGTTTGCATCGGAAGTTTGTGTATAATGAATCCGTGTCTTCCGTCCTTAACGTTTTCTTATCTCGTCTTAATGTTTTTCTTATCCGTCACCGTTCTCGAAATTAAGTAAGACGACAGACGGACAGACGTCAGACAGAATTTATAGGTCTACAATTTTTTTCAAATTGCCGCAATAATCTGTTAAATTTTTCTTTCCGTTTCCACGTTAGACAGTAATGCTGTATACAGGTTAATTTACATTGATTTTTACAGAAAATTCAAGGGAGAGTTCCGTTAATGACATTTTCTCTGTATACAGGTACCATTATAGACAGGTTTGACTGTGTAACCAATTTCAAAAACGTTCTCTCTAAAACATAGTACGTTTTGAAAAAATCTCGATTTGAGTTTTTTAAATCATTTCACGAAAAATAATAAAGTTTTTCCGTGCGCTTGAATTCATAAGGTTAATTCAATTTCTGTTTATTCTTCATTTAAATACATTTTAATGAATAATAATTATGCAATTCAACAAATCGATTTTTTAAAATATTTCTATGCCTCTAAATAATTTGCATAACTCGAATACGTTTCCATTTAGTAAATCTACATATATAATCGAGACGAGTTGATAATAATAATAATAATAATAATAATCAGCGCAGAGCCCAAACGGTTAGGAGTTGAAAGTTGAAATTTGGTACACAGTTAGGATACGTCACGAGAATGCACACTAAGAAGGGATTTTTCGAAATTCCTTCCCGTGGGGGAGAGGGACAGGAATAAGGCTTAACACTTCCATCAACAATGGAAGTGTTAGGTAACAATGGAAGTGTTAAGTAACAATGGAAGTGTCACGTAACTATAAGGTTTACTATAACGTAATAATATTAATTTTCGCTAAAACGGTTAAGAGTTGAAATGTGTACCAAATTTAAGTACCAAAGTGTTAAGTAACAACGATAGTGTTAAGGGACAATCGAAGTGTCAACAATAAAAGTGTTAAGTAACAAAGGAGAACAAGAGAAAGCGACGTGCAAGATTTACAGGCTCTGGAAAAAAAAGAAAGAAAAGAGAGTAATATGTTAGAACATATTCGATTTTCAAATTTAAACAGATTACTTCGGTTTTTCTAGACCTTTCTTCTTTAGAACATTCGATGAAATTTGAACGATATAATCAGAACACGTTGTGAAAATCAAACAATATTAGAACATTCGATTTTTAATGTCGACTTTTCTTTAGAAATAGTTAGTTTGTTGATGAAATTACTCTTTTTCTTTTTTGACTATAACGTAATAATCTTAATCTTCGCTATCGTTACTTTTGCCCGTGCAACGCCGGGCCTACCTATTTGAATAATTGAAAATCTAAATAATATTAAATTTTAATTAAATTACTTAATAATAATAATCTGATTCACTCATGTCTTGTGAGTGGCTGTTCATTAATAAGTAATTTGCCTGAAGAATTTTCATGAAAAAGTTTGCACAGTTGCATTACATATTTTTTATTACCGAAACATGCTTCCACCCTGTCTGACCTCATCAGACTGAACGTTGCTTAATATTAAAATTAAAAGAAAATCGATCCAGCGTTAGAATCGAAGTGACTTCTACAAAATATGCCAAGTTACGCTCTCTCCATCAATCGTCGTTTCTACACATTTATATATTGAACAATCAACACTTTAATCAATTTGCATATGTACAGACGGAGAAAAAGAAAGAATTAAAAAATTTAAGCGTAAACACAGAAAACGTTTTCAAGTCTTCTACATTTACTTTTCAAGTTTTTAATTGTTCTCGTACATTTCGTCCTGGATTTTTTTTTTTTTTCTTTCTTTACTTTTATACGGAAAATGTTTACATGATCAAATTAATTACTTAATTTCTTTAAATTAATTAAACAAATTTAATTAATTAATTAATAATTAAAACACAAACACACCTACACACATTAATGTATACGTATATATTAATCAATTATATTTTAACTAATTAAAATATCTGGAAATATTTGCAATATTTGATAAATTGCTATCTTGTACGAGAACATTTTCATTTGTTTATGAAACCTATTAATGTTTTTGTTTTTATTTTTGACTTGCTCAAACAAAATATTTATTAAAATGTATATAACGAAACATATTTAATATATTTATATGAAAATAAAACTATATAGCCCAGTAGAAGGTGTTGTAAAATTTTCGTGGAATCCATTGTGAGAATAATAGACGAAAAGAGACATTCGTTCCGTACAAGAACAAACATTAACAAAGTAACGAGCAAAATTACAATTTTGTAAAAAATCTTACCTCTAAATATGAAGTATGTTACCTTCAAAGATAATAGCAAACACCTTTAAAAAAGCTCTAGATCAATCACGAGCATGCCTTGGTCCTGGGCTTCTGTAACAAATTTATTTTCATGTTATGTCGCTTGTAATTATGCAACCCTAATTAAGCTGTTGTTCGTGACGAAGAATATTCAAACTAAAGTTGACTAGAGAAAAATCAGAATAAGCGAGTTTATATATTACTAGTTTGCATATCATTAACATATTATTTTAGTATCTAATGTACTGGCGCTTATGGTGTTTGTTGATACTCGGCTGGCTTAAAGTCTTCTACTGCAAGAGAAAAAATATATACAGCCCGCATCCAGAAAAGATTTCCCATTACTGATCTAGATTGTAAAATTACTACCAACAAAAAGAATAGCAGTAACTAAGCTATAACTACTGTATTGTTTAAAACATCAAACATTTTATTTTAATAAATTAACGGTTTACTTAAATAACAATCATAGGAGTTTCTGTTAATCAACATTTCAATTGTAGATTTATCAGTTTTGCATTCGCATGCTCTTGCGGCTGCAGCTGCCAATCATGAGAACGCAACTATGGTAAACCGGGTTAACAAAAAGAATATGGCTATATTCACATTTTTCAATAGGTTAAACTGACAATAAGTCGAGTCACATAATCATATACAATTCTAGGAAAATTTTTAGAAATCTTATAGCACATTAAGGAGATAAGCGTATAATTCTTCGAACAAGAGTAAGCATCATACTTCTAAAATTTTTTTTTTCTGTAACTCTAATTGAAACGTCGAAATTCTTAACTTTCTAAGTTTTTACCCATCAGCCTATCATTTGTAACTTAGAAAAAATATTTTTTTAATAACTTCAAATGTATTAATCCATTCCTACTCCCCAAAACGAAGCCTATTTTACCTTCTTAGCTGCATTCTATGCATAAAAATGCCTAAAAATGCAATATAATATTATATTAGTAAATATTAAATATTAATTGGGCTGCAATTTTTAAAAAATGTAGACCTATAAATTTCCACTATGGTCCGTCCGTTGTCTTCCCTTACATCTCGAGAACGAAGTTAGATATACGAAATACGAGGTCATATATGGAAACAGAGGCAAGAGGCCCCGATTAACTATATATAAACTTCTAATGCAAATCGAAACTCCTGTTAATAAAAACGTATGTAAAAAGACTATAATGTCTTCACTTTCGCCATGTCCAATCACCAGGAACAACAGTCTTCCACTGCAGAGACGACTTTTCTTTAGAAGCTACGCCTCTACGAACAACAAAAGAACTTATATTTTCTTTTGTTTATATTAAAGAAAAATAAAATTATTATATTTTCAAAAGAAAAATTGTATTTTTGTTTTGGGCTTGCCACCGGAGAACTTTTAGACTGTTTTGCGTGTTTTTTTCAGAGGCGTAGCCTCTAAAGAAAGGTCGTCTCTGCAGTGTAAGACTGTTCCTGGTGATTGGACAAAGCAAAAGTGAAGATATTTTAGTCTTTTTGCGTATTTTTATTTTATTTTATTATTATGATTGTGTAAATTTTTCAGCCTATTTTTCAAAAGGAAGCCGTTATTTCAATCCCTGTAAGCTGTTAGATACATGACCGGCATGACACTATTCTTAAAAGAAAAGTATGATGTACAGGAGCAAGCCACTACTAATTTCAGATAGAGAGCATCTATTTTAAATTAAATAAATTAAAAATGTGACTAAAAATTACAGCCCGGCATTATGACGATGTCACAATAAATAATTGCTCGTATTATAATATAAAATATTACATTAATAAATTTGTCTGCGATTTTTAACTAAGTAATCCTATATTTATACGTATAGTATTTCATTCAGGAAATAGAATATCTAAAGTTTGATTCTGGGTTAGGACTGACAAATATAGAACAGAGGAAATTTACGATGATTATACGCTGAGAGAGTCCTGTAATTGGTCACATTATCTGTTGAAGTAATCGAGAAACAATAATACTAGTTAGAAAATTAGCTTTCTAAACCGAATAATTAGCAGAATTAAATTAATTTCCTTTAAACAATTTAAGTGAATAGAGAAAATCATTCCAAATCCCGGAACTACGCATTACCTTTAAAATCTCTCTCAGATATGTGGAAAAAAAAAAAACTTGAATGTAGGCCAGATGATTTCAAAAATCCTAATGGAAGGATATACGCACACTGTATCAGGACTGCGAATCACGTGGCTGCAAAAGTGATTATTTTAAAATTTATGAAAATATAAGCTTTAAGTATGTAGTAAATATGTTTGTTTGCTCATTTGACGATACAGATATAGCAAATTATCATACTTAATACTACCGTAGATATTGGACTTTATCAATAAAGGGTAGTATTAGATATGATGCCATATGCACAGGTTGATTTCCAATTTTTTTCCAATCTTATTACAATACGATTGCCTCGAGGCAATCGTATTGTAATAAGTAAACATTCTGTTCAGATTTTTAACGGCCATCTGTCAAATTCTGCGATTATGATTGTATTATGTATATTAACAATATTTGTAATAAATATGTATGTACTAGCAGATAAGCCCGGCGTGGCTCGGGCAAAAGTAACGATAGCGAAGCTTAAAATCATTACATTACAGCCAATCTTACCCGTTTTCACAGAATGCAAGAATTAGGTCCCCCTGTTTCCAGACTAAGTGGCCGTCCATAAATTACGTAAGGGCGATTTCGGCCATTACTGACCCCCAACCATCCTGTGTAAGAAACCGTAATATTTTCTTTGATCCCCCCTTCCCTTCCCTTCCCTTCCCTGTCTTACGTAATATTTACGCATGATTTTATAGAAAGATTTTAACAAAAAAATTTTTTTATGAAACGCAAAAAACCTTAGGTCCAAAATATATAATTATCAATTTGTTAATTAATATGTATGTGGGCGCCGGGAGGCGAACGGAGTCTCGTTCCTCCTTTTTTCGGCTAACAAGTCCGTTAGACTTGCCCACGTCAAGATGGCGGTTCGGATGAGTTAAGCGTTACGCGTTACGCGAGTGGAGGAGGTGGATGGGTTCGACGGTAGAGCGGCGGATGATGATATTCGAATAAAGGACATCACAACGGATTAAAACAATAACAAAGATTTATTAATGCTTACATATCGAATACAAGTCGGCTAGTTATTGTCGCCTGAGTGCGGCTTCGCGGAGGGAGAGTTCACACGACTTGGGGGTCATACCTCGTGATCTGAGTTGGGTCGAAGACGGGTCAAGTAGTCGATCAGTCGGGTTCCTTGGACTTCGGCGTCACGCACCTTGTCTAATCGACACTACGTAATCGGCCTGGGGTCGATCGGACGGACTCTATGTAACCGACCCCTTTTCCGCTCTCGTCGCCCTTTTATTGAGGTGGTCACGTTGTTCAGCTTCACCAATCCGCACCTTTCGTCGGTTGTTCCTTCTGATTCATTTTCTTTTTCCTTTTGACTCATATCCCTTTTCCTTCTACACACGCGGAAAAAGATGTATCGTTACCGGCTTAATTCCGGTGGGTTCGAACTTTCACATGTACTATTATTTATAAAAGACTTTATGTGAACAAATTTAAAAATATAAAATTTAATGAATTCGAATGAACAATTTATTTTAAGAACTTTATTTTTTAATTATTAACAATCATTTTCTTATTATTATCATTACTCAACGTCATAATATTCATTTTTATATTAATTTCAATATTCACTTGTCCATGGATTTTTCAGCCAATTTTCAAGTGATTCGATCACGGGCAAAGAGTCTGATTCAGAAACGTCATCGTTTTTTAATTGAAGAGATTCTGTACTCTCAACATCTTCAGACATCCATCTCCTAACCGTTTGGGCTCTGCGCTTATTATTATTATTATTATTATCAACCCATTTCGATTATATATATATATATATATAGATAGATTATACATATTTCCAATACAATATATATAATGCTTACTTACCATACATACACATATTCATAATAAAAGATAAATTTTAATAATTTTAAGTATTTTAACTCAATGAAACTGACACTTTAAGACAAATTATAATAAATGATGTATTATTATAAATTCAAACATCTAAAGACTGCACAATATTTACCTAGGTGATCCGAAAATAGATAATTCTACTCATTAATAATTACACTGAGAGAAGAAAAAGAACTAATAAAATATCTTTAAAAATAACATCTTAAAGAACAGTAAAATGTGAAACTTTTTGTCGCAAAATGAACATTTTATTGTTCTTTGAAATATTTTGTTTTAAGAAATTAAAATATCGCAAAAACCTTTTTTATAATTTTTAAAAACTAATAAAATATGTTATTAAAATGTCGAAATAAATATTTACTGAATAAATTTAAAATGTATTTATGGTTAAAAGAGTTATTGAATGTATGTGAAAGTATAATATATTTTTTTTAAAATCCAGTAAGGAGTTGCTTAACTTTCCTGGGAATATTTAAAATTGCGTATGACGCCATCTCTTATGATATTTTACTAAAAAAACTTTATAATAATTAAAAATATAAAACATGACAAAAAGCTTGATTTTGAGGGTAAGGATGAGTTTTATTAAAAATGATAAATGTTAATAACGAATAAAATTTTTCATTAAGTGCGACCCTACTCGAGATATGACACATGATTCCCTCTATCTCTCCGCCCCCTCGACCTTTAGCAAATGAAATTTAATACCCACAGTTCTCATAATACACAAACCTCTTTGCATAATTTCAGAAATTTTCGACGAAAAGCATAGGAGTTAAGCTTACAAGATGATGAACAAAATCGTGCCCCATACACATTAACATCCATACACACGGAAAATATCCTGAATTTTTTTGCATTTCTCAACGTTCGAAGATCCCCTGAATCCAAAAATGTGAAAAAATTTTTAGGGTCATTTTTTGACCGATCGCCATATTTTTCCTCTGTTATATACAACAGATCCGGAAAAGTAAAAACTCTGAGATTGAATATTATACTTAAAACCTCCAAAGTGATGCAGAGTGTGAGATAAGCAGAGGGTCAGGGGTTAATCCTCGCTGAACACTTACTCTGCACGGGTTGGCAAAACTCGATTTCTTTGTCGTTGGATGGCTAGGAAGGCAAAAAGTGAGTGGGGAGGTGCGTCGGTAAGTCGACAGGTTTGGACTGACAGGAGACAGGTTAACAAACAAAACATTTATTGAATAACTAGAATAAAATACAAGGCGACTACAAACTATTTTACGATACTATGCGATTAAATGCGGTTAACATACGCTTGAATGCAACTATATGCAAGTTTACAGATTCTAACTAAGACGGCTATGCGTTAAGCCTATTGCCGTCGCGGGAGAGAGAGAGTTTACAAAGATCCTAACAAAATACCTCTTGGTGTGAGATTGGACGATATAGTCGCCGATGATATGGCTAGAGTGTGGCGGTCGCCGATGATATGGAAGAGTCGCTGAAGGTCTTCTCTGACGGGATTCCATCCCTGGGTATGGAGATGGACACAAGTATAGAAATAACTTCCTACGCGAGCGCGCTAAGTTTCCGGTGGCGCGAGCTTTTATAGTGTTAGTGTGGGAAGCGGTCGGTTGTTGACAATGACTTGGCAAATTCTTGACAGCTAAGTGTCAACTTTTCCACCTAACTGTTGATAGTTAATGGAGACCTCTGCCCCTCTTTCTCCGCGAGGAGTTTTTTCTATCGGTGATTGTTTACAATATTTTTGAACAAAGAAAGGAAAGTTTTCTTTCAATTACAAAAATTTTCCCACTAAAATCCGCAATCTCACAACAGTTTGACATAATATTTTGCTTTATTTCGAATTATAATATAAAAAAAAACATGACATATTTTTGAAACAAATAAATTGTACTGTACATTTGCCATTACTTTACATTACATTAGATACGTTTTTACATTTTACTTACGTATTAATAATTATTATAAATTCCTAAATATAAACACAAAAGAATTCAACTTTTAAATCATTAAATTTTAAGTTTTAATTTGAATTTTTTAGTGATATTTAAATGAGAGTTTTTAATTAGAAATGTTTAGAAGGTTTAATTAATAAGCTTTCATTAAGAAACTTTTAATGAGTAATCCTTAGGCTATTTACTAAATATTAATATTTTTAAATTAGATAACATTTTCCTTAATGTCATAAGATTTGTAAAAACGGGGTAATTCCTTAGGGGTGGTCGTGTCTAATTGGGAAAAGAACGAAATACACACAATGGAAGTATTATCAAGCATGGCCAACTACAAATTTCAAATTGATAATTAGTAACATTTTTTAAAAATTGTTTAATGATTTAACAGTTAAACAGTTAAAAATTTAAAATTATTTTAGTTTCTAAGGCATTATGTTTACTATTGACTGGAGAATGACAGAAAAGTTTTGGTAAATATTTGTCATATGGTAAACAAATATAATCTGCTTGAATTAAGTTACAGTTAAAATATTTATGTGAAACTTTACTAAAAGTTCTAAGGAAATTTTATAATTACTGAGTACCGTCAATTTTACTTAAATTAATTAATACGTGAATTAAGTATTGATTAAAAATCTCATAAATTATTTGAATTTTATTAAAACAGTTTATTTAAAGAATCATCTTAGTAATTAAAATATATTATTTTGTAAATACATTAGAGATAACTTTCAATTTACTCTTTTATAATTTATTTGACAACTAACGTTTCTGTGTTTTATCAATTTGCATTTATTTTATTTGTTATTTGCCGTTATACAGTGATATACATAAGTTTATTTGGATTTATTTTTAATTAAAACTATTTATATATTTCATATATAATTTATAATTATTTATAAAACTTTTCCTTTAATACTTTCTCATATGCATAATGCTGACACGAATGCTCTAATGCAGCGTTTCTCAACCTGGGGGTCGCGAAACAATAATGAAATCATTTTATGAGAAGAAATAATTTATTATAAACGTATAAACATTTTACTTACAATAAGTACACATGTAAAGAAAAGAAATTAATGTGATAGTTGCATTTGTTTTTCATTTAAAATTTTCTCCATATGTGGATCTACGTTAGAAACACACAAAAGCAAATTGTTTTCGAGTGATAAAAGACAATTCCTGTATTTAGTTTTTAGTGCTGTATTTAAAAAAAAAAATACATTTATAATTACAGTCAAAATTCAATTAGTAATAGTAAGACTTACTGTTATTATTCTTTTGGGTGGGGTCGCGAAATATTAATTTTATTTATATTTACTATTTGGGGGGTTCGCGAACTAAGAAGGTTGAGAATCGCTGCTCTAATGCATCTGATCTAACGAGTAAATTGAGAAGTTGGAAATACTTAAAGAAAAAACTGATAATCGGAAGCCAGTTTATTAAAGAATTCAGTTAATTACTATAATTTTCAAATTTTACCAGTTGTTTACCATTTATAATTTTAATTTCAAATATTAGAAATTACAGTTTAGTATCAGAGTATACAGCAGACAAAGGTTTCGAAACAAAACGTTCTAATGAACAAAGTAATACTAATAACAAAGGAAATTATTAGTATTAGTGGAATTATTAGAAATAACAAAAATCATATAAATATTAAAATAAAAAAGTTAAATGTCAATATATATGAAGTTGAAATCTTTAAATTTCGATTTTGCTTGCATAGTTAAAAAAAATATTCAATTATACAGCATATTAAGAGAAACTTTTTATATAGTTCAATGACTCCCAATAACTGAGTTTCTTCGGATTTAGTAGGCTAAATTTAAATGGTAGACAGTCAGACAGTTAACTAGAACTCACATTGGAGGGCTCGAATTAGTACATGCCTTCCTAAATTATAGGATATCCTATCCTATTTTATCCCTATACTTCTGTGAATTTAACGTTACGGAAGGAGAATAAACTCTTAGATATTGTATATACTAGTGAATGAATGATTATCTGATTGGTATCAGAATTGCATAATACTACGCAACTGATAATGCGATATCCGATATCGTATTTTTAACCGATATGGAATATTTCCAATATTATAGAGAAAGCTGAATACATTGGGTATAATAGCTCATTTTTCTGATGTTTTAAGTTTATATTATTTCGCGTATATTACTAATTAGGCTTTTTCAAAACTTTGAAAAGAAATGAGCGCCAAACTTTTGTTTGGAGCTCATTCATTTCTGGGTCGTCGGCAGACTCGACTGTTTCAACTGACCATAGCCATTGCTGGGTATGTACCGGTACTTGTACCTATGTTATATTTTCTGAATGATGCGTGGCATCAAAACACGATTGATATGCTTCACTGATGGTGTATTGACCTCACAGTTAGTACTGTAAATGAATTTCGGTAATAACCATACATCAAAACACTTTACATGTCGAAAGTATCGTTACTACAAAGGATCTTCAGCAGCAAAATACTTCAACTGTTCCGTAATAGTTGAGTGTGTTAAATATTTTTTAGGAATTACACGGGTTTGATTATTGACTCGTAGTTTTGGTTTGTATAAAAATCGAGAGAAACAGAGTTTCAAAAAAAACTGAAGAAGAAATTCAGTTTTTATTCAAAATAGTTTTCAACAATATATAATTGTTGAAATGTTTTGTCAAATTGAAATAAAACAAAATTTTCACTCGTTCCTCCCACATAAAAAATTTGCATATTAATGACCTGCATTTATTAAAAAAAGTTTTTTGAACTATTATCATAAAATAATTTAATAGAAGTTTTATTATTATTTTATAAACATGTGTTTTTTATTACTTTTCTTATTTTTGATAGACTCCAATGTATTATTAATATTTGATACTTTTTAGTAAATCAAATATGATCACGTTTACCAAAAGAAAAATATATTGAACAAAAAGAAGCGCGCCGCGCTAAAAGTAGCTCATCCCTTGGCGTTGGTGAAGATGCTTCTGGCGTTCAAATTCAGTTATTTTCTATTTTATTTTTATTTATTACTCACAGCATTAAATAACTTTATACTTGAATACGTGTATGCTACCTAATGATGTAAAATGTGCTTAAATTAAAGCGTTTATTTAATTAAAAAATTATGTTATATTAACTTTTCAAAAAATTAATTTGTTTAACATTTTTACATAACTAAGTTAAATTAACAGAGGATGGAAATAAGTTCTTTTTTTTTATTTAGCTCTTGCCTCAAGTAACAAAATAAACATGGCAAAAACCTAAAACTATAATACGCATACAATGCATATAATCAACACATTAGTAGAAAATTTGTGTTATAGTGCTTATACAACACACAAAAAAAAAATTATCTAACTTGTATGTGGTAAGTGGAACAACAATAAGTTTATACTATATACAGAGTTAATTTTCCTTTTAAAACTTTTTATTTCCTTCAAACGTTTATGTAACATGTTCCACACAGCAGCCATTCTATATAGGCTGGATCGACTAATACTGTACTCAAACATTTTACTATAATGATACTTAAATTCGCTTCCTCAATAACTGTCATAGGGTTTGACATAAAGGAGATCGATGCTATTTATAGAGTGACTATTATATCAACCAAACATCAAAGCGTTACACAATAGTAGGAACATTAATCTTATATATGTATTCGTGAAGACATTAAGTTTCCTGAAGCTGATTCCCAAATTAAAATTTCATATCTTATTTTAGCTTGAACAATTGACATACAGTATATAATTTACTAATTCTTTTTCTGTGCTAATAATTATCATACACTTCTTATAAGTCCAACTAGTTTAGTAAAGAGGATATGTTGGCGCCGTGACAATTTAGAATCAAAATACATACAGATAACAGATAGATCCATGAACAGTTTTATCTCTTTGCCAGGAAAGTTACACAATTCGTTGCTGGATTTTTTCTGTTTTTAAAAATAATAAAACGACACTTTTTATAATTAATTTTTAATTTGCATATGCATATGTAGATAGAAAAATTTTTTATTATTATTTATTAATATTAGTTCACTATAACAATAATCTAGAAGGGAAAAAACAAATAAGAAAAGACGACATTCACCACAAAAAAAACAAAGAATACCAAAAAATCACAAGTCGCGTAACGTTCTGTTACGCAACTTGTTGCAAGATTTTTTGGTTTTTATCAGATTTTTTAAAAATACTTTTATATTATTAATCGTAATAAATAAATAAAATTATGTGTGGCTGTTATGCGATTTTGTTATAAAAACTTTCTATATTTTTAATTATTATAAAATGACAAAACGCTTAGTTTTGGGATACAAATAAGTTTTATTTTAAAAAAAAAACTGTAAATGCTAACAACAATTAAAATCTTCATTAAGGACGACCTAGACTCGCGATATGGCACATGACCATCCTCTATCTCTCCACTCCTCGACCTTTTACCACCAAAACTTAATTGTATGCTCCTTATACACAAGTTACCGTGCCAAATTTCGTTTGTTAATTCATACCACAAACTAGAATATTAAACGAAGTAAACGCCAACACACATATATTATATACATATCCACGGAATTTTTAGCTTTTTTGATTTACTTGAGTTCAGCAGATTTGGAAAAAACTGCTGAACTCCTGGACTGAACTGCTGGTAAAAACTGCAAACGTAGAGATTTCGAAAAAAACTTTGAGGAACGGACGTGTTTTTATGGTCTCCAATTTTCTTTTGTTTTGCTAACCCTACACTCGACCCCACGACTACGACTGCAAAATAATACGACATATATATATATATAAGATTTAAAACACATAAGAACCGATAAACTATCAGCCTTTAACCCATATTTAAAGTTATTTATTATATAATCTTTTCTTTAGATATAAAATTTTCCTTTAGATAAATATCTAAAGGAAAATTTAAATAATTTACAGATATTATCATATACAGTAGTTTAAAAAATTTCCTATATACTTTCAAATAGACTAAAAGGCCAAACCATAATAATTAACAATAAAATAAAAATGATGTTATTAGACATTTAAAATATGCATCCTAGCATTGCAAGAAAGGATATAAAAGAATCATTGATTAAAATAAACACACGAAAATAGATTATTGATTTCATTCGATTAGTAATAGAAAATAGAATAATTACACTCAAATCGATGGAATGCCAATAGAAACTTGCATTGGCTCACGTTTAGCAGAAATTGTAATGATTTCAATAGACGAAAAAATAAGAAAAATAAATGGAAGTAAACTTATTAACAGGTATATAGATGATTATATAATATTATTAGACAAAACTCTGACAAATGAAGAAAACATGTGTAAAGAAATTAATATAAGAGAAGGTGGTATTATGGAACCCAATTTACATTATAGTAAATTGTAAACAAGGTATCATAACTACGCCCACATTTTTTGCGCGAAAGTACTGGTAACTATGAAACTAAATATTACTAATTCGATTTTTCGCTACCATAACTATAAGTATGATTTTGAAAGCTTCTGTAAAATGAGTCAAAAAGTAGTTTTTGGAACGCCGGATGGTAATGTTGAACCCCATTGTATGTTTTCAAAAAAATGCTTTAATGTATTCAAAAACAAATAGAAAAGTACAAAGAAAATTAATTAATTACAAAATCATTTACTCCAATGTGTTTTATCGAAAAAATGCTTTAATAATAGAAAAATTTGGCCTCCATCAACAATATATATTCCACCAGCTCTTTATCGATATTCTTAGGAAGAATTGGCTTTCTAACTATTGTCATTTTTACAAATTGTTCCGAACTAATGTCTGCTTGCAAAAAAAGAGTTCATAAAGTAGCTTTTGGAACTTCATAAAATTTTGTAGCTTTCTTTAGCTCCATTTTCTTGTCCCTTACCATATCTCACTGCCTCTGCCATTTTTTCCTGGCTCCATGTTTGTCTCTTCGTGTTTTTCTTTCGCTTGTTCAGCTAAGTTCTAAGCATCTGAAAATTAAAAAAAGCAATTCGAAAAAAATCAATTTAAAAGAACACTTATCTATCCAGAACAGTTTCTTTAAACCAAAATAACTTCCTAAATTTAACTAGATCTACTTATTTATAGTTTCAGGTTCTATTTCTAATTTTTTCCATTCATCCATCACATACTTTTACAAAAATTATTCTATAGGTTTGAATTTGTGAGGTAATATGGAACCCAGAGGAGTGGGGTTCCGTATTAAAAGCCCCAATGGGATCCACATTTCACGCATAGCCATCTTGGATTAACTTAATTTTGTCAACATCAAACTTTAAAAACGTGAACATCATACAGACTAACATGTACTCCTAGGCCTGTAGACACATGCACCAGGGAACCTACAACTACATGATTTATATTTTAGAAATAATTAAATTCACTTATCATTCAAAAGTTTGAAGTTGCGAAGAACACAAACGTTCTGTTTCATTGATCGCAACCACATAACTGATGTGAGAGGCGTCGTCTCCTTGCTATGGATGTCTGCCTAGTACAGTTCAGCCACAATTTGAAGAAGAAGGAGAGGTCTATTCGTTTACATGTAGTTGTGTAAAAAAATCTGACATGCATGGGAGAAACAAACAGAAAATGGGAAATAAGGAAGGAACTAATAAGATCAGTTCAGAAAAATTATGTAAATACAGTGGCACGTCATTGTAATAAGGAAGGTTGTGAAATAATAAAAGAATTAGTTAATATAAAAAAAACAAGAAATAAATATGTTTAAAAGACAACTTTATGAGCATATTAATATAATATCGCAACACTTGCTTTAGGTTAATCGGTAAAGCATCGAATTTTATGCATTTATTAAGCAAATAAGCCAAAGGAACAGAAATTTCAAAAGCACCGATAGATGGCCAGAGGTTCGCGACTCACCTGCGGTTGAGGTGGAGTTTATTAAGTTTTATTCGTGGTTTAGAAAGTTCTATCCAGGTGTTAGTTTCTACGGAAAACTAACACTTAAATAGGAGTTCGATTCTCTTAGAAAGTCTTCCAGGAAACACTCTTTGGCAGATAGCTCGTGTGTTGCATTTTCGTATCCAATCCTATTACAGCTTTTATCCTATTAAGTTATTCATATTAATAAATTAAAAGACATCTTTTTAATATTGAGAAAATATTTATTGAAAAAATAATATCTATTTATATCTCTATAAAATGATGCAATTATTTTTTTAATTTAGCTAATTATTTCTACAATGCGTGCATGGTAGAAACAAATATTCAGTTATTATCAGATTGTATAAATACAGAAATACGTCGATAAAATATAACAGCAAGTTTACAAAACCATACCCTTTATTTGTTCGATAACAATCAAATTCACAAAAAAATTATTTTTAAAAATTCAATTTGTTATTAAAATTAACGTTTATTATTATACAACTTTCAAATTTTCTTTCATTTTTTTAATAAAGGAAAAAATAGAAATTTTTAAAAGATAAAATTTATAAAATATTTTAAAGTTAAGTAGATGTTTGAAGAAATTCATTGTTTAAATAATTTTATAAAAAAATTATTCTTTCCAAAATTTTATTTATTAAATAAACAATAATTTATGTCAAATTTAAATAAAATTATTTTTATTCGAATTATTTTTAAATAAAAAGTATATAAACCTTTCAATACTCGGAACGTTAGTAGGAAAATTAAATTATTCCTACAAGAATTTTCAATAAATAATTTATTTATAACTTAATATTTAGAAATATATATATATTGTTACATTTATCAACCCAATTACTAAATCTTTCAGAGAAATTGATTAAAAATTTCATATTATAAAAGCAATCAAAATATTTATTGTTTTAGCTGAACAGATTTTTAATTGGCATAAAAGATTCATAAGACATAAAATTAATTTAATTGTCACTCAAGTTGAGTAAATAATTGAATAGAAGAAACATGTTAATGGCCAAATAAATTTAGCATAATTTGCCTATTCTTCAAAATGATTCGTTTTTAAATAAGTTTTCAGGTAAAAGAATGATTAATTTTTCCAATTTTAAAAATTCTAGCAGTCAGCCGTCTACGATAAAATAAGCGATATTAATAATTTTAAGAGCAGAAAGTAATTATCATTTTTTAGAATGTGTCAAGTTTCTTTTGCGAGTTTAGTATTTTTAAACGGTAACATAATGTAAATGTTTAAGATGTTTATTTACAGAATGAAACGGATTGTTTCAGTTTGTACTGACAACTATTTTATTGTAGTTTTTATAAAATTCATGTTAAATTTATAGCAAACAATTTTTGAGAAAAGCAGATACATCGTCCCCAGATGGGAACTCCGCGTTGAATGGTTAAAATAGCTGCTTCTAGCTTTTCAAGACAAAATAAAATATTGAATTTTCAATTTATATCTTTCGAAAATGATAATTTTAATAATAAATTTTAAAAATATATTTTTTTTTAGTTTCTATGTTTTAAAAATTGTTTATATTTACAAATATTTTCTATATAAATCGTAATATATTTGTCTCTTGAATTCTTCTTGCTAATGATGTAATATAAAACTTATGTAAATAGTAATGATTTAGTACTAATTTATGTAATTTAAATCTGTAAAAAGTATTAGAAAGCGTAATGTACATAGTTTTAAGTAAAATTATTTAGTAAGAAATGTCTTTAGAGATTGGAAGTGGTTGGCCCTTTTCTTGGCCTCCATGTTCGCTAGACTTGACTCCATTCGATTTTTTTATGAGGACATGTGAAAACAATATGCAACGAAACCTCGATCGTTAGAAGACTTGAAAGCTAAAATAACTAATGTGATTTTGGGCATTACTGTAAATCAATTAGCAAATGTTTTTAGAGAACTATAAAATCGTATCACCCTTTGTATTACTAATTATGGAAACTTAATAAAATACATAAAACAACAATCAAATATAGATTTTCTTATTTCCAATACATTTTACATATTTTCTCTATCACAAATACAAATAAAGTTATACATTTTTTAAATTGCACACGAACTTTATGGACAACCTGTATCTCAGGACTAGATGAATCAAAAATTTTGAAACTTCACATAATTATTTCTGTAATGATGCATTGATGCCCTTACATTTTGGTAACTAATGGTCAAAGGAGTAAGAAGAGAGAAGGTGGTCAATTCTAACATCTCGAGTAGGTCAGAGTTAATAAAAATTTCATTTGTTATTTACAATTTTTAAAAAACTCATCTCTACCCTCAAAATAAAGCCTTTTGCTTTCTTACAATATTTAATAATATACAAATTATTTTTAAAATAAATTTTTACAACAGTAAACTTTGGCTAGTATCTGAAACTTTTTTAAATTTAAATACAGTATACAATTTTATATGGAGAAATTTATCATAATTCAGCAAAATTACTCCTTTAAAATTTTTGTTCTTATTTAAATTTTATTTCATAGTATAATTAAAAATTATTAGACTTCCTTTCTGATCTTAACCGTCAGCTTGAATGCCAGGAGAATCAAGCTCTTGCTTTTTTTTTTTTTTTTTTTTTTTTTTTTGTTTTCCTTATACTGCCTAATTTCAGGTTTTCATTTTTATGAATAAGTAATAAAAGAATATAATTAAGTTATTTTAGCTGGATATGTAAATAATGTGTGTAGCTAAGAAAAGAAAATAACATATTTTCTTTTCTTTACATGCAAAACGGATTTTATATTATAACATCTAAAACACTTTATTAGTTTAAGTAATATAATAAACATAAAATATAAAATAAAGAATTGTAAAAATGCGATTATACAAATAAGGAAAACTAAATAACCCTTCTTACGAAAATTAGTTTAAAAATTAAGAATTTAAGAAAAGAAATACAGTGGAACCTCGGTACACGTCTGCTTTAAATACGTCCAATTCGGAATACGTCCTGTTTGGACGAAACAAATTTTGTTCGGTATACGACCTAATTCAATTATACGCGCCATCTATGAACAAGTAGCACTATCGGTGTACTAGACAAGACTAGACGTTCGCGGTCCCACGGTTTATAACTTTATTAAATTTCTTCTGATTTTAATTTGTAAGTAAAATTTTATTATTTTTATTAATCATGAATTGCAAAAAGGCAAATGAAAAGTGACAGAAAACTAAAAAACGACTAGAATCACAATGGAACTGAAAAAAGAGATTGTTGAGAAATATGAAGGTGGCATGCGTGTTCGAGATTTGACTATTGCATACCTTATTCCGAGAACGACGATATCGAAAAATAAAAATCGTGAAAAATAAAGACATTATTAAATCTGCTAACTTTGCGAAAGGGTTTAATCGATTTCTAAACAGATTATTAGTATTAAGAAGAGTTTGATTTGATTTGATTTTGGTTTAATGATTTAAATAATATAATACACAATATACTGTAATAACTTTAAAAATCTATAATAAAATTTATTTTTTTTATTAATGTGCTCAAACAGTATTTAAATTATTTTACAATCCCATTAATATATCATATCAAGAGGGTTTTTGTACATGAGAACGGATTAATCATTTTTACATTACTTCTTATGGGGAAGGTTGGTTTGGTATACGTCCTATTCGGTATAAGTCCAAACATCAGAAACGGATTAGGGTCGTATACCGAGGTTCCACTGTATATACTAGTTTATCAAATTTTATTTGTGGTATGTCAAAAATAGTTGATAAAATTTAAATAATAGCTAAAAAGATAAATTAATTAAATAATGAGTTGAATATATTAATTCTTTTCCTATTTATTAGGCATATTTTAGTAGAAGAGTACATTATTGAAAACTTTGACATTTTAATTTTCAAAGGATTGTTTTTGTACATCATAATTATATTCAGAAATTTTCCCGTTGAAAGATTAAGATAATTAATGTAAATAGAAAAAAAAATTATGCTTATTTACATTAATTTTCTTAATCTTTCAACGGCAAAATTTCTGAATATAATTATGATGTACAAAAACAATCCTTTGAAAATTAAAATATCAGTTTTTAAATTTTTTCAGAATTCTCATTTACACTCTTTGACGATCGATTTAATTTATACAATTTTTATGTGAAAGAGCAGCATTTATTTTTCACATTGATGTGAACAATTATAGAATATATACAATAACAGCTGAAACGGTTTACTTAAAAAAAATTTATCGCGATTCACCTTCGTAAAGCTTATTTCACAAAATACTATATTTTTTCTTCCAAACCCTAATGTTATGAAGTAATTTTATCTCTTTATAAGAAGGAGAAACAAAAATCCTAAATTAGCTTTCACTTTAAATAAGAAATTTTTACAGGTCTATGCATCATTTTATCCAATCTCAATATTTTTGTATATTCTGTATGGTATTTTTACGATGTGTTAAAAATAAAAATAGGCTAAATAAAATATTTACAAATGAAACTAATTTAAACTTCCAATAAATGTCATCTTCCAACAGCGGTTACTTCTAAACAGCGGATAATTTTTTCAGGAACTTTTCGGAACAAAAATGCATTAAAAAATATCCCTCAAACAATAGACACCTACGAGCAACACTCGTTTTTTTATATTCCCATCAGTAATCTTTGTTCAAAACCTTGAAAGTGTTACAAAACATCAAAATATATTCCACTAAAATCCATAATTTTATAACTAATTACTGATTATTTAATGAAGTTACTTTTATCTAAATTAAGCAAGAAAAAACAAATTGTTGACATTAAACACACAAGAAATTCTCTAATCATGTCGAAAAGTTGTAGGCCTATTTTATATTTGAACTGAATTATTTAAATAATGTTCTAAACATTAAAAATGACATTATTTTAAATTTCTTGTTCAATCTATACTTTCCTTTCAAAAGCATTTTTATGTTCCGAAATGCGTTATCAAGTTTTACAGACATATCATATAGATTTATGTAAATATATTTATTTTGTCTGATTTTATCAATCATTTATTATCTATTAATATAACATACCATTGCAACTGCTCCAAATAAAATTATTGTAAACTTTCGATTTAACGGACTATCGGGAGAAAGTTGGTGTCCGCTATTACCGAAGGTTGATTAAATGGAATGTGATTAAAAACATATTAATAACAAACTTAAAATTTATAAGATGTTTTATAATATTGTTATGGTGTATAAGTATGAAGAAAATAATATAATAATATACATTGAGTAATTTATATTCATTGACTAATTGTAGCACGCTCTATTTGCGAATAAAAACGGTTTTAACGTTTTCCTATAGAATCAGAAATTTTTGTTTGTTAAATTGAGGGCTTATTATGTATTTATTTTATTATTATTATTGATTTCTTAACCATTTGCAAAGTATACGTTCTCGTTTTCTTCATAAGAAAGAAACGGATATTTATAAATAAATAAGTCAAATTAATAGAGAATGGATACAGCAACTTTGAAATACTTTGCTCCTGTTCTAGGAAACGGATATTTCGAAAAACGTCTAGAAGAGTAAAAGTACAGTATAAGTCAAAATCAATGACGTAAATAAAAAAAAAATATTTTTTCTTTAAGTTTCATATAAGCGGATCATTTTCAGGTTTTTTTAAAATGCTATTTGGAACATCAGATTTCTTTTAAGCAATTTAATGCTGTCATATACTAATATTATTTATCTGTTTGTAAGGAATAAAGTTATAAATTAATATCAATCAAAGAAAAATTTAATACCTTTTGAATATTTTATTATTGAAAAAATATCATTGAAAGTTATATTACGAACACTTTAATTATAAATTTCACCGGATGATTTTTATATTAATTAAGATCGAAGATAAAGAACTTCAAAACAGTCAGTCTTTAAATTCACTTTCATGTTCCGGAATACATCTTATGACGAATTGACTTTTCTTCTTACGCTCTTGGTGTTCCTAACATTAGCCTAAAAGGAAAGGTCAGGTCGTTATAGGATATATTCCGTGATATGAAAGTTAATTAAAAGGTGAGTGTTTCGACAGACTTTGTCTTCAATTTTAATGAATAATTTCAATTTAATTTTAAAATCGAAATATTTGTTAAATATCAATTTTTCAAGTTATCAATAATGTTAAAAATAATCGAAATAAAGATATGATTCACATTAAACATTTAGTTAAGTAATATTTTAATTTTTATCATTTAAATTTACGTTAAATATATAATAATCTAATTTAACACTATTGTAAATTAAATGAATAATTACAGATAATTAATAAACTCTGTCCGTTTTACTGTTTATTAAATGTAGTTCTTTAGTTTTCGAGAGCTTATAAAATAAACTTTTATAAGCTATCGAATTAAATAAACGAATGTGTAAGATTGCGTTGAGGTTCGAAATTTAACGCAATTTTATACATTCCTTTATTTAAAGACAGAGAATGCGAATACCAACTATTGTGAAACTATTTATCTTGTGAATGAAAGAAAAATCGTTGCCTATCAATTCTCTGATTGAAAATAGAAACTTCCACGAGAAAATAGATGATTGCACTTTCAAAATCTTCTAACAGGAAAGAAAGACAAGAAAAATATCTGCAATAAAAATTAGTGGATAAAAAATCTCCAGTATACTCACCAACTTCAAAAATCGTTCCACTGTTTCCAAAGTTTTTTTAGTAAATTGGCTCCCATCCCGCTATTATTTTCTTCTTGAACAATAGCACAATAAGTAATTTCTCAGCTTTTTTTCTTTTTTCCTAATTCAACATTATTTGCAGCTGTTAGATAATGTGTTAGGGCAGTTATGCAATAGCTTGAATAAAAATTTTTGAAAGAATATAATGTTGCTTTCCTAATTAAATTTAAGAAAAATAATCCCTAAAAAGATCAATGGTTATATTTCTTTATTCATTTAAAGTAACATTTCTATAATGTAAGGCAGTGATTCTCAACCACTGTGCCGTGGCATTTTAGTGTGCCGCGAGATTTTTGAAGTCTGCCGCCACTGCAAATACCCATACATAGCGATGTCAGACAAGTGGTTCAATTAGTTCTACCTACGAAGGGCGCGTTTGGAAATTGTAACCAGTGTTACCGGTAACTGCCGGTAGTTACCAAGGTGTTTCGAAAACGTGACCTAAATAACCAACTGCGTTTAAAAATCACTGTTATGGCGTCACCGCTTGTTACCGAAGTAACCGTGTGTGCCGCCAGATTTTTAAATTATTAAAAGTGTACCGTGACGAAAAAAAGGTTGAGAATCACTAATGTAAGGTATGGAAAGTAATTAAAATATTAAATGTGAATAAATTTCATATATTATCATATCTAAAAATTCGTTTGTGAATCCATTATACTTTAATATACAGCATATACAAATATTATACATAATTAACAAAGAAACAAGTAAATAAGATGATTAAAAGTGTTTTACGTAGTTGTTAATTTTATTTCTAAATTCTTAACATTTGACATTTAAAAGTAATGAAAACTACCGCGTAGAAAGGTTATGATTTTTAATTTGCTCTCTATTTTAAAATATGTTAAAGGCCAATAATATGTTATAAGTAAGAAATGTAATAAAGTACTAATTTTTAAAAATTTGTCTTTTTCTATTTTATAAGACATTTCTAATATTGATAAATATGAGCAAACATCATAAAAAACATAATCTGCATAATTTAAAACAACAAAAATATACATAATTCTCTAATTAATTGTATTGTAGTTTAACATATCACACACAGTAAAGTATTTACATTTATATTTTTAATAATAATTTATATAAATATAATAGGCTTACTTTATATTTTCACATTTTAGAAATTTTCATGAAATTAATTTTAATTACTATAAATTTTTTTCGTGTTAAAATATAAATATATTTTTAAATTCCATGAGATTTTATGCAGTAATATTGTAGCAGAGATGCTACAAATAATGTTAAAGTAGTTATTAATACAAAACGTAAATATAGTAAAAATAATAGTAATGTAATTTTTTTAAATATTGAAATCAAACGAGACTTTGAACTACTCAAAAGAAAATATATCGGTGATACGAGTATTAATAGTTAGACTATAATTATAGCGTGAATTCATTATGTTTTTATCAATTGTAGGTTGTATATAAATGTTGTGAAATTTTTCTTAAGAAAGTAACAATGTAAATGAATATACTGTATGTACAAATCCTAAAAAAGGATCTATGTATTAAGACTGGAGAGAGACCTGTTATGTCCGAAATGAATATAGTAAAATAAATGCATTGAATTATGTTGCAAATTGTGTGTCAGAGTCATTCTATTCCGTTTTTAATCCAGTGTGATAAGTCTCTTTGGGAAAAACGCGCTAACACAAAACATTGAAAATAAGACAAAGGACAGAAGGCGACAGAATAATACTATTGATCGTGTTGAAACTATAAACGTAATGGAGAGAAAAGAGAGAAAAACGTTCTTTAGTTGGTCAACGGATGATATTCTATTTTCATTGAATTTAAGGAATAAAATAATTAATCTTTAATTAATAAAATTATTTGAAACTAAACGTTTGGCGATTATGATTCTTTATAGAAATAGAAACCGTCTTAAGGCGATGGGTTATTATAACTTCCTCAAAAAATTGGAATTGGATTGGATTTGATTGATGGAAGAAGCAAAAACACACGTCACGTTAGAGAAGCAACATAAAACCACTGAGCACTTGTAATTGGTCGCGGCTTCGCGCGTCACCAATAACAGCTAACAGCGTGGAGTTTTCGGGATTTTTTCAAGTGTTAACTCCTAAATAGAGACGAGTTTCCCATAAAAGTCCTCGCGGAAGGCATCTCTCTTGGCAGATGCCTTTCGCGAGAATGTCCGTGGTTACATTGAGACACCCTGTCAATCTAACCAATTTTAAAATTATTATCTAATTTCAAATATATTACATTTCATAAAAACATTTAATATTTGGTATTACCAAGAAATTTAACTAATATATACAACTTTTGAAATTAATATTTTAAATGTTACTTTTTTATTTTCATGCTTTATTTACGTTTTAATAGTATTTTATAATAGCAGTAATTCCATAATTTCATATTCATCTTAATACAACTTATCAAATTTCTGCTATTTTACCTTCCATATTAAAGGTGGGTTAGATTGATAGAATAAGGCAACGCAATACATCGTTGATATGTCAACGTAAATATACATAATGTTCTCCATGGAGGACATTCTATAGGGAACTGACTTCCTATCAGTGGCGTAGCGTGGGTGTCAGCCACCCGGGGCGGAGGAAAATTTCGCCCCCTTAAATAAAATACGGGGAATCCCTACAAGTAAGTACAGACGGTGTTGTCAGTCGCTACAATGAGCAAGATGTCATTATTATACATTCATTTAAAGAAAAGGGATACCCCAGTTTCGTCACAGAATAAGAAATGAAAAATGTCGTGCTCGTTTCAATCGGTTCGAATCGTAGGTGCGACAAAAATATGAAATGAAATGGTTCAAATTTTTACAAGATATTATTATTATTTATTGTGAAAAAATGCCGCTTCCTAAAAGTGCCGCCCGGGGCGGGCCGCCCCTGCCGCCCCCACGACGCTACGCCACTGCTTCCTATTTATATGTTTAACACGTGAAGAAAACCCGTTAAAACTTTACGTAGCCAGTTAGCCCCAATGTAATGGTCCCAATAAAGTTACATGTTTCCTACGGCCGACCTGCGTAGAAATTAGTACGATAATTTCTATTTTATTAGACACATTATCATGTTATTTAATATATTTAGCAAATCCAGATATTTTGAATTTTAATATTAGAATTTTGCAGAACGTTCTATATTAAAACGTAACTTTCTTTTA
Organism: Centruroides vittatus; assembly: GCF_030686945.1. Classification (NCBI taxonomy): domain Eukaryota; kingdom Metazoa; phylum Arthropoda; class Arachnida; order Scorpiones; family Buthidae; genus Centruroides; species Centruroides vittatus. Next base: position 2,687,354 of record NW_027121909.1, on the reverse strand, counting down.
TCAAACCTTTTTAAAGCTTCGCTACTTTAAGTGATATTTTATATATTAATATTTTAAAATATTACTTTCATATTTTACGAGTAAGTTCATGTTTTATAAAAATACTTCATTAAATTTGAAATTTATTTACATATTTATTTTTTTCTTCCTGACCTTTAACTGCAACATTAATAATAAATATCGGAATGTCTATTTTTATTGTAAAATTTATGTAATTTTATAAAATTAAATTTACTTTCGAGTAAATAAAAATACAAATGACATTTTACAGAAATCAATACAATTTCAAAATTAGGTATTTTGTTTCATTTGGAATTTTTACTAATGAACAAGTAAAGTATCAAATAATACAAAATTAAAGAAATCAAATAACAATCAGAGAAAAATTGAGGAAAAGTAATTGATTTCTTCTCAGTTTTTATTGTTCACTGTTTGCACGAATTTCAAATGAAACTGGAGAAGGATATTAAATTTTTAATGTTTTTTTTAATCTAATATTACGTATATTTTTATCGAATAATAAAATTTGTTTGTCGTAAATATTATTGAATGTTATATTCTTAAAATAATCCAGGCAAACTTAAAATAGATTTAAAACTTTAAAACAAAATTCCGATTAATAAATATATATTTAAATATATATAGTAAACATAAGCTTGGAGCTCGGAGGAGAAATGTAGAAAAGAATAATAAAGGTAAAAATCTTATGTGTATCGCTTCCAAGCGCCAAGTTTATCTTTACCAAAAGAAAAAGTCCTAAAATAAATTTTGACCGTCGTCTAAATTGTCATTAATAAAAACATCTGAGATGTAAAAAATGTCACTTGGCGACATTTTTTACATCTCAGATGTTTTTGTTTGGATACAAACTTTCCATTTCCATAGCCAATTGCTAATTACAAACCTTCGTTCGATCGATTGTGAGTAAATAATTTATTTAAACGTAAGCTCTGATTTTTATATTTTCCTGTACTTCAGGGAAATATTCAGATTTATTTTGTAATTAAGGGTTAATTTGATTAAGTTATATAAATCGACTGTAGAACTAAGATGTAACTTATATTAACGCGAACTCGATCATATTTTAAATATATATCACTAGAATTAAGTATTTTTCCTGTCTCGAATGTTTTCTAATGACCGCACATCCTAGAACTGCCGAATTTTTATAACTTATTACATAAACCATTTCTAATTCAAATAAGCTCATAAATACTATAGTAAATTTTTATTTAATTTATTTTTGGCCCTTTACATCCCGAGAGCACTAAGAGAGCCTCTTTTTTGCCGTTTTTAAAGCGAATGAAACCAACTTCAGGATGAGGAAGAGCGGCCAAGTGGGGTAAGGCACAACTTACTGCTCTTCCAGATCGATGACGGGTCTCCCTTAGCGGTAAGTTGATTCCTGAACTATCCTAGTCACATGGCCATCCCCTCTGCTAAATTAATAAAAAGTAAAAATATATCTTATATAGTGTTTAACAGAAATGTGGTTTATTTACGAGATAAAAAAATATTTTATTTATATTTGATATGAAAATAAAAGTATTCACGTTATTAAAAACAAATTAAAGATTTAATTTAAGAATTTCATTTATCTAAATAGAAGTGAAGTGTGAATTTATTTTGGATAAAATATAAAAAATAAAAAGTAAATAAATATTGATCAATAAATAAAAGATGTATTTTAATCTAAATTTATAAAAAAATCACTCACTGTACAAAAATTATGCAAAGATATCTGTTTCACTAAAAACTTATTAGGCCTACTTATAAATTAAAGACAAATTAATAGAGAATAAGATTTTTAGATTAAAAAAAAGGAAAGAATGCTAGAAATACAAATAACGTTACAAGCAATTGCTTACATTTATAAAAATTATTATATTCTCTTTTTCTTAAAATAAGCTGTAAAATTATCATTTTAACTCGTAAAGTAATTTATCAAAAAACTCAATACGCAATTTTATTTTTTCCTGCAAAGAGGGAAAATATTTTTCATATTATAATTGTGACTTCCTCATATCTTCGTGAATTATTGTACTGTACTTCCAAAAGCATTAACAAATACATATCTTAGTTTATAATTTCACGGTATCTTCTGGTTTCATCATTCAATTAATATTCCCTTTACCGTAATATCATAAAATATATTTTATGCAAAAAACGGTTTTGTCAAAGATATCATTTCTTGAAAGTTTTCTTTAAAGTAGTTTTCGAGTTTATCTGATTTATGCGCTGAAAATTGTTGGTTTTAAAACAATCGTATATTAAAGACAGTATTAATTAAACAATTAAAAATCAATCTAAGGAAAGAAAACTGCACGTTCAGCAAATGAAATCAGTAATGGGATTTGAAAATTTAAAAAAAACTTTTAATTTTTCAAAGAGAACAAATAAGAATTTTAACAATCAAGGAGAAAGTAGTGGTCATAAATACTATTGACATTAAACGTAAATTATTAAATAAACTCGGTTTTATAAATATCTATATTTGTGTTTAAAATTGAATTTGTTTTTAAAATATTAATTACTTTTGAAAAACAGGAATATTTGGCATTAATGATTAATAAAGATGAAAAAGATACGAATGGGCTGAATAAGATTGAGAAAAAGATTGAATAAAAGAAATTTCTCTGGAGGCTGTTGTAACTTATTTGGTTATGTGTGTGATCTCAGCAGATGGCGTTAAAAATTTAATGTTTTTTTTTTTCTTTTCTTTAAGAAAATCCTTTTACGAAAATTCTCGAAAACGAAAGCAAATAGAACCAAAACAGATTTTTACATTAAAATCCTATTTAATTATTCTATTAACGTACGGTACAGAATTTTAATATTTGAATTCGTTAATTTTTAATAAGTATCTACGATTTAAAAAATTCATAGGAAATTAATGAACTCAATTTTTAAAGTTCTGAACCGTACCTTAATACAAAAATGTAATAGGATTCTAATGAAAAAAGTGTTTGGTTCTATCTGCTTCCGTTTTCGAGAATTTTTGAAAGATATTTTCCATAGAAAAAGCATTACATTTTTAACGCCATCTGCTGGAAATCGCAAGCATTACTAGAGATTATCATCGGTCTTCAATGTTTTGAATTATAATAGAATGAAAATAAAACAGATTTTTAAAAAATTGTTAAATAGGTCTATTTAATTTACGTAATTAGTTTTGGAACTGTCTCATTCGGCTCCAAAATCTGTCATTATATTAATTTAATAATATGACTCACTTGTCAATGAATATTAGTATTTTCAATTAACATACTTTCATTTAAACATATTTCAGGAATTTGATAGGTTAGACAAAATTCATAAAAAAATGATATAGGCCTATATATATAATTTTTTTATGAATTTTGTATGAATATATATATTTATTTATTTATTATCTAAGTATCGAATGGATTTTACAGTTTTGAAGGATCTGCTGATACTTTTTTGAATTCGCTGTTCCATTGATAAAATGCAGAGTGCAAAAACCTTGAGCAGTCATGTAACTCCAAAAAACCATAATGCTTTTTGTTGTGATCACTTCTTTTTGTTGCTTTAGATGCAAACCTCAAATTTGGCTTTACTGCTGAAAACAATGCTGTTTTACTATTGTTGCAACCAACTTTGACCTTACTTTCCTTACTTTAGTTAATTTTTCATTTGAATCTTAGTTAACAGGGGGCTTTTCTTAGTTCGAAAAGAAAAATCGCATGTTGATATATAACCATTACATTCTTATGATGAGGTTATGCATTATTATTTTACCTGATAAAACTTGTAGTCAAGTTTCTGTAAATATGCCCGACAAAACTCTTTAATAACTTTTTACTAATGGATACACTATACTCAATTCTGCAATCGATGCTCGACAGTTTTTTTGATAATTTTTCACAAAAATTTGAGATCACAAGCTCTACAATTTTCTATCGTCCCGGATCATTCGATGCTTGGATTTTCCCTCTTCCTGAAAGTTTACAATTATTTCTGTAATATCTGCTTTTCCATGTGCCACTTGTTTTACTAATTTATATTAAATGAATATTGATATTTATGTGTAACATTCAAAGTATTGAATATACCCAATAATATTTAAATAAATACAAATGTTTCATTTTTAGTGGTAGGCCAGTTTGAGGTATTTTCTGTTAATGCCAAAGGTGACCGAAGTTTTTCTTTACCTACCCGTATTATTTTTTTAATAATGTATGCAAGCATTTACACTTTTATTCAGTTAACTATATTTATTGATGTTATGGTTTAATACAGAATAATTTTTGTAATTTTTTTTTTGTACTTTGCTATCTTTAAAATAAAATTCTGCTAATAATCATAAGAGATATCCGAGGAAATATATTTTTTACTTGTATTATTTTTTATAGTTTATTCTTATATAAATACAAAGTATTTTAATTCAATACATAACCTTACAACATTTTTAACCCTTGGTAATGAACTCATTACATCAACCAAGATTTGTTTCCAGTATAGCAACTTCTCAGTTGACACTGATAAAAACAGTGATTAAAATTTTCATTAAGTCTAACAAATTAAGATTTTATTAGGTGGATTTAATAAAACTTTAATTAATATTTTTATCAGTGTCAGTTGAGGAGGAATTACGTTCGAAACGCGTCGTGGCCGATGTAATGATTTCATTATCAAGGCATAAAACTGTAATAAAGTCAGATTTTTTATGGACTACATTGTGTTAATATAAGAATAAATTATGTAGAAAGCACAGTTACGAAAGCGAAATTATTGTTATATTTTATTAATGATAGTATACTGTATATACATGCATGTTTTAAATAATTATTATTTATATTATATCAATATTTATAACACTAATTACGCTTAAATGAAGCGTAAGTTAGCATTATATATTAGTAAAGATAAATTAAAAATATAAATTATAAATAAGATAGATCATTTTAATTAATTTTGTTTTAAAGAAATTAAATTTTTATAATATAATTTTTATTAATTACTAGTTTATCGATGTTTTTGTTATTTCAATTTATTTTTATTTATTTCCTTTAAATCATTTCATTAATTTTCAGGAAATGAGTTTTCATATATGGTGTAAAATGATATTTGCCTTCGTTCATAAAAATAAAAATACTATTTAAAAACTTATCAAAATACTTTTTAAATTGTTACTCCATTTATTTAATATTTTAATTATATCTATACATACATGAATAATTTGAATAAACATTTCCAAATATGGCATCTATTGATTTTGTTTGATTTACTAAATAATTATTTAATTTTGGAAAAAGACATATATAAATACGTCGTATATTATATATATTTTCCCATTAATTAAATAAGCGATAAATACTTTAAAAGATAAAAATATGATAAAGAATCGAATGTTTTGAATTACTTTTTTTTTAAAAAATATACATATGTTTGGGCCAAGTGATTAATAGATCATTATTTATAATGCACGACCATTATGAATAATAACTACAATAACCGCTTAGTCTGATAAATATTGATTAATTTATTAAATTGACCAGACATTATGAATTTCCATCGGAAAGTTTAATATAAAAAATTTCCATTTTTTAAATTACTTTTATTTACTATTTACATTTATACATTAAAATTAAATTTATATAAGTAATTATAAGGTAAAATAATAAAACTTGGTACTTAATACACTCATTGTCTTGAATAAAATATTGTTTGTCAGGCTCCTTCTGAGAAAAGCCATATGAGCTGTAAAAAACAAGTTTGGGATCAGGTACATAAGACAGTCAAAGATTAAATTCTTTTTATTTTTGTGTAACAATGAACATAAATAAATATGAAATTTGCAATTGCTTTTCGAAAGAATATCATCAAAATTAGGGATGAGTTTGATAGCATTCAATATTAATTTAAAAGAAATCTCTTAAAGATATTCGTTGAATAGTGATGTTCGATATTTTGATTCTATAGAAATATTTCATTTTTTCAAAACGGCTTGTTCGCGTAAGTATGTAAAAGCAAAATTAGTAAATATTCTCCGTACAAACTGTCTTAAGACTTAAAATTTTCTTCTGCTAGATTTGTAAAAATTTAACAAACTCTCCTTTTTAAATAGGTCTTTATACAAATTATTTGAATCAGTATCTATTAATTTTAGTTGACTTTTCAAAAATTTCTACGCTTTAGACAAGTTCGAATGTTGATAAAATCGTGTAGGATAAAACGAGCAGATAAATGTGCTTCGGGGCCGTATTTGACCTGCGGGCAATAGGTTGAAGACCCTTGCTCTATCACAATAACTATAAAGTAGCCGAAAAGAGAAAGAATATCATAGTTGTCGTATGAGGAGTTATATTCACAGATTATTACGTTACCGAAAACGGATTTATAGATCAAATAAATTCTGATGAATAAATATATAAAGTTTAATATATTTTTTTCTTAATAGATACAGATGTTTTTAATTTTTAGATTTACAATCAACAAAATATCAAATAATAAATAACTTTAATTTTACTACGAAGAGATTAAAAGATATACTTTACGCTCCTATAATTTTCTAAGATATTTGTTTAAGTAAAATAAATGAATTAAATAAGGAAATGGTGTGATAAAGTACATAAAATTTATATATTTTTTAAGATAATTTTAAAGAACCGTATAAACAACCTTTCAATAATGTAAATATTTATTTGAATGTAGCCTATCAGATATAATATTTAATTTAAATATATACACATAGGAGATATAATATAACTAGATACTATATAATTATGCTCTCTTTCACACACACACACACACACAGAGTGTAGTTAAAGTTATATATATATAAGAGCACATAGAGTATATAGTTATATATATAACTAAATACTCTTTGTATTTATTTGTACAGCACCTTCTTCATATTACTCTTTTTTGTCTTGCCTATTGCCACCCCGTCACTTAAGGGAACGAAATCACACACAATAATAAAATTTAATGTAAAAATAATTATATAAATCGCTACAATATTTTTAAAGTATATTAAGACATTTACATTATTCATATTTAATTTAAATGTTTACTTAATCAATTATTTTAATTGAATTAAAATTTATCTCTGAAATTTAATATTTTTAATTTAACAAATGAAGAACAATAAATTGAAATTTATTGAAAGTAGATTACTTTATCATTTATTAAGTATTTTTGTAAAATTTTATTTTAATTTAAAAAAACAAAATACATAAAAAATTTTTAAATATTAATCCTGATTATTTTTCACCAAGATAAAAGAATAAAGATTTTTTAAAAATTAAGATTATTTTCTATATTGAAAATAATCTTAATTTTTAACTACATTATCCAACTTCACACGATTGTTTTCATCATTTAAAACTTAGATGTAAGTTTCATTATGTAAGCAGAGTTTAAAATCTGCTATTCATTAGCACCCCTCCCCATTAACTCCACATCTGCGATGGTCAAGAATTCGGAGAACTGAGGGGTCACGAAGGGGAAGGAAGAGCTTGGACAGGGGAGAGAAGAGAGAAAGGTCACCACTTTTTAGACCGGACATGTGTGTAACAGACGTTGAAGTCATCTGTTTTTGTGATCGCCTTACTTTTTAGTTTAATTATTATATTATTAAATTTTGTAATATTACAAATTGGCAGTCGACAGGATTTCAGTACACAGCTGTATTTATATAGTAGAATCATGCTTTTTAAATTTTTGGTTCAGAAGACCGAAGACTCCTACATTATCTCCCGATATCAACTAGAAGGGGAAGACGAATGGACAGAAATCGACCAAGAATTTCAAGGAATCGATAATCATCCCGCAATTTCGACCTCGTCGGTTTTTCAAACTGCTATCCGGACGATGACGAATTATCGAACACTATCTATTTCATTATCGGAGACAGAAGGTGAGCTCTATCTTAACAAAACTTTAATACGATCGGTCGCCTCGGACAGTTCGTCTGACCCGAAGTCGGATGTGTTGGCGCAAATGGTTCAGTTGCAAAAGCTGTACATGAGCCAACAAGCCGAGACGTTGAAGATTATGAACTCTTTTCGGCAAACCATCGAAAAAATGTCATTAAATTCATCTCGCGATACGATCAACATAGAAAAATATGATGGAAAATCGGAGGAAGCGCGTGTTTGGATAATTTCATACGAACACGCGTGTGCATCTTACAATTGGATTACAGACGAACAAAAGATCCGTAACCTTCGAAATTATTTGGAAGGAATTGCCGTGAAATGGTACAATTCTCGAGTATTAGATAAGGTCGGTGATAATTGGGAGGAATGGAAAAACTCTTTTCTTAGTGCGTTCGGACAGAATCGGATCCAACTTTCCATATTAGCGGATATGTGGGAATATCGTGGTGGTTCACTATTGGAATATTATTTTGAAAAACAACGGCGTATCCAACTTGCATATCCGGATATTGGGGAACAAAGCTTTATCACCATGGTAATACGTGGACTACCGGCGGATATGCAGGCTATTCTTCTTCAACACAATTTAAACGACAAAGAAAACTTACGTGTCGGATTGAGCAAATTGGTACCTACAAAAAACTCGGTACCGAAGAAAATCGAAAGAAGGAATAATAATATTCATGGTAACCGAAGTTTTACCTCCGTGAATGAAATCGATAATGGTCCAAAAAACGAGTAAGGAAGGGTTTACCGATCCCTCTGACAAAATCGGATCACTGTTTAGTCACAGATCATAATGATCCTCGAATATTCTCAATGGAAGTGAACAACGTGTATTGCTCAGTTTTTCTAGATCCAGGATCCACGGTCAACCTTATTAGTCCGAAATTGGTAGATAAATGCAAACTAGAATCCCATCCTATACATACAGTCTTAAAATCATATAATGGAGTACTTACTGTATACAGGGAGGGTGTTTTGGCTACTGTAAAGTTTAGAGACCGTACCCAACTCATAGAAGCAATTATCGTTAAGGAAATGGACTACGATCTTTTGTTAGGGATTCACACATTGGGAAAACTTAACATCTGCTGGAATTTTGGTAAGCAGGAAGTTTTGTTAGCTAAAACCGACAGAATTATATTACAGAAAGAAGACGTTTTGCGGCATTTTCCGGGCATCGATCGACCCGATTATACCAGACCTCCTAAGTTCACTGTTGATTTTAATATAACAGATACGAAAGTGATCAAATGTAAACCCTATCGGTTGTCTCGTGACAAATATCAGTGGTTAAGGACCAAAATAAAAGACTTGTTAGCACAAGGCATAATAGAAGAAACATCATCTCCTTACGCTTCTCCTTGTGTTGTTCTTCCCAAAGAAAATGGCGATTACAGATTGGCTCACAATTATATGAAAATCAACGAAGTAACTGAATTGGATCCTTATCCCTTTCCATTAATAGACGATATTATCAATGGGTTCGGAGGATGCAAATATTTTACAAAATTAGACTTAAAAGATGGATTTTGGCAGATTGGAATTAGTGAGGAGACTCGGAAGTATACGGCATTTGTCACCCCATTTGGACATTATCAGTATACTCGTTTGCCTCAAGGTTGGAAAAATTCTCCGGCATTATTTCAAAAAGTTATGAATAAGGTACTGGGGGATCTGTTGGAAAATGAAAAAGTTCGGAATTATATCGACGATATAAGCACAGGGGCTGACAATGAAATAAGTAATGCGGAGTTCACATATCAAGTATTAGAGAGGTTATACAACGCGAACTTTGTTATAAACCTAAATAAATCATAATTTAATGTAAATAAAATCAAATTCTTGGGAAGAGTTATAGACGGTTTTAGCAAAACTACGGCAACAGAGTCAATCGAAAAAGTTCGTAATATGCCTCGGCCCCATGATCTTCACACGGTAAGGTGTTTCACGGGACTGACTGGACACTTCCGTGCATTTATTCCAAATTATGCCGCTATTGTTCGACCTTTAGATCGACTTAAACAGAAAGACATTCCCTTCGAGTAGACGAAAGAATGTGAGCAAGCATATCAAGAATTGATTCAAAAAATTACATCGAATCCTATATTACAAACTCCTGATTGGAGGCTGAACTTCGAGCTTTGTACCGATGCTTCCCATTATGGCAGCGGCTCTATATTATATCAGCGGGACACCGATGAGATGCGAGGAAGACAACTACGAGTTATAGGATACCAATCATATACTTTTACATCAGCGGAGGTTAACTACAGCACAACTGAAAAAGAGTGCTTGGCCGTGATCAAGGCGATTAAATATTTTCAAAGTTTCTTGGAGGGAAGAAAATTCACCGTGCATACCGATCACCAAGCGCTTACCTTTTTAATGGGATTAAAAGAACCGAAAGGAAGGTTAGGCCGGTGGCAAGTCTTTTTACAAACCTATGATATGAAAATTAACCATCGCACTGGAAAAGAATTAACAGACGCAGATGCCATCTCCAGATTGTGTCCCCGCGTGAAAGCGATGCCAGTCCACCAAATCGACAAACACAAGTGGCACAAGACCAAGAATGGCCGGTTGATTGTCCCGAAAAATATTCAAAACAGCATTATGAAGCGGTATCATGATGATCCGGACAGTGGGGGTCATGATGGGTTTTGGAGGACTTATTACAAGTTAAGGGCACGGTTCTGGTGGCCTAACATGAGACAAAGTATCCAACGTTACGTGCAGACTTGTCCGATATGTCAATCCGTCAAGTTTAAATACCGACCCCGTCAAGACCAACTCTATTTGCCCCCACAATCGAAAATACCCTTCAATACAGTACACATTGATTTTGCGGAGCTTCAGAAACGCAGTGAAGGGGTAAGAATGACTAAATCATTTCTAGTGGTCATAGACGAAGCTACACGGATAACTTATGCTAAAGCTATGAAGGAGGATGTGCGTAGTGTCATCCGTTATTTGGATAATTGACCATTATTCAATAAAGTAACTACTATCATCAGCGATTGCGGATCTACCTTTAAAACGGACAGTTTCAAGCAATGGGCCAGAGACAGGAATATCACATTAAAAACCACCTCACCTTATCATGCTGCCGGGAACGGAGTGTGTGAGAGAAAGATACGGGATCTCAAGAAATTCCTTAATTGTTATCCAGATTTCAAAGGTGGGTGGAAAAATTGCTTGGATGCTGCAGTTTGCCACGAAAACCGAAGCTACAACTCTTTTTTAGGTTGCTCTCCATTATTCAAATGGCAACGAACAGTTGTTAAGCTGGAGGCTGACAGCGAATTCGGAATTATAGATTTACAGTCGTATGAAAAGGAGCGAACCGAAGAACAACGAAAGAAATATAGAGAATCTATCAAAAAATATTATGATAGGAAGCATGCAGGACCATTGGTAAACATTAAAGTTGGATCCTGGATTTTAGTTCAGAGTGGTATGAGGGGAAAACATCCGAACATTAAAGGACCGTATCGTATCGATAAAATAATATACTACGACAACATTCCTAAAAATGTGATGTATAGAACGGAAAATGGAACTAAAAAGATAGCTCACCTTACCAATATAAAACTGTATCATCACAGGGGTGATGACAAGGCTAAGAAGGGGGGTGTAAGCAGAGTTTAAAATCTGCTATTCATTAGCACCCCTCCCCATTAACTCCACATCTGCGATGGTCAAGAATTCGGAGAACTGAGGGGTCACGAAGGGGAAGGAAGAGCTTGGACAGGGGAGAGAAGAGAGAAAGGTCACCACTTTTTAGACCGGACATGTGTGTAACAGACGTTGAAGTCATCTGTTTTTGTGATCGCCTTACTTTTTAGTTTAATTATTATATTATTAACTTTGTAATATTACACATTATCCTTAAATAATTCCGAAAAATCTAGATTTTTATATAATCAGTTTTTAAAACTTTTAAGTTATATAAAACAGGTTAATTTTTCCTGAAATGCATTAGATAAAAACAACCAGAACTATCCAGTTTATCATCAGAGTAGAACATTTTAGTAATTTTTTGTGAGTTTAAATTATATTTACTACAATCATCAATATTTAAATATTTAAGAAAAAATATTATTTTCTATACAATATAATTATCAGTGATATATTTCTCAAGTTAATTATTAACTTGTAAATAATGTTAATGTCAATAATAGAGGAGAATTTATATTGGAATAAATAGCATGTTTTAAAAGAAGATTGTTAACTATATTAGTTTTTCAATCTAAAATTTGTCGATAACAGATGAAAAATGTAGTTAATAAAGATTAATTTTAATACATTTTTATTGCTTCATAGACAATATAACTAATAATTGGATGCTAATATGATATTTCTTTTCCAAAGCGATGATGAAAGAGCGATTATTTAATTTTTTAAACTTTTTTCAAACGAATGGTGCATTCAGATTCAAATGAAATTTTAAAGTGATGTTATATAATTTTTAAAAAAATTAATAGAAAATTTTACATGTTAATGTATGTTTCTCGAATTGATTAATATTTAAACTTACAAGGAAACAGATAGACGTTTGTAAGTGTGATTCATGTCAAATATATTCTATGTTGTTTAAACTGTATTAGAAATGCTAATAAAATCGCTTGTAGTGAAGATTACAATTATTGTTAATGCGCAATTTATTCAAATCAACCTTTATAAAATACATTTTAAAAGTAATTTTCTAGTTTGTCTCTTTATTTCATAGAGAAACGAAAAACAATTTATATTATTAGTTTATTAGTTTATTTAAGTATATAGGGAATTAAATACTAAAATAAAATAAAATTTTATAAGTAAAAATTTATCAGATTTCGTAATAATAAACAGTTTTTATTAAAACACATCTAAGTGTAGCGAAAATAAAAAGTGATTATAAAAAGTTAGATTAATAAAAAAAGAATTCGAGTAAATGTTGTGCTAATAATACTGGATTTTTTAATATGACACTGTTGATTTATTATCTAATTTACTAAGACTTTTGATATTAAAAACATGGTGTAATTTCAGTCTATTTGATACGGGTATGCTCTGCTTAACGACAAAATACTACTAAGTTTATAATGCAGCAGAAAAATTTATAGGCTCCTATAGCTTCTGTGTTTAGATACACCAATACTTATTGGGTTACATGTAGCTTATATTAGTAGTAGATTATAGCCTGTAAATCTGTTTCAATACACTCTATGAGGTTCGCTTAAAGAGCGATATATTTCTTGAAACATATTCTTGTCATTAAAAGAGTCATACCTGCTCATTTTTACAATATAAAATTCATATTCTAATGGTTTAAAAACACAAAAATGAGAGTTTAGCTTTTACGTTTTAAATTTTATTTTTCCGATATTTATTTTACTTAAGTACATAAAAAAATAAAATAAAATTTTCGAATTTAAAGTTGAATAAATACATTAATATTTAAAAGCAATTCTCGTTTCAATTAAATTTCATGTTTTAATTTTGTACGCAATAAAAACTGGATCTAAGTGATCAATACTGTAAAAATATTATAGAATTTTTTCGTTTACAAATATATTATAATATATGATTTATGGTGTAGACAAAGCTATTAAACTCTTCTTTCACTTTTCTCGAAACGTAGGTTTGAAAGAATCATAAATCATTATTTTCCAACTAAAATATCAATATTTTTTTAAAATTTTAATCGTAATTATATTTTTTACATTGACGAATGCCTTTTGTCATCTAAGTGAGGCGATATGCATTTAAAATAGAAGGAATTAAAGCGCTTTTAGTCGTTTTTTATGGTATTTAATGAGCACTCTTGTTCCTGTTCAATGATTCAGATAAATTACTATCTTCTGGATACATGCTTACTTTTTTTTATCCAGTCTAATTATGATAATTCAGATAGACTGAATATCTTCATTCTGTAAAAATTAATTCTTCTGTATAAAGATATTACAGTGTCTTGATTGGATCATAAATTTTAATAAGGTTCGATTCTGAAATTATACTAAAATTCGTGGATTATTATCGTTTCTCCAACTAGTAACGGTGGGTAAAGTTTCTAAAGTATTATAGTTCTGTACTTACACTTAATAAAATTTTATAGTCTGTAATAACGTTATAAGCACTTTTATAAATAACCAATATAAAAAATATAAAATTAATATCATGTCAATTATAAATTATTAAAAAATAATACAGTGGAATCAGATGATTTGAAAAATTCATTATTTTTTATTTCAATGTATCTATCACTAGTATTTTAAAGCATTAGGCATCAAGAATCTGGCAATTCGCCCATACTAATTCTTAAGTTTCTCTACTGCTTTGTTGCAAAAAGTTTGTAAACTTCTCAACAATAAATAAATCTAATTAATCAAACTTGCAATATCAATTTAATTTTTCAAATGTTTCAATATTTGTCAAATGTTAACGCTATTTATTTGTTTTAATTATATATAAATGAAAAATTTTACGCCTTTAATAAAACATTTTTTTAAAACCACCGAACACTGGCAGTTAGTTAGTCATGAGTTTGGGCATGGCCAATGGGATGGCCACACGTAGAGTTTTCCGGATTTTCTTCACGTTAGTAAAGCCTAAATAGGTCGAGTCTCGACCTATTTAGCCGTTACTAACTTCCCATAAAAATCTTCCTCGGATGCGTTACCCTCGCAGACCATTCACGTGTTGCATTGCCGTAACCAAATAAACCAAACTACAGTAGAGACTCGTTAATCGGAACCCCGGTAATCGGAATCGCCGGTAATCGGCACGATTTTCAGTCGGACTGTGTCATGCTGAATCGAACGTTTTTGATACTAAATTTACTTCTAAAGTATAATTTTTTTTGTTTTTATATTTTTTAATATATTTATTTTGTTCGTACAAAATGCAGAAATAATTTTTAACGATACGATAGCCTCGATTATTATTATAAAAGTTTTCGTTAGGCTTATAATCGACGAAAATTCAACACGAAGCGACACGCAACGGAGAAAAATTTGAACATCAAACAGGTTAATGTATTTTTTCGTACATAATCGGTAATCGGAACAAATCACTAATCTGAACAACCCCAGTCCCCAATTGATTCGGATTTTCGGTTCTCTACTGTAATTCTAACGAGCGATTATTTATTGTGACATCGTCACAATGCCAGGCTGCAACTTTTCGTCACAATGTTTTAACTATTCTAATGGTGGCCTTGACCCCTGTACATCTTATTTTTCCTGTTAACAATAGAGTCGTGTCGGTCATCTATCTAAATCCGTTCAGAGGAAAATTGTGAATTGAAGTGACGTACTTTGGTATATATTTATAGTTGTAGGAAGCTTGTATACTTGTATACAGTTAATTTGAGCCTCCTGCCCGAGCTTTCCATATCTGATCTCAATACAGATCTATCTAACTCCTTTCTCGAGATTGAGGAAGGACAGACAGCAGCCAGGCGAACGACAGTTGGAATTTATAGGTTTGCAATTCTTTCGAATTGTAGCATAATGGTATTTCTATAAACGCGATATTTACGAGAATATACTTCCCGCATAGTTCACACAATCTGTTGCCAAAATATAAACACTTTATTATCACATAAAAGCAATTATCCTCTCGTTTTTACAAGATTTTTTTATTTACATAAGTTATAAAAAGTCTTTCATATGTTAATGTTAGCAACTTCAATCATATGCGGGCCATCATAATCTATCCAACACGGATTAATAGTAGACCAGGAATGAGTAGTCCTCTCTTCTGGGAGAAGGTCAACTACTACTTTTAGCCGAATTAACTTCGAACCCCTTCTGCAAGAGTCCTTTTTTCCTATCGGCCCAGCGATATGCTTGCATTCGAAAAGGAAAATTACATAATGCAATGTTACCGGCAAGCACAAAAAAATGTTCTGAATGGTTTTCAAGGGTGCTGTGTTTAAGTATTTGGTTCGTTTTCGCGAAATTTCATTCGGTTGCAGATTATCGTTTGATACTCGGCTGTAAATGGTACAGTTTCTTAGAGTTAACATTAAGAAAATATATTTTCAATTGGTATCTACTGACCGAAGAAATTGTGCCATTTCGTACCTTCCGAGTACAGTCAAACCTGTTTTTAATGCGGTCTTTTTTTGTGCGATTTTTTTATGCGATTTTTTTTGTGCGGTATAGTTGGCGACTAGTCTCGTGCGATTTGTCATGTCTCACGTTGACGTATTATAGCTAAAACTTATAAACTATAAACTTATTGTGGTAATATTATTGCACGAATATGCGAAAAATGAAATAATTTATTTTTTAAGTCAACAAAACACCACCTGGACAAAAATATGTAAAACAGACGATAGACGAGACGATGCAGTCAAGTGCTGACCTCTGTTGTCAATAAATTCTATTTCGTACGGTTTTGAGTTATTTTCTACGTGAGACTTTTTTTATGCGGTCCCTATTGACCACATAAAAAAATATTTTTTTAATTGTGTTGCGAAAACTATTTTTTATAGCCACTCGTGAAGTTTTGTGCGATTTTTTTATGCGTTTTTTTATGCGGTCCCTATCCACCGCATAAAAACAGGTTTGACTGTATTGTAATAAACATGACACTGGTAGGCTGAAATAACCATACTATATATTTTTCGTTTTAATGTTTCTTTTATTATAGTATTTGATTTATATAACTACGAAGGTAGCGTAGAGTTTATTACACCGAGAGACCAATCTAACACATTTTAAAAATTCTTTATTCCTCTATTGTAGACAATTTAATTAAATAATTTTTAAAATGTGTTAGATTGGGCACTCGGTGTGATAAACTGTTATGTAAGATTACCTTTGTAATAATTCAAATCAAATACTGTAATATAACATATTAGAAGGGTTAAAAGTACTAAATAATCTAATAATCTTAATGTTTGCTGTTATTATTTTTTGCCCGAGCAACGCCGGGGGCATCTGCTAGTTATGTATAATTGATTATATTGATTATATATACTATATTTATGCTAAATACTTTTAAAATTGTCAAGTGATTATTTTTGGAAACAAATTAGATTTACTATTTTATTTCATATATTCATATCTGATCTTTATAAATTGTGAATTTTATTATATTTATTAAAATACTACTACAATATATCTATATGCTATATTCAGGAATATTAACTTTGTATAAATTTAAAAAAAGTCAACTAATAGTCATTCTATAATATACGTATATTGAATTGGAAGAAAATTCTACACGTTTTCTTTTTTGATGGAAATGTCAGATGCAGTTGTCTTATTTAGGTAGACAACTGCATCTGATGAATTTGTTATTCGCATCTACTTTAGAAGAGAATACCAAATTCGTCCACTAAAAAGACAAAAATTACGCTAGAGAAAGAATCTCCATAGTCCAGAAAGGCGCGATAGAACAGTCACACATGTGGGTGTGTGTGTTTGGTAAGAATGTACACTTGTCGTTCAATAAAATTGTTTATTGAGAGGGAAAGACTTACACGACTCTTGGTTTATTGCCAACTCTGACAAAAGTTCACAAAGTTCGATTCTCCGCGTTTGATCGATTACTCGTTCACGTCGAGAGAGTTCGTCGGAAAGAGGTGGAAAGTTCTGTATTCGCAGAGTAGAGAAGGGCGGTCGTTTTCGTCGAAGAGGTACAAGAACACAGTTCGAAGAACTGTGTATTCTTTTGCCTCTCTTCGACGACTACGCCGAATTCTCTTATTATCAGAGAAGTCGGTGGCGACGAGGAGCACAGAAGTAATCCAACAAGGCCGACGAGTCGGATAGAAACGAATCAAGAACTTCCCAGTTCTCGGGACACGGATTTTTATAATATTTGCCCCTCGATCGTACATCCCGATTTGTTTCGGTCTCGCGTTTCACTTCCCGATTGAAGTCTTGGCCTTTGACCTCACATCATGATTGGTCTTTTACCCGTTCCCGTGGGGAGGGAGGTCGACGACGACTTCCTATCCCAACCGGAAATGTTTACTGACTTACATAGTTTAAATCAAGAGTTATGTACAGTACTTACAGTATTTCTCTTCGGCAAGTTATTATTCCAAGGTGCCAGTCGTTCGAAATTGTAATGGCAAACAATTTATTAAAAGGGATTTTATTTTCATTCAGTTTGTTTGCTTGGGGAGAGGTTTTCGATGAAAGTTCGCACCATCTCTCGCTGTAAGATGCTTAGTGGAATCACGAAATTAAATAATTTGATTCCATTGTCAATACTTGCTGACAACGGAAAACAGCTTCCGATGCATGCTATATACGGTTTATTAATAATTCATAATTCAATTAATAAGAATATTTTCAGAAGTTTCAATAATAAATTTGTGAATTCGATTATAGTTAATTAAACTGATACTTACCTTAAATAACTTAAGCATTTATTTTTAAAAATCAATTTTTGGTTAGTCTAAATAACTCCATTAGGCTTCTTACCCCGATAGTCAGGATGAGATTTTTGGGACATCATTTAAACAAACTTCGTGGTTCAAGGTTGATTGGTTTGTTTGTTTATTATTTATTTATTTATGGGTTATTGCTGATAATGGAAACTTTGGCAGTACACCATACATTAAACTGTTTTTTTTTTTTTTTTTACTTTAGAATACATTTAAGTATATATAACTGTTTTACTTGCCTTTGATATAATTTCCGTGGGAAAAAATGAGTGGTTTCTTGGTCTTTTGCTTCTGGAAATTAGAATGTGCATCAAACGTCGATCATTTTTGCTTTCCCGGTAGACAACTGATTTAAAGAAGCTGTCACTAGCGTGTGGCTGTCTATATTGAAAAATTGTCGAACTACAAGAAAATTGGCATCTTCTCCTGATTCTCTGTAATGAAATTCTTATAAAAGAGAAAAGATATAACAACGTTTGTTGAAGTAGAATACGCTTTTAGCTCTTACATCTTTTCTATATTTTCATAGCTTTTAGATTTAGCTTTCATAATTTTATGCATTTTAAATTTCTACATGAAAGCTTTTTACGGATAAATTAATAATTTTATCACATTTTAAATTTTATAACTTTCATTTTTATATATATTTTTTTATGCATCCTAAACTGAATTTTTTTTGTAGTTTTGCTTTATTTTACATTTTTATTGGTGTTAATGTTCCTGTTTTTAGTTTTATTGATGTAACATCATGTTGAGGAGTGACCGTACATGTTACAAAGCATTATGTATTTACTGATTACATAAAATAGCATTGCTAATATTTGAGAAAAGGCAATTGTACTTTATTGTTAATTATAGTATTCCCATGCATTTAAATCATTTAAATAATTAAATACAACAAATTGTATGAGAAGTATGTAAAACATTTTACTCTTTAATTAATGCATTTCATTATAATACCATTACGAACTTAAGACGATAGAATCGTCGCACATTTTCTATTAAATACCAATATGATAATAGATTTAGTTTTAGTATTAGTATTTAAATATTACTCTAAGACACCGGCGTTGCCAGGAGAAATTTTACTGATTAATCTTTATAGAAGTATGAGGTTTAACCAACTATTTTTAGGCTAAATTAGGATAAGTAATTAATTAATAATTAACTTCGATATAACTCGATAAATAATTTAAGGCTTAAGTTTGATTCAAGCCAATAAACAAACAAACAATAAACTGGTGGAATGGGCACGGCCAGGAAGATGGAATTGATTAAAAATAAGATTCTTTACTTTTGGCATATTAAAAAAGTAATCTTTATTTGTTTAATTTTTGTAAATGTAAATTGATTTATTGATTATTCCATAGTTTTCTAAACTGATTAGATTAATGGAAAACGATAGAAACCATTCTTACAGGAAATCGTCGTTAATTCGAACTCGGATAGTTCGAAATCTCGTTTGTTCGTAGCTGTACTTTTGTCCCGGCCGGAAATGTACACGTTAAAGAATTCGGTTTGTTCGAAATTCGAAGTAAAAATTCTGTCTGTACTGTGATAAGATTATGCTAACTGGTTCGTTTAGATGTGCTTCCACGCTATAAGAGAACAATAGATTAAGAACAACTCTAGTATGGCCAATATGGTTTTGCTTTTACCCTAACACATTTTCGGGTGTCACCTTATCCAAGGACTACTCCTTTTACTCTTATCTCGTAAAATACGGCTGGGTTTGATTGGCAAGATTGGGCTACGAATAGTAGATTGAAATATTTGAAGGGCTCTAGGTTTCTATGTTTGGGCGACTTATTACTTTTTTTGGGCATTTTTAAAATAATTTCGGCTACATTTCGAGGAATTCTTCTTTACATTTTATACAACCTATGTGGAATCTGAGAGGTTCTCATTGGACACGTGCTGTTTACCTTCACGTTTATACAGTATTATTATTATTAATTAACGAAAATAGCGTTCTATATAACTAGCCGTATTCTGTTTGCTTAATTAATAAATTACATCAGTTACGCGGCATTTAGCACATTGCACAGATATATGTAAATTTCAGATAATTCAAAACTCGATAATTGGAGTCGCGAATTTTTCTTCTCTTAAATTTCGAACTAACGAAGATTTCCTATATTAAGTCAATGTTCCCCGAAATGCGATATAATTGCGATTGTGACAGTTCTTTTAGAGCGACATGAAAATACAATTAATAAATGGGTTATATCTATATTAAAATACACTTCAAGTTTATTAAACACTTTGCGTAATTAATAGAATTAATATCCAGAAAGATGTTTTTAATTTAAAAATTATTAATTACTTCAATATATTAAATATGCAGAACAATAGGCCTACTTTAATTTAATAACTTTCTCAAAAAAAACGACTTTCCGTGCTTTTAGAGAAGAGGAAAATCTTATACATGTTTACCTCATTGATTATATATCAACCTATTATCAACATCCATTTTGAACTTATGAGAAAAACGGTTAAGAAAAACTTGGATAACAAAAAAAAAAATAAAACTTGGATAATAATAAAAAACAGCAAAATATAAAATTCGATATTTATAACCATTCAGTAACATGATAATTATTGTTAATTGAATAATCTATCAATTTTTTATCTATAAATATTTACATAAAAATTAATAGATTTTAATCAAATTATGAACATTAGGTTTAAAACATATTAACATTAAATACGTGTACAATATAACTAAATCCTTAATAGAAAAATCTTCCACTCTAACGGCCAATAAAGTAATAATTAATCATCAATAAAATAAGATATATAATAAAATATTGCCCCTCAATAAAAGTCTGTTGTAATTCTATTCTTTCTCTACAGTATAAATAACATTTTATGATCGTATTTATTCCGGTAGGAAATGATTTATCTTGTAGAGAGTAACTAATATTAAAGATAGTCTATTGAGGAATAACAGAAAATGCTTTCATCTTTGATCAAATAAAATTAAACTGCATTGTGACCAATAGAAAAATAATGATTAAATTCTTCTCTTTTATGCTATAAATCTATACTTGTTATATAATGCGGCTCTATTCAGAGCTGTATTCTTTTGCAAATGTTTCATCAATTTTATATTACTTCACCTTCACTTAGTAGAAATATGTGATAAAAGCATTAAACTGATCTTGCTGCAATAAAATACTGAATAAATTTGGTTTAACTAGTAAAAAAATTCTAAGTTTTCTAAAGTTAAATAACGTAATTATTATAAATTAATTTTGAAAGAACTGTATTATTTGAACTGAAAGAGTAATTAAAGATTCTTGAAAATGTTTGCAAAAGAATATCTAAAGAGTAATTTAGTTGAATTGAAAACGAAAACCCGTTGACTTTCCTAATGGAAATATATTGTTTTAAGTAAGCGATTATACGTTTTTGTTTAAAATTGTGCTTGCAATTATTTTGTCCATCTATTGATTTCTGAAGTGATTTTTACAGAACTTATTCTTCTAAATTGATTAAATTTAGATCAATAGTTACGACCAAAAATCTTGTTACATTGTACAAAAATATAAGTTAAATTATTTGATTGAATATGATTATTTTTCTTCAAAATGTATACTTAAAGCATACTAAACAATGTTTCAAAAACTTTTCCATTTAAAATCTTTTATTTAGCTTACAATTGAATACAGTTAAAAATGATATATGTAATCTATAATTATACATAGTTTTGCAGAAATGAATTACAGAATTTATAAATTTCGCTAAATTTAGCGAATATATCGTGTTCATTCGATAGTGAAATAGCTTAATTTACACGATTTTATGAGAATTTTGGAAAAAATATTTAGACATAGGCTTTTATAAGCCTATTAATTTCGTTTGTTAATTAATTTTAATAGTCAATATAAATTAATTAAGTAGAAGCCAATTTGAAGAGAAGAAAATAAATAAATAAAAGTTACTTTTATCGTGTATAGATTATTCTCTAATTAATTGGTTGTTCGAAAATAAATCTTAAATAAGTTTTGAAAATTAGTAATTTTTACAACTTAATGTTGTAAAAAATGTGGTAATTTTGCTCTTAATGTATTTTTTATTATCAGACGACAATAAAAGCTACATTAACTTTTATTTACGAAACTCTAACTTTTTAAATAGAGAATGTGATTTGTGAGTTTTGACTCATTGAGAAACTGGTGTGTCTAAGCATTGCTATTTCATAATCTAAATTTAAACAAGGAATAAGAATAATATATTATCTTTTATTTCATTATTTATATGTTTCGCTAAATTCACCAAAGATTAACCGAAATTTATAAATTTTCTAGTTTATTTCTACTAAACTTTTAATTCTAGGCTATCTACTATTCTTTAATACATTCAATTGTAAGCTGGGTAAAAATCTGCAAATATCGTATCAGACTTTCTGATCGATTTTAGTATAAATTTAAAAACATCATATTTAATTAAATACAATACGTTTTATTAGCGTAATTATTAATCCAAATATAGATAAAATTAATTTTTTAAGTTATTTGTTACTTTATATTCTCTTGTAGGCACTAAATCTTTAATTACTGTTGCAGTTTAATTAATTTAATTCTTCTTTCGAAATTAATTTACAATAACTACATTATTTAACTTCAAATAGTAAAATATTCAGAAATTTCTACATAATATTTATTTAATAATTTTTTGCAGTAAAATCAGTTTAATGTCTTTATCATACATTTCAACTGATTGAAGTTGATGTAATATAAAATCGATGCAGCACTCGCTAAAGAATGTAGTTCCGAATAGACCTATATTATACAATAAACATATATTACAGAAGAATCTGATTGCTGTTTTTCTGCTCATTAGAGATTATAATACACTTTGATTCAATAAATAAATAAAATAAAATATATTTTAGTATTTTCAACTATCTCTAAATACCATTCTATTACTTTCTTTAATATTAAGAACTTTCTACTAGATAAATCTTTTGCTATCAGATTGAATAAGATCATAAAGTGTTATTTATAGGTCGACCCGTAGAGAAAGAATAAAATTATTATAGACTTTTATTAAAGGCTATTTTTTATTATATACCTCGTTTTATTGCTAATTTATTGTTGCTTTGTTAACCGTTAGAATGGAAGATTCTGCTAGTAAGAATGAGATCATTATTTTTTTTCTATTTGTATGTTGTTATACTTAAGTTCTTAGGTTAGTTTCTCTTCAAAAGAGTATAGAAAATTTAAGCTCATTTAGAATTTCTTATAAGTGATGATTTAATCGATTAAAGCGAGTAGTTTATCCCAAAGTATTATAGATTAGATAATGATATAACAATTCCTCTGGTTCGTTTAAATTTCGTCTAAATATTAGTTTAAAAAGTTTGTATAAGATTAAAATGTATATAGGCTTCTATGTTATAATCAATATTTTTATTGCTATTATCGTTTTATATATCTGACATTTTTATATATGCCTAAGAACTAAAACAATATTACATTTAAGTCTTATATAATATAAACAAAATGAATAATTTTCTACTTGTTCATTTAGGTATATATCAATATATGTGCGAATATAGAATGGGAGATTAATTCTTTCAGGACCCCCAAGCAGAGAGGATTGGGGAACCCTCTACATACTTTTATCACATCATAAACTAGTAACGTCTTATTGTAGCTAAAGAATTATTTATAAATTATGATAAAGCAATTCTATCGTTGCAATTGTATACATTTTTCTAATTTTAAAGCCCCAGATAAAGCCCCACACATTTTTAATAACTTTATATTGAAATTTTGATAATTGAATCAACTTCAAGTTAGAAAAATTTCACTCAGGCATTTTTATTATTTTATAATTATCTTTAATAAATGAGTTAAATGATTATTTTTTTATTGTTTGAAATTTCATGATAACTTAAAATAAAATGTCATTCTTAAACAAAACCTAAAATTCAAAGTAGAGGTAAATATATTTTTCGTTCATAAGGCCTGTAAACTTACAGGCCTAATGAACGAAACTATAAACCATAAAAGCTGTTTGATCAATAATATAAAAAGAGAAAAACGCCCAACCTATCGAAATAAATGAAATAGAACAGAATAAATGGATTTCTGAACTCTGTATTTTAAAATTCTCATAAAACTTTAATTTATGGAATTTATTATAAGAAGATATACACTGTCATAAATATTTAAATTAATAAAGTTTAGCCATACAGTTCTTTATGTAGTTTATTTAAATTAACTACTAGGCTTATTTTATTCAGCATTTGTACATAAAAGATAAACTATTTTATATATTTTTGAAAAAGTAGTTAAGTTTGTTTTTGACTTTAAAAGCTTATTGTGAATTAGAATTCATAAATTTCTCTGATGATAAATCATTTTCTGAATTTTTATAGCAGTTATTGCTCACTATAAAATTCCGGGAGTAAAAAGTGTATCATAAAAATTACATCTGGATCGTAGAATCTTCAAAAATATCTTGGTTTTTTTAAACTTGTAAAATATAATATTTAATAATGTTTAAAATTTTAATTTCTTATGAAAACATCGAAACATGACGATAAGACAACTAAATGTGATTCGAAATGCGATGGATTGTTTTAATTAGCTACTGACAGATTTCTCAGCTATTTTGACATGACCCGTATAAAAGTACTTGTAAATCGGCAAATTTCAATTATCTCACTAATATAATTCAAGCCTAATGATTAACATTAATTCTTATCGGTATTCGTTTTCGGTTTTAAAGAATCTCTAGGTTCTTTCTGAATTTACACGATCAATTTTATAAAACTAATAAAATAAGTATTTATTTGCAGTAGTCTTGCCAAAGTATAATAAACGTTGATTTAGATTTCATATGGCCACAAAGAACAACTATTCCTGGATGCCTCGTCTCGAGTTATGTAAGTAGTAATATGAACGTGCTAAGAATATCAATAGGTGATCACAAACTCGTTCAGCGAGACCATTCACTGAACGAGATTGTAGCAAATGACACACCCAACACATTTATGTTGCTACTCATAGCTCAAGACTGGGTATATATTTATATTTGTTGTTTTGAAACCGTGTTGTAGGCCTACTGAATTTTTGAGAACACTAACACAAGATCGTGTTATTAATCAATCACGTGGCTTCTTTTCCATCTTTATTTAATTGATTGATCTCAAATATACATATATTGAAGAAGGTCGATGGATAAATATTTTTCTTAAAACGGATCGATACATTAAAAAAATCGGGAACTCCTGTTTTAGATTAATTAAAAAATATATTATCTAATCTGACAATATTCTGAACTTTTATTAAATTATCAAAGTTTTACATAAACATACTTAAAAATGATAAAGAGTAAAATTTAGTTAGCAATATTGAAATTTATTAGATAATCATAATTATAAGTTGTGAATATTGATATAAATAGAGATAATAGTTTATTTTATTAGAGGTTCTGTTAAGGTAGGCCCCTTGATCAGGAAGATAAAGAAATGTTGATTGAGGTGGTTTGGCCACGTAGAGCGAAGTGAAGATTAAGTTGGAAAGAGAGTCGGAAAACTGGTAGTGAAAGGAAAGAGGAAACGAGGAAGACCAAAGCTGCGTTGGAAAGATAAGGTGGAGGAAGACTTGAATCAGACGGAACTTAAGAGAGAAGAAGCCCTTGATAGGAAGAAATGGAGGAAACGTATTAGATATGGAAACGCCGACCCCATATAAACATGGGAAAAGTCAAGGATAAGGAAGAAGTTTATTTTATTTTAAACTTGTTATAACTCAACCTGCATTAAGTGGATTTCTTTCAACCTAAGTGTGGACTAGATACAGAAAATAGTTTCTTCGTGTTAATTTTTAACATTATTAATAAATTAGTTATATAACATTTATTTAAACACAAAATAATTACACATTGTTTTCCTTTAATACAGAAATAAAATAAAGTT
Source organism: Centruroides vittatus (assembly GCF_030686945.1). Lineage (NCBI taxonomy): Eukaryota > Metazoa > Arthropoda > Arachnida > Scorpiones > Buthidae > Centruroides > Centruroides vittatus. The sequence goes on along the minus strand of NW_027121909.1, from coordinate 2,661,118 downwards.
CTGAATATGAATTATTGGGTCGATACCATTAGCTAAGTGCTCATAATTTAGAGTTCCTACTAGAAAAAATTATTTATTTATATCTAAAGATTTATAAACAGGACTTTAAACAATAACGAACGTATTTCCAGTTTATTAATAAAACTAACAACTTGTATCAGAACTAAAATACTAAACTTTAATTTATAAACGTTTAATGTTTATGTTTAAATTTTTAAATCTTTATCGGATACTTATTTTGGAATAGAATAGAACAAAATTAGAATTTAAACAATCTTCACAAAAATTGTTTTAAATATTGCTAATTAAACACGGATTGAATTAATTTATATTTTTCACAAATATTTTAAATTTAAATTCGTTTAACCGTTAATAAGTTTCGATTTAAAAATATATACATATCTATTTAATAATTAGATGTTTAGATGAATAGATAATTAGGGTAATGTGTAATCAAGTTTAGTGTAAAGGTCGCCTTTGGCGGCCTGTGTCAAAGAAACCGCCCGACTGAGGTAATTGCTCCCACCTGGGGTCGGGGCCATAAACGGCCGGAAGGATCAAAGGTGTAGCGTCTCCACTTAAGGGACAATGTGTTGGCCACGTGCCGGCCAGCTTAGGAAAATAAATGTAAATAAAGCGCGGACGCAAATGTGAGCTACGTCGGCGGGAAATAGGGCGGACGTCTTGGAAGGCTCTAAGAAAGGGGAGGCACTGATTGGTCGCAGGAAGGAGTAGCAGAATCCCTTAAATTGGAAGGGGTGGCAAAAAAACGAGGAGAAAGGGCGAGGGACCTGGTACGTGGCGGTCTCTAACAACAGGCAGACCTTTGAGGCGGATAGAGAGAGTGTTCTCCTCTTGGAAAGTCCTCTGGAGAAAGGTTGTTGTAGAGACGGACGGCCACGAGGTTAAGCCATCTCCGGAAGAGTGACTCGTGTTCCCAGGCCAGCTAAGTCGACGTGCTGCATCACAGCTTCGATACTGTAGTGTACGTAATGCTATTGCATAGTGTATATCTTTGTAAATATTTGTAAAATAAACTGTATATAACTAATTATCGAGTGTGGAGGTGTGACTTTCCGACGGACCTTCTAACGGAACATTTGTAAAGATCACGAGACGAGTAAGAAGGATCTTCACTTTTAGAAACTGAAGCAGTTCACAAAATAGCCATTAATTTAACTAGAAAATGTCCTTCAATACACTAAAATACGAAATGCAGGGTAAATCTTAAATAGAATGCATTATTTGAAATCTATTGCAATGTCAGTCAAACAACAATTAAATTTTCAAATGCAACAAAATTTAAGAAAGTTTGCTTTGAATTCTTTTCCGAAGTGGGTTATTATTTTTACTAAAGTTATAATTGTCTTTTGAATATTGCAAGATACTTTACATATTTCTAGAATTTAAATATATATTAAATAAATATATAAAAAATAAATATATTAAAGAATATAAAAAACATGAAAATTATACTTTAGAAGTAAATTTAGTATCAAAAACATTCGATTCAGCACGACACAGTCCGACTGAAAATCGTTCCACTTTCCGGCCATTCCACTTACCGACGTTCCACTTATCGACGCTCTACTGTATTATAAATATTTCATAAGTATTTAGCTTTAAGAATTCCTTAGTTTTTAACACACCACTTTTGATTATTCAACTTTCAGGAATATTATAGAAATTTTATTTTTCCTATAATAGTGTTTTAATTAGATTTTCAGCGAAATAAATGCTCTCAACTATGCACCTTAATAAACTGAATAATAGCTTGAAATATATTCAGCCCGACTTTATGAAAAACTCCTGACTATAAATTTAAAGGTATTTTAAAAATTCTTTCACTCATTTAAACTACTCTATTACTGCATATTAAAATATTTAAATTACATAATTTTATATTAAAATTATTAATATTACATAATACATTAGCATAAGATTATACGTTTTAAATCTTATTTATTAATCACGCTGGTAATTTATATTGTACAAGATTAAATATTTATTAGATGTCTGTTTTATTTTGTATTAACTTTATTATGAAAAATAACAAATGTCAAATTGTTCATTAGATACAATAACGTTTTTATCGATGTATTTATTATAGATTTACATTCAAAAACCATCAGTTAACGCAGTAAAAATTTTAAAATATATTTCCTTACGTTTTATTAAAGTCATAAATAGACTGTCCACTAGGAGAGTCAAGGGAAATTCCTCTCCGAGTGGATAGTCTATGGTAAATTCGTTCAATGAAGTCTCATTAAACGAGCTGGTACCATGTGATGATCTGAACACATTCGTATTAAATAATAATTCGAGATTAAGCATCCTGGTCGCTCAATTGCGATCTGATAATCCACAATGGATAGTAATTAAAATTCACCATGTGGATAAAGTTTAATATTAAATGAAATTCTTATGAATCGAGTGAAAAAGAAACAAGAAAGCATACGCAATGACATTCAAAAAACTTACCGCATTGTTTTGGATCCAATTTTTCTTTCATGAAATTAAAAAATAATTAAATTATTTAAAAATTTGATTATACAAAATTAATTTTTTAAATTTTGTATAATGAACTTTAAATTAATTTATAGAAATTAAGTCTTTTGCTAGATCTATTAAGCATCAATTATGAAAATTGAAACAATTTTTAAGATAATTATTACATATTTACGATATACATATTAGTATATACAATAGTTTTTTACTGCTAAAAATTATTTGACGTGTTATAATAAGATTAAAAAGATAAGTTTGCTTTACCACATACACTATTGATAGTGTTAAATATCGATATTCTTAGTAATCGAACTCCGAGGGTTTGTTGAATTCCGGAGGATTCCAACGTCGTCGATTTCAATTAACGAGAGATAAGATTGATTTCAAATGAAATAAATTGGATCTGATAAGTGAGATTTTGAAACCAATGTTTTGAAAAATAGAATCCTGAAGTTAGCAATAAAAAGTATATTTGATTCTTTCTAGACAATTCTCGGGAGGTATGCTGGAATCGAATTCCAAAATACCTCCCGGATTCCTTTCGGAATCTGTTCGTTTCTAGCAAAAAGAAATGTCTTATTAAGTAGGTTGGATAATAATCCAATCTGCTTAATAATTGAGAGAGACAAACTCTTTGTCAAAGCGACGAGATCGATTTCGACAAGATCATAGCTTCACACTTTTGAAAATAAACGGACTTTAAAGAAATCTGAAAGATCCGCTTTTTTCCAAAAACTGAAAGATGAAGAATTAATTTTACTTAAGAAATTCTTAAACTGATTTAATTTTCGTATATAAGACCATTTTTAAAAACTTTTAGGTTTCGATTCTAACGAGATTAGATTTTCTTTTCGAAAATATTAATTCTTTCTCGAACTTAATTTTTAAGGTTAAGTTCAATTTTTAAAATGTTTGATGGATTCTTCCGATTGTCTAATTTAACCTTGAGGACATGAGTTTAGCTCCTAAGGATTTTATTTCAGCTCGATTCATCCATATGAAATAATAAGAAAATTATTTACTGATGATGTTCTTATCTGTATATTTGACTTGTTTAAAGAAAACAAAACATGACAATGACTTTTCTCGACAAACTTAATTGCATTTTTTTTTCTTTTTGTAATCGGTATGCAAATTTAATGTCTCTACTAAATAGTTTAATTTTGTGTCATGAAATAGGTAGATTCAACATATTTGCGATCTACCAACGAAATGACACCCAGAAAGACTTTCTGTGGCAAACTGGTCCTGTATTTAGGTTTTAGACACGTGGGGAAAATCCAGAAAACGCCATTCCAACAAGATGGCTGATAACAGCAAATTGGTATTAAACTAGCATCTTCCATTTATTTATTAAAAAAAAATTTTAAGAAACGAAAGGATTTGAATTAAATTAAAATATCTAAAATATCAAAGTAGATATTACTTATTTATTTACTAAGCAGGATATTTCTGTTTTAAATTATTTTAAAAACAAATTTAATTACTTATGTTTTATTCTTTTAAAGATAGGATCAGTTCATGTCAAATTTTGACTAGGATTCGTATTATTATTATTCATTAAATATACAATAGATAATAATAACATTAATTTGTTTATCGTTTTATTAATTTTATATTACGAAATAGCACGGAAAACATGCATTCATTAATATTAATAGTTTTAAAACAGTTATTTAAAATTATTTCATTTTACAAATAAATAAAAATTAAATGACATTTTATATATTATATTTTAAACAAAATTTCGAAATGTCATGAGATCATGTCAGAGCTCAATAATTAACCTCCATCGATTTCCCCTTGAATAGATACCCTTGTGACGATATTTTTTCTGTTTGATAAAAATGGAGCATTGTTTATTTCAGTCAAAACTCGTTCTACACAGTAAATTTTACGTGCTATTCGCGTACAGTTATATTGGAATTTCCCTCTCTCTTTACATCAACAAATCCTCTTTTCTGATTGGTGGGAATATTTTCCTCTAATAAAGTAATTCAGTATGTTGGACTGCCAGCGCGATTCGCCAGAAACGACGCCACAATAACATGAAATTCACTATTCCGTTATCTCTATGAACTAGCGTAAAATCACAAAAATTTGAATGCTTTATAATTTGATAAATTTTGTTTTAGGGAAAACCGGGGTAAAATGAAACTCTTTATATTTTTTTGGACAGCGGGTGGTGAAAATTAGTGAAAACTTCAAGAAAATCATAATAGACCCTATTGTGCACGTACTGTACAGTAGGCCTACTAAACTTACGATGCAGAAATAAGAGATGAACTTCTGCGACTTTTATCTAATTTAACAACTAGTACACTAACCACTTCAGAGAGAGAAAAATTCAAATAAATTATAGATTGAAACAAGCTTTTCACAAAAAAGCCCATATTTTAAACTTATAAAAAGCCATGATAACGATACGAGTTTTTCCTCAGATTGTTGAATTGACAAAAATAATCTACTTTCGTATGCGTTAAATATTCTTCACATTCAAAATCATTAAAATTTATTTTTATGAAGTATATCAATTAAACATTTTAAACATTCCTGTCTTCTGTATTTCTTCGTAATCATAATACCTGGATGAATTTCAGTTTATTCTAAGAGAATGAAGAAACCAACCATTTTTTTTACGTTCACTAATAAGAACTACTAGGAACTTTACACAGATAATTTAATTACTCAAAATATTACAATATAATGCTTAATCTTTTGTATTAAGTATGTAATAGTTTTAATTTCTTATTTTTCGATAGGTGTATATATTATAAAAATTCCTTAGTATATTTTTAAAAGTCATCTCTGCTCTTTTTATCTTGTTACCGAGTATAGGAAGTATGATTTGTGGCATTGCAACTATTGTTTCCAGAATAGATTAATAGCTTTTTATTAGACATTTGCAAGCGAATATAATCAGCGTATGACAATATCTAGAGAAAAATCCATTTATCCGAGCTCAGTTCATTCGTTATAGATATCCAATATAAGAAATGAAAAATCAAACCTGATCAAATTGATGGAAATAAGTCAGTAACCATTCAGGAAATCGCAATTTTTTCTCATACATTTGAAAAAAATTTATGCTGATCTGATAGTTCTAAATAAATTTTCCCTTCGAGTTTTTACGTTGTCTTAACGAATTTATAATTAAGTGACGTCAGAAAATTAGTTTGAGATCATTGGGAGTCATCAATAGATTCAGCAACTATAATTTAGTACAATACTCAGACGAATTTTGATATGTGAATATGTATTCTTTTTATTATTAGACTTTCAAGAGCATTTCAATTGTTCTGTATTCATCGTATTTAACAGAACTTTTCAAAATAAATAATGTATGATATTTTTATATTAAGGATAATTTAACACAATAACCCTATATTGAAAACTTTAAACAAAAAATGCATAAAATAAAAGTTCTTCTGCCATTTATTTTGGATTTATGTGTCGGGTTATTGTGTGTAAAAATGGTTTTGTATATATTTTTAGTTGACTGAAGAGGGGTAAATGATGCCCGGAACGTGTGTGTAAACGCGTATCAACGAAATTGAAATAAAGAAGTGAATCGTGCCAAGTGATCGTTATTGCGCTATGTTGCGCTTATAGAACAAAAATAAAATGATAAGTTTAAACTAAACTAAATTTTGAGAATGCTTGTAGAATTTGTTATTTTAAGAAGGAAAAATGTAGAATAATGTTCCTGTCAAACATTTTTCTAATCAAATATGTTATTTTTTTAAAATTAACTTTTATGAATGAATGTTGTAACATTCAATTAAATTTTAAGTTTGAATAGATAATGAAATAAAACGTTTATAATTAACGTTTTATTTCATTCAAAGTAAGAAAAATTTTAAGAAATCATCATCAGTGAATTATACAAAAAATTAATTGAATATATAAATATTTATTATTTCATTATACCATAGACAAGTTTATACCCGAAAGTTACCCATAGCATGTGTGCATTACGCATACTTCGTAGATTTTTGCTGCTCGCAGCACCTGAAGTCCTGTAGTGGTGAATTTTAAAACTAAATTTTATTTTTATGTAAATCTCTTCCACATGTCCAGAAACGTTAGTTTTGACTGCTATTCCCAGACAATGTTAAATAGGGATACTTTTTGATTACTCGGTAATTTTCACTTTTTTTTTTTTTTTTTTTTTTTTTTGAATTTATCTAATTTTGCAGGATGCAAGAAACTATTGGATTTTTGATAGTTTTCATTTATTAAATTTAGGAATGACCTTTACCTTGAGAATTTTAAGCATACAAGCGATATTTATTACGTTGTATGATTTCTTATTTAATTTCGTTACTGAAGCTTTCTTATAAATACTAATATAAATACTAATGCTATTGACTTCTGTTTTTATTTTGCAGGAAATAATTTCTTTTCTCCAGAGAAAACTTCACATCCTCTTGTAACTCGATTTATATCCTTTTTGTGATCAGATTTCGAAATAAAAATTAAATAAGTATTTAAGATCAAATATGTTTCTTATCTCAAGATACTTATGAGATTTCTTCGATCAAAACAATGAATAGATAAAGGATTAAGTTAATCGTCTAGTTATAAAATAATTTTTTTTAAAGAAACGTCAATAAGTTTTATTGAACATTTGAATTAAATAATAAAATATATTTAAATACCAAAACTTATTAATTATTACTTGAAAATTTTGTTTAAAATGTCTGAAGAAAAAATAATAATTAAAAAGGATAGATTGATATAGAAGAAAACGGGACAAAACGAAACATTTCAGGTTTTAACTGTTGTAAAATAGTGAAGGATACACATTTGAAAGTAAACAAGTTTCTTTCAAAACTACTCAAAAACACAAAATTTCTTTCAAAACTATAAAAAAATTTTTCCATCAACGAGTTGCCTAACTTTCCAGACGATCTTTAAAACTGAATGTGTGGCGCCATCTGTTATGATATTTTTTAAAAACCTTTTATATTTTTAATTATCATAAACAATGACAAAATGACAAAAGCTTAATTTCGAGAGTAGAGATGGGTTTTATAAAACGTTGTAAATGCTAATAACGAGTAAAAACTTCATTAAGTCCTACCCTACTCGAGATACACACGATCTCCCATCCCGTTGACCTTTAACTACCTGTTAGCATCAATCCCTCTAATATACAAATCCTTACAGCAAAACTTCAGAAATTTTCGACAAAATGCACAGGAGTTATTAAACTTCAAAGAGGGTGAACAAAGTCGTTATCCTCCACTCATACACACATCCATATATACAAGAAAAAAATTCGAATGTTTTTGCATTTCTCGACGTTTCAAGGTCCCTAGTTCAAAAATGTAAAAATCCTTGGAGGTCAGTTTTTGACTGATCTCCATACTTTCCCTGCGTTAAAGAAATTAAAGGAATATGTTTTAATTAAAATACTGTAAATGTAAAAAAGCTGATTGAAAAAAGATGATCGGGTGATAAACCGAAATAATGGTTAAAAAAGACAGATGATAAATCGAAATCATATGGTACATTATGTGCCAGATGATTTCTCCTTACTTGCCATTTTGGACACGCCTGGTATATGTCATAAAGCTTAGGCTGTAAGATAGTCTACCGGAATTCTTGCATTTCTTTGGATTGAAGAGACATACATACGTTTGTAGAACGAATAAACAGCTACCATAACAGATATTTAATAAAGCTTCATATTGCCCAGAACAATTCTGGAAGTTTCTGGCAGCAAGACAATGTCAATCATCATTCATTAGAGGCAATACAATGGCACTCAGGCCACAGATTCAGATGAATAATAAATCGGGAGATTTGTCGGTCAACGAGGACATGGTTATTCATTGTCAATCGCTACGTACTCATGTTTCAACCACGGAGAATGAAACTGAGGTTAGTGTTTCTTGCCATTATCTTTATCCTTAAATATGAATTTTCATATTTCGTGTCAGCAGCGCGGTTATTTCTTTCTAAAAAATGAAATTAATTTTTATTGTAATTAAAATAAAAAAGGAATTATAATGCAAGATTGCATTTTGTTTAAGTTATTTTTAGATAATTTTTTGTATGTTCTAGTTTTTTAACTTTTGTTATTGCCCAAAAAACAATAAAGACTTTGATTCATACATAGATAACACATAAAGCTAAGTTGATATTTATATTATTTTGTATATTACTTTCTCGGCTCTGTTATGTATAACAAAGATAAAGTATGCCGATGGATCAAAATTGACCACCCAAGATTTTTAAACTTTTAGACTCATGGAACCTTGAAACGTCGAGAAATGCAAAAACATTCGGCGCGTTTTTTGTATGGATGGATGTTATTGTGTGAGGGGAACGATTTTGTTCATCCTCTTTGAAGTTTAATAACTCCTGTGCTGTTATCGAAAATTTCTGAAATTTTGCAGGGAGGTTTGTACGTTATGAGGATTACACTATTACATTTTGGTGTTTAAAAGACGATGGGGTGGGGAGATAAAAGGAGGTCGTGTGTATCTCGAGTAGGGTCGGACTCAATGACGATTTTACTCGTTATTAGCACTTACAATTTTTTTAATATAAAACTCATTCCTACCCTTAAAATTAAACTTTTTGACATTTTATAATAAGTAAAAGTATAAAATTTTTTAAATAAAATATCTTAACAGATGGCGTAACACATGCCGTTTAAACATTGTCAGGAAACTTAAGCAACCTGTTGCTGGAATTTTTGTCTTTTATTTAATTTAATTGCCTAACAATTGTAATGCTTTCAAATGAAATTTACGAATAAATGCTGAAAAATATATACATGAAAATTTCTAACATACGTTTATTGTTATTATTAGGGTCAAGATAATGCCAAGTCCCAAAATGCTGATACAGTGTGTCTGAAAATACTTCAATACAAAGTATGTGCGCCATAATTCTTCATACATATATGCATGAATCCCATTCATGAAACTTAAAGCAATAATAAAGAAGTTGTAAACACACGTTTGGTTACCAAATATGATTTGACGATTTCCTCAACCTTCCACATCGTATTCTCTTCTAGTGGAAATGAGTCTGGTCACTATCTTGTGCTGGCTACCTGAATTGTTTTTTAATACATAAAAAAACATGCAATTTGGTTCGTTCTGCTCCGACCCGGGGCAGAATGGAACACTTATCTTTATTACTTGAAAATAACCAATGGTAAAATTACATGTTTTTTTTTAGTTTATTTTGATTTATTCTTTAAAGTTAGTGGTATTGCATATGGAACACTTGCTTAAGTAAACAACTGTTTATTTACTTGTTATTTTTATTCAACAGAAAAATCCACAAATAAGAATATCATCATCATCATCACTGTCTACTCCAGCACATGAATTGTGAGCGTAATTTGAGGGAGTTCTGTCCTTCTACAGCTGTTGCATTAGATGCAGAGGTTATGTTTGCACGTTGTTAGTGTACCTGTATTTTAGAAATTGAAGAATTACAATATAAGTAAATAAATTTATAGTTTAAAGTTCAATATTAAAGAAATAACAGTGCGTATAAAACTGAATGTTAACTTGTTTTACTTATCATGAGAATAAAAATCAGTAAAATTACGACATCCTGCAGGAAAAAGGGGTGAATTGTGTTAGAAAAACTTAGTGACCTCGACAGAGTACAGTACATAGATGTAGTTCTGCTCTCATTTCTACATTTATAATATTAAATTCCAATAACAACCATCATATATTTTTGTTTTATATAAACTACACATATAAAATATTTAAAACTTTGTAAAAGTATGTATATTATAATATTATATACATATGATGTTATATAACATTTAGGAGTTATTTTTAATTATTATTATTATTATTAATTTAATTTTAAGAAATTTAATTCAAAGAGGAATTCGAGTTAATTGAAATTCTTTTCTGGCTTACCGTTCAACATATAAGAACGTAAAATTAATTTTTAGATTTTACAAAAATATACTCCAGAATGAATAAAGATATCTGATAGAAATTCTATCAAATATCTTTATTCATTCTGGAGTATATTTCAAGCTTATCGAAATAGAACCTCGAAGGTTCTATTTCGATAAGCTTGAAATCGTCAATTAAATTAAAGTGTCAGAAATATCAATTTACGTTTTTAGATAGATGTAAACATTAAAGATTAACTTTCTATTAAACTAACCTTAACACTGTATTGATTGTCGAGTGAAGAATAAATAATAGATATTGAAATCCGTTTTCATCGTCTCTATAGATCTCAGCAGTCTTTAAACTAGTATTGATTCTATGTTTGAATAAATAACTGAAAAATTTTAAATTTATAATCCAAGTTGAATTTATAAATGCGTTTTTAAAATATTGAAATCTTAGAAAATGATTTTAAAGAAAGGTCAATGAAGACATGAAATCACGAGAATATTAAAAAGAGTGGTTCTAAAACTCTTTTTAGATAATACGATTTTGCGTTTGTTGATTACTGATAACTTATATTTATTCCATTTTTAGAATGATAATAGAAATTAAAAGAATATTCAAATGATCCTATTCATTATAGTTATCTGTATATATTTAAAAATAAATGTCTTTTTTCCCTGTGGCACTAAAAAGGTCTATTTTCATATCCAGGATTATTCAAATGCTCGGCCAAACTCTGGTCCTGAGCCTCATACCCGGTAACCAAGGCGTGATGAGGGACAGACCGATCATGAAAAGTTTCTGGGAATTACTCGTCTAAATTTAATCCAGGTTTCCCTAGAGCAGTAGGCTGATGCCTTAATTATTTAGTCCATCTACCCAGCGAATAAATATCTTTCAAACATCATTAATCATGAATAGTGTCAAATTTAAATAAGTAAAATAGTTTAGAATATAAATTTTATATTTATAAAGCTCACAACAATTTAAATTTAATAAAAATGTAAGTTTTATTTAAACACTTTTGAACTTTAAAAGAAATAAAAGTTTTAATTAATAAAATAGGCCTATATTGTTTAATTTCAGATTATTAATGTACTAAATTAATTAATATTTTTTCTATTCTAGTGGTTTTATTATATTCAAGTTTTAATAATTATACTATACATGTGGAAATATCATAGACTAGTAAGATAAAATTTATAAAAATCTACACTAAAAAATGGTTCCTTAAAGCTAAAACCTTAAAAATCAATTTATCACCATGATGTGCTAAAATGCCATATAATTAAATTTAAATTTACCTTTTTAAATTATGGCTATGATTAGGATGTGTGGACAATAAAAATCATATAGTTTTAAAAAATATATGATTGTTAGTGCTTACATGTTCTAGCTATAAACTGATTGAAAGTGTAAAAATTAGAAAATGGCGAATACTCTCCGCGAATATTCGAATACTAGAATGGATTCGAGATCTCGTATATTATATTAATTAAAAAATAACTTCGAATACTTCAATATATATCGCGCCTTACAGCGACAGTAGCGGATCTAGAAGTAACTCCAGGCAAAATTTCATTGCAGATGGCGAAGATAGAATAGTAATAATTGATTGTCAAGTTAATATTCAGAAATTCATATCTTTTGTATATACGCCCGCGACAACTCGAAGAAAGAAAAGCCTTTTTATTTGGAAAAATATCACGGCTTTTAAAGATTGGGAGACGTGTATTGTGATAGGACACTTTAACATGATTACATTACAGATGTACCGTGTGGCGTAATGATGGGTCGAGGAAAGTTTTGTTGGAAGTTCGAAAAATATTTGAGTATGTACATTTAGAAATAAAATAAGTATCGTTTCTTACATGTATCACTACTTGTATTTATCTGAGTCTTTCTTTAAGTGGTTTGGCATCGATATAATCCATTTTAAATTAAAAGATTTATATAAGCTGTATTATGTGCACGAGTCAGAGTAAACAAGGGAAGTAGAAAATTTAGAAGAACGTATAGATATGTTACCGACAAGTTAAGTAACACCCAGTATGAAGAGGTTAGAAAAATTACACTTATTCGCAAGGAAATTAATGATCATAAATTGGTCGAAATAAAATGATCAAGTTTAAGAAAGACAAGAAGAAAAATTTAAGACTTCGATATGCTAATGAGATATTAAATCTGGATAGAGTAAAAAGAACGGTGAAAGAATGCTAGAGTACCTAATAAATAGAAAGGATCTGGATTGGAATAAGATAAGAATATGATTTTAAACAAATCATAAAATACTTTTAAGGACTTTTCATAAAGGATGGTAAAAGGAAAAATTTGATAAAATAGAGAGAATACAAAGGCAATTGACTGCATTAATTCCAAATAATGGACAACTTGCTTCTCTCAAACAAAGAGAAGTAATTCTCTCTGTTTCGAGAGAAATTACAATGTTCTATAACATTGTAATTTCTCTCGAAACATAGAATAGCGAATGTATAGAATATAATAGTGAAGCTATTGAAAAACAGAAGGGAGCAATACTATCAGTACAAAAGTAATCAGTTAAAGATGGATAAAAATAAAGAAAAATATATCATTTATTTTGAAGTGGAAGAGATGATGAAAAGGGAAGAGAGATTAAGGAAATAATAAGGTTAATGACAAATGAAATAATCAGAGGCGTTAAAAAGTTATTAAATGAATTTACGAAATATTATATAGACATTTTTAAAATATAAAGTTTTGTAAAGATTGAGGAATCAGATTATAGTTAATTAGTCAAGGTGAGATGGAAAAGGAGAAAAAGACGATAGCAAAGACGATATCAAGCAATTGCATAGGTAAGTACAATGTGTGTCCAATTAAAGGTATTTATATGCAAAATTTACTGAGCAATTTTGTACTCAGGTCAAAAAGTTGCATTGATGGAGAAGAAGATTATTATAAGCAATATTGGGGTTATTAGGGTAATATCGTAGTTGATGTTGAACACTACTGCAGGAACAGATGATATCACTAGTTTATTTTATTTTTTGAGTCGTTACTGGAACTTAATGCAGGTTATGTAAGATCGAGGACCTGATTTTGCTCTATTTTAAGGAAATTTTAACATATTTCTCCATTGCAATCGTTAAGAAAAAGGATTGAATGTTACTCTTTTTATAACAACTGTTAAAAAATTATAATAATCTATTGTTAAAAGAGGGGAATGTCAACCTTCGAAAGAGTAAACAGGGTGAATCTAACAAGTCTCAAACCAAATATGCTATCAGCTCAGTTTAAACGGCATCTTAGCATCATCAATGGCTCACCTATGATCTCACACCTGCAACTTCGTCTCCAAACAACCGATCACCTATCATTTTCCCAGGCCTCAGGAAGATAAAAGAAGCTTGAACTCGAGTCTCGGGGCAGACTCCAACCAAGGCTCCAGCCTCGCCATATTCCTGAGCAGACTCCATCATAGAAGCAGATGACCAAAGTCTCTCGTCTCGCTATATTCAGGCGGACATACCCAAAGCATAGGAGAAGCTCTATCCGCTAGCTGCCCGATGGCCTACAGTCTAGATCCACGATCGAGTCCCAGGACGGACATCCCCAGGACCATAAAAAACGACGGCTATACTCGCCATTATCTATGGCAACCATAATTTTATATTTTTCCCAAAATTACACCAAACAAACATAGATCTATTCACAAGCAAGGCACTTAATAAGGGTGACGCTATAACGAGATGCACATGTAGAATGATTGCATGATGATAATTGCATGTAGAATGGTGTATATAACGATTATACAGGCCAGCCCAAAAGTCAATTAACCAAAGTATTAATAAGTCAATTAATTCAGTTAACTGACTTTTGTGTCATCTTCTTTAATAGCTAATTATCAACTGGTTCATTATTGATCCTAGAGCTACCACGAATTGCCGCCTTTTGCTGATTGGTTGATGTTCAGGGATAATCGTATTATATACGAATCAATAAAATTCCTCGATAATTTCAATCAACGTAAATTTGATTTTTTTTTTTAGTCATCGAGCGGACAGCGTTTTGTCGAATCAGCGTTAATCGAGGAAGCGCTAAACGAGATCTTACTGTAAAATTAACTTTGCTCGTAATATAGCTTTGAATTTTAGAAAATTCTAGAATCATGATATTTTTTTTGATAATCACTCAAAGTTAAGACTATTTGCATAGACATATCTAAACTTAGTGTTTGCATATTGTCTAATGAATGGTATCATTTTATTCAAAAATGTATAAGGAATTTAGAAAACCTATATATAACATTCGTTGCATAAATTATATTGTAAACTTTTATGTTTGAAAGTAATTTTTCATAGCTGTGGAAAATACGTTTGAATTATTAAAATATATTATATGTCTATAGTGAGATGTTTGATAGTTTTATATTAAGTGATGTATAGAGAATATATTTCAACCGTTTGTTTTTATACATATAAATAAGTTTTTGCGAAATATAGCTTCAAACTTCAGAAAATTATAGAATTACAACATTTTTACTCAAAGTTAACCGTTTCGAATCAACACATCTCGAGTTAGTACTTGTGTATGATCGAAAAAATGGTATCATTTTATTGTATAAGGAATTTTAAAAACCTATATATTTTATATAACATTCGTTACATGAATTATTTTGTATACTGTCAAAATGTTTTAAAAAATTCAAAATTTTCTATAGCTGTAGGAAGTGTGTTTGAATTATTAAAATATAACATATGTCTAGAATAAAATGTTTGATAATATTAGCTTAGAATAAACGAATAATTGGACATCTGTAAATTTCATAAACATGATGTCATCGTAATACGTCACGCTTTGTTAAAAATATATTCTAACCATACGTAACGAATTGTTACAATGTATTGTTCGCTTTTTCTATTGTAGGTGACTATCGTGAAGACAGAAGACGCCGACGAAAGGCGGAGAAGACTCTCTGTATCCTGCAGCTTTAAGGCCGCCCGGGTGAAGACAGGAGATGATGACGGGGCGAAGATGGCTCTCTGTGTCACGTTTCTTTAAGGCCCACTTGAGTAAAGAGGCCGAAGGGAGATGGAGAGGCCTCCGAGTGTCCCGCACGTTTAAGGCCCGCTCAACTGAAGACAGGAGAAGCCGACGAAAGCTTTCTGTGTCCCACTTTATTAAATTTCGCGCAGGGCGAGTATTTTTTGTTTTTATTTATTAAGTAAGTAAGTAAGTAAATAAGCTTTATTTGTAATAGGCATATACCTGTTACAAGAGGGTGGTTATATTATTACAAAACATTTTAGTAATATAAATTACAAAGAAAACCATCAAAACAAAACAAACAAAAACAGTCTTTTGCAGTTTTCGTTAAAAAAGAAACATTGATATAAGCATATTCTTAAATTCATTTGTAATTAACATAGAACCCGTTACAAAGATGTATCTAGTTGGCTAGTGACAAAATATTTTTCTGCTTAGTTATATAAATTATATATTGTATTGCTTTTTGCTTTGTGAAAAAGAAGATACGTGGAATTTTCATGATTCATGAAGCCCAAAATTTCGAGATTATATCGTTTTCGTAATTCATGTGCCTTGTTACAAGTACAAAACAAATGAAATTTAGACAAAGCCTCGTCACAATCAATACAATATAATTTAGAAAATTGGTATATATTATTATTAATAATTATAATCTCTCTATTCAATCTTAATTAAATAAAAAATATTTTTTGTTTTTTTTTAATTGAGGTTCGGTATGAGTTTAAATTGAAGTAAATTTTGTGGCCCTAACGTGCGTTTTATTACGATCTTAGTAGGTTTCCTTCTTTCATTATTACTAGTTGTTTTAATATTGCATTTATTAGTTTAAATAGTAATAATACGTTAGTTTCGAATAGTTGAATTTGAAGTATTCAGAGGAAATTATAAGTATTTTCATTGTGTGAGTTAGAACGAATGAAACTAGACAAGGGATGTCAGTCGCTTATAAAGTTGGATTCTTTCCAACTCTTGGTGGAACTCTGAAGCAGCCACCTCCACGTGGTGAGTTCTGGGTTGTCGTTCGTCTGGAAATGACGAAGGGCAAGCGAAGAGCTGCTTGTATCTTTCAAATGAATAATAAGAAATGAAAACATGACAATAAAAACAGAAATTACAAAAATAAAGTTAGGAAAATTAAGTATCTAACTTTAGTATAAATCGCTTTAAATCTTGTATAAGTGATAATTCCTTTGTTTTAATCGTGATCGTGAATTTCAATTCACCCTAATTTTGAATTATTAAAATATAATACCGTATATGTGTAAAATAGAATGTTTGTCAGTTTTATATTAAGATGCCGAAGTCCACGGTGTGCGACCAATAAAGGCAATTTTCATTTTATTATATAGTATTTACGTATTTTATTACTTCGTGTTTTATTATTAGGGCATTTAATTGTGTTATTTTTACCTAAAATTATTGGTTGGTGTTCGGGAATAATCGTATTATATAGGAATCAACGTAAATTTTGACCTTTTGTTAGGCTTCGAGCAAACAGCGTTATATTGAATCAGCGTTAATCGAGGAAACGCTAAACGTGGTCTTACTGCATGTACAGTAGTTCAATGCTAAAATGTTTGTAAAAGATTCATAAGAACACAGAGGTATTTGTCAGTTATAAGAAATTAAAGATGTAAAAGATATTAACTAATTTGATCTTCTTTATCTTAAAATAATTATTTAGGAAAAGAAAATTACCCAGCTTACTTTTTTTTAATAACAGTCATTTAGATATCCATATCACTTATTCATTGATAATTTCTCCTAACCTTATTATTATTAAAATTAACATCATTTTAAAGTTTATATGGGCATTTACGCTTTATTTCTTATATTATTCGACAGGAGTCAATTAGATATTGTACAAAATAGTCATATATTAACGAAAGGAAAAATCTACAATATTACTTATTTTATTTATTACTAAAGATTGATTGAAGAAGAAAATTGAGAAATAATACCAACAAAATGTAAAAATTTAATGTTTCGTAAAATAACTTCCTATTTATTGTTATAAATTAGAATCATAAAACAGTAATAAATATGAAATTCGAAATCGTAACTGTTATCTTTTAGTGTTGTAATTACGAAACGTGCTTTAATATATGTAACGAACCTCGTAAAGTTTGTTTAGTGAAGTTATAATTTATTAAGTTAACTTTTAGTTTCTACATTTTTAAATGTAAACATTTTTTAATCATGGGCGCTAAAAAGTGTTCTACATTGGATGATTAAAACATATGAGATGTTCCTATTAATATACAGTATGATATTTGAGAAAATACACATTCCAATTGTATAAAGATGATTAATGAACTAATTTATCGATACATTTTTGGATGACTGAAACATTTTTCATCCCGATCTCAATAATTCTTCACTTCTGAAAACCAGAAAACGCATCTTTGAATGATGCTAAAATGCCGATAAAAATTCTAGTCCCTTTCTCCACAGTTATAGTAAAATTACTAAATTTTAGGAAATTATCATACCTACGCCTATGCCGAAATGATAAATAAGTATTATTTTTTATACGATTACATTTATGGTTACGTTCAATTTTTCCTTTAATTTTGTTTACTTCACTCATACATTATACAGATTTAATATTAATAATTATCAAAACGTTAATAATTGTTGAAATAAAGATTTACAATTTTACTTTACAAACTTACAGTCAGATATTAAAATATTTTTCCAGATGAATAAATTAAAAATTTTTCATGTAGATATAATTATTAATTAAAATAGAGTGCATATACAAATCCAAAACTAAGTTGTTCCTTTTTCTATATTTTTTCTCTTCATATTCAAATATCGGTATAACTTCTGATCTTCCTCTAAGATTTGTCTAATTCTACTTTTTCTCTCAATACACATACTACCATAGTTTTGTTATGGTTTTATTTCATGTTTTTTTTTTCTTTAGTCCTTTTGCCTTCATCTCACATGCCTGAAAATAAATAACTAACGAAAAACATTTATAGGTACTGTATTTAAATTTGAAATTTTTAAGAGACTTTTAATATGAATCCATATTAAATTATTTGAACCATATTATATTCTATACGGAATTTATTTGCATATTTTAAAATGTAACTATTAGAATTAAAGTATAATAAACAAACTAATAAAGTAAATTTTTCATTAAAAATACGCTAATTGGAATTTTATTGCTTCGTATTAAAGGGGATTTGGTAGTTGAAGGTGATAAATTGTATTTTATTCAAAATCGATCAATAACGAATTAAATAATCAGCAAAACCAAAATTATTGTTGACAATATGGATTAAGAAGGATTTCGTTTATGAATCAAAATCCGTAAATTTTATCGCAATGAAGAAAAGCTACTTTGAAAATCCATAAGGAATAGAAATACAGTAGTATTAACGACATCTCTTGAGCAACGATAGAAAGTTTCACTAATCTTTAGGTATGATTACATAGAATTTGCGAGAAAGTCTGGGATTACTGGAAAAGATTTGTCTTTAACAATTTTAGAAAACATAAAATTATTTTTATCAGAAAAAATGATTTATATTTATGATAATATCGATTATGGAAAATAAATGTCCGAACTTGTAAATGCATTCTAACTTATTATTTGATACGAATTGATTATTCAACATTATATATTAACGAGAATTCATGTAAGAAACAAAAAGCAAACGATGATAATTTTCAAATAGTGATTTATTTATACTTGATAAATTTGATAAAAATTGCCAGGACAAATAAACAGTGATTTATACCTTTCAAATCAACATTATTTAAAGAGAAAACTTATCTCTTAGCTTAGGTCTCGATAAAATAATCGGCCATTGAATTGTAATGATTTTTAGAAAATAAACGTATTGTCGACAATCATTTTCGCGCGAAATACTATGAATTTTATCGATTATATTTACTTTTCCGGCTATTATATATAATAGAGGAAAAGTATAGCGATGAGTGAAAAAATTACTCCCTCCAATGATTTTTATATTTTCGGACTTAGAAATCTTGAAACATCGAAAAATGCAAAAAAGTTTAAAACGTTTTCTGTTTGTATGGATGTTAGTGTGTGGGGGTTCGATTTTGTACATTCAATTTGAAACTTAATAACTCCTGTGCCTTTTGTTGAAAATTTCTGAAATTTTGTATAGTAGTGTGCATATTAGAGTCACTGAGGCTATGAATTTTCGGTGCTTACGAATTAAAGATCAAGGGAGTGCGGAAATAGACGGTAATCATGTATCGAATCTCAAGTGGGGATGAATTTAATTAATGAAGATTTTACTCGCTATTACCAGCTACAATGTTTTATAAAACTCATCTCTACCCTCAAAATTAAACTTTTTGCCATTTTATAACAACAAAAAAAAACTTTTTAAATAAAATCTCGTAACAGATGGCACCACATCCAATTTTAACGTTTCTGCCGGGAAAGTTACGCAACTCGTTGCTGGATTTTTTTAACTCAAATTCTTGCAACTTCTATTTTATTTTTTTATTTGCTATACGCTTCGATGATATATAACTCGAGATGACATCGCTAATCTATTAAACAAGGAATAAGGATTTATTATCTCGTCTTATTTTGTGATGGTTAGATTATGAGGATTTATTATATTATCCCATTTTCATCTTATCGTTTTCTTCATGTATTACTCTAGCACAGCGATTCTCAACTTTTTTAGCTCCGCGACCCCCAAATAGTAAATATAAATAACATTAATATTTCGCGACTCCCCACCAAAAGGAATAATAAGAGTAAGCCTTATTATTACTAATTGAATTTTGACTGTAATTATAAATGTAAACAAATGCAACCATCACATTAATTTCTTTTCTTTACGTGTGTATTTATTGTAAGTAAAATGTTTATAAGTTTATAATAAATTATTTTTTCTCATAAAATGATTTCATTATTGTTTCGCGACCCCCTTTAATATCACCGCGACTCCTTTGGGGGTCGCGACCCCCAGGTTGAGAAAAAACTTTTATCTTTTGAAGTCATTGTATTGATCATTCTATCATCTCATACAATTTCAGTTAGGAAAAAACTATGTGTAGTGAAACTCATATATAAATAATGTATTATATACGAAAGATACACTAATGCCAAGTGTAGTGGATGGAATCGCCCAGGCGAGCGATTCCCGCTCTGTTTGTAAGATAACGGAAACTTTCGTAATTCAAAATCATAGCCGTTACGGAAGAACCGTTAGAGAAGATCCGTTGGGAAAGCCGTTGTGGTTTGAATCGACGATTGGCTGTCGGAGAATGGCCGTTGGCCGGACTTTACGAAGACATCGAAGCTGATTGGCGGAGAATTTGAACGTCGGCTACAATATAAGAAGCAGTTTTCGGCGGGAAAAGGATCTCTCTCTTTGGGACCTGGCTGAAATCTGGTGTAAGTGGACTCCCGTTGGACTATTACGAACTTTTTCCTGACTCAGGGGTGTTGCGAGTACTAAGTCTGTTAGCGGAAGTCGTAAGGTGTCCTTCCAACGAACTTATACGGAACATAGTCGGTCGTAACTTAGGGTAAGTTGGTTAAGTCAAACGAGTTAAACGAGAATGACGTCATCGTTATTCTTGTTTCGTTAGACTTTTCGAACGATTCGTTATAACTAAATGGCTGTTTCTAAAATCGAAGATATGAATGTTGATATTGCAGCCTTATTCAAAATATTTTTCTTAGGTTGCTTCGGATGGACAGTTATTTCAATCATTTCACCTTTTAATTCACAATTTAAACACTCAAGTAGATCTAGAAACATCGATATCGTCGGGCGCCATTTTCTTAACGAAGTAAAGTAACTCTTTCCTTCGTGAGCTTCATTAGGGTTTCGTTCGATACGTCATCACCGCGGAGCATGCGCACTGAGCGAGACTATTACTATTCGAACGATTCGTTACTAACGCGTTTAACTCGTTCGACTTAACGAACGTACCCTTAGATTAGTGTATTGTGGATACCTAGTTGTAAACGTTATTTTGTATGTTTGTATCGTCAATATAAACGTTGTGTTTTGCCAACCTGACTTGGTTATTTTGAACATTACTCCAAGCGTATTTTTGTTTTTTTGTATTTTAATTTTTTTCATTGGGTAAAAATTTAGTCTTTATAGAAACAATTCATAATTTTATTGATGTATATATAATTGTATATAATTACATTATATTAAAATTAACTGTTTCTAAAGTAAAGTTAAAAGTACTATTTAAAATTGAATGCTAATTTTTTATTATCTTCCAATAAATAAAACCTTTCGTAATTTATTGAAGAGTGAGAATCAAGTTTATAACTTCTATTTTCATCGTCTATAAACAGAACATGACTTAATATTAGATTTAATAAAGTTCAGTCACTAAATTTCTGAGTGAAGTTTTACGTGTCAGAAAAAGAACTTTATATGTAAAGAAATGATATTATATTCAATTTTAAAACATATAAAAATTAACTAATTTAAAATGTTTCTATAGTTCCATATCCAATTTTAAAATGTTAGCGATTTAAAGTTTCTTTAATCCAACAATTGAATTCTTATTGCTTTAATACGCCTTCTTCGAGCTTCTAAAAAATTCTCCTTCCTTATGGAAGAATAAAATCATTTTGCACTAAAAATAAATAACTCTCTGGAGTTAGTAATCAATATTACTTAAACGATACAGATAAAATTTTTCATTTTTAACATCTTCGCGACAGCAAAGAATTTTTTTTACTACCTTTACTTACTCACTTATAATATTTACAATTTTATTTTGGATATATTTTTTGACATAAAGAAATGAACTGAGATTAAAAATAACAGGGTTAACGTATAGATGTATATAAAATTACGTATTTACAAATAACACAAATTTAAGTACGCTATAGAAAGACATAAATATACATGTAATATTATATACATATGCATATCTGTTCATCTGTTATTTTTAATCTTACTGTACTTCTCTAAGTCAGAAAATATATCCAAAATAAAATTATAAATATATGTATACGTATTATAGGTATTATTATTAGTCTTTGTACGTTGTATTACATTTGTACGTATTATATTAAATATATTAAAATTATATATACAGTCAAACCTGTTTTTATGCGGGGGATAGGGACCGCATTAAAAAAAACGCATTAAAAAAAATCTCACGAAACTTCACGAATGGCTGTAAATAATAGTTTTCGCAACACAATTAAAAAAATAATTTTTTTATGCGGTCAACAGGGACCGCATAAAAAAAGTCTCACATAGAAAATAACTCAAAACCGTACGAAATAGAATTTATTGACAACAGATGTCAGCACTTGACTGCATCGTCTGGTCTATCGTCTGTTTTACATATTTTTGTCCAGGTGGTGTTTTGTTGACTTAAAAAGTAAATTATTTCATTTTTCGCATATTCATGCAATAATATTACTATAATAAGTGCATTTATGCTATAATAAGTTTATTTAGCTATAATAAGTCAACGTAAGACATGACGAATCGCACGAGACTAGTCGCCAACTATACCGCACAAATTAAAAATTCGCATTAAAAAAATCGCACAAATAAAAATCGCACATAAAAGGAGCGCATAAAAACAGGTTTGACTGTATATATATATATATATATATATATATAATTTTAACATTTTAAATAAAATCTCTAAAATGTTTGTAATAAGAATATATTATAAACTAGTATAAATAAATTTGTGCAAAATTTCAATACAAAATTGAATCATATATAAAATAATTATCGTTGTCAGGAAGTATAACTTTTTCAATTAATTGGATTATATTCAAATCTATCATTCTTACTTATTTAGAAAACTCTCATTGTCTGGAAGTGTCCCTTATCTGGGAGAGAAACACAAAATAAAATAAAAAAGTTATTAACTTTCCCGGTAACATTTAGTGGTGCCATCTGTTACAGTATTTTATTTTAAAATTTTTTATATTTTTAAATATTATAAAATGAAAGAAACTTAATTTTGAGGGTAGGGATGGGTTTTATAACAAATTATAAATGCTAGTAACGAGTAAAATCGTCATTAAGTCAGACTTTACTAGAGATACGACACCACTCCCTATATCTCCCCACTCCTTCGATCTTTAACCACCAAAATTTAACAGCATCAATCCCTTTAACATAAAAAACCTCCTTGCGAACTTTCAGAAATTTTCGACAAAAAGCACAGAAGTTATTAAACTTTAAACAGGGTGAACAAAATCGTGCCCCCAAACATATACAAACACACACTAACATCCATACATACAGAAAAACCCGAATTTTTTGCATTTCTCAATGGTTCAAGGTGTCCTAAGTCCAAAAATGTAAAAATCTTAGAGGAGGGGTCATTTTTTACCGATCGCTATACTTTCCCTGTGTTATATAACACAGAGCCGGGAAAGTAATAATCATGAATTTATTTTATTTTAATCGCATTCACGGAATAACATAATGGAGAGAAATAAATTTGTAATTATCTACTTTAAAATTTCTAAAGGTTTACTCGTTACTTTTCAGTATAATTAATAAAATAAATTAAATTAATTTATACTTAAACCTTAATTAGAATATTTTCTTCGTAGGTTAATTTTAATAAATTAAAAATAAATTATTTGATTAATAAATTAAAGTATATAAATATATATAAAATAAACTTAATTAGTGTTTTCGGTTGATTAACACTTTATATGCGAAAAATTATTTTACGGGAAACTATTGTTTTGTGAATATGGTTTATAGAAAATTGTAATGTTTATAGAAGATTATATAGTAAAATACATAAGTTGTCTTATACATTCCCAGAATAAGACGATACTTTTTATAATTTTTACTAATTTTTCAATAATGAATTTACGTTAAAAGTGAATAAAAAAGATTATTACAAATATATATTGCAATATGTAATTATTATATTCTCAGATATATCGGGCCTTTCCCACATCACCCGGTCGCCCCAATTTTGGGCCTGGAGCAAAAACTCTCTTTAATTTAATTCCTACGGGGAGGAAAGCCAAAAATTTTTAAAAATTAAAATATTCATTTGTCTAATTGTAATAATTTCTCTTGCAAATTGAAATAAATATCAAATATTTTGAATAAAATATCAAATATTTTGAATAAAATATGTTTTTGTTAACAAGCTTACCCAAATATTTATAAATGCAACATTATTTCAAATTCATATAATATACTTGAGTTTATTATAGCCTAATGGTCTTATCATAACTTATGAAGCAATTGCATGGTCTGTCTTTAATTATTTTGCCGTTCTCAACTCTAACTTATCATTAAAACATCTCTTAAAAAGTACTTATGTTTTCAATTTTGTATTATATCGAATTTGTATAAATTTATACTCATTACATGCTAAGAATGACAAATGGCACTCAAATTATTTTATTTTACTATAGAACGAAATTTTCTTCAAAGAAAAAAAAAATGAAACAAATATTCATAATAAACTATGACAAAATTTCATTTTTCTTCCATGCATAAATTATTATGGAATATTATGCTCTAATATAGTGTTGCTTCAGATATATTAAAAGTTGAATATTTATATTTAATTTGAATGTATTATTCATAATTATATTAAAATGAAACTGTTTTAGTTGAGGAATACGAGCAGTTATTTATTGTGACATCATTACAATAAATAATTGCTCGTATTCCACAACTAAAATAGGGCTGCAATCTTTAATCATATTTTTTAATTTATTTAATTTAAAATATATGCTCTCCACCTTCAAATTAGAAATGTTTTGCCCCTTTTGAAGAGAGGTTTTGCTTATACATTTTCGTGACAATGCATATACAGTCTAATCCAGCAACTTCAACCTTTAAATTTCCGGTACAAACGACGAAAATTAACAGAAAAAACTAACGTTTTCGAATCTCCATCGAGATCTTCCTCAGGTTCGTTAATGGAATGTCATGAGAATAGAACTCTTTTGAAGTTCAAAAAATCGAACATCTCCAGCGTGCGATGACGATGCAAAACATAAGATTGATATAATAGACCTGAGTCTACTAACGTAACGTCGCAAAATATCAATGCAGGAAATAAAACCATGTCTACCATCGTGGATTGACCTCCGAGATGTATCGCCACGCGTACGATAAAACGTTGCTGTCTTTGTAATTAATGCATTTCCCCGATTTGGTAGCTCTGTAAATCTCCAGGGTCTCCAATGCCCTAATGTGGTCCGTTTTGAACGACTTCTTAATGAGGGTGGCGTTATCGAAGTCCGCTTTTACATCGGGGTCCGTGGCATACGTCGACAGGGCGGTGGTGTGCCTTTTTTTGGCAACGTCATTCTTATGTTCAGAAACCCTTTTTTGGAGGGATCTCTTGGTAGAACCAATATATACTAGGTCTCTTTGGAATCTGTGGTCTCTTAACGGGATACTATAAACGCCCGGTGCCCTTAAAATGCTCGGTTTGTCCTTGGCGTTTCTGAGAAGCGAATAGATAGATGGCGTTCTCGTGTACGCTAACTTGGTGCCCTTCCTTAGCGCTATTTCCCTGTACAAGGAATGGAGGTCTTTGTTGTATAGTACAACCGTGTGCTGGTCGGGGCTCGAGTTAGGATCACTTCGCCCTGCGGAGGTGTGATGCGCTGTGTTTATATTACAACACTTACGAGCTAAATTGCGGATAAGGCTACTTTTGTATCCATGGCTAGTGGCAATGTCTTCAATGTGTTTTAGCTCTGCGATCGTGTCTTCCCTTTTAGTATTATGGGTGAATGCCCTATTTACTAACGCCCTGAACGCCGCAATTTTATAAGGGTACGGATCCTCCGACCCAGCGGGTATGTACATAGGTAGGTAGCCGGGTTTGTAGTACACCCGCGTCTCAATATTGTTTATATCGAGCTGAATGGAGACGTCTAAAAAATGCACTCTGGTGTCCGATATTTGATCAAGCTTGAGCGTTAGACCAAACGGGTTGTTATTTACGATGTGCAAAAAATCATCGACCTTCGGCTCGCCCTTCCATATGATAATCACGTCATCCACGTACCTACGGTACAAAATAATGTCAGGTGTAAACATGGGAACGACATCCCTCTCTAATTGCCGTATAACCAACTCACATAGGTCGCCCGAAATTGGGCTCCCCATGGGTACCCCCCTTTTTTGTAGATATGTGGTATTGCCGAACCTAAACAGCGAATTGTAGCACATTAGGTGTGTGAGTTCCAGTACATGCTTGCGGTGTGCCGGAAGACTATATTTGGCCAGCAAGACGTCCCTGAGGGCGCAAAAGCAAGGCTGGAGTTTGATGGATGGATACAGAGCCTGAAAATCAAGCACCGTGAGGTGAGCGCTCTCTGTTAGCTGTGTATGTTTCAACGCGTCGACCAGCTCTCTGGAGTTCTTCACCGTTAAAGCATACTGTTCTAGATGTCCAGCCAATATGCGGTGTAATTTGTTCTCTAGAATTCTAGTCGGGGCTCTAGCTTTATCCAGTATTGGTCTGAGGGCCGGCGTAGGCTTGTGCGTTTTCGCAAAAGCAAAGAGCCTGGGCGTATCTGGTGACGCGACCACCGCCCTGTCCAAACCTTGCGCTTTTGCAAGGGGTGTGCTCGTGAACCGTACCACCCGAGCCTGTAGCTTGTTCACATAATTATCAGTCACCTGCTCACATTCAGTATCCGCGATGTATTGCATCATCATTGTCTTGTAGGTCTCTTCCTTGAGTAGAACCAATGCCCTGTTCTTATCCGCCCTTAGTAGAATAATACGTTCTTCTGCAAGCCATTTCTTGGTTCTTCTTATTTGCCACCATAAGTTCACTTTTTCATTACGCCTGCTATGGTTTATTTTCATGGCCGCCCTCCATCTGTAATGCTCCTTGTAGACCTCATCCAATCCGCGCACCATTCTTTCAATATCCGGCATAACTGTTTCCAGCATTGGTCTCGACGAGCCCGGAGTATACATCGGGCCGTGCGCCATAGCTTCGATTAGGCAAGCTGGAGGAACAATGCCGTCCCAGCAGACAAGTGGTGTGGGGGGTGCCTTTCTCCTGTTGGGTTTTTGTTTACTCATTATCCACTCCAATTTCTTCTTGTACTTACGGGCCAATTTTCTTGCCAATATTTCTTGAAAGACGGCTACCTTTTGATTTTCAAGTTGTAGGAACGCCCGGTTATGTTCAAAGAGGTCGTCTTCTGCTTCGATCACCTTGTTGAGGCAGGAGTATACGTTCTTCCTAGATGCTCTAATAGCTTTTCTCAGACACAACAATCTAAGTTTCGGTATTAAGGATTCACATCCCAATGGTAGACGTATCCTGAATATAGACATGGGATACACGTTATTATTCTTACATTCCAGAAGAAAGTTCAGTTTAGCCCTTGCTTTGGTTAAGGCCAACGTTAATTTCTTGTAAGCTCTAGCCGGCATAGCTATCTATTGAAAACAAACTTCACCCGTGACTACCGGTACATATAAAGTCTAATCCAGCAACTTCAACCTTTAAATTTCCGGTACAAACGACGAAAATTAACAGAAAAAACTAACGTTTTCGAATCTCCATCGAGATCTTCTTCAGGTTCGTTAATGGAATGTCATGAGAATAGAACTCTTTTGAAGTTCAAAAAATCGAACATCTCCAGCGTGCGATGACGATGCAAAACATAAGATTGATATAATAGACCTGAGTCTACTAACGTAACGTCGCAAAATATCAATGCAGGAAATAAAACCATGTCTACCATCGTGGATTGACCTCCGAGATGTATCGCCACGCGTACGATAAAACGTTGCTGTCTTTGTAATTAATGCATTTCCCCGATTTGGTAGCTCTGTAAATCTCCAGGGTCTCCAATGCCCTAATGTGGTCCGTTTTGAACGACTTCTTAATGAGGGTGGCGTTATCGAAGTCCGCTTTTACATCGGGGTCCGTGGCATACGTCGACAGGGCGGTGGTGTACAGGTGATTGTTTCTGCGCCGCTTTTAGACCAATAGGCACCCGTGCCTTATCATCTTGTGAAATAAATGCAACTTGTTTCGGTCCAAGAGCAGGCGTTTCTAAAGCATATATCAAGGCTGTACAAAACCGACTATCGAGATGACATTTATGGCTATCATTATGAGCTTGGCATAATTTCACGGGAGCGGTTGTTACATGTCTTTTTCCTTCAATGGTATTAGAATTTCGCGGAAAACGTCGCAAATATGTAGCGCTTCTAGATAAATTTAAACCTTCTTCCAAACGCTTTGTATGCAACTCGTTGAGACTTTTACATGCTCTTATTTCATTTGTGTGGCGACGATCGTGCGTTGCACCTCCGAAAGAAGCTATTTCCGTAATAGTTTGTAACAAAACCGGCTGCTCTTCTTCGATGCGCGGTCTCCCAGCATTTTTTTTTTCTTTATTAATTTCAAAATTGAAGCTGCAGCCACATTAGATTCACATATCGATTTCAGCTTGTTTTTTCGAGCAGGTCTGAATTTTTGCTGGTAATTGGCATTTTTTTGTATTTTATCAAATTCTGTTTGGCTATACCTAGTTCATTTTTGGTATTTTTAATTTTATTTAGTGACATGTCTCCTCCTAGATTGGCATCTCGAGCTAAAAGCTGAATGTTCAATTTATTTTTTAAACTTGTAACTTTATCAGCGGCCTCATCTTGAGCTGGAGCTTTGTATGTTTTTTATGAGCTTTTATATAATATATATATAATTATTATTTTATGTATAAAAAAGTATAAAAAGCAAATTAATATATAACGCTCGATACGGCACTGATACGAAAGGGGGTTCACTACTTTACATAAAAATAGAATAGTTGGCTTATGGTCGTATTTTAGTAAGGTACTTACTATACAATAAGCCAACTATTCTATTTTTATCTTGAGTGTCGTAATTGTTTATACGTTGTTGTATAAAAGTAGTGAACCCTTTCGTATCAGTGCCATATCAAGCTCTTGCTACGGTCCATACAAGATTTCCATCTTTTCGAACGTTATCAGTTTCTTGTTGGCATGTGCTTTTTTTATATGACTTGAAGAATCTTCGGTAAACATCATCTAAGTTTATTTTTTGCATTTTTACGTTTATTATTCTATCACGTCACATGACATGGCGTTAGTACAACCAGCGTTCTTAACAGAAACCGCCCAATTAAACCAAATTCAAAACTCTACCACTCAACGAGATCAAAAATTAAAAAGAATATTACATGAGACGAGATCTATTACCCCCTACCCCTGAGTAAGAAATCATAAGAAACTATAACTAACTTGATTTTTTACATTATTAACCAAAAATACTTATTTAATTTAAATATTATTTTATCCCGGATAGTTATATTATTGAAATACTATGAATTTAAACATTTATAATATTAATTATTATAGCTTTACAAAAATCTTTTAAGTTTGAAAGTTGTTCGAACGATTTAATATCAAATTTACAAATAAAACCCATTGTTAAATTTCGAAAAGAATATTATATGCTATTTCAATTATACTACTGACTATAGAATTAAAATATTTTAAACTGCATATTATAAAAATACTGAACAATTAAAAACAATATTACTGAAAGTTGAATGCTACGGCCAAAATCGTGAGAAAAAAACGTTTATTCTATTGAGTATGAATTAAAAAGAATAGTATTAATAAATAAGGAGGTAAGTTTCAAAAAGTAAATAAGAAATACAGTAAACCCCCTATAACACGGTAGATACGTTCCGTGTTATATGAATTACGTGTTGTACGAGTCACTTAAATACATGAGCCAATCACAGCCAAGCACGTGTGCAGTTTAGGGGCTATGGCTGTTTGAAACGTTTTCTTCCATAAAATTAATCGATTAGAGACTAATTTTACTCTAACATTTCCAAATCACGTATAAATTTTTGGAAATAATCCATATAAACTATGTTATAAACAAAAATTGTAGGATTACTTACCGAGTGTGCACCGTTCGACGACGCCATTGTTTAAGCTTGTTTTCGTCGCGGAGCGGCTCATCGAACGGCGGACGCGTGTTTCCTGATAAGTTATTTTTCTGCGAAAATTTCGCTGAACTTTGGAGACATCATTATTATAAATATAATTTTTATGGCCGTTAAATAATAAATGCTTTTTAGGAGGTCCGCTGCTCGTTTAAACTTAACGGTTTGTGCAATGTCCGCTATTAGTCCAGATTCGACCAATGTTGCGACACGAGTCGGCGATGACGTTTTGCCGTGTTATACGAGTCTCTTTAGCGTGTTATACGAACACGATCGCAATTTTTTCGCCGTGTTATACGAATCCGTGTTATAGGGGGTCTACTGTATACTAATTAAAACTAGACATTTTGCATATTAGAGAAAATGAACGTTGAAGATATTTATTAACTTAAAACGTTTTGAACAAGTCAATAAAATTGTCTAAAATATAGGTTTGAATTTGCTTAATATTTATTTAATTGAGTTTTTAAATTTTTTTAAAATCGTGTATTTAAAAATTTAAAACTACCGTCGTAATACTGTAATATTACAGTAATATTTGCAGATAATGATAGTAGGATAAATTAAATGTATAAAATATCTAAACTTTTGTATAGTTGATTGATAATAAAAAAACAATGTCTTTGGAAAGCTGTATCTTCACCTGAGTAATTATATACCTTTACTTATGATTAAATGCTAATATAATTTTACAATTAAAAATTTAACAAATCTTGACAATTCGTTTTTTTAACGCAAAATATTTTTAATGACATTTCCGATAATGCAAAATTGAACAGAAATTAGAAAAAGTCGTTATTTCTAGCCTTTTGTTTTATATATTATTTAATGAAAAATTGGTTACAAAATAAAGCTATTAAAATAGTTCAAACAGTAGCGTATCTAGAACCGATATTATGGGTACCCTAACGTGCAATCCTAAATCCACCCTTGTACCGCTAGCACTGCGAATGAAGAGTAAATCCTCAGATATTGTATACTGTATTTTTGTATAAGTGCGTTTGTCACATTCAAATATTTTTCCTGTGACCTACTTATTCATCTTTTTTTTTTAATATACTTAGAAAGATAAGAGGAGCCTGGGCCCTGTGGGTCTCTTCCAGGTAAAAACTCTGGTTTCAAATGAATAAAACTGTTATGAAATTAAGAAGTTTATCTATCAAAGCATGTCTAGTATGACTTTTAAAATAATTATATACAGCTTTTAATTAAAATGAATACAAATTAAATTAAATTTGTATTTATAAATATTATCAATAAAATTTTAAAATAAATGTTGCAAATATCTAGTTCATTTAATTCAGCAGAAATTTATTTAATTGATTTCTAAATATTTGTTTAACTTTTATCAAATACTATACTATAATAATTATCTTAATAAGATAATTAGAAAACCAAATGTAAATAATTGCAGTGAAATAAATTAGGAAAATATAGACAAACTCCCAAGACTATCTTATATATAATTGTTTTGAATTATTGATCTAAACATCTAGTTAATGATTACATAATTGCCTAATTTAAATTTTGTATTATGGTCACGAACAATAGCTTAATATAAGTGCTAATGGATTTTTGTCTCTTAAGATTCACCAGAAACATAAATATTGAAAATACTACTCAATTAAATAGTTTTTCTGAGTTCTAACAAGAGTCGTCATTTATGAAACTCTTGATAAATTTTTACACATATTTTTGCAACTTTTCAACTATAACTATTTTCGGAATATATTTTTTCCAGTCTTACTCCATTGCCATCAATTTATCTGTAGACAAAAATTCAATTAAAATAACATTTTGCTTGTGACAATATCTTTGAACAAATCTATCTGTTCGGTTGAGTTGTTACAAGCATTTAGTACTATGGCCGAATTATTCTGAATTAAAGTTCTGCAAATGTTAACACGCGAGAGATCATAATTCATAAGAAATTCAGCGAGAAAAAATAAAAAAACAGAAACATTTCGTGCTTTAAAGAATTGTGAGGTCTGACTGAATTCGAAAACATGTGCTAGAATGTTAATGAGTGTCCGACGGGGCAGTTAGACTCGCACCTTTCGAATAAAAAAAAGACACAAAATTAAACAATGATATTGTAAAGATGATTTATTTAATTAAATAATGTCTCACGAAGACTATTATAGATTGTTTCTATCTAAATGGTAAACACAAAATACTTGAGTTAGGAGAGGGAGTTTCAAGGTTCGATAAACACTATTCGGTCGGCATCAGGTAACGGTATCAGGTTGAACGTCGATGTCGACCTCACCCGCGGTCCGAAAGGTCTAAAATCACCTGAAGACAATAATGGACCAATCGGAAAGTGATGAAGGATATCGTCAATTAATTGGAATATAGGATAAGGGAGAGAACCCTTTATGTCTTGAGACACGAAAACTAGTGTGAAGATCGGGGGGGGTAATTAGAGCTAATTAGCCTATTGACTTAATTATAATTCGAAGGAAAAACTCAGAGGGGAAAAATCCGGATCTTCCACCGGAAACTTCCTGTTCGCTATCCGAGTGAACAGATAAAAACCTATCAAATATCCTTCAAGTCGACGATTATTACGATGTTTGGACTTATGTTACAACCTTAGTCAAAATATTTGATTATTAATGATGGGAACTGTCAAACAGACGGAATTATGAGGTAAGACGAGTCAATAACGGATAAAAAGTATCCATAATTCGTCGAAACATCCGATTCTTGACAGCCCGTATCAGCAAAACCCGGACCTAACTCGAACTTAGAACACATTAAATCAAAGTCACCTGACTGTTTTCTCATGCGCAACGCCTATAAATAGGGGTTGCACCCGATCCTCCGAGCAGACATACCAGGAAGGCCATAGAAGACAACGGCTGGTTCGCCATGTTCCCGGCTCCATAAAGGATACGCCTCAATGGATGGAGAAGACCTCCTCACACTCTCTCCGCGGTATTATGTTAGAATGTTTGTAAACTCTCTCTCGACTTAGATTTTAAGATAGAGTTAGCAGCTCCTCGGACAATGTTTCCAGTTGCTCTATGTCGGTTTCGGTTCCTTCTCAACCGAACGATAGCTAATGCTTCATACGTATGTAAATTACGCCTGTCGTAATCTCTTTTATTATTTGTATTAAATTTGATTTGTTATCAAAATGGCATTGGTTACTCGTGTATCGCCGACACCTTATCGACTTACCTGCGGTCTCCCCACTCACTAATACTCCACCTAAATTCTAGCCATCCACTGACCCCGTGAGCGAGATTCGCCATCCCGTCATTGGAGAACGGGTTAGGCCTCGCGCCTTAACCTCCGATTTGTCACAAGGACATGACGTTCTTCCCCAAGATCCATGTCCTTAGAGAAACTAAGAACCTTTATTCTTTTTCCAAAATCCTTTTCACGAAGACCCTGGCATATTTTCAAGTTCACTATAGGCTTTAAAAAAGCCTTTTCAGTGTCCACGGTCAGAAAGAGTTAAAACAAAAAAACAAAAATAAAAGCTCCTGTATCACGGGGATGTAGTTGCTAGTGCTGTATATGCAATAAGCTCTCATATATTGTATAGTACATACATATGTATAAGTGCGTTTGTCACAATCAAATTCTTTTCCTGTACTAACTTAAATTAGTCTTCATTTATTTATTTACAAAGGAAAGGGCAGCCTGCGTCCCTCCCTAGTCACACTACTGAATGATGTGGACGGAGACCTCAATATAAAGGTTAACTTCACAGTGGGTCTCTTTGGACTATATTATTAAACCTCAGATTTATGAAAAAGAACGAAATATAAAGATACATTTATTTTATTAGTACTTTAGTGTTGTTTTTCTTTGTAAATACAATTGAGTTTATTTTTTTCTAATTTGCTTCAACTTCGAATTTAAATTTTTAAACCAAGTAACCTATCAAATAATTTTCCTACAAATTATTTATAATTTTTGATACTATAAACCAAATTCTTAGGAATCGAAGATTTCATTAATAATCTCCGTTTTGTTTACAACTGAAGATTGAACTGAATGTAATTTGCGTTCTAAATTTAGAAGAGATTCTTCATTATTGAAAATTGTCAATTTTTCATAAAAATATTTACTCAAGTTTTTCTATATTATTAATACATAATTAATTGTTTGAATTTGTGTACACTAAATATTTTTTAAATATTATGATTATTAATATTATATCTTAAAATTAAAATATTAAATGATTAACGCTGTTAAACCAAATTACCGTATTTACTCGAATATAAGACGATCTCGCATATAGGACGAGGTGTGACTTCAGAGATCAAAATAAAGAAAATTAGATTTATTAATAAAATTTCATTTTATTTCGTTTAATCACAAATAAAATATCAAATGCACATAAATGCACACATTGTCCCGCAAAAATTATTAGCATTTTAAACTTCAAGAAAAAATCTTGTTAAATCGGCATAATTTGTTCACGTAAAGCTGGATAATCTGGAACCGTTTTTACCAATTCTTAACAGTCGAATTCAGTCTTTGTCGATTACACTTATTAGTTTATTCGAATTCTGATTTCCAAATAAACATCTGTTTTCACGTGGAAATGAATTAAAATTTATATCGGGCTCCCGTGTATTTTGGAATTCACTTCAAAAGCTTTGTTTTTCCTGTTGCTATTCATCTTTACTCCTGACAATATACAAGAACGATTGAAACGACCCAGATACTTTTGTTTATAAACACCAGAAGGTGAGAATCCGGTTTAAAAAATGCGAATACAATTTACGAAAATTATACAAAAACGAAAATAATCGAGTATAGGACGACCTAGGTTTTTGAAGCTGTGAAAAATGGATAAAAATCTCATCTTATATGCGAGTAAATACGGTATTTACTAATAAATTGTAATTACATAAACTTTAACTTTCACTAGTCAAGACTAATTCGTGTTTCATTTATGAAACAATGTATTAACATTTAAGATTTGTCGCAATTTTCCTTTTGAAAAATAAAAATACTTTTAATTTTTCTCTATCTTAATTCTTTTTGCCTCTATATCCTTATAAATTTCTGTTTGTATCGTTGTCTACCTTGTTTATTAATAGGACTTATTATACTGGTCTAGTTTCCGATTAGCAAATAGAGATTTTTGAGTAAGATCTCCATTTGCTTATCGAAAACTCCACCAGTATAATAAGTCCTATTAATAAACAAGGTTCAAATAAACAAGGATACAAACAGAAATTTGTACAATTTTTTCATTAAGAAGTCATTTTTTAATTCAGAGTTATATTCTTTGTTTTAATATTTTAATCATAGCAAAGAGATAACGATTTTTGTTTCTACATTGATGTGTTTATAATTTTCTAAAACCGAAAAGAATATTAAATTATTTACCTTATAAAAAAGTAAAAATTAAAATATTCAAGACGAAATTTAATTTAACTTTAATAAACACTTTTTAATATCTTTCATTTTTATTGTTTACATTATGTGTACGTAATATGGCTTAAATTTAATTACAATTCATACTCTCGATAACTCTAAGTGGAAGGACTAGAAAAAAGTTTTTGAGTTAAGGCAATTACCATTAATTGTTTTTTGTTGCTTTACAGATGCGTATACGTACAAAATAGCAAAATATTATCATTATTAGTAGAAAGTGTCTGATACACAAGATTAATTATTACAAGATTGTCGTCGGAAATTCATTGCTTCTATTGAGAGTCAATATTTTTTATGCGTAACTTTAAGCTTTAAAATTTTTAAACTTTTACTATCAGCAATGACTTATAGCCGATCCAGAAGACTTCAGGAAGAGTGCAGAAACGAAACACATGTCTTAGAAACGTTTTTATTACCTGAAGTCCCCAGCTTTACTCGGAAAAAACCCTCCAGAAAAAAGAGATGCAGCAGCTCCCTATGTACAGTACAGTACCATCCTAAATCCGTCTCTGGCAATGATTCTGCTGAGTCGACATCGCCTAATCATTTTTGTAATGCGAGAGAAGACAACTGAAGAAGGAAGTTGGCCAGCGTAATATTTGGTAAAACTGGTGTTGCAGGTGTCTTGCCAAAAGTGTGTGTAGGCTATTGTTAATAGCGGTTTCATTATCTTTATTTATCGTTATCATTAAACGTTTTTATATATAAAACAAGTGCAAAATTCTGTGTTAACAGAACGAAGTTATCTGCTACACTGAAAATCGTTGAAGAAAGATTAATCGGTGTGAAATTTATTGTTTGTGAATAACAATAAGTTCGCTTCGTAGAGAATATGAGAAAGGATAAAAATGTAGCTGGACGAAAACATCAATAGAAAGTTTGGTTAGTGATTCGGCAATTTTATATATAAAGATAAAAATGTTTTATACTAATATGCATTTAATTACACATGAATACATAATAAACATATTTAATTAGTAATGCCGGTATTTAAAATTCGATTTAGTTTGAAATATAATAAATAATATCTTTAAGAAATAAAAACACACTGAAAGATAAAATATTTTATTTTTTACATCAAGAATTAATTAACAGTAATTATTCACTGGACCACAGTAGAGAAGAATTAAATATACTATATTGCAATTTACATTATATAAGTTATAATTCATGCCATGTATACATACCTACAGATACATTACAACTTTTACAAACTAGAATTGAAAATATTTATAAAAATATTACATAATTAAACTCGAAATATATCATAGCTACTGTTTAATAATTTCTTCTATTTTAATAAAAATATATACACTATTTTACATAATAAATATATCGTCATCATCATCATCATCATCATCATCGAGCTTCCTATCAAAGTAACATTTTATAAAGCTCGATTTATGAATCATAAAAATAGGAAATTTTTCATTTTGATATAATTTTACGATATTCTAAAGATTTATTTCGTTTTGACATTTGTTGACATCGTTTCCGTTGTTGAGCAACGTAGTAAATGTTTGGGTGCCACAATCAGCTCTTTCCAATTTTGTACACATGTCGTAGATTTGCACTGATTTCTCCTGTTTAACATCTGTAAAAAATTTTGATAAATAAATACAATAACCGATATTAATATCATATTTTATTTCATCAAACGAATTGATATAATAAAATAAGAGTACCAATTATTCCACCACTTGTATTATTCATTATTTTTTGTTTTTTGTAGGCTTATGCAAGCCGAGGGTTTATAAAACAGCTTTTCAAGAAATAATCAATGTCTTCTACGAGAAAAAAAAATTGTAGAAAGAATTAAATTTACTCAAAATAAACTTTTCTCTCATAATATTTTTCAAATTATAACTGTTACTTTATTTTATTTCGCCTTGACTTTTATATTAAAATAAATTTATTTTACAGTTAAAACACTGTAATAATGATTAACGCTAGAGTTCAGACGTATTTGAAAATATATTATTAGATAATTCAGATAAAACTCAATGACTCGTAGTTTAGTTTTATCGGGAGTTTTCGTTATCCGGTGCAGCATCCGTTTAAATCGGAATAATCGAGATATTATAACTAATTACTTAAAAATATGAAGTTTTTGCAAATATATTTTATCATTCCATTTATTGATTAATAAATTTTAATAGTTTTAATTATAAAATTAAAAAATAAACGTAAGTTCTACAAGTAAATAAAATTAATATTTAAAAAGTTTATGAGAAACAACATTTTGAGAATGAAAGACCTGTGTAGTTATTTATGACCATAGCAATATTTTTTACCTAATTTTAAAATTAAAATTGTTGTCTTCCTAAAATAAATACTAAAGAATAATTATTAATAATGTTATATGAAAGTTTGATGTCATTTCCAGATGGAAGAAACATCTACAGTTCTTTTATTTGTTAAATTAATTCGAAAAACTCTATTTTATCAAATTTTGAAAAAGAACAATTATTAATAGTTCTATACAAAATGAAGTAGTAATTTATCTACAAAATTATATAATCATATAATTAAATGTATAGATTTGTTATTTATGTCAATTATACGTGTATAATTGTACAAATGGTTTCTGTACATATATATTCTTTGTATTGATTTGTAACGTAGAAAACTATTAACTTAATTTTGATTTTTAAGAAAAAAATATTCTGCATAAAAAATTAAAGATAAAACAAGGACTGTATTTTATGGATCAGCGTACTTAAATTTATAAATTTAATTTAAACGTTTATAACTAAAATAAACATTTGTATTGTTTTTAAACAAATGCATTTTTACAATAAAATCTTTACAGAAAACAAAAATTTCATATAGCAAAAAGTCTTCTATACAAAATGTTTGACCTATTCTATCATTCAGAATGTTCTCTTTAATAATTTTATTATTAATGCATGTACTAACTCAATATTAAATATCCTCACATTTACATAACTTTAAATTATTATCGAATAATTGACATATGAAATGATTATTGTCGAATTAACAATTTATGTCGAAAACAATATAATGACTTAAAACAAATGTAAATTACTTAGTTTCTGTTTATTAAGAGGTTATTGTATTCTATTAAAATTATAAATGAAAAATAAATAACAGCTTATTAAAAACCAATAATGACTTTAAAAGATTAGTTTAGTATTAAATTTTAATTTCTATAAGTAATCAGTTTATGGTTTTGGTGATTTATCCAAAAGTAGTGATTTAGCAATTTTACAATTACATAAACATTCATTAAATTTTTCTACTTATAGAAAAAATATATTTTTTTTAAATTGTAGAAGTTTATTTTTTAATTATAGATTTATTATTTGGATTTTTAGATGTTAACTATCGAACAAAAAAGCATGTTAAGTTTTTCATTGTATTTTACTTTATTCCATTATTAACAAATTCATTGATTTCATGTATATTCACATGTAATTCGTATTTTACAATTTATTTATTCAATTATAACTTATGTCTTTATTTTAAATTCAATGTTTTATACCTATTCTCGTTATGTAAATTAAATAAAAGCAAGGGGAAAAATAGCGTTTGATAGTAACTGTTTTTTTTTTTATTCTCTTGTTGATTTATGGTTCGTTAATACTTTCTCACAAACTATAGACGAGAAAAGAATTTGCTTTTCATTCTTATTCATAATTTTATTACAAATTTTTATCGCAGTTCCTCCTCTAACATATTTTTCACTGAAAAATTTTGGAAGTCTAGAGATAAATTTTTATCTTATAATAACTATGATTTAAAAAACAAAATAAATATCTTTCTTTGATACATTATTTTGATATACGATAATTAGATTTACATTTTTGTTTTAAAAATTTTAAAAATAATATCTAGCAATACTATTTTTGAGATTTTAAATATATGATGATAGTTAATTTGTATGTTAATTAATGTGCACAAATCGTAAAGCAACACTGGAGTAGCATCATGCAAAACTATTTAATGCTAATTTCTCTTTTCTTCTGATTAGGATAAAGTTCATTATTTACATTACGTTTCCTTATTCGTGAAACCTTTTATAAATGTAGGTTATTTTGCGACAAATGACTCTTTCTTTGCAACCAGCTAGAATGAGGATTTCAAATAAAGTTTACAGAGTGTTAAGCACATTATATAGATTTATTTAATTTTTCATTGTTTTTGCCCTAAAGCACTAAAGAGGGCCATTTAATCGACCAGAGAGACGAGGTTCGACCAGGTCCACAAACAAAATGGCCCCTGCTGAGGAATGAGGCACGAAATATCCGAAGCAGACAGCTCATAGAAAATTCTGGAATGTCTCAAAGTGTCAGCTTCATTGCCTCTACCATCTACCATACGACGTGAATTATTTGATCGACACAGATATTCAGAGAAATATGTTGTAAAAGTAAAATTGTATATCATATCAATAAAGAACTGAATAAAAATCTTTACTCTAAATTATACCAGGGATGGCGAACCTTTATGAGTCCGCGTGCCATATAGTAAGCACTTAGCTTTAAAAAATTTTATGCGTGCCAAAGTTTTAGACTTCAGATATCAATACTTAAAGAAATTAAACGAATATGCTTTAATTAGAATAAACGTAAAAAGGATGATTAGTGATAAACCGAAAGGATGATTTTAAATCGAAATCGTATGGTACAGTACATTACGTGACAGATAATTCCTCCTTACGTGCCATTTTGGGCCCGTATGCATAGGATCGCTACCCCTGCTTTATACACTAACTAATCACGGTTATTTGAATTCACTCGAGACTAAACACTTATTTTGAATATCTTCATATAAAATGAAAAGGTGAGAATAAAATACGAATGAAACGGTTGTTTATTTCATAACAAAACAATTGGCAAAGGTTTTATGTTACATGTTTTTCAAACGTGAATGTGCAATCATAAGGTATTGAACAAAGTAAGTTTTCAATCCGAGTAAATCACCCTACATGTTAAAAGTTTTCAATTATCTTAAATATTAAAATATCATAATCACAAAATTTGTTCGCTTTCATGTAAATTTTAATAAATAAGATTTTTGAATAGAACTAATAAATCCAAAGTAACATTTATTACAACTGTTTTTTAAAAATAGATAATTATTTTATTTCATTAGGAATTGTTAAATAACAGTACATGGCTTAAGTAGCAACTGTGAAAAAATAAACGAACATCAATATTTTGTGAGTGACTGAAAGAAAACCGATCGATTTACAAGTGATTGCAAGCCAAATATCGTATAACTTCACTTTGCATCGTTAGGTGAATGTTATTCTTGTTACTTCTCTGATATCATTTTTCAAAAAGTTTTTATTTTTTGAAGAAAGCTATTTCTTGGCATCTTGTCAATTTATTTCATTCTATAGGCCTATACTTAGATTTTTGACGCGATTTATTGAAAAATATTTAACTTTTAAATATTTTTGTTGAATATTTCTTCTTATATAAATACACATCAAACAGTACTCTGTTTCTATTTCTGTATTTTGTGTAAAAGTTTTGTTTTTATTCCTTATTTTTTGTGAATTATTTATGCTTTTTTTTGTTAGTAAATGAAATGTTAAATAATAGGCATGGCGTACGGACTATTTCAAAAGCTACTGGTTAAGTTTTATTTTATAATAAAACAGTGTAGGAAAAATTAATATTTTTAATATTACTGGCTATACATTTTATAAAGTAGAAGTAACAACTATAAAAAGATAATATATCAGAAATTAAATAATTACATAATGAGAATATTCTGGTAAATTCTGGTACAGAAATTGGATAGAAAAATTCTTTCTTTAGTTGATATAATAAGATATTGGACATATACATTTATTATAATAGATTATAAATGCCTTTTTAAAATCTTCATATAA
The DNA here is from genome assembly GCF_030686945.1 of Centruroides vittatus. Taxonomy (NCBI): domain Eukaryota; kingdom Metazoa; phylum Arthropoda; class Arachnida; order Scorpiones; family Buthidae; genus Centruroides; species Centruroides vittatus. The sequence continues at coordinate 2,619,456 of NW_027121909.1, read as the reverse complement.
GCGTTTAAAAAATATTAAAATATTCTTAACAGAAAAGCAAAGATAAACAAATATAAGAATAATTTCTAAAAAAAAAAACATTTTGGATGGAAATATCGGAGGTTATTTACTCAAAAATAAGGATTTTATTAATGTCAAGGAGGATAATCATTAAGACATGTAAGCTATTATTTACTGCTTGTGATCACGACATAAACATGACGATTGGATCGATTTAGATAATAAGTTGAAAATAAACTAGATTGTATTCAAATAATAATAGATATGAAATATGTTTAGTCGTTATAGATATTAATATTGAATACTTTAACCTTATTAAATAATTGTTAGCGATGTCTATAAATTTGCAATCGTACAAACCTAATTTATACAAATATGAAAAACGTATCAAAATCATTTAACTAGTTGCTGAAAATTGAAAAAATAGTTTATAAAGTTTATGAGTTCATAATATAAGTAGGTATCGGATAAATATCTATTATTAAATAAAAACACGCACTTTAAAAATTATAAAATTTAAAGAAGTAACATATCACATGAAATAAATAATCAAATAGAATCAAAGAAAAGCTATATGAAAAATCAATAAAAATAGATTTAGCGATATTGTTTAGAGATTTAGAGAACCGGCAACAATCTTCTTACCAGGCAATAAACCGTAAGATTGAATTTGGTTCAAACGTTTCAAATTATTATTTTTCAAAATAAATCTATTTGCTACAATAAAGTCAGATTAAAGTTATAAATTAAAAGAAACTGTAATTAATAATAAAAATATTCTTAACACTTGAAATTTTAAATTATTTTGCTAGTTAGAAATTTTAAACTGCATTACAAAAAACGCATCTAGAATTTTAAATTATAAAGTAAAACTAATATTTTTTTACGTTGAAAAACAATCTGATCAAAGAATTTTTTTTTAAATTTTACACTTGGTAGCTTTTCGGAAGATTTAATTATAAAGCTGTTTGTTTTCTTAAAAGATGATCTCCAACATAACTTCATAATTGTTATTATTATAGTTTCATCAACCTTATTTCATTATCATTTCGATCGTGAAGCTTGAAACATTTAATTAAAAATCTTACAAAATCCTCCAAATTATGAAATAATTGTAATTATAAATTAAACTCAGAAAATGAGTCAATCAACTTTTAATTAATTAATTTACATGTTATGAAAATGAGTATTATGTAAGTTATTAGTATTAATTAAATAACAAATGCTTTTGATTATCAAAATACTAACCATTAAGTTGAGAAGAAGCTTCGGATGCAGCTAATGAATTCATACATTTCTGTTTTTGTTTCATGATGCTCATACGGACATTTCTTTCCGGATGCCAGATTACATTATAGATTTTCGGAGTAAAGAGACACACTAATGTCACGGTTGCACTTAGACTTATCGTCAAACACATAGAGGTAATGTTAACTTCCACATTGGAGGATGTAGTAAAATATATAGGCACAAATGCCAACCATATAATGCATGTAGTGTACATGGTAAGTCCTATGTATTTCGATTCATTAAATGATTCTGGTATTTTTCGAGTTAATATAGCGTAAATGGTGCAGACAATAATCAGAAATATTGGGTATGCAAAAGCCACCATATATGTGGCATTCATGGATGCTGTACATACAAGAAGATTTTCCTCTCTTGTAGGATACGAGTGAATAGCACGAGGCGGAGTAAACACCAACCATACAGCTGTGATTGAAATTTGAACACTGACCAATGCTCCACAAATTATCAGTTGAGATTGAGGAGAAATGAATGCTGGTTTACTGACAGTTTTCTTTCCAGCATTAAAAATTCGTGAAATGCGATTAGTTTTCGTTAATATGGCACTGTATACGATAGCAAAGCACAATCCAATACCTGTCTTCTGAACGCCACAGATAATATTGGATGGTTTCTGCACCAAAATAAAGGTCATAATGTAGCACATGAGAATACCAAATAATAAGACATAACTAAGTTCTCTTCCAGAAGCTCTAATAATTGGAGTATCATTATGCTTCAGAAATACTGATGTGAAAAATCCTGTTAATATGACGCCTAATGTAGAGAAAGTCATAGCACCCAAAGCTAGAGCACTTCCTGGTGTCATATGCGATTCCGGTATCAGTAGGCATGACGCTTGATCAGCATCCGGTATGAATCCTGGAGAACAATCTTCACAAAGTGTTTCTGTTTTTAAGAATTGATAACGAGTACAATTAAAGCAGTGCCAACAACAGCTTTCTCCTTCCAAGAATTTCTTAGCTTGACCTTTTCTGCAGGGTAGACTGCAGACTGAAATAGGTACATTCGGATTATCCATTCTAAATCTGATTTGAGAGAGATTCAACTCGAGTTCGCCATCCTTGTATTCCCCTACTTGAATCCATTTGTAATTTCCTGGAGATATTTGCTTGAAATGAATTATATTGTAACGGGCAGGACCATCTCCAGATGGAGAAAAACGAAATTTATCTCCACTCATACCTATTAAAAAAATTTAAATGTTTTAATTATAGATTTGTTAATATAACGGTTTCATTTTAATATAACTATCCCTTTACCTGTAAAAGATACTACTTTTAAATATTCTAATAAAATCGTGCCATTAATAGGTTTCATTCTTTGACATAATCCAGATTTCCCCTGACATAATTCTTGATGCATTTGTTTCAATGCATAAGCAAAAGTTAATACCGCATCACTAACAAATTGAAGTTGACCCTCTGGTTCGTAACCATTTTCAAACTTCATTTTCTCTTCCCCGGTACAGAACCGGGTGTAATTTCCATTGAATGGAGTATCTGTGCTATTTGGCCATCGGCAATTAAAATAATGCTCCCAATATTCTATAAACCAAGGATTTCTTCGATTATTATAGACGGTTCTACTAAGAAAATATTCATCAAAGCCTTTTACAGGATGTGCTCTTGGCTGTACAGAAAGAGTACCTTCCACTTGATCTTCGTTACCTTCGAATACCAGAGCCCTTGCACTCCATCCATCACTGCCTATCCAAGAAAAAATTCCTGTTGCATTGTTCCTGCGAATAGCTCTCATTACTCCAGCAACTTCTTGATCAGAACCGAAAATTATTACTCCTGGAAATATAAATTTTTATCTCTGTTGAAATTTAATTAATAATCATTTACCGCAAAAATTTTTTTAAATATCAAACTAAATTTTTAAAAATCAATCATTGTTACAAAGGAAATAATTTTACAAGTTTTGTTCAATACGTCATTTGAAATAATTCAGCAGAAATATTTTTTTAATTGAGAGTAAAAACTTCTATTCAAATACATGTTTTACTTAACCTCAATAAAATATTTTAAAAAATGATAATTGAGAAAGTTTTGTGTCTTAACGAGCAATTATTTGTTGTGACATCGTCATAATGCCGGGCTGCAACTTTCAATATTATTTTAAAAATATTTAATTTAAAATATATGCTCTTCACCTCAAATTAGTAATGGTATTAGTATTAGTAGTGTCTTGCCCTTCTACATCATGATTTTCCTTTAACAGTAGATTCGTGCCTGTCATATATTTAACTCATTTCAGGAAAAAGATTTTAATTGAAATAACGTGACTTCCAGCCTAGATCGTGAATTCATATATAGTTAATCGGGGCCTATTATCCCTAAGCTTTCTAACTCTCTTCTTTAATTTTATTTCTTTGACGCCGTTCTCGAGATTAAGGAAATACAGACGGACAGACACAGCGATAATGAGAATTTATAGATCTACAATTTTTTCTAATTGCAGCCCAATCATAATGAAAATGATCTAACAAGTAAGATGAAATCGTAGATTTCAATTACTAACCGAAAAAAATTTAATCAAATTCACTGATACATATAAAATTAATAATGTCAATTATAAATCAAATAGAATAGATTTACATTTTAATTAACCATGAATATGCATTCTTTGAAAGATAAATTAATTGTCAAAATATAATGAGCATGTCTAATTTGGTAAGAGATATCGATTAAGATTTAATCTCTAAGATAAAATTAGATCTTTTGCAGTTATTTCATGAAGTGTTAAGCTATTTGATTTTGTCGTTTAAATGATAGCATTCACACTTACGACAGAAAATATTGTATTTGATTTATCTTACAATGTTTACTATTTAAAAATATTTTCAATAAAGTACAAATATACTTCATGATTATTGTATAAAATGTTAGCATCCAATCAATAAAAATTTACTCAGATGACCGAGACGGTTAAAATGCGAGTAATGTTATGCAAAATGATTTATTCGAATTTACTCGCGAGTTACTACATTATTTGTGTACGTTATTTGAGTTATTTGTGCGAAAGTAACTCGTAGAGTTACTCGCGCACAAATTGCAACTAATGAATATAATGTGCGACTGCATTAGTAACATTCCACAAATTTAACGTTTTACAGGACCACGTTTTCAAGCTTATTAATACGAAGTTTCAGTATACGAGAGCAGCACACTAAACTTGAGTCGATGTTTCGAAACAGATAATAGGAAGAGCCGACTCACCGAAACACTTTTACTAATCAATTCATTGCATTAACTCACTAACTCACTCACTCATTTATCAGGACTAGATGTGAGCATATATCTCTAGATACCAGGAATCGAATCCTAGCAAGCAACTCCAAGAGTTTTTCGGGGTGATCTTCCCCAGATATGTCGGGCTTTCGCACCTCATCACCTGGCTACCGAACCTACGATGGGTCTGAAAAAGGCTCTGTTAGTACCCACCGGCGGCAGAGTTAAACGATGAAGAAATTATCAAAAATACAGTATTAAAAATTTTATGAATGCTTCGTTTGTTTATATTCTATGCGCTTAAATTGCTAAAAACAAACAGTAATTGGTTAGTTTGATAAATTTAAATAAAATAAAATATTCAATTTATAAGCAAAAATAAGTTACATCTAATGATTGTTCTAATCGAATAAGTTTCAGGAAAATATCGCAAAGATTATATTGGCGTTTTCATTCGAGTTACCGTCCTGGTAGTACTTGGAAATTAATAAGAAGGTAATAGAGTTTCGAGTGTAATTGTTTTAAAATTGCTATTTGCAAAATATCTTTAAAACATCAAATTAAAAAAGCAAAAGATGTGCTCACATCAAAAGGCAAAAATTGACTGCATCAATATCTTTTTATAATTGAGATTTCCTACAAATGATAAGACGCATAAGAAATGACAAATTATTTTTCGAATTCATATAAAAATAAAAATATAATTGCACCGTCATTTATGACATTTTCAATCTTAACACATGTGGCAGATTCAATAAATAAGGTTAGTATGGCGTTACCCATATAAAATTGCACCAGAATCGAGTGTTATTCGATTTTTGATAGCCGAAGACATTAGGTTTAGTGAGATCTATCTCAACATGTGTGTAGATATGGCGAATCGTGCATGTCGCTACAAAAAGCTTGGGTTCAAAAGTCTACGCCGTTCATTGTCTATAATTATTTGGCCTTCCTTGAATTTTTAAATTCACTTGCAAAGCGTTTTCCAGTGACATACATTATTCTCCGTAGTATTCATACCACCTGCAATGGAATCGGTAATTTGTTAGTTTAATGTCTGTCAAAAAACGAATAACACCTCGCTTTTCGAGTCTGGTGCAGTTTGATATGAGTGACGCCATTTTGTAAACCAAGTAGTGAACGCAAATGCGACCTGGAAGAGTGGGCTGAATTATGTATATTCTTTCACTATTATTAATGTCAACCTTGTACACTACGTTATTTTTCTACACCGGAGCTACTAATCTTATTTATTGAAACTGCCTCGTATATAAATGCAAACTTAACTTCCTTATTATTTATTCAAGTACAAATATACTGCTATCACATTTTCTAAAACTAGCTTTACATGTTGGAAACAAATGACTCTCAGTTAATCTCTTATATTAAATTTATTCGAACTTCGTGAAATTTACCAATGATAGTCAGAAAAATAATTTGCATTTCGTTTTAATGAGATTTTAATAAACCGCATTCTACAAATGTGTTTTTTATCTAATATTTTAGTACTTTTTGTGATGTCTTGAAGTTGCTCGCAAGATTTATGATGTTAATTACATCGATTATTGGCTTGAGAATTTTTGTACTTTAATATAATAAATAATTTATAATAATTAAAATTTTAAAAAATAAATGCAAACATAACAAAATTTAATCTAACTCGTCTATACATACACGTGTCTATCGCCTTTCGAAGGCAAATTGTAGAAGTATAAATCTCCCACTGGTCTGTCGAAATCTCCAATATCATAATTTAATCGAGTAATTATTATCCATATCTAATGCATTTTTAACGAAGTGTCTTATTAATTAAAAGAACTTTTTCTCAGTTTATAGTTCTAAAAGTCTTAATATCACGTACAGACAAATTTAATTATTAAGTAAAAATATGAACAATATCCGGATGTGCAAAGTAATATAATTTAGAAAAATTGATTATTAAAATATATGTCGAGTAAAGTTAGTATAGAAAATAACAGTAACTTTATGACATATTTTAAATTTAAGTCAAAAGACAACTTACAAAAAAAATAATTAACTTTAAAAAATGAAGTTTTACAAAATTGATCAAAAATAAGTTTTAACTTCAACAGTGAAAAATTAAACTGACAAAAATAACAGGAATATAATTGAAAGGAAGTATGCTTTCATGAATCAATTAACTTAACAAATAACTTTCTGCATGCTTTTAAATCAAACTCTAAGATAATGAAAAATAGCGACACAACTATAGAGTTAATTCTTTAAAATTTTTCTGCTCTTTAATGAAAATTTTTAAGCTAATTTTCTAACTTTGCGAAAAGATTAATAAAATTTTGTAATATAACAATACCCCATCTTAAAAACGATCACATCGTTTCAAAACTGCAAATAAATATACTCGTATTTATAATAAAATATATATATATATATATATATATATATATTATATATAAGGAAAATAAATTAGTAATATTCTAGCTAAAAATAAGACTGTGGATCTTCCAGATTGTCTACTTATCTATTCGACCAAAAATTCCAAAAGAGCATAGTTCTAACTTGTAAAAGTGACTCTTCGCGAGATATTCGCTCCAAAGTTTTGATAACATTACAATTTTGCTTACGGAAAGTTTTATTTTAAGCAATACCCGTAAAAAATGGAAAATTTTAACGATTAGCAAGTTCATAAAAACTTTTAAAGCTGTCAAACTCATTGCATACTTGACAGCATTCACCAAACTGCGGTAGTCTCAAAAACAAAAAATAGTTAATTGAAGGAAAATTACTTCTCAATCATAAACAGTCATTGTGATTTTCACTCCACTGGCAATGTTAATACTTATCGGTGTTTTCCAAGTAATTTGTTCTGACATTGTGGATAGCATTAATTTTTATTGATTCTTCTTTTCTAATTAACTGTATTTATATAATCAAATGTTGGTAAAAGATGTACAGTATTATGATTTTTTAAAATGCTATAACGTTTAATTCTATAGAATTATAAATCGCAATAATAAATTTAGAATAATGTTTACATATACGGCAAATCGCAATTGACTCGAACTAACAGGATGATTGTTCGAGTTTACGAAGTTTTACTAAGCTTTAATAAATTATACAGTATTTCTGAATTTATTATTACAGGAAATGAACTCAAAAAATTTTATGACAGTTTAGTAAACAGTAATATGCTGTCTTTAATAATTTACCGATTACAGTAATATAATACACGGCATCTCAAAGACTTCAGAATATCAAAAACACTCATTAATTATAATTTTTCTATTGTTAAGAAATATTAAATTACAGTAACTTAAGAAATTTTAAATTACTATTTTGAAATTTTGTCCGAGTTAGGGAGGCTTATTGTATTAAAATCGTTTTATTTTCTGTTTTCGGCATTTTTTCAGGAGTGTTAAATATACCATATTTCTATTGTGGCTGTAGAAGACATCCAAAGTATTTGATTGCTCGTATTTTTAATTTTTAGGATTAATAGGAGACCTTCTGTAAAGATGATAGAAAAAATGTTTTCTTTAATTAAATAAATTGCATTATTTAACTTTTAACTCACAACAAATTATCTTCAACCTTCTAGTAGTTACGCTAATTTTTATTAAAGTTTTTCCGCCCTGTGGGCACTAAGAAGGCCTTTGTTCAAGGCCATTATGCGTTCGGCTAAGGCCACAATGGATGGCCGGACAATAAAAAATAGGGCTTTAAATATCTTTTTTAACTCTTTCCGCCCTGTGGGCACTAAGAGGGCCTCTTTTAGTAGGCCCATTATGGGTTCGGCCAGGCCCACAATTGGGCGACTGGGTGGTGAGGGACGGGCTTTAAATATCTTTTTTTTTTTTTTATTTGTGGTTTAAGGCCCTTTACCACTCAAAGAGAGTATAAAAAGGACAGACTACTCCCAAAACATTCCTGGGGTTTTTCGACCTTCCGTATTCGATTCAGGTCCCCCAGAACAGTAGGCTAACACTATATTAATTCTACTTTAATTTTACTTTGTTGGGCTACAATTTGAAAAAATTGTAGACCTATAAATTCCCACTGTCGTCCGTCTGCCTGTCTTTCCTTAATCTCGAGAACGGAGTTAGATAGATGACCGGCATGACTCTATTGTTAAATAAAAGGTATGATGTACAGAAGCAAACCACTACTAATTTGAGGGAAAAAGCATATATTTTAAATTAAATAAATTAAAAATATGATTAAAACTTGCAGCCCGACATTGTGACGATATCACAATAAATAATTGCTCGTTTGAACTTGAAAATCTGAATTCAGTTATTTCGTGTAAACAGATTAATTTATAATGTTCAAATTTTTGACACATTAAATTATTAATTTTAATGACAGAAATAAACGAAATTGTAGAAATGATTGGACAAGCAAAAGAGATTATTTGAACAGTAATTTAATACAAAAGAATTAAGTTCCACTAATACTCGTAATCTGAATAACATTAAACATTAAATATTACTTGCAAAACAGTTCATTATCGGTATTTATCCCAATTAAAACTTAATTATATAAAAAATATTTAAACACTCTGGAGATGATAATTAATTGTCTCTAGAATGTTAAAATTCCGTTACTTATTTTCATTTAATTCACTTAATTAAAGATATAATGTATCTAATCAGCTTATCGAAAATATTGTACTCTATATTATAACTAATTAACATAAACGCATTTATTATCTTGTTTATATTTCTGGTTTAATGTTTAATGGCGATATGCTGTTTTAATTGGCTTTTACTGGTAGTGGGCTTTTCAAATCCATTCAAAAATTACTATTTACCTTTCTATGATTTTAATAAAAATTATAAATTAGATACGTATATCATTGGCCATTGTTTAACCAGCTTTTATATTTATCTGTACTCATAATTCGTACAAACATACGAACAGTTTTAGAATTTATAGCGTATATTTCGTTTCATGGTGGATTCAGTTAAATGTAACAGTTCGTGCATGACACTCACTCACACTATGATTACCGCTTGTCAACTCTCACTAAATCAACTATAATTAGTATTGTTTAACGATACTGCCAAATATCTAGTGTAAAAAAAAAGTTCTATGCGAACAACCCGTTTCGAAAATGAAATATATAAAATTAAAATTTCAATCATCACTGTCAAAAGAATATCTAATATATAGATATTCGTTTGACAGCGATGATATAGATTTCTATATAGATTTTAATATTAAATGTCAAAAATTTGATGACATTCTTTCGAGAAAGCATTTACGAATTTCACATTTTGTCCTTTGTTATTCAAAAATAAAAAATAAAAATCTTAATTATAATATTTGATTGATTAATTTTAGTTATATAACATCTTTAAATTCATATAAAATATGTCAAAATTTGTCGATATTTATAGAATACAGATTTTAAATTTTCTGGTTCAGTAAAAACTTGAACAATTCAAACATTTTACCTGTAAGTAGTATAACAACAATTTAATAAAAAAGGGTATTTTAATATTTTCTTCATTATAAATAAATATAACATTTTTTAACTTGAAAAAATTAAAACCTTGTGCAATAATCATGTAATGAACAAAATTAAACAAATATAATTAAGTCATGGAAGGGAAAAGAAAAAAAATATACTGTATATTGTAAAATACACCAATAAGTCTGAATTGACTTTCTGTAAAGTTTAATACAGGTATCCCTTGATTAATTAAAATTTCTGCTGCATAAAGGGATTGCCGCAATTAATTTCGCAAATCTCGCGTTAAGCAAGGAATACCTGTATACCTGAATAAACAAAAATTTTTGTTCTATGGTTTCGAATTGCACAGCTTTTGTGCGATAACTAAAACTTAAATAAAAAATGTGTTATTACAACTATGTCATAAAACTAAATGTTTTAGCATTTCATATCTTTTAGCACTATAATTTATTATTTTTATATTATTTATTATTTTACTTTTTGAAAATAGTGGTAAAAGAAGAACAAAACTACTGTAATTTTATACCAAATCTCTAGATGATAAATGTGAAATTTTTCTTCTAATATTTTTTTTTCAGATATTTAAAGTGTTTATTTGTTTTTGGCACAACAATCTCGTCTTTCTTAATTTGAGGAAAATATCTAGAATATTTTCCTCAAATTTATCTTGTGTGTCAATGGAAAAATGGAAAAAAAAATCTTTCCTCTTTCATATAAAAATAGAACTTCCTCTTAGGAATTTCTGAAGAGAAGGAATCTTCTCTAGTAGTTTCATTAATCAATTTATACTCTTGTGGTTACAAAAATAAAATACAATTGCTTCATTCAATTCCAAATTAGCATCTGTTAATTATCTTTTTATAACATTAAATATTAAGTAATTAGTTCTCTGATTTCCAAAATAAAAATAACTATCAAAATTAAATTAATATATTAATTTATTATTAAATATTATTAATATATTAATAAATAAATTTCTTTAAATACGGCTAAAAGTAACATACTTAAATTTATTTCGATTATACAAGGTACGTTTTTTTATCTTGAAACAATTAACATTGTTTCAAGATAAAATAAAATTCATAAATCTTAATTGGAACTCATTATTTTGGGAAAAAGATTTAGACATAGTTGTAGGCTTTCGAAGGGAAAATCAATTGGTGATCTTGGATATGACCTTGACGTAAAACATCATTTGAAGGTCAAGTCTGTTTTTTTCAATGAGAATACATATTTTTGACCCAGGCAATGGAAACAGCAGGAAATTTCACAATCAGATATACCCTTGACCTTAAGGTCTAGGTCAAAGGTCAAGATTATTTTAAGGTTAAAATTAAAAGCTTTTTCTAATAGAAAACCATACATTTAATTACTGGAATAGACACTGAGGTAAAATTTACATTTTTTTTCACAACCTTATTACTTTCACCTTTAAAAGCATTCACTATTTTTAGTACTATCCAGGAGTAATGACATGGACATAGTAGTTTTCTGTTTCCTCTGAGGTGCTTGTTTTCAGTGAGTCACTTTACTTTTCACCATTGTTTGAGATATTGGTTTTGGGGAAAAATTTTTATAACAAATGTTCAAAACGATGCCTTTCCACTTCGATGCATTTGTTCAAATGGTCATAATTGAAATGACCTTAAGAGGTCAAATTTGAGGTACTCATGGTCATGGCTGATTGTGAAATTTGTCGCTCTTTCCATTATCAAAAATATATATTCCCATTGAAAAAACAGACTTGACCTTCAAATGACCTTGAAGGTCAAGGTCAAGGTCACATCCAATGTCACTATTTGATTGCCTCTTCGAAATCCTACAACTTTTGTCTAATCCTTTTTCTGAAATAATGAGATCCAATTAAGATATTTTATTGTCTCAAGATAAAAACTCACTCTGTAGAATTAAAGATATGTTTGTTTGTAACTGATATGTATAAAATAACAGATACAAATATATATATTCATATATAGAAAGTAAAGGTAAATAATTAGACATTTTACAGTAAATGTCTTGTAATTTTTTAGTCTTCTTTCAATGCATAACAAGACGACTTTGAAAATTCTTCTCCAAAAGATGATAGACCATAATGAGCAGAAATTAGCAAAATTTTCAGAAATTATTATGATTACGTATGTCACACAGTAATTCTTGAGAAGAGAGGATCTTAAGCATTATAAAGTAAAACAAAATTGAAATTGTTTGCAGAACGATAGGACGATGTAATCTTTGATTACTTGTAAGCTGCAGTAATTTTCCAGCATTACTAAATTCCAAGAATTACTGCCAAAAATTAGTGGCAGACTTAGCTTTCTTCAATAGATCAGAATCAAGACTGATTCTGATCTGTTGCAAAAAGCTAAGTCTGCCACTACACGTTACAATGACTACTATTGTAAAAAGTAATTTTTTAAAATCCAAAATATAGTTGGAATGTTGCATAATTATAAATGCATTATTCTAGTCAAAATAAAAACTGCAATGTTCTATGCCAAGGGTCCCAAAACTTTGTTTTTCTACAATCCTACTTGAACATCAATTTTTTCAACTCTATTGCGAGATTTAAAAATTGATTACAATTTTTAAATTTTATTTTTAATAATTTCCTATAAAACATGAAAAATATCAATAAAAAATTAAATTAAAAATTTATTTATGAAAGTTTATTATATTGTATTACTTTTTTATAATTTTGAAGATTTATCAATTTAAATTACTTTGCATTTTTGACGAATCTCGTAAAATCCAGAGTCAATTTTTGAGAGTTGACTCATTTTCATTTGAATAAAAAATTTTTTTGGTAGTTGAAGAGTTTTATTTCAAAAAATATGATAGGTTTTTTTATGTACGGTACAGTACATTGGATTTGTTTCCAAATGTCTTTAAGCCTTGAAACTTGCAAGAGTTTTCCTGTAAACTACACAAAATGATACATGCTCACCATTAACTTTCTTATATACATACTTCTTATATGGAAGTCTATATTTTTAAAATTCTGAAACTTTTTTACTTCTTACAGTTACTGTTTATGAAATAATTTTTTTTTTTTTTTTTTTTTTTTATTACAAATTCACTAACTCATATTCTTGTTATTGATTGTCAATCTTCTTCAACCAAGTATTGTCTATAGTTTTTATTTGGCTGTCAAAGAACGACAAAGTAAGAATATATACATCACTTTTAAAGATTTTTTAAGCAGATGAATAATGTTTATAAAAAAAATGTTTATGCAACCACATAAGAAAATTCGTGACGTAAATTCTGTATTTGGAAATTGCTGTTCTACACTATACTATGTTAATATAACAAATGAAAAATTGCACAAAAGTACAGATTCAAAATGGATCACATTTAAGAATTTTATTATTTTTATACACTTTGCATTAGAAAACTTCATGAAAATTATCAAAAGCTACTAAATTTCGATTAAAATTTTGACTTTCAATTTGTTTTGGAGGATGTCAGCTTTTTTGGCTGTGATATCCAACTTTTTTCAAAATCACAGGCTGATAACTCTGCATTTTACAATGATGAGAATTAAAGAACAAGTTTCGATCAACTTTATTTTAGAACCAGAAGCCTGTAAAGAAAGGTCTGTCGCCAGATTGTATCGTCGAAATTTCTGGAACACAAAAGCAATAAATGGTGGTTCCTCTTTTGGAAAGGACTAGGTCTTCAAATTACTAAATATAATTGTCGCCATCAAACGAAAATTTTCAAAAAAAAAAAAAACTTTATTTTATTTAGAGTGGATAGGGGGGAAGATGTCTAACATTTTGCTTATGAAAGAAATTATAGCGATAATTTAAGTTTTGGAGGCCTCTAAAGAAAATATCATATTCTTGAGTATGTTTTTCAAATAAAACTTTGGAATATATCAAAAATAATTATGTATTGTGTTTGCCATGACGACTTTTTCACTGTCTTGCATTTTAGGCATCTCACTCCGAGTATCCGGGTGAGATGCCAAATGCCATTAGGGTAAGATAACAAATATAATTGCATAAAATTAATTTTCGAATATCTTCATCAAATTTAATTTATTGCATATGTGGTACAAAGTACTACATATTAGTACAAAGTACTCTATAGTAAGTGTAACAGCACAGTATATAAGTATTGTTAAGTTTCCGCCCGTTCTAACCAATATTCTCTCTAATTTTTTTTGTAGATAAGCGAAACATATACTTCTCTGAGCAAAAAAATTTTTGCTGAGCAGGTTCTGATTAAAAAATTTTTCTGAGCATATATATTGATATATAAAATCTTATTTTTTCCTATAAAAATTAAAATAATTAATTATAAAGTAGAGATTAAAATTCATTTTATAACATACCTCCATACAAAATATCTTTTGTCGATGATTTAATGTATTTAATCAAAATATACGTAGCAATAATCATGTTACAGACAGAGTGAGAAATAATTAAACAATTCAAATCAGTGTGCATGCTCGCCTGCGCGGCACATAAATTTTCGTGCGCGGCAACAATTTGGACAGTGCGCGGCCGCGCAGCTTAGAGGAAACATTGGTTCTAACGTGCTCTATAGCTAACTGAAAGCTTTCTTCACTCCAAAAACCTTTATGAGAAGTCCTTATATAATTTCTATGCATATCCTGCAATAAAACGAGAAAACAAAAATTTATTTAGAAAGGCATGTTATCCCAAGAAAAATGTGGCATCTTTTCCATTTGTCGGGGTAAGATGCATAGTGGAGTCACGTGTTCTAGCATGTCCGATCGGGATCGGCGGTAGCTGACAATGGAAACTTTAGAACCTTAACTACATCACGCATTAGTTGTTTTTCACAATTTTTAATAAATTATTTTTAAGTTTTAGTTTTAAAACGACGCTAGAAAAATTTTACAACAAAAACTTCGTTCTTGTCTTGCTTTTATTCTTCTCAGATGTAGGAAATGTGGTAACGGTAGCCAACTACAGCTTTCCGCACTCAATATTGGCCCAACGATTCATCATACAAACACATAACAGTATCTGACATCACCGTTTGAAAATACCAAAAATTAGGCATCTTCTCCAGCTTACCATCTTACCCCGAATCACTATATTTGAAAAGTAGTATTAAGAAATAATAAGCGTCACTGATAGACTTACAATCATTAAAGCGATACGAAATTCATCATATACTATAGGAACTTGTTAGCTGAATGACCTTGGTCGAAACAGTTTTTACTAAGCCATTTTGTTAAAACCCGTTTTGTCTAGTTAAAACTAGTTTTAACTCAAATTCATTTTTGACTAGCAGTAAATTCTAGTTTTAACAATGACATCCAGTAAAAACTAGTTTCAACTAGTTAAAACGCGTTTTCACTAAAAACGGGTTTTTACTGTAACATATACATATATTTTACGTCTGTTATTCAGAATATAAGCTATTAGAAAACAAAATAATTATAGAAATCGATATAAATATAAACACAATATTAATATAAAAATTCGTTTCTCGGAAGTGTCCGCTAAAAAGTTTCAGTGTATAAAATTTTTAAAACAAAGATAAAATAGAAACAAATATTAATGTTGGTGAACATAATAAATAAATATATTTAAATACAGACGAATATATGTAAATAATAACAATGTAATAATATTCGTTTATGAAAAAACTATAAAATACATATCAAATTAATTAAATAAATAAAGCATATAAAATGAAATAAAATAAGATAATAACTTGTATTAAATAATAAAAATATTTTATATCAAATATAAAATTAACATGAAGAAATATGTTAAATGAAACAATAAAATAGAGTCTAGTACTAATGTGCAGTTAATGTAAAAGGTTGTGCGTAAATGTCACACAAAGGTCATGTAAAAACATAAGTGAAAAACTATCATCTTTATGTTAGATTGTATGTATACATTTACGCAACGGAAAGAACAAGGCCGATAAACGTAGAGCCCCAGGGGTGTACAGTGTTCCTATGAGGGACAACAGATTCCAAAGAGATACGGTATACATTGGGTCCACAAGCGCTCCACACACAAAAGGTTGTAGCAACTTAGTTACGACATTTTGAATACGAGGCCCTGTCCATTTACGCCACTGAAGCAGACATGCAAGACGATCTCCAGAATGCCACGTTAATTAAGCAATCATTTCAAATCGATCACATCAGGGCACTAGAATTCTTGGAAATATGCAAGGCCAACTTGAGTGGCAATTATATTAACTTTAAAGACAGAAAAAGCGTGTCATATGCATGACAATGCTTTTAATTAATGAAAAACCGGGAATTGCCGACATAAATTAATAGTAATTATTATTATTTTGCATTATTTTATTTCTTATATTTATATCTGGTTTAATTGTATATTTACCATCGATTAATTTTTGTTGTTTTACAACGTTAGGTTTTTGTTCTAATTATTTTAAAATATATTGGAAAATTTTGTGTTCTGCGCATTTCAATTTTGGAATGTCGTTGATGGCCCGAGGTAGACCTTGGTTAAGGTCGAAAAAGTTCGTCAGAAACTTTTACATTAAACATTTTTGTTACAAGAAGTTAAAGGTTTAATTAAATATCTTTAGTAATTAGTTCCAGTACTGAGAAGAAAGTACATCTACTTTATAAAATTGCTAACAGTCTGCTGTCTTAATATCACTCCAATTTGAGTTAATAAAAGATATATTTTAAAAAATTTTGTAACATTACAATATAAAAATCTTATTAATATTTTATTATATAAATAAAACATTTTGTTTTCAAATTAATAAAAATTAAAAAATAATCAAGTAAATTATTATGTTTAAATTATACATTAGAATAATGGTTTTTTATTTAGGAAATTTTTATTAAGGCTGATTACAATCTCTGATTATGAACGATCTCCAGCATATGAGGTTAAAACTGTAATGCTTTATCTACGGGAAAATCCTTTTCCAAACATTTTCGAAAAACGAAGCAGATAGAACCAAACACTTTATTTTGCGTTAAAATCGTATTTAATTTAATCTTATTTGCTGAACCTTATGATATAAGGTTTAGCAAATAAGATTAAATTAAATACCTTATAAAGTTCAGCATTTGTTACTTTTCTATGAATTTTTAAAATTGTAGAAATTCATAGAAAATTAACGAATTCGAAACTTCTTAAATAAGTAATTTTATAATTTTTAAAGAAAATTAAAAAGTTTTTAAAAATGAACAAAAAATAATGAAATACAGTAGATTAATATGACCTGATCTATTTTTACATTTTTTTTATTAATCTACAATATAATTAAATCGTTTAAATATTATAACTTTTCGAGAGAGAGGAAAAAAGTAATTTTTAATGAGAATATTTTCAAGATATTAAAAATTAATGTAAGAATAATTTTTATAACTTTATTAGTATATATAGAATTATTTTTGAATCTTTTAAATCGTCTTCTTGAATATCTTCTCAAATTCATGGTTATTACAATAATAATAAAAGAAATATTTAAGAGATTATTAGTAAAAAGTACAAATAAAATTTAAATATTGTCTATTCTCAATATCCTTAATTTTAATATAAAAATTTTCTGAGATAAGTAATCTAAAGTTAATATAAATTATATTAAATATAATTTAAATATTTTCTACATATAATATTCAATATATTATGCAATAGTATTCTGAAACAGAAAAATTGTATGAGTGATCCTACCTCTAGCACTTTGTTTAGATAATAACCTTTGCACGATATTATCATAGGCTTCTTCTACAGCCACTCCAGAATCTTTGATTAATCTTTCCTTGATGGCAATACAAATGTTACTTTCAGCCAACAGTTCCTCCAGAACGCTGAATGCCTGGAAATTAAAGTTATTTGCAATTATTAATAATATATATGATATAAACTCAAAACTATTGATAGAAACCTTCACTCCGTAATTGGATTCTTCGTAGAGAATGGAAATGTAAGCCCATTTTAGTCGCTTAACGATCTCGACCATAGCATGAGCCTGGTTTTTATCGGAAGGAACAGTACGTAAAAAATATTCGAATCTCTGTTTATTACTCAGTTCGGGACTTGTAGAGAAGAAACTCACCTAAAATATAGTATTATTTCAGTATTTTGAAACATACGATATATATTATATTTAGAATATTTTTCAGAAATATGTAAAGTATATAAGTTTTAAATATAAGTTTTAAACAGAAAAATTGTTTCATTAAATCATCCATAATGCGTAAAATATTAGAAGCATGTTAATTTAAATACGATCGGTTTATTAAATATTGATAATATCGTGCTCATGGATGCGAATATATTAAAGTTTAAAAGCAATTAATAAAGTTAACTTTATATATAACTATGCAATATAGAATAAGTCATTAAAACTTTAGTTCTTTAAAATTTAAGTTTTTTTTATTTTTTATTTGTATGGGAACTTCATATATTTTATTATTTGAAGTTTAAAATAATGTATAATACATTTCTTATGAATGCTTTTAAGTTTTGAAATCATTAAATTTTAGTCTATTAAAGTCTTTTTCGGTCTTTCTTTCTTACTATTATTATTATATTTTTAATTAGAAATAAGTGACCACTCCTATGGGAGTATAACACTAAGGATACATAAACCAAAATAAATGATACAAAGTAAACATAAAATTAGTAGGCTATTCGGCTTTTAGTGAAAACTAAAATGTAAAAAGCTAGAAATTATAAATTATAAATAGTCTTTTCTTCCATATTTTTTGAACATAATTGTAAAAAGCATCTAACAGTGGCTTCTGAACAAGATTATCCAGCTTATCCACCTGAAACCATGCGTGAAGATTTCTAATTTCAGAATAAGTCTATCTTACTATTATATATGTATAACTATATTAGTTTTAACAAAAATTTTCGTGAGTTGCATGCATTTAACAAATGGAAAATTCTGTATAGTATATAAGAACTCATTTACTCATTTACAGAATTACGTAGTTAGAAAATTTTGCTTGCTGATTAAATAAAACACGAAAAAGATGAAGAAATATCGGATATGAATTTTATGTATTTTTCTTTTCCATTTTTAATTTTTCATTTAATAAAAATTTATATCTTTTTACATTTTTCCCTGTTAAAATCTATTATTTAAAAACGTAAAAGTTTAATTCTTAAATAAAACTTTAATACACGTTTATTCAAATTCCTCTGTTTAATGTGCATTCCATATTATACTAATGACATATTTTTCTAAATTAACTTGTTCAATATTGTACAAAATTAATCGCATTATTTTATTTCAGCACAAATGAATTTTTCTCATTTATAAGATACAATTCTTACACAAAAAACTTAAACAAACACCTTAATGTTCGCTGAGAAATTTATTAATTTAACTAACGTTTTCGGCTTATTCAATAAGCCATCTTCAGGTTTTAACTTTCGAACAAGAAACAATATCGTTCTATTAAAAGAATACAATAGTTTGAAAAAATTCAAATCATTAGTAACAGACAAAAAATAAAACAAAGAGGATGAACATGGTAACAAAAATAAATAAATAAACATAAATAAATAAAAATGGTAATATAAATAAATAAATATACAAAAATATATAAAAACAAAAAAAGAAAAAAAGGAAGAACGTGGTAATATAAATAAATATACAATAAAATCGTAAAAGATACAACAAATGTAAGGTAAAAACGTTTTACTCGTGCCCATATATACTACTATCTATCCTAACCAGAAATACTTCCTCATAGAGCTCACGTGTCACTTATAAATTTTTAACTGCATATTTCCAAGCAGAAGGAAGACCTTCTGCGTCCCTTGCGTTAATACATTTATCTCTTAGTTTGCTTCTGTAAATTTCTATCTTTTCAGCCGCTCTTGCCAAAGTTGGGGAGTGTACCTGCTTTATGATTTTCGCCTCATTCCAATGTACTAAGGATCCCTCCGCCTGCCCCATCTGGGCTAATACCGTTGTGTTGGAACCTTTTCTAATATCATATTTATGTTCCTTGATCCTTATTCCTAGGTTTCTAGTAGTAACCCCTACATAATCTTTATTAATACCTAATAGCTGGTTCTCGTAGGGAATCTTATACACACCCGCCTTATCTTCTTTTTTAACTAACCCTTTATCGTTTCTAAGTATTTTATATAAATTCGGAGCTCTTTTCAAGATCACCCTTGTATCCTTAGTTCTTGCTATTTCTTTCATAATCCCTCCCAGATACTTATTGTATGTAAATTTCGTGTATCTGTAAGGCCCGTGCCTGGTGTCCTTATCATTACTGGCCTCAAATTTTCTAATAATTCCCTCAATGACTTTCCTCCTATAACCTAATGTTCCTGCTATCTGTATAATTCTTTCTATCTCTGTATCCCGGTCTATCACATTTTCACAGTATATAAAAACCCTTCTAACCAATGCTCTAAATGCTGCTAACTTATATTTATAAGGGTCATTAGAGCTTGCAGGGATATATAGTGGGCTATGTGTAGGTTTAATGAAAACGCCGGTGGATATATGCCCTTTGTTAAATATAACATTAATGTCTAAGAAATGTACTATCCTGGAGCTTTTCTGCTCTAGCTTCAGGTTAAGGCCCTCTTCGTTCTCGTTAATTCTATCTACAAAGTTAGCAACTACTCGATTGTTCCTCCATATTATAAAAACGTCGTCTACATATCTCTTGTAGAATACTATATCCCTTTCGAAGCCCCGCAAAACCTATTAGCCTATTGAAAAGAAATAAGGCCTATTGTGGAAAAACGAAGAGCACCTACATTTTTCCTGGAAAAAAGATTACAAGAGTACCTCTCCTCACGGATGGAAAATAATAAATTAGTGGTAAAGGATCCTGTTATGGTAGTTAAAGAGCTACAAAGCATCGCTTTGAAGGATGAAGAAGTGGGAACTGTGTTAGATTACGAAAGTTTGTACCCGTCTATTAAGATTGAGTCCTGTGTAGAAGCACTTATGGAGTTCTTGTTCAGAGATAACCCAACGTTAACACAACACAGAGATGAGGTTATAGAAATGGCTAACCTAGTATGTTGCGAATCCTTCTTCGCGTACGAAGAACAAGTATATAAGCAAAAAAGGGGAGTACCGATGAGAAGCCCAATTTCGGGGCTCCTCTGCGAGCTTGTGATTAGTAAAGTAGAAGAAAAGGTTTTGCGGGGCTTCGAAAGGGATATAGTATTCTACAAGAGATATGTAGACGACGTTTTTATAATATGGAGGAACAATCGAGTAGTTGCTAACTTTGTAGATAGAATTAACGAGAACGAAGAGGGCCTTAACCTGAAGCTAGAGCAGAAAAGCTCCAGGATAGTACATTTCTTAGACATTAATGTTATATTTAACAAAGGGCATATATCCACCGGCGTTTTCATTAAATCTACACATAGCCCACTATATATCCCTGCAAGCTCTAATGACCCTTATAAATATAAGTTAGCAGCATTTAGAGCATTGGTTAGAAGGGTTTTTATATACTGTGAAAATGTGATAGACCGGGATACAGAGATAGAAAGAATTATACAGATAGCAGGAACATTAGGTTATAGGAGGAAAGTCATTGAGGGAATTATTAGAAAATTTGAGGCCAGTAATGATAAGGACACCAGGCACGGGCCTTACAGATACACGAAATTTACATACAATAAGTATCTGGGAGGGATTATGAAAGAAATAGCAAGAACTAAGGATACAAGGGTGATCTTGAAAAGAGCTCCGAATTTATATAAAATACTTAGAAACGATAAAGGGTTAGTTAAAAAAGAAGATAAGGCGGGTGTGTATAAGATTCCCTACGAGAACCAGCTATTAGGTATTAATAAAGATTATGTAGGGGTTACTACTAGAAACCTAGGAATAAGGATCAAGGAACATAAATATGATATTAGAAAAGGTTCCAACACAACGGTATTAGCCCAGATGGGGCAGGCGGAGGGATCCTTAGTACATTGGAATGAGGCGAAAATCATAAAGCAGGTACACTCCCCAACTTTGGCAAGAGCGGCTGAAAAGATAGAAATTTACAGAAGCAAACTAAGAGATAAATGTATTAACGCAAGGGACGCAGAAGGTCTTCCTTCTGCTTGGAAATATGCAGTTAAAAATTTATAAGTGACACGTGAGCTCTATGAGGAAGTATTTCTGGTTAGGATAGATAGTAGTATATATGGGCACGAGTAAAACGTTTTTACCTTACATTTGTTGTATCTTTTACGATTTTATTGTATATTTATTTATATTACCACGTTCTTCCTTTTTTTCTTTTTTTGTTTTTATATATTTTTGTATATTTATTTATTTATATTACCATTTTTATTTATTTATGTTTATTTATTTATTTTTGTTACCATGTTCATCCTCTTTGTTTTATTTTTTGTCTGTTACTAATGATTTGAATTTTTTCAAACTATTGTATTCTTTTAATAGAACGATATTGTTTCTTGTTCGAAAGTTAAAACCTGAAGATGGCTTATTGAATAAGCCGAAAACGTTAGTTAAATTAATAAATTTCTCAGCGAACATTAAGGTGTTTGTTTAAGTTTTTTGTATATTGAATTCTGCTGGGTACGAGTGTGGTTTATACAATTCTTACATTAATGGACATCCAAAGATATCGAATGGATTTTTGTATTCCGACCTAATAGAAAGAAAGAATTTAGTTTAAAATTTATATACAGTACATATATAAATTTTTTACTAAATTTTAAAGAATATTTCAGAAAAATTTGATAGAATTTCTTTAAATATTTTAAAAATACTCTTCGATATTACGTTCTGAAAATGTAATATTGAAAGCTGTGACTATTTATAATGAAAACCCACAGTACGTACAGTACAGATTCGCATTCTACATTAATACTTCAGTAAATAAAACGGAGTACTTGAATAAGAATTAAAATGAAAATAACATTTTCTTACCTTAAAAATATTACATTTTTGAGATATGTGATATAAATTTTTCATAAATCCATCATTCAAAAAACAAAATATTTACAAACTTTAATATTATCTCATTCATACGCTTTTGTTTAATACACATGTCATTATATTCATGACATTTTTATTAAATTTTAAACTTATTCAATATTTTATAAAACTGATTATTTTTTATGTTTATTATACGCCATGAGTATAATAAATATAAATATATTCAAATGAGTTTATTGTTATTAACTGATTTTTTTACAGTGTAAAAAATTCGATTTAAGTTATTACTAACTTTATTAAATAATTTGATTTAAAAAATCAATTTTATAAACTTCGTAAGTTAAAAATAACATTACTTCCATACCATATAACAGTTTGTAAACTTTAAAATTTTTTATTTAATAAACTTGATTATAAAAACAACATTGAAAATTGCTGATATAATGTGTTTTGCTGAGAATTTGGCAATAAATAATCTAGTTAAACGTTTTCATTTTTTTAATAGAATAAAGATATAAATTTGGTAAAAAATACACATTTATAATTATATTTTATATAGATATTTGTATAATTATGCATTAATCTAAACTTTATAATGAGAATATTATAACTTCTGTCACATTAAAACATTTACTTTATAATAACTGTAGATTAAATGTTACAATAAATTTGCAACAATCTTATTAACTGTAATTCATATTTATAATTATTATTGTAATTTTACAATTAAATTAGAATAAATTTAGTTTTATTTTATTTCAGTTTTATAACATTATAATTTATTATAATGTTATAAAACAATACTAAATTTACTTAAAATTACCGGTATATTTCACAATAAAAATTAAGAAGCCACTTTGACTATAAATCTTGAAAGAATGAAAAATAAAAATGAAGAAATAAAAAAAAAATTAAGACTCTAAGAAAAATAAAACGATTTCAATAATAAACATTAATAAATTTTACAGTTAATTTTCTGAATTACATTTACATTTTT
Organism: Centruroides vittatus; assembly: GCF_030686945.1. Lineage (NCBI taxonomy): Eukaryota > Metazoa > Arthropoda > Arachnida > Scorpiones > Buthidae > Centruroides > Centruroides vittatus. The sequence goes on along the minus strand of NW_027121909.1, from coordinate 2,595,569 downwards.
CTGAATTACATTTACAGGTAATTCATACTTTGCTGAAATTGCACCGTTCTTTATATCTTTTATCCTAATCACAATTTCTATGCCATTTTACTGATTTAAACTTTATGTTTTAAATATTTATAATTTAAAAGTCGTGTATTTAAAAATTTCAAACTTTCTATTAATGATAAGGTACAAAATATTATTTTGAATTCAACTGCAAACTTCATTTTTAAGCTTCAAATCAACAAATTTTATTAATGTCTTTAAATTTGCATAAAATATTTTAATCTGTTAAATTTACTTCGCTGTATAAGTTAATCTTAATTATATTAAAAACACGATGCGAAACAATTCAATATGTTACAGTTGCCAAATAATATTGGAAAATGATTATTGAGGCAATTAACACGATACTACACTGACGTAATTTCCGTCAATCGGATATCTCGCGCCATCTTTTGACAATGTTACAAACTTCCGCTTATTTTATATTACTGTATTTTAATAAAGCATAATAATGGTAAAAACCTCATATAGAAAAGATTATCTATTATTTATTTTATCGACTAAAATAAATTTAAATTAGATTACTTAATTTTTTTTATTTAATAGGAGACAATCAATTAACATGGGTGTTATCCTAGTAATTTCGAACTATGTCGAAAATAATAAATTTAATTCTCTTTAATTCCTTAATCTCATTAAATGTCTTTAAGATAAACATTCTGATCTCTTTAGTGAATACTGGTCTTCTATTGTAAATCGAATATTTAAATAGTGCAAATGTTTAGATGGGAAATTTATTCTAGAATTTCGCGCATCTTCTCCTAATTCGTTTAATCTGTGGAGAGAATAATAGCTTAATCTCAAAGATTAACTTGTATTCCTTTTTAAACTTGGTTTTTCGTATTGTTAGCCAGTGAATTACATTATAATAACTTCAATATAACCTCTAGATTTATTTTGAGTTTAAAATTTAATGTCTAATATGTGTCTTATATTTTATTTTATCAAACTCTACTTAAAAACTATTTAACAAATCCAAGAACGAGTTGTTTAACATTTCCGACAACAACATTTAAAACTGTGTGTGGCACTATCTGTTATGATATTTTATTTAATAAACTTTTGATATAATTAATTATTATAAAACGGCCGAACCCTTATTTTGAAAGTAGTTATTAGTTTTATAAAACAAAAAAAAAACTATAAATGCTATTAACGAGTAAATTTTCATTAAATCAGACCCTACTCGAGAAATGACCCACGACTCTCGTCTATCTCCCCACCTTTCAACCTTTAACACCTTAGGAATTGAGACATGGATCTGATCTATTTCGGCTGTTTTGTTTTTTACATTTCTAAAACATCTTTATCATAAATAATTTTATTGTTTTTTTTTTACAAATTTTATTATTTACTCTTAATTCTAACGTTATTAACAAGTTAATCTCATGTCTCCTTTTATCTGATATAAATCCTTCCTGCTCAGGCTGAATCATGTCTACCCTTTCGCTGCACGAACTATATTTTTATAATTACATGTAAAATAAAGCACATCTGCGATCTGAATTAGAGCATGTCATTGCATTCAGTACATTGAAATATTCTGTGATTCAGAAATGAGAATAAATATAAACGTTATCATCTCATTTTTTTTTCCAGCTCTGTTATATATAACAGAAGGAAAGGATGTCGATCGGTCAAAAAATGACCTCCAAAAAATTTTACAATTTTGACTCGGGATCTTGAACGTCAAAAAATGAAAAAGCAGGTTTTTAGCCACATGGCCCCTTCCATCCCTTTCATGTGACATAGATTCTTCCAGCTCAGGCTGACTCATGTCTATTCTTTTCTTGCGTGGACTATAGTCAGTGAACGAGTAGACAGTCTTTTTATCAGTTGTATTTCAGGCAAAACTTTTTCCATAAAGAACAATAATTTGATTTAAAAATTACCTATATTTTAATTATTTGCATTTAAATTAATTTCGCAATAGAACATTTAACATAAAACATTTAATTTCGCAATAGAACATTTAACATAAAACATTTAATTTCGCAATAGAACATTTAACATAAAACATTTAATTTCGCAATAAAATTTAAATATTTAATTTTATTGTGGAATTAAGTGTTTTAATTTAATTATGCAATTATCGCAGCAAAAAAAAACAAACACAGATAAAAAAAATAAAGTGTTAGTTTTTATAATAAATTTTTTAAAAAAACCTTTACAATAAAATTTTCTTTTTATAATTATATCTTTTAGAATGATTACGAATATAACGAAACTAATTCTTTTGCCAAAAATAATTCAAATTTTTTTTCGTTTTATATCATAAATTTTTATTTTTAGAATGAAAAGTTTTATATTTTTTGCCAGTTATGAGACATAACTATTGATTAAACTTATATGATAATAATAAATAAATTTATAATATTATATATTACTGTGTGTTTGTCTGCGTGTTTAAAAATCTAAAAAGCCAGGATTAAGTTATTCTTTCAAAAGTAAAATAAAATTTTTAATTTCTTCTTTGAAACCGTGTTTTGTTGATTGTTTGACTATGAACCCAAAGTTGAGTTTTAATTAAACACTTGGCTTTATTTCCATCTTTATTTAGTTGATTTAGTTGATCAACTAAATAAAGATGGAAATAAAGCCAAGTGTTTAATTAAAACTCAACTTTGGGTTCATAGTAAAATAAAATACTAAATGCTTGTAATTAGTGATGTAACGAATAGTATATTCGGCCTCAGCCAAATACCGAATATTCGGCCATAAAAATTAGCGTGCAAACCTCATTATGCAAGGATCGCGCACCCTGCTCTCTATTGGCCCGATGTCACTACGATTTTTTCTTCCAGTAGTTCTAAATTATTTAAATTAATTAATTAAATTATAATTATTGAAGTTAATGTGAGATGGAGCCTAACGTCTACCTCTAGTGCCAAATTAGTTTATAATTTATGTAATAGCCGTAAATAGCCCGATATGATTCGGCAGTTGTTGGTATTTAGATGTAAGTTATAACTTATAAGTTATTTTATTTGCAATCGATCTTTTTAACTCTTTAATTAAGCAGTAAAATTTTATTTTTACTACGTATTTGTAGACTGAATAGTACCCTAAGGATATACTTTAGTGGGGAGATTTATGGTCTAGTTTCTCCCCATTTGTAAAACAGTTCAAATATATTATTGGGTTGTTTCTATTTGTGAAGCTTTGTGATATTTTGTTGCTATTGTTTTTGTCAATATTTTTAAAATTAACACGATTTCAAATGTTATCTTTTGCATATAATGAGAAATGCTCATTCTTTGCTTTATATATAAAATAAATTATATATTAGTTACTCATCTTCTGGAAATAGATAAATAATTCTTTTATTAAATACGATAAGTTTCAATAAAACGTTTCATAAATCATTTTAAAATATCGTAAAAAATATTAAAGTATACAAGAATACGAATATAACATAATTAACTAAACAATAACACTAATACCCGATACATTCTAACCTACATGCCATCAATGCCATAAAGATAAAGGCTATAATATTATTTTAATTACGAAATAATTTACTAGAGTTAGACGCTATTTCTTATTAACTTTAATAATTATAATTTAATGTTTAGCATTAATAAAAGTTTCCAAAATGATTAATTTACTGTGTTTTTGTTATTTCTTACTCCTGTTTTTAGGTATTCGGTATTCGGCCGAATAGCGAAAAATAGGCCGAATAGGCCGAATACCGTGTAGTAACCGAATATTTGTTACATCACTACTTGTAATATATTTTTTAAAAAACCAGCGAAAAATTTATTAATTTGAGTAAAAATCGATTAAAATTATAGGTAATTTCTTTCGATTAAAATATGTAGACCTAATAAATAATTTTAAAATGTTTTTATATCTCAAATTCACTGTATTATTTCTTTTAAATCTTTATTTTTATAGTTCGGCGTTTAAATTCTATTTTTCTTATATTCAGTCTAGAAAAAAACACTTCTTTTCTCGATAATCCATTATAAAAACAACTCAATAAAAGCTATTTTTATCATTTTTCTTTTTTCTATTTACAATTCTTTGAAATTTATAAGTTATGTTACATACAGTATGCCATTCTAACGCCCAACAGTAAAAATTTTTAACGAGATGAAATTTATTATATCTTTCAGAAGATGACTTACTTGTGGAATCTTAAAAAGTCGGAGTAAGTTGGCCACTTGAATCGAAGTGACACTAGAAGCTGCTCCAAGCACCCCAGAAACGATCTTTTGTCGAATACTTGGACTAGATCCGTCCGGGCATCGATATGTCCCTTCGTCTAAATTACTTATGTAACCTGGAAAAACAATAAAAATAAACAATTCCGAAGTATAAAATCTTTCCGAGAAGATGAAAATTTTAGGTTTTCACTCATAAAATAAGCAAATCTTTTAGATATGTGAAACGTAATATTTGTTAATTATTTGTTGCTTCCTGTTCTCCTTACTATATGTATTTTCTTAGCATAATGTTGCTGTTGAGAACAAATCACACAAGAACACTTTTAGTGGAAGAAGGTTGGTTTATTGGTAGGAACGGATGTGCATTTCGGGCTTAACGCCCCTCTTCGTCCTGAGATTATAAAGGCGAAAAAAGGGGAGGAAAATGGAGCTAAAATTCTTTTAGGTCCACCCTTATACACATTCCTGTGTGATTTGTTCTCAACGGCAACATTATACTAAAAAAAAGTAATATTTATTGTTAATAACACGATTTCGTGTAATAAGTGAGATTACTGATATATTTTTAACTTTTTAAAATTAAATTTAAATGTTAAATGTTTTATTTGTATCAAATGTAAAAAAAAAAAAAAATATTAATCCGATATACCAATTCAGAGTTAACAGCATTAAGTTTTTTCAATTTGTTAAAAGAAAATTAATCAGTTTAAAAAAACTAAAACCGTAACACTTTATATTTATCTTTATAAAAGTAAATGCTACTTTATAAATATCTAGTTTGAAAAAATTTAACAATAAAACAATATATTGTTATAGAAACATTTAAATAAATAACACTTTAAAATTGCATTTAAAAATAGATATTTGTATTGTAGAACAATAAATATTTGTTAAAATTTATATCAGAAACATAAAATCACTTTTTTGTTTTGTTTTTTTTTTTTGTTTTTTGTATCACAACTAGGTGCATTGATAGACACTGGGCATTTTGTTATCACTCTTCATTCTGTAATATCTTATGGGCCGATATGCGTTTCGGGCATTCGCCCCTCTTCTGTCGGCTGCATAATAAAACATGGATTTAAATTTTCTGTCACAAAATGTTGTATATTATATGTTACAACGTACCTTTACTTTTGAGATATCTTGTAAAGTGTTAATAAATATACATCTTACTTAAAAATTACACTAGATACAGTTAAATTTTTTTCAGTTAAAATTCCTTGGCATTACCCTTAACAGCATTCAGCTCATACTTGTGGTGTCCTTGTTTACCAGGTTCACTTTAATTAATCTCGTTGGCATGTTAAAAAGTTGTTTAAAAAACGTTTATATAATAAACCAATCACTTTTTATTATAATATTTTAAACCAATTTTCTTAAATCTTTATACTTAAATTTTTTTGAAGTTACTCTTGTGGCTTTTTATAATTTCAAAACTCTCTTTAAACTTTCTGTTATACCAATTATTTTCTTTATGTAAAATCTCTACTTTTTCTCTGTTAATATTGCAATTATTTATTGTGCAATGTTTGTAAAATACTGAATTTACTCTTCTGTATTTTAAATCGGCAATAGTCGTATCCTTAGTTTTTTTTCTTGTTTCACCTATGTAAGTTTTTCGGGTTTTCGAGGTTGCATGGTATGGAATAAACTACGTTCGCTGTGCTATATGTATCTTCTATCTTATTATTTTGTTCAGGCTTTATTTTTTGTATTCTCTTTTGCAGTTTCTTGTAGGTTGGGGCTAGTTTAATATTTACTTTGTTAAATTCTTTATTTCTTCAAAGAAACCTTTGATATACGGGAAAAGTGCATATTTTATGTCGGTGCTTTGGTTTTTTGGTTTGTTCTGTTGATGTTTATAGCTGATTTTACTTTCCCATTTTTGTATTATTCGGTTGGGGTAACCATTTAATTTAAATTTCTCTTTTAATTCTTTTATATACTTGTTCCTATTCTGCGTTGAATCTGTTTATAATTTTTTTATATTCCATACTAAATATGTTTTCTTTTATATATAGTGGAGTATTTGAATTATAATTTAGAACATTTTGGGTATCACTTGGCTTTTTGTATGGTTTAAATTCCAAATTTTCTTTTCTTCGTTTTATTGTATTATCAAGATAGAAAACGAAACCAATAGCGAAATAAACTATCTTAAATTTTATTTCATTATTTAGTTTATTTATCTTGTCTTCTATTTCCTCTATTCTTACTATTGTTTGATCGTATAGTATAGTTATGTCGTGGTTTTATAGAATTTTACACCTGTAATATCGTTGGTTTCTTGGTATATGTATATCATGACTAGCTTTGCCAATTTTGGTCCTATAACTGATCCTGTAAAGCAGGGATGGGCAACCTGCGGCCCTCGGGCCGCATGCGGACCTCATTCATATACGGTATTTTGCGGCTCGCGACGCATAAAATGGGAAATAAATATATCAATTTCCCAGATTAAGGAAGTATGCAGCAAAAATTCAAACGTTATTTTCTACAACTTATGTATGTGAATAGTTTTTCCCGCAATGAATTTAGTAAAAATTAAAACAAGAAACCGGCTAACAGACACATCGAAACTAATTTAAAACTAGCAGTGACGAATATTTAACCAAATATTTCCAATATATTACGTTTACATCAGTTCCAGAAGCTAAATTAAGTATACCTATGCTAATTTACAATTATATGTGAATAAATAATTCTGATTTACCAACATTTTTTTCTCTTTCTCTTGTATGCGGCCCGCATCAGTTCAAGTCTTAAAATGCGGCCCTTACATAGAAAAAGGTTGCCCATCTCTGCTGTAAAGGATCGCTTTTAACAGAGTACGGACAAAAGCGACACGACCTTGTTAATTGGTCTCACCTGGTGTTGTATTTGTAAACAGTCGGGGAAACAAAGAGTATCGTCTTTGTTATTGAACTTGTGTGTGGGCGGGCAATGTGTTTGTCACATGTTAGCTTACTAGAAAAAAATGTAAACAAGTGACGGACGTTACGGTAAGCCGTTTCGTCGGGAGAAGGGCCGACGTTTTGGAAAGCTTCCGATGAAAAGAAGAATACTGATTGGTCGGAAGTCGTCGCCCAAAAACTCTTTAAATAGTAAGACGGGCGAGAGGAAAGGGGAGAAGGGCAAGAGACTGGCGGTAGTTTCAGGCACTTGGGCAGCCCGCTGAGCGTAGAGACAGAGTTCTCCTCTGATAGCGATCTCAGGGACGGGTAAGTGCGGAGACTGGACAGACGTATAGTTGAGCCTGTAAGCTTAGAAGTTTGACAATGGCGTTTGGAAAGTCAGTGGAATCATGCTCGACATTCCAAAGGCCATTGCCAAACTTCTAGGCTTACAAGAAAGCGGCGCCGAACGTCCGACGTACACGTTTTCGCGTTGAAAACTTCGGCCTCAACCTCGCTAATATGTATCTATGTGTATTTTTTGCATTTCGTTACTTAAATATCCTTATATATTGTATAGATGATTGATATTAATTAACTCACATAGCATGTTTTAAACTGCACATGACAGCGTTATTCGATATATATATATATCTTTATTCAAGCACGCATGTTGTCTCAAATTTGCCCACGAATTATAGAATATTAATTAAAATTTTCAAAATATTTTGTGCTTTTCGTCAGGTTTACTTTAATGAAAACTGATGTGACAAGGAAGAAAACAATTGCGCAATCTTTCCTATCAACTAGGTGTCGTTCTCGTTGATTTCAGACATTAGCCCTTAATACTGTCACTGTTTTTTTATAGAATAATCTTCGTATTTAATAAAGTTTATTTAAACATTTTTAGGTAAGTGGTTTCAAATTATTTTAAATGCAGGTAAGCAATCATTCGTAAAATGACGAACGAAATGCGGCGGTGTCTCGTTACTTGAATAATTCGGTATTCGCACATAAATTCTGGAAAAAAAAAGTCGCTCGGCACTCGCCTGAACAAACGCGACCGCTAGAACAAATTTTCGATTAGTAATATATTTTTATTTCGTCATCCAAAAACTTTTTATGATAAAAAATAAAAAATATAAACATGTATGCCGATAATTCTGATCAAGATCAATAAAAAAGCTAAAATGACGGCGATACTTTGAAAACAGAAAACGCCCTCATTTTAACTAAAATTAATATTAACACGTAATACAGCACTTTTAATTGCGATTGTTAGTTAATTATCGATTGGAAATAAATTATCGATTACTTTAATAAACATATTTCTCTTAGTGACGGAAAAGAACAATATACTTTTGTTAACTTCTGGAACCTAACCTTATGTTTTGCATTAGTCCTTCGTTTCGTATAGCAGTGATTCGCCTAACACGACACTTTTTCGGAACGTAACGTATCTACCGTGCTATACGAGGGATACCTGTAGTTCAATTGCTGTAACCTTTAAATGTCGTTTAAATGTTTCACAACGAGTACTAAAAGTTAAAACACATTTTTTTTGTTTTTATGGTAATAATACCAGATTTTGTCGAATGTTTACTGCTTTCCCAGTTAGCATTTCCACTTTGATAGTTTGATATTTCAATTAACTGATTTAAATTGCTTTTAGACATTACTAATATACTTTTTTAAAGAACACTGAACATCTACTTTTTTATGTTATTTCGATTACATTTACGATGACAGCAATCATTTAAATTCACAGATCATTAATATCAAGCCTACACGTACTTCCCCAATAGGGTTTGGAATAGGAAAACTGCTTTTTTCGTAGGAAGTTCCTAACATTTGTTGTGTGGCACACTCTCGCGTGCTGAGTACTGTACTTTAACTTGTTTGTTAATTGTTTGTTAATGTACTCAACTTGTTTGTTAATTGGGTACACAATAATGTTTTGAAGATTTCTGTTCATTTTCCATCCACCTGCTTAAAGAAAGTTATGATAAATTTTTCCAAAATGTGCTATGGTATTGATTACCTTATTTTTATCCTAGTAATCGTTGGTCAAGCATAAGTATTTATCGCTTAGTCTATGAATGCCGAATAAAATTTTGAAGCATTGTAGGGAAAATTATCTCGTCGTTCAAGTACCTCGGTTAGATATTTATAGCATCGTATGACTTTTTCTAACATGCGGGGTAATCGGTATCTCCTCTCTAATACGAGGTATTAGAGAGTAGATACCACTTTACAAACGCTAAGTCCAACTGTGATTGGACTTAGCGGTTGTAATGCTCTTTTAGCTATATATGTCCAATGTGTATTTATATAAGTTATTAATCAAACCGATTTTACTAACTATTGCATTGAGAGCAATTAAGGTTAATCCGCCGATTTTATAATTGTTCTGAATAGTCTTCCGGTTCATACTTCTTGATCGGTTCATAGTTTGAAGAATATAAATTTTTCTGTGATTCTGTTAATCTTGCTGAAAGAATCTTTTGTGAGAGGGATTTTTAACAGAAACCAGAAAGGAGTTAAGATTTTTGTATGAATTATTTTCACTTTGCCAAATAAGAAAAGATTTCTTTCACTCCAATAAAGTTTTATAAATTTTATTATGTCGTCCCATTGCATGTTAGTATTTTTTTCCTATTACCGTTCCTAAAATTTTTGGGCTTCAATTTTCAAATTGCAGCTCAATATGATTAAACGTTGCAGTTCATCATTATGACGATGTCACAGTAATTTTGTTGATTTTTAAATTTATATTACAGTATTCCAAGTAAAGCCAGCATAGTTATTTGATAAGCTCCTAACCAAATACCTTTATATTTGGTAGGATTGATCACTGTTCATGAGCTTGTTCAAGTCTAGAAATATATGCTTTCAATACTGTTTACACTGGTGAGAACAAGGACAATGTCATCCGGGTAAGAAAAATATTTAATTTCAGTGTTTCTGTCGTTTAGATGGCGAGACTTGCTTAACGAGGAGCTAAACCTTATAAAACGAAATACAGATTCTAAACTCAGAACGTAGACAGGCGGCATCCCTGACGTACGGGAGAGTAGCCCACTTCAAATTTATTCGTCAGGTTATTATTAATAAGCAATTAACTCTTCGCATTCTCTTAGCATAGCTCCAAGTAATACGTTTTTTTCCCATCATTGCTGTGCTCTAAGATGTTTCAAAGATATTCATAACAAATGTTATCAATTTGTAAGAAGTAACATGAGTCGAAGCGATTTTGTACGAGATCATATATATTCTGGACCAAGAGGATATTCGTATGGATACAACAGTCTTATTCCGCAGGTCTGTGACTATAGACAAGTTATGAACTAACCATTTGTACACGATTTGCTATAATTTGGTCAGTATATTATAATCAATATTTAAAACGGACGTTGGTCTCTAATTAACAATTTTAGTTCGGCCATATTTTGAGATTTAGGAATTGAGTATTGTTATTCCTTGACTGAAGTTGATTTGACATATTTGAAAATCAACTGCCAGTCAGATGATTTTCAAATATGATGCAATTTTTTCCGATCTTCAGTCAAAAAACTAATTCAAATGTTCAAAGCATTTGAACCAGATTTTGACTGAAGAGCAGAAAGAATTGCTTATAAAATTGCACGGGTAGACTATCTGAGCCTATACTTTATCGTTAGGTATGGATTATAAATAAAAAGGCTTTCGGCGTATATAATATCTTTGTTTAATAAACTGCTTTTGTCGTGCGACATCTCAGGTATGAGAGGAAAATTTTCTACACTAGTTGAGGAATTCTGTCTGAATTGCTTTGTTATTAGTATTGGCATTTCCATTCATGTCTAGTTCCTTAAGAAACATTAAATACTAAATGATTTTCTAGTTGGCAAAACCGTGGATTTATCTTCTATCCGTGGATTTATCTTGCATCGGTCACAAAGTAATGGTACCTTTCAATTTCGTTTCCTTTACGAGTCTAAGTTGTTCTTCAGAGTTTTCGATGTCACTGATGTGATTTCCTGGCTATTGTGTTTCTTTTGCAAGCGCATCTTAAAGCGCATTGATTAGATTCAAACGATGTAATATAGCTTGGCTTTTCTTTGCGAACTAATTTGAATGGCAATTCTTTGTTATATCTTTAATTTTTTGCCACTATCTAAAAAAGTTTTTGTGCTCGTAAACTACAACCTCTTTAGATGTCAGGGTTGTAACTTCAGCAAAAAAGTCAACGTCAGTGAGTAGAGGAGTTAAACCTCTAGTAAGTATTACATTTGTTTATCTCCGATTTTCCACGTAACATGAAGTCAATGTCATTATCTAAATAGACATTATTATTGCTATCACTTTCATCTCTGGATAGACGTTATCTAACGTTATCATCTCTATCATTACCATCTTTAAATACAACCATCCTATCTGCTCTATCCTCTCTGAACCGACAGATAGGACGGTTCTATTTCGAGTTGATGGTGATAGAGATGATAATGTTTGATAGGTAAAAACCTATTTAACCGGGAATGGACTTTTTTCTGGTGGAAAGCTTACTCTTTTTTTGTTCGAAAAAAAGCCAAATGTCCGCGAAATCATGTTTTGCTTTAAGTTGCTGAAATCTTTTTTCTTGGACTCGTTTAATATTGAACCAATTCTATCCAATTCCGATTCAACGAAGTTATAATCACCTCTCCATGATAATTTCGAAAGGAACGTCCAGTAACTCTTCCTGATTAGGAAGAAACTCAATTCGACTTTTCGAATTTTTAACCAGGTAAAATCTGATATAGCTCTTTTCATTACAACAGGCAAAGTCACAAAAGTTACTTGCTTGTCACTAGAAGAGTGTATTATTTCGATGTCATTTTTGGTTAAAATTATCACTCCTCTACTTTTATTGTCTCTGTAAGACCAGACAGAGCTAAAGTGTTTATCGAATTTATTCCTAAACAGAATGGCATTTTAATTGTTGCTTAGCTAGGTGTCATGTAATAGTGCAATATCAATGTTGTTCTGTAGTGTACTTAGAGGTTCTGTTCATGATTATCGGTAAGCCCGTTTACGTTGGCAATTTATAAGGGATAGCTTGCTTCGTCTCCTGGGGATAATCATAAGCTCTTGTGTGTTACTATCCATCCGTTCGTTTTCAGGTTCGTTTGAAAGCGTTTCTTTTTTCATAGTTGGATTTTCACGCTGCATTTCTTCTTGTGTTATGTTGTTTAAATCTCGTGTTTATTAGTACTTCCTAAAACATCTGCAGCATTGTATTTTAACGGTGTGGTTGTCTGTTCTAGCATTGTTGTTATTGTACTTAAACGATGGAATAAACTTAATTTTTCTTCATTGCTTTTTCGTTTGTCAGGAGTGCTTACAGGTGATGACTCACTGCCTGAGAACTTTGTCTTTCGTCGATTTTTAACGGTTTCTCGATGAAATCGTTGTTGTTGTTTTTTGAACAAAGAAATCCGCCGTGGACTTGTATGATGTTGGTATTGCGGATATTGTTCCCTCAAGCGCTATCTAATTTTTATCGAATTATTTATCTACTCGTGTTATTCTTAATCACGGCTCTCCTATGCGATTTTCAGTTAAATGTCAAAATGTCACATTTTTCACCACATTTTTTGGCAATATAATTCCTTCTGATATGAAATAAATGACTTGCATCGGTCACAAAGTAATGGTCTACCCGCTATAACAACCAACACTACCATGTCTTTAGCCCATACAAAGTAGGGAGAGTCACCCCCTCCCTACTTTGTATGGGCTAAAATCTCCCCACCCCCTCGACTTTTAACCACAAACATTTAATAGCATCAATCTTCCTAATAAACAAACCTTCTTGCAAAATTTCAGAAATTTTTGAGGGAAAGCAGAGGAGTTATTAAGTTATTAATCTTCAAAGAGAGTGAACAAAATCGTGCTTCACACAAACACACTAACATCCATACATACAGAAAAACTCGAATTTTTTGCATTTCTCGATGGTTCGAGGTGTCCTAAGTCCAAAAATGTTAAAAATCTTAGAGGAGGTCATTTTTTGACCGATCGCTATACTTTCCCTGTGTTATATAACACAGAGCCGGGAAAGTAATAATCATGAATTTATTTTATTTTAATCGCATTCACGGAATAACATAATGGAGAGAAATAAATTTGTAATTATCTACTTTAAAATTTCTAAAGGTTTACTCGTTACTTTTCAGTATAATTAATAAAATAAATTAAATTAATTTATACTTAAACCTTAATTAGAATATTTTCTTCGTAGGTTAATTTTAATAAATTAAAAATAAATTATTTGATTAATAAATTAAAGTATATAAATATATATAAAATAAGCTTAATTAGTGTTTTCGGGTGATTAATACTTTATATGCGAAAATTATTTTACGAGAAATTATTGTTTTGTGAATATGGTTTATAGAAAATTGTAATGTTTATAGAAGGTTATGTAGTAAAATACATAAGTTGTCTTATACATTCCCAGAATAGACTAATTTTTCAATAATGAATTTACGTTAAAAGTGAATAAAAAAAGATTATTACAAATATATATTGCAATCTGTAATTAATATATTTTCAGATACATCGGGCCTTTCCCTCTCTGCCCTAATTTTGGGCCAGGAGCAAAAACTCTCTTTAATTTAATTCCTACGGGGAGGAAAGACAAAAATTTTTAAAAATTAAAATATTCATTTGTCTAATTGTAATAATTTCTCTTGCGAATTGAAATAAAATATCAAATATTTTGAATAAAATATGTTTTTGTTAACAAGCTTACCCAAATATTCATAAATGCAACATCATTATTTCAAATTCATATAATATACTTGAGTTTATTATAACTTCATGTTGTTGAATTTGTTTGATGAACACATTTTAGCTATAATACCGAAACCCCTATAAAAAACACTTTAACCTAATGTGGGCCAAAGCAAGACTTAAGTTATGCACTTCTGCTTTAACTAATTTTAACCAAGATGTATCATTAAGAACTTGTCTTGTGAAAAACAAATATATTGTGTAAATACTCCATAACATTTAAACTTAATGATTAGTTGCTAATAAACTCTCATTAAACGTATAATGAGTGTTAATTAGTTACTAATCAAAATTCTCCACAACTGTTGAAATTATTTATACTCTAAATATTATTTGTTCATAACATTGTAAATAGAATAAACAGACTTATACAGTATGAAGACACTAAAAATGGATGTTCTCATCGCTATACAAAATACAAGAATTACACTTTCCTTTTATCGTTATTATGTAATTTGCAATGTTTGAAGTTTTCGGAAATACTAATCTTCTTGTGCTACAAAAGAGAGACAAGTATCAAGTATTCAAGTTTGATAAAAGAGTCATTAAAATTGATTTTAATAAACACTAATTTGATTTTAAAGTTTAGTTAAATAAATAGAAATGCGAAAAATTAATTGTAATTCTTAATATTTTATAGAAAGATAATCCAACTATCTACAAAAGATGAAGTTGTCAAGTTCTTTACAACAACTGTTTCAATAATGAAGATACAAGTGACATGTAATCAGATTAACAAGTCTACATATGACTACAATTGTTTCAGACAACTTGTAAACGAGAATATCAACAATAAAATGATAGCATATAATTTAAAATCTTCATTCTGCATTTTTATTACAAAATAACTTTTACACTTATTAAGCGAAAGATAATATTAATATTCTTTGTGTAATATTGAAATTATCTTTTATTTAATAAATGTCAAAATTATTTCGAAATCAACTAAAAATAAAGACAACAGATTGAAAATAGTTTAAAATACAGTAAGACCCCGCTTAACGCGGGGGATGCGTTCCTAGACGACAAAGCGCTAAGCGAAACAGCGTTAAACGAGACCATTTTAACATAGAGTAAAGAGGGATTGGGAAACACGCGACCAAAAAATAAGCAAATTTTAAGTTGTTTTTATATAAACTTTTGCATAATAATATATGTTAACATGTTAATATATGTTTCTGTGCGCACATGTTTATATGAGCATTGAGCATAGAAATGTAAAGTTAATTTCTTATGACGAAGGTCCTGGCTCTTCTGAAGTTCTTATTTTTTGCGACAAAGTCGTGTAGTTTCATTAGTCGCTTTCTTTTTTTTTTTTTTAAGCAAATGTCGGTAGCAGAAGATCGCATCCAATACGCCTCGTTTTGCTTTGGCATCCTATCAAAATTTGGATCATTCGGTACAATTTGATCAACGATTTTGGTTATCGTTACCGAACTTTTACTAAGGAAAACTGTAGAGAAATTTTTTGGGTTCTTCGTCTTCAGAATCTCTATTTTCCAGTTTTACACGAATTTCTTGTTCTGTCAGTTCTTGAAGGTCGTCATTGGTAAGGCTCTTACCAGAAACCTGCAGTAACTCCTCAATATCCTGCTTGTCTACATCTCCTGTATCCAACCTAACGATGCAGCGATAGGCTCTTTTCGATGAGAATTCTTGGATACCTTTAGCCATAACTTCTTCCACACTCCGTTCACGCATTTATCAGTTAATTCTTTCCAAGCAAAGTCGATATTTCTTATGGCATCCATGATGTTATATTTTTTCCAAAATTGCACAAAACAAACAGATTTAAGGGAAGTACAGCGCTACGACGAATTGCCACCTTTTGCTAATTGGTTCGTGTTTGGGAATAATTGCATTATATACGAATCAATGAAATACCGCGTTAATTTGAATCAGCGTAAATTTTGAGCGTTTTTTAGGCATCAAGCAGACCGCGTTATATTGAATCAGCGTTAAGGGGGTATTACTGTATTTTACCACAATAGAAGATATACTTGTTTACTATATATCTATAAATAACATTTTCAAATATATTATAAAAAGTTATATTTCTTTTAACAATATCAAATTCATTCTGCCATGTCAAGACAGATCTAAATTTTTTTTGTTGTTTACGTAATAAAGTTGTGCTTGTACCATCAACAACATATTGGAGAAATTCAGAAAAAAATTGTTTATGCAGTATTGTTTTATTTATATAATGCTATTTTTATATAAACTATCTAAAATAAACGTTGAATAACTTCTATTTTTTTACATGCATCAATATTCTTCGAAATTTAAAAAACTACGGACGAATGGCAGAACAGTTAATGTGTTAAAACATAAAAGGAAAGACTATGTTTACATTGCGTAAAACTATTTTGCAATATTTAAGTTTATTTTACTATATATTTCATTTGATTTAGATTTCAAAATTTTATATCAATATTAAATATAAAATCGTAGCTTTCCAACTTTCAGTCCTGAAGATAAAGTTTAGTACATCTGAAGTATTGCCAAAACGTATTTATTTCCTAATCTGGGTTTTTCTTTTCTAATACTGTTACAAAATGCATTTCGAAAACACTATTTACCTCATCATTTATATTTTCAACGCTATTGATAACCATAGAATATTAATCTAAATCTAAAAATTATAGGATAAATACCATGTAACTTTAAAATCTTCCTTTACAATTAAAGTACAGTTTAACTCTACATACCATGATACACAATTTTTATATAGGCCTAATTCAAATGGTCGAAAGCCACTTCAATATAAGATCCAAAACTCTAAAAACTATTCTATGAACTATTGTTGTTATGAGAACAACAAACAAATAGAATTAAATGTATAAATCAGTTTACACTTACAATTTGAATTCAATTTCACACAAACACTCTCTCTAATTAAAACAAAAGTAATTTTTCATTTATTTCATTACATTTTTCATCTTTTTTTAAATAAAAGTCTGACAATATATTCAATTCTTTTTGTACAGAAATCATTCTTTATTAGATGATTTCCAAATTTAATCTTTTTTTTATTTTTAATTTACATCTGTCCTTCGTTCCTTCTAGCTAACACACGTTACAACAACAGATTCATCCAGCTACCCCCTATTTCTTAAAAACTGGAGACATTTTTCTTTTAATTTATGTAATTTTTTATTCTTTTCATTAATTTTTATTTTGTCTACTTTTCAAATTCAATTTTATATTACACCGTCGTTTTCCACAGGAGAAATTTACCATTTCTCTTATCAAAGAACGTCTCGCCAAACTTATTCAATTTTCCTATTTCGAATTTAAAATATGTGAGATACATATCTCACATATATTATGATATTATTATTATTAAAATATGTGAGATACATATCTCACATATATTATGATATTATTCTGTTTGAAAAGAATAGAGCCATGGCAAGACAAATGTTTGCTGGTCTGAAGAGAGAAGAAAGATCTCGTCTACTAGTACTTTATTAATTAACAGGACTTATTATACTGGATTTATGGATGAAACAATTAGGTCTTACAAATCAGAAATAATGTTGTTTATTTAAATCACCTGAACATAAACTAAACTCATTAAAAGTATATAAATATAGCATAAAGAATGTAGACGAATTACTAAAAAAGATTACAAAACATTACAATTAATAAAAATATGAGTTTAATATCACTAGACGTTGTAAATATGTACTCTAGCATTACAATAGAAGATATAGAAACTTCTTTAATAGGAATGAAAGCGCTAAATTGGATAATTAAATTATGTTTAATTATAATCAAAAACAATTATTTTCAGTTCGATAAAAAAAAATTCTACACCCAAACAGAAGAAATACCCATGGGAACATGAATAGGTCCAAAACTGGCTGAAATATCAATGATACAACAGGTATGTTGATGACTGTATAATAATTTTTGATAAAAGAAAAACTGATGAAAATATAATTATAAAAAAGGCTAATAAGATAAAAGGAAGTATTAAATTTGAACTAGAAAAAAAAACAGAATAGCATAAACTATCTAGATATAACAACAATTGAAAGAAAAGACGATAGACTAATTTATAAAAAATATGTTAAACCTATACAAATTCCCAAAATAATTAATTACAAATTAGTCATTCCGGATAGTATGAAATATAACATATTTAAAATGTATATGAATAAAATAAGACAAAGAACAAGCGAGACAGAAACAAGAAGAAGAAATAATTAAAAGGTTTATTTTAAACGATTATTCAAATACTTACTGAATAAATGGATAGGAAAATTAGAAAATGTTAAATAATTAAAATTAATGGATAAAGAGAAAAAAATTGTTAAATTAAGCTATGTTCCAAAGTTATTTGAAAGAATTAAAAAAGTAGTAAGAAGTAGAATTAATTTAATACCGGAAAAAATAAATTCAACTAAAAATATATCTGTGTTATAGAAACGAAGAAAAATACGATTAACGGAAGAGAAAGGTGTGATGTATTTATTTAATTGTAGTTGTAACCAGAAAAATACATATATTGGTGAAAGAAAACGAAAATTAAAAATAAGATTAAGTGAACATATTCGAGCAATTGGGAGAAAGTATACAAATTCAGCAGTAGCTGAACACTGTAATTCAGAAAGTTGCGAAATTGGTTTGAATACCATGAAAATAAGGAAAAAAGAGGAAAATAATTATAAAAGACAATTTTATGAACACATCAATATAATTAAACAAACGGATAGAATAAATAACAATACCGAAAGAGAGATACACCAATCATGGAGAGGAATCATTGTCGGAAGAGAGAGGGAAACGTATATAAGGAAGGATTGGAACTGATTGGGGTAAAGTTTAAGTGAATGTGAACAATCAATGATGTAAGTTTTAAACCAAAAAATTTAATTTAATTATTTATGTTTTAAAAACAACAGGAATACATATGAAATTATTTGATTAATATTGTTTTTGAACATGCTCGGAATTAGGAATGTGTTTAAAAACCCAGAATTTGTAAAAATTTTATTGTCGGGAATTTTATGTTTATGATTTTAACAAAATTTATTTTAATTGTAGAAAATGTCTTTTAAATGCCTGCTGATGAGGGACAAACAGGTCCGAAACACAATGTTAAAATGTATGTGTTCAGGTGATTTAAATAAACAATATTATTTCTGATCTGTAAGACTTATTATACTGGATTTATGGATGCAGCAATTAAGTCCTATTAATTGATAAAGTACTAGTAGACGAGATAAATTTAAATGAAGTTAAGGACACAAAGGCATATTAATTAGAGAAGAAAGATGTTTAAATTTTACTGTTTTGAATTTCAGAGATAATTCAACTGAAAATAATTTCTAAAAGGTAATTATTATTATATTTTTTAATATTTTAATTTTTTTTAAATTTAAAAATTGTGTAAAATGAATAATTTTGCTGCGGGGTTTAATAGAGAGGATGTGCTTATGTGTAATTGAATTCAATTATAAGTGTAAATTCGTGTATACATTTAATTGCCTTTTGTTCCATGTCTTTACAATAGCAATATTGCATAGAATTGTTTTTAGATTTTTGGATCTAACAATATTAGAGTACCTCTCAAGTACTTTAAAGCTGTAGAATTTGGGAAACATTTTTAGATGAATTGTACTGTACATTCAGCTTTGAAAACATACAAATCGTGAAGAAAAGAGTTACCGAAATGCATTTTGTAACTAAGGTGTTGGAAAAGAAACACCAAGAGTGTGAAATAAATACGTTTCGGCTAGACTTCAGTTGCGATAAACTTTCTAACCAGAAGCTGAAAAACTTAAATTTAAAATGTTATTTTGATTTTCACTTAATATTTATATTTTTAAATATTTTTTCTTCCAAAATACCTACAGAAAATAATAGAAATATTATACCTACAAAGTACATTGAATTTTAATATATAAATATCAGTTCAAATTATAATTTTAACAACAATAAATGATTAATACTATTAAACTATATATTTTTATAATTAGCTTTAAAATATCATATTTTACGTTAAAAATTTTAAAAAACCATAAAATTTGAATTGAATAAACATCTAATTTCAATAAATGTTTATTTGTTTTCTTTACTTCATAAGCTTAAATAACAATATAATGTCAAAATTTATTTAATAAATTATATATAAACTTGTAAATAAGATACAATTGGTACATTCTTACGTAAGAACTTCATGCAAAACATATAAACGAAAATTTTTGATTATGACTTTCTATTAAAATACAGATTTATTAAAAATTTTCTGCTTTCGTTCCATTGATAAGTTATAAAAGAAATCAACAGCAGAATTTCTAGCTGATAACAATATTTAACCTAAATATTATATATCAGATTTGTTTCATACTAGCTCGAGAATAACAAACTCTACTCGAAATTCTCTAGACGAATAAGATGATTTTCTAGTAAACAATCCAAAAGATATTACGTAAACTTAGAGTTCAGTATTTGTTATTTCGCCAACATCATTATATTCCATTCACCGTATCAGCTGAACGTTTACTTCCAAACTATCTTATGTATACCTTCTGGAAATGTATTTTTAAACGTATTTAAATTTATTTCTCATCAAAATCTAAAGATTATTCATTGAAATCTGACTCTTTACAAACATTAAAAATATTTATGAATACAATGGCCAAGATAATAATAATATATAAAAACATTCAGAAATTGCAAGAAACTATAAAAGTCTTCATATTTTGTTTTTTTTTTAAACCTCACGAACACAACAGTCTACGGACAGAGTAAATTTTATTTAAATATACTCATCTGCGTTGATATATAAAAAGGATAAAATAAAAAAAAACATTGTGTTATGTTCCTGAGGAGTTAAAAAAGAACAAAATAAGACTTTTATCGTTTCTTCTAATTTGTGAATATTTTTCCATAACAAATATATTTTACGTATTTATATATATCTATATATATACAAAGGTATTTAGGCAAAACAAAAACTGAATTTCTCTAATTCCAAAAATTAAGGTTGGTTGTAACCTCTTTAGTTTTGCACGGGTTCTCCAGTAATGTTAAAAAATAATGCTTTTTCTATGGAAAACTACTTTCTCAAAAATTCTCGGAAACTGAAGCAGATCGAAGCAATCATTTTTGTCTTACAACCCTATTTAAATTTTCAAAATTTTAAAAATCGAGTTCGTTAATTGTCTACGAATTTTTAAAGTCATAGGAAATTTGTAGAAAATTAACGAATTTGATTTTCAAAATTATAAACCGTAGTTAATAGAAAAATTAAATTCAATCAGTTTTTGCGTTAAAATTCTGCTTCCTTTTTCGAGAATTTTTGGAAAAAGATTTTCCCATAGAAAAAGCATTATTTTTAACGTCATACGCTGGAGATCGTATTTTTAAAAAAAAAAAAAAATAATAATAATAATAATAATAAAGGTTACAATGAGGAAGAAGAAATTGATTTTTAACATAAATCTAATTCTAAACAAATACTGCGATATGCCGTTTGCCACATAACTAGCAAGATTAGGAAAAAACTAATCTTGTTAGATTTCTTCTGATAATTCTCGAAGAATCGTGCACATCACAACCAGGAAAACTCGAAAATACTTGTTGCAAATAATATTCATAGTTTATAGGCTTTCCAAGTTTTCCTTGGTAGCTTAATAGTAATATGCATTAATGTAAAAAATGATCGTTTTAAAAACATTCTATCATGAGGTGTGAATCAGAGTTTGGTATAGCCTATAATATCACTATAAGTAATTTTATAAGATTAAACTGCACCAGTTGCTTTAACTCAAGTGTAAAGAGCTATATCACTATATCCCCTCTAGAATAACACTAAAGTGAATTAAAGTGTAGTCTTGTAAGAAAGATAAATCAATATATCTACTTTCTGTAATGTTTTTTCTGAAAAATTATTGTTTTCAAAAAAGGTACTGTATTTGCAACTAATACTTGAAAAAGTTATTTAAATTGTTTATTGTAGTAAAATTATTTTATAAAAACAAATTGAAAATGTTTTGAGTAATCAAGTTTTTTGTGTTGCATTACGGGTTCAATAACTGAAACCCATTCTAAACGATCAAAACTTATTGTGACATCGTCACAATGCCGGGCTGCAATTTTTGATCATATTTTGAATTTATTTAATTTAAAATATATATTCTCGATCTCAAATTAGTAGCGTCTTGCCACTGTACATCATACTTTTTCTGATAGCAACAGTCATGAAGATAATTTATGTAACTCCGTTCTGAGGAAAACTTTTGAATGCAATCATGTGCCTTTCGATCTATACCGAAAGTTTATATATAGTTAAATAGGGCGTCCTGCCTCTAAGCTCCCCATGTCTGGTCTTGACTTTCATCTAGCTAACACCGTTCTCGAGATTCCGAGAGAACACGACAGACGGACGACAGTAAAAATTTATAGGTCTACAATTTTATCAAATTGCACCCCAAAAAGTAACAAAACAGAAGTCCACTTTATAAAAGTATTAAGATCGATACAGCAGATTTTGATGATTTTAAACTTTTGAAAGGCATTGTAAAAAATATCAGTAAAGGACGACAAAAATTTACTATTCTTTATCTTTGTCATGTAGCTAATAATATAATAGACATATTTCATTCTAATGTTATGTGTATATTTCTTCAGTTGCTTCCAGGACGTAGAAAAAGTAAGAAAATTTAAATAATAATTATAACAAAATATATGTATATTTTATATCTTTAAATTTAATTTCTTCATTTATTAAGCTGTCAGCTATGAACTTTGAATGTATGATCGATTTATAAATAACAGGCACTAAATAACAGATAAATTTTTGTCATCGCTATTATATTTTATCACGTTGATAATTTTAATTTTTTTACCGTTAGCGTAAATTGAATGATCTGAAAGAAATTCTGCATTGCATCGAATTTGACTTTACACAATAGATAAAACTTTTATAAAGTTATATCATTGGTTTCAATCGCCCTATTTAGATCTGACCAGCTATAGGAAAATATGTAAATATAATAGATGCATAAATCTATGATGTATATATATATATTTATATATCATCGATTTATGCATCTACTTCGCTAAGCATCTTTTTTTTTTTTTTTAAACTCTTTCCGCCCTGTGGGCACTAAGAGGGCCTCTTTTAGTAGGCCCATTATGGGATTCGGCCAGGCCCACAATGGGGCGACCGGGTGGTGAGGGACGGGGCCCGACATATCCGAACGGACCACCCCCCGAAAAATTCCTGGGGATTATTCGACCCGTTCGGATTCGATCCCGGGTCCCCCAGAGCTGTAGGCTGCCACCTTTACCGCTTGGCCATCCGGCCGTTTCGCTAAGCATCAACTCAGAATGAGTTACATGATTGTTCAGATTTTTATTGTGTTGGCAGGCAGCACGAGTAAGAAAGTAAGATCGAAGCTTTAGAACTAAATTATGATTTTTATTGTAAGTTACCATATTTGTTTGATAAACTAAAGATTTTCGGGAGGAAAAAGATGTCCTCTGAATACGATTTGAACCATAATTCCCAAGTAAAGGGAGATATTATTTATATTCGACTGGAAAAATACAAATTCATTCAAATTAACGATTTAGATCTGACTCCAATAGAAACTTGCCTGAATGAATAAAATTTCTTAATATTCGGACAATGGATAATTTTATTAGTCATTTATTCTATTACGTTGCATACACTTAATATCTTTAAAATTAAAGATGAGCTATAATAGTTTCGAACGAAGTAAACAAGCAATTGCGTGGTGCCTTGTACTTCGAATGTATTCTTGTAAGGAGGCCGTTCGAACTTCAAATCAACTTTTCCCATCAGAAATAATAGAAAGTGAATTATCCATTCCAAGATCCTGAACGATCAGGGCCGGATTTTAGGCGATTGGAGCGATTGATGCCAATCGGGCCCCGCGCTTGAAGGGGCCCCCATCACGTCAAAATTTATATATTTAAAAATAGTACATGTTACAAAAATAAATATCTAGGTATATTATTATTTAAAATAAAACAACATATTTCAATATGTAAATTAACAGTTAATTAATTTTGTTATTTAAAGTTTGAGGGGCCCCTCAAAAAAAAAAATTCAATCGGGTCTCGCACCTATTGGAACCGGCGCTGTGAACGATATCCATTTTGATAAACTTAAAACAGTAAATATGCCTAGTTCTAATGGTCAAAACCAAGGAGCAGGATGTGGAAATGTCGCTGAGTGAGTCACTTCAACACAAAAACAATAAATAAAATACATAAATACTTTGTAATAAAATGAAAGTTGCATTTACTAGTTTCACACTTCGACTTCGGCACCTTAAACATGGCCGCCAGATCCGACACTGGTGCAACGCTTTCACACTTTGTGATAATATACTTTTTCATATCAATCGTCGACATTACTACCTTCGTCTTACACTTCGTTTTTCTTCCACACACTTCTAGATGCCATGGTTAATAAGTGAAGGTAGAATTGGGTTGAACAGAAAGTTTGAATGTTTTTAACAGCTGTCGTTACTTAACATAGATGTGTGATTTAATCATAACAGTTGTGAAATTTAACATATTACTAATGTGAGATTTTATTTTTTGTTTATAAGCTTATTTTGAACTTTTTACTTCATATTTTCTTTAAATAAAACCAAATCAAAATGTTTTAAGATGAAAAGCATGTCAAGCATATTATGCGTTATGAGTTTGAGAAAGTACAAACGGTTAACGCCGTACAAACGGTTAAAAAACAAAAAAATCGTAATGTGTATGGGAAATATGTTCCTAAACTACGAATGGTTCAAATGGGGTTTGAAAAGTTCGTTCGAGAAATTTTGAACTACAGAACACAAAACGTATGGAACGCCCAAAAGTTGTCGACGAAGAAAAATTACAAGAAGAAATTATAAAAAATCGACGAATAACACTCAATATATACAATCAAACACACCAAAAACAATACGAAAACACACTGAAAACATACGATCGTAACGCGAGAGAGCACAACAGCTTGCGTTTAAACTTAGAGTGCATTTTTTTCAAAATTTTAAATACAGTGGTACCTCGTACTTCGAATGCTTCAGAGTTCGAACACTAAATTCGAGAAAACATTTGCTTCAAAGTTCGAACTGTGTGGACAGTTCGAACTTTGAAGCAAATGTTTTCTCGAATTTAGTGTTCGAACTCTGAAGCATTCGAAGTACGAGGTACCACTGTATTTAAAATTTTCCATTTTGGAATACTTCTTATATTATTTAATGGATTTCCAAAACGTTTCTGAATATTATGTACAGATGAAAATATCTTTTAATGTTACATATTAAATATAGTCTAAGTTGGTTGATAACGTAGTAATTTAACAACGTATATTCCAACGTGAATTTGTTTTATTGTGTATATAAAAATATAAATTCTATTAAGATTATTAACATTAAGTTGCATTTGAAAATTAAGAAATAAGATTTTAAAAAAAATTTTAATGAAATTCATTCTCTACGTACACATTGTTTAGAAAGATATGTCGCATTGCTAAATATCCGATATACCATCATGTATGCGAAGAATCATTTCATATAATAAACAGGCCTATATATATATAGATAATCTATTACTGTTACGTAATCTATCTATGAGATGCACTGAGACCTTTATTATTGAAATTTATAAGATAATGAGGTATTTTAAGAACAAAATATATCAAAAATGAGATATATATAGCTCATTTTTGACATATTTGTTCTTAAAATACCTCATTACCTTATAAATTTCAATAATAAAGGTCACAGTGCATCGCATAATCTATTACTGTTTGTCACAAAACAGTATGATGAACATAAACATTTTATAGCTTATAGTTATCGCCATTTTTATGTTAGAATTATTAAGTGTCTTTTTAAATCCATTTTTAGATTTAATTTTATCTTGAACTATTAACAGAATAGTAAAAAGAGAAATGGTTATTTTTTATAGTGGCATTCCCTGTAAATTGGCAATGGCTATATATATATACATATCCTGAAGCATTCTTAATAAAAAATAATTACAAAAAAGCATTACCAATAAGTACAATTATAATCCGATAAAACCTCCATAATCCTTCCAGATAGGAACGTATACATCGAATGCCTTCCATCGGAAGGCATTCGATGTATACGTTCTAATTCTACACGTTCATTCATTATATTCCTGAAGATGGCCCAGGGTGGGCCGAAAACGTTAGAACAAACGTAAAAGAAATTTATAGTGGCATGCCCGAAATTGGCAATGGCTATATATATATACATATCCTGAAGCATTCTTAATAAAAAATAATTACAAAAAAGCATTACCAATAATACAATTATAATCCGATAAAACCTCCAAATTACTTTTATTATTATTAGAAAAATGCCAGGTTTCAGATTTTAAAAAATTACATCAAATTGCGATACATACTTCCAAAATAAATTCGGTTATTTTTAATACCAGCGCAATTCCAAGCCACCATGGAGGCAGATTCGGTCAGTGATTGCTATGTAGCGATAGGAATAATTTTATCCGATTCCTCATCAAATCCATATTTTAATCCATCAATAATTACTTTATCATAAGTTAAACGAATATTATGAGCACCTTCAGAATTCTTTTGTCTTCCAAACATCCTTAACTTATACCTAATATCCCTTAATCATTGTGAATAGTCATCGTTTACGAATACATTCAAATTACGAAACTCAAAAACTGCTTTTTTAAAAGATAGCTTATCATTAAAAGAACTAAAGTGACAAATTATTATTCTCGGCTTATCCATTTTTTACCTACTCGTCTAGCATCTACATATCGCAACAGAGGCAAATTCAACTTATTTGTAGCAAAAGATTTAACTGCCTCTAAAGTATTATTAATTATACGTTGATTATCCATATAATCCATCTCTCGTTCCATATTCGACACTTTCTTGCGGATATTATCAATGAAAGAAGAACTCCCCTTCTCCGACCCAACCGAACCCACCCTTGCCTCAATATCGACTAATCAGTCTGACTTCAAAATCAACGAGTGCCTCATCCACGTTCTTAATCCATTCTGTAAGATGTTCAAGTTGCCTTATAAAATCCTCCACTTTACTATTAAGAGCTACATGCATACGCAATAATAAACGAACACCTTCCGCTACATCAAAGCTCTGATTTTCTAATAATTCCACAACATCCTCATCTTGACCGGGACTACCCATTCTAGGTTTACTTGTTCTCTCCGGAACAGTCGGGGAAAACGTCTTCCTCTTTACTCCTTGAGACATAATAAACAGAAGAGCTTAACTTAATTATCACGTCGAAACAGCAGATAGTCTCCGCTGTTTCGACGTGAAAATATTTGTATATTTACCAGAATATAATCATATAGGAATATATGTTTATATGTATTTTAACCGATCCACCGGTTTTTTATGTCATCAACTTCAATATTAAAACATGTAAAATATTTTGAAACCTTTTCTGTATAACGATCTACTTAAAATATTTAACAACATTCACTAATCTCTTTGCAAGTTAATTGCTAAATGGAGAGATCTAATATCCTTCAGTTTACGGTTATTTTATAAAAGTCATTTTAAAACTCTATATCTTTTAAATCTTTTATATCTCTATTTTAAACAAACTTTTTAAGGAAATTGCTCATATCTGTACTCTTGCAATTTTTCTCATTATAGTATTATAATTCAGTGGCACAATACGCAAAATTAATAGTAATTTCAAAACTTCAGCAATAAATTTTATTTATATGATAAATGAACAATTTGATAATTCTGTAAAAGATATTTAGATATTAGCCTACATCAAAAGATAATTCACATCCAAGTTGATTACTTCTATTATTTTGTATGATTCTTCAAAAATTTTAAGCAAAAAAAAAAAATGATTAAATATAATCATAAAAATACTTTTAGAAAATTGAAAACACATTAAGGAAAGCTACATTTTTGTAATTTTATTCTTTACAGTTTCATTACTCTTAATTTTTTTTAAGTAAAGAAATATCGTACAACAAGAATATAATAAATAAAATTAATATTATTAATAAAATACCGTACTATTCCAAGTTTAGATGCTTTTTTTATTAAACGCTTTTATTTAACTTGCTTTGTATCATGTTCTCAAATCTTGCAACTAAATTTTCATCCTCTAATTAACTCGCAAGACTGAAACTGAGGATTTGATTAAGTCCAATGACAATGAATTTTAATGATGTTTTAGGGGACTCCACACCCCATCATCTTCTCCATTCCGAAACCAGATAAACACATCTAAATGTAAAATTTAATCATATATAGATAAATGTATATAGTGTGATAGACTTATAGTGGTGATGGCCTCACTCCCACCACCATCAATCTTGATAAACATGACCAATAACAGCGTTTAAAAATTTAAAAATATATATATATATTAACATTTTTACATTTAAAGTAAATATACAAAGTAAATCCAAATTAGAGTTACAATTAATTATGCACAAACACTAGTCTGAACAACAACCGACTATTCCCGTACAAATTCGTCGAAAGAACTCCTTACGAACAAACAGACTTGTAATTAACAAAACCTCCGAGTCAGGAACAAGTTCGTACACAACCACGTAACTTCCAACGAGAGAGTTGGTTAGCACCTCGATAACGACGATCTCCCTTGATCCGATCCGATCCGATGCCAGCCGATCCCGATACGAACTTCGATCCGGGCTTAAATAGTCGACGGCGTTCGAACCCTGCTCCAATCAAATTTGAATGTTCCCGCAACGGCCGCCAACGGTCACTTCCCGCCGGCCAATCGTCCGATGGTCGACGATTTGAAACTTAACGGTTCTTCCCACGGAAGTTCCTAACGGTCGTTTCTACCGGCCGATCCTAACGACTTTTCCGTTATGAAAGTTCGTTATAACAAACAGGTGGGAATCGCGCGTCTTGGCGATTCCATACCTTACACCTCCGCGGCCAAGGATCAAACTGAGCTTAGCCCAAGCCTGTTTGATCCAACAACACTCAGCAATTTTACACATGTCCGTTGGTGCGGACTGACCCTTACCTCCGGTACAGCCGGGCAAACTCGCTATAACCCGCGCACAGAGATGCCTCGCGATAGTGTAGGACCCCTTGGATCCCCGAGACCTATCCGCGCGGGTCCCCCTACGAGGAGGTCGTCCCCGTCGCCTTCGGCGCGTCATCCGGTTTTGTTGGTCACCAGATGTCGCTCGGCCCTTCTCACGGAATTTGGGTTTCTTACCGCGAGCTCGGTTGTGACCGTTGTCCGTCGTTTTCCGGACCGGCGATATGCCTCCCTCCGGACTTAGCACGTGTGTGGGTGGTTCCGATTGGCCACTGGCCGCGCCCGCCGTGGCCCGAGACCTCCGGGTCTCTTCACCGCTGTGTTTTCTTTGAACCCAAGTGACGGTCGCCAAGATCACGTTCGCCTGTTGCCCAATCAATCCGGCCAAGTCGTCCACGGAATGACACTCCTTTGTGGCATCCAGAGGCTCATCCCGTGTCGTATTCGGTAACCCTAGCAGCGGTTCGCTAGTTTCCCCGATCGCTCGTCTTTGGTCATCGGCGTGTCGCGCCAACTGAGTCGCGGGTTCCCGGCCGATATCTCCCAAGTCGATTATTTCCCCGACGCCACAATTTTGACCCTGAGGCGTCCCAGCTACCCCATTCTTTACTGCTCTGACTCCCGGCCTCCCTTCATCAGCGTCCTCGCCCTCCAGTTTCCTGTTCGCGGCGGGTCGTTCGCTTCGGCTATCCGATTCGCTACCGGAATATCTCCTCGCAATAGGAGTCGCATCCCCTGCTTTATTTTGCTCAGACTGCGCCCTCCGCTCACACTGGGCCGTGCGCTGCCGCCCTTGTGTCTGGTCAAGCGGTCCTATGACCATCCCCCGGTTTTTGTCGTCGGGCGGCTCTCGTTTAACCCCCTCGCTTGCTTCCACGAACATCCCCGCTACCGCACTTAATATACTCTGCTCTTCAGCTAATTCCCTTTTTCTTGCCTCGGAATCCGCTTTCTCTCTCGCTTCTACCAGCGCTCGGAGGTCCCTTTCCGTTAAGAGGGCGTCTGTCGCTTTCCCTAACCTATTGGTGATCGCACACGTCACCCGTGCCGATCCTGGCGTTTCTTCGCGTCCTTCCTCCCACAATCCAAGCGGCACTGACGCTAAGCCTGCCTCTACCTGGTGACCGAAGGCTCCCACTAACCGTGTCTTCCCCCTCGTTTCTGTCACCGCTGGTACCCTCGACTTCCTTAAAACTGAAATTTCGGCTCCCGAGTCGACTATAGCTGACAGGCAACTTCCACCACAGGCCAACTTAACTCTGTGTAGCGAATCGTCGGCTTCCGGTTGGTCGTATGTTGTCACTCTTGCCACTAAACGTTCGTTCGGTCGGGATGGCTCGTTTGCAGGTGCTAACCTCGCCCGGTCCGGCTCGCTGGACCGCTTCCGGTTGGGGCAGTCCCTCCTCCAGTGCCCCATTTTACCGCAAACATGACAACTATTCCTCGTGTGTTGCTCGGGCGCGCCCCGTGTCACGGGCTTCGATTCCCTTGACAGTTCCCCCTGTTGTTCCCGCTGCCGTCCCGATTCCCTGTCTAACGTTAGTTCACCGCCCGTCGCTTCCGCAAATTTCTCTATATGCTTAGCTAGAACCGCGGGTTTGCTCCACCCGTTCCCTTCTTGCAATACGACGTATTTCCTCGCCTCGGGGGGCAATAGCGTCTTTAAGTGGTCCGCCACAGTCAATTCTACCAGGTCCTCTACCGTCCGCACCTCCCTACTGTCTACGTAGTAACCGTATAAATCCTTCAGGCGCGACGCAAACTGCGGCCACGTTTCTTCTGGGAAGCGCGCTGCCCGCCTAAACCCCTTTAAGTATTCCGCGGGGGAGAGCCTCAGCTCCTCAAGGACGAATTCCTTCAGGGAAGGGTAATGTTTAATTTTCTCCGCTGGCAATCTAGCCAGCGACGCTCTACACTTTTCGGACAATGCGCCCAGCACTATCTTCCCCTGTGCTTCCGCCGGAACCTCATAAGTCTCTAAGATTACCTCTACCAAGCGGAACCATGAAGGTACTGCTTCTTCTTCCTCCGGCATCTTCGGTAAAGCCCTCCTTACCCTACGGGCGTAGTCGTCAAAACTCGCTTTGCCGGGACCGTCCTCACTATTCCGGGACCCCTGTGCTAACCTATCCCGCTCTAACTGTATTTCTGCGATTCTCTCTTTGCTTGCCGCCTCGATTTTCGCGAGCTCGATCCGCAACTTCAGTGCTTCGAGGTCGTCTCCTGACCCGCTTGTCCTGCGCGACGTTCCCGGCTCGTCGTCCTCCCAATCTCTAGCATCTAGCTGCCGCGATTTCGCGCGTCTAGGCATCTCTGTGTGCTAGCGAGAAACAAAAAATTTACCTGGGTCTAATTGCTGGTGATGCTCTGTACGTCTGCTTCTCTGTCGTAGCTCAGTTCTTCCGATTCTTTGGAGTATAATCCAGGATAATCCAACGTAATCCAAGGTATCCAAAATATCCTGTCGAGACTGCGCCAGTAATGTTCAAAATAACCACTCAGTCGGTTTGACGAAAAACACAGATTTTATATTTACAGTAAATATACAAAGTAATCCAAATTAGAGTTACAATTAATTATGCACAAACACTAGTCTGAACAACAACCGACTATTCCCGTACAAATTCGTCGAAAAGAACTCCTTACGAACAAACAGACTTGTAATTAACAAAACCTCCGAGTCAGGAACAAGTTCGTACACAACCACGTAACTTCCAACGAGAGAGTTGGTTAGCACCTCGATAACGACGATCTCCCTTGATCCGATCCGATCCGATCACCTCCGATCCGATGCCAGCCGATCCCGATACGAACTTCGATCCGGGCTTAAATAGTCGACGGCGTTCGAACCCTGCTCCAATCAAATTTGAATGTTCCCGCAGCGGCCGCCAACGGTCACTTCCCGCCGGCCAATCGTCCGATGGTCATGACGAATGAATTTTAATGATGTTTTAGGGGACTCCACACCCCATCATCTTCTCCATTCCGAAACCAGATAAACACATCTAAATGTAAAATTTAATCATATATAGATAAATGTATATAGTGTGATAGACTTATAGTGGTGATGGCCTCACTCCCACCACCATCAATCTTGATAAACATGACCAATAACAGCGTTTAAAAATTTAAAAATATATATATATATTAACATTTTTACATTTAAAAAATTAGAAATAAATATAATTTAAAAGGGATTTACTAATCATTTATTTTTAAATTAAAATTCAAATAATACAGCAAGTCGGATAAAGTTATTGTGCAGACTATAATTGTTTTGGACTTTCTGATATTCATTCCTCTTATTTTTCTAATTAAAAAATTCATTATTCTTTAGTAATTTTGCAAATATATTTTCTATATGGTATAAAATTTCATAATTAAATAAGTCATTATTTTTATTTATTGTAAATAAAATAACTAAATTTCAAATAAATGAAAAATAGTAACGTACTGTACGTAGAATAAAATGTATTGTGTATTTACGTACGTTTAATTTTTAAATAACATTTTTAAAGAAAATGCGTGCTTTAATAGATTACCAGCTTTTGAATGTATAGAAAGTGTTTAGAAAAGCTGAAGATAAAAGAATGTTGTCATAATCCTTTGAAAAAAGAGACTTGTGTAGCTTCTTACTTTCGGTGATTAATGAACAAACATGCAATATGCTTTATACTGTCATTACGAAGTAAAACAAAGCATAAATCAAAGACGTTGTCTGCTTTGTTTCCCAGTGCAAACAGAGATATTTATTAATATAAGCTGTAATCATTTATATTAATAACAGATATAACTAAGTCATTTTATATTACTATACTATAAAATATAATATTTAATGCCTATTTTTACGTCAAATATTATATTTAAATATGATAAATTATTTCATGGATAATATATGCTTTTGACCGATAATTCCCATTTTATTGGCTTTCTTGCTACTAAATTTAATAAGTTTTTTTTATTATTTCTTTTTATTTCGTTTCCTTCTAATTCTTAAAGCTTTAATTTTATTTTTTGTTTTTATTAGTTAGAAACAAATTAATTCTTAAAGATAACATCATATTTATTAGCTGTGAGATTATTCTTTTTGAAAATGTCCCGTTTCCTATTTAAATATATGCATAATTTTGTTTTTCAAATAATGATAACATTTTAAGGATTATATATTTGAATATTTTCAAAAAATAAAAAAGAAACAGAAATAATTTTGAAATATTTATGGAAGAAATTTTGTAAAGTTATTTCAAATAAATATTTTTCAGTTATATTTGAATGTATTGTTAAGTAAAAGAGGAATAAGACGTTCAGTACAAGGGATACGTTTTAATAACATTTAAATGAAATGGAGATTTCTTATTTTAGTTAAATGAGAAACATTTACTTTTTTAGTTATTAACACAAAACCAAATAAACCAGCAACGAGTTGCTCAACTTTCCCGGCAACATTTGAAGTTTGGTGGCGCCACTGTTATCATAATTTATTTTTAAAATCTTTATATTTTTAACTATTATAAAATGGAAAAAGAAGCTTAATTTTCAGGATAAGGGTGGGTTTTATTTTTTTTTTAAATTGTAATTGCTAATAACGAGTAAAATCGTCATTAAGTCCAACTCTACTGGAGATACACGCGACACCTATTATCTCCCCAGCCCATCGACCTTTAATCACCAAAATATGAGATCAATAATATATCAGTCGATTCTCTAAGGCAGTATTTTTCAACCGCCGGTCCTCGAAAAAATCTCACCGGTTCGCAGAACATATTCGACTGTACTTATGCTGGCGCAGTTGATTACGGTTGACGTTTAAATAGCAATCTACACTTACTGTCCGTTCTTTCTTACGTACAGGAACTCTAGATAAGCATAAACAATCATAAATCATATAATTACTTGGTCTTAAAAAATTATCCATAATTTGACTGGTCCGCGATTTGAAAAAAATTAAAAAAAACTGTTCTAAGGTGTATGTACAATATTCACATGATTTCACATATCAGAAAATGTAAAGTCAGAATCAGTTTCAGATTCAGCGTCGAAAGTTATATTTATTTAAAAATTAAAACATAATTAAAAATTGTAGTCATCATTGTGACGATGTCATAATAATCTAATTTTTATTTAAGATATATTTAATAATTTATTCTTATTTCTTTCATTTCTTTTAAATGAGTTGCTACATAACAATTTTCAAATCACAAATATAATTTTGGAACAAATTACAAAATTCCTTTCAATCTACATCGTCGACGTATTGTTTTTTCCTGGAATGAATGATGATGATCCAAAAGATAGAAATAAACAACTTAATACAGACACGTTCAGAAACAAACTGTAATTCTAAGTTAATCCTTAATCCTAAGTTAATACCTTCCTTAACTAAATACTCAAATATATACAGAAATAATATACAACAATTTTTTTCATTGCTTAGCTTTTAAGCTTAGTTTTTCTTTCTAAAATAAATTTATGTCTAAGTCGTTTTAGATTGATCTATAAATATACGAACTTAGAACGTATTCCTGATACCCTTAACGATGATACTTAAATACGCCAGGTAAATCTCTTTATCGATCCCAGGTAAATCTCTTTATAGTTCGTCAGGAAAATGTTTCGTTTAAAGCATCTTCAATAAAAATAATTCTTGTAAAGAAATTGATTGCCTACTTACAAACACATCAGAAAAAGTAGTTATGGAAAGGAAGCGTGAAAAACTTTACTAAAGAATAGATTAAGATTGGTAACGGATTACAAAGAAAATTAATACTTAAGAATATTTGAATATTTTCTTTTAAATTTACAATAAAAGCTACACCTTTTTTTTACTTTAAGTTTTTATTTCTAAAATTCTCACATCAAAAACTTATTTTAGTTGTTAACGTATTCGAAAGTTAAATCAAAAAATATTTTATTTTGTAATTATTATTTAGCCTGTGTGTATATTTTAATATATACTTTAATGTTAAGAATATTATGACCTGTTACAAATTGCGTTTAATATCAAAATAATGTTTTCATTTTAATATTATATAGCCATAATATGTAATAAAATTTTTAATACTGTAATATATTGTATTACATTCGCATTAATTAATTCTTTTTTATTTTAATTTTTGATTCGTCTTCAGTTTGCAGCGTTTTTCTACTTTAAAAAGTCAAAGAATAAAATAAATAAAAGTTTAATTTTTAAACGCAAATTAATATTTAATAAATTAGTTACAGAATCACAAAACCTCAGAAGGGTAAGCACTAAATTTGTGCGATCGTAGGTAGGTTGGATCATCGATTCGACAATACTCTGAGTCATATCCTAAGACGATACTTTGATTCAACATGTTAGATATTTCGTGCAATGATCGTGAAGATCATATGCTATGAAATATTTATAACACTTATTTCATTTACATGTTTTTTAAATTGAGATTTCGAGTCGAAAAAGTTTTTGATTGATTATCATACATATAAGGGCATCAGAATTATTTTATTAAATTATTGAAATTCTAAAAAAAACTTATATAACTCTTATTAATTAATTCTTTGCAAATAAAAAAATCTAACGAGAGATGATAGTGTTAAGAGTACGACGCGAAAGAAAAACACGTACACGTGTTGATCGATTAAAATAAATTTAATTTCGCGTTGGGATAAATAGTACAAGTTCTTTACGGATTCCCGCTGTTCTTCGGTGCTCGTTTCCTAACAGTAAATCCACGAGTACGGCCCAGTTACAAAGCCGCCCGACAATCTTACTTACTAACGCGCGCGAATTTTAACCGAACTTAAACAAACGAAAGGAAGGGATAGAAGAAAAAAGAGGGAAGTGAGAAGGATTATAGGATAGATGGGTACCCAATTCCTTGTCTGTTGTTGGTCGCAGATCCTTGTCTCGATCTATAATGCTCGTATACTCGTACAATGACGGTTTCTTCCAGTTTCCGGTTTCTCTCGTACTATGACGGTTTCTTCCAGTGATCGGATTCTTTCTCGATCCTGTTCCTTTTGGCCCTGTTCTCAAAGCTCACCAAATTCTCACCATGGAGGTTCGCAGCCACACGTCTCTCCTCCTTCGTGTCCGGCCAAAGAATGTCCGGTGGAACGTTCCCTCTCCCTCCAGGCTCGTCGCCGTCTATTGTTTTTCCCTACCTCCTGGTGGGCTACGGGTAGGTCCGAGTTCTCGGAAGTTCGAGACAAAGAGACAAAGAAAATTGAAAAGAAGGATAGATTGATAGAAATAGAATATAAATTAAACTAAAACTATACATAAATTAGGGCGTACAGCCACAAAACTATACATAAATAAAGGCGTACAGCCACAATAGCATAAAGCTTACAATATACGCAAAACAGCAATCGCTATAATAGTTACCGCTTATATAGTTAGCGATAACCGTATAAGCTTTACCTATATACTTATCGCTGTATCGTTATATCGTTATCGTTATCGCTATACTTATAAAATTATCGCTGTTTTTCGTCCCTTTGTAAACAGATTCTTGCATTCGTAGAGGAATAGAAAAAATGTTCATTGGTTCTTTAGAACCATGCCACGAGTGATATCACAAGTCGCAACGTTGCAAGATGGTCAAGAAAAATAGTCACGTGACTACAGAAATCTTATCCGACGTCACATCAAAAGCGACGATGCTGACTAGTTTGCGCTTAGCCTAAGAAAGATAAATTACAATGTACATTAAAATATTCATAATTTCATATTCATACTTTTTCAATATAAGTCTATATTACGTCATATCGATGATAAAGACCATTTGTAAGAAATTCTTATAAGATGTAATTCGTTAAAAATAGTTTGTCCTGAAATTTTACAAGTTTGTTCCATTGTGTAATTTATATTTTAAATTAAATAAATTATACATCGCAAGTTTTATAATTTAAATTTATATAATGTAATTTAAATTTTGGAAGCAAATTTTTAAAAAAATTCAATAAAACTAAAATTATCCGATTCTCTTTATTACAGGTTCTTTTATATTTTGTATACTAAAATAATTTATGTTTTCAGTAATTTTATTTACTTTAAAAATTGTTGTTTTACAACTGTATTAAGTTTACGACATTTTAAATGCAAATAAACAAATATTATAATCTCAAGAGAAGAATAAATTTGAGTATTTCAGTATGTAACTTGAGATATAAACTTTCGTAGCTCATAAGTTTAATTTACTTCTCTAAACAAGAAAATGTCAAATATTTTACAAGTTTTAAATGTTTATTTCAAGATAAATTATTTATCCACACATTAAGCAATTCTATTTTCCTATAACAGAAGCTTTTAAGAAGGAAAAAAGTTTAGCTATGTACTGTACTTTATTATATAGTATTTTAAATACGTTTTGAGTTAGTTGCATATCATTTATTTAAAAATTTAAAAATCTATATCATTGAACAATTGTTCTAATTATATAGAAGAAAATTTCTTTATTATAAGGAAAACCAATACTTTATAAGTATTGTTTATAAGTAACTAAAAAAACATTTCTTGTAATTTTATATAAAGTGTTGAACAAAAAATATATAGTAGCTTATATAATGCACAATATATAAATTTAAGAAACAACTGCACCTTGAAATAGCATTGATATACGTATACACGCAACGATTCGTGTCTACAGCCATTTATCTTGATAAGAAATTGGATTCGCGATTGTTACAATCTTATATAACTTCGGTATTGAATGAAGAAAATTTTAAATTTCATTAAAACAACGAATTCTTACATAACTGCAAACATTTAAAAATAATAATAATCTGTTTTAGTTTTGAATTACTTTTAAAATGGATGTAAGTTGTAAAGCAAATCATCGATAAAAATAAAAATTATGTAGAACAAAACTATTGCTGAATGTTTCATAAGTGATTTTTTAATAAAATTAAGGCAACAATAGACATTAATATTTTCGTAAATTTCATGTTATTTGAATATTATCGATAAAAGTCACTTTTTTTCCGATGCAATTGCATTTTTTCTCTTATTTTACGTTACTTGTAATGATGCTGAAGTAATTGTAATAAGTATAGACGTATAATAATATTTTTATAAT
The DNA here is from genome assembly GCF_030686945.1 of Centruroides vittatus. Taxonomy (NCBI): domain Eukaryota; kingdom Metazoa; phylum Arthropoda; class Arachnida; order Scorpiones; family Buthidae; genus Centruroides; species Centruroides vittatus. Next base: position 2,557,503 of record NW_027121909.1, on the reverse strand, counting down.
CATTATTTAGATTTGTTTCTTTTCTTTCAAACTCACTACTAGCCAAATAGATAAAATCATTGAATAGGATAGTTGGTCGCAAGCTTGCGCCTCACAAACAGGCTAGACACATGGAGGTTTTTCAGGGGTTTTTACGTATCTAACACCTAAATAACGGCTAATTTTCCATAGAAAATCTACCCGAGAAACATTTCTTAGCTATTCGTCCAAATGTTATGCTGCCTTATTCTATCAGTCCACCTAATTTTTTTCCATCTTAAGTTTCATGTTCTACATGACTATCAATTATTTTCCATAGAAAATAATTGATAAAGTTATTAATTAAATTTCCTAATTACATAAGTAAAAGAAAACTAAGATAAGACAACATTACTATTTTAAAAATTTTATTTGTAATTAATCTTGCTAGAAACTATTTAAATATTATATTTTTATGTCAAACTGTTGTATGTGTTAAATGCTATAATTCTTCAAATAACTAAACGCGTAATTTTTAAAGTTACTTTTCCACTCTTTCTTTAGAAAATATAGCCCATCGTGTTATTTTCTAGGCAGAAATCATAATATTTAAAGAATGGTTATGATTGATTAAGCATTCTTTTAATATAAAATTAAAAATTAATTGGAAAATAACAACATTAGTCTCAAACTGTAATGATATAAGTTAATGTTTTGTTATTATTATTTTAAAATGGTGGTATTACTGTAATTATAATTAAGCCGACATTTTAAATAATGTGTTGGCTTTATTTCTGATTGAATCGATATTACAAGAAAAATATTTGTTCTAAATGCAGTTTTATTAAATTCTTGTTATAAATCTTAATTTCATGAATGAAAAACTGAGATTAAATTGCTTGAATTATGTTTATTACAATTTTTCGCTGAAGTATTAATAATATAATATTAATCTATGTAATAATTTTGAAAGTTTTTATTAGAATAATTTAGTATCTTACTTCAAAAAATTGTAACTGGTGGATAAGTAAACCTGAAAAACAATCATGATTTAGTGATATTTAATTTATAAATCGGTTACGTGTCTGCAATTCCTTAAATTTCATGGTCAATAAAATCTCAAAGAATTAACTGAGAAAATGTGTACAACTATTAACTTGATATCGAATGCGTGACAACAATAACAATGATGGTAGTCTACAGTTACAGCCATCATGAGATAAATTAACTCCTGAATTCTTCGTATGTAACGAACTAGTCTATTTCAGTTCACATACTAATTTGTAAAAATGCTCTCACGTAACCGAAACGAAAATGTACGTAGAATTTCCATTATAATTATGTAAAAAGTATAGTATTTTGCAATACATTGTATTAATACAACATTTCATCTTTTATTAAAATTACAATAAAAATTTATAACAGTATTTTGTAATTCATGAAAAAATATAAACTTTAGTATATAAACCAAATGTCTTTAAAAGAAAAAGATCAAATGTAAAAATACTTTCGATCCATAAAAAGAGTTTGTCCTTTAGCAATAAGCTTAATGTTCCAATAAGTCAAGCTACCATACACACATTATTCTGTCTTCTATCAAGATTTTATTTTTATCCAGGGAACAGTTAATAAAGTTATATGTTAAAAACCCAGTGGCTTACATTATTAATGAAAAATAACATTCGAAGTATAAATCTTAAAATTTAAATGTGTGTCGAGATAAAATTGACTCTCATTAGTAAGTATGATAAATAAATCATTTATTTTTCAGACTGTCACTGAAGATATGGATCTTTATCATTTAACAAAAGCAAAAACTACATTTTACACCTAGATTTTAATTTTTCTTAATGCAGTTGATATTATACCTCGTATGTCTACTACCACTATTAGCCAATCAAGTTAACTCTATTTAAAAAATCATAAACTAATGGTTTATCAGCTATTAAGCAAAGTAAATAAAAATAATAATTTTATAAAATTTTCAAAACTTTTTATGATATTGGAAACTTTAAACATCAAACAGAATAAATTTTCTATATTCATCTCCACAAAACTGACAATTGTATTTCGTTCCAATTCTTAAAAGTCTATCTATTTCTCTCCTATTTGAAACAATTTACACAAAACAGCAATCATTCACAATCGTAGCCCAGTTTGGAACACGATTTTATGTTACATATTTATTATGAACATGAAAGTACAATAAAAGTAAAAAGTATAAATATATTTTGCCGTTTAATAATTCTAATCAAAGTAGAACAAAATATTAACAATATAGATTAAAAATATAATCTTGGAACAGCTCATACATAAAATTAATATAATATTATTAAAAGCTAATATTACAGAATTTTTTTACACATTTAACATAAATGCTCATAAGGTACTGTACAATATTAAACATTTGCAAAAAGATGCCTCTGTATCTTAGGATAATCAATAACATTTATAATTGTGGACCATTTGATTACATCAAAGTTCCTTTAGATTACATTTGATAAAAATTATTTTTTCATATAATCATTTAAGAACAATATAAAGTTCGCCCTTCAATGTATCAATATTTTCTTTTAATTGATGTAAAAAATGTTAAAGAATGTTTTACAAATTTATAAAATCCCTTAATAAATTTCAATGTCTAATAAATAGTTTAGTTAATAAATAAATTTTTTGTTCCAATATTCTTTATCTTCTGTAAATATTATGTAATTAATTTAATATAACACTATTATATAAAATTTAAACGAAAACACAAAAATGTATTTAATATTTAAAACTAGAAAATCGCTTAAATTGAACGATAGATGCATATCCAATTTCGTGAGTTTTAAGTGCTCGATATGAATGAATTTTAAAATATATTTAAATATTTCATCGTGAATTGCCATATTAAATATCATAATAAACTATTCGTACATTTATTTTTCTTTTGTAACGCAAATATCGCGCAGTTAATGCTTGCATCATTATTAATAATGTTGGGCTTCTAAAGGGGAAAGAAAAATAGCGATTATGAACAACTCAGCTATATTTAATGTGTAATGTGTCTATCGATTTTCTCCATTATCTAAACTACGAAAATCATTAAAATTCGTTTAATATTTAAAGTCTTTAAATAATTTTAAGTTTTTTACGGAGTTTAAGATTTCATAATAAATTATGAAAATTTCTTTCTTTCAAAATATTTTATATGCTTATTTTTAAAATTAAATGGCGGAATTTTTATGTAAATTTAGCATTTTTTTTAACTGTGTTTACTAAATATATTTTTAAAATACATTTTTGTATATTTTAAGATTTGACTAAAACAGATATTTACTAGAAATCGTTTTTCCCTCCTTTCAATATTCTGTAAATGAAAAAAAAGACATTATTTTTCCTTATTCATCAAATACCAAAAGTCAAGTTTTTACGTGAATTTCAAAAAATATCTTTTAGAAAGGCTTTTAGTTTAATTGAAATATGTAAAAAAGTTATGAAGTTCATTAAAAGTCATAATTTTTTACAGTAAGCAATTACTCATGTTTTATAATTGCTGCTATGGATAAAAATATAAGAGAATAAAGATCAAATTTCCTGTTTTTTCTGATAAAATCATTTTTCATGTAATAACTCACATAATTAATAAATGAATATATTTATAAATATGAAAAAATATACTGTATATTACTCATTAGCAATAATTTTGGCTTTCAGAAGTGCTTTTTTGATAAATATTGTTTCTGTTAATTGAAAAAATTAGTGTTTTATATCAAATTTTCCTGTTTTTCAACAAAATTCGAATAAAGTTTAATAATATGTGCTTCTATTAAAATGATTAGAAATGTAAAACAACTTTGATATATGAATTATATTGAAAATCAATATTTAAAAATGTTAGAAACATCAATAAATACTGAATAGTTTCTTATCACGACATATGGGTATCAATATAGAACAATTATTTATTGTGACATCGTCACAATGAATTTTAACTCATATTTTTAATTTATTTAATTAAAAATATATGTTCTCCACCTCAAATTGTTAGTAGTGGCTTCCCCTGTACATCATACTTTTCCTTTCACAATAGAGTCGTGTCGGTCATCATCTATTAATTGCTTTCAAGGGAAATGTTTTGAATTGAAATAATATAACTTCCAGTTTTCATCTGATAATTTAATTGAGGCTTCCTCACACAAGGTTTCTATATCTGGTCTCGTCTTTCATCTATCTAACTTTGTTCTCGAGATTAAAGAAAAACGGACGGACGGACGGACGACAGTGGGGATTTATAATTACAATCTACAATTTTTTCAAACTGCAGCTGAATTATGAAAATTATAACAGCGAAAAATTATCTGAATACACGATTTGTTAAAGTAATAATAGCAGACAACCTTGAGACATAATATATCGTCTACACTGATTTCCGCTACCGGAAGAATTTAATATTCAGTTTACTTTTCAAAAAAAATAAATCGTACTGTATCTGCTAGACAGAAAAAATGTGAATTGTTTTAGTTTCTTGTATTCCTCTCCGTTTATTCCATTCAAAATTTATGGATTACTTTAGAAACAAAATATATTATCGATATTTTACTACATATACCAATCTACGAGTTTGTTTATATATATAGGACCTAAATCAATTACGTGTTCGAATTCTGTAGTAATAATTTATAAGTCCATATTTTCCGAATGTTTTACGATTTTATATTGTATCTAAAATTTATAATTTAACCTGTAGCAATATTTATTATATATACGTAATTTATTTTCTTTACTATATAGAAATTAATAATATAGTTAAAGATTTTTTAAAATTTATATTAAATGAGAAGAATGGAAAAAATCACAAATTTAAGATACCTAAAAAGAATTAATGTTAACATTCGTAATTGTGTATAATACTACACGTTATGTATTATTATATTATTTTGTATATTAGAATATATAAGTGTATTTATCGGTTACTATTGTATGAAATGTTTTTAAAATTTTCCTATATATTTAGAATTTTTTCGTAGAAATAAAACACAAAAGATATTACTTCTAACTTCTTAAACATAAATTAAAATTACTCCTAATTATTAAAAACATATTCATTTCGTTTCAATTAATAACTCATATTCTAAATTATTACTTTCATTCATCATTACTTATCATTTCTAAAGTAAATTGAGCGAAGCATTCGTCAAGCCTCATTAGTAATCTATCAGAAAAATCAGTTTTTTAAATATTTGTTTAACTTCAAAAAATTAATTTAAACGAAGAAAAAATGAACGGCCCGATTACCTATTTAACTATCAATAAAAAATCTAATATAAATATCGTTTCGTTACGTTTCTTTTAAAATAACAATCAAACTTTAATGATCATCAAACTTTAAATATTATAATGCTTACATTCTTTCTAACTTAAAAATAAGTATTTTAAATTGTTAATAATATTTTTTCTTTACAAAACTTTAATATCGTTATTCACATGGCCCAAATATTGAAATAAATTCGGTTGAAATGTGCAAATTGAAGTCTAAATTCTATTATTCTTACGGAGCAGAAATCGATATAATTAAAAGTGAATATATAATCGGGGACAAACGTTTAATAAAGAAACGTTAAAACTGGATTCCACTGTAACACAAAATCAATTACAGTACAAATTAAAGAGTTGTTATACTCTTAATAAAATAAACTCAATTATATAACTTTACATATATGCTCTTCTGCAGCTAATAATTACTGTAAATTCATTTATTTATTGTGTTTCAAAGCTATTCTTAGTTTAGTATCTTTTTATTGTATAATATTTTTATTGCATAATTGGGTCTAACATTTAGACATTTCAATAATCAATTATTTTTAATGTGATTTTCACATAATTTATTATTTAAAATTAATTTATATATAACGTTTGTAATAAGTTAATTTATTAGACCTTTGAACATAGAACAACAGAAGAACATTAACAAATACATAATTTGTATTTAAAATTTCTTTTTCTTTAGTTTAGTAATTATAACAATTTACTGTATATTTAAATATAAATCAATAATTTTTCTAATTTTCCTATTTTCAAATAAATAAACTACAGAAAACATTTATAATTTATTTTATTGTATTTATAACTAATACGGTTAATAAATGAATAGCAGCTACAAAATAGCATTTATATTATCTGTTTATTAAATTCATCAATTTATTCTATTTATTATATTTAAACGTCGCTATCTTTGATAATAGGTTTAATTTTTTATTTAAAAAAAAAGCTGGCAAAGGCTCTTGTACAACTTTCCCGACACTCATAATTATCAATACAAACAATTATATATTTGACGGCCGGATGGCCGAGCGGTTAAGGTGGCAACCTACCGCTCTGAGGGACCCGGGATCGAATCCGAACGGGTCGAAAATCCCCAGGAATTTTTCGGGGGGTGGTCCGTTCGGATATGTCGGGCCCCGTCCCTCACCACCCGGTCGCTCCATTGTGGGCCTGGCCGAACCCATAATTGGCCTTCTAAAAAGAGGCCCTCTTAGTGCCCACAGGGCAGAAAGAGTTAAAAAAAAAAAAACAATTATATGAGGTGCCATCTGTAATATAATTTTATTTCTTAAATAATTATTAATTATTATTAAAAGGCAAAGTGCTTGTTTTGGGGATAGTACTGGGTTTTTAATAAAATTATAAATGACAATAACAAGTAAAATTTTCATTAAGTCTGACCCCCAAAATATATCACACGAGATCTCTATCTTTTAATAAAATTATTCGATAATGTTCGATCTAATTGCAAAAACACCTGTAGTAGCGATTATTTGGATCGTTACAGCAAATGTTGAAAGCAATTCGTGCCGATTCCAATTCCTTTTTTTTTTTATTATTTATTTTGGGAATCTTTTATTACATTTGTGTCAAGCAATCTCAACTATTGTTTTTTGCCGTGCTTTCTTTAAAACAAACAAAAGTTTATTTACAGAAATAATAACAAGTGTTTTATTCATTGCGTAACTGATGTTACGTTCACATAGAGTTTTCTTTGTTTACATTTCTGTATTTCTATTTCTATATGTTTGTGTGTTTTTAACGAACATGTTACACTAGATCATATTTTTCCATTTTTTCTCAAATTTCTCTTCATGTAGTTTCGTTCTTCACATTTTTGCTACTGTTATTAACCTGTATTTTAGTTCGTATTTGATGTTTAACTCGGTAAGTTTTTTGTTTTCGATTTTTGTTTCGTTTCTCGCAGTCCACAGTATAAATCTTGTCTCGGCGAGTATTGTTTCAAATTCTTTACACCAGTGTTCTTTTTCTTCGAAAGTTGCTGTCTTCACAGCAAATTTTTGGGATTTTACATTTTTCACATTTCTGAAGAAGCGTGTTTGTGTATTGCCACGCTTCTTTGGCATTCGTGAAAAAAGTGTTCTGTTGTTTCTGTCTCGTTGCACGCTTTGCCCAGTGATTGGGGTTATAATATGTGATGAGAGTGAAGGAAGTGTCCGGTAGCTAGGAGATCGTGAGACATTAACCAGTGCATATCGGTATTTTTCGGAGTAGATTTTATTTTCTTGATAAGCTGCCATTTTTTATGGTCTACATTTAGCTGTTTTTTACAATATATAGTTCTACTTTTATTTTATTCTAATTAATAAAATGTGGTAAAGGGACTTAATGTTAATCTTCTCCCAGTCTATGTCTGTTGCCCGTTTACGAATTATTTGCAAATATTTGAATTTGAATTTTGCAAATACAGTCAAACCTGATTTTATGCGGGGGATAGGGACCGCATTAAAAAAAACGCATAAAACTTCACGAATGGCTGTAAATAATAGTTTTCGCAACACAATTAAAAAATATTTTTTTATGCGGTCAACAGGGGCCGCATAAAAAAAGTCTCACATAGAAAATAACTCAAAACCGTACGAAATAGAATTTATTGACAACAGATGTCAGCACTTGACTGCATCGTCTGGTCTATCGTCTGTTTTACATATTTTTGTCCAGGTGGTGTTTTGTTGACTTAAAAAGTAAATTATTTCATTTTTCGCATATTCATGCAATAATATTACTATAATAAGTGCATTTATGCTATAATAAGTTTATTTAGCTATAATAAGTCAACGTAAGACATGACGAATCGCACGAGACTAGTCGCCAACTATACCGCACAAATTAAAAATTCGCATTAAAAAAATCGCACATAAAAAGAGCGCATAAAAACAGGTTTGACTGTACTTTTGATTTTTCCTATTTTATAATATGTAACAGATTTCAAAAACAAGTGACCAAGCTCACTTGTTCCAAGACATCTGTCCAAATGGAAACACAGGATTTAGCATATCACTTACTGCTTACGCTTTTTTCCTTTTTTGGATATATGGTATTTGTTTCCCTCGTATTTACCACAATATAAGCTGTTTGTGTCTCTCATCATTTTTTGTAAGGTACTGTACATTGCCCACTTAAGTCTCACTTAACATGTTTAAAGGTATAAGGGAAAATAATGTGTCCTAACAGCGATAACTGAAACAGATATTTTTTGAACCATGTGTAAAGAAAACATATACACAACAGTGATTCTTGTTATTATTCAGTAAATGACTTTTTAAAGAATCTTTCATATCGGGCCTTTTTAGGAGTACTGTTCCAAATAAGGCCCGCTATTATAATTCAAGGGCTTATTAATTTTTGTCGCAGTTAGGACAAATAGAAAGATCCACATCCTCAGGATGATAATCAATGCACTCATCGTGAATCCATCTTTGATTTTCATTAAAGCAACTTTGTACGTTGTTGATGTTCGGGCCGATTGCAGAGACTAAGACGTTGTTAAATCCGATTTAGAATAAAAACTGTATCTAGCCACGAACTCGTTGCGCCGCAATTTAAACAAACTTCAGAGAAACTTCGACTATTACGTTTACCTCTGTTACTCCCGGTTTTTAGATGATGGTGACCAATCGAGTGAATCTTTTCGTTACGTCACAAAAACGGCAGAGAACGTAAACGTAGAAATTTAAAAAATTGAATTTGTAAACCGGAAACAACAGATTATTGTCTTAATTTTTATTTTTATTCATATTTCGCACATACCCTCGTACAAAAGAAAACAAGTTAATGTTTTCTCTAAATCAGCATTTCTCAACCTGGGGGTCGCGGTGATATTGAAGGGGGTCGGGAAACAATAATGAAATCATTTTATGAGAAAAAATCATTTATTATAAACTTATAAACATTTTACTTACAATAAGCACACGTGTAAATAAAAGAAAGAGCACGTACACATCAAGTTAGAACCTGTGAATTGCTCATGTATGTACACGTCATACATACATGTTCATACCCGTCGCTATAAACGCATCGACATAAAATAATATGAATAGTTGTATTACATTTTTTATACTGTCGGCATTTTCTTAATGTATAAGATTAGTGTAATGTGATTATATAATATTTTTAAAAAAATTACGTTTATAATTACAGTCAAAATTCAATTAGTAATAGTAAGGCTTACTGTTATTATTCCTTTGGGTGGGGGTCGCGAAATACTAATTTTATTTATATTTACTATTTGGAAAGTCGCGGAGCTAAGAAGATTGAGAATTGCTGCTCTAAATTATAAAAATCACGATTTAATCACAGTTATTTTTATGTTTATAATCACGATTTAATCAGTGATGACTCGGGCCATTTTAGTCGCTGATATTTTATAAATAGAGGTGTCTTTTTTATTCTTCTCTGTATTCGTTCGATGCCTTCCTTTGCTAGTTTATTTATTGTGCAATTAGCTCAACTGCCTTAACTCGACTAGCTTCGACAAAAAGCAACATAATTCCGTCTCGTCAGTGTTAATTTATAATTACTCTTCAACAGTTATTGTTGGGACAAGACAATGATGAGACTCTGTCTTTACACTACTATTCATTCTAGCGTGTAATTACAGCTACGAAACGACAAATGAGAGCTACACACACTTCTGCAACCTGTTTTTTTTTTTTGTATTTTTTGTGATTAAGTGTTAATGAATGTTGACACTTTTGCAATATTATTATAATATGTATATGTCGTATTATTTTGCAGTCGTAGTCGTGGGGTCGAGTATAGGGTGAGCAAGACAAAAAAAATTTGGAGATCATAAAAACACGTCCGTTCACTTTCGGGTCCTCACTCGAACTCTACTTTATTCTTTATTGGTATTGTTAACCTCATTCCAAAAAAGAACGAGATTAACAAAGTAAATTACAGAAAAATATATACAAAGTTTACAAAAATTTAAAATATGTTATATATATATATATATATATAAATTTCTTTTCTCTGTTAGACAACACTTATAAACGGTAAAATCAACGTTACTTTAAAAAAATATAGTAAAGCGTCGAGAAATCAGGACTAATTTGGAGCCGGACCCCATTTGGATTTTCAATTCGTCCGGATCTTCAATATATGTGTGAATTAACTATACTGTGAAACGTTGAAAATCCAGGCATCAAAAATCGGATTCGGCCATTAAAACCTGAATATAAACCCTTAATGCCTTAATATTAGCCCCAATGCAAAGCCGAATGCGTTGTTAACAACTTCGTTGAAATCAATGAAGTTGTTAATGTCCATTCGGCTTTTGTACATTGTTTGATACAAATGCATTGTTTGTGCAATGCTCTTTTTTTGCGATCCGTGATTTTAACGACTATTAAACTGTGATCGATATCTAGAATGCGTCTCTGCAATTCACCCAATGTGCAAGTTGTTAATGTTCATTCGGCCTTGCGTTGCTGTTGCTTTAACCTTCATCCAAAATTCTTATTTTTAAAATTTTGAAATTATTAATGATTCTGCAAATTATATTTTAAATCTTTGTATGTATTCCTGCATTCCTTGTGAAATATTGGCTTAAACTTGAACACCTAAACTTGAATTACAGTGTATTCGGAATTTACAATACCTTAAATGCTAGCTTATACGTAAATTTGAATATCTGGATGGGGTCCGATCACAATTAGTCCAGATTTCGAGCTTTAGAGTAGTTTTCGTTCATATACAGTAATCATAATTTAAAACTTAAAAAATATTTCGAATTCCGAATAAATGTAGTAAAAATACCAGCAACGCACAGCTGAACGAACACAGGTCAAGAGCACATCAACAATGAAGTTATCATTCAGGGTTAATATTCATTTTCGATAACGGAACCCGGATTTTTGACACTTCAGTGTAATTATTTTAAAGGTATACTCGGGGAAAAATAATCTTAGTATTACTTTGGGTTATTTTAATTCTATTTTATATCGTCAAACAATCGATAACTGTTGTTCCACAATTAATAATCGACCTTTTCCATTCAATTGTTTAATTTTGTATTCAATTCGATTTAAAATAAATATGAATTCAGGTTTAGAAAATGTATTTCTTTGTCCATCAGTGGCAGAATGGGTAAAATCACTAAACACTGATAGTTGGTTGTGTGTTTGCGCCTCGCCAACGGGCGGGCCAAGTGGAGTTTTCGTAGTTTTCTTCACGTTAGTAACGCCTAAATAAGCGCCAGTTTTTCTTAAAAGATCTCCCGGGAGGCATTCCTCCATCGGCAGATCGCCCACCTGCGGCGTTGCCGTAACAAAATAAACAATCTTTTTTTCCGTAACAGGAATAGTTACCCTGAAAGAACAAATTTTATATGACAGTTTTTCAATTTTCATATTGTTCCTTATAAGATTCACCATTATTGCAGTTAGCCTTATTAATTACCAAAGTTTAGTAAGTAACTGTAATATATTTTAACCTGACGAATATGGCATGTCTCCTTTCCTTCTCATATACACAACTACCCTTTAATCAAATTTCATTCACAGCCCTAATATTTTATGACCACTCCTAAATGTATCAGAAACAAGTTTTCAGACAGATATTTTTATAAAAGCCTGCCAAGACTTACTTTCATCACTTTAAGTAAACGGCACCTGTTCCTCGAACGACAAAGAAACTTCCATCAGGCAACCCATCTGTCACGAGTGAACATACTTCAATATCATCTGCTGGCTGACAGCAGTGTAACATCTGGGTCGTATTAGGAGCTCGGTCTTGTCAGGCCCAGCTCCTAATAAGAACCAGGTATATAAATATTACGACTATTTTTAATACTATAAAAGTACTATATATGTCAACAGTAGTGTATTTAATTAGTGTAGTATTTTTACTATTTGTTAGTAAAAAAAAGTTTATTGAGTGGACATGGCCACCTGAAACCAAGCGTAAAGATTTCTAATTTCAGACTACGTCTATCTTGATCGTAAATTGGACGATGATAGATCATATGGTCGACGATGTCTAGGTTTTCTGTAGAGCAAAAGCAAGAGGCAGTTTCTGCCCGGTTATACATCGCCAGGTAGCTTCTAAAATTACCATGCTCAGTAAGTAGTTGAGCAGTAGCAAACAAATCTCTAAGTGGTGATGAAAACCTGCACTCAACTAGGAAAATAAAGTTTTGTTATTCTACCAGTTTTACTGCGCAACCATTGTTGATTCCACTTTTGCATAGCGTTGTTATGAATATAATTTTTAAGGCTGCTACGTGAGAGGGATGTGAGTGTTGTCCATGTCAGTAGTTTCCTTTGCAGCTGACTTAGCCTCAAAGTCGGTTTTTTCATTTCCTAGTATGCCAGTATGGCTAGATTAAATATAAAAGTTATCTTATTAACGAGTTTTTTAATATGGTGCTGGATATATGTGATCTTATTGCTATTGCAATTAGGATTTAATAGAGCTTTTAGGACAGACTAAGAATCACTGTAAATGTTGATAGACAGAGTTTTGTTTGGTAGTTAACTGGTCCAACTAAACAGCTTGGTAGACAGCATCCTCTTCAGCTTGATAGATGGAGTTATTTGGGGGTATCTGTATCTTTAACATATTTTGAGCAAAATATGTCAGTTTGGAGGAAGATACAGATACTTGAGCCGACACGAAGACCCATCTGTGTAGATATTAATGTCTGCATTGTTATTCATGGAGGAAGCAGATGACATCAAATGTACCCTGAGAATAACTTGTTTACAGGGTGATGATCAGAAATAGTAGGGTAATTGCAATGTGGTAGCATATGAATAGCCGTAGATAGCAGTAGAGACTGTTGTTGAGCCTTGATGTTTTTAGTTCTGATGTAGTAGCTTAGAACCTTTTCTACAATACATAGTGGCAAAGGAAGGAGATCTGCTAGAATCAGAGAGGCATTAGTAGAAACAGTTCTGCAGCACTTTGTAATTCTGATGGCAAGCTGTCTTTGAAGAGAGAGTAATTTACTTGCTACTGAATTTTTACTAGTTACATGACCCCAGCTAGAGGCCGCGTATAGTAGCATTGGTTGTATTGCCCCATTATATAGAGTGCACCTAGCACATTTTATCAGCATGTAGTTTATTTTCTTGGCCTTAGCCAAGATGTAATTAATGTGGCAACGGAATGTGGTCTTTATTCTCTCTTGTTTTTTTTTTTGTATGGCGTTTCTGTTTACACGTGCTAGTGGATCTGTCAAAGTTTTTTGCGTCCTTTTGATAAAATTAAAATTAATATAAAAATGAATATTATGACGTTGATTAAGTATAATAATAATAATAAAAAGATTGTTAATAATTAAAAAATAAAGTTCTTAAAATAAATTCTTCATTCGAATTTATTAAATTTTTATATTTTTAAATTTGTTCACAAAGTCTTTTATAAATAATAGTACCTATTAATTAACTAATTAATAATTATATATTTTGGACCTAAGGTTTTTAGGGTTTTGTAAAAAAATATTTTTAAATCTTTCTATAAAATCATGCCTAAATACTACGTAAGATAGGGTAGGGAAGGGTAGGGAAAGATAGGGGGATCAAAGAAAATATTACGGTTTCTTACACCGGGGTGGGTGGAGGTCTAGAATGGCCAAAATCGCCCTTACGTAATTTATGGATGGCCCCTATGCAAAATATATACAAAGTATATACTGTATACACAAAATTTATTAAAAATATTAAATAAAACGCAAATGTAGTTTTTTCTAATTTAAAAAAATCCAGCAACGAGCTGCGTAACTTTCCCAGATGTTAAGAGATTTTATTTTAAAAAATAACTTTTATATTATCAATCATACTATTAACAAATAAATTGTATGTGGCGCCATCTATTATGAGATTTCATCATAAAAATTTTTTATATTATTAATTATTATAAAATGGCAAAACGCTTAATTTTGAGGTTAGAAATATGTTTAATAAAAAATTGCGAATGCTAATAACAAGTAAAATCTTCATTAAGTCCGACCCTACTCAAGATATTCACACTCTTGACCATAAACTACCAACATTTAATAGAATCAATCCCCCTAATATACAAACCTCCCTGCAAAATTTCAGAAATTTTTGACAAATGGCACTGGAGTTAAGTTTCAAAGAGGGTAAACCAAATCATGTCCCACACGCTAACACCTATACACAGAAAGAAAAAAACCCTAATTTTCTTTTGTATTTCTCAACGTTTTAAGGTGTCTCGAATTCAAAAATGTAGAAATCTTGTAGGGTCATGTTTTGACCGATCGCCATACTTTTCCTCTGTTAATATAACAGCCGGGAAAGTAAAAATAATAATATAGTTACACTAAGTGTTATTGTTATTATTATTAGAAATTTGAAATTTAAAAATAAAATTTTGATTACATATTTATATTCAAAATAGAAATTTGTATTGTTTCAATGTTAAAAAATGTTGTATATAATTCATTGTGTATAATTTAAACAATTTATTTTCATCAGAATTACAAACACGCTTAAAACGTATTGCATACTTATTAGTTAATTTAAAATCTTTTCATGTATAATTAATATAAAATTTATAAAATGTTTGTTTCGACGTAAATGCATTAAAATTCATTTTAATTGTAATGAAAATAATTATATATTCTGAATTTAAACTGTGGAAAAATTTTATTATTCCTTATTCTCTTTCTGTTTTAAAAATTAATATTTTAACTTCTAAATTACAAATTTCTCACTTTTTTGGTGAATTACATTTAAAAATAAAATTAGTAATATTTCCTGTGTTTTCATTTTGTTCATATTATCTTATTATACAATTCTATTCTTTGAATTTTAAATATTTAATTATTCTTTCCATTCTTTCGTCATTTTAATATAATTGATTAAATTACGCAAGTCGCCACTTAAGTATAATTTTCAAATAACAGCTAAAATCAATTTATGATAATGTTTAATATTAAAACTCTGTTGCTTAAACATAAAAGTTTTATCTTATAAATAATAATTATTCATATCTAATTAATTTTTTATATATTTATTTTAAACTAGTTTATATTTGTTTCCTGAGAACTTTTCTAACATAAAAAATTATTTATGTCTTAATTAATCTTATAATATTAGATATTTTGCCATTAAAAATCTCAAGATTCATGATTAAAGTGTCTATGTTTTAACTAAACATTAATATTTATAATATTGATGATTCTCTATATATGAATTAAATGTCATAGTGCAAGTAGACTTCAAGTAAAAGTATAACTATTAAAAAAAAGTTATATCAAATCCATGCAAGACTTACTGCATAATTGTAAAGGCGTATTATTTTGATATCTGATCACATTAAAGTCTTACATTCAACCTTTCTGTACTTCCAATTATTTTCAATTACAGTATTATCAACGTGCTTCGCTACTAATTTGACACAGTTCTTGTCAAGTAGATTGATATTACTCATTTCTTAATATTGAAAGATATGCTATAAGATGTAATGGTGTAAATAAAATTAGTAAAATGTTTATGGTAAAATAATGAGTCAGACACCTATCGACAGAGCAAACGAAAGAGAGCGAAAGATGATGCTATAGGACCTCGAGGAAGCGAAAGATGATGCTATTGGACTGTCTATAAAAGCTTGGGCGGAAATGAAAGTTTGTATAATAAACTTTTAATTGTAAAATATTTTTATTTAAAAATCAATGTTTTAATTTTGAGTATGAAAGAAGTAAAATAAATGTAATTAATTAAGAGCGTCACATCAGAAAAAGGCTATGAGGCTGGGAAGTCTTCTTCACGAGCGGAGAGCACTTGAAGAAGACTTCCCACGTGTAATTTGAGAATTATTATGCACGTATTATATAATTTGAAAGGCAAGACCCTGGAGAATGATTATAGGAAGAGATCCTATAATCATTCTCCAGGGTCTTGCCTTTCAAATTATATAATACGTGCATAATAATTCTCAAATTACACATGGTAATAGTAGTACAGATGATTAAAGTATTGAAACTGTCTAAATATATAACATCAACATATAAGAATAACAATACTATATAATATCTTTTATTCGATAGACAGAACGTCCTGTTGTGTCTATCGAATTTTCCTATTTTAACGCCTATTATTACTGAAATATTCTAAAAATATGATTTTAGTAAGTAAAAGTCGTTAATTCTAATAACTGAGTTTTCCGATCATACTATAAATAAAATACAATTTTGTTCTCCGAGTAAATTTCTTTCTTTCTTCACGATGTAATTCCAATTTGAAACGTAAAGATTTCCTGACACACTAAGCGTTTTCTGAGCAGAAAAATACATTTTACGACAGAGGAGAAAGCAGATTATTTACAACCGAAAGAGGACTGAAAATAGAGTTCAACGCTGATCCAACTTTTCTGTTTATGCGCGCGGCACGGATCGCTTGAGCACGTCATATTATTAATATAATATGGCAGAAAAGAGAACGCGACGTAGTTAATCCGAATTTGAAATATTTACACAATATGTAAGAAAACATCCCGAATTATACGATAAAACTAAACAAAATGTAAGGATTCGACGATGAAGTATTCGGTATGAAAAGCTCTCGGTATTAAATATGGAATGAATGGTAAGCCCGACAATCAAAAGTCAATTAGCGATGTAAAGATGCGCTTCATTCAATTGTCTAATGTATCGCTGTTTAGGATAAAAAACGGGAATGTGTTTTTCTGCCGTAAATGTTTGTGAGCAGTAAACATCTAACGTGTTCCTACGTCAAATATGATCCACAAAATCAAAACATTTCAGATCAATACCACTTTTATAACTTCCGAGTAGATATCAAATGATAGCGTCGAAAATATTTCTAAGACTAGAGAATTTCCAAAGTAGAAATTCTAAAGTATTTTCTCTCTGAAAGAAATATCGATGTCCAATCTAGAACTGTTTAGAAAATTTAGAAGTAATTCGATAGCTAGCGATTCTCTTATAAAGTTTTCGAAGTAATGGAGTTTGTATTTTTGCCAAAAATTCTCTGAGATTTATTTTTCCATTTTTGTTTAGAATATAATCTACTTAGAAAACGTAGACTTATTCATATATAATATCAATACTTGTGTTAAATACCTCTTTAAATTAAACTTTAATTTAAATTCGAGTCCAAAAAAGTATATTTTTGACTGTTCTATTTATATACAAAAAACAGATTACAGGCCTATCATTTTTCTAATTTATAACTTGTTGATATTAAATTGAAAGTAAAATTATCGTTTGATTTAATGATCAAAACAAAATTAAGATTAATATTTCAGTAGATATTTAAATACTGTACTGTATATTTTATAATTCCAATTGAAATTTGAAATTGGTTTTAATTACTGTATATGAACAAAGTTAACAGAATGTTGGCTTACCAGAAGCATTATAAATTATAATTACAAATAAAATGTAATTAATTGTAATATATATAAATTATTTCTTGTGATAATTTCTTTAATGTATTATTTTCATCCGTTTCAACTCACAATGTCAAAGTCTTACACGACATAAGAGTTGTGTTGTGTGTAAACGATATAAATATCAAAGCTATAATATACATTTATATTTTCTCCCGATAATTTTTTAAAATAATATAATAAAATAATATATAAAATAATAAAAATAATAAAAATAAAGCAAATTGAGAATTACTTTAAAAATTTTAATGTTCTTAACTTCATAATTAAATACAAGAAAATAAACAGAATTTTTTTAAGCTTTGAGATTATCTACATTTTATATAAAGCAAAATTTCTAATGTATACATTTTTCTCACTTTCCATGATAAATTTGACCAATCAATGGTCGCAGTAGATAAAAACATTGAACGCTGATAGTTGGTCGCGGATATGCGACTTACTAGCGTTGGAGTTTTTCGAGAGTTGGACGTGTCAAATACCAAAATAAGAGACAGTTTCCCATAAAGTTCTACCGGGAGATACTCTTCTTTAGAGCGGCGCCCGTAGACTATAAAAAGTGGCGAGCCCAAACTATAAAAAAGAGCATCATACGTACAGGTATATTACACAAAAAGATACCGTATACATATACAGTATATATATTTATACAGGTATTTTTTGATTGACGCAGTTAATTAATCCGTGGACGCTAATACGTATATCAAAATCCCGTTAATCAAAGACAGTGGTACCTCGGCACTCGATCGAACAATCATCACCCAATAAAACAAATTTTCGATTAATAACAAATACAGTGGGTGATCGGTTAACGAACACTTTCGCGAAAGATTTTTATGTTCGGACAACGAACACCTCACAGAACAAACACAAGAAGAAGCGACGTAAAATAATGAATACCGATTGGTCTTCCCTCGTCTTCAGGCAACAATTCGAAACTTTTCGGAGCGCGAGAGACATCGACATTGACGCTCAATCCGATATATACTGATCAGATAGTATTCCTCGAACTTTGAAATACTTCCTTGTAATTCCAGCCTTTTATTTTTCTGACAGAAACAATTCTTTTATAGTATTCGCAAGACTGTCGGGCGGGCACTCGTTAACTTTTACGTCGGTTTTTATTTTCGAAAGATAAGAGTATAATAGCAAAGGTAGAGGGGTAGACGTCTGATGTTGCAGTATGGCTTGAACAGGTCTACAGTAGGCTGCAGTTCAATCTTATCTAAGAAAGATACTGTATTATCAAGAAGACTCAAGCAGCTTAAGGAGTGACAAACTCATATCTGAGAGATAAAGAACATTGAAGAGATCATAATGGAACCTTAAACGGATCTGACAACAGAAGAACGCCAAGAACTCTTGAATAAGAACACCAAGAAACTCGGCGAGATATGTTTTCTTTTGAAAAAGATTAATGCCGATATCTGCTATTAAAGATCTTCTGAAGAAGTGTGAAGATGTCAGAACAACGGTCTTAGAATGATCACCGGTTGTGCTTACGCGTTACCGGGCTTGTACCTTTGTACGGCAATAAAGAACTTGAACTTGGTCTTAGAATGGCATGAAAACCATGTTTAGGTTAATAGGCTTAGGGATCTCTACAATTACAATGCTATTAATTACTTCTGGAAATTCCTGAAGAGAGAAAAGCAATCGACACTGGACAGATTCTTTAACCCCCACAAACGGAAAAAACATGACTAATAAAAATGCAAGACTGTGTATATACGTATTTTTACTGTTATATATATACTTTCATACTACGTTTATTTATATTTTTTATTTTTTGGTGTCTCCAGAACGAACTAATCAAATTCCCATAAAAACCTAAGGTAAATCGATAATCGGTTAACGAACAATTCGGATAGTGAACAAAGTCTTGGAACGGATTATGTTCGTAACCGATCACCCACTGTACTGTATGTTTATTTTAATTTTGTCATCGATAAAAAGTTTTCTGTGATAAAAATGAGTAACTAATTTTAAAAAAACAAAATAAAACCATAGAGCTCTCTTTGAAATTAAGAAAAGGACAACCCAAAGACAGGAGGGCCACGTGCTCAAAGTATCTCAATGTACGGGAGCACCTGACCAGAATACGGTGACCAGAATACGGGGCCGTATTCTGGTCACCGTCTCTGGTCTCTCGTCTCTCACAAGCCGGTCGCTGATTGGCTAATCCAAATGATTAGCCAATCAGCGACCGGCTTGTGAGAGACGAGAGACCAGAATACGGCTCCTGCTCTCTTAACAAATTACCTGTTGCATTATCTAATACTCTCTTCAATTACTATAATCCTACAATAAATGTAAGCAATAATTCAACTTTGTAAACTGTAAAATAATTCAATCATCGTTAAATATCGATCTTATAATTATATTAGATACATTTTCTCTATTGAAAATTATTTTATCATTATTTAATTTTTATACTAACATTTTGTTACATAGAAAAACGAATAGTTTTATTTTGTAATAAATTTAGTTTTATATATTTACTTGTACATGGTTTTTTAAACTATACATTTAACGTAAAATTATAAAATCTTTATGCATAGTGTGTCGATGAGAACTTAATTATGCTTGCAGGTAGTTATGTAAGTTTGCTACTTATTAAGTAAGTAAGTAAAAAAACAAGTATTATTCCATGTCATTTTATTTATAAACAAGATGAATATATTGATTAAGTAGCGTGAACTTGTTAAAGACTATGCGTGATTAACGTATTTAATATTAAGATTTTAATATGTTCATAAATTATAAAATGCTTAAAGAATGACTAATTCTGAATCACATGTTTCGTATTCCGTTCTCAAATAATATTTTAATAACTGATTAAGTTCAAAAAATTTATCCAAACTGCATCATAAACTAATAACAAATCTTGAGAAATAAAAAATATACATATTTTGGTTTATAAATATATTTCAGTTAAACTTTTTTTTATAGTTTTGATAATAAAATGATACTGTAATTTTTACTATTTAAAAATAAAACATTTTACCCTATTGTATTTATATATTTATTATTTTATAACTAATTTCTTATTGCAAAAAGTCGTAACACATCAAGAAAATACTTTATTTTCTCCAGTTGTTATAACTTTCAATTGTTTTTCTCCCTGCCAACACATTAATGAATAGAAAATTAGAAAGAGAAAATAAAATGGAAAAAATATCCCAAGCTGCCATTTACACCACAATTGAAGGAAAACAAATAATAAATATTACTAGTTGCAAAGTCCTCGAAAAAAATCTAGAATGAAATAAAACGATGACAACACAATTACGAAATCACTCACTGCAGTTTTCCTCTTTCAAACAAATACATCACCTTCTTGAACACGCAAACTCTCTACGGTTAAGCAGAATCATTATCAGAACAAAAATTAATTATTTGGAAAAATCGGCAATGATTGTTCTGATAATTTATTACATTCTAAACAAAAATAATATGTTATGGGTATTGTGGTGTATTACTCGTATATCGCATTCTTTAATGAATTAATGCAAATAGGATTTAATTAGAGTGAATTTAGTAATCGCTACTGAAATATTACACAAATATAAATTCAAAAAATTACTGAAGCAATATGGAATTCATAACAGTTAACGTAATCTGCATATATAAAATAGAATGTCTATTCTCTACATACTCGTAAACGCTTTGACCGATCTGCACCAAATTTTTCACTTAGTCTCTAGAAACTTCGTGGTAAATGTAGACTATCATAAGACCTCCACACCCCACTTTTACCGTTATTTCATCCCCTTGACAATAGGTGATAAATGTAACAATGGTAAGCTAAAATAACCAAACTTTTAATATGGTTTACATTTTAATGTTTGTATGTTTCTCCTTATTACATCTCACTTGGTTAACGCCAGGCATACTGCTAATGTTCATATATAATCGAACAACGATTTCAAGTTACTTTTAACTTTTATACTCGAAATTATTAGAAAGTTAACTAAATCGTTTTAACTAAAACTTTTAAATTTACAGCTGAAAATTGAAAAATAATTTTAATATTTAAATATTTAATTGCATGAAAGAATTCGTATTGTGTAATAACCGATACTAATTGTTTGGAGTGCTAACGTTTTCTATAATAGCTATTTAATTCTTTAAATTCAATTAAAATATTTACGGTGAAATTCTTTGTTTTAGAAGAACAGTACTTGTAATTGAAAATTAAATTACTTGTTTACTATCTATTTTATTTAAATCACATTAACTGCGCTTCTTTCTTTAACAGAAGTAAATAAAAAGCGTTATTTTCGGAAATGAGAAAGTTAAGTTAATTAATTTCAAAGTGTAATTGCATCAGTGAAGGTCATAAAAATGAACATTTCTGTAAGCAAATCTGAATTTTATTTTTGCAAAAGTAACAAGTAATTGGTCTAATGGGATTATCAGACTTTCTTAATTAAAACTGTAAATTTTAATCTATTCCTCACCATTCTAATACTTCTATCGATTTGAAATACTATGCAAGATAAACTTCAGAATATGGATCTTATCAGTATATTAAATTATATAGCCTATATTTTAAAATATATGATGTTATGTCTAGATAGGAAAAATAAAATAAATTCTCGTTAAGAGATTATAAATTGTTTTCGTGGGTTTAAATAAAATAATGTTTAAAGTAAATGTTATAAAATCAAAATTTTGTAAATAGATATTTCTTTTAAGTAGTTTTCACCAGTGGCCAAATAGATAAAACTACAGACGTCTGGTAGTTACTACCAACGAGCTAGCTGCATTTTTTCGAGTTTTCTTCATGTTTTTGAGCCTAAATAGGGCTAGTTTTCTATAGAAAGTCATCTCGAAAGGCACATCGCCACCTATGGTTGTGTTGCCTTATTCAATCAATCTTACCCTTTTAAGTAATTTTTCTAACTTATAAAATATTCTGTGTTCTTTTAAAATATCTTAATATAATTTATTGAGCTTCAATTTGAAAAAATTGTAGACCTATAAATTTCCACTCTCTTTCCTTAATCTCGTAAAGTATGTTAGGTAGATAAAAGACAAATCAAGTAAGAAAAGCTTAGGGGTAGAAGGTCCCGATTAATTGTATAATAACTTTCGATGCAAACCGAAAGCCATGTTATTTCAATTCAAAGATTTTTACTGAAAGGATAGATGACCGGCACTACTCGATTACTAACTTTAAAGCATGATGTATGTACAGTACCTGTACAGAGACAAGACACTACTTATTTGGGGTGAGAAGCATATATTTTAAATTAAAAAATTATTTAAAATATGCTTAAAAATTGCAACCAGGCTTTGTGACGTTGTCACAAAATAATTGCTCGTTATGCTTAAAATAATTTTTAACTGTTTACTTTGTTTTTCCTATCATATAACGTCATTGTGATTTTATACAGTTTGTTAAATTATATTTTATAGAATTCCTTGAAGCAAATTAAATATAATGAATATGAAAATAAAACATTCAATTTTTACGTAGTTTATTGTAAGTTAATTGTAAGTTGTAATAACAATATGTAAGTTAAGTAATCAAAATTTCAGGTTTTGTATGATATTCGTGTAAATTCCAATATTAATGGAATAATTGAACTGTGATAAACAATAAAAAAATTATAAAGAAATCTTTTTCTAATTTCAACATTGTCGCATTGTATAACTACAATTACTACTATAGTATTTAATATTGTTTTTATTCTAATTTTCATTCTTATTTTTTTATGTTATTATGAAAGAAACATAATCAAACAGTAACATATCGATTCATTAAATTTCTTATCTGATATAAAAGAAAAGTTTCTAGAATTAAGAAATTCAAAAAACATTAGTAGAAAAACACGATAGACTATTTTTCCTTTAGTCTATAAAGGATTTCATTCTTTTTCACGTTTCTTTCTATTGGGAAATAATGGTAAGACTCTTAAAACAAATTGTTGACTGAAAATCGATATAAATTCGTATAAACCTGTGTGCTGAAGTTACATTAAATTATAAGAGTTAAACAAAAGATTAACGTAAAGACTATTTTAAAACTTTTTAAGTTAATAAACGGGATTTGGTCAGTATTTCTGATAATATCAATTATTCTACCAGATTATTTAATTTTCCTGTTTGTCTATTGAATCTTCGTCAACTCACAATTTAATGAAACCCATTTATTTATTAAATACTTAAGAATAACTAATAATTACCTTTATTGAAATTTATTAATCTTCCAATTAATAGAATAAAGATTAACTTGACAAAATTAAAATAATGTCATAATTAAATTTGTTCGCCCAATGAAATACTCAAAAAATTAACTAATTCTGAAAGTGAAATACTTTTATTTAAGATACTTCATTATTTCATACAAATGGTTACTTACTACCAATTTCTTTCAACTTTTTTCAGACTTAAAAATACGAAGGCTATTTTTTTTAAATAACGTCCGTTTTTTAATAAGAAGAAAAATACTGTAAATATCGTTAAAATATATTTTTTTCCATAGTCTACATACTTTTATCTACTTTTCTACATAATTTCCATTTTGTTTAAACATTTGTCATACCGCTCAACAATTTTTGAATTCCGACTTTAAAGAAATCTGCCGCCTGTCAAGAAGCCCAATCCACGACTGCAGTTTTCACTTCTTCTTCGTCGTTGAAATGTTGACCACCAAGGAACTCCTTTAAGTATCGAAACAAGTAAAAATCACTGGGTGCAAGGTCTGGACTATGTGGATGATCGTATCGAGTCAAAACGATAAAGCACTGTTTAATCTTTTTGTTTTGTGATCGTCAGAAAGCAGTCTTGGAACGCACCGAGAAAACAATTTTCGATAATTTAGTTTCTCCGAAACAATGGTATACAAAACTGATCTTGAAATCTGTGGAAACTCAATTGATAACGTTGAAATCGTGAATCGTCGGTCCTCTCGAATTTTGTTATCCACATCACGAATCAAATCTTCAGAAATTAGAGAAGGTCGGCCAGGGCGTGGCTCATCGTGCACATTAACTCGCCCATCGTCGAACATTCTTACCCATTTTCGAACTTTACTGTCACTCATAGCATTATCACCGTAAACTTCACAAATCTGACGGTGAATTTCCGCTGCTGCCAAGTTTCTTGCATTCAAGAATCGAATAACAGATCGTATCTCACAGTCGGCGGGAGACTCAATTTTCTTAAACAGTTTAAACTTCTACAGCTCAGCATACAGACAGACGATATGGCTGCAAATGGCGTCAAAACGCGCGCCAAGCTTGCTCGGAGCAGAAGCGCATGCATACTGCCGTGATTGCGCATTATTCTCATTTTCATTCACAAACGGACCTTATTTAAAAAATAGCCCTCGTAGTTTTTTTTTTCTATTTGATTAATAAACTAATAATCTTACTTCTTCAACTGAAGCGAATTTTTTAATATAGTCAAACCTGTTTTTGTGCGGTCTTTTTCTGTGCGATTTTTATTTGTGCGATTTTTTTTGTGCGGTATATGAAAATTTCAATCCAATTGGAACATAATTGACTCCTGTAAAATTTTTAAAAACTCTATTGGTTGTTTTCTATGACATCAGCAGGTTTTTTCATTTTTTATTCAGTAAAATTTTTTTTCATACGTTTATTTCGGTTCCCTCTTATTTTAATAGCATAAAAACCATAAATATTATGTTATATTTGAACAGATGCAGTAGCTCCCTCCAGCTTTAGACTGCAGGTGTGAAATTTCATGCCTTGTTAAATGAAATAACACTTCCTGCAGCTATATTTATCAAATAAAATCATTATTTAAGGATTATTTTTGACTTTTTAATGTTAGATTCGTATTTAAGTGGAAATAATTAATTAATATAAAAATTAAAATTCTTAGAGGATTTTTTCCCCATTAGGTGTTGCAGAAAAAGGCCCAAGGAGTTAAAAAAGCAATTCCTAGTTATTTCGTACGGTTTCGAGTTATTTTCTCCGTGAGACTTTTTTTATGCGGTCCCTATTGACCGCATAAAAAAAATATTTTTTTAATTGTGTTGCGAAAACTATTTTTTATAGCCACTCGTGAAGTTTCGCGCGATTTTTTTTATGCATTTTCTTTTATGCGGTCCCTATCCCCCACATAAAAACAGGTTTGACTGTATATATTTTATGAAGTTATGAAGCACATTCTTCAGCTATGTCATTAATTTAGACAATAATTTTCTTTTGTTGAATCTGGCTAAAGTCAAATCATCATTTTTTCAGATGTTAGATTGTGTTATTATCTAGAATTTCTTTCAAAACTTAAATAATTGTGACATGAAGTTTGATATTCTTAAAATAAGAAATGTAATCATAATATACTGTGAATTTATAATTTCTTTACGTATCATTAATTATAAATTTGAATAGATGATGCAAGTCTTCCTGATATTCAATTTAAAATATCTTATATAATAAAGATAATAGTGACTGATAAACTATGTTAATGATGCTTTTTATTGATAAAAGCTTGATCTTTAGGAGTAATTTAGATCATGCATCAAATTGTTTTCAGCTATTTTATCGTGGTCAAGATTAATTTCAAATTTTAAATTTTTAATGTATAAATATGGAATATTTCAAAACAAATATTAATGTTTTTAAATTAATTATAGCAATAAAAAGAAAAGTATATTTTTATAATTTTATACGAAGCGAAGCGATATGATTCTCTTACCATCAATCAACAGAGAAAAATTTCAATGAAAATAAATATTCTAGGATGAAACATACAGTAGGATCTCCAATAAAGGTCACCTCTAAATGGCTGCCAGGTTTTCAGGAACGTTGAACAAAGTTGTATGCAAAATAACCTCTAAACTATTGATCACACCTAACAACGGCCATATTTTAGCGGCCGTTGTTCAGAGGTTTGTATTTTATTGTAAATTTTAAGCAAACAAATTGATTATATCTTAACCCCGCTCACCAATTTACAATTATTTATTTAAAGAATTCTATTTTGGGTTTACTGTATTATTAAATTGATTTATGTTGCTCGATTCATTTTGATAATTAAGTTAAAACTTAAGTGTAAGATTAGATTAGTTTTTTATATCAATTCATGATTAAAAGAAAGCGAAAAATCTATTCATTCGCGATACCTTTCTGATTTACACTGATTGTAACCTCTTTGGTTACGCAAGCGATCCCAGCAGTTGACGTTAAAATTTAATGCTTTTTCTACAGTAAAATCCAATTCCAAAAATTCTCGAAAAAGGAAGAGGATAGATCCAAACAGTTTCTTGCTTTAGAATACGATCTAATTCTTCTATTCAGGCACGGTTCTGAAGTTTGGAAATCAAATTCGTAAATTTGTTACAAATCTCTACAACTTTAAAAATGTGCACAAATTAATTCTTAATTTCTTTACACTTACGTCTTAAGAATTAATTTATGTAAAAGAGATAATTTTTATAATTATCTAATTTTCACATACAGTGGTAACTCGAATAACGTACTTAATCCGTTCCAGGTGCACGTCCGTTAAGTGAAACGTCCGTTATACGAAACGCATTTTCCCATAGAAATACATGTTAAAACATCTAATTCGTTCCGCAGCATAAAATAACCGTACTGTATCATAAAAATATGAACATGGCGTGCGTTCTTTTATTCCTCTGCGTAACTCTGCGCGAGCGACATCCGTTTAAAAATTCCTGCGGAACGCGTTCCTAAATTCCGGTGGGAGTGCACGCCGTCGAACGGTAAAAACGGCCGCTTGTAGCAGTAGTTTACGGAGAAAAGCAACAGGGCGTCCTCCATGGCTCAGATAGTTTCGTTTCCGGGTCCATTATGTGGTTTTATGAATGAGAATTTAGAAATTGTGAAAGCGCAAGTTAGCGCACGCGGTGATGTAAGTGTCTGTACGAATTATTTTTCGATGCTATTTCGAATGCTCTTTCAACAAATAATCCATTTTATGGTTAAATTGGGGCCCTTCTTTTGCCTTTTAAAGCTCATAGTTTAGAATTATAGATTCCTCCATCACGATACTATCGATAGTGCGGGCGCTACCATCTTTCTTTCATCGTGGTTCCTAAATGCCTACAAACAGCAGCGCACTCCCGTAGTAGCGGAGACGCAGAGCGACCGCTATTAAAGAACACACCCATGGACAGGGCCGGATTATCGAATAGGCAAAGTAGGCAAATGTCTAGGGCCCGTAATCCGGAGGGGCCCGGCTTCAGTGCAGAAGATTTCTCTGTTTCGATTTAGAAACTTGAATCGAAATTCGATAGGACAGAAAATGCCGTATTTAACAATTCTTACTAAGCTCCGCCCGACTAGCCATTACCTAAAAAAAAAAGGTCAACAGCCACCCGCGCGTCAGAAGTAATGTACGCCACGAGATCTCTCGCGTCACCTACAAATATTCCTAGGGCCGCGTCTCGTGGTAGTACTGATGTATGGATAGTTATAAGTGTAGATTTAGAAAATAAATCATACGTCGCGACATCGCATATTCGATATAGCGTTCAAGTTGCTCGAGTGCGAAGATATTACAATTCAATAGTGTTTTATAAAAGAGTTAAAAAGTTATGGGTGACACCACGATATCTGCACCGGGTGTCACCCATGCTAGCTACGCTAATGTCACATTATATAAGATTTGTTTAGATGCAACTTATTTAAATGGGGCCTCAATTTAAATTTTGTCTAGGGTCCGCTAGAGGCTTAATCCGGCGCTGCCCATGGAGCAGTCGCCAATTATGCCGGAAAGTCCGTCGTTCGCAACCAGTCCGTTGCTCGAGTCACGTAACGGCCAAACCGAAAGTCCGTTGTTCGCAGCGTCCGTTATTCGAGGCGTACGTTATACGAGGTACCACTGTAGTTATTTAATCATTTAAAATTCTTAAATAACTGCATTTACTCTCGAAGAAACACAAAATTGGTGCAAATATTTCAATTATATTTCATTAATCCAAGTAATATTAATTGCAATCCATATAATTGTCACACCTTTCTTTTAGTTCAGATACTAAAATTTTTGGAAAAAAAACAATCATTTCTTTATAACCACCTTTAAAATTACATCAGTTAGTCTTTGGTAGCCTTTCATTAAAGTAATAATAATAATTTAGACTATTAGAAATATTCTTTGGTAATTAAATATAGAATAAATTTAGTTACTAAGTACGTTGAGTAAATTATTTGTAACTTAAATATTTCAAAACAATCCTAGAATTTTTTTCGCA
This sequence comes from Centruroides vittatus, assembly GCF_030686945.1. NCBI lineage: Eukaryota > Metazoa > Arthropoda > Arachnida > Scorpiones > Buthidae > Centruroides > Centruroides vittatus. The sequence goes on along the minus strand of NW_027121909.1, from coordinate 2,528,639 downwards.
ATGTTTCCATATTTATCCTATACTAGAATGTCCAAGATTGATGTAGAAAAGGAATTTATGGATGAGATTAATTCGACAGATCCATACTTTTTTAACTACGCAGAAAATTTTAATTTTGAATTTCAGAATTAAAATCATTGATAACTCAAAAGGTACTTTTGATACATCTACATCAAATTTTTATTTAGCGTAATACACTTTTCTAATAGGCTAAATCATGGAAAAAGCTAAGGAATTTCAATTCTAATCTTTTCTACAGCACATAATAATAAGAAATTTATACATTAGGGAAAAAAACGTATAATGATTATATAAAAGAATTTAGAAACACAGATAAATTCTAAAAAATAGAGAAATAACTAAAGTCAAGCATTTGCAAAAAAACTGAACCAAAATAGCTGCAAAAATATTTAAGAAAATTACAAGCAATGAACAAAAACAAAATTTACAAACCAAAATAAGTCACTAATGATCCTTTTAGTAATTCAGAAGTCATTAATGATGTTTACATCACTTATACTCTCTGGTTTTATTTACTTTCTAACTCCTACATAAAGTGGAACAAGATCAAATTGAATACAGCAGTTCCATTAAAGAAATGCATGTAAGTTTTATCTCGTAAAAATTGAAGATTTTTAAATTATATTACATTTATTTATTGCTGTTTTAATTATTTCATGTATAAAAAATGAAAACCATTTATGAAAATTTATCATGTAAACTGTCATCATCTCTTTGTTATACTGTATATGTATGATGAAGCTTATTGAATTAAGCAATTGAACTTGTATCATTAAACTATAGTTGTCAACGCGTTGAATTGAAATTAATAAAGATTTTATTAAAATACGATTATTTTTTAAATGATTTGGTAATTATTATAAATTTATCCATATATTCCACATTAAAACCCATTTATTCAATAGTTAGACAGTTATAAATTCTGCATTATTTCATCATTGTTATTGAATAGAAGTTTTTGTTCAAAACTAAATTTGTTACATGTTAGATTTTCGTTTACTTTTTTTGTCTTTATAATTAAATTAATATTTTAAATTTTTAACAATTTAATATTGTCACTTTACGCGGCGATGACCAAAAATTTAATTTTACATAATATTCTTTTTATATGGTCAATTTTAGTTGGCATTTTTTGCATTGTAGGATTAATTGATGTAGATACAAATATTAAAGAAAGAAAGACGATGAATAGCTTTGTTGTTCTTTAGCTTTACCCTTTGAAAAAACTCTCATTCTATCACAGCAAAATATTCTCATAAAGTCATCTTCAAGAGACAAAAAAAGATTCAGAAATCCCTGTATAACTATTTGAAATCGTGTTTCTTGTATGAATTTTATTATCATTTTCAACAACATATTAAATTTTTATCAATAAATAAAGACTATAAAGAATGAATGTAATTGAAGATGACAAATAAAATTATATTTTCAATTATATTTATTATTCAAGGTCTTTATTTAAAAATTCAATATTTTATTAAATAATGATAATAAAATTCGTGTTACAAGCACAATTTCAAAATTGTTTATCTCTTGAATATATGCATTTACATCGATTAACTCCACTGAACTATATGAACGTGTAGTTCACAACCAATTCTCAGCTATAACCTCTTAATACAAAAATTTATTGGAAAAACAAAATTAGATGATAGAAGATCGTAATTTATTTAATTCTCCATTAGTCTTCTAACATTTATATTTTCGATCAGTCATTTAAAATTTATAGTACGGTATTTTAATGTAATTTCTCTGCTTGTTTGAAGCGTGATTTTCTTATTTTAAAAATTTAATTAATTTTATTTCTTTTATTTTCATTGAATAATGCAATCAGTAATATTAACAATAAATAATTGCAGATTTCAATTATACAGAACGATAAATTATAATTTACTTTAAATATTAGTTTTAAAATCTTGCAAAAAATGCCTTTACTTGATTATCAGAAAATTTTTACTAATTTAATTCTTTACATTTCTAAAGTACACATAATTATAAATAGTAAAAAAAATTAATTTTGTATTTCTAGCTGGAAAAATAATGATTTTACATTGTTTTTTTTAAATATATTATATAATTAAAATGAAAATTTCAAAGCATATCCATTTCTTTTTTAATCTAAAAATTCTATAAAATGTACAGAATATCACGTGTTCAATAGAAGAAACTATAAATGAAGTGTAATATAATAAAATAACGATAAAATAAGAATAGTATAAAAAATATTAAATAAAAAATAATCTTAAGTAAGTATAAGATATATCCATAAATTACATAACGCTAATTTTTATACGTTTCCACTACAGTTTCGCACTCTTGTAACGCTCCGTAACGCAGTCGCAAATACCCACATTCCCAAAATTAGGTAACGCATACCATCGATAAACTCGTTTAATTTTACATAAGGGATGCTACGCAGCACGGAAATAATGACATTTTTTGAACGTTACATTATTTTGTTAATTACATGTGTAAAGTATAAAGCACTGACTTAAAGAGTACAGTTCGCTACACAACATTTCAGAAACAAAAATGAATCATTCTGTTACCCAAGGGTTGAGTGAGACCTTTGCATTACGTAACGTTTAATGAACACCCCATCTCCTTGTGACGCATCGAAACGATTACCTGCATACCTATCTATCCATGCTTGCATTAAGTAATTTATAGATAGTCCCTAAAATAATGGAAAATAAGAAATACTTAACAACTTACTACAGTAAAATTTTGAATAGAAGTTACTTTCAGTTATTCTATATACATAGAACCATATAAATAAATGGCTTAAAGTAACTTTTACTAAATATTATTATTATTAAGTTTAATATATCATCTAATTAAGTGAAATTAATAATAAACATTTTTCAGTGCTTATTGCTATAAAAACTCATAACAATTCGTCATTTTAACAGTCTTTAATATATGATTTCCTTAAGAATTAATCCGTATATTTCTTATTATAATTTTAATTTATTTGATATTTTTCAAATAATAATTTACGTTATAATAATACCTCGTATTAAAGACAAAATTGATGCGAAAATTATCCGAGAAACAAAGTTTTACAATCAATAACTAGTTCTTAAAATATTTCTTATTCTGCTGATGTATTTTTCAAACTAAATATTTAAATTTATATATATTTTTATCAATTAAAATTACATAAATTTAGAATTTTTAAACAATATATCATCTCGTCTTTTTCAATTAATTCGTCAATGTCGTCTTAATATAATAAATTAATACAGTATAATATCCAATCACCTTAAGCCACACTTATGACTTATTTTTAAATGAACAATTATAAAACAAACAACATTTTCAGCTTACCTTTAATAAAATCGACAGCTTGTTCAAGACCGTAAGTATCTTTATCACAGTCATCCAGCACGTAAGCTCCCAGAGTGATATTAGGTAGGAAATCTTTCTGACTGTTGATCCAATCGATAGTGTAAAGCATGCACTCCAACGCCTGAATTCCTCCTTGGGGCATGATGGGGCCACACGTTAATAAATCTTCTCTCTCGTGCACCATCATTAACCCTCCTAACACTATATCACCTTCTATCTCCGCAACCCTCTTGATAGGCCACGATATGTTCAAGTTATGCTTAGATTGTGTCCATTTAGTCACCATACAATTTACTAAACCACAAATGAAAATGAATAAATGTATTGACTGATATGTTGAGATATTCATTTCTTCTTCCGTCTGCCTGAGATGCAGACATCTCTAACTCTAGCTAAACATTGTTTGACAACGTGAAGCGCTCTTATATATATAGAGTCAGCGATCCAATAGCTGATCAGTATTTCCACGTGATCGTATCTGATTGGATCATTTTAAATTCGAAAAAAAAAAAATAAAACTGAAAACATATTTTTATATATATTTATATAAGTGTAAAAAAATTATTATCCTGCGAAAAATTTTAATTTATTATTAAACACATTATTGATAATTTTTTTTAATAAATTTTTCTGTTTTTCCTGTTATTTTCATAAATAGAACTATAAATTATTTTTAAAATCATTACTATTAATTCTAAGAAAACTTTAAGCAATTAATATTATTTTAACATTAAGAAATTTATTTTAAGCCGGAAAATGTTAACGTTTAATTATGACTTTCATCAATTTTTCCTTAGTAGAATCATTTTCCAACATTAAATCTCACTTCCTTTCGTTTTCTATTTAATTAATAGTGCCATTTATAAAAATCTATAATTATCTCCATTAATGATTGAAGATATTAATATTTTATGGTTATTTCCTTGAATAATTTCCATAATTTGATCATAAAAATTCAATTTTCTCTCTTATTTCTCTCTATTTACTATCATTGAAGTTTAATTTTCTTATAAATATCATTTGTTTTTTTTTTTATATTTGACTAAATTTCTCAATAAAAATATTAATTCTCAAATATAAATAATTTTTCTATCATGAATAAAATAAAATTTTATGTTAAGTAAGATTATTTTTTATAGCAATATCAGTTGATTTTATAGTCGTTTAATGTACAAATCGATAGTCTAATTATGAGAATATTTTTTAAAAAATAAAATAAAATAAAATTCACGGACAGATCTAAAAATTAATAGTGTATTTATATTGATGCAGAATAAATTTTATTTAAAATAAAAATATAAGCATTTATAAACACGCTTTACTCAAACATTCTTTAATTTAAAAGAAATATTCGGTTCCAGTCGTATTTTCTTATATAGATATATAAAGATATTTATAAAAAGAAACTACTTAACGTTATTCTCATGTAACTTCATAATTACATAATTTTCTTTAATGTAGAGGTAGCTTATAAACTTGTTTCAAATTTCTCTGTTTACCATAATTTTATGGCATCTAATTCATCATGTTTACGAGAAGAAAGTAATTACTTCTAAAATAAAAATAAAAAAGTTTAAGATGTACAGTACACCAACTTAAAATTAAAATTATATTCTTTATATACTTTCACTGTCATAAATCTTGGTATATACTCATCCCTCACCATACAAGAAACATTCTTCGAATATAATGTTTGTGTCGCCATCTGTTGAGAGTAAGAGAAATATTTTATTATACTGGCTTTTAATTTTCATTATTCGTCTGCAACCATTCAATATGTGACAAGGACTGCAATTTTGGATCATTTCATTTAAATACTTTAAAGTGTTATTATTGCCGCTCTGGGGGACCCGGGATCAAAGCCTCAGGAATTTTTCGGGTGGTCCATCCGGATATGTTGAGCACCGTCCATCGCCACGCAGCCGCTCCATTGTGGGCCCGAACCCAAAAAGGGACCCTCTTAATGCTCACAAGGTGGAAAAATTTTTTAAAAAATCTATTTATATACAATTTTCGTATAAGCATTTTTTTTTTTTTTTTTTTCATACTTTTCCCACATGGAAGCCATATGATCTGAAAAATAAGGATGCTTGCACAATTTGCGCATCAATTATTAAATATGGCTGTTTGACACAAAATAAACTTAGCACAAGACAAATGACTGTTATGGCCATCAAATAAACAAAAATTGTTCTAAATACCGATACGTTAAAAAATACAAAATTACTGCAACCAAGATCAGTCAGTCTGATAAGATAATAAAATTCTCTGTAGCACAAAAACAACTCGTCACACGCAATTGCACTTTGTCTCCCAAATATCTCTTACTGAGACTCGAATTTACCTTGAAGTCACAAAAACCTCAGCCTTTTGGACTGCATCTATAGAGACAAGGGAAACCCTACAGGATCTTCTGAGACCGGATTACAATCAGAAGATTAATGTTTGTTAAAGAAAATTGTATATATGTATGAAATAATAATATTCTTATATATTATTGATGTTTGTTTTAATATCAACAGTAAGTAATTTTTGTTTTTAAGAATTAAATTTAGAAAATTATTTTATTTTAACTTAAACAATAAAAAACATATAAGAACTCATTCAAAATATGAAAGCTCATCATTGAGTACATAGACTTAGTGAATTACCAAACAAAATAAACATCGAATTGTCAAATTTAAATTATTAGTTTCAATTAAATGTAATTATTATTAATTTTAATTTTATATTATAAAATATTGATATTTATCACAGTCGAACATCCAGTAATGGGCATCTTCCAACAATGGCCGCATTCACACAGCGTTCATTTTTGCAGGAACATATGTATATATTATATTAGCATAAATACATATAACATAACCTTTAAACAATGGCTATTTTTTGTTCACGTCAGTAGCCGTTGTGTAGAGGTTTAATTATATTTGCAAAAAATTAATAACTCTTCAAAACTTTAACTTCTAAAGCTAAAATGAATTTTCAAAATACTTTTTAAATAAACATGAAGGATTTACAAATATAATTACAAAATTTTTAATATATTTTTATGTTTATTTAACAAATATATTTTAAAATTTAATTTAATATTTTTTTTAATATTGTAAATTTAATTTTTGAAAAATTTTAAATTGCTGTATTATTTATAACAAAAATTTTAATTTAATTAATGAATATAGTAGACATCGCTTATTATAACCAGAAATCGATTATTATTATCAATATCTTCGGTAAATAGGTCTTTTTATGCTTCGTTTAGTGCTAGCAGCTTCTATAACGTGAAATTATTATTATAAGTTATTGTTATCGTCTTAAGTGTGATTGTGACTTTTTTGGTTATGCATCTCCAGAAGTTGGCATTAAAAAATAATGCTTTTTTCTGTGGGAAATCCTTTCCCAAAAATTCACGAAAAAGAAGCAGATAGAACCAAAAGGGTTTTTGTGTTTTATTTCCTCTATTGATGTACGGTTCTAAATTTTGAAAATCAAATTTTTCACTTTTCTACGAATTTTCCCGTTTTAAAAATCGTAGAAAATTAAAGAATTTGATTCGTTCGAAATTACGGAAAAATAACAGATTCAGTTTTAAAATTTGGTGTAATATTGATGAAGAAATATAATAACTTCTTTCTTTTTCGAGGTTACGTTGTCCTTGAAATGTTTTTAATTCTCTCTCATATTGCCATTAAGATCTTTGTATTATCTTATAATATAATCGAGATGGGTTGATGATAATAATAATAAGCGCAGAGCCCAAATGGTTAGGAGTTGAAAGTTGAAATTGGTACACCGTTTGGTACGCCACGAAAATGTACACTAAAAGGGATTTTTCAAAATTCCACCGCGGGGGAGAGGGAGAGAGTTAAAAATTACTCTGACAAACTCGGCTTCTACTATATTATTTTAGATGCGATTTTTTGCGTTTTTGCGGGGAATCGAACATATTTTTAGACCCATCTACAAATTTTCTAATTAACCTCAAAAGAGGGGACTTAATTCTTGCACCTGATGAAAACGGATAAGATCGGCTGTATAGCTATAAAGGTTATCTTACGTAAGAGTTTATCACACTGAATGACCAATCTAACACATTTTAAAAATTCTTTATTCCTCTACAGTACACAATTTAAAAAAGTTTTAAATGTGTTAGATTGGGCACGCGGTGTGATAAACTCTTACGTAAAATAACCTTTGTAAATATAATTCAAATACTATAATACAATATAGTAGAAGGGTTAGAAGTACGAAATAATCTAATAATCTTAATCTTTGTAGTTATTTTTTGCCCGAGCAACGCCGGGCTCGTTTGCTAGTATATGTATATTTCTGTAGAAGCTATGTTTTTGATGTATATAATTTGTTAATTGCTAGATAAATATATAGTTTATCAAATGCTAAAGTACGTAATAAATATTATTACTTCAATATGTCAAATAATTTTAAATTAAAAATTATATAAGTTTTCGCATTAAAATGTGAGATGTTATTGCCACCTTTCTTATATCTCAGATATAGTTTAATACAATAACGTATTTATATCAGAATAACATTATTTAATATTTTAAGAACTATTTTATAACTTAAATTCTTCCAGTTATTGGCTATAATTTTCATATACGTACGTTTTAGGTTAATTTCTATCATCAAATAAGATTTATTATTCATTTAGAAGCTTAATTAAAAATTAATTAAAATTATACTATCAAGAACATCAGTTTTAAAACATGATTAGTTTAAGCAAAGTATGTAATAATGTAGCTAGTAAAACTAAATAGTTTGTAATTACAGTGCAGTAGACACTGTTGCTAAGCCCTATAAAATATATACAACTTCTGGAAAAAATTATGAAATCACTTCATTATGAGGATATTTTTACAGTGTTTTAAGCATGTAGCAAAGAAATAAAGCAAGCAATTCATATGAAGTAGTTTTCTAATAATAGGCAGACATTTTGTCTGTATTATGAATAGACACAACCAATGCCGAATAAAGCTAGACACCAACCAATTCGGCATTGGTTGATGTCTAGCTTTATAGTATATCGGGTTTAGCGATGTTGTTTGTATTATGAATAATTTAAACAATCAACATAACATTATGCAAATTAAATACATAAACATTTCTTAACATCACGTAGAAGAAAACTTATGGAGTCATCTTACATTTAGCGTATTTAAAAGATTGCTTGCTATATTTTTCAATACAAATTCATGCAAACAGTAAATCTTAATATAAAGTGAATGCTTGTAGCACTCAAATGCTTTACTCTTCTGTTAGTGTAACAAAAGCGCGTCATCTAGAAGAGAGTTATGCATTGAAACAATGGAAAGGATTGTAAAACTCCTAAACGAAGACAATTCAACAGACTGTTACAGATGCGGGTTGTCCACAGTCAGTTGTATCTAAAATTCGGTGCAAGTTTAAACCGGAAATATAAAATAAAAATTTAGGCCTACCCGAAAAACATTAAAGCGTCAGGATATAAAGCTAAAAGCAATATGTCTTGAAAACAGAAAGTGTGCAACAAAGAGATGAATAGAAATTGGAAAGAAGCAGGTGTTAATATCGTTGATAGAACAGTGAGAAATTATTTGAAAGAAATGGGATTTTCATATATAAAAGCAAAATAAAAACCAGCACTGACACCAAAACAAGAAAACAAGGTTAAAATGGACCAAAGCGAAGTAATCGTGAACTGTAGACAACTGGATGACAGTGATATTTAGTGGTGAGTTACGAATTTTCATTGGTTATGGAGATGATTTTGAAACTTTTGTCTGAAGCCATTTTAATGAAGCCTATAAGTGTGAGACCGGGACTTCACCCTCCCCCCGACAGGGAACTGGCTGTCGAGTTAGAGTCATCAAATCGGTGACTTATTTCGTAAACAGGACCGGTGTGGCCGAGGAACGGGATGCGAGACGATTTAATTGTCGCATTCCCGACCTAATTGACAGATCCCCGATCGTACATCGTGAGAACGACTGAGGGATAACTTCTGTCCCCCGGGGTAACTTTGGACGGTCACCTTACAGAGAGTTCAAAGCGGGACCTGCTGACACTCCTGTGGAGGGACCGGCGACCTGAATAGCTGCATCTTCTCCGGGACAGATAAATACACATTAGAGTAAAATTTACGGGTCTGTCATCCGGGGAAGGGCTTGACCCGACTTCGGAGGGAAACGGCCCGGACGGGGATGTTCGGCGATTCCGCGGCCCGAATCACGCCTTTGGCAACAGACTAGGACCAATAGAATTATAGAGGACCACCGTTCGGACCAACCAAAACCTCGGGATTTCGGGTAAAAATACTATAAAAGCCCGAAATCCCAAGGACACGGGGAGGTTGAGGTATAGAGTGCGAGATCGGACAACCTGGGATTGTGTCGTGGTCACTTCGGACTAAATCAAGACAGACTCTCTCCAAAAGAAGAGAAAACCCCGATTTTCCGAAGACAAATTCCATCACCCAGACCCCTCATCCCTTACGGAGACGACTCCACTTGCCTCGAGTCCAGCGAGAGCTTCTGGATCTCTCGACCACCACCGGAGGGGGACAGAAGACTTCACCGGACCAGCATTACGGGCGGAAACGAACTTTCCTCCGCAGAAACTACAGTACTGCTGTACGTCTTTTACCTGGATAGCCTTTGGCCTTATCTGTAAGCATGTCTTTGTCTAAATAAACGCGGTAAAATTTGTCAGTACGGTCTCTGTGTGGATCTCTTTGCGTCCAGCGAACCACTTTCCCCATATGTTAAAAGGCTTTCTCGCGTCATCCTGACAGATCGCGGACAAGGCGAGGGTCGTAACCTTTTCACCTAAGGTCGACCCAAAGGCGCGTAGAGTCGGACCCAAAACCCACAGTGATGTCCTCACATTGGTGTCGAGAAGTAGGGATTTAAGTCTCCAGTCTCCACTGGGCAGGGATACCCTTACACGTAAATCCTCATATATGGATGATTACCTAAAGAAAACAACAAGATTTCTTTAGTTATTAATTGGGGTTGCATGTTAACTAAAGGACCAGGCGAGATAGTTATTATTACATCAATAATTAATGCTCAAGTATACGTTGACGTTTAGAGAACTTTATTATTCTATCCAATGAAAATATGTTAGGTTGTGTTGACATTTTTCATGTTGACAATGCATCTTGTCATACGGCTCGAACTGTTAAAAATTTTCTTCACCAACTTTCTTATACTATTATAGTTACTAATAGTGCTAGCTGGAAAACGGAGAAATACTAGTCATTCGTAGAAACCTTGTGTGCTTTGAGTCGTGCTTGCGTTTTAATTTCCGCTGTGAGTCTAACCCCTGTCTCTTGCATTATCAGATAATGTAAACCTATTTTAAACAGATTAAATTAATAGTAACCACCCATATCAAGCTTGGAAAAGTGGGAAAATTAAAATAATAAAATTGAAAATGTTTATGTACGCTATCCTACTAATACAAGTCTATTAAAGGCCTATACAATTTTTCTGCTTGCGCCTCATTTATTAATGTATTCCCAAAATAATTTATTATTGGTTACGTGACTGTGTAATTATACATAACAATTCTATAAATTGTGTGCTTTAATAAAGATTATAAATTTCAAATTTTAATATGTGCCTGTTTATTATTTTAAAATAATGATTATATTATATTACTTTCGATTTAAGACACTTTCTACTTTTAACAAAGGGGTTTTCAATAATAAAATTTTAAAATACATTTATTTAGTTATAATCAAATAATTTATTAGCGTAAAAACATTAATAATATATTTAAAGCATAGTATATAATAAATAAAAAAACTATAAAATTTTCACTCTATACAGACTTAAGAAAAGTGACAAAGAATACTCCGAATTTGAAATGTATTTCAATTTTAAATTCGAAAATATGTGAAAAATACGTTATAATTTCAATTGCAGCGCAATATTTTTAATAAATGACATGTTATATTTTATTATATTCAATAAATATCATAAGAATACAATATTAATTCGAATTAATGTTTAATTCGAAGCACAAAATATAGAATAGTTTTTTAAATAATAAGTTACGTTATAAATATCATTGTATACTCTAAGAGAATTTTGTGTATTAGTAAATTATTATAATCATTTTGAGACTTGCCTAAACTGATAACAATAATCTGTTATCGTTACAAATAAAGAAAACTACAATTAGTAAAAAATTCTGTTTTATTGTTACACTCATTAAGAGTATTTTAAGACAATTAAAACTATATAACTTAAAGCTTATTAACTATTATTATTATTTTTAATTCATTCAGTATTGTTTACCTGTTATGGCTTTTAACAACAGCTATTTTCTTTTATCCGCACGCAAAGAGGCGGTCGATGATAATACTCTTCTAACTGCTTCTGTGTACAACAGTTTATCAGGCAACCGGCGCCATCCGACCCTCCCTATTAATTTCATAAATATATTTTACATTCATTTACTCTTTTCCAATAAGACATGTTATGTTTCTTTTATATATATATATACTAGCTGACCCGGCAACGCGTTGTTGTGGCTCAAAATGTATCTATTATAAATGTATAACACTTCCCCCGTGGAGGGAATTTCAAAAAATCCCTTCTTAGTGTACATTCTCTTGACGTACCCTATTAAAACGCAATCAAAAACGCATCTAAAATAGTATAATAAAAGCCGAGTTCTTCACAGTAAGCCTTAATCCCGTCACTTTTCCCGCTGGGGAATATCGAAAAATTCCTTTTTAGTGTATATTCTGTTGACGTAACCTATTAAAACGCAATTAAAAACGCAAAAAACCGCATGTAAAATAGTATAATAGAAGCCGAGTTCTTCACGGTAAGCCTTAATCCCGTCCATCTCCCCCACTGGGGGGAATTTCGACATGTATATTATATAAAAACACGTGCGTATTCGAATGCAACGTTGTGTCAAAATTTCAAAGGAATCGGTAGGAACAAACGAACGTTATATTTTATTTATATAGATAGATAGAAAATGATCTGCTTCAGTCCATTCTCACAGAAAAGCATAATGCCTGACAGAAAAGCAAACTTAGGTCGTCGGAAGGTAGCGCCATCTGTTGGACATAAAAGCCTTAATCCATATATAAATATATTTTTGAAAGGGGGGAAATGGTGTAGGGGTATGAAAAATAGATAGTAGCCGATTCTCAGACCTACTGAATATGCATATGAAATTTGGTAAAAATCGGTAAAGCCGTTTCGGAGGAGTAAGGTAACTAACATTGTGACACGAGAATTTTATATATAAGATAAATACAAAACAATTAATTTCGCTATAAATACGTTATATCGGGTGATCATAAGAAATGTTTATTGCAAAGGACTAATGCCATGAGCAATCCAACTTCTTACTGCTTTGCTAAAATTGCAACTAACATCTTAATCATAAACATTTACTTATTACGAACTTGAGGGTTATCATATGAAACTCTAAATAAATAAATCAGTCCAATATTTGACGTTGTCAAATTTACATTTAGGCTGATTTATTTTATTATATTTTTTATTCATAAAAAGAAGGGAAAAGATACGATAATTTAAAATGACTGTAAGGAAAGTTAATCCCCTAGAAACAAATAGTACATACAAAACTTAAATGCAAACAAATATAGTTTTTGTCTGGTAAATAGTAAAATATACGTATAAAAATTTTCATCACGATAACTGATTGGCTTATTCAGTTAGAGCAGTATATATATGATTACCTTACAATCTAATAAATAGATATTGCTGGAGGAACACGAGTAAAATTCGGCGAAAGGAAATAAAAACTGTCAGGCGGAAGCAAATCATTTAAAAAATCGATAATATTTTTATCGATTTTTTAAATGATCTGCCAAAATAAATTATACGTTTATGTAAAGAAGGAAATTCTAATTGTAATTGCAGAATGCCAGATACGTTATTTAAAAAATAAATCGTTTAATTTATTAAACACAAAATATACTTTATTAAAAGTTACTTTTAATTAAAAGGAAGCTGACGTGCTATATCAATGAAAATTTAGAACGAACAGTTCCCGTCAAGTTTAAGTGTAAATTGAGTATTTTTTAAATTAAATCTTTTAGTAATTCTGTGACATTCTGATATATTAGAACGCTAGCAGAACCTGACACATGTAATAATAATTTATTCAAATTATCTTCCAGGAATTGTCAGACTTTTATTTTTGTTTATTTATTTATTGTCAGCTTTCCAACATGTAAAATAACTTAATTCGAAAGCAATAATTGATACCAAAATCGATTATTTTCGATGCTTGTGTGACAAGTTTTGTTCAGTATAGAACGTAGTAGACTGCCGATGGCCGAGCTGCTAAACGATCAATCTATCTCTCGGTGGAAACCGAGATCGAACAGATGGGTCCAAAAATTTCAGAATTTTTCGGGTGGTTCGTCACGTTTACGTGGGCTTAATTTCCCTGTTTCCATTCCTGTCCACTCCCGGAAAAATGATTTTTTAATTAAGAGAGAGAGACCTATAAAGTAAAGGCGCAACGATTTCGTATTAGCGAAAGAATTATAAAATTACGCTATGTAGGCCTATACCAGTCACAAAACTTTGATATCATATTGATGAAAGCATACATTAGAATTTAAATTTTTTTCTCTTAACATAAACGGTTACCGTGGACTTATATTAAAAACCGAATTGATTTGGACTAATAAAATCAAATCAAAATATGTATCAAAGAAAGAAATTCCAAAACTTTTTCAAAATTTTGTTGCATTTCAATAAGACGTGTTGTATTTGAAATATTTTTGATTCCGTAGTGTTCTGCCAGATGGAAAAAATTTGAAAATTTACAATATATAATGATATAAATTAAATATACAATTCAAACATTTTAAGCTTAGAAGAGGAAATAGTAATTAATCGAAATATACAGTGTGTTACAAAAAAGTATTCATTCTGGAAATGGGTGATAAAACTCATCGAGATAAACATAAACTGTAGAATAACGGATTTGCAAACTTTAGTTTAGTAGTTACCGGTAGTTACCAAAATATGATAGGTTAATGTTGCAAAAAAATGACTTATTTTAGAATCCAATGTTGCCACTTTAAAAGGGAAAAAAATAACCACAGTGAAAAGCTTATTGCCCCTGTGATTATTTTTTCCGCTTTGTGATTGTTTTTCAATCTGCCCTTCTAAAAAAAATCAAAAGAAAATTCAAAATTAATTAATTTAAAAACCGTTTTACTGATTACTACATTACAATTTAAAGTTGCTGAATTTTATTCAATACATTGCAACCATACTGCCAAGGTAACGCGCGACCACTACGCTAAAATCGCTCACCATTTCCCATTTTCAGTCATTGGTCAACACTCGGCAGGTCTGTAACGGCGGCCCATTCGGGCGTCGTTTGACAAAAGGTTAATCTCTAATATTTCGACAACTATCGCGAATTTGCAAATATGTTACTCCACATTTTTTGCTTATTTCCAGAATTGTAAATTTTTTAAAACACCTTGTATAGAAGTGCGTTTATTGTAAACATTTTGAAACGAGCTAATAGAGTAGAGTATTGATTATCCGAAAGTTAATAATCAGCCATCAGTACAACACAATATTTATTCTTCCGAGGAATCTGATGCTTTATCTTCACCATAATATATTGCTAAGCTAACCAAATCGTAATATATTGTTACGACAAAGTGCTGTAGAAAAGTGTATTAATATTTATCCATCTTACCACAAAATCAGGAAAGCGAAGAAAGTCATCAGATACAACTACTACTGAGACAGAAAATGGAACGGATATCAAACTTCAAGCTTTAGTGGACCTAACGACAGAATGTCTTTTTATGACGCTAACAGATGTATTAAATAGTTTTTCTCTAGAGGATGAATGTAATTTGAAGAATATTACCAATACTTATAAGTGAGGTTTGGATGGCGATGGAGGACAGAATTGACAAACAAAGAGCTTCAGAAGAAAATTTTGAAGACTAATATAATTACAATGCCTTTGGTGGATATATAAACTTTTTCTTACGACAAAAATGAAAAAAAAAAAAAATAATAATAATAATTTTGTGGCAAAATCCTAGACCAAGTTCTACCGGATATTGAAGACAACTCGTTTTTGCTTCGTAATGTTAGGTAGATTGTTCATTTGACTCGATATGGTAACACTTTTAAGTTGACTTATTTTATGTTAAAACATTACAGACCTTAGTATCTATTTCGATAAACTCGTGATTGAAAGTAAAATTTTTATATATAATTTCAGTACTTTGTGTTTCATAAATCTGTTTTTTGATGTGAATAAATTAACTTACACTTCCTGGTCGGTTTCCTTCAAAAGAGGCAATGTAAACAGGAAATATTTTCATTTGACCTAACGACTCTTCATTGTCACTGTATTCTTCACGTAGTGTATCGAATGGATATAAATAAACAGTAAACGCACATGACTAAAAAGAGTTAGTGTCAACAAGAAAAAAAAACTATTACCGAAAGATTTTAAAATGAAACTGATTTTCTTCTAGATACTCCCAAGCAAGATGATGATAGTTCGGCAAGATTTTTTCAAATACCATTATTACTGTCGACACAGCCGGCGATACAGTTTATACCGCCGGGGCAAGTCATGCAGTTAACGTCCCTTTTCCTCTACATAAAATGAAAAATATTTTGTTTTGAAATGACATACCAATTAGATGTGCCACACCTTGCTCCATCAGTCAATATTCAACTCGCGCCGTGTAATATAAATAAAAAAATATTTTAAAAATTTTGGGTAGTTTGTATAAATTTATACAAAATGCCCAGTTTTCCCATAAGGTAGCGAGGGTCCTGAGTGCTGAGATAACGAATGTTAACAAAAATCTAATAGAACGGTTTTGTTATGTTACAAAAACAGGCATCCGGCTACGAAATTGATATATGCAAATTCCAAATTTACGTGAAGAACATAGCAGAGTTACTGTATATGTGACTCTTTATCGTTGGTATCAAATGCCAATGATTCTTTATAAAATTTCAATACACGGATAAAAAAAAATTGAATCGTTATTTATTATTCCAATAGGACAATTGTTCTAAAAAGTGCAAGAGACTAGGCACAAAGAATTCAAAAAGTTTCATGAGAGTTATTCCTGGAAAAATTCTAGAATAAACACCAATATTGATATTCTACATCAGGGCTGTCCAACTGGCGGCCCGCGGGCCGCCAGTTGCGGGCCGCGGGTACCGGCCCGCAACAGTTGCGGGCCGCGGGTAGTTGGCGGGCCGCCATACTCGCGGGCCGCCAAATTATTTTTACGGCCCACGAGTACATTTTACTATGAATAAATTTATGTTACTAAATTATTATTATTAATATTAAAATTATTTTACTATGTGAAAATTACGGCCACAATGTTCTCATTAATATATTACGAATATTTTAAAGTTTTCTTTTTAGTGTAAATAAAATATTTTTTTAATTAACATAAACTGACTTTTCATTTATCAACCTTCTTGGCCCCCGAAATGTTTGGTGAAGAAAATATGGCCCGCGGGCTATAATAAGTTGGACAGCGCTGTTCTACATAATACTTTAATTTATTCAAATCCAATTATTACAAATTTTAGGTCACTTTGCACGAAGAAAAAAACTCCATTAAGCGACATTTCAAAATTATTAAAAGCGCCAAATGTAACTATAATACTAGATGACTTCGAATCTAACTCTGTAACGTCGATATATAACAGGCATGGGCAAATGCGGCTCTTTTTGAGTTACGTGCGGCTCTTGCTGAAAGTGTTAATTTCTGTTTTTTATTAATATTTTTACAATTTTATTTTTATAATTTTGTGAAAACATGTTTATTAAAAAAATTCAATATTTGTTTTATTTTATATTTATATTATATAATAAAATCGCGTGCCTTACCATACTATCCACCACGACAGTACAGAACTGCGGCTCCCATGCATTTTGCAAAACCTACATTGCGGCTCCCAATGAACTCTTGCTTGCCCACCCCTGATATATAAGTTATTAGTTGATATGATATGTAGATTAGTGTAATAAATAATATTTTTATTAGCCTACATAATGAAGTCCAGCTAAAATTGAGACCTGTGCGTTCTGGGTAAACCAGGACCAAATCCGAGCGAGCGACTACGGGAATTTTTCATATAAAGTTTGCTTGGGATATGCCAGGCCTCGTCTCTCATCAACCGGTCGTCCCATGATGGATAGGATTACAAGACTCTCGCAGTGCCCACAGGACAGAGAGTTAAAATTTTGGCCATTCCGCCATCTGATAATCTATATTAATTCAACGTAATGTATAAAGTCAGTGTGCGTGATTTAATTATATTTCATTTAATAGATCCAATTTAAAAGTTTTATACGAATTAAAACTAAATAATGAACAAAATTTATTAATATAAAAATAATTATAAATAATTTCTTATTTATAATTACTCTTAATTTTTAAATGATATAAATGTTTGTTAATAGTTAGGTTGCGCTAGAGTAGCGGCTTGATCACTTGCAGAAGGAAATCCGAAAATTCCGAAAATGTTGCTCTTTTTGTTTTCTTCTTAAATATGTTTGTTAATCAAGTATTGTAATTTTATTCTCTTGGTTAGAACTTACGGCTTCGTTAATTTAATTCTACTAAAATGAATTTCCGTCTACGTAATCCTAAGCCTAATGATGCAAGTGTTGGTAAGAGCTCCTTTATAATCCATTTTTTCATAGAGATTTCGTGTTTTTTACTGCTTTTCTCATTTGAAACTCCTAATTGATAAATTCTATTCATTCTACAGCCGATTCTACTCACCGTTAATGTTGAAACCACTCAAATTCTATACTGTGTTATCACTAAACTAATATTTAATCTCCTTAATTTGATATAACTTGTGATAAGTTAATAATATACTGTAAAGTACGATTGCACTTTGAAATTAACAATAACAAATTTGAAAAAGTTATATTATTAAATGTCAAAGATAAAACTAACCAGTTTCTAATTCAATTGCTACTTATTATCTATTTTTTTCACAAGAGTTAAACTCATTTTAGTCTATTTGAAGCTTTATTGTAGCTGAAATTTACTCATGTTTTTAATATAGAGGTTGGTATTAAATTTTATTAATTTTTCAGCAAATTTCTTCAGTATTTGATTGATTTAAAGAGTAAATAAATATAAAAGTTATATATTTATATTTAGTAGTGTAATGAGCATTTAAAAGGTTGTTTGCCAGCCACACCCTCAATTTAATTTATCAATCATGATGATATAGATGAATATTTTAGTGAAACATACACATACTAATTGACTGAAAAAACTTTGTTAATTTATAAAAATTTATTATAAAATCCAGTTTTTTTTTTTTTTTTCATTATTTAGTAGTAGTAGATTTTAATAGGAAGTATTTATTTTCACTAGGTGAGATCATAGTAATGCTTTTTACATTTTTCACTATTAAAAACAAAATCATGTTTGTTATCTGTGGTGTTTTGTATTTCCTCTTATTGTTTTGTTGTTTCAATTGTACTTAAGTTTTGGGTTTAATATTTAAACTGTTCATCATAAAGATCATTAATTATTTTGGTTCAATTATTTCATTTTTTCTTATTATGCAATTCAAAAGAAAAGTGTAACTTAACTAAGGTGACAAACAGATTTTACAAATATTTTTTGAAAATCATGACTTTACTAAAGCAATGTCATTTATCAATTTATATCGCTTACATAATCAGCATAACTTAGATGGCTAAATTAATAAGTTCTTGTTGTGTTTTAGAGGATTTTTATTTTTAAAAATTATTATGAACAGGAATTTCATTGTATAAAATATTTTTTTTTAATAATATTTAGTTGATCTATTTCGAAAGGTTTTATAATGCTAAACAATGTGAAAGTAGAGTAATTTGAATTTAAAATGATATGTGAGTATAAAAGTAGCAATAAATTATATTAATTTACTTTTAAATTATTAATTCTATTATATTTGTTTCTGTAATTGATATTTTACTAGATTAATCTAGTAAAAATAAACTCTTATATTCTTAAAAATAATGAATTTTGCATAACATTGTTATAATCATAAAAACAATTTAAGAATAATATTTTATTATGAAAGTGATATTTGTTTTTAAAACACTAAAATAAGTCATTACAATATACATATTTATATATATTTCTGTTAATAAGCTTGATAAAAGACATTCTTAGACACTAAAACTGTCTTTTATCAAGTCCATTATGAGTTCATTCAGGTCAACAATGCTGCTTCTAAGTGATAAGGGTCAGAACAGATTCTGACATATCTTAGTTGGATCATTCATGAAAAATTTTCTAGGTTTTTTTCTGACTTATCTGGAGTCATTTCAGGGCCCTCTGACACATTAATTACTTCTAAATATACATGAAAAATTTCACTGTTTGATTCATCAAATGATTTAAACAATAAAATTGCATATGAACATATGTTCAAAACAGCATAGTTGTAATAACTGTTGAAAATGACCATTGCCAAATGTAATACAGGATCCTATCCTCCACCACACAGATTGGTGCATATATTCACAAATACAAGGGGTGTGTCAAATTATTTCACAGGATACAGCAATGTGATTCTGTAATTCATCAACATTTTCAATGAGGCCACATATTAAACATCCTGTAACTAAAACCATTCCATTTTGAACCTATGTTCATATACACTTTCATTGTTGAAATTATTTGAAGAATCAGTCCCTGCAATTTTTCACATATATTTAGAATATTTATGTATTGTATTTACTCGGGTATAAGATGATCTCACATATAGGACGAGGTGTTACTTTAGACATAAAAATAAAAAAAATTAGATTTATTAATACAATTCTAATTTTATTTCATTTAATCACAAATAAAATATTATCAAATGCATGTATTAAGGCAAACGTGGTTGTTTGCCTTAATATGTGATGAATGGAAAACAAAACCAAAACATTATAATGAGCATGACCAGAAAAAGTTTATTTTTAATGATTCAGAATGTGTTAATATTTATTAAAAATAACAACTTAACTAATATAAAATAACTACATTTATAATCATTGCAAAGTGACCTGTATTTCATTAATGTTTTTATAAATAACTAGAAACTATTTTCTGCAAACGAATGTGATGCAACACAGCTTTTAATTAATGATGTAGGATTAAACCAATAAACAAAGGAAAGTGTGTCTTAATTTGTTTACAGTAGGTGCCAACTTATAAATATACTGTAGACCTATAATGACAGCATGAAGTATACACAGTTCACAGGAATTATTTCAAATGCAAAGTGTGTAGCTCACGTGTATAGGACGACCTAGGTTTTTGAAGTAATGAAAAATGAATAAAAACCTCATCTTAAATGCGAGTAAATGCAGTATATAAATACAGGTATACCTCGCCTTATGTCGGTAATTGGTTCCAGGAGAGGCGACGTAAGTCGAAAAACGACTAAGTCAAATTTACTTGTGTAGTTACGATGTAAGTCGAAACTATGGTGGAAAATGCCAATAATGAGCCCTTAAAGACTGCTAAATAAGACAACACAGAAACACAGATGTTTTCATGTTTCGTTCTCTAGGATTTATGATGATTATATTAACATTTACTGTAAATGTACATATTTTAATATGATTTTATGCGCTTTCAATGCTTTTCTAATGATATTATGACTTCAATATTTGTGGCGGACAGATGTAAAGTCGAATAAAATGACTTAAACATTGATTCTTAATGGTTTACATCAACTATACAACATTGCAAGTAAGGGAAACAGTATGAGGATACACTGTACATAGATAGGTAGAAGACATAAGATGACACAATAAACTATATTGTATATTGAAGTAAATAAATGTTGAAATTGTAGTTTTTTTAATATTGTTATAACAACAATATTAAAAAAACTACAATTTCAACATTTATTTACTTCAATATACAATATAGTTTATTGTGTCATCTTATGTCTTCTACCTATCTATGTAATTGTATCCTCATACTGTTTCCCTTACTTGCAATGTTGTATAGTTGATGTAAACCATTAAGAATCATTTTTTAAATTTTATTGTAATTTTTAGAAGTACAAAGATAAATTTAGTAATCATTTTGTTTTAATCAAGCATTTTTGTTCTGTAATTGTAAATAATAAATTAATTTAATCATATTTTAAATATACAGTGTTTATTAAATATTTGTCATAACAGAAAGTTGGGGCATACTATAGATTGCACCCTATGGAATTTCGGGACTTTGAGTATATATTTGAACTCGGGACTGAGACAAGTTCAACTGTACCCTACTTTTCCACCGGAGACGAAAAATAAGAAAGTCATCATTCTTTTTTAATGTTATTGTGCAGACGACACCATAGCTGCTAGTACCGCCATCTTGCGGTAAAGTCTGCAAATCATGACGTCGGACTACGGTCATCTCCCGGAGGGATAGGTTAGGTTTGTTGGACAAGTTGCAATAGCGGCGCATAGTACTAGCCTACTGATAGCAAGTGCGTGAAAAGGGCTTAACTCCAACTGCAGACGATCAGTGTGCTTGTGGATAAACATCTGCTTCTGTTGAAGGTATATATAGCCGACTTGTCAGACTGCCTGTTAAACATGCGATAGGCTTAGTGGAGAGAGCAACACAACTCCTGATCATCGTGCAATAGCCGGAAAAAAGTATGATAACTTTCTTATTTTTTGTCTCCGGTCCAAAAGTAGGGTATCGTTGAACTCATCTCGGTCCCGAGTTCAAATATATACTCAGTCCCAAAATTCTATAGGGTGCAATCTATAGTATCCCTGAAAGTTGTCTGGAAAATTGAATGTTTATGCATTTTTCTTATCTTTGGTGGATAAGACAATTATGGATTTTCAACATTATTACCTAATTACAGAAATAAAAGCTAAGAAAAATGCATAATTGAAATATGTTTAAAATAAAAACTATTATTGTCTATCAACCTGAGAGAAACTGAAGGTATGTTAGTTACATGATTTGATCTTACAGAAAATTATTGAGCTGCAAATTCATTAGAGAAACAATCTAAAATACATCTAGATTAATTTTTATTTATAAGAGTTATCTAACCAGCATTTTAAAACAGTATTAATGATTTAATGCTTTTATTTTTATGAATTAATAAGTGCAGTTTGAGGCAAGAATATATTAGTTATTAGTTTTTCACTTTTTTCTTTTAGTGTTATGAATAATATTTGTATAATGTGACTAATAAACAAATATGCTTATTAAGCTTAATACATTTTCAATTTTCATGTAATGTTTTCTGTTACTTTGAGTTCAAATCATCTCTGTTCAATTTTATTCTGTTCAATTCAATTATATTCAGATATTTTTTGATGTTTTGTTAGTGTTTACTTATTTAGAATAAGGGAATTTAAGCATTTAAATCAGTTTGCATATATTACTTTCATTGAACATTTTGAAAAATAAATACTATATACAGTCAAACCTGTTTTTATGCGGGGGATAGGGACCGCATAAAAGAAAATGCATGAAAAAAAATTGCACGAAACTTCACGAGTGGCTATAAAAAATAGTTTTCGCAACACAATTAAAAAAATATTTTTTTTATCCGGTGAATAGGGATTGCATAAAAAAAGTCTCACGTAGAAAATAACTCGAAACGGTACGAAATAACTAGGAATTGCTTTTTTAACTCCTTGGGCCTTTTTTTGCAACACCTAATGGGGAAAAAAATCCTCTAAGAATTTTAATTTTTATATTAATTAATTATTTCCACTTAAATACGAATCTAACATTAAAAAGTCAAAAATAATCGTTAAATAATGATTTTATTTGATAAATATAGCTGCAGGAAGTGTTATTTCATTTAACAAGGCATGAAATTTCACACCTGCAGTCTAAAGCTGGAGGGGAGCTGGAGGGAGCTACTGCATCTGTTCAAATATAACATAATATTTATGGTTTTTATGCTATTAAAATAAGAGGGAACCGAAATAAACGTATGAGAAAAAAATTTTACTGAATAAAAAATGAAAAAACTGCTGATGTCATAGAAAACAACCAATAGAGTTTTTAAAAATTTTACAGGAGTCAATTATGTTCCAAATTGATTGAAATTTTCATATACCGCACAAAAAAATCGCACAAAACAAAAGGCACAGAAAAAGACCGCACAAAAACAGGTTTGACTGTATATAATATAAATAGGCTATATCAAGCATTTTAAAATATACAGGAAATTGTAATAGTCCTTGTTTAGTTTGTAAAATTTATAAATCTTAAATTTAAAACTTACAATAAAACTTTGTTAAACTTTTTTTATGCACTCCATGTTTGTTCTTAAACTTCCACAAAGCCATCATTAATATGAGTATATTGTTTGAGCTAGTTTTCAAACTCTGAAAACAAGCTGCTTAGTGATTGAATGGATTTAATTTGCAATCCTAATGCTAAGATCCTTCAAAGATAATAGCTGATATAGACAACTGTTTTCCCATGATCCAAGTTCCATGATGATAAATTAGATAAATTGGTCAAAAGAGATCTTTCTCTACCAATCCAATAGATGAGAATTCACAAAACTAATGCATAAAAAACTTAAATAATGAAGCTTTCAAACAGTGTTTATTTTAAATTTATAACATTTATTCATCTTAAAATTTAAAACTACTAAGAACTTTCAGAACATACTGTATATACATTTTATTATTGATTTTCATAAAATCATCTTAGTTGTACACTGTGGAAAATTGCAAAAACTAATATTCTCGCTAATTGTGGGTGTAGGTGAATTACCACATGGGAAATAGACACCAAGAGACAAGTTAACAATAAGTTTATATATATAGCATAGAGATGATGATACAAATATAGATATATATGGTTAAGTTCACAAAATACAATTTCACATGCACCTGAAGTTCTCACCGTTACAATATTATAGTCACAGATGGTTTAACATGCCGTAAACCAATTCGTCCTGAGAACAAAGAATTCACGGTAGAGACGAATATTTCACAATATATATTAACGTTTTTTTATAAATACTCAGCGACACACAACACTTGAAGGGCACTAAAACATATACGGAACACACGTACTTGTCCGAGACATAGAAATGGTCGATGGATCACGATTCCAATTTTTACCTTATACACCTGAAAAACTGTCCTCGTGAAAAGCTTATCGCACTAGTCCGTATGACTCACCAGTCTCCCAAAGAAAGGACAAAAAGCCCCAATAGCTGGTTGGTGTCGCCTTAAATACCCCTTTCGGTGTACATGACAGGTTGCCAACCATCATACCTCACAGCCGAAAATAGCCCAAAAGAAAAGAATAATAAATGTATGTGTATATATATATAACAGACGGCTGCAGCCACACAACACTAACAAATATGCAATAATTTAAAAATAATAGGATTAGTAGTAAATTTGCTAATCAAAATTTACCTTATTTTACATAATCTTGTCAAATGTAATATTAAATTGAGAAAAAAGAAAAATTTCTAACATGCAGAAAATAATAAAAAGCATTGTCATCCCTAAGGCTTGGATTTTTAACACCTAGAAAACAGCAAAATAAGCAGTTATTAAATCACCAAAAACTGAAAATATGACCTAAAAAAGACCTAAAATATTCAGAAAATAAGCATTAACTGAGGTTAATTCAGATTTCTTTTAATCTCCGTGTTTTAATTATCAACTTTCATACATGACATTGTTAGACTTAATGATTGCACTGTATTACTATGTACATATGTAAATTTTCAAACTTGAAAGATTAACAGTTCTCTGCCAGTAGAACTTTGTCTGAATGATCTTTGTATATCACATGTCATCAGGGATGCTTACTTGAAAAGGCTGATGTCACTGCTTGAGAGCTCAGATTTGTCCTCTTCATATGTAGCTATTTCTTTTAAAAATGGCTTCGGTTTTCTCTTTGTTTTAAACTCCTTGTTTGTTGAAAGAATTCTTTTAAGTTCTCTAGAAATGATCTATGCTACTGGACCATTGGCTTGACATAGGTCCAAATGAATTTCAGCTACAGTCTTGGGGGCATGACACAGTTGAATACCTACAGTTTCCAACCACGTAATTGCAGTTGGCAGTCTTCCAAACTGAGATTTAAGATTTACTTTTCTGGAAAGTTGTATAGTTATCCTTCTCACATAGTTAGGTTATCTGTCTTAAAGTATACAATTGATTGGTTTGATTTTATTCAGTTATGGCAATGCAACATATGGGTGATCTGCCAAGGAGAGAATGGCTTTTGGGAGGTCTTTTATGGAAAGCTGTTTAGATGTTACTAAAGTCTAAGCCATGTGGCCAGTTCTATGCCGAGGCAAGAATCCACAACTACAACCAACTACCTGCGTTCAGTGGTTTTATCCATTTGGCCACTGGTAAGCGCACATAATTGAAGGTACACGAAATTTTAAAAAAAATTAGTATTTACTGAAGGTAGAAGTGAAGGTTCTGTCCTTATAAGTTTCCCTTTCAAAACATGTGCCAAAGCTTTGTTTTAAGCTCCTCCCAGGATCAAGCCAACCCCTAGTATTGTGACATGGTTGGACAAAATTTAAAAAAAAAATACTTGACAGTTTGCACAAAATGTGATGGAAAAAGGCTACAAAATCCCCAAAAAATAAAAATCATATTTTGGTTTAAGACCTATACCAAAATTTCTGCCAAAATATGACTTTATAAGGCAGTTGTGCCCATGGATCGCGTTTTGTTCATTTCATGCCAATGTCATGAAATTCTTCATTCTCTTGCCCCTCACTTTTGTTTTGGGGCCATTCCTTAATTGTTCAACCTCCAGTCAACAAGACATGTGACTGTTTATTTGCACTCTCAGCTGGCTAAGAGCCTGTGGAGTGCGCTTTTTGTATCATATGTTTTTGCAACTTATCCTTTTCACATTTTTACCAACATACCATACTGTATATTTTAATTATCATTTTTCTAATAAAAGGCTTTTAAAAACCTTTCATTTATACTCTACATTACTTAAAGACCAGAAGTCTCTGTCAAATCAGACTCATAAAAAAATGAATTTTTTTTAAAGTCCAAGGCCAGTCATCACAAATTTAACTAACTAATTCATGGAAAACATACTGACAATGTAAAATGCGATTATTTTATAATTTGTTATAATGGTAATTTTGGTATATTTTACAAAATAATTGTAATCACTATCTTGCCAGCAGATTAATGGATAAAACTATAACATCTTAATTCTGTCGAAAAACTACTTTATGCATGCTTACACCACTAATTATTTTATTTAAAAAATAAATAAAAAAAAATCTGAAAGTTTATTTTTCTTAATTTTTTAAATAAGTAATATTGTTACAAGAGAAATTAAAAGTAACTGATAATTTTAGTTTTTTTTTTTTTTTAAATTACAAATATTTGACTGAATGACTTCATATTTTTCATTGAATAATATTTATTCTCAAATATTATTCAATTATTCTCAAATATTAATACCATTATTTGAGAATAATATTTATTCTCAAATAATGGTATTATAAATTTATTTCATCTAAATGAAATAAATTTATGATACCATTATTTGTAAATATTTAAATTTAAGTTACATAGTCTTGCAATAGTTATAAGGTGATTCAGTTTTTTTTTCATTATTTAATAATAATGAAATAAAAGAAACTGATACATCAATATGGTCAGATATCATACTGATTCAGCTAAATTTTGCAATATTATAGATGATAAAAAATTATTATATGAGGTAATATAGGTACTCTTCACTTTACAACTGAGTTTCGTTCCAACGACTACGTCGTTAAGTGAATTGGTCAATAAGCGAGGAGCTTGCGCCAGGAATATAGGATCATTGTAAAATTATACAAATTATGCACAAACTTCAAATTTATTCATAAAAAGACATGCATATGTACATATTATCATATGTTTTTTTGGTTATCTAGAGCTATAGAGGGTCCAGGTAAGGGAGATGACGACAATGAAAAGTTGTACCGTCAAGGGTGGAGGTTCTGGATGTAACAGTCGAAAAGAAACTCGTGTGGTTTGCTTTGTAATCTTTTTTTTCTTGATAAATTTCTCTACAGCACTTCAAAAGTTCACTCATCCCACATTCAACTTTACTAAAACATTCAGTATTTGGATCCATAGCCTCAAGTTCCAACAGTAGGTGCATTAATTTTGGAGAACACACCAGCTAACCCATGTACCATGAATTTCTTTTTCACTTTTTCAGTTCTTTCCTGTTCTTCCTGTTCCAAATGCTGCATCGCTTCTAACTCTATTAAATCCTCATTTGTTAGCTCTCCATTGGCATAATCCACTAATTCAACAATGTCTTCCACTTCAACATCTAAATTAAGTGCATTGGCAAGGCCCACAATTGTTTGAATTACATCAAACTGACTAAAAAGTGTATAGTAAGCCTATAGTATGCTCAGTTCGCATGTCACCAATTGCCACTGATCAACACTCAAGCTGAGAAAGGGGATTCCCCGAATTGCAGGTTGAAACTTGATTAGCCATAAGTGCGAGTGGTCGTTAAGCAAATAGGTTGTAAAATGAGGAGTACCTGTATATTTTCAGATTCGTTGTTAAGGATTTATATAGATAGGTTCTACCTATTTGTTGATCAGAATTGGTTATACAGTAAGAAACTATTGAATAAATTGTAAAATTTCAAATGACCATAATGCACAACAACTCGTTCGAAATAATTTTTTTTTTAATTGGTTGATCAAATGAGCATATAATTTGCTACTTTGCCACACTCCATATACTATTACTTATAAGTTTCTTTTTCATTTGATTATCTCATATATTAAAGTGCCCTTCAAGTATATTTATAGATTGAGATTTAGTAGTAGTTTAAGAATTTAATGTATCTAAAAAAAGGAGGCAATTCATATTTAAAAGTCCAATTATGTTCACTGATACTTCTATGTCAACAAATTAGCCAATCCACAGAAATGTCTCAACTATTCTTCTAATTTTATGTTAGCATAAGGATGTGAGCTTTAGCTATTTATATATATTTTGTATATAATTTTTGAAAATACGTCGGATGGCAAAAGTTTTTTGTAAAAATAAAAAAGACACAGTTGTTCCAAAAAATTCTTTTTAGGAGATCACCATTTATTTTTCATTCATATTCTAGAACACTGTAGACGACCAGACCTTTCTTTGTAGGCTACTTAGCTGCCCGGTTAAAACGTTCCTTAAAAACATAAAAATAATCCAATTAAAATTCAAAAAACTTTAAAAATTGGAAATGGTAGATCTTATGACGTCTTTAAATTCTCATCCTTATCTGTTCGGGAGTCTTGAATCCTTTATATCCACTTAGAAATAGCGCTGGAAAATGTAGATTAGGCTTCAACTTCCTCTGGTGACAAATTATTACAGTGTAATTTTTGAAAATGCATCAAATGGCAAAAGTTTTTTGTAAAAATAAAAAAGAAATATATAATTTTTATTTTTTGAAGGTTGATTTGTTGATTTGATTCATACATCAATGTATGTACAGTATATTGATGTTGGTGTCACATTGTAGAATTAGATCAGATCAATTTTATACAGTGGAACCTCGGTATACGACTTTAATCCATTCCTGACGTTTGGACTTATACCGAATAGGACTTATACCAAACCAATCTTTCCCATAAGAAGTAATGTAAAAATGATTAATCCGTTCTTATGTAAAAAAAAACCCTCTTGATATGATATCTTAATGGGGTTGTAAAATAATTTAAACACTGTTTGAGCACATTAATAAAAAAATAAATTTTATTATAGATTTTTAAAGTTATTACAATATATTGTATTATATTATTTAAATCAAAATCAAATCAAAGCTCTCTTTAATACTAATAATCTGTTTAGAAATTGATTTAACCCCTTTTGCAACGTTAGCAGATTTAATAATGTCTTTATTTTTCACGATTGTCGATATCGTCGTTCTCAGAATACGGTATGCAATAGTCAAATCTTGAACACCTATGCCACCTTCATATTTCTCAACAATCTCTTTTTTTAGTTTCATTGTGATTCTAGTCATTTTTTAGTTTTCTGTTACTTTTCATTTGCCTTTTTGCAATTCATGATTAATAAAAATAATAAAATTTTACTTACAAATTAAAATCAGAAGAAATTTAATAAAGTTATAAACCGTGGGACGCGAACGTCTAGTCTGGTCTAGTACACCGATAGTGCTACTTGTTCATAGATGGCGCGTGTAATTGAATTAAGTCGTATACCAAACAAAAGTTGTATACCAACCAAAATTTGTTTCGTTCAAACAGGATGTATTCTGAATTGGACGTATTCTAAAGCAGACGTATACCAAGGTTCCACTGTATAATGTTAAAGTTATGTGTAAAATGTAACAACTGCATATAAACTATAACAATTTTCAGTGTCTTGAATGAAATGATCCATGATGATACACTAAAGAAAAAACATATAATCACTTTGTTTATTAAATATTAAGACAAATTGATAACATTACTTTAGGGTAAAAGTTAATTTAAAGGAAAGTTGTATAGATTACTCCCTATGGAATTTTGGAACTTTGAGTATATATCTGAACTCAGGACCAAGACGAGTTCAACAATACCCTACTTTGGACCGGAAACCAAAAATAAGAAAGTTATCATATTTATGATTTCTTGTCTTTCACAATGCATTCTATGCCATTTTAGAGTTTTCCACTAGGTGGCTCTGCTTGTTGTTCAGTATACATTTCTGTTTTTTTTCTTTTGTTCAAGAACTATCGTGAATCAATAACTAGTGAGAAGTGTGCAAGATATATATGTATATGATATATATTTGACGAAAACTATAAAAAAAAATGATACATTTAAAAAAATTTTTTATGAAATTTTTTCGTCAAAAGTGCAAATGGTTGTAAGTCAAGGTGTTAATCAAGTAAGTCAAGTCATAATTTGAGAAGTTACTGTAATATTAAAACATGAAAATTAGTATACAGTATTTAAATTTTGTTAGTTATTTTTATTTTTGCATTCTATTTGTAATGATAGTTGTTGTAATTGCATGCTGAAAGTTCTTACTTTATAAAATTAAAGCCTCAGTTTTGATTCCCCATGGAAGCTCTATAAATCACATTTGCCTCAGGCTACAGCAGAGAAGTAGGGATTATAGTGTCTTATGTTAAATATATTAATGATTTTGTCTTATGTCTAATGACCAGCTGTATAGAATGCATTAATGAATTGAAGTCAACGAGTCACCTGTGCCTTGTACTGTACAGCCCTGTATTGAAATATACTATGAATCACCCGTAACTTGTAACTCCTAGCAGCTGCCTGAAAGTTTATCTACTGATCCCATTAACATGTTAATTTAAATATATGCTCTCCACTTTCAAATTAGTAGTGGCTTGCCCCTGTACATCATACTTTTCCTTTAGCAATTGAGTCGTGCCAGTCATTTGTCTAACTCCTTTCAGGGAAAATTTTTTAATTGAAATAACGTGACTTCTGGTTTGAATTGGAAGTTCATATATAGTTAATCTGGACCTCCTGCCCTTAAGCTTTTCATATCTGGTCTCGGCTTTCATCTATCTAACTACATCCTCAAGAGTAAGGAAGGATGGACAGACATATGACAGTGGGAATTTATACGTCTACAATTTTTTCAAATTGCACCCCAAAAATTAGGTTTGTGAATTGGTGTTTATATATACATAGAGAAACTTTCATTTACACATATGTTTCCAGCCTATTTTATAGACCATCTTCAATTGTAACCATTTTGGAGTACTGATTATCCAACATTCCAAAATAGAACATCAATAAAGCTGAAATGTTCAAATGTTTACATTTAAATATATTTATACAAATACGAGGGTCATTCTAAAAGAAAAGAACATTTTGATCTGACGAGCCATGCAGTTCTCCCACCATCCCCCACCGCTGCATCATGGACCTTCCCATTTTTTCCTGCCAGTCTGATGCTAACAGAGAGCTGCAATGATCATTTACAGTTTTATAGTGTGACTGAAATGTGTGACAAAATTAAAATTAAAGATCTCGCCAAGTGTGAGGTTCGTGGTGTAATATGGTTTTTGAATGTGAAAAAAAGTCCGGCCTATCAAAATTTACGGATAGATAACCGAGGTTTAACTGACTGTAAATTTTTACCAACTATGCTGCACCATTCAAAACGAATGGTGGGGATTATTGTTCAGAGGCATTGTGCTTCTTCACAATAACGCACATTCGCATACTGCTGCGTTGATGAAAAACTTGCTTCAGCAGTTTAAGTGGGAAGTTTTTGAAATCCTCCTTATAGTCTGGAATTGGCTCCAAGTGATTATCATCTTTTCTCAAAACTGAAGGATTTTCTGGCCGGGAATCACTAAGGAAGTGACAATGAACTGAAAGAGGCTGTTAATGACTGGTTCAAGAACTTTGTGGTAACTGAGAGTGTAGAAGGCATAGAAAAGCTGGTGATACACTATGACAAATGTTTAAATTTGTATGGCAACTTCATAGAAAAATAGCTAAGGTATCATATGTGTTGTAAAATAAGTTTTGTTTCATTATCTTAAATAAAAATATCTAGATAAACAAATGTTCTCTACTTTTAGAATGACCTTCATATATTTAAATGTGTAAGATAGTTATAATGTATTTAGTGACTAAGTAATTATTATAGAGGCTGTTAAATGTGTGATTTTGCATTGTCCCTCATTATGCTTGCAGATAATTTAAATAACAAGAATAAATATGCATTTATTTCATGTAGATTGCATAATTTTTCATTTAATAAGAATGTTTTAAGTGATCATTTATATTTAAATTTTTCATGTATTTTATCTGAAAGAGACCAGAATATTGATTCCAACTTAGTGGCCAAGTAGATAAACTAGTAAACATTAGTTTGTGCTTGACCAATGAGCTAGCCATAAAGTTTTATAGGTTTTCTTCACCTGTCACACCAAAACAGATTCGGTTCTTTTGGATCTGGATCCGTTCATTTAGGTATCACAGGTGTCTTCTAAAATTTCTGATCTCCCAGGGGAGTATCTCCTGGAAGATCGATCACCATGTGTTGCATTGTCTTATTTCATTGATCCAATTAAATGGTTATAAAATAAATATTTGACATACAAATTTAAATACAGCATGGTTATAATGTAAAACAAATGAAACATGTGAATTTTATAAAATACAGAATAAACTGGAAGATGCTAATTCTGTAGTAATGAATCATTTCTGAAATGGAATTGTCATATAAAAATGTTAATTTTGTAAAGTAGATTTTGAATATTAAGAATTTTCATGTAAACCTTTGTAATATTCACAAATATCAATATATCAAATCTTGAAAATACAGTATATTCTGTATATACACAATCATTTTTTTACAGATATTACCAATGGTTGTCTAATTTTATCAAAATTAGTTCATCCCAAAACATGAATTAAAGTATACTTATAAAATTTTACTTATTGTAATTAAAGTTTTATCTTTAGTCACAGTCATCTTCAACATTAATAATATGCAGTTATTATCAACATTAATCAGTGCATTAAATGCTAAACATGAATTGCTTTGTCATTTGTTTAGAATATAGCAGTTTAATGCTGGCATCCTTTCCATCAATTCTATGCTAGCTATTAAAGACAATACTGCAAGAAAAAAGAAAGCAAATGAATGACAGTGGATGAATTTATAATAAATATATATATAATTATAATTTATAAATTATAAAAAATTATTATAATTTTTAAATTATTATAAAAAATTATTATAATTTTTTATAATAAATAATTTTTTATATTTATAAATTATAATATTTATTATAAATATATAATTTATAATAAATCTTAAATTAATAACTTAATAATTAATTTATAAAATTTCTAGTGATAAATCTTTGAGTTGTGTGTTTTTAATTGTTTTAATATGTACTTCTATGCTGGCTCTCCACTTAGCGTGATCACATTGCCATTATCTAATGATTCATAGTGACATAATCGCTGTCCTACATGCCTACATACTTCGCATGAAATAGAGGGCTGTTTGCAATAAACTGGAAAATTTTTAAAAAGACAATGAATCCAAACGTCACTATTGTGAGTACTGCATTTATTGGTATTAACAAAATAAGATGGAAAGTTATAAAGGAAAAAAAAAGCAGAGAGACATTAGTGGTTACATCTAATTTTATGACAGGGCAATTTATGGACATTCAGATACATTAATCATCGTAAATTTCAAAATTTCAAAAATTTTATTAAAAAACTATATAATAAAAAATAAGTTCATATTTTACCTATCATTAACAATTGTTTGTGTATTTCAAATACTATATAGATTTGGAAAAAATGTCTTGTTTCTGTAAATATGCCATTAGCAATAGCTGCATATCCTGTTGATGTTTCACTGGCTTTTCTTTTTAAATATGTATCCTTTAATCCCTTCCATTTTTTGTTTTCACACTTTCAACTTAGTTTTATATTTTTTAATTTAATTTTGTACTTTTGACAAGACAGAGAAGACATACTTCTCTATAAAATTGTGCTGCTGTCACAGCTGCACATCTTAGAAGTATGGAGGAGTACATGTCAGGAGTTGCAATTTGGCACAGATTATTTGGTGCCCAAATCATGTGCACATAAAATAAACCAGACTTGTAGGTAGTCAGTGAACCAAGAACTAGGTCAAAAGAAAATATGAAATGCTGAGACTGTTTCTACAAACAGGCGCGAATGCGAGATTTGTGCATGCGATGCTCGTACTCTCCAAGACATAGTCTTGTCTGAAAAATGACTTTACTATTTTACTTGTATTTTTTTAAGTTTTAATACTAAAGTCTTACCTGATGGCATCTGATATCCTCCAACAATTTTTTCACAGCTGTATCACACTATCTAATATTTGCCATTTTTCACTTTTGTTCTTCTTTAAATTTCCAAATCATATGGTATGCAGTGCTAAGGAACATGGGTAAAACTATGATGTCATGTACACTTGGAATTATGGGTGTTGCAAGCTGATTGGCCCCAACAGAATTGCTATGTGAAAATATACATTGTCCCACTACTCTGTTACCAAAATACTTCAACGCAATTTTAAATGTAAGATGATTTTACTGTGCATGAGCAGTGGAAAAAGCAATTGAATAGTCTTGAATTGTCTCAAAATTAACACTAAGTGGAGAGCCAGCATTAATGTCAGTCAATAATTTCCATTAATTGTAATTGTGTTGTTATCAGTTATTTATCATCATCAGTATAAATGAGAACTAAAATGAATTCATTTAGTGTAAATCAAATGTAACAAAATTGTGATTTCATTGATATTATAGTATTTGAAGCCATTAACTTATTATTATAATTGTTAGATGCCATATACAAGGTAATACAAACACCTTTTTGACAATAATTTACTAAAATAGATAAAATTTAGGTGATCCTGTTGATCAATGGTTATAAAACATTTTTGGAATTATAGATAGTAGAAAAATAATCAAATTATAATCTGCAGAATGTAGATTTTAGATTTTACGTTTATAAAACATTCTATAAACTAATTTGGAAGCTGTTAACAATTCCAGAAATTTATTACATTTTTTTTTTTATCAAAGTAAAATGTTTTGGAAATAAACATAATCCAAAAAAAAATTAAATTTTCATTATTGAGTTATAAAAATAATATAAATATTTAAAGTTCTGAAAAATTTTATTTATTTATCAGGTGTAACTTACATTTTCAACCAACAAAAAATGGAAATGCCAAAACAAAGGATGATATTGAACTTTACTTTTTGAGATTAATTTTCAAACAGATTTTGGTAACTGTCATAGCTTAATTACATCAGATACTTCTGGAAAAAAAAAATAGATGAACATCATTGTTTGCTTTCATACTTTAAGAATTGCAAAATTACAGGTTCAGATTAATTAATTGCCAAAACTTTCTGGAAATTACTTACTTCAATTTATTGATCTTTGACATTTAATTACTCTCAAGCTAGTAAATTATAATTTGGTAATTTTTAAATACAAAAATGTACAATAAACTTTTAATCAATTTCCAACAATTTTTAATATATTTTTTTAGACAACTGAATTTTAAGGTCAAATTCCTCATCCCTAATTTTGTTTTGCTACTTTTAACTTTTAATATTTAATTTAATTGTGGTATTATGATTTTAACACTTCTACAATAATATTGTAAAGATAACTGAATTTTGTGAAATTTTTATTTGAAAATGATCCATGATTCAAAATTTTTCATTACAAAAATTTTTATAACATTCTGTCAATTTGAGAATTTAAAGAATGATAGTAGGACATCATTTAAAATTCTAGATAACTTCCTACCTAAGATTTTAAGATCTACATTGTCACAAAAGTATCTGGACACCTATAAAATGAGGTTTTAGTTATATCTCATTTCTCACATGAAATAGGAAAAAGAATAATGACAGATATGGAATCTTCAGACATTTTTACACAAGAAAAATTATATACATGTGCAATTATATGGATCAAAAAGAGAAATATAATTTTATTTTAAACTGAAAAGTTTTAATCACAAAAGTATCTGACAGAGAAAATAAATAATGAAAAAAATATATATTTCATATATTAAAAAACAAGTTGGATCTCCTTTTGCCCTGATTACAGCTGAATGACTAGGCATTAATTCATCCGATTTTTTTTGTAATTGTTTAAATGTAAAAGTTTGAAACAATGTTTGGTTTTGGAATGATTTCTTAAATTTAGTTAAAAACCTGAAGATGGACTATGGTAATAGTTTGAAAACATTTGTTAAATAAAAAATTTTCTCTCTGAACCTTAGGTGATGTAATAAGATTGTAGTCTCTCTCTGTGGATACACTTGGTATGAATAGTTTTGTCTATTACATTCCAAATTCTGATGATATTTTTCAGAACAGTTTTGTTTGTTATTGGTTTTGTGAGAACCTAGTGGCCAATATTTTAGGTGATTAGAAAATTTTAAAATTTTGTTAAACAGGAAACATTTATACTAGGCACAAACAAACTTTCTTTCAATTTCGGAAGAAGTTCCTGAGGAGAGATGCTGATTTTAATATCAACTGTTCAAGGAAGTTCCTTGTTGCTTCTCTCCTCAGGTGACTTGAATAGCCCCAAATGATTGGTCAGACAAATATCCTATAAAAAAATAGGATCAACACCAACTCCCAGAGAGCTGGATTTGGAAACATAACTTCCAAGAAAGTTGGTGTCCAAATAAAAAGGAGTTTTCCTGCCAAATACAGGAAAATGCTGCCAGCCCAGTCAGCGACTCAGAAGAAAAGAAATTATATTGCATTTTCTGAAATCTTTTAACCCTCTCTCTTCAATTTTAGATAAATTTGATAAGTCAGTAAAATAGCTAAGAAAAATATACTTATAGTAGATTTATTCGATAAGACCCTTGATATTTTAGACATTGTTTAAATCAGTGGTTCTTAACCTTTCAGTGATGACGGACCATTTATCAAAATTTTTCTCTTGCCATGGACCACGAGCTGTTTGGCAGTAATATAAATTCTTATAAGGTTGTTCTATAAATTAAACATGTATAAAATTATTTGAAACCAAGAGTATTATATTATTTGCAAAAATGTTACATATATTATTTTAGTGCAATTTTTGTGACTACATAGTGTTTACCAACTGCTGGATTCTTCGTTCTTCGTTCAGTGCTACTCAAAGCCAAATGCATGTCAGCACTGGCTTCCAATCAATTTCAATGTTTACTTTTAATTATCAAAAGCACTGAGAATCCTTGCTTGCATAAATATGTGTTCGAAAATAAAGTTAGGTACCGTAAAGCAATTTCTCGAATTTTAGAGAAAGCAATAGCTTTATGGCTCCAAAAATCTTCAAGATTAATTCCTGTCTCGAAAGTATCCTTGCAGTTACTATCATGTTACATTTCAATTAAGTCTTCTTGTATTTTATCCGGCACCTCAGAAATGTTGACTATGAAAGGATTGTGGATCGGTTTCCAAATAATGCCTTCCAGGAGGTCTTTTAAAGGAAACTGATTCCTATTCAGCTGTCACAAACGTAGAGAGAACCCAGAAAACTCTATGTGCCAGTGCAACGCAGTGGGAACCCGCGACCAAACTCTTGGTGTTTAGCGACAGAACCACTCGGCCACTGCTGGGCATCTCAGCACACTGACTGTCAATAATTGGGTTCAATGTATCAAATGCAGAAAAATTCTCTCTTAACTTTGCTGATTAATAGGTCAATTTTAGCGATAAACGTACTGATTTTATCTTCAAATGCAAATATATTGCTAGTGCCTTCCAATTTCATATTTCCTGACTGTTGCAGTTGAAGGTTCAATTTATTTAGTTTGTGCAAAAAAATCCACTAAATAAGCAAAATGTATTTGAAATTTGAACTGACAAAACTCTTCGTCATTTATTTAATAATTTTAGGCTGACTTCACGGACCACTTCAGGTGCTTTCAGGGACCATCAGTGGTCCACAGACCACCGGTTAAGAACCACTGGTTTAAATAAATATGTTTTTATATATTAAAAATGTTTCTGGTCTAGTTCTATTGTCTTATCCATGAAAGATGTCAAATCTCTCCTGGATTCATAAGCCACTCAAATCTGTATAATTTACAAAATATAATTACTAATGATTGCCTTAAGTATTGGGCTATATATATATATATATATATACTCATCGGGCTTAGAGATGTTTATTATTTACAAAATATTGTGAGTTAGGATGCGATTTTTTTTTCTTTCCTAACTGGCATCAGGAATCTTGACGTTAAAAAGATCTTGACAATCTTTAAACAAAATAAAATATTTCCATCCTGAATCTGTGAGTGTGGTCTCAGATCCCTCAATCGCACATTCCTATTATAATTGTTCATTCTGTGTGATTCCATAATTGCTCAGTCAGATTGAGATCAGGTTATTGAGACCAAGGAAGCACTTTTATAAGGTGCCTATCATGAAACTCATTTTAAAGTGTGCTTTGGATTATTGTTATGCTAGAGAACAAACCCTTGCCCTAACTTTAATTTTCTTACTGATTTCTGAACGTTTTGATTTAAAATTGTTTTTACACATGTTGATTTATTATTCCATCAACAACTTCCAAAGTTCAGTACCATTTGCAGACATACTATCTTGTACCAGCACTGAACTGTCTCCATTCTTTTAGGCAATCATTTGAACCAGAAACTTTGAATTTGGATTTGTCCAATCACAAAACTGAATTCCAAAATATTATTGGTTTTGTATAAAACTCTTTTGCAAACTTTTTTGCTGATTTTTTTTTTTTTTTTTTTTTCCTGCTGATGAATGGTTTTTTCTATTCTTTTTTTTTTTTCTTAGCCATATAACTTCATAGCCTCTTTTCCTTAACCCGTCATCATGCGTCCACGGTCATTTATGCACTAATCAATTTTTAATTAGTTTGCGTAAAAATTTCAATTGTTTGAAAAAATTACAACCTGACTAACTTTTCTTTAATTTTATGATGTGCAATTCAGTTTTTACTTAAAGCATTTCATTATTTGTATTTAAGACATGTGGTCAAATCAGCACTGTGGCGTGCATGAACTCTGGTTTCAATTTTCAAATTTCCTGCTGGTTACTGTTACTAATTTTAGTAACAGCAACCGGCGGCGCACACTTGTTCACTTATAATTGCATTGTTTTAAAGTGAATAACTTCTAAAGAACTCGAATTTGACCCAGAAATAATTTAATTTTTCCATTGATAATTTTTAATCCTTTTATAAACTTTTATGACACCATGTCCCATATAATTTTTGTATTTTTCTAATTTTATGGATATAAAAATGAGAGACAACTGTAATAAATAAAATTAATACATTTTGTTTATTAAAATTAAATTCATAAAATTTCACTCACAAACAGTCAAGATGCAATGCAGGCTTTATTTTTATAATTGCTTTTTATTCATACTAAACTACTGAACCTGTTACCGGTGTTATTTGCGTGAAAAAATCTTCGTGAGCATCAAGCAGACCTTCGGCATGGGCGGTACACTACGGCCCTAACCACCTTTGCATCTGATCCCGATATAGAGCCGGAGTTCGACAAAGCTGACATCATCGACACTACGCCCCACCTGGAGCAACTAAAATGGCGGGAAGCTATATCCATCTGTAAGGCTAACCACCGGACCACATGTATAAATCGGAAAGATGAGATTAATCTTTCTACAGCGTGGCAGGCTCTTATAAACAACGATCTATAAATAGCAACATCAGCGCACGAATGCGCATGACCACCGTAATGATCGTTTCTTATGCGAGTTTCACATTTTTTCGTTTAAACATCTGCGTTTCATTTTTAGTTTCGGTTTTTTATTTAAATATCTACGTTCCATTTTTCAAATTTTTTCGAAGCATTTCGTTGGAATTTTCTCTACTTGAAGAAGAGCTGTTTGGAAAGCTCAAACGTTTGTGAAAAGAAGATTTTTTCACGCAAATAACACCGGTAACAGGTTCAGTAGTTTAGTATTTCATCCCCGGTGTCGGAGTGAAGTTTAATTTTGCTTTTTATTCAGACACCACCTCTGATTTGATCAAGAAATGTTAATCGAACTTTGAAACCTTCACTTGTATTTTCTCTCCATGTGTTTTCAACTGTCACCTAAACACTTCTAAATTTTATGGCCATAAGGTGATTGTTTTTCCTTCTCCCTGGCCATGCTGTTTTTGCATTTTATATAAATTTTCTATTAAAAAGTAGAATAGAAGTAGAACATCTTATTATTGTATAGACATATTTTCTCTATTACCTTTTTTCTTCTGTTTTTTCACTTTTGAATTAAAGTCAGTTATAGATATTATTCCTATATAGATTGTTTAATTATAATAAACATGCATTATGTCTAAAATTACATTAAAATAACACACACTAATTAATCTTTGAAATGAAAAG
This sequence comes from Centruroides vittatus, assembly GCF_030686945.1. Classification (NCBI taxonomy): domain Eukaryota; kingdom Metazoa; phylum Arthropoda; class Arachnida; order Scorpiones; family Buthidae; genus Centruroides; species Centruroides vittatus. The sequence goes on along the minus strand of NW_027121909.1, from coordinate 2,488,307 downwards.
GTAATTGAATTGAGTCTTGCTGCCATCTTAATTAATGTGTGACAGTTTCTGAGCATGTCACATTGCATCAAATTAAATAATTCATAAAAATTAAAATAATAAATATGTTTATAAAATAATTCACCATATCTGTTCACAATAATAATGTAAAACACAATGTACTTATAGATTAGCATTTCTGATAGTAATTAATTAATTTTTGAATTTTATTATATTTTATATATAAAAATCTAAAAACAAATAAATGCATAAAACTTAATTTAAAAAATATCGGCAACTTCAGACAATACAAAGATACAAGAAACCATCAAAAAAATTTAGTTAATAGTAAATAAAATCGAGGAAAAAAATAAAACTTTTAAAGTAAGGAAATTTCTGTCTAAAAAGTCAGGTAAGCAATCACGTGTTTCCCATTTCCCCACCTTGTGTAACCAAAGCAATTGAAATTGAAATAAAAGCCTAAACTCCAGTAGAAGTAAAAACACACATCAGCGCATGTCTAGGACAATAAACTTGAACAGAAGCAGAGATGAAAGATGACATCTTGTAATTTATGCTAATTGCCTTCTAATATTAAAAAATTAAAATCTTCAATAAATTATAGTTAAATTAAGATTTTTTTGACTGAATTCAATTAGAAATGTATTGAAAAACTGAATTAAAGTAAAAATACCGGTTTTTTGACACTAAATTTTTATTAACTAATTTTTTAAATTGGTGCCAGATTGACTGTGGGTGTGCCATTTATATTTGGCTGTGCACGCACTTGACAACAGGTTAAAATTCTTTCCACACTTTCTGCATATACTTGTGCTCCAGATTCTACAAAAACCTCAGCAGCAAGCTTAGCAACATTTATTTGTAGATTTTTCTTCACTTTCCTGACGATGCACATTTCTGTCTCAAGATAAATACTTCAGGGCATCCAGTTTGATTCTTATTAATTATACTATTTCATGTGATAAATGAGTTATAATTAAAAAATTTACATTTTATAGGTGTCCATATACCTTTTGTGACATAGTTTATATATAAAGCATGATTTAAGTGATTGTATTTAAAATTCTGAATCCTTTGTAATGTAGTTTTTGATTATTCATATTATCACTTTTTTCATTTCCTATCAGATGCATTGTGATGCAATTGTGGCTTTTGTGTTGATCAGTGTTTTCTTTACCCCTTTTTTATGCAAGCCAGCATCTTAATGGTGTGCATGCACACCTGATACTCAATCATTTAAGTGAAGTTTAAATAAATTATAGGCTATTGGAATCTTATAACACTTTTAGAAGTTTATTGTAACACACTGGTAATTTTATGAAAGCCAGGTTGAAAACCACTTGTGTAGATCATTCAGTTGTTTGTGTGAAAAAGTTCAGTTGCAGCATAGTTTTTACTGAAACAGCTTTATTATGTTCGAAATTATTTTTTGAATATTTTTATATTAAGTACACAATAACCATAAGTCTTATTAAAATTTGTATTCTAAACATTCAATATAATCATTAATAAATGAAATCATAACACTAAATTAAAGCATAATAAAGATTAATTTGAAGTATCTAATTTGATTTGCAAAACTTTTTAAACTCATTCATCGTATTTGTTTTTTCTTGTGCAATATTTGATGAAATAAAATTGCTTCTCTTACATTTTTCCATTTACTTTCTAAAATGATTTAATACTTGAGATCCAAACCCAAATTTCCTGTTTGCCATGCAGTCACATTGCCAGTTATGCTATCTCGACCACCATCTGATCTCGTCTTCCAGAGTTAATTAATTCAGATATAATCATATTGATCATTCACAGTGTGGATTAGGATGACTGTAATGCCCAATGTCCTTTTTGGCTCTCAGCTGACTTTTAATCTCATGAGTGACCAGTATGGTTATATCTGAATTAATTAGTAGCTCTGGAAGAGGGGATTGATGGCATCTGGGTAACTGGTAATGCAACTAACTGCATGGTAAACAGGAGTTTAGGTTTGTATCCTGCTCTGGGTAAATTCTTTTCTTCTAGAAAAGTCTAAATTAAATTTAAAAATTAAGTTATTTAAAACTATTAAACTTATCAAGAAAGAGTGGCCTAACTGCCTGCCTCTGGACAAATTGGTTTGATTCTGATTATTAAATAGCCTTAAAATGTAACCAATGAAACTTGACATTATTTTGCAATGTTAAAGTATTGGATTGATGTAGTTTATATATATTAATTAGAACTATTTATTTTTCAGAATTATTGCATCATATTAAAAAAATACAATAGTATCAAATGAAGAAGCAAATATCTTGTCACTTCAAAATATTTAGAAGTTAATGTGATGCTACAACAGATGAAGACCAAAAGTTTTGTTGGTCTCTTAGCATGTATTATAGCAACAAGTATCATTGTATGCCTCTATGGAGATCCAAAACCTTCTATCCATGAAATTGTTACAGAAACACATCGACAGTTATCACAATTAAAAAAATTAAAAGTAAGTTATTTTCTAATTTTTCCAAAATGATTAGTGTAAAAAATTTTATGTTGATTTAAATTAAAAGTTCTACAGGATAATAATTTTCATATTAATTAAGACTGGTGATAGTCTGTTAGAAATTTAAAACAAATGTTCAGGAAATATATCATTTCTAAACCCTGAGATTTCCCTTTAGGCTACTTTATCATACTAAGAAATATCTTAAAACATGAAAAAATTAAATATTCAATTAAAAAGCTTAAAAACCCCAAGATTTGAAATGGAGACAAAACAGACATTTCCTATTCTTATTTTTCATTCAGGGATTGGGGCTTCAACTTTCATCCATTGGGAGACTTACTGTTAATAAGTAGATTTCTTTTGATTTTAAACAGTCTTTTTAGGGTATTTCAACTGAATAATGAACCAAAATTAAATAACCTTATGATTTACATTTAATTTACATGCATTTATAATACAAAATAATTTCAATCATTAACATTAAAATGTAATATAAAATTAGGGTTTATACAAAAATTGACTTTTCAAAAAATCATTTGGAATCTCAACTTTTCTATGAAAACTTCAATGAAACTGGTTTTCAAATTTTTTCCCAAAAAATGGAGATAAGATATACTTACAACTTATTTTAAAACTTTAATTTATTTAATATTTATAACATTTCAAAAATATAACAAAATAAACCAACATCTATACAAAACAAAACAAAAAAAAAATCCTAGAATATCATATTAAACTACAAAATTTACTCCATAGAAAACCATAAAGAAAAACAAATGACAATGAATGCCTCTTAAATATAATTTTATTTCTTATTTTTCCTAACAAAATATGATTTTAGAAAGCAAAGAACATCTAGATCTATTGCTCAATCATGTCCTAATTTTGCACACAAAATTGCCAGAAATAGAAAAAAACTCTCTCACTTGTTACTGAGCTGAGTTTAATCATCTTTAAAGCATAAAATAATAAATCTAAATTTTTTGTTCTTCTGTTTGTACCCTCTAATACTAAAAACTGCTTCTTTAGTGTTTTAAGGCTGGACGAAGTCACTTTTTCAAGTTTTTGTTAGTTGAATCCCCTTTTTTATTTTGTTTAATTTACTTTAAAAATTTTTAGTGCCAACAGTCAAAATTTTGAATGTTATATTAGCAATCATGCACAATAGCATTTGAATTGGTTCATAACGATCTTTCGTGTGGTGTGAAATGTAAAGGTTATTTTGTGACCCTCTGGAAAGTTGCAGTGGAGCAACATGCCAACATTAAGTTCTGCATGAAACTATAGAAAACTTTTACTGAAACATTTAAGTTACTAAAACAAGTATATGGGAATGATTGCCTATCCTGTACACAAGTATATGACTTGGTTAGTTGATTCAAAAATGGCCAGGAGTTAATTGAAAACAATCTGAAAAGTGGTCATCCAAAGACTACAGACAATAACATTGAAATACTGTAGTGTCAAATATTGGTTAAGCATCTAAATATGACCTGTAAAATGTTGGCTGAGGATTCCACATGATTTTATGTGATCATTTGAACAAACGTAAGGTCTGTTCTCACTTTGTTTCACACTCGCTCACCAAGGAACAAGCATGTGCATATTCATCATGTTCAGGACATCATCAAAACAGCTTGCCACAACCCAAATTTTCTCAAAAATATTGTCATCTGTGATGTGATATGGTATTATCAGCACAATTTATTGATAAAACATCAAAATTCCACATGGAAATCATCAGATGAGCTCATACTGAAAAAATCCAGCTTAACTTTCCTGGCAAAATCTGTTATCATATGATATGATATTTTATTAAAAAATTTTAATATTTTTAACTATTATAAAATGACAAGAAATTTAATTTTGAGGGTAGAGATGGGTTTTATAAAATATTCTAAATGCTAATAACAAGTAAAATTGTCATTAATTCTGATCCTAATGGAGATACACATGATCCTTTTTGTTTCCCCATTTCCTCAATCTTTACTCAACAAAATTTAATAGCATCAATGTCCCTAATAAACAAACCTCCTTGCAAAATTTCAGAAATTTGACAAAAAGCACAGGAGGTATTAAGCTTCAAACAGGTTGAACAAAATTGTGCCAGACACAGATACTAACATCCATATATACAGAAAACCCCTGAATTTTTTGCATTGCTCAATGTTTAAAGATGTCCTGAGTCCAAAAATGTAAATCTTGGGGTCATATTTTGACCGATTGTCATACTTTTCTGTTATATGTAACAGCCAGGGAAGTAAAAATTTGCTTCCAAAAATTGTGGGTCAAGACCATGCTCATCTGTTTTTTAACTCCAAGGGTGCACCAGAAATTTGTCCCAAATGGCCAGAATGTCACCAGGGAATTTTATTTGGGTATTTTGGAATGGAATTTTACACATACAGAGTATTGCTCTCAAGGTGTAATGTCTGATTTTTTCAAAGCCTGGAAATTACCTAACATATGGCATTACATAAGTGAAAACATGGGTTGGTTGGTGCCATGCCTGGATTTCTAAACGGGAAAAAACATGAATGAATGTGTTCAAATGAAACCTGATTAACTAGAATATTTTTTCAAAGTAAATGAATACTTGACTATATATCAAAAAAAATTCGGTTTATTATTCTATGACTATTTATATACATTAGTTAATAGAAATAAACATGAAATAAGTTAGAAAAAGATAAACTATATATGTTATAAAATTCAATGATACTTTATCTAAATCCAAAACCAAAAACAAATATGTACAAAAAAACTTTCCCAATACTTTGGAACTTAGAATCATATTATAGCTATTGCCACAAAAACCAACAAATATGAAAACTAGACTATTTACAAAATTACAAAAAGAATTTTGAAATCTAAATTGCCTAACTGTCATACCAAAAGGAAAAATAGTCTTGAAATCTTTAATTGCCAATTGCATTCATTCAGGAACTTCATCTCTCATTAACTGTAGCTTTACCTTGCTTTTCTTCAGTCTTTTGGGTCTTTTATACCCCTTGCGATGCAACAAATAGCTGTGCCATGCAATTGTTAGTATAAGTATGTAAATGAGTTGAATTTACATACTTATACTAACAATTGCCAATTTGCAATCCTTCGAACATTTGTCCTTTCAAAAAAATTAATTCTGAATTTTAGAATCAGTTACAATTGGGATTTAAGAGATCATTCTTTTATATCTATACAGAAATCACTCAATTTGAGATGCTGTGGTAGATTGGTAACATCAGCGGTAAAAGTATTATTTTTCGCATTTAGGTTTTTCTTTTTCAGTTGGGTCTGGAGCTTTTGTTCTTTAACAAAATAAAATGTTCCCAAAACAAATAATAATGCAAACTAAATAAAAACCCCAAAAACAAAAGTAAAATTCAGACTCGACTCCTTACAAAGGAAGCTGAACACTACGGCATGACAATGCATCCTCATGCAATAGCACTGCTGTTCATCAATTTTTGGCTTGAAAAAGTATTGTAACACTTGAATATCCACCCTATTCTCCCAATCTGGCTTCCTGGGACTATTTTGTTTCCAGAACTTAAAATTCTAATGAAAGGGACATTCCTGAGATTCAGGCTGCCATGATTGTAGTACTGAACCAGATGCCAAAACAGGAATTGAAAAAGTCTTTTGAAATGCTCATTATTCATTCTGAACATTGTATTGTTGCAGAAGGAGTTGTATTATTTCAAATAAACAAACATATTTATAAAAAGATTTCTTTTAGTTTTTTTTCTTCCTAGAGCAAAACCCCTTTTATTTCTTTTTAGATAACCTGTGTAATGTGTATATATTTTAATATTATTTGTAATTTCCTGACAGTTAAAATATAATATCAATTTTTGAAGTCATATTTCAAATACTTAAAAAAAAAACTGTAAGAATTTTGCTTTGTTAGAACTCTCAGTTCAAACTGATAAACATTTGAAACATGAAGCAGACTTCTGAAAGAGGTTGAAACTAGCATGGGACAATACCAAAATTTCTCTTGGTTATGCCGAAAACTCCTGCTTCTGATATACGATTCCTGATTTCAATTCTTTTAAATATTTTAAGTTTATTTTAATTTAGAAAAATTAATGATTTACATTATGAGCATGATACATTCATTAATCAATAAATATCAAGCTCAAGAATGGAAAATCTAAAATCAATCTTTTGAAAGAAACATGAAAATTCTCCCATCATGTTATCTAGGGACTTCATCTTTGGAAACTGCTTTGTAGGCAGATGTGATAACCACAGGAGGGAGAAGATGCACTTCTTTTCATGCTATTTCAACCAGCATTTCTTGCAAATGCTTTAATCCTGTCGTGTTTAACACTACATGAGGTTTAGCAAGTGATGAAATGAGCTGAACAGATATCAGTCATTAAGAGTTAACCAATTTTTGAATTCTTCACTTGAGCCACGAATGTCTACATGGACTCATCTTAAAAAATCAGTTTTTAAAACTCAAAACAGTAGTAAATTTAGCACAGAAAAGTATTTTTACTCAGAATTACATGAATTCAATTTGAAAATTAATATATCACATCATCATCTATGAATCATAACAGAAACTTTCATAATTATAATGAGCAAGTCATTTTATCGTTATAAGTAAATATACTAAATATTAAAAATAATTTTATGTAATATTTTTCAATTAAATTATAATTATGTTTATATTTCAAATTGTTTTGCCAATATATTTTTGCCTACTGCCAGCCTTGATTTGAAACTGGAAGCCCAATAGTTCAATCAATGTTAACTCCCTTATAATTAAAATTCTTAAAAAGTTCACAAATTCCTAAAAATTAAATTAAAATTTGATTGTTTTTTTATGCAAAACAACACAAACAATTTCTGTAGATATGTCACAAAACAGAGTTGTAATTAAGGGTTCAAAAAATGCAGGTAAATTAATGCAAATTTAAATAATAAAATAATAATTAAAACTTTGGCCTTTGCACCAAAACCAAAATCTATATATATAAAAACGAATGTATGTATGTCTGTGTGTGTGTGTTTGTCCTTCATTACCACACCATTTATCCGATTGCCATGAAACTTCGGGAAGTTGTTTAATACATTCCCGCAAAGGTTTGTGGCATATGTGAAGATCACCATTTCCCCCCTTTCAAAAATATATTTATATATGGATTAAGGCTTTTATGTCCAACAGATGGCGCTAACTTCAGACGACCTAAGTTTGCTTTTCTGTAAGGCATTATGCTTTTCTGTGAGAATGGACCTAAGCAGATCATTTTCTACCTATCTATATAAATAAAATACAACGTTTGTTTGTTTCTACCGATTCCTTTGAAATTTTGACACAACGTTGCATTCGAATATGCACGTGTTTTTATATAATATACATGTCGAAATTCTCCCTACGGGGGGAGATGGACGGGATTAAGGCTTACTGTGAAGAACTCTGCTTCTATTTATACTATTTTACATGCGGTTTTTTGCGTTTTTAATTGCGTTTTAATAGGTGACGTCAACAGAATATACACTAAAAAGGGATTTTTCGATATTCCCCAGCGGGGGAAGTGTTACACATTTATAATAGATATATTTTGAGCCACAACAACACGTGGCCAGGTCAGCTAGTTAAAAATAAAATCAAAATTAATTAAAATTAATCAATTGAAAATAAAAACAATGTTTTTAAAAACTGTTTAAAAGTTTTTTAAATTTACATTATTTGTGTATGGTGGTAACAGAATATTTTGCTCTTAATATATATGTTATGGACCAAGTGATTAATACAGCATTATTTATAATGCCCAACCGTTATGAATAATGACTAAAATGGGCACACAGTCTGATAGATATTGATTAATTTATTAAATTGACCAGACATTATGAATGCAGCTAGCTACATTCCCTTTGGGTAATTTGATTAAAAAAACTCCATTTTTTTTTTTTTTTTTTTTTTTAAGAATTGTTTATTTTTTGTGAATTATTTCAAAGTTAGTTTATAAACAATATGTAATCTTTGAAAAGTAAGTATTATTAACTGTATTAATTAATCTAATGTTAATGAAAAGTATTATTAACAAATTTTATACATTAATCAAAAAATCAACTTAAAGGAAACTTCTGGAATTTCATTTTTGGTATAAATTATATAAAAAATTAAATGTTTTTTTAGTTTATTTATTCGGGCAGTTAAGACTTTGATGACATTTGGCATTACATGACTTTTTCTTTTATAGCATTTGCATCTATTAGTTTTGCAACTAATTTTGCAGTAGCATCAACTATAGCCTTGGCCTCCAGAAATTGATGACATTTCTGCACCTAGTACATCAACGGAAATGAAGTTTTCTTTTTAAACAATAAATTGATTTGTGGAATATAATAGATTTAATATGCCATGTTTGGTACCCAGTTTGTAAAGGTTTTTATCTTCAACTGCAACGACACCTAAAATATATTTTCCATTATTGTGGGCTCGATCTATGTCTGGTACACGAATCCTTAAACTGTATCACCAATATTAGCTGCTGTGTATTTGGAATTTGATGTATCAATCATTTTTTCTGCTTGCTTTTTAAAATTAAACAAAGTCCTTTCCCTTGTTTTAGATGCACTTTTTATTTTTTCTTCTATTTTTGGATCAACTGTTTGAATTTTTTCTTCTTCATTCACCAATTCTGTAATACTAATAACATCCTGGCTGCATCTTCAACTCATTTGGTTTTTAACAATCATTAGTTAAATGAATTTAGTTAGATGGTCTCGATACACAAGTATAAATTTATATCGCTCGTCGGCTTGTGACTGTATATCTATAAGATCAATCTGACAGCTTGAGTTCATTCATTAAAATTGCTTTAACACCAAGACTTTTTTCTCACAGATTTCACATAAGTTCAAATAAATTATGATCATTTCCCTTGTAATATTTTTATATTTTGTACTTAATTCTTTTTCCATACAGTTTCTACCACCATGGCAATAGCAATATGGGCATCATGCAATATCTCAAATATTTCTTCAGTGTAAATGTAATATTTAACCACATTTCTCTGATATATACATCATATCTATGTAAACACTGATATTCTTCCATTAACTTAGAAGTCACTTTCATTTTTGACTCTCACTTTTTGTATCATTAACAAATTTTCAGATTTTGTAAAAATTTGACTGTTCTGATATTTTTCTGCTATTAACTTGTTTAATTGGTTGTTGAAGCAATTATTTATATCACTTAACGATTGCTCCATGATGGTTACTTTCTTTAAAGAAGAAAACGCTATTTTAAGAGGTAAAATTAAAATGTTGCACAAGATTAACTTAGCCAAATTTAAAATTTAATACTAAATGTAATACACATGCACAACTCAGATATGGGTGCTGATTAACTAGTGTATGTTGGATGATCATCTCTCAACATATTATTACACTTTGTCCGACTAGGGGATAGCAGTATTCATAAGGATCAGTCAATTTGATAAATTATGTTAAAACACCTGAAATTTATTACAATGCCTGATTTTGTTTGTCATCATTTATGATGTCTGTATTAATCACTTAGTCCATAACATATATACAGAATACAGATTCCCAGTCAACCTGGCCCAATGCCAGCTGGATGGCAACCCTAAAGTCATCTCTCCTAAAATGGGGACAGTTACTACTGACCAAGTACAATCTCTCATTGCTCTGACTACAAGAAAGAAAAGTCTGCCATGTCAAAAATCACTTCGTGTATGGGGTGTCGCATACTCTGCTTTGCAACATGAGTTTTCAATAAACTAATATGTAATTGTTAATATTATAATTTCAAAAATTTTTAATCTTCAATTGAAACAAACAATTAATTTTCTTATAAAATGTGGAAGAATTGGAAATCATGCTGAGATTTCTCATTTCTGATTATCAGAAAATTCCCAATTTTTCCAATTCTGATTAATTATCCCATCACTACTTGAAATGTTTGTTTTAATAAAGAAGTGTTATTGGAAAAAGTGTCAAAAAGTGTCATTTACTTTAAACTAGTTCCTTCTCTGATAGAAGTATATTTTTTATTGCTTAAATACTTTAGTTATAAATAAGAATTGTAATGTTTTGTAGAGAATATTAATTTTTGATAAATTTGACAATGAAATGATTTTATTAAAAATTACAAGAATACATTTCAAATTTAATTTAGATTTGACATGGCATGTAAATAAAGAACTTTAAGAAAATTTACCAATTTGGTTGCTAGTTTGGTATCATTAGAAATTTTAATGAGTAGAATTTTATTTTTACTTACTCAGTTATTACATATAACAGGGAAAAATATGGTGATCAGTTGGAAAATGACTCCCCCAAGATTTTTAATTTTTGCACTTATGGACCTTGAAACGTTGAAGAATGCAAAAACGTTCAGGGGAGTTTTCCTGCCTACATGTATGGAAGTGTGTGGAGAGTACATGATTTTGTTCACCTACTTTGAAACTTAATAACTCCTGTGCTTTTTGACAAAAGTTTCAGAATTTTGCAGGATGGTTTGTGTATTAGACAGATTGATACTATTAAATTTTGGTGGTTAAAGATTGAATGGGTGGGGAAGATAGATAGTGGGTCATCTATCCTATCTTGAGTAGAGACTTAATGAACATTTTATTCATTTTTACCATTAATAAATTTTTTTATAAAACTCACCTCTACTCTCAAAATTAAGCTTTTTGCTATTTTATAATAGTTAGTAATATAAAAAAAAATTTTTAATAAAATTTTGTAATTGTAATATAGATGGTGTTACACACAATTTTAAACTTTTTACTGGAAAGTTATGCAACTTGCTACTGGAATTTTCTCATTTTGGTATAATTATTTTTACAAAATGCTTTAACAAGCTATTCATGTTTCAGTTACTATAGTTATAGTATTGAACATAAATCCTTTGGAGCTTACATCTGCTGAGTTTTTCAGATTAAAAAAAAAATTTTCAGTGTTTAAACAGACATAATGTATTATTAACTAATATATTTGTTGAGATCAATTTCTTATTTTTGTTGAATTTATATAAGCCATATATTAGTTATAATTAAATTTTGTTTTACAGGTTGTAGCACCAGTACAGAAAGACCCTGTTCCAGAAGAAAGATATTTAAAATCTCTTGGATTCACTGATAATCCTAGATTGTTTCCCACAAATGTTTGGAACAATGTCTCTCTTCCAGTGTTTGTGACAGCAGTGGCTTCTGGTGATAGTGAACTTACAATTGAATTTATTAAGTCACATCAGCACTGTTTTCCTAATCATGTATTATTAATTTATGACATTGGCTTAGATACAGAAGAATTTTTACTGGTAATAGATTTTTATAATTCTTTAATATCATGCAGTTTTTATTGGTTAATTTTTTTATTTATGAACAAATATGCAATGTAAAAAATTTGCATTCTTTCCCTGAAACACACACACTGTTTATTAGACTTGGTGCATTTAACACTGGTTTTAGAGTACTAGGATATTATTTACAGTGGATTAGTTTATAATAATGACTTTGTGTGTCCACAAATGGTATATGGTTGTTGATAGTTGATATATGTTGATTGTTATGATATAAGTTACAAGTGAAACATATTGTATGACAAGTTATCACGAACAGAAGACATGCTGGAAGCATTTATTATTACACTTTCGAACAAAAAACAATATCGTTCTATTAAAAGAATACCATAGTTTGAAAAAATTCAAATCATTAGTAACGGTCAAAAAATAAAACAAAGAGGATGAACATGGTAATAAAAATAAATAAATATACATAAATAAATAAAAATGGTAATATAAATAAATAAGTATACAAAAATATATAAAAACAAAAAAAGAAAAAAAAAAAAAGGAAGAACGTGGTAATATAAATAAATATACAATAAAATCGTAAAAGATACAACAAATGTAAGGTAAAAACGTTTTACTCGTGCCCATATATACTACTATCTATCCTAACCAGAAATACTTCCCCATAGAACTCACGTGTCTCTTATAAATTTTTAACTGCATATTTCCAAGCTGAAGGAAGACCTTCTGCGTCCCTTGCGTTAATACATTTATCTCTTAGTTTGCTTCTGTAAATTTCTATCTTTTCAGCCGCTCTTGCCAAAGTTGGGGAGTGTACCTGCTTTATGATTTTCGCCTCATTCCAATGTACTAAGGATCCCTCCGTCTGCCCCATCTGGGCTAATACCGTCGTGTTGGAACCTTTTCTAATATCATATTTATGTTCCTTGATCCTTATTCCTAGGTTTCTAGTAGTAACCCCTACATAATCTTTATTAATACCTAATAGCTGGTTCTCGTAGGGAATCTTATACACACCCGCCTTATCTTCTTTTTTAACTAACCCTTTATCGTTTCTAAGTATTTTATACAAATTCGGAGCTCTTTTCAAGATCACCCTTGTATCCTTAGTTCTTGCTATTTCTTTCATAATCCCTCCCAGATACTTATTGTATGTAAATTTCGTGTATCTGTAAGGCCCGTGCCTGGTGTTCTTATCATTACTGGCCTCAAATTTTCTAATAATTCCCTCAATGACTTTCCTCCTATAACCTAATGTTCCTGCTATCTGTATAATTCTTTCTATCTCTGTATCCCGGTCTATCACATTTTCACAGTATATAAAGGCCCTCAACCATGATCAAATGCAGTAATTATAAAGATAGCAGGAACATTAGGTTATAGGAGGAAAGTCATTGAGGGAATTATTAGAAAATTTGAGGCCAGTAATGATAAGAACACCAGGCACGGGCCTTACAGATACACGAAATTTACATACAATAAGTATCTGGGAGGGATTATGAAAGAAATAGCAAGAACTAAGGATACAAGGGTGATCTTGAAAAGAGCTCCGAATTTGTATAAAATACTTAGAAACGATAAAGGGTTAGTTAAAAAAGAAGATAAGGCGGGTGTGTATAAGATTCCCTACGAGAACCAGCTATTAGGTATTAATAAAGATTATGTAGGGGTTACTACTAGAAACCTAGGAATAAGGATCAAGGAACATAAATATGATATTAGAAAAGGTTCCAACACGACGGTATTAGCCCAGATGGGGCAGACGGAGGGATCCTTAGTACATTGGAATGAGGCGAAAATCATAAAGCAGGTACACTCCCCAACTTTGGCAAGAGCGGCTGAAAAGATAGAAATTTACAGAAGCAAACTAAGAGATAAATGTATTAACGCAAGGGACGCAGAAGGTCTTCCTTCAGCTTGGAAATATGCAGTTAAAAATTTATAAGAGACACGTGAGTTCTATGGGGAAGTATTTCTGGTTAGGATAGATAGTAGTATATATGGGCACGAGTAAAACGTTTTTACCTTACATTTGTTGTATCTTTTACGATTTTATTGTATATTTATTTATATTACCACGTTCTTCCTTTTTTTTCTTTTTTTGTTTTTATATATTTTTGTATACTTATTTATTTATATTACCATTTTTATTTATTTATGTATATTTATTTATTTTTATTACCATGTTCATCCTCTTTGTTTTATTTTTTGACCGTTACTAATGATTTGAATTTTTTCAAACTATGGTATTCTTTTAATAGAACGATATTGTTTTTTGTTCGAAAGTTAAAAACCTGAAGATATGCAATGTAAAAAATTTGCATTCTTTCCCTGAAACACACACACTGTTTATTAGACTTGGTGCATTTAACACTGGTTTTAGAGTACTAGGATATTATTTACAGTGGATTAGTTTATAATAATGACTTTGTGTGTCCACAAATGGTATATGGTTGTTGATAGTTGATATATGTTGATTGTTATGATATAAGTTACAAGTGAAACATATTGTATGACAAGTTATCACGAACAGAAGACATGCTGGAAGCATTTATTATTACATATATGACAGTTTTTTGCCACTAAAATTAAAAAGAAAATATTATTTATAAATACAAGAATTATTAGGGGAACTTATTTTATATATCAAACTTATATTAGTATTCTCATTTCATATCAATTTTTATGAAAAATATGTAAAAAGCATAAAAAATATGAAGTATTTTTCTCTGGAATTTTTTAAATTACTGTTTTATAATTTAACACTAGAAAACCCAATACTAGAATGTTATTTGACCACTTTTGATTTTTGGATGTGTTTTTGGTATTATCATTTTACCATGTTACAATTTTTAATCATTTTAGGGAAAGTTTATTTTTGACTAGAAATTGTTGTTTTCTAGGATAAAAGTTTCTAAGATAATACTGATTTTATCATTGTCACCTTCTGACAGTCAACTAACTGCTAGCAGGTACCTATGGTAAAATCAGTATTATCTAAGGTGTTTTCATGCACTTTTAACAATAAGAGTTCACTAATTTATCACTTATAATCCAAAAGGCTTTAGTATGTACCAGTACAATAACTGATGAAAGACATTTACTATCACCTGTTCTGGGGGGACAGCTGCCACATCTAGACTTGCAGTTTTTCTAGAAGCTTTCTGGCCTTTCACTGTTACATCTGTTTGAGTTGCATTGCATTTGGTATTTTATGGGTCATTGCAAAGAAACATTATGTATCCTTTGTTCAAGCATGATCTTACTACAAATGAAATTCTGAAACTGCAAGGTATATGTGCTGGTGTTTATAAAAGTGGTATAAGTCAAAAATGGGAAAACATTGAGTTTTTATTTCACAAAATATTCATAAAAATTTACAATCACATTAAAAAATTGTTTTTCAACAGTGAAATAAATTTGTGTTTTTTTATGATCTAAAAAGAAAACACAAATATAAATGTATATTATATATACTGTTAATTTTCACAAATTCAAAAGCCAAAATATCATCAATTAAAGACTTCTCAAAAGCTGGAACTTTCTTGTAGCAAAGTAAAGGTGCCTTTCCTTCCTTTTTTCCAGCAAAAAAATGAAATATTTTTCATTATTTTGATGATGACAGAAAGTTAAAAACCCTGGAAGCATTTTGTGCTAAAACCAAAGGGGAATATATTATTAATAAAGAAAATGATGCATTGTCACTAGTCTGGCAATCTGTATTTGACAATCCCCTGCAACTAGGCAACTCCAGCAGTTACTAAAAATAAATGATTAAATGAATACACACATTTTTTTATAATACAGAACATACAATATTGTTTGTTCAAGACGTCTGCGATAACATATCCATTTTATTTTTATTTCATTTATTTTCGTATAATATTTAAAATTTTTGTATTTGAATTCTTTGTACAATTATGTTGTTAAATTATTTCTGTAACTGTTTTAAGAAAGCATCATTTTAAATGATAGAAAATTGCATTATTCTAAACAACAAAAATATAAAGTTAGGAAAACTTTGTTTTTTGTTAAATACAGTTTGAAACCTGAAGCAGACCTCTAAATGATGCCAAAAATGTTTGTTAAAATAAAAATATTCTGCTGGAAAAAGTAAGGAATGTGGTCCTTTGGAGGAATTTTGTAGCAAACAAATCAAAAAGGACCATAATCAGCTGCAGATATCTCTGACTTAGTCTGATGGTAAGTTGGATCCAGGTGCAGTTCTGAGTTTGAAAACTCTAGCAAGGAATTTCACCTTCTTAGAAGGATGAATAATAGAGATTTATTATTTCATCAGAGTGACCCTGATGATTCCTCAGATGTATTACTGGATTACATTGATATCCAGTCAAGTAAATAAAACTGAACAAGAATGCAAATAAATATAAAATTTACAATTGGGAGATGCTTATTTCTGCTTGGGTCATCATGACAAATGCATTCCCCATCTCATATGTACAAGTGGTGTGCTTGCTCACGGGAGCCAGAAGGGGTCCTCCTTGATGGGTTCCTTGTCATCACTCAAAGAAGTGGAAAGTGTAATGAAAATATAATAGCTAACACAACTCTGAGATATATGTTTCCTCTTTATACTACTTTACTTAGGTCTCTTTATATCTTATTTTGCTCAATTTTCTAGAGAACCTGTAATGTTCTCTAGAAAATTGTTTTCAAGACAGACCAGATGTTGATGGTTAGGAGTTTGATATTGATGGGAAACCATGGCACTTGTAAACAGACCAAGCAGTAGAAGTCAGAAAAATGTTCTTTGAGAGAATGCTGGTTCTATAGATCTTGCTAAACTATATGAAAGAAGAGTTCCCAGCCAATGCACTTTGCCTATTTGTTAGTGATCTGGTGTTGCATGTAATAAAGAAATGCACTGAAACATAATTCCACATTTTGCTTAATGATAATTTATGGAATTTGAGCTTAGAGAAGTTAGAAACCTTCTTTGCTCTACTATGCTTAAGAAGCAATTGGTGCAAGGTGTTTATTGTTCAGAGAGTTGTGGAATCATGAGTGGGGGGTCCTTCCTTTTTCACTCAAACAATGGCAAAAATAAATTTTTAGAAATCATGCAATTCCTTCAATTTGACATTACAGCAACCCATCAGCAAACAAATTTTGTTTAGCTTCTGATATTTGGAACAAGTTCATAGATAACTGCATTGCATGCTACAAGCCATCTGAGTTCCTGACTGTTGATGAGCAGTTATTCTCGTCCAAATATCAATATCCCTTCACTCAGTATGTGCATAACAAAGTATGGTGTAAAATATTGACTGATTGAAATGCTAAAGTTAAGTATATTTTGAATGTATTTTCCACACCTCGGAAACGATGAAGTGAGACCTGCAGATAGAAGTTTAAGTGAATATGTTGCTCTTTATCTCATGAAACCATTCCTAGATAAGAGATAAAATGTCACATCAAATAATTCCTTTACGTCACTCAAGCTGGCAAAATAACTGAAAAAGAGAAATATGAGGAGCATTTGGAAATGCTTTACAATCATAGTGTCTTACAAATACTGTGCACTCTGTGGGCACACCTCTTATAAGGCAATAGACTGCCACTAATACACAAAGCACATGTGTACTAGTATCAGCTTAGTTAGGTGTCACCAGTGTGCATAGCAAGAGCACAGCATTTGTCAGTTGGAAAGTAGGGAAACACATAGATAAAATGGAAGGCAACTATCATGGACAAAGATGAACTGTGTGGTTTTTGTGGAAAGAAGACATCAGCATTGGAAATTTATAGATATTTAAATGCAATATGTGATCAGGAGGGTTTTGCATGGAAGACTATGCACAACTGGAATGAAAGGTTTGTCAGTGGCATGGAAACTGCACACAGAAATGTAATTACTGGTTGTCTGACTCCCAGGAACATTGAGATCATGTCTGAATTGAAGAATGAGACAAGCCACAGGCATGCAACCCAGCACACCATTATTCATGATGATTTGAACATGAAAAAGGTGTATACACATTGGGTTTCATGGGACTTGACACAGGCACAGAATGGCAAAAGGGTGGAAGACTGTCACTGGTGAAAATATACAATGAAGATCTAGATTTTTTTGAGAAGCCAGTAACTGGAAATGAGTCGCGGTGTCACTACCACTTACCAGAGAAGAAATTCTAATCCATACAATGGAAACATCCAGAAAGTTCTCAGCCCAAGAAATTTCATGCTGTTCCCTGTCTTTTGGGACAGTTAAAGAATGCTGCTAATGGACTGGCTTCGGCAAGGAACGACTGTCAAAAATGAAGTGCACTGTGAGATCCTTTTGTGGCTTAGATACAGGATCCAGCAACAGCAAAAGAAGTGTTTTCAAGTTCAATTTTGCTCCGACATGACAATATGCAGCCCCAGCAACACTGACTGACAAGTTGTCATTGCTGGAGTTTGCTGTTGTGCCACATTCACCAGATGTCATTCCATCTGATTATGTTTTATTCAACAACATGAAGGACTCGCTGCAAGAAATTCACTAATAATGAAACTTCAGGTAACTGTTTGTGAGTGATGTCTTAGTACCACTCAAAGAATGGTTCTATAATGCCATTATGAAGTTACCAGAGATGGCAGTGGTACATTTTTGTTGATGAGGAGTATATTGAGTGATCCCTTGTATATTGAATCATGTTATATAATAAATAAGGTATAAAAAAAATCACTATTATAAATCATTGCCAAATGCTCATATATTCATACATTGTTATGGCTGCATCCATACATTGCTTTAATGTCTTCATTTCAGAAATTGGCTCAGCATACACAATAATTTTCAGATACCCACACAAGTAAAAATCAAGTAAAAATTCAGTGACTTTATAGGCTAAGCAACAGGCCAAGAGGAAATGTCCAGATACTGAAAAACAAATTGGACCATCTGTCTTGGCACTAGTGAAATTTATTATATGTTAATAAGATTATTTGTAATAGTTTTTTTCAATGGGGTTGATTGTTCTGTATATACAATTAAAATACTATGATGTTAAAGTTCTCAACAAGGAATTTTTAAAAAATATAAAAATTTCACAAATATACAAAAAACTTTGTTTTCATTTTTCATTTCCATTGTTTCAACACACCAGTGACAGTCCAAAACAAAACTTGTCTCTGTATGTGAAAATTGTTTTGGACTGTCACTGGTGTGTTGAAATGATGGAAAAGAAAAATGAAAACAAACCCTTTTTGTATATTTGTGAAATTTTTATTTAGATTAAAACTTTAAAATACAATGTCTAGATGCATTTTTGCCTCAAAAAAATGTTGAGGTAGAAAATACAACCACTTCAGGATGGCTGTTTTTATATCACACTATCTTATCCCAGCATGCATCCATCACTATTCCTGTATTCAAATATGTAAATAACATTAATTTGAATAAAGGAATAGCACTAGATGCATGATGGGATAAGATAGTGTGGTATAAAATGCCACCCTGAAGCAATTGTAGTATTTTCCACTGAAATGGCCTTGACATATTTTGAAATGAAATGCATCTGGAAATTGTATTTTAAAGTTTTAATCTAAATAAAAATTCCTTGTTGGGAATTTTAACATTTTGCTATTTTAATCCTTGAAAGTTGGTATTGATTGGGTATTTTAACTCAAAAGATTTTTCCTATAAAAAATTTTTTAAGACTCTGTTGTTTGTTCTGCCAGGAATATACAGTAGAGCATTGATTATTCGAACACCGATCAACCGAAAGCATTCCAGTCAGACTGTGTTGTGCTGAATTGAACATTTTTGATACTAGATTAACTTCTAAAGTATAAATTTTTTTTGTTTTTATATTTTTCAATATTTTATTTTGTTTGTACAAAATAAAGAAATAATAATAAATGCTTATTGGAACAAACAAATTAGAAATTAAATCTATTACACGCCTTTAAAGTATCCAGCATACTGTTAGATTTTCATAAGAACGTTTTCGATCACTTTTAGAGATCTTCTTCAGTTACCCATTAAAAAGAACGAACAAACGAACGAAACTTGCGATCTTTTAAATTCGAATTTTGTTCGTTCTTTTTAATGGGTAACTGAAGAAGATCTCTAAAAGTGATCGAAAACGTTCTTATGAAAATCTAACAGTATGCTGGATACTTTAAAGGCGTGTAATAGATTTAATAAAGAAATAATTTTTAATGATACAATAGCCACAATTATTATTATAAAAATTTTCATTAGGCTTAAAATTGACAAAAATTCAATGCGAAGTGACACGCAACAGAGAAAAGTTTCAACATGGAATAGGTTAATATATTTTTTCATACATAATCGGTTATCCAAAAAGTAAGTTATCTGAACAACCCCAGTCCCCAATTGATTCGGATAAACAACACTCTACTGTACTATTATTGGGATATACTATATTAATAATGTATTTTTTCATACATAATCGGTTATCCAAATCGATTTTCCAAATAACCCCAGTCCCCAATTGATTTGGATAATCAATGCACTACTGTATTTTAAAGTTTGTCCCTGTAGTTTGCAATTACCTCATATTCTTAATGACTATAAAGTAAAACTTTGAACTGATCAAGCTCAATGCAAATAGCATTCCTGAAAACATATCCCAGATAAATGTATGACATAAGTGATATATATAATTTTGTACAAGTTTATATATATATATATATATACACATTAGTGATAGTCAGTGATAGGACAAGGTACAGTACTTATCTATCCTATCACAGACTATCTGTACATTATATACTGGAGTGAAAAGCTATTTTAAATGCTAAGTACATTAGTTTTGAAAGATACAGGACTATCAATGGATCAGCACAAATACATAGTTGTCTTAGTATTGAGTAGCATGAGCATAATTTCTCACTACATGAAATAAATGTAGAGATTAGTTTACATGAAGCTGTTCATTGCATTTAGGTATATGATTTAAACAAAAATTTAAATTTGAACTTCATTTAGAATATTTATTTTTATTAGGTTAGGTTAAGTGTTCTTGTAAGGCAAGGTGTGTGAAAGCAAATGGTGTCAATTTACTAGAATATTAAAGTTAGTACTTTTAACCTCCATTATTGTTGCCCATCAGCAGCTCTGAATGGATAAAACTACTGAACACTGGTAGTTGGATGTGAGTTTGTCTCATCAGTAGACTGGCTAAGTATGAGGAAAACCCAGAAAACTACATGCGTAATACATAAATATGGACCAGTTTCTGATAGTAAAGACCTCTTGGCAATCTCCCCTTCAGCAGATTACACAGTACCTATGTGTTGGATTGCCTTAAATCATCAAACTAATCAACCTATAGTATAATCACTGAATTGTAATTAACTTCTTGGTGTGGCTGCTAATTAGGGAAATGACATTTCCTGTTTGTCTTCTACTAGGCATAGGGGTTTAAGCTATACTTTCTTCATTTTATTTACTTTCCCAGCTCTGTTACATATAACAGAGGGAAAAGTATGGTAATCGGTCAAAAAAATGCCCCCTCAAGATTTTTACATTTTTGGACTTGGAACCTTGAAATGTCGAAATGCAAACCAATTTGGAGGTTCCAAATTTTTTCCTGTATGGATGTTTGTGTGTGTGTGTTACGGAGCATAATTTTGTTTACCCTCTTTGAAGCTTGATAACTCCTGTACTTTTTGTTGAAAATTTCTGAAATTTTGCAGGTAGGTTTGTTTATTAGGAAGATTGATGCTATTAAATTTGGTGGTTAAAGGTGAATGGGATGAGAGATAAAGGGGGTCATGTGTCATGTCTCAAGTAAGGTTGGACTTAGTGATGATTTTACTCATTAGCATTTAAAGTTTTTTATAAAACCCATCAATATCCTCAGAATTAAGCTTTTTGCCATTTTATAATAATAAAAAATATAAAAAGCTTCTTAATAAAATATCATATCAGATGGCCCACCAGAATTTTAAATGTTGTCAGGAAAGTTGAGAAACTTGTTGCTTGATTTTTTTTAAAGCTTGTGAACCTACTATAAGTAATACAAATATTTTTTTGAACACTCTCTCTAAATGTTTAACAAGAAGCCATAAGTATCAAGGCTTACAGGATCATCCTACATAATGTATACTAACGGTGTTCTTTTAAACCATCTACAGGAAATATTTGAATGTTAAGTTTTACAACCATAAGTACAATAATTGTTTGAATTAAATTTAAAGTAAAGACTAATAAATTAGATGTTTTATGTCATAGACTTGTCTAGGACTGTTTAAAGAAGAGTGACTATACATCAAAATCTGTGAGAAATCTGTCATATAAATTATTTAATATTTTGTTACAAATGAAAGCAAAATATGCAGCAAGCATACAAAATTTCCTTGATGCAGCATGTTCATAAGGACATAAACAGATAGCAGCAGCAGATGTCTATTTCTTTTTCAAATGCAGGTAACTCAGAAAAATCCTATTGTGGTGTCTAAGGTCTAAAGCTGCAAAAGAATCACTTTAAAATAAACAATGATATCATTAAAATACAATAAGTTATGTTTATTAGTAGAATAAAATTAAAACTTATTATATATAGACAACTTGATAAACTTAAAAAAAAAATGTCTCAAATTTAATTTATATACTACATGGTAAAAACTTTGTCGGGTTTAAAAGTCACTACCAAAATGGCATTCCAGTGTATTCTTACCTGAATACATCACTGGTAATTTTTTTTGTCCATAGTTTTTTATCTATTGGGATTTTGTATCTGAACTATAAATTTTATTTGCAAAATTATTAAAATTAGGTTTTATTTACAAGGTCAAAAATTATTAAAATTTAAATAAATTTGCAATAACAATAGCTGATATTTTAAATTGGTTACAGCCTTTTACCTAGAAATAAATATGAAGTAATGTTGTTTGTTTATAAATTTCACAAATAATTACTATTGAAAAAAATTGTTTAAAAACAAACAGCTTCAGATCATTCTTTTAAAATGTTTAATACTATATTATCTGACTATTTTTACCAATCCATTTCTTCTAGTAGTTGTTGAAATGAAAGAAAACCAAATTCTGACTTTCTTGAACGATGTCTGAACTTTGACATTGTTCAAGAAAGGCCAATGTCAAAATTGAGTAATTGGCATTAAAATTTTGCACAATTTTTTTATACACAGTGTATATATATTTTTTGTCCTTAGACAATTTTGCTAAATTAGTTTGTTTCATTGAAATCTAGGTTTTGTTCTTAACTGAACAAAAAGTACATATATAAAGTTTGTGCAAAGTTTTTAATGTTGACACTTTTGAGTAATCGATTTTGTTATTGGCCCTTCTTGAACTTACCCACAGAATTAATATAAACAATAAAATATGAATTCAAAAATATTCATAGATATGAAGAAAGTATAATTAATTTTTATTCGTAATCAAGAAGCGATAGCCAGTTACAAAGGATGTTTTTGACAACAATCACTTGTTATTAATGTTAAAAAATACACTAGCAACACAAGTCAAACCAAGCATTATATTCCACATTTAGTTACCAATTATAATTATTTTAATAACATCAATTTAAAGTCATTTCAACCTATACTGCAACTGGTAACTTTCTTCATACACATGGTTCTATGACATACAATACCATTAATTTATGTTATTTATGTATTCAATGAATTTGTTACATTAAAAATTTGTGGGCATATTTATATAGTCTATAAATTATGTCTATCTTGGCTGTATGGAATATTTCATACATTGCTCTTTCATTAGTGCACCTTGTTAACATATGCAAGTCAAGATTGTGTGCCAGTTCCTTTACATCTTTACAGCCACAAAACATATGAAATTTTGAAATTATTTTTTGGCATCTTGGGCAGATACTCTTAGAAAACTCAATGAAATTATTATTAATTAATATTAATTCTTTGTTTATTCTGAGTTGTATGAAAAATCTTTTAACATTAAAAGCCAGGTTAGTTAACATGTAGTTATTAATAAATGGATACTCAAGAATTATGTTATACCAATCAGTTTTCTCTCTTGTGAATATGTCTTCTATGTCTTGTGATAAAGAGATTTCGAGCACATTTTGTATCAACATTTGGAAATGTTGTTCACTTATTTCAGGTAAATCTAGGAATATTTTAATAGAATATCCAAAGCGCTTTAAAATTTGTGCAATTTGTGACACCCAGTTTTTGCTTTGTACTTTAATCAAAGATTTTCGATACAATTGGTATAATAATACAGTTGAAAGATTTCGAGCGTCTCTTATTTTAAATAAAAATTTCATGTATCTCCTTATTAAAGTAGCACTCAATCTAAACCTGCTTAATTCCAGTCTTAACACGCTACCTGGTGTGTTGTAATCCAGCAAAAAAATCTTGCGTACAAACCTATTTTGGATAACTTCTAATTTTTGAAAGTTCGTAAGGCTCCAAATTGGGGCCGCATAGCCAATGGAATTCATTATTATAGAGTTAAACAGCCGGAAATGAACTTGGATGTTCTTTATCTTTGCCCAAAATTCTTCTTAATTAACAGCAATAATCCACCCGCTGGACGACCCTTTTCACACTTCCTCTGAGCTCCGCTGAACAACACCGTGTTTTCACGTTTTAACACCTCCTCGTCTTCTTTATTTAGATTAACAATCCAGGTTTCCGTGAAGCCACATATCGTTTGAGATTTTATATACTCTTTTACTGACTTCCTATGCATTTTCCCCCGGAGACCTTGTATATTCCAAAAACTAATAAATAATTTGTCTCTAACGTTATTAGTATATCTTATAAATGCAAAATTATTATTGCTAACATCGATTGACTCTATCATCCAGACTTATGATAGAGTTTTGAACCAATTGTAGATTATTTCCAATTGAAGCAGAATTAGATGTATTACACCTTATTTCCCCTTCCTTTCCTAACTCTGCAGTCAAACATCTCCTAAAAAATGATTCAATTGGATGATCTTATTTGAGGCAATATCGTACGTATATACTAAGTTATCTTTAATGTAATAATCATCTCGTACTATTATTTTTTTCTTGTTTAACTTTTCTAGTTTAATTCTGGCCTGTAAATGTTTTTTCCTTATCCTCGATCTCCTACATAAATCGGCAGTAAAAATTATTTTTTTCTCATTCTCACCAACTAAATTCGGTTTCGTTCTCCAAAATTCTTTAAGAATTAAATTCCTTATATTTACAGACTCTAGGATTACTTTAACAATAGGTTTATTATTACTGCTATTTAATTTAATTAATCCTTCTATTTCAACATTTTTTAATTCTAATTCATTATTAATAAATGAATTTATTTCTTGTAAATAATCTAGTGTTGCGAATGGATAATTTATAATAATTATGTTCTTTTTAGTCTTTTCATTTGCTAATTTGTCAAACTCAAATTCGAACATACCTTTAAGATGGTCATTAGTTTCCGATTTTTTTTCCAATTCTTGTAGCTTATATCTAATTTCCGTCAATTCCTCTTTATAACACTTATTTTCTTCTTTCAATATATTTACCTCAGATTTAATCGATTGAATCTCGATATTTAACCGACAAAAATTATCCTGGATTAACTCGTAAATAGATTGCAATGTATATGGAGATTTAACTGCAGTTTGTAATTCCGGTTCGTTTACTGGTTCAAAATAATCATGAATTGTTGGTTCTTTCGTGAATACAGACGGTTGTTTACTCTCTTCTTCTATTTGGTGGTAATCTATACTTAAAATTTCTACTTGTTGGTTTTCTTTCTCCTCGTCCTTGGAGCTTTCCTTCCGAGGTCTCCCACGCCCCTTCTTTTGCATATCCTGATGACTTATTTGTTGTGGGGAACGGGGGAGAGGACCTGGATTGGGCTCAACTCCAGCAATTATTAACAATATTATAATCAAATCCAGGGATAAACCATTCGCCAATTTCTCTATTTTACCGTCGAACATATTCCTCTTCCTTTAACACAATTGTATTTTAGTATACTAAGTATCAGCTACTTTCAAAAGTTCACTCTCACACCAGACGAGCAACTCACATCCCCAAATATTCATAGATATGAAGAAAGTATAATTAATTTTTATTCATAAGCAAGAAACGAGAAAATTCACATCCAGGCATTAAGTGTTAACGAATATCGCTATAATCACTAGCGCTTTCGACGAAACTATTTTCGTCTTCCTCAGGTCTTCCAGTCAAACAGCTATCGACATTGAACTTAATGCCATTCGCTCAACAGTAAACGCAGCGGGGTACACTAATGCCAAGTACAGGTACCTCCTAAACAAGGTCAAAGGATCGCTCTTTCCTCCCACGGCCTTACATGTTCCAAACGAATGCACAGTAGTCTTTCCCGCATTACTGTACTATGGCCGAGTCACCATACGTATTTGCCATGTTTTTAGGCAACACGCGCTCTTTCTATCGGTCTCCCCACGGCCAAATCTTAGGAGGCTACTGTGCAACGACAGGGATGCTACCTTTGTACTAGAGAGGTCTGGAGTTTACTCCATCCTATTGGAAAATACTGCTTCCGGTATTCGCACCCACTACGTTGGCGCGACAACCAGAATGTTGGCCTGTCGTATTTCCGAACACCAACTTTCCATCAGGGCAGGCAAAGCAGACACCGAACTAGCAAGAATGGTGTTACAGCACCCATACACCCCGCTATGGGACCAGGTGATGATGCTCAGGCATTGTAATAACAGGAGCGCCGTGTTTATTTGGGAGGCCTTTCTTACCGCTGCACTAAATCCGTGCAACACGCCCACGCTTGATTTGCCTGTTATGTGGGTTAACTTATATAACAGATTAAAACAACACCTCTAGCTCCACATCTCAGTAATTTATAGCGCATGCGCTACGTCACCACGCGCGCACATTTAAATTTCTTCTCGCTTTGTTCCATCGGTGAGTGTGTTCCAAAGTTCTAAAGCGGTTTTTGCATTTCAAAAGTTTTTTGATTCGAAAGAGGATTTTATCCGTTTTTATCCACCTGAGGAAGACAAAAATAGTTTCGTCGAAAGCGCTAGTGATTATAGCGATATTCGTTAACACTTAATGCCTGGATGTGAATTTTCTCGTTTCTTGCTTATGAAAGAGATCAGTGTGCAGTCCACCATCGTTATAATTTTTATTCAAATGTATTTTTTCTTTTAAGGTTTGTTATAAACATATTATACAATCTTCAAAGTTTTCATTGTGTTTAGATGTTAATATATATGTCACAGGAATACGATAAAAGTGGGGATTTGGTCAAATCCCTAAGGGAGATGATCAATTTACTGAAGTTGTTAAAATAAAGGTTTGATATTGACATTTCCCTAATTAAATGAAGTGATTTGATCAAATCTCTAAACTGGTTTCATGAAATGACAAAAAATGAATCAACAAAGTAAGAAGTACTTATATGAAAAGATAGAGATAATGCCAAGTTTGAGAGGACATTATTTTTTTTACAGCACATCTATTTGTTCTTGCATTGTACCTTGGATTTTTCACAGGAACATTTCTTAAACCCTTGACCTCCAGATAAAGATAATTTTCTAGCAATTTCTTGCAAACTTAGCTTTATTGGTGGGATGGTTTCAGTGAATGTGGTTGTAGCTATTTGAAGAGCATTTCTAGGAAGCCAGTCTTTTATAATCCCAGTTGAAGTAACAATTTGGTATAAACCATTTTTTTTTAATCTAATACTATCCCCATAATATTATTTCCATCTAATGGACCTCTATTTATCTTAGGTACATCAACCAAAACTGTGGAATTCACTAACACGTTCTTAAATTTCTTCAGTGAAGAATCTTCCATTTTTTCAGATGATATTTTTAGGTACTTTGCGGCATGTTCCCTTTGATCTATAATTTTCTTTTCTTTTTGGCATAAGTAGTATAAAATTTTCTATCCATATCCTTCTCCTACGCTATTTCCACATATTGCGTGTACTGGATTTTTACAAATGTTGCATGAATGGACTCCAGTAGATTCTGTTCCACAAACAACACAATGTAGTTTTACTTTGCTGTCAACTGTTTTTGGTTTTGATTCTATTAACAGTACAGATGTTTTAACTAGTGGTACAGGTGTTGTAGAGTTGTAAACTGGTTTGAGCTGAGTTAGTGATTCAGTTGCTAGTAGATCCTCTAAATTTGAAGTTGAAGCATTGTAGTTAATTAATTCAGCTTCTGGATTAACTTCTGAAGTTGAAGCGTCATCGTTGTTCATTAATTGAGTTTCTGGTAAATTCTTTGATGTCAAAGTAGTATTGTCACTATGTTGCTGTTTAAGAAGCTGATCCAAGTCCTTTTTCAGTAACAAGCTTCTCAAGCAACTCCTTTGAAATATGAGTTGATTGGAGTCCTGTTTTTGGTTCTGTTCCAAATAAGGCTTTATAAGGTGATCATTGAATGGTATGATGAAAGGAGGAATTCTTCTGAAACTGAACAAAGTAACAACCTGTAGCAATTATTTGTGTCATTGTTAATAAGCCAAGCACATAACATAGCTTTGGCATCTTGATTTGATCACTCAACAGATCCTTAGCTTGCTGGATGTTTAGGCCTACCATCTACAATTTTACATGTTGGCCACAGGATGTCAATTCTTGTATGACAGCAGCCGGAAACTCATGGCCATTATCCTTTTGCAATATATGAGGATGACCTACTTCCAGAAAGATTATTCTGTTGCTCCATTGCTACTTCAGCTGCTCTTTTCGAAGTCAATGGCTACAGAAAGCTAAATTTTGTCACGTGATCCTGGTAATGTAATAGCCATTTGTAATTTCTGTCTGGGGTTGACTGCAAGTCAACTAAATCCACTTGGCCACGATGGTTGAAGTCACAGGACACAATTGGGTAAATGATGATTCCTTTTCTTGGAAATTTTTTTTAGACTGACATACCATGCACAGTTTCAAAAACTCCAGAACAACCGAAGTGGATATAAAGTATCGCAATTTCAAACTATACAGCATTTTATCTCTGCCTCTGTGGCCAGTTGACTGATGAGTTTCCCGAAGTATGTGATAAAATTCTTCTGCAGGCACTATTTTCACAACTGAATCAGAGTCAGACTTTCTCTTTAAAATCAAAGATTTTTTAGTACCTACTTCCATTAGATTGTATTTTTTTCTGTAGTATTACTGTTTATTTGTCTGTTGAAACTTAAGTACCGGTACTAATTTAAATTGTTCAATGGCTGTGATAACTTCTATTCTTTCATGAGTCCACAATGGTTTTTCTTTATCATGCCACTCACTCAAACACATCCTAATAGTTTCATTGAACTGTTCTTCACACACATTTGGTTTGAGTCTGATTTTGTCCTGTATTCAAAGCCATTATTTTGATAATCGTACAAATTACAAGAAAAATAAAATATAAATGCACGCAACTATCGTAAACATAATGATTTGTGCAACTGCGTGCGCCAAAGGTCGCCGGCAACTAGCCTGTTGCAGGGACGAGGGGGTGAGTAACTAGCACAAGCAGTGCTATGCAAGTCCTAACTTGTTTATTTTATCTTTTCACTAGAATATTGTAGAAATTTGATCAAATCACTTATTTTTTTAGGGAAATGACTCTATAGAATTGTCATTTTAACATCTTCAGTAAATTGATCATCTCCCTTAGGGATTTGACCAAATCCCCACTTTTATCATATCCCTGCAACATAAATAAACTGTAGAAAATAAGATTTCCTTTTATTAATTTACTTCAAATTCTTTACTTTAATTAAATTTGTGTGTGTGAAATATATATGAAAAAGTATAATATTTCTGTTCATCATCAAAATTACTCTTTAGCCTAAAATAATAATATACATTTCCTATTCTGTAAATGACTTGTTTTCTACTTGTTATAGTTATATTACTTGTTGGTTTATATACTAAAGAAGTAAAAGTTAATAGAAAATTTGTTGGAAAAATCTTTCCAGATTTACCCAACAAATTTTCTGGAAAAGCCAGGGAAATTAAGAGGATTTAAGAAGTGAGTGAAAAAAGTAACTTGGGATATAGCTTCAATGAGAGCATTAAAATCCACTGGAGTTTTTATATTTTAAACTGACAGTATTGCAAGCTTGCTTGTACATGTTTCTCCTTATTTATTTTGAAGTAAAAATTATTTTGAGAAAAATGTAGCAGAAAAGCTCAAATTCTCTTTTGTTCTCTGTTCTGACAAAGAATGAACTGATCTTTACACTTGTGCTTGCTCCTTTTTTTCATTACTAAATCCAAATTAAGAAGCAATTTTCTTCATCACAGAGAAAATCATTCTTAGTTTCATTTTAATCAACTATATATTCATAAGTATAATTGATTATAAAATTATACATTCATTTCTCAAATATAATGTACCACTGAGGATTTGTTCTTTAAGTGTGTTTGTGTCAAAAAACAGAATTCTGCATGTGTAAGTTTGAATGTTTTTCCTGAAAGACTGTTTGGATTAGTTTAAGTTCATCTTCTTTTGAATGAGATTAATGTGCTAAACCTAAAGATTACCTGTATGTCTTATGCTTCTTAGTTTTTGTACCAACTGATTGTTTGAAGATCTCATGTTTTCATATTTACAGTCAAGATCATTTCAAAGTTGACAACTGACAAAATTGTTTTTCTTTAACATTTTAAGGAAAAAAATACATTTCTATCTGTTAAATACTCTGCATATTGCTATAGCTTTGTTAATTGGTGTAAAACAATAGATAACTGATTAGTTTGTTTCACCAATTGAAGAGCAACAAGTAAAATATTGTTGTATCAATTGAAAGTTTACAACAAAGAAAACATTGTAAATACAGTAAGAAATTAATTTCAGATTGGTTATAACACAAAATTTAATTCCAGAGTTGTCAATTAAATAGTTTTTTAGTATCAATAAGAAATTGAGTTTTGAAGAAAGAGTGCAGATTGTACATGAGGGGAAAAAATGGCGATTCTCCTTCTATTATTGCAAAAAAGCATTAAATATCACGAGGAGTCAGAAAAATAGTGTTCAAATATTTAAATAACAATATAGTGAGAAATTTACCATGGTGACCCTGCCCTAAGGCCACAACATCAAGAGAAAATGCCATGAGACCACCAAAAACTCTTTTATAACAGCTAAAAAAAATAAAAGAAGAGCTTAAGCTTGAAGCCAGTGTTTTAAGAGAAGAATAAATAAATAAAAAGTTTTCATGGAAGAGTGGCTCATAGAAAACCAATGATTTCAGCAGTGAATCAGAAAAAAAGATTAACTTTTGCCAAAAAATTTGTGGACAAGTCCTTAGAGTTTTGGAAGAGTGTTATTTGGAGTGATAAGTTAAAACAAGAGTTGCAGGATGCTAAAAGATGGTAATTTGTTTGGAGAAAGAAAAATCAAGCATTTGATAAAAATAAAACTGTGGGAACAGTAAAACACTCGCCTTAAATAATGGTTTGGTAGTGTTTTTCGGGGTTTGAATAGGGCAATATTGTTCAAATTCACAATCACATGAAAGCCGTAGATTACAAATGGATACTTAAAGACGATTTAATGGCATCAGCAAGAAAAATGAGGATTGAAAATAAATTTGTCTTTCAACAAGATAGTGATCCCAAACATACAGTATTGCTTCTCAGAAAATAGTTCAATGAAAATGATATCAAAGTTCTTGAATGATCACTGCAGTCACCAGACTTAAATTTAACAGAACATCTATGGGACAAATTAAACTGCTGTATTCGTCTTAGCCATAGAAAATCTTTATCATTGTACAAAGAAGAATTACAGTGATGCTTCATATAACATACTTAATCCGTTCCAGGTGCACATCCGTTAAGTGAAACGTCCGTTATACGAAACGCATTTTCCCATAGAAATACATGTTAAAACGTCTAATTCGTTCCGCAGCATAAAATAACCGTACTGTATCGTAAAAAAAAATGAACATGGGGTGTGTTCTTTTATTCCTTCGCATAACTCTGCGCGAGCGACATCTGTTTAAAAATTCCCGCGGAACGTGTTCCTAAATTCCGGTGGGAGTGCGCGCCATTGAACGGCAAAAACGGCCGCTTGTAGCAGTAGTTTACGGTGGAAAGCAACATGGCGTCCTCCATGGCTCAGATAGTTTCGTTTCCGGGTCCATTATGTGGTTTTATGAATGAAAATTTAGAAATTGTGAAAGCGCGAGTTAGCGCACGCGGTGATGTAAGTGTCTTTACGAATTATTTTTCGAGGCTATTTTGAATGCTCTTTCAACAAATAATCCAATTTATGGTTAAATTTTACAATTGGGACTCTTCTTTTGCCTTTAAAAGCTCATATTTTAGAATTATAGATTCCTCCATCGCGATACTATCGATAGTGCAGGCGCCGCCATCTTTCTTTCTTTCACCGTCGTTCCTAAATGCCTACAAACAGCAGCGCACTCCTGTAGTAGCGGAGACGCAGAGCGACTGCTATTAACGAACGCGCCCATGGAGCAGTCACCGATTATGCCAGAAAGTCCGTTGTTCGCAGCCAGTCTGTTGCTCGAGTCACGTAACGGCCAAACAGAAAGTCTGTTGTTCGCAGCGTTCATTATTCGAGGCGTACGTTATACGAGGCACCACTGTATTTAAGATTTGGTCAGAAATTGGGCAGGATATCATTCGTAAATTAATTAACAGTATGCAAAGTCGACTTCTTCATGTAATTCAAGCCAAAGATGGTCCAACAAAGTTCTGATTTGACTCTTTCTGAATGTTTTATTTCGTGTGAACTTTGAAATGGTTTTGCCATACAACACAAATTTACAATTTGTAAAACATACATAATATTTTATTCAAACTTTTATGATGGATTTAATAAAAACTTAAGTGTTAAAAGTAAAATTAAGGTTAATTTAATTTTTAAATATTGATAAGATGATGATAAACTCAAAAGTTCAAAAACCAGGCTATGTCAACTCTGTAAATGAAGTTACCAGTACAGACCAGTTAATTAGGTTGTCTTTAGTTGTGAATTTCTCAAGTCAATCGTTATTGTGAAATAACTGTTGTGTAAATAATTTTATAAATGAACAACTTTTATTGAATGTGATAAAGCAGTGTAACAGAATATTATTGTTCATGATATTCACTGTTACTGTTTTGTTATTAGAAAGGCAGGTTTATGGTAAGTATTGGTTATGAAAAATTACCCTAAGCAAATCTACAAAAATTGTCTTTATTTTCTAATTGATATTAGAATAAATTTAAAATAAAATTCATATCATAATGAACTGATAAATAGATTCAGATGTATACTATGATTATATTAATATAAGTGAGAATCCAGAACAAGTACCCTCACTTCAGATCCTTATATTTATACAATCAAATATAATAATACAAAGTTTTGAAAGTAAATATAAGATATTAGTAATTCTTATATCTTAAATTACTGAAAACAAAATAAATTTTATTACAACCTTCAAAATAAGATATAATTAATTAAGAAAAGATTGTAATTGTTTTAGATCTAAGTAGATATTCTGTTTAAATATATCAAAACAGCATAAGAAATTTCATGTTTTTCTACATATGTACAATATTCTTACACATTGAATGTGAAAATATATTTTATAGATATTATTTTGTATTCTTAAGTAACAAATTACTATTGATTTTATCAAATTAAAATCCTATACATTAACTGAAAATTTTCACTGTGCATACTATGCTTTTATAGATGTATTAATGTAGATTCTCAATAAGCATTTTTTAACACACTTTCTTAATAATACAGGGTGTCCATAAAGTTTCTTTACCATTTTAAAATTTTATTACAAATGCAATTGATAAGATATTTTATTCAGATTTGTTCTGTTGTATTCAGCATTTATTAAAGTTTTTTTTTACCTCATTTAATAGACTTCTACATGGGCACCATTAGTTGCATGAAGCACATCAAGACTGTACTCGATTTCTTGCCATGTTCGCTGTAGCATAGCTTCATAATTGTGGCAATGGCATCAGTTTAATCCTTTGTTTTAGGTCAGTTCGTCCGTTGTTCGCTCCAGTTGACAGTCCAATTTCACAAATACGGAGGCGACCTTTCTTTAGAGGCTACTGCCCCTGCAATAAAAATGCAAAACAGGCACAGAACGTCCCCTGGCGCTATCGCCACTTTCACATAAATTACAATTTAAGTAAAAATAAAAACATGGCTGACGGTAATACATTTATAATATAGATTAGTATATATATATATTATTATTATATATAATATATATATTATTAAATGTATTACCGTCGGCCATGTTTTATTTTTACTTAAAAAAAACTCAATTTTAGTTTTTTTATTTACAATTTTAAGTTTTAATACAAGTGCACAAACAAGGAGTAACAAGTGGATTGAAGCCAGGGGCTGTCACGTTACTGTCTGACACGATTTTGTGCCATTTTATGTGATTGCCATTTATATGCGCATGCATTGCAACTACAATTAATTTAAAAGTTAACATTCATTTGCATTGTTCATCGGGATAAATACAAACAGTATGGGTACGTTGCACAGACATTAGATTAGATAGTTGTGACGGCCTTGCTTTTCAGCATAGCCCGGATACGTTGCACAGACAGTCTATTATTGTAAGAATAAATTATTGAATTAAGATTTTTAAACATTAATTTAAGTGAAAGCAAATTGTTCAACTTTAGCTTCGTGAGCTACTTTTAAAACCTTTGGTGGTTGACCGCAGTCTACGTGTTGGCCATCCCTGCCCTATACTCTAGTACAGGGCCTTCTTAAACTATGGGTTGCGACCCCATTTGGGGTCGCCTAGTGAAATCTTGGGGTCACGAGATTTTAATGCAAAATATTGAAAATAATTTGAGAGAGTTTCAAAATGGCATGCTTTGTGTCGTAGATTTCGTGAGTTGCACTTTGTGTCACTTCTGGTGCAGCAAGACAATGATTCAGCAACACTGATTATAGTGTGAACTAGTGTAGTGTTGTTGCTTTTCAGTGTATTCAGTTGTCTCTGTTCCATTGTAACACAAGAGTGAACTGTGGTAGTACACCATTATTGTTTTTTGCAAATTTGTATATACTTCAATATATATATATTTTTTCATTGTATTTCATATATAAATATTTTGCAATATACATATCTTTGTGATTTTTTTCGCAATCCCCCCAAATAAAAATCATAAATGGGGTCGTGAATAAAAAAAGTTTAAGAAGCCCTGCTCTAGTATATCAAATCAGTGCTCTGCAATGAAATAAAATACCCAACAACTTATCAGTATGGTACCAGTCCAGACTGTGACTTTAGACTGGTTCTGAGCCTTCTCTGCTGTGATTTTTTGGATTCAGTTTGGACCAATAATGACATTTGTGTCTGTTGACAAAGCTGCCAACATGAAACACAGTTTAATCACTCCATAAGATATTCTGAAATATTGAATAACTCCAGTCATACATGTCCTCTCCAAACTCCATTTGTCAAATGGTCTATAGTTCTCATCAGCATGACAAAATTTGTTTTCAGAGATAAAATTATAAGTCTTTCAAAACACTGTTCACTGTATAACTTGTCAGTCCAGTCACATGTGCTGCCTGATAGACAGAGTGAAGATCTTTATTGTAATCCAGGGAAGATCTTTACGATAATCCGTCTTGAGTTAGTTCTTACGACTCGAGAATGTTCTTACGTTGGTTCATAGAAAGATACACCTCCACACTCAATCCAGTGAATATTTACAGTTTATTTACAAAACAAAATATTTCAGAATATACAAGTTTGACAACATTACACACATGGTACAACAAAGGTATGGTGTCTCACGTAACAGCTTGTCCTTTGGGGACTATTAGACTCTGGGCAAACTCCGGTCGATCCGTGGAGTTGGCTCAACCGTGTGGCCGTCCTGTCTCTACACTAACCCT
Source organism: Centruroides vittatus (assembly GCF_030686945.1). Taxonomy (NCBI): domain Eukaryota; kingdom Metazoa; phylum Arthropoda; class Arachnida; order Scorpiones; family Buthidae; genus Centruroides; species Centruroides vittatus. The sequence goes on along the minus strand of NW_027121909.1, from coordinate 2,452,680 downwards.
TCTCAGAGGAATTCCTAAGAGGAGAACACCCTCTCTACACCTCACGGGCTTCCTAAGTGTCCGAGACTACCACGTATTCGGTCTCTCGCCCTTCTCTCCGTTCCTCTCGCCACTCTTACTATTTAAAGAGTTCCTCAACGACAACTTACGACCAATCAGGGCCTTTCCTTTCCCCGGAAGCTTTCAAAAATGTCCGCTCTCCTCCCAACGAAACAGCTTGCCATTCCTTGTTTACATTTTTCTAGCCGACAAACATGTGGCAAACACATTGACGCGTACACATGAGTCCCATAAATGGAGACTCTACACCCTTTGTCTTCCCGACCGTTTATAGACACAATGCCAGGTGGGACCAATTACCAAGGTCGTGTTGCTTTTAGACCTGCTCTGCTAAAAGCGAACCTTTACAGACAGACTTACTAGATGTCCTTGCTGAAATGTCTGCATCATCTCCACATTATCCACAGTGTTATGAATGACTTGCCTAAACTTGATTTTTCATCAACTGAGCAAGTGGTTATCAGCTTTGCATGACAGTTTTTGATGGTTTTAATTCTGAAAGATGTGAAAGATCTATTCAAGTATCATTGTTGCTTCACCAGTGTGAAGGATCTTCAAATCTCATAATGTGTGGCTTCTAGCTTGATTGAGCAGAACATTGATCCAACATGGCTGGGAAATGATACTCAGTACTGACAGACCAAGAAATACAGTTTCTATTGTAGTCATCAAATTTTCCAGAGAAACTATTTATTGGCATTTCTTTCTTTAACATAGTCCATACTTCCAATGCTGTAAATATAAATACATACATACATTTACTATACATTACTAGTTACTTATACTGTATATTTGATTAATGTTAAATTTGTAATAAACTATTTCTCTCAAATTGGAAATTTTTTTATTTTAGGTTCATAAATTTTGCAACTATACTAATTGCACCATTAGAAAATTCAACTTTGATAATTATCCTTCCCATGTCAGTAACTTAAAACTATTTGCACATCGACCAATTATTATTCAGGTGAGTACTTTTTTAAAAAAGTATTTGTTTCTCATTTATAAGATAAATTTGATAAATTGATAAGTTTTTCCAACAATTTAAAAACTTTTTTAAGTGACATGAGAGGAATATTTGGAATTTTTAATGTAACAATGCCCATCAATATATTAAGTTATTGTTTAAATCTATCACTTTTATTAATTTTGTTTTAAAATTTGTTTTGGTTTCATAAATACATTAAATTATTTTATGATGATAATCTTATATTGTGATTTAGTAAATATTTTTTAAAATTTTAAATTAACATTTAGTGTTTTGGATACTGTAAGTTTATTATTTAATTTAAAAATTAATAAATTTTGAAATAAAGCTATTGATTAAAAAAATAACTTAAAGTTCATGAGATAAGAGAAAAAGTTTTCATATTAAAATATAATTTGACGTAATATAAGCGCTTATAAATTTGATAAGTTATTAAATAAATATATATATTTTACTTGAAATATTTTGCAAATAGATAATCATTGGTATAATTTCAACATTATTAATAATTTTATATTTTCTTCATGCAGGAAGTTTTAGATCAAGCAGGTGCAGTTATATGGATGGATGTTAACTTCAAAATTATTTCCAGTCAAATTGATGGTGTGTTACAGAAGGCTCAAAAGGAAAGACTTGTTTCTTGGAGCATTGATCAACCAACATCAACTCTAACGCATCCTAAAATGTTTGATTATTTTCAAACTAGACAAGATAATTTTTATTTTCATCGCATGGTGGAACCCAGTCACATATTACTCTATAATACCGGACTTATCCATCAGCATTTGATGCTCCCTTGGGTGCAGTGTGCCTTGACACCTGATTGTATAGCTCCTATTGGAGCTCAGAGTTCTGGATGTCGATTTGATAAAAAGCCACTCTACAGATATTCTGGTTGTCACAGATACGATATGTCTGCACTGAATGTGATATTGGGGATTATGTTTGATTACACTAACTGTTATGTTGCTAGCAATGAAGATAAGTTCTTCCAAAAAGTTGAAGAGCGTTTAGAAAATGAAAATATGCAAAAAGATAATACGACGAGCATGGTTCACGAAGTAGTCCAGATGAAAAATGCATAAAAATTCTACATTATGTAATTCAGAAAATTTTGCTATAAACTAGACTTGAGCCCTAATATCAACAAATTGTAAGTCATTTGGCAAATTCCATTGTTGCCTTAAATGTCACATTCAAATATTGCCAAAGATAAGTGAAAAGTCAGAAGAGGGGATTGAAAATTTTTAATTTGTTTTTTTAATTGCCTGAAGTAAAATTATCATTATTATTATTTTTTTTTAATTTTTATTTTGCCATATGTAACTCCGTCCATATGTTTACAAACATTCTGTTTACATTTCAATTTTCTAGTCGTCTACTATATAAATCTTTTTCGTATGTGGTACATCAAAAGAACATTTTTTCTCTTTGGATAAGTCTTATTGTGAAAATAGGTATGAAGAAAAAATTGAGACATTTTCTACTATAGACAAACTTAAACTTATAAATGATCATATAAAAATTTTAATATCCATTTTCTGCCAGATTCTTTTAATTCTCTTTGCACTTGATTGGAATAATATTGATATTAAATGAACACCTACATATGACGATGTGCACCACCAAAGATATACAGTGAGCAATATGGTTCAACTCAAATCTGTTTTCCATGCAAATCAAAATCTGAGATGATGATGGTGATTTAAAGAAGAAAACAAATTGGAGATGATGGTGATGATTAAGCATACAAATTCATATTTTTCAAGAAGATATTGTTTCTTTTTTGAATCTCTAATTTTAAATGATTCATTAAGTTTTCAATTTGTCACACTAGTCATTTATTTTTTTATATTCATTGCTTGATAGTCATTTCTGATTTGTAAAAATTGTAAATTTTTGTTTAATATTGTTACTGGTGAGTATCGTCCACAAAACATTTTCTTTCTGGGAATTAAAATAATTTAATATACTACTGATCACAAGAAATATTGTTTGAAATCTTGAAACTCAGTTATATTCTTTTAATAATTGTAGTTATGTTTATTTAACAGAAATGTATTAATTGCTGAATTTCTCTTGAAAGTAAAGACAAATAAATTTGGTGTTGCTAAACTTTCATACTTTGCAGTTTTTTTATATAATATATATATATATAAAGATTTTATTATGCAGTTCAAATATAGCATATTATGAAAACAATGATGAGTGTCACTTAACTTATTAATTTACTCAAAAGTTTATATAAATTGATATGATTTTGTAATAAATTATTAATCAAATTGCATCTTTTATATTTAAATTTTATTTGAAAAAAAATTGATATTCTTCAATAGTTGAATAAATTTTACTGTTAAATTAGCTTTAAAGCTACTTCTTATACTCTTAAAAATTACTCTGGATACTTAATATAAGATATTTATATGGAGCTGGAAAATATTAACAGTATAAGAAGAAAATAGGATACTACTTCATTGATGCTGAGAGTTAGTGATATCTCTTCTATGTTGCTTACAGAATTATGTTAGTTCTCAAAATCTGTTTGACCGATTTGATTAAACTTTGCCATTTTCCATTAATTGCGACGAGTAATCCAAAAATGTAATAAAAAAATGGGGTTAATTCAAGAGTTGAAAACCACTCTAAACAACATTTGCTAATGACACGAAAACTTACAATTTATATTTACGTACAGTACGTGAAATAAATTCCTTAAAGAAGTGTTTACTAATTGTGACATCAGTGAAACTCTGTAACTGCCATTTGTACAGTTACTACATACATGCTACAGCTGGATAGCTTAACAGTTAAGGTGACAGCCTACTGCTTTGAGGAATCTGGAAACGAATCCAAATGGGTCGAAAAATTCCAGAAATTTTTCGGAAGTGATCTGGACATGTCGCACCACATTCCTCATCACCCCTGTGGCCTGGCTGAACCCACAATAGACTTGAATAAGAAGGCTTTCTTAGTGCCATGAGGATGAAAAGAGTAAAAAACAGTTACATTACATAGTTTCTATCCATTATTTGTGAAATTAACATTATTATTACTGTATTTTCGCGGAATGACCGGCATGCCATTTAAACTGCAACTAAAATATAAAATTAATCAGATATAACAAAACTAGTTGTTAATTAAATGTTAGAGAAAACATTCTTCCTGGTACAATAAAAATAATAACAATGTAATTTGACTTACTTAAAAAATCATTTTACCTAAACTTTTGGGACAAACCTTAGACGTAGTTTTAAAGGAGATGTAGATTCGAATCCTATTATTCATAAAGGGAAACATAAGTAATATGGTCACCGTGGGTATCAGCCATCATGAGTGACAATATTTTTTTTTTGGAGAAAATAAAGGACAAATTATAAATTGTTTCATAATAAAAAAGAGCAGGTTGAGTTTATTTGCTTCTCTAAAACTAAAAAGCTTTATAACATTTATTATAAAACTAGCAAAATGTTTATTTTCAGTTTAAAGTGAAACGTTCTTAACACAGACACAATTTTAGCAGTATCATGTGATTGAAAACTATTACGCCATTTATGTTTAGTTTTCGCAAACTGTTAGCATACAGAGCTTGTATGATTTTTAAATGATATTATGCGGAAAATAAATGTGTAGTAGTGATTTAGGAGTTTTGCAACAATGTGGCATGCAATCAGGGAATGGCCAGTGAGCTTGGTGGTTTCTTTCTTTCGGGACACTTGAAGAGTGTCATGTAACACCGATAGAAACTAATTGTGCGAATACATGCTGCTTTCGTTCAAATTCGGCATGACCCCGTATGTTCGATGTGTCCGGCCGTCACAACAGTTTAAGTGTAATAAAACTACTTTGAATACTTTCTGTAAACTATCTGCAAGAGTACTTATAAAAAACGTATATTCTGCGTCATTATTTTATTCTTAATTTGTAGACTTATAAATTTCCAGTGTGGCCTGTTGGCTGTCCGTTATAGCAATATACTCAAAAGGTCTTGCAGTTTAGCCAGGAAGTCCAAAATCTTTAAGTGACCAAATAACTTGTAGATTTATTGCGAACAATGAATGGTATGAAATCCGCGAATTTACGCATTTGTTGGATCATTAACCTTTGTCGGAAATTGACACACACCCGACGGAAGAACGGAAATTAGATCGTTATCACCGTTTGTGATAAGAAGCAGATGGGAAAATTGACACGTAAGTGCCAACTCAGCACTATTTTCGTCAACTTTTGACGGTCATGTGACCCCCCTTCCTCACGACAATAAGATAAAAGCAAGAGTCGCCGGAACCTCGGAGAGAGCGATTAAACGGGAAGTCATATTGGGACATCGTGCGCATTCTGTCTCCCGGACCTCCATACATCGGACTGGATCCGAGAAGAAGAGAAGACACCCGTTGGAAGGACATCCACGACCAATGGTCCCTCTAAGCTGCGCGGCCGCGCACTGCTCAAATTGTTGCCACGCACGAGAATTTGTGCGCCGCGCAGGCGAGCATGCACATTTGAATTGTTTAATTATTTCTCAATCTGTGTGCAACATGATTATTGCTACGTATATTTCGATTAAATACATTAAATCATTGACAAAAGATAATATTTTGTATGGAGGTATGTTTTAAAATGAATTTTAATCTCTACTTTATAATTAATTATTTTAATTTTTATAGGAAAAATAAGATTTTATATACATATGCTCAGAGAAGTACATGTTCCGCCCAGCTACAAAAAAAATTAGAGGGAACATTGTCCACGACAACGACCCTTCCATACAGCGAAGTTCGTCGAATCGACTCTCCGCTACGCATGAGAGGTATTTAGGGGGCTAGAAACTTGTAGACTCTCTCCGCGAGCAAAACACTAGAACTTGGGAACTAGAACGAGCACGCGCTTCGCGAGCTAAGTAGAACTGTTTGGCTCTCCATCTGATAGGAGTATTTGTACCTGTATTTAACCGCATATATAACTGTATATCGTAGATTTAGTTATAGAATAAACTTTTATTTTGTTATGTTAAACCTGTCTCCTGTCTATCCGAGGAAACCTGTCGACTTATCGGCGCACTCCCCACTCGTTTTGCCCTCCTAACGCCATCCAACAGACACAGAGGTCGGGCTTTACCAGCCCGTGCAGATTAAGTGGTCAGAAGGGATTAACCCGTCCCCCTGCTTATCTCGCAAAAAAAAAAAAAAATATGAGAAGTAACTGCGTTTTATATTGTATTTAATTTAAAACAAAATTTAGTGTATTTATTGTTTATAGTTCCATTTCGTCATCAATTGAATCAATTTTAAAAAATTTATGAGATCACATAATTTTGATCTCATAAAGTTTTCATTTTCTCGATTGTCTAAATATACGATATATTATATGTTATTCATGACTTAGTTTTCTTCAAATTTTACTCTTTAGATTCGATTAAAGACGTCGATTGAAAACAATTAACCGTAAATATGGTACGTTCTTTAACAGTTTAAATAATTAAATCGTACAAATAGTTGCCAATTCAAATTTAAAATTAAGCATTTTATAATTGCACAGGAAATGTTTAATGTGCAGCTGATGATAATCGGAATTTTCCTAAAATAAAAATTAATTTATCAAACAAAAAATTTTTAAGTTGATATATATTTACATATTTGCGTTTTTATAGGTAAATCGAATTTTTATTTCGGAATTTTGACTTATTCCGGTATGCATAAAATTCAGTTGAAAACGTGTAAGAAGACGGAAAAGTCAAATCGACTTAAGAATGTTCTGAATGGCTTCTATTTTATGCTAAGATACATTTTTTATATAAAACTCTTCAAGCCTGGAATGAATTACAATAACTACTCGTTGAACCTTTAAATGCAATTCCAGGATAAATAACTAACAGTTCGCAATCTCAAAAACACAGTCTCTAACGTTTTCGATCTACATAGGAGATCTTCCTCAGGATTCATTGAATATTCCAATTCAATGAATCCTGAGGAAGATCTCCTATGTAGATCGAAAACGTTAGAGACTGTGTTTTTGAGATTGCGAACTGTTAGTTATTTATCCTGGAATTGCATTTAAAGGTTCAATGAGTAGTTATTACATTTTTTATACTTACGAAATATTTCAAAAAATGACAATTTTACTTGTATTTTATAAGATAATACATCTTATATTATTGGTTGGCTAAGCAAACAAATTTTAAAAAAAACTATTAATAACATCCAATACGTATTTAAACTTTCCGTAGAAATTTTTAATACAATATTATAATAATCTATGTGGGGTTAGATGAGTCAAATTGCAAAGTATTAAGAAAATAAACGAGAGGTTGCGGAAGGGACGAGAGCAGGGATACCACTTCTTGGTTTTAAAACCCAGATCTGGGTTTTTTGACCTCCTGGTTTCTAGGTTGTTTTTTTCTAATTTTCGTAAAATATGGGAATTTTATAAAATATGACTTTACATATACAGTAGAGTCTCGATTATCCGACCTAAACGGGCGGGCAAAACGTCGGATAAAAGAAATGTCGGACAATAGGGAAGAATTAAGAAAAAGTTTATTAAACATCAAACTACGTTATACTTTTAAAAATTAAGGACAAACATTATATTTTACAACAAATTAACAGAAAAAAATGAATACACGATAATGTTGTACAGTCATTTCTAGTATGAACATTGGTTCTTTATACCATTTGGTGGTTCCATTTTTCCATAGTAAATTACATAGAATCTGATGACAGATGATTCTGTGTTTGCCGGTAACTCTTTCGTATCTGCTTCACTATCATGAACTGATTGCATTGTCAGATGATCTGATTCGTAGTTACTGTCAGGAGACCGGATGGCTGAGCGGTTTAGGTGGCAGCCTACTGCTCTGCGAAGACCCGAAATCGAATCCGAACGGGTCAAAATCCCCAGGAATTTTTCGGGGGGTGGTCTGTCCGGATATGTCGGGTCCCGTCCCTCACCTCTCGGCCGCCCCATTGTGGGCCTGGCCAAACCCATAATGGGTTTGCTTTAAAAGTTCCTCTTAGTGCCCACAGGGCGAAAAGAGTTAACTATTAAATCATCAAAGAACAGGTTGCTGGCTGAACAAGCGATCAGTGGGAAAAATCTTAGCTGTTCGCTGCATGAAACCGAACTAATTAAAGATGCAGTACAAGGAGTTTGCTACCAAAGGTATAAGAAGCGACAAAAAGAGCATAAAAATTGTGCAGTATTGCTAATGGAAAAAGAAGAACAGAGTAGCTGTGAAATAACATTAACTACTGTGTAAATTAGGTAATAAATGGTTTTTTAAACTTATATTATAGTGTCTGTAATTATAACAGTATGAATGTACTTTTTTTTGTTTTTTTAACTCTTTTCGCCCCGTGGGCACTAAGAGGGCCTCTTATAGTAGGCCCATTATGGGTTCGGCCAGGCCCACAATGGGGCGACCGGGTGGTGAGGGACGGGGCCCGACATATCCGAACGGACCACCCCCCGAAAAATTCCTGGGGATTATTCGACCCGTTCGGATTCGATCCCAGGTCCCCCAGAGCGGTGGGCTGCCCCCTTGACCGCTCGGCCATCCGGCCGTCAGTATGAATGTACTATGATAAAATATTTATAATTACATTTTAATCCTGAAGTTTTCTGGGTAAATAATCTGGGTTTTTTCCCATCCAGACCCAGGGCGGATTTGAGGCGATTGGAGTGATTGGTGCCAATTGGGCCCCGCGCTTGAAGAGGCCCCGCATCACATCAAAATTTATATATTTAAAAATAGTACATGTTACAAAAATAAATATCTAGGTATATTATTATTAAAAATAAAACAACAAATTTCAATATGTAAATTAACTGTTAATTAATTTTGTTATTTAAAGTTTGAGGGACCCCACAAAAAAAATTCAATCGGACCTCGCACCTATTGGATCCGGCGCTGTCCAGACCCAAGTTTTTTCATATGTCGCGAGTGGCAACCTTGGTCGAGAGAGACCGGCAGAGGGCGACCAGTAAAGCCAGACGACAGTTAAAACAACTCTCGAAAAGCGCAGATTTCAAGTCTAGTTGTAACAATGCGGACTGTATAAAATCCGTCATAGATCTAATGTTAAGAGTACAATTCATATGTAGTTTACGAGACGCCGACATCCGTGAGAAAATTCTACAACAAACTGATATAACCTTCGAACAGATGCTAGAAATTGCATTAACTATAGAAACTTCCAAAACTGAAAACGACGAAGTATATAAAAGTAACCACCTCGTTCACAAAATTACCAAAAATACTCAAATAAAACGACGCTCACACCCTCAAACACAACTGTCAAATCGGAACAAAAGCAGAATAGAAGGTCACAGCGGAAATCCACTTAACCTCCACGAACTCCATTTAGAAGGACTATGCTTACATTATGGAAAAAACAACCATAAATCAGTAAACTGTAGAATCAAAGACCAGCTGAAATGTGAACGATATCCTAAAAAGGGCCACACGGGAAAAGTTTGTATATCATTCTTAAGGAAACAAACGTCAACAATCAACAGGAAGCATAACGTCCACAATATTAATCACGAACGTGTAATTGACTTTGATATAAACAGCGTTTTAGATGTATTTGTTAATATAACGGGAACCGATGACAGACTCCACACAGAAATTTATGTTAACGGTACAAAAGTCCGTTTTGAATGTGACACTGGTAGTCGCGTCACCATCATCAGTATCGACGAATTCAATCGCTTACAATTGACGCACCTATAGCAAAAACGGAAGTGACTTTTCGAAGTTTTCGAAGAAGCGATATATTTTTAAACAATTCATACGAGAAAGATATTTCCGGTGGGATATTGTAGAAAGCTAGAAGATTTGAGAAGTGCATTTATAAATAAGACATTTAAACATTAGAAAAATCTGCTGTAATAATATTCTAATTTTAAAAAGCTTAATTACTTCAATTTATATTTTTTCTTCAATTAATTTCTTTCTCTTTAGAAGATAAATATAATCTTCTATTTAATAAAAATCACAATTAAAATTACTAAAGTATACAATGCAATTAAGGGAATTTCCTATGATAAGTGAGAATTTTTATTTACCCTTAAGTGCTGTAGGTTTTTAACAAAATAAAGTGACATAAAAATTGCATTACCTCATCTTTATGTGTTTAATATATGAATATTAATATAAAAACAAACAATATAAAAAAAATTTTTTAAAGTCAATTCCTACTTAGGTCAACAAAGAAAAATTTTATTTTAGTTCACACTCTCTAAATATAAGTTTACACTCTGCTAAATATCTTATATAAGAGAAATTTTTTCTCCCATATAAAACTAAAATTAATTAATTAAATTTAATTAATGAATTAATATTTGAAAAAACTGTATTAACATCAAGTGTCATCCACTACAAGTTTAAAAAAATGTATTTGAACTTGAGTGGATGAATAAAAAGTATTTTAATCTCTCTACACACCGGAATTTGAAATAAATAAATTCTTCTAACCTTTTAACTGGTGTCGATCTATTTTTAGAATTGCAAATAAAAAGTATTTTATTAACGATTGAAAATTTGAACAATATATATACCGTATTTTACGGACTATAAGACGCACTTTTTTCTTCGAAAAATTGCCTCCAAAATTCAGGTGCGTCTTATAGTCTGTAGCGTTTTATAGGTATTTTTTAAAAAAAAAATTGCTTAAAAATTAAGGTGCGTCTTATAGTCTGTAGCGTCTTATAGTCCGTAAAATAGGGTAAATATATATAGGGAGAGTGTGAACTAATAGTAGGAATTTAAAAACATTTAGTAGATATTATTTTTTAACACACTGTAGTTGAATAATTAGACTTTGATCATAAAAAGTTCTCTTAATTTAGTTAATCAGATAAGTGCATGTGCAACCCTCAAATATAAGCGTAGTTAATAGGAAATCTAGAAGTGTAGTTAATAGGAAATCATAGTTAATTAAATTTAATTAATGAATTAATATTTGAATCTAGCTTTACATTGTATTACAAAGACAAAAGTTCCTATAGATTGATATGGCCTATTTAAGTAGCCATTTTGAAGTGCAGACAATCTTTATGGACCCCTGTATATATAACTATATGTAATTATTATAGAAAGTAAATTTAAAATTTTCTGTGAAATGTAGATTTTATTTCCTAATCAATATGTTAAGTGTCAGCTTTAGGTATTACTGTACACTATTTTAAGTCTCATGTTTTACTATGATTTTGACTATTTTGAATTATTGTTAAATTTGTTTACTTATATTATTTTCTCGTTAATTTTCACTATATTTACTTGAATACTTTGATTCGTGCGTTATGCTGTTCAATGAATAAAATGCATAAAATTCTCTTGCCAATAATGTATGTTAAAGTATCTTATAAAAGTCGAGACTGATATAAGAATAATTGCCTTGAACATATTGTTTAGAAACATTTGGGGCAAGTTAGGCCAACATTGGAGTAGGTTGATAAGCTTATATATTTTCATGTATCATTTGAATTTTTTAAAAATCATATTTAGAAAATTTTTCATATTAGAAATTCACTTTCATAATTAAACTGGTATATTAAATAGTAAACTGTGAAATTTGAATTTATCAGACATTGTTATTTACTTTTCTAGATGTGAGTGCTTCTTGAATGTATTCAAGTGAGTAAAGTATGTAAATAATGTATTATAATTTCCATTGAGTGTGAATTGTTTGTTTGGATGAAAATAAATTGTAATAAAAATATTTTGCTTTATCTTGTGCTAAACATGATACACTCCTATCTGAGCAGTACGTTTATTTAAAAAATCTAAAGCAACGAATTTATTTAAAAATAAAATCCAAAAAGTATACTACGATGTAGAATAAAAACAGGAGAAAACGATAATGTGATCTGCTTATGTATAAAATGCATTGTTCTCAAGAAAAATTAAAGCAAAAACGTCGGAACATATCTGTTCTGGCGAGAGTCAAGGTACCTACCAAACCGGTTTCGTGCCGGAACACATATGTGCCGCCCAGTGCCAAAAGGGATGAAAATGTGAAAGAGAAGTGAGAAAGGGAATGGGAAGTCACCAGCCGCACCGGGATTTTATTTGAAACAATATGTTACATAGTAAGAAAATAAATTTGACTACACAAGAAAATGGTTACAGGGGTGCAAATGGAAGCGGCTATACAGTGGATATACAGTGCTACAGTGGTCAGGCCGGATGGCCGAGCGGTCAACGGTGGCAGCCTACCGCTCTGGGGGACCCGGGTTCGAATCCCGACGGGATTCGAACCCGGGTCCCCCAGACGTTTTCGACCTAATATGATAGGCCATCTTCAGATGCAAGTATTCTCGAACGTATTTTAACTAGATATTTAAACATCAGAACGTTCGAACACTTTTACAATTTAAATTTAAAACCAAAATACCGGATAAATTAACAAATAAATAATAAAATAAAACACATATACTAAATGAACTAATACAATAACGATGTAAATAATGTAATAAAATCAAAATAACTCGAGTCCTGAGGATAGTCGCTTCATTCCATTTAACCACAGTATAGCACAAGCAGAGGACTCCAATAATATGTTAAAATTTAAAAAATGGCCTATTATTTTATAATTACTCAAAATTTTTTCGGACAAAGAGGAAGAAAGGGATGATTGAGCTTCAGTAGATGTCCTCCCCTTCCTCTTGTCCGACTTGTCTTCAGCAACAGAGTTCAACTAATCACATTTCTGCGAATAATCAGGGGTAAATTCACGAGTCGGTTTTCCTTTTGCTATGAATTGAAGGGGAAAAAAACGGCAGATGTGTTTAACCTGGTAAACCAAAATGTTGTATTGAGAGGGATGCAGCGGCAAACTTGTATTAATGTTTGTACTGATGGCGCTCCATCCATGCAGGATCGAAAAAAAGACTTCGTGGTTTATGTATTACAAAAAATTCACAAGTTAAAATTGTACATTGCATGATTCACTGAGAAGTTTTAGTGTCAAAATCTCTACCTGGTGGTATTCTGAAGACGATGAACAACGCTGTGAATTACATAAAATCACATCCCCTACGTTGCAGACTTTTTTCTTTCCTTTGAGAAACTGTGAATTCTGATTTTAAATGTTTACTGCCTCATACAAAAGTGCACGCACGATTTATCTCTTTGTGACATGAAATAATATGTTTCTTCGATGCTGAAAATTCTAGATGTGAATTTCTTAACGAAGATACTTGGTGGCTGGAAGCATTTCTCAACGATCTTTTTGAGCAGTTGAACTTTTTAAATTTTTGAGTCTGCATGAAGCGAACGAAAATATCATTACAATTACAGGCAAATTAAAGTCTTTCACCGAAAAGTTAGAACTGTGAACCAGGAAAATTAAAAACTCGCAGCTTGATTGCTTCCAGAGTGTAGAGTCTTTTCCAAACAAATTTAAAATTTTGTTAGAATTGTGCAGAAGACGGTAGAAAAACTCTGTATCATTTTCTAAAGTACTTTCCATCACTTCATTATCAAATGTACGAGTGGGTCATCGATCCTTTTGCAACATACAACAGTACACGCCTGCTATTAACATTAACAGCAGGAAAAAATTTAATAGACTTAAAAAACGATCCTGTATACAAAGCCTCGTTTTCTGTACAGAATTTTAGAGCCAATATCCTCGATTAACTATTACATACATACATACAAGAAAGCCGTACACGAAGTGTTTAGTCGGCAGAAAAGAGGGTAAGGGAAAGGGGAGGGGAAGAAGGAGGGAGAGGAGATAGACAGTAGAGAAAGATAGGATCCCTCTGAACGGCGTACATATGGCTACAGTAACCTCTATGTTTGATGTTGACGACTTTGATTGGATTAACTACTACAGCCGTTAAATTTCTGTTGCCCTTTGTAACATTACGAATTAGGTTTCTCGGCGCTCATAAAAAAAAAAAAAAAAAAAAAAAAAAAACGGAAACGATTACAGATGGTAAATGAGGACTTACGTGTTTAATTATTTAATTTAGAGCCTTGTATTGACATGATTCTTTCTCAGAAACAATTGCATCCTTCTCATTAGTATTTGGTGTGCCGCGAATAAATTCTCCCTGCCCAGTGTGCCGTAAGATAAAAAAGTTTGGCAGACACTGCCGTATATGAATAAAACAAAATATTTCAGGAATTTTCTATGGAAAACAAATTTCTATTTAGATGTTAAATACCCAAAAACATCCGGAAAACTCCACGTGGCCGGCCCATTGGTGAGTCATACTCAATTCTTATTCTTGTGCAGACTCGGCGCAACTTTCTTGTCTTTTTCTCTCAAATTTTCTAGATTCTTTTCTCGGACCCTGAAAAGCCCTTGTTGGTGGACAGGATTAGTTACAGGGATCATCATAGGATCGCTTTTCAGGGAAGTTTACTTTCACCTGTTTATCCGATAGGTTTTATGGAGTACAGTACATTGTTCCATCTAACGCGACATAATTATTTTTTAAACAATTTTTCACTTCATTCTTATGTCCACACGAGTCATTAAATTCTCGATTATCTTACTCAGGCAAATTCTTCGGTATTGTTAAGGGGCTAATCTCACAATATACACTAATATAAATATTATTTTATCCATAATAAAATGGATAAAATAAAGTAAGGAATAGTGAAAGTGATTTACTGGTCTTTCTCTGTTTTTAAACCTTGTCGAGATCGGAATTAAAAAAGTGAATTTCACTTGTAGTTGGGGTTTTTTAAAAGAAAATTTCTTAGAATTTATTAATTTCAAAATAACCAATTTATTATCTTATTTAAATAGAATACATTATCTGAAATTATTCTTTCAGTATGTAATGAATATTTTTATATAATAAAATTAAATTTTCTAGTGTTTGATTTTATATATTAATAGATAACTTTGCATAGAATGCTGACTTTGCATTTTATCCAAATTTTACATAATAACATTTATCCATACTTTGAGAAAAGCTTATTTTTCATATTAGGAAAAGAGACTAAATAAAGGAGAAATTTTTCAGAATAATTTTAATTCTCAATATTTTACAAAAGATTGCATTACTTAACTCATTATGTTAATAATTTCAAGATAATATTTTATGGAATGGAAAATATAATTAAAACTCTAGAATAAACACTGCACATAGAACACTGTTAAATGTTTTATATTTTCATTAGAAAATAATAGCTAAATTAAGAAAATTTCTGTATACTTCAAGTTTTCAAACTATCAAAAATTTTAAGTATACAGAATATATCATATATAGTATACAGTGGAAAACAGTAATAATGATACATCCATTATATTATATTAAAATATTGTTTTAATAATATCAATAATAATAATAATAATAATAATGGATGTATCACATAATCAAGTAGCAAATATAATACACCAAGAGCTTGCAAGGAAACACAAATTAGTAGACATTCACGAACCATATTACAAATACATTCCACAGACAGTATTGGAAAACAACACACACAAAATGTACTACGACAGAGCCATAATCACAGATAAAACAATTTACCACAACAGACCAGACATCACACTCATTGACAAACACAATAAAATCACATACATTATAGACATATCCATTCCAAACACTCACAATATGCAAAATGCATGCACTGAAAAAATTAGCAAGTACACAGAACTCGCCCAGGAAATAAGGCATCTGTGGAGGATGGATAGAGTGTTTATTGTGCCTGTTGTTCTCTCCTCTACAGGCGTCATACCACACACACTACACAAAAGCCTGGGCACATTAGAATTGAATAGAAACACATACATCACACTACAGAAGGCCACTATATTGAATACATGTCATATTGTGAGAAAATTCTTGAATACAGACACACACACTGATACACTTCTTTAATTTCTGTTTTGGTTACTATGCCTTGACTTTGGTCCGGCATAGTACATAGCCACCGGTGTTAACCGAGTATATCTCACTTAACCCAACATAATAATAATAACTCTCCCGTGGTCACCACCTGGTCGTGGTGGAAGAGCCCAGTATTTTTACTGATCCATAGGGCAATGCAGGCTGGAGCACAAGCTCCTGGTAGGGACACCTATGCCAGTAAGGTCTATGGGGAGAAATGAAGCTAAGAGTGACCACACCCACATTTTGTGAAGATATTTATGGTAATAACCAGATCAAAGTGTGATACCGGCTCGGACGTCGCCCGGGTTAACAAGGTCTGCGTTCATGGGTTAGGCAGAGGCTCACGTTCGAAAAATAGGCCACAGTCTCCCTTGGTTACCGGTGGCGAAAGCAGCACCGGCCCAAGCATGGCTACTGCAATGCCCTCAACAGATGTAAGGAACCAACCCAGCCTTGGTGTTTCTGTGGCAATGCATTCACAGACCACAAAGACTGGAAAACCACGCCAACGGATGAAATGGACAGTAGAAATGAACGAGTTTATCATCCGTACTTACTACACCATCACAAAACTCGAAAAAAACATGACAGCATACAGACAACTACTACACCATAGATTCACACAACAGTATCCTCTTCTCACTGTCACCGAACAAAGGGTTGTTGATCAAAAAAGAACAATTATACACAACAACCTTATTCCACAAACAACACTTGAACTTATCAAACAACAGGTTGCTGATCAAATACATCAACAGACAGAAACATCTAACATTAATGAAGATTATGTAACCTGTCAGGATAATCCAGCAACAAGCATTGATAATAACACACATACAACCATTACCACTAATGATACTACAGACACTTCCTCATCCATCACTGATAACATAGACATGGATTTAGTTAATATGCTCTCACTTATATTTCAGGAAACACACTAAATATACAGGTACAGATCCCACACAACGACCACGAATACCAAAAATCAACACGTCAAAGGAAGTAGGAAAAACACTAAATTATGTAAACACTCACTTACTACCACACTACATTCATTTAATTTCTACACTCGCAGAGATTCGTACATTAGTTTATGCTGGGGCAGTCACAGTAGTGACACACCATGGACTGAAAGTACAATCACAGACAAATACACAGAAAACACAATTCTATCACAAGCCTGCCTGGCAGAGAAGAATAGAAACACAAATAAATGACATTAGACAGCAATTAGGCAGGCTGACACAATACACTAAAAACAACATAACACCCAAATTAAAGAAACAACTCAAAAACATTTTCAAGAAAATAAAAACACACACAAAACACGAACATCACAACACACGCATTACAGAATACATTGATACACTAAAACAAAAACTTGCTGCCAAAGCACGTAGACTCAAACGATACAAAACATGTACACTGCGAAAACAACAAAATAAATTATTTACAAACAATGAAAACTCTTTTACAGACAAATTAATAACAAAGCAAACACTGATACACAGCACAGTGGCACACCAACAGAACAAGAACTCACAACATATTGGTCTTCTCTTTGGTCCAGTGCTGTCACGCACAATGCTGATGCAGGCTGGATCGAGGAGGAGAACAGAAACTTGCACAACATACCAACTATGCCCTGTGCTGAAATAAACATACATGATTTCCAATACACTGTTAACAGAACACACAACTGGAAGACACCTGGTGTAGACAACATTCACAATTTCAGGTACAAAAAGTTTACATCACTGCACCAGGAACTAGCCAAACACCTAACGCACATCATCATCAATCCACTAGACATGCCAAATTTTTTTACTCAGGGCATCACCTACATGAAACCTAAAAACAACAATACCACAGACCCCACATAATACAGACCAATTACATGTCTCCCAACACTCTACAAATTATTGACATCCTGTATCGCAAACAAAATATACAAACATGTTGAAGAACACGACATTCTTACAGAACAACAAAAAGGTTGCCGTAGAAACCACAGGGGATGCAAAGAACAGTTACTCATAGATTCAGTCATTCTACGGCAAGCACACAAACAACACAGAAACATACACATGGCATATATAGACTACAGAAAAGCATTCGACAGTGTTCCACACAGTTGGCTGCTACATATCCTACACATGTACAAAATACATCCATCACTCATTGCATTTTTTCAAAACACTATGCAGCACTTTAGAACAACACTACATCTCAGGGTTCATAACAATTTCATACAAACAAACCAAATTTTTATTCGGCGAGAAATTTTTCAAGGAGATTCCTTGAGTCCTCTCTGGTTCTGCCTAGCCCTGAATCCATTATCCAACATGTTAAACAACACGCAATATGGTTACAATATCAGACATGAAAAAACAACACAGTTTACACTGTCACATCTCATGTACCAGTACATTACAACGAGCGGCCGGATGGCCGAGCGGTCAAGGTTAGCAGCCTGCCACCCTGGGGGACCCGGGATCGAATCCGGACGGGTCGAAAAATCCCCAGGAATTTTTCGGGGGGTGGTCCGTCCGGATATGTCGGTCCCCGTCCCTCACCACCCGGCCGCCCCATTGTGGGCCTGGCCGAACCCATAATGGGCCTACTAAAAGAGGCCCTCTTAGTGTCCACAGGGCGGAGAGTTATATAAAAAAAAGTACATTACAACGTTTAAATATAATGCTTCAGTCGCTTTCCGAAATTGCATTATTAAATAAAGCATTTGCAAATTTTCATTATTATGATCAAAAATATATTTTCACCTATTAGTGTGTGCAAATAAAATACTAAGTGTAAAGAAAATGCTAATTGCATCATAGTAATAAAGTTTCTTATAATTGACATATAGAGCAGTTTAATTTAACTGTCATTTCATTGTCAATCATTGGGTCGCGAGTTCACGCCAGACCAACGGACTGGTCAAGCGGAATTGCCGTGTTTTCTTTTCACGTGTGTAACGCCAGGGGTCGGGGTACCGCCGGACCTACTGGGAGGCGGTAGGTCCTAGAACAGGGGTCCCCAATTTTTTTGTACCTAAGAGCACATTTTAGAATACCGGTCGGACGGCGAGCACCATTTATTTTTTCGATAAAGAAGCGCTATGATGTAGCGAACCGTTTCTAAACATTTGCTGCAAGAGGTCGCTGCAGCAAAGATCAAGCAGCTTTTATGGCAACACTGTTTGAAGTATGCCGTCCCAGATCAAGGTCCTAGAATATAAGGTTAGCTCATAGAGAAGAAACGCTTCTCATTGGTTGCTTATTTGACGTCACTCCTAGTCGAAAACGAAATATCTTACTATATCCTTACGGTAAAAACATTACCGATCAGAGGCTCGTAGCTTTAATTACACGCTAATATTTCATTAATTACGATTTATATTTTGTTAAATGTAAATAAAAATGGATTATAAATAAGAAAAATCCGGAATATTGAGCAAATCTTCGTAATTTTTACGTATAAAGTTGAAATTAAAATGCGTTTTTCTAATTTGTAAATGAAATCGATTTTATCTATTTTATGATATTATAACAATAATAATTTCTTAAAAGATTAATTTTGGTAAATCCCACGTAGGTGATTTATATATAAATGAATTAATTTAATTTATATCGCCAAATGACTTCTTTTTTAAAACTAAAAATTATATTGGTCTATTTTTTAATTTTTAATATTCATGTACCAAAAACGATATTATTTACTCATACATATACAAAAATAACTTATAAAAAATTGTTCTTTTGACAGTTATAAACATATTATTGATATCAATATATACAAATTAAGTGTTATGTAAAAACAATTAAATCAGGTACAAAATTTTTTTAATATTTTAAATATTTTTTTTTTTTTTTTTTTTGTATTTTCTCACAATCTATCCTGCTAAATATTGTAATCCATCATTTTTTAATTCTACATTTTCCTGAGATATCTCACATAAATCATCATCATTTACATTGCATAAATTTTCAGATATTCCTTGTTCTTTAGAACTAGACATATCTGAAACTTCTTGCAGTAAATCTGCCTCTTCAAACATTTCATTTATTAAATAATTTTCAACTATCTGATCTTCTGTGTTTAATTTATTTTGCAATATTCCTGGTGATTTGCCTAAAATTATCATTCTTACTCTATATATTACTTCGAGTGGACTAGGATGATCGTATAAACCACCTCTAGTTTGAATCTGTGAAAATAGGTTTTCTAAAGAATCCTGATTTACTTTACATGTTAAGATATAATGGTATTTAGGAAATTTTGAACTAAGGTCGAAAAATAAATCTTTGATAGATTTAATAGATATAAGCATTCCTTTTTGAAATGTTTGAAGTGATTGTTTACATACACATCTCATACTTTCAATTATTCTGTAAGTATTATCAAGTATATTATTTTGTTCAGTTATGTTAATGCCATAAGCACATTTGGAGGGATAATCAATTTTGTAATGAAAATTAGGTGTTGAACTATTCATAACATCAAACCATGCATTAACTGATGATATAAATTCATAAGCTGCTAAGGCATTTTCAGTTTTAATATATCTTTTAATAGCAATAGCTGTAGAGTTAGAAAATAGTATACAGTCAAACCTGTTTTTATGCGAGGGATAGGGACCGCATTAAAAAAAACGCATTAAAAAAAATCTCACGAAACTTCACGAATGGCTGTAAATAATAGTTTTCGCAACACAATTAAAAAATAATTTTTTTATGCGGTCAACAGTGACCGCATAAAAAAAGTCTCACATAGAAAATAACTCAAAACCGTACGAAATAGAATTTATTGACAACAGATGTCAGCACTTGACTGCATCGTCTGGTCTATCGTCTGTTTTACATATTTTTGTCCAGGTGGTGTTTTGTTGACTTAAAAAGTAAATTATTTCATTTTTCGCATATTCATGCAATAATATTACTATAATAAGTGCATTTATGCTATATAATAAGTTTATTTAGCTATAATAAGTCAACGTGAGACATGACGAATCGCACGAGACTAGTCGCCAACTATACCGCACAAATTAAAAATTCGCATTAAAAAAATCGCACAAATAAAAATCGCACATAAAAAGAGCGCATAAAAAGAGGTTTGACTGTATATTATTTCCATTAGATGGATGTATAAATTTAGTATTGAATATATTTATCCCTAATTCCTTCCATAATCCTATATTTTGTCCACCACAGTCACTAACAACAGCAACAACAGTATATCCTGCATCAAAAAGTTTTGAAATAACAGTAAATAACAGTTTTCTTTTTTTCATTTTAACATCAAAATCCAAGTAAACTGGTTGTTTCCATGATGCAAATAGTCCTCTTGCCATCATTACTAAAACTTGATTATTGGGTCCAATAAATTTATCCCTCACTTTATCATATTCATATATATACTCTTTACCTGAAATATCAGTAAAATGTTAAAACAGAAAATTAAAATAATTATTGAATTATGTGGTTTTATCAATATGAGTACAGTATATACAGTATTTACCTTCATCTCATCAAACTGAAGAACTGTAAGTTTTTCCTCTTCTGAAAGTTCAAAGCCTTTAATTTTCATGATGTTTATAACATCATTTAATATGCCTTGACAAATATTTATTTTTGAAACCCATCATCGAAGTGTTGAAACTGCAGGTAACGGGATATTCATTTGATTTCTTAAGTATAAATATGATCTTATGCTTAAATATCTCAAAGTAAATGCCAAATTCATATCTTTCTTCCATTTAATTTTCTTTTTTCTCTCCAGCAGATTATATATTTGTGTTTCTGTAAAGGTACCTTTCAATATTGATATAACAAAATCTTTTTTATTTTTTTCAATTTTTCATGTTCTTTTTGAATGATGACAGTTTTACTTTTCAACAATTTCAGATTTTTTTGGATTGCTTGCATTCTTATCTCAATATGTTTAATCTTCATTTTTAAAATAGAATTTTCATGTTTAAATTTAAAATTAAGATCTTCTAAAGTTTTACAATTGTTACATTTGTTAAGAGATTCTTCTGGTTTATCCTGTTTATTTACATCTAAAAGTTTTTCTATCAGGTTTTTTCTATTTTTTTTTTTTTAATAAACGATTCTTTCTTTCATTTGACTGCTTAATATTTTCATTTTCTATATTTCCTAAATTTACTGTCGGTAAAGAAGTTTTCTTTAGTTTAGGTCTTGCCAATAAACGTAATAATTCGGCTTTTAAATTTCTCTCAAAATCATTTTCTGTGAAATGATCAGAGCAAACATGACAAGAATCAGGATTAAATTTATATTTTCTTTTACAATTATGGATCCATTTTCTCCTTATTATTGGATCTTTAGGAAATGTAAAATAACTAACTTTCCTGTTTAATAACTTTGTTTTACAATAGCTTTTATTACAAGTTGCAACAGCACATGTTGCTCTTGGCATCTAAAAAAAAATAATAATAAAATTTAGGTATTTTTTTATTTTTCCAAATAAGTCTAATCAAGATATAATATTCTGAAGTGGTAAAAAGTAGTATTAACATTTCTTACATAAAAATTATTATACGAATAAATAACACTACAATAAATTAATGCTAAATATATAAAACATTTTTATATTTTGTGTGAGGCTCTGGATAGGTCCGAACCTCACTGAAATTCGCGTTAAAATCATTTATTTTTAGAAAAAAATTATTTTTTTTAGAGGAAAAAAAAATAGAAGTTAGAAATTGTTTTTCTTAAAGAAAACGACGCGAACTTTTAAACAATAGAACAATGGGGAAACGTAGATCGTCTATCTCCGAGTGGGAATCGAATTAAACTTCGATTTTGACCTCTCCCGCGCCCCCGAAAGGTTTCGAATTGTCACCAGGTGACGAGAAGAGACCAATCGGAAAGCGGAATCGGAGGAAAACAGATAAAACCTGAGAATTCAAGGACGCGAGGGCTTCTTCTCCCGAAAGTTCCAAGTGACGGATCTATTGTGTGTGTGTGTGTGTCTGGTGCCCATCTTCGTCTCCGTCTCCCGACCTCGGATCGACATCTTTCCATCAACGGAAGTCGACCGCATCGTCCTGGAGTCGCGGAGTCGTCGAGGGAACTGGCCATTCGCGACCTAGGGACACTCCTTCAAAATGAGACTATATTCGAAAGGAGAGGAAGACCCAGAGGCTGCTGCCGACCTAGAACTTCCAAGATCGCGGAAATCTTGTAAGCTTCTTTCGTGTCAAATAAACGGTTTCTTGTAACCGTTGAGTCTGTCTCAGTGCCGATCGCCCACATACGACCCTTCGCGACCGCTCGACCCTCTTGACATAGTCGGCACCCTGTCGGCAAACCCACATTTGCATTTCTAAGCATTTTACGTAAATATGCATATTTTAAAAAGTTATATTAATTAATAATAAACAATATTTCTTTTTTACACCTCGAGTTATCTTAAAAGTGTCACCACCCTGTTACGGGGCCAGCTTATTATTTGTAGTCGTCGTTTCATCGTGCAGATACTATTTTTATACATGCAGAAAACTATTCTTAGTATTTTTAAGTATTTTAGTAATAAATATATTTTATCCGTAACCATATTCTGTAATTTCTACAGAACGAAAAGTAAAGACAACAACAGATTATCAAACGGTTCTAGGAACACACTTGTTACTTCCGTACAATTTTTATCGGCATAATTATGTTTAATAATAGTAATAACGATAGATATATTTACCTTCGAAGATTATGAGTCTAAAAACGCTGAACAAAGTAACAAAAATAGTGAAATTCCAAAATTTTCTTCCCTTGCTTATTGTGGTGAAACAGTCGCTAGACCACGGATCGACTAGGGATGACGTATATCCGGAATCTGGCAGGAAGTGGCTAAATCGGCTGTATGAGCTAACCTTATATTCTAGGACCTTGCGGTGTGGGAGCCCTGCCCACAGGGTATCGATGACGGCGCGATATTTCAAGACACTCGACAGGCTCTTTCTTTGTTTGGTTGATTTCCCGTAAGAAATCAGCCAAATAAAAAAAACCATCAATAAATTAAGGGATTGCCTACAACTACAGCCTATTGGACTGTGCTCAAGAACAACTACTGCCAACTACTTCCAAGAATATGCTGTCTTTCCGCTACTAGACGGCGCCACCAACCGTTAATGCCAAGGCTGCATCGCTTAGAACCTCAAGCCTCACCAGCTCAATACCAATCAACCTATGTAATTTCAGGAGGAAATTTGAAATATTTACGGAAGAAGCGATATATTTTTAAACAATTCATACGAGAAAGATATTTCCGGTGGGATATTGTAGAAAGCTAGAAGATTTGAGAAGTGCATTTATAAATAAATGGTTTCTGGTTTTTAAACACCAGTGTTACTCATTGAAGTGGGAAATACAGGTGCTGAAAGATTACCAGTCAAAGCAGAAATTTCTGTTCTGCTCCATACCACGTGCTGGTCAGGGGAGAGATGCGGTCCCGGGCAGCATTGTCTTATGGCGATGCTGGGCCCGGGAAGCATGTCTGAGGACGTTGCGGGTCCAGGCCCGCACGCCTCAGTGCAGAGTTCGATCATTGCATTCGGATCCAACTGCAATGATCGAACTCTGACCCAAACTGGGGCTTATGGAGTGCCTTATTTTTGATACATGGGGTTTGTACATTGACGCGCTAACCCCGTCCTTACAAATCCAAAATTAGAAAAACTTCCGAAGTCGGTATTTTCCGAATACTTAGCATTTGTTAATGCCCCGTAGTGTGGATTTCTTACTCGTTAATAATATTCCAAGTTCTATGTTTCCCGCTCTTTGTCGCTTCTTAATTCTTAATATTGTGATGCTGCCGGGGAAAAGAAATTTAAAAACATAACGATTACAGTGGCGTGCCGTCATTCGAAGCGGTGGAAGCGCCGCTTCCACCTTCCAATGACCTTCCCTTGTATTTTATAAAATATAAATTTTCATATTTTAGCGTACTTTGAATTAATTAAAATTAATATTTTATTATAACCGCATTATGTATCTTATTACAAATTTCTATACTACATGTGAAAAAAACGATAAGATTGCTATTGTATATTGGAATATCAGTGGCGGAAGGAATGTCGAAACCGGGTCAGCTTCCAAGCAGCCAGATTATAGGCATTGGCGCATGCGCTTTACAGAGCACCAACCTCATGGTTTAGCTGGTGAAAGCTATATACGTATAAAGCTTCCAATTTTATATTCCGGACAGGTTCTGGGCTGTTAGCCGCCTGCCTGCTAGATATTTGTCCGCTCCCCCGATTATGTGAATCATGAGTAGACTAGATTTATAACTTAACCCGACCGATAGGAGTTTACTGGCATGTTTTTATGATAGTTCTGTATAGTTGACAGGAGTTAAAAATAATCCATTAAAATATTTGATATATTTATTCTGCTCTCCGATCTTATATTACTTACGGATTTCAATGTTAAACCGGTGATATTACGATTTAGTATGTCCCATCTGTAAGAGGATGCAGAAAAAACGTGTACAATTCTTGTATAATGTTAAAAAGTTAACTGTTACTTTGGCAGCATCATTTACAATCAAATTTAATGAATGAGACATACAAGATACAAAAAAAGCTCTGAAATTTAGTTTCCTTAAATTTACGATTTATGTATCTGTTGTCATAAAAATTGTCTTTCCACTGTTTTCCCAAGACTACAGATATTCAGGTACAAAGTAACTGGTTTCGACTTATTTCTACTTAAGAAGTAGTTAAATAATTAAGCGATTAGGGAATTAGAAACATAAATAAAACCCTGCCAAAAGAGCCAGAATTTTACACACGTGATACTTTCAAACCACTAGGGGTAGCGAAGATAAAAACTAAATATGGTGATAACTACAGTATACAGGACTTTTTTTTAACTCTTTCCGCCCTGTGAGCACTAAGAGGGCCTTATGCAAGCCCATTATGGGTTCGGCCAGGCCCACAATGGGGCGACCGGGTGGTGAGGGACGGGGCCCGACATATCCGGACGGACCACCCCTCGAAAAATTCCTGGGGATTTTTCGACCTGTCGGGATTCGAACCCGGATCCCCCAGAAGCGGTAGGCTGCCACCTTGACCGCTCGGCCATCCGGCCTTCAGTATACAGCACTTGTATGTCGTTCCCTTCCAAAAAAAAAAAAAAAAAAAAAACGCAATAGTAGGAAGAGATTGGATTCGGAACTTAAAGATTGACATCAATGAACTCAGCCACACAATTAAGGTCAGCAACATTTCGTCAACAGAAACAGAAACATCCATTTCAAAAATCATAGAGCGGTACTCAGACGTATTCACTCCCACAGTTGGCCAAATACCTAATTATATTTGCTCATTAAAACTGAGAGATGGTGCCAAACATATGTTCTTAAAACCACGCCCAGTTCCATATGCATTGAAGGAATAAGTGGATAAGGAACTAGATAAATTAGAAAGTGAGGGTATCATCGAAAAAGTGAATTATTCAGAGTGGGGAACACCCATAGTCGTTATTCCAAAACCCAATGGGACAGTACGAATTTGTGCCGACTATAAGGTCACAGTCAACAAGCAGTTGCACGACTCATGCCACCCAATTCCACGCATTGAAGATATTTTCAATAAATTACAGAATGGATCTTATTTTTGCACGTTAGATATCCACAAAGCTTATCTTCATCTATCAGTTGATGATGACAGTGCGAAAATACAAACAATCTCAACACACCGTGGAACCTATCTAACAAAAAGATTATTTTTTGGAATTAAATCTGCACCAAACGAGTTCCCTAGTTTATCGACCAATTCACCCAAAATCTTGAAGGAGTGGTAGCTTATTTTGACGACATCATAATTCAAGTAAAAACTTATAAAGAATGTATGAACCGTTTACTAAATGTCTTAGACAGGTTGAGAGCTAATGACTTACACGTAAACATCAGTAAGTGCAAATTCTTTGAAAGAAAATTACAATATTTAGGACACATAATTAGTGCAGAAGGACTCCAAAAGTCTCCATACAAGATAAAAGCCATCCAGGATGCACCCCGCCCGAGAAATGTGGAAGAATTACGCGAATTTCTAGGACTTGTTAATTACTATTCCAGATTCATAAAGAACGCATCAGATATTTTATATCCATTGAATCAACGCTTAAAGAAAAACGCTCAATTCCATTGGACAGCAGAGGAGGAAACAGCTTTCATTCGTGCAAAATCTATTATCAGTGATAGGGTAGTAATTCCGTTTAACTCTAAATTACCAATAACATTAGCAACAGATGCCAGCCCTTTTGGACTCTGGAATATTGTCACACCAGATGCCAAATGGATCAGAACGGCCTATAGCATTTGCCTCCAGATCTCTCACACTTGCCAAACGAAACTATAGCCAGCTGGATAAAGAGGCTACTGCTGTGTACTGGGAGTGTAAGAAATTTTTTGATTATATCTATGGAAGGAAATTTACTCTTATAGTCGACAATAAACCCATAATGACGATACTACATCCTGACAAGAAGCTACCTGTTTTGACAGCTACAAGAATGCTAAGATACGCGCACTTCCTTTCCACTTTCGATTATACCATCAAACATAGGAAGTCGATTGAACATACAAATGCTGGTTACCTGTCACGGAACCCTATACCCTTAACAAGGAAAGAAGCCCTGACAGAAGACCACGATGACACTTATCATAACACTGTTGTCAAACGTATCTCAACTGGAACTATCACCGCCAAGGAAATTCGAAGAGAATCATCAATTGATAAGGAACTATCACAGATCAAAAACGATATTGTCAATGGCCATATGTACGACCCAGAAATATCCACACACGACGGCATTCTGTTTAGAGGACACCGCGTAATCGTTCCAAGAAGTTTACAGCCAGCAGTCCTGCAAGAGCTACACTCGGTCGACGTCAACAACATACAGATAGTTGCACGTGCAAATGTCTTGACTCAATGGTCAAAATGTCAAACGTTTCAGTCGTCTGCACATTTTCATGTGGACCTTGACAAAATTTTTCACGCCACGTGGTCCAAACAATTCAACTCTGTCAAACAAAAATAATGGACAAGTAAGGAAATCAATGATTTTAAACTTTTGTCGTCAATAATATCAAAATATCTCTTTAAGTCAGAGTCGAATTATTACAGAAAATAGTTATGAAATTGTAAGAGTATAAATAATATAAATACTTTTATATTATTTTCTACCACTATAATTTAATTCTTAAATTATGAACTTCAATTTTAGTAATCTTGGTAAAAGAAATAACTTTTGTTAATTTGAATCTGTCCACGCATATTTAATTTATAATTTTTTTTATCCATCACTATTATATTTTTAAAAAATCAACTTTTAATGCTGTAACTAATAATCAACTTTAACAAAAAACCATACAAACTATTTTCATAAAATCTTTTTATGAAATATTTAATTTTAAAGTATTCGTATTTAACCAGTATTCATGAATACGAATTTGAAATAAGCACAAAAATTGAGTATGATGGTATATTAATATCAAAAGCAACCAACCATAAAAATAGAACATTTTGAAGGAAAATAGTACATTTTTTGAAGGAGCTTCAGTACGTTTTGAAATTTCATTGTGGCAACTCTGGTCGTGCGTTAGCTGTTGTAACACTTAGATCTGGAGACACAACGTTACGTTTCTATTATAATAAAGTTAACTATATACGTTAACGAGTAATCGTATTTTGCGGACACAACAGGATCGCAATCGAATTCAAAGCATTGGAAGCGTTAGACTTTAATGTTTCGGCCATTCAGGCGAGAGGGTCATGTGTTCGGGATATGTCTGGCCCCCTCCCCACCACTTGGCAAAACCACTGTGGACCTTGTTCAATCAGCGATGAACAAAAAAGGGACTTCTTAGTATCCGCAGAGTGAAAAGAGTTTGTTTAGTTATGGCAACGCAATACTTAGGCGATCTGCCTAAAGGGGAAGGCCTTCCGGGAGGTCTTTTTAAGGGTAACTGGCCCCTATTCAGGCGTTACAGACGTAGAGAAAACCCGGAAAACTACACGTGGCCAGCTCGTCCTGGCCAGGCACGAACCCACGACCGAACTCCCAGTATTCAGGGAACGGAACCGGTGGGGCCAGAGTGGAAAGAGTAAAAAGAAAAAAAAAATATTACAAAAAATTAATACACGACAATCCTTATAAATCAATAAAAATAGAGACTTTATGGAATAGAAAAAAGAAATAAAATCTTACTATACGAGGAATGCTTTAACAATTTTTAAGGAAAAGAATTTGGCAACGTTTAGGGGAAAGATGATCACGTGAATATAGATCTACTGATTATTTTTGTGAGTTTTATGTAATCCGTTCGAGAGCAGCCAATCATTGGTTTAGTTTCGATTTCGATGTTGTGTCGTCTAAACATTTTTAATATTATCTATCCGAAACAATTTCACATATTTTGAGAATAAATAAGGAGGATTGATCATGCCACCGAAACGAAGGGGAAAAGGCAGAGGTAAGCGGTTTTCAGATTGAAAACAAGTCGTTCATGCTTTTTCGAAGATGCTCTCTGTGATCACTTAACAGTCACTGAAGCAAAAAATACACTAAAGCATGGGAAAAATTTCCGTATTTTCGATTTGTTTTCTAGTACAGATACAGAATAGGCACGCTTTTGTATATATTTTAACAGGAAAGCGTATAATTTATAAATGGTGCAGATCTATATCAATTAAAACACTGAATTTTTATATCTAAATTATTCAATAAGTCTACATCAATGTTTAGGTTTGTTAAAAATGCACATTTTAATGCACCTATTAAGCAAATTGTTTTATGTTGAAAAGCTTTCGGGATTGAAATTTCGAGGGCAAATAAAATTCTTAATACTGACAAAATTTCAAAGTCTAATATATTAATGTTTAGTTGCATCAATTCTTTTTGAGTCACAATTATAATATCAGTAATCTGTTTATCTTTTGTGTAATCTTCAATATAACAAATGACAGATTCAATGGAAAAGTGAATAAATATCTTATTAATGTTAAATTTTAATTTGATTAAAAAAAATCATAAGTAGATATATTACTTGCATATTACTGACTTATTATTATCCTTTTGTTTTAAATTAATACATTTTTGTATTTTTAATAAAGAAAACTTTTGTCGTTTATACTGTTTTTCCACTCGTCCCCTTCGAATAATCTTAATATGTTGCTTAGATAAACACAAAGCAAAAAAAGCATAAAAGTTCTATGAGATTAACGAGTCATCTTTTAGCAATGTGAGGTTAATATTTGTTTATTAATGGATAAGCATGAAGTACGGGTGACCCTGGACTTTCGCACATTTTTTAAAAAATCCAACTTTTTAAATATTTTTGTCAGTAATGAAAAAATTTGTTCCATTCAGAAAGCTCATACACTACAAAGTGCAGTAGCTTGCTCTGTGTTCTCAGACACACACTACTTCCTACAATAGCAAACTTCTTGGAATCCTAATCACTACTGTGTTGTTCTGAGCAAGAGGTCAAAATAGTTTGTCTTGCATTAGGGTGTGCATCAACATGTGTGTTTTGTCAATTTATTTGTTTATCAATTTATGTTTAAATATTTCGTCCTTATAAACATGAGTGAGAAATGGAGAAACTGCAGTGTTGATACAAACAAAAAGAAATTAAGGACTTGTAAACTTCATTCGATCGAGACAAAGATGGAAATAATTAAACGTTCTGAAAATGATGAATCTTTTGCTTCAATCAGACGTTTGTACAATATAAACAGATTAAGATATGCTCAATTTTGAAAAATAAGAGTAAAATTAAGGAATACGTTCAAAATTGTGGAAATATATCTTCAAAGATTGTTTCCAAAAGACACAGCATGGTGATGGATGAAATGGAAAGATTTTTGTCATCACGGATTGATGATAAACAACAAAATAATGTCCTGAGTTTTTCAATTATTCAAGCTAAGGCTCTTAGTTTGCATGAAGATTGGAAGACTAGATTAAATGAAGATTCTAACATGGTGTTTCAAGCAAGTAATGGCTGGTTTGACAAATTTAAAATGAGATACGGTATTTGACTAACTCTTGACAACTTTGTAAAGAAAACACCTGAAAGCACTTAAACATGCCTCATTAACTTCATTATGTATACATGTTGATAAATAAATACTTTAAAACACAGTTTTTGGTGCATATTTTTTTCATTCCTCTACTTTCAAACATTCAACATTTGCACAAACTTTCAGGAACCAATTATGTGCAAAAGTCGAGGGCCACCTGTATGTGATTTGCCATTTTTTCATAAGCAAATCAAATGTTTTATAAGATAGGCAAAATGTTTATTATATGTAAAAGTCTTTTTTAAAATACCAGATGTAATTAGTAAGCAAAAATAAAGTATTGTAACAAGACAAAAACATCTTTATATTTATTAAATTTTAATATTTAAATTTAATACAAGTATCTGTTTCCAATTATGAATATTTTAAAGAAGAATTAAATAAAGAACTTAATTTGTTCACTTCTTTTCCAATATTTAAATTGGTTTTTACTAATTTATGTAGAGTCATTTCTATTCATGTTTTCAAATTTGGATAATTTACCTCAACTAGCTTTAACATGAAATAAATTATGCTTGAAAAAATATTTATTCAAACTCTAAAGAATTGATATAGAAATGGGTGATTGATGATGATGATTATAATTCTTCCAAATATGGAAATAATTTTGAAGCTATCATCTTTACATATAGAAGTAATTGAATTGTTTGATGATGAGAGAGATGAAAAAAATCAGTGAACATTCGTTAACTATCTCATTCTTACTTATTTTACAAAAAATATGTAAATGATTTTTGTATATTATTATGGACATACTTGGCTGACTCATCAATACCTTCTGAAGGGCAAATAGCAGTCCATATGCCAGCAGTATAACTGTATCTTAAGTGTGAAACATACTGTATGAATGTTCCAAATTTGATAGGACCCATAAACAGCATTTTACAAATGCAAGTTTATTGGGAATTTTGGGCCAGAAGCCAAACATTAATATTATACTGGACTTTCTGAAAGTCATTATTTGATTATATTATTTTATGTTATATTTCTAAATTTGTGTTGTTGTTAAGTATACCCTATTGAACAGTAATGTTAGATGTGTTTATTTATTTCTTTGTTTTTGTTCTTTTTTCTTTACATTGCTATAAATTTTTTTACATACCATTTGACATAGTGCAGTATAGCCTGTAAGGCTCTTGTGACAAAAAACACAAACCAACCAAACCTTGGCAGATTGTCCAAATGTTGCATTGCCTTTTCCCATCAATCTATCCATTGTGAAATACTTAACTGTTTTCTTTATCTTATATCATTGAAAGCATCAACTGAAAATACTGAAAAGTTTTGCACAGTGTGTAGTGCTGAACAGTAGAAATTTTCATATGCTGGTATTTCAGATAATTCAGATATCAGATTCCTTTGCATCTGCAAATGTGTTAACAGGGATCCTTGAGTTTATATAAGAAAAAGAACACAGTAATATCCCGAATTACATAACACGCAACTTACATAAATTTGCAGTTGTGTAAAGTGTAAATCTCAAAAATTGAAAAAAATCTGAATAGAGTAACCAGTGGCGTAGCTAGGGTGCAGCCCGCACCGGGTGACACCCAACTGTAAAAAAAATAAATGAGAATTAATTAATAGAACACGAGTCAACACAAAATATAAATTTTGAAGATGATATTTCTGAGTTTGCAGCTGTTAAAGCTAGAAAGAAGAGCTTTTAAGTGTTTGTACATAATATATGAGAGTATATTAATTCTACTCTCATTCTTCTTTTGCCACATTCAACTGTCACTTTCATACATCAGTGTGAAAGAATGTTTAATAAAACTGTACTATTATTATTATAATACTGTAACTTGATAATTAATGACTCTTATTTGTATTAATTAAATAAAATCATACTTTACGTTTATCGGATTTTTATTAATTTTAACAGTTTTCATTCTTGGGGTGACACCACGATATCCGCACCGGGTGCCACCCATGCTAGCTACGCCACTGAGAGTAACATGTAATTTTACAAAGAATTATTCTATTTCAAACATTCATTCATTCTCTGTCTCGCTTCCTTTCTTTTGCACTGTATCAATTTATTACTTTATTTCTCTGCTAATCCTTTACTTGTTCTAATTGTAAACATAAGCAAACCAAGCACTCTCTCTCATAAACAAGATTCTTCTACAGTATTCAGTGAAGGTTGAGCAGCAAAACCAAGCACATATTCATTGCTTGTTTTTCTATATGTATTGTTTCATATCATTAATGTTGTTTGCCTCAAGTGATTTGTTTAATACATAACCTGTTTACTACCACTACATTTACATAGTGTTTATTGTTTATTTACAGTACTGTACCATTAAAATGCAATTGAAATGACAAACCAAATTATACAAAAAAATAAATATATGTTCAGAACACATAATAATAAATACAATATTGAGTTATTAATTACATAGTTACACTTAAGCAATTTACAAATTTAACTTACATAAAATTCATTGTAACTATGTTCTTCACAAATTACTGGGGTAATTAATTAAATACAAATGAAACCTTTTATCCAGTAACAGCACTTCAATGAAAACTCAAACGTTTTTGGCCTTCACCAAGGCCTGCCTCAGGATTTTTAACAAAACCGAATTTCCAAAGTCAAATGTCAGAATGATGATGATCAAAAATCGCTTTTTAAAATTTCGAATATCTCATCATATGAGGTAAATTTATATGGTTGTTTGACTAAAACCGTAAAAAATGCAATCATGTGATCCATGCCAATTTTTATAAACTGTAAATATTGTGTAAGATGAAATTATTATGGGTTAACTTTGCTCGACTCTTTCATACATGTACTTCCATGCATGCACCACCATATTGCAGTCCTTGAGGTTAATACAATTGCCAGTTAGGCTGGCTTTACATATTTCCAATGCCTCCAGGCTGTGATCTGTTTGAAAGGCCTGCCTGATTAACTTGGTGTTCTGGACGTCCGCTGGAGATGCACTATTGATGATAAGAATATTTAAACCATTATAGTGAATATTAAAACTGTTATAGGTTTCAGGTGGGTGGCATACATGGACAAGGCGGTCGTATGCCTGTTGTTCACAAAGTCATATAGATGTTCACGTACTCTTTTACTTATTAATTGTTTGGTTGAGCCAATATAGACTAAGTCCCTTAGGAATCTATCGTCTCTTAGAGGTATAGAGTACACTCCTGGGGCTCTGGTTTGATCCATTTTATCTTTTGCATTGTGTAGCAACTTATATATTGTACTGGATCTCTTGTATGCAATTTCTGTATCATTCTGGCCTGCAGTCTCTTTATATAAGGATTTCAAATGTTGATTGAACAGTACTGTGGTGTGCCTGGAGCCTGTGATGCCTACATAAAATTCAAGTTACATAGAGGTCTATGGTCTGCATTACTTACATAACTCGGGATATTAGGGTAGATGTACCAGTTTTGGCCAATGTAGTACCAGTTCTGGCCAGAAAAGAAATTTAACTTAAAAATATAATCACAAATGAAACAAACTTTTATTATTAACTGTGTGAACAGTTAACAATAAAAGTTTGTTTCATTGGACAGATTTGAATATGTGATGATTATATTTTTAAGTTAAATTTGTTTTCTGGCCAGAACTGGTACACTGGCCAAAACTGGTACATCTACCCTATATTGTGTAAATTAAAAATATATATATTTCTTGTAATATTTATCTTTATTAAAACACATTAAAAGTTTAAATTAGAAACACACAAAATCAATTAAATTAAATTATTTAAAACGAACATTAATATTTTATATATACAGTCAAACCTGTTTTTATGCGCTCTTTTTATGTGCGATTTTTATTTGTGCGATTTTTTTAATGCGAATTTTTAATTTGTGCAGTATAGTTGGCGACTAGTCTCGTGCGATTCGTCATGTCTTACATTGACTTATTATAGCTAAATAAACTTATTATAGCATAAATGCACTTATTATAGTAATATTATTGCATGAATATGCGAAAAATGAAATAATTTACTTTTTAAGTCAACAAAACACCACCTGGACAAAAATATGTAAAACAGACGATAGACCAGACGATGCAGTCAAGTGCTGACATCTGTTGTCAATAAATTCTATTTCGTACGGTTTTGAGTTATTTTCTATGTGAGACTTTTTTTATGCGGTCCCTGTTGACCACATAAAAAAAAATTTTTTTAATTGTCGCGAAAACTATTATTTACAGCCATTCGTGAAGTTTCGTGAGATTTTTTTAATGCGGTCCCTATCCCCCACATAAAAACAGGTTTGACTGTATTTTAATTAAACATGAGAGTTTCTTAAAATAACAAGTCTGTAACAGCTGGAATGTAGATTAATTCAAATACATATTATTTGTTGGAAGATTGTATGCATGGTATGTAGTGTTTAATTTAAGTAAATTGTACTCTAGGGTGACTGCCGAAAGTTTTCTTTTATTAAAGGGATCTACCAGAAAATGAAGTTTAAGAAACACTAGATTAATGTATGTCATTGTGGTATTTTGTACTTAAAGGCATGTAGATCTTCCAATTTTTCAAAAATTGTATTGTTTTTCTCATACAATTTATATAAAGATGCACTATTGATGATGATATTAAAACTATTATAATGAAATGTTGACTTAATGTGGAAGTATACATAATAGAAATGTAAAGGATACACAAGTGCTATTTATCAATTTTTTTTGTTACTATACTTAAAGATGAAGTTATTATGCAGTTCTTTAAACTTTGTATAAGCATCAAATGAGCTAATTTTAATTTTTGCACTTTTTTACAATTATAGATTTAATAAATATTATAATATAAGATTGTATTTTAAGATCAATCAAAATCAGACTTTATAAATTGTGATCACTTTAAACAAAATTTAAAAAATACACAATGTTCAGAAAATTATCAGAGACATTTACTTCTTTTATTGATAGTGCAGATTAATTTTAAAAACAAATATTGATTGTTTATGTGCAGAATTATTATAAAATGCAACATGGAAGAGAGCATTGCAGAAAGAAAACGGATCAAACTAACCCCTAAATATAACATACAGTACAGCAATATCAATTGTCATTTTAAAATAGCTGTATTAATTATGCACTATTAAGAATTTGAGAGAAAAGTCTAATACATTTAATAATCTAACCTTGATAAAACTTTACGAAATATTTTAAGTTTCAAAATCTCTCACAGTTACCATTTACACACTCAATTTGAAGGTGGTGTTAATGAACTGATAAAAAAAATAACAAACAACAAAAAATGATAATTAATTTTAATTTAAATGGTACTATTTGTAGATGACTTGTTATATATGGTCTTATCCTGAACTAGACTGTATTCTGGCTAACCTTTTACTAAAGAGTTTATCATCATAATATGAGTGATATTTTATAATAATTTT
Organism: Centruroides vittatus; assembly: GCF_030686945.1. NCBI lineage: Eukaryota > Metazoa > Arthropoda > Arachnida > Scorpiones > Buthidae > Centruroides > Centruroides vittatus. The sequence continues at coordinate 2,416,276 of NW_027121909.1, read as the reverse complement.
TCTTTAAGCAATATTTTTCACATACTTTGTCTTCTGTTACGGCATTTCATCTTTGTAAATATATTTTGTTGTTCAATTATTATTAATGTGAATATTACTTTTTAACTGTAAAATATATAATTATATTATGATTAATCTGCCAGTTATGCATTGGCAGTACTGGCATATACAGTACTTACTTACCAGGCTGAAATAAAATTTGTTGTTATTGTAGCCAGTTAGAATATTTCATTAATTTGTAAGATTCAAACTTTTGGTTTGAATCTATATTGTTGTCTATTATAATTTGAAACTTGTTAACCTGATGATGACCTTTGTACTGGATCGCCTGTATGCAATTTCTATTAACTATTATGCTATAATGTGTGTCTGAGAATGTTTCTCATCTTGTTAGTCTGATGCGGATCTGGCATCAGACTAACAAGATGAGAAACATTTGCTCTTTAAATTATTGCTGGTTATTGTTGTTGTAATATGATCCATTTGTGAGGACCACCATTTCCCCCCTCCAAAAATACCTCGATGTTAACATTTGTGAACTACTGTTTACAACATTTGTAATATAATAATATTTACTTAATCACTTATTTTTATCTTTTTTTTGATAATTATGTATTCGCGTGAACTTTAATTGTATCTTAAACAACAACCGAAGTTGTAAGAGGAAATTTGCCTATTTTACCAATCTAGGGACCCCCCTTTTCTAAATTTTGATATTAACTTAAAACGATTAGAATAAAACAATTTAGTATCCAAATCTCTCAACATGCCAAGGGAAAAATGACAAAGCAATCAATGAGTAGTGATGAGAACTGCCCCAAAAACAAGATGAGTCACATCGACTCAATGATGACTCTACAAAAGCTAGATGTCATTGCCAAGTAAAAACAACAGAAAACAATCATCTCGGCTGCGATGACAACACCGCAAATAAATCGTCACCCGATGATGACACCACAAATGGATCATCACCGGATGACGAACCTTTTCATGCTGGAAGTATTTAAAAGGAGAGCTCCAGCCCGACAAAATCAGTGTAATTCTCATACTCAGAGAGACAGAGATTCTCACCAGTATAATTCTCATACTCAAGACAGGCAGTAAGTGAGAGCAGACTCAGGACAACAAACAAGAGAGAATAGACCAGAGGCGGTCAGTAGGGTTGCCAACTGAAAAAAATAAAAGTAGCTAAAAGCAAACAAAAAACTCTCTAAAAATAGCTAAAAAATTTTCAAAATTCTCTAAAAAAAATAGCTAAACAAAAAATAAAAACCAACCTTTAATTAATCTATTTTTAACTTTATTCAAAAAGTCCATTCGTCGCTAAATTCCATTTTTTCTTCAATTTCTTCATTGTGTTCAAAAGATGGTTCCACTTCAAACTAAATGTTGATACGATTTTAAAGTGCCTATTTTCCGAATGACATTTGCTGGCAATTCATAGTCATGGCTGCATTTCCCTAATCTTTTCAAACCATATCTAATCTTTAATATGCTACTGAGTGAAGTAATATTCAATCTATTCCGCAGTTTGGTCTTAACAATATTCATCTGACTAAATAAACGCTCTACTTCTGCATTTGAGTGAGGTAATAAAAGAATTTTTAGAACAAAATTGACCAAGTCTTGAAAGGGATTTTTTCTGGCAGCATCTCGGTATTGAGCTTCCTCCATCCACAAGTTTATCGTGCTGGAAGTTTCTTATCACTGGATTGTAAGGATTTTCCTCCATTGAAAGTCAATGCGAGTTAATACTGCATCATCAGTGAAAAACATTTTCGCAAGGTTTATTATATCACTTTTAATTGGGTTGAGACAATGGTCAATACTTAGTGACGTCGTGGTTTTCAACATTGATATATTGTCAGGTAACCTTTGCCGAAGTTGTTTTATATGAGGCAAAAGGAAGGCAATGCAGCAACTACGAATATTTTTCTTTTCTTCATCTAACAGTACAGGATTGTTTATTTCAGTTTCAAACTGATAACCCAAATATGGATTGAGTGCTAAATGGTTTTCAATCACTACATCATTTGTTATTTTTGTTCCTGGAAAAACAATCTTAGAACAACAAGATTCTATTAAATTTAGCAAGTCCTGTTGCAACTTCGTATTCTCAGATTCAAATATTTTATTTAATCTCTGAACTTCGTCAAGTACAGGTTTAAAAAATAAAAGAAATAAGAAATTTTTTTGATCATCAAACATCGAGAACAAAATTTCTGCCATATAACATCTTTCGTTTGTTCTGGCCAAATTAAAATTTGCCTTTAAATCATTCCATTGTTTCAAAATTCTATCAATAGTGGTCTGAATTGACATCCAACGAGTCTCACTACTTCGCTGAATACTAAACAATGGCTCGGCTTTTATATGTTTTTGAGTTTTCCTATGCTTTTCTAAATCACTTACTTTTGCTATCAAAATGCAGTTACAATATTTACAGCGACACTTTGCATTTTCTCCTTTTATTTCCTGCAACCAATTTTTATACCTATCGTCACTTAGCCATTCTATTCAAAATTTTTGAGTGTATTTTCTTTCATTTGGCATTTTCACTGATATCAGGGTAATAAATAATAGTAAATAATATTAACACAAAATGACACTATATTACAGCACTTGGTTACTCACGATGCGGGATAGGTAACTTATAAGGATTCCCAAATTTCTATCAAAATCACTATCAAACTTTAAGAAAATTGACAAACTATTTGAATCAGGATTGGACCTGCTACTGTTAGTCGCAACGTAATGCCCATTAAGCTCTGTCCCCTTTACAAATGTTTACCATATTTGGTCATGATAAGAAAACTTGAGCTCTGATTAGTGTTGCTACTTATTAAAAATAAGATTTCCGACTTATGCACATAATTATTGCACATTAAAGATAATATAAATGAAGAAATTTATTAAATTTTAATAGTTTTATGACTTTTTTTGATTTTGTTAAAAAATCTCTAAAATGTAACTAAATTTACTAAAAAACTCTAGAAAAATCTCCATCGCTAAATTTCAAAAAAAAAGGCGCTAACTAAAGCAAAAACTCGCCAAATTTAGTGACTTTTTCGCTAAATTGGTAATACTAGCGGTCAGACAGACACAGGACTTAAGCAGCCAGAGGTGCAGTCCAGTCCAGACAGTACCAGAACAGTACAAGCAAGAAAGAGCGAGAGCGAAACAGGATCAAGAGATTGACCAACTGTCGAAATAGATGAAAGAAGACATCTTGTTTAAATGGTATGTTGTGAGTCGTGTAGTTCGAATACCCCCCGTTAGGTACCCCCTCGTTGTATAGATAAAGATAGGCGAATTTCCAAAAATCGGATTTGATAACTTTGTTCTGAACTTTCAGTTCTTTTTTTTGCTAATAAATTCCCTTTTAATTGATTATATCTGACTCTGTATTCTTCCTCCTGAGAGGCTCATTCCTGGACTTCAGAGTGACTCTTACCCTCGTGCCTTAGTCATTTACTTCATCCCAATCGGTGGTGTGTCTGGAAAAACACACCTGGTGGCAGGACCCTCTCAAAAACATATGTAATAAAACATCTTGACAGCCCCGAACCCAACACATTGTTTTATTTGATCAACTTCAATTTTAAAATTAAAGTTATCCTATACAGAGCCCTCGTTTTATGTATAATTGTATAATCTATGAATATTAGTACTGAATTAAATTGTTTAGCTAATTTTATGTTATAACCAAAAACATTTATTTCATAGTATTGTTTATTAGTAATTTTGTGTATTTTCTTTAATATACAGTAGACAGAAATAAAAATATTGTAATGATACTGTATATTTCATATTATAATATTGCTGTATAAAAACAAAACAACAATGAAAGTGAATAGTGAACATACTGTAATGAACTAACTGTTAAGAATAAACTTATATGGTTACCTTGAAATTTTGTGATAAAAATTATTATACACCTATAATAGAACACAGACATGAAATAAACAGATGTGAATGAAGTTTCTTCTTATTTCTGTTTTTATGTTATACTTTCAAAATTTTTTACAAATGCACTGCAAATATATTCATAATACTGAGATTATTCAATTTGGATATTATTGGATTTTATTCATCATAAAATCATTCTTAGAAACTGGGATATAACCATACTACTATCAATATTATATTGTTTTGTGGGGAAGTACTCAATCTTTAGAGTATTCCCAGTGCAGGAACAAAACAAAAAGAAACTTCAAAGAAATAAATCACACACTCTATGACTCCAATGCAAGGAACTTAAAGTTTATTTTAGTCCTTCCAATCACTACTCTGTCCCTTTGCTATAACAGACACTAAAACAAAGGAAACAACACACAAAAAAACAATCTCGCGACTCTATCGTCTACATGTTCTCTCCTCTACTTTCTTTCTCTCCTAAAAAAAATCCCTCCTCTTCCGTTGAGCATGCGCGATCTCCCTCTCTTCCTCTGGGGTTTTTTTCCCATTGTCATCGAAAATACGGCCCATCCTTTCTTTTCCCTATGGCCCACCCAAGAAACTGGTTATGCAATAGAACACGTGATCTTTGGACCACATATCTCCCCTCCTCCCATTAACTTTTACAACAGGAAGCTTTTACGCTATGAGGGCCTGTCCCTCCTTTACACCGTGAACCACCCAAGGGGTTGGTTACGAGCCGGTTAGGCAACAGAACACTGGTCTTCAGACCACAGTTTGTTAATATCTTTTGATAAATAAGAATAGAAATGAAGCAAAATGATTTACTTTTATATACATACATATATATATATATATATATATGTGTGTGTTTGTGGTGATTTTTATTTTTGATATTGAAAACAGGAGATTGTTTCAAAAGAAATGAGATGATATCTTTTAAACTGCATACTGATGTCATATTTTCAATGGTCACTCAGAGGTGCAAAGAATATATGAACATTGTATTTCCATTTTAACTGTGTTTTGCAGCTTATCCACATAATTATGGTACTAGTCCGGTATGGTTTCAATTTCTGATTTATTTATTAAATGTATAAATATAAAGTAATGTATGAAAACAAATGAAAAATCAAGTAGGCCTATAATTATTATTTTTGAACCATAGTTCTATAGTCAATATACAGATTTGATTTTACAATAGGATTGTAAAATCAAAATAGTTTAATTTTATTGATCTTACAGATTCTATGTTTTCTGGAATATCTTACATAAATTTTGAAAAAATAGAATCCAACAATGTTTAAATTAATACAAAATAATTTTATTTGTGATTCTTAGTTTTGATTTTATAAAAAGTATACAAATTAAAGCATATGCATGTGGTATTTTAAAGAAGTTAATGTTAAAATTAAAAAAGTTCAGTCTTAGTAGATTTATTTTTGGAATACTGTAGTTGATTTAGAAGTAATGAACTAAAAATATAAGTAATTGAACATGCATTTTTATGGTTAAAAAACATTTTCAGTAATAAATTGTAATTTTTTTATCTTGCATCTTTGATAAATGCAAACAAAATATTTGTTATTTGCACAATTTCACTGAAATTTATCACAATATAGTTGCTTATATTCAGTAAGATATAAAGAAAAAATTTTTAATGAAAACACTTTAGTTAAGTTTATTGTATAATTGAAAATAATTACAGTAGAACGTTGATTATCCAAAACAATTCAGGACTGGGGTTGTTCGGATAATCGTTTTTCAGATAACCAATTATGTACAAAAAAATACATTAACCTATCCCATGTTGAAATTCGTTCAAATCCTGGTGTGTCCTTAAGTATCCTCTCATGGTTGTACCAATGCTGCCAGCTAAAACACGCACACCAACAAGAATAATATTGGAGTAGCCCAAGACATAGCCAAATATTGCAGTGCCACAGCACTAGCAGAAATTTAAGTTTGCTGACTGGAACGCTTTCGGATAATCGATGCTCTACTGTCCTGTAATTTTGTGCATATAACTTGCAGTGGCTTTACCCCATACAAACTTGCTAGAATGAAAATAAAACTGTTGCATATTCTACTGTCATATACTCTCTGCCTCTTAAGCAACTATTAAAAACATGAAATTAGCATCCAGTTTAGAAGGTACTAGCTCAAGCATTAAGACATTGTTTTTATTTCACTTCATTGTAGTTATCATTATAAAATAAGTGAAAAGAAAAAATAAATATTGAAAGGGGACCTCATAAACTTATGTAAAAGATATAAATGCTTATTCATTAACAATTTTATATATTGTTTTATTTAATGACTAATAAAATAATATAATAATAACTGTTAAAATAAACTTAGAAAAATTTAATAGAAAATAATTTTAATATCCACAAATTAGACCGTCAATTGCTCAGCTCTCAACAGTATTTACTGAAGAGAACTCTGATCTTAGTGCAGTTAAAAAGTTTCTACAGATGAAAACAGGATGCAAAAAAAAATTATCAACATCTAACACCTGATAGTTATATTTTAATGACAAACAACTGCCTTATTATATTGGACTATATCACTACCACTATTAATATTAAATTAAATAATTATTAAATTTAGCAAGAGATGGCATCTAATACCTACCTCTAGTGCCAAATTACTTAGCATTTAATTATTAATAGTAGTAGTAATATAACCTGATATCATCTGACAATTTGGCAAAACATTATTTATGCAAAGCAAAATTTGATTCTCATCACAATTTCACAAGAGTAAAGTAAACTATAGCAAATGTTAATATAAGATGGTGGCTGAAAATAGCAAATTGTTTTTATTTTTATTTATTTTTTTAATGCTTGCTTTGTTCATTTATTTTATTTACCAAAATTGATGTTTTAACATTAATTATAATAATTACAGAAATACAATTAGAAAGTATTTATACTTGCTAATTATATTCTTCTTGTAACTTTGTAGCTTAAACTTTGTGTTTAAATCTTTCTATCTCATCTTCAGAAATTTGTCCTTCCAATTAGTAGGCCTACTGAATGTTTTTTGCTACCAGAGAAATTCAATATATTAAAATGTCGTGCAATTTGCAAAACAAAAATTTGTTGACAAGGACGTTGCTATATTTATTCTTCTTGCTTTTTGCTAGTGATTTGCTTTCTGCATGAACTGAGTTTAAAATTAAGATATTAAAAAGTACATAGAAAATAATTTCATCCATATGAAATCAGCATCTTCATTGTAGATAAAGCATTGTGGCTTAAAATAGAATTTGATGACATCATAAACTATTTGTTTTTGACAACAAATTACTGCACTCACAAATGAAAGCTTACAAATCTCCTGATTACATGCTTTTTCCTAATGCTCTTTATGCAGTTGGGTTGGGGCTACTCTCACATCCCATGTATAATGTTGGCACCCAGTCTGGTGATGACTCATCATACAATGAGGAAGGTTTTTCTTTGCAGTAAAAAACTTTTTCAATAATATATTATTAATATTAAACAATTAATATTAAAAAGAACTTACCATTATGGTATGTTATAAAAAATAAGAATTTGTCAGGAACAAGTTGTAGGTTACTATGTAATGATTATTTGTTACTAATAAAAAACATCATTGTAAAAAAGTAGCATCTTAAAGAAATGTTAATTTTGCCCATCAAAAAACCTAACTTAGCTATTTGTAAGTGAACAATAGAAATTATTGGTTTATATCTTAAAAAAATACACTTTTATTTATATAAATTAAACTGGAAGGACAATTGGCTCAAAATACATTTCTAATTCTTCATCTGCTAAGTGATTATCTTTGATTAACACTTTAATACACTTTAATATTAACTCTACTGTATATTTATTACAAGCAGACACTATATAACATAGGGAAATATGGTGATCAGTCAGAAAATGACCCACCAAGATTTTTACATTTTTTGACTTGGGATTTTGAAACATTGAGAAATGCAAAAAAAATGTAGGGGTTTTTCTACATGTATGTATATTTGTGTGTGGAGGGCACAGTTTTGTTCATTCTCTTTGAAGCTTAATAATCCTGTGCTTTTTGTTGAAAAATTTCTAAATTCTGCATGGAGGTTTGTGTATTAGGGAGATCGGTTCTCTTAAATTTTGGTGGTTCAAGGCCAACAAAGTGGAGATATAAAGGGAGTTGTGTCATATCTCAAGTAGGATTTGACTTAAATGCTAATAATGAGTAAAATCGTCATTAAGTGTTTTATAAAATTTATTCCTACTTTCAAAATTAAGCTTTTTACTATTTTATAATAATTAAAAATACAAAAATTTTTAAATAAAATATAACAGATGGCACCACACACAATTTTAAATATCGTTGGGAAAGTTAAGCAACTCATTGCTGGATTTCCTTTATATGTTAAATGCTTTAATTGAAGTAATAAAACAAAAGTTTACAAGTTATACAAATACTACTATTGATAAGAAGTTGTAATTATCCTGCATAAGATCTCCCACAACATTGGCTTTCCCTTTGTAATGTATTCAACTATTGAAGAGAAGTTTACTGAATTCTTTCTTCAACTTTCATTCCTTCATCATTTTTATTATGTCTACATTACTTTAAATTGATTTGTTTGATTTAAGTTTTGCTTTTATATTAAACTTTCTGTTGAATTATATTCTAGTTATCAATATATTTATAGATGATAACTTTATGTTATTGAAAGTACTCATACTTTTGCAAATTTTTGTGTTTTATTACTTCAATTCTTTTATTACTTTAATTTCAAGATTGTTTTTCTTACATATTTTATAAGAAAATTTAATAATATTTATGCTAGATGTTGTTTAATAACATATATTATATTACAACTGATATATTTATTGTAGGTCGTGGAGTTGCTCCACCCCATGAAATTACTGAAAGTCAACCTGGAACTTCAGCATCAGCAGTAACAGAAAGTGCACAAGGTGAAGTACACAGCATTGTGCCGACGTCTATACGAACTGAAACTGGTATTGATACACTTTCAAAAGCAATGAAGCGACTTGGACTTGAATTAACTTATGATGATCCTTCTCATTTTGTGTATGCTAAAAGGCCTGGAATAGGTACATTAGGAAGGAAAATACCTTTAAAAGCTAATTATTTTCCAATTGAGTTACCTCACGGTGAAGTTTTTCATTATGATGTTGATATTTACACTATTAGAAAAGAAAGGACAGATGAAGGTGATAGGAAAAAAGATGTGAAAAAAAAGGATAAATGTTTAAATACCAGAAACAAAAGAAAAGTGGTGGAAGCTATGCTTAAAGCTGTAGATATATTCAGAAATATTCGTCCTGCTTTTGATGGTGAAAAAAATCTTTATACTAGAAATAAATTGCCTATTAATAATGAGAAAACATTTAGTGTCAGTCTCACTGATCAAGATGGGAGATCTGACAGTTATGAAATTAAAATTCAACCTGTTACTAAGAAAGGAACTGGATCTCTTGTTAAAAATTCAATTAGCCTTGAACCTTTACATCAGTTACTTGAGGGGAAATGTTTTCTAATAAGTGAAGAAATAATTATGGGAATAATGGCCATAGAAACAATATTAAGGCATGGTCCAGCATTACGTTTAGTTCCTGTTGGTAGATCATTTTTTCAGAAACCAAGAGCAGAAGAAGTTCCTCCATTAAGTGGTGGAAGAGAAATATGGTTTGGACACCATCAAAGCATGAGAATTTCTCAATGGAAACCAATGTTGAATATTGATATGTCAGCGACTACATTTTATAAAAGTGGACCTGTTATTAATTACATGTTGGAAATCTTGTATCCCAAAGAAGAAAATAAGATGAATAAATTAAGACAAATCAAAATGTTAAATGATTATGAAAGAAAAATATTTGCAAAGGAGTTGAAAGGTTTACGTATTCAAGTTACTCATCTTAGTTATCCACGAAAGTATAGAGTTTCTGATGTCACACGGGAAAGTGCACATCATACAATTTTTTTCAGGGAAGAGAATGGGAAGAAAATTAAAACATCAGTAGCTCAATATTTTGAAATGGAATATAAGAAATTACAATATCCTAATTTACCTTGTTTAGATGTAGGAACACAGCATAAAAAGATTTATTTACCTATGGAAGTTTGTGACATTGTAGAAGGTCAGCATTGCAAGAAAAAATTAACAGAAATTCAGACATCTGAAATGATTAAATGTACTGCTCGTCCACCTGCAGAGAGATTCAGGGATATTCAACACTCTCTGACTGATTGCATTAAAGATTTTCGCCCTTTTGAAAAGGAATTTGGCATTCGCATTAACTCGACACCTATGCAGTTTGAAGGTCGAGTTTTAGCTCCACCTCATGTGTTGTATAATGAACAGCAGAAAATTAAACCTTCTAATGGATCTTGGGATATGAAGGGAAAACAATTTTACACTGGTGTAAATATTGATAAATGGATGTTACTTAGTTTCTCAACAGCTCGTTGGTGCAATGAAGAAAGTTTAGAAAGTTTTGCTAAATTACTTTTTACTGGTGGGAGAAATGTTGGAATAAAATTTGCTCGGCCTGTTAAAATTGCATGCTTTAATCCACGGACTACAATTGCACGAAATATCATTAAAGAAGCACTGGATATAGAACCAAAGTTACAATTAGCAGTGATTGTACTTCCAACACAAGGTCCACAAAACATTTATACAGAAATAAAAAATGTAGCAGAGACTGAATTAGGACTTATGACACAGTGTGTTAAAGATAGCAACACTTCAGGTAAAAAGTGTAATCCTCAACTGATTTGTAATCTTTGCCAAAAAATAAATGCAAAGATGGGTGGAGTAAATAATTCTTTACTACCAAATGAAAAACCTCCTGTGCTTAAAAACCCTATTATAATTATTGGGGCTGACTGTACTCATCCAGCACCAGGAGATAAAGTGAAACCTTCCATTGCTGCAGTAGTTGGAAGTCTAGATGGATTTCCTAGCCGATACAAAGCTAGTGTACGTGTACAACAAGCAAAGACAAAAGATGGGAAAGAGAATGAAACAAGACAGGAAATTATTATTGATTTAAAAGATATGGTAAAAGAATTGTTAAAAGCATTTTATAAACATACTGGAGGGAAAAAACCAGAAAAAATAATTTTTTATAGAGATGGTGTAAGTGAAGGAGAATTTACTAAAGTACTAAATGATGAATTAAAACAAGTAAAACAGGCATGTTTAGATCTTAACGAAGATTATAAACCACCCATTACTTTTATTATAGTTGGAAAACGCCATCATACTCGTTTTGCACCTCTGGATCGAAGAGATGGTGTAGGAAAACATGCCAATATACCACCAGGTACAACTGTTGATACGGATATTGTACATCCAATTGAATTTGATTTTTTTATGTGCAGCCATACTGGTATTCAAGGCACAAGCAGACCAGCACATTATACTGTTCTTTGGGATGACAATGAATTCAGTGCTGATGAATTACAAACCCTAACCTATTATCTCTGTCATACTTATGTTCGTTGTACCCGTAGCATATCTATTCCATGCCCAGTTATGTATGCACATTTAGCAGCCTATCGAGCAAAACAATATTTAATAGCTAAGACAGAAGAGATGAGTAGTTCAGGCAGTGAAACTTCTGGTCAGACAGAGGTCATTGTTCAGGAAAGTATTAGACAAGCTGTTAAAGTGGTGCAAGATATGCAAAATACCATGTATTTTGTATAAAAATAATGTGAAAACACATTTTTTATTTTCAAAAAAAAATAATACCAGAGATTTCATGTATTTTAGATTTATAGTTGAGAAAAATAACACAAATAAGGGTATTTTTTGAACTGTGTCAAGTAAATAGTAAAGACAATAGAGAGGTTGAGGTGCACGTATTCAGCCCAAAACATGAATGGCGGATGGACAAGCGCCACCATCTGGCAATTCTAGACAGTTGATAATGGCATTTGCTATGTCTGGAATGGGGAGTAGACGATTGGCTTAAACTTCATTTTTTTGTGTTTGTGGTTAAAATTATGACATATTTTATTAAAATAGTGATTATTTAAGCATTTACGAATAATATTGTAAAGCAACAGACAATTTTAATCCAGAAATTATTTAATTATTGAATTTTTTAGCAAGTGATGTGAAGTGCCTATAGAATTTACTTATATTTGCCTTCATAATAGCTTTTCTTAAGGTAGGTTTGTTCTTCCACGGCATCTTCTACCATCAACAGTGTAATATGTTTGTAAATTTTCTAAAAATTAATTTTTCGAGCTGCTTTCGAATTTACATAAGCCACTACTTCCCTTGACAAAAGTATGAGGTAGTCCTATTGTCCGATCATACGGTAGGAGACAACGCTAATTAAAAATAATTATTTAGTATTATTAAACATCCTATAAATACTTTTAAAAGTTTAATTTGTTTATTTACCTTTGCTGGTAACCCTCAATGTTAAATGTATCTACCATTTTTTCAACAAATTTCCACAATGTGCACTGTGCACATTGTGGACATTTGCTATGCACAATGTTCACTGAGTCACATGATGTTGTGAATGAGCGCTGCAAGGTCTTTTACTTGGACTTAAAACGTCAAACATGTACTTCTGCTTGCCTTACAAGTTTAATGTTTGTACTTGCACCTCAACCTCTCTAATAATGATAAATAAATTTTTATTTTATATTTATATAAAAAATTTTATTAGAATTGGAAAAATCCAATTACTTATATAAAACAATATGTGATTTTAATATTTTTTCTTTATTATTTTATCATTTTTACTGGTGTAGAAAGTGTTAAATAAGTTCTATCTATTTAAAATTGTTAGAGTACATGAAGTTCCAATATTTGCAAATAATAATGCAAAATAAATATTTAAAATGCTGTTTTTAAAATGAGGTGATGAAATATATTGATTATATCTGTTTTATTGCTTAAAAATTGTGTACACTAGTTATAAAATGAAAAACAAATTTTAATTTTATTATGAAAAATTAAACTGCAATTAATATTGAATTTGCTTGATTATATATAACTGCATTTATATTGAAATACTTTTCTTACATAATTGTTCTTTGTAATGATTGAATTACTTTAATACAGGCATGGCCAACCCACGGCCCGTCACGTTAAATCGTGTGGCCCGGTAAGCGATACTATATATCTATTAAAACTTTTGTTTCCCATTATATGTATACCAAAACAATTAAATAAATGAAAATTTGCGTGTGTCATTGCTATAATGCGTAAGTGTGAGTACGAACTCTTGGTATAACAATAAAATCTTATTCATTTTGTATTTGTTTTACTTTTTTAAAAGCATGTTTGCCTAAATTGTGGCCGACTGTAATGTTATGCGTGATCAAAGTGGCCCGTGAAACAATTTGGGTTGGCCAGGCTTGCTTTAATACATAAATGACATGTTACTACAAGTGAATATGATGTCTGATTGACAACACATGATGAACTTGTCTACATCTTTGCACAGTATTTTTAAATATGAAATATTTAAAGCTTGATAACTATTTATATATTCTCACAGTTCAACTAAGCTTTACATATTTTTAATCTCAGATTATAAATGAAGCTATGAAATACTAGTAAAGGAAAAATGTATAAAATGCTATATTTACTATTAAAGCTGAACTGTTTCATTATAAATACTTTGTACAAAAGTAAAACTGCAACAGTAATAATCATACATTTTATCATTTGTAATTTGTTAATATTTACTTTGCATAATACGCATTTAGCTAAAATATAAAGTTTCTAATATTACAAAATATGTAGTAAAGATTCTATGTAATGAAAAGTATAGAATGTATTTTATATTAATAAAATGATCAAATCAGAAAACAAAATACATTAAAATTGGATATTATTTCAAACATATTTAATAATTGAAGGTTATTGGTATTTTATACTTGTGTGTCTTCTAATATCAATACTTCAAGAACATGATTTTTTTTTTTTTAATCTAAGGTTGGCATTTTCTGTGAATCTCTTGACTATTATTAATGAGAAGCATCCTAATCATCATCAGTTTTTAATATGTTTTACAGAGAATTGTGGAATATTTGAAATGATAATTAAATAAAAATATAAAATTAAATAAACATAAAAGTAATTCAAATTACTTTTTTCTGGAATGAATTTTTACATACTTTCCAATTATAGATTCATCTCAAGAGTCAACTAGATAAATAAAAGGTTGAAAAAAAAAGGCAAGAGAGTTTTACAAACAAGTAATTTCTCAGTATTAGATGTAGTATTGAACCCATTACATCCCCAACTGCCGTAAATAATCAGGCTATAAACGATTATTTACGGCAGTTGGGGATGTAATGGATTAATATTATCGGGTTTAAGTTGTAGTAGTATTGAACTTTGATAAAAATCCTTCACAAGACCAAAGTAATTTTTTTCATTGTTTAATTGTGTCATTTCTTAATTACATAATTATCATTAATAAATAAGTTAAAATTTTTGTGTTGTAAGCATAGATATTTGCATTGTTGAATTATTATAAAAAATCAGAATATCAAGCTGAAACATTATCTCAAAGTAATGTCCTATGGTAGAAGTTACATCAATTAAGAAAATTTCATATTTCAAATGCTAAAAGATTTGAATGCAAGTCACATTACAAATATCTTGTCTCTCTAGTTGTGTATAGAACAAATCCAAATTCTTCATAATTATTAGTAAAAACTTTAAATGGAAAAATAGAAACTAATACAAAATTTATCTTATAGCATTTTTAAACTATTCATTTCATTCTTAACTGTTTTATTGGATTATATTATTTTATAATTAATTAAATAAAAATATTAAAAATTAAATTAAAAAACCTACAGATACATTCAAAAATATATTTTTGTTCATACAATCTAAAACTTAAGTGAATCTTATAATCCAGATGGGTTAATAATAATATATCCATTCCAAACACTCACAATGTACAAAACACACACTCAAAAATCAGCAAGTATACAGAACTTGCCCAGGAAATAAGGCATCTGTGGAGGATGGATAAGGTTCTTATTGTACCTGTTGTCTCTCCTGTACAGGTGTCATACCACAAAAGCCTGGGAACATTACAGTTGAATAGAAACACATACACCATACTATAGAAGACCACTATATTGAATACATGTCATATTGTTAGGAAATTCCTGAATACGGACACATACACACTGACAAACTTTAATTTTTGTCTTATTTTGGTTGCTGGTTTTAAAAAACCGGTTTTTTGAAGAAATTTGTAAAATTTTATAACCGGGTTTTCCCAAGTTAAAAAACCGGTTTTTAGCCTACACTTAAAACATAAAAATTAATTATTTGATTAAAATCATCAATATTTTAACACAAAATCGTCTCTGGCATAAAACGGGAATATTGTTAAATACTGTTTCGTAAAACTAACTACAAAACAAAAAAAAAATCCCCCTACGCCTAAAGAGCGTCCAACTCGGCTCAATTCAAGTTCTAAATGAGACGATTGGGACCTTATCAGAGCTGTAGAGCATATCCATAGGAGCAAAAACATCAAAGGAACCATACCTCTACAAGCGACTCTTCGCGAGTTACACCCCCAAAATCGGGTCGCGCGAGATCGATCATATAAATATCTTCAAGAACTTGTAAAAGTGACTTCGTCCAGCCCTAAGATACTAAAGAAGAGGTTTTTAGTATTAGAGGGTACAAACAAAAGAACAAAAAGTTTAGATTTATTATTTAATGCTTTAAAGACGATTAAACCCAGCTCAGTAGCGAGAGAGTTTTTTTTTTCTATTTCTGGCAATTTTCTGTGGAGAATAAGGACACGGTTGAGCAATAGACCTATAGACGTTCTTTGCTTTCTAAAATCATATTTTCTTACGAAAAATAAGAAAATAAAATAATATTTTGTAGAAATTCATTGTTATTCGTTTTCCTTCATGGTTTTCTATAGAGTAAATTTTATAGTTAAATGTGATATTCTAGCATTTTTTTGTTTTGTGTAGACGTTAGTCGATTTTATTTTCTTATATTTTTAAAATGTTATAAATATTAAATAAATGAAAAAGTTTTAAAATAAGTTGTAAATATCCCTTATCTCCATTTTTGGGGCAAAAATTCGAAAACCGTTTTTTTGAAAAGTCGGTTTTTGTATAACCCTATTCAAAACTGTATACTGCACTTCTAATAATTTAATAAGAATGATTTACAACATGATTTGTTAATAAACTATCATTTTATAAAATACCTATAAAATTGATGAAAAAGTTCAGACATGATGAAATTTTTCTAGGATTAAGGTTGGGACACATCGGGCGCTGAAAATCCCTTTGGGATATTATGACAATAATAAATATATCATTCCAAAGCTATAATTTATAGTTTATCGGTCATATTGAGATGGCAAAACGGATAAACACTGAAAAATTCTCTATTTGGATTTTGCCTTAAGACGAAAGAAGTGTTGGATGCATGGCGTTAATGTTAGTAGGAACAATTTATAGGAGTTTCATCAGTTTGAAGATTCAGAAAAAGATCTATGATATTAAAACAAAAACATCTGAGATGTAAAAAAATTTGGGTATACTATAGATTACTCCCTATGGAATTTCAGGACTTTGATTATATATTTGAACTCAGGGGACCGAGACGAGTTCAACGGTACCCTATTTTTGGACCGGAGACGAAAAATAAAAAAGTTATCATACTTTTTTCCGGCGATCGCGCGATGATAGGGAGTCGCGTCGCTCTCCGTAAGTCGGCCTCGCTATCGCGATCGGGAGTCGCGTGCTTGCCGTTAAAATTGCCTTTAGTAGACTTTTCCCCCCTTTTTTTACTTTGTTCAAGAACTACCGTGAATCGATCACTAGTTTAGCACATGGCGGCGTGTGGTGGCGCCCGTACGAGAGGTCAGTCGGGCCGCCATGTTCGCTGCCACAAGTAACATTAACCGAAATGGCGATCGCGCGATGATCGGAAGTCGCGTCGCTCTCTCCGCTCTCGTATCGCGTGTTTAACGCTCCGGGAGATGACCGTAGTGCGACGTCACGGTTTGCAGACTTTACCGCAAGATGGCAATACTAGCAACTACGGTGCCGTCTGCATGAGAGCATTAAAAAAGTATGGTAACTTAAAAAGTGTGATAACTTTTTTATTTTTCGTCTCCGGTCCAAAAATAGGGTACCGTTGAACTCGTCTCGGTCCCCTGAGTTCAAATATATAATCAAAGTCCTGAAATTCCATAGGGAGTAATCTACAGTACACCCAAACATTTCGCAAAGTAAAAATTTATGACAATTTAGAAGACTCAAAATTTTTCTTAGCACTTTTTCTTCGGCGCTTAAGGCAAAATCAGGTAAATACAGGTAAAAATCGTGTGGGTACAGCTGTCAAGCGCAACTTTAGCAAAGAAAAACTGCTAAGAAAAATTTTGACTGTTTCTAAAATTGTCAAATTTTTATTTGGCGATTTTTTTACATCGCAGATGTTTTTGTATAATAATTGTATTATTACGTCAAGACATAAGATAGGTGCCGGTCACTGACCGCCGACCGACGCTTTCGATACGCCGTTTAGAAAAATCGGTTAATGTTACCTTAGGTAGCCAAGATGGCGGACCTTCCGGTAATCTCTATCCAGGTTACTTAGTGACGTCAAGATGGCGGTCATGACGGCGGCCATCTTGACTGCGATTTATTAAATACTAAATTCCGATTTTAGAATTTCGGAATATTTTTAAAATAAATACTATTTCGAAATATTAAAAAATATATCAAAATAATTTTAAAAATAGGGGGTAATGTTACCTATGGTTCCAAGATGGCGGCTCATCTCTAATTCCTGCAAATAGAAGGGAAACAGTGGGAACGCACGTTCTAACCTAACCTAACCTATTCTAATAAGCGGCCGGATGGCCGAGCGGTCAAGGTTAGCAGCCTACCGCCCTGGGGGACCCGGGATCGAATCCGGACGGGTCGAGAAATCCCCAGGAATTTTTCGGGGGTGGTCCGTCCGGATATGTCGGTCCCCGTCCCTCACCACCCGGCCGCCCCATTGTGGGCCTGGCCGAACCCATAATGGGCTTGCTATAAGAGGCCCTCTTAGTGCTCACAGGGCGGAAAGAGTTACAGAAAAAAAAAAAAAAAAAAAAAAAAACCTATTCTAATAAATTACCAGAATTATTACCAACAAAATTATTAAATAGGTTAGGTTAGGTTAGAACGTGCGTCCTCACTGTTTCCTTGCTGAAATCAGACACGAGCCGCCATCTTGGAACCATAGGTAACATTAACCAAAAAATAGTGTTATTACTTACGTTATTATGGGGTCTGGGGTTAACGAAATTCTCGGTGTGATTAACTGTCCTGTGCTCTATTTCGATGCCTTCTAAATCGTCTATGTTGTTGTAACTTTTCCATTCGTCAGTTAAGACAAAGCTTCCTGAATTAACAACTTTCGATATAATCCAATTTAACGTGATTTCGGAACGATCGCTTATTTGACAGATAAAACAGCTCGTCTTTTCGACATAATCCCCCTACAACCCATTTCGTACAGCGGCCGGATGGCGGAGCGGTCAAGGTTAGCAGCCTGCCGGCCTGGGGGACCCGGGATCGAATCCGGACGGGTCGAAAAATCCCCAGGAATTTTTCGGGGGGTGGTGCATCCGGATACGTCGGTCCCCGGCCGCCCCATTGTAGGCCTGGCCGAACCCATAATGGGCTTGCTATAAGAGGCCCTCTTAGTGCCCACAGGGCGGAAAGAGTTACAAAAAAAAAAATA
Source organism: Centruroides vittatus (assembly GCF_030686945.1). Lineage (NCBI taxonomy): Eukaryota > Metazoa > Arthropoda > Arachnida > Scorpiones > Buthidae > Centruroides > Centruroides vittatus. Next base: position 2,397,582 of record NW_027121909.1, on the reverse strand, counting down.
ACCCATTTCGTACTTTTTAGTTTGCGGCCTTTTTCATATTTTCGTTTACATATGACAGTCTCGTCGATTTCGACGGTTTTCTTCGGACCTCCAATTTTAAACGATGTCATATTGTGCAAAGCTACTAACATAACAAAACGTATATGGTTAGACCAGTCGACAGCAGCCTTATTAGAAATACCTACAGCAATACCTGAGGTGGTCGAAGAGTATTCCAATGCAATATAATGCCATATAAAAGATAATATTCTACTCAATGATATTTTTCCACATTTACCTTTAAAGGTTCCATCGAATGCCGAACTATTTTTTCGACATTTTTTGCACCGCATAACACACGAATCTCGGTCATGTCGATAAAATATTTTGCACGAATTCGAACAAATCTTACACACTTCCTCAATATGCTGTAATCCTAGACTGACCGCAAATTAAAAACCTTTATCGATTCTAAGGTCCATATCTAATTCGGAAAATTCTGATTCGAGCATTTGATAGAAATTATGGGTGGTGCACGCTGCCCAAAATTCTTGGGAATAAATATCGAAAGCACTCATAATTAATCAATTAATATTAAACAAAAAAAAATTTCGAAAAGAAAAAAAAATTACGTCTAAAGTCAAAAATCAGTCGAATCAACACAATTATCACACCAGTTACCACTTTCCGCCGATAACTCTACACGAAATGCGTCGTTAGTATTAATTTGCATAACACATCGCGATAGTTCGCAGCTCCCTCCATTACCTCACTAAGTAACCTGGATCGAGATTACCGGAAGTTCCGCCATCTTGGCTACCTAAGGTAACATTAACCGAAAAATCTCTATAAAAAGTTTTAATTGGCATAAATTTCAGCTTTTGTAATTCCGAGTAAAGCCTGGACTCCATATTGCCTGAAAACAGAACTGAAACAGAGTTTTCGTTTTAACTTGACTCCACTAGCACCGAAATGAACGTTACGTGGAAATGCGCCATCTGTTGATCAGTTCTGTAATTGTCGTAGTCAAACATGGACGACGATACGGATTTTGCCATGCTTTCTCTTCATTTAACAATGAAATTGTTAATAATCTTTGAATTATTTTCATTTTTTGTCGTACAGACATCTATATTTTCCAACTTCTTCGATGAATAATTCCAATTCTATTTGTTTCCTCATCCTTTTCGCTACACTTTCCGTTACTACGACAATCAAACTACACGGGACTAATGCACGTGACTACGCGTCACAAATCCTTGCGTTTTTATTGGTTGCAATACGACAGAAGCGCGGAACGAAAACGGAAAAGTTAAATAATTTTTAACTCTGCTTTCAGTCTTTTTTCTGTCCAACTGAACGTTCCGAAACTGAAAGTTTCGTCAGTTTGGCTTTCAGTTTTACGATTACATCGCGGATTCCGGTAATGTGGTCCCAGGCTTAACATTTTGAATAAAATTCATTTGTTTCCATGCAATTTTATGTTTATAAGCATAAGATTAAGTCATGAAACTGAATTAGTTCTATGAGAAACCCCCGTGAACTTTGACCTATCGACCCGGAAGTTTCACTATCACCTCACTGATAACGAGAAATGCTTAAGTTTAAAATTGAGCTTTCTAGACTCAGTAATTTTTTTCCGACATTGCAGATACTCTATCTGCAGTGTCCGATGAAGAAAATACAGCTTTTTTGGCAATTTTTGCACTTTTCAATTTCTTATATTTCGGCAACCGCATTACAGAAAATTTTGAAATTTTGCACACTACTTAAGAAAACAATTTTCTTTCGAACAAGATACAGTCAAACCTGTTTTTGTGCGGTCTTTTTTTGTGCAATTTTTTATATGTGCAATGTGTTTTGTGCAGTATACCAATTTGATTGAAATTCGTATACTGCACACAAAAAATCGCACAAAACAAATCGCACAAATAAAAAATCGCACAAAAAAAGACCACACAAAAACAGGTTTGAGTGTATTCGGAATTACTTCAGGTGTTTGGGGGCGGAGAAATCGAGACAAAAAATCGAAAATTCTGATTCCTGTATATGTAGACATATCCATAGGTACTTTTTTACTTGGCAGGGAGTCACGGCAGTGACTCCCAAAGGCAGCGCGAGGCAGGTTCAGCGCGTTCGCCGGAACCCGGCCTCGCGTTTTGGAAGGCCCTACGGTCTACGAAAATACATCAGATATTTTGCAGGACCCCCTATATAGTAGATTGCATTCCACACACACCCGAATATTCAATCGCATTTTCGGCTCTAGATGCGATGAAAACAATCTTTCGGAAGCATACCCAAATTTATTAATTGCGTTACAAATAATGTTAACTACGCCAGTAACCGTGGCTTCAGCTGAACGTAATTTCTCGGGTTGAAACTACTGTAATAAAAAATTATCTTCGATCATCAATAAGCCAAGACCGATTTACATCTCTGGCTATTGTTTCAATAGAAAGCGAAGTAGCAAACTCAATCAATTTTGATGACGTAATCAAAGATTTTGCGGCGAAAAAAGCGAGAAAAATTATGTAATATTCATCCTACAAAAAATATATGTAACATCCTTTGTACTTATAATATAATTGTGAAATTTAAGTATAGGATTTGAATGCGTAGTCTGGCTTCGCAAAATTTTTGAACTGGGCTCCTCAAAAGATCACGCCGGCCTTGGTGACTCCTGACAGAAGGATGATGTAGTTTCAGAAGTTATATCAATCTCCATAGTGAGTATGAAAGTCGTTAAAGTGAACAAACGCATTGTCAAAAAAAAAAAAAAAAAAAAACACGAGTGGAGTATTGTCGATTTCCGTCGGAACTCCGATAATATAAGTGATGGTAAAAAAAAAATCCTTTTTGAAATATTTCAAACCGATTGATGCTTTCACGTAACACATGACTTAAAACATGACGGGATCGTAACACGTCACGCGTTGTTAGAAATATAATCTAACAATACGTAACGAATTGTTACAATGAATTGTTGGCCTTTTCTATTGTACGAGGCCATTGTTAAGTATAATTTTTTTCGTACTGTTTTGCGTTTTTTTTTTCTTTCAGATTTCCTGGAAAAATTGTGATCAACTAAACTTCAGTAATTTACGGAAAAGCGAAGAGGGCTCTCTGTGTTCCGCTTCTTTAAAGCCCGCTCGGGCGAGGTTAGTAGACGCCTCCCGTTGGCGTCTTCTGACTTCATCCGAGCATGCCTTAAAGGAACGGAACCCACGTATAGTAAGTAATTAGTAATTATAATTAGTAAACAATTATAAATATTTTCATTGTGTGAGTTAGGACGAATGAAACTCGACAAGAGATGTCAGTCACTTGTGGAATGGCATTCTTTCCAACTCTTGGTGGAACTCTGAGGCAGCCACCTCCACGTGGCGAGTTCTGGGTTGTCGTTCGTCTGGAAATGACGAAGAGCTGCTTGATCCCTTACAATTGATTAACAACTCTTTACACACTCATGAAAAAGGATAACCCAAATATAATACTGTATTAATAAAGTGCATCTGCCATTCTCTTCGTTTATTCTGTTCACAGCATCAGAGGAATCGCCTGGAAATATAGATTTACTCAGAGAAACATAACTGGTTTCACAGTTCTGCTTTGGCCCACCAGTGGCCAAGCGGTTCTGTTCCCTGAATACTGGGAGTTCGGTCGTGGGTTCACGCCTCGCCAGGACGGGCTGGCCACGTGGAATTTTCTGGATTCTCTCCACGTCTGTAACGCCTGAATAAGGGGCCAGTTACCCTTAAAAAGACCTCCCGGAGGTATTTCCCTCTAGGCAGATCGCCCAAGTGTTCCGTTGACGTAACTTAATTATTAACATAGCTTTCTTAAAAAAGAAACGTAAAACATTACCATATTTTAAACCTAGCAACCTGTGAAAAATTCCAACAATGCGAGTTAGAATATTTTAGGCTCACCAGTGGCCAAGCGGTCTTTGTATCCCGTACACTGGGAGTTCGGTCGTGAGTTTGCGCCTCGCTCGGACGGGCTGGCCACGTGGAATTTTCCGGGTTTTTTCCACGTCTGTAGCGCCTAAATACGGGCGAGTTTCCCTTAAAAAGACCCCCCGGAAGGCATCCCCTAAAGAGTTGCGTTTCCATAACTAAACAAACAAACATAGAATATTCTAGCTCGTTACCTTTATACAATACAAATGGCACGCCCTTTGACTAAAAGAAAAATGGCGGACGTGTATTCAATTTTCTTTAAACATGGCGTTGCTACAGTATATTCTACCTCTTACTCCTGATAGAAAAATTGAGCCGTTGCAAGTGAAAGTGGTAAGTCCAATTTATTTTTAATTCGAGATATTTAAAGGTTTGCATTTGTATGTGTTAGTATTATGGTTTCCTTATTCTAAATATGTCTTATATTTTATAAAAAAGATCACATAGAATTGTAATTAATGTCGTTATTAACTCGATTTTTTTTTATTTATTATTAATATTCACTGGGAATTTTTTCCCTATTACAGGAGGGTTTACATTTACATTTTTTACATATTTTTTCCATAGTAATATTTCTTGATTTCCAGTTTACACTTATTATTTCACAAATACATTTCGTACATTTTTGTTTTGATTATTACAATTTTATTTTTGTCATGTTACATTAACAATAACTTATTTTGAATCTTAGTTAATATAACTTGTTTTATTGTTATACATGTCAATTATTTTACTAAAGTAATTATAAATTTTATATAAATCCTTTTTACTTATTTTGTTAAAGTTTATTAACAATTCTATTAGCGAGTTGCAATTACAAATCCGAGCAATTTCATAGTATTCACGAATATCATTTAATTTCTGACATTTTAATATTAAATGGTAAGGTGATAAATCGTCAGAGTTACATATAAAAACATTTTCAAGCTGAAAAAGTTTTATAAGTGTTGTTAACATAAAAGCGAATATTTATTTAGACGAAGTTGGACTATAAGACGTTTTACATTCAAATTAATCGAGTACAACATATATGGTTGAACTGATGGTATATTACATATATCGAAGTACCAAGGATGATATTTACTACTGTGTAGAGAAAGTTGATCTTTATTTATAGATTGTGCTATAGCTGAATTCAAAAGTAGGGAGTAACCTGTTTTCCAGTCTTGAATGTTATCTTGAAATAGTAATTCTGATACTCCCAAAGAGTTAAAGATAGTTTTCAATTTATTATGCCATAGCTGTTTGTTTTTTTGGAGATTACTTTGCTTGATGTTTTCATGATATAGCGCAATTAAATTGTTGTCGCTATTGAATTTAAGTCTGTAATAAAATTTAATAATACGTTTCAATATAAACGGGAAGGACCATATACGATTAGTTTCATGACGTAGTGCATATCCGGGTATTGTTCGTTCTAATTGAAATAATCTGCGTAGATAGTAAATATGAAAAACCTCTAACTTATAAAGATGATCCAAACTCCAAATGGGACTGGCATAGAAAATCATCGGGTTAATAATCGAATTATAAAGTTTCATGCGTATTCTTAAATCAGAAGTTTTCAATCTACTGCATAAAAACAAAAGATTATCGATTGCTTGTTTAACTTTATTGTTGAGTTTAGAAATATGCGATTTAAAGGTTAAATTCTAATCAAAGTTAATTCCTAGATACTTTATTTCATTCACAGTTTGTAGAAGGATATTTTCATGGTAAATTTTTGTTTCGTTAACAGATATTTTGCTGCTGTTCCGGAAAATAATTATTTTAGTTTTCCTTGAATTCACTTCTAGATATTTAGACTTAAAATGCAAATTTAATTGATTAAATTTCCTTTGAAGGGAAAATTTTGTCGGTGCTACTAAAACCAAGTCATCAGCAAAGAGAATATAATGAAATGCTTTATTGCCTATGACTATACCATCATTTACTTCAGAAAAAAGATGATCTAGATCTTTCAAATAAAAGTTAAATAAGTGTGGAGATAATGGATCTCCTTGAAGAATACCACGTGAATGCGTTAATGGTGGCAGAATGTTTTTACCTTGCTTAATCTTTATTTTATAATTTTGAAATAGTATTAATATTGTTCCTATAAATTGAGAACTAGCACCACTCTCTAAGTTTTTGTTGTAATAATGGTACATATACTGAATCGAATGCCTTTGTAATATCTATAAAAGCAGCATACACTTTTCTATGTTTTTTTTACGAGATATATTTGAATAATCATTAGCAAGGTAAATATCGCAAATTCGGCGCCTTTATTTTTTGTATAAGCAAATTGAAACTCTGCTTCTAACTCGTTGATTTTGATCCAATGTTGGAATTTCTTTGCAAGTATCGAGGTAAAACATTTTCTAAGTGTAGATAACAAAGCTATAGGTCTATAGTTTTCTGGAGCCATCTGGTCTCCCTTTTTATAGATCATCGTCATGATTATGGAATTCCAAGATTCAGGATAGGACAATGTGCTATACATAGCATTGAATATATTCAATAATTTTATTTTAGATTCTGTTGGTAGCATTTTTAAGAATTTAGTTGGTATATTATCATCCCCAGGGGTGGTATTATTTTTTGTTTTTTGAATTACTTCGTCGAGTTCGTTATTAACTCGATTTAAAAAAACAAGAACAAAAAAAAGACAAACCACTGTCATCTGCAACGGCTCAATTATCATGAAATAAACAACAGATTTTCCATTAAATGAAATATTTGTTTCCATTACATACATATGATTATTTTTGGTTGTTTAAGCACTATAAAATGCAATTAATCGACCATTAGGCATCCTTTCATCCTTTAATCTTTTATTTCGTTGATGCTCGTTGTTTACTCGTTTCGGGCTCTATGTTGCCCTCTTCAGCCAACTAATTTTTTTAAAAAATATACACAATTATTACATAAGATTAAATCGACAAAAACAATACAAATAATCTACAAACATACCCATACAAAAAATATCTATCTTTTAGACCAACTATAATTGATGTTTAAACATATTTTACAGAATAGGTGTGTAAGCCAGTACAGATTATTATTCCTAGCCGAGTCTCGTGCAAATTTACAAATTCGTACTAAGTGAAATGGCCAAACCACAACCAAATATCTTGAACAATAATTGATATTAGAAATGTCTCAGTATTAAAAATTATCACTGAAAAGGGGGATTATATAGATTACGCCCTATGGAATTTCAGGACAGTATATATTTGAACTCGGACCGAGACGAGTTCAACGATACCCTACTTTTGGACCGGAGACCAAAAATAAGAAAGTTATCAGATTAACGATTTCTTGCCTTTCACAATGCATTCTACGCCATTTTAGAGTTTTCCACTAGGTGGCGCTGCTTGTAGTTCAGTATACGTTTCTTTTTATTTCTTTTGTTCAAGAACTACCGTGAATCAATAGAGAGGTTGAGGCGCAAGTACAAACGTTAAACTTTTACGACAAGCAGAAGTACACGTTCGACGTTTAAAGTCCAAGTAAAAGACGTTTCGGCGCTCGTTCACAACGTCACGTGACTCAGTGAACGTCGCAAATTGACTCACGGGAAATTCGTTGAAAAAATAGCGGGTACATTTAACATCGAGGATTACCAGCGAAGGTAAATAAACAAATTAAACTGTTTAAAAGTATTTATAGGATGTTTAATAACACTAAATAATTATTTTTAATTAGAGTTGTCTCCTACCGATAGGACTACCTCATACTTTTGTCGAGGGACGACTCGTTCTCGGGTTTTCTGCGGCGGTAGGTGTCACCTTAAGTGCTACATTTATACAAGTGGCCTATTGTAATGCAATTTGTATGAGCCTCTACCATTATGAAATGAGTAGGGAAATTAACAGAAAAATTAAGAAAAAAAATTTCACTTGGCAACCATAGTTTAATACACCAATATCTATGTTGCCCATCCAGAGGGTGTCTACAACATACCAGTTGGGTCACGTAGTGTCGTACTGAGGCCAGTTTTTATTTTAAAATAGTGAAATTATCGGCATGGGATCAAAATATACGATTATATTTTTAATGTTTGCTTATCGTTTTCTTTCTAATGGTGAAAATACCTGTGCGTTGAAAATGCGTTTTACTTTCACCGATGTTTCATGTATACATAACAAAGCAAAGTATTGGAATCTTGTCAAATTTGACTTTCCGAGTTATTTGCAAATTTCCACGTTTTCAGAGTCCCTGAATCCAAAAAAAAGGAAACATCAAAAAAGGAATAAAACCATGTGAGGTTGTGCAATACGAATTCCTGTTTGAACTTTTTAAAACAAGTTAAGATTAGAATAAATGAACTCACTTGACATCTGTAAATTTCATTTTTAGGTTAATGTGAACCTAGGTATACAAAATGGCGGCACTTCCGGTCGCCATCTTGATTACGAGTCGCGGTGGCAAATATTTATGCAAATTTGGCATCGCGGAATATTAGTTATTAAATCCCAATTCTAAATTTTTGATATTTAAATAAATAAATATTATTTTGACAAAACACATTTACTTACATTAACATGCTTCTTTTCCCTTTTTCCGACGCTTGTTTTCTACAAAACTTGATTCTGACTTGTCGGTTTTCGTTTTTTCTTACTGTTTTTATCGCTCTTCCCCGCAATATTGCATTTCTTGCCTGTTACTTTTTTTACTTTTTTCTTATTAGTAGAAACAGAAGCACTGGTACAGTCTCTGGTTCTTTCCATTCCAGATTTCTTCCAGATCCAGGAAATATCTTTCTTAAATGTTTTAAGAATGTATAAAATCTTTCGCCAGGTTTTTTGGATGGCCAATTTAAAAACTTCTTGTACATAAATGCATACATGTAAGAGTCGGAAAGATCTTCAGTATAATGTTTTGGTAAGTGTTTTTTTATTTTTTAAATAACCCCACAGTCTTTCACTATTTTGTGTGTGAATGACAAAGTTGGATTGACAAAGTGATTGACAAAGTTTTCTGAATGATTAACAGTCCTGTGTTCAATTTCGATTCCATGCAGATAGTCTATGTTCGTATATCCTTTCCACTCATCTGTCAGAACTGTACTCCAAGTTTACAAATTTAGATATAATCCAGTTTAAAGTGACTTCTGAGCGATCATTCACTTGACAAATAAAGCAGTTCTTGTCTTCTCTACATATTCCGCCAACAACCCATTTGGTGCTTTTCAATTTACGTCCTTTTTCATATTTGCGTTTGCATATGACTATTTCGTCTATTTCTACAGTTTTGTTCGGTCTGCCAATTTTAAATGTAGTTAGATTGTGCATAGCCACCATCAAAACGGATGTGGTTCGACTAGTTTATTCCAGCTCTATTAGATAGTATTGAAGCTAAAGCTGCAGTGAGCAGTCTAATCCAATATAATGCCACATAAACGAGAGTATTCGAGTCTATGAAATTTTGCCGCATTTACCTTTGAATAGAATGTAATGGTGCCTTCAAATGCCGAAGTATTGCTTCTACATGTTTGGCATCGCATCGCACAAGATTCTCGGTCAATTCGATAGATTATTTTACATAAATTAGACCACTTTTTACAGCCATCCTGTATTCCTAAAGTTACTACTAATTTAAAACCTTTATCAATTCTGGTATTAATACCTAATTCGGAAAAATCAGATTCAAACAATTGGAAAAATGAATGAGAAGTGCATTCAGCCCAAAAATCTTCGGAATTAATATTAAAAGATTCCATTTTTAACGAAATAATATTAATAAATAACTATAATTAACGTTATGGTTTTTAAATAACTCAAATCTAGTATTTACTAATTTTACTATACTCCTACCATGTCACTTCACGAGGGGCGTTGGTATTATTAATTTGCATAACACAACACAATACTTCGAAGCACCCTCTACTTCTTACGTCATTTGGTCGTTGCGTTCGATATTGTCGGAAGTGCCGCCATTTTGTATACCTAGGTTCACATTAACCCATTTTTATAATTCTATTTATTAGAAAATAGAAAAATTTTAATTTTTAAAGTGAAATAATTCAACTCGATTAATGTTATGACGTAACGCGTTACGTATTTATCGAAAGCAACCAATTGTTAGAATGCATTGTTGGCGCCGTTTTGTTGGAAGAGAAAATACGGAATCTTGAAGAGAAGACGAAGAATCGTTAAGAAGAAGTCGGCCCGCACGGAGGTAAGTGTCACCTTCTAAATTTGGAACATTTGTGGACAATTTTTGTTGAAATTTTTTTGATTCTGCAGGCAAACGTTGGTGTCCGGACGGAACCGCGAAGAGAAGACAAAGAATGGTTAACGTTAAACATGTTATTCAAGTATGAGTTAGAACAAATGAAACTGCACGAGTGATATTAATCACGTGTGGAGTTGCATTCTTTCCAACTCTCAGTAGAACTCTGACGCAGCCACCTTCCCGTGGTGAGTTCTGGGTTGCCGTTCGTTTGAAAATAACGAAGGGCAAGCGAAGAGTTGCGTATTTTCGTTTATTTTATTATTATAAGAAGGGATGAAAATAAGCCAATTTACGTAGGAATAACAGAAGTAAGAAGCAGTTATTTATTGTGACAACGTCACAATGTCTTGTCCCTATACATCATAGTTTTTCTGTTAACAATGGAATTAAATTGAATGCAGGTAATCTATCTAAATAAATGACCGACATTCAGTAGAAAGTATTTGAATTGAAATAATCTAATTTTGGAAGTTCATATATAGTTAATGGGATCTCCTCTCTTAATGCTTTCCATATCTGCTTTCGACTTTCATGTATCTAATTCTAGAAATTAAAGAAGGACACGTAGATAGACAGACGCCAGATGTATATTTAAATCACGATTATGGATTTTGAATCTACTCCATTTAGCTTTATGGCAACAAATAACTTGTTAATACATAATTACTACGTAATTTACATAAAGTTACTACATTATTTATATTGGTAAAGATTTGCTGCATAAAATAAATACTTATAGAACGAATTACCTTTCTAAGTAATTCTACGTGTTGTAGTTGTATAGATAATTATAATTACTGCATGTGTTTGGTAGAGTATTATCATTTTAACAGTCGATGTATTAAATTAATATCGAAAAATTATGTTTACCATATGAAGCGCGTTGTTCCCACCGAACGTATCCTACATGTAGGCCGACAATTAATAACCGTGACGATTTAATAGTGTTGTACTGTCCTTGGTTTATGTACTGTACGTGTCAATAGATTATGGAAATTAATTTTTAAGGCTCTTCAACACGATCGCTTCGCTTGTCATTGCTGTTCAGTGATAGTCCGACAAGACACATAGAACGGGCTGAAAGAAGACTACGGTCTACACAGGGGGTACTCAGGGGTTTGTATTGGGTACAAGACTGTAAGTTTGAGGACCACAGTACTATAAAAGTAATGAAATACTGAATCAATTTTAACCAATAAATAAATATATACTGTATATTATAATGCAAATTTCATTTAGCAACGCATTACGTATCATTCCCAGCCGTTAAAAGATTTTATTTAAAAAATAAATTTTATATCATTAATTATAATAGATAAATAAAATTGTGTTATAAAAACTTTTTGTAATAAAATCTCATATTTAATTATTTACCATGATAAAAAGTTAATTTCGAGGCTAAGGATAAGTTTGTAAATGCTAACAACGAAGAAAGTCTTCATTAAGTTTGACCCCTCTCGATACAGTAAAACTTCGTTATTTCGAAACTTAAGGAAGCAAAAAACACGACTTTGAATTATCCGAACTTTTTTGTAATTCTCGAATAAAATTAAGATAATGTCATAATTTTATTCGAGAACTACAGAAAACTTCGATTCGAAAAAGGGTCGATAAGACAGATCAGGCACATTTTAACAGTGTGTTAGCGTATGATGATGGCAATTGCAAATCAATCATCAGATGTCACTGTTTGTTAGAAACATTTAGATTTTACGTGTGTTTGTATATATCAGGCATGGGCAAATGCGGCTCTTTTTGAGTTACATGCGGCTCTTGCTGAAAGTGTTAATTTCTGTTTTTTATTATTATTTTTACAATTTTATTTTTATAATTTTGTGAAAATATGTTTATTAAAAAAATTCAATATTTGTTTTATATTATATAGTAAAATCGCGCGCCTTACCATACTATCCGCCACGACAGTACAGAACTGCGGCTCCCTGCATTTTGCAAAACCTACATTTTGGCTCTGAACTCTTGCTTGCCCACCCTTGGTATATATGTTAATTCTGTCGAATTATTTATCCAAGTATTTTTCATTTGCATATTAAAACACATATACATACACACATTTTTCAGGTAATTTTACCAAGTCCAAGCTTATCAAAATCGGTGGGTATCAGGACCACTCGTACAGTACATTAGGGCACTTGGGACATGTGCTACCCTTTGGATGACCTTTTCTTAATTCCCAAGGGAGCTCTAAAGTTTCATTTTATTTTTTTTAAATAGGTGAAATCTGAGACCAGATAGGGAAACTTTAAGGGCAGGGGGCGTCGATTAACTATATACGAATTTCCGATGCAAACCGGAAGTCATGTTATTTCAATTCAAATCTTTCTCCTGAAAGGAGTTAGATAGATGACCGGCACAACTCAATTGCTAACGGTAAAGTATGATGTACAGGGGCATTCACGTGTCTTGCCCCTGTACATCATACTTTATCGTTACTTTACCGACAGTACTAATTTGAGGTGGAGAGCATATAATTTAAATGAAGTAAATTGAAAATATGATTAAAAATTGCAGCCCGACATTGAGACAATGTCACAATAAATAATTGCTCGTTATTAAAATAAAATCAGATTTTACAAAACGTGTACAGCTGATACTTGATAATCCGACAGGTATGGGACCAAAGGGTGTCGGATTACCAAAAGTGTCCGGATTATCGAAAGTGATTACATATTTGGCATTGTTTTGCTGGCAGTAGCCTACAATACTCCTACATTTTATGAGTAAAATGCTGCCTAGGTTTATATGGAAATGAAACACCCATTTCGGTTAACTAAAACATGTTTATTAAAAGAAATATGGAAGCCAATAAATGTAAATACAGTATGTATAGGCATAAATAATACAGTACGTACAGAACTGCTCACGGAAAACACAAGAAATGTGTGTCATCGTGTAAGAATTGGGTGGGAAGATTCAAGTCGCGACATCCTTCTGTGCATGCAGACGTAACGGGACGGGGACTACGGTGACCTTGACGGGAGGTGCATCAGACTACTGAGCATGTCGGATTACAAAAGCGTCGAATTATCAAGGGTGAGCTGTATATTTAAAATATTTTATTATCTGCTTTGTTTTGCAGAAAGAAGCTGCATACATTAAATTTAAATTATTTATTTTACCTCCCAAACAAAGCCTTACATCACAAAAATGAATTACTTTTAAAATGTTTCAAATTAAATTATTCGCAAAACCTTCTAACAGTTGCACAGAGATCCGCCATTTTGGAACTGCAGCCCTGCTCCATATGCACTGTTAAGACCTTCCGCAGACCTTAATTTTTTCATATTAACATGTTTGAAGAGTGTATGAAATTAATTTCTAAAAGTATAAACCAAAATTTTTATTTATTGAAATTAAAAATAATTTTAATGTTAAAGAAAAAATTAAACTCAGAACTTATGTTTTCTTAGTCTGTCTAGCAGTATGAATTTTCGAATAAATAAATAAAAAACACAGAAGGGGGCACACGGATTTGAACCATGGACCTCTCGATCTGCAGTCGAATGCTTTACCACTGAGCTATACCCCCACAACAATTAATACTCCATTTCACAGAGTGAAATGTCATTAAGTTATGTATGTTTCAAGCATCTATCTAAAACAATTCAGAATTCAGAATACACATTTAATTTTCTACACATTTTACATTTTATAAATATTCATAAAATATTTTCTGTTCTTGTTAGTGATTACAAGTATACATCATCTCGTACTAAATTTTGTCATATAAATATATTACTAGTTTATATGAAATTAATTTCTATAAGTATAAACCAAAATTTTTATTTATTGAAATTAAAATAATTTTGATACTCAATAAGAAAGTAAAGTCTGTGGTCATATTTTTAATGTGTTTATTAATATGGATCTGTGAATAAATTAAAAAAAAAAAAAATCAGAAGGGGGCACACGGATTTGAACCATGGACCTCTCGATCTGCAGTCGAATGCTCTACCACTGAGCTATACCCCCACCGATATTAATATTGAATTTCATGAAGTGAAAAGTAATAAACTTATGTAAATTTCAAACGTTTATCTAAAAACAACGTAGAAGATACATTTAATATCATAGTATACATATGTTTTATGTTTGATAACTCTTGTACTACCAATTTTTATTCTTACACTGAATATCATGGGGACAAGATTGACCCCAATATTTTCTAAGAATATATTTAAGTGATTTTTTTAATTTTACGGTGTAATTTGGATTTCCACTGAAAATATGAAATCTTATGTTACATGTTTATTTTTTTTATTATACACAAATAGAGAAATAAATATTTATATGTAAAGTTTCTTTTCCCGCATTTTGATTTCTGTCGTTAACACGTGGTCTTCTTGACCTTCTCGAAACTTCTGTTTCAGTGTTGCCAGATCTCGAAGCTTTTGTCCTTGTTGCCAGATACTTTTACATATATTTATATATAATCCCTCTTCTTCATCATTATGCTGAGGAAGAAGAGACGGATTTTAACCGTGAATTTTTTCGATCTGCTGCCGAATGCTCTATTACTGCACTATTTTTTTTTTTTTTTTTTGTTAAAAAGTGTTTATTTAATTGAAATATATATGTATATAGCACAATTTACTGTTTTATTTAACTGATTTTAAGCTACTTTTAGAATTTATTAACGTAGACAATTGCACGATTTTTCGAAAGCAAATGAAAAGCATACATCGCATACCTATACAGTATTGTTAAAACAGAAGTCAATGTAATACTACTGTTGAACATTTAAGATTTCTGTAACGATTTATTATCGAATTTAAAAACCTGAAGATGGTCTATAATAATAGGCTGAAAAAGTTTGTTTAATAAGCAATTTTTCTCAGCAAGCATTAGGTGGTGAAGTAAGATTGTTGTATTTCTCCGCTGAGTGCACTTTTTCACTTCACATTTCTAGTTTGAAAGTTTATACGCCTAGTTTTATTTAACTGATTTTTCGTTGTCGGTTGCAAGTACAACTAAATCATAATATACGTTGCAAATGTGTTTGAAATTATTATTGAAAATTTTTAATAAAAAATTTTTGAATAATTATCGATAGAAATCTTTAAGTTACAAATTATTTTGATATACAATAACAAATTATATTTAATAATTGTTTCATATAATTTTTAATCAGTTATGTAAACATTAACAAAAATGCATTGAAAAAATTCGAAGAAGTAACAAAAAATTAAAACTACTGAATTTGTTTTTGTCTGCATTGAAATATTCTCTAATTGATTTTTATCTTTTATTTTTTAATTCATTCAATTTTTAATTGTATGAAAAATAAAACTTATTAAATTTCGTTCTGTAATAATAAAATCATTATTGTTATTTTTTTTCGGTAAGTGTACTATGAAATTACAAGTTTATCTCTTGTAATGTAAAACGATTTATAATTTACAATATGTTATTTTCGTCATTAATTTAAATTTTTGTTAAAAAACGGAATAGTGTCGAATCAAGAACATGGATTATTGAAAGTACAGGGGTGGTTATAATTAAAGTTGTCCTACTCAGACTGGTCTAGAGCCCGTTCTCGTAGACATATTTTGATGAAACTTGGTATATATGTTACATATAACATATGTAACAAATATGTTATATGTTATGGGGAAAAGGAAAATGCAAAAATTATTTAATTCGAATTTTTTACCACTAAGTGAAAAAATGGCGCATGAAGAACAAGAAACACAAAATGGAAACACGCAAAAGGTTTTTATTCACAACATTTGTTCAATGTGCAATCCATTTGCATCAAGTACATGTTCGAAACGCCTTACAATGCTGTAAGGCGTTTTGAACACGTGACTGATGCAAATGGATTACACCTCACAACATCCAAGATTATTTCAATGGTTTAATCATTACAAAGGCTAACATTTGTTTATTTGTATATTAGTACATTGTATTAATCGAAATCATTTATAGAACATGTGTTACTATATTTTAGAGTTCTAAGCGTGCTGCCTTCACCGGTAATCATGTTTTCAATATAGAACATGTGTTACTATATTTCAGCATCTAAGCGTGCTGCCTTCACCGGTAATCATGTTTTTTATATCAATATTTATACAGTATTGTGTTATAAGATACAGTATCTATTTTTGAGCAGTCTACGATGTCGAGCCTATCTATCTATAATATCACGCCCAAGTTCTCGTGTTCAAGTTCGGAATTGATATCACGCTACATTTAGTGAAAAAATATTCAAATTTAGTGGGAAGTGGAGTTTGAACTAGTAAGAATTTCTGTCATATCAAGCATTTTATTATCGATACGTAGAAAATGGTAATTGCTGCCGATAGCAGAATAGTCAACACCTTTCTCCACAACTGTTATCTTTTTATAAGACAACATAGTTGTGGAGAAAGATTAAACTCACTATTCAGTTAAGAAAAAAATAGTTGAGATTTTGGTCGTTTCCAACAAGTTGTAGATTTCTAACGAATTATAAATTGAAATTTTACAAATAAAATTACGAGTATTTCATAAATGATTAAAGAAACTAATAAACTAACATTTTTAGTACTGTATAAATCATATTTATACTCTCAAGTACTTAGTTACTAAGTATATTAAAAAGACTCGTATTTATTTTCATTGAGTTCTATGCTCTCAAAAAGGGCGATGTAATTGTCTGGGCTTAACACATTTTTTATTTCATTTTTGGATAATTTTCCGTTTTATTTCATACAAATTACAAAGAATTTTTAAATTTATGTATTTTGAAATTAATTTTAAATTGAAGCAGCTCATTTTCCAAATCGATTAATTCTACAAACAAAATGTAGAGAAATTGAAAAACAATTTCTTTTAAAATGTAAGTAAACATTATAGAACGTATTATTACAAGCGTAGCTTTTATCTAATGACATATAAAATAATAACGATTATTCCAACGATATACTATTTTTACATTTTTCACATAACTAAGGTAGTTAATTGATTTGGCATGTAAACGGCACATTTGTGTTTTGTCACTATCATGTATTCGTTAATATCTAATAAATAAAGACTATGTTATTTTATTAAATTATCTATTATTAAATGTATAGATGAAAAATATTTAATTGGTTTTAAATAAGAGAGAATTTTTTAATATTAATTTTAAATGTTTATATCAGTGAATTGTTACTTTTATTGATTTCCTTTTTAATTTTTTAAATATCTGAATTTTGTTATCCACATTCTTCATCATTTATAATAAAATATTTAATATCCCAAAATATATTTATGGAGTAAAACGGAAAATTCTGTCAACTACCTTTTAAGTGCTTGACAAGGAAAGTGATTTTTGTCAGGTGGGTGTGACATATCTCCACCTATTGACACACATTACGAAATAAGCACATCGTCTAGATGACTAAGGGTACTTTATGTCAATAATAAATTGGTGCTATTGCCCTATTATTGAAGCAAATAATATTAATGTGCACGCGAGGTGTGCGCATTATATACTCAACTATTTATTCATATTTATTACATTATGTGCAATATTATTTGTTATTTTTCATTTATATACAGTAATGAAGCAATACTTAATTTTTAAAAGTTTTATAAAATTTTTCCAAGAGTATTATAAATGTATTTATGTTATGAAATAACAATATGCTAATATATTGAATGCTCTGTTTTTTTATTCAAAAATATTTAAATGAAAATCTGTTATCGTGATTTTTTTTCTAATAAAACATTTAAATTAAAAGTAAAATATTGCAAAAACAGAATGAAATTCACATAAAGTTCTCTTATAACCAGAATCCCAATAAGCTATTTTTCCAATTACAGTAGAACCTCTATTATCCGGACTAATTGGGGATGAAGGTAGTCCGAATAAGGAAAAATCCGGATAATCGAAAATAATAATAATTGACAGTGCATATAGTATGAATAATTTTTATTTGTCTAGATTTACATATAGCTTCACTATTAAATTATTTTTTATTAAGAAATTCAATTAACGATTTTTGTTTACCAGTAAAGCTAGCTGTTCTTTTTGAAGCTGCTAAATCGCGAATACTTTGAACACATTTAAGTTGTCCTGAGTTACACTCTTCTTAGCTCTCAAACCACTTCATGGCGACATCTAAGCACTGAAAAGCTTCAGAATGTGTAGGACCAATATCTCTTACTTCGCAAATCTCTTCGTCTTCTCGATCTTGTTCATCTGAGGCAGATATTTCTTTAATTATTTCCTCATCATTCAAAATTTGGAATCCAGGATCGTTCGAATCGCAATTTAACCATTCGGTTACATCTTCTTCGTCACATTCAGCACATATTGAAATTTGTGCTATTGCTTCCGCAATGTCTCCTATACCACTTTCTACTGTTACTGGAATTTACTAATGGTCTTTTCAAAATTTTGTTTCATGCATTCCATCACGTACAGTACGTACGTAAACAGTGTCACAATTCGCCAAGTGCAAATCAGCAAATTCGTACAATTTTTGTTTATTTTGAACAATCCTGATAATCAAAAAATCCGGATAATAGAAGTCCGGATAATCGAGGTTCTACTGTACCGATTTTTAAAGTTGATATTATTGAATCTATTTTTTTAAATTCTTCTCAGAGACGTAGTAAATACATTTATAAATGTAATTTAAGCAATAATTTTCTTAATATTTATTCTTAAAATCTGCTGGCATAAATTTGTTTCGAATTGAAATACAGATGAATTCTGTTTGGGATTTATAGTGTAAAAACATAAATGTTCTCTGAACAATACAAAATGCGAAGGGAAATTATGAAAATGAACTCAAATGTCATAAATATAATTAACATTGGTAATTGAAAATATTAGTGAAAAACGCAATTAAATTTCTGTTTAATTAAGCAATTCTGAATATTTAAAGCAGTGTTTCTCAAAGTGGGTGATAACGCCCCCTTGTGGGCGGTGAGTAAATCTAGGGGGGCGCTGGAGGCAGGGTACTGAACGGTGATCAAAGATAAAAGTTCCCTTTCCTCTGTCAAACGGATAAGAGGAAACATTGCATTTAATGGTTTCCAGATGTCGAGAACAATGTACGGTAAGGGCACAAAGTGTGAGATTCATAGAAAAGTTTTCCTAAGAATATTTCCAATCCTTTCTCACACGGGAGGCGTTGGGTATAACTTTATGGAACAAAGGGGGCGGTGGATCGAAAAAGTTTGAGAATCACTGATTTAAAGAAAAACTCACGAGATTTAATAATAAATCAAAACTATTATTTTCAATAATGGCGATAGCTAGTCTCTTTTTAAATGATTCTGTTAGATCATCTTCAATTCATATTAATTCAATTTTTAATATTTAGATATATTAAATGGTAAGAACATATCGATAGAATGTCAGATGGAAACGTAGTGAAACAGATTAAAGATTGGCAACTAGAAGGAAAGAAAAGAAAGGGGAGACAAAGAAGACGTTGGGGAGATACTATGAAGAAAAACAGGGACTGGTCGCAATAGACATTAGTCTAATGCACGAAAAAAGTTCACAAGAAAACTAAATTAGAATAAAGATATTTTCATAGTTTATCCCTTTCACATCTCGGGATTGTCCAATGTAATTCGAGCTTTACGCATTTTGAGTTTTTCATCCGCTTCAATATGAAACAAAGCTAAAAATCTCTCTGGTGAATGAAATAATTATAAAATATTATGTTAATTAAA
Source organism: Centruroides vittatus (assembly GCF_030686945.1). Classification (NCBI taxonomy): domain Eukaryota; kingdom Metazoa; phylum Arthropoda; class Arachnida; order Scorpiones; family Buthidae; genus Centruroides; species Centruroides vittatus. The sequence continues at coordinate 2,377,744 of NW_027121909.1, read as the reverse complement.
ACTCCAGAACGTCAATTATAATTAAAAGTCACAAGTTTAGAAAAACACAATAAATTACTGTAAAAGTGTTTTTATAATTTGTCCCATTTCTCACCTCAAGCATGTTTCAAAATCATCGAGAAAGCAGAATCCGCGCAATTCAAAAAAAGATATTTTGGCGTAATTGTCCGCACAACACGCGGTTTTTACTTTTCTCTTCTGTTTCACAATCAACGAATGGATTCCTTAAAACTGTAATAATTGATTAAAATACACTGTACTGATTGGTTAAAATTGACAGAGGAAATTGTGACCTCCATTATCAGAATATTTCACGATTTTACCGTCCTTTGATTTGCTATAATATTTGTGGATCCGTTATATTTCAACCTCGGGTCGAAGTAGAAAATCCACCCGCAAGCTTACGCATTAGACCTATGTATCTTTTGAGTCGTATATACATATATGGAAAATAAGTATTGCATTATATATATATATATATACATGAATCAGTGTGTAAATTAACGTTTTTGCAGGTTTTTTTAAATCATTGTATCACAGTATAGTCACCATTTTCTGGCTGATTTTTAAAGAGTTTGTATGAAAAACGGAGCATACAACAGTATATGCTGATATACTGTAAAACATATAACAATGTCTACGTTAAATTGCATATAACTTATTAAATACCAGTACCCACATAGATAATTCGGTTTTGCGTCGACTTTGAGATAGACGGTCGAACAAACATTGAACCTATTGTTCAATGTTTGTTCGACTGTTTTAGTTAACCAACGATAGCCAAAGTTGATTCAATATTGAATCATCCTAGAAAATCAATTGGGTCTCCACTGGAACAGTTCTAATACAATTATTAGCTAAAGGCTGACACAACCAGGATCGACTACCAAAGTGATGTAATCTTTTCTTATAATTTCGCTTTAAATTTGATCGAAAATTTGTTTTGAATTTGTGTTGATTAAAAATTGGTAGCTACTGTTCGATTTGCGATCATTAATATATTAACAAATTTGTATTGGGCCAACATACAGAGTATATAGTTTATACTTTAAAAAGAAAACTTTCCAACATCGTATAAAATATTTTGAAAGTAATGCGGTATCTGAAATTGACCAAAGAAAACCTTTACATTTTTAATAGTGCAATGTATAAGTTTTTTAAAAAATTAACAAGGAAAGGTCATTGTTCGGAGACAAAGTAGCAAAACCGAATCCAAACCGGATTTTGGTTTTGCTTCGAAAGATTTTAAAAAGATATATTGACCCATAAAGATTCAGGTGCCATGGCTAACTCATTAAAGAGATATTTCTCCAAGAAAATGCCGGCAAACAACTTTTTGCACCTACATTACTTCTGGGTTTACAATCGTTTGCTTATTTTCAGTTCTTGCATCAAAATTTAAAAATCTGATACGGTATACACTTTTTAAAATGAGGAAAGACTTATTTATCAGAATGGCTTGTATTATTCGAAATACTCTTGGCGTTTTGCTTCGAATGTGGTCTCTTCGAAAATTGCGAAGAAAATAAATGTTCTACTCTTGCATTTATGAAGTGGCACAATGTAAATGATGGTTTTGTTTTGATCATTGTTTATTTCCAGTTACCCACTCAGTACGTAGCACTTTCTGCACATCGACAAAACGTATAAAAATAATGTAATGCAAAGATTTAAAACGGAAAGCTAATAACTTTTTACCCATTCAGTGATGACATCTGAATTTTTGTGCGTCAGCGTATTTTTTAAGGACTTTAGGAAAGACAATGTTTGGTTTCGTCATCTTAGTCCCGAACAATATTCTTTCCTTGTAACTTGTCTAAGTGTAAAACTTTATTTTAAAGTTTTAATTATTATTATTTTATCAAAAGCACATTACAGATCCTTCTTTGCAAATTTCCTTACAAATTTTATTAATACATTAATAATATAAAATGCACAATAAATAACCGCCGAAAATGTGTAAATTATATATTATACACGTTATGTTAGAGAATTGTTGTATGTAGGCCACATAAAACAGCATCTTTGTTCAAATATATTTTAAAATATAAGACAGCAGGACCATCATAACATTATTTTGTATAATAATTCATTCTAACCCAGCTCCTGTTTACAACTAAATAAAAACAACTTACCACTGGGGTAGTTAAATCATTTTACTAAGTTAATTTGTATATTAAAATTTGGTTACCCCTATGGTGTTTATATTAGCAGTATTAATCTACATCATTCCAATATTAATGATAACGTCGGATGACAATTACACGCCGATGCTGTAAAAACTAATATAACATCATTGCTTACACTGTACAAATATTCATTAACGATTTTGCATCATTGTTCATTTACAACATAGAACCTATTTCGACTGAATTTGTTTGACCAACTGCATTGATCTCTGGGTTCATTGTTGTTTGCAAACATGGACTAATGTTGATTTCAACATAACATGAAGTTTACTTTTAAAGACTAACCTCCTATTACGATAGCACAAAACATCCATAATCTAATGTATTGTACTACTTCTTATCATTTACTTTGTGTACCAGTGTGAAATATATTGCATATCATGTTCGCTTACTTTCGTTTTAAAGGAGACAATTGATTAATTAACCAAGTAAGATATTACTATTATGTTTTATCAGTTTTATGTTTAATTAATTTTGTACTTATACCTAGCTCTTAATAATTTTAGTTACTGATGAGGGGCCGTAAAATGTAAGTTGGTCCGAAATGCATCTAGTTATATATGTAATCAACCAAAATAAACATAATTAAACCGTAAGTTTTGGATCATTGAATTACCGGTAGCGTTCCTACACACCTACACACAAAATTACGAAATTCTCAAGAATATTCTAATTGGAATATTGTTGGTAATCCCAACAAGAAAAAAAATGTAATTTGTTATTTTCTAATTTTTTTTTCTTTGTTTGTTTTTATAATTTACTAGGTAGCACGATAGTTCAATCAATGTTAACTCGCTTACAATTAAAAATTTTAAATGGTAAAATATTTTTAAAAATCAGGCAAATTTATAAAACAAAAATCAATGAAATTACTAAAAGAATTAAATAAATTTAAATTTGATTTTCTTTTGTGTGAAACAACACTAAAACAATTTCTATAGTTATGACGCAAAAAAAATTCAATTAATTTAAAAAAATTATAACTAACCGTTCAAAAAATTAATGCAAAATTAAATAAATAAAAATAAATAATTATAAAAAGTAAAACTAAATTAATTAAAACTAAAATTAAAACTGAACGTAATAATAAAAAAAGCAAAGCTTAAAAAATTAAGAAATAAAATATGTAAATTTCATAATTTTTCAAAATTTATTTTTATTAAAAAATACAATTTTTTTAATTAAATTTTAATTTATTTTAAAAAGGCATTGTATTAATTCCTCCTACAAATCTACAATTAAAATATAATATAATTTATATAAATACAAAATATACAATTTACAAATAAACTCATATTTTTATTTTAATACTTATATTGAAAAACTACATATATAATACATTATATTAATATATAATCTTTCGATGATTTTAAATATTAATTTCTTTATTTCACGACAGATGACAGCAGAAGACGTAGTGTATTTACTTATTAATGAAACATCGTTACCTGTTATAAGAATCATTTAGAAGGAAAAATTATTCTAATATTGTCTTTCATTATTTTAATTACTTAAATATTTAATTTAAGATTTAAAAAATATACTTATTAATAAAAAGATAAATATATATATTTACAAAAGAAAAAATATCGACGTTTAATTCACAATATCTATCTATCAGTTATAGTAAAAAAAAAAAAATATTTAATATTTCATAAAAACATTTTATTCGAAATGTCAGAAAATCCTGTCATCTTCTTTTTAACATGGTGACAAGCAAAATGGCTTTTCCAGGTGAGCCTGACATATGTTCACATATTGACGAACATTACCAAAATATATATAATATTTAGATAACTAAGGAAGGATAAATTCATTTTATAATAGAAAAATATTTTATTCACATAATATTATCATTTTACTAGCCTAAATTTTTTAATAATGTTTTTCCCTCCAAACTGTAACAATGTATTGTTTATATATATTTAATGACAAAATGATATGTTAAATGCATATTTATTTATTTATAATTTACTGTTTTGTCCTTTATAATATTTTTTTTTGTTTTAAAATCTTTTTAAGTTCAATAAAATAACTATTTTCTTTTATTAAGTAACTTTTTATATTTTTAGTTTATTTTAGTTGTTCATAAGAAAAAATCTATCCTTTTAAATATTTCCAATGTAAATAAATTATTATTAATTTTTACAATATTTTAAATTTAAAATTATTTTTAGAAAAATTACATAAATAAAAAGGAACAACAGAAATTACAATTAAAATTTCATTTTTATTTATCAATAAATAGAAGAATAAAGAACTACCTTCGTGATTATATTGTGTGGATATAATAAATATCTAATTGAATGATGCATTCATGTTTAAGAACTTTATCTTATTATAAAATAAATATACTTAAATAATTTTTAAGCAGTTTTCTATTATTTGAGACATTTTAATGAATTAAACACTATTAATTTACATTTATTTATTTTAAATTAACGAAAAGTCTTATGTTGCTGACAGATGGAGGTGTTTTATAGTTATACCGTATATTGTAAATGGCTGCAACTTATCAAAATGTAAACTTTTCTTTAAAATGTGCTAATTCAATTAAATCAATTCAAATGAGAAACCATAAAAATTTTATAGCGCTGGAGTCTTTCATTACTATTATTATTTTTTGATGAAAGAAATGAATGATTAAATAAACTGGAAAAGGGAAAAACAAAAAAAAAGATTATTATTTAAAATTCAACAAGTATTTTCCAATTTATATATATAAAATAAAATATCTGTCTATCTGTTTTCTCTGTACACTTCTAAACCATGACCAGTACCAAATTTTTCGTACTTATTCTCGAAGACCTTGTAGGAAATTTAGACTACCATCAAACCTCTTCATCCCAGTCCTCCTCTTTATCACCCTGATTTCTTCCCCTTGATACATCGTTATAAACATAACAATGGTAAACTAAAATAACTAAACTTTTAACACGTTTTACATCTTAATACTTGTCCTTTACTCCAGGGAAACAGCGGTCATATCTACTAGAATTTTAATAAAAATTGTAAAGAAATTATTTTATAATAAAATAGTAAAGTGATTTTATTTACAAATTACACCAAAGTTAAGTAAAAAGTAAAAAAAAAACGTTTTTAAATTTTGAATTTAAGTTTCTCTATTATAATTAATAAATATATACTATAACATATATTATTTACTAAAACTTATTAATTATTTTTAAATAAATGATATAATATATTTTTAAAAAGCTTTTAAAATTAATTGTATGACATTTCCTTCCTTTATTTTCAAAAAATGAAAAATTTTCTAAATTATCAAACAGCATTTTAATTTTAACAAATGTATTTCTTTAAAGTATTATTTCAACTTTAAAACTGTAAAACTCGACTCTGTAGTAATCTTTTCCTGCTAAAAATGGTTACGAAAGACGTTGCAATAATTATTTCATAAAAGAATATTTTATGAAATAGAAAAGAGAACAAAAAACTGGCAAACAATTGAAAAAACTTTAATATAAGAAACACTTCTCTTTCTGACTTGTCTCGTAAAACTTTTTGTGTATTTTGTAAGGAGAAAAAATTATAAATGGTTTTTTTATATATACACTTTTCATTCCTTCTTAGAAATATATTGTGTTATAAACTTTGAATAGATTAATCCTAACATTCATTTTACTTAGAAGAACAAATATTTTCGATTGTTTATTTTCGTTCTTCCGATTCAAACTACAAAGATATTGAATAATTTTAACTTGTAAATATTGAAAACGTTTGATTTCTCGAATAAAATAAAGCATACGATTAGCATATCTGAGTATTTTTATGACATACGTACTGTACTGTACATATTTACTAATATATACATTCATATATATGCATATATCTAATAAACCGTTTATACAGTGAAATGTATGTAAAGCATGTAAAGCAAGTACTGTAAAATAAAGTATACAAATATACAATACGTACAACTTTTATGATTAATAAGTTTAGTGTATATTTTCTTAATTTTAATGTTATAATTTAGATTTTGTTTTCATGTTATAATTTAACCAATTTAGAAAATTATTTAATTAAAATTAAAGAAATAAAGATTAGAATTATTAAAATTCAGTGTGTATAATTTTTTTGGAATAAATTTTATATATAAAAGTGTGTTTTAATCATATAATACTTATATTATCGTACAAATATTGTCGTATTTTATATATTTTTATCTGTATATTTATAATTTTTATGTAATTAAATGTTAAAAAAAAATTAAAAACATCTTCACGACTCATTAATAAAAATATATTTGTAAGTTTCGTCAATAGCTAAGTCAACAGTATTTTATCTTTATTTATATATCGTCACTTGCATTACCGATATTTATTTGATATTATAGCGATAAATTCAGATAAAATTAATTAAATTAAATAAGAATTTATACAAATAGAACAAAATAAATATAATTTCTTTTTACTTTAATGATTTATATTATTTTTAATTGAAGAAAAAATAATATAAATCTTTTAATTAAAATTACTAATAAGATTAAACCGAATTTACTTCTAAATATTGTTTTTACAATTCTAAAAGTTTATTATTATTTATTTTTTTAAAGTTTTTGGAATAATAATTGATATTATCTGGTTGGATCTCGTGTTTCAAGAGTTTGTCAGCATAATTTAAGTTAATTTTTTAAAATATTATTTAACTATAAGGAGAAGAAAATTAATTAATGGCATAAAAATTATATCGTTAATTAATTTGAAGTTTTAAAGTAATTTATAAAATTAGCTATTTCTTTTAGATGATTAAACCTAAATTTGATAACATTTTCTTATATTTCCCAAAGGAATTCAAAATATTAGAAGTTTTTATAATAATTTTAGCTTGAGTAATTATTTAAAATTGTTTCATTGATCAATAATTGTGATAAATATAAAGATTATATATTTTTTTCCTTAACTATTTATTTGTATAAGTCAATTTTATGATAGAAAATTACAAAAACCCTCAAAGCATCTTACGTTAATAAAATTAAAATAATTATCTTTACTTATTAAAAATATAATAATAAACCAATCAAACATTTTCTTCATTGTGAAAAAATATTACTAAAATTAACATTGAATAAGTGAGTTTATTTTTTTATTTAAAAAATATAAAAACTAATTCAAATTTTAATATAAACAATGCTTTATTTATTTTACAATCTGTATATTTATTGAAACATCTAAATTTTTTTCATAATCAATTGCACAATACGTTAATACAGTATAACCAAAATAACTAATTATTTTAAGGCCTATTCAAGAAATAATTAATATTTACATTTTTCTGTATAAGATTGGGATATTACGTTATAAAATGAGCTAAAATAATTGATTAATATATATTTTACTGTTGTATTAATAGTTATATCTAATTATCTAAATTAATCCGGATTCTGTATTAAAGAAGTTCATATTTACACACATGTATATGTGTGTGTGTAACATAGTATATAAGATATAATTATAATATATACTATTAGATATAGAGTCTGTTAGATTGGTCGAGAAAGAGTATATTTCATGTCAATTTAACATCATTACTTCAGATTTACAATAAGAAATTCTAAAGAATGACGTTAAATTTACGTAATAACTTGCCTATCGAAACCAATAGAACAGACCTATAAACTTTATTAAAATTATATAACATAATATATTTATAAATTTATTGACTGCAAACATGAAAATAGTAGTCGTAAACTAGTCTAAACTACATTTTAATTTATACATAAATCTTGCAAAGTTATATATTACTAAACTTTGTATAACTAACCTCCAAATTGGACGAGGCTGTTAAGGATTCAGCCTACTGTTTGGGGAATCTCCAAGAATTTTTTATCAATGGTTTGTTCTAAATATAACAAGCTCTGTCCTTACCAACCTGCTGTCTCAGTTGTGGGCCTGGTCGAACCCATTTTAGGTATGATTAGAAAGATCTTGGTGCCACAGGGCGGGACGAAAACACCATTTAATAATAATCTGACGTAATTCAAAATTCTAGAAAAATGGAATAAAGTGACACGACAGATAATTTATTTAATATATAATCTTATCAAAATATCATAGTTATAATAATTATTTAAACGTAACTATGATAATCAGGCATTATAATTTTGTTTGCTTTATGGCATTTCTTTCATACAGCTAAATAATTGAAAAACTTAATGAGCATTTTAAAAATTTAATAGGTTAGAAAATCGGGAAAATTTTCAAAACAAACGTGCGAACATTATTAGAAAATGGTATATAATTTAGATAATAATGTAATATTTCTGTAAATGTATTCAGTTCCTGCAGAGTTGTTTTAATTCCACTCTTAATCTAGATTTATCCTTGGAAAAGACAATAGCTTAATTTACAATGAGGATAGCAGATCTCTGTCAATGCAAGTTTATCATTTTAATTCTTGACCCGTGATTAGAAAAGAGAACAATTATCTTGCTTAATCTTGTAATCGTTTGGTGGACAATTCCTCTAAATGCCTAATTGTTATTAGAGAATTTACTTAATTGTTTTTTTAATAAATTTAAAACTATAATTGAAGTAGATTAACTCTTTTAATAATTAAAATAATAATAATTAAAGGTGTGATTATTAAAATTTAATGAAAAATATTTATTTTCCAAACATTTTAATTATTGATGAATAAATTTATCTTTTATCTTTTAAAATATTTCGTTTTTGATTTATAGAAAATAATTTTTTTTATATTTGTTAACGTTTTATCGTATAAAAATTGCAATGTATTTAAAAGTAATTTTAGAATAAATCGGCTTCGCTTCATTTAATTAGGTATAATTATTTTTTTAAATATTTTATTTCTTTTCCTTTATTCCAATTCTATTTAACAATATGCTTATCTTAAATGCTTTATTTAATTAGTTATATGTAAGTAATTACAGTATTTCTCGATATTGCGCCGCGTGAGAGTGCTCATCATTGTGATGAGCAATCACATGCGAGACGATGAGTTAATGCTTATTTTAGAATTATTTAATTTATCATGCCAAAAACTAAAACATTTTTTTATTAAATGAACGAATTTCTGCACAATAAAACTTTACAAACTTCTCTTTATGAAAAACTTGTCATATTTTCTCCTCTTTCTTGTCCTCTCTCTCTCTCATCCACTCACTCGCTTTCTTTCTTCAGCCTAGCAGATAGAGCCTTAAATAGGGATAACCAGATAAAAATAATAATAATCATTGTTAAATTATTCAATTTTTTTTATAAACGTCTCGAAATTTTGGTCGTTTTTATAGAAAAATTCTACTTTATTACACATTAGCGTAAGAAATTCAGTTTTAAGCTGTTACAAAATCAAATGATTTAAGTTATGTATTTGATTAAATAGGTAAATATAATTGTTATAGTTTAAAAATTAATTTTACATTATTAAATTCATTTATTCTTAGTTTATTAATAAAATATTAATCTTTTATATTGTAAATTATTACCATACTTTACTTATAAAATAGAACATAAAGTTTATAATTATTTAAACTTGTATTAAACATTAAAACTAAAAACTATATACCAGTACTTTAAGAGAATTGTGGGCAGATATTTTGATCGATCTTTCAACACTTGTTTCTAATTATATATTTTATATTCAAAAGCCTGTTACTCCTACTTTGTTGGCTAGTTTATGTTGATATAATTTACATTTATTAGAATTAATGGAATTTTACGGTCTTTAATTTTGAATATAGTAATAACATATATTCGAACATATTCCGTTGATGTAGTGTAAAGATTGTATGCACGCAAATTATTCTCTACCAATGACGTTTAAAATCTTATCATATAATTCAGTTATCTTCTATATTCAATAAAAGACTAGTTACTATTGTTTTTAGTAATTCTCTATTTATCTCCACTCCTCTGGAGAAGGGTCGATCATAGGTAATACGGCGCCCCTTTTCAAAGATACCGCTGACACTACGGTATTTTTAAAATGTATCTTTAAAATCAGCGGAATGTATTTGATTTTACTGCACATCTCAAGAATGTTTTCGTAATCTCCTTTTTTCGCGTTTAATTTTTGGCACCCCTAAGTCTTTGGCGCCCTGCATGCTCCTATTAAAGGCAGGTGCTGAAGGAGACATCTGAAATAGTAAAGTCTTAAACGCAAATATTCTTAATTCTGACTAATATAAATGAAAAAATTAAAATTTCAAATTTAATTTTTATTTTATTTAGATACATTTAAAATATATTTTTTACCCTCATATTGAAGTTGAGGAAGAAAACTTTGTATTAATACTTGCCAATCACTTTTTTAAATGCTTCCAAGTTTTCATAATAATCATAATTATATGTCTATTTTAGAAACGATTTTCTTATGAGATAATAAATTGGAATTTACTTAAAATTATAAAATTACATCAAAAATCATTAAACTCAATTTTATTTATTATTATTATTATTATTTGATATACATCTACCTAAGAATATTTTTCTACGATTATAAAGCATTTTAAGTCGTAACTGTCCTACAATTAAACTCTGTAATTTACAAATTAAGATTATTATTATTAGGAGGTAGGGCCTACTCAATGATTAGGAGGAAATGAAAAAAATGGCTAAGTGAAGCGATCTGCCGAGGGGATATGCACGAACCCCACGAAAAAAATTACCAGGATTCGGTGATTTTATCCAATTGGCCACTGGTGGACTAGATAATAAGTGAACATTCAATTAAAAAGTGAATAAATAATTTCTGATGATTTTTGAAGCTGAATCGAAAGTTTTTTCTTATTAAATTTTATATCATCATACTATATAAAAGTATAGTCGAAACGTTTTCACCTTTTTCTTATACGGTTTTAAAGATCTTGTGCAAAATTAATTTCACTTACAATAAGTAAAAATTATTCGAATAGTTCTTTTGTTTGAAAATACAGTAGAGCATCGATTATCCGACTCAATTGGGGACTGGGGTTGGTCGGATAACTGAAAAGTCGGATAACCGAAAAGTATGAAAAAATACATTATTAGTATAGTGTATTAGGCCTGGTTTAAATACTAGCCTTCCTTTCATGGTCGAGCCAGTGCTGCCAGCTAAAACATGCAAAAATTTAACGAAAATAATATTAAGGTAGCCAAGACATAACCAAATATTGTAGCGCCACATCACTAGCGGACATTTGAATTTGCCGACTAGAACGCGGTCGGTTAACCGATAAGTCGGTTAATCGGGGGTCGGATAATCGATGCTCTACTGTAATCAGATTTAGTAAAGAAACAAATATTCCATGTTTTTGTATCGAATAAAAATATAAACATTTATTAAGAACGAAATACAATTTCCAAGTATTTAAAAATTATTGTTTTCTCGATAGATCTCGATCTCCAAAAATTTTATTTGTGGCCTTTGTTTTATATTAGAAAAAGTTGAGAAATATTACTTTATATGATAGAAAATATAATAAAATCAGTGATATCTTAGAATTATAACTTAAACATTAAAAATAAGTTATAAAAAACACAGTTAAAAGACATTCAAATAATAATACCGTATTATTAAATCTATTTACATTTATCAATACTTTATATTTGATATTTTGCACTTAAAATACATTAGGCAAGAACTGTTTAGACGTTTAATAATTTTTAAACGAATACATCTTTTGAAGTACTAATTCCGAGTAAAAATTGATAATTTTCTTAAAATTGTTTAAAAAATTTAGATGTATTTTAAATTTTAAATCTGATAGAATAAACTAATTTAATAAAAAAAATAACAAAAATTATTGTGACATCGTCACAATTCTGGCTGCAATTTTTAGTCATATTTTTAATTTATTTAATTTAAAATATATCCTCTCCACCTCAAATTAGTAGTGTCGTGCGCCTGTACATCGTACTTTTCCTGCTAGCAACAGAGTCGTGCTGGTCATCTATCTAACTTCTTTTAGGGAAAAAATTTTTAAATTGAAATAACGTGAGGCCTCAATTAACTATATATGAACTTCTGGTGCAAACCGGAAGTTCATATATAGTTAATTGGGGCCTCGTGCTCTTAAGCTTTCCATATCTAGTTTCGACTTTTATCTATTACAGCGTTCTCGAAATTAAGGACAGAGAGATGGACGACAAAAGGAATGTTTAGGTCTACAATTTTTTCAAATATCAGCCCAATTATTAATAAATAATATTTTGTTGGTTTATTATGTTTTCTACGAGTGTAGCTTAATTTTCTTTGGGACAGTATTTTAATATTTTAACTATACTGTATTTCTATTTAAGTCGAACCTCTGATAATGGCCATTTTTAAATAGCGGCCACATTCTTAGAAAACTTTTCTGAACAAAGATGAATAGAAAATGACCGCTGCTTTCAAACAATGATTTTTTTTTTTTTTTTAGGTTCCTGTCAATGGCTGTTGTTCAGAGGTTTAAGAGGTTTACTGTAAAATAAAACCTGTCAAAAACGAAACCTTAATAAAACGGAAATCTGGCTAAACGGGAAAATTTCTTAGGAGCAGCAATTTTCTGTGTTAAAAAAAATAAGAAGAAGAAAACCTTCAAAATGGAAACCTGCCCAACCGGAAAAATATTCGATACCGTGCGTATTTTTCTTGACTTATGTTGATTTTTATTTACTCTTTATATATTGAGCAGATGCGAAAAATAAAAAAATATAATTTTTATATTTTATTTTCAAAATCAAACTTCTTAATTATAATTTTCCATCTATCAGCCTTTCTAATGTATTATTTAAACAGTAGAATATTATTGCTAATTACCAGATTAGAAATTTAATCCTTTTAAAGGATATATCAATCCGTTTTAAATAATTCTATAGCCTAAATTTTTATTTTATTTTAAAGTGATAAATTAAATGGTTGTTAAGATATATAAATTAATTAAATTTCATTTAAATATATTGAAAACTATTTGAATAAGTTCTATAGTTTCGAAAGTTTAAGCAGTTTATTTACGTTATCAATGTATTTATTCTTTAAAATAATAAGATTTTCGTTGGAAATTTTTATAATTTAAGTTAAATAATTTCAAGTGTTGGATCAATATTTAAAGAATTCAAATTTTAATTTTAAGAAGATGAAATTTTCCTTTATTTTAAATCAATATAGTGAGATATTTGAAAAGAGAAAGCAATATCTGCGCTTTTTTTTGTAATGAAAATATACGTTCTTAATAGATTTAATTAGAGCCAATCTACCTACTATAAATGAACAAAGTTTAGAATATACCGATGATATTTTTATTTATTTGAATGTAAAGTAAAATAATTTTCAAATTATTGAATCATTAACACATCATGTATGTTTTTCATAGTTTAAAATGCTTTGATTTACGAAATTATTGTTGATACAATCAAACCTCCAATAACGTCCACCCCCGATAATGGTATTTTTTATGTTCAGAGGCTTGATTAAAGTATTAAAAATCTTTGTTATAGAATAATATAATATTTTGTTATTGATTAAACAGAAATTTGATGTAATAAAATTTATATATATATATATATATATATATATAAATTTTATTACATCAAATTTCTGTTTTATAAATATATATATATATATACATACACGTATTACATATTTGTTCACCCACTCCGAAGCTTGATAATTTCTGTACCTTTTGTCGAAAATTTCTAAAATTTTGCAGATAGGTTTGTGTATTGGGGATCGATGCCATTAAATTTTGGTGATTAAAGATCGAGGGGATGGGGAGCAAGATGAAGGCCATGTGTCGTATCTCGAGCGGATTTTACTCGTTATTAGCATTTATAATTTTTTTTTTTTTTTATAAAACTCATCTCTTCCCTCAAAATTAAACTTTTTGCCATTTTATAATAATTAATAATATAAAAAGTTTTTCTAATAAAATATTGTAACAGATGACATCACATACAATTTTAAAGTTTGGCCAGGAAAGTAACGCAACTCGTTGCCGAATTTTTTAAAAGGATTAATATCTTGAACATCTGTTTACACAAAGCTGATTAATAATCCAGAAATGATTTAGACTAACTAAATGGTACTGTACATTTTAACTTACATTATTAGACTTTTATGTAACTTACTGTAGCTTTTTACATTACCTCTTTTCGTTAGAAAATTACAACATAAGTGGCCTTAAAAATGATTTTCAAGATCAACAAAAAAAAGGACCCATTCTATTCTCCGTATACGACTTTTTGTGTAACTGAATTAACAAAATTAATATATCTTCAGTATTTTTGGAATGAAAAAAAGTGCGAAGGACTTTTGACTCACCCTGTAGAACGCGTTTAAATTAACTTAGAGCACCGAAACAAAATCGAGCTACATCGGAAGACTTGATGAGAGGCAAGTTAAATGCAAGTTTGCTTATTTGAAAGAAAGTATATTTTAGAAAATTCGGTGCTTAATTTTCTCAGGAAGGATAAGTAATTAGAAGTCCGTACTGATTCAAGAATTTGTTACCGATTCCAATTAATGCCATCAACGTAAATTACAAAAATACGTTAAACCTAAACTGAAAAAAACTTTTATATGAATCAACTCAACAATCGATTGTAACAATTCTTGTTCTTTCATAGAACAAGAATTGTTACAATCGATTATAAATACATCAATAGCCTACTCACAAAAAAACATGTCAGCGAATATTAGAAAATTATAGGTTAATCTATAAATTAGATTCGAACCAAAGTTACCAGAGATAAAAAAAAAAAAAAAAAGATAGATTTATTATTATGAGATACTCGTACTGTACAGTACCTCATGATAATAAATGTATTTGTCTCAAATTGTTTTGTATGCATGTGTTCCAAAATTTTGAGGCCATTTTTTGGTAGTTAAAGGGGCAAGACACAAAAATAAGCATTATTTTCGTTTTTATCAAAATAAACACACCCACTGGATCTTGAAGCATCATTTATTACGTGTATGGGTTGGAAAATTTTCTTTCGATAAAAATGTAATCTTAACAGTAATATCTAAAAGGTTAGGTTTACTATAAAACGGATTGAGATATTCTACGATTTCTTTAGAAATCCGCTTAAATGTAAATAACATTATGTCGAAAACATTTTTGGAATAATCGGATTGTACTGTACAGTCAGTTCCTGTGTTTATCAATGTCGGTGTTAGATATAACTTTTAAAAATTTGATCCAATTATTGAACAATTTGCGACAATTTTGTAATAAAAGCTTTTGCAATTGCCAGAATCCATCAACGTTTTCTTAGCTAACGACATTAAGATCTTGTTTTACGCGGGATTGATATACCTGGATTCGTGTATTCGTAGATGGCAAATAATTAGGTTAACATTAAATGCGGGCGTACGCTATCATTTAGAGCTATTTAGAGCATTTTTATGAAATTCATTGTGAAGTAAAAGTATCATAATAGTATAAAACTTAAAATGAATTTTATACATCTTGTTTTTGAGAAAAAAAGAATTAAAGTAATACGAAAATGAAATATTCTAATGTGGACACAAAGAAAACAGAAAAAAATTCTGTATGTACGCTATAGAAATTGTTTAAAGTAAAGCTGAAACTGAAACTATTTAACGATAACGAAATCACATCGACCACAATGGGAGAGTAGCGTCTATTATTTTTCAGTTCGGTTGCTTATGCAAAAAATTACTATGATCAAGTAAATACCGTGAGATCAATAAAGAAGTACAGTACATCTAATGAGAAAAGGTATAAAAACATTAGAAAAGTGATTACTTAAGTAAGGTCATTCAGATATAGTTTCACCAGTTTTAAGACCTTATTGCCTACCTGTTACATTTTATCAGTAATTTTTAAACATCTCATGAACCCCCATATTACGCTTGATCTAACACCCCAATATTAAAATCAACCACTTCTGAAAAACAAATCTACAGTACATTCATTTATTCATATTTCCTGCCAGACATGGTTAATTTTAAAAATAGGCTAATAATAAAAAGAAAAAATACACTGATTTACCACAAAAAAATAATCTGATGGCATTATACTAAGTAACTTCTAGACTAAAGTTAATATGTTAAAATCCGGCATATCTTGTGGTATTGTTATCTGTAACCAGTGTCTATAAAAGTTAAATCGTTGCCATTATTTTTTATGTTAAAAGTTCTACTAGAGATTTTCAATGGAATATATTTAGTACAAACGCTTCATACAAAGATTATTTAGCGTCAGCCTTCTACTAAAGTGCAACAATTAAAATAAACAAAAACTTCTGTGTGATCATTGATCAAAATACTTCTGCATAATGATTTTGGTAAAAAATTATTTCAAATAGGAAAATTTTCAAGAATCTTTAGGACATCATCATTTTACTAACACACCCACCTTCTGTCACAACATTTTTACATACCCCCTCCCTAGTGTGGATGTCATATTTGAATGATCCCAAAGTGTAGTTTCTTGATAATTGTCGAAAAGATCTCATGCCTGACCGTAGGCCATGTTCGCTATTAACGAAAGCAACACACACACACACACACATATATATATTAAAGAATTTGTCCAGTAACATACTCGATACGATATAATAAAAATTTAGCTCTGTTTTTGTTATAGAGCATAGAATCAGAATCCGCAATGATTTTGCCTCTAAACCCACTTATAACCTTGTGAGAGAGATTTGTAATATAAAAAAGGAGGCTGATTCACAGAATAGTATAAATAGGGTTACATTTGCTTTTTACTAGTCAGTACTAAAAGTATGCTTAGAAATTATAACAGAGTCAGAAATAGGCTCTCAACAAACTATACCAATAGCAACGTTTGGTTTGCATTGTGTGCCAACAAAGACTGTAATAGAGGCTGCCAGGTCGTCATTTGCTGGTCAGTAATAATAATATTATTATTACGCTGAGGATATTAAGCATGCCTATTGATCCTAATGACGTTGAAGGACACAAGGACCATAATGTGAAAACTGCAGGTCACAGTTTCTGCACGACTTCACGTCCACCTGAATCGTCTCGCAAAGGACAGAGTTCAAAATTACTTCTGATGACCCTATGAACAATCATTGGGTCATCACCTGCTAAGGAATCGAAGTATTTTGGAGACTGGAATGAGCCCTTCCTAATCGGTTATCTCGCTCGTTTAATATTACTAAAACATAGTGCACTCCTCCCTAAGTCCAGTTATAATCTTATAAGGAACTTTATATCGCTTTTCATATGCTATTGAATACGTGGTTGAATTGGAATACAAGTTAAACATCTGCTACGCCACAGTTGGCGCACATATTGACGTGTGTTTGGAATAAAAAAAATCTGCCAGAGTTTTGTACTAGAAAACAAAATTTTATTAAGTATGATACGTTTTCAATTTATATTTTTTCTTTTATTAAATCTCTAAACCAGACACCCTGTATTATAATAAATTATAAGTTCATAACGAATTCGAAAGAACATTTTTAGAATAATAGAGAATGTTTAATGTCAATCGTCGTTAACTCAATCGTATCACTAACCAATCATCTTAAAAATATTATGCAACTTTTTAGGAGTTCTTTACACAAATACCTCAGAGAACCGCCTATATTTATAAAACTTGCTCATTTAATTTTTTAACTTTTTAGAATTTATCATGCGTACTGTGCATTTTTATTCTCTGTTTTATGTTTCGCAAGTTTTATTAATTGCTAGTAATTTATTTATCTAATTATATCTATATTTCTCAATTGAATAGGCCAAAATAAAAATGTAATATAGACTTAATTGTCTTTTATATTTAATCACTTACAAGTGCAACTTGCAGAATTTCTTAATGCTTCTGCAATCCAATAACTCTTATTCTTTTAAATAAATAACATCCTTTTTTATTCTATGAAGTCACTAGAACAAAAATAATAACCATAAATATGCTTTCGATAGAAATTATTTAATATACAGATGTGATTTTTTGCTATTTATTCATTAAATTAATTAATTATTAAATTTAATTAATATAATTAACGTACTTATAAATAAATAAATAGAAACAAATTAATTTGTTTAATTTTGTAAAGATGTTTCTATTTGTCTTCTATAAAGCATATAAAATATGTCAAATAATAATTACTTAAATTTTGATATAGTTTCTGTTTCCTCTCAAAATGTCTTTTATGATGAGTTTACTTATTAAACTTATTGAAAATTATTAAATAAAATTAAAATAAACAATTTTTAATTCCTATAATTTAAAAATGAAAAAAACTTTAAAGCTTTATTTCGAATTGCATTATTTTTTCGTTTTTCTTTCTTTCCTGCCGTAAAAAAGCTTTGTTTTTAAAAAATAACATATTCGAATTTGTTCACATTCTATAAAATTTAACAATGTTTTGTAATCTGTGCATCTTTTAAAATGTATTTTTCACGTAGATTTTTGTTTCTTTCCTGTCAACTTTCCCTACTTCCCAGTTTTTTACGGTTTATATTTCATTCAAAACGTCATCTTTCAATGTCTGAAAATCCAGTTGTTTTCTAGTTACAATAATAATTTTCAACTTTACAGTAAAGTATGTAAAAACTTGTTTACAAAAATCTTTATTTACTTAACAAAATATTTTAATTGCACTTTAAACAAGAAATTTATCAGCGATTATAATAATAATAATAATCGCTGATAAATTTCTTGATAATGTTTAATTTATATTTACTTTTGATTTAAAAAAATTAAATTTTCTTGCCATTTTCATACATCTTGTTTATTTATTAATTATAATTAATCTCTAAAATTAAACAGAAATTTTTCATTAATTTTTTTTTCCTTTTTCTAGACAATATTATTTTCCTTTGAAAAATTAAAAGTAGTTAACAATACTCTGATAATATTTCGTATGCAAATATACACTTTAAATTTTACTGATATAATTTTATTCAAAATTAATATAAAACATATTATTAATATATACTTATGTGAATCTAATGAATAAAATTTTGAATAATGACAATTATTAACAATTATACTTCATACTTAATTGAATTATTTCTAATAAGAAACATAACATGGGTTACTTAAAGATTAACTATAAATTAATTTTTTTCTCTCTTTTATATTCTTTATGAGAATCTACTAGAAAATAAGAAGTAATCAAGCAGTCCATTTACTTCTTATTTTCTTTTATGTAGTCTTTATTCATCTTGTAGTATAGCTTCAACATCGATTGGAGACTTTTTGTGCTTTTGTGATATTGTGATCGAAAGATGATATTTTCATCTGCACACTGATTCTTTTTAACAATAACAAAAAAAATATGTTATTTCTAATATATATATGCCATTCAAAACAGAAATTTATGTATTAAGTTGGAGTTAAATTATCTTATAAAACTTCAAAAATATTTTATTCAATAAAATAAATAAACTAAACTTTTTGCATTTAAACTATAAAAAATGTTTATTTTCTCTAATATAAAACTGTAATATTTATATATAATTGTTATATTGTTTGGATGCAATATTGTCCCCATAATTTTTTTATTTTTTGAAAAAGTTTCTTGTATTTTTATTAGTATAACTTGACAAAAAGTATAAATATAAATATAATACAAATAAACATAAGTATTAATACAATATAGCCTAAATATTCATATGTGCATTCATTTACTTAGTTTTCAACTATGAAATAAAGTAACTAAATCCTTAAATTTTTGGGATATGTTTTAACCGTAAAAATGAATTTTACCTATAAATAGTATTTGGAAACAAAAGAAACCTATTAAATAAATAACGTTCGAAGTATATACTTAATATTTTAACTATAGAGAAAAAACTAACTCTTGTAGAAAGATGTATTTTTGATCCTGAATAAGGTTGGATTGGATTGAATTTGTGAAATAAGGAAATGTGAAGAGAAGTATTCCCAGAAGGGCTTTCTATGGTAATCTGGCTCCTGTTTTGGTGTTAGACAGGGGAAGAAATCCAGGAAAACTCCACACAACAACTCTGTTAGACAGGCGCAAACCCGTGACTACTGGTACGCTCTGAATGAAGTCAAAATCATGCCTTTCAGTAACATATTCGGGATAAAAAACACTTTTAGCTTGCTTTCTGGTATTATCCTCTCTGGGGGACTTGTGGTTTATACATCAAAGTTTGCGCTAAGACTGTTACTTGTTTATTCGTATCCCATTCACTCAACATACTTAAAGGAAATGTTTAAATGTTTTATGTTCTTATAGATGTTATATTTTTCAATAAAATCAAATAGAACTTTCAATTTACAGATAGCATATTTAATAAAACATTTCGTTTCACTCAAAAAATATAGAATCACCGAGCAACAATAACTAAATAAAGAATTTTTCACAATTCAGTTAACTTGTTTTGAAATTGTTTACAGCTACGTAATTAATTAATAAATATGGATTTTATAACTAAAATTATTACTTTAAGTGAAAGATTATAATTAATAAGCTTAAAAATGAATAAAAGCAATGCCAAAAATGCGAAATAACGATCACATACAGCAGGAAACATCTCGGATATGGAGAAGATAATTAAAGTGCTCAGTCATTAATGACAATGGTTGAAGATCCATAAACACGATAAAATTTCAAAATTTTGAATTTTATAAATATATTTTTATTTAAAAAATCAAATGTTTTTTAAAAAAACAGTATTTTTTCGTAAACTTTTTATCCTTTTAAATCAATTAAAGTTAAAAACAATTTTAGAATTTACCATTGTTATGCAAATTATTAAACATTATATAAGGTCGAAGACTCTGATTAACATAGAATCGATTCTAGAATTCTTTAGAGACATTTGCCTGCTAGAATAAGATAAGATTTGAATAAGAAAATCGGATAACCTCTTTACGGTCTTTGCTTCTATTCAAGTGTTTTATATTACAAATGCCAAGGTCAGAAATGATCGTCTTAAAGTGATGAATAGGTGGTATTCAAAGTCTGTTCGCATCGCTCACGTCGCGACGCGAATTAAAGTACATTACTTATCAAATACAATATTCACCTCTATAAAACGTTAATTTTATTATTATTCTATAATATATATATATATAGTGAACCTTATATTAAGTAGTAAAAATAGAATTTTGTGTTAATATACATTTTAATTAAGATTAATTTCTGTTACAATAAACTCTCAACGATACTTACGTTTAGTTGCGGGTGATGGTTATTTTATCTTTTAATGATACGCATTGTATGTCATTGTTATGATAACGAGAGGGGCGTTTTATCAAATCAATTAATAGAAGACTCAGAATCCGACACGAATTTAATCTCCATATTCTAAACTGATGTATACAAAGTTAAGTATTAACAAGAATTTATATCCGCGGGGAATTTTACACGAAAAGCTAGAAGTTTATTAATATATGAAATATTAATATCGTAGAGAGATATTACAATGTTTAGTTAACGATAAGATCAAAATTGTTAATAAATAGATTGTTTAAATGTCTAATAATATATAATTATGCAATTCATATTAAAAAAATTAATTACTTTTTCCTTTAGGTAGTTAAAGATATAATAAAAGCATAAAAATGTACATAAAAGTTATAATTAAAGATATATATATATATTTCATCATTAATAAATTTAAATCATAAAACCTATTTTTTTATTTTAAATTTTTAATTATAATTTAAAAGTTTAAAAATTTATGTTATTATTTTTTTTAACAATTTATAATCATTTTGATACATAGATATAAGGAAAAAAACATATATATTTGCTCTTGTAATTACGTAGAATAAGATATCATTTCGAAATTGTCATGTTACATTACGATTTTTTAACGAAAAAAGGTGATGATTCATTTAAAAAAATTAAAAATAGTTAATAAATTATTCTTTGTCATTCATTCAATCATAGGCGAAGGAAGAAGAAACGTCTTTTGAAGACAGATTTTTAATTAATAACAATAATAATAATTTCAAATATTAAATAGTACTGTTCAGATTTATTACTACTAAATAATTTTCTTTCATTTAAATCTCATTATTTTATAAAAGAAAAAATTAATAATAATTTATGTTGGAATCTAGATTGCTTTTAAAACTTTAAATCCGGGGTGGATTAGTTTCTAATATCATTAAAATGTACGCAGAAAAATCAATACGAAAAAAGTTTTATTCTTTGTGTGTTTTAATGCTTACAGAATATTAATTTATTACTCGAAAAAATTATTTTACTCGTTAGATATATTTAACTTTTCTTTTGTTTACTTTTCTTATTCGCTAATTGTTTATCATGTTTTCGAAAATTGTTATAAAATTTTTTTCTTAAACATTGTTAAAAATCCCAGATAAATAATATTTTATCATAAGGTTTCCTTCGTTTTCAAGAATTATCTTTTATAGCTTCCGAAGGGTTTTTTTTTCCTTTCTCTTTTGAAAATAATGCTAATAAAAATGACGATGTCGTTTGACGTCAGAGATATGATCCCCCACAAAAATATCAAGTTGTAATTTCTTATTACAGAGTTTTATTTTTAATTTTATTTTTTGTGTTTTGTATCTTTTCGCTTTATTTATAATCCATTAAATTTAATATAAATTAGATTTTTTAATATTTTATTTTAAAAAAAAATTATCATTAAAAATAAATTGAAGTAAACAAATTTTATATTGTAAAAAATGTTATTCAAATTTATGTTGAGATATTTATATTAAAAGTATAACACTTCAATTTCCTTTTAATTTAATCAAATATCGAAAATTGCGATTATTATTATTACTATTTTTGTATTTTATATTAATCAGTATATTAGTAAATTAGTAATTAAATGAAATAAACTATGAAATGTTCAAGAATAAAACTATATTTTCGTTACTTTGATTTAATTAATAATTTTTAATAAATATTATTAAATTTATATCTAAAAAAATATAAATCTGTTTAAAAGTAATTCAACAAATAAAAATGTTAAAGAAATATTTTCATTTAAAATTATTTAAGATTTATGTTATTCATATTTTAATGATGTAATTAATAATGTAAATTGTGTAATGATGATATAAATTTATATAGGGCTTATGGTGTCCGATTGCCGGACCGAATTGTAGGCAGGCGGACAAGTATTTTGTATATTCTATATACACAAAAAGTACACCTGTCATTTTATAAGTGATATGTCAAATTATATTCGCGGATCGAATTAACGTGCGCTGAGGGCTAGATTTACGGTGACCGTAGTTTGGGCACCACTGCACTAGACTCTTGATAATCAGGCAAGTCCTTTAGAAGTGTGACAGAATAACGAGAATTCAGGATTACTGAACGTGTACACGCCTAAAACATTCCTAAAGGCCATGAATGACGTTACCTTCGATTGAAAGCCAGCGGGCAAATAATACTGCACGCTGACATGCAATACTGTACAAAGAAATGAAACCTGAGAAAACAAGAAAACTGGACATGCAACATGATTAACATTTTCATGAAAATGGATCCGCTTAGGTGATCACACTGGAGATATGCCGGATAATTGAGAAGACGGATTATTGAAGCCGAATTAGCGAAAGTGTGGTGTAGTAATTTTGTATTATTAAAAATAAATATTACATAAATGCCGTGATTAGCAGCAGCATACTACGTTAATGAATAAACGAAAAAATGAACAATTTAAGTGTATGACGCATCTTATATAATTTAAATTCGTGGAAAATTTATATTTCATCATTACCTACAACGAATATTATTGATATGAAGAACTTTTCAGTTATTACACTATATAAATATGGAAAACTAGTGATATTCAACACATTGAGTATCTTATTTATATATGAAATTATTGTATAAAAATTATGAAATTAGATAACATATTAATATGATTTATAATTTGTACTTTTATATTTTAGGTATAAAATACTATTTGGAGAGAAAATATTATTTAAAAACAATATTTTGTTAAAAACATTTAGATCTACGAAGTTTTAGTATCTATATATTAATTATCCAGCTTCGTTTGAGGGAACAGCTACGGGTACAAAGCTGTTTCGGGTATCAAAATAAAGCTCTGGTATTGTAAATGAACCATTGCCATCAGAAACGAAAAATTTACAACTTGTCGGGCGTGATGGAGCGGCAAAGGTACAATATTATGTCTACGGGACAAACATGTTCGGCGCTCGTGTTTCATCTAGCGATTTATTTATTTATTTATTAACCGTTAAAACAATCCATTTCTCGCCCCTATTCTGAATTCCTATCTTTTTTGCTAACTATATGTTAATAAAAAAGTTTTTGCATTATTTTTTTAACATGAATAAATTTAAACACTTATTCCATGTATTTAAATAATAGTTAAGAATCAGTTCTATTTTTGAACTAGACTATTAGATATTCTAAAAATCAAAATAAAAAATTATGTATGTGACATAAATTGATGTACTTTTCAACGCTAAAAAAGACAATATCCGATCTGTTTAAATAAATTAGTTTGATCAGTATTACAGCGATAATCTATTTTTATTTTACAGTTACTCCATGATGAGTCCAAAACGTGATTCTAACCATTTAATTCGTTAGTGCCTATTGATGGCTTTCTCGACAAACCTACCAACAAAAAAAGAGTAAACGATTGTTAATACGTCTAAGAGTTTTTAATATCAATATGTAACCGGTTCAAACACCGTTTTTCTCTAGGAATTATCACATCCATGGATGTGATAATTCCTAGAGAAAAACGGTTACATATTGATATTTGAAAAACGGAATAGAAGCGGAAAGATAAATTAGTCTAAGAGCCCAGGAAAAGATGAATGCCACGAGGCAGGCCGCAACCACCGTCACCGTTAATCCCAAGCCCCTCCAGTCGAAGTTGATCGGCCTTAAGGATGCTAAATTGTCACCCTAGGACCCGGCTGGAAAACTGAAAGAAGCGTCATGGTACCAAAGGACAGGCAGACGTGAATCACCTGCAGACGGACGAAGAAAAATTTGCTGTACTGATGATTTTTGTGTAGAATACCAAATTTTAAATAAACTCATTGATTGTATTTTAAATGAATAAAACGGTGTATTTTGAAGGCTACCTGCTAGTTTATAATTAATTTATCTACCATAGGGCGCACCATATACAGATAAAACGCATTTTATTGGTCAAATTAATTTTTTTAAATATATAAAGGCAGATGTTTGGTATAACATCTTTTTCTCAACTAATACAGATTATTAATTGGTGTGTTCATGCGCCTACCAACTAACAATGTGCACCGTCTGTGTTCCTCTCCGTCTCCATATCTTACCAGGTCACTCCTGTTACTTCCTACATGCTTTAATTGTCTTTACTCCTTGTCCCTTCTCTTTTAGCTTGAACCTCTGAGTAGACTTTTGTCTTTCTTTAGTATCAATATCTCAACTTATACATTCACTATTTTAAAAATATTCCTGAAAATGACGAAACAACGTAACTAATATAAACAAATGTGAAATTAAAATTTAGCCTATAACTCAAGGCATATATGTTCTTGATAATAAATAATATTTACCAAAGAAATCTTATTTAGGAATATAGTTTGAAACCTTCGTGGAGTCTGCGAGCCATTTATTAAGTTCTAAATGAACATAATACAAATATACTGCGTATATTCCTTTAATACAAGTCTTATATATTAAATTAATGTGAATAGTAACTTTATATTTATTTCTAAATAACTAAACAAAACAATGCAAAGTTAACTTAATATTCTTCGTTTAATTAAATAAATACAAAAAGTGGCATGAATATGACATTTTAATTCAAATTAAGTTCTGTAACATATGAATGAAGCCAAATTTAATTTACTTTATAATTAATTATCAGAGTAACAGATATAAGCGTAACAAATCGAAACAAAAATTCAACTTTTCATGTATTTTTGGTTAATACGAAACCTAAATTTTAAATTCAATTATCTTTACAGCTGTAGTATTTACTTCAATTTAAAGAACTGAGACATTTTTAAAACATGTTGAAAAATATTTTACATAAATTATCTTTAATAACTTAACTTAATAAGCTGTTAAGGCGACAACCTACCGTTCTGGGGAGCCGGAATTGAATTCAGAAGAGTCGAAAACCCTTAAGAATTTTTCAGGGGATTTGTCCCTAATATGTCAGACACCTTCTCTCACCACCCAAAAATACCATTATGGGCTTAACAAGAACCCATAAGAAGGTCTTTTGGTTTTACCCATTAAGTACTACAAAGCATAAAGTTAAAAAAACTTTTAATATTTTATATAAATCAGATGAATGTACAACAATCAAACAACAACTAATATAAATATTTCTTTTTAAAAAAAATATATATATTTTATAAATTTTTAAAGTAATTACTAATTTTTACCATAAATAACTAATTATATTTTGTGGAATATTTAGTTATATTATAAATCAGTAGCAAAAATAATCAAATTTTTAGTTATTATATGTCTTTATTATATTTTTCATACTATATAAAGCTAATACTATATATCTATTCTGATTTAATATGACTTATACAGACTCAGCTATCTGTAAATGAAGATTAAATATCATTCTTAGTTCAAATATTATAACATATGATATATACATTTCCATTTCAGTAATTACTTCTTTGATTATCATTTACATAGGAATATTACTTAGAGATATTAATATATATGTAAGTAATTTTCAAAGTATTCGAATGAAATCCATATATTGTAATTTATAATTTTAGTTAATTACAAACTTATATATATAATACATGCATTAAAAGCTGGCAAGGGCTATCTTGCTCGACTATCCTGACACTCGAATAGGAAGTTTAGCGAGTCCAATGATTTTCAATTATACTAAAATATAAAACTTAAATAATAACAAAAGCTTAAAAGGAGTAATTATGTTAAATTATGTGAAGTTTCTCTATTTAAAAGAATACTTAGGTTTAAAAAACAGTAGGTCACATCAGCACAAAGTTAAAATTGTGTGTGGCGCCATTTGTTATGAGATTTTTATTTAAATATAATTTTTATATTACAATATTATTATAAAAAAACAAAAATGCTTAATTTTAAGGGTAGAGATGCCAATAATAATTTTAACTTTCCTTAAGACTGACCCCACTCAAGATATGACACATGACCCCCTCTCTGCTTCCTCGCCCCTTGTCATTTAATTAACAGTTTCAATTCCCCATATATAGAAATATCCTTGCCACGTATCAAAGCTTTGGTCCACCCAGTCTTGAAATATAATACAAAATAGATCTCAACACACATTTTAAGGGTCCTTTTTTACATTATTTTATGTTCCTTGAATGTCAAAATGCCGAGAAATTTAAAAAACCGTGGGAGTCAAGATCGGACTGATCACCGAACTTTCTCTGTGTTATATTCTATAACAACCGAGAAAATAATACGATACTTAATTATTATTTTAATTTTTAAATGTATAAATCTTTCGAACTTCATTAAAAATTCATTTTAATAATATTATATTAAGAAAAATCAAAGCACTAGCAATTAGAAGTCATTTTATTTATTAATTAAAATTAATAAGGCTGAAAAATAATTAATAATGATTTAAAAGAACGTAAAATTTTATTTGAAAATTATATTCTTTCTTTCAGCTTTTTGGAAAAACATATTTATCGATTTTTATAAATATATTTTCTAGTTTTCTTAGAAAAAGATTCTCCCACACTTTTCAAAGAAATCATTTTGTTTTCGTTTCTGCAAAATCATTATTAATAGATAAGTAAAAGATGAAAGTAAAGATGAAAAATAGAAATTAAAACTTTCCTGAAAATAGAAATTATTATTAAATTGTTTAGTCATTAAAGATATTTATTATATTTCTTTTTAATAAGATTAATTTAACTAATTTTCAAAAAATTTATTTATAAATATGTCATATTGTATATCTTCGCTATTTTCATTATCAAACATAGAACATCATCACACATCAATACTTATTAATGTTTTATGATGATAAAGAATAGAGAAATATAAGGAGCATTCGTTTATCTAAATAATGTACACTTTTACATCAAATTGATGTCATTATCACATTTTCTCATAAGAAAACTGTATGAATGACGACAAATTAACTTAATAGATTACACTATTTGGACAAAACGAATACAGCTATAAATAATATAATTGTTTACATTTCTTGATGAAGCTCTACGAAACGTCATGTTCCTCTATGAACATAAATTTTTATTTTTCTTTATTAACTTAAGGAGGAAAATTCCTTTCTAAATAATGCTCTGTATGATGATGTTCTCTAATTCCTTTATTATAAATCTTTATCTATTTTTAAGTACATATTTCTATATCCATAATCGCATACAACGATGGTTATATGATAATTTATATTCCTTTGATGTAGCTTATTATTATTATTATCTAAATTAATATGTATAAATATATTAAAATAATTGATAAAATAAAAAATTATTTTAAATTTCTTAAAAGCTTTATGTAATAGTTTTATGAAAGGAAATTTTTTATTCAGAATCATTTTTATGTAACATAAGTCAACTTTATCATTTTAAGTTAATAGAAAATCTTAAAATTATTTAATATATCAATGATTTATCATTGAAACATTCGTAAAATTTTTGGAACTTTTTATAAGGAAAGTATTTATAATGGAATCTTATAGAAATGAAAAACTATTTACAAATATGTGTTGTGTAGGTGGTTGTATCATGTTCACATGTCTGAAACAAAGGTCAATACGACTGAACCACATGTCCAATTCATTAAGAGATGATTGCTGGAAATTGTTCCCACTGGACCAAAAGAACAAGAAAGAGTGCTTGGCAGAATGCATCTTTTATCTGATTGAAAATTAAAAGAAAACAAAATTGTATTCTTAAATGACTTTCCATTTTAATTTACCCAATAAACATTTAAAGTCACAAAGTGTAGATTATTATTTTACATTGTGTATTAAAATTGTAAACTATCGCCATTTTCTGTTATTTGTCTATTTGATAAATTATCTTTACTAAAATTGGAATTTTAAGCTGTTAAATATTAACTTAAATTTCTACATAAATAATACTTTTACCTACGGAATAGTTACAACAAAATCAAAAATTCTATTAGTTAAAAATATTGTAGTTTAGTGTTAGTCAGTGGCGTAGCGTGGAAATCAGCCGCCCGAGGCGGAGGAAAATTTTGCCGCCCCCTTATTTGGGTATCTGAATTTAAAAGACTAAAATATACAGTAATTCTAAAAAACATTTCGACAAGAACAATCATCATTATTGTGTATTGTACAGGTAACAAATAAAAAAGTCATGTATATATGTTTTGCAATATGATAATCACACATTTTTATTACAAAAATTTTTACAAGATGATATTATTTTTTGTGAAATTTTGCCGCCCCCTAAAAGTGCCGCCCGGGGCGGGCCGCCCCTGCCGCCCCCACTACGCTACGCCACTGGTGTTAGTAGTGTTAGTTAATAGTGTTTTAAACACTACATATCTCTGTATACACTGCCGTTTTTGATTTGTAACATCGAAATCTAATAATTTAATTTATTATATATAAGAGATATAAGAAACTCGATGATCTGAAAGTTATAATTTTTCAAAATATAAGTATTAATTTTAAACTTGGTACTTCTAGCGATAAACGATTTGTTGAATCTTGCAATAATATAACAGAAGGAAAATATGTAAAATTTATATAGATTTATACAAAGATGTGACAGAGTTTCTGCTAAACAATTAATAATGAATCATAGAATACATTAATACTGTAATTCAAATATTTTTTCATATATCAAATAACCAAATTTTTGAAACATTTATATCTTTATATATAATATTTATTTTAAAAATGTATAACTCTTCGGACTTATCTCAAGTTTTTAAACGCAAGTTAAAGAGAAATTCAAGTGTAAAATGTATCGCTTTATATTGACAATAATACATTTCTCTTCTTACATCTGCTTGTGATCTTCAGTATCTTGTAATGATAAATCCCGGAAAAATCTCTATCAATCGATAAGAAAGATAAATCAAAGAAACTAAGAAGAAAACAGAGATAGTTATCAGCAAGGCTGTAACTAACATAAAGTGACACCTAAGAAATACTATATAATAATCATTCAAAATTTTAATATTTTATACACTGACATAACATTTACTATTCATTTTCTGCATTTAAAGTTCAATTCGATAAAGAAATAAAGATCGTTTAAACTTATAAATTAATTTCATTATTTTATACTATAAAAAAGTAAAATTTACCTTAATTGAATTATCTATGTTAATATCTAATCCCTAATCGCTTCATAAATCAATTTATTTTCCAGAAACGTGAGAAAACATACATTTAACAATACATATGAGAGCAATATACCTCATTTACTAACATTTGCTTACATACTATTTTTAAAATAATAATAATAATAATAATAATAATAATGACTAAAAATGAAATAAAAAACAGGCTAAATTTTGTTACAAATTTTAAAAATTTATTAAATATATAAAAAATAAAATGTATTTGATTTATCATTTAAAACTATTTATAATATTTATTTATAAAATATACTATTATTTACTTTAAAAATAAAACATGTATTTCTTGTTTCTATTTATTCGAACACTTTTGCTGATATTTGTTAAAAAACAAAATTTAATTTCAACATATATCATTCAATATTATAAGTTTTTGAAGATTCTAAATGAGTTTCCTTAATCTCTGCATTATATTTTATGAGAACAATAAAGTTTGATTGGTTGATTGATTTAATATTTAATTTTCTCGAAACTTTAACACGATGGAGTTAGTGATGAAATTTAAAATATCGTTAACATTTTAATGGATTTTCATGTTGTTTCAGCTGTATAAACCAATTTTGGTATATTGTTATCCTTTTATTAAATTAATTCTAAAGTTTACTGTACAGTTTATTTTATTAACTAAACTTATAAGTACCTATTTACTAATTTAATATTTAAATTTATTTTTTCACAGTTTTATTTTTATTAATTTAATTTTTCATAATTTTACTATGTATGTAAAAATATCTAAATAATTTGAATTATGCGTTAAAATATTAAAATTTTTCTTCTAATTTCGTATTATTATATTTTTTTCGAATTTTTTTTACAGGAATATAATTTGATTTTGGAATGTAATTTCTCAAATAAAACAAAATAATAATAGATAAAAAGATAGAAGCTCTGTGCTAAGAAATATGAAAAAACTATTAAAAATTAATTAAAATATAATTGTACTTATTTTCAATTTTAAAAAACTTATTAAATAATTTTAAAAATAATTAAATTATAAAATAAATTATAATACATACTTTTATAATATGCTGAAATCACAGTAAAAACTTTTAAATAAAATGTAAAATTAACAATGTCAAAAATACGAATTATTATTTAGAATAATAATTTGTATTTTTACATTGAATATGAATTATTAATTAAATTATTGAATTAACGTTGTCTTCATTAACAGTTTAAATATTCTCAGTTTTTCCTCCTGTTCTTTGTTAATGATGCTGATACTGATAATGTAGAAGAATTACAGAGAAATGGAGTTCTCCTTACTGCCTCACATCAATAACTTTTCATCTGTAGTTTTTAGAATCTGTATACACTTAAATAATACTTTATTATCCCAATTTACAAGATTTTTAAAGCTTATATTTATGCTTATATTATATTTTTATGTTAAACTTTTTAAACTTATATTAAACTGGAAAATTTTAACATGTAGAAATGTTTTTAAAAATCTATTCTATAGTCATTTAATTAAATACAAAACACAATAAAGATAATATATTATTTTGTTTAATAATTTTCTTAGCCTTTTTCTTTCTTTAAGCTTTTTAATCTTTTAACTTTTAACTTACGGTTAGATTTTAGTCATTACGAAATAATAAAGACATACTCAAGAATCTTCTTATTTTCCTACAGGAATTTTTCTTCAAAACGTCGGACAAATGCCATGAATAATGCATACTTCTCGTAACAACTAAACATCGTCTTAATAAAAGTAGGAGGCCACATGGAATCTTATTATACAGAGTATGTCAAAATTATATTAACACATATATGGAAAAACATTTATATTATATTTTAGTTTTTTTCAGACATAATGGGACATAGAAGGTTAACTCAAGAAGAAAGAAGAAAGATGGCAAGCTTAATGGAGGAGTTTTGATCTTATAGTCCGTAAGAAGTTCCGAGAACAATTTCAACAAGATCCGCTAAATCGTTTAACGATTTATCGTATGTAGATATACGAAAGGTTTGTTTCAGACTGGCTCGGTTGCAAACATTACGTGTTGATAACAATGGACAACAGGCTGAGACCTTAACGTTACATAAGTAATATTCCCAGGACCATCAGGAGAGAGAGAACTTGGGATTTTCTCTAGGCACGGAGGAAATTTATAAATTAATATCATTGCTACTAATAGAAAAACTTGAATATTTAAAATTGCTTTTAATTAATAAAGAAATGTTCAACTTAGTTTATTTGTTCAAAAAATGGCAAAATCCCGTTCTATCCTTCGGCTACAAGCTGTCGACGGTCTTGAATATTTCACGTACGATAAATATTTTGGTGTTAAATGCTTATTAATGTTGGATAAACTTTTTTTTCATTTTAACATAATTTTTACATATCCTGTTTATGCAAATATTGTTATTATACATCTATCCCTCCTTTTACGCGATCTTGAAATAAATTTAGAAACATGTAAATTTAAAACCAGTCTTTCAACAAAAAAAGTAACTTTTTAAACAATAACACAATTTTAACAAAAAGTTAAATTTAAAAATGTTCAAATAAAAAGTGTTTTACCCCGTGTAAAAAATCGATCGTGTAAAAAGAGGATCAGTTTTCTTTTGTCAACCGCGTTATCACTTTTTAAGCACAGTACAGTACATCAGAGAATGCTGTATGTTGATTTTATGTTTCCTGTGTTCATGTTTAGTAATTTACGTGCAAATAGTATTAATGATAAATGATGTTAGAGTAAAAAAAAACTCGTGCTTCTTTTGTAGCTTGTTTATTTTTTCGTTCCATTAAAGTTGTCGATCTTATCAAGCGTTTTTCAATAGGATGTACTGTACTTTTTATGCACCGTTCTTTGAAACGTAGCCACCAAGCAAAAAACTGGGAATAGGTGTATACATTAAATTTATAAAACGTTGTAACTTTTAAAATTATAGGTGAATTTACAAATTTATGTGTAGTGTAGGTCTATAAATCTCATTTTCACTCATAATTCTCAATATTTTATTCATTTCTTGTTTATTTTCTATTTTCTATTTTTAAATTGTTACGGTGATAAGAAAATTCTAAAATTTAGAAATACTCTAGGTGATCCGTAATCAAATTTGGGTAATTTTGGGTGAACAATTCCTAGAAATTTTTTATGGGCCCGGATATGTTGGGTCCCATCTCTCACTTCGATTGTGGCGGATACCACGATGGGTATAAAAAAGGCCCTCTTTATGCCTATGGGCATTATATATTTAGATAAATATTTATGTTTTACATTTAATTTGTTTTTTTATTTTACTAAAAATAAACCAATAAATAATATTTGAAAAGAGCTTAGTAAAGCAGATAAAATTTTCGTAAAAAGTTCTAATTTTGATCAACTATAATTTTTGATTTAAAATTATGCGATGTGAGCAAATGGCTTCTAAAATATCTTCTGTTAATAAAAAGGAAGAATATGAAAAGAAACTCAACTAAACAAGGAAACTTCTTGATTTTATCAAGTCCATAAGCTATATCAGAAATTAAGATCTTCCGAAGAAACGATCATTTCCTGTAATTTTCTACAAAATGAACTATGAGTTACATTATTAGATATAGAGCGATAAACAGCATCTTATAAAATTATAACTTTATAGAATATTTTTCAAGACAACAAATGCCAAAATCTATTTTAAAGCTATAAATATATATTATATAATATATATTTATTTATTTGAAATAATTGTATAAATAAATATATGTCTAAAATTTAAATGAATGTATTTATTTTTTAATAATTTTTCCGTAAGTGATTTATTTTTAAAACCGTTCTTCTGATTAATGTGTATGAATGCAAAAATATTTAGTAAATAAATAGGCAAATGTTTTAATATATAATTAATATTATAAAATAAAGAGATTTCATTATACATTTCTCAAAAGAATACCAGTAATAAATTTTTTCTGTATTGAATTAGTTATGAGATAATATACAGTGGCAAGCAGATAATAATTGAGAAATTTTCTTATTAAAATAATTCTAAGAATAGATTTGTTAAATTACGTTATTTAGCTTTTCTTTAATTAATCTCTGGACTATAACAATAGTAATATAGTAATATAGTAATATTTCAATATAGTAATAATAACAATATAGTAATATTTCAATAATTTGAGAAAGAATCAAATATTCTTGTTTAATTTCATAAGAAAAGAGTTTGATCACAGAATTATATGTTACAGAATTCTAAAAAAACATTAATTATTCTTGAATTTCATCTATAAAAACTAATAACACAAAAGAATTAAAACCGTCTGTCTGTTGTGTTGTAATAATTCAAGTAAACAAACACTCAGCAATACGAATGTTTGTTTACTTGAATTAGTACAGCAATTTTTCAAAATTAGCAATTAATTAAATTAAAAATTTACAAATTTTGAGTTAAAACAATTCGTTTATATCAGAAAATAATCATTTTATCACTGTAAAAATATGTTCTAATTATAGAAATTTTAAGTTAATATATTACATTTATTAAGCGAAAAATTAATTGGAAATATCGATCATTCGCTGTCTTCATAATTAATATTTTAAACAAAAAATTTATTATTGTTCATACCGAAATTTGAAACGAAACATCGCCAATGAAATTTTGAAACTAAAACTGGTAATTATCAACATAGCTTGATTGGATCTCTCATTTATCTAAATTAACTAGATTATATCTTAAAATTATTATTATTATTAACGTAATATTAACAATGAATAAAATTAGTACAATTAATAAATAGTATTGTGAGGAGCTGGGAATAATATGGAAATTTTTTTACTTCATTAAACTCAAGCGTTAATTTCCCATTTTATACAATTGTATGTAAAATATACAATAAAATTGCCGTATAATATAAAGCTATGTAAATAAATTTAGATTTTGCATTATACAAACTTATAATTCGTTATAGAAACGTAAATTTGCGATTAAAATGCTTTAAAAGCATGTAAATATATTCTATTCTTTTATTATTAGATCTCTATCTACCAATTATAAACGTATCAAAGTAATGTTTATTTATTTAACTAAAAGAATAAACAGCCATCCTATCTGTGTTTAGTTTAGTTCAGTTTATTCCACATTAGTACATTTATCACATTCATACATCTATATATAAATATATTTATGTGAAACATATGAGATATACATATTCATACTACATACATTTATACTTATATGTGTTATATATTATGCAATGTCTACTATAATATATATACTTAATGCCTTCAGTTTAATTTATATAAATACTACAAGTAATCTGTGACAGCTTATATAAATTGAGCCAATGTTTATCGTATATTTGCATGCATAATTGTGCGAATTATGTAGTAGAGAAAATATGTATAATTAAAATATGTCACGTGTAGTAGAGTAAATATACTACTACACGTGAAAGATTTTACTAAATTTCTTTATTATTCACACATAAATCGCAAACTATGCGATAGAATTGCATAATTATGTGCAAAATCTCTCGATTCCTAAACGTTAAAATTCACAATTTTACATTTATCTTATTATTTTTATGTGTAAATAATATCAGATTTTAATTTGTATTTTTTGTAAAATATAAATTTATTTCGTTAGGAACTCGAATAATTTTCTATCACTCACATTGCAACATAACAGATCGATATTTTATAATATTTAACATCGTAACACGTTGCCTACTGAATTGTTGAACATCATGGAAAGTTGTCAGTTAACTAAACAATCCGTTATACAGAATTTTAATAAGTTGTTTCGTACTGCAATAATTGGAAGTTTCGAAAGATTTAAACGCATCATAATTTATAAAATATTAAGTGATTCCGGAAGACGTCGAGACACTTTTTTTTTCTAATGAACTTGGTGTTGTCTTTTCTGATCGTTACTGGTTTCTAAGGTAAATTAGTGTAGGCAATTAAGAAAAGGAATGGAGTCAATTTCGTTTATTACATGTTTCTCATTAATTAAGTACGTTAGAAGTCGTTTACAACGAGATATATAATCAGTAAAATTGTTCTAAAACTTATAAATGTAGAATATTTTATTCAAATCAGTAATTAAAATTTAAAAAATAAAATTAGATTACAAGAACGGTACACACAGAATTCAAAACTAGATTCGTTTTTAGAAATTGAGAAATTAAGTTTTTATTTACTTTGTTTATTCGTTTGTTTGTCTGTTCATATTATCTCTGTAAGAAAAGAGCAATACAGATGAAATTATTTATTAATTTTATTTGTTTTTATGTCAGCGTGTTTATTTGTTCATCTTTTCGTCTGTTAGGCTGTCGGTCCGTGAAATTTCGGAAAACTTTGTAATATTTCAACTTGATAATTTACCACCCGTTTATCTTTATGCAGACTTCTTCTGTTCTTTTACGCTTTGCCTGTCGTTTATTTCTTTATATGTTCTGCTATTCGTACAGTACATAAGATGAAACTTTGCGAACAGAGAACAGAATGATATACAGTTAGAAATGATAGGAACTAAAGCTATAGCAATGATCATAAGGACATCTACCCAAATATCAAAACTTTATTCACTATAAAATTTCTTTAAAACTTGCCAATAAATTTACTTTTTATGTAACTTAATTATTCATTTTAAATTTTCTTAAATTTAATTACATTTCATATATATAGAAGACCTGTCCATATCACTTTAAGTCAAGGAAACGTTACAAATGATTTTCACATTATTAATATTTCGCTTTTGAATAAAATCAATTGATTATGCAGCATATAAATATGTTTAAAAATATATATATATAAGCCATTCATTTTTAACTTTCCTTCGTTTTTTTTGTTTTTTTGCTTCGATTTTCAAATTTCATATTCAAGAAGCAACTGAATATGACGTAGAAAATGGAAATGTCTGGTTTTTATGTCCATGCCAAAATTAATCGGGTGAAAACATCAAAGAGATTGCAAGTAAAAGCATCCGACCAAATACGAATATTTAAATAGATCTAATAACAACATCCATTCTAAAAAAGCTATTTTAACTTTTGCTTCTTTCGTTTTTCAAAAGTTTTTTTTTTGGAGTTAATTTTTTGCTGAGTTTTTAAAAAAATGTTTCTTCCTGTAACACCTTTATAGAATAAATTATTAATTTTAATACTCTTTATGTAAATTTTTAAATAGTTTTTGCTTATGATGATAAATAATAATTATGTAAATTCAGTAAAATAAATTTAATAAATAGTTTATAAAAATATGTATAATGCTTATATGTCTACGTATTACATAAGTTTATTCTATAATTGACTAATATAAATTCTTGCAATGATGTGTGAAATTTTTATAATAAATAAATAAAAACGTATTAAATAAATATAATACTGTATTGTTATATTTATCATTTTTCTGAATAATAAAATTATAAATTTTTAATTTATATGGAAAATTTTTCGTAAAAATACAATAATTAATTGTTTATATACTTAAAAAAATAAAATGAAATAAACAATAACTTTAGAGCTGTAAAATACATCAAAGTCATGTAAAATACTTATATTTACATATATTGTAAGCTTATTTGTGTAAATAAAATTATAAAATAAATCAACTTAATGTTATTTATATGCAAAAAACATATAAAAATAAATTATTTTTTATTAAAAAACATCAAATTTTTCTCTTACTTTTAGGTAAAAGTTTAATGATGTTATAAACTAAACAACATTTTTTTAATTGATAAAAAAATATATTTATAAATCTACAAATATTTTTATCTATTTATTTAGTTTCATTTTTTTAATAAATATTTATAAATCACCAAATTCTGATTGCTTGAGGTTTATTTTCATGCACTAATTATTCCGAATAACGTTTGTCAATGAAAATTGGCAATTTAAGAAGTGTGTAATTTAACAAGCTTAAATTATGTGAGAATTCTTGCGAGAAAATGTATTTTCTGAAATGGTAAAATAACTATTTTTTTTCCTATTTAACAATAGAAAAATAACTAAATTAACCTGAAATTCTAATCATGTTTTAATACCTTATGTTCTTTGAAGCGTTGCTTTTTATATGACATTAAAAAGTAAAAATTAAAAAAAAAGGTAATAATAAAATAAAATATCTTAGAAATACAAAATGAATTTTTTTAAATAAAATTAATGAAAGATTTTTTAAAATTCTATAAAAGTTAATTTATTTATTTTCTTCACTAAATTTTAAAATTATTACAAATAGATTATAAAAGATTCTGAAAATAATTACATCTTGTAATAAGTTTAATTGTAAAATTTTTTTACTTTTTCATTTCGTTTAATTTAATTTTATCATTATAATTATATGTTCGAAATATTTAATTTGAGTATTATTTTATTATGATTTTAAAGATATATATGATGAATTTTTAAATATTTATAGTGATTTTCTAAAGCAATATCTTGATTAATAAATTTTATTATTTTTTTTTAATAAAAATATATATGTAAATCGAAACGTGTTATTAGAAAAAAGGTATGTAATTGTTCAATTTAAATTTGAATACGACAATTATGGAATTATCAAGTTTTATGATTATTTGTCTGTGATTCATGCAAATTAGTTTATAGCATTAGAAAATATTAAATAAAATTCGAAATTAAGATATTTACAATAAATTATGTACAAAAACTTTTATTTAATAAAAGCACTAATATTTTTATTTCAAAATTAGAACTGTAAATTTATAAATAATATGTTTTGTGTTTATAGAAGAACTTGTTCGAAATATTTAATTTATAATATAAATTTTAATTTTTATCTAATAATTAGAAAATTTATGAATTTTAAAATTAGATCTTAATCTTCAATCTAAATCTCCATAACATTTTTCAAAAGGTAAGTTTGGAAATGTGTAAATCAGCGTGAAATTAGAATAGCTACTCAATTTTCCTTAATAATACAAAATGAAACCTACTTTTAAAATTCTTAACTAAATTTACTTATGTGTAATTTAAAATATCTGTCAGTTAATTATGATATA
This sequence comes from Centruroides vittatus, assembly GCF_030686945.1. NCBI lineage: Eukaryota > Metazoa > Arthropoda > Arachnida > Scorpiones > Buthidae > Centruroides > Centruroides vittatus. The sequence continues at coordinate 2,338,389 of NW_027121909.1, read as the reverse complement.
TTAATTTAAATATCTTAATTAAATATATTTTAATTTTTTGTTTTAACATTTGAAACAACCTCGAATTATTATTAATTTAAATATTCTAAATATATTTTAAATCAATACATTTTTATTAGTTAATAATCAATAAGCATATAAAAAAATTATAATAATCGATGTGTAGACAAATTTGATAGATTTCTGATTAAACATTATAAATTATGTGTAATCGAAAATTTCTAAATTATCTCATTAATTGCTATTCATTATCGAATATAATTTATAAATTATAATATTGTATGTTTAACGGAATAGTTTATCGAATTTACAATACATAAAGGTAAATTATATTACATACTACGAATATTGCATTACGGAAAGATTTCGTGATCAATAGAAAATATCACATCTGAAGTTTAATAAAAGTAGGATTAAGATTTCTATAATGAAAAACTTTTAGGAATGTACAAGTAATATAATCTATTATCATTTAGCAATTTTCTGTCAGCAGTTCTGTGAATATCGCGTGTATGCGATCGGCGGTTACTCGCTGCACTTCATGTAAATGATCAATTTATGTGTATAACGTGTAGATAATAAAGATCAGATATGTTTTTAACTCTTTCCGCCCTGTGAGCACTAAAAGGGCTTTTTATTCAGGCACATGATGGGTTAAGTTAGGTTCATAATGGAGGCCGGCTGGTCCAATAGACAACTCCGAGAAATTCCTGGGTTTTTTCGACTTATTCGGATTCGTTCTGAGTTCCTAGATCCTCGGTCAGAGTGTCAGCCTTAGATTTTAGATCTAACCGCATACACATATCAGATAACAGATTGAAATTGAGAAATTTATATTATAAAACATAAATTTATTAATATATTTCATACATTTTTATAAAGAAATTTATGATATAGAATATTTTATGAAACATAAATAACGTTTTGCAATATATAATTCTATTATAGGGAGCATGAAATTTCAAAGCAAACGAATATAAAACCAAGCATCATAAAAAATAAATTGGTTTGGAATTGCTGAGAATATATTTTCAAGTTTGAAAAATGCAAAATAATCCATTTATATTCCTTAAATAGCTGTAGAATATATAGTAAGATGAATAAATATAAAAATGAACGTATACCATATAAAATATAGTAGTGTCGATTAAGAGTAATGTACTTTATGTACTGACATTAAACAACTATGTACTGTACAGTACATTCGTTCAAACAAAAAAAAAATCTAGCTTTAAAATAGATTAATTAATTTCAATAAAATTTTAATTAGTGTATTCTGCAATGAGTTTGAACTTTTTTAAATAAATAATTCTTAAACTATGATTGATTTGAGAAATAAATGAATATCGAAGATTTTAATCAGAAAAGTGATTACAGGAAATTTCACCAATGACAAAATAATACTAATGATATGATCATAATCAATCACGCTCATTTTTATTTATTTTCGTCCAATTAGATAAAGAATCGAATATTGATTTTATGAAGTAACCAAGCTAAAATTTTCTTTTTAACTCTTTCCAGCCTATGGGCAGTAAGAGGGCTTCTTTTTAGCTAGCGCATGGGTTCGGCTAGGTCCACAATGGATCAGCCTGGTTGTGAAGGGCGAGAGCCTACATACCTAATCGGACCATCCTCGAAAAATTCTTGAGGATTTTTCGATTCAGTCTGGATCAGATCCCGGTCCCCCAGACCTTGACTGTTTGGCCATCCGGCTATCTATCAAACTAAATTATTGATTCACCTGAAAATATTTAAAAAAGAAAAAAGTTTTTGTTGAAACTTCATTGCAACTATTTCTCAAAAGAGAAGTTCAAACTATATTTCATAATATAACGTGAGATGTACTATATGAAAGTAAATCAACTTTTTATGGTTTTTATGGATAAAATTTAAACAATAGACACTAAATTTTAACCCACTCTCATATTTGGCTTAGTATATTTATACATGTGCAGAATACTTATCAAATAAGAAAGTAAAAACGAAAAATGCCTGATTTAAAAAAATTTGAGAAAGATTTTCAAATTTCTTTGTAAAGAAAAATATTACTGAAAATGGATTTATTTTAAAAGTAATTATGGATATAAAGTTCCTATATGAAAAATATTTTAAAAAATCTCGATAAATTTTTATTTATTTTAATCATTTTAAATATTTATTTATATTAAAACCATAAAGATGAAAAGAAATACAAGATTTTTAAAAATAATTTTAAAATTTACTTATTTATATTTATAAAGATAGTGTTAGAATTCTTCATTTAATAAAAAAATTTAATTGTTAATCTCAGTTTTTATTTAATACTTTTATACTTACAAGATATTTTATATTATATCTTGTAAATATTTAAACGAATGAAAAAATTAACAATCAAATTATTGATAAAATAAATTTAACCTTAAAAATGTTTAAATTTCAAAAAGTAAAACTTTAAAATTATTTATAGACTATTGTAATAAAATAATATTAAAATACGTTAATTTGTTTTTATTTTTTAAAATTTTAATATATATTATTGTTGAATAATTGATTTTATCTAAAACGTAAATTAAGTACATGATTTTTAAATACATATTACATTTTCAGATTAAAATATTTATTTTTAAAAGCACAATTTAATATTATTAATTGGATGAATTTCTATTAATAGAACAGACAATGGATGTAAAATAATTTAATCTGAATTTTCTTTCCTATGATTTACAAAATGATACGTAATATTTTAGAATATATTTTATTTCTAATAAAACTGTAGTTTTAAAAAGTGAAATATAAATGTTTAGATATTTTTTCTATAAAAATTATTTTACATTTTATAGCGTTATTGTTTAAACAAAATTTTCCATAAACATAAAATAAATATGTGGAGAGTAGATATAGAATGCATATGACATTTAGAGAAAGCCTGCAACGGATAGATAATTCCACAGCTCGATCATTACTCTTATTAAGGCATTAAATAACATAGTTTGTTCGTAATTAATAAACTTATAAATGCAATTATTTTATATTTTCATTTTATCGCGTTTGTCTTGCGGTTAATTAAATAGTAATTTACAATTTATGAAACAAAGCTGTTTAATAATAAAATTAATTTTATATTAAAGTCATAATTTTTAAAATTTTACTTGTTAATATATAAACAATTTCTTTAGCTTAAACTAATTAAATATACATTATTAAAGAATTTTTAATATATACTTTGAGTGAGATTACTGTCCAGAAAAGATACTCCATTTTATTTCAATTATGACTAAAATATTTTAATAGGTGGCGCAAAGAACGCACTATGTTTAACATACAGCGCCACCATTCAAATATTTTAAATTTAAGTTTTAGTTTAGCTTACATTACAAACATTTTACGAATGTGTTTGCAGTGCCAGCTACAAAGTATTTAAACATATATAATATTACACACTTAATAACAATAAAGAGTGTATTTATTAAACACTTTATATAAAAACAATGAATGATAAAATAATTTTATTGAGTCTGTTGAGCTGTTATAATTTCTTATATAAGATAGTTTTAAGAAGAATAAAAAAAAATTCTTAATAGAGTTTTTAGACCAGAAATTATTTAAAATTCTATTAATAAAAATTAAATATTCAAAAATCAATTGTTTTTTATTTGTTTAAGGTATTTAATATCGCAAAATATTCAAAAATTCTTACTACTGAACATTATTTTTATGATCAATATATATACGCTAGGTCTATATATATATAGTTTATTTTTTTTTTCTTTGTATGTTTTAAGCAAGAACTTAAGTAATTCCTAGATTATAAGTCAATACAGTTTCTTCAGTTTAATCCCTCTGGAGATACAAACTAAATGGATTCTCTTGCTCTGCTTTTTAACCTTCTTAAGGTTTTGAGATATTTTTCAAATAAGATCTACATGTAAGTTAAAGTTTTAGTTTGAGAAATTTTGAGATTGTTTAGTTTTATAATCTATTTTCAGAATATTTATTTGTCAATCAAGAGTTTAGAAAGGAGAAAAATAGAAAATATCTCTGTATACTTAACAGAAAAGTTCTCTTATAAAAATATATAATTAATTTGAATATTTATGATACAGTTTTCAGACTAAATTTTAATATCATTTGAAGTAGATAATGAAGAAATGTGAAAGTAGTAATTAGAGTTATGTATAAGCCTACAGTGTGTTCCATAAGTCTTGAACCTTAGAAGTATATTGATCTTTGTTTATTTTTTACAGGTACTTTAAATCATGTCATTGGGTAAGAAGGAACGAATTCAAGTTCTTTTGATGGCAAGGAACCTCGGTTAGTGAGAAATGACCTAATAATTTAAATTAACAGGTGGCATTCAGCTGGCTGTATGTAATTAGTGGGAAGTCTGGATGCAGTCTGTCAATTTAAGTTTTTCGGCAACTTCGCGATGACTACGAATCTCCAGTATCAAAACAACTTGAATTTGTTCCTCCTTACTCAGCGCCAGGCTTTACCTGTAAAATAATAAGAAAAGTTCAACAACTAATGGTCGCAGACTTATGGAACAACCTGTATATCTCATAGTGTAATAACGTCCAATAATATTTAAATGGAAAGTGTAAAAATAATATTAGAGAGCTAAATGTTTGTAGTACGATTTCAAAATTCCATATTTTCTACACGGTTATGTAATAACCTTTAAACGTTGTCATCTCTTTCAGACTTGCTTTTTTATTATGCATAAAACATCTACAAACTTATTTATTTTATATTACAATAACCGACTTTTCGAAATTTGTTATCACTGATATTTTTACATTTTTTACTTTAAAATACTGTAAATTCAAATAAATGTTTTACATATTTTAAAGATTTAACAATCGGAAATTTATGAAAAGAATGTCTAATTTAATATCTAAATCTCATGTAATATTATTTTACAATTTTCTAACATTTATATTAATCAATTCTAAGCATTGCAGAATACTTTACGTCTAAAAATAAATTTAAATTTTCGTTTATTATATATAAAAACGGGCACTTATCTAAACACCACGCGGTAAACAAAAAATGCTCCACTTCAGAATAATTTATATTTGTGTCAGAAGACAAACAGTAGCCAATATTTTATATTCCTTCCATTATTTATTATTTTCTAACAAATTAATATTGACAAAGCACCCATATTTCCCACTTAACAAGCTTAGTCGGATGTTAGCATAACAATCCATTTAAAATGAAACTATTATCCCACTCGAAAGATATCATATATCAAAACCGTTTCCACAATGAAGAATATCTCCTTTAGCGCCTTACGTGTGTAATTGAAAACAAGATTACATTTAAAATAACATGGCTTCTAAATCAAATCGCATGTCATAAGAAAGTATAAGAAATCAGGCGAGTGAAGAACGATATTTCTATATACTCTATTACCTATGCAACTAGATGTGGTCGAGCCAAAAAAAAAAAAAAAAAAATAGTAGATATAGGCGAGGCGAAAATAAGGATATTGTCGTGCTTTGAGTTACTTTTTGCTGAAATACCTAAGGGACATTGTCTCTTGATCACATATTTCTATGGTTTCTACTTGTCGTCATGGTGACGGAAGAGGAAAAACTTGTCTCTGTCACGTGTGTCCTATCCTTAAACACAATAGAACGATGTATGTGATACCATTGCTTTTCTCATAATATTTCGATTAAATTGGGGATTTATTTGTCTGCTTTTATTAATATTGCAGATCATTACGTCTATGAAGAAAAAATTTTTGCTGAATAATTAAGTTAATAATGATAATATAAGAATTTTCCACGAAAACGAAATAATTTAATAATTTTTCATTTTAATAACTTATTCTTATATACTGATTATATAAATTTATAATTGCGAAAAAATAGATGAATATTTTATACATATTTCTGTAAAAACATTAATATTTTAAACTTAATATATTATAATTATTGTTTAAAAATTTTACTTCTTACTTTAACAATTGTTTTCAATTTTACTTCATATGAAGTAACATTTTTTAGATACTCATAGTAGAAAAAATATCAAAGCTCTGTGCACGATATACATATTAGATTTTTTACTATTTTAGTAAGAAAAGATGGATTTATGATGCTTCTTATTTATAAATAATGAAGTTGACTGTATTAAAATAATAAATTTTTATAATTTTTATAATTATGACATGTAACAAATTGTAAATAGCTATATTGAGTTTATCGCTTTTAAAGTTTAAAAATTTCACATGATTTTATGCTTTTATTAACGATACGAAAAGTTTAATAATTTTATTTTATTTTTTATTTTGAATCATCTATAATTAATTCGTTTATTTAATTTAAAAATTCTTTATTTTATAAAAATAAACCACAAAATATTTACTTTCTTTTTATTTATACTTTTTGCATATTTTAAGAAGTGCGTTAGAATACAATTGGAAAATAAAACCTAGAGACACTTTACTGATTAAAATTAACCATAAAAACTATTTATTAATTATTTAAGAAATGAATTAAATTAATGAAAGCGCTTCTGATTAATGAATTAGTGAATTTATAAATTAAATTCGCAGTTTTTTGAAAAAGAAATAATTACTCTTCAATGATTGAGCATTTTAATCTACGTGATTTCAATTATCAGTTCTGATTACTCAAATTAATTTCAATTATTGCAGCATTAACTTAAATAAACAGATAAATAGCACAGTGCAAAAAACGCCCATATTAATGGAAAAAATCAACTGTAATGACTTCGTAAGACTTCAATTGTATAAAAATTAATAATAATTGATTAGATCGATCTCATTAATTTATTGTGTGACTTAATCTTTTTTTAGGTGTTTTTAATCTGGGATTCATATACCTTAAGGATTTCAAAGTAGCTTTCAGGGAGTCTGTAAACCTGCATGGGAAAAAATTGCATCTTCATTTTTACCAACCTCTAACTGCAATTTAGCAATTTCTTCAGTTATGGATGTAGTATTTGCGGTATCTGTGATTATATCATCAGTAGAAATTACAGATGTATCCATAACATTTTAAAACATTATTCTAAAAAAAAACAGTTCGGCTTCTCTGAACTGCCAAAATAATCCACAAAAAATTAATAACCCTGATCTGAATCAAAGTTTAATGGTAAATCTGTTAGAATTTTTTTGTGTGTGTTTAAAAATTTTTAATTTCGGTGTTAAATACCTCGATTAAATATAAAAAGATATAATTGATGAAATAAATTTGAAGTTAATAAAATTTAAAAAGTTAATAATTTTATTATCTTTAGTATAAGCTTTTATACGTACAGAAAGAATATCGTTAACGATATACTTTATAAACAATAAATAAACTTAAAAAACACCTTAGCAGACTGACAATATATTCGAAATTTATGTAAAGCTTTTCATCACTCGAAATTCTTATAAATTATCTGAAAAAATTTTATTTGAAAATATAATTATAGAACTGTCTTTCCATATAAATAGAATATATTTATATGCACGATAAACCATTGATATAAACATTTTTAATGAGTATATAGATGGAAAAGTAAGCATTTTATAAAGCAGATACATGTCAGATATTTAAGGTAAACGATCAAAATAATTTTAACAATAATTGATTAAAATTATCCGAATGCTAAATGGTTGGAGTAAAGAACAGGCGGAGCTGACTCCATTTCACTACTTCAACCAATCATCGTTAAATTAACATTTTAAAACTTTTAGATTTTTCAGCCTCAATATTTATCTAACGAATAAGAGCTGCCTACATTTAAATGAATTTTTCTTACTGCGTTTCGTTTTTTTTTCCAATACTCTTCAATGTTATACTAATTAACAGCTCAATTTATAAATAAAATTTAGTTTTTTTTATATATTAAAGGTTTATATTATAATTACTATATTATAAATATTATATATTTTAGATACACTTGTCTATACAATTTTTGTAAAACAATAAAACTTAAATGTTAAAACTTCATTAAAAATTAATGAATAATAGTTTAATTATATTGTTATTATTTTCTTAATTATAGCCTATACTCCAATAAAAGACATCTTAACTAATATTTAATTAAATTTAAAAGTAAAGAAAATATTTTTTAAATGTAAAAAAACAATATAAGAATAAAAAGACTTAAATAGAATTTCATATAGTATTTATACAATTAATATTATCGAAAATGTAGATATGACACCCATCTAAACTATTTATATACTTTATATATTATATAAATGTGCAATTTTCGATGTCTGTCCATCACGTTCTATTTTTAAAAACTGTTCGTGGCATTGAAAGGATTATATTTTTTCACGTCTTACTTCTAAACTCTATTGAAAAGGTATTACGTTTTGAACGGATAGATTTTATTTAGAAAATATTCAAATTTGTTTTTATCTTAAAGAATCCGAGAAAAGCAAAAAAATAAATAATAAAATTCAATGCCTCATTATATATAAATATATAAAATTCCATGGACAAGCATTGTCTCTGAGAGACCAATCACAAGAAAAATCCACTTGAAATATGGGCGTGACGATCGTCTCTAAGGGCGAATAAGAATGCTATCTGATTATGATGTTCAATTTCGTATGAGAATTTCTCGCGATTGGTCCCGCGGCGAGGAAATCGTCTAGAGCGTTTTATTTATATAATGAGGCGTGGCATCTCTTCCCTGCTTTTTCGTACAAGAACCATGATTCACCTCGCATGTGTTTCAAGGTGAAGAGAGATTAAGTGGTTTATTTTAGTAAAATACACACATATATAGAATCTTATACTAAAATCCATAGAGGAATCATTCAATAGAAAGTTTCTGGGGTAAATTCATACAAAGGTTAAGAATTCTTTTGACATAAGAATTTTACTATGAATTTTTCATTTGAATGCAGAAAGTTGAAGCTTCCAAAAATATAAGAATTATTTTACTTTTTTAAGTTTTTATTTTTCTACTCCTTTAAAGCAACACTAAAATATATTACAAAAATTAATATTATTTCTATACGAAACGAATACAAGTTAGTTTAAATACTTCTATATGTCTATATACAATTTAATTTTAAAATTTATATATATATATAATAATATGTCTTTCTGATTTTTTGTTTTATTGGTTAAATGTACTGTAAAACAGTACTATATTGTAAAATTCATTATGCATGTATAATAAATAACACTCGCAATTTAAGTTAAATTCAACATAATTGTCCAAGAAATTTTGCTGCAATTTGAAAAAACTGAAGACCAATAAATTCCCACTGTCGTCCGTCCGTCTGTCCGTCCGTCGCCTGTCTATCCTTAATCTTGAGAACAGCGTTAGATAGTTGGTAAGTAGTTATTTGTGAGAAAGTTATATGAATTTATATTTTATAGCTTTTATTAGTGTTTGTTTTATAATAGTTTCTAGGAACTAAAAATGTATACTCTCTGCTATTTTATTTCGTCATCGTGATGTGCGATGTATAGAGAATAAAGTAAATAAATATTCCAATAAACAGAAGAAGCTTAATTGATTATTAAATTGTTAAAGATTTCTAAGTTAGTAATCGTCAAATTAAGTTTAAATATATTTATTGTCGTGTACAAGATGAAAATATATAAATATATATTTTGTTAATATAATAATGCAATGACATAGCAAATTTTTGACATCAAATTAATAAGATATTTGTTAGGATCTAATTTCTATTCATCAAAAAGAATGAAGAGCAATCTTTGCTGTTTATAATCATGTTAAAAGTATATATCAGCATTAATATTCACTCTGCATAATTAATAATCGCTTCTTTCTTTGATTTTTTTTTAAATTTAAAGCTTTAATCTATATGGTCCGCGTTAAAAATTAAATTAAAGCAGTTCAAAACTTGTAAAATTTAAATTTATACCTTAGAAATCTTCACACTTTTAAACATTTTAACGTTGTTTTATTTGTTCGATTAAACATGATATAGTAAAAGAAGAAATATGCACATTTCTTCTTAAAAACAAAAATTTTTAATTATAATTTTTAAAAATTTCAGCATTCAAATATAATTAAAATTTTATCTTAACTTATAATTTTAATTTTCTATTATTTTTATAAATTCAAAGTAACATAATCATGTTTCCGGTCTCTAATCTATATGAAAGAAGAACAAGATAAAATATCAGAATTATGGAATTTTTCCGTTGCTGTTTCATATCGCGGCAATGGGAAGATGGTAACAAATTTTTATAAATAATAATTAATTTTATCATCTATAATAACCGCATAAAATTATAATTTTGTATCTGATACGCCTACAACATGGGTTATATACATTAGAAAGGAATTTATCTTCTTGTTCTCTATCGCATCATTTCTGCAGAACAGTAATAGTGTGAGTGCGTATGATGTATGGAAACAAGTTTACGCAGTTCTCATAACTGAGTTTACATCTATAATGAAACACTAACCTCTCAAGAGATATCTGCCATAGCCACAAACAAGGTTACATCTCCAACTAATTCAATTATTTTCTCTAACTAACAAACCCTTGTATTTTCTATACAATTTTATTCTTGTCCTTCAATTTAATATTGTTAAAAGTATATATATATTTGAAATTTTAAAATATTTTTAGAATCAGAATTTATTTAATTTTTAAAGGCATTTATTTTGTTTCATCACTATTTTAAATAAATTAATTTTTATTTATACTTAAATTAAACAGTGATGAATTCAGTGCTATTTTTTACTAAAATTTTAAATAATTAAATGAATTTTATCGATGTATAATTGAAGAAAATTGTATATAATTCATATATAAAAAATTATAAGTGTTTGTTTCTTTACTCTACATCTTGTATAAAAATATCTCTAAGATTCTCCACTTTAAAATGTTATCATTCCATTCATACCACTTTTTATCGAATATTTTTATCAATTTTTTAAACAAATGCGGAACTGTTTTTCAACTGTTATAGCCATTTCTATATAAAAAAAAATATTTTCTTCCGTCTGCTGAAACCATCCATTTTTCATATTTATACAATGATCATAAAGGTAAAGTCCTTTCACTATCAAAAGTAAATATTTTTTAAAATAAGAAATTTTTATTTTAAAATATATTTCTAAGATTGAAAATTTTAGAAAATAAATACATTATGGTATAATTTTTCGTAAGTACTCAGTCGTATTGAGATTTAGAACATTAAAGTTCTCATACATATGGATGCTAATTATTATGTATTACATCTAAATATAAAAGTTAAATGTGAAAAATTTTTATGCACATATATTGGAATATGGATAAATAAATAATGCATTTAAAGATTATATTTTATTAATAAAATAATGTAAAAGATAAAAATTACTTCAAAAAAACTCTTATCTTAAAACCGATGGAGTCAGATAAAATCATTCTTTTTCTTATTTGTACTATATATGTTAGTACACGGAAAATTAATCTCCACTCTTTTCTGACGTACGGAGGCTAGAAATTTCACAGTATTCTAATTTGTTTACTTAAAAACAAATACGAATAAAATTAAAAATTGTAAGGCAAACAGGTAAATCTTGAGAGAGAAAAAATTTTTATTATTCATATTATATATTGCAAATGCATTTCGCCGTTAACGGCCTCCTCAATAAGGATTTTTTCAAAGAAACTTTGATGCAAGTCATCCAAATTATATTTTATATTTAACAATAAAAATTCTTATATAATATATGGGGCTTATATAGGTATTGTATGGATCTCTTTATTAAAAAACATTTTAAAATGAACTATTATTATTATTTTTTAGGGGGTAAAGCCCACTCAAATGTCTAGACTGAAGGATACAGGCGAGTGAGAAGATGAGAAACAGGATACGGAAGAAGAGAGAATGTCCCAGTAGAAAAAAGTACAAAAATAAATACAATATTTGTTAACAAATTATTAGAAAAACTTTTTGAAAAATTTTATATTAATTTCAATTCAGTTGCGATATTACTAAAATATCTGAAGAACTTGTTGGAGAAACCTTTAATATATATATATATGAAAAACAATACAGAATCTATATATTTTACCTGTAACATTAACATAAACTAAATCATTCCAAGTTAATATTTAAAAATCGATTATTTTCAATCAGTGTTGTTATTATTATTATATAATGTTTTTTATTCATTTGATAGAAATTACAGTTTTCTGCAGCAAGTTCTTCAGATATTAATGTTGCAACTAAATTAAAATAATTATTTTAAATGATTTTTTGTTGTTGTTTCTAATAGTTTATTAAAGGATATGTCTAACAAAGAAAGCTATAACTCAACATATATGAAAGTATATAGTTTTTTATATAGTGATTTTGAATATAGTGATTTATAATTTTCAATTACTGCTTGATATTACGTTTCGGAAATATTAAAGATCTCTGTTAAAACTAAATTTAAAGTGAAAAATTTGAGTTATATTCCTTAATTATTTCAATTAAATTTTAGACAACCGTATAAATATTTCTCTTTTATTTTTATATTTTAAAAGAAATTTTTACGTAACTTGCATGAAGATCAAATTCTTCGTTTTTTCTTCTTCAAGTAAAAATATTCCTCAAACAATTTAAAACTTAAGCCGCCGCGGATCAAAACATTAAAGCACATCACTCAAATTCTCAATTTAAAATAAGTTTCACAGAAATTTCTTGATTTTCATGAAACATAAAGCAAGAGAATAATATATAAAAAAGAAAAATTCTACTTTAGAACTTACCTTTATTGTAAGATTTTAACAAAGATGCGATACTTTTTGACTATTTTCTCTGGATTTAAAGATTATTTCCAGAAAGAAAAAAAAAATTGTGATGATTACAAAGCGTGGATTTATTCAATTTTTCGTACATAAAAAAGAAACTGAAATTTTATCACGAATTCTCAAATAGAACTTTTTTTTTTCATCTACAAGATTAATGTTGTTCGTTCAATTTTCATTTTCTCTTTTCTTCAATGCTTTAGGTTTTGTACAAGTTTTGATTCATCATGATTGATTTTTAAACTTCATTCCAGCAAATAAAACCCAAAAAAATTAAGTAAATGTGATTAACTAAATTTTACTCTGTATAAAGTAATTTAAATTCAAATCATTTTTTTTAATCATTATACGTAAAATCCAATATATATATATATTCATAATAATCAGTTTAAAACTAAAAATTTTGTAAATATTATTTTCATCTTGAAGTAAATATTTTCTATTTCTCTGGTGTGTTTTCTTAAAATTTGTAAATAATAAATACTTAAAATTTTTCTTATTTTTATTGAAAAAAACATCGATTACGTCAAAATATATGCTCATAAATGTAAGTTTATTAAGTCTTACTTTATTTTAATAATTACTTAAAATGTTGTTTCAATTTTAAAAATAAATATCTTAAAATTATATATTGAAATATTTTAATTAAAAAAATAATAAAGACAATTTTAATTATTTTTTTAAAATTTTTAATGAAATGTCAATACTAAATTTTTATAGAAATTATTTTTAAAATCCTCGTTTATTAAATACGTTACAATTAATTAAATTATAAAAATTAATTTACAAATTAAAAAATCAACCTTTTAAGAAAAAATTTAATTTTAAAAATTAAGTATAATGAGAATTAAATATTGTTTTAGCGTTTTATTATCTTAAAATTAACAAATTAACTTTAAAAAAAAAGCTCACATCAACGCAACTGATATATGTTATCAGCATCCTCTTGACAAAAATTAAGCTCCTAAACCTTTTAATTTTATATGAATTATATTTTACGGCTAGAATGTCCTCATTAATTACTTTTATGCCATTTAAACAAATTAATTTTGCTTAATTAACGTTAGAAAAATTTTTATTTAATAAAAAGTATAAACATATATACATATAAAATAGGATAAAAATAGATACAGGATACGGGTTTTCAGCATCCTCACAAGAGAAATTCATTCCAAAGTCGTTGCTTAGCAGATGCATCAAGTCTGAAACTTAATCAAGTTGTCACTTTACAATGATTCATAATAAATTTTAAATGAAATTTAAATGATGTTAAATTCCGATCAATGGATTCGAGAGATGCAATTATTTTCTATATTTTAATAATAAAGTAAATCAAACAAATATAGACTCGTTATTTACTTTTTATTGACAAAATTTATGTTTAATATATATAGAATCGATTAAACAATTGTTATTAACTATAATTTTTCTTATATTTTCAATTTTTATAAAAAGTATATCCTTCTCAATAAAAACATTTCCTTCCATTAATTAGGTTTCTCGTTACATTTTTTTGTACATTTTTTTTGTCGGAAATTAATCTCTTTGATGTTTTTTAATGTTTTCGTAAATTATCTTTGATTTTTAATGTTATTAACATTAGTTTTAATTCGTTACTTAATTATAGTTGTATCAAAATACGTTTTTCGACTGTTGAAATATGCATCATAACACTTTAAAAATTTATTTTTAAACACTCTTTAAAATATAAATTTCATGTTCTTATCACGGAACAACGTAGTTTAATATTAAAACCATTTTTAACACTAGTTTTATTCTGTTTTAACATTAGCAAACGTAGACCACTGCTATTTAAACATTAGAAAACATAAAGTTAAATCTAGTTAACGTTAAAATCAAATGATAATATTTTAAATGCAATTAAGCAATAATTTAAAATTAACTTTTACTTAAGTGTCTCGAGTTATATTCTCCATTTTCAATCGTTAAGATTATTTTAATACTAAACGAGCAAATATTTATTGTGAGATCATCACAATGCCAGGCTGCAATTTTTAATCATAATTTTAATTTATTTAATTTAAAATATATACTTTCTCCACCTCAAATTAGTAGTGGCTTGCCCCTGTACATGATACTTTTCCGTTAGCAATGGAGTCATGCCAGTCATCTATCTAACTCCTTTAAGAAAAAATATTTGAATTAAAATAACGTGATTTCTGGTTTGCATCGGAAGTTCATATATAGTTAACGGGACCTCCTGTCCATAAGATTTCCATATCTGGTTTCAGATTTCATCTATAAAACAGAAAGATAGACAGACGAACAGACGGACGACAGTGGGAATTTATAGGTTTACAATATCTTTTTCAAATTGCAGCCCAATGATAAGTTTTATCGTTAATTTGTATGTTTTATGTTAATTTTATTTATTAATTTACTCTGTTATACTGTATTTTAACCCTTTAAAAATACATTACTACTAATTTAACTTACGTTAAATTATTATTAAAGTATTTTTAAAGACGTTTGTATTAGTTAATGTGTTTTTATAACAATGCTGTACAATACATATTTTGATAATAATATAATCAAACCTTCGAACAATGGCCATTAACGAAAGCATAAAAAATGGCCGTTGATTGGAGGTTATTTTTTTTAATTTCATAAAAGAAACATTCCTGAAAAAATCACCGCCACTTAAAAGTGGCCGTTGTTGAGAGGTGGTCGTTATTGAAGGTTCGACTATATTAATTTCTAGTTATAATTTTTGCAATATTCTAACGTATATTTAAACATATTTAACATAAATTTATATTTAAGTTGAGTTTTTCACACGAATGATGTTTATCTTAATGTTCCATTTATAAAATTAAGATTTATTAACAGATTAACCACTGAGAAAATATTTATTTTAATTATTGTTAAAATAATATCGACCTAAAACGCCCAATTTACATTAAATGGCATTTAAAATATAACATTTAATTAATTCGGGTAATTAATTTGAGGAATTAATTTCCTATAATTGGGAATACAAATCAAACAATAAATTTTTGACCTGTCACATCTTATATGCACTTAATTATTAAATAGGATGCAATTTGTTATTATTTATTTATAAGACAGAAGTTAAATACTTAATCAGAAAACAATCAGATAAAGTAAGAATATTTGCATTGTCAATACTGTACTTTCATCTTTTCTTCATCATACAATAGAAAACTATCATAAAATAGGACTGTCGACGACGATGAAAAATCACTCTATACATATATCGATGTAAATTATGTTAGTGTAACATTGACATTCAAATCTATATTTTATATTGAATTCCCATTAATATGTTCACTATTTTCGTTAAAAAAGTCAGAGATAAGTTGGATCGAATGTTGCCAAGTCGTTAATATCTGTATTCTGGGAAGCAGATAAGCTGCTTGTTAAACTGGTTTCACTTAACTACTTAGAAAGATCATCACTTAAATTAGTTTATTTTCACTTCAATACATAATTAATCATAATTTTTTTTATTTTTTAAATTTAAAATTGGCATAATTTACAAAATAAAGCCATTTAAATATGTATAAAAGTAACCTGATCATCTCAGTACATAGCCCGTACTTAAAACACTTTAATAGTATATAAACTCATTTTAAAAGTTCTTAAAATTGAATTAAATATATTTTTATATTTTAATTTTTATTTAGAATTAAAATTAAATTTTTAAAAATGTTTACATATTCCGTTGATTAATATTTATAATTTAGTTCATAAGAGTAATTGGGGTAAGAAAATTCTTGTTTATGATTGTGTAGAATAATAATAAGTGCTGAATTAATTTCCATGATTGATAGTATCGAATTTTATAATTATTTAATAGCTGAGTGTTTCATTTTAACGATGTATTATGTAGAGGATAAGCTCAGTCAATTATTCACATAAATTATATAATGTGATCATTGCAATAATAACATATACGGACTCAGACAGACTCAGACTACAACCAGCATTAATGTATATTGAATCACATCGAAATTTAATGTAAACTTGCTGTTTAATTTTCTAAACAGTGATTCAAAGTTACTTCTAGTGTGTTAATTGTATATAGACCTACAAACTAGATAAAAGTTTAAACTAAGATGCTTAGAAAACTATTTAATGGAAGGATATGTTGAATTGTTGATGATTATAAACGAGATAAAATGAGAAAGTAAATAACATAAAAGGTTTTAATAAATAAAAATATAAAATTAAAAGAGTTATGAGATATTCAAGACAGTTTTTGCTTAGTCTACAAGACAAAGAGAAACAAAGAGATAACACAAGCCACGTCTTGAAATGATTTATGAACCCAATGATGTTGATGAAGATGATAATGCAATCACCTATTATCATCACTCATCAGAAATTTAATGCTCAATGACGTATATTTTTACAAAAATATTCCGTTAACATTATTAAATTTTCTTAATCATTGATAATTAAGATATTAATTTTATTTGAATCACGATATCAAAAAAACATATTAGGCAGTTTATTATTTTCTATATAAATAACAGAAAATTAATAAATATTTGTATATATAAAGAGAAAATAATTAAAAAATGTCTTCATGAATTGCTACATGGCTTAATAACAATACAAAAATTAATCTTGTGATGATGTTCAAGATTCAAGTCATTAACAAAACTTGTTTTTTGGCTTATGAACTACAATTAAACATGTTACTAATTAAAACTTTTATTAATTATATTATATATTAATCATTTTTTAGCATTTTATATCATTTTTTTTCTTTCAGACATTATCGTTTTTCTTTTGTTGGCTGCATTATATAATGTTCTTTACGTTTAAATTTAAATATAAAATGCGTTCATTTTAATTTATTTCATTAATAAATAAAATAAAAGATAATTAAGTTAACAATTTTTAATTCTTAAATTAGAATTTTTAAGAATTTGCGCATTCAAAAATGTGATAAAGTATTCAATTTAAGAATCTTGATAAGTTAAAATTTTTTTTAAAAAATTAAATAAAACTTTTAAAGATTTAAAAATGTCATTAAAGCATTTCTATACGTTCATATTTTTAATTTTTAATTTTATTTTAAACAAATTAAGTTATTCATTAACGTCGACATCTCGCGAAAATTACAACAACACGAAACTTAAACGATTAATTTAAACATAATTAACACTTTTTATTAATTACATTTAAATATGTTTATACCCAATTAGCAAAATATTCTATTAAATAATGTATAAATTATCAAATTATCGAAATTAAACATGTTAAAACAATTAAATACCTGGAATATCCGAGCTTTTCTCGACTGTAATCCCGGTTAACCGAAACAATCTAAATTTTTTTCTATTGCAGTACTTAATTTTAAAGCATCATTTAAGTTTTTATTATTTTTAATTTGCCAAGAAACCTCAGATAATGTCCCATCACATTCCGGATTATTGGGGAAAACCGAGATAAACTGGATAATCGCGGTTCTATTGCATTTGTTAATCTTCTAAACCTTTGCCTTTTATTTTTATAATAAAAAATGTAATAAAATTATATTGAAAATTATTTTAATGCAATGGAAAAGTCAAAAAATAGGAATTATACAGGAAAAAAATATTATTGATGACGTTAACGATTCCAGATCAATATTAAAATTAAATTTTTAGAAAAAAAAAGGAAAAAGTTTTCGAAAATATTTAAGAAATTCTCAACAGTCACTTACATTCTTCGAGTTTTTCTTTCGATCAATATAAGAAACAATTTTGTTAATAAAACAATTTGATTTCATTAATTTTAATTATTTTTTTAAAAAATAATCATAATAATAATCAATTTAAAGTAAACAGGATTTAAAAAACCGAATAACGATTAATTCGAGTTTTAAAAAAAGGTAAATTAATAGCTTAAAAATATGTAAAAAAACAATCACAATTTTGTTTATTTTTTAATTCTTATAACTAATACTTCATTTTTAAATAATTTTTTTAAAAAATCTTACCTATAATTTAAATAAATAAATTTTTATTGTCAAGGTTAAGTGTTTATAATTATAACTATAAATTTAATAGAGTAAAAATAATTTTAATGTTTTAATAAAATTAAAAATGCCAAATAATATTTAAATATATCAAAAAAATTATTTAAAGGAATCTTAGAAATTTGTTAATATTTATTTGGTTATAAAAATAAAATCTTATAAATATATTTAATGCCCACAATTTAGAAAAAAAAAATCAATATTTTCAGAAGAGAAAAATGCAAAACGTGCTTAAATATTATTTAAAATCATTTTTATAAAAGACTGACTTAAAACAATTTTAAGGGATACAGTAGAACCCTGATTATCCGGAATAAAGGATGACTGTTTTTGGATAATCCGGACACTCGATTTTCAGTATAAGAATAAAAACAAACAACGTTTTCGAACGTCTAAAATACGTTTAGCCCACCAGTGACGGGGTGAATAAAACCAGAATTATCAGGTGCGAACCCAAGATCAACTACCATTGTTCAAACCATAGAACACTGATATTTGGTCTTGGGTTCTCACCTGACTAACATGAAGTTTTCCAGGTTTTATTCACGTGCCTAACATCTAAATTGGATCAGTTTTCTATAGAAAGTCTTTCCGGGAGCCATCTTCCATTGGCAGATCGTTTATGGTTGCTTTACCTTATCCCATCACACCAACTCTAAATCTAAGGCATATTTGCTGTAATTATAGTACAGTACTGTACATATTTTAATTATGTTGAAAATAGTTCGATATCTCTGTCTGTACCTTTTGGTGATAATTCTGTTTTATACATTACGGAACATTTTGATCCTTCGATTGTACCGATATGGTGACATTAGGGTGTAAAAAAACTCTCAAGAATGTCACCACTCTCCAAAAACACGGGTTGTGCTGGGGCTTTAATTAGCTGTGGTTTTTTTTGTAAATTAAAAATACATTAAAAATAATTTAATTTTGCAAAACGATTTGACTTTTTAAGTATAGCAAAAAATAAAAAATACACGCCGTTTCGGTTAACCAGGATTACGGTTAAGCGAAGTTCGGATAAATTTTCCTTTTTATAACTCTGAATTTTTGAGGATTTTTTAAAAAAATGTTCAATAATCTTTAAGTAAAAATTCGAAATTCATCAACTTTTAAATTTTACGTATTTAAAATGAAAACTATCTAAATAATATTATATTAATATAAATTATATGTTTATATACGAACAATGAAGCGTCTCATCAATAGCTTTGTAAGTGGATTATTCAATAGACTGGTTAATAGATTTGGACAAAATGTGAGTCAATCAGATTAAAAGTGTAGCTTGAATGAAGAGTTCGTTAGTCGCATCTTTCTACCTGATAATGGCTTATTTATTAACTCACCTGGTTTAATACGCGAATAAAATTATGCCTCTCTCACACCTTAATCATTTTTCTCCATCTGTTGATGATTACTTCATCTCTGTCAACTCGTCAAGATTGCGAAGTATCGGCTCTCGTTATCATATAATATTTTTAAAAAAATTAAACTTTAACTAAATATAACTAAACTAAACATTTTTCTGTCTGTCACGCTCTATATTTTAAGAGTCATTCGACGTGGAAAATACGTTTAATCTCCTCGTGTAAAGGCGTTACCTCGAGGAGAAAGAATGGCAGCTACTGTAAGATTTACGCGACGCGCTACGACGTCGCGTCGCTTTTGAAACGAATATAAAAGAAACTAAATCATAATAAAACAAGAAAAATAAGATAAGAAGCTAATTATTAAACAAAATAAATCCTTTATTAAATGCGATTTTTAAATAATTTATTTTCATAGCTTTTCGCGCGCATCAATGTGAAAATATAAACTGTTTCAAGTATTATTGTTTACGAAAAGACTTTTAATAAAGCAATGTACCTTCTTCTATAATTGTCACAACTAGTATTCTCTTACACGACGCGTCCCATCGCGACTTAACCGTCGCATCGGTGCCACATCGTCGCGTCGCTTCCTCTTATATAAACTATTGCAACATTAAAAACATAAGAAAATAATAAAATCTATGTTACTAGATAAAATAATCACAAAAATAAGGTATAATTTCTTAATAATTTAATTTTATCGGCTTAAGTTTTTAAAATAGCAACATTTAATAAATGAAAAAAATGTATAACTTTAATAAGTTTAATATCTTAAAACTTAATTTTCATTAAATTTACTTCGAAACTTTTCATCTTCTTGAGGTTAAATTAACATCAATAAAATCGATTTATATTAACTGCTAGATTCCTGTCTTTATAAATAATAAGAAAAATTTATATTAAATTTATATTTTTTTATATCGATTTTTTACTCTTAAAAATCGTTAGAAGCTAAATTCATCAGAAAAATACTAAATTAGTTTCTAAAATAATTAAACTTTAAACTAATGAACAAATTTTATTAGTAAATAAGCATATTTTTAACCTTGAAAATAAACTATAAATTGACCTTGATTATAAAATTCGAATGTTAAAAATTAAAGTAAAATTTTAATTATTTAATCTTATTTCTTTAAATTTTTACCGCTTAAGTTTATTTTATTAAATCTATTCCTCATAGCTTCAAGAAATTAGCATTTCGAATTGACTTAAAAGTGGTTTTTAAGTACCTCTTAAGAATGAAGATAACAAAATTGAAAATTTATTATTATAATAAATATAATAAAACATAAATGTAAAAAGAATTTTTTTAAACATTTCTAATTTATTCGATAATGTTTTAAAATTTATATGGACACTTCCTTTAATTCTTTATTTTTTAGAAAAAATTCTTGAAGATATTTTGGATTATTTTTTAGTACTGAAATAGGATTTAAGATTTATAACAAACGCACGTTTTCATATGTAAATGGAATATTTTACAAGGTAAATAAATTAGAAATTCAACATTTTTCATCCGAATTCAGTTTCTTCAACGTTTTATATTCAAAGTAAAGAATTTTCATTGTCAATATTTTATATTGCCATAACAACATTATTATTGTCCTGTTATTGAATAAACTAGTTATTGTACTCTTTTATGTTAATAAAACCTGATTTTTAAAAGTCCATATTTTGAAAATGGATTCATTAAGTTTAATCTTTTTTATTATTATTATTTTTATTCGTTTTTTTTAAATTAAATTGACGTTAATTTAAACTTATTAAGATATAAATTAAATAAATATCAAACAACAGCAGTCGTTATTTTATTCAAAACAAAAAAAAACCGCTTTAAACTTTTTATTTTAAACAATTTAGTTGTGTTAAGCTTCACTGCTTAGCTTATACTCGTGCAGAGAAACATGATATACAGGGGTAGTTAGCGTTTACATTTTTTCAGATTTATCAACATTAATTAAATTCAACGTAAATTAAATTAATTAAAATTTTAATTAAATAAAAATTAAATTATAATATTTATAACTGGTACTTTAAACAAAAAGATTATGTAAAATAAATTGAAGTTTTCTTTTTAAACAGTTTAAACAATTGAATTTTTCGTATAGCAGTTGAATTTACTGTGAAAACTGATGTAGAAAACGTTTTACCCGATTTTTCAGTAAGCACTTTACTTCTACAGATAAGAGAGAATGATATATATATCGAAAAATAAGTCGTGAAATCATCAAATGCGATAATAATAGCGATTTCACTGGAACTTTCTACATAAGAATCTATGTTGGGTATGACGTGGGTGGGTGTGACGTCATATTGTTCATCACGAACCGATGTGCGCACACATCTAAGCTGGAAGTGTATAAGAGGGACGTTCTCACTCACTCACACACACTGCTATTCAACAGGCAACGACCCAATATCTCCACACCTTACGATATTTGGCGTCCGATTCTTGGGTAAGTCTCCGTTCTCTTTTTTTACAAACTCGAGAATTTTTAATGTTGCAACTAAAGTTTTATATGCAACAAATGCAAATCTCGAAAACATCTTAATTGAAATCTTTATTTTAAGAATTTAATATTTTTATTTTTTATTTTTTACTGATTAACGCTGTTTCATAACCCGTATTTTCTCATTAAAGTGTATTTATATATTAATGTAAGAAAATTCTGTAAAATATTGGTTTTATGATTTAAAATATGGAAAATTTTTTTATCGTGTTTTTAACTATTGTGCTTAAAAAACGCTTTAAAATCATTTTTTTAAACACGAGATGTAGAGTTACTTGATGCGGTTGGACGTCTTTAAATTTTATTAAGTTTTTCTGCGAAGAAAAACAAATTATCTAAGTTAGAAGTATATATATTACATTTAACTTGTTTGTTGACCCACTTATTTATCGCATCTTGTTGTCGAAACGTATCCATTTCTCGACATTTGCTTCAAAGTGTATGGCTAATCGGTCAATCATGACTCACTTCAAATTACCTCACAATTCAAACTCTGTGGCCATTCTTTCATGGCAAATAGCAGAAACAATGAGGACATTTTGCGAAAAAACAGAGTGATGGTGTTGTTTAGACGTTGTAACAGTCCATAAACTCGGTTTTACGAGATAGTTTAAACGAAAGTAGTCAGTTAAATTTTGGCATTTCCACGCCGACGATGAAAATGCTGAAAATAAAAAATAAACTCCCTACCAATACCACAAACTTCCTTCAACTTTTTATTTACTTATTTTTTCTTTTAAATCGAGCATTCTCGAAAGAATTCGTGTCTTTAATATCCTTAACATGACACATAGTCGGTGCGTTCTTGCTACGGTTCAACTTTTAACAACACTTTTTCAATTAGTTAGTGTTTTCTTGGACGTTTGCCAGGACATTTCAAATCATCTTTAATCATTTTATATTAATTTTAGCAATAGAAATTTAAAAAAATGATTTTAAAAATATTTCAAATATTCCTCTTATATCTAACAAATTAAAAACGGTTTCTACAGTTTCTAATGGTAAAATTTATTATTGAAATTCTAATTTCAATTCGAAACATTTTATCATTATCGCAAGAATTAAAAAACATTCTTGGAAGAAACGATATTTAATACTTATAAATTGATCAATTTTTATTCATAAAATGCAATTACTTTATTCATATCAAATTTGAAAACAATTTTCCTCAAAATTTTCTCGTCTCCTATCGTTAAACGAATGTCGAGTTTATTGTTTTGTGTGTAAGGATAACTTAGCTTTAATTAACACTTTCCTGCTGGGTGTCGTCCCTCTCCTCCACCTTGCATCTAAACTGTTATAGATCAGCTGGATATCTAATATCTTCCTGTTTTAATAACTTTTGGCTTTAAAACTCTCGACTAAAGAAAACTGCATGAGGTCTGCTTGATGTCTTGAGTGTTTCGAAAGTTGACTTTTCCCAATAGTCGAAACAATTAATGGAAATGTATCCCCCAAATAGTTCTTTTGTCTAACTAATCTTCAGTGCCGTCGAGAGGAGAAAGCTGGGGAGATTTCCCTGAATTTAGGGAAAATTTAGAGGCGCGTATCAGTTTCTATCCTATAAATTAATAAGGTAGAACCAATCAATGAGCAAAAGAGTCCTGCTCTTCCCTATACTAATATTTGGACGACCATACTAAAGTTGGTATCATTATTTAAATATTCTAAATTGTTTTGTTACCGAATATTACCGATACTGAATTAGTGTAATGTATACAAACTATTGATTAAATGTGAGAAAGGAAAAGTTTAATGTATAATGTGGCCGAAGGGTATCTTTAACTCTTTCCATATTCTTCTATCTTCAATTTGTATTATGACGTTAATGTTCGCCAAATCTCCTTTATCTTTACGGTTAATATTATGTAACTGAAACATTAAAATGATAGCTAATTAAAGAATTTAATGGTGATAAAAACAATGATTTATATTCCTTGTTAAAAGAAAAAATATAATAAATTAGCATACTCTAACGAAGAATATTCAGAATAGATCATTAATTACTTATTTCATAAAGTTCCTTAAGTAAACCTTTTTGATAAATAAATACATTTAAATAGTGCTTAAAAACTTAAAATAGTTTTATCTTATTTGAAGTATACATCGAGATGCAATAGTCATATATATAATGTTTAGTCAAGGAAGATGAGTAGAATTGATGGGAGGATAAGAGGATAAGCAGGATGAGAGATAGGAGAACAGACAGATAAGAACTGATTATGTTTGTTTGCATACTTCTATACGATTTTTTGAGACCAGAATTGATATTATACTAAACAAAATAAAATTTTCTAAAGCTTTTTCATCCCGAAATTGAGAACTTTTACGAACTAACTTAATAAATTAACATTACATATGATTAGTAAACTCAATACTACTTTATTGTATTTGTAAACTATCAAAAATTATAAGAAGCTACGAAAATTTGTCAAATTCGAACGATTTCTGATGGCTAAATATTTAAAATTATACGTTGTTTAGGCTTTTAGAATATTTATTTAATTATCTAGTATTAAAGTAACTAAACGTTTTATAGGAAAAGACATTTTAACTTATTAAGATTTTAAACTATGTTTTACATAAATAAAAAAATTCAGACGTGACATCATAACTAAGAAGTGGAATTGTTTGAATAAATATATATTAATAATAATTGGCAATTAAACAACATCAAAAATACAATAAAGAAACATCGAACGATAAGATTTAAAGCGCTTATAATTCTGCAGTTATAAAACTTTTTTATTATTTTTAGAAAAACTTTCTATAAAAAAAAATATTAACCGTAAAAACACAGACACATTAAGTCAGATTATTGCTAAAATTTTCCACGTTAACAATCACAAAACGACTTTTTCTAAACATCCGACTTGACATTTTATTGACAAGCTCATGTTGGATAGTGAAGCTAGTTTTTCAGATGCAATGTGGAAGATACGCTACGATCTTAATCTTTAGGAGATATTTCTTGCTCCGTATGAGTAACATACGGCCAGATTGATGAGTGGAATGACACGTTTTGACATTCGGAGAGGATCGTAAAACTTGGCATGAGGTTATCTCTGGGATGAAGATCTTATAGTTCGGTTCGATGATGATGAATTACGGCTTGGAATTCAATATGTTTAGTCTGCTTGGAAAAGTATCTACAATAAAACTGGGGAAGGATAGTTCGGATAGAATATATTCTTCAGAAAATTCTGATTTTCTTGAATTTTATATCAGTTTTATATACAGTAGTTATAAGCTTTTGTTTTGGTAGCACGCGTTCACTTCGGTTCATATTTAACATTAAAATTATATATTTCTAAACTATATTTGCTACTTTTTAATAAATTAAAGATATTTAAAAGGTGTTAAACTTAACAAAATTTAGTTATTTGTTATATATTATAGGTTTAAAACAGGGAAAAAGATGGTTTCCGTTAACTACATTCGAGTATCAGCGGCAGTTATCTGCGTTTTCCTGGTTTTTGGTGAAATCTGTTCAGCTGCACCTTCGTTGTATGCTGATTACGATAGTAAGTATCATCTCGTTCTTTCCTATTTTTAACTTTTAAGGCTTCATCCCAACTTTCTTTTAATGCTTAACTTCCGCTTAAGTTTTCGAGATTTTTCAAATTTCAATATTTTAAAAATAGATTTTTTTATGTTTTAATTCGTTAATTTTGTTCATTTATTATTGAGTTGCAATTTGAAGATTGTAGACCCATAAATTCTCACTGTCATCGGTCTGCCTGTCTGCCTTTCCTTAATCTCGAGAACGGAATTAGATAGTAAGGCGAGACCAGATATGAAAACCTTAGGGGCAGGAGGACCGATTAACTATATATAAATTTATAATGCATATTGGAAGCCATGTTATTTCAATTAAAACTTTTCCCCTGTAAGGTGTTAAATAGATGACCGGCACGACTCTATTGTTAAAGGAAGAGTATGATGTACAGGGGCAAGCCATAACTAATTTGAGATGGGAGCATATATTTTAAATTAAATAAATTAAAAATATAATTAAAAATTGCAGCCCGTCATTGTGAGGATGTCACAATAAATAATTCTCATTTTATTTTTAATATTTTTCAAATCTTCAACTTATTATTTTATATTTTTTGAATTTTAAATCCAATATTTGATAATTTAATCTTAAAAAAATCATTTTAAACTTTTCAAAATATATAAATTTTTAAAGAAAATATCGATTTAATTAATTTAAAAACAATTTTTTTAATGTGTTTTAATTTATTTAGGTAAATAAACGTTTTAACCATGTTAATTTTATAAAGTTTGTTATAAAAAAAGGCAATTTTCCTATAGTAATTATCGAGAATTTACGTAAAGTAAAACTTTACTTGGTGTTTATTTTCATTAAAATGGAAAGCGATTAACTAAATTAACTAAAATTTATCAAGATCCATTCAACAGAAAAAAATAACTAACTTTTTTCCTAAAGAATTTCGTTCGTCCCAGTGCTTAAACTAATTAGAAAAGATGAGAATGATGCTTTAATTGATACTTTAAAAACCAATATTATTAATTCTATTTTTTACAACTTTATATAACATAAAGTGAAGTTGTTAACATCTAAAAAACTTGAATAAACATGTTTTAACATCGTAAGAAACGTAAAACAATTGTTACTATTCTTAAAAATTTCTTTTTATTTTAATTATTATCCAATTAGAATATTTATACATTTACAAAAACAAATAATAAACTTTTAAAATATGTTAAATTATATATTTTTTAAATGATTTAGGTTTGTTTTGGAGGCTATGCGATACGACGTTACTCCACGTCGCGTAGCCTTTACAGAATAGGAACTGATAAATTTTTCCACTTGTTTCGAAGCAGTTTTTATTCTTATAAAGCATAAAAACTTATGAAAATTACCCGAGAATTAAACTTTCAAGCCACTGAAAATCCTCTAAATTTTTATATTTATAGAATTTAAAACATGATTTTTAAACATTCTAAATTAATCATGAAACTAAAAAGTATCAAACTACATCACTTAAACTTCTTTTATCAGAAGTTTAATAAAAGAAATGCTTAAATTCCAGAAATTCTGAGTATCAAAATTAAAAATAAATCACACAAAAGTGATTTTAAAGCTACTTAAAAAATAAAATTCGTGTAAAAATTACGTTAAAGTATACAAAACTTGAAATTGTTTTACGAGAAAAATGAATTAAAGGAATTTTAATAAACAGATCTCTCGTTGAAATAGCAAATAATTATCTAAAATTGCCCTTAATTTAAATGTTTGTAATACCTTACGACATAAATATGTCTTAATTATAAAATTTCCATTTGAAATATAATTTTAATTATGCAAATAAGACATTTTTAAAGATGGCGTACAAATGTAAGATGTTTAAATGAGTATAAATCCCTTCGTCAAATGATAATTAAAAGAATTGGAGTCATTGCGTACGAAAATACATGATAAATGTTACGTTAACAAGTTTATAAAGTTGATAAAGAATTAACAAAATATATGTATTTATCTTTAACCTTGATCACTAACTTATAACCATTAATGAAATGTAACGAAGATCGTGGTTGGGTCAAGCGAAAATGTTGTTGTTGTTTGTCTAGTCGTTAATCGTATCTAGTTTTAAATAATTTTGGCATACTTCATTGTCATCCACGTAATCATAATTATCTAAAAGTTGCTACTCGGCTTATAAACAATGATTTAACTAACTTATTCTGCGGTAAAGCAATTAACGCTTTCCAAGTACGTTTAAGGTCGCGTGTTTGTTTGAATTTCATCGTTTATACCTTTAAATTATCTATAAATTAATAATTCTATGGTTTTATAAGTGCTTAAATAAAAAATCTATTCTTTAATAAATTACAAGTTTTTGTTTTTAGTATTAAAATACATTGTTTCGTACAGTTTGAATGATTAACGCCTGTTTTTCTTTGCTTGTAAACACTTAAAAAATGCTTCTTAATCCTAAATTATGATGAAGAAGATAAAGATTTGATGTATTTTAACTGAAGAAAATCGAATCACGGATGAATTATTGAGAAATATATTATCTTAAAATCAGTTTATTTTTGGCAAAAATTCGATAAAAACTTAAACAATATTAAATTTCGTATTGTTCTTGATGCAATTTTGCGTGAACGTGATAAGGTTTCCCTCGATGTTATATTCTTATCAGAATATTCTCGTTTATTCTTTCTGTAATCACTCGGTATGAGTATGATTAAAATTCCTCCACAACAAAGAATCCGATAAGCTGTTATACATAAACGAAACAGCAACAAAAGAAAGTATTTTAGTAATTCAGATAATGCTGACTTTTATCGTAATGTAGATAATATTTAAAATAAGTAGTAACTAAACTAAAACGTTAATTTTTTTAGGGAAATTTCAACACGACTAAGAAGTAGATCAACAGTTGTGTATATTTAACTTGTATAATATTTTTAAGTTTTTAACTCATTTTCGGTCGAATTTCTGATTTTAAATGACAAAAACATTCTTTCGTTTCCGTAGATTCTTGACAGAAAATCTTATTTATAGAAGGTAAACAAGAGCATACTGGACTTAGAAGCTATAACGTATAATACGCAAATCTCTGATACAAGAGTTGCAATTTGGTGTAGATTTTCTGATAATTAAAACAAGAAAATAATCTAAAAAGTTGGAAAAAGTTAGCTATTTTAATTTTCTCCTTGTTAATGAAGAAATTAATAAGTTTCTGTTTCTATCTGGTAGTTATTAATGAGTAGTTGATGTGGGTCATACACTAACTATCAACACATCTTGATGACATCTAATGAAGTTTAACAAAGTTTTGTCTCGCCGGGGTACAAAATAAGGCAATTTCCTGTTGTCTACACTCGACTATACTCAAGATAAATGATACCAGATTGTGATAAATCGGCTCACATATCAAGATCAAGCGTCAATCGCAAATTGTGTATTGAGATATGTTAAAGCCCATAGCTCACGATTAAATTTTTAAAATATTTCTACAATATAAACTGCATATTGTTTTGACAGGTTTACTTAAATTTTAAAGCCTTTACAAAAAAAAATTTAATTAATTTTATAAGCAATAGTTCTGTCCACTTCTATAGAATGGAGATTGAAAATCGTTGAACAACTGTAATGATCTATTTTAAACACAACACGCTTCAATATAGCGTTGAAAATAAATAGATTCTCGGAAATTGTGAAAAAACCCCCATCGAAAAAATAGAAAAGAAGCTTTTTTAACAACAATTCGTCTATTGATTGCTATATTCTCTCGAGATAGCGTTAATGGACTTTTGTAAAGATGCACAACACTTCAGCAAAATCTTCAGATTTCCAGTTTTCGACTCAACGATTGTTTGAATCTTTGGTAAATACTTGGAATTCCCACATTGTAGACACTCACAGGATTCTTCTACCGCATCCATAAGCAATGAAGTTTGTGATGATAAAGCATTACGACGTCTTATATTCATTTGAATATTTGCAGATTGGAACTTCATGTTATTGAAGAGCCTTTCTACATCGTATAATATCCTTATCCACGCTTTATTTAATATAGTAAACAAATTTTATAACTTAATCTATATTATTTTAAAATCTGTTATATAAATAATTTATTAAAATCGTTATTATATAAATATATTTTATTTAATACCTTCTAAATAAATCTTTAAAAGAAATGAATTTAATTTCTTAAATTTCCGATATTTTTAAGTAAATAAAGTTTTAAAATGTTATAATATTTTACTTATAAAACCTCTTATAAAATCTATAAATTTATATAGAAAAAATGCGATTTTTAAATTATAAATGTATTAAAATTTCTGTTATAACAGTATAAATTTTTAAAATTCTAAATAGATTTACCTCAAATTTATTGATTTAAAAAAAAAATTATTTCTTATTACTTTACATGGATTTAATATTATCTTCAGCTAAATTTAATTAATTAACTTACACAGAAATTATTCAAGGCATATTCCACTAAACTAAATATTGTTATATACCTGAAATTTTAACTGTAAAATTTAATATGATTTATTCTAGGCTACATAAAAAGCCAATTTTCTATTCGAATTTTATAGGTGAGAATATTTAAGTGGCTTTAGTTAATGGCAACTGACACTATCTTAACAACTTCCATCGTTAAAATATTCATCGCCCCTCTTACCACACAACTAAAGTAAACAATTGGTGACAAAAATTATTCAAAACTTCACTATTTATTTATTTTTTAAATTGGAAATTGTGGTTTATTTTCGTTACTTTTATTAAAATTATTTTCTCTCGTTAAATCTCGTTAAATTTTAATTTTCTTATAGCTTAATTAAGTTCTCATCTACTGATGTTGGATTAAGTAGATGACATTTTCTAAAAGAATGACATTATATTGTATTGGATAACATTTTCTAGAGATGGATAGCGCATTATTCTTAAGTAGAACGTATTATCTTTATAAAATATTATAATTAAATGTGTTATGCACCGCTTCTATAGCGTAATTATGCTGCAGTTCTGAGTTCAGAGTGCTTCTATGGCATAATTATAAGGCCGTTGAAAGAGTAGAGAGCCCACCTTATTTAAATTTCCTGATAGAAGACATTTAGCTTATTATGGTCACGTTATTGTGAAACTCTAGAAAATACATCCTGGAATGCGTAAAGCTATCCATCTGTAGAAGTATGTTTCGATTTAACGTTGTATACTAACTTTTTCTATACTTCGGGATCTTCATTGTTGCCAGATCTTCGGGATCTTTACGAGTTGCTTCTGAAGAATGAGCCATTGCCCGTTCTATCACGGTATGGACACCAAATGGAGAGGAAAGGTGGACGATCTCCATCCCTCCGACTCAGATTCGGAAAGAAGAGCAGATCCAATTTGGGAAACGATGAGCTCTGGAGAAACAGCAGCTGCTCCTCCTTCAGATGCAGCAAACTGAAAGAATCTACTTATTCAAACAATTCTAATTGTTGTATCAATAATTATTATGGTCACGTGTATTTATGTAAAATTTGCCATATTTTGATTCTCTTTAGTTTTAAAATTGCTGCTTTATCATCCTTTAAAAGAGAAAAAATAAATAAATTTATTATTAAAAAAGAAATATGTCGATCTAAAACCTTAAAAATTACTTTGTAAATGATCTTAATTACAATTTTTAAAAATGCACGTATGATTTTTTTTCTACATTTAAATTAGAAAAAGCGCATTGTAGAATTTAAGATAAACTTTAGAAGGATATTCTGTATAAAAAGTCAAAATAAAGGAATAATGGTTAATGTTGCATTGTTTTCTTATTATTACTCCTTAAAACTTTATAAAATTAACTTTAAATAATTTTAATATATTTTAGAAAAAATTTTTTAAAATAAACACTTTTGTTGATCGTTTTTTTGAGTTGGAGGAAGGGAATGGGGTCCACATTCCCATCATATATCACTATAGTGCATTTATACAGACACATCACAATTAAACTCTACATTTGGTTATGTCTATCGAGTTTTTGAGTGGAGAGGATGGTGTGGAACCTCTGAAACAACATTAAATGCATTGTTATATATTAGGACTTATGTATGACCTCAAAGTTTCAGCCTTCTATCTTAATTAGAAGTGAATGAAATTTGAGTTGCATTTCAGAAGCAAGTTAAATAAAAGCGTTTTAAAAGTCCATAAATAAGTTCTTTAATTTAATATCAATACATAAAAATAATATAAATATTAATTATTTTCCTTAAATTTAACTAACTTTCTACGAAAATGCTAATAATTATCTTCTTTTAATTAATTCGCTTATAGAATCTGTATGATAGAAACTTTTTCTCCTATTATTCTATATCGGTAACTTTATTATCTTAATAAAATCTTATTAATTTATAAATTACTTGATTAAAAATCTCTCATAAATATCAAAAATTTATAAACTAAATTAAGAAAAAGTTTTTGCTTTTTTTTTAGAAAAAGTTTTCTTTAAAAAAATTGATTAAATTATTTAATTAAAGTAACTTAAACTGTATATAATTGTTCAGACTTGCGAATAAATTATGGTCACGTTATTACACAAAATAAGATAATTTAGCATCTCATAAATTAACAAACGTTAGAAAGATGTCATATATTAATCCGAATTATTGTATTTAAATATAGAATTATGCTTATGAGATTGTTTAATTTTTATTAAAAAGAAAAAAAATTTAAATTTTATTATATTTCTTGTCTGTTCTTAAACCAAGAGCAGTATATCGAGTGATAACTCAAACACAACACTACATGAAAGTCTCAAACACTGTATGAAGACACAGCCTATGTAACGTCAAGAAGAAAATAGCGTTCTATAAGCTATGACTTGAGCAACACTTCAACTAAGATGTAACATATCTAAACAAGAAATAAAACTTGCGCGTGATATATAATGTTGACTGAAAATAACTCCATTAAATTATACGTAACAGGCTTAAGCATAACTTGATCGCAAAGTAACACGTCAAACCTCGACTGTGTGGCACGTTATCTAGTGAATTCTCCGTCTAATATGAGATTTTTCTATTAAATTATTTCTCTAAATAAAAATATTGATATTATATTAGAAAATAATTCAAATAAAATTTGGATCGGATGACATTTTATGTTGATTTAATGCAGTTCTTTTACCAAAGGGGAGATGATTCCATAAAGGACTTTCTAGGAAAGCTGATCCCTATTAAGGTGCTGGACACGTGAAGAAAATCTGGGAAAGTTCACGTGACCTATCTGTTAATTAGGAGCGAACCGACGATCGTCAGTGTTTAGTTGTTTCATCCACTCGGACATTGGTAGGCCCCATAACTTATAATCATAATCTATAAAGTATCTCAATGTAAATAACGCGAACAATCGCTGTATAATCAGCTTAAATAACCTCTATATTTATAACTATATTTAAATATTAATAAATCAATAATTTTTTTTTTAAAAAAAATTTAATATTATTCAATATAAATCGAGTTATAAACTATTATTTATATATTATTTATTTAAAATATTTTAAACAATTGTTTTAACAATTAAAAAATCTTTTAAACGATTATTTTAAAACAATAAAACCTGTGTTAACCAGAATCACACGGTATCGAATTTGTTCTTGTTTTAGACAGTTTTAATGCATTGATTTATGTAATAAATTTTTAAATATAAACTCTAATAATTATATTTATTTTAAAATTAATTTAAATAAAAATTATAAACGCCATTAATTAATATATAACCATTATCATACAAATTTTTAATGATTAAACATATTATTATCGCTAAAATAACATTAATTTTTCGTATTTTTTAGAGTTTTGCGAAGTTTTTAAGAGATATTAATAAATTTAAATTATATTTAATAATAAATGTATGAAAGAAATTTTATTTTTTTAATTAAATTTTTCTTTTGGTTTATTTTATTTATTTTATTTTTATACTTTTTTCTCCTGCAACAATAAATATTTGCATTAAAGAATGATCGGATACAAAAGAAATTTATTAAAGAAATATAAAAATAAATTGCCGTAATGGAATTTAAATATTATTTTACTATTTTTAACAAAAAAGACATGACTTTTTCTTTATTTAAATAAATTTTATATTCAGTAAATATAAAGAAAAACACCTTTTACAATATATATATATATATATATATATGTTTATTCAATTTTATTTAAATAACTTTTAGTGCATCAATTCAAAACAGATTTTTTAAGCAATAAATGTATATATTTTTAGCCATAATTTAAATTTTTTAAGAATAATTTAACCTAAATTATATTCTTCCGGTTTATACATGCACTTAATACATTTAATATGTCAAATTAATAAAAATAGAATGTATTTTTGTGTTACGAGCTATTAAATTACATCTAATTCATCAGAATTCACATCTTAAACTACATTTCCGCACATTATAAGTAACAAATACATTATCAGGGATGCAGAACGTCTGTTATCAGAAGGTTCCCATGACAACTGAAAGTGTTCTCCTAGGAGATTATATCCTAGAAGACTTGTTTTTTTTTCTTAATGTTTATTCTCTCTCAAGATAGACCATGCTGTCGATTAGTAGAGATGTATTTCACTTTACTCTACTCACTCCCAAAGGGATCAGATAATAAAAATCCTGCTCAATAGAGGATACTCCTGGATGCTGAACAAATTTCGGTTTCCTTTAAAGTCCACATTCTTCGTTTGTATCTAAGTTTAAACTTATTCATCCGATAAATAAACAGAAAAATATATAATATATTATATTTTACAACAACAATTTTAAAGGAGTAAATAAAAATATAACTCAAAAATATATAACTTTATGTAAGAAAAAAAGGTTAAAAAAAGAAACAATAATAATAAAAAGGCGGAAATCAAGTAAATGAAGTTACAACATTGGATCAAATACAGTTTTATATCTTTTATGTAGAGAGATGACATATTTTTTATAGCTTTTATAGCTGTAAACAACAATGTTTGATCTTCCCATTCGAGCTACAACTAGATCCAATCTTATACAGGAAGTGGGTAGTACTTCCGCTACGAAACAAACCTTGCTTTTCTATCTCCTATTGCCAACTGTAATCTTTAGATAGTTCTAGATTTTTTCTTCTTTTCATTTTTTTTTTCTAGAAGCAAATATTTGTTTTCGTTCTTCGTAATCCATCAGAACAGGTGGAAAGGCGTGACGAAACACCTCACTTTTACAACTAGTAACACAATGTCTTAAATTTCTCTATATAAAAGCATCACTTTTGTTAATCGATCACAAAGCTTGTCTTTGAAATGGAAACAATAAAAGCTTACTTTAATGTTTACAAAATAAACATTAAAGGGTATTATTTTTCCTCTGCTTATTGTTGTTCCATATGAATTTTAAAGGCTTATATATTAAATATTACAATAAATTCATTTATAATTACTCAGTTTTCACAAAACTAATAAATAAATTTTATAGTCAAGCTATTTTTTTAGTGAATTTATATTCTGAAAGCAAGACTCGACTCTAAAATTTTGAGAATTGAATTTACGAAAAGAAATTTAATTTTATAAAATAATAAAAAAATGCTTGAATTTTATTAAAAAATTATAAAATTGGTATAAATTCTGTAGCTCAGTTTATGAACTAGATATTCATTTAAGGACTAAAACATATAAAATTTGAATTCTGAGGTCCTTACAGAAAATAAAAGTACAAAGTAGACCCTCGATTTAACGGACAAAATATCAATATTTCTGTCCTAAATGAAAAAAAAAACAGGCAGAACAGGCTAAAAGGTTATGTCAATGAGTATAAATTAATAAGTACAATTATAATTATAATGGCGGCGTATAATAATTATGATAATATTTTAATCAAGTTTTGCATTATAACTTCGTTATTAATATGTTTTAAAAGCACATTTGATTTAACGAACTTTCAGCAATAGTGAACACCCCTTACCACAAATCATTACTTTAATTCGAGGGCCTTACGTAATTCTAAAACTCTGTTTATTGAAAAATGTAAATAAAAATCAAAAATATGACTTTTCATTTAATAGAAAACCTAAGAATCCATTATATAAATGAATCCTGTGATATCAAACTACAGTTCGTAAGACATTTTATAACTTAGAAACTTTCTATGAGCGTTTTTATAATATATTCGTTGATATTTGAATCCAGACTACTCCCATCATATCGATTTTATATATAAAATTGATGTCAGAGTTACAGAATTAGGAGGATATATATTTGTTGTTC
Source organism: Centruroides vittatus (assembly GCF_030686945.1). NCBI lineage: Eukaryota > Metazoa > Arthropoda > Arachnida > Scorpiones > Buthidae > Centruroides > Centruroides vittatus. Next base: position 2,302,019 of record NW_027121909.1, on the reverse strand, counting down.
ATTTTCTTTCTTACAATAAAAGCCATATTAGTTTATATCTAAAGAGGGTTGCAGGTATAAATAAACAATCAGAATGATATCTTTCTTCGTATCTATTGATTAAATTATGTCTGTTATTGTCATACGGAGCTAAATCAAAGCTTTAACGTGTTCACTCGGGTATATTTCCGATCAGAAACCTCACAAACGACACTCAAAACGTGAGGAAACAATAAAGAATTGAGTTTTATTGTCAAACAGAAAATTAATATTATCCTTTTCATTGATTTTCGATTCGTTTTACAGGCTCTTCCCAAATTCCTTTTAGATTTAAAAGTTAAAATTTTAATTACTATCATAGTTAAAAATCGATTCGACTTAATTACTTCCGCAAATTATCCTATTATTAAAGCTATATTGATAAAGTAACAATCATTAAAAATATATTTATAAATTAATTTAAAATATATTTCTACCCTTTGAAACGGCATTAAAATTAATTTATATTATTTATATTTTAATTAAATTATTTTAAAACTTTATAATTAATTCTTTATTTATCATTTTCGGAGGAGAACAAATTTCTTATATATAACTGAACGTAGGTATTTTTTGTAAGATAAAATGCCAAAATCCTATAAAATATTTGACACTTTTTGAAAGAATTTTTTTGAAATTTTACATTTGTAAAGGATAAAATATTGCTCTTGAAATATATTCATCTTTCTAGAAAGTAGGACCATAGCTAGATAAATGTTGAATCGGAGTAGAAGGGTGAGTAGAAATGCTTCAAATATATGTTTTTAGCATTTTACTGATCATCGTTATGCTCCAACAACACGCATTCCATTCAAATTGTTGTTATCTACTACACTCCTAACAAAATGTTTCATGATAACGTGGAATTTATAAATTATATCTCATAAAATTTAAAGCATTTTTAATATTTACACATAAAGAATATAAACTTTAGTAAAAAATTACATGAATTTCTATTCATTAACTTATTTAATTTATATACAATATTATATTCTTTTTTCTAGAAACTCGTTTATTATTGAATAAATTTTATTTTATGTTCTGCATAATCCAAATATTGCTTTTATAAATCCTTTTATAGATGTAAACATTCTTAATCCTATACAACCGAAAGGTTTTAATAGATAATGGACGAATGTATTTCTTTATGATTTCAGACTACTTAACTTAAATCTAATGAAATACTTTCGTCAAATATTAAGATTTTTAAATCAATTAAGTAAATTATTGTATTCTCTTTCGTATTTTATATTACATTTCCTCGTTTATGCGTAAAAGGCTTGTTTTTGTCGTCATACTATTTTTATTGTATAAGAATAGCGATAATTCAGTTATTTAGATTTTGGCTTTATATAAAATTTTATTTCTTTAATTTATGCAAAACATATACCTTAATTCATTTCTATACAAGGCATTGTCAAGGATAAAAAAAATTAAAGTTTTTTGATAAATTTTCTATATTTATAGAATGCCCACACGTTCCGATATATCCGAGACAGTTCCAGATTTCTTTTGTTTTTAACCCTCAAAAATAGAATACAATTGTAAAAAGAACTATTTTATAGGTTCTCTAATCCAATACATCCTATAGATAAATATACAAGTCATTTTTTAAAAAAGTGATCTAAGTTTAGCCATTTTTAGACCCATTTTTCACTTTCTATTCCGGTTTCGGAGATAAACAATATTCTCACTCTATACATTTGGTAAAAAAAAACGTTTTCGTAATATGGAAAATTTTATACAAATATATTCATATTAATTTATTTGCCAATATATATATATATATAAGAAAATTTTAATAAAAACTGCGAGAAAACTTCTATTAAAGATTGCATGAGAAAATAAAATTAATTAGATTATTGACACACCCACTTTTCTACTTCTAACCAATCAACGCCTAAATATTTAATATTTGTTCAATTACTTTAAAAAAATGAATATTAGTTATTCTATATTTGACAAAGAACCACCTACGTTCATCAATGTTTTCTGCTGTCTTCTTATCATCTTTTTTAATTATTATTCGGAATAAAAGCAATTTTTGTTCTTAATAAATAACAAATAATCTGTAATTTAAAATATTTTATTATTCTGAAACTAAAATTTAATAATTTACAATTCCATTATCTGTAGTAAAGTACGTACTGTACAGTACATCTATTGAAGCCTCCGTTGCTATTGTCAACATTTTTGTACGCAACATGTTGATGGAAAGAATATTTTTATTACAATCGGCACTTAAATAAACAATAAAATTATCGAATTTTTTTAATATTAAAAAAATAATTAATATTTAAACAATTATATAATATAAATAAATATTTTAAAATGACTAATAATGAAACTATATGTGTTAGATTATTTTAAAGACATAAAATTACGTTTATAGAACGATGTTCTCAAAATTAGTGAGTAATAAATGTAAGGAAAATATTTGACATTTCTCTGGATAGAATTCTCTTAGGAATAGAAGCAGAGAGGCAATTTAGATAGCTGAAACATACTTGTAATTCTCTTGGAACGAACATATGCTTTCATACATGAGTAGGAACCACTATCTCTCACTCTTGTCGACAACTTGTTTACATTCATCAAGTATTCATCCTCTTATTTTTCTCTCCATAAGTACTATTATTCTATACACTTTCGGTCAACTTTATAACTTCCATACAAATATAGTTATTCATATTAAATGCAAGCAGTTCGGAGTAGGATCATCAAAAAAATTTTTAAAGTTTAATACTTCATAATTCAATAAAATATTTTAAAAGTTTCTTATACTCTATAGAATTTTAAAGATATTATTTAATAAAAACGTTTATTTTATGAATAAATATGATAAAATAAGCAAAATCTTTACACTTATGTATTGGTCTGTGCGGATTTTTCAAATATACGGTTTTGTTTTTTTCGTATAAATTAATATAATTTGTACATTTTAGTTTAATAAACATGTTACAAGTGTCTGTCCGTCACGTCCTATGTAATAACAATTTTTTTCTTAAATTTGTATTTATATTTTAACTTTAATTTACAATTGCATTTATTATTTTCACGTCATTATATAAGAAAAACGAAGAAGCTAGGCGCTAAGTCGCGAACGATATGCGACTCCGAATAGCAAACACCAAAGTTTAAGGTGATTTAATCTATTTTTCTGATAATTAACCGCGTATTCTTCATTTATATTCATATAAGTGCCTATATAAATATTTAAATGTATTAATTTTATCAAAAATAAACATTAAATTTCACAACATTAATTTACTTCATTAACATCATCGTTCTCTATAATCTGGCATAAATGATGAAAAATAAACAATATAAAATTAAATATTTTAAACATCTTAAATAACTATCATCATATAATTTTGTCTTTGATAGCGATGAAAAATTCATAGAAAATATTAAAATTCTTTGTTTTTTATCTGTTATTTATCGTTTTATGTGTAATCCTAAACTGCTATAAACACTGTACTTTATCTAACAAAAATGTAAAATCTACGGGTCTTTTTATGCAAAAATATATGGCTATAGGCCTAAATCTTTCTAACAGAAATATAAATTCATACAATTTAAACTAAAACAAAAATAAAAATATAAGATATATAGACCCTGGAGAACAAAAATATAAGTTTTATGAGATTTTTTTAAATTGGGATATGGATCCTGTGACCTTTATAAGCCTTTGTGAACAGAAATATATCTCCTATAGGGCCTATAACTTTTATTAAATGGGAATGAGTTTAATAACTTAAAAATATGTAAGAAAAATGGTTGTAAAATTAATTCCATCTATCGTTTCGTTTAACATTAATACACTCGTTAATTAATATAAACATGAAACGTGTTCATTAATTAAATCAACACACAATTTACGATGCATCAACAGAAAATGTTGAAGTTGAAATTAGTTAATTTTCTTCGATCAATTTCTATATCCTATGTAATATAAGATTTATGTTCAATAATTAAATATTAATTTTATACTTTTTTAAATATATATATATATTTTTTAATTTAACCGTTTTAAACTAATATAAAACTTTTCAATATATTGTAATTATTTATTTAAAATATTTTTAACTGATAAATTTCGTATAAAAAAACAACAACAAGTGAAATTGAATCCTTAAATAATTTACTTTGGAGAATTTTAAACAAAATGTCTGGCGATCAAATAGCTAAATTCTAGAATTTTTGGCCTTTTCTTTCGTGAATTAATAATGATTTCGCTTACCTATTCAATCAAATCTAATTTAATATCCATTATTTTTACTATACAATCAATTGATTTTTCTAAAGTGATAAGTTTAAAAAGTAAGGAAATTTGACAAGATTTAGATTAATTTATGGATTATGAGAAACATTCCTTCAGCTGATCCTCAAAGGAATTGAAGTCTTTGTCTCCAATGAGTCATCTTTACTTAAAATTATTTTTATTATTGATTTGTACGATCTTTTAAGGAAACATCAACATTTTTACTTAAAACTATTCTCTTGATAAATCATTTATCCTTTTAACTGTAACGATTCGCTCTTGATCGAAAGAGGTGAGAGAAAGAGAAAGTTGTCTTCGATGGGATTTCCGGGATTTTTAACGTCCGGAAAATCTCTTCTGCTCCGGAAACACGACCATAACAATAGGTTTTGTTCTCAACTTGTCGTTCAATCGTGATTAATTGTCGAAAGTATTAATTACTAGCATGGCGATGCAATTCATCACTCCGCATCCTCCATTCCTGTGGGAATGTAAAAAACTCGAGAAAATTATGTCATTTATGGTAATTACACATTCAATTCCTATCTAAAACCAAAATCTATATGTAACAAAACTATATTTAAAATAATTATAAGGTAAGTTTACTCATTAATTCATTAAAGTGAAGAAAATCGAGCATATTTTACCTTGCGTTACACGACCTCTCTACAAGTGATCTTTACTAAAGAAATTATTTTTAAGTTTATATAATTTAATAAATTTATAATAAAACATCATATTCTTTAAATACTAAACGGTTTCATAAATAATTTCCTTTGCAGTGAAACGAATTTCCGCTTATAAGATGTAAGCTTTCATCTTTAGGATCAACGACTTCAAAAGATGTTCAATTCATCATCTTGTTTCTTGTCTAGATATTTTCTGCACGTCTAGAAAAATAATTAAAATAAATAGACGGAAATATTAAAACAATAAGATTATTTATCAAAAATATTAATTTAAATTATAATTAATGAAAACATTAATCATAATTAATTTAGAAAAATAGTTGAAATCTTTTGAGAGAGAGTTTGTAGAAGTATGAATCTAATCTAAATGACATTAATGATATCAAAACAAAAATGAATTATCTTAATTACTTTTGTCGGATTTAATTTTGATAAAATAATGATGAATTTAAATAACTCTTTTTATTTTTAAAATCATTTTTAATTATATAATTTATCATATAGAGACTCAACCGGAAAAATATTATTTATGAATTAATAAATGATTATAATTAACATTTTTTAAAAACAATTACACAAAATATATATTATTAATTTTGTTCCATTTTTTAATTTTTAAAATATTTATTATAAGAAAACTTTACTTAGCTTGATTTTTACACATTTAATAAGTTCAGTGTGTATAATAAATTAACTGAATAAATTACAATAATCAAAATATTAAAATTTTAATAACAAATTAGGTTTATAAAGCTAAGAAAATTTAAAAATTAGATTTAAAAATATATTTTTTTTCTAACTTTCTAAAAAACAAAAATAAAAGTTAGGTATCGAAACTTGTAAAACATCAAAAATTAATAACAATGATTAATTTTTGATTATTTATTTTATGATATCGGACTGAAAAGTTTATAAACATCTAAAGAGATTTACATTCTTTACATATTTTCTTAAATTTTATCATTTGTTTTAGAAAGTCATAAAATTACTTCAGTAAAACCTATATAAACTGAAATCGCACCATACCGAATTTTTCCGTTCAGGTTAACTTAATTCGAGTTGTGTTTTAGACAGATTTTACTGTATATTCAGAAGCAGAAGTCAATAATCTCTTCTTCAGTTTTTAATGCATAGAAATCCTCCTAAATAAAGATGTCAACAGAGAGCGAAGATAAACTAATCACTATCGTTTATGTTTTGTTACATTTTCAACATTATTTTTCTCTTATAATCTGCAAATAAAACAATCGAAAGTTCATTATTTCTTATTTTTATATTTAATATTTTTCATTAGTCTAAACGCTAGTACAAATGACCTTTAACCTTTATTCTATCCATTAGCTTATTCATTGGCTCGAGCCTATTTATTTATCATGTAAAATTTTAAATTTGTCCTTTCGATAAAACAATCAAAATAGTATTTTATTATCATATATTCAGTATCAAAGGAACATCGTGACTGTAATGATAAGTAGTTTCAGTTTTCAGAAATCAACTATTAAAATTCTTACCCTCAAGATATATTAAGTTGTAAGCGGATGCTCGTACCATGAGACTACAATGCTTGGGGTCTTAATCTACGAGTCTTTAAATATTGATGGATTAATAATCATAAACACGACGGAAATAGCATCACTAGAGGCTAAAATTTTGCTAAAAATTATATTATTTGTATAAAATTTAACTAATAAAAAAAAAAAACATTTTTATTTTCCATCAAGACTGAAGCAAAATGGAATTGCTGAAGGTGTAAGAGTAAAATGCTAACACGGCTATCAGAAAGCGAAAATGTCATTTAGTTGTAGGAAGGAGTATAGAAGCATTACATTTATTAAAAGTTTGGAGTGATGAAGTAGACAGCAAACACACTTGATTCGTCTGAAGATTCGCATCTTGACCATCATTTGATATTTAGTTCTTGGCTTTTAATTACGAAAAGTAACTTTGAATTTCCGTTTTTGTAATTTTGTTTTTTACTATTTTATTTAATAATATTATAGTCTTTTCATTTATATCTGCGCATATCTGTTAACGAGCGATGGGAAAACGAATAAAATCATATCATGCAAATATAGGGGTAGCACTAAAAGTTACTTATTAAGATGACCTTTGACTTACCTCCTAAAAGGCATCTCTTTCGCATCATTTTGAATGTAGTATACATATTAATGTATACTAAATACTTTTACTTTATCTTGACAAGCTATTTTAACTGAGGGAATGTTGCCTAAAGACGTCTAAAGATGTCAATCTTAAATTGAAAATATGTCAACTTGCTAAAGTGAAATCTCTCAAACATTTCTCATATATGAATTTTAATATTTTTGATATAATTTAAACATTTATACACGCACGAATCACTAATTTTCGTAGAGAGCATAATAATATATTTATAATTTATTGTATTTTTTATATTTTTGTTTAGATTTGTAAGGCTATTAATTAAATATAATACAAATTTATAATAATATATAAATTTTAAAATATACAGTAGGCCTTCTATTTAACTGACTAATTGAGAAGGAATTGTTGTGTTCACTATTGTTGAAAGTCTGTTAAATCAAATGCATTTTAAAAGCATTTGATTTAACGGACATAATATAATAAAATATTAAATATGCTCACTGACTCAATGCCTACCAGAGGCCAATTAGATAAAACCATTAAACACTGGTCGTGGGTTCAGCCCTGACGAACAGGCTAGCTACGTAGAGTTTCCCGGTTTTTTCACGTTTCTAATACTTAAATATTGGTCAGTTCCCATAGAATATCATCCCTTTTGGCAATATCGCCATGTGTTGCGTCGTCGTATCACACTAAACCATTCACACAACATTTCAGAGGGCTCTATTAGCGAGTAAAAATATTCTAAAGTTTTCTTTTAGATACAGAATTTTTTATACGTTAAATTGAGGTCCATTAAATCGAGGGCCTACTGTATATAATTAAATTTTAACTTTACGTATTAAAGTAACTTTCACGTCTTTAACAGTAACTTTATTATCAGAATGTAAGACTTGTATAATTTACACATTAAACAATTATATATATCTATGTAAAATAAGTTATATTTAGTTTAATCTGCATAATAAATTAGAAAACAACAGCTTTTAAGCGATTCTTTTAACGACAATCAACATCCGAAAGAAAAATGTACACAGGATTGGTAACATGGGAAAAGACTTAATCCTATTTTCTCACCCAGATCAATGACTATTTTCTTTATTCTGTCCCATACTTCATTTAGTTTTCGGAAGGAGCTTTGTTACTATTTAAATGATTAAAGACTCTAATCACATTTTAAAATGACTTTTATAGCCATTAGCGGATAATGAAGAATTTCCATCAATGTTTAATTGATTTTACTTTTTGAATTCTGATTTATCCTAAATTTCTCTGACTTGATCGTCTCCAGCTAAAATTTTATTTAAAGCAATAATTTAAATGCTGGAAATTTTTAAATTGAATCAAAACTTAGTTTTCCTTTCTTTAATCACATTTAATGATGATCAAAGTATGTTTAAAACATTGCAAACACAGCCTTTTATGAGTAATTCTAATATTATTTTAATTATTTAAATGATAATATTATTTTTAATATATAAAACAAAGTAATTAAGTTATAAATAATTTATTTTTGTTTTGTTATTTTTATTAATATAGTAAGTAGAGAACGATTAAGTATAAAACAAAACATAATACAGCTAAATGAAATTAAAATTTAAATTATTATAAGCAATAAAAAGTTTCAATAATTATCTGACTACTTTTTTAAAAAATTGCATTTAACTATACTTAAATTAATCAATTTTAATTGTAATTAAAAAGATAAGTTTTAATGAAAATCAATCAAAATGAGAGAAATTTTAAAAGTTTCAGTTTCAATTATGAAAATTGTCTATTGTTAACATTTAATTACAATTTATTACAATAATTACAATTTAGAAAACTGATCTTTTTCAATTAAAATGTTTAATCAACATTATTATTTTTATGTGGTGAAATAATAATAAACATAAAAGGCACTATGTTAAACATAGAATTTTACATTTAATATAAGGACTATTTAAAACAAAAGTCAAGTAAGATAGAAATAATAAATAACTTGAAATTCGAAATAAAAACATATAATATACATCAAATAAAAGTTAATGAATTTAATGTTAAGATAATTTATCTTATGAAATTAATTAAATGGTTTTAATGACAAATAATATATATATTATTATTATTATTATTATTATTATTATTATGCAATTATTATTATTATTATTATTATTATTATTATTATTATATTATTATTATTATTATTATGCAATATAATATATATATTATATTGCATATAATATATATTTATATCTTATATCTTACTATAAAGTATATAACAGTATATGTTATTAAAATTATTGACTTGATATAGAAACTATTATTTGTCATTAAAACCATTTAATTAATCTCATAAGATAAATTATCTTAACATAAAATATATATATATATATAGTATATTATATTATTATACATATTATACTGTATACTCTCTGTGGTCAAATGCACTTTTCTAGATTCTTATTGTGGATCCTCCTTATACAATTTCTTTATATAAACTTTATACATACTGCTGTATTCACAGATATAATATTTTTGTAATTTTCTGACTATTAAATAGTTTAATATACACAGAGACTGTAAGTATAGCTTGTAACTTAAATTAGAACAGGCTCCTGAAATCTTATGGTAAGTTACATCCATAATTAGTCATAAAATATCACTAAAGTAACAGTGATATTTACTATAGAACATTGATAACTACAGTATTTTAATTATACATAATATAAATAAATGATGCGAGTCTCCAACAGGCATTCCAACAAAGGTTGCAGGCCTCGTGTATTTTTGATAGAAAATGAATGGCTCCTATCAAGACAAGATTTGGCCACTCCTACTATATATCAATACATAAAACTACTACACATTTTATATATAATTTATATTTTACATAAAATTAAAATAAATAAATTTGTATTATCTAAAATATTTTCTTATATTTTATCACTCATTGTAGAAATCATAAAAATAGTACCGTAAAACTTGTGTAAGTCAGAATTGCACCGTTTCATATAATTTAACTGCATATTCAGAGGAAGAGATGAAGAATCCTTTCTCAGTTTTTTAAAAATTTTATCATTAACAATATAGCATTTATTTACTTATTTTAATTTTACGTTCGCCACTATAAGATTTTAACTTTCGATTATACAAATATTTTGCAACGGAATACTTTACTTTTATACATAATTAAATTCAGATTAATAATTTATTATATGCTGATATAATAATTTAATCGGTTGCCATTTATTTACATTTAGATTCATTTTAATTTAAAATTTCTTTAGCTTTACGTGAACATTCCTAAATCTTTTACGTAAGACCCTAAAAATGCTTTAAGCTTCTATATGAATTTTAAAACCGTTTTAAAAACAAAGAATATTTCTTATCTACCAATTCAATTTCGATAAAAATATTTTTTAATATTTGTATTTCTGCAACTGTTGAGAATAAAATATTGAGTAAAATTTCACGAAAAAAATAATAACATCGCTTACATAAATCGCATTATCCCAAGCATTTATTTACAATTTAAAATCTCCGGCGGGAATTTTAAAAAAGATAAAGATTTAAATAAACCCAAATTTGTTTGTATGGTTATTATTTTTTTAAATAATACAATTAAAGTATTTTTAATTAGTAAAGTTATATGAGATGCTCTAAGACACGACCGTGTTACAATACCCACAGAATTTTGTTTCGGAAGACAAAAAATCAAAAAATCAAAAAATTTAGGCTACTGTACGATTTACATCAATAAAACGATAATTTAATTCATTATAATCGTGCTCCTTCAACATGCTTATGTTAACTTCTTCAATTTTCTTAAAAGTAAACATTAAACATGTATAAAAATCAAGCAAAGATTCTTTCTTATAAACATGGTCTTCTAAATAGTAGTTTCTGAATTGGAGAATTACGAAATAGAGTAGACAGTAGTACGTAAATGTAACGACTTATAAAATGAATTTACTTTTGCTATACAAATTGTTATTCGAATAAATAAAAGAAAAGACAGAATAAAGTAAATCTCGGCAGGATCAAATTCCGCTCCTATGTCCTCTCAATGCTGTAGTGTAGGCCTATAAACTTTTTCCAATGAGATAACAACTGTTTAAAAAAAAATTTCAGGAATAAAGTTATAGAAACTACAATTATATTTATTATATAAAAATTTAATAAATCATATAGAATTCTCTTTTGCAATTGTTTATTTCATTTCTTGAATATAATTTACAGCTTAAAAAATTTCAGATTAAATACAGTAATTTACATTCATAAATGTTCATTCTATAAATAGTAATAATTATATAAAAGCTCTAAAACTAATATTATAAATAAGTATAAATCCTAAAAAATAGCAAGATGCTATTATATCACCGTTCCCATTATATGGCGCCATCTGACGTTTAAAATTATAAATAAAATAGAAATTATATCGCTATATAATATCTTATATTACGTTAAATATTACAAAATTGGTTACTCTATTAGATAGAATTATTATCAATATATGTATAATATATTCTAATATGGAATTTCCAATACTAATCAATTTAAATTTATTAGCAATAATAGAAATACCGTAATAATCAATAAAATTTGAAATATTAAAAATACATTAAAAATGTGTTGTTATAATTATTCTAATGATATAATTGTCATTAAATCATAGTAATTAGAGGTACAGATTTGAGAAAAATTACTTCTTAAATTAACTTCAGGAAATATACAGTTAGGATTATAAATAATCCTATTAATTTTAATGGAATTATTTAAAATTTAAATGTAATTTAAGAATTAATTTTAAAGTACAGTCGAACTTCCAATAACGGCCACATCTAAACGGCAGCCATTTTTTTAACGTTGCGTACAGAATAACTTCCAAACTATGGCCACTTCCGAATAACAGCTATTTTTTATGTCCTCGTCATTAGCCGATTGTATTAAGAGGATATTGTTTGTAGAGTGATATAAAATAAGTAACTAGTTTTACATAAATTGAAAATTCATATTCAGTTAAAATTGTTGATTTATTATTATTATAGTAATTTCGGTGGAATGTTTCCTACGCGATTAATATCTGTATCTAGTGCTACACCGTACCAAAGTCAAGGTAATAGTTACAGAAAAAGCTGTTTCGATTATTTATTTATCTGTGTTTAAGCTTTTAGAATGGCAGTTTTCTGTAACGTGATGCAAGTGCTATTGTTAAAGCGTAACTTTTTCAGAGTTTTGTGTAATGTATGTTGTATGACGCCTGTATAAAAAAGGAACTAGTAGCATAATGCGTACCTTATTCATTCTCCACAGATGTTTTATTTCATGGGCGAGTTCTGAATATTTGCTAATTTTTTCCAGTATATATATTTTGTATTATAGGTGTTTGGTGCTGATTTAAATGTAAGTGATTTTGTTTTGTTTTTCGATTAATATAATGGTTTTGGGTGTGTATTTGTAATACGGTTCTTGGCCGCGTATGCAGTACTTTGATGTTGTATTGCATTCGTTTATGTACTATACAGTACAGTACCTGTAAGCAGTCAGCTGTATTAAAATCTTGCAACCCGATGCCCGATGCGTTTTGTTGTAAAGTTTCGTGAATAGGCGTCAGCAGAAAATTTTCCAAGTGAGCAAAGTTTAGAAACAAATAATTACATCAATAAATTTTTATTTAATTATTAAACTTTCGGTTTTTTCACGAATAGATTATAGAATACAGTATTCCATCAATACAAAAGTGTTCCATGGTCAAAGGTGTAAGGTTACACATTTTACTCAGTTTTACGATTATAATTTGTGGAATTTTTTGACTTAATCCCAGAAGGGTAAACAATTCTACGTTGGTCCCGTTTGCTCCCTTCTGCGGACGTCCATGGTTTCGTATTTGATGTGGCATTGTCTAAAAGTGTCGTCTGTGAGTGTTGTGCTTTTTGTAGTTTATTGTAACCTATTTTATAATAATTAAAAATATAAAAAACTTTTTAATAATAACATATCATAACAGATGGCGCTGCACACGCAATTTTAAATTAAGATCTATAAACTTTTTTAAATGTTGCTGAGAAAGTTAAGCAACTCTTTGCTGGATTTTTTTTTTTTTTTATGTGATTTCAACAATATTTACAGATTAAGACAGCTATAATGAGGTACTAACATTTTTTTACATACAGTATATTGAGGGTGCAGCAGGTAGAACGCATCAGTTCCTATAAGAATATGGAATAATCCTGAGGCAGACCTGGAACCGTCGCCAAAAACTTCAATCTGTTGTGATGGATTTTACAACGCTCTTAATTTCCTATTCTACTGCAGTCATGACAGCGTGTGAATTCTATTGGACCGACTGCAGAAGAATATGAATTAGCACTGGCTAATGCCTGTGCATTAGCCAGTGCTAATTTGTGGTGAAAAAGAGAAAATATGAGACTACTTAACAAGATTTTCACTTCTGTGCAACAATATGAACAGATGGAAGATAAACCTAATCACTTAAGAAGATTGGCTAGTTTACAATAAATAATAATATCTGTTAGAGCACATTAAATGTGAGTCTGATATTGCATAATAAATCTATAAATATCAGACTCCAATTTATTTCGAGAATCCCTATTCATTCTATAACAGTTAAGTAATTCTATTCAGTTTCAACAGCTGGCAGATTGTTGAAATATAAAAACAGGCCTAAAATACTAAAATATATAGTATTTTAGTATTTGTTTGGTGGCTGTCTTTGTGGTGGTCCTCGCTCATTATGAGGAAAATTTTGTAACAAAAAGAAATAAATATTAAGTATTTGAAGAATTTTAAGCCATATAGCATACACATTTAGTATCTAGTTAACATGTGTAGTATACATATGTTTAAAACAGTGTTTCCCAACCTTTTTTGTGCTATGCCCCACCTAAGCCTTTCTAAAATTCTTATGCCCCCCAATATATACGTTGAACTCTTTTCGAAGGTCTCTCGTTGTCGTGTTCATTGAAGTTTTTCTTGCACTTAATTGCCACACTGTTTTATTGTAACCACGATAAAACCCAATCCTTTCATCAAAGTCTTTTGCACTTTCCAGTCATTGCCAAACGTGACCTGGAACACCACAACTCGCATCTGCCCACCTCGAGGTCTGGGCAAAGAATGTCCTTTCTCCTCTTTCACCGGCCTCAGGGCCTTGTTCATCTCTTTGTTCTCAGTGGTTCCCAGAATTTGTTAATCCCATCCCAAGAGAAAAGGGTTATAAAGGGAAGTTCTAGAAGGAAAGGGAAACAAAGAACAAATAAAATTAAAACTAACTTAAATCAATATTTACAATAAATATGGCATACAGCAGCTATATGGTTAACTTAAACTCTGGATGAGTTCATTTTTGAATTGCCCCCTTAACAATCAAATTGCCCCTCTGTGGGGCATGGGCCCCACATTGGGAAACACTGGTTTTAAAGATGCGTGTAGGGGAGAGCGGAGCTAAAAGTTCCCGGGGTAAGTTGTTCCGATTGAAATAGCTCCACAAGGAAAAAATATATATATACAGTAGAGCGTCGATAAGTGGAACCAATTGGGGACTGGGGTCCTTCCAGTTAATGATTTGTTCCAGTTTCCGACTTTGTACGAAAAAATACATTAACCTGTCCGATGTTCAAATTTTTCTCCGTTGCGTATCGCTTCCTGTTGAATTTTTCTCCGTTGCGTGTCGCTTCGTGTTGAATTTTCGTCGATTTTAAGCCTAACGAAAATTTTTATAATAATCATCGAGGCTATCGTATCGTTAAAAATTATTTCTGCATTTTGTACAAACAAAATAAATATATTAAAGATATAAAAAACATGAAAATTATACTTTAGAAGTAAATTTAGTATCAAAAACATTCGATTTAGCACGACACAGTCCGACTGAAAATCGTTCCACTTTCCGGCCATTCCACTTACCGACGTTCCACTTATCGACGCTCTACTGTAATTAGTAAATATGTCATGAAATCGAACGTTTCTGCGCACCGACGGCAGCTATCTTAATCAGGCCAGTGACGTCCGGTACATTGGAAAGAGAGCCTGTACGTCGCTGAACCACATAAGTAAATATTTTCGTGTTTGATATTTTTGGTATATCTGGCGAATTTAAAGTAATTAGCGATTAGTTGTTTGGTATTTTTATTCAAAAATATATCGAGTATCTTGATATACTACGCTAAAACTGTATATGTCTCGTAACCTAATCTAGTAGTTGCTGTTTTGAACCCATGTGTTATCGGGGCTAGATGTTCCCTTCTTTGGGGGCATGTTGTGACCTTGGAACAACTTGCCCCAGTTCATCTGTACCGGTAATGCAGTAAAAATAATGCTTTTTTCCTTTTGCAGTATGCGGACTTATATTCGAAAAACAACACGGGGTTCTGTATCTCAGGAGTTGATGCAAAGAGCTGCAGATGCAGTTATTAAAGATGGTTAAAAAATAAAAACTGTTGCCAGAGAATTAGATATTTGTCATATGACGTTATATAGATTTGTAAAGAAGTTGAAATCTGGAGTAGAAAACGCTGCGATTGGCTACAAAAAAGTAAGATTGGTCTTTATTGAAGAACAGGAAAACAAGTTAGCAGAGTATTTGTTAAATGTAAGCTTTACTGACGAAAGACAAATCTTGGATCAGCCAGGGTCATCAGGAGTTGTAAATTTGCCTGCAACTTCTGGTGTTATACAAGAACTTGGAAAGGATGTTCCTTTCTCCCCTTTTCTTTAAGTAAAAGTTATAAATGTTGAAACATGAAAATGTTTTCTTTATAATAAATTTAAGAAAAACAACTAATTATTGATAAGATATTATTGATTAGTCTTTAAATACATACTTAGTTAAATAAATTATTGTTTTTTTTACATATTACACCTTCCATAGATCTTGTAACAACTTGCCCCACCCTGTTAACAACTAGCCCCGAACCGGGGTAAGTTGTTACTTTCCGACTTTAGGTATTGTATTATTAATTATAAAAAAACTTACAAAAAATCAACCCCAAAAACTGTATTTATAGCAAAGTTAGATATATTACTAAATTTTAATCTCTTAATACTTATGCTAGAATTATGTTTCCTTAACAAAATATAAGGTTGATTAAAAAACGGAACTTGTAGCCCCGCTCTCCCCTACTAGATAGCCAATAAATTCCCACTGTCGTTCGTTCGCTTGTCTATCCTTAATCTCAAGACTGGAGTTAGATAGATGAAATTCAAAACCAGTTATGGAAATCTTGGGGGAAGGAGGACTATATTAGAACTTCCGATACGAACTGAAAATCGCGTTATTTTAATTCGAAACTTCCCCTAAAAGCAGTTAAAGGACCGGCACAACTCTATTGTTAAAGGAAAAGTATGATGTACAGGGACAAGCAACTACTATTTTGAGGTGGAGAGCATATATTTTAAATTAAATACATTAAAAACATGAATAAAAATTGCAGCCCGGCAATGTGACGATGTCACAATAAATAATTTTATAATATCTTTCTATCAGTACTTTAAAAATTACTTTATACTGACATTTAAAAAGAGGCCAAATTTTAAGTTAAATATATTTTATATTAATATATTAATATATTTTAAATGTATAAAATATTTTATGGCATTGGTATATTTATAGCATTTTGTTTTGGGGTTAAATTGTTATGCAATGTTATTGCTTGTTTTTTAATATTTCATGTTAATTATATTGTATTATATATTTTTAAATATATTTTTATATCTACACAACATGTGTAATATATTATTTTTATATTGTATTTAATATTTTAAAATTTAATTATTTTCATTTTGTTTTTTATAATTTTATTTTCAATGTTGTCATTTAATTGTGCAATTTTTTGGAAAATATAATCACGCGGTTAAAAAATGTATTTTCGATTCGGTTTTTATAAATTTTGATAATTTCTGGTTATGTTACGTAAATCAGTGAAGGTTAACCAGTCGCCGATCTGCGTGCGTGTATCCCACGAACATCGTCGCCGCCCAATGATTAACAATTGGCCAATTTGATTATATATTGCAACTGCGCGCGAACATTTGCGTTTCCGTTTGCTACGACAGTTATGGTTAATTCATGGGAGGTACTGGCACAACGCCACATCTTGACGGCAGATCGAAGACGAATTAAAATTTTAGTCCGCGAAAGTAGTCCATGAAAGACGGTGATTCTCGTGCTTTGTAAGCTTTTAGCCGTCCTTACTAAGGTAGTTGATTTTTATCATTGTTTTGAGATATAGTTCCGGATTTTTTTACTTTAAAAAATTTTACCACATTTCGAGTCTTCAAAATTCCACATAGGCTGTATCTCGCCAAGAGTCCGATATGTAGAGGTATGGTTGGCCAACATGTAGAGATATAGTTCCTTTGGCATTTTCTCCTATAGTCCTATTTCTTTTTTCTATTGTAAGATAATGTAAATAAAGAATTACATTAATTATACAGGAATAGCCTATTCACTTTAGAAGATTCTCTTTGTTTTCTTTTCTAAATAGTTTCAACAAGATTCCAATCTTTATCCTCGATATCAGGCAAAGTAAAAAAAAAAAAAAAAAAAAAAAAAATTGGTAGTTTTAAGTAAATTGACCTTTGTTTGCAACCACTTTTCCATTATTTTTATATTAATTATTTTCGAATAGGTTCACAGCTGCCATTTCTCGATAAAGTTAAATCTGTTTATCGGAAATCTAAGCGTCTTTCGCCATCTTCTTAAATATATTCTGTTCGTTTCATTTAGATAATCTCAAAGCAGATGCATATCATGTTCTAGTGTTCGCTTCAAGTAAAAAATCGACTTTGCTGAAAGTCCTATTTCTGTCTGAAGACGAATGGAAGTTTACTCAGTGCAATTTCAGAAGGCATCATCTAATTCACATGAAAGATGGTTCTCCTTTCCACAGCAGGTGCAAAACATGCGAAAATGTTGTGGATCATAAAATTTATTTGAAAGAAAAAGAAAGATTTAAAAAAAAAAAAAACCTAAGACATGAGGGAAAAGATAACAGCAGCACTTGGTATTCACAAATCTTCTCGTCCCAAATACTGACTGGACTCGAGCTGTTGTTATGGTTTTTTACAATTGATTAGCTTACATTCAATATTACTGATCCGATAATTATAAGAATGTGATTATTACATAAACTAAACTAAATACGCGCGTGATAATTCACTAGTTATATGATTTTTTTGTCAAATTTGTAGCGGTTACTACAGGTAATATTTCTTGTCTGTAGGCACTGTTCTTAAGATGCATTGTTTATGGCGTGTTTAATTTACAAGAGTTTTATAGGAGTGAAGTTCTCTTTTTATGTTAACATTAAGTTTGGTCAGAATTTCTTATATTCGTTAGATAATATTAATTTCAAATGTTTTTGGTTAACATTCTCATCCAGGTTTTAGCGACATTTATATGTCGTATTTTTATCCTGTAGATAATGTTTTATGTTGGATAGATTTTATTTTCGAATTTGACTTCTGTTCGTAACAACAGTAAGAAAATACTCCAAAGAGCTGTACATTCTTACTGTACTTATGCTCTTTTAAAATATTACTAATAAATATTTACGTAATTTATTTGTAACCTGTGCTTTTTTGTAAGAAAAACTATCCATCAATACACAACAATATGAAACTGAAGCCAGCACCACAGAGGACCTGTAATTAAAGTCATCTAATGGAAATCCAATTGGCAATATTCTTATATAGATATTTATCAGCTACATTTCATTTACTACAGACCCAATATTTTTGGTCTGTAGTAAATTTACCAAAATTAAGTATATTCTAGATTCTATCCAGAAACTGATTATAACAATAAATCAAAATTAATTTGTAAGATTTTCAGTAAATATTTTTATATCTCATTGATGTGAAAAAAAAATGAAATAAATCACTAAAATTACACGTCCTGAAAGGATTTTGATCAATTATGTTTTTAAAGGTTTTCATTCTGATTTTGAATAATTTGCAAATTTTAATTTCATTAATTGCATATCCCGTTCGAAGAAAGTAAATGTTGTCTTTTATTTTCCCGGATTGTTGTGAATATACAGTAACACGGGAAAGTGTCGGAATCGTGTCAAATTTGAGCCTCCGAGCTTTTTCGAAATCTCAACGTTTTGAAACCCCTGGACCCAAAAAAGTTTAAAACACGGAAAATATTCCGTGTGTGTTTTGGCATCTATTCGTTTAATATCTCAGAATGGGATAATAATTAAGAAACGAAATTTGGCATGATAGCCTTTGTGTAAAGGATTAAATTTTGGTGATTAAACGTCAAGGAGGTTAGAGGTATAGAGAGTCATGTGTCATATCTCAGGTAGGTTCAGATTAATGAAGAATTTAGTCGTTATTAGCATTTTTATGGAACTCATTTTTAACCTCAAAATTAAACTTTTTGCTATTTCATAATAATTAATAATATAAAAGTTATTTTTAACAAAATCTCATAACTGATGGCGTTATAGACAATTTTAATTATTTTCTGATGCATAGTGTTTTTCGCCGGGAAAGTTACGCAACTTGTTGCTAGATTTTTTATTATTATTATAACTTTATTGAATTCGTTACTTTCTTAAGACGATTCTAATGAAAAGGGGCCGTCCATAAATTACGTAAGGTATTTTGGGGTGGATGGGGGTCAAGGATTTCTTACGATTTCTTACTCAGGGGTAGGGAGGTAATAGACTTCGTCTTACGTAATATACTTATTTTTATTTTTTGATCTCGTTGAGTGGTGGAGTTTTGAATTTGGCTTTAATTTGGCAGTTTCTATTAAGAACGCTCGTTGTACTAACGCCATCAAGTGTGACGTAATAGAATAATAACGCTAGCAGACACATTTTTTATCATGGGAGAAAGTAGTGGTTTCTCTCTCTCTTTTATATTAGAATAAGTGCACCACTCCTATGTCTTGTGTCAACTGCTTCGAAGTCGGGGAAAATTGAGTATTTTGACTCGCTATGTTTAAGTATTTTAAACATTTTAATTTTTATTGATTCTAATAAAACCGATTCCATTGTTTTATTTATTTTAATAATTTTTAAGGCTGCTGCGTGAGAGAGGGGTGTGAGTGTAGTCAAGTCAGTGTCCTTTGCAACTGACTTAGCCTCAAAGTCGGCTTTTTCATTTCCTAGTATGTCAGTATGGCCACGAACAAACAAAAGTTATCTTATTTACAAGGTTTTTAATATGATGCTGGATATATGAGATTTTATTGCTATTGTAATTGGGATTTAATAGAGCTTTTAGGACAGACTAAGAATCACTGTAAATGTTGATAGATAGAGTTTTGTTTGGTAGTGAAGTGACCCACTGAACAGCTTGGAAGACAGCATCTTCTTTAGCTTGATATGTGGGGGTATCTGTACTTTCTAACATATTTTGGGCAAAATATGTCAGTTTGGAGGAAGATACAGATACTTGAGCAGACATGAACATGGGGCTTTTGGATCCATCTGTGTAGATATTAATGTCTGCATGGCTATCCATGGAGGAAGCAGATGACACCAAATGTACCATAGGGATAACCTTGTTTACAGGGTGATGATCAGAGATAGGGTAATTGCAATATGGTAGCATTTGAACAGCCGTAGATAGGAGTAGAGCCTGTTGTTGAGCCTTGATGTTTTTAGTTCTGATGTAGTAGCTTAGAACCTTTTCTACAATACATAGTGGCAAAGGAAGGAGCTCTGCTAGTATCAGAGAGGCATTAGTAGAAACAGTTCTGCAGCACTTTGAAATCTGATGGCAAACTGTCTTTGAAGAGAGAGTGATTTACTTGCTACTGAATTTTTACTAGTTACATGACCCTAGTGTAAAGTATGAGGCTGCATAAAGTAGTATTGGTTGAATTGCCCCATTGAATAGAGTTTTACAAGCTTTATGATTTAGTCCCCCGGTGCACCTAGCATATTTTAGCAGCATTTAGCAGCATTTTCTTGGCCTTAGCCAAGATGTAACCAATATGGCAACGGAATGTGGTTTCTATTTTCTCTTGTTTTATTTTGTATGAAGTTTCTGTTTACACGTGCACTAGCTGGTCGATATGTCAAAGTTTTTTGCATCCTTTTGTGAAAATTAAAATTAATATAAAAATGAATATTATGATGTTGATTAATGATAATAATGAAAAGATTGTTAATAATTAAAAAATAAAGTTCTTAAAATAAATTGTTCATTCAAATTTTTATATTTTTAAATACGTTCACATAGTTTTTTTAATAAATAATAGTACATATTAATTAACTAATTAATAATTATATATTTTGGACGTAAGGTTTTTAGGGTTTTATTTAAAAAAATTATTTTTGTTAAAATCTTTCTATAAAATTATGCCTAAATATTACGTAAGATAGGGAAAGGGAGGGGAGAACATAGAAAATATTACGGTTTCTTACAAGGGTCGGTGAGGGTCTAGAATTGCCAAAATCGCCGTTACGTAATTTAATGGACGGCCCCAAATCACTGTTTTTAATATACTTTCGGTGTTAATTAATTTTCTTTTTTCTAATATTTTCCTATCTCAACCTCCCAATTCGATCATACTATCAAACACTCATCTTAATTTTGAAAATTTACATACGATTGTTAGATTTTATACCACTGTCGTTAAGTTAACATGAATTATTTTCAATTAGTATAAAAACTGAATGTCATACAAAGAGTAATGTATGGCATGAAAAGGCCTTAATTGCTGGTTTTTGTTTCGACCGTGCTAATGACATGGAAAAGAAGCTTGTATTTGGCTAAATTATAGCGGATTTTAATCACGTGCTAATAGCCAAGCACACAGTTGGCTAGCCTCCTATATATAAATCAGTGGCGTGCCGTGACATTTGATGACAGGGAAGCTGTGTTCCTGTAAGAAGCCGACTTCCAGGGGCAATCAGTTAATTGCGCGTCAGTGATGGTCTAGGGCAGTGGTTCTTAACCTTTTTATACTCGCGGTCCACCAAATATTTCATAATTTTTTGTGACCCCCATTTTTTAATAATAATTTATATTTGATTGAAATTTATCTATAATAAATTGATTTTTTTATTATTGCTTTATTTTTTATATAATAAATGTAAATCATAACTTTATTATTTCATTATCTATTTAAATAACATTCAAACTTCACAATTAAACATGAAAACTCATTAATTTTTAACAGAAAATAAAATAAGAAACATGTCGATAAATCGATCCAATGTCGATGCTAAAACTAAACTAAAACTAAAACGCCCACTTGTGGTAAGAATCTAAAACGCCCACTTGTGGTAAGAATTTTGCATATCTTTTGCAAAAATATTTAAATTTTCAAAGCCTACTATTTTTCCTAATTATTTTTAAAATTCCAAGCATTAATAGTTTCTTAAAATTGCTTTGGAATAAAAGAAGTAAATACTGCGGTGTAAGTAGCATATTTACATTTATTTCTTCTGTACTAACAAAGTTGTATATAGGAAGAAATACAAAATAAATAAATAAAAACTAAATAGGAAAACTTTATCTTTCTTATTTCACTTTTCAATACGATATTCGGATTATACATCAATTTTCTTTTTATTATATTCTGAAGGAAATTTTGCATAATTTGGCGGCCCCGGCAAACTTCTTATGGACCCCCAGGGACCGCGGCCCCCTGTTACGAATAACTGGTCTAGGGTCCATTCGTATTCATTTGTTCGATAAGCCAGTAAAAACTGTAGACTTCTCTAAATGTATTTTTAATATCACAATTACATTCTGAATCGCTAGCCACGATATAAGGGCTAAAATTAAAAATAAATTATAAAAACTTACTCGGTGAAATAAAATGTGCGATGGATATACATACCTGGTATAATGTATTGTTCGATTGTATTAATATACTTTTAAAGAAAATTATAATTAAAATATAGCTTTGTAAAGAAACGTACATAAAAATAACATAAAATATTCTTTACTTTTTAAATCTTAAAACAATCCACTTAGTCAAATATCTTGATACGAGTAGCTAATGGATGGAACTAGTGACGGTCCAGGTAGGTGTGTAGTGAGTGTGTGCGTGCCAAATCCCGAGGGTGCCGATACCGGTCAATGTCAAATGCCTCTTTTGTCGCATCACTAGTATATCTCAAAGGACGCCACAGGGCTGTTGTAAATTTTAAACGTTTCTCACCGTAGCTGTAAAAATCTAACTATGTTAAACTTAATAGTCATTCGTTTTCTAACTAATTCGTTTTAATACCAGGTGTACACGGAAATCAGTTTTCCACTGTACTGAGCGAGTGATTGGTTCTGTTAAGCTTTTGTTGAAGTAAAATTCTGGCTCTTTCAACAGGGTTTTATTTATGTCCCCATTCCCTAATCTCTTAATTATTTAGTCACTTCTTAAGTAGAAATAAGTCGAAACCAGTTACTTTGTACCTGAATATCTGTAGTCTTGGGAAAACAGTGGAAAGACAAATTTTTATGACAACGGATATATAAATCGTAAATTTAAGGAAAATAAATTCTAGAGCTTTTTTTTTGTACCATTGTATGTACTGTACGTCTCATTCATTAAATTTGGTTGTAAATGATGCTGCCAAAGTAACAGTTAATTTTTAACACTGTACTAGAATTGTACACGTTTTTTCTGCATCTCCTTACAGATGGGACGTACTAAATCGTAATATCACCGGTTTAACATTGAAATCCGTAAGTAATATAAGATGGGAGAGCGGAATAAATATATCAAATATTTTAATGGATTTTTTTAAACTCCTGTCAACTATACAGAACTATCATAAAAACGTGCCAGTAAACTCCTATCGGTTGGGTTGTTATAAATCTAGTCTAGGGTGGGCAACCCTTTTTATAACATGGGCCAGAATAAATTTTACGGTTTTTTCCGCGCCGTAGTAGTTAATTGACGCCTTCTTGTGACTCGTAATTTTTTTAGTCTGCAAATATGAAATAAATAAATAAAAAGTTAATTACTACATTTATTTCTCTTATCGTTTTCGAAAATTACAAAGAATTGGAAAAATAACTATTAATTAGTTATTTTTCCAATTTAATAATCTATTAAAGATCTCGCGGGCCGGATAGAAACTTTTCGCCAGCCGTAGCTGACCCGCGGGTTGCCCGCCGTTGATCTAGTCTGCTCGTGATTCACATAATCGGGCGAGGGTGGCCAGGGCCGGATTTTAGGCGATTGGAGCGATTGGTGCTAATCGGGCCCCGCGTTTGAAGGGGCCCCGCATCACGTCAAAATTTATATATTTAAAAATAGTACATGTTACAAAAATAAATATCTAGGTATATTATTATTATAAAAAACCCAACGTATTTCAATATGTAAATTAACAGTTAATTAATTTTGTTATCTAAAGTTTGAGGGGCCCCGCAAAAAAATTCAATCGGGCCTCGCACCTATTGGATCCGGCGCTGAGGGTGGCCGAATATCTAGCAGGCGGCTAACAGCCCACAACCGCTCCGGGATATAAAGTCGCGTACTCTTTACGCGTGTGTCGCTTCTACCAGCTAAACCGTGACGTTTGTGCTATGTAAAGCGCATGCGCCAATGCCTATAATCTGGCTGCTTGAAAGTTGACAGGCAGGCGGATAACAGCCCACAACCGCTCTGGGATATAAAGCTGTACTCTTTACGAGTGTGTCGCTTCTACCAGCTAAACCGGGTGAGGTTGGTGCACTGTAAACCGCATGTGCTAATGCCTATATAATCTGGCTGATTGGAGACTGACCCGGTTTCGACATTCCTTCCGCCACCGAATTATTCGAATATACAATAGCAATCTTATCGTTTTTTTCACATGTAGTATAGAAATTTGTAAAAGATACATAATGCAGTTATAATAAAATATTAATTTTAATTAATTCAAAGTACGTTAAAATATGAAAATTTATATTTTATAAAATTCAAGGGAAGGTCATTGAAAGGTGGAATCGGCGCTTCCATCGCTTCCAATGACGGCACGCCACTGATATAAATATACATACAGTAAAATCTGTGTAAAACGGAATCACACGGTATCGAATATTTTTTCCCGGTTTGGCAGGTTTCCGTTTTGAACAGGTTTTTTTTAACATGAAAAATCGCTGTTCTAAAGAATTTGTT
The DNA here is from genome assembly GCF_030686945.1 of Centruroides vittatus. Classification (NCBI taxonomy): domain Eukaryota; kingdom Metazoa; phylum Arthropoda; class Arachnida; order Scorpiones; family Buthidae; genus Centruroides; species Centruroides vittatus. The sequence goes on along the minus strand of NW_027121909.1, from coordinate 2,276,842 downwards.
CCGTTTAGATAGGTTTTTGTTTTATTTAAGTTACGTTTTGGACATGCTTTACGGTATATTGTAGATTGGCTCTAATGCTGACTATAATGTGGTGCCATCTATTGATAATATTCAAAATAATTCTTTTGAGAATAACTTTTTACTTATTTCTTTATCATAAACATTTTACCAAGATCCATAAAGTCCCTTTTACAGAAACTACTAATTTAAAAGCTTTAGTTGAATATCGTATTTGGTTGACAAGAAAAATGTCTTGATGTATTCGTTATTGCACGTTTGCTTACGATTTTTAAATGCTTTTTAAAGCTCCCAAACATAATCCGAATATAATACTTTCGGAAATAATTTCATTTGTAATTAAATTTTTCAAAACTAAATTATTAACGAATGACATCTGAGGGAAACAAATATTCAAATAATGATTATCGGTCTTGTGAAGTACGTAAAGAACTGCATTTACAGTAATAGATAAAAGCAAGAAAACTGATTACTAAGCTTATCAGATGTAATTATATTTTATAAATAATTTACGAAATTAAAAGGGAAAGAAATTAATTACTGATATAAGAATATTAGAAAAAATAAAATAAACTAGAAAACCGCTCAAGGGATCGAAAAGGAAATTGCAAAAATTGTAACTTTTCTGAAATACTTAATGAAATAGCAAAAACATCGCATTTTTGAATAAATACATATTACGCATTACACGTTTATTTCGAATCCTTTTATTTTTACCTTTGGAAAATATTTTAGGGTCCCAAAAAATTTCTTGCATCCGAGCCCTTTTATAGAAAAGGCCGGCCCTGTCTGAGGTAAGACTTGACTCGAAAAAATCCCCAGAAAGAGATGCAGCCAGTGTTTCTTTCGGAAAACATTCTCCGAAGATATTTTTCTGATCTAAATTAGAGAAAAATGCAAATTGGTCGGTCAATTTATATACAGTATATTATTATATTTATGTTCATATATATGTTGTTTATAAGTTATATACGTTTATAATCGTATATATATATATATATATATATATATATATATATTGTATGTTTACTTAGTTATATTGTTGTTTTTATGTATATACTGTATGTGTTTTTAGAAAAATGTTTATATGATGTTATACAAGGGAATATCGAGGATATATCCTCCTGGACCCTTCCTGGAAGAAACCCTTGGTGCTGCTGCTCCCTGCGCTTCCCCTCTAAATCCCCCTTCTAAACAGAGCACACAAGGCACACAGGTTATTAAGTAAGATTTCGCCTGTTTTCAACCCTCAAAAACAGAATAAAGTTTTAAATAAAATCATTAAATCATTTTATAGGTATTCAAATGCAGTACATAGGTGCAATATATAATACATGATCTAAGTTTAACCATTTTTAAACCCATTTTTTACTCAAACACTATCACGGTTTGGCAATAAACAATATCTTTACTCTAGTATTAATGAAGTAAAATAATTTTTAAAAAAAATTATTTCTAATAATACTTTTTATTATCAAACTATAGTATTATGACTAATAATTATGTTTGCATTAACATAGTTAATAGCCATAATATTGAAGCAAAAAAAAACAAAAATTTATACGATCTAGAAAAGTGTGACAATATATTTTACCTTAATTTAAATTAACAGGCAAACGACGAAATATTTTCTATGGAGGTGTATTAATTTGGAATCGTTTTACCAGTGTTATATTGCTAATTAGGAACATGAAGCACATATCTGAGGCTCCCGGATCTCGGGAGCTCCGAAAATAAAGACGAAAAGATATAAAATTATGTAGAGGGGCCTCAATCTTGTATGCCTAGGAATTCCGACATATCTTAATTCGTCACTTAAGCAAATTGCAGGATTAAAACAGTATTAATAATACTTTTGATGTGTATCAAATATTATCACGATAATTTTGTGATCCATGTTTCGTTACATTGCTTAGTGATTTATAATGCTCACAAAATTGCATCTTTATTTAACGTGTTTTGTTTAATTTCATTTGTTATGTTGTAATGGAAGCGGAAAAAAGCTTTTTTTCAATTTTGCAGCAAGGATTTTGCTGTATTCTTGCCTTTTAAATTATTTACGAAATTATATTGTATGTGTAATAATGATGATAAACTTAAAACTATAAAAGTTTAGTTTTGGAAACTGAGTGAAAATATTATATTGAAACTTACTGTAGATATCTATGACTTAACAACATTGTGCAGTTTCAGTTATAATTATTCCTTGACTTTATAACGAATTTAAAAATAAGGAAAACTCAAGTATGTCAGAAGAATTATGAATTAAAACTATTTGAAAAATAAAGTAATTTATTAATTAATATAAAATAATTTTACCAAAGTGTTTAATAAATTTTATTAAATGCTTTTATTTAACTTGTTTTGTACGTTCTCAAATCTTGCAACTCAAATTTCATCTACTTCTAATTAAGATGGAAGGTGGAACTTTAAGGATTTACTTAGATATGTCCTCCAAGTTTCACCTTCTGTCTTAATTAAATTGAAATAATTGAAATAAATATTGTAATCATCATTAAAATGCCTCACCCCAAAACCCCAAAAAACAAAACCAAATGTAGAATTTAATCATGATGTGTGTGTAAATGCGTTGTAATGATGCATACGGTGAAATTGGATTGAATTATATTGTTTAATGGCACAAGGTCTTCATGGGCTATACGGTGGTAGTGAGGTCACTCTACCATCTCTCACCCCAAACGCAAAAAACATGACCAATAAAGGTGTTTATTAAATTTTTTAAATATATTAAAATTATTAGATGATATATTTATAAGAATAGATATTGTTCACCTCTTCAAAATTTATTACTAAATTTTTTACTATATCTCAATAAAAACAATATTATTTTATCTGTAATTTATATAGTTTGTTGACAATGTGAAAATATATTTCTTCAATTTTAAAAGCTTGTTTTAGTTTCATTAACTCGTACTCCATGTTTTTAAATTTGTTTAATAATAATATGTCTTATCACACTTTATATATTTTTGCAATTGAATAATGTTGGAATTTTATTTTCTCGTATAAAATTCAGAAAAAATAAATTGCAAGTCTGTAAGAAAACTTTAATGATTAAAACGTCTCATGATCGATACACTTCGGTTTTATTACTTAAAGTGATAATTAAAATTATTACATATTCACTTTCTTTCACATTAAAGCTGGTGTATTATTTCATCACATTTATACTTAATCTACTTATATCAATGAATGAGGATAAAATAGGGTATTTTTCTTTAAATAAAGAGGGGAAAGAAATACATTGCTGGGATATAAACAGCAGATAGAACATCTTCACCGTCGGAATGATGGTTTCATCTCATTCTTTCCATTTTCATAAGGAAACTGGAAGTTAAAAAATTAAAAATTATCTATAAGAAAGTATTAAAATGCTCAAAAATAAACAATTAAAATTATTATTTTATTGCTTTAACAAATAATTTAAAGAATAATACGTTATAAATCAGCATTTAAATTACTTTTATTTTAAGAAACGATATGTAAAATCATTATTTAATGAATTTAAATTGAATAAATTAAAGCTTAAATTTTTCTATTATATTCTTGATCATGTCTTAAGAATAAAAGAAAGAAGCAGTAAAGTATTAATGAAATTCATTGCATTGGTCGAATTCAGAAAAATTAGTATAAATTTATAGTATAAGTCAATGCAACACATGGGCTATCTACTAAGGATGTGGGAAACTACGGGAAAATAATCCCTATTTAGGTATTAGACAGGAAGAAAATCCGGGAAATACAGGGCAGCCCATTGTGAGATGCGAACCCGCGACAAACTTCCAGTTTTCAGTGGTTTTATCAGTATCTGGTAGGCGAAAAATTGGTATAAATTTCAGCAATCGACGTACTACAATTGATTAAATCATTATGAATTATAATGTCAAACAAAATATATTAATAAATCTGAAAAACTGTTATTAATAAAGTGTATAAATTAAAACAAAAATAGCGAAATTACATATCCATTACTAGATTTAGACAAACAATCCCATATTTTATAAGTACTACATATGAACTAATAAATAAATAATAATATAAGAAAATTTTCTTGTTGATAACATTTTTATAACTATTTATACACTATGAGAATCATTCTATCGTATTAGAACTTAATATATATAATAAAATAATGTTTTTATTATAGATATAAAATACTTTTATTACATTTTTTATACTGCACCAAGGCCATGACTTGGAAAACAAGTTAAAAATGTGCACACATTTTTAAGATGTGCTGTTTTAAAATAGGATAAGTCGATCTTATATATTATCCAGCAAATTAATCTTACTGTCCTATATACTTTAAGCAATATTCCTTCGCTGTAAACAATTTTCAGAAAGAATAAATTTTATTTTCGTCATTTCTCGCTTGCTTTAATGACGTGACCAAAATATTGCCATAGTAAACATTTAAGCTTCATTAAATTTATATACTTACAAAGGATGTAGCCTGTTCTGTTACAAGTAATACATCCATTTTAAAATAATTTATTGATTATTTTTAAATTCACTACTTCAATAAACTTATAAAAGAAAAAAAAATTTTTTATTTAACGAATGCTAGAATAGTTTGAAAAAAAAAATTTTTAATTAAATAAAGATTTATTCTCTGTAAGAACATTCAGGGGAGAAGCCACTGGAGAAGTTTGTGGGTCGTTTCTCCTCCAATGTCGAGAATTCCACTGAATAGTCGGCGAAGTCACGCAACCGAAAGAAGAAAATAAATAAATAAAAATAATAACAACAATATATTTTTCCGAATTAAGAGAAATACAGAAGGATAAAGAAGGGTAAGGTGAATGGGGACAAGATGAGCCAATCTTCTTGACAGGACCAATACGTGGGCTTTTTATGGGATCCGGGAGTAGAGAGGGTCTCCTCTACTCCCTCTCTACTCCCTTCTAACAAATAAAACACGTAGAATGTTTCTTTATTAATAAAAAGAATTCATAAAGATTTTATTTTTGTTAGTAAAGATAACATTAATTTATAGGGGTAGTAACCATTACGGAGTTGTTAAGTTTTCTTCGCCTGGGGAAAACTTTCCAGCTCTCCTCTTTGAAGGTCCTGAGTGGCATTCGATGTGAACTGTCGGTATCAGACCTAAGTATCAGTCGCCAAAATCAACCTTCACTCCTAATGATAAATGTCTAAATACAGTCCTTTGAACATTAGTATAAAGATCAGAGAGATTGTTTTCATTATTATTCCCATGTGTTCACTTTAATTTCCACTTTACAGGCAATTTGAATTTAAAATGTTTCGACCTGTTGGTAAATATTTGAATACCTGTAAGCAATTTACATCTTCAATAAAGCGAATGATATAAAAATACTTCATTTAGATTGAATTCATTTTATATACGAGGAAGATAAAGAGAAAAAATAATCGATTATCCTAAAATGTAACAGGTTGTTTGCATTCTCACTAAACACATAAACCAAAATAAATAAGATAATGCAAGAAAACTTCGATCTTAATACAACTTAATGCCGTTTTTTATAGAATTATTTATAGAATAAAATAAGCAAATATTGTTAACTAAATTATAATTACAACAAAGAGAAAAGATAATCAAATTATTCAACATTAATAATTGAGTTAAGTTTACAAATTAAAAATATTTTTAACGAAGGGTTTACATATACAGAACATAAATGGGATAATCGGGAGCAGATTCAGTGGTCCAAAGTAATGACATTTGCTTATTATACTTACGGCCGGAAATATGTGCGAGCGGTAGAGGACTGCAAAGTTCTGCTTAGTGTGAAACTCCAATGCAATCAGAAAAATGTCTTGTGAGACGAATAGTCGTAGAAGTTAAAATATCTTCTAAATAGTTTCGGCAGAATATCATCAAGAGATGCGCGTTATATAACGTAGTCGCAGGCTGCCACTTCGAACACTTTCTGTAACATTGCACAGAGCACTAAAGCGTCAACACACAATAAATATCCAGCAATAAACAAACCCATTTTCCAACAAATGTGTATTTGTGATATGTCTTACTACCATAGGAATAACAGCATTAAGCAAAACTTCGTGGCCCTCTATCGCTCACATGACACCCAGCCTGTAGCTAGATGGGAGCCAGGGCACCTGTAGAAAATTGAAAACTATTGAGTTACTCTTGTGCCTTGTTCCAAATGACTAAGTTCTGCTTATATATCTATCCAAAAAAACTATAACGTTCAAAATTCGAATAATTTTTGCATTGATTTGTACGTACTCGACATTTATTTAATAGTATTATAATATATTTTAAGAATATTCTGGGAAAGGGCCTCAGACCCTTTTTCTCTGGGGTATGTGATTTCGAAATCCCGATAAAGTTATCCCACAATTTGCTAGAGATACTTCTGCTACAGTCGTTCTAGCTACCACCACGACACGTTTCCGGCCGTAATTATAATAAGCAAATATCATCATTTTGGACCACTGAACCTGTTCCCGATCTGCGTAACATCATCTCATTTACACCCTGTACATAAAGCTAAATTAAATGTTTATTATAAAATATATTTTTAAAATTATGATCAGAAATTTTCAATATTTTAGAGTTAAAGTTGAAAAATAATTCAACTGATTAAAATCATCTCCGAAAATTGTCTATTTCTATTATTCGGCACTTCTCTAACCGATTATAGAAAAGAACGTTTTTAAAATTTATATTTCATAATTCTTTTCTTTAATAACACGACCAAAAAAAAATTATATAATAAAGATTTAAGAGTCATAAAAGCACAAACGAGTAACTAGAAATGCGATAAACTAAATAAATGTAAAAATAATTCCGAAATAAAGTATTAAAAACATATAAGTGACGAAATTACTGTTATAGATTCCATAATTTTTTTAAATTACATTTATGGACAGAAGATATTCTTTTGTGTTCCAGAGATCTTTTTAATATATCCAATTAAGTTGATATGTAGAAGTTAAAAACACGGTAATAAAATAAAGATAGATGTAATTCTATCATAACAATAAATTTTGATGCGGTTGTTTCTCTGTTTTTATATTTTATTTCACTAGTAACCTGGATTGTTAAACAGAAAGAAAACGGTTTATTTTCAAATACTGCAACAAGGATTCTCTATATAATGAAGGTCACGTCCTAAACGTGTTTTACTATCAAGCTGTACTCTTAAACTTAAACTTACCTTTTATAAATTTGAAAAAGTTTTTATAGTTATAGAAAACTTAACATTAAAACAACAAAAAAATAAATAACACTTACCTTCGGAAACATGCTTTGGTATTTATCAGCGCTTCTTCCAAACCTTAAAAAAATGCATTATTTTAAAAACAATTTTCTATTTATATTAAAATATATAAAGTAATATTTAATAAAAACAAATTGAAATTATTCAGATATTTAGTTTGTCAATGGTTTTAAATACGCTTTTCTTACTTCGTTACGCCATTCTTTTTATGATAAAATCATTAAAAACCTAAACTAACATAAAATTTTTAAATGTTTCAGTTATTTTATGAATAAAATTGAATCAACAAAACTTTCCCTTATTAAAAAAAAAAACGTTTCTTTTAAGATTTTAATGCAAAAATGATCTTAGTTTAATGGATAATCGCTGTTATTACTAGTGGCTGTGAATACGTTTACTACGTTCAGTAACTACATGCTGCTGATATTATGGATCATAAAACGTTTCCGATATTTTTATACACTTAAATTATCGTAGAATTTTCCGTAAACTTTGTGGAATTTAATATAATATAGTTGTTTACTTTCTTTCCGGTCATTCCTATGATATATATTTATTTTACAGAAGACATTGGGCGTTGATCCATACTTAAACACGTATCTGAAAATTGAGTATTAATGAAACGGTTTACGAGATTTTACACAAAATTGGAAAGGAGTATTTTTTGTTGAGGGATTACGATACTTTATATTATAGTCGGAGAAGAAAGCGACATTTTGTATCCTCGCACGCCAACATCGCATCTAAACGAGTTACACACGTCAACAAGGAATAACCAAATCGCTCTGGGACACCAGGAATGACAACTTGTTGACATTTCAAGCGATTTATCGCCATTCAATCTGTCCCCGGAGAAGATACAATTTTCATTGGTAGCGACAAATTGACATTAGAAGCGGAGTGACAGATGATCTTTCGACAATATAAATTTTCTTTCGGGATTCCTTAATCCAGAAAGATATTTTTAACTCTGTCTTATAAGTTTTAAGTCTCTTTTCTTCATATTTCTTAAACATGAGCATAGATCCATATTGGACAGAGAGGGCATAAGTTATCCCCAATATTTTTGTACTGGCAAACTGTCCCTCTCCCAGCGTATTTTTACCTTATACCATATTACAAAAATTAGAATTGGAAACAGTACTGTACATCTCATTTTTTATATTCACTCAAAACCCGACAATGAGAAGTGTTTCTTACTCGTTGTCGTTGGTCTGTCTCCCTCAATATATATATATATAAACTTTAATTTTAAGGTATAAAAATATAAAATTGACTCGGAATTGCAAAAATTACTTATTTTCTAGAGTGTTTATTTGTTGATTAAACTAAATAATGTGAGAACACAACGCAAAGTGTTTACTTTATACTATAAAAGTTTAATCCGAGAATTTCACGTCAAAACTTTAATTCTAAATAATAGCTTGTTTTAAAAAGAAAAAAAAAATCAAATTTAAACGAATAAATATATTTCAGAATTTAAATTTTTTAAACATTTGATATAAATATTTTTTTAAATTTTTTAACTAAAATAATACTAGTTACTTGTTTCTATCGTTACAAAAAAGGTTAAATTTTGGCAAAATAAATTTCTTTTTAATAAATTAAAAACTTAATATAATATTTTAAATAATATTACAAAAATGATTAAATATTAATAAGTTACATCGTAAAAAAATGTTTATCTTATCATTAAAAATTGTAGGGGGAAAATCAAGCTAAAAATTTCATTATTATTTTTTTTTAGACTAATCGTTTAATTGTGCTTCACTTTACATTTTTAAACTTCCGAAAAGTTTGGCATACTATAAAACTTGTCAAAGTTTTCCATCGAATAACCTATGTAGCTTCTTATGTAACCTGTGCAAAATTTTATTTTTGACTTTTTTTTTCTTTTGGAAACATAAAAAACAAATACGATAAAAATGATCGGGCTTTATTCTAAGGCTTCCTTTGTCCTGAGCCCTATGTCTGTGCACCTCTTGTACCTGACTAGTTAAGGCATTAACCTGATGTATAATAACTTTACATTCTCAAATTATATCTTTCATACGATTCCTATGCTCGTCAGAAGCGTTTATCTGGTATAAGAACAGTTCTTAATTTCAAAAAACAATATCCGATTTTAAAAAACTCACAAAAAATCAGATGTTTTCTTATAAAGTGAGATTTCTTTTTACTCGTAGTGAAAAACTTTTTAAATGATATTTTCGCTATAGAAATTATCTTTATAACCAAATACAGATTTTATTATTTTTTTTAAACCTATCGCAGTAATAATATAATGTTTGTGAAGATCGATTTTTTTGTTTAATTTAATTGTTTTTTGTTTAATGATTAAAGTTTGGAAAAGACTTGACTTTTATGTACATAAAACTACCTTCTTAGCAATGATAAGATGATATGTAGTAAAAATATACAAATTTGTTTATTTTAATCATTAAATTTTAACGATGAAAAATGACATGGTATACTTTCAAACTTTACTTTTTTTAATTAAAGAAACTAATATTAAACTCAAATTTTCCTTCATTTTTTAAACAATTTCATTAAATACTTTATTGTTTTAATAACTTTTCTACGGTGTTTGCTTTTTTTTATCGCGTGTCTCTTCAGTATTAAAATACAACGCAACGTTTCCGATGTTGCGTCGCGAGTATTTTACTATTTAAGAGCTTAAAACTCTTACATAGAACCGAAAATACTTTTTTAATATCTATAATACAATTTGCTGAATTAAATAATTTAGAAAACAATATTTTGCGTTGTCAGGAAAATAATTTAAGATATAGCAATATATTTTTTAATATTTTTAAAATGTTTACTAAATATAATAATCATCATTTTAAATTAATACGATTTAGTTTTGTTAAATTTGAGCGTAGAGCATTGCGTCGCTTACACTATATCAATGGCTGCTGTAATAAAATGGATATTATTTATATAATGCAAATTTTAAAAATAAGCTGTTTTTATATTGTAATAAAAATAAATAATATCGAAACATTTTAAGAGAAAGTTTTCGCGTATCAAAAGAAACTTCAACTAATTACATTCTCTTTACTGAAGTAATTATCGAAGTGTAGAGCATTATGGATAGATATTTTCAAAAATACGTAAGATATATATGTATAAACTTTCATACGATAGGTCTTTATGGTAAATATAATATGATTTTCAAATTCAATTGTTAAGAATATTTAAATTTTATAAAATTAACATAATGTTTTGGTGTATTGTCTTAAAGATACCCATAGGAACAAGTAGAAATACTAAATGTGTTTAAGTTGTGCGACGAGATAGTATGATAAGTTATTCATATGGAAAATCGTATCAAAACTGTATAATAGATTTACACTGCTCATGAGGTTAACTAATTATTCAAACTCACTAACGCATTAAACAAATAATTTAAGCTACAACTTTTTAATTAATTAACTTCAAATAAATTAACGTTATTAATACATCGTTTTCTACAGGAAATAGAAATATATTTTAATTATAAAAATTCTAGTGAGTGTCTTACATCTTTAAAAATAAAATGAATGCCATTCAGAGGATAATGCGGTGAGCGCAACGCAATATCGCGACTCTTGCGTTATATCTTTTATACACATTGTCACGACGCGTATCTCTTATAATTCCTGCATAAATGATGAGATGGATCGCATTGCGTCGCGTCGTCGCGACTTATCGCATTATCAATTAACGTGTCATTATCCCCTTACAATTCCTTCATAAATGATGAGATGAGTCGCGTCGCGTCGTCGCGACTTATCGCATTACCAATTTACGTGTACGAAATTTAAACTATTTACATAATACGACGCGACACAATACCTATTTAAAATTAATATAAGAGCATTGAAAAAACATTATTCTAATACAAATTTTGCTATTTTATTTGTTCAATAAATAAATAAGATTGAAAACAAATGAAAGAAAAATATAAAACTAATTTAAAGCATAAATTATATTGAATACATTCATACTTTCTTTAATTTTTAAATAAAAAAAAAATTACTGTAAGCTAAAGAAAATTTTATTTTCTGAACAACCTTAATAAAAAAAAATTCTTTGGTTAATACGAATTGTTAAGAAATTGAAGAAGAATTGTTAATACGTTAAGAAAATGATATAATGACATTTAGAAATTTAAAAAAGTATATGTTTTAATTATTATTTAATTGCTAAAATCTTAATTAAAATAGTTAATTATCCAATATTTAGTTAATTGATCAATCACTAAAAGCAATCAATTTAATTACTTATAAAGAAAAATTAATTTTAAGTTGTCGATTATCAACGAATCCACTTTAATTTGAAGTTATCCACTTATAAAATATGTTTAATTGTTAAAATAAGATTTTTATCACGTATAATTCTATTTAAAAATTTATTTCTTACATTTTAGTAATGAATTACTTCAATTTTTTAAGAATAATTTTGAATTTTTATCGAACGAGCGCTAATTACATTTCGCTAATTATGCAAAGTTAAAACAATGAAATCGAATTAAATCAGATAATTTTCATTTTAATTAACAAGTTAATTTAATTTTTACAATATTCTTCCGTTATTTTCTTAAATAAATCTGTTACAAATATCTTTTATTGGATAAATTTTCTTAATGTAAAAAGTAAAATAAAATTTGTGAAATCTTTCGAAATCGTTAAGAGATGAACTTAAATTCATCTTTTCTATTAGGACATTAATAGAAGTATTTGCCATTTAAGTGCGATAGAAATTTAAGTTGTCTTACGAGTATTTCCAACTTAATTAAATAAATTTGTAACTTTACAAATCTTACATACGAGAGGCACTTTTCATAAATTTAAATCTTCTCATAAAGATATTAATGTGATGTTTCATTTACATTTTATACTAAATTATTGATAAAATTGTCTTTAAATATTTTAAATATTATTTATTGCAAAAATTTATTAATTTTACTTGACATTTAATTTAATTTTCATCGAAAACTGTTTAATCAAATTATCAAAATTTTTATTATTTATAATTAAATTCAATACAATTGCAAATATTTATTAATTTTATACAGTCAAATCTCTGAACAATGATCACTGACGGTTTTTGCAGGTTATTTTATATAAATTTGCTCAAAAATAAATTCCTGAAAATGGCCGCTGTTTAGAGGTGGCCGTTATTAGGAGGTTCGGTTCGGCTGTATTAAACAATTTTAAATATTTTCCAATTTGAAGAAATTGTACACCTATACTGTAAATTTCCACTATCGTTCGTTGTCTGCTGCCCTTCCTTAATCTAGAGAACGGTGTTATATAGATAAAAGTCGAGATCAGATATAGAAAGCTCAAGGCAGGCCCGATTAACTATATACGAATTTCCGTTCGAGACCGGAAGTCACGTGATTTCAATTCAAATATTTTCCTTAGAACGGAGTTACATAGATGACCGACATGACTCTGTTGTTATCAGGAAAAGTATGATGTACAGGGGTAAAACATATTCTAAACTTTAGTGGATTGTGATGATGTCACAATAATTTTTGCTCGTATTATGTTTACCTTTTTGTGTGTGTTATCATGAGAATTTTAATAAGTATAGAATTTCGTAAACTGAAGTTAGTAATGTTTCCAAATAAAAGTCGCATCGCGTATCAGTCGCGCGGCAAATGCGGCGCGCAAGAAATGTAAAATTTTAATGAGTAATTTATTTAATTTTTTTACGTAAATCTTCGTACTTGATATATCTAATTAATGTTAATTTATATTTTCAATTAATATAAATTAATATCTGAATATTCTCAAATTATCTTCCGTAGATTATCTAAATTTTATATTTATATATTTTTAATATTTTAATTATAATCTTCATTGAAAAATTATTAAATTTAGTTAAATTATTATTAAACTCATTAAATATAATTAATTCCTTTCGAAAATTTAATACATAATTTAAATGTAATTAATTACAAACTATAACAAATCCGTAAATTATTAAAGTTATGAAAAACTTTTTAAATGATTTAAATATAATTAAAAATTAATATAATAATAAATTTTATGATTTAAAAATAATAATTTTAATTAATTTGTAATTTTATTTTATTTATTATTTAATGTACTGTATATATTTTAATATTATAAGGAGTATGATATGTTTGCTTAATTTTAACTTTATTATGACATTTTAATCAGTAAAAGTGTGTAATGTTTTTTAAATATTAATTTAATTTAGGCAGCATTAATAACATTTAATTAATTATTTTTATGTTATGTAAATTTCTCAGTTATTAATTAAATAATATATTTTCAGAAATTATAAATCTTTCTATTTAATTAAAAAATACATAAAAAATTTCTATGTAAAATACTGAAAAAAAAGTATTTGTAAAAGTGCGCATTATACGCGAATATCATAACTTTTAATAGCCGGCATTTTTTCAAAATCACCAGATTTAAATTTATCACTCGAAAGACGATTAAACATTTATCTAGATTATAATTTATTACATATTTTGGTGGTTTTATGGACGTTAACTTTCATTAGTTGGCTTAATTATGGAATGAATGAAGACGTTAAAAATCCATCAAATATAGATGTTATCTAGCTTTTGCTATACTTTACACCATTTACGACCTACAGGTGCTATCTAATTCAAAGAAAAAATCGCATTATGTATGTCTTTAGGTATTATTAAGAAAGATCCATGTCATAGGCTATCCATTAACGGTCTAAAACATTTTTCACGGTTGTAGATAAGTAAAACTATTTTTTGCAAGGAAAAAAAGCTAAAATTTTTCTATAATCGTCGCATAATGATCCTGTAATCTCCTTCTTTGCAGATAGACATTCGTTAGTATTTTTATAATGAACGTGAAAAAATATCATCTCGTATTTCTGACTTGTTAAATGCCGTTCACCTTCGTTCAATATCAAATAATTATTTTCTTAAATTTATAAAAAAATAATTACTTTATTTAGAATTACTTGAGATTTTTTTCTTTCAGATTTTAATTTATTTTTAAGTCATAAGCTTTGAATAAAAATTTCAGGATTAATTTTAATATTTACCTTAATTTAAACATTTTTATTTATATCAGATTAAGCTTAAAACTTTAATTGAACTTAAAAATTTACTTTTTATGATAAAATCTTTGTAATTTTAGCGTCGTTTTAAAGTACGTCGCGTCGCTTCGCGTGTCACGCGCGGAAATATTATAGATAAAAGAATATATATATAACTCAACTTCGTATCGGATTTTTAAGTTGTAAAATGTTACAAAATGTCATACAATTAAATTTTTATTATCTCTATTTTTATATTTATAATGTATAAAATGAAATTTTTAATTTTTGAGAAAGCGCTACGCGATACGCGCGTATTAAACACTTTGCTACATTAATTATTTCTTCTTTTCTTATTTTTATTAATAGCATATATTTTTATAATAATACTTTGTATGCTTTTAAAAAATAAGAAAATAACTGGACGTTTAATATTACAAAAGTCGCGCAACACGCGAAAAAGAGCGCGAAAGATAAAAACAAAAATTTCCTCCAATTTAAATTATTTTAAAAAAAGAAAATAATAATTGCGAAATTCTAAAATTCTTACCTGGGTCTGGCTTTTTGAGAATATAATCTGTCCAATTCTTCCAAGTAGCGCAACGTCTCGTAAACATTGTCAACGTCTACATAAGCAGGACGTGCTTCTGCACGCTCCGAAAACAATGCTAAAAGTATACCCACGGATATAATGCCAAAAAAAATATTTTTATGAATTCTGTTCATGTTTTTTTTCGGCCAGATATAGGATATGCCCACAAAAGGGATACTTTTAAAGCAGTTGAATTGGTGTGAGCAAACGGAAGTTATATTTTAGTCTCTCTTCACAACCAATGACGATTCCGGGTATTTATGCCGATTCTACTAATGTTAGAAGGCGTGCAATCGCCCACCTCTTCCATCCTCACGTGATTTTCATTTATCTCCCATCAACCAATGGAGGAGAGGAACGTAGTCTTTCGAAGTTTGTATTGGTCGAAAGTATTATCTTACTCTTTTCGTCTATTAATATTTTTGTCTTAAGTGACGAATATTCGACGTCCTTCGATCTCGTTTTGACCTTTAACTCGTAGAATGCAGTAAAACGTAGCGAAATTAAATTCACTCTCATCACTATAACTCGATCTGAAGGACGGTGTTTATTGTATAAAATTCTATTCTACATTTTTTATGTTATCTTTTTCCTAACTAGTACTATAACATTTCCTATTTTAATTTTATATAATTTATTTTTCCTAAACTCCCACACTTTAATTTCTTTAGGTTTCTCTTTATCATTTTTTCTTAACTGCACAACTTTCTTTATTTTATGGTGTTATTTTTAGCATAATTAACAAAATCTTTTATTTCTCTAATTATTTGAAATCATTTTTACATAATTTAACAACGTTTTTGATATTTAAATTATACAGAATTAATTTAACTTTATAATATTTTTCATAGTATTGATTTGTATAACTTGACACATAATGCTTGATTTTTCTTCATTTTTCTAAAATGAAAACACTGTATTTTTCTATTAACTAGTCTTAAATAGTTGCAGATTATATCCTTTTATCACTTATATTATATATATATCTTGTCGTATGTTCAGTACTATGTGCATAAATACAAGCAGTTACTATGCATAACACTAAACATCTTTTCATAATGATATAGCATCGAAGCAATTTTTGTTTCTTAACTAAGACATATTATTTCCTCATTTAAAATTGTTATTTTAATTATATAACACTTTTATTTATTTATTAAATCGACCTACAGGAAGCCCAATTACAGATCTGTTTAACATATAAAGGAATATAACACAATAATAAAAATTAGAACATAAAACATTACTCTTTTACGTAACACTGGGGATATTTGCTTTAAAAACAGTACAAAACATAAAAATTAAGCATGTAAGAACAATTTCCATATTAATTTTAATGTTTAATATTAATTATCTTGAGCAGCGACTGTCGGAATTATTTCTTAGAAGTTAGAACTAAACAAATCTAGTTGCCATCCAAAGTAATTATGGAGTGATTTTAGAGTGCCGATTTTAAGTATATATTTTATTTTCTGCCTTACAAAATATCTTTTTTCTTGTCTTTAAGCATATTTATTTCATAAATGTACTTCAACTTCTTAACTATCATATTTTTCTTATTTTTATTTTATATCGTCCTTTTAATCTTTATTTTATTTCTTTCTCTGCCATTTTCTTTGTTTATAAATATATATATACACGATTTTATTAATTTTACTTCCAAATACTTGAATGAAGCTATTTTAATATAAAAATTATTACATTAAAATCCCAAAATGCCATTAGATATAACAATTATATATAAAAATTTTAGATAAAAAATAATAATAATAATAAATCTAACCAAATAAGATTTAACTTCGTTTATTTAATCTAAAGGGAAAAAATAGTTTAAAAATAAGCCAATTATAAGTCTCTGAAAAGTTTAATAAAGAATTTAATGCGCTTCGTATCAAAAAACTACTGTAAGAAAGAAAAATTATATATTATATAAATTTTTAAATATTTTTTAGCTTTTTTATATTATTATTTTTACATTTTTATAAGCATTATCACTCCTCTATCAAGTAATGTTTGCCGCATAATCTGGGATTTAACGTGATTAAAGACGTTGAAGTAAACTAATTATGCCTCCAAAACATATTAATTCGGTTCATTGATTTAAAAATTATGCAGATTTATTTAAAAAATAAAAAATAAATTTAAAAAATATATTCATAAGTAATTTTT
Organism: Centruroides vittatus; assembly: GCF_030686945.1. Taxonomy (NCBI): domain Eukaryota; kingdom Metazoa; phylum Arthropoda; class Arachnida; order Scorpiones; family Buthidae; genus Centruroides; species Centruroides vittatus. Next base: position 2,259,763 of record NW_027121909.1, on the reverse strand, counting down.
TTAATATTTTAAATAAGAATTTTTTAATAATGTATAATATTTTTGTTATAAATATTTTAGTGAGTTAATATATATATATAGCAAATTTTAAATTAGTTATAGCATTTATTAAATGAAATAAAATAAATTTTTATTAGACTCTTAATTTGATATAAACTAGTCTAGACGAGGATAAATAAAGTTAAAAAACGTTAATAAAATGTAAATAAAACTAAAACTATTGATAGAAATAAATGTAAGAGAAAGATATTATAGTGAAATTAGCTTGAATATAATATGTATACTTGTATATATGGTCTATATACATTTAATAATATTTAATTTAAATACTACAAGTTAAAATATATTATAAGAAAAAATATTTTTAGTCAATTTACGTTTCAAATATCGTATTAAGAAAATAAAACTGTTCAGTTTTTTATTTCAATTCAAGAATTTTTAATATATTTTTCTGTTTTTTCTAAATCAGGTAGCATTTTATATATTACTAAAATAAATATTTTCCATTTAAAGCAGTTCATGGCAAATATCAGATATTTTCCTATGCTAATGATACTGTTTCCTGTTTGCAATGTGTGTGAATCCATTAAAATGTAGCACGTCTCATACAGACATTAATGGACATACAAACTAGATAAACACATTGTGTACATTTTTTTTCTACTATCAAATAAATGAGTATTTTATGTTTATATATATATATATATAAATTTATTTAAAACGCATTTTTGATATTATTTTCTTTTTTAAAAAGTCTTATTTTTATGTAAAAAACAATATTTTTTGCGTTAAAATCTTAAAGATTTTTTTATATATTAATCATTTATTGTTTGCTTAAATTAAGGATTTTTGAGGAAATTTTATGGTGTTTTTTATTCATTAAAAATGTATTTTAAAAGTTTTTTGAAAAATATTTAAAGTCATTAAGTTAATAAAATTGAAGTAATTTCTAAATATTTTAATTTAAATGAAAATCTATTTTGTTTTTTTAAAAAAAAAACTGCCATTACTTGAGTAAATCTATTGTTAACAATTTAATTTGAAGAGTTTGACAATTGAAATCAGTATAATTTGCCTAATACACATTGGTTAATGCATTAGATAATTAATTAATCAAGTTTAGAACTTCATTCTAAATAAACTTTGAAATTAAATAATTTCTTTTTCAAATAATTTATTAAATATAAATATTTATAAATGATAACAATTAACGAAACGCCTTTCAGTCAAATACAAATATAACTTTTTTTCTTTGTTGTTTTGTTCTGACAATTTAAAATTTTTTAACATTTAAAATAAATCTTATAAAGATTATTTTACATTTTAAAATATTTAATTTTTTAATATTTTTATTTGTTCGTTTTTTAACGAAAAATTGCATAGAAAGCATATTTATTTATCTTATTGCCAGTCGGATAGTCGAGACAGTTAAAGAGTCAGTCTGCCATTCTGAGGGATCTTGGATAAAATCCGAGAGAGCGAAGAACCCTACGAACGTTTCGTGGGCTGTTTGATTTGAGTATGTTGGGCCCGTCTTTCACCACCCATTGTGGGCCTGAAAGTCCGCAATGGGTACTATTAGAAAGGGTCTCTTAGTGCTCATGGAAGGAAAGAGCCCAAACATATATATAATATGTTTAATTATCACCAAATATTGAGTTAATTTTTTTGAGCCATCAGTGACGTAATGGATAAATTCTGGTAGTTGGTCACGGATTTGCGCCTCATCAATGGGCTGACCCCTTGAAGTTTTCCAAGTTTTCTTTACATGTCTAACACAAAGTAGGGGCAAATTTCCCACAGTAAGTTCTCTCCTTGGCAGATCGTTCATTATTATTATTTTTTTTTTCGATTTTAATTTTACAAAAATTAAACTTATTTTCATATTCTTCATTTTTTAAAATAAACTTATTTATTTATTTATTGTTTTAATAAATGTAAATCACTTACATTTCTATATAAATAGCATAACTATCTGTATACAAGTTATGTATAAATTGCTTTATGTATGCAATGGAAATGTTTTAAGTCACTTTTTAAATTAAAATGTAGATTCATTAATTACAGCAGAGACATTTATCATAGGTATGATATATGTAATTATCATAACATTATTTCAATCTTTAGTTTTTTAATTCGTCGTTTTCACTGAAGACTTTCAGAAAACTCATTACCGATAACAACATTTATTTCTATGAATTTTACATGTATATAAATACATACGTATGCATATATGCACGCTTATAAACATATTCCTGAACACAGTGCCGTAAAGAATTTGTATGGGACCCGGAGAAAGAGCGGCTCCATTATGTTTCTATTTATTTATTTATTCATTGAACAAATTAAATAAATAGAATATTATAGTTCTTTATTAATAAAAAACAGTTTTAAAGATTTTATTTTTGTTAGTAAAAATAACAAATGTATAGAGATAGGAACCACTATGAGCTTCTAAGTTTCTCCGGGTTCGGGGAAAAACTCTCAGCTTCCTTCTCGACGGCCCTGCGTGCACACAAATAAACGTACACAACATAAACACGCACATACATACATACATATAAACGTATATCTACAAGATACATGCAATAAATTTTCAACTTTGGTTAATGTTGTTGTACATTTAGAGAGCCATTATTACCTTGGCAACTTACTTTGCCCTTTACTACTTTACTAATTAATTTTCACCAGCCACATTTAAAACCATATTTTAATTTTATATTCTTATACGCCATTATCTCTACACTCTTCTACCCATAATTAAGAAAGCATCAACAAAAAAAAAAAATAATTTCATTAATTTCTGAACTACGTTAAAGATTTTTATATTAAAGTAATAATAATAATTTGGGTAAATCTTACATAAGCATATCAGATTTTTAAAAAGAAATTGTGTAATAAAAATAAATGTTTTAACAAAGTCGATTTCAATTTTGTTTTGTGATTTTTGATGCCATGTTAGTGCAATAAGGGATGAATCTCTAGAGGCCACCCTTCCAAGAAAAGAGAATTGTTTCTTGTCAAAAGATAACTTTTAACGGAGACAGATGAAGATGTAAGACCGAAATGTCTCTTATTTTAGAAATTTCTGTAAACAAGATTTCAAATATTTCCTGTTAAAACCAATGGTTTCATAGTGGTCAAAGTTTACAAAACGTTTCTTCTTCCTCTTTTTCATCTTTTCAATTATATAAAAAGAATATCTATATTTAGAATGCTTCATACAATGGACGAAACTTCAACACTTTTCAATAAAACTCTCCTTTACGCTTTCAAAAATGTCAAATTAACTTTTTAATCTTTATTGTGAGGAAATGGAAATCAATTGAGTTAATAAATAATACGTTAGAATTAATAAATGAAGTATTTGACGACTTTTGATATAAAAATATATTAACTTTGTAATTAATTAATTAATCATAATTAATGAAAACACTTGAATAATTAAAGAGTATTTTTCTCAAAATACTCTTTAATTAAAGAATTCAATCTGTTGACTCTTACACCAAAGATAAATATTGTCAGCGTTAAAAATAAAGCACGTTAATTACATAAAAAATATTCTATTTCATTTTATTTATAGATATATTATGTAGTCATAAAAACATATTGAAAGGAGCCTGTATTTATTTATTCATATTATATTAAAAACTCGTTTTTACGTCGTTTAAACTTAATTTAAAAACTGTTAATTGTAAAATTAGTCTTATAAATTATTCCAATTTTATTATTTAAGTAACTAAATGCAGTTGAAGCTCCAATAACGGTTATCGCCTAACAACCTATAAACGATGGCCATTTTTTCAGGTACAAGTACGTTTCTATTCGCAATGCATACAAATTAACCTGCAAACAACGGCCGTTTCTTATGTTTCGGTCAGTGGCCGTTGTTCAGGGTTTAAACGTATTACAGGGCGGATTTGCACATAAGCTAAATAAACTGCAGCTTAGGACCTCCCAGTATGAGTCTATAGCTGAGGAACTCACAGTTTTACATGTATCATTACTTGGTAGAGAGGAAGGCCCGTTAAATGTTATAGTTTAGGACTACATGTCTAAATCTAGCCACGTATATCTGTAAAATATTTATTAATTCGTATAAATATGTATATATATTATACAGTATATAAATTATTTTAATTATATTTAAAAATAACTATTTTGTTTTCTAGATTAATGAACAGTAAAAATGAAAATTAGAATCGATGAATGAACAGTTTTAACACCGAGTAAACATTATTTCTCTTCATAAACTGTAATTTTTAAGTTAAATACTACATTTTTAAAATATTTTTTTAATTAAAAACTAAATCTTATCACACCTTTACACTAATAATAATAATTATTTTTTTACTTTTAAATGGAATTTATTATTGTAGAATGATATATTCATTCTCCTGTTACATTTCTAAAAGCTATATTTAAAAAGTACATAATTAAAAAAAAATAATAATAATAATAATTTTAAAATGTTTTTGAAGATGACCTCTTTTATTATAACTGATACACATTTAATTTACTCAAAAGCAAATTTAAAAGTCTTCGTTTAATTATATTAAGTAATTGAATTTATATCTTTAAATCATCTTTCTATAGGTACTTCTATAATACTATAACGTATTTTCATTCAAATTTAGCGTCTATGGAAATTATTTCCTATTAAAAAAGTTAAATAAATAAATTATTTTTAAGCTATAAAATGGAGCTATAGAAAGACTTTCTCAGCATTTTATAGCCTAAAGCTATAAACTTTTCTTCTCCACTTTCTATTATAGAATATCTTATCCTACGCAATATATTGTTATCTCTTCGCATGTTTATAGTTATTAATAATTTTATTAACCTTCTAGTCGGAATTTATACATAAAGAGATTATTAAAAGTATCCTTTCTATAATATAGAATTTGACAGGATACATTGAAACGTCCTCTTCTCAATTAAGAAACTTTCTTGTTGCTTATTGCTTTCTGCAGTCGACAGAAAGAATCTGATTAATTTTTAATCAATATCTTATAAAATCTTTTTAATTAATTTACAATAAAATCTTATTTAGTTTATTTCTTAATGATATAAATAAGAAAACTTTATTCATAAAGATAATTGATATAATTATCAATTGAGTTAAGGTAATGAAATGGTAAATACTCTTAATGTTAAAAGATTAAAAATAACTTGTAAACAACTTTATTTCTCATTTTTTATTAATTATTTCTTAAGTTATAAAATAAGATTTTAATTAAGAAATTTTATATTAATTACTTTGAAAAATTTTTTAACTCAATTTTTTTTATTTATTTTATGTAATAAAATGTATAAAAAATTGTAATTATTGAATATTTAATTTCATTTTTATTTTAAAATGAATATTTTCTTTTAAAGAATTTTTAAACTTAAGCATCAAGTGATATTTATTACATTTTTATATTTAGAAAAATCCATAAAAAATGTTTTAAGCTCAATTTACAATGAAATTAAATGTGATAATAATAATAATAATTATTATTTTTTTAAATTATAAATTAAATTTTAATAAATAAATATATATAAATTTTTTATATTTATTTTAAATTTTTAATAATTTTTCTTAAAAGTGCAAAATTATGGTTTAAAATATTTATTTATTAAATATGAGTTAACTAAAATGTAAAAATACAATCTTAAAATTATAATATTAATGATAATAATATAAGTTAAAGCCTTATGAAAATATAAAACAATTACAGTCGAGCCTCTTGACAACTTCCACTGACGGAAAGATAAAAAATGGCGGTTGTTTTGTTAAAAATATCCTGAAAAAATCGCTGTTCGATGGTGGCCGTTATTGGAAGTTCGACTGTATTTAAGTATTAAACGAATCATATGAGGAAACTATTCGAAATTCTATATACTAATAATTTATTATGCTGTATAACAATAGAAAAGTTTCTCCACACTTTACTCTCATTTTTATATCATCCGCAAGTGAGAAAAAGTATTTTTATTATTAAAAAATACTTCTTTCAACAGGAATTTCTATTCTTTCTTCATATACGCTTTCATTTTCGTAGATTGGAAAGAAATAAATAGATTCTCAAAGTGTCATCAACTATTATCAGAAGTTTCTTGATCAAAATTTGATATGAAACTTATATATATATATATATTCTTTTATAAAATTTAATAAAATTTATATAATTAATGGAATAAAAATCAGAATATAATTAAAATGAATGTACTTTAATTATTCTACTCACAATATAAGATTTCTAAAGATTTAATGCATGATAGCAAAAGTTAAAATGTAAAAGTCGTGATGTGATTTTTATCTATTTTTAGAAATAATTTACATTAAAGTGTAGGCGTTTGACCAATGATAATTTTATATTTACAGCCTTACAGAACATTTTAACTGTAAATCTATAGAAATTTAATCTTGTTAACAAATTTGAGATCTTCTTATCTTGATATCTTGTTACCTTGGAATGCCAGAAACTCGTATTTAAATGTATGTGTAATGGAAAAGTTCTTGTGAATAAAACCTTCTTAATAATTTATGTTATTTATATTTATGTGAATGATAAAGCGTAATTTTACCTATTTATCTAGTAAAGTGATTTAAATGATTAAACTATAAATATTAATTAGTGTAAATGCTGCATTTATTTTTGTTTCGAGATTAGTTTCTTAAAAATCTAAAATCTGTAAATAATGAAGAATCTAAATTTAGATTCTTTAATCAAGTGTAAAGATTTTGGTTATTTTTATGAATTCAAAAGTCTTTTATTATATGTAAAAATATATATATATATATATATATATATATATATATTTATTTATTTTTAAAAATATTTAAAGCTAAAATTTTGTTATTAATTGATTTCTTCATAAAATTCCGATGCTGATAGTGTGTTTATATGTTTCAAATTCCCATATAATGATCCAAAAAACGAAAAATGCAATAAACTAATTCTGTTGAACAATACGTTGAAACGTTTTGTTCTTTTTATATTGTTTTAATAGTAAATTCTGGGGTTCTTATTGATGTATTACTGTAACACTGTCGTGTCGTTTCATTTTCATTACACAGTATTTTAATATAAAATTGCACCAAAATAAAATATATATATACTGTGATGATGGACGTATCCGGGGAGGTAGTCCCATACCATATACTAAGATAATTTAAAAATTTTAAATGAGCAAATACGACTTTAATTACTGCTAATGTTTAAAATTGTTATTATACGAAACAAAAATAAAATTATACCTACTAAACAGTTATGGAAAAGTTATTTTTATAATGCTGTGTGTTACGTACGAAGCAAAATTCGGTATGAATTCCACCGAAGAGAATTTTTGTTCATCCGAATTTGAGAAAAAGTTTCGTTGAAGTTTTGGCATTTAGATAATTCGTTTCTTTCATCGTTTTAATGCGAGGATAATTTTACACATACAGGTTATCGTGTCCTAATATGAAACGAGTTTTTTCCCTAAGAGATCAGATGGTCTTTTTTTAGAAACTTGTGATATTTTCTCTCTCTCTCGACTCATCAACTGAATGATTCTAAATAAAAAAACATTTAATTTACTTGGTATTTTTTTCGGTGGATACCTAACACAGGAATTTCTTCATAAATCAGATAAACACTAAAACTTTTATCTAGTTTTCTTGTATCGAGTTTGCTGTAAATCTGATTATATTTCATATTATTAAAAATGAGATTAAGTTATAACAACAATTCTGTAAATTCTTACGAATTGGAGTTAGTGGAAAAAATTTTCGCCAAAAATCGCTTAAAATCTCTTAATATATATGAGAAACTTCCTTTGATATAAATACTTTCGGAATAGAAAAATTGTAAAAGTTTTCATTTTAAGTCTTCAGAATTGCTGAATCTGAAAATCCGTTTTACAAAATTCATAATCGAAGATTTGATACAATGAAAACAGGCGATAAAACAATTTTCGTGAGAGTATTTACTTTTATATTACTGTATTGTAACCAAATGGTTATAATCAGAATACTGTATGCTCCCATTTTAACAGTTAATAAAAAGAAAAGTACTGGCACCACTCGTACATGGTTTCGCTCTAACACAGTTTTGGAAATCCTCCGTACAAAATTTCAGAATTTTTAAGTGTAAATTCCGTTATTCGATAGTTTCTTTTATTCAAGTAAGCACGCGTTCTCTCAAATTTGCCCATGGATTTTAGAATATTGAAATTTTCAATTTGTTTTGTGCCTTTCGTCAGGTTTAATGAAAACTGATAGTGTAATTTGTTTCTTACTTGTCCTGGCTTTCCTATCAACCAGGTGCCGTCGTCACTGTTTTCAGACTAAGCCTCAAGACTGTTTTGTTTTTTATAGATTAAATAAACTTTACTAAATACAAAAATTAAACATTTTTAGGTAAATATAATTAATAAAACTTTTTTAACCGTAGGCATTACTTGCCTATGAATGATTTCTGCATTCTTAAAAAGGACGGAACGTGACTATTAGGGTTTCTCAAACGGGATCCCAGTTTTTTTTTAACCCGGGAAATTCTTCTCATCCCCGGAAATCCAGCAAATTTCTTAAAAGTTCACTTTTTTCTTATTTTGTGTTAAGGTTGAGGAAATTTTGAAAATAAAAAGTATAATTAACTCAAACTGTCAGAATACACTTGTATTTATTAATTTTAAACCTGCTTATTAGTTTAAATTTTTCCTAGTTATAGCATGTCACAAATGGTCAATAATCAATACGTAGCTTATTTGTGGCAGGACTCCGAAAATTCTTTACTTGTCAGAACCTGTAATATCTGGAATAATTGCGCTTACGCTGTCTTAATTTTTAACCATGCTCAGTAGCTTCAATAACTGCGTAATGCCAGGTTGTGCAAATTGGGCAAGGATACAAACGAGTACTAAGTCTGCAAGTATGAAGTTTTTCTTCATAAACCTGATTATTAAAGACGAACGACTGCCGAATTATTGGGCTATAAGCTTGATGTTTCTATTAAAGCAACCGAGGAAGACAAATCAAGAATACTAGAGATCAAAAGAAATACTACAATCTCGAAAACGAACGAGAAATCTTCTAGGCTACAGTGAAAAAACACGCATCATCTCTTAAATCCATTAAAGACGATTCCACTCACATGAATTGAATCGGAAAGGGCATTCTCGGAAACGGGACTTTTCATTACTAAAATAAGAATCAGATTGAGTGATCGGAGTATTGACCATCTTTGCTTTTTAAAATCATCTTATAAAAATTTACAATATTTGTATTATGTTTAATTTTAAAAAACGAAAATTACCTTTTAAGCTCAATTCAAAGCATTTTTGTTGTTATTGTATGCTGTTTCCAGCAAACTTTAATAAATTTTTTTTTCTATTTGTGAAAATTTCTATATAATTCAAAGGTAATTTTTAATATATATCGTATACAACATTAATAATATGATTATGGAGGTTGCAAAACGTATTAAATTACTTTTAAAAATGAAAAATAATTATATCACTTGATTTCAAGATATTTTTGTATATCTTAAAAATAATTAATTCTATCCCGGCATTTCTCGAGATCCCGAGAAACAGTTCACTTTTTTCCCGAAATCCCGGGACAAGCAAAAGAGCGGGAAATGAGAAATCCTATTAACTACCGTTATACGACGGATGCCTGTACAGTACATACCGTATTTTACGGACTATAAGACGCACCTTAATTTTTAAACAATTTTTTAAAAAAAATACCTATAAGATGCTACGGACTATAAGACGCACCTGAATTTTGGAGGCAATTTTTCGAAAAGTGCGTTTTATAGTCCGTAAAATACGGTATGTCTGTTCAGTACACAATCTGAGTTCGAACTTCTCGTCCTTCACATATAGACAAAAACAGTCTTAAACCCTCCTTAGGAATTTTTGGAATGCAGATTAACGAACACGAATAAGGATCCTTCGAGGGACCTTGAGAAACTGCATTACCCAATTACATAAATGTGTTATCCGTTGACGTTATGCCTCGAAAATCATCTAAAGAGAGACTTCTTAGTTTCGTGACCACGCTCTATAACATACAAGAGATTCTCTTTCCTCTGGCAAATGTGTATGAACTATTTTGAAAATAGAACGAGATCCCTCGCTGAAATGAGGCTATAAGTTGTAGCTTGTTTATCTTATACGTAAACCCGGATTTGATCTACAGATTCCATTTAGTAAAATACAAGAAATGATCCGAACTTTATTAAATTTAGAACAAACATTAACATATTTTAGATATTTTCTCCACGAAACATTTTAAAATCGCGGTTTTGTTTCTCATCAAGCATTATTAAGAGAGTAGCAAACAAACTATCTCCAACCCATCTGAAATGTTTGACCTTTGGCATTGAACACATGTTATTGTTTATACCCACAAGCACACTACATTTGCAATAAGAGCCCAAGACTGAAAATCAATTCATTTTTCAAATAAAATTTCTTTAAAAAAAATAAAGGAACAAAAACTATTTTAAAATAGATTATTTCTATTGTAAATTCTTAAAATATTTTGTAATAAATTATAAAAGTATTTGAGTATGATATATTTTATAAATATTTTTAAAAACTATTTCTTAACAAATATTTGAAAAATTAAATTCAAATATGTTTCCATTTTTGTTTTTTAAACAGTTGATCTTTATTGAATTTATTATTACATATTATTTAACAAGCTGTACTTTTTTCTTGTTAATAACAATTTTTTAAATATATATTTTACTTACAGCATGCAAAGAATATAAAATTTTTTTAAATTAAAAATATTTACATTTAAAACATTAAACCTGCATATAAAAAAGTTTTTAATATTAAATCTTAATATCATCATTTTTCTTTTTGCCTAACTTGTAGCAGAATTTCAAAAATAATCACATTATGAAGACCAAAAAAAAATGATGATTTTAAATATTGATTTTTGTAAATAATACAGAATTTTCTTCAAGTGTTTTTTCATTAAAAAAAAACAAATTTTGTGATAAACCAATTTAAAAAAAATGATTAAGTGATAAGGTGACCCTTTTTAATCCTCTTTTGTTATGCTGATTGTAATAACTTACATACTATAGAAGATGAAATCTTTTATATGAGAGTGCAATCATTTTCACGCAAGGATTTATCTTACATAGTTTAACAGTTACAATCGATATAATTTGACAATACAATCCTACAAAACATTAATTTTTTTCATTTTATCAAGCATTTCAAAGTAAACTTCATCCAATTTTCCACAATATAACAATCTATTCTGTATTAAAGACATTTTTGTTCTGTGATGCCTAAGTGTTTCAATTTTCCAATAAAAGAATTCATTTTCAATCATAAAATTCTACTTAAAAGTTTTAAAAATTCAACAACATAATATCTGAAATTTAGTATAAGATTTTACAGACATAATTTAGAAGATGAATTGCTTAATAACAAAATTTTTATACAATAATATTAGTTATACTCCCATGAAAAATTAGATTTAATCTTACGGTAATGTTTTGTGATATAAAGATATAAACTATTAAACATCTTCATTAATTAATTTGTATTTTGTTTCAGTTAAAATTTAGAATACAAATAATTGTTATAATGATAAAGAATTGGAATAAATATCTTGTTGACAATTTCATCTGTCTAAATAATAAAAAATTACTTTCAATAAATTGTGAAGACATCACAAGAGGATATCCTATTTGAAGTAAGAGTTTGTTTTGGAAAACTTATTCAGTAATAGCTATTCTTTAACTTGAACCAAGTTGCTGATTCTTCATTTAACAAAAATTTTGCTGTATGAAGTATAAAACACAATTTTAGAATTCATTCATTTTTTCTATATCAGACAAATAAAATTATGAAGCAGGAATTTTTGGTAATCCAAATTCATCCACCAAGACACCTTCCTACAAAAGAAAAAAACTGATTAAAAATAGTCCTGACTATATTTTTCAATTGTATATAAATTACTACATGTTTTAGTTTTTAATATTAAAATTATAATAAAACTTTTTCATAATAACTAACACTAAAACAAAGAACTATTCACTGATGGTAGTGACTAGTTTTATTACCAGTACTTTCAATGTTTGCTACAGAAAAATTATTGCATGTCTTGACCAAAGATCTCTGAAAAAACAGCTTTAGATTCTAAAGATTATATAAATATTTTAACATTTTCAGCATGTATGAAAAATACATAAACCCAATTCTAAATGTTTTAATAAATTATGATCAAAATATTTTATTTTGATAAACGGAGTAACTGAACAATTACAATGTAATAAAATGCATCTAATTTTAAGAGACTTTCATTTTATAAAATTGTCATAAGAAAATGTTTAAAATTTTAAATATATTGATTTTAATATATGATAATCACAAAACTGGAATATTTGTTAGATATTATAAATAATCAATTTATATAACTTTTATTAAGCCAGAGATATGACACCTGTCCATTATAACTACTCAGCCATAGAGTTAGGCTTCAATTCCTCAAAGATTCAAAAATTTCCATCTCTTTCATTCACTGAAAGTTATTATTTCTGAGAACACAAATAAAAGAATCAGACTTTCTCCTAGGTATGATACAATTAATATCTACTAAAGTAGCAGGCCATCCCTTTAACAGCAAAACAAAAGAAAGGACTCATAGCTATAGGAATAATTCAAGATGAGGCCTTCCAAAGCATGCTTCTCATAGTAATAATTTGCAAAAACTGGAAATAAAATTTGGAACAATATCCTAAGTTATATGTTTAAATCCTAACAGAATACTAATATATACTAGCAGAGTATCTTAGCAGTGATGATACTATTGAACAGTTTTATCCATTTAACATTATAATAAATGAAATGTTAAAAAAATAAAAAAACTAATAATTTTCATAAAAATAAATGTATTTGTCACAAAGATTTCATATCAGATGTAACAAAGCTTATTACTGATAATTCATAAAGTAACACAAAAGATTATTGAACATTTAATTAAGGAAAAATTTTACTCTATTTTATAACTATTGTAATATCAAAATCAGAAAAAACAAGCTAAAATGGAAATGGATAAATATAATATGATTATTGAAGATACTTGAATTTAATAACAAACTGTTATTAAGTATTGTTAATGACAGTTTAACAAATTATTTTTTGAAATTCTGCCCTTAAAAGAATTTAAGTTCATAAGAGTTCTTAATTAGGTAAAATCTATTTAATCACAGTTAAGGCATAAAATATTGGAATCTTAAAATTTATCATCAATTATATTTAGACTTCTTCACATAAAATCATAAATTTAACAATTTTCAAGTCACTTCTTAGTCAACGTATAAGACTATTTCTTCATATTTATCAAAGGATTTAAATTTCACAACTACCAGATTTAAATATTAAATCCAACTTGAAATATTTTAAAAAGAGATTTCATTAGCTGGCAAAAAAAAAAATCTTGAAAATGTGTAATCTTTTAAAAACTATATAGTTTACATTTAATAAAAAATGTTTATATATTAATTGTATTATATTAATTGTACTAACTTCTTAATTATATTTTAATTATTAAAAATTGCAATTTTCAGTTAGAATAAATGTAGAATATTTAGTTAAATTTCTGTTAAAAGATAGAAGAAAAATTTATTTTTAAAAACACTTCTTCTAATGATCATTATTGAATTAATATGAATTTAATTTCTCAATAACTTCTGTTCAATTTAATTTACAAAAAATTATAAACTATCAAAGTATTTTTTTATCCAAAGCTGGCAATTTTAAATAATTTGTATCACATCCAAAAATAATCTTAAAATATAAATTTAATCATTTCAGAATGAAAAATTGATCAATATAGGCTGCTACCTTAAACTATATAATAATTGATTATCCAATTTATCTCAATAAATAATTTCTTTTCATTGAAAAAGATAGTTGTTAATGTAATTAAATATAATAAAATTAAATACATAAATCATTCATCTATTCAGTTGAATAATTTGAAAAACTATTTATATTACAAAAAATTAATATGTATTGTTATATTATATACACACACACACAAGGTATGACAATTTAATTCCCAGTATGGCAATATAGTGTCACCCATGACAATTATATCAAAATGATATGTGCATTTGTGTTTAAACATGTTTGAACTAATATGTGCAAACATTCCAAGCTGAAAGAGCTAGTTGTTAATTAGCTATTGGGAAGGTAATAGTTATCAGCATGTACTTCTTGGCATAAAAATGGGTGATCAAAATTTAGAGCAATGTATTAATATTAAATTGTGTGTGAAAATTGGCAAAATGTGCTACCAAAACATTACAGTATGACCCAGAAACAAAACATCATAGCGTGCAATGAAAATTCCCAAGTTCACCATGCCCTAAAAAGAGTATGTATGGCATGCTCACAGTTTAAGACCATACTGGTGTGTTTCTTCAATCACAAGGGAATAGTTCACCAAGAATTTATTGAACAGGAACAAACCATTTACCAACAATACTATTTAGAAGTACTGAAGAGATTATAAGACTGTTTGAAGAAAAAAGACAGAAACTGTGGCCTGACAAGTGGATCATTCATCATGCCAGTCACAGTACACTCACTATGGGACTGTATTGGTCAAAAAAGCAATTGCACAATTAGATCATCCTGCCTATTCACCTGACTTACTCCCTGTGATTTCTGGCTATTTCCAAAATTAAAAGCTGCACTGAAGACTTTCTAATATAACTGATATCCAATAGAATGTTGGACAGCTGCTCAACAATACAGGTATACCTCACCTTACATCGGCAATTGGTTCCAGGAGATGTGAAGTAAGTCGAATTTACTTGTCTCCGAATTTACTTGTCAGGCTAAACCACAAATTATCATTCACAGTTCTGTATTTTATTTATAAATGCATTTTTAATAATATATGGTTAATAAGAATACTTTTTAAGCTTACAAACAAATAAATTTTAGTTTTTAATATAGTACAGAAAAAAGTCATCTAAATTTACGAATATATGTACTGTACGTATGTACAGTACATACTTGTAAATATACATGTTTACAATTTGGCGACATTTACAGTACATCGCGGACTCTTGATTTGTGAATACGGTTTCTGTAAGACATTATAAAATAAGATAATTTTTTAAGGTTAAATAACAAATACAGTTATTAAAATTATTTTGTGATAATAGAAAATAAACTAATTTATGTTAAATTTACCAATATCGAGTGGCCCTGACAACAATGCTAAATGGTAGATATTGGAACTACCGTGGAAAATGCCAATAATGAGCACTTGAAGACCGCTAAATAAGACAACACAGAAACACAGATGTTTTCATGTTTCATTCTCTAGGATTTATGATGATTATATTAACATTTACTGTAAATGTACATATTTTAATATGATTCTGTGTGCTTTTAACGCTTTTCTAGTGATATTACGACTTCAATATTTGTGGTGGACAAATGTAAAGTCGAATAAAATGACTTAAACTTGATTTTTATTTTTCCATATACTTTTTTGACAAATGACGTATAATCGAGAACGACATAACTCGAGGTATACCTGTATTCTGGAAAACGAGTTTCAGGCATCCTTCCAAAAATGGGAAAGCCATTTAAGTCAGTGTATAGACATGCAAGGAAAGTATTTTGAAGATGACAGTGTACAGTTCTGCATGTACATTTTGTAAAGGTGCATTCTAACATGAAAATAAAATTGATACTAAAATTTTCTGCATATCAATAGCAGCAAATTTTCTTCAAAAATTTTCAATTGGCAAAAAATTACTGGTATATAAATTATAAAATTTAATATATACCTCATTTGTACTCTCTGTTCCTGGTTCTTTAGTTGGAGCATTTGGAGCTTTCACTGCATCATCTAAATACGATGTATCTTCATCCAAGGCAATTTCATCACCCAATGCATCCAATTCTTTCATAATTTAAAAGTAATTATTATACACATATATTACATTAAGAAACCTTTATTTAAAATTTAAAAACATTCTACTACTATTCTGAAAAACAGATTAATATTAAAGATTAAGATTTTAAAATCTTAGGAATACTTAAAAATAATTACCAGCCTCTAATTCATCATCATCTACTTCTGGCATACCATAACTTCTTCCTAATGCTTCTTGCACTTCATTGGCTTGGTCTAACATATCTTCTAAATCATCTTGCAAATTCTAAAAATAATTTTTTAAGATTTATGTTTTCATCATCATAATATATATACAGGGTTCCTACTCAAATTTTTGTTTTAATTTCCATGACTTTCTTTTGACTTTTTATGCAAATGTTTTGCTTCTCCAATGTTTTGGTTAGTTATTTTTTTTAATTAACAGTTATATATTTTTTATAATTGCCAAATTATTAAAATTAAAAATAAAATGTTTTATTAAAATTCTGTTATTAATCCACAACCATAAAGCTACTTGACTTTGAAGGAAAAAAAGTTTTTATTAATCATTACATATTCTATATAATCCATGTACAGAGGTATATATTTATTAAATTTATCTCTTAATAAATTTCCTGAACTTTATAAAATATTAATAAACTGGAAAAGAAATCAGAAATTGCTTTGTTATGCAATCAAAATTATTAAAATAAAAAATGATAAATGATTTAAATGGTATTGTTTATCATTTTGTGTACTTTGTAAATTTTTGGGTAAGTTTTGTGTAAGCTTGAGAGAAATTTTGAGTCATGAAAAGGGGTGCAGAATATTTTCAGAAGTTGTATTGCATCACATTACTTCTTGCTGCCTGCAGATGGCTACACTTAATCAAGCATATTGTCAGCAAAAAATCAACAAGGCAGCCAAGGAAGCAAATTCCCTGACTTTTCAACAATTTTTAACAAATTCCCTGACATTCCATGACTTTTTCTGAACACTAATGAAAATCCCTGACTTTCCAGGTGCATAGGAACCATGTATATAGTTAACAATTTATTTCAAAACAGAACAGAAAAATTCATATTGTGTATAAAAATATTTTTATCATCTGAATGCAATTATTATTTTGTATTATTTTGCTGAAAAAAAATCAAAATATATTCATAAATTGTGTTTGTTTATAAATATGATATTTTATTTATTAAATTCTTAAAAAATAATCCAATGGATGCTATAGGATATTTATGAAAAAAATTTAATAAAATATGACAAACACGTATTGTATAGGACTACTAAAAATTTTTCTACTTTGTAATCCCAAAAATCTTCATGATTTATAAATACACAACTGATTAATTAATACAATTATGTGGATAACTATGTTCTTGTTTAAATAAATGATACATTTTATTATTGATTTTTGAAATTTGTAATATATATACACACACAGTAGAGACTCGTTAATCGGAACCCCGGTAATCGGAACGATTTTCAGTCGGACTGTTTCATGCTGAATCGAACATTTTTGATACTAGATTTACTTCTAAAGTATAATTTTCATGTTTTTATATTCTTCAATATATTTATTTTTTTTGTACAAAATGCAGAAATAATTTTTAACGATACGATAGCCTCGATTATTATTATAAAAATTTTCGTTAGGCTTAAAATCAACGAAAATTCAACACGAAGCGACACGCAACGGAGAAAAATTTGAACATCAGACAGGTTAATGTATTTTTTTGTACATAATCGGTAATCGGAACAAATCACTAATCTGAACAACCCCAGTCCCCAATTGATTCCGATTTTCGGTTCTCTACTGTATATATATTATACACTTAATTTTGACTATATCTCAATTTGTTCTTAAGAAAACACAAAAAAGTAGCCTGTCGGCAATGGTTTTCCATTGATTTAAATCTAATTATAATTTTGAATTATGTTTGTAAATATTGTATATGGATTAAATGCAAATCAATAAATATTCATTTACTTTTACATTAGCTCATTTACTATAATTAAAAATTATAGTGAATGAAGTAATTAAATTAAAAATAATTGAATATATTTCAACACATTAACTTACCTCAATATCATCAATATTGACTTTTTTATATTCTCTTTTCATCTCCTTCACCCCTAATTTCATAGCATCTACCTAAAATTTGAAATATATGAATTCATGAGTATAGTTGGTTGACATAATACTAAAAGACTAAAATTAGCAATTATAAATTATAATTATATATATATATAATTAATATATAATTATAATTGCTAATATTCTCTGAACACTAAATATTTATTTGTTGCTTATAAAGGATTCAAAATATTTAAATTGAATATAACAGTGAACAAACACATTGGAAAAGACATATGTCTATGTATTGAGCACAGAGACAATGACATGTTATCCTATGGTCAAAAAGGATGATTGTCTGGGGCCCCCAGCAATAGGAGGCTCCAAACAAATCTTTTATAAGAAAACATATTTCCCAAAAAATTACCCCAAAGAAAAATATATGAAGTCAACACTATACCATATATGGAGGGGGTCTCCTAATTCAAACTGGGCCCATAAAGCTATAATGTATATCACCACTGCAGAGATGTCCTTTCCAATATATATATTGGAAAGGACATCTCTGCAGTGGTGATATACATCTCTGGTGATAAATATGCAGTGGGTAAGACAATTATATATATATTATTGTTTGTACATCTGTCATTCAGTACTACTAGTATTTTTAATATATGTATGTGTCAAAAACAAAATAGCTATAAAAACACACTAACCATTAAACACAATCAAATCAATCTAAAGTAGGTTTTTCACCTTTGTTTCATTTTTCATGAGATACAGAAGGAAAAGGACAATTACACATTATGACAAACCAACTCTTTCATACATCAACTTGCCATTTTATTTAATAAATAAGAATTAAAATGATTGTTTAAAACATTATTATAAATTCATTTTGAAGTAAATATTAAATTTCTAAAGTTAGATAAATAAAATACTGGAAAGGGGAAAAATTGTGTTTAAGAATATTTCTGTTTTAAAACTAATGAAAAATATTTCTATGCCAGATATAGAATTATTACAATATAAAATTACATTATTACAGAATATAGAATTATGATTATTATAATCAGCAGTCAAACATAAAAATTTATTGAGATAATAAATGTTAATTTTTGGATATTATCTTAATTAAGAAGCTTGCTATTTTACAAAAATTATGTTAACATTAAATGTTAAAATTAAAAAAAAAAAAAGTTAAAATTAGCTATGTGAAATTCCTTTTAAAAATCTAAAATTTGATTCATTCACTCAAATTTATGGCAAAACATTATATCACTATGGTCAATATTAAAGCAAACAAAATTTTAAGCAAAATAAGAACAAATTTTTTAACACACAATAATGAAATTTTGCACAATAGAAAAAGTTTTCTTCAGTTTGCATTTTCCTCAGATCAGCATAAGTTGTCTATTACAGTCTGTAACATTGTCCAATTTGATATAAATTTTAGATTAACAACACAAATCACAAAGAAGAATGATAGGATACTTATTTCAATTTCACAGAAGAAATATCAGAATATTGAATTTGGTTTTTAGATCTTATTCAACTTTGAATTTGACTTGTTAATTTGATTCCAGGAACTCAACTTCCTAGTATATCTCCTGCTACTGAGTAATAATCAAGTAATCTTTAAGTCCCAAGAACTCACAATTTAACCTTTTGGGAGTTGTGGTGTATTTGAGAGATACATAAGTAATTGTTTACAATATGAAATAATAATACAAAGTAGCAGATCCTGAGAGTTTCAGTAGCTTCAAGTCTCCTCTCACCCTTACTTGAACAAAATCACAATAACTGCAAAAGTAGCTTGTTTTGATTTTTTTTGAAAGCTCTACGTTTTGTATCCATCAAATACACTAACTCCCCAAAGTGCAATTTATCAAACCTTGATGTTTGCAGGAGTACAACAATTTATTTCAGAGAAATACAAAACAGATAATGATTTAGAAGTACATAAATTCCATAATAAAAGTGCTATAAATGATGAGAACTTAGTTGAAATTCATTCTAATGATTCTAAACTGAACAAGATGCATGTAGCAGTGATGAAAGCAAAAATACTGACAAAAGCAAAAGTAATCTTTTTGTTTGAAAAGATAAAAATGGAAAAAATTCATTTCAAAAAAAGGTAAGAAGACAATTACAAAGTATACTGTTTGAAAAATAAAGGCCAACATACAAAGACAGTATGTTGTAAGGAATTATTTCATTAATGATGAGACATTTAATTTGATATTAGTAAACATTAGCAAGTACATAAAATCTATACAAGGCAATTATACTCAACAAAGAGATGCAAAAACAACAGACACAAAATTTAATGAGAGGCAGACTCATACAGACTGACTCAAATTTGTCATGTTAGCAGCTGTAAGAGAATTGTTTTCAAAATTTGTTGAAAATTGCAAAACTCAAAAGGGACAAAACATGACAACTGATGAAGTGCTAGCTGGATTCAGGAGAAAATGTGGATTTAAACAGTATATTCCTTCAAAATGGAATTAAAATATTTTGTATGATTGATGTTAAAATTTTATACATTTCAAATATTGAAACTTACATATAAAAATAGTCTGAAGGTCCACATTCCTTTAGCAACAAGCCAATAAATGTTGTGAAGAGAATTGCAAAACCTATCTATCTTCAAGACTGGACATAATATCAGTGCTGAAAATTGTTTTTCAGATATTCAATCAGAGAAAGATTTGAGAAAACAAAAATTGTCATATATGTTGGTACATTACATAAAAGCAAACCACAGCTTCCACTTGAGTTTGTTACACCAAAAATAAATAGAAGTCTATTTGAATTTGATATGATTGTATAATAGTATCACATTCAAACAAATTTTTATTGGTCTCAGTTTGCAGTTTGATGATGCAATTGATTCAGATACAGAAATCACCTGTTACTACAACAGCACAACATCAGGTGTAGATATGGGTAACAAAATGGCTGCTACAGATAATGTAGAAAGAAACACATGTGCCAATGATTATTTTTTATATCCTGTTTAATATAATAGTAGTATAAATGCACATTTTCCATATACAAAACAAACAAGAGGCCCAATGCAGAAAAAAGTTTTAAGGAATTTGGTGGCAAGTCTAATCTTTGAAAAGCTAAGAACAGATTGAAATACTGGGATCCAAAAGGAACTATATCAGAAATTACAAGTTTGAAAACTTAAAAGTATAGAAGTCAGAAAAATTGTTTTGTATGTTCAACTCTGTCTGATGTTTAGATTTAAAATAAATTCGAATTACTTTGTTATTTTTGATATAAATATATGAAATTTAACAAGTATTTACTAACAACAAAGTTTGAAGTATTAAAAATTTAAGCTCAGAATGACATTACTTTAAATATGCAAACAAAAGTCAATATCAGGTGATGTATCTGAGATACATCACAACCCATGACATTCTATTAATATAATGTAACTGATGTATCCAAAATGTTAAAAAGTATTTATCACCATCTACGCGCAGATAATATAACAAAAGATTTCAATTCCTGGAATCAAGTGAATAAAATCAATGATAATCAAGTTTCAAACAATCAAAATAAAATTCTGATCATTCTAAAATGAACATAGTGGTCTCATCTTTCTGGTCTGTATAGAGAACTACTATGGGGCTGAACAAGAATTATAAAGACTGGACTACATTATACTATTGTATAATGTGAATCTAATATTTCCAGTATCTTTTCTTAATATCATTTTTGTTACCAATATAAATTTAACAAACTAATTAGTTAATATAATGTATTAATTTGCTTTTTTGAATTCTCACAAAATATAACGAAACTGCTGGGATAAAACAAACTATTCCAACTTCTAAACAAAAATTTAATTCATTTATATAATTAATATTTATTTATAATGAACATTTTAAACAATAATTAAAATTAACAACTTACAGTGGTTTTTGTATCTTTTAACATTTGTGTAGCATAATTTGCTTGTTCCATATTAAATGACTGCTGAGCTAAATTCTCTCTCTGAGTTTCATACCTAGAAAAATAAATGCAAATTTATGCTATTGTGATTATGTAAAATATGAGTGTAAAACTATAAATCTTTAAATTCACGCACAAACACTTCTCACATCAGTCACTTTAATCATTCATTTCTTATAATTGATTTTTCCTGTATTTTTAATAATTTTAATAAACATTTAAAATAAATGTATGAGCATATCTGTTAAACAGCACATTTAGTTTAATAGATTTTAATTGTTGATTTAAAGCAAAACTATTTTGTTTAAAAATAAATTCTTTAATGTGATTGAATGAACCTATAAGTCATAGTATAAGAAACTTATGTACTGTAGTGATAGCAAACAAAAAATATTTTTGGCATTTCTTTGTGTAAGATTAAGAATATATGCATTATCTTGAAAGAAAATACTGCTTCCAATATTATCATAAAATTTTGATGTTGCATAAGTAAACACTACATTCAAATACTATTGCCAATAACTGAATAACCTTATCTGATTTGTTTACAATTCTGTTAGAAAAAATTTAGTAATGAATTAAGATCATATTTACAATTGATCTTAATTCATTACTATTCATTACATTTTTCAGACTAACTAGATTCACTTAATTCATTATTGCATATATGAATTGCATTTGTTTTATACAAATTGGAAATACATTTCACCTTAGTTTATTCTATATACAGTATATAGAGAATTCATTGTATATTGTAAATCTATATACAGTAGAAAGTCGTTAATCCGAATCAATTGGGGACAGGGGTTGTTCAGATTAGTGATTTGTTTGGATAACTGATCATGTACAAAAAAATATAACCTGTCCGATGTTCAAATTTTTCTCCGTTGCGTGTCGCTTCGTGTTGAATTTTTCTCCGTTGTGTGTCGCTTCGTGTTGAATTTTCATCAATTTTAAGCTTAACGAAAATTTTTATAATAATAGTTGAGGCTATTGTATCGTTAAAAATTATTTCTTTATTTTGTACAAACAAAATAAATATATTGAAGAATATAAAAACATGAAAATTATACTTTAGAAATAAATCTAGTATCAAAAACGTTCGATTCAGCACGACACAGTCTGGCTGAAAATCATTCGGATTACAGGGGTTCGGATTAACGACTCTACTGTATCTATATACTGTATATAGAATAAACTAAGGTGAAATGTATCTCCAATTTGTATAAAACAAATGCAATTCATATATGCAAAATTCATATTGCAAATACGTCATTTATTTATTGTAGGTTAGCCCTATTTTATTTATTTTATCATTTAACTTCATTTAAAATAATTAGATGCAAAAATATGCCCAATTTTGCTCATTATAGTGGCACTCTTCCCTGCCTTGCCAATTATTGAACTTACCCCATCCAGTACAAAAATGTTTAAGAAAATATTGAGTTGGCATTCATTAAATTCCAATCATTTCTTAATTTTATATTATTAACAGAAAGAAGTAAATTACGTTAAATCTTGTTCCTGAGGGCTGACATTTCTTTCAAATACAGTGGCACCTGGACAAAACTCTTGCAAACAGACAAGAAAAAAACAAACAAAATACTATATTTGACTAAATATCAATTTGCATGCAAAACAATGAATATCTAACTGTGAAGGTATTACACACAATTTTATAAATTTTATATGAATAAATTTATCTTTCCTATCTTTTTTTTTGTAGATTAACAATTTTTTTAATAAATATTTTGATAGGTACTGGTACAATTAGTCTATTCATAACATTATATCATCTTTTATATGCATTAGCTGATGATTTTAGTTTTATTAGTTTATTGATGTATTACAATAATAATCTCAATAATGAAATTAACAATCATGACACCTTTTCTGAACAAGAATTACGTATTAGGATATCATTTACTTTTTGATGTTTTTATTGAATCTCACTTCTGAATTCTTTTTTCTTACTAAAACTCATTGACAGAAGTTAATTAAAAGGTCATTCATTAACTGATGCCAATTTTATCAGAAAATTATATTTCTTGAAAAGACACAATGCAGTGACAGTAGATTTAAAACACTGGGCAAATTGTCATCCTTTATTCGGTTGGTTTAAGGATAAAAATTTGCCCAGTATTTTAAATCTACTGTCACTGCATTGTGTCTTCGCAAGAAAGAAAACATAAAACACGGGTTCCTCAAGATAAAAAAGAAAATTATATGATAAAACTCAATACACAGCATCTTTTCCAGTCAATGAAATTTTTATAGCTATGACTTTTTCTTTAAATAATAAAATTTTATTAAGATTATTTTACTAAAATCATTTTTTAATCTAATTTTTATTATTACATTCCATGCAGATGATCTTGCTTTGTCTTTCAAGTTATAATCTGTCTTCTTTTGGCTTCTTTGATGATAGCTCAGCACTGTTATTTCTCAGAGTAATATAGTATTTGCTATTTATTGTGCTAATTTCTACTAGAAATAAATTGTAATGAATAAAGTTCTTAGTGGGTTTAGCAGCTGAATAGGTCCAAGAGATTCCAACTGAAGATGATGATAATCATGTAAGAAATGTCTTGTATCAAATGTAAGAAGTGTCTTGTATCTGAATACTTTCACCTTTAATTGGAATCACTTATTCAGATACAAGACACTTCTTACATTTGAATATTCTCATCTTCAGTTGAAATCTCTTTGACCTATTTAGCTGCTAAAGGTTCTTGTTGTTCCCAAGAATTTGTGCTAGATAGTTGAATACTTCTTGGATAGGATCATTATGAACTTACATGACAGTGAACAATTCAACTATCAAGAACTAGTGTCTTGCTCATCCATCAAAACTTCTAATCATATTAAGAAGTAACACAGAGACCAAGTTAAGATCTATTTATACTACCTGTTCAGACATGTAATGGTAACACTGATGTCATACTGGTATATTCACACTATCCTTTCAGACATAAGCAGTTTACATTAACTGACAGCCTTTAACCAATTCACAGTGATTAACCATTTATCTTTCAAAGATGTGTTTGAAATATTACTATTGAATAAAGATGACAAGAAAATAAAACACTGTTGTCATTATAGTGTTCATAAAATATTAAAAATGAAGATTCAGAGAATACTGGACCTACTGGTGGTGGATAATAGAAAGTTTTTCTTGTATTTTGAAATGCAGTAGTATGATTTCAATGTCTTATTGGGAAAAGTAGAAAATTCCCTTAGAAACAAGACAACAGTTATACCTCAAATGAGACTGTCCACTGCAATTCAAAGGGCCTGGGCACATAAGCAATATTTTGATGTGATGATATGGCATATAAGTATAGAAGCAAATGGACCAATGCACACACGATAAGGTTGCTGCAGTGGTGATGTATTTTACTTTCAGTATTTACTTATGGATGCTGCATCCTTACATCAAAATATTGCTCATGTTGACCAGCATAAAAGCTGTCTGAATGTAATTCATACTAGCCAGCCATCTCTATGCTATCCTGGCTATTCCAACAGGTTCACACATACGCATCATTTCAGAGAAAACATTCTAGCAAAAAATGGTGGAATGGAAGCTCCTTGTCTGAAAAGAACTGCTCTGCTAAGTATAAATGCTTGCACTTAAAACAATTTGAGAATCTTTGGAAACAAACCTATTTATTCTACCTGTTATGTATCAGACAATCTGATTCATAACAGTTATAATAAACAGACCTTTATTCTGCAATCTGACTTCTTGAAGAATCTTAATACTTCATTTGTTTACTTCAATCACTATCAATGCATTAAATCAACCTGTTTTCAAATTCTCAGTACTAGTTAGTTACTATGATTAAACTTTGCATTTCAACACTTATATTAATACTGTGAAGAGAAAATAACCATGAATAAAAGAATCTTACCAGATGAAATTTTATGTTTCATGTTTTAATCATCTTTTAGTTTATTTGCCTTATAATTATCAGAAATATATAGAGATCTATCATATTATAATTGAATATATCAGTGACTTTATGGAAATTGAAAATTTCCAAATAAAATATTGTAAGAATTTAAAACAATGATGATAAAGACTAACTAAAACTTACATCTTTTTTTGTTTTAAAACTCTCATTGCCTTCTGTTTAACACCATTCTGAAAAAAGAAAATTTTATTTTTAAATATTTAATACAGCTATAAAGAGAGTATGTGAGTAAACACAAATACACAGACACACAGTACTATATACATATTTTTTAAACAAAAATCCATGGGTGTACTATGTCTGATTAGAACAGTCATAGTACATTCTGTGCATGTTGTCTTCTATCTGAAATGCATACTTGAGCTATGATTCCTGGATTTATAGTAACTTGTGTTTGTATGTAAGCTTTTGATGTATTATTGCTATTTGGCAATGCAAGCAGTCAGTCTGTGCTAAAGTTTGCAACTTGATGTAATGTAATGCTATATCATATGTGAAACTATACATTTCATACAACTGTTGTCTGCAAGTGCTGTCTTTTTAAAATGTGCTTTCTGTAATTTTGTTTTTGAATTTATGACTTGGTCTTGTATAGCAATCACAAAGCCTTTTGTTTCTCCAGAGATCAGCCAACACATCTTGAGTTCTGTCAACATGCTCCTGCCAAGATCAATAAGATGCTTATCAGGGAATTCTAGATCCAGGATTGTTTCATGGTGTCTGTTGTGTACTGAATAAAGGTCTGTTAGATCCAATCAGTATTGTGTAGGTTCGATGGTGCATTATTTTTGTCTGCATAAGTTACAGCATTGTGTAATTGGGATGATTCTTATTTATAGTAAAAAAACTCAGTGTTTATATTTGTTTTGTAATGAAGATTTACTACATTTGTGAAGCCTCATCCTCTGTCTTTATAAAGAAACATGAAAAAAGTCTCACCACTAAGTCATAGAAAAGCTTTGTTGTTTTGTTAACCTGCAATCACATGCAGTTTTTCCCCTCAGACAATTTCATTCATAAGGTTGCAATTTTCTGCAGATTTTTCACACAATTTTGCAGCATGTAATTGCTGTTCCTCAAATCTGACTATTCTGGTAAATCCAGTGATATGTCATCTCTGCATGTGCCAAATATCATCATACATTGCGCAGTTTATGCAATATTGTTTTGTTTACAGAACAATGCCCTTGACCCTTCTCCCATACAGACTTTGTGATAACAAAATAATTTGAAACAAGTTTACCTGGAAAATAAATGACAGGAAAGCTGAGTTGTTTCTCAAAGACCAGGAAACAACTTCTGTATTTTTCAGGCATAAAATAAAGTTGGAAAAACATTTAAATTGCTGAAATTCATAGTACCCCAGATTATCCTATATTTATAAGTATTCAACATCATAGTGACTTGCACACTGCCAAATGTGAGATGTTTATCACATACACAATTGCTGCAAGAGGTAGTCACATAAGACCATGATGTCATTTTCAATAATACCAGGTCACCAAAGCCAACAGAGCTGAAAAATTATCATCACATGCATGTGAATGTGGGGGGAGGAAATCACATGTGATCACATGCATAAGGCAGCAATTTTCTGCAGCATGTTTTTGAGGGCCTGTGATAAAAAAAAAATTTCAAACTGAAATTTTTATGCAGACAACATATAGCATGAGAATATCATGAAAGCAGAGCTAAGTAAGTCAATTTGGTAAAAAATTGCCTGCAAAAACTAGTAGATACCTATAATTGTTGCTACTGCATGTGATTGCAGGTTAGTGTTGTTTACATTTTCTTTGGAGTTGTTATAGTTCTGTATATGAAACACACAACTCCAAATGAATATGAGAGTACCAGGATGGTGTGTTGATTTTGTTTTATTTGGGAAGAACTTTTGATCTCTTTATTAACAAATCTGGTATATCCAAGATGCTCTAAGAAACAACATACATTATCTTACCTTCAGTTGAGCTGTACAGAATTAAAGCAATTTAGAAATTTAAAAATTGACAACTCAATCTATAAATGGAGATGAAAATTAGTTGGAACTATTTTCAAATGAAAAACACATTAATTATGGCAACTGTTTGGTGTAGAATTTAATCAGGCTATTTTTTTGCTACAATTAATAATTAGAAATGAAGTAATTTGTTACTAGAGGTAGACATTATGTGCCATCTCTTATTTAAAATTAATAATTATAATTTAATATTTACTAAATAATTTAGAACAGTCTGGAAAAAAACAAAATTGGCCTGAAACAGGAGTTGAACCTGCAACCTCCCCTTACCATGTGGTGTGCTGCCCACTTATGCCACTTGGACCTCTGCATAATTCTTCAATTTCAGACACATTTAAATCTTAGTAGTACCTAGGCTGTCGATGTAGTTGTTGTCTCCAGTTGGTGCTGTGAGTAACAATAAATGATTATATCAAAGATTTAAATGTGTCTGGAAGAGAAGAATCACCTGGAGGTCTGGGTGGCATAACAAGGCAGTACACCACACAATAAGCAGAAGTGTTTACATGTTATGTGAGTTTAGACTGTTGAAATCCTAAATACATGAATCCATGTACAACGGTGATGTGAGATCTGGAGATCCCCTGGAACGAACGTTGTAATATATTATATTCGAATTAATAATTACCCCTTTCCTCTATCCGGTTATAATCTGAATATAATACGAATTATAATAAAATGAATCCCTATATCGAATCGAAAAATTCTCCTATTATAAACAGCCCGTCTAAAAACTGACTTGGATGTAAACATCCTGCCTAAAAACGGTCCCGGACGAGAAAATATGCGTCCCCGGCCGTATAACTGTCAACTATCCATTGTTCTTATGCTGCGTACAGATCATCTTGCAACTTAAGTTTATAGTTAGCGTCCGAATTCGCCGTATTGTTTCCAATCCCGGGAACACCTATGGCCTAAGCACCTGCACGTGACAAAAATTCCCAGCAGAAAAAGATATATAAGAGGCTCCCTTCCTCCCTCTAGGTGGAGAGTCTTTCATCGATTAAGATCGAGTCGCGAGAATATATTGACAATTGTGCCGTAAGTGCCATCGAACCTTCCAAAGAAAGGAATCTTTGACCATCGTTACGAACAGCATATTTGAATTACTGATTGTCCCAGAGGTATGGAACCCACTTATGTGAACTCTCTCTCTCCCGTCGCGTGATAGGGATATATAGAGCTATATATATATATATATATATATATATATATATGTCACCCCTTTTTATGTCAGATTTTTGTAACGTATACTTTGTTTACTATTAAATCGTTGTTAACCTGTTAAATGGTGTCTTGTTTGCTCGAATATTCGCTTATCGTCTTACCACGACTCCACTTTCCCTCCTACACTCGACCAGATAAAAAGCAGTCCCGTCCCTACGGGATCCCTACCGACAAATTAAGCCATTTCTGACAAGTGGGCAAGTCCCTCTGACTTGTTGCCGACATTAACCAGAGGTCTGACCTCGTCGACCCTCCTCGGTACCCACAAATTGGTTTCAGGAGTGGGGTTTCGACTTTTTCGGAACCCTGGTAAGGCGAACAAAAAAAGCCATATCCGAGCAACACGACCTCGTCTGAATTAGGTCTCTTTTTCTACCTTAGATACTAGAATCGAGCCGTAAACGCAATGGAGGACAATCCCCATCCTGCGGCTGGGCCAAGCAACCCAAATCCTAATCCAGCGCCGAACCCCCTCACATTGGGCGGTCTGGGCGGTATTATACCCTTATTGCCAGTATTCACGGGAGAAGCAGGTAGTCTTAGAATAACTGATTTTTTCGATTCTTTAGCGGACGTTACCAAGGTCGCCGCCTGGTCAAAGGCACAGATGTTAGCGGTAGCTAAGCTAAAACTTACGGGAATAGCTAGAGAATTTGTCCGAAAGGACAGACGAATTAAAGAAGTCGATGACTTCGACGAGTTTAAAAGATTAATGATAGCCCGCTTTGAACGCAAGCCATTTACCTTTAGATTATCAAAATTTTATGCCTGCGTCCAAAAACCGGACGAGGATGTACAGACTTATGCCGCTAGACTCCAAGCGCTGGCGATGGAGATAGAGATCAAGCCCGAACCCGGTGCGAATGCCGCGGAAACTGCGATTATCGAAAGAGTTCAAAGAAAGGAACTAGACGAGAGACTCAAGGCACAATTTTTAAATGGGATTGATATCCGGATCCGAAAAAGGACCATGAGCAGACAACCTGCAACGTTCGATGAGGCCTTACAAACCGCTATTAGCGAAGAAACCATCGAGAATCTCACCGCACACCCGCGAGGGATCATGCGTACAATTAGGGAAACCGATAGATCGACTGATTCTCCCCCCTCCTTAGAGGATCTCCAACGTTTAACCGCCGCGGTGGAGGAGCTTAAAACTCGAATGGATGGTTTAAAACGCGACTCTCCTAGCATTACTTCTCGAAACCCTATCTCTAGCCAGCATAATCGAGGGAACTTTAATAAAACTTTTAATAAACCGCCTTTCCGGCGGAGCGAAAATCGTTTTAGTCCTCCTAGTCGTCGATCCAATCGACCCAATGGTCAAACCCAATCGAACCCAAATCGGAACCGAAACTCGCCCGAGCGCCGAGATAATGACAATAACAATCGCGGCGCCCGACAACGGAATGACTCCCCGCTGAGGCGCGAAAGAGCACCTGACAGTAACCGGGTCCGTTTCCGACCACAACCCTCGGAAGCGAAGCAGACCCAATGGAAAGGCAATGTGCGAAGCGTTCAAGGCCGACGACCTCGATATACTCTCCGACGAACCTTTAATTCTCCTCCTAGAAATAGACAAGGGTCAGCCGGATATCCGGGTCGGAAGACTGTTACCACTACTCCGAGACGGACTCGAAAACCTGTCCCTCTCAATACTACCAAAGATACAACTTCCCCATGCGACGCTGCCGTTGATTGTTATATCGGCGGAAATCGGGCCGTAGTGCAAATAGATACGGGAGCCAAAGTGTCCCTGTTGTCGAAAAGCTTTTGCGGACGCTATCAACGAACGAGTTTCCATAGCTCAGACCGATGAAACTGAGTTACGAAGTGCTACTGGGCACCTTATTCAAACCTATGGCATTATAAGCCCTACCTTTCAGATAGGAAACTTGTGCTTCTCATTTGCATGTTGTCTTGTGGACAGAGACGTTACCTACCCTTGCGACGGCATTATCGGCAGAGATATGATTGCCGAAAAAGGTTTTCTTATTGATTTAAAGGCGGGAGAATTACTCCTCCCCTCCCGGACGGTGATACCCTTTGAGACCGCCAGAGACCACAAGGGGGAGACTGAGACTGCAATAGATAGACAGAAGGCAGAAAGGAACAGAGGAAGACGAAAAAGGGTCAGTAGCGATGCCCCCCAATTATCAAAAGAGACCGGGTCAAATAAGAGGCCTTACTGTCCAACGGAAATGGAGGAAGGGAATGACATAGTGACTGTGGAACCCTGTCAACTTCCTCCTTTGACAGAGAATATAGTAACCGCTAGGATTTTAGGGGTAACGCGGACTCGTAACACGGGAGTAATAGAAACTATCCCCTTCACCCAGGAAGGGATATCGGGAGTTAATCTATTGGTCGCTCCTATTAGCAAGGGACAAGTCCCCGTATGTCTCCGGAATGCTACTAGCAAAACGATTAAACTAGAGAAAGGTGTCAAAGTTGGCACATTTTTCGAAGCGCTAGAAGAATCGATGCCTGTGGATGCCGTAAAAGAAGGAGAAACCGCCACCCTTCCAAAGGATGAATTTGGGCAGCTGTTTGTCTGGACGGGCATTCCTAAACATGAGAAACAAGCCCTTTTAAACCTATTGTATAAATACAGGCATGTTTTTGCCTTAAACGACTACGATTTGGGCTATTGCGATATCGTGCAACATAAAATTGATACAGGGGACGCGGCACCTATTTACACTCCTCCTTATCGAATCCCCTATGCCCAACGGCAGCAATTAAATGATATTGTGGATGGCCTTTTGGCCCATAACATTATTGAGCACGCTACTTCTCCTTGGAGCTCCACTGCTCTTTTAGTTAAGAAAAAGGATGGTTCGTTACGCTTAGTGATAGACTATCGTAAACTAAATAAAATTACTAAGGTAGACCCTTATCCCCTGCCTCAAGTGCAAGAATCTCTCAGCCTAATGGGACAAGCGAAATATTTCTCTACGATGGATACCGTCTCCGGATTTTGGCAATTAAGTGTGTGTGATAAGGAGAAGACCACCTTCTCCACCCCAGATGGGCACTACCAATGGAACAGATGTCCCATGGGGATGCGCAATTCGCCTGCAGCATTTGAACGAACAATGGATTTTGTCCTACATGGCCTAAAGGGAAAGACATGCCTTGTATATATGGACGACATCTTAACTTTCAGTCCTGATTTCCCTAGCCACCTTGAACGATTGGAACAGATTTTCCAAAGATTAGGCGATGCTGGAATAAAGCTAAAGCCAAAAAAATGCCATTTCCTGCGCCGGCACATAAAATTTTTAGGCCATGAAATCTCGGAACATGGCATAAAGCCAGACTCCGACAAGATAAAAAGCGTCCTAGATTTTCCCACACCTGTGAACGAGCGGGAGATTCGATCCTTTTTGGGCCTAACGGGCTATTATCGTCGACATGTGGACGCTTATGCAAAGATCGCCAAACCTCTAACAGACCTACTTCGAAAGGATGTACCTTTCGAATGGGGACTTAATCAACAAGAGAGTTTCGAGAAACTTAAGGAAATTATGACGTCGGCACCATTATTAAAATCTCCTGATTTTACCAAACCTTTCTTCCTCGCAACTGATGCGTCAAACGCCGCCCTAGGAGCAGTATTGTCCCAAGAAGAGAATGGCCAGGAGAAACCTATCGCCTATGCTAGCCGGTTACTAAGGAAACCGGAGTTAAATTATAGCGCAACCGAAAAAGAGTGTTTAGCCACAGTGTGGGCTGTGAAATATTTCAAACCGTACCTATACGGCCGAAAATTTACCATTATTACCGATCATCGACCCCTTCGATGGCTTTTAGATTGCAAGGATTCTACTACAAACTCGAGATTGTCTCGTTGGATCCTTTCCCTTCAGGAATTTAACTTTGATATCGTACATAAGGCGGGAAACTCTCATAAAAATGCTGACGCCCTCAGTCGTATACCAATCCGACAAATAAGGGAAGTTGATCCTATTTTCTCTATAGCTCAAATAGCTAATTCTCAGCGAAGGGATGAACGCTGGAGCGCTATTATACAAGCGTTAAAGGATGGTGAAACCTCTGGAACTTATAACAATTTGAACTTAGAAGAGTTTTATCTCAATGAAGACAAAGCCCTTTGCCACAAAGGAACAAATAAGACACATACGGATTGGTGGGAACAAATCGTTATTCCTGCAAGTCTCAAGGAATATATTCTTTTTACTTTTCATGATAATCCCCTGGCTGGACATTTGGGAGAACTTAAAATGCGAACAAAAATAGCTAGATCATTTTATTGGCCGGAAATGACTAAAGAAATCCGAAATTACTGCCAAAGTTGTCAAAGCTGTGCAAAACATCGACGACGTGGTCGCCGAGCACAGGCTGAATTACAATTATTTGCGCCCCTTTCTCATGTGTTCGAGCGCACCGCCATGGACATCGTCGGACCACTTCCTGTTACTACGAACGGGAATAAATACATCCTGGTATTCATAGACCATTTTAGTCGGTATGCGGAAGCCGTCCCGCTACCTGATGTTACTAGCAAAACAATTGCGAAGGCGTTCGTAACTCATATTGTCCTTCGTCACTCGACCCCGACACAGTTGCTAACTGACAGGGCACCGAACCTAAAATCGAAAATGTTTGCGGAGGTATGTAATCTATTACAAATAAAGCGTCTTCTCACTACTGCATACCATCCAGCCTGTAATGGCATTGTCGAAAGATTTAACAAAACTTTAATTGACATTCTATCCCATTACGTTTCGGAAGATCAACGCGACTGGGACGAATGGATTCCCTACGCATTATTTGCCTACAATACTTCAGTACACGCCTCTACTAACGATAGTCCCTTTTTCTTGTTATATGGAAGAGACCCCACATATCCTTTTGACTTAGTTGAAAGCCCTGCTAGAATATCCTATGACATAGAAGATAACTTTGCCTTCGAATTGAGACAACGGATGAGACATGCGCATCAAACTGCCCAACAATACTCTGAACAGGCAGCCGAGATAAGGCAAGAGCGGCATCGCGGACAGAATAGACCTCCCAGTTACAAAATAGGGGACCGAGTGTTATTAAAAGAAGTCGTCACCCCTCGAGGATTAAAACAAAAATTAGCAGCGCGATGGTCAGGACCGTACAGAATTACCAAAAGACTTAGTCCTGTTAACTTCCGGATAGAAAACATTAAGACTAAGCGGAAACTGCACGTACATGCGGATCGGATAAAACCTACCCTGGCACGGATTTAACCTTAATCCTGATGTAACGGCCGTGCCACTTCCCTCCCTGGAAGAGGATACAAATACTGCGACGCCACAACAACCCACTTCTCTCGATCCTTGGGATGAGTTTATCTTAACGTCCATACCCACTCCTCTACCGGAGGAGCAGCCGGAACCGGAAAGAGTAAGCGAGAGCGAGGAACGGGGAAGCGAAGCGTCAGAGGTGGAATCAGATGAAGAACCGGAATCTACCCCCCCGTACGCCCTTCGAAGCCAAGGGCCGGTTGCGGAACTTCCTTGGGTAATGCCTCGCCCCACACGCAGCCGCATACCTCGATTCATTTCACCTGCCTCTAGTAGGTCATCTTCCCCATAATTTGTACTTATGGCAGATTTTATAAAGAATTTGACAACTAAATTAACTTGCTAAATTCCTTCTATATCTGTAATGGCCTATCAACAAAGAAACCATGTCACTCCACACGCCGCCCGCACTCCGCTTTTTGATCCACCACCGTCCCGAAGAGCCTCCCGATCAACTCTCCCTTCGGGCAACGCCGCCACACTTCTCGCCCGTAAACACTGGTATCACTCCTTCCTACATCTGTAAGGGAATATATACAATGGACCATATTATTATACCAATCATCTGATTATCCACCTGTAATATCGTTATATTCTTATATATATATTAAGTACCTCAATATGTATAAATCCATAATAAAAACAGAGAGAAAAAAAATATAAAGGGTTTTTGTCCTTCATTGATTTCGGTGACCATTTTTCTACGGCCGCCTTTTGTCGCGCCCGACGTAACTTACCGTAACAATATCGGTTACCCTAAAATAGACTATTTTGTAGAACTATGAGGGACCCGCCATATTAACAAACAAATATTTCCCCCTGTTCTAGTGAACGACACCCTAGCTCAAGAAGTGAAGCTTGAACCCAACGGCTTTAGCGAGACGTGCGCCCTACCCACTACTCAGGATGAAGTATCCTCAGTTTTTTTTCCTTCTCCTCCTCCACATCGAGTTCACACCAACGGAAACCTCCATGGAACTCACGAAAGGCGTTATCTTCCTTCATCAAGGAAATTTCCTAATGACCGCAAGTCACTGGACCTTGGTCACTGAACTCTCCTTCGAACATGTAGAGCGCCAAATTCAATTCATCTCACAATCTCTGAGCTATTTAGAGGCGAAGCTTCAGCCACTTGAACATGTCCCTACAAAAGGCTTCGAGCTGATGCGAGCTTCATTTCTTAATTATCGTAGAGAATATCAGGAGCTCACTACGCTAATCACTTTACCCGTGCCACAGAAAGAAAAACGAGGTCTAATCGACGGCGGAGGAAAACTTCTTAAATTCCTTTTCGGAACAGCCACCTCTGATGACATCGAGACCTTAAATACCGAAATATCAAATCTCAATCAGCAAAATGCGGGAATTATCCATTTATTACGCTCGCAGGCTACCTTGTTAAACGATACTCTCAATATAAGCAAAACCAACCGACATCAGATTTATGTGTTATTCAAACGTCAAGAATCTTTTGAAGAATTAATGAAGCTATATAGCTACGAATTAGCTTGTGAAATAATACTCCGAATACTCGAATTCTCTATCCAAGAATTCCACCTCCAGTTAGTAGCATTGCGAGAAGCGATTGATGTTTTGGAACATAGCCAATTAAGCTCTTATTTTATCTCCCGAGAGATTATGTTACAAACTCTCCGGGATATTCAACTTCAGCTGCCAGAAGGCTACTCCATGATCGAACCTATTAAACCGGATACCCTGTTTAAGTACTATCAGTGGATTACCACCATTGCCGTAGCTCTGCCCGGCAAATTAAGAATATTTGCCAAAATTCCTTTGATCACCCCAAGTGGATACTTTGATATGTATGAGATTATTAAATTTCCTACATATATATCTCCCCTCAAAACCTTCTTCCAGTTTCAAACTGTTTATCCTATCATTGCTCTATCTATGGATAGACAATCCTACATGTTATTGCAACGACATGAATTACTATTGTGCCAAATGGCCCATTTACCCATTTGTTCCCTAGACGTTCCTATACAACGATTCCCTCAACAAAGTTGCGAATATGCTCTGTTTAGCGGAAATGAAAACAAGGTCAAAGACCTCTGCACTCGCCAGATAGTAACAAAATATGCACCCATTTTTAAGAGAGTGGATCAGCAAGGAATATGGATCTATTCCACTTCTGACCCTCTCACTTTAACTATCCGTTGTCCTACTAGACATCAGAAATCACCCTTTTCATCCACCGCGCACAAAATAAACAATACAGAGATAATCAAGCTGCAAAACGCATGTACAGGCTACCTGCCTGGAATTATCCTCACCTCGCACTTCCAAATGCAAACAACCCTACAACTCGAAATTGCGCAACACTTAGTGGTTCCCCAAATCGAGCAAATCTTGAACCGAACGGAAATTCAGCTACTCCAGAAACGACTCGTCGAACCACAAACACCCGAACGCGTGAATTTGAACGCGAATTCCGATATTAAACTCGCCGATCGATCGTTATCAGCCGTCACCTATGACCTCGATCACCTGTTACGAATAACACCGAAATCAACTCCCTCATCCTCCCCTTCTTCGAATAACCATAATCGCCAGCTGCCTTGGGATCATTGTTATTGGACTCTGCCTCATCTGCATCTTTCGATATTACCGACGATGCAAAATAAGTCGTTCAACGAACCAACAACGTCCACCGGAAATAAGACCGGAAGAAATTCCCCTCAACGAAAATCTAGGTCAACCTCGAGCCGAGACCCTGCCTAGCCCTTCCCAGGAAGTGACACCCCGAGGCGATCTAACTCTACGAAAACAACAACCCGTTGTTCAAACCTATTAAGGGCACCTTAACTAAACACCCAACCGCCATATTGTAATCCATTTATATTTTTACTTTATATTATCCTAAACATTATTTTATACCTTCGTATCCGCGTTATAATCCATATTATTTTAATTTTTAGTTAACCCCATTGAGAAATTTTTATATTTAGCTAGTTTTGAGCTTAGACAAAATTATCGAGAGAGAGAGTAAATCGACAATTATTGTAAATCTTCCTACCTCTGTACCGAACTCCGTGAGAACGCCGAACACCTTTTCATTGATCTAAAATTTTTCCTAACTGTGAACAGTCCAATTTCAGCACCTCAACCCGTAGAATGCGGACTCACGAACCTGTTACGACCAGACATCCGAATTAAGTGCCAGAAATCCATCCATGTGGACGCACGACAAAGGAAAACCTTTCCCAACTTACCTGCGATTTTATCAGTATCCGACACCGTTTATATCCGTACATTCAAATAGTAACGATCACCAACCAACCATCTAGCTTCTTCACACAAAGAAAATTCCAACGAACAGTCTCAACTCACTGTGAACTTTGAACTGCACTCTCGACCCGAACTCAACAATGACGTCATCCAGCCAACCGACCACTTCCAAGCCACCCAGGACTTACGTCTCCTACCCTCCAGCTATAAAGATTGTCACGCGTCGAACACGCGTCAAGATTTATTTGTATATACTTGATATAGAATTTCTGTTTAACGCGACTAAGTCGCCGCTCGTTGTAAACTTTGTTACCGATTATTTATCATCAAGAGAGAGAAAGAAAAAAAAAACCCACATCAATTTCATGTAACCATACCTCTTGCCCCTCCGAACAATAACAGAACAAATCATTTTAAAATCACACTAATTAAGTATGATTTTAAAGAAAGCGTAAAGTGAATGTGAGATCTGGAAATCCCCTGGAACGAACGTTGTAATATATTATATTCGAATTAATAATTACCCCTTTCCTCTATCCGGTTATAATCCGAATATAATACGAATTATAATAAAATGAATCCCTATATCGAATCGAAAAATTCTCCTATTATAAACAGCCCGTCTAAAAACTGACTTGGATGTAAACATCCTGCCTAAAAACGGTCCCGGACGAGAAAATATGCGTCCCCGGCCGTATAACTGTCAACTATCCATTGTTCTTATGCTGCGTACAGATCATCTTGCAACTTAAGTTTATAGTTAGCGTCCGAATTCGCCGTATTGTTTCCAATCCCGGGAACACCTATGGCCTAAGCACCTGCACGTGACAAAAATTCCCAGCAGAAAAAGATATATAAGAGGCTCCCTTCCTCCCTCTAGGTGGAGAGTCTTTCATCGATTAAGATCGAGTCGCGAGAATATATTGACTATTGTGCCGTAAGTGCCATCGAACCTTCCCTAGAAAGGAATATTCGATCATCGTGACGAACAGCATATTTGAATTACTGATTGTCCCAGAGGTATGGAACCCACTTATGTGAACTCTCTCTCTCCCGTCGCGTGATAGGGATATATAGAGCTATATATATATATATATATATATGTCACCCCTTTTTATGTCAGATTTTTGTAACGTATACTTTGTTTACTATTAAATCGTTGTTAACCTGTTAAATGGTGTCTTGTTTGCTCGAATATTCGCTTATCGTCTTACCACGACTCCACTTTCCCTCCTACACTCGACCAGATAAAAAGCAGTCCCGTCCCTACGGGATCCCTACCGACAAATTAAGCCATTTCTGACAAGTGGGCAAGTCCCTCCGACTTGTTGCCGACATTAACCAGAGGTCTGACCTCGTCGACCCTCCTCGGTACCCACAGTGAGGTATACAACATTTCCACTTTCCAGTGCAAAGTCCAGGAGGTGCAAGATCTGGAGAATGAGAAGGACATGGAATAGACCCATTAGACTATCACTAATCAAGAAATTTGTGTGTAAGAATTTGCATATGTATAATGTGCCTGCAGCATTAGAATAAAACTTAGATTTTGGTATCTATTCTGATTAAGTTTTTATTGAGCATGTTAAACCAATCAAACTATCTGACCCTTATATCATTTTTACTTGGAAATATATAATTGTCAAATCTAAAAAGAATTTCAAAACAATATTAATAGAAAAATTATACTTTTCCATAAAAAACAGTGAGAAAAAACAATATGAATCAAAAAAAATGTAAGATATATTTTAAAGAAGTTTTATAAAAATTAAAGATTTGATTAAAATACCTTTGCAGGTCCTTCTCTCATTTTCTTCATTTGATCTTTATATTTTATAAGTTCTGCATCTAATTTTGCAATTTTCTTTTCAATAGATTCACCTCTACTATCAACCTGAAAAAAGTAAGTTTAGATACAATTGTAGCATTTTATTTAATAATTATAAAGCAATTCAATATTAATTTAAATTTTAAAAAAATATATCTTTAGTTATAGAAACAATATAATCTTAAAGCTAAAAATATAATGTCTTCTTATCATCTTTATAGTTACAATAAATATAAAAATGTTTTATCAATAACTAGTTACTGAGAATTTAAAAAGAAAAAACAAAATTATTTATTGTGACAGTCACAATATCAGGATGCAATTTTTAATCATATTTTTAATTTATTTAATTTAAAATATATACTTGTTTTCATATTTGATCTCATCTTTCATCTGTCTAACTCCATTCTCAAGATTAAAAAAAGACAGGACAGACAGCAACAGTGGGAATTTATAGGTCTGCAATTTTTTCAAATTTTTTTCAAATCAGGTAACTAGTTTAATAAAAATATTGTAATTTAAGTTAAAGTAATATTTAAACATAGTATATACAGGTACATTCTAAATGTAAAAGTCATATCTCAAAACAAAAATTTTTGTTGAGTTTTATTTAAGTGCAGTTACAGAAGAGTGTAAATGTAAAAGTATATGAAAAAATAAAAAATAAAAAGCTTTTGAGGTATTAAAATTTTAATATTTCCTTTCATCTTTCTGAAGTTTATAAATGATAGGTTTACTATGAGTGAATATGTGCATCTACATGCACAAAGATGGTGTTGTTGTTGTTCCAGTTTTTCATTTGAACCAATACTGGATATGTAAACAAAAAACTACTCAAAGTCAACCCAAAATCCAGCAATTAAACAACTGCACAAACATTTCCTCTACCTTCTAGTAGACATCTTCAGATGGAATGTTATGATTCTGTGAAAAAATTCATTTAGAATTGTACATGCCGCATAGTAGGTAGGACACCTGGATATTGATGGATGTAGATGATATCACAAAATTTGTGCATGTTTCTTTACAGAAACCTTGTATAAGAAATGCTTCTGAAAGAAACATGCCATCAACTACAAGGACACAGAGTTGTTCCCCCGCTTGAAAGTTTCATGTTTACCAATGACATTTCGACACAAATTCTGTGACTTCATCTATATCCACCAAGGTGCCACACATGCTATGTGGCATGTACAATTTTAAATGAAGAATTTTTTAATAAAATCATAACATTCCACCTGAAGATGTCTACTGGACAGTAGATGAAAATGTTTGTGCAATTGTTAATTGCTTGATTTTGGGTTGACTTTGTGAGTCATTTTTTGAAGAATTGGAAAATGTAAGAAAAATATTGATTGCCTACATGAAATATCACTGCTGTCAAGCTTCAATATAATCTCTCTGACATTCTACATAAGTCCTTCAAAATGAATAACAAATTCCATGAATCCACAAATTTTATTTGTTGCTACATGAGACACACTACCTATTTATCATCAAATCTGAAATGATGTCTTCATGGAGCATTTTTAAGAGAAAGGGAAAAAAAATTCCTTCTTTTTAACTATCTCGAATTTGGTATTTGTTGAAATAGCTATTAGAATTAATTAGCAAATCCACAGACTTATCATTAGATACTACATTAATATTTAATGTCACAATTTCAGAGATAACTTCCAAAATAAACAACAGATAAGATGTTTCTTCCAAAAAACACACAAAATGTTAATAAATTATTAAATAAGAATGACACAGACCAATTAGCTATCAAAGTTAGACCAGATTGACCACAGCCTGCTGCTTAGACTGCACTTAATCTAAAACTATGCTGAAGAATTCAAATGACGTAACACAAGATTGATATGCAAGAACTGCAAATTTAAATTCGGCTTTAACATTTAAAAATGCCTACTTATTAATTTAATTTACTCTGTTTCTCCATTTTGGAACAGAGATTACAGGTACAGTGAAACCTCGATCTATCATTCCCAAATCAATCGTTTATCCTGCATATATATATGATATATATGATATATATATCATAGTTCATTCAACATTTGTTCTGTATTTTAACCAAAAGAAAAATATTGGCCTGCATCAATCATTCAATCCGCAATAGAGGGTGTAAAATTTATTTTCATGTACTGATAATAAAAGCTTCCCATGTTTAAAAGTTAAAAAGTTTCATACATAAACATTAATTTTTGTAAGAAACCAAACCAATTCTTCAAATAACTCCTTAATATACTATACTTATCTAATAGGGTAATAAAATACAGTGCTGTATTATAATATTGTAATCGTGCTAAGAGAGACAGTTCTTCTCCTGGATAATAATTTTTGCAGAAATTTACATAAAAAATAAAATACATTTAATTGCTAATATTTTAAGACAAAGTTCACCCAAACAGGGACCACCATTTATTAGTTTTGTGTTCCAGACAATACATTCCTGCAACCGACCTCTTTTTCTAGGCTACTAGCTGCCAAAACACTAAAAAAGTCCTTTTTTTAATTGGGAAAATTTTTGTGTTTTTTAAAAAGGACTTTTTATATAAAGAACATAAAACTAATAAATGGTGGTCTCTGTTTGGACAAACTTTGTCTTAAAATATTAAAAGAACCATAGGATGAAAGAATAACGAATTGTATTTTATTTTATTGTACTGTACACAGGGCCGGATTATCGAATAGGCAAAGTAGGCAAATGTCTAGGGCCCGTAATCCGGAAAGGCCCGGCTTCAGTGCAGAAGATTTCTCTGTTTCGATTTAGAAACTTGAATCGAAATTTGATAAAACAGAAAATGCCGTATTTAACAATTCTTACTAAGCTCCGCCCGACTAGCCATTACCTAAAAAAAAAAAGGTCAACAGCCACCCGCGCGTCAGAAGTAATGTAAGAGAGATCTTGCGTCACCTACAAATATTCCTAGGGCCGCGTCTCGTGGTAGTACTGATGTATGGATGGTTATGATTTATTTTCTAAATCTACACTTATACGTCGCGACATCGCATATTCGATATAGCGTTCAAGTTGCTCGAGTGCGAAGATATTACAATTCAATAGTGTTTTATAAAAGAGTTAAATAAGTTATGGGTGACACCACGATATCCGCACCGGGTGTCACCCATGCTAGCT
This sequence comes from Centruroides vittatus, assembly GCF_030686945.1. Classification (NCBI taxonomy): domain Eukaryota; kingdom Metazoa; phylum Arthropoda; class Arachnida; order Scorpiones; family Buthidae; genus Centruroides; species Centruroides vittatus. Next base: position 2,217,064 of record NW_027121909.1, on the reverse strand, counting down.
ACGCTAATGTCACATTATATAAGATTTGTTTAGATGCAACTTATTTAAATGGGGCCCCAATTTAAATTTTGTCTAGGGCCCGCTAGAGGCTTAATCCGGCGCTGACTGTACATATAGGGCATGTTTTCTGGTAAACCCACTTCGTTAAAAGACATTGTAACAAGTAGAGAAAAATGACAACGTTGTAAAATCATCTATAAACTATTCAAAGTATAATTTAATTTTCTAGTGAAATGAACATGTACAAGTATTAAAATTTTAAAAATACATATATAAAAGGTCTTAATATTTGCTTTTTCAAACATCACTAAGATATTGCAAGATATTGCTTCAAAGTAGCAAGCAGCTAAGGAAGCCAGTTGCTTGTCTCACAGTCAAACCTTATTAATGATTTGATTTGAAATATTTGAAAGTTTACTTGTATTGTTTAATACACTAAATTTTGAGGGGGAAAAATTTAAAATATTTGTTACAATTGCATGATTCAATCAAAATGCTGCATAACTTATCATTTGATTTCATTTTTATAAAAACCTTATATTAATGTCGTTAACTTTGGTGTTACTTGTTTTCATAGTACATTTATTATAAAAACACAAAAAACAAGAAATTACATTTTGGAATTCATACTAGATGTTCCTTCCATTAATATTCTGTTCAAGTAATCTGGATAAACAGTTTGCTTTTGTATGTTTATACTTTTGTTTGTTTTCTTAAAGAAATTTTAAATCCACAATTGTTTTTTACATGCCATGAGTTTCTTTCAGTTTTATTTAATGACAATATAAAACACTAAAAGAAAAAATTATAGTGTTTAAAAATAATCTATCTAAAATTATTATTCAATACCATAAACATTGCAGAGAATTTCAGTAGGTATTTCTCATAGTCACATAAATGAACAGCCTAAAGGTAACTTCTACTAGGATTATATACATTACATTAAATCAATCATTAAGAAATAAGGATATTTAGAAAGCGTTCATAGAGCTTTATTAATTGATAATACAATACATCATCTGCAAATCAAGCAAAATATTCGGAAATATGAAACCAAAACTACACAACTTACATTAGATATACAATCAGTTAAGTTCGGGGGTGGTTCTTTAGGCTTTCCTCTTCCAAATAATCTATTCATTCTTTACCAAATATATCAATTAAATTCAGGAACAAAGTAAACTTTGCCAAATGACGCGATAGTTCCAACTCCGAACGAAATATCAAAGAATCCCCACGTAAAGAAATTGAGTCATGGGATGCGTATTTAGGATGATTTTCATTGGTCGTTTAAAATGTGAAGTATAATTTTTGTCCAATCGTGTGTAGTTTAATAAATTCATAAAGATCGAAAATAAAGTAAAATTATCCGTCATTGAAAATATATAAATTTATACATTTTTTTATTTGTAATAAATTTATTAACCGTTAAATTAATTTTTAAAAATATAAATAAAAATTATTTAAAATGTCAAAAATTTTAAAAATTTGCATTTAAATAGTTGAAATCTTAATATGAACTGTATTGCGTAATATTGATTGCGTAATAATTTGCATTTGAAAAATTATAGGCGCGTTCCTAGTAAAGTGGGTTTAATACAGTTCGATAAGCAACCCAATGACATGATCCATTTCATTTGAAACACTGTCATTGGTTTGCTCATCCAGCTGTTTTAAAGCCACTTTACTAGGCAAGCGATACTTGCTAATAGATAACCTTCTTTGAGCAAACTATAGGAAAGTGAGCCGTCTAAGTTCTTAAATTGGGATCATATTTCTAAAACTACAGTTTTAATTATGTAATATCACAAACAGTATATGGTAATTAAACACGAAATTTCATTATACAGATCGCTTTCATACAAAAAACACAAATTTCTCAGTCATAAATTGTCATCTGCCGTTTTAGGGAATCTGGGAATGAATCCCGACGGATCGAAAAACCCCAAGAATTTTTCTAGGGATGGTCCGTTCCGAATATGTCTGGCTCCGTCCCTTACAACCTCTCTAGATTTGTGAGGACCTAGGCAAAATTTATTTTTAAGGCCTATTTAAAAGAGCGATGGGGATAAAGGATAGATTTATTTAAATCTATGGTAATATGAACATTTTTATTATGTGAACAGACTCTCAATGAAATAATAAAAATGTATACGGTGATTTTACAATGAATTGGAAAATTCAATAGGTATACAGAAATTTACCTATGAAACTGCGTCAGCAGCGTAGAATTAATCAATTAAGGGTGCATATACTTTTGGAATCAAACTGATCCGAGATCACTTCGATCGTTCAAATCGTGTATACAAAGGAACTACTGCGATCCGATCAATCTCTGTTTGCGTATACAAACGCCATCTAGGATCAACTGGATCGCGATCAAACTAATCCGAGCGGAGGGTAAGATCGTTTGGATCGGATAAAATAGATTAAAGATGGCGGCTTCCGTGGTTGAAGTTAAGCTTACAGTAAAAAACGAAGAAACACGTTTAATTGTTGACAAGGAAACTTATTTAAAGCTTATAAATGCAAGTAAAAACATCATTATTGAAATATCCGATAAACTGGGATGAAAAAATAAGTATTTAGAGACAGTTTTGCGAAGTGGTACCTCAAGAATGTATGGCGTGCACTTTCATCATTTCTGCAAGTTTTATTTTTTAATTTTGTGAAATTTTTATTTAAATTTTATTTTGTGAAAAACAATTTTATTCACAGAGTAATACGATTTAAAAATTCGTACGAATGAGCACAAACAATTTTGTCAAATACACGATAATTCGTAACAGCGTATGTCGTTTAGAACTAACTACAGTTTTAATATCGAGAGATAAAATGGATTATTTTAATTTAATTAATTGATCCTTGTTAGTTAACATGTACAGAGTTTCAAAGATATTATACGTATAATATTTTTAAAACTCAGCATATGTTAACTAACAAGGAGAGACTATTATTAACCAGTGGCGTGCCGTGACATTTGATGACAGGGAAGCTGTGTTTCTGTAAGAAGCCGACTTCCAGGGGCAATCAGTTAATTGCGCGTCAGTGATGTCTAGGGCAGTGGTTCTTAACCTTTTTATACTCGCGGCCCACCAAATATTTCATAATTTTTTTGTAACCCCCATTTTTTAATAATAATTTATATTTGATAATTTGATAATTTATCTATAATAAATTGATTTTTTTATTATTGCTTTATTTTTTATATAATAAATGTAAATCATAACTTTATTATTTCATTATCTATTTAAATAACATTCAAACTTCACAATTAAACATGAAAACTCATTAATTTTTAACAGAAAATAAAATAAGAAACATGTCGATAAATCGATCCAATGTCGATGCTAAAACTAAACTAAAACTAAAACGCCCACTTGTCGTAAGGATTTTGCATATCTTTTGCAAAAATATTTAAATTTTCAAAGCCTACTATTTTTCCTAATCATTTTTAAAATTCCAAGCATTAATAGTTTCTTAAAATTGCTTTGGAATAAAAGAAGTAAATACTGCGGTGTAAGTAGCATATTTACATTTATTTCTTCTGTACTAACAAAGTTGTATGTAGGAAGAAATACAAAATAAATAAATAAAAACTAAATAGGAAAACTTTATCTTTCTTATTTCACTTTTCAATACGATATTCGGATTATACATCAATTTTCTTTTTATTATATTCTGAAGGAAATTTTGCATAATTTGGCGGCCCCCGGCAAACTTCTTATGGACCCCCAGGGGCCGCGGCCCCCTGTTAAGAATCACTGGTCTAGGGTCCATTCGTATTCATTTGTTCGATAAGCCAGTAAAAACTGTAGACTTCTCTAAATGTATTTTTAATATCACAATTACATTCTGAATCGCTAGCCACGATATAAGGGCTAAAATTAAAAATAAATTATAAAAACTTACTCGGTGAAATAAAATGTGCGGTGGATATACATACCTGGTACAATATATTGTTCGATTGTATTAATATACTTTTAAAGAAAATTATAATTAAAATATAGCTTTGTAAAGAAACGTACATAAAAATAACATAAAATATTCTTTACTTTTTAAATCTTGAAAACAATCCACTTAGTCAAATATCTTGATACGAGTAGCTAATGAGATGGAACTAGTGACGGTCCAGGTAGGTGTGTAGTGCAGCGCTGGATTAAGCCTCTAGCGGGCCCTAGACAAAATTTAAATTGGGGCCCTATTTAAATAAGTTGCTTCTAAACAAATCTTATATAATGTGACATTAGCGTAGCTAGCATGGGTGACACCCGGTGCAGATATCGTGGTGTCACCCCAAGTCACACCGTAGTGTTACCCTTTTTAACTGTTTTATAAAACACTATTGAATTGTAATAACTTTGCACTCGAGCAACTTGAACGCTACATCGAATATGCGATGTCGCGACGTATAAGTATAAATTTAGAAAATGAATCATAACCATACATCAGTATTACTATGAGAGGCGGCCCTAGGAATATTTGTAGATGGTGCGAGAGATCTCGTGGGAGAGATTACTTCTCACGCACGGATGGCTGTTGGCCATTTTTTTTTTTTTTTTTTTAGGCAATGGCTAATGGAGCCGGGCCCCTCCGAATTACGGGCCCTAGACATTTGCCTACTTTGCCTATTCGATAATCCGGCCCTGGTGTAGTGAGTGTGTGCGTGCCAAATCCCGAGGGTGCCGATACCGGTCAATGTCAAATGCCTCTTTTGTCGCATCACTAGTATATCTCAAAGGACGCCACAGGGCTGTTGTAAATTTTAAACGTTTCTCACCGTAGCTGTAAAAATCTAACTATGTTAAACTTAATAGTCATTCGTTTTCTAACTAATTCGTTTTAATACCAGGTGTACACGGAAATCAGTTTCCCACTGTACTGAGCGAGTGATTGGTTCTGTTAAGCTTTTGTTGAAGTAAAATTCTGGCTCTTTCAACAGGGTTTTATTTATGTCCCCATTCCCTAATCTCTTAATTATTTAGTCACTTCTTAAGTAGAAATAAGTCGAAACCAGTTACTTTGTACCTGAATATCTGTAGTCTTGGGAAAACAGTGGAAAGACAAATTTTTATGACAACGGATATATAAATCGTAAATTTAAGGAAAATAAATTCTAGAGCTTTTTTTTTTGTACCATTGTATGTACTGTACGTCTCATTCATTAAATTTGGTTGTAAATGATGCTGCCAAAGTAACAGTTAATTTTTAACACTGTACTAGAATTGTACACGTTTTTTCTGCATCTCCTTACAGATGGGACGTACTAAATCGTAATATCACCGGTTTAACATTGAAATCCGTAAGTAATATAAGATCGGAGAGCGGAATAAATATATCAAATATTTTAATGGATTTTTTTAAACTCCTGTCAACTATACAGAACTATCATAAAAACGTGCCAGTAAACTCCTATCGGTTGGGTTGTTATAAATCTAGTCTAGGGTGGGCAACCCTTTTTATAACATGGGCCAGAATAAATTTTACGGTTTTTTTCCGCGCCGTAGTAGTTAATTGACGCCTTCTTGTGACTCGTAATTTTTTTAGTCTGCAAATATGAAATAAATAAATAAAAAGTTAATTACTACATTTATTTCTCTTATCGTTTTCGAAAATTACAAAGAATTGGAAAAATAACTATTAATTAGTTATTTTTCCAATTTAATAATCTATTAAAGATCTCGCGGGCCGGATAGAAACTTTTCGCCAGCCGTAGCTGACCCGCGGGTTGCCCGCCGTTGATCTAGTCTGCTCGTGATTCACATAATCGGGCGAGGGTGGCCAGGGCCGGATTTTAGGCGATTGGAGCGATTGGTGCTAATCGGGCCCCGCGTTTGAAGGGGCCCCGCATCACGTCAAAATTTATATATTTAAAAATAGTACATGTTACAAAAATAAATATCTAGGTATATTATTATTATAAAAAACCCAACGTATTTCAATATGTAAATTAACAGTTAATTAATTTTGTTATCTAAAGTTTGAGGGGCCCCGCAAAAAAATTCAATCGGGCCTCGCACCTATTGGATCCGGCGCTGAGGGTGGCCGAATATCTAGCAGGCGGCTAACAGCCCACAACCGCTCCGGGATATAAAGTCGCGTACTCTTTACGCGTGTGTCGCTTCTACCAGCTAAACCGTGACGTTTGTGCTATGTAAAGCGCATGCGCCAATGCCTATAATCTGGCTGCTTGAAAGTTGACAGGCAGGCGGATAACAGCCCACAACCGCTCCGGGATATAAAGCTGTACTCTTTACGAGTGTGTCGCTTCTACCAGCTAAACCGGGTGAGGTTGGTGCACTGTAAACCGCATGTGCTAATGCCTATATAATCTGGCTGATTGGAGACTGACCCGGTTTCGACATTCCTTCCGCCACCGAATTATTCGAATATACAATAGCAATCTTATCGTTTTTTTCACATGTAGTATAGAAATTTGTAAAAGATACATAATGCAGTTATAATAAAATATTAATTTTAATTAATTCAAAGTACGTTAAAATATGAAAATTTATATTTTATAAAATTCAAGGGAAGGTCATTGGAAGGTGGAATCGGCGCTTCCATCGCTTCCAATGACGGCACGCCACTGTTATTAACTAACAAATGTTTGTCGCCATTTTCGATCCTACTTGTATACTTTCCGCCATGACAGAAGCTATCTATATCACGTGACACGGGCTGATCCGATTTTACAGATCGATCCATACAAAACGAAAAGTATATGCAGCCTAAGAAAAAATAAAAATGCCAGTTCTTTAACAATTCTCTTTCAATGGACAAGATCGAAAATGAAGTAACCTTGATATATTGTTGATTGAAAATACAGTAGTTGTTGATCAATTTTGATTTGAAAATAATTAATCGTTCAGCAGATGTAACAAATACCGGTACAATCGTATTTTCAATAATTACCAATTTGATGATTTAAATACTAAAATATACAACCAAATTTACGAGGCCTCTGAAAGTACGAGATCTTAGGAATCGCCTTTTTCGTCTATACGTAGACGCATACTTGTTACCGTTGGGGGGGGGATCTAGGAAATCAGGATAACTTAGGATCCCTATTATAATGTAACCACGACGAGCAAAACTACATTAAAAACTCGTTGGGTAATAGCCTGGGCTAGCTTTTCCGGTTACTAGGATCTAGGTTCAAATTCCTATCAAAGCATTAGTGCAATGTTTGCTAGGAAACTGTAGTACTTTACCAAAGAACATCTCTTTCTCCTTTACCTATTATTATTGTTTTTTAATTCTGAATTTTTCAAAATGAATTTGCGAAGCAGTATTCTAAGTAATAAGAATTGAAGCCTTCGGGGACGTATAGTGCTAACCCCAAAATTACGTTTCTGAGATATGGAGTTTGAATGTTTGAATAGATCCTAAAATTGTATGAATAGATGTGTTCTAATATTTTTGCTCTTCGAACTTTGCCTGTATATGTGGCTGTCGTTTCATGCCCAAAACAGAAAATATTACGATTATCTCATAAAAAATTCCACAAGAAAGATTTCACAGATCAAGGTAATGTAAAATAACACTGTACGAGTATGTCTGTAAGAACTCTCGTTTTGCGATTCTCACTGTATTACTTATTGCAGGGCCGTGCGGTATATTTTCTCAGTATGATGCAAGTCTTCGAAATGCAGCCACTTCAATGTTGCTTATTCCACCCTTTAAGCCCTTTAAATGCCGCTTATGCGGTTTCCTCTTTGTATCATAGCACGGTACGGCCTTGGCTTATTGAAAACCAAAAAAATATAGTCTAGAAAATGTTTTTTATTTTCACTTAAGAAAATTTTGAATAACGCATCATGTAGCCAATAGATTGAATAAGTTTATTAAACTAATAAAACATTTTATGATTCTCGACCTACGCTGATACTACGCTGATATTACGCTTTACCAGCAGTAGTAAAGTAACTGTATGATATAGGTTTACTTTTTCTATATTTTAATGTTTCTTAATATTATACAAATTTAAGTATTGTACAAAAACTACATTTTTAAAGAATGCATTTGAAAAGAAACATATTACCTTTAGAAATATGTATTGGTGCTGAATAATGGTAAATGTGAAACGTGAGGCCAAAAGAATAATTTTCCTCCCCTGTCTTTGTCACATTGTTACATTCTGAACTATCCCTCTCCCCCAATGAGGCATGTCATCATTTACTAACAGCCAAATCTCTTGAATCGCAAAGAGCTTTGTATAATGTGAGCGTCTTCCACAAAATAACGTTTGCTGCCTGTAGAGCCAAAAGTGTGGTAACAGTGACTTTGGGATTATTTTCTTTTTTTTATAACGATAATTTCTTTAATATGTCTTGTAATGTAATTATAACAGATTTGGTTTAATTTGGATTACTAAAAATTTCTGTAGAAAGCGTAGAATACCTTCTTTAATTAATTAAAGTTGGTAGCAAACAAACAATACTAATGAATTTGATGACCAAATGCTCGACCGGTTACGACATATCGTTCTGGAAACCCCAGAAATTTTTGAAGCGATTGGTTTATTTGTACAGTACACGATAATGCGACATGTGGGCAATCTGCCGAGGGGATGCTTCCCGAGAGGATTTTCTATGGGAAATTGGCTCCTATTTAGATGTAACTAACGTAAAGAAAACCAGGAAAATTTCACGTGGCTAAGCGTGAACCGGCGGGGCCCACTAGTAGCCAAGAAGTTCCATTCTTGAACACTGGAAGTTTGGTCGTTGGTTCGCGCCTCGCCACGCCAGGCTTTTTTTTTTTTTTTTTTTTATAACTCTTTCCGCCCTGTGGGCACTAAGAGGGCTCTTTTAGTAGGCCCATTATGGGTTCGGCCAGGCCCACAATGGGGCGACCGGGTGGTGAGGGACGGGGCCCGACATATCCGAACGGACCACCCCCCGAAAAATTCCTGGGGATTATTCGACCCGTTCGGATTCGATCCCGGGTCCCCCAGAGCGGTAGGCTGCCACCTTTACCGCTCGGCCATCCGGCCGTCGCCACGCCAGGCTTGTCACGTGGAGTTTTCCGGGTTTTCTCCACGTCTCTGACGCCTAAATAGGGGCCAGTTATCCTTAAAAGATTTCCCGGAAAGCATTTCCACCGTTCTTTTCGACTAATTTCGTAAGGCCAAGCAAAAAAAAAAAAAGCTTCGGCCGGCTCTTCGGAGGATAAGCGACTACGCGATAACCTCCATATCGGGGTTATTTTATTTTTAATCAGAATAAATAAAAATAATAATAATAATCCCGATACAAGAGAGGCAAGTCCCTAATAATTCCATTAAATGGATTATTCTGCATATAAATTATTTATTTTTGTAAAATATTTTCCAAATTGAAATTTTCTCATATTTTGAGTAATTCCCTTTAACAAAATAAAATGTAATTCTTCCATAATAAAAAAAAAAAAAAAAAAAAAAAAAAAAAAGAAGAAAAATAGGGTACGTTCGTAAAGTCAAACGAGTTAAACGCGTTAGTAACGAATCGTTCGAAAAGTAGTAGTCTTGCTCAGTGCGCATGCTCTGCGGTGATGACGTTTCCAACGAAACTCTAACGAAGCTCACGTAAGAAAATGGCGCCCGACGATATCGATGTTTCTAAATCTACTTGAGTGTTTAAATTGTGAATTAAAAGGTGAAATGATTGAAATAACGTCCACCCGAAGCAATCTAAGAAAAATATTTCGGATAAGGCTGCACTAGCAACATTCATATCTTCGATTTTATAAACAGCCATTTAGTTATAAACGAATCGTTCGAAAAGTCTAACGAAATAAGAATAACGATGACGTCATTCTCGTTTAACTCGTTCGATTTTACGAACGTACCCATAGTTTCAATTACTCAAACGAGATGGCATCACTGTTAATAAACAATACACAGACGTCTGCCAAACTACACAACGTCATTTAATTAAAATAATAAGATGCTATTATCAGTCCTTGAAATATTTTTTGGGTTCGTCCTTCGCCTTAAGAATAATAATTAAGAATTTTTAATTATAGAAAACCAAATTCTTAAGTTTAGATAATAAAAATGAAGATATTTAGGTGAAAGTAATGAAAACAACATGATTTAAAACTTGACTTGCATTAATTTAAAGAGATATAAATAATGTCCTCTGAAGATGAATTGGTTGATCCCAGAATTCAGGTTAGTTTCAAATTTTAAAATACGTTTTTATATTTTGTCAGAGACTATGATTTGATAGTTGTCATTTATTTGTGATTCTCTGATTAACTATTTAATATGAAATATGTAGGTGTGACTAGCTTATTTCAGGCAAATTATTGCAATTTGTTGTTAATAATCATATACAGTAAACATTACAGAACATCTATTACATAAATACAAAGTTAATATGAATTATATATATATATATATATACAAGAGCAATAATTAATTTTTTCGATGTAAGTTACATCTGATTATACCTGTATTTAGAAAACTGGGAAACACTGGCCACTTTAGTTTCTATTCTCATTAGTTTATAGAACTTGATCATTTCTAAGAAAATACCAAAAAAATGTCTTTTCCAGTGTTATTTTGGATAAATGTTTTCAATATTGTTAGAAATCGGTATCTGATTAACTTGTAAAATGCAATAAAATGAAGACGGAAAAATTTTTTTAAATATTTAAGTTAAATGATTTAAAACTTAAAAATGTTAATATGCACTGCTTGATAAGAATGAGTAAATATCAAATAAGTTATTTCTTAAATGGAAAATTCCATGCTCCACGTCATGATTTCATGATTTGGCATGTTTGTTATCTAAAAATATTTTGTTTATAAATTTGATTACATTTTTAGAGAATTTTTGAAAAGTTTCATCTGTATTTCGAAAATTAGAAAATATCTCTATATCTTCTAATTTTTCTCCATTATATTCTATATTTTTACTGCATTTTGCAAGTTTATTTGATTAAATCACACAAATAAAGTAAAAGCATTTGATCAAAATAAAAATACTAACTACGAACTACAAAAATAACTACCAATACCTTTAGATGTAGCAGAAATTTTAATGCTATTCAAAATGAAAATTTCTTATTTTTAAATTGTAATTGGCTTTTATTCTGAGGAAGTGCATTTAAAACCATTGAAAATGTTAGAAAAATTAAAATTTCTACTATGTTTAAAGGTATCGGTGGTGGTTTTTGTATTTTATGACAAATGGAGTTTTACTGTATACTGTAGAAAGTGGTTTATTTTTTAGTTTTTGTACCTTTCTAAATGTCAATGTAATCTTATTTATGTTATTTTCATGTCTATATTTACAAATAAATGAGAAAACTACTGATATTTTGGTACAGTGATTCTTAACTTTTATTTTGTCATGGTACACTTTTAATAATTTAAAAATTTGACGGCACACATGGTTACTTCGGTAAGTATCGCAGGACAACTGGTAACGTCATAATGTTGATTTTTAAACACAGTTGTTATTTAGGTCACATTTTCTAAATGCCTTGGTAACTACTGGCAGTTACTGGTAACACCGGTTACAATTTTCAAATGTGCCCTAGGAAGGTAGAACCGATTAAACTACTTGTCTGACATCGCTTATGTATGGATATTCGCAGTGGTGGCACACTTCAAAAATCTTGCGGCACACTAAAGTGCCATGTCACAGTGGTTGAGAATCACTGTTTTTGTAGGTAGGCATAATAATACTAGAATTTATTCTTGAGTGTTTTGATTATGCTTTTTGAACTTGGATTACTGGGTACATGATAAAATGTTCAATGTGTTTTATTTTCTCTAGATTATTTCTAACATTAATATATTATATACTGAATATTGTTTCTGGTTAGGAACAAAACAACTTTAATAACTTATACTGTACAGTATTGTACAATGCTTTAAATCTTAATTACAAAAACTCAAAATGAATATTATAAACATCTAATTGAGCATATTAGTTTATTTGAAAATTAAACCAAATAACAATGTTTTTTTTAAAATTCATTAAAAAAAAAAGTAAAATTCAGATTTCATTTTTGTTTAGAAATAGTTAAATATCAGAAAATTCTTGTAAATCTGTAGTTTATCTATAAGGAATAAATGTTTTTATGATTTCATCATTATTTATGATTTCATTATTATTTTTGATTTCAATTGAATACAAAATATAGAATAACATGTTCTGCAATGCTGTCAATAAGTTAGGTACGTGGTGCATTTTTTATGATGTGTATTTTTTTATCATCTATGAAAATTATAAATAATTAAAAATTAAATGAATTATGCACAAAATTACTTTGCTTCAGATTATTTGAGAAAATTTATTCATACAAATCAATATGACGTGCTTTGCACAATTTTAAATTAAATTTATTATACAGTCCCTGGCCAAATTATTAGACGCACTATAGTTTTTATGCAAATTTTAATTATCAGCTACTACAATTTGGTCTTTGAATATTTATTACCAATGAATTTAACTTGTAATGTACAGTTTACTTTATTACATAGGTGCTAACACAAATAAAACGTTATATTTATTGAAAATTTTTGTTTTTATTAACATAGTAAAAAAATACAAAATTGCCATTTAACTTTTAGTATTTTGTTAAGCCACCTTTTGCAGCTATGAGAGCCTCAATCTGGCGTGGCATGCTGTCGATGCAAGACTGGACTGTCTCTTGTATTTGTGGATGATGATTCCACACATGGATGATTTTTTCCAAAAGCTGCATTTTGGTTGTGATGACCTCTTTGGCCACTTCCCTCTTTATGAGCTCCCACACATTTTCTATGGGGTTCATGTCAGGACTATTACCCGGCCAATCCAACAGAGGGATATTTTGCTCTTGTAGATATTAGGTTGGGGAAAAAGAAATCCATTATTTTGTTGCTAGATGGCTGTAGTGATATATATCTCATAAAGTATTGATCAAACAAGTTCAGACTTGTGCTCACTGGAAAAGTGACATTTTATACTAAAAAAAATTCTGTTACAGTTTTTTGATTGGTCGATTTAGTTGTGAGTTATAAGGTGTAAAAGATGGAAGTTACCAAAGAGAAAATTTGGTATGTTTTACAATTTTGCTTTGATAAAGGCGAAAATGCAATCCAGGCGGCTGAAATTGTGAATGATGTTTATGGTCCCGATACTGTCACAGCCAAAATTCTGTGGTGCATTTTTTATGATGTGTATTTTTTTATCATCTATGAAAATTATAAATAATTAAAAATTAAATGAATTATGCACAATTTTAGTTTCGTCGATTCTATTCTGGTAATTTCGATGTTAAAGATGCACCTCGCATAGGTAGGCCAGTCATTAAAAATGTCAATAGAATCATGGAAATGATTGAAATGGGCAAGCATGTTAGCAGTTGTAGCATCACCCAAAAGCTAAAGATTGACCACAAAACAGTTTTAAACTATCTGCTTAAAGCTGGATTCAAAAAGAAGCTTGATGTTTGGGTGCCACACGAATTGATGCAAAAAACATGATGGATCGAATTTTCATCTGCAAAGCCTTGGCCAAATGGAACAAAATCGACCCATTTCTTAAATGGATGGTGACTGGGGATGAGAAATGAGTCACATATGACAATATTGTGTGAAAATGAGTGTGGTCAAAGCGCAGTGAAGCGGCTCAAAATGGTGGCCAAACCAGGAATAATGGCCAGGAAGGATTTGCTGTGCATTTGGTGGGACTGTAAAGGAATCATCTACTGTGAGCTGCTTCCATATGGTCAAACATTAAATTCGGACCTCTACTGTCAACAATTAAACCATTGGAAGCTAGCAATTGATCAGAAGCGGCCAGAATTGGCCAACAGGAGAAGTGTTGTTTTTCATCAGGACAACGCCACGTCACACACGTCTATAGGGACTTGCCAGAAACTCTGGGAGCTTAGTTGGGAAGTTTTGATGCATCCACCTTATAGTGCGGACCTGGCACCAAGCAATTACCATCTTTTTTTATCATTGCAAAACTTCCTTAGTGATAAAAAATTGGCGTCAAGAGAAGATCACGAAAATCGCTTAGTTGAGTTTTTTGCCAATAGGGACCAGGGCTTCTATGAGAGAGGCATTATGAAGTTACCTTTAAAATGTCAACAAATTATAAAACAAAACGGTGCATATTTGACCTAAATCGGACAATCCGAACCACGTTAAATAAAGTCTTAAAATAAACATAAAAATAATGGATTTCTTTTTCCCCAACCTAATATGTTTTCAGAGACTTGGCTGTGTGGCAGGGAGCTCCATCTTGCATAAAAATAAATGGTTCCCCATTTGGGAACCATTCTCTAACCTGTGGCAGCAACCGATTTTGCAAGACTTCTTTATATTGGTTTTGCCTCATGGTGCCTTTTACTACATACAGGCGCCCAGTGCCCTTGCCACTGATGACAGACCAAATCATTACTTTCGTGAGGTGCTTAACAGTCTGAATGATGCAGTCAGAATGAAATTTTTCGTTTCTACGACAACGGACAAAATGAGCTTTGTTGGCTAAAATTTCAAATGTGCTTTCATCGCTGAAACAGACCTGAGAAAACAAAAAAAAATATATCTTATGAATCAAGTATCTACTGTTAATTTGTCTATTTTATAGTAAATAATCTATTTAATGTTAAATTACCGATCTCCAGAAGTCTACATCCTTATCACGCCACTGTTTGGCCCACTTCAAACGCTTTGCTTTCATTGCAACTGTTAACTTGGGTTTTCTTGCTGGACGGTAAGCCTTAAAATCCAGATCTTTCAATTTTCTGCGAACAGTACGCTCAGAAGCATTCACTTTTGCATCTTCCAATTGAGATTTTATTGATTTAGTGGTAGCAAATCTGTTTTCTAAGCAAATTTTCTTAAGACATCTTTCTGACCTTGGGTTGAAAATTGGCTTTCTGCCGCATTTATTTTTTCTTTTCGAACTCAGATCTTGATCTGATTCAACTTTTTTCTTTATACGTCGTATGCTAGCTTCAGACACATTCAACCTTTGTGAAATTTCACAGTTGGAATACATTTTTATATTAACGAGGGCTTTGACTTCAGCTTTTTTACGTGGTGAAAGGTCTCCCTTTTTCCTCATGACATTATGGTTAGAGAATTAGGTCAAAGTTTTGTTTTCCAGATGAAAGTATATTTTTTAATTTTCAAAAAATTTCATAGGGATATAAGAATTCTTAAGAAGACTTAAGTTAAATGAACAATTATTTATTGTGACATTGTTGCAATGCTGGGCTGCAAGTTTTAGTCATATTTTTTAATTTATTTAATTTAAAATATATGCTCTCCAACTCAAATTAGTACTGTAGTATCTAGCCCCTGTACATCATACTTTTCCATTAGCAATGGAGTTGTGCCACTCATCTATATAACTCCTTTCAGGGGAAAAGTTTGAATTGAAATAATGTGATTCTGGTTTGCATCAGAAGTAATTATATAGCTAATTGGGGCCTCCTGCCTCACGGTTTCCATATCTGGTCTTGAATTTAATTTATCTAACACTGTTTTTGAAATTAAGGAAAGACAGACAGACAGCGACAGTAGGAATTTATAAGTCTACAATTTTTACTTTTCTGGCTGTTATATATAACAGAGGGAAAGTACGGCGATTGCTCAAAAAATGACCCTCTCAAGATTTTTACATTTTTGGGCTCAGGCCCTCTTGAAATGTCAAGAAATTACACAAATTTGAGAGATTTTTCTATGGTTCTGTTCACCCTCTTTCAAGCTTAACTCCTGGGCTTTTTGTTTAAAATTTTTGAAATTTTGCAGGGAGGTTTGTTTATTAGGGGAATTGTTACTATTAAATTTTGGTGATTAAATGCTGAAGGAATGGGGAGATAAGGGGATCATATGTATCTCCAGTAGGGTCAGACTTAATGACAATTTTACTTGTTATTAGCCTTTACAATTTTTTTTATAAAACCCATCCTTACCCTCAAAATTAAGCTTTTTGCCATTTTATAACAGCTAAAAATATAAAAGCTTTTTTTAATAAAATAGCATAATAGATGGCACTGCCAAATGTTGCTAGGAAAGATAAGCAACTTGTTGCTAGAGTTTTTCAAATTGCAGCTCAGTAATTCCATTGAAAAAATATTAAATGCTAGAATTTCATTAAATAAAGTTTTTTACTAATTGATTGATTGATTCAAACTACAACAAATTATGTTATGAAAAAAAAGAACAATTACTTTAATACTAATTTTAATTAAAAATTATTCATTTTTATACTCATTTACATCAGTTTATATCTTTTTAAATATTTAATATAACTATAGTGTTTTATATCATTGTAAACAATAAAAGTGGTTTTGTATTTTCTTTATTGTTATTTGATTCCTTATTTAAATAATATGCTTAGTAGTATAGTGTTGTATTACATGAAGCAAAATATTTATATATTGATTTTCATTTTTCTCTCTCTCTTTTTTTTTTCTTTCTTTGTTTCTATGGATAATGGAATAAAAATTAATTTTGAATTTAGATATTAGATTAAAAAATTCAAGTAATTTCAAACATAGTGAGAGATAAAAAATAATCTAATAAAAATTGCATTTTTAAATTGGAAAATATGGAAAGTAATAATTATCTGCTCATAGATTTGTGAAGCAACTTCTTTTTATATCAAAAAGACATAATAGGCCTAATACTGGTAATAATTTTCAATGAGTTCATTTATAGGAAATCAATATATGTAATAAAGGAAACATCTTTTTAAATCCAGCAAAATATGTTTAATGGAATAAAAAAATATTTTTGATCTCTCTTACAAGTCTTCCTCAGTTAAAACATAAATATTGTGCTTATTCTTTTTATGCTCAAATGTTTCTTCAATTTTGTTAACTTATTTTCTGTTCTAACTGAGGAGGATCTATTTAGAGAGGTCAAAAACATTATTCACTTTGTTGAATATATTTTCCTAGAAAGTGTTTTTTCCTCTATTTTTGAGCCAATTTATTATTTGATTACTTCATGAAATATTTTTTAAGATTACTATGTCTCCTCATCACATCCTAACCACATTGAAAATTGAAAATAATAATACAATTTTTTGATTATATTATAAAAAAATAAAATATTAAAAAAATTCTAGTTTCTAGCATGTAAATTTACATAATTCCATGAACTCATTTGAAATTATTTTACACAATTTTAAAATGGATATTTGATTTGACAAAGCAAGATTTAGGTTTTAAAAATATTTAATCTCAGCTATCAATGACTTCTATAACTTATTTAATTTTTTTTTGTTGTTGTTTTGTTTTGTTGATTAGCAAAGAGAGATTACAGCATAGTTCTTCCAGATTTCAATAATACTGTTTGTATGGATAAGCCTCAGTATGAACTTATATTGAGCAAAGGGAAGAAAGTACACTTCTCAAATATTTTGAAAAAAAAATCAAAGTTAAAAACATCCCAAATGACTTATGAATAAGTTTTGTGAATCTTTTGCCAAAGATTGCTTATTGGCAGCTGCATTTCTACTTGTAAGTTATTTACAAGGCTGCTGCTTCACATCTCAACAAGTGAATTTTTTTAAAATAAATGCACTTCTTACATAAAATGATCGTAAATTTTTTTTTTTACTTGTAAATTTGTTTTTGATTAAAACTAAATTTAATTGAAAATATAGTGTATTACAAACCTCACAATCCAACAGGATGAAATCCAGATGCTTCAAATATATTTTGCATATCCCAAATGCTTTCTTCAGGAACAACAGAGTTCTAAAATGGAATGCTTGACAAACCATGGAATACACACTTTAAACATTGATCTTAAACAATTTTTAAATTTTGAATTTAATATGTTGCCAGAAGTACATACAATTATTTGATACTTGCTATCTATCGTGACAGGG
This sequence comes from Centruroides vittatus, assembly GCF_030686945.1. Taxonomy (NCBI): domain Eukaryota; kingdom Metazoa; phylum Arthropoda; class Arachnida; order Scorpiones; family Buthidae; genus Centruroides; species Centruroides vittatus. Next base: position 2,199,224 of record NW_027121909.1, on the reverse strand, counting down.
TTACTATGCATGAAAAAAGGCCTTTTTTTCCTTATAGTTACTACAGATGTCCCTTATGAAGTTTGTGAATACATTATATTTTTGTTCTAGTGTCTAGTTTTGGGACTGAGGAATTATTGATAAATTTAAAGTTCAAAAAAATTATTAGTTATAACAAACTTCCTGTATCTTATTGAATTATATGTTACACTAAACAACCATCTTTCAATGTCACTTCTCTGATTTCTTATTGTTTATAACATTAAAAATATGAAAAGTTTTTAATAATAAAATATCATTAAAAATTGCACCACAAATGCAGTTTTAAATGTTGCTGGGAAAGTTATTCAACTTGTTGCTGGAAAGGATTTTAATAAAAATTGACTTTCCTATTTTTGAAACTATATGCATCAATTGTGAAGAAGACAAATACATCAAACTGTGACCACAATAACTTAATTGCATTGAATTTCAAGTTACTATTAACTGTTTGGAAATATTAGTCTTACAAGAGGAGATCAAGATGTGATCTTCACAGATTTTGATAATACTGTTTGTATGGATAAGCCTTGGTACAAACTTTTATTGAGCAGAGGGAGAAAGCATGCTTCTCAAATCTAACAATTTGTCTAATACAAAAATCTCTGTGCAAAATTTCATAAATTTTCAACAAAAAGCACAAGAATTATTAAGCTTCAAAGAGGGGGAACAAAACTGTGCCCCCTCTTTGAAGCACACATGCACATACAAACATCCATACATACAGAAAACTTTCCCAAAACTTTTTGCATTTCTCAAAGTTTCAGGGTCCCAAGTCCAAAAATGTGTAAATCTTGGAGAGTCATTTTTTGACTGATTGCCATACCTTCCTTCTGTTATATACAACAGAGCAGGGAAAGTATTAATAAAAATTAGCTAAGCACTTGATCTTATGTATTTTTTTGCTCTTTTTGATGATGATTGTCATAAATTCCTAAACTAGTCATCAATCAGAAAGAAAGAATAAAAGGGGGATGGAAATTGGAGGTTAGTTTCAAAATCAGCTGCATTTAGTTATTAGACCTAGAAAAGTGAAATAGGCTGTTTTTGAAACTATATGCCTCAGTTATTCTTTAACTGTCTCTATACAAAGCAGTAAGGTTCAGTCTCTGCAGACTGTTTCAATATAATCCAGCTATCCATCCAATGTCATCCAGCTATCCTCTGTGGGTATACTCATTTAATTAATCTATCCACTATGTCAAACATTGTTTTGTTTCATAGTTTATTCTGCAGATTTATCAAACAATTATTATTAAATGAATTTTTAAATTTGATAATTTTTTGGAATGAATTCACCTTTAGATGAATACTGTTATGTAATTACTGGTATTTAGAATTCTTTTTATCAATAATATTCTAAAAATCTTTCTATAACAGCATCTTCCAAATACTGATATTCTTTTCCTAGAGATTTTATTCATCATCCAGCTCTTTCTTCCATTTACAGTATTATGGGAAAAATATGTTTTCAAAACAATAATTAAATTTAGTTTAATAATTTGTCATATTCTCATAAGTGATTGTAATGTTAAATGTAAATTATATATTTTTTTCCTGTAGTTTTTCTTTTTTTCCATATTCTAACTCAGGTCACCAAACTTTTTCATAGTGGGCCACATAACTGAGAGAATGACAAGTGTGGGCTGCATAATCATTTTGTTCAATACAGTATACTGAATATACAAATAAAGACAACCAATATATTTATTTACTAATACACAAACATGATGGCTGCAGTAAGCTTGTAATCGCCCATATAAATAATTATACAGGGTGTTTCAAAAAGAATCATCTGATTTAAAATGATTATATTATGAAAAGTAATGAGGATACACACTTAAGATTAATTTTATATTACATGACTAATCTTCAAGCTTTTTACATACTAAATCATAGGCCCTCCCTTTGGGTGCATGGCATATATCCAAACGGTAGTGAAATTTATCCCAAACTTTTGCAAGCATGTCTGGATCCACTGCTGCCACTGATGCTGTTATGAGTTTTGCAGTTCTACCACTGTAGCTGGAGAGGAGGCACATAAATGGAGTCTTTTATAAACCTCCATAAGAAATAATTGCAAACAGTGAGGTTTGGCAACCTAGAAGGCCAGTTATGTAAAGTTGAATCATTACGTCTCATATGACTGATCCATTATAGGGGAATCTATGTATTCAAAAATTCTCGAACTTCCAGACTCCAGTGTGGTGGTGCCCCATCCTGCTGGAAAATGAAGTCATCTGAATAGGTCTTTAACTGTGGGAAAAGCTAGTTTTCAAGCATATTGAGATATGTGATTCCCATAACAGTGTTCTCTAAGAAGAAAAAGAGCAACTGCGTAAAACTCGAGAATTTCCTCTTTCTAACAGAACATCATTCAATCAAAATGGATTAAAAGCTGAATAGTTAGGATTTTTTTAAATTGGATGATTTTTTTAGAAACACACTGTATTTTAGCTCATTTGTGGCATGGCTAAACCAAAAGAGCATTTAGTTTTCTTAGTTTTATGGCGGGCTTGATGAACTGATCTTGCAGGCTGAATCTGGCCATAGTTTGGTGACCCCTGTTCTAACTGATGAAGCTTTAGTAATAAAGGTGAAAGTGCTTTTATTTATATTTCTTTACATTATATAGATATATAGACCTAAAGCTGAATTGAAATTACTATTATTATAATGTAGTAAAATATCTTGATATACTGCTTGATTCACTATCATGTTTTCTTCTTTACAAGATTTACTTAAAAATTTAAAAGAATTTTCAACAGTGATTTATTAATTTTGTTTTAACTCTGTAGGATTACAATTTAATGAAGGTGTTAATGTATTTTTATTGTTTTACAGATAGAACTTGAAAAATTAAATGCAGCTACTGAATTAATTAACAAACTAGAAATTGAATTGGATGTAAGTATTTAATTGATATAATTTAAATTTCATTCTGAGTAAATTGAATAGAATTAAAAACCAAAAGAGTATTTAGTTTTCTTAGTTTTACCATCAAAGTCTTTATGCATTTTAAGTCTATTTTAAATAATTTTAAATAAGCTCCCACACACAAATTAGAAAGAGCTGTACATATTATCCTTACTATGCATCTTGAGGGGTACCTTTATACCATCTCCAATCCATAGAATTGAACAACTTAAGGAAATCACTTCCCCTACTTGCATTATGGTCTTGGATTTCAGGTCATTATATCCCTCTATTGAACTGCCACCCTGTTTCTGTGCTCTTAGGGACTTTCTCTTCATAAGAGTAGACAATAATGTACTATACCAACAAATACTGGAGTTGACCCATCTAGTATGTTACAGTTCTGTGTTCCAATTTGATGGGGTCGTATACATACAAACTAGAGGAGTTCCCATGGGCAATCCGGTATTCAGGGATCTATGTGAATTAGTTGTAAGACAACTGGAAATCAGAACCCTTCCAAACTTCATACAAGACATCATTCTATACAAAAGATATGCGGATGATATTATTATTTTTTGAAGAACGACATCCAATCTAACCCAATTTGTTGAATGATAATCCATTTGGGTTATGCCTGGACATAGAACAATACAGCCAATCCAGGGTACATTTCCTGGACCTAGACATCAATATTGAGAGGTCCAACATCATCACATCAGTCTACCATAAACCGTCAATGGTATTCACCTACATACCAATTAACTTATGTGATCCCATTCAGTACAAAATGGCTGCTTTTAGGACCTTAGTTAAAAGGGCATACTCGCATTTGTCTACACAAGTAGCACTCAAGGAAGAGTTAAACTGCATAGAAGAGATAGCCAAAACAATTTAGTACAAAGAATGTCTGAACGCCACAAATGGGCACTGGAGACCTCCAATATTCTGATGGTAAATCGAAACATTAACCAGAGAGTTAAAAAGGAGAGTATACCTATCACTTAAAAGCCCCTCTTGAAATCTATATAAGCCGACATCGCAAAGAAACGTAATGTCAGCATTGCATATAGGAGATGCCCCACTATTTTAGATTTATTATGCAATGGAAAAGATCCTGCTAACCAGAAAAAAAAAATGCCAGGCATCAATAGGGTCCCTATTGAACCTGTTGTCTTTGATGGAGACCCTATTGATGCCTGGCATTTTGTTCTGGTTAATCATCAACCAAATGGTTAATCATCAACCAAATGGTCAATGGAAGTTAGGATAAAAGAACATAAATCAGATATACAACACAACAGATGTACCACTTCGCTTTCCACGTATGCCATGGATCCTGATATTGTGGCAGATTTCTCAGGAGCAAAATTAATACACACCACCCCACAACCTGACTATCTCAAATGGTTGGAAGTAGTGAAGATTTTTAAAGCATATATGACATCCACGTGTATTAATCCACATGAGAGATGAAATATGTCTTTCAATGGCCTGGCAGTCTATACTGCACTATGAAAATTAAATTTACAGAATTGTGGATGCTATGGGAACACATGGACATATCTTACAATTATACGATCTCAAACATTGTGCATTTTATTTACAAACGCTGAATTTGTAAGATCCATTTTTTGCAAATACAGTAGAGCATTGTGTATCTGAATCAATTGGGGACTGGGGTTGTTTGGATAACTTATTTTTCGGTTAACTGATTATGTACAAAGAAATATATTAACTTATCCCATGTTGAAATTTTTCTTCCTTGTGTGTCGCTTCGCGTTGAATTTTCGTTGATTTTAAGCCAAATGAAAATTTTTATAATAATAATCGTGGCTACTGTATTGTTAAAAATTATTTCTTTATTTTGTACAAACAAAATAAATATATTGAAAAATATAAAAACAAAAAAAAATTATACTTTAGAAGTTAATCTAGTATCAAAAATGTTCGATTCAGCACAACACAGTCCGACTGGAAAGCTTTTGGTTAACCAACGTTTCGGTTGTTCGGCTTTCACATAAATGACACTCTACTATAGATCAGTAATGTATAACATTTTTTACACTGCACATCAATCGCTATTTTTAGAACATTGCTTTACGATGCACATTGACCGTTAGTTTAGAACATTTTTAAACATTCCATGTGAACGGATACGTTAAAAAATCCGGTCATTCGAATTTTATATCGTTTGATCAACTTCAAAGTTATTATGTTCGTATTCATTTAGAAGATCCAGCTCATTTTTCCTGAGGAAGAACCCAGAAAGGGTTAAGAAAACGTTTGATTTCTAAGTGAGAATTCATATTACGCAGTGGTTAAAGGTTTGCGTATGTCAATTATTTTGGTTATACACCCCACTGTGCGGATTGACTTTATATTTTAAATAATTTGCATTTTCCAATAATATTTGTCTAAAAATAAAAGTAATAGTCATTCCTTATATTTTAATCTAATTAAAAATCTGTAGAATTTTATTAGTGATGGGATGATAACAAAATTTCTTTCAATTCCTATATGATTCCCAATTTCTTTTGAATACTTTCTTCTAAAGTTTATTTTAGTTTAGAAAAATTAATGATTTATATTACGAGCATGGTACATTCATTAATTAATGAACATCAAGCTTAAGAATGGAAAACAATTAAGAAAAAATTTTTTGAGTTTTTATTATGATTGAAGAAATAGGCTGCTGCAAAAACTTTTATTTTAAAGGATGAGTGTTATCAGGTAGCAAGAGAATTTTTATTGATAATACAGGGCTGTGGAGTCAATAGACCAAGTTCCCAATTCCAGCTCATAGAATTTTATAAAATCTGATTCTAACTCCTGCTTTTACATAATTTAAAATATACTTTGATTATATTAACCCAGAAAGGCATTTTGTCACTAAGTGAATCATCAGGCATTCCTACAAAAACTGAAAGCACTTTTTCTATTTTATTATCACTATTGTCATCATCATCTTCAATCATACATTGATACAAATTGATAAATTTCTGAAATGAAAATCAACAGTAATTAATGATGTAAAGGAAGATTATTTTATGATAATTCTAATTTTATGATGAAATTATCATAAAATAAGATATTGCACTACAGGTGCTCCTATAAATAAATTTTAGAAAGTATTCAAAGAAATTAAGAATCATATAGGAATTGAAAGAAACTTTGGTATCATCCCATCACTAATAAAATTCTACAGATTTTTAATTAGATTAAAATATAAGGAATGACTATTGCTTTTATTTTTAGACAAACATTATTGGAAAATGCAAATTATTTAAAGTAGACTTAAAATGCATAAAGACTTTTTGATGGTAAAACTAAGAAACTAAATACTCTCTTGGTTTTTAATTCTATTCAGTTTACTCAGAATGAAATAATGCAAGACAGAAGGTTAATGCTCCTGTTAGGAGCCTAATATAAAGTATATAAAAAAAAAGAGTCAGTAATTTTACAAATATTGACACCTTTAGCAATGAATTTGCTTTCAATTCCATAACTATAATTCCACACATCTGTTAGTTATATTTAGTTAATTTTTTAAAATTCTTTCCATTCTGAGAGCCTGGTATTAAGAGATCTTTTTTTCCATACCTATCGTTGGTTCAACCAGGCCCATACAATGGAGGTAACTGTGTAGTAAGGGATAGTCTCAACATATCCAAGACAGATTACCCATGATGCCCCAGAGAGGTGACATTAGCCTCTACTCTGGGGATTCTGGGAAACACTGTTTTAGACTAAACTGAAATTGCTTGTTCTTTCTTACCAGTATGAGTTTTGTTCATATGTTGGTAAGAAAATGCTGATTTTCTATAAATGTATTTTATTTTATTTATTGTAATGCAGAGTTATTTGATAAGTTTTTAAAAATTGAAATATATTCAATTAACATTTTGTTATAAGTCAAATGATTGAATCAAAGTTACTGTATTATTATGTATTGAGATATATATATATGTTTAATATAATAATATCATTTAATTTGATCTTTACTGTTTTTATATTTATTTAGGAAGAACGAACTAATTTCCGAATCTTACTCAATGATTCTACTCATAAAATTACCTGTTATGCTAAGAAAATTGGTACTTCAATAGAGAAAGCACAACCATATTATGTTGCACGTGCAAGAGCTAAACAGGTATAATATATAATTTCTTAGTTGTTATTAAAATAAAAATATTGTTTAATGTCATAATATTACATATATTCAGGAGTCACTGAAAAATTTAAAAATATTGCCAACTATTTTGTCAGTTTTAACTTTGTTTCACTACTTCAAATTATTTATTTCCATTAGTTTTACTTACTAATTAATGCAGAGGCTGGTAGCCTTATCAGTTTGACATCTGGAAAGCAAAAGTAACATGTTAAGCTGCCTCTTATAACAAGAGGGCCAGATGTTAGGGTTTCCAATTTGAACAATAGTTGATGAGCATGTAGCCTTAAACACAAACAAATAATAGGATTCACTTCTAAAGCATTTCCAAAAAATGGGCCTGAGTGTTTGCCTTATTAGTCTTTGAAGTTTTAAGTCTCTGAGGGGCAAACAGCCAAAATGACATCACAAACAGCCAAGATGCTAGGTACTGATGCTAGTCAATGTAGGTTTGAACCTTTGGAATTTTAGTTTAATTTTATTTCTTTTATGTGTAACATTATTATTTTACTGCATCATTAGCATTATTATTACTATTTATTCTTCATGTTTGAAGCTTTTAAAACAAGATTTTTAATCTCTTGATTAAAAATTGTGATGTCATTTCCCATTTCAGGCTCTGTAGATTGAATAACTGTAATAACATGAGTTAATAAAATTATAAATGTTATTTTAAGACATTAATAATTATTAACTCATAATTAGGATTGATTTTGTAGCATCTAAAAGTAAAAAATATGGCATTAAAATCTGAAAAAGTAGCAAATTGGCAATAGACCTTTATTATGACACATTAATAGATCTTTAATTTGATATAAAGAACCAATTCTTAAACAGCTAAAAGATTGGTTTTATTAATTTTACTAATCAAATTACGTTAACTAAATAATAACTATGAAATCCTCTAAAATTCATGTTTTATTAATATATATTGTGTTATTGTTATAATTAATAATGTGAATTTCTGTGACTCAGGTTGTCCCCATCACACATTTTTATCTTTTGATCTCGTTGAGTGATAGAGTTTTGAATTTGGCTTTAATTTGGCAGTTTCTATTAAGAACGCTCATTGTACTAACACCATCAAGTGTGACGTGATAGAATAATAACGCTAGCAGACACATTTTTTATCATGGGAGAAAGGGCATATATTGGTTTCTCTCTCTTTTTTATTAGAACTAGCAGGTAGGCCCGGCATTGCTTGGGCAAAAGTAACGATAGCGAAGATTAAAATTATTACATTATAGTCACAAAAGAAAAAGAGTAATTTTATCAATGAACTAAGTATTTCTAAGAAAAGGTCGAATTTGAAAATCGAATGTTCTAATATTGTTCGATTTTCATGACATGTTCTGATTATATCATTCGATTTTCATCGAATGTTCTAAAGAAGAAAGGTCAAGAAAAACCAAACTAATCTGTTTAAATTTGAAAATCGAATATGTTCTAACATATTACTCTTTTTCTTTTTTTCCAGCGCCTGTAAATCTTGCACGTCGCTTTCTCTTGTTTTCCATTGTTACTTAACACTTCCATTGTTGACACTTCCATTGTTACTTAACACTTCCATTGTTGATGGAAGTATTAAGCCTTAATCCTGTCCCTCTCCCCCGTGGGGAGGAATTTCGAAAAATCCCTTTTTAGTGTGCATTCTCGTGACATACCCTAACTGTGTACCAAATTTCAACTTTCAACTCCTAACTGTTTGGGCTCTGCACTAATTATTATTATTATTATTATCAACTCGTCTCAATTATATATATAGATAAGTGCACCACTCCTATGGATATGTAACACTAAGAATACATAAACTGAAATACATGATACAAAGTAACCATAAAATTAGTATTTGGTTTTTAGTGAAAACTAAAATGTAAAACTAGAAATTATAAATTATAAATAGTCTTATCCTCCATATTTTTTTGAACATAATTGTAAAAGGCATCAAATAGTGGCTTCTGAACAAGCTTATCAAGTGGATATATCCACCTGAAACCAAGCGTAAAGATTTCCAATTTCATAATAAGTCTATCTTGATCGTAAATTGGACAATAATAGATCATATGGTTGACTGTGTCTAGGTTTTCTGTAGAGCAAAAGCAAGAGGCAGTTTCTGCCCAGTTATACATGCTCACTAAGTAGTTGAGCAGTAGCAAACATTAAATCTCTAAGTGGTGATGAGAACCTGCATTCAACACTGGGATATTTCTACCAGTTTTTCTGTTCAACTATTGTTGATTCCACTTTTGCATAGTGTTGTCTTAAATATAATTTTTAAGACTGCTGCGTGAGAGAGGGATGTGAATGTAGTCAAGTCAGTGTCCTTTGCAACTGACTTAGCCTCAAAGTCGGCTTTTTCATTTCCTAGTATGTCAGTATGGCCACAAACAAACATAAAAGTTATCTTATTTACAAGGCTTTTAATATGGTGCTGGATATATGTGATTTTATTGCTATTGTAATTGGGATTTAATAGAGCTTTTAGGACAGACTAAGAATCACTGTAAATGTTGATAGACAGAGTTTTGTTTGGTAGTGAAGTGACCCACTGAACAGCTTGGTAGACAGCATCTTCTTTAGCTTGATATGTGGGGGTATCTGTACCTTCTAACATATTTTGGGCAAAATATGTCAGTTTGGAGGAAGATACAGATACTTGAGCAGACATGAACATGGGGCTTTTGGACCCATCTGCGTAGATATTAATGTCTGCATGGTTATCCATGGAGGAAGCAGATGACACCAAAAGTACTCTGGGGATAACCTTGTTTACAGGGTGATGATCAGAGATAGGGTAATTGCAATATGGTAGCATTTGAACAGCCGTAGATAGGAGTAGAGACTGTTGTTGAGCCTTGATGTTTTTAGTTCTGATGTAGTAGCTTAGAACTTTTTCTACAATACATAGTGGCAAAGGAAGGAGCTCTGCTAGTATCAGAGAGGCATTAGTAGAAACAGTTCTGCAGCACTTTGAAATCTGATGGCAAACTGTCTTTGAAGAGAGAGTAATTTACTTGCTACTGAATTTTTACTAGTTACATGACCCCAGTGTAAAGTATGAGGCTGCATAAAGTAGTATTGGTTGAATTGCCCCATTGAATAGAGTTTTACAAGCTTTATGATTTAGTCCCCCGGTGCACCTAGCACATTTTCGCAGCATTTAGCAGCATTTTCTTGGCCTTAGCCAAGATGTAACCAATATGGCAACGGAATGTGGTTTCTATTTTCTCTTGTTTTATTTTGTATGAAGTTTCTGTTTACACATGCACTAGCTGGTCGATCTGTCAAAGTTTTTTGCGTCCTTTTGTGAAAATTAAAATTAATATAAAAATGAATATTATGATGTTGATTAATGATGATAATAAAAAGATTGTTAATAATTAAAAAATAAAGTTCTTAAAATAAATTGTTCATTTGAATTTATTAAATTTTTATATTTTAAAATTTGTTCACATAGTCTTTTATAAATGACAATACGTATTAATTAACTAATTAATAATTATATACGAGGGCTATTTTTTAAATAAGGTCTGTTTGTGAATGAGAGTGAGAATAATGTGCAATCACGGCAGTATGCATGTGCTTCTGCTCCGAGCAAGCTTGGCGCATGTTTTGACGCCATTTGCAGCCATGTCGTCTGTCTATATGCTGAGCTGTAGAAGTTTAAACTGTTTAAGAAAATTGAGTCTCCCGCCGACTGTGAGATACGATCTGTTATTCGATTCTTGAGTGCAAGAAACTTGGCAGCAGCAGAAATTCACCGTCAGATTTGTGAAGTTTACGTTGATAATGCTATGAGTGACAGTAAAGTTCAAAAATGGGTAAGAATGTTCAAGGATGGGTGAGTTAATGTGCATGATGAGCCACGCCCTGGCCGACCTTCTCTGATTTCTGAAGATTTGGTTCGTGATGTGGATAACAAAATTTGAGAGGATTGACGATTCACGATTTCACGATTATCAATTGAATTTCCACAGATTTCAAGATCAGTTTTGTATACTATTGTTTCGGAGAAACTGAATTATCAAAAATTGTGTTCTCGGTGGGTCCCAAGACTGCTTTCTGACGATCACAAAACAAAAAGATTGGATAGTGCTTTATCGTTTTGACTCGATACAATTATCCACACAGTCCAGACCTCGCACCCAGTGATTTTCACTTGTTTCGATACTTAAAGGAGTTCCTTGGTGGTCAACGGTTCAACGACGAAGAAGTGAAAACTGCAGTCATGGATTGGGCTTCTTCACAGGCAGCAGATTTCTTTGAAGTCGGAATTCAGAAAATTGTTGAGCAGTATGACAAATGTTTAAACAAAATGGAAATTATGTAGAAAAGTAGATAAAAGTATGTAGAATATGGAAAAAAATATATTTTAATGATATTTACAGTATTTTTCTTCTTATTAAAAAACGGACGTTATTTAAAAAATAACCTTCATATTTTTGTCCTAAGGTTTTTAGGGTTTCATTAAAAAAATTTATTTTTGTTAAAATCTTTCTATAAAATTATGCCTAAATATTACGTAAGATAAGGAAGGGGAGGGGGAATCAAAGAAAATATTATGGTTTCTGACACAGGGGTGGATGGGAGTCTAGAATGGCCAAAATCGTCCTTACATAATTTATGGATGGCCCCTTACCTGCTAGATTGCTTATAATTTAGAAATGGTTTGGTTTTTAATAAATATGAATTTTTAATACCATAATATCTAACTAATAAAATGATTAAGATCATTTATTAATTTAAATTTGTTAAATATATTTTTTTATAATAATCAGTTTTGAATCACTAAAAGAAATGAAGAACGTTAATAATCATATTGGAAATAATTAGGTAGACATATCTAATTTTATAATCTGAAATTTATAAAAAGCAGATATAATAAAAACACAAATAAAATTAGTTTAATTACATAATATACAGTGGAACGTTGCTTAACAAGCATAATTTGTTCCAGAACCTTACTTGTAATGTGAAACACTTGTTAAGTGAAACAATTTTTTCCATAGAAATTAATGTAAAATATGATAATGCATTCCATGCCAAAAAAAAAATACTCAAATTCTGTATTTACTTGTGTATAAGATGAGGTTTTTATTCATTTTTCACTGCTTAAAAAACCTAGGTCGTCCTATATGTGTGAGCGAAGGATCCTTTGCATTTTTGTAATAATTTTTGTGAACCGTGTATATTTCATGCTGCAATTATAGCAGAGGTCAAGGTGAATGTCACTTTTAAAGAGATGATCCAAAAAATAGCTGGTCACTTAACAATGATATAAATGTAGTTATTTCATATTTGTTAAATTGGTATTTTTAATGAATATTTGTACTGTACATTCTGAATCATTAAAAATAAACTTTTTCCTGTCACATGCATTATAATCTTTTGGTTTTGCTATATGGGTATCAGGTGATAGCAACAAGAAAACATGGTTGTTTGCTTTAATATGTACATTTGATGATAATTTATTTGTGATTAAATGAAATAAAATTAGAGTTGTATTAATAAATTTAATTTTCTTTATTTTGATCTTTAAAACACTCCTCATCTTATACGCAAGATTGTCTTATATGCAAGTAAATATGATATTTTATGTATAACATTTATTCAAAGAAAATTATACAATATACATTGTTAAGGAGTGTGAATCATTGTCATCTTTTCTTCTAGCACAGAATGAACCAACCTTTAATCTGAATTTGATTTGCAGAAAACAAAAAAATCACAGATAATAGCATGATAGAGCATGTGCACAATCTAGGACTTCCTTCTCATCACTTGTTATGCGAAACTTTGCTCATTAAGCGAGTCATTTTAAAAAAATTTGATTTGCTCATTATGCAAAACACTTGTTATGCGAGATGCTCGTTAAGCAAGGTTCCACTGTATATAGAAAACTTGTATAATCAATCAGACTTGAATAATTTTAAGATTTTAATCACTGTTTTGTTTAAATTAATAAATATTATTTTCTTTATACACAATAAACATTTTAATCTAAAAAGTAACCTTTCAATATAAATTTTATTATCATCTTTATTAACATAAAGGGAAGTAACCCTGTTGAAGGGGGTTATACAAATATTAAGTGAGTTTTTACAAATATTTTGTAACAACTTTTAATTTGACACACTTAAACAGTTATTTAACAGTTGGTTCAATGAGAACGTGTTTTGAACATAATCAAATAAGACAATTTTAACAGAGGTAACATAACAGAAACAGATAATCTTTATACAATACTAATTTAAGTTAAATTCCTTTATCTTAGTTTATTAATTTTTCTACAATTTTGATGAAGTTATACAGTTTATATAGATTATTTTTATTGAGATTATTTAAGTACTTTCTAAATTTGAGAAGTGAATTGCCTTGGAGAAGCCGCATAATATCTTGTGTGTTACTTGTACTTGCAAAGCCTTGACAATTCTATAGAAGATGGCACGTCGAGAATGTTTGAGATTTACACCAATTGCATAAAGTGTCTGATAAGTTGATATAGATATTACCAATAAAATGAGAGTATTTGTTAAGCCGTAATTGGGCTATTAATCTTTCATCGTTAAAGTTTATTGATTTAGTCATATACTGTTGAGAAGATGGAATATGTAATAGATGTATGTACGAAGGGTGATAACTACTTTGGTTTAGGTTAATTTGGTCTTTATTTATGGATTGAAATATTGCTGCTTCCATCATTACAGTATGTCCATATTTCCAATTATGAAGATTATCTTTAAATAATAGATTTGACACTCCAAATGAATCAATATAAATTTTTGCAACTCAAAAATTTTTGTTTTAAACTTTACTTTCTATTTTATCATATATAATTATTGTTCATCATATAAAATTAATAATGCTATCATTCACAAATAAATTAGTTGAAATGATCAAGTATTGAATGTTTAATAAATTCTTTTATTAGTTTGTCTTAAAATTTTTATACAAATTACTTTTTAAAAATATCTATTTACTTTTTAGTAATTTTTTTTTAATATTTAAAATTTTAAAAATATTTTAATATACAGTATATAAATAACTTGACTTTTTTGTTTTTTTAATGAAGCTTCAGAATGAAACTCAGAAAGCAGCACTTAGATTTGAAAGAGCAAATGGTTCTCATATAGCAGCTAAAGAAATGGTTCAATTGGCTGAAGAAGAATTGAATAAAGGACATACTTTTGATTCAGCAAGACAAGAAATGCTAAATCAAGCAACTAAATGGGTATGAATATAAAAAAAATTATATTTTTACTTTATGTATCTTAGACATATACAGTAATACCTCGGTTTTTGTTGACTTTGGTTATTGTCAGTTTCAGTTTTTGTCTATTTTTTTTGAGAAAAATTTGTCTCAGTTTTTATCAATTGCCTTGGATTTTGTTGGCATGCTTAAGTGACCTTGCTGCTAATTTTGTGAAAACAAAGGGTGACCCATGCATTTTCTGGCGCAGTGTGGTGTTATTTCTCGTTTGTATGAACATTACCCCATGACGGCCCACCGTTGGCCAATGGTTCCATTCCCTGAACACTGGGAGTTCAGTTGTGGGTTCGCGCTTTGCCAGGGTGGGCTGACTAAGTGAAGTTTTCCGTGTTTTCTCCATGTCTGTAACACCTGAATAGGTTACTGTAACACCTGAAGGGTAACTGGTAACGTTAGTTACCCTTAAATGCATTTCCTGGAAGGCATTGTTCTCCTCAATATGACCATCATAAATGCATACAATTACTATTACATGACAATTATGTCACACTTTACCACAGGGCGATATAGGTTAGAAGCTCATGTTGAACTTGCTTCTACAAGATGAGACATTACCCCACGTGTCTAGCTGAACAATTCCATTGCTTTCATCTTTATGCTAATTAGTCTTTTATGTTAATTTCTAATTTCTTTTAATATTTAACACTATATTAATTCTGTATAAAATGTTTTTTCAATATGTATTTTGATATGTCTAGAACGAATTAATTGGATTTACGTTGATTCGTATGAAAATAATTGCCTCAGTTTTTGTCAGTTTCAGATTTCACTGATTGTTTTCGGACAGATTATCAATGAAAACCAAGATATCACTGTAATTGAAAGTCTTTGATTTGCAGAAAACATCTCTTTTCTCTAAAAGAAAACTGTAAAAATTTTAAAACAATATCTAAAAAATTAACCAATTTATTTTGTAATTAAAATAACAATTAATGTAAAACTAACTCACATTATGCATGTTAAATAATTTATTTCTGAAATTATACAAATTAGCCTTTGTTTAGTTTAAAAAAAATAATATTTAAAACAGTCAATATTGCTTTATAAATAATAATAAAAGTAAAAAAAATATATATAGTTGAGCGTCGTTTATCCGAAAGTCAGTTAACTGAAAGCTTTCCAGTCGGACTGTGTCGTGCTGAATCGAACGTTTTTGATACTAGATTAACTTCTAAAGTATAATTTTTTTGTTTTTATATTTTTCAATATATTTATTTTGTTTGTACAAACTAAAGAAATAATTTTTAACGATACAATAGCCTCAATTATTATTATAAAAATTTTCATTAGGCTTAAAATTGACGAAAATTCAACATGAAGCGACACGCAACAGAGAAAAATTTCAACGTCGGATAGGTTAATATATTTTTTCGTACATAATCAGTTATCTGAAAAAATAAGTTATCCGAACAACCCCAGTCCCCAATTGATTCGGATAAACGACGCTCTGCTGTATTATTAATTGTGTGTGTTTGTGTGTATGGCCAAGTGGTTAAGAAGTCAGCCTTCACCTCTGGGACCTGGGAATGAATCCAGATGGGTTGAAAACTTCCAGGAATTTTTTGATGATGGGCTGTCTTGGATGGACATCCAGGATAGCCCATCTTCAGTCTAGGAGAGTCCAGTCCTGTCCCTCATCACCTTGCCACCACCCCACTGTGGGTTTGGCCAAATCCATAATCTAGTTTAGTGGTGTGTAAACCATGGGTCACAACCCCCAGAGGGATTGTGAGAAAAATTTTCAGGGTTGCCAAATTCAAAGAAATTTATTTGACAATAAAAAATATAAGGCTTTTCTTCAACAAGTATCAGGTATCAGTAAAATTGTGTTTTATTCAGTCTTCTAATAAGGCAGAAACATAAGTGCAAATCCCAGAAAGAATTTCACTTTAACTACGTTGATGATTAAAAATACATCTAATATCTATCCAAGGGTCACAAGAAAATTTTACACAAAATGGCTGGTCAGAAGTGAAAATAGTTTGTGCATCACTGATCTAGTTGATTAAAAGCTCTTCTTGGTGCCCACAGAATGGAAAGAATAAAGAAAAAAATATCCAAGAGCAAAAAACTTGTTAGAAAGATTAAGATAAAAAAGCATTTATATTTGATAATCGGTTTTTATGGGCAAAATTATTAGATTATTATATAGAAGATAAATAACCAGCATAACTCTTAAACAGTAATTAAGTGATTTAAATAATGCTAACTTAATTAAATATTGCTTATTCTTATAAAAAGAATAGTGATCATCACACTTCACACTTTACATTAGGATGAGATTTTACATAAAGATAGTATATAAATATACAGTAAAAGCTCAACATAATAGATCAACATGGGATCAAAGAAATTGATCCATGATCAAAGTCCATTACTATACAGTAGAATCACATTAGAATGGATCTTAATAACATACGTGGAGTATATATCTGCAGTTCATGAATCTCCAGATCTGAATGCCAAATCAATGTATTTTTACCCTGTTTCAGTGGATTTGTTATGTGAATGTAAGGGGATTATACTATGTATAGTAATATCAACTTGTCCATTACTATATGTTGATATTGTGGATAAAATTTCAATTAAAAAATCTGGTTTACATACTTTACTAAACTTGTAAAAACAATACTTTTATTCATTATTTTTAAAAAATATTTTTAAGGAAACTTGTTATAGTTTTTCTCTTGTTTTCCAAATGTCTGAAATTGTCTGCTTATTTGGAGACATTTCTTTACCAACTTCAGTTTGAGATTTTCCATCTTCATTCTGATGAATTATATCTATTTTTTGTGTTCATTTTCTTTTATGATCCATGACTTTGCTTTACACAACAAATTCAACACTCATCACTTGTAGAGAAACAAAACTAAAACTGAGTATAATGTGAAAATCTATGCTGAAAAATGATTAAAAAGTGAATTTTATATTATTATTATATTTATTTTTTCAAATGAAGTAAATAAAATGATGACTAAAAAGTGTGATAATGGATGGTCTGCAGGACCCAAAAAATACTTTGTAGTAATTGGAGTCCATTATAAAGGAGTCTGTTACAGCAAATGAATTTTTTTTTTTTTACTTTCCTATACTTTTGGCTGGATCCACATCAGCCATCTGTAATAACATGAAATCCATAATATTGAGCTTTTACTGTCTATTGTCTATAATGAAAGTAAAATTAATAATAAATTACAAAATATAAATCTAAAGTGTATACTTATGATTTAATAGTAAAAAACCATTTCTGTAGTAGATACTATTATACCACATAAACTTTTAATATTTAATTTTTAATAATTTTTGTTAAATGAATAAGAGTTTGTTGTTATTGATTTAAAATTATTTAAAAGAAAATATGTATCAAAGAATTAATGAAAAAAATAGAAGAAACTTAACTGTTAACCTTGTTCATTTGTTATGAAGGTTAATGAAGCTGAAACAGAGAGAACTCTTAGTGAGAAAGAACATGCAAGGACATCTTCAGCATATAGTGAAGCAGAAAAAAAAGTTTTTCAACTTCATCAAGAATTAAAAAGAGCAATAATAAAATCAAGGTATAAATAATTTTTTTAAAATATAATAATCTGTTTTTACATTATTTAATTTAAAATATTGTAAGTTACTTTTAGTTTATATTATATTTTCAGGAAATTAGTAAAGAATTTTTATCTAAAAATTTTTAAACACTTTTAATATTAATCATTAGAAATTTATTGTTTATTTTAATAAAAGTTTACTTAATTATAATGTTTAGCATTAGGAATTTCTGCTGAAAAACATTAAAATGTTTGAAAAAGAATATTTTTATTTAAACTAAATTATCTTCTTAACACTAAAACTACTAAGATTTTTTAACTACTAGAATGCACATTGGTCGTGCAGTGGTATTTCGTGTTGTTACAGCATTCAATGTTTCAAAAGTGTTTTTACACCTGTTCCAATTGTTACAGTAGATTGCATTGTGCTGGAAACAAAAATATTTTATTTTGTTTTCCTTGATAAACTGTTAGTACTTGATAAAGTTGCTTCATTTGTTTACAAAATTTTTATACTCTAAATTTCTTTGTTTGACAAGAATTTTCTTTTCATTTCTATTCATTATGCTTCATTAATTTGTTTTATTTTTTATTTTCTTGCTAGCTGTCTATAGAGATATGAAGAAATTAACAATAGTGATATTACTTCTCTTCCCATGAAATAATTCTTACAATTCAAAGATGACATGTTTTCCTAGCAATTCTCTAGAAACACAAGTTTCTAGAGAATTGTTAGGAAAACATGTCATCTTTGAATTGTCCAAATTTGTTATTCTGAAGTCTTTTACATTGGACAGACTTGTGGCCAAACTGTCAAAATTGAATATTGAATAATAAAGACATTATTCAGATATTTTGTAATATCTTTATTTTCACCTGGACACTGTGTAATACTGACATGCAGTCTAATTGCATAAAGCATCCAATGTTTTATGTTGGTATTAGTGATGTATCAATATTGGACAGTAAAGAAAGTGTAAGTATAGGGTCCATACAGACCTGGAAAGTCAGGGAATAAGATTTTTAGCAGAAAAAGTCAGGGAATCCATCTGTTGCTTTTGCTACTTTTTGTTCTGAACACATCTTTAAATTCTGTTCAGTATAGAGAGGTCTACGAAAACTGGAGCAACCAAACGAATGGCAATATTTGTCGCACTTACATCTCATAAACTATAAATGATAATCTAACAATTTAAATTTTGTTGGATAGAAAGTGTGTGTCTGTATTTAAAATGGTGAATAATGGGAGCAGAAACTTTGTGAGAACACTGAAAATGGCAATGCTGTGTGGCATTTGGGCAACGAAACTTTGGAGGTAAAGAGATAGGATGTTAAAATTGGTGTCGATTTGTACAGAATAACAGGATCTACAATATTATTCAGCAATAATAACCGACAAAATAGAATTTGTAAAGTTATAAACTAACAAATATGTGTTGTCACCCAAACCGCTAGATATTGACTTGGAATTGATAACCACCAAGACTATTCATTTATATCTTATCCCTCTTCTAATAACACAAAGACAGATCTATGCCTTAAACAATTGCAATTGTGTCCTGTACACAACCTCTCAATTTTTTTACCTGCACATCTGGTTAATCCTTTGCAGTCAGCTGATGGCAAAGAACCATCAGTCAGCTTAATGATATTGTGTGCGGCACATTTTGAACCTCGTGGCAGATCTCACACAATTCACATATTTTTATTTATTGTATTCTTCACTGCTGGCCACATGCAGTAGGTGGAGATAATAATCCTGACAATTTTGATGGATTGATGACCTGTGATATGTCTTCTCTCCAACTGCAAATTTTTGTCTTCAGATGGCCCATGGAATTTTGGAAGTATACCAAAATATCACCATAGAATTAAAATTAGATTTTCAAAAACATTGACAACAACCTGCTTTTCTGCCAAAACTCCATCACCCCCATTATAAGTTTTGGGAAGGGATGGGAAGATATGTAATGACCTTAAATGTATCCATGCAGGACCAAAAATAGCACACAATAAGCTTTTTCTTCCTCTTGTGGAGTGTGCAATTTCGCCTGCTTAAATTATTTTGAATTTACTGGCTCCTCGCTTTAAGAAAATTTGATTTTAAAACGTGATGCAAATCTTTTTCTTATTTAAATAAAATTTACGAATTAATTTAAATTAAATCATGAAATTATTTATATGATGTAGAAATGACATAGCTAATTACTTAATCAGTTTTAGGCAAAGTTTTTTGTAAGTGAATAAAGTGTTTTTAATAAAAAAATTTAAACAGTATAAAATGGGCTTAAATAGACTTGGCTGAATATTACATAATGGAAAAGGGAATTGCAGAGACGTTAATAATAAGTCAGGGAATAATGTCATAATTGATCAGGGAATGTCATGGAATCAAAGATGGAATTACCTGTATGGACCCCATAAGTAATTCATCTTATCTCAAAAATTGTTGGGTGTAATACAATTGTAAAAGTTTTTATACAATTGTTATAGAATGTTATAAATCTGCTGAAGAAGGACCTACAGATCTGAAACATGCAAAAAGAGTGTACAGGTGAAAAAGTGATATTTTGTTTTATCTTTTGACTGAGACTTCTCTATCCTAATCAGAAACTATACTGGTGTGAGACCGCAAATTTTAGCGGGAAAATTTGTGTAAATGAAGGAAAACTTTCATTTTTTTGTGCAAAAATATTGTAAACAATTGCCGATAAAAAAACTCCTCGCAGAGAAACGGAGCAGAGGTCTCCAGTAACTCTCAACAGTTAGGTGGAAAAGTTGACACTTAGCTGTCAAGAATTTGCAAGTCATTGTCAACAACTGACTGCTTCCCACACTAACGCTATAAAAGCTTGTGCCACCGGAAACTTAGGGCGCTCGCATAGGAAGTTATTATTGTACTTGTATCTGTCTTCATGCCCAGGAACAAAGTCCTGTCAGAGAAAACCTACATCAACTCTTCCATATCGTCGGCGACCACCATACATCAAATTATATCGTCCAATCTCACACCAAGAGGTATTTTGTTAGGACTTTTGTAAACTCTCTCTCTCACAACAGCCATAGGCTTAGCTCGTAGCCTCCTGTTTGTTTAGAACTTGTAGAGCTTTATATCTACTTGCATATAACCGCATTTAATCATATAGTATCGTAGAATAGTTGTAATAGTTGTTTATTCTAGTTAGCCAATAAATGTTTTATTTGTTAACCTGTCTCCTGTCAATCCAACCCGCCTGTCGACTTACCGATGACCTCCCCACTCACTTTTTGCCCTCCTAGCTATCCAACGACAAAGAGATCAGGTTTTGCCAACCCGTGCAGTGTAAGTGGTCAGTGAGGATAAACCCCTGACCCTATGCTTATTTCACACTAGTATAATAAGTCATATTTATAAACAAGATCCAATTAGACAATATAAAAACAGAAATGTTAACATTCTATTTTACATTCTTTACTAGCTACATTCTAGATTGCCTAAAGATCTTTCAAAATGAGCAAAAACATTAGTATATAGTAAAATTAGTTCACTGGACATACAAAATTGTCAATTATTTAATGTAATAAGTATCTAGTTTGTCATATATTGTTTATACAGATTTGATAATTTAATTATCCAGTATAATTTTAAAAATTTTCTGTCTTTTATTTTCTTTAGACCTTATTTTGAACTAAAATCACAGTTAAATCAAGTTTTAGAGGTAAGTATAAGAAAAGTTTAACTTTTGAAATATTTAACAGTTAATGAGAATAATTATCTAGTTGACGGTTTATTTAAAAAAATTAATTAATTAGTTATTGACTCTTCAAATTTGATAGGAATTTAATTTTTAAGTTATTAGAATTATTACCTCTCCATCCTGCTTTCATAATCACTGTAGATTCTATTATTATTTTTCTTTGTATTGTTTATATGGCTTCAAATCAATATCTTTATAATACTCTCTACAAAGGCTCTAGGACTTACTGTCCCGTGTTCTTTCTACATTTTGATTCTCTGCAAAACTTGTAATGAGTTTAATAATTTATAATTGTAATAAAACATAAATTTTTTAAAGTCTAATTTTGCCTATTTTTCTGTTAAACTGCATAATGAAATATAGTAGAATTTTGATATATAAATGAATCAAAATAATTTTATATTTGATTTCATAATTTTTTAATCATCTCTACATAGAAGTCTACAAAATACTTTATAAATATATATTACATTCAAAAGTTATAAATTTAAATATACCCAATTAATTCTTTGCTGTTTGGTCATCTTATTATGTGCCCTTTATGCATAACAATGCAGTCAAAATTGTATCTCTCATAACTTATTTTGTTCCAGACATTATTTTTTTCAATTAACTAATAGGAATTTTTTTATGTAGATGATTATCGTTTGGTTATGAAATGTAAGCCATGTAATAGGAAAATTTAACCAAATTATGCAGAATGTTGCTAGCATTAGTAGAAACTTGTTTTCATATTCCACTTCTACAAAATCTTATAGTATGTTTAATAATTATTTCATGTAATAAATTTTGCATAGTCCAAAATACACTGCTGGCCATTAAAATTGCTACACCAGGAAGGAAAGCAAATAGCAGAATCATGTTTATTATACACTTACAGTATAATGAGAGGAAGACATGAATAAATTGACAGGTAATCTTGAAGTACAGAGCACCCAACATGTTTTATCTTTTATGCAAATTACATGTTTGTTGCATGCCACAATCATGGTGTAGCAATTTTAATGGTTAGCAGTGTATTTTTGTAATCTGTTTGCTAATTGTATACTATATTAATGTCTTAATGAATTTCATAATGCTGACTCAAGAAGTTTAGAAGTTAACATTAATTACCCATACCGTATTTACTCGAATATAAGACAATCTTGCATATAGGATGAGGTGTGACTTTAAAGATCAAAATAAAGAAAATTAGATTTATTAATACAATTCTAATTTTATTTCATTTAATAACAAATAAAATATCAAATGAATGTAAATGCACACATTATCTTGCAAAAATTACTGGCATTTTAAAACTTCAAAAAAATCTTGTTAAATTGACAACATAATTTGATCATGTAAAGCTGGACAATTGGGAACCTTTTTTGCCAATTCTTAACAGTCAAATTCACTCTTCGTTGATTACAGTTTAGTTTCTTTGAATTCTGATTTCCAAATAATCATCTGTTTTCACGTGGGAATAAATTAAAACTTATATCAGGCTGCCATGTAATTTTGGAATTCACTTTAAAAGCTTTGCTTTTCCTATTGCTATTCATCTTTACTCCTGACAATATACAAGAAGATTCAAACGACCCAGATAAAATACTTTCGTTTTTAAACATCAGAGGGTGAGCATCCGGTAAAAAATGTGAATACACAGCTTACAAAAATTATGTGAATACACAGCTTACAAAAATTATGTGAATACACAGCTTACAAAAATTATGCTTAAAAAATGTGAATACACAGCTTACAAAAATTATGCAAAAATGAAAAGAATTCTTTGCTCTCATGTATAGGACGACCTAGGTTTTTTAAGCAGTGAAAAATGGATAAAAACCTTGTCTTATATGTGAGTAAATACGGTAACTGAAAAAATATTTAGAGATAGTATATTTTTAAGAAGTTAATATCAAAGATAAAATATATGTATTTTTATTATAAGGTAAAATGTGAATGAAAATATCAAAATAATTTAGACTTTTATATCTTCTGATAGAATCAGAGGAAGAAAATTAATCAAATAGAAGAAAAAGTTATTAAAGTGAAATTGAATTATTCAGAAACATTGCGTAATTTGGAAAAAATAAGTGATGAAATTCATCAAACTAGAAAACTTCAAGATTTGCAACAATCTGAAGAAAAGAAAAATGATGATGAAACAGAAATATCTTTACATAACAAAAGTTCTTTTATTGAAAAATATGAGGTAGATCATTTTTGTAAATATGAGCAATATAAATTTTTTATAATTGAAAAAATTAATTGAATCACATCTTAAATTGAAATTTAAAAAGTATATATTGTAAAATTTATTACAATCATATAATCGACACAACTACCTTATGTATCCGAGAACTAATATTTATTATCTTACAAACGTTTTCTACCTGCTCTGTAGGTCACCTTCAGTTATTTTTGAAAGTTTTGAAATATTTGGAACGTTTATTTGCATTGGTTCCAGTTCGAACGTTTATGTACAACAAAATTCAAATTTCTACATCCATTCGAACAATTCGTTTAAATATAAATATATAAAAATAAATATAAAATAACTAAATACATGGATCCAAGTAAATTAAAATAACAAAGCAAAATAAAACAAAATAAAATAAGGTAAATTAACATAATACAATATATCAACACAATAAACCTAATTATATGGACGGAGTGAGTGCCATATTATACTGGGTTATTATCAATCATATACTTCCATGCTGTTGGTAAATTCGTGGTGTCTTTATAGTTAAAACATTTGCCCATACTGCCAGATCTATATATTTCAAATGTTTCTAAAGCCATTGCTAAAGATGGTGAGCGCACTTGTCTAATAACACTAGCTTCATTCCAATCAATCACCAAACCTTCAGTTTGTGCTATTTTGGATAGTGCTGTATTGTAGTGCCCTTTACTTATATCATACACATGTTCCTTGAGACTTTTACTCAACTTCTTGGTGGTGACACCAATATATTCTTTATTTAACCCTAGTTGATCATTTTTGTATGGTATTCTGTACACGCCAGACTGCTCCTCATTCTTCATCCTATCCTTGTCATTTCTAAGTAGACTATAAATCGTGGGAGCCCGTTTATATGTTAATCTTGTACTCTTGTAGTTGGCTACTTCCTTCATGATACTGGACATTCCTCCACTATATGTGAATTTAGTAATTTCTTTTGCCTTCTTTTTATTAGGTACTGAGTACGATCTTATTAACTTTTCAATGATCACTGTTTTAAATCCTAACAATCCACAATGGTTCTGATCCTATTTAACTCTTGCCATCTGTCATATATGTCAGAGCAGTAATTAAATGCCTTCTAATAAGAGCCCTAAATGCTAACAGTTTGTAAATAGGTGGATAATTGGATGAGGAAGGAATGTACAATGGGTCATGGTAGGCTTAATGTATACCTTAGTGGTCAAGGAAACGATTTCAAATGTAATGTTAATGTCTAAAAAATGCACTTCTGTTTTACTAATTTGTTCTAATTTTAGTTTTAAGCCATCCTCATTGGAATTTATCTCATTCAAAAAACTCTGCATTCTTCTGTCATTCTTCCATAAAATGAATACATCGTCTACATATCTTTTGTATAAGATTGTTTCATCTTTAAAATTCTTAACTGTAATCTGCTCCAATCTACATAGAACCAATTCACAAAGTAACCCAGACATTGGGCTACCCATGAGCACACCTTTCCTTCATTTATATATTTTGCCTTCAAAGCTGAAGAATGACTGGAAACATATCAAGTCAGCAAGCATCCTCATATCTTCAGAATAGGCTGTCTTGCCTGGGTTTAATATGCGTAAGGTGTCCATTAAGACACGATAACACGTATCTAGTTTTATTGATGGATATAGATTTTCAAAGTCCATGATTGTACCTATCTCTTCATCCATTAAATATATGTTTTGGAGTTTGTTAACTAAGCTTAGTGGATTCTTCGTGACAAACTGGTTATTTTCCATGTGTTCCGATAAATATCCATGGAGGCACTTTTCAAGTTTATATGTTGGTCCTTTACACTTTTCGACCACAGGTCTGATCTCCTTGTTACTCTTATGTGTTTTTGCGAATCCAAACAGTCTAGGTACACCTAGGCCTGTGATACTGGTTTTTTTGAGAAATGGAAAGATAGCGGTAATGGGTGATCTCTCTAATTTTTTGATCTTCTTGTCCAATTTATCAACTATGCTGTGATCTACCCTTTTACATTCAGTTTTTTTTCTATAGAGAGTTTCCTATTTGGATATTAATAATTTACATTGTGTAAGTTGTTATGATCTGAAATATTGTAATAATTTTAAGAATTTTTAGTAGAATTTAAAACTTAAGTTTTCAAAAAGCATCAATAGTATAATATAACATAATCATATAGTTAAATTTTTTTCAGATACATCCACCTTTAAAAGAAAGAGTTAATATTTTGAGTCAACATCAATTAAAAAGTAATGAATGTGAAAAAGTGCAAAGAGAAATTCCAGAAGAATGTATTAGTATTGTTAATTCTGATTCAGCACCATTAGAACAAGATCATAATCATAATGCAAGTATAATAAATAAGGTACACGAAGTTTCCAGTGATATTTTAGAGAAATCTAAAGACTTTGAGTTATTTTCTGAGGAAGATAAACCTCTTCATAAAAATCTTCTAAATAAACATAAAATGCCTTCTAAATCCTTTGAAAATGTTGAAGAATGTTCAGATACAGATAGTTTGAAGAGTACAGATACACTTGATGATGATCAAGTAGCAAGTCTTCTGCTTGATACATATTTTGTTACACCTTGTGGTGAGACAGCTGTAAATAATGAAACTGTTACATGTGATTCTTCATAAATAGGTAAAAGATAAAAAAAACTGATTCATTTATAATTCATTAGTAGTTTGATAGATTGATGTGATAATCTTAGTTTGGAAATTTTTAGATCATCTAATTTTTCAAAGATAAAATATATTTAAATAAATAATAAAATCTATGATTATAATAAGATAAAATGTATTTTATCTTATTATAATTATAGATTTTAAAGCAATACACCAACCAAAGCCGAATTATCGGGCTAGAAACGGCTATAATAATAATAATAATCTATAAGATAATTTGGTACTAGAGTTAGGTGTTAGGTGCCATCTCTTGCTAAATTTAATAATTATAGTTTTAATTAAATAATTTAAATAATTTAGAACTAACTGGAAGAAAAGAATCAGCCTGGAGCAGGACTTGAACCCACAACTCCTGCTTACCGTGCAGATGTGTTAAGCAGGAGTTGTGGGTTCAAGTCCTGCTCCAGGCTGATTCTTTTCTTCCAGTTAGTTCTAAATTATTTAAATTATTTAATTAAAATTATAATTATTAAATTTAGCAAGAGATGGCACCTAACACCTAACTCTAGTACCAAATTATCTTATAGATTATTATTATTATTATAGCCGTTTCTAGCCCGATAATTTGGCTTTGGTTGGTGTATTGCTTTAATGTATATCGGGTTAGCTGATGAAGTTTGTTTATATAGATTTTAACATAAAACTTGTTATTTATGCTTTTAAACAGTTATTTTAACATCAAATTATCTATTAGCCAAGGTTTATGTGTTTATAATTTCATTTTTATACATTAATATTATTATTAATAATTAATTAAATTATTATTTAAAGATTTTTTCCTGTATTGAAACAGACTAATCTTTCTATAAAGTAAATTATTTAAAAATCTATGGAAAATATTATATATTAATAAAATATGAACATTAATAAAGATTAAGTTAATATATTAATATGCCTCTATTAATAGATAGATCTTATTCTATCTATTGATTAAATATTATTGTTAAATTTGCTAAGTTATTTCATTCATATTGTTACAAAATCAATTGCAGTTTTCTGAAAGTCATATATTTTATTAAGACAGTTTTTTCAAATTGATAGAATGTTAAATCCATTTACATTTTAATCACCATTATTTATAGAAACGATATAAATAAATATTAAAACCACTAATAAACCTATAATCCAGAAATTTTTTAAATCAGTGCTTGACGTTTTTACCTGTGACCCGTAATTACTGGATTATAGATTTTTAGTAGTTTTAATTCAAATGTACTCAGTTTTGAGTGATAGTATTATAGAAACAGATTTATATTCTAATATATATAATTTTTAAAATTTAAAATAAATATTTCAAATACAGTAGCATCCTAGGAACTTGACTCTTGATAACAGTATTCTGTAAAACTTATTGTGTAGTTCAAAAATAAAATATATGTAATGTAATTTTTACCTCTAAAACTTAACACTAGGATAAAATAGGTTATCATTCTTCACTGGCAACATTTGATAATGGCATCAATTCCATGTTTTAACAAAGAATATAATTCTTCCTCCAAGGTGCCTCTGCAATATTACACAACCCAAATTTCACTATTTAGAAAGTAGTCACTAAATAACCAATATTTTTTAAAATTAAAATTTAACTACAAATAAAAATACTCACTATTAGTATGTAGTTAATATGTATATGAATTTGCACATATAATAACTTTACGAAAATTCTATATAAGTTTCAGTTTATTTGTTTATGGCAGTATAACGTGGGCAATTTGCTGAGGAGGAATGCCTCCCAGGAGGACTTTTTGGGAAACTGGCCCTATTTAGGTGTTACTAATGTGAAAAAACCCAGAAAATTCCATATGACCAGTCCTTTGGCAAGGTGTGAACCTATGACTAACTGTGACCACTGAACACTAACCAATCAGTGTTCAGTGGTCCACTCGGTAGCTGAATGGATCAGTTTTATCCACTCAGCTAGTGAGGGTCACCCTCTGTTTAGACTTGCATCAACACTATGGCATAAAACTTATTGTTTTTGGTAACTCATCACCTTCTCAATTCACATTAAGTCAAGTTTGTGGTATTCTATTGTACCACTAATTGCTGAAGTTCCTGTTTGATATAGTTTTGATTAATTGGTATGGCTCACAATAAATTTATTAATACAAAACGAATCTTCAGTCATTTAATGATTGAATTCTAATGATTAACATATTTATTATAAATAAATAAGAGAATTGAGTAAAGTATTGAGAAAAGTATAAGCCTCTAAAAGAATAACTGGAGGCAAGATTTGAATTCATAACTTTCATAAACTTTACAGATCTGTTAATAATTACTGTCACCATAACTGTCATGATCTGGATTTCTTCTCAACTATGTAAATTTTGAATCAATGCATAACTTAATGCTATAATTTATTAAATAAAATCTTAATATTGTTTATTTGTGAAGTTTCAAAAAGACATTCTTTTTAATTAAGAATATATCACAAATCAAATATCTTTCCTTATCATATTTCTGAATATAGTATATTAGAATAAGTATTGAATTTTATTAATAAAATTTCAGTTCCTTAAAGGTCATAGAAGGAAAAAAACATAATTTTTTAAAATTTAAATATTCTACAATTTATATAAATGTTTCTATTCTACAATGTTAAAGAATATAAATCTGTTTCTATGTAAAATTCATATTTAGATTTATTTTTAAAATAAAATTACAAATAATAAATATTAATAAATAAATAAATACAATAGTAAATATTGTAAATGTAAGAGATGTTACTATAGTATATTGATTTTTTTTTAATGCGATAAATAGTTCATGTTAAACTTTGAATATATTGCACAAAAAGTAAGCACAATACATATTTTGAATTTTTATTTATCAAAAGTTGTAGATTTCCTTGCTACTAAATGTGTGCTGAGTTCAAACAATAATAATTTGAATTCATATTATTGCTGTTGTTTTATAACTACTTTTTAGTATTTTAGTGTTCATTAAATTATCTTTAGTTCTCATAAATGAATTACATTGATAAGAGGGAAATTAATATATCAGGATTTTTATACAAATTTTTTTGTATAAATTTGTCTTATTTTTCTTTCTATTAAATTTTCAAAATTAGAAACACAAAAAGTATTATTTACCTTATGGTTTTATTTCTTAAATATAAAAGCATTTTTATAAGTGAGTTTAGTCAAATTGATGATAAACATTAAAATTTATAACTGCTAGTCATGTAGTAGCTATAATTTTTTCACATTGTTTTTAGTGAGTGCCAAATTTATAAGAAACATATTTTTAAAAAGAAAGAAATGTGTTTGATTTTAAATGTATTCTTTTGACATAGTAAAAGTATTTCTGCAAATAAGTGATCAAGGTAGCTAATATTTAAACATGTATTTTCACAATTCACTAATCAAATTGTTATTTTTCAAATATAACACACTCTTGCAAATCCAAATTCTGCTTAATCTGAACCAATTTTATTTTTTTTTTTTCTGCTAAATGGTTGAATCAAAAACAAAGTAATATATACTATACTGTATTAATCCAAACATTTCTATACAATAATTAGTGTGGATTTGCAAGGGTGCACTGTATTAATATTGTTTTATTATATTTCTTCAATTCAAAGATGTACTTTGATTTTAAAATTGAATTTTTGGGTTTTTTTTATGGAAGAATATCTTAAAATAATCAATTTTATTAAGTATTGTTAAGTAACAAAAAGTTAGAAAAACAATACAAGTACCATGGAATAGAGAATATTATTCAATTACATAAATCAATAACTGATCTTTCATTATAATCAATACTGCATTTTATTGTCATCTTGAAGGCATTTTGAGCACTAAAAATAAGTTAAATGTTTTTAACCAGCAAAACTTATTTCAATTGATGTGAATGTTAAGCAGTACAGCTGAAAACATTTATTTTTGGTCCATAGTCTACTTGCAGTGGCTACAGATTGTGTTTGGACTGCAAATGTAAGACATATCTCCATTTTGGACAAGTGAAAATGGATAAAAAATATGCATCTTAGAATTGAGGAAATATAGTACACTTGTCCCCCTTGATTTATGTAGAGTATTTGTTCCATAAATAAATTTATGGAGTATTTATAATTGTTATACACTTGTCAATTGAAACTGCCAGTACAAAAAATTTGAAAAAGAAAAGCCTGTGTATATTGTAAAAATATGTATTTTACATTAATTTCATGTATAAAAACTTATCCTCAATTATTTTTTTAATAAATTGATCACCACTAATTTTATATTTTTTAATTCTCAATTGAAACTGATCAGTGCCAGTTAAACTGTCAGCTATTTTAAGAAAACAGGTTCTAACAAGCAAAATATTTGTACGACTATGCCTGCTCTTGTCCAACACATATGCAGTCAAAGGATTATTTACTTTCCTTAAGTATGTGAGAGATTTTATTTTGCTTTCTTTCTTAGGATTTTTACTTAATTACATATAACACTTTAATGCACACACTATCTTGCCATACTGTGATTTTGTATTTGCTTGACTAGTGTTAGCATTCCTAATTCATAGATATAAATTAAAAGCAAACATGAAATTTTTATTACTTAAAATATTTTTGAAGGAATATTGTAAATTAAATCACTCCAGGTTATGGAATGATTTGTCAATGCTTAATATACTCTCCATAAATCAACCAAAAGAAAGTCAGAATGAAAACGAAAAGTTAAAACCAAATAAGAATTTTTAGCCCACTGATGTATAATTTCAATAAATATGATGAAATCCTTTTCATAACTGTTCCAGCATTAACTACAAAACATAGCCATTTACTATACAGTAAATACAATACAGTAGAGAGTCGTTTATCCGAATCAATTGGGGACTGGGGTTGTTAGGATAACTGATTTTTCGGATAACCAATTATGTACAAAAAAATATATTAACCTGTCCGATGTTGAAATTTTTCTTCCATTTTGGGTCACTTCGTGTTGAATTTTCATCAATTTTAAGTCTAACAAAAATTTTTATAATAATCGAGGCTATTGTATCATTAAAAATTATTTCTTTATTTTGTACAAACAGAATGAATATATTGAAAATATAAAAACATAAAAATTATACTTTAGAAGTAAATCTAGTATCAAAAAAGTTTGATTCAGCACGACACAGTCCGACTGGAAAGCGTTCGGATAACCGACATTTCGGATAACCGCTGTTCGGATAAACGACTCTCTACTGTATTTATAAACTTTACAGAATCAGTGGCAGCTTTGTTCGTTTTAAATTGTAAAATTCAAATATCTCCTGAAGAAGGTCTAAAAGAAGACTGAAAATATTAGATTAATAAATATTAACTGCATAGCAACTGGTTATGTTTTATAGTAATGTGATGAAATATTTTATGATTGAATAAAATGAGATTCTGTATAAAAAGTACTGCATATAAAAAGTGCTACATAAATTAAAAGATAAGTATATCATTTCAGGCATCCAGTTGAATTATAAAACATTTCAGATAAGTTTTTCATTAAAATATTCTAAATAAAAGTATATGTATCAAATGCTTTTAATATCAATATGATGCTATAAGAAGTTTCTCTTCAAAATGAATTGTATAATTCATTTGAAGAGAAACTTCTTATAATATAATAAAATTTTAAATTAAAAAATCATTTAAATTGTAAAAATTTTAAATATTTATTCATTTATATGCTTAAAATTGTTTGCAGCTATAATGGTTACAATGCAAAACTTAATTTTTAATTAATTCCTATGATTTCTGCATGTTCTCTTATTTGAAAGTATTTTGAACCAAATTAATTTATTTGTTAAACTTTCACCAGATTATTATTATTGTTTAATCCATTTTAAAGTAACTCTCAGATTCTATCCATATTTTCAAGAAATCCAAATATCTATTTTAATATCATTTTTTATAATCCTAATATCAGAAAAATTGCTCGTAGTTGTCTTCCATAATAAAAGTTTATCTGAAGGAAAACATTTTCAAAATACTATCCAAATCAATAATTTTATGTATGTATACAGTTGTACATATATATACAGTATAAATTTTATTAGTAATGGGAATTATTCTTGTGTAAGATGTCCAGTGAAATTTCTTTTATTATTGGCAAACTTCATAGACCATATCATTTCATATAAGATTATGTTGATGGTATTAACAATATGATACTAAAATATCTCCATGATAAAAATCTTAAGGATTTGAATCACAATAAATACTGTATATTATATTGTAAGTGAAATAATTATTTCAAGGTTCATGAAATGCATTTGAACAATTGTCTAATCTTAAATGATTGAATATTTGTGTATAGTAATGTTTAAAAGCTGAAACAATGAAAATTAGTGTGAGTAAAATTTTTAGCATTTATTGTTAGTAGAATATGAAAAAAGGTCAGTAGAGATGAATTGTTTAAAAACAAATTATTATTATTATTAAGACATCACTGAAATTAAATTTGTAAAGTTAGATATTATGCTTTATTCAGAGATATTTAAACACTGTTTTTACAATGCACTATACAAACAGTTCTTTCAGAGTTGTGTTCCATCTTCTGGGTTTCACAATCCTTAAAAATGGCAAAATGAATTATCAAAGTTCTGCATAATATGTGATTATGAATTCCCATTTAATTGATTTTGTCATTTTCAATATTAACACAATTGTTTAGTTATAAATGGATTTTCTATGTTCATAAAATGATCATTTATACATTTCTGTTTTTTTTTTTGTGTGTGTGTGTGTGTAAAAGGAATATAATTTGTACAAAAAATTTCAGTATAATTCAATTTTATTAAGACAAATTGGTGGTTAACAATTACTTAGCATAGATAATGTAGAAATATTGATAGCTTAATGTAGTTAATTGTGTGAATACTTAATAACATTTTACTCTTTTATCTAAGTAATTAATTTTTTTTATTATTAATGAACAGAACAAAATCATATCACATCTTAAACAACATGTTATCTTATATATTTATTATTGCAGCTTCTTTCAGCATATATATATATATAATGCAACCGTTCATTATTTACTTTGAGGTAGATTTCATATTTCCAAGTGTAATATTTAATACATCATAATTTTTCAATATTATTTATTACTTCAAGGATTATAAATAAATTTTTTTTAACTTTGACAATCTCTTAATATAACATGAAAAACAATATTATCAATGAATGAATCAGTTTGACATAGATCATCAGATTAATCACCAATAAAAGAGATTAATATATATATTCTTGTGTTGGCAATACAATTTTCATTTTGAGATTTGTAATTAATTATCATAGCATATTTTTGATTTTGATATTTTTTTTCTTTTTCAATAAGAAATTTCAGAACATTTTTATTGTATTTTCTTACATGAAATTATCTATTTTCAAAGCATTTTTACAGATAATTTTTCTACAGAAATGTCAAAATATGAGAATTTCAATCTGCGTATTATCAATAAAGAATAAACAAGTGAATAATGAAACTTTTATACAGTTTAAGATCATATCATAACTTATTGCTATTTAGAACATGGAAAAACTATTATGCTTTTTTATACTTTTTATAATGAAATAACCTTTTATATAATTATTGTTTAAATTCTACATGAAATAAGATATTAAAAATGTTTTATTTTATATTGTACAGTAAAGAGTTTTTGTATATTTCAATAAATTTAAAAGTTAGAATGGAAATTGAATTATATATTATAGTAAAAGAGATATATTTTTAAATTTATACTATTATCAATTTTTCTAAATGTATAAACTATTCATCACTTTCAGGTTGGATCTTCCATTTCCATGCTTAAAATGTTAAAATTTTCTCAAATGAACAATGAGATTTTAATGTATTACAGTATTCTGATATATGATTTGAGAAAGTATTTTTTTCATTTAATTATAAATTTTAGAACTTTTTATTGTATTATAATTTTTCTCGTGATCACTTTTTTGAAATCAACTACTTTTGCAGATGGATTTCCTTCAGATGAATATCAAAATAAGAACTTGAATGTTATGTGAATATTTAGCCAAGTGATGGATTAAATTTTTATTTTGTTTTTTGGAAATGGAAATCTGGCTTAGAATAATTTTAATGTTTAATAATATACAAAACATGTAGCTTAACACTCCAAATTTTAAACAATGCCAACATATTACTTTATTGGAATAAAAAAAAATTGAATTATGTAACTTTTTTTATGTTTTTATTCCCTAGTGACAGCCATAAGAGATCTGAGAGTATTAGGGAACTTGATATTTACTTATTTACTTTTTTTACTCTAGTAAAGCAATGTTTTGTATGTTGTAATTAGATAACTTGTCAAGTCTTTTAAATAATTGCCATTATAATAATCAAAATCATATGAAATCTTAAATAAATGGCATGTTGTTGTAATTTACAATTTTGATAAAATATTGTAAATAGATTGTAATATTTCTATAGAAATTTTTTCTCTACCTCATTTTTCCATATCCTTCCAAAACAGATTTCTCTCTAATCATTCGATTTTTACTATATATTAAATGTTATGCAATTTATTTTTATTTTTAAATTAGATTGAAAATATGAATATGGCATATTAGAATTATTTTAGGTTTTCATGTAAAATTTTGGTGTGGAAAAATGCTTGTAAGTTTGCATCAAGAATGAATTTTGTAAAAGTAGAGTAGCAAATTGTATTTTAGTAGTAGTTTTATGGTTAATATATTTTTATTAATTAATCAAACACTAAAAAGTTGGTTTATCAAAAAATATTTTTATTTTTAATAAATTTTTATTATGTGTAGATAAAAAAAACAATTATATATATATATATATATTCATTCTTATTATATTATTAAATTTAACTCTGTAAACAGAAGTAACTATAAGTCAGACACATTATATTCATAAAAAACATTTATAATGCAACATTTATATCAAATATTTAAAATTTTATTTATAAGAAAAATGTTTTGATGAATGTAACTTAATAAATCATTTACAGCTACATTTTATGCTGTGATACACATTAAGAATATTCATATTTTGTTGATTAAATATCAATTTTATTTGGTTTGTTGTTTGTAAAACTGCATTTTAAATTTTAGTAAGAATTTTCATGTAAAATATCTGCAGTTAATTATGCTAATACCTGAAATCAACACAATTTTCTAAATTTTAGATTGCAAAATATTATTTAATATAACTATATAGACATTTAAAAGATTTTTTTTTTAAATATCTTAAAATGAAACTTTACAAAATCTTTTTACCATAAAATATCAATAATAGTGTAATCAACTCAAATATCATCAGTTGATTTCTTTTATTGTAAAGGTAACAAGTGAGAAATAAGTTGCAATATACAGGGTGTCCCATTTAAAATCAAACCATCTGAGATGAAGAAACATTAGCGATGTGACTTTTATAGGGGATGTTTGAAAAGGAAAAGTGTGAGTCCAGAACTATATGCAAATTGAAAGAAATCATTTGTAGAAGTATTTAAGCACTTGATGTTAGTATTTTATGTAAGATCAGTCTGAACATTATTATGTACAAAGGTGCATAGATGCATACAGACATCAGTGAGGGCCAATATTAAATGGTACATCTTGTAGAAGTTAAGTCTATTTATAACTAAATTCTTTTTCAGAATATTTGTTGTTTCAGAAACAATCTGTAAAAAGCATATCATATATATACATATTATTTGTAATTTTTTCAGAATAAGATGAATAGCTTGTTTATTAATTCTCTGCTTTGTTAATATGACAGATTAGAAAAAATTATGGTAAAAGTTTAACTGAAAAATTCCCTTTAACAATGTTATTAACTTGATGGTAGTATTTTAATTATTGAAAAAATTGGATGTACTAAAATTCAAAATATACTTTAATCCAGTAATAAGAAAACATGTTAGTTTATTAAATTTGTTTTTTATTACTGGATTAAGGTATATTTTGAGTGGTAGTACTGTATTTGCAATTGTACTGGAGAACAATGATAGTAAATGTGTGAGAACTACAAATATTATAAGGGCTGTCCATAAATGACATCCACAGTGGAAGGGAGAGATAAGGTTATGACAAGTTGGACAAAGAGGGAGGGGTGAATTTCAAGGACATTCATTTTATTTCATTAACTTTTACACAATTTATACATTTTATTATATTATGCATAAAGTGATAAAGATTCTGAGGGTTGTTGAATTTCGCTACACGTTCTAAGGGGGAGGGAGTTAAGAAAACCTGGAAAACTGGGAGAAGAGGGGGAGTAAAAATTTTAAGAAAAATGCAGACATAATTGACAGCCCTATGTTAAAATACTTATTTTAATTATTTCTCTAACTTTTCTTAGGATCCACTTTATCTTTCAGAACTTATAAATCATGAAGCATGAACTTTTAGATGCAAGTAATCTATTGATTTTTTTTCTTTAATTATCATTTTATATAAATATATGCTTTAGACCAGTGATGAGCAATTTTTTCTAGATTGCAAGTTTGTAGGTTTCTAGTTGGCCACATACAATTTTTCTTAGAGCTGCAGGCTTTAAACCTGCTAAATATCAGTATATACCAGTACAGTAGATAATAAAATAATATATGGTAATGATATGATAACTAGTAACATATACAGTAGAGAACCGAGAATCGGAATCAATTGGGGACTGCGGTTGTTCAGATTAGTGATTTGTTCCGATTACCGATTATGTATGAATAAATATATTAACCTGTCCGATGTTCAAATTTTTCTCCGTTGCGTGTCGCTTCGTGTTTAATTTTCGTCGATTTTAAGCCTAACAAAAATTTTTATAATAATAATCGAGGCTATCGTATCGTTAAAAATTATTTCTGCATTTTGTACAAACAAAATAAATATATTGAAGAATATAAAAACATGAAAATTATACTTTAGAAGTAAATTTAGTATCAAAAACATTCGATTCAGCACGACACAGTCCGACTGAAAATCGTTCCGATTACCGGCGATTCCGATTAACGAGTCTCTGCTGTAGTTTATTCTTATTTTTTCACTGGTTACTTTTAGTTTTAATGTTCTTTGTCATGAATATCAGCTTAATTAGGATTGCATAGTGGCATGAGACAGAAAATGGAAAATAAAGTACTTGCCAAAACCCTAGGCCACATATCATGCAGTCATGAGCAACCTGTGGCCTGCAAACTTAGCAGGCCACAGGTTGCTCATGACTGCTTTAGATAGTCTTTGCTTATGATCTAAGTGTTATGAGTACGACGCGAAAGAAAAACACGTACACGTGTTGATCGATTAAAATAAATTTAATTTCGCGTTGGGATAAATAGTACAAGTTCTTTACGGATTTCCACTGTTCTTCGGTGCTCGTTTCGTAACAGTAAATCCACGAGTACGGCCCAGTTACAAAGCTGCCCGACAATCTTACTAACGTGCGCGAATTTTAACCGAACTTAAACTAAAGGAAGGGATAGAAGAAAAAAGGGAAGTGAGAAGGATTATAGGATAGATGGGTACCCAATTCCTTGTCTGTTGTTGGACGCAGATCCTTGTCTCGATCTATAATGCTAGTATACTCGTACAATGACGGTTTCTTCCAGTTTCCGGTTTCTCTCGTACTATGATGGTTTCTTCCAGTGATCGGATTCTTTCTCGATCCTGTTCCTTTTTGCCCTGTTCTCAGAGCTCACCAAATTCTCACCATGGAGGTTCGCAGTCACACGTCTTTCCTCCTTCGTGTCTGGCCAAAGAATGTCCGGTGGAACGTTCCCTCTCCCTCCAGGCTCGTCGCCATCTATTGTTTTTCCCTACCTCCTGGTGGGCTACGGGTAGGTCCGAGTTCTCGGAAGTTCGAGACAAAGAGACAAAGAAAATTGGAAAGAAGGATAGATTGATAGAAATAGAATATAAATTAAACTAAAACTATACATAAATTAGGGCGTACAGCCACAAAACTATACATAAATAAAGGCGTACAGCCACAAAACTATACATAAATAAAGGCGTACAGCCACATAAGAATATTGTATGTTTAAAGTGACTTTTTATTGAGATTTTATTAGTTTAAACTATAAGAAAGTATGTAATTAAGCATTTTCTTAGTTGACTAGTTAAAATTAACTTTAACTTTTTTTTTATGGGTTTTATTTTATATAATTGGTAATTATCAAATAAGAAAATATACAGTGGAATCTGCTTAATATAATTATTTTGGGTGGACAAGAACCAATATTTTCAGTATGATATGGCTGCTGCATAATCATTTTGGGATTTCAATACTGATAACAATAATTGTCCAATAACATTAAATAGAATAAGTAAATAAGACTAACAGTTAATGGAAATTCTGTTTTGTTGACTGACATTAAAAGAATGTGCTAAAACAATTTAAATATCAATTTAATATATTATAATGTTTAAAGAATTAGTTAAGACTGATAAAGATTGCAAATTATGACTGATAAAACAGTAGCCATGGTTACAATAAAAGGATTGTACTGTATTTAGAAATATATAAATTTATATTTATTACAAAATTGTAATGACTCATACCTCTTAACCTATTGTAAATGTGTGAAAACTACAAATATTATATGAATATTACAATACAAATATTATATTATGTGGCTGACTACACAAGGGAAAATGTTTAACAGATCATAAAAGTGGTTATATATAAGTAAAAAAATACATTGGATACTAGCAATTATTATTATTGTATATGATTAATGCCAAAAAAGCTGTGTTTGGAATTTTAATCATCAATGATATCTACTATCAAATTCTGTCAAATCACAGTCTTAAGTTACATTTCAGATTTGGTATTGTATATTAGTGTATGATATAATTGGCTAAAGTATA
Source organism: Centruroides vittatus (assembly GCF_030686945.1). Classification (NCBI taxonomy): domain Eukaryota; kingdom Metazoa; phylum Arthropoda; class Arachnida; order Scorpiones; family Buthidae; genus Centruroides; species Centruroides vittatus. Next base: position 2,159,876 of record NW_027121909.1, on the reverse strand, counting down.
CATTAATATGGCAGACATTTCATTTTGGCAGTAACCAAGACAGGCACAGGACAAAGTGTCACACTGTCAAATGCTGAGCAACTGAGAGGTATGAAAATTAATTTCTTATAATTTAGTATCCAAGATGGCAGTTGTTTGTATTGAAAATATTACAAGTAGGCATTTTTGGATTAAAATTTTTTTTAAGTATCATAAGATAACAATATATAAATAATATATTTTCTAATATTTGGATTTGTATGCAGCCATAATTGGCATAATTATCTGCATTTATTTTTGTTATAATAAAAATTTTAATGCTTTAGAATCTCAGATTTAATTTTTCAAAACAGAGTATAATAAAAATATTTAAATTATTTTTATTTTTATATTTATAAAGAAAACTTTAAAATAGATTTTTATACAAAAAGTTTTCTTATTTAAATATATTATATTACAGAAAGTTGTATTGAAGAATCTCATGCTGAAATATATCTGTTAAAAGACAGATTATTATTTTCTAGTCTATAAAAATATGCTACTTTAAAGTATTTATAATAAATTTTTTAAAGGAAATATTTCTATTGTATTAAGTTTGTAATACAAAAAGTTTTAAAATCACTTAATATGGATTTTTAATATTTTACATTTGAAAAAGTGTTAAGTAAAATAACGAATAAAAAATTAATATTTATTTTAATTTCTTATTTTATAAGTGCCATTTATATTAATAGTTGATATGTGAGAATCTACACAAATGTAATTTATTAAAGCAAAATAAAATGTGATGTTTTACAAAGACTTGTGAAAGCATTCTGTATTTCAGTATTATCATCAATCATAATTTAAGTAAATAATAACAATTTATATTTATTTCTGCATTGAAACATAACAAATATGGATTTGTTTAATGTCTTTATACAATTTCTGTATGTAATATTTTATTTAGTGATGATGATAGAAGTTGACTTCTTTTTTCTTTTCGATTTATCAATGCATATTTTCTAGTCTATAAATTTAATGCATTTTATAATCCCAAATGACGACATTTTTGAGAATTTGTATTGATATGAACATTTCAACCGAATATGTACTGTACAGATATATTTAAATATATATACATATACACGTTTTTTCTATTTAACTCCACCGTGTGGATACTAAAGGACCAGTTTTTTAAGAAGCCCATTATGGGTTTTGGCCACGTCCACAATGAGGTGAGGGATGAGGGATGAGTTTTGACATATCCGGGCGGACTGCCCCCGAGGTCTTTTGATCCGTCCGGATCGATCCCGGTTCCCCAGAGCTGGTAGGTCGCTTTCAGTAGCTCGACTATCCGCCCGCCAGTTATATAAGTTAGATTCAGTTTTATATATTTTAAGTTGTTATATTGAAGTAATTTTAAATTTTTAAAAAATTTTATTATTTTAACAGAAATTACATAAATGGGTAGTAATTGTGTGATTTAACAGGAATCATCATCTTTCGTACAAAACATGGAGAAATAATCATAGCAATGTCCAACTTTTGACAGAAAATGTTTACGATAAATTTGATGAAATTATCAATGTGTCAGCATCTCCTGTTTCTCCTTAATGCTGGAAAAAAGGCAAAATCCAAATTTTATGAATGGTAAATTCAATCAAGATAAAGCAGACACTTATCAAAAATTTTACAATAACTAATTATTTTTGTGTGTAGACTAAATAATTTTGCCAATACTAGTCTCTCTCGTATTTTATTTTAAGTAATTTTTTTAAGTAGTCATGCATATTGAATCTTTAGGAACTTTTAGGGATCAAACAATCAAGGAATTAAAATGCAACTCTAAATTTCTTACAATCACATAACATGTAAACAATCCATTATTTTTAATGTTATGTGGACTTTGCTCTTAAACAATGAAACACATTATCATCCTCCTATGTATTCCTCTCTTTAACGGAATTTATTTGCTTTGCTCTTTGGGATAAATGATGATTTCATAAATCACAAATAAGATGTTTTATGATATTGAATTCTGAGTGCAGTTATGCTCATTAAAATTTGAGAAAATTACATTCATCTAGTTATTTTATTCTTTGCATACATTTTGAAATTTTGAAAAGACAAACTAAATATGTTATTCTCTTCTTCATAAACATATGCGTTATGAATGCCTTAAAACATTACAGAAAATGGCTATTATTTATTATTTCGATTCAAACATTTTTCCATGGATGGAGTTAGATAGATGAATGCACAACTCTATTGCTAAAAGGAAAAGTAATGATGTACAGGGGCAAGATACTACTAATGAGATAGAAAAAATATCTATTAAATTAAAAATTGAAGCCCGGCATTGTGACGATGTCACAATAAATAATTGCTCGTTGTCATTATATACTTATTGCAAGTTATACATATACATGAATATTAAACATAATGATTACTTTTTCACAAATTAATTACATTAAATAATAATAACTAAAATTAAATTCTCTCTCTGAAATCTCTGGAAGCTGGGAACCTCTAGAAATCTAGATGGTGTAACTGGAAATGATGTGTGGAAGGATATCAGGAGATAGGCCTAAGTTTGAAAACTGCTTCAAGCATATGTTTTCTTCAATAATTTCTAAATGATTGATTTACAGTTTAAAATAATAAATTACAGATGAAATACCTATGATTAAGAAAAAGTAAATGTTGGCATTAATGTATTATATATTAATATATTCATATATTAATGTTCTAATTATATGAAACACTGACTCGTGAAACATTTTCAAAACAAGTCATTGTTATATTTTCATTTTTATACAGATAACTAAAAAATTTACAGATGTCAAACAAGAATTTAATCCAAATAAATTTCAAAAATACATACTAAAATATGTATTTCAAATAAATTATGCAGAATAGCTACGGATACTCATAAAATGTTATTGATTTTCTACGGTTTTTTTGTATATTATTTTTGATGGAGTCTGGAGTATTATTGTAGCATTAATGTCACTTTATTAAAAATGTTTGAAATCATTTACTGATGATAAATACTTTTAAAAGCCGACCGTTACAAAACAGGCTGTTTCCTAAACTATGCGATGAAATCGGCGAAAATAAAAAAATCTCTTCTTTTTCATACAGAAGTTAGATAGTTATCGCGAGCGAAAGTGTTAACCCGGGTATTGGAATTGCGAGATAAATTAATATTTTTTCAGGATAAACAAACGGCATTCTCATTGTTTTTACAGAATAATGAGTGTATGTTGTTGTTGGCTTATTTAGCTGATGTATTTTCGCATTTAAACGACTTGAACGAGAATTTACAAAGACGTGATAAAAACATTTTATTAATGACAAAGTTCATGCGTTCATTAAAAAGTTTGATATCTGGATTATTCGCCTTTGAAGCAAAAATTTGGATATGTTCCCACTCACTTCGGATTATATTGAGAAAAATTTGAATGAACAAGACACTATTATTCGCCACAGTTTGGATTGCATGAAGATACATTTGCGTGAGCTAAAAACTCAGTTGACTGAGTATTTCCCGGAAGATAAAAATGATTTCTCGAAGAGATGGGTACTGAATCCGTTTAGTGAAAATGTTGTTGCCGCTGCTAAGTTACCAGTTGAGATTCACGACCAGCTCATCGAAATGTCTGCCGACAAAACGCTACAACTACAATTTACATCTGAAGATTTAAATACGTTTTGGCTCGCTCTGGTTGCGCTAAAAACTAAATACAGGAATCGTCTTTTATCACTCGAAAACAACTTTCTTTTGCGTGTTTCTAACGTAGATCCACGTATGGAGAAAATTTTAAATGAAAAACAAATGCAACCATCATATTAATTTTTTTTCTTTACATGTGTACTTATTGTAAGTAAAATGTTTATAAGTTTACAATAAATGATTTTTTCTCATAAAATGATTTTATTATTGTTTCGCGACTCCCTTTAATATCACCGCGACCCCCAGGTTGAGAAACGCTGGTTTAGACCATATATATTCGTGGAAGTGGTCGCTTATTACAGTTGTTGTATGTTGTTTCGGACCAAAAATCGATGCCCGCGGTCAGGTGGTGGTGGTATTATTTTTTTTTTTTTTTTGTAACTTTCCGCCCAGTGGGCACTAAGAGGGCCTGTTATAGCAAGCCCATTATGGGTTCAGCCAGGCCCACAATGGGGCGGCCGGGTGGTGAGGGACGGGGACCGACATATCCAGACGGACCACCCCCCGAAAAATTCCTGGGGATTTCTCGACCCGTCCGGATTCGATCCCGGGTTCTCCAGGGCGGTAGGCTGCTAACCTTGACCGCTCGGCCATCCGGCCGCTAGGTGGTGGTGGTTTAATACAGGTAACTTATACGAAGACTCTACGTATAAATTATTCCGTGGCAGAAATTTTTGCCCGTTTTGAGAGGTCCCCGTCGAATGCACGTGGTTGCCTAAGCAGTTTTCACTGTATTTTATTTATATTCAATAGTTTTAGTCGTGATATTGTTTAGTGGCAAGATCTATATAAGAAGGTCAGGACACGCGTAGTGGAGCCGCCATTTTGGGGCTTTTTGAGTCACATGTTTAAATCAAACTTGTACGAGCAGTCAGTTTTATACGACATTAATTAAACTAAAATTGCATAAATTAGTTTAATTAATGTCCTTCTTATATAGACCTTGTTTAGTGGTAGTGCCAGCCATATTAGCTTATTGTCAATAGTGATAATTTGGTTACAGTTACTGTGTTAACCTACCTTACTTAACTGTGCTAAATTTCTTATTCTGTTTAAATAAATTTTTAGATTGTGTTAATTTAACCTTAAATTATAAAGTAAGAGTGCAGTTTAGATGCTGGATAGCTGTATCGTTCTGGAATAGCGTACTTAAAGTAGTTACTAGTTCATTTATCAATTTATAATTGATTATTCTTCTTCCAACAATATGGTAGCACTTAAATCGACCATTTTCTAATGATTAAATTAGATCTGAATTGTGATTTGTGTAATGTCGATTTTGTTATATGTAATATTACGTAGTGTATGACGCTATGTGAAACATCTTATGTGCATAGTATAGTGGCTTATATCCAATAAATTTATCAACAACACTTTAATTTATTTTCATTAAAAACAGTAAAAATAATTTAAATAGCGTTTCTGAGGACATTGAAACGAGAATTTTCGATTATTTTGCATACGACGACTGAATCTTTCTATATTGTAAGCTTTCATCGCTCGCGTCTTCGATGTTTACGTAACAAGTTGATAATACAAAGATCAAAAGTAATGAATTTTTTCACATTTATTAGCTTTGAAGTATTATAAAATATTTTGCGGCCCTGGGCTTGGATTAAAAACATTCTTTTAACCAAAATCGAAACAAATACGAATCTTGATCTTCGCGATTAATTAAAAATTAAGGGAATTAAATTATAAAGGAAAAAGAGAAAAAATAAAATTATTTTAATATTAAAACCACGCGAAAAAAGAGAAAAATTAGTAAATTAAATTTTTTATAAGAAGACGAACAAAAAAGGAAATGCTAGTTAAGGTACAAGGTTCGTTCAACACCTAACGAAAGACTGTCGAATTGTATTCGTAAACAATCCTCTTCTCGAGAACCGATATGGTCCAATTTCACCTGATAACAGTGAAAGACCAATCTGGGACCGAAAAAGGATTAATAACCAATAAAGTAACGATTTGCGAGACGAAAAGGTATTTAAGCCCAGGCCACAAGGACATTCGGTTCTTTGCCGTGGAGTCCCACGAGGCTATGTCCCTCGTTGGCGTGCTTCCCGGAATGTTGCATCTTCGTCCTTTACCGATGTATCCTCCGAAAGTATTAGACCTTCGTTGAGAGAAACTTTGGAAATTATTGTAAATATTGTACTAGGAAAATTATTGTAAATATTGTACAGGGATCGCAAACTGGCGGCCCGTTAAGACAGTATCCGGCTCGTTGTCTTGATGATTTCTAAAACGTAATGCTTCTAATATCTTGTGGGGGATTAAAACAGAAAAAGTTCAAACTTCTGCCTGTTTACGTAAGTCATAAAGGCCTGGCATCAAAATGGCCCTTGTTAGAGCCCTTTTTTAATTATAGTGTGTTTGGTTTACCAAATAATAATGAATAAGGCCCACGTCTGATATACATGTATTTGACTGGCCCTTTGCTGCATTTGAGTTTGAGACCTCTGCTGTAAACTAAATTGATGTATTGACTAAAGAATAGTCATTCTTTAATGATATATTCTATATGTTTGGTTTATTTGGTTGGTGATATGTTGTATAATGGTTTAATGGTATATTTTTAAATTCTTTTATTTCGATAAACAATAAACGGCAAAGTGTAGAATTAGACACGAAAGCTGGAATAGCAAATAATTTTGTCTAAAGAACGATTTGAAAATTTATATGCACAGCAATAAGAAGGTATGAGTAGGGACGTCCCGATACCACAAATTAGTCTAGTAAAAAATTTGTTTTTGATCCCCGACAACCGGTCGCAGTTGCTCATGATTTGGTACGACAGTTAAACGCAATTTTGTAATTTTAATTTTTTCGTAAGGTTAAAATACATTAGCGATAAATTAAATAACTGATTTTATTATTATTATTATTAATTTTTTATCTCACACGAAAATTACAATACTCTTTCAATATTATTTTTGGGTCTCCTTGTGTGTTTCGGCGAATCTTTGTGCTAATAAACTACTACAGTTAATTAATTAATTAATGTGGCTAGTAAAGATAAAAATAAGTCACTGTCTAATTATTAAATACATACATTTGCGATGTTATTACTAACTTATATATGCTTAAGCGTGCCTTGAAAACTTTACATTTTATTCCCATTATTTAAGCTCGATATGTACTGGAGTCCCGGAACGGAACTCAATCGCAACTTGGGGACTATTTATATTGAAAAGTTTATTTTAAAACTATTAGCTTGTGATTAATTGGAAATACAGTCAAACCTGTTTTTATGCGCTCTTTTTATGTGCGATTTTTTTAATGCGAATTTTTAATTTGTGCGGTTTTTTTTGTGCGATTTTTTATTTGTGCGGTATAGTTGGCGACTAGTCTCGTGCGATTCGTCATGTCTCACGTTGACTTATTATAGCTAAATAAACTTATTATAGCATAAATGCACTTATTATAGTAATATTATTGCATGAATATGCGAAAAATGAAATAATTTACTTTTTAAATCAACAAAACACCACCTGGACAAAAATATGTAAAACAGACGATAGACCAGACGATGCAGTCAAGTGCTGACATCTGTTGTCAATAAATTCTATTTCGTACGGTTTTGAGTTATTTTCTATGTGAGACTTTTTTTATGCGGTCAACAGGGACCGCACATAGAAAATAACTCAAAACCGTACGAAATAGAATTTATTGACAACAGATGTCAGCACTTGACTGCATCGTCTGGTCTATCGTCTGTTTTACATATTTTTGTCCAGGTGGTGTTTTGTTGATTTAAAAAGTAAATTATTTCATTTTTCGCATATTCATGCAATAATATTACTATAATAAGTGCATTTATGCTATAATAAGTTTATTTAGCTATAATAAGTCAACGTGAGACATGACGAATCGCACGAGACTAGTCGCCAACTATACCGCACAAATAAAAAATCGCACAAAAAAACCGCACAAATTAAAAATTCGCATTAAAAAAATCGCACATAAAAAGAGCGCATAAAAACAGGTTTGACTGTACTGGTAATAATGTCCATAAAAATTTTATTTAAGTAATTGTTGTGAGCTTTTTTCAATAATTATTCATTGCTCATTGACTGTTGATATCTGATATAATTACACGGGTCAGTTACAATTGGATATTACTGTTATTTGATGTTGCAATGTTAATGGACAGGTACCATCGGCTGTCTTTTGACCCGAACACTACTTCGTACCAGATGCTGTGAGAGTCTAGATTCAACTAACGATAATCTTATAACCCAAAGATAATCTTGGAGATGTGATATTTTACTATCATTAATAGGATTCATGTTTGTATATAAACTATTAATTACAAACATTGAAGAATTTGTTTTGTAACTCGTTATTTCCAGAAATCTCTTCTTTTTGCGAAATTGATGTGTAATTAATTAGCGACTCAATCATAGATGTAAAAACAGAATATATATGGCCAGTGCCTGATTGAGAAAAAAATGACAGAATAGCATAGGTTAATACAAATAAAATAATGCTGCCTTATCTACTTCTGTATAATATTTTTATACGGACCGATTATTAATTTTTAAGAAGAATATTCAAAGATAATTACCGTATATCTCGGCGGATAAGACGATAGTTGAATCATAAAAAAAAGCCCCGAAAATCCGGGGTCGTCTTATAGGACAGATACAAAAAATTAGACTGAAATTTATATAAATTAAAACCATTATAAAAAAAACTGACAAACCGTAATTATTTACTAATAGAGAGTAGGGTATGTGCACAAAATAGAATCGCCCATAGAACGTTTTTGCGAATAGTCAAGATCATTACAATCGCAAGGTAGTGCTGCCAGATTCAAGAAAATAAATTTGTATATTTGAAAAATTACAAATAGGACATAATTCCGTATACGCTATACAGTATTGTTATTCAGATGATGATCGCTGATCTAAACTAAATTCATAGGCAGTTGATAGTTTGGGGTCGTCTTATAGGACAGATATAAGCTAAAACTATAAAACTTCGACGAAAATTTATACCTCGTCTTATCTGAAGGTCGTGTTATCCGCCGAGATATACGGTACATAAAAACATTTGTGAGTATATTAAACGACTGATGTATATTCTCTGAAAAACGACAGGAGAGGTACAGTACTGTACGTGTCCCGGTGCCAGGTCATCAAGCTGGGGAGTTTTTCCCGGGCCAGAGAAAACTTAGTGGTCCGTAGTGGTTTTTATCTCTATAAATTACGTTATTTTTACTAGCAAAAATTAAAATCTTTACGACTGCTTTTTGTTACTAAAGAAACATTCTATGTATTTCATTTGATCCAAAAAAAAAAAAAAAAAAGCAAAAGGTGCCTCTATCCCAGGACCCGATATGAAGATTTTGAAGTTTCTGCCCAGTAGGCCAGTATCTCCATCCTGAATCCGCAAATGCATATGACTGGTAATCAAAGTTATACAAAAGTTAAGTTTAATATTTTGTTTAATAATTTTTACCTAATGTTTTAATTATCATTTATAAAGTTGATTTGATGATAATAATCAATAGTTGGTCCATGATGGCCGAATGGCCGAGCGGTCAAGATGGCAGCCATATCGCTCTGGGGGACCCGGGTTTCGAATCCTAACTAGGTCGAAAAATCTCCAGGAATTTTTCGGGGAGTGGTCTGTCTGGATATGTCAGGCCCCGTCTCTCACCACCCGGCCGCCCCGTTCTGGGCCTGGCCGAACCCACAAATGGGCGTGCCAAAAGAGTCCTCTTAGTGCTCACAGATTGGAAAGTGTTAAAAATATATATATACTATCGACTTGTTACAAGTTCCGTCCGTTCAATCTTATATGTTGCAACCAATAAGCTTAAATGTAAAACACCTAATATTACGACTTCGTTTAAATAAATATACTCTTTCCATCAATAATATCTACATCGATTTTACAAGCTCTCATTACTTCCTTTGTCATTCTGCAGACTTCTCACCGTATCATTTAATTCATAACTATCAAGAACTTAATAGTCTGCGAGACCGCTATAAAATACTTTAAAATATGTAACTACAACTCATCATTTGATTTTAAAAGAAGTCTAAATAACCTTAATAAGAAAAATCTTTATCAAATATATAATTACTTTGTGAAAATTTTTGAGAAATTTCATTACAATTAATTAATGTATATAAACACTCCTTGATCGAATAATTCTGGCTATTCTTGTATACACTATTCTTGATAAAAACGATGTAACACTATGTATTTATATTTGTTATTGTTAACTGTTGCGACTAAGTTTTATTTAATACCTATACTTATATATATTAAAATTGCATAACTGTAATCACCTTATCCAGTAGTATCTTTCCCGTAACGGAGAAATTATTCTCTATCTGTTAACATTGCTTTGTGTGATTTACCAAGTTATTTTAATAAATGATGATAATGATTTAAATAAATAAATAAATATATATATATATATATATATATATTTGATCCTTGAAGTCAAATCCTGAAAAAACTTTGAACTATTCTTTCAATGTGTATAAACAATTTTTTATATAATAAATGATGTATTATTATTTATTTATTTATAGTCTTACATACTGTAGGTAAAGTCCTTAGTAATGAAAATTCTATTTTTAGCATAAAAGTTAGTTAATAAAATGAATCAGAGTTTAATCAATCTGTTAATCTCTCAGTAAATCTATATTAAAGCAGTTCAAGGGGATATACCCAGAAACAAGGAGTAAATAAATAAATAAATAAATAAATTAGCGAGGCTACGTCTTCGGTTAACAAATTATACAAATCAAATGAGAATTCTTTAGAAATGTTAGTTGCTAACATTATATAATCCTGAGAAAAATGATAACTCTAATTTGACATTTAGTAACAAGAAACCTCTTGAACTTTGTCACTTAATATGGACTTTTTACATTTTTAAGTTGTTTATTCGAAAGATATTTTAGGTGGTACCGATATGTAATAATTTCTAGATTATAAACATTTTTTTTCAATTGTTAATAGAGCAATAACCTTTTCATCAAAAACTTTTTAAGTGAACAATTACTGTTGAACCACTTCGATTTTAAGATATTGCGTAGCGTTTAAAATTGATAGCGGCAGTATTTTATGACTTTTAGTCTTTTTTGAGTACTGTATTTAGAATAAAGAAAAAATTGCAATAAGTCTGTCAGAGGAAAATCTTTCAAAGAAAAAAACTTTCACAAAACTAAACACTAAAAGAAAATAACTGAATTTTCAAAGCTTTAGAATAGAAAAAGAAATTATAAGGGTTTTCATCAGAAAAAAGGAAAAATATAAAATATCTGGATCCACAAAATAAGTAAATGGACTGAGAAATCGTCTTTGAGATTGATTAGAGAAATAAAAATAGAAAAAAATATTGAAGATGGATTATTAAGAGTATATTTTATTTGCATAAGAAGAATAGAAAGCCCACAATTTATGAAATTCATAGATGAATGAAACACGCTCTATTTTCCGTTTTCATCCATAATAATAATGTTGGATTTTTGAAAACTTTTAGAAAATATTCTTCATAACTTCTCTTCAGTTTTTACTATTCCAATCAATTTACTTCTTAAAACATAAAAAAAGAGTAAATATCTAATCTTGGTTCTATTTAGTTGCATATTTTGTGTCTTCAGCAATCTATTTATTATTACCAATATGTAATACTGCTATAAGAGTTTTCGGTTAATGTTACCTATGGTTTCAAAATGACGGTTCGTCGTCAGTTCTGGGCCGTGTTCAGTAACGCAGAATTCTTGCTAAGTCTAGTTATGCTGTAATGTTGAACTCGTTTCTAACTACTGCTTGACTCCTCCCACCACTAGCTTCCTTTATCTATTCTTAGCTCCGCCTACTAAGCCACTCAGAATTCTAACATAGGTGTTCTGCGTTACTGAACACGGCCCTGTTCAAGGAAACAGAAGAAAGAACAGTGGGACGCACGTTCTAACCTAACCTAATCTATTCTAATAAATTACCATAATTATTATCAACCAAATTATTAGGTTAGATTAGAACGTGCGTCCCCACTGACGAGCCGCCATTTTGGAACTATAGGTAACATTAACCGAGTTTTCATAATGAGTATGAGACTTTTTAAAATTTCTATAAAATCTCATTTCAAACAACAAGAATAGTCTCTCCTGATGTTTTTAATATTCCTTTATTTAAAGTATACAATAGTGTTAAGTTAACAAAGATATCACCAACGATAAATCTTGCAATAGTCTTGATAATGATATTATTTTACAGATATTTTAGTTCTGTCTGTTCTGAACCTGGATTTTGTAAATGTTGTTTTATAAGTTTCTTTAATCAGTTTTATTCGTTATGAATATATAGATATCATAATCAAACTGGCAGGTGTTAAAATAATTACAGTGACAACTGGAATAACTAATTATTAAAACCGTTGGTTAAAACCACTAAAACTGTAAAAATAAAATATTTTGATTAAAACGTAGAAAAAATTTACTAAAAAAGGTAGTAAAAACATAAAAACTTTAAAACCAATAAAAACCGGTTAAAAACAACGTGTAAAGGCTTATACGCATAATAAAATAAGGACTGAAGAGGGACATAAACTCGAAATACATATCCTTTGAAAATTATAGAAAATAAAAATCGACTTTTTTCATCAAAAGGAGTGTTCCTATATGATATGTTCTCAAAGCAACGTTATACTAATTTCCAAAGAACATACAACTAATTGAGAGAACAGTAAGCAATCAAATACTGTACTATATGTTCAGCTTAATATTTTGGGAGCTTTTACATAAAATCTATGAATTTTGACTGGATACATATTCTTCGTTGATTGAGTTAATAAGCGAATGCAAAAAACTAAATCTTTGTAGATGAATGGTCATCTGTTGTTGTTTAACGTGAGACATCTGTTATTATCCTTACCTGGATATCATTACGTGCTGTTCGTGTACTGCTCACGTGACTTGATAACAAGTTGTGAACAGTGAAAAATGACCACATAAAAATGATATCAGAAGATTTATTTGCTATCAGAAGTGTTTTATTTAAATATAGCATTGAATATAATGAAACACGACATTTTATGACCATATTTATTAGCTTGAGATCAAATTCAATCCGAATACATCTGATAGCGTGTGTCAAAATTAATTTCTAATTAATACTTTCAATATTATCTAGCACAGATTAATCTATTCGAGACGTGATCACAGAATATTTATAAAGTCACGTGTTTAAAATTATCACATAGCACCGTAATTTTAATATTGTATCATTTCGAATCACACAAAATTGAAGTTTATCCAGATGCAAAGGTTTATGTTAATAGAGATAAAGACCTTGCAAATTCGATGCATTTTAAATAATTTTAAGTCGGCTATATTGAGAATTTACGTGGAAAAGGTTTGAAAATTAAAATATGTTTAGTCAGTATTCGAAAAATATAACTTTGAGAAAGGGATTATTAAACCCGATTTCTCATTATTCAGGTTATGTAATAATCTGAATTGTCCTAACATAAAATTATTTTTGAGTAAGGGGTTCGTCCATCTACAGTTTAAGGGAAGGAGAGGATTGCGTAAAGTACTGTACATAATTGTACACGATATGAAGAGAGGGAGGGAATCGAGGCATTGTCTAGGCAGACTTTTTAATGGTAGGCTATTACTGGCATACAGACATATTCTTATACTAGTCATGTGAATAAACCATCAAGTAGAAAATATTTGCAAAATTTTATTAAGTCATTTCTTCAATGTCGGGATCCATGAACTATTGTACGGTACATATAATTAAAGAGAAGGAGATTGCCAAAAGTGTATCATTGTACCAACAGAGAGGAAGGGAACAAAAATAGTTGAAAAACTGTACACGTAATTAATGGATGGCCCTTAAGTTAACTGTATTTAGAAAATGATATAGTATCTGTAGGCTACATAATTATTAACTGAAATCCTGTTACATTATTGTAACAAAATATTTATATATTTCATTCTTATTCTAACGAGTAAGTGAATTTAATAGTTTTTTTGCCACTTCAAAAAAGTAGCTTAGCTGAGCTTACGAGTTTGTTAATAAAAATTTTTAAATGTCATCTGATCTCGATTCTTTTTTCGCAAATTAATACGGCAGAGAGACTAAACATTCTGGGCTTTTACTAAACAGATTATACATGCTATGGAATCTCTATCCTATATTCTTTCAAAAGCAAGTTTTTCTGATATAAAATAAGTTTAGTTTTTCAGTACTAAGTGGTTATATTATATTGACGTTTACGTAAACATCGATACCACGAACGCCAATTTAGCATTATTGTTTCTTTAACAATGACATTTAAAGACAAATACTGTTCATATAAAAACAAAATATCAGTTGCGGTTTTATTATACAGTACTATATTTTATAATAAATCCCTTATTATAAATTCGTGTGATTTATGTTTTTCAATAAAAATTATAAATACAGTAATTGAAAATTTAAATAATAGATATTGAACATATAATAGAACATCAAAACTTATAAAATTACAGAGTAGAAATTCTCTAAAATACAAAATAAAGTTATTACTGTATAAAAATTTTAGAAGTTTTCATTCAAAAATAAAGAAATCTTTTCCTTACACATTCTGCTGTGAATTTGAAATTTCATACCTATATGTGAATTGACGCTATATCGTCAATTCACATAAAGGTATGAAATTTCAAATTCACAGAAACTTGTAAATGAGGAGATAGTAGGCTACTTAAAACCAATAAATAAACAACTTTTAATACCAAAAGGAAACGTAAATGATCCATCTGTTTTGCTTATTTAGATCTTGAATTTATTGTTTCATCTGCAGTAGTAGTTTCAAGGACAATGATTGGAATAAAATACTGTATTTCGTTGCAAAGAGAAATTTAATGGCAATTGATAATTAAAAATTTATTGATTCGAGTGCTTTAAATATTTGAGGACCAAAATAAAGCGCGATATAACTACTATAAAAAACTCTTTTTAATTAATTATTTATTAAAGTTCCCATCATTTGTGAAATACGGCTATATACTTATTGTATAGATATTTCCACAGTTCAAACATCTCTGGAATATATAAGTTATGATAATTATCTCAAAGGTACTGTACTGTACGTCTGAATGCTGGTATGTCTAAAAATCGTCGATTTTTCGAAATGATTCTCAGTCTTGAGAACAGCTAAAACTTGCCATTAGATTTGGATACAAATTTTTGGCTATTTATAAATATTAAAATCGACTTTAATGAGCTGCAAATTTCTAAATATCATCAACATTCAGACACATATAATAACTACTATCCGTTAAAATATTCGAATTTCAAAAATTTTTAATAACAAACATTATTCAATAAGTGCATCGTGGAATAGGAATGTTACTTTATTTCAAACATGACAGAAATGACAATGAGTAAATTCGATATTTATAGAAATATTCCGAACAGTTAATTGTTATATCTTATATAATTTTTAATATATATACTGTAATATTTAACCGTTCGTTTCGTTAACTTAGATACTAATTTGTATTTTTTCTTGTAAAAAAGTTTTATACTATTCAAAAATATATATATTAGGTGATTTAATTTATTTTGTGCTAAATAAATTTAACACGAGGAAAATATTCGTATTATAGTCGTTAATAAACAGAAATTCCTATATAACTTTTGTCTTTTATTGGTATGCTCTTTAACTGCTGAATCTTTATAGAAAAGTTACGTCAGCAGAAATTATTTTGTTATGCTAAGCTTTATATCGAAATTTCACTTATGACCCTTATTGAGCTATTTGTTTTGTCCTAAAAATTAAAGTAATCAAAATATAAACAAAAACAAATTCTCTTGATTTAAAAAAATGTTTGTAATTAAGAAATAAATTGAAAATTCAAACATAAAACATTTTAAAGAGATTTTAAATGAATTAAATGTGTTTTAAAAGCATTTTAAAAGCAAAGTTTACTTTAATAAGCTTATGTTATGTAGCATATATTTATATAGCCTATATACTTTTAAGTCTACTGAGACAAACTTTTCTATCAGAGTAAATTCTTATAAATACAGTATAGATTAAAAAATAGTAATAATTTTAAAAATTTCTTATCTACTTTTTATGAATAAATTATATATATAGTTAGGATGAATATTTACTTATAAATAAATAAATATTTCTATAAATTATACAAAGAATAAAAAATATATTTCTAATATAAGTAATTTCTTTTTTATTTGTCATTTACAGAATACTTTTATAAATAATTTTTTATATTTTTTAAAGTCTTTTTTAAGCATATCTGTTAATATTATTCAAATATATTTAAATACTCTTAAAAAAGATTATAAAATTATTTATGAAAAAATTGTTTTAAGAATTCTGATTAAAAATATTATGTAAATGAAAAATAAAAAATTTATTTAGATTAGAAATATTTTTTAATATTTTATTCTTTGTATCATTTATAGAATAGGCTGGATATTAATTTATAAATATATTATAAATAAATCTATATATTTATGTCAAAAAAACAGTTTCCTTTAAAATATTTGAGAAGTAAATGGAGTGTACTCGAAATAATCAGTTGGAAGTTTGATTTATTACAGAGTTCTTGATGAGAAACGAGTTCTTCTCGTACTCTGCAATGAAAATTTTATTTTTAGAATGTAATTGCACAATCAAGAGTAGAAAAGTTGAAACTACTTCTTTATAAATCTCGAGTAATATTTCCTAAATTACACGATTAAAAAACATTGGCACTTAAACTTAAAAAAATGGCATTTACACTACTAGAAATACATCTTATTTTTTCACAAATTATTAATCTTCTCTTAGTTAATCGTTTTTTCCAGTGATAACATTGAAAGCAGAATTATGTAATGAATCTTAATGATCGTGTCTACAATTATATTAAATATAGTGACTGTTGAGAATATACAAAATAGATATTTATTATGTTTTATTAATTCATGTACTTTTATTAAACTGACCTTAAATATTTAATTCGTGTATTTATTATTAATTTCCATTTAGGAAAAGTCTTACAAAATATTGATAATGAAAAATTACATATAAATAATTTATTAAAATAATTTTCTTAAAGATTATTTATGCATAATCGTTCACAAATGTACTCGTATTTACATATTTTATAATAAATCCACCAAAACCTTAGGAATGGGTTGAAGAAGTTTTTTTTCCTGAGATATATTGTCCCGTTAAGACTGTTTATACATAAGGACTTAATATGATTGAGTACTGAAAATATAGCTCAATTTTCCTACTTTCGTTCTTAAAATCAATAGATTTATGTTAAACCATTTTCCGTTTATTAAGTTGTTTACCAGCACACATAACATAGACCTTTACAATAGCTATATAGCTTATACAAAGACATATATTATTCTAATTTCCAAAAATAAACATATTTATCCATTCCATAGATAAGAGTCCAGGTATAATTCTCGTCGGATTAGAATCTGGAGGTGGCGAGAAACCTGAAATAATCCGGTGAACATCGTGGAAAGAGAACTGCTTGCAAATGGTGATATCGTGGCTGCATTATGCTTAATGGCTGCACTGAGCTCCACGCATTTAGAGGTAACATTACTGTAAGAAGCTACGGAGACGAGGTTTTGGAATCCCATGTGAGGTGAATGCAGATTTTATTTTTATGGATGATAATCCCCGTGCACATAGGGCAGCACTCCCGATAGCTTATTTGACAGAGAAGATATTTGTCTCATGGAATGGCCATTTCCGGACCTAAATCTCAGGATGAACATGTATGGAATGCTCTAAGGAGACGATTTGCATCCCGTCAGACTCCATTAAAAGCACTCCAAGATCTTCAAAATAATCTTGTTCAAGAATGAACTTTGCTCCCGACAGAGATGATAACGTTATAACAAGAATGGACAATTGATGTGCCGAATGTGTGCGTGTGTGCAGGAAGCAACAATACGCCATATTAATCATTTACTGTAAAAAAAAAAAAAAAAAAAAGGATTTACGATTGTGCTTAGTACTTATGTTCTGCTTGATCAGTAGTTCCTGAAATATAAGCCAAATTAATGGTTATGCTTGCTTTTTAGTATGGAATGTATGGAAATTAGTACTGTATACAAATGTAACCATTTTGCTTTAAATTCTTGAGGATTTTTTAATACTAGACTGTATAGATTAATTCCTTGTATAGCAATAAAGTTTGTTTACAAATAGAAATTTATCGTTATTCATTTTGTATTATCAAATTAATATTTTACGGATTGTCTCTTCGAATCGTTATTTATTAGAAAGAATTTGGAATGAAGACGTTTTTCGAATTATAATGCATATCATTCTAGAATAAAAATATAAGTCCGATGTTCATGTTTTAGATATTCTTTCCATTGAATATTGCATGCAGTTGCAACATGCATTTAATTAAGTTGCAATCCTATTATTAACGTTAAAAAACCGGTTATAAGGAAGAACATTTTCTTAGATACAGGATATTAGATTCTTTCATTTTCTTTGTAGTTATTTGGAAAAAGAATAGACACGTATCTTAATTACAGATTATTTTTTACGAATTATGTTTAAATTATAGAAAACAATATTAATTGCTGTTATAATTAAATGGAATTATTTTATTGTTCAAAAATTCTCATTCAAATCTTTTTAAAAAATTAAATTATTTTAATATAATAAGAAAAACTCTAAGCAACAGATAAACCAACTAAGAAATATTAAGACAAGTTAAGAAACATATAAAGATAAAATGATGGGCAGATGCCAAATAATTAAACAATAGTAACGTTAGGAAAAGCTAAATTAATAAAATGTATATATACTAAACAAACAAAATAAAATAATATTTAATAAACAAATTAAGAATTTTATATTTAAAATAGGCATAAATAGAGTTGTAAAATATTTTTGCATTTTTTCCAGTTTTTCTTGATTTTATTTAGATATGTTTTTTCGAATGAATGCGTCATAAATTATATTTTACATATTTCAACGCGTAAGAATAATTATACGATACAATTAATATACTGTAATATTAAGAAAAACGGATAAAAAGAATGATTTACTTTCATTTTACACAACTTACTGCCTCCTATTTGATTGCATATTGACGATAAGAAAGATTAAAGCGTATAAAATCAGGAGATAGAATTATTTATGGCTCGTAGAGATAAAACAACGTTGAGTTACGACAGAAAATCCGCATTACTAAGCCATAATTAATATAAATAAGTTATAAAACATCTTACCTTAAAAACTGATAATTTGGTTAAAATTATTAAAATAAAGTTATTTTTTAAAAAATGTGATTAAAACTTTAAAAAATTGAATATTTTTAAAATCAAATTTTATAACACAAAATTTTAAAAAAATATTTTATTATTTTAATTAATAAAAATATTAATCGAATCGAAATAAATTACCACAAATTACTTTATCGTAGTTTGAATATTTGCTCGTAAAGTTATTTTAAAACATTAATATTTTAATTAATAAATTCGGCGATTGCGTCACTAGTGTCGAAAATAACAAGTTTCGGGCTGTCACGTGATGTACTGCGTCATCGGAAGCGCAGTTGCACCGTCCTCTTCCGGTGCATGCTCAGTGTTGTGTATACCGAAGAGCCGGAGAAGTCGAACGTAAGAAAGTTAAAGGTTATCAAGCCTTATCTTTAGATACTCTTTCTAGTTTATAAATCCTTTAATATAAAATATACGCCGGCCGATAATAAATAATAGTGTCGGCGTCGACGATTTCGAATAGAATTTAAACACCGTCTAAACCACCTTTAACGTTATAAAAGGGGGCGTAGCGAAGATTATTAAAACGTCACGAAAAGGTGATTGGTCGGCGGTTGCTATGGAAGTTTCCATTCATCGCTATATCCATAAGAAGATTTAGGCACAAGAGAGAAGCTGGTCATACGTATCCTGTCGTTGATTCTCTCGAAAATGAGCGAAGAAGCTTCAATAACCCACAATATTAAACTTACAACATGGGATATCGTGGTGGTCGTTGTATATTTTCTATTGGTATTAGCCACTGGATTTTACGTGAGTATAATTTCTTTATTATAGAACCTGTTTGGTAAGATTATGAAATATCTTGCATTATAAATATAATTTTGTGTCATTTTTGCCAATAAAACTTTTATGTTGCTTTCATTTATTAATAAAAAAATTTCTTTTCTATTTCAGAAAACAATTCTAGTTTTTTTAATCATTACTTTTATTCTATATTTGATTTTTTTAACTTAACATTTTGTCTAATTTAAAAAAAATATCCTTATAATTTCTATCTATTAATTACAGAAAGCGCGGATTGACTTAAATGTTATTGTCATGATAGATGTATCGAACTTTCGATCGTTTTAACTCCTTGAACTTCGAACCGATCGAATAACATTATTGAAATATAAAAATAATGATGCGAAATTATATCTTTTTAAGGAGAGTTTAGTTAATTCTTATTTGAAACGATCTTATTCTTATGAGAAGGTCGTAACGCAAGATGGAACAGTTGTGAATGGATTAAACATTGATTAAACGTGGAAATTTTTAGTCTTTTATATATTTTTACTTCGTGTGCATAATAATAATAAAAATTCCTACTGTAAAATATTACATCCTCGAAAATGTGATCTGTCTATTGATAAATGTTTTGAATATTTTATGTAACCGGATTTTAAAAAATCTCGAATATACGGTATTAAATGTATATTAGCCAAGAGATATTTGTCGTATAGTTTTCATAGAGGGATGCACTAATTCGCATATTTTAAGATTTTTCTAGAGTATTCTCTAAACTTGGCATCCATTCCAACTGTTCTGTCTTAACGTACTCGACACGATGACACATTTGTCCTTATCACCATAGTAACATGGTGCAGTATCGGATGTAATGTATCACGAATCGAGTTTTTTCTGCAATTGTCAAAAATCTTGTTCTACACGGATACTGTTTTATTACCGTCTCGATTATTTAGCCGAGAAAACCTGCTTTTCCTCAATGGAGAATTATCATGCAGTGAAGTAACATTGTCAATAAGTCGGAGTTGAATTTTTAATTCTTAAAAATAATAAAGAAATAAAATTAAAAAAAAAAAAACTGTTTATTTTTACTTTAAAGATAAATAATAGATTTAGAATTTATCGTATTTTTACTGTTTATTGTAATCGTGAACTTGAATAAATTGTAAATATTCTTTTGTTACGTGTTAATAATTAAAAACAATTGTTTTTAATTGATAATGGAATCTGATAAAACAGTTCCTGTTTTTAGCTCCAAACAGATAAATTTTAAATCATATTTATCAAAATATTGTATAAAATGTTTAATAATATATATTAAAGTTTGTCATATTTTTTCTTTTCATTTCTGTGATCATTTTAATTATGAAATTAATTTTCTTTATTCGTCATTAGTCTATGTGCAGAGCTAACCGGGCTACAGTCAGTGGCTACTTCTTAGCTGGAAGATTTATGTTTTGGCTTCCGGTAAGATTTTATATATTATTATTAATTTAAGCTGTTCGAATTTTTTTTTTTAAGATTTAATAAAATCGGTGTATAAATTATATTGTATGAAATTATTTTAAAATTTTTTGTGAGATTATATATTATAATTATTTCATGCGGCAATACGAATTTGTTGTGGATTTTGTGCATATACTTTATTTTTTTTTTGTCACATATCCATAAATGTTTTGAAGACACGTTGTGCAACTTTAAAATATCTGATGTTTTGTATTAAAATGGTGAAATACGTAGTGTAAATAATCCACGAATCGTATTTTCTTAAATCGATGATATTCGATAAGTATTCGCCTGCGCCGATGCGCTGTTAATTCAAGCAATTGTATAATAAGAAACTTTTATTTTTTAAAATTACTTGGAAGTTTGTTCAAATAAATTTCTCGTATTATTATTGTAAATCACTTCAAATTTGATCAGTAGTAATTCGCACAATATTTTATTTAGATTTTGAGCAATATTAAAATTTATTTTTTGTACCTTGTAAAAATTTCGTAAGAATATTTTATATATATTTTACAAAACACGTAAATTGTAGAAAAGTGAAAAGATGTCGTGTTATGTCTTTAAACGTCTATCATTTTGCTGCAGAATTGAGAAAAATCACGACGATGTTTTTAAGAAATTTCAAACTAAAATTTAAATCGATAAAATTTGAGTGATTTTTAGTTTTGTGACATTTGTAACACAAAGAAAGATATACATATAAATAAAAAACTTAACTTACGCATCATTTCACATTATTACATACTATGTAATAATTTTCATTATTTATTTCCAATATTTTTATTTTCAGGTTGGAGCTTCGCTATTTGCTAGTAATATTGGAAGTGAACATTTTATTGGTTTAGCTGGTTCCGGGGCAGCTGCTGGAATTGGAGTTGGGGCGTTTGAAGTAAATGTAAGTTTTCCCCTTCATTTTAATGAATGGTTTTCCAAATAAATGTATAATTTTCGAAAATTAAAATTATATATATATTTTATTATTTCAGGCCTTAATTATACTGCAATTGGCAGGATGGATATTTTTACCCGTTTTCATTGCGAGTAGGGTATGTTTTTTTTTAATCTTTTTTGTTATAAACATAATGAAAGACGTGTATATGAATAGTAAAGTTGTATTATAAGTTTCAAAAATGATTACATAATTATTATAATTTATGAACTTTTGGATACCTGTTACACTTTATAAATGTATACACTGTTTTTAAATATTCAAATTCAGTTTCATTTTTGAAATATTCCATTTTTTAAACTTTAATTGCTAACTAAAAATCTCATTCTTCAGTTTGTTTGCTTTACGATAATTTATTTTATAAAAACGATAGATTAGATTACATTATACGTTTCTTTTGAAGTCCCTAACGAAATAGATGAAAACAAGATCGTAAAATTCGGTGGATACTGTAAAATAAATAAATAAATAAATAAATAAATATGCATTTACCTGTGCTTATTTCTAATATATTTTTTTCAGTCGTATTTTATAGACATTGCATTTCGAATCATTAATCACTATTAAAATATTTTAATTCTTTTGTTAGTCATTACAGAGAATCGATCGTCTTTGTTTATAGAAACTTTACTTTTCTTCTTTTAAAGTTATTTGCGTTAATGGTTTTCAAACATATGTTTATACATATTCATATTATATAATGCATATCGGTTTATTTATTGAGCTCTTTTTAATAATTTTCAAATTTTTCGGTTATAAACTTGATTTTATTTAAAACAAAAATTATCAGTTATTGAGATAATTAATATATATATATTCCTGAAATTTTCAAGTTTTTATATTAAAAATCTTGAATGAGTAATTATAGTATTAAAACTAGATTCTTACCAAATGATTTCAAATTTACATTAATGTAGAAAATTTAAACGATTCACCTAATATTTCAAATTAAACGATGACAATATGATCCGTAGTTTAAAAGATTAAACAAAATATATTTGAAGTATAATGAAACAAAAGCTGTGTTCTTTTCCTCAAACATCAGTTATATTTTGATAACCTCAATAATCCTTAGATTAAGGTTCATATTGAACAAAAAATTACATTTAGAATTTATCAATTGTAACGAATTCTTCTGGGGAATTCTCTAATATCTTCATATTTAGCGAAAGTTATATTTTGGAAAACTATTCGGCGGAAATTAATATGAATTCAATAATCGGAATTTATATAATTTTATGTAAAATGTGAGGCAGAGGTTATTTCCCCCAGTGTTTCCAGTTAAAGTTAGAGTAAATAGATTATTGTTACACAAGTTAAATTTCATAATTTGATTTTTTTCATGGAAAATATAGGCTCATAATCTGAAGACATGTTGTTGATTTTTTAAAATTAGCATTAATTAATTTATTATTTAGGAAGTGATTAAATTTGTTTTGGTGTGAAATTTTGTTCTTCTATTAAAACGAGCAATTATTTATTGTGACATCGTCACAATGCCGGGATACGATTTTTAATCATATTTTTAATTTATTTAATTTAAAACATATGCTCTCCACCTCATATTAGTAGTGACTTGCCCCTGTACATCATACTTTTCCTTTTAACAATAGAGTCGTGCTGGTCATATATCTATCACCTTTCAGGGAAAAGTGTTTGAGTTGAAATAACGTGATTTCTGATTTGCGTCGAAAGTTCGTATATAGTTAATTAGCACTTCCTGCCCCCAAGCTTTCTATTCCTAATCTCTGCTTTCATCTATAAAACTCTGTTCTCGAGATTAAGGAAGGACGGACGATAGTGGGAACTTATGTCTACAATTTTTTCAAATTGCGCCCAATGACAATCTAATAGATTACAGAAAATAGTAGCATGCTGTTTTATTACATTTAAATTAATTAATAAGACGTAATTTATCGTTTCAATATAATAAATTTATAAATAAACGATTTTATAAATAAACGATTCACTCTATAATTTTATTTTCGATGTACCCTCGTATTATGTTCGTCTAATATAATTACAATTGAATAAAGTTGTATGTTAACTTGTTTAAAATTAACGTATTAAAGCGAAAAAAGCAGAACATAACGAACGTGTATACCGTAAAAACAGATTGTTAACAGCTATTTTAGTTACAGATTAATGTAAATCTATATTGTTTTGTGAATGTGTGTGTGTATATACACACAAACAGTGATTATTCTAACGAATTCCAAAACATAATCAGATTAATTATAAGCTCTTGATATATTTTGATAAACTTGATAACAATATTATAGTTTATGTTATATTTGAATATTTATAAATTTTTAAAATTATATTTTTAATATTTTCGTTTTGGATTTAGTTTAATTATTAATGTTGACTAAACTTTGATGTTATGAATATCTTTTTTTTATTGTAATTTTTTATTCTGAAACTATAATTTAAAAATAATGTAAATATATTAATCTTTTTAAAAAGGTTTGTACTTTTGATTATTATTAAATTATGATGATCCATTAACTGATCAAAGTTTGAATTGCTTTGTTTCTGCTTATTCTTTAGGTGCTAATTATTAAAACTAAATCTTTATACAACGATAACTAAAATTATAAAAAATATTAATCACAAAAAGTAACATTTGACTTTATTACCTGAAAATTTTAAAAAATATGGAAATGATTATTTTGAATTTAGAATAAAATCAAAGTTTGTTTTATCATTGTAAAATTTAATTCAATGTTATTTCAATTCAGTTATTTTATATGAAAAATTTCGGTTACAATAAGCATTAATTTTACTGAACATTATAATGGTAAATAATAGTTACTATGATGATTTTAATATAATATTGCTAATTTGATTTATATATTAAGTACATCATATAAATAAATGTTTCATAATTAAATTTAGTATTGTGTAATTATAACTTGTTAAGTTTTTTAAATTACATCAGTGATTACATATTTTCAAATACAAACTATAAACTTGTTTTGTAAATTTTAATATAAAAATAGTTGCATGATAGTTGCACGTTTTAAAAATTAATTTCTAATTAGTCATCTTACTAAGTATTTAAAAATGATTATTTTTAAAGTAAGTAAAAAATATTAATTTATATAATTATGTTCTGAGAATTTGATTTGAAAAAAAAATTATAGGCAACTATAAGTAAAGATAACTGAATTTGATCTAATGATACAGTATAATATTAAAATCAATAAACATCTTTTGACCTTACTGCTGAACTGTTTTTTAAATAAATACATTTATTTACTTACATGTTAGTTAAAGGTTAAAATGTCAATAGAGCTGTTTATATATTAAATACGTCATTATTTCTATCTTAAAATGATTCCTCAGTTGTGTTACTTTTTATTTGTTACAAATTAAATTTTTGAAGTACTGTATTCATATTAAAGCTATTTTCTAACTATGTAATTGTAATCTTTCAAGTAATATTTTAAAATGTAATACAATATTTGAAAGATTGATTGATCATTAATTTAAACATTTTTAAACACAACAGATTAAAATAAACATAATAATGATGAATTAACGAATTTTCAAATTTTATTTTTCCAAGTTTCAGGGTGATCTTAAAATTTATTCTAAAATGTAACCTAAATACCAATAGTACAGTACTGTACTTTAAATAATTAATGAGAAAAATATTGAATTTGAACATAATTTTAATGAGTGTTTACATCAGACTACTAAAAATATTTTTATTATGTCTTTTATATTTTGTTATTATTTTATTGGGGATCATTAACTTCTTGTTATCAGGGGCATGGAATACAATCGTCTCTGACGTTTCCGAATGTATTTAATAAATAAATAAATATTTGAAAGGAAGAAAAATCAATAAAATACCAGATTCAGCTATTTTTACCTTAAATTTTTTAAATAATAATAATTCATAATATTATGTAAATTTTACTTTTTATTAAGCTCATATTTTAATATAATTAAATCTAGATCAATCGATAATGATAAAAAATTATTCTCTTGTACTTTTTTATATTTGCATTTAAATAAATAAATGTTAGAAAACGAAATTTCCTTGTTAAATTTTTTTTTTATATACAGTATATAGCATTGAAAAATTTTAAATTAAAATAATGTAAACTTTCAACTTCTGGACTATTCAGTGTTGAACTGCATTATTTTTCATTATTTATTGCTATAATTTAACAGTGAAATGAATTATACAATATTAACTTTCAGTTAACTTAAGTTAGTTTTATTGTTAAAGTATGATGAACAAGAAAAATACACCATTTTTTGGAGTTGAAGAGATTTCTAATATCGTACTTTTTCTGGACCTGTAAGTAACAAATTACTTAATATTACGAAATACAGTAGAGCGTCGATAAGTGGAACCAATTGGGGACTGGGGTCCTTCCAGTTAATGATTTGTTCCAGTTTCCGACTTTGTACGAAAAAATACATTAACCTGTCCGATGTTCAAATTTTTCTCCGTTGCGTATCGCTTCGTGTTGAATTTTCGTCGATTTTAAGCCTAACGAAAATTTTTATAATAATCATCGAGGCTATCGTATCGTTAAAAATTATTTCTGCATTTTGTACAAACAAAATAAATATATTAAAGAATATAAAAAACATGAAAATTATACTTTAGAAGTGAATTTAGTATCAAAAACATTCGATTCAGCACGACACAGTCCGACTGAAAATCGTTCCACTTTCCGGCCATTCCACTTACCGACGTTCCACTTATCGACGCTCTACTGTAATCTAAATAGAATATAATGCACATGCGCGCGCGCACACACACGCACACAGGCACAAAATACAGCAATACAATATATGTATTGTATATATACATTTCTGCTGTGTTACACACACACACACACACACACACACACACACAACTTCTTTATATACTCTATATAAATGTATATTAATACAGTACATATATATCTTTTTACGTAAACGTTTGATTATCTTAATAATACAAAAGATAAAGAAACTAATAATTTTCTTTAAATAAATAAATATATGCATATTAAAAATTTATTTCAAATAGATGTTTTGATAATGAACAATATTTTTTTTTTTAATATAACGGTTACTACAATATTTTAGAGTTACAAATAAGGGGCCGTCCATGAATTACGTAAGGGCGATTTTGACCATTCTAGACCCCATCCACCCCTGTGTAAGAAACCGTAATATTTTCTATGATCCCCCTCCCCTTCCCTTCCCTATCTTACGTAATATTTAGGCATAATTTTATAGAAAAATTTTAACGAAAATAAATTTTTTTAATGAAACCCTAAAAACTTTAGGTCCAAAATATATAATTGTTAATTAGTTAATTAACATGTACTATTATTTATAAAAGACTTTGTGAACAAATTTAAAAATATAAAAATTTAATAAATTCGAATGAACAATTTAATTTAAGAACTTTATTTTTTAATTATTAACAATCTTTTTATTTTTATCATTAATCAACATTATAATATTCATTTTTATATTAATTTTAATTTTCACAAAAAGACGCAAAAAAACTTCGACAGATCGACCAGTGCACATGCACATGTAAACAGAAACTTCATACAAAATAATGTGGTTTCTATTTTCTCTTGTTTTATCTTGCCGTATTGGTTACATCTTGGTTAAGGCCAAGAAAATAAACTACATGCTGATAAAATGTGCTAAGTACACCGGGGGACTAAATCGTAAAGCTTATAAAACTCTATATAATGGGGCAATACAACCAATGCTACTTTACGCAGCCTCTAGTTGGGATCATGTAACTAGTAAAAATTCAGTAGCAAGTAAATTACTCTCTCTTCAAAGACAGCTTGCCATCAGAATTACAAAGTGATGCAGAACTGTTTCTACTAATGCCTCTCTGATTGTAGCAGAGCTCCTTCCTTTGCCACTATGTATTGTAGAAAAAGTTCTGAACTACTACATCAGAACTACAGACATCAAAGCTCAACAATAGTCTCTATTCCTATCTACGGCTGTTCAAATGCTACCATATTGCAATTACCCTATCTTTGATCATCACCCTGTAAACAAGATTATCCCTAGGTTACATTTGGTGTCATCTGCTTCCTCCATTGATTAATCCTCCATATTAATAACTACACAAATGGGTCCAAAAGCTCCCTTCATGTCCGCTCAAGTATCTTCCTCCAAACTGACATATTTTGCCCAAAATATGTTAGAAGATACTCCACATATCAAGCTGAAGAAGATGCTGTTTACCAAGTGTTCAATGGGCCACTTCACTACCAAACAAAACTCTGTCTATCAACATTTACAGTGATTCTTACTCCGTCCTAAAATTTCTAATAAATACCAATTTCAATAGCAATAAAATCACATATATCCAGCACCATATTAAAAATCTTGTAAATAAGATAACTTTTATGTTTGTTCGTGGCCATACTGGCATACTAGGAAATGAAAAAGCCGACTTTGAGGCTAAGTCAGTTGCAAAGGACACTGACTTGACTACATTCACATCCCTCTCTCACGCAGCATCCTTAAAAATTATATTTATGACAACGCTATGCAAAAGCGGAATCAACAATGGTTGAGCAGTAAAACTGGTAGAATAACAAGACTTTATTTTTTTACTGTTGAATGCAGGTTCTTATCACTAGTTAGAGATTTAACGTTTGCTACTGCTCAACTACTTACTGAGCATGTATAACCGGACAGAAACTGCCTCTTGGTTTTGCTCTACAGAAAACCTAGACACCGTCGACCACATGATCTATCATTGTCCAATTTACGATCAAGATAGACTTATTCTGAAATTAGAAATCTTTACGCTTGGTTTCAGGTGACCATATCCACTCGACAAGCTTGTTCAGAAGCCACTGTTTGATACTTTTTACAATTATGTTCAAAAAATATGGAAGATAAGATTATAATTTCTAATTTCTAGTTTTACATTTTAGTTTCCACTAAAAATCGAATACTAATTTTGTTTACTTTGTATCATGTATTTTGGTTTATGTATTCTTAGTGTTGTATACCCATAGGAGTGGTGCACTTATTCAAATAAATAAATAAAAAAGTGAGAAGCCCCTACACGGCCTTTCTCCCATGATAAAAAATGTGTAGAGAGTGAGTCTGCTACGTTATTATTCTATCATGTCACATCTGATGGCGTCAGTACAACGAGCGTTCTTAATAGAAACCGCCAAATTAAAGCCAAATTCAAAACTTCACCACTCAACGAGATCAAAAAATAAAAACAATATATTACGTAAGACGCGATCTATTACCCCCTACCCTGAGTTCTTACTCAGGGGTAGGGGGTAGAAATCGTAAGAAATCCTTGACCCCCACCCACCCCAAAATACCTTACGTAATTTATGGACGGCCCCTAATTTATAACAGCAGAAGCAATGTAAAAAAATAATTTATTTTACATAGTATTTTTGTTATATCATTTACTAAAATATTGTTTTAAAAAATAATGTTACATAATAGTAATTTGCAATAATTGTATAATTTTAATTTTTATAAACTTTTTTCATGTATATTTAAATTAAATATTTGGCTTATCTGACAGAAATTTCCATGCTCTTATTTCAATAAGTTCGTCACATTTAATTTCAATTGTGCCATATCGCTGTAAATGTGTAAATTTTTAACTGCTGATTAATGTCTGTTTTACAGTACTTTGTTGTTATTTTTTCTCCTATATTATCTACAGTCATTGTTCTTTTGCATCTTATTATTCTAAATGCAATAGTTTTTTTAAAGGTTACTTAGCGTAATCAATCCATTTAATTAAATTATTAGCAAAATTCATATAAGAAAGTAATTTTAATTTTATTGAGTTTTTAAAATGGTTAACTATTGCTGTAGCATCATTGAATTTTGTAATTACTGTATAAAAAGAAATGATCAAAAATGGTAGTAATTTTTTAGATTGACAAGAAATTTAAATAACAAAACTGTGCCTGAAAAAAGGTGATGACTTTGACAAGCTGATTTAGAATTTCGTGTTAAGTTCTTTAGATATTGATATATTGAAATTTAGCCAATTGTAATAACAACTTTACGAGCGATAAACTACAGTACAGCATTTTTATTACATTAAGGAATTTCATGATTTTTTT
Organism: Centruroides vittatus; assembly: GCF_030686945.1. Taxonomy (NCBI): domain Eukaryota; kingdom Metazoa; phylum Arthropoda; class Arachnida; order Scorpiones; family Buthidae; genus Centruroides; species Centruroides vittatus. Next base: position 2,129,587 of record NW_027121909.1, on the reverse strand, counting down.
TAATGAATGAATTATACAGGGTGTATCAAAAGTTCCTTACTGCAGTTTTTAAAATTATTTCCTGACCTGTTGAAAAAGTGACAAGAGGGAGCATTTACTAATTTAGATTTGTGACGACCTTGAAAGTGTTTTGAACAAATCTATATGTATCAAGTAGAAAACGTGAAACGTGGCCTTGTCGAGTATGGCGCTTAATCGGAAACAAAGTATTACACTTTTGGAAGGCTTATTTCGACACAAAATCTTATAAACGATGTTTATAAGATTTTGTGTCGAATATCACCAAGTAAGCCTACTTTATACGAACTTGTTCGAGGGTTTCGTGAAACCTGAATCGTTTTTCATCATCGCATCATTTCTAAGTCCGGAGGCTAAGCACCGATTGTGGCCCTCATTCCCGGACTTGACTTTGCCAGATACATTTCTATGGTGGTACCTAAAGGATGGAGTTTATGTAAATAATTTCTGTAATTTGGGTGACCTGAAATGCAACATTTCAGCAAGCGTTGCAGCTGATATTACACCAACAGTGTTAAAATGCGTATAATGTATGTCGTCCGGTGGATCTATGCCTCCAGATAGAAGGCGGATACTTTCAGCATCTCCTCTGAAACTTTTTAGTACACAGCTGATGGTTTCTACTCATGTTTTCTTCAGTTATGTTTTATTAATAAAGAATTAATAAAAAAATGAAAGATTGAATAAGGGAACTGTCGGTACACCTTGTACTTTACATTATATAAAATCAATTTAGTTAATTATTTGAATTTTACAGCGTGGGAATTTTTAATAAATAAGCTTGTTAGGTTAAGAGAGAACAGCATCTTCTAGAAGTGTCTTTCCCAGCAGCAATTAGATTTTGATTGCTGATAAGTATACTTATATAAGTTAGATTGGAAGGTGAAAAATATTCTCGAAATAATTTCTCGAAGCACTTTTGAATTGCTAATTAAAATACAGTAGTTCAGTTTTATTTTGTCAAAATTCAATTATTTAACAAATTTAGCTTCGTATAAAGTATCCGTAAATTGTAATTTAAATATTACTTCTCCATATAAAATTTTTTGTACATAAAATTTGATTTACTTAAACTTTTGTATTGGATAAGTGTTTTATCATGTTAATTTTAGAAATAATACAAAAAATTAAAATCCTTAAAACAAAATTCATTGAAATACTGTAGTTGTTGTTAGCCTTGAAATAAATTTTCGTGGAAGATGTTTTTAAGAAATTATTTTTAACATTTGTAAGGTTGAATATTTTGACGTAAAGAACTCATGATAAGCTATGTTGAAAAAATTTCTCTAAGGTTCAAAGTATTTATATACAGAAAGAAAAAATAATCATATATAAAATTTCAAATTGCGAACTTTGAATAGATCTTGTTGGTTTGAAATGATTAGTGAAAGGGTTAAGGTCTGTTTTTCTTGACCTGTTTATATAATAACCTTGCATTATCTATTTTAAAAAGATGCACACTTGACCCTTTATTAGGGTCATCAAAATTTAAAAATCTTTCTTCATTATTACCGATAAGCGATTCAAGGAAATGTAATAGACCTATACGTGTAAACATTACACATTACAGCCACTATAATAATAGTCATATAAAACTTAGTTTTGCTCGAGTTTTATTTATAATTAATGGAAGACATAATAAAAAGTTATCTTTATAAAAGAAGGTTCATTAACCTAAATTTAATACAATATAGAATTTTTTAAATAATTTAGTTACAAAAATATTTTTAAAATAAAATATGAAAGTTTTGTTTAATAATAATAATAATAATAATAATAAAATATTGGAAAAATGTGAAATTTAAATATATTATTTTTATTTTAACTAAGATTAAATGTTAACGATTTCATTTCTATCTGCTTAAAACAGATTACAAAATTATATTAGGCTATTACTGTAATTTTAAAATATTTGTTTAACAATTAATTTTTTTATAATAATTTAACTATACGAAAGTACTTAATGAACTATCAATACACCTTCTATTGCTGAGAAATGTTTATTAAACAAAACACAGACGTTTTCAACCTAATACCAAAGCATTCTTATCGGTATTTACGAAAGTATTCTTATCTGTCAAATAAACCATTAAATTATTCTAAAATTAAATAGTTTGATTAAAAATAATCCAAACAAATGTGTATAACACAACAACTAAATTTATATTTAGATGTTTAAGTTTTGAATAATGTAACAAAACTTTCAGTTTTATATTTAGTTTTAATGTGTTACTCTTTTTTTGCTCTGTGGGAGTCTACTACGAGGATTTTTTCTATTCTCTCATGAGTTCGGCCAGCCAGATGGTGAGGGATGGGGTCAGACATATGCCACTCATGAAAAAACTTGCTTTCCCGGATTCGATTCGAAGTCCTCCATAGCGCGGTAGCTGATGCCTTAGCCGTCTCGACTATTCTTTTGCTTCTTTAAATATTATTTATATTATTTTGTTTTTATCTCGTATTGAGCGGGATTACAAAAATATCGTGTAGACTCATTGTAACTTAATGGTTCTCCACGGTAATCTTTATCAGAACCATTGAAAGCTTGTATGGGAGCCGGGGTAGAGTGGGCTCTTTTTGGCTTGTAGTGGAAGCCCTTTTGCCATTCTTTTTAATTTTATTTTTTATGTTTTGAACAAATGGAATAAGTAGAATTTTTAAGTTGAAATTAATTAAGTAGAATTTTTCTTTATTGGTAAAAAGTTTTCTGAAAGGTTTTATTTTTCTGTTAGTAAAAATAACATTTAATTCATGGGGATAGGAACCATAGGACCCCTAAGTTTTCTCCATTTAGAGTGGACGGAAGCTAGGAAAAAATTCTTAGCTTTCGTCACCTCCTGAATGACCCGAATTCTTTAGTAAAAGGTGGAAGATTAATGTGTAAGAAATAAAGACAAACTTGAACATCCGCCTTCTTATCTATAATTTATAAACTTAAACTCGAATTTTTCTTTTCAATTACTATAAGTTACTATTATTAAGTAAAAATTTTTAAAAATTACTATTGTTGAATAACGTTTAGTCCGTCATATTTATAGTTGAGATATTTTGTATATAAACTCAAGTTTACCTTATTCTCCTTTTTTATAATTATTTTTCTTTTTACTTCCCCGGCTCTGTTATACATAACACGGAGGAAAGTTTGGTGATCGGTCAAAAAATGACCCCCAAGATTTTTATATTTTCGGATTCGGGACCTTGAAACGTCAAGAAACGCAAAAAACTCGGGGTGTTTTTCTGTATGTATGAATGTTTGTTTGTGTGTGTGTGGATTTATGAAGGCACGATTTTGTCTATTCACTTTAAAATAATTCCTATGCTAATGATAATTCTTATGCTTTGTATCGAAAATTTCTGAAAGTATTGCAATGGGGTTTGGGTATTAGAGGATTGATGTTATTAAATTTTGGTGAGCGGTGGGGGAGATAGAGGGAGATCATTTGTCATATCTCGAGTAAAATCGTTATTAAGTCAGACTCTTTCCAAGTGTCTGACTTAACAACGATTTTACTCGTTATTAGCGCTTAGAGATTTAAAAAAAAAATAAATAAAACTATCTCCAAAATTAAGTTTTTTGCCATTTTATAATAATTAATAGTATGATATTTTATTTAAAAACTTTTTATAACAGATGGCGCCATACGCAATTTTAAATATGTTGCCGGGAAAGTTACACAACTCATTGCTGGATTTTTAAAAGATAGAAACCGATATGCATATCTTCATTGCAAAAAATGAAAAGCAATTGATAAGATCAATTAATCAAAAAGAAAAATTCAATGATTTTTCAAAATTAAAGGAACAGTTTATGGGCTGCAATTTGAAAAAAAAATTAGACCTGTAAATTTCTAGTGTCGTCTGTCTTCCCTTAATCTCGAGAACGGAGTTAGAAAGATGAAAGACGAGACCAGATATGAAAACTTTAGTGGCAAGAAGTCCTGATTAACTATATACGAACTACCGATGCAAACTGTAAGTCATGTTATTTCAATTCAAAAATCTTCCCTGAAAGGAGTTAGATAGATGACAGGCACAACTCTATTGTTAACAGGAAAAGTATGATGTACAGGGGCAAGAACAGCTAAAATTTGAAGATGGAGAGGATATATTTTACATTAAATAAATTAAAAATATGATTAAAAATTGCAGCCCGGCATTGTGACGATGTCTCAATAAAATAATTGCTCGTTCTACTGTATGTTCTATTTTTGAAATTAGCCTAACTAAATTTTAAGGCTGTCTAGTAATCTATTTTTGGATTGTGTTAAAATGAACAAAAAGCTAATATTTAAAAAATTTTTCACCTTGATTACAATATTAGTTTTAAATATAACATTTTTCCTACTCTTTCCAACTTGTGGGCACTGAGTAATTTTTTTTTCTCCCAGTTTCATTGTAGGTTCGGCCAGGCCCACAAGAGCGGGTACACGACTGGGTGATAGTTAAGTGGGCGACAGAAACTTAAACATTTTTGCACGCTTAGCAAGCATAAGATTTATTTATTTAATTTTTTTATTTTTTGTAAATATTGGTAAAATATATATAAATATAAATATGGTTAAGACTTATGAGGTTCGAGTTATAAGTTAGAAATAATTCGCAACTTATAGTTCATAACTTAGGAAAAGAAAATGTTTTGGAACAAGGTACTGTAGTATCTTCAATTTTTCTATGTCAAAAACGGTTCAAAGAAAAGCAGCTTTTTAAAAACATATTCTTTCGAAGAATCATAATTTTTGTTTTAATTTATATTGTATTCAATGTATAATGCATAAATTTAAAAATAAATTACAATTGTAGTCTGTTTTTTATGTATATTTGTTAATTTTGTTAATGTCTAATCAACTGTCCATGGAGACTTTTCAATTTACTTACTGCATTATTTATTTTTGCATGTATAAATAAGTTTAATTACAAAATCATCCTTAACGTTTCTTAAAAAATATTATTTAAATTTACCGGGTAGTAGATCAATAGAAAAGAATGGCGATTTTTATAAAGAAAACAAAAAAAAATTGTATTTTGTCTATTGTTCATCTCTTGTCACCCAGATGTCCGGCATCCAGTTAGCAGTATCCCAGTTGACGGTATCCCCACAAGAACTACTGGATGGTGAGGATCGGGATCCGACATTCCCGAAAAATTCATGGGGTATTTTCCACCACCAGGATTCGATCGTGGGTTCCCCAATTAACCTCGGCCATCCGGCCAAATATAATCGCTTGTATAACTTTGTGTGTGTGAGCAATTTACACGTCTGAAATTTGATTTTATCCATACAATAAAAATTATTAAAATAACTCTATTAATTACTGGAGAAAAATAGTTTGAATACTTTCGAGATCATTGGACCCCAATGGTGTCTTCAGAACTGCAGAGAAGTGCCTTAACTAGATAGCGATATTATAATGTGTATGAGCTGAAAGCCAACAACTGATAACTTCTTATCTATGGGTTTCCAAATGGATTATTTTTATTTATGAAAGATGGTATGTTACATTTGTGGAACATTTATTGAAATTGAAAGTTTATCGATCAATTTTAATTATTTCTGTATTGTAGAATAAAATTATTTATTTTCGTTCTCTTCTATATTTATAAACTTTTAAATTTTGAATTAGTCTAATTCTTCTAGTATAACAATGATGTTCCATTTATATACTTCATTATTGAGCCAAAATGAAAATAGCGTTAGAAGTTGTGAAATTTATTTAAAAAACATTTTTAAAATTTAATTTATACTTAAACAATCATACAAAGAAAATTGTGTGATTGCTTAATTTTATATATCTAATATATAAAGAAAGTTAGTTAGTTCTTTATACATTTTGATATAGTTTGAACAAAGCAATGAGATTTTTCAAGGACCCTCATCTCATCCTTGAGGTCAATGACTATTTTTGGTCCAATTAACTTCAAACTCCCTCTCCCAACAAGCCTCCTTTCTTTCGAATGGTAGCATTCGAATAGGAAAATTACTAAATACAAAGTTATGAATACTCACAAAATAGGTTTTCGAGATGCCGAGTTTCAATAATTGGTCCGTTTTTCGCAAAATTTTATTCATTGGCCGATTACTATTTCATATTCGGCTGTGAATGATACTGTAGTTACAGTTAATTCAAGACGTCTAAATTTTTTCTAATGTTATCGTTTCGTGCAGAAGGAAGTCAACGGCTATAAAGACTGTGACAGGAATCGATGTTTTTCAATGACAACATCGATTCCTGTCTACGTGACCAATGAAATTGCGCCATTTCATAATTCTGAGCATGAATGTCAGGTCCGTTTCTCTCAAAATCTGATTGTTCATATGTTTTGTTAAATGAATTTAAATAAGATCGATTGTTTTTTTTCCTTTAAAGTAGATTTTTCTCTCTTATTCTGTTCTATTAAATTTTATTTTTTTAAAGATATTGTTTAACCGTTTTATCTACATTTTATTGTATGGAGAATACAATATCAAAAATTTCCCGGCAATGTCGGTTCTAGTAGGTGTGCAGTGCGTGCATGCATGCATGCATGCAGGCGGACAAATTCCTAGGACGGCTGAGTGCACGTTAAAAAAAAAAGAAAAAAGATTCAAATATAATTTTAATATAGTGGTCGGTGATGAAATGGATGATGACTTGATGACTTGTTTGCATGACGACTGATGATATAGTATAGCTGTGCAGTTTATAGATTTAAATAACGCCGAAGAATATATATGCTAGGTGTTTTGCATCAGAAAACTTAAGTGCGAGCAAGATGATGAGGGATTCATCGTTGAACCAGAGAAAAATTCAACTGTGGGAATTCCATAACATTACGATTGTTTCTTGTTTTAAATCACGCAAAAAGCATAAAAACTTGGAGTTTGTAAACTTTTTATTAGTTATTTATTTATGTTAAAGTGTTATGATTAAGTTTAGGGTTACACTTACGTAACACATTGTGAACAGTCGGTACAAGGTACAAGTTTTGTGTTTATACTTAATTTTCATTGCTAATGAGCCTGTATTCCCGTACCTCTAATCATAAGGCGATACTTACACTATTGTTTTAATTGTTGATGGAACCAAAAGGAAATTTAAATAAACAAAGATGCGCATGAACGTTATTAATTTAAATATTCATATTTAAAAAATGAATTTTTATATACACATACTGTAGGCTATATTGTATTTATATACTAAATAAGAAAAATTTCTTTACATTAATTACATTTTAATTTGCAAATTCTCTTTTATGGCATCGCTAAAACATAACTTTGAACCAAGACGCCTGTTATGTACGGGATGGCTTGATTTGAATAAAAATTAAACTTACTGTACATAAAATATTTTTATAGATTTTTTAACCCCTGTCAACTATACGAAACTGTCATAAAACATTCCATTAGGCACTCGTGGGTTGGCTTAGGTTTTGAATTTTTTCGCGATCGGCATTCGGGACATTCTACTTTTCAACACGCGTGTTGTGTTGAAACCAACAATTTGACGTCATCAACGACGTTCCGTCGTTGTTCTCATAATTCATTGGGAATAATCAGTTCCCATAATTCCAATCTCAACAAGATGGATTTCATTCAAATGTCTCACCAATTACCCATAATTCATTGGGAAGTAGCAGTCAACATATTTGTTGAGTGCTGAGTGTGTTGAATCAGCGTTGACAACAGCGCCACTTCAACGTCGAAGAAAGAACGACTTTCAACGAACGTTGAGATAAACGCTTAGTCAGCGTTCAATATTGGAATGTCCGATTGATAAAAGCGGCCAAATATTTGTAGCACGCAGGCGGCTAACAGTCCAAAACCGGCCCTGAATGCCGGATAACTGCTAGTATTTTGTAAATCTTTAATGCATAGATGTAACAATTTTAGAACTACAGTAGTCCCTCTTTATATCACCCATCCTTATATCGCGTTTTTTTTTTTCTCCCAAATTTTAAAAGCACTAGAGAAAAACTTGTTAATAAAGTGAACTCCAGTAAAATATCGTATTTATTTATTTTAAGAAGCTGGAGTTGTTTTTTTACATCAATCAAATTTTATTAGTGATCATTATTGGAATATATTAATCGTTAATTTTTATTAGATTGTGCAACATTTGATATTTATAAGTATTATGTATAAATTAGAAGAATAATTTTCTTCAATTTTATTCAATTTTCAATTCTTTTCTTCAATTTTTTTCAGATGGTATAATTTAAGTAATTCAAGCAAGATATTTTATTATTGTATTATATTTAAATGTGTCAAGGAATGTAAGAGTTTTGTTTTGGTGTTAATGTAATACTGTAATTTTGATTTAGCTGGTTGTTTTGGAAATAGAAATAGTCTGAATAAATTTATTATATGTCTTAATCATTGTGTATTAGAAAATAGAACTTTTAATTGTTAACAAATTCATTCAGGACTGATCCAAAAGATTAATGCAATAATTACATCATCTTTTTGTATTCACAAAAAGTTTGGAACTTTGATTTTGTTACTTGATTTTATGATTATGATAAAATAATATTTTCTAGCTATAATAATGAATACAGATACATTTATATTATCACTGAACAGTAGTTATATTTTCAGTCAATAAAAGTGAAACTGATAACTAATCACTAATGTTTTTAAATATTTCATAACTTCAATTTTTTATTTTATTAATAATTACATATATTACTGATTTAACTAAATAAGGAGTCAGTTTTTGACTTAGCTGAAAGGCAATATTATAAGAATGAACTATTGTAAATTACTTTGCTGAATTAATCAATGTACCTTTTAACAGTTGGTGAAGTTTAAAGAATACTAATTGTCATGCCTGAAGATGGTTCAGGACAAAAATGTTCTTTAAACTATACCCATTGTTAAATGTGTATTGATTTAATTCAGTAGGCAATACTATAAATGATCTAGACTTTATTAATGTCATTAAAATGTATTTTGAACAATAACAAGTTTTTTTATATCTTATGTAATATTGTTAATTGAAAATCTTAAGAAAATAAATCTCCATTGAATTAATGAGTCAAAGACAGTGTGCAGGAAAATTGTTATTTGAATTCTAAGAATATGTTGGTAAATTTTGTCATTTGATAGGACATTTTTCAAGTCTTTCCAGCTTGAAAAGTTGCAATTATTAATTGCATTCCTTTTGTATCAAGATTTATTTCTTTTAGTATAAGTTTATAGCTTTTCCTCCTCCTCCTTCCTATCAGTTCAGAATGCAAATATTGATGCTGTGGTTTTATGCAGTAAATTTTGCAGTAACAAATTTTTTATGTTAATTTAAAAATTATATTTTATCTTTTTTAAATTCAATTAATATGTTATTAAAAATATTGTTTTTTATGTGTTTAATTACTAATTTTCAGGTTTGTACCTTACCTGAATTCATGTCAAAGCGTTTTGGTGGAAAAAGAATACGGACTTACCTTGCTATCCTCTCCCTGACTCTTTATATTTTTACTAAAATTTCAGTAAGTACTATACATTAATTTTATAAACAGAGATCAATCTTATATCTTTTATAGTTAAAAAAATATATATTAGAAGAATTAAAGTGCTATAAACTACATTAAGAAGCATTTTGAAAATAGTGAGTTTTAACTGTGTTCATTTTGAGGGGTTTAATTACTTCTAGTTGAAATAAGTCATAATTTTTTTAGGGGAATGTAATTTCAGTGACATTTTTCAAATAGTAAAATATCATAATGCAAATAAATGTAGTCCTTAGAAAAAAAATCGGAAAAAAAATACAAAAAATGAGATATATACATATATCACATTTTTTGTATTTTTTTCTGATAGTTTAATTCTTTTATTCTAAATATAAAAAAAAATCAGATAAAAGAATTAAGGTAAATGTACCGGTAGTGGACACTGCATTAGTAGTGGACACTGAACTTCAAATATGAGTAATAAGGTTGTAGATGGTTTCACTGTTCGAACATACAAATCATTCAGTAGACAGAACCCTCTAGTAGTGGTAACTCGCACTGACCCTTTTCTAGTACATCATGGAATGTTTTCCCGTGCTCATTAGTGATGGCGTTCCTGCTGATGTATGAAGACAAGTGAGTCTGCTGTCCGTTTCATTAAGGACTAGGTAAGTGAAATCACGCTTGCTGTATTAACAGTTAGTTTCACGGAAGTTTTTTGGTGATATACTATTAATATGAGCTTCGTTGGTATGTTTTAAGACCTTCCTGATAGTAGTTTTATTTTCCAAGTCAATTTAATGAGATGTCCACTAATGAAACAAAAATATCGTATATTTTTAGTAGTGGACAAGAGGTGGCCACAACTAGTGAAAATGAAGTTTTCACGTTTAATCAGTTTCAAGTCAAAAATTAAATCACCTAATGTTAAGTAACATACAGTGTTGATTCAGGCATTTTTTGGTTACTCTGTCTAGTCATGGATAGGGGGTGTCCACTATTAAACCGTGAATGTCCATTTATTGAAATGAGGTGTTTCAATAGTGGACAAAACATGCATTAACAGTGGACATTCATAGCAAAGTCTCCAGTAGAGATGTATTTTGATAAAAGGTTGTTTGCATCCTCTTCATTCAGTTCAGCTTTAAAATCATAAGCCTTAGATGCACATCCAGTATTTTTTTCCAGATCGAGAAACATGCCATCACGAAAGTGAAAGTGGTGGTCTTATGAAGAAGACAGAGTCAAGGATGCAGTAAATGATGTCCATTGTGGGATTCCATTTAACACAGCTGCAAATAAACATGGAGTTCCTTGGTCAACACTGGAGGTTCATGAAAGGTGACACTTACAAATTTAAGAAAATGGGACCCGCTCCAACATTATCATATATTCATGATATTCATAATGACTACCACTATCAAAATGAAGGACCTAGTACTTCAAACACTGGCAATACCATTGTTGTGGCAGAAATATTATGAAAACAAGGAAAAGAAGAAAATAGTGGAACTAGAACTGAAAAGGAAGAGAGCTTTGGCAAGACAGAGAAAGAAGGAAGAACAGACTGCTGAGAAAAAAAGGAAAGCTGAAGAGAAAGCTACGAAAATGAAGACTACAAGACAACAAAAGAAGAAAATGAGAAAGAAAGAGACATCATCAAAAGATGAAAGTTCTTGGATTTCATCGGATGGCAGTAGTACAAATGACGTTACGTTAGATGTAGAAGACACTATGGAAGATGAAGAAGAAGACATTATGCAGTTTCAAGAAAAATATTGAACCCCTTCAAATGAAACTATTGGACCAAGTTCAACAATTAGGGAATCGAAAGATACAGAAGAAAGGGGAGAAAGTATCGAAGGGACTTCAAATGGGACTCAGAGGAAGAATATGTTTGGAAGTCACACTTGGAATACCATTAAAAAGGAAAGGGAATCAAACATCCTGCGTGAAAACGATTTTGTAGTTGCCACCTTGTCTGGTAAGAAAAGAAAGTTACCAGTTTAATCAGTGATAATATCGCAAAAATAATTGTGTTTAATTTCATAAATAGGATGAAAAGTGTATTTGCTAAAAATGAAAAAGATGTACAAATGATAAATCTCTCATATTGACTCAAGGCTTCATAAGCCTCTAAGTTTTGGAAGAGAGGGTCGCTGTCAATTCCCAAAAGGCAGTGACATAAATAAGTAGTTCGACACAAATTAACAATGCAACAATTATTTCCTTAAACTATGCTGGCGTTAATATTTGAGTTCTCCTAAATGTAACTTAGAACCCAGTTTTATACTATTATTTTTAAGTGTTTAATATCAAGTGTAACAATAATCCATTCCAGTATGTTAAAACTGGTCTCATTTACTTCAACATTTGTATTTGTTAAGAATAATGCAACAATAACAAAGTTTCTTATACTAACTTTGTAATGTTTTATATTTGTTTCATAATACTTACTAGTTCAATTTTCATAAAAACATTACAAACGATGCACATGTAATTTACATTTGTACAATTTGATATTTTAATTAATTTAATTTAATTATGAATTGTCATTATAATTAACACAGTGTTCTTGTTCTTTATAGTAAAGGCTATCATATTCTGCAAGTTGTGAAAAATAAAAACAATTTCATCTTGAATATAATCATTTCTACATTCCTTGTCCACTAATGGTGCAAATGCCTGTCCATTACTAAATGTCTCAATTTTTTCAATGTCCACTGCTGAAACATTTTCAACCTTACAAAATAAATTAAATTAAAATGTATTCTATGAGAATACATTTTAATGAGACCGACACAATTAAAATCCTTAGAGTGAGTGAAGGAAGATTTTTGTCTAACAGACAATATAACTTTTAAGCTATAAGGCTTCCAAATAGGGGTCCAGTTTCAAAAAAATTGAAAAGTTTTCCTTAAAGTGTCCACTACCGGTACGTTTACCTTAAACTATCTTTAAAACATTTTTTCCTCTGTTAAATATATGAATGTATAGAACAAAGTGAAGAGATGCTATTTAATACTATTCTAATAAAAAAAAATATACAACTATAAATTATGGAGAGAGGGAAAAAATATCTTGTACATAAAAATAATTGATTTATTGCTATAAAAGTTTCAAAATGAATCAAAATCACAATATACTATATGCTTGCTAATCTGGCCATTCCTTGCACAGTGGGATACTGCTAAGTGAGAATGCCAAATTACTGAAAATGTAAATGTGTGAAGCTTTCCTAAAGGCAATGACTGATGTGAACTGTTGCTCTTGTTGATTCTTTTTGGAGGTAGGCAGACAAATAATACGGTTTGTTGACGTGCAATACCTGAACACAGAAATGAAACCCAAGTAAACAGAAAAACAGAACGTGTGACATGACTAACATTTTTATGTAAATGGAAGTTTATAGGTGATTATACTTGAGAATATGCTGGATAATTGAGAAGGCAGATTATTAAGAGTTTGATTTATCAAGAATATGCTCTTTTCCTGTAATAAGTTTCCAGGTACTTTGATTACAGACGGAGAGTATGGTGTATTGTGTGTGTGTGTGTGTGTATGTATGTATATATATATATATATATATATATATATATATAAAGTTATAAAATTTCCACAAAATGAAAACTATGATTAACAAACAGAACTAAAATTAGAATATTGTTGAATAAAAATACAATAAATATTAATTTACAGTATTAAGTACTGATTTGATTACTCAAGGAAAATGCCATACATACAGAAATGATGCAGTTTACTAAAGTAAAAGGGATCTGTAAAACAATTTTTCATTATACTATTTTGATGTAAAATAAAATGTTTATGAAAATTATTTTTAATAATAATTTATTTTTACCTATTGTATTTTAGGTCAATTTATATTCAGGTGCCATTTTTATTCAGCAAGCTGTTCAATGGAATTTATATATTGCTGTTCTTCTTCTACTAGCAATGACTGGAATTTGTACTGTGACAGGTATTATGATTATAATTTTTTCTAATTATTTAATTAGAATTTAAAAAAAAAACAAAAGATTTAAAAAACCCTAATTCTAAAATCAAAACACCAAAGTTAATGAAAGAAGTTTTTAAAAATATTTTAAGAAATTTAAAACATACACATAACACAAACAATACAATACACATGTAGAAGACTACTTGACTATATGGCTTTGTATTAAGGCAGGCTAAAAGATTTTTATAGAAACCACATGGAATGCAAAGACTGAAATTTTGTGCACTTTTATAGAATAACTAACAATGCACACCTATACATGGAATACAGAGATTGTAGGAAAACATATAAAAATATTCCATATTTATGGTTATTATACACACCACACCTATACAAAATACATTAGATGTTTATTTCATTTCTAGAAGACACAACACAACACTGGAGAATGATATTACACATTAGACATCACAACACATTCACTAAAACAAATCCAATATATATAAGGCAAATAATTTTTCAAACAAATTTTTCAAGTCCACTTCAATTCTGTTTGGCCTTAAATTCACTGTCCAATAGGTTAGACAATACAAAGTATGGATACAACATCAAGTGTAACAAAACAACACAATACATAAGGCAAAATAATATGTAAGTGAACTATATAAAACTCTATGCATCTATATATGCATAACTACTTTAACTATTGAAAATTAACTAATTTAACAAATAAAAATTACACACACCCACTGACAAACAAATAGTTTGGCCTAGACAAATGCAAAAAAGTTACATACAAAAGGAATCCTGAAGACAGAGGACTTTGTGTTTGGAAATGGAGACATTATTGAATTTATGGATTAGAGAAAAGTGTACAAATATTTAGAATTTTCACAGGCCAAGCACACAGAACATGAACAAATAAAAGAAACACTTAACAAATGAATGAAACAATAAATTAAACTCAATACTAACAACACGAGTTTTACATTGGACATATACAGAACTAGAACAATGTCATATGAGAATATCAAATTATCCATATCAGTTCTAGCTTCATCTGTCATTTGATAAATCACCAGAAAAGTTAAATTCAAAGTTTTAATTGCAAGATTAATCACATATTCAGATTTACAGCCTCTTAATAAGATTTTTATTGTAAAAACAGTTAAGAATTACATTTTAATGTTAAATAAAAACTAAAATTTGAAAATGGTCTCCATGTATGATAAGTCCCAAAAAAGACATTATAGTCCTAAAAGGATAATTGTAATGAAATAATTAATATTCATAAACAGAAGGGCTAGAAGTAGGAATTTTATATTAATCACATCAATTGTATCAGTATTATTAAGTGGATAAAAGCCTAAAAATATAACAACAATGATAAACAATTGACTCAGTTTCAGTATAATGAAAAGAATAATAATTTAATTAATTATCAGAATATATTGATAATTAAATAATTTTTAGGAAGTGTTCCAGGCCTATGTTAGGAAGTGTTTTAATCTGTTCTGATCTTCAAATAGATTTAACATATAGTGACACTGTTGTCATGAAACAAAGACACAAACTCATAAGTTTTTAAAAGAAAATTATTGATTAACATATGATAACTTAATTTATGATCTATGTCAGTAAATTACATAAAGTTAGCATTAAAACATACTAAAAGGATAACTGATATGGGCAAAAAAGAGATTTATTTTCTAATTTATATCTCACAAAGTAGTTTTCATCAGAAATGCATGGATCAAATATAAGAAGTGCAAATAAATTTATTTTAACAAGCCTTGTTATAATTATTAAAACATACCACAAAAAAATTAACATTCTAAAAAAGCTCCTTTTGAACCTGATTCTAGAATATTGATAACTATATGAAGA
This sequence comes from Centruroides vittatus, assembly GCF_030686945.1. Taxonomy (NCBI): domain Eukaryota; kingdom Metazoa; phylum Arthropoda; class Arachnida; order Scorpiones; family Buthidae; genus Centruroides; species Centruroides vittatus. The sequence continues at coordinate 2,114,301 of NW_027121909.1, read as the reverse complement.
ATGACATTAAAATATTATATAGAAAATTATTATTATTATTGACACAAGATATTTTTCAGACAATGTAGGCATTCCCTTAAGATTAGTTATTTGTTCCTGTAAATCAGACATTCTGAGAATCTATTTTTCATTATTTTAAATGAAAAAAGTTATGTGTTACAAGGTCAACTCAAAATATTAATTCAATTTTCTAGAACACAACAAAAACATATGATTATTTTCTACTTATATATTGTAGATCTGTGGGATTACCGAAGTATACAGGGTTGGTAAGAGGTAAGAGAAAAATAAAGGCCAACAAAAAAAAAGAGGAGAACCACACAATTCCTTGTTGTACAATACTAATATATTCCTTTAGAAAGCATCAAACATACCCACCTGAGTGGGCTACAATAAGGTTACAAGGATAACAGTAACAAAGAGATTCTACAGTTCTATAACTAAAACACACTAATTAGTTATATACTAGTCAATTACAATATTTACACAGGAGATCGTATTCAGTTGAGCACCAGTTTGTTGAAAATAAGTCTCTCTACACACACACACTTCCTAGTCTATATTACAGTTCAACACAACAGTTGTCCCCCTTAGTCTTCGTGACGCCGATGGAAATGGATTTCTCTCTGTCTCTCTTTGTGCTCAAAAACCGTCACCCTTCTCAAAAGATGGCAGTAGCTCTTACCTTCAATCTTGTCGTCCGAAGAAACCCGAAAACAAAAAGTCCCTCTCCTGTGTGGAAGGGCACCTTTTATACCCCTTTCTACCCGAGATCACGTGATCCACAACGTAACCGGCTACGAGCCAATCACGACACGTCGGCACGACATCCAAAACACAATTCATGACAAAAGGCATATAAAACAAAACCTGATACTCTTTTATATTATTATTATCATGTAACTAATAAAATACAAATAGTGTCGGAGCACTACAATATGTTTAGAAATATAGTCATAGGATAAAATTTCATTTCATCACCAAACAATATCATTATTAACAAACAGATCTTTTAAATGCAATTTTTTAATGCAATAAATTGCATTAAAAATGTCTCTGATACTTCTGTAATTTGTAGAATTGATTTGACTTAAATTTTGTTTATGTATTATCCATGTATACATCTTGTTTATAAGTAGATGAAAAAGATATTTTATCTTATTTTTGTCTAAGTTTTCCTCCATTTGCTAACTCGAAACTACACCAGTGTAATAAATCCTATTTATAAACAAGATCTTTGTGGATAATATGTAACAAAATTGAATTATTTAAGGACATAGAAGTACAAAAAATTGATTTGACTTATTGTTTGACATTATGAAAATGGGTTAGGCTTTGTCTTATGGGAAATGTTGCTATGATATTGCTGACATTTCCTTTGTTGAGACTTAAAATCATGCATAAATATTTCAAACAATTTTCCATCATTCTACCAGTTTTACAAGACATACAGTATACTGAAAGTCTTGAGCCAAGTTAAAATATATGAATTGAATGATATCAGATTTAGTGCTATTTGTGGTAATGTGGTAAGTTTACTTTTTGACACAGTTGTTGGATCAGGCCATATATTTCTGCCATTATTCCAATAGTTTGAAAATGCCAATGTCCATTTCAGCACTATCAATGTAAAGGTAAAATCTCAACCTTGACAGCATTATCATCTTCAAACCTTGATTATCTTTATCTTTAACACCAAACAGATAGAAATCTGACAAGAAAAGGTCAGGACTGTACATAGGATGAGGCAACATTCCTAGTCCATCTTCTCAGTTGCATCCTTTGTGTTCTGCTTTGTGAAGATGTACAGTACATTGTCAAACTGCAGGATGACAGTGTTTTGTCATATAGGGTTTGTCCCACTTTCTTCAGCAATTGCACACATTGGGAGGAATTGGTGGTTTTGCTTTTGGAAAGAAAATCAATGACAGCTTGCTTGCAAAATGAAGAGTTAATGTCACTCATTTTTCTATCAAGCTTTGCAGTGTAGATAAAAATGCACATGAACTACTAAGAATCTCACATGGCTGATAGAAGGAAGTATTTGTTGCACATTTATCTTCTGTGTTAATTCAAATATCTAAAAGTAATAGATCATTGCTCAAACTTTTGGTACAGCCTCATATATGGAATATAGGTTGAGACTTTCTCAAATATCTGTTTGTTAAAAATGTATTGATGCAAATATAAATTTCTATATCTCCATTGGTTAGCATTGTATTGAAATATATACATTCTATGAAGTTTGTCTTTCAGAAGACAAAAGACATTCTATCAGGAAAATTTTAACTGAGATGTTATATGGGTGTATTCTTGTATTTAATATTATCTGAGAAGCTTTTGCACTGGTTGCAGTGATAAAGTCACATGACATACCTAATGTTTCTCTATTTTAAAATAATAGCCAGTAAAATTAAAATATTTAACATCAGTAATTCTTCAACATTATACTGTATTATATTCAAATTATTTTCTGGTCCTGTTAAAAAGACAAAAACTTTATTTAAAGATATTTCATTATTTTTTTAACAAATACTAGATGTGAATTTTTTGTTTTTTAGGTGGTTTAGCAGCTGTGATTTATACTGATACATTACAGTGCTTAGTAATGATAATTGGAGCAGTTATTGTTGCTGTAAAAGGTATAAAACTAATTTTTTTATGTAGAAAACAGTACAAAAAGTCAGAAAAATGGATTTCATATCTCCATTTCATCCTAAGTTTATTAATGCATGAATTTACTAATAATTTTAAGCTAATTTGTGAGATAAGCAGAGGGTCTCCAGTAACTATCAACAGTTAGGTGGGAAAGTTGACACTTAGCTGTCAAGAATTTGCAATTCATTGTCAACAACAGACTGCTTCCCACACTAAAGCTATAAAAGCACGTCCTATCGGAAACTTAGAGCACTCGCATAGGAAGTTGTTCTTACACTTGTGTCTATTCGTTCTCCATGCCCAGGAATGAAGTCCCGTCAGAGAAGACCTACAGCAACTCTTCCACATTGTCGGTGACCGCCATACATTGAATTATATCGTTCAATCTCACACCAAGAGGTATTTTGTTAGGACCTTTGTAAACTCTCTCCTGCAACGGCAATAAGCTTAGCTCATAGCAACCTGTTTGTTTAGAACTTGTAGAGCTTCATATCTACTTGCATATAACCGCATTTAATTGCATAGTATCATAGAATAGTTGTAATCACCTTGTATTTTATTCTAGTTATTCAATAAATGTTTTATTTGTTAACCTGTCTTCCATCAATCCAAGACGCCTGTCGACTTACCGATGCACCTCCCCACTCACTTTTTGCTCCTAGCCATCCGAAACGTCAATGAGATTGGGTTTTGCCAACCCATGCAGTGTAAGTGGTCAGTGAAGATAAACCCGACCTTCTGCTTATCTCACAAATTTTTTAATAACTATAATTTTACTATTTTGTATTTAATACTTTTATACCATCTTATAAATCATATATAGATCAGAATAATTTTTGCCATTTTAACTAATCATAAATATATTTATGGATTTCAAGCTCTTGACTGCATATTTTAAATGTAGGTTTATATGTTATGAATTTTTTTTATTTTGTTTTATTGATAATTTTATAAATATTTGTTCAAAATTTTTAGCTTTTTCTAAAAAGTTAATTTCTGTATAACAATAAAAAATGATTTAATATTAATTCTATAATTAAAATTACATTTAATAAATAAATTATTATATGTTAAAATAAGATATTTTTAAATTAAGGAAGATAAATATTGGAACTTATGTATTAACTATATTTTTCAGATTATCAATTTTCAGCACAATGAATAGGATATCAAATGCACATTTTACTAAGCAGTAATATGCTTGTCATAATGATGCAATGATGAAGCAAAAAATAATTTTAATTACATTTGTCTATAAATTAATAGTGATGTGATGTTATAACACCTATAAATTTTTATAGGAATTCTTGATCATGCAGAACTATGCATTTATAATTATTCTATTGTGATACATTGAAAGAAATGTGTATTTAATCTTGAAATTTGAAAAAGTATTTGAATTTGAAGTAGAATGATTTTAATCAATATATAATAATTTAGATGTATTCTAAAGATTAGTTACTTTCTTCAATGGTCGTTTTGTTGAAAATAATATGTCAGAAATTTAATATTAATCATTATTTAATTAAAAATTTTTTAATTGCTATAATTAGGCCAGTGGATTTAAATTTTCTTTTATAGAAATCTATAATTTTTAACTACAACTCCAAAACGAACCTGTTACCGGTGTTCCTTGCAAAAATCGTCTCACGAGTTAATTTTAATTTTAACATTAATTTTTAAACTTGTAATGATAATTATGACTTGACTATTTTTTATTAAAATTGAAAAACATGTAATTAGTTTTTAGAATGAGAGAACTTTTAGAAATGGACTTTCTTTTAAAGTAATAAATGAAATTATTATTTATAAAATACTGCTCATATATATAATATAAAAATATTTAAAACTTGCTAAATTGAAACATATTACATTAATAATTAAAAAGTACATTAGCAACATATGCAGTATCTTTTTTACATGTTATAGTTTAGTTATAACTTATATAGTAATGAAATATTTTTTCCTGCTCTTATAAGAGGAAAAAGATTATCTTAATACTAATAAATCCTTTTATAAATTAGCATTCTTGAATTTTCTCTGATCTACAATTTGAAAATTTTCTCCAGGTTTAATTGTGGAACTTAAGATAAAACAAATTTTAGTTTTAAACAATGTGAATCTACCTTGAATCTAATTTTTTTATACTTTCAAATTATCTGTAATGTTTTCATCTTTTTCCATCTTATGTATTTACTATTTTTTTACATCAAGAAAAGTTTATTGGAAAGTAGTGTTGTTCCAGCAAATTTTAGATTAAAAAAAACGTATATTGAAAATTTAAATAATTAAATCTTTAAGATTCATGTTTATAAAAATATTAAAAAATAAATTAAATGCTGGAACAAATAAGTATTTTTCTTATTCTTGATTTTGGATTTATTGAATTTGTATTTGTATTTAAAATGTTTCCATTTTTTTTTTATCATTCTATTTATTATAACATATTGGATATTCAGTTATTCTATGTTCATTAATTCAATTCAAAACCAATATAAACATAAGTAGTTTAGGAACAAGCATAAACAAAAGGATTATTGTGTATAATAATGGCTTATCAAATGAAATATTAAGTAAAACAGATGTGAGAACTATATACACTTGTGGACAAAACTTAAGGACACATGCTATTTCCAACAATTACAGTTAGAAACTGAACCGCAGCAGCCTGTTGAAATATGTTTGAAATTGTGATATACTCTGTTATGTAAAACTTATGCAAATGTTTGAGTTCCACATGTGTTGATAATGTGACAGCACAGGTAAGAGATTTCAGGTAATTTGCACCTGCAGTCAGTTTTCATTGGATATGAAATTTAAACAGGAAGGAGTGAAGTTACAATAATGAAATTCTGGACATGTCTTCCAAGCATCATTTGGATGATTTTACTTGTGGAAGAATAATCAGAAAGATGGAAGAAGGGCAACAAATAACAGATGTTGCCTGTGAATTTAACATCATGTACAGTATCATTTCTAGGCTATGGGGACAAGAGGGAAGGTCATCCTAGCAGTGTGATATGCCAATAAGATCAGTATATTGTTCTTTCAGCAGAAAGGAACTGACACAGCACAGCTGGTGAACTGGCAAGTCAATTTAGGCAGCCACAGGAACTAAGATAGCTCATAAAACTGTTGCAAGATGTTTACAAAAGAAAAGACTATACGCTCAAAGATCTGTTGTGTGTGTCCCACTCTCGAGAGTTCACTGAAGTGCTCGTTTGCAATGGTGCCGTCTGTATCGCAATTGGACTAATGACAACTAGGTTACCATGCTCTTCTCAGATGAGAGTAGATTCAGTCTATTGTCTGATTTTAGATGGCAACTGATATGGCACGAGGTTAGCAGTGCTTATCGTCCTGAAAATATTCAGGAAAAGGATTGATATTGGACTTGCAGTATCATGGTATGGGCAGGCATCATGGTCAATGGCTGTAAGGACCTGTATGTGCTTGATTTGAGGAATCATGACTGGCCAACAGTACATTGACGAAGTTCTGCTTTCACATATTCGATTTTTTCGAGGTGTTGTTGGTGAAAAGTTTTGTTTTATGGATGATAATGTGCCTGGTCATCATACACAGGCTGTAGAGGAGTGTCTTGACAGTGAGGATATCCATTGCATAGTCTGGCCAGCCCATTCTCAACTGAATCCAACTGAAAATGTATGGGATGTCTTGGGGAGACGTATTACTGGTCGACAATATCCACCAACAAACAAGGAGACCCTCATCTGTGCAGTGAAAGAGGAGTGGGACCACTTGCCTCAACAGCTCCTGGATCATGTTGTTCTGAGTAGGCCATGTCGTGTACAAAGTTGCATCGCACTTCACGGTGGCCATATCCCTTACTGACATGATGCTAAGGATTGTTTGTAGTAAGTATTGTGCATTTTTTGTACAACCATGTCTTTGGACAATATGCACCTTTTACAAAAACACCCTCTTTTGACATCCTGTGTATTTCCTTTGAACATAATTATTATATTAAATCATGTTGAATATGCTGTCAATACTATTGTTTTCTTCTTGGTCTACAACCACATGTAGTTTTTCATATACATGCCCATTTCTTCTTTGTCCTTAAGTTTTGTCCACCAGTCTATCACAGATAATTTAATGTCTTTAATAAGAGATTAAAATCAGGTTCTGCTTTTTTCTTTCTTTCTGAAGAAGAAAAATTATAAGTACTGTATAAGTAATTCTTCTCTTCATAAAAGATTAAAAATTTTTTTAATACACAGTCTTAAATATTGTTAAAAGAATTAACTACAGAGAGTATTATGCTGTTTTAAACAATTTATATAGCTGCATATTTTATTTAATTTTTAAGAAATTTTCTGCCTAACTTATGAACCTAGTTTATTTTATATTATTTATAAATAGAAATGTCTCTTACTACATCTGGTAAGGAAGAATATATTCTGAATTATATGGATTTATAATTAATTAAATTATGTAATATAGATCAGGCTAGTAGCTTGAACTTGTAGTCAAACAGTTCGTGAATTATAGTCAAAATATTTATATATTTATCTTATGAGTGAACATTTTTTATAATGAACTGAAAATTCTTGTAATGTTTTAATATATATGTAAGCTGAAATAGCATTTTTTATTAAAAAATCTTGATCATGCATCATAAGTATATAAATACAATACTTTGTTTTTGAGTTATAGTACTATTAGACACTTTAATGTGAATTAAACTTAGTCGTCTTGTTCCTTTTCTGTAAAACAGGAGATAAAGAAAAGCAGAAAGTAAAATTAGCTATGTTTTTCTATAAAATATTTTATGCAATTATGATTTTTTTTTAAGAAACAACATTATTTGAAAATGAAGCTCTATTAATAAAAATATAATAAAGCTCTATTGGAAAGCTTATGATGATTTAATTTTAAGATAATCAAATAAGTCTGGTCTAATAGACAAGGATATATCTGGCTTATTTTGTGTCTTTGATTATACATTCTAATAATATATTTCTTATATTCTCTCAAAAACAGAATAAATGTCTTCAGCAATGAAAAGGAAAGTCATTTAGCAACTGCTTCCCACTTCCCAGTTAATTTCATTATTATTCCTTGCTAATATGAATTCTATCAATCTGGAGAAACCTTTCCAATTGCATGACCTTGCACTGTCTATTCTATATAATAATTAGTGCTTTCATTGCAGATTCTCTACCTCTTTAAATTACTTTCACTGTGTGAATTTCTGAACTAATTTCCTGCAATTTTCTTAATTTTTTTCCAATCACATTAAAACAAATTCCTACTATGTGCTATCATCTTCTCATCTTGTCTTTCAGTAAGCAAAATCTCTTTCAACCTATAATCAATAATTTTTCTAAATTTAACACCACACTCTGTACCTCTTTGCCTTTATCCTTTTTCAGTTCTAGATTCTCTTTCTACATTGCAACCAGTATCTGGATATGCAACGAGGTACCTTGTTACTCGTCAAGTTCCTTGATGTGTCTTATCTCTTGGCACCTATGTACTTACAGTATGCTGTATGCAAAGGTTTTCTTCTCTATGGGGCTATTTTATGCACAAACCAATGCTTGATTTTCCAAGTTGTTAGCAGATTCTAATATCAATCAATAGATGTAAGTTTCATTATAATTACAGATTTATTAATTTTTTGAATAATAGGATATATAATAGTGATTTTAAAAAACCTAACAATATCTTAAAATGAATATTTACAAAATTATTTGTCAATTATTCTGGAATATGACATAAACTGATATGGCAGATGTCATTTTATATAAAGGGATGGGATTTTAGTAATATGAAACATTATGGCTTTAAGATTAATTAAAGAATAAAAAATGTTAGAAATTAAAACCTTCCAAAAATTGCCACATTAATCAAGATTCTGACCTGGGCGGACCTCTTGGACATAAACCATTTGTTTGCTCTTTTATTAAAAGTGAGTAAAATTTTTAAAAAATTAAATAAATACAATTAAAATTATAATTGTATTATGATTTGTTTAAAAAATATTTTAAAATAAATACAATCATATAAGATTATGATTTTATTTATTATTTTTGTGTAATAATTTTAAAGATTAAAGCCATCAATGTTATTACTAAAGGCTGGATTTTTAGGTGTAAAAAAGGTGCAGAAAAAGGCTGAAAAGGAGCAGAAATAGGTGCAAAAATTTACATTTCAGAAAACACAATTAGTTTTATTCAAATAAAAATTTGTTATAGTACACGATATTTATCATTTTGATGTGTTTTTCGGTAAAGTTCATTTGCTTGTCTCCTAACAAATGTTTATATATGGAGAAAGATCTTTCTACTTCTACAGAAACAAATGGAGCAAACTGTGTTTTAATTCTCTGGTTCATATCTTCACAATGAATAAATTCTTGAATATCTGGTTTTTCTGAATCGACTGCTCAAGCTTTTCTTTTGCAAATCTCTCTAATTGGTCTAGAGTTTCTTTAACCATTCCCCACTGATATTCCATAGTATTTCTGGTTTCTTCCAAACTTTTCATTGCTTCAACTACGAACTTAAATGTGTGTAGTACCTAAAGTTCCTCTTCCAATTTTTGGTCTTTTATAATCTGTTGGATCTTATATATGGTAGCAGAAACTGCTGCCATATATAAAATTCAATTGCAGCCAGAAACTGACTGCAATTGTTTAAGAAATTCTGAAATTTTCTGAAAATATTCACAATGAAACACTGCAGCATTTATCCAAGTTTCCCAGTGAGTTACTATTGGAACAGGTGGAAGAGACAGACTAGTAATGTCCTTGTATAAAAAAAAACAAAAAAAAAGAAAGAGAGAAAGTGCCGATTCTGTGTTTCAGTCTGTTTCTGAACATTTTGGTTGTGTTGGTTTCTTTTCGAGAGTTTAGCATACAAGGACTTCTAGTTCTGTCTCTTCCACCTGTTCCAATAGTAACTCACTGGGAAACTTGGATAAATGCTGCAGTGTTTCATTGTGAATATTTTCAGAAAATTTCAGAATTTCTTAAACAATTGCAGTCAGTTTCTGGCTGCAATTGAATTTTATATATGGCAGCAGTTTCTGCTACCATATATAAGATCCAACAGATTATAAAAGACCAAAAATTGGAAGAGGAACTTTAGGTACTACACACATTTAAGTTCGTAGTTGAAGCAATGAAAAGTTTGGAAGAAACCAGAAATACTATGGAATATCAGTGGGGAATGGTTAAAGAAACTCTAGACCAATTAGAGAGATTTGCAAAAGAAAAGCTTGAGCAGTCGATTCAGAAAAACCAGATATTCAAGAATTTATTCATTGTGAAGATATGAACCAGAGAATTAAAACACAGTTTGCTCCATTTGTTTCTGTAGAAGTAGAAAGATCTTTCTCCATATATAAACATTTGTTAGGAGACAAGCAAATGAACTTTACCGAAAAACACATCAAAATGATAAATATCGTGTACTATAACAAATTTTTATTTGAATAAAACTAATTGTGTTTTCTGAAATGTAAATTTTTGCACCTATTTCTGCTCCTTTTCAGCCTTTTTCTGCACCTTTTTTACACCTAAAAATCCAGCCTTTAGTAATAACATTGATGGCTTTAATCTTTAAAATTATTACACAAAAATAATAAATAAAATCATAATCTTATATGATTGTATTTATTTTAAAATATTTTTTAAACAAATCATAATACAATTATAATTTTAATTGTATTTATTTAATTTTTTAAAAATTTTACTCACTTTTAATAAAAGAGCAAACAAATGGTTTATGTCCAAGAGGTCCGCCCAGGTCAGAATCTTGATTAATGTGGCAATTTTTGGAAGGTTTTAATTTCTAACATTTTTTATTCTTTAATTAATCTTAAAGCCATAATGTTTCATATTACTAAAATCCCATCCCTTTATATAAAATGACATCTGCCATATCAGTTTATGTCATATTCCAGAATAATTGACAAATAATTTTGTGAAAATATTCACAATGAAACACTGCAGCATTTATCCAAGTTTCCCAGTGAGTTACTATTGGAACAGGTGGAAGAGACAGACTAGTAATGTCCTTGTATTGCTAAACTCTTGCTGGGCACTTTAGCAAAATTTTTTTTTCATTTCAGACATAAATGAATTTACTACAGGGTACTCATCATAAATATATTCACACACACTATGAATAGCATGGGCTAAACAAGTAACATGTTTTATATTTGGGTACATTCCTTTCAAATTGTTAAAAGTGAGAACTATGTATGATGCTTGGTCTGAAAGATTAAGAATTACATCATCATGTTGAATTTCATCTGGCCAAAGCTTTGAGCAGGCATTGTTAAAAGCTTGCATGACAACTGTGTTGTTAGTTTTTTCAAAAACTGTTTTTAGCAACATAGGTTTCACATATAGAGGAATTACCAAGATATTTAACACATACCTATTTAATGTATTTTATCCAAGATAAAGCAGACTGGATTCTTGTCCACAGTACTTTTTGGACTTAACACTTTTTGGAAAGTTGCCTGGTAGACAGAAGGCAAGTAATTCTTCCTAATAGTACTTTCATCTGGCAATTTCTTTCCAATATATTTTTCAAGATAATTTTTAATTATATGTTGATTGAGTTTCAACAATGGAATTCCTGCCCTGATAAATGTTTCAGTGGTATCAAGAAAAAATTGATTCTTTGGAGAACTGACTGCATTTTGCAAGGCCTGTCCAATAAACTGTTGTTGTCTTAATGAAGTTTCTTTCAAGGATTTGATTTTTTGATGTTTTGTACTTTTTATATGTTGCTGGATCCTAGACTTTTGATGTTTTTCATTGATATTTATTGTCACATTGCAGACATCACACTGAATAATTTTTTCATTTTTGCAAAATCTCACAAAGTTTGCTTGTAGTCAATCTTATTACTATTTTTCCACTCTCCAGTTCCTTCATTAATGGTAATTTGGAATTTTCTCTCTATAGGGTTTATAGATTTGCACTAAATATGTGAGGGTTAGATGAGTGAAATTCCTACACTGTTAAGAAAATAAACAAGAGGATGTGTTTGAGAGGGAGAGGAGAGGAATGATGACAATGGTTGAGAAAGCAGGAAAAGACGATTGTGGAAGACGTTGAACATTAAATGATGAACACAAGAATTAAGGGAGTTTTTGCCTATTTTGCCAACAATTGGATCATAATTATACTATACATATACCTTACATATATGAAAGTTTCCAATTAGAATATTTTTGATAGTATCCATAATTTTATATCATTTGTAATGAAGAAAATTCCTAGTAAATTGCTTTTTAGTAATGATTTCTGTCAAATATTTCTTTTAATGTTTTTATTAGCTACGTATATCACTCCTTCGAACAAAATCACAATCCTCTAATAACATTAGAACTTGAGTTTCATTAAATTTTGACTTATCCTCTCATTAATTGTTAATGCTTTGGCCCTGGTAGTGATCATATTACCTCTGAAATTGTCATTTAAGTGTAAATATAAAAAGAATAAGTGCAAAAAGTGCTAAACATTATAATAGGTGTAAAAAGAGTCAATGCTAGACCCTCACTATCATTCAATACATGTTTATATATGATATTTATGCTTAAATCAGATAGTTTTTAACACTCCCCTAAAATAAAAAAAAACGGTGCAACACCTAAAAATCTGGCCTTTAGTTATTACATGTTCCCATCTTTAATAAATTTTATTATGCTGATTTAAATCCACCAAAAGTTTGTTTTGAATGAATTCTAATATACATATATTTTTGAGCATCTTGCTCATGTTTAAGTTCATACTACCAATGATTTATATCATAATGAACTATTTTTAATCTTTAAATTTTAAAATTTTATTATTTTTAATAAAATAACTACTATAGTTTCTTTTATGAAAACAAAAAAATTTTATTACATAATTTTTGAACACTATGATTAATATAAACAATTATATAGCAATTATCAAAAGAGCTTGTGAAATTCTTAAATTTCAGTAAAATTCAGAATGTGGCTAAGTATGAAAGTTTTAAATTCAAAATATGAATTTCCTCTCAAATTTCTAAAATACATTTTGATCATAAGTTGTTTAATTCTAGATAACATCTTATTCTGCTACTATTATTACAAATTTCTATGATTATTCCTATTTCTTGTTAACAATATCGAACTAAATAGAATCTATATTTTTATTACTAAAACATTTAATAATTTTTTTTTTCTTAAATTTATACCTACCTAACTATACCTGAAATTAATTTTTTTAAACATTGTAAGAATACAGTGTAAGTTTTAAGAAAATTGTAGTCTTAATAAGTTAATCAAAATTTCCATAACATGTCATATGCCAATGAAAAGTAAAAAAAAAAAAAATAGTTTTTGGATTTAAATCATTGGTATTAATTTTTATATTTATTATATAATACTTATACAATATTTATATAATACTGTACTAAAAGTACAGTATAAAGTTAGCAAGTTCAGTTTTATGCTATAACAAAATTTAAATCAAAAATTTATTTTTCTTTGAAGTTTTTTCATTTTCTTTATGCTTAAACCTCAATTTAATTTCTAATATATTATAAACCCCTTCCAAAGTCAAACATTGTTTATTGAATATTTTTGAATTTTAATAATCTGTCAGAATATTTATTCCATTCCATAAGTTAAAGAGAGAATGAATGTTTAAACTATTATTCCTACATAGTTGTCAGAACTATTTCTAGCTATTTTAAACTTTATATGTAAAATAAATAAATGCTGTAGATTCATTGAAAAGGTTGCTATGCTACTAGAAGAAAATTTTTTGAATGACTTTTTCAAGTTTTCAAATTAATTTTTAAAATTAACATTTATATATATATAATATCTAAATATTTTTCTTTTTGATTACTATCTTTTCAAATTATTTTTATAACTAATTTTCATAAAATAAAATCGAACCTATTTCTGGCAAGAGATATTAACATTTTTGATTCATATGTTCAAAAGTTATGAATTGTTTTTTGAAATAACTTTTGTTGCAGTTTTTATAATTGGCTGAAATTTGAAAAAATTGTAGACCTATAAATTCCCACTATCATGCGTCTGTCTTTTCTTAATCTTGAGAACGGTGTTAGATAAATGAAATTCAAGAGCAGTTATGGAAAGCTTAGGGGCAGGAGGCTCCGATTAACTATATAATATTATGAGCTTCCAATACAAACTGGAAGTCATGTTATTTCAATTCAAAAATTTTCCCCTGAAAGGAGTTTGATAGATGATTGGCACATCTCCACTGCTAACGGAAAAGTATGATGTACAGGGCAAGACATACAGTACTACTATGAGGTGGAGAGCATATATTTTAAATTAAATTAATTAAAAATATGGTTGAAATTTGCAGCTCAGCATTGTGATAATGTCACAATAAATAATTGCTTGTTCTGATAGAAAAGTTTTATTTGTGGACATAATTATGTGCATATATATTATTTTTTTTGTCTGAAATTAGTTTTTTAATTTAATTTAAATATCACATAAAAATGCATTACTTCAAATTTTACAAATTGATTGATTTAAGAAGTTTAATTTTATTATAAATATCAGAATTCTATTCTTAAAACTTCAAAAATAATGATGATGATTGACTGATATTAATTTAATCTTGTTTAATAATTAACTAGATGAAAGCTAATTTGTTTTACAATCATTATTTTATCTATATAGGTGTTTTTCAATTATACAAAAAAATACATACTCATATAGTAAATTTAAAATTAGTTTTATAAATAGATTTAATCATAAGAAATTTTATAGAATTCTTCAGTGATCTTTATGAGATATTTTATGAATTTGATAGAGCAAGAAAGGCAAATTATAAATAATTTTTTGTAAATTGTATATTTATTACAAAAGTTTTTCTTACAAACTATGTTTTAATTATTTAATTTAAAACTAATTCCATTCCCCTAAAGTTAAATTTTCTTATTTCCTTTCACTCAGATAACAATATCTTTAAAATGAGAAACTGACTAGTTATTTATTTTTTTCTAAAGTACCTTCTCTATTAGGGTGGAGCTTATTTTCACAATTGATAAATGTGAACCTCCTATCCTCTATTTCCGTTCAAATATATATAGAAAAAATTCGTGCCAAAAATCTACTCCATTGGTGAATATTTACTGGTAGCTCAATGTCACTGAAGTTTTATAGATTCCAAATAGTAAGGATAAGCATATGGCAATTACGAGCTTGAACCACAATGTATCCATTTTAGTACAACAGTTTATGAAACTGTAGTTGGTCATCTCAATAAATAAACCATTAAATTAATCACACATTAGTTACATGACATTCCTACAAAATTAATTTTTGTCATGATTTGTGATCTTTATTTTACCGACATCATCAAGTCATGCTGCAATTTTTTCCTTGTTTCTGGTTGAAGCTGACTCAGTGACTCATACTGCTTACATCAGCACCTATTGGTTATTTGACTTGTATGGACAAATTCACGCAAGTTGCTGAAGGACTGCTGATATCATCAGATGCATAGACTATACAGTAATACCTCGACTTACACTACCCCAACTTATGCGAACCCAGAGTTACGCGATTTTCAAATCTCGACGATTCGTCTTTTGTTTGAGCGCCATGCAACTCTTGATTACTCACTCCCCCCAAACTATTGTTCAGTTTACATGTTCGGATGTGTCGCACGGAATCGACACATAGCTACAATTTATTTCTGTGTTTGTTATATCTACGGAGACTTGAGAGAGACTACTATGTCATCCAAATGAAGTAGAACTGATTCTTCTGCATCAAACAAGAAAAGAAAAACTTTATCTTTGGAATGTAAAGTTAACATTATTAAAGACTTTAATACAAAAATGAATATTTGTGAATTGGCAAAACTTGATCCTTTAGACCCAGTTCAATCAGATGATCGAATGATGGTTGGAAACTTGACAGAAGGCCTCAGTTTAATTGAAAACAAGTTACAGATTTTAGAAAATATAGACTCCAACGAAGAGCGCATTTCTTCTACAAAATGAGAAATAAAAATTATTAGCATGCTACGAGGAAATTTTTGCAAAAGAAAAAAATCTTTGAGCTATCAGACAAATTTGTTAGATTTTAGGAAGCCTTCTATATCAAAATAACTTTGGTTTACGATTTTAATAATGGATAATACATATATATAACAAATTATAAGATTTTATTAAACTTTTTTCTAAATTGTTTTCTTTAGTCTTCAGCCCCAATTAAAAATATTTTATATGTATTTATATGAGAAGTTATACTCCGACTTACGCGGTTATCGCTCGGTCCCACCTATCGTGTAAGTTCGAGGTATTACTGTATAATCCAGAAACTGCTCAAGCAAATCACATAATACATTTTTGTTCATTTCAGCAAAGTTATTAAATAATAAATATGGCAGCAGCAGCAACTAGATCTAAAACTGAAGTGTACTTCCTTGGTTCAACAGTAACTGAATTAATTGCAACAAGTTGCCATCTTTACATCAAGCTCTTGGCTTGTTTTTACATCACCATCTTCAACTGAAACAAACTATCAGACAGTTTTCAGCTGTTACAGTCGAAAATCTGGCAATATTTTATGAAATGGCAAAGATCCCAATGATGGAGCTAAGAAACTGCATAACTAAACTAGAACAAACATTTAAAGAATGGTGTTTGCTAAAGAAAAACAAGGGGCAATAATCTGTAACACAGCAAACAAATGAGGCTGAATCTGTTGGTAAACTAGATAAACTTTTTGACATTTCTCATCTTAGAGCAGTCGAAATGATAAAAATTCCAGAGGATCACGAGTTCTTGTTAGCTCAGCATGGGAAAGGACATAAAGGGTCAATGATAGATGTGAATGCAAAATTAGCTGTGAAAGAGAAACGGTCAGAACAAAGACAGGAACAGATGCTTAACAGAAAACATAGAATGGAAGACTTGAAGAGAAGTGGTGAAGAGATAGCAGAACTAATATCCTCAAGCAGCAGCACAGATGCTGAAGATGATGCAAGCTGTAAAGGAGACAGAGTAACTAGTGAGGGAGCAGTTGGAGGCAGATTATCCAGACAGCAAGAGACATTCTCTGCCTCTACCAAAATAAACTGATAAAGTTACGTTGAATGTAGTACTGAAAATTTAAAATTTTGTGAATTGTGATGTTTAAAAATTTTTTCATTGAATTTTGGTTTGTAATCCATCAAGTTTTTGAATATTGTAGAGTCTACATGACTAATTTGTCTGTATAGGTCCAAAAATTGTGAAACAAGTCTGGTTTACCAAAATAGGTTTTGTATGTTTTCATTTGTCATAAATTGCTCTTTTTATAAACTTTGTGGTCATTGAGCTACCTTTAAATATTAATATATCAAGTTCAAATTTCTTCTGTAATAATTTGAGACCAGTTGGAATAATTCTGGAGGGTAGACCACAAAAAAGTAAGTGATTTATTTTTCCCCTATTTTAAGCACCACCCTATTCTCTATATGTATAAAATGCTTTGCTTAAAATCAGTAGAACACTTTTTTCCATTATGGAGGAAAAAAAATAGAAATGGCAGCATAGAGACTATGAATCATTGCAAAATTTTTGGGTAAGTGAAGTGAGGAGTTTGGTCTGAGGGAAAGCAAAGCGAGCAGGATAGGAGGGTTGGGCAAGAACAGGGCAATTCAAATGAGGGCCACCCATTTCATGTGAGGTTGAGTGAGTGGAGATTGGCCTCTTGCAGGGAACTGAATTGTCACTAAATTTTTGTTACAAATAGTTTATATTGGGAACAAATGAGTGAACCTATGGGGTAAGCAAATGAAGGAAATCACATAACTAAGGAATTGGAACATTTTTCTTGGGAGTTCAAAAAATCATAATGTTTGGAAAAAGATCCTTTTTTTTTTTTTTTTTTTTTTTTTAAATCATTCAAAGATAATTTGAGTGTGGAGCATGGATGTCTACAGAGGAGGGCAAATGGGATACTTGTTTCTCCCTGAGGTTAAGTAAAAGACTTCACAAATTACAATCATAAGAGTGACATATTAGGCTTTTTCACAGCAAGATTTTGGGAGATAATGGTGGCATCCTTGTTTGAATGAAAATAAGGCTGGAGCTGTCACTATCTGAAGACTGTCATTACTTTAACTGATCTGTCAGTGAAGTATAGATTTTTTTTTTACTGTCAATATTCGAAATTTGCCAACTTTTTTTTAGACATGTTCAAAATATAGTTGAAAGTATATATGTCACATTTTACTCTAGGCTATAAATTTTTTTTGGAATGTTTTCTTCATGCTTATCAAGATAAGTTAATAGACATGCTCAAAATAGTACAGATAGTTAAAGATAAAATAAAGTTAAAAATATCAGGCTATATTAAAAATTTTAGAAAATTCTAAAAAACATATGTTGTATAATTTGATGGTTGTAATTATTTCAAAAAATTTCAGTTATTTTTATTAAATTTAAAATAAAAACACTAATTATAATTACTTTGGATAATTTTAATAAAAATTAGTTTTTAAAGTTTGCAAACTAAAATGATTTTGAAGCTAATAAAAGAATTTAAACATTTTTAAAAATTACAATAAAAATTAGTGTTTTTTGTTTTAATCTGTATTAAAATGTAATAAATTATATTAAAAAATTATATTATTTAGTATCTTACAATGTAGATAATATTGTTATTGAGGGAAGATGCCATCATAGCGTGAAGAAGAATGAGACTTCACACTTTATAGTTTTAAGAACATAAGTAATTCCAAAAAAAATTTTATTAATTTTTTTATAAGTTTTCTTTTTTGTAGTCACTGCTACAGGTGCATCCACGAAGGCAGTAAACAGCTTTTCTGTTGTATTACTTTTTAATGTGATTAAAATGTGTTATATTAATAATTGTAATAATAAAATTACTATATTAGTAAACAAGTCATTAATATTATATTTGTTTATTTCATTGTAGACAACTTTTAATATAAATAAATATCCAACTCCTGATTCTAGGAAATGTTCATGTGTTGCAGGCTTTGGTTTTTGTCTTGGAAGATTATTATTTTTTTAGATCATTATTAACTGCTTCTGAATTATTATTTTTATCTTTTGCTGCAATCTCATTTTGTTTTCTGAGCTTTGAAATTTCAGCTGTAATTCATTGTCACCAATTTTTATTTCCAGATGATCCTTAAGGTTCTGCAGCCTGTATATAACTTTCAGATGATACTTTGGTTAGGTATGATCAACACTGACTGCAGGGATAGACATAACCTCATTGTTCCGTTATAAAAATATTACTATTAATGTTAATAATTTTTTACAAATCACAAATTAAAATATCCTATACATGTAGTACCTGAAAGACTTGTAACACCTCTCATACCTGTTTCTTTCGGCAATTTCTACTGAAAACTTTTTTCAAATTTATTCTCCTAGTTAATGTATGTTGGAAATCTTTGGGTTTAAAATGTAAGGAGCAAACATATGTAAATTGCTGAATCTAGAGTGTCTGATATAAAATTTTTATACAACTATTATTAATAACAACTGCTTGTTAGTACTTTTTGAAACAGTACTAATTTTTGAAATATCTAATAGATGTACAGTACATACATGAAATTTCTTTCTTTGATCTCAACAAATATAATGATTCTATTGTTCTAATAATTGTTTATCTTTAGGTAAATGATGAAATGTTATTTTCCCACCTTCATCTGCTTTATTTTATTTTATTATTTTTATTTTTTGGTTGAACTATTACTAGAACAATGAGGCACACATCATTGTTGCTCATTACTATCTGATTTCTTCACCCACACAAACTAGCAGCTCAAGCCTTGTTTTCATTTACAGCTGGGGGCTGCCATTATCAGAAGTCTTACAGCCATGATAAAGGCAAATATATCTTTACACCCTCACAGTGGCGTAGCTACGGTTTTCCGGGCCCGGTGTGGAACCGATTTGTGGGCCCCCGAAAGAATTTCCCATTATGGAAAAAGGACAAGGATGTGCTTTTTCCATAATGGTAATCAGGAACGTCCAAACAAAAACAAGTAATTTTTTTCTATAAATTTCGGCTTTTGAATTTATTTATTCCGTTAAAAATATTGTGTTTAGAAGTTCAATTTCTTTCGTTTGATGAATGATGCGTTAGGTATTTCTTTGTTTTGTTTACGTAAACAGACTAAAATATTTTTGTGTAGTGGTTTATATAGTGTATAACTAGATTACAGTTGAGTTGCTTATTTTCCTGTGTAATAGAAGTCCCAGCTCGAGTACCAAATGCAAAATTTTGCTTTGTTCTGATTGCCGTGAAAAATTTTTTGGGTCTTTTTTTTTCTTGTGATTTTGGGGCCCCCATGGGCCTATCGCTTTCCAGGGGTCTGGTGTGGACTGCACCTACCACACCCCCTAGCTACGCCACTGCACCCTCAACCATTGGATGCTTTGATGCAATACTGTCTTCTGTAATCTAATTATGAAAAGAACCCAAAAATCTTGGATAATTACATCAATATATTTTTATTTAATTATTTATCTTTAAGCTTTGGCCCATTAGAAAATTTCTGCAGACACCCATGGTGTGGAGATACATTTTGAACAGAGTTAAACTTATTTAAGTTACAGAATCCTCATTAGAATTGTACAGTTTTCATCTGTCTATATATTATTGAAATTCTTGTTATGAATAGTCTATATTAGGAATAAGTGGGCAGGCGAGTAAAGTGAATGGGGCACCTGTGATAGCTGGAGCAAAGTATTTCTATAAACACAGTAGACTCAACATTAACTAACCGATTGCTTATTGTAATCATGAATAATGTTATCAAAATTAACAGGTCCCAAAACATACTATAATACTATATTATATAATTGATTGTAATAATCAAGTCCACTTAACAGAGTATTGGGTAAAAGAACAATTTGGTTAAGAGAGCACACTTCCATGTTCCCAGTATTCTCTTCTTATATTTTATGTAGTTGGAGTCTTATTAACAGAGCATCAGATAGTAGAACAATCTGTTTAAAGAATGCTGTGTTAGTGGCTTTTATAGAGCAGCAGTCCACATTTTAAGGAAGATCTATAAGATTTGTGTTATGGTACATCATCACCCAGGCAACAGAGATCTTTACAATATGGTATCAAGACTGAAGAGGTAATTGAAAGCTGTGAGTAATCATATCCAGAAGAGAATTACAGACTTCTTTAAGTAAATTTGTTTAAGGGTGTTTATTGCATGAATAGTATGATAGTACATCTAGTTGCTTCCACATTTGTAAATTATTGTAATAAAATTTTACAGAAAATAACTTTATTCTTGCAATGTTGTGCTTATTTGTTTTTATATTGTATGACCTTAGAGAGCATTCAGAAATTTTGGACCAAAGCTATTTACACCTTTTCAGCTAGGCTTCCTACTGTTTTTTTTAGAAAGAATTGAAAGTAATGTGACTGGTAAATATAATGTATTTACTGATTTAGTCAATAAAATGATGATAAAATTGATGATATACGAATGGAAACCAATATATAAGTAGGTCTACAGTCAAATTGTGATAATGAATTTTGATATTTTTCAAGTATAGTTACATAGAGCTTTTAAAACTTGAAGCGTGAGAGATTGAAATGCAATCCCCTGGGTGATCTTATTTTATACTATATCAGCATGATGCAGCAATTCTGAAAAAGCTCTTTTAAGGAGATATGACTGTATTAGTTCCTGCAAGTCCCAAAGTGATTACAATAAGCAGCACCTAGTGTAGTCTGTTTTTTAGTTTTTTATTTACACATAAGATGATGATTTAATATCAAAATGTGAGATTTCTTATATCAAGCTGAGCTAATCCATTGATTATGTTAGGATGACATCAACTAATTTTGTATTATTGAGAACCAACAAACTTAATCCATGTAAGTTGGAGTTTTTGCCTTCTTCATGGTGAAAAACACAACTGTTGAAGAGCTGGAGATAAAATTTTCTTTTGATATAAGAGTAAAATTTAGTGTTGAAGATAGGTCCCATTCTGAATGTCCCATCAAATTTGACAATGATACTCTTTCTACTCTTGTCAAAGCAGAATCATATTTCATGTTAGATGAAATTGCAGAATGCCTAAATTACTCTCATGGTATTATTTACCATTAACTGCAACAAACACAGAAGGTACTGTACATATTTAAGTTTGAAAAATAGGTATTGCATGAGCTATCAGCAGCAATGTGTGAGCATATACATTTTGAGCCTTATGTTGAGCAGCTAGTAACAGGAGATCAAAAATGGATCTTGTATAAATGTTTCAAGAAAAAGGCAGTGGACAGATCATGAAAAGCAACCAAAACCAATAACAAAGAAATGGATTACATCCAAAAACATCTCTTGTCTGTTTGAGATAACTCAGTATGGTAATTCAAAATGAATGACATCAATGACCTAATGAAACTATAAGGGACCATTCAGATATTATGTCAGCAATTTATGGAGAGGGGTTTTTATCTAATGATTGCTGCCAATGGGGGAGGAGGGTTATCTTTTGATATAATTAAGATTGCACCTGTTTACTTTATCCCAGTCATCACAAAATTATCTGAAAATAAATCCTGTGTATTTGTGAATGATTTAAACTCCTAGTCTGATGACATAATTAAGGGGAGGAGGTACTTTGATTTCCCATTATCACCAGTCATCAGAAATCAAAAGGGAATATTTATTACTGATTTAATACTTGAATGTCCTGTAACTGCACATATTTATTATAAGTAATCTACTTCAATACAGAATTATATAAAAAGAATTCAACACTGGTCAATAGAAAACAAGTTTCATCCCATCACAATATCATAAAGCTATATTCTGCTTAGATACCATAGCAATAATGAAAACAGGATAATTAGAATCATTTGAATTGAAATGATCTGAATTGAGATAATTGAAATTATGCTAGCAGATGTTATCAAGTATCATTTGAAATATTATCAACTGATAATATTTCAAATGATACATTTAATATGAATTGTTTGAAATTAATATTTCAGACTATAAAATAACAAGTGAACACTAGATCATTTGAAAATTAATTGATACAAATTTAAATAATAATGATCAAAGAAACAGTTTTGGGTCAATTTAAATCTTTAAATTTAAATTCCAGCCAGAGACATATGGTAAACAACTTGAAAATAAAAAACAGTTCTTCAATTGATATGATCTATTAATTTACCATTAATAGATCATATCAATTGAAGAACTGTTTTTTAGATGAAATGAGATGATATTCATTCAAAATTATTTGTATTAAAATAAATACATCAAAAACAAAGATATCAAGCAGTAAAATTTAAGTGTAAGTTGACCAACACTCAACTTTCATTTAAATGTGCAAAGGCCACCATTCCAACATATTTAGCACCACTGATCTTTGCATTTGCCAAAGTACACAAACAGGGTATTCAACTATGTCCTGTGGTTTACAATCTGCCTCTTCTTCAATCAAAATTGAAAGAATCCTCAAACAATTTATAACCTCCAACTTTGACAAACAATTATTGTACAGTAATGAATTCGGAATCCCTACTGAATCAGCTAGCTAACGTCTCCCTGGTCAATAAAAAGTTTATCACTCAGTCTGACTTTAAATCTGTCTTTCCACCAATATTGAACCATGTTTTTGCAAACTATAGGACTTTCTCTTCAAACACATCTATGATTCACATAAACTTCATTGTAATATAGTTGAATGGTTGGACCTGGATTCTTTTGATTTGAAGGGATATCAATGATGATCTTATAATTTGGTGGCAGAAACCTGACTTAAGGCATTTTTTAACTTGCATCATCAAAAATCCTTACTCCCTCCACTTCCAAGTTGGACAGCAATGTCACCATTCTGCTCACTTCTTGAACATACAATTAACTCTTCACAAAGACTTTATTTCTACTAAAGTATTCAGAAAACCCTTCTATTGGCAACTTTTCATCTCATCAGAATATTGGGATCTATACCATTACAAAACTGCTGCCTTCAGGGCAAGAGCATTTACACCCTCCTCCAACATCCAGGACCAACTTATGGAGCTGAATTAAATCTCACACATTGCAAAGGAGCATGGATACTCTGCAAATTTCATTAGAAGTCTGATCAATAAATATCAATTCCCTTCTACATGTAGGAAGATTGATAAAATATACAGGGTCAACAGATACAACCAATATCTAACAAAGGTTTACAAGGAAATTAGTGAAGACCAATAATATCAACATTGTAGACAAAAGAAACCCTTCTATATATTCCTTATTAAATAATGCCAAGGACCTCACTGACAAGAATTTCTTCCTGGGATATACTCCACTCCACAGATTTATCAAAAATAGGAATACATGGCATGTTCTCTAAATCTACAAATCAAAGAGCACAAGAATTCCATCGAAAAGGGCCTACCAACTACTGCTGCTGCTGTATTTGCAGCTGAAAACTTTGTCCATGTTTATCGCAATGAGACCTGAATTTTATATCATTTTACAGACTGGGAAAAGCTAGAAATCTATAAAGCTTCTATAAAGAACATTGCTGTAAGGCCGCGACTCCACTAGCCGTAAAAGGGCCGTAAAACCCCTCGCCGTAAAAGCTTTTAATCACGTGACCATGATATTTTACGCCTGAGCAGGTCGTAAAACCAACGTAAAAGCGAGTTGAGCAGTGTTCAACTTTCGAAGTGAATACGACCGTAAACCGGTACCATCCACCAATCAGAAGTCAGTGAAATCTAGGTCATCGTGACACGGTATGAAAATGGCGAAAAACGAGCTTTTGTGTACGTTCTCTCGTGGCTACTCTAGAAGATCTGGAAAGATTTATCGAAAACATCCAAAGTATTCATGTATCTACAAGAGGTATCCTGATTATAATAATGGATGCCTAAAACACGTGATATGGACAGCCAAAGGAAAATCCTTCGATTTAGAGGAGTATATAATAAAAAAGCTAAGCTTATAAGTGCTGTATATTATCTTAATAATATAATAATAAAAGTCAATATATGAAAGTAAAGATATTACTTTTACTACATTTGTAATTATAGTACAGAAAAAACTCGTAGAATATAATCATTGTCTTTATATCGATATATCACGTATACATCGTAATAGTACTGTCGCCGTAAAAAGCTTCGCTAGCCGGACCTCCACCGCAATCCGAGCGCAAACGCAAATAGGTCACGTGATTAAAAGCTTTTACGGCTATTTTACGGCTAGTGGAGTCGCGGCCTAAATTAGTTATTTGAGTATTGTCTTTATGCAATTCATATTAAATTATATCAATTGACATCGTTTGAAATATTGTCAACTGATAAAATTTTGTTTCTCATAGTATTCACAGTACACAGGTATGTAATAATACAGTAAAATTAATCAATCGTTTCAGAATTTTTTGGATAATTTAATTGACTATGATTTTAGATTTGAATAACTTAAATATTTTTAATAGCAGGAAGTGAGTATGGTGTTATTAATAGTTTTTTTTATATTTCTAGCACTTTCAATGAACCTATGTTTGTTGAAAGTGCTAGAAATATAAAAAATATATATCATCGTCAGGCAAACAAAAATTTAAAACTTTCCTCACAACAACCTCAGAACCATGCAACACTCCCACACTTGACCTGCCCAACATATGGGTTGCCTTATATAAACAGTTAAACAGCAATTTACATAGACTGTCACACCGTTAATGTGGATCTGCATCCACACATGCGCCACATCACATCATAACATTGAATGTAATTGAAGTTTGTAGCTTGCTCATAATGGTTTTTAATTCTAAAATTTTTAATTTAAATAATGTATTCCATTCACATTAGAACATTTGTGTTCGATTTTAAATTTTCGTTTGCCTGACAATGACAAACATAGGTTTGTTGAAAGCGCTAGCAATATAAAAAACTATTAATAATGTTTTGTAAGGGGAAACTCCTTCCTGCTATTTAACATTTGGTGTATTATATTAAATATTTTTAAATATTAAAATTTCAGCTAAATTTAAAAATTAACATCTATAATTGTTTGAAAGATATGATTCTAGGTGGCAATTTTCACAAATGAATATTTATTTAAAAAATTCTTTTTTTCCCCCTAAATTCGATAAGAAGAGAAAAAATCCAAAAACAACAATAAATTTTTATATTTTTAAAAATAATAATAATAATAATAGTTTATGTAAGATATAGACAAAATGTAAAAATGTTTTTACAGAAACAACTGTGTTTAAGGAAAATAATTTAAGCTTCTATATTTATTTTTCGATATGAATTGATTTAATATAATGTTGTTAAAAATAAGTGTTTTTTAATGTTTTTTCGTAATAACCTTATTTAGGAATATATTAATATAAATTTAATTTAGTTGAAATTAATATTTTTAAATATAGATTATAACTAGAATTATTTTTATAAGCATCAATATTTTCTTGCCAGTGGTAGATTGGCAGATGCTTAATCTTTCATTATATTTATTGGTTATTATTATTATTAATTGATTTGTTGAAGCATACTAATGAAATTAAAATTTAATATTCAGCATTTGTTGAAGTTGGAGGTTATGATGGATTGAGAGAGAAATATATGGAAGCTATTCCTTCAAAATTGATTCCTAATGCCACTTGTGGAATTCCTAAATCTAATTCATGGCAAATGTTACGTCCATATAATGATCCAGAAATGCCATGGCTAGGATTTTTACTAGGTCAGACTCCGGCATCAATTTGGTATTGGTGTGCTGATCAGGTAAGTACTTCATAATGAATAGATGTATTAAACTAATACTGTAATAAAATTTAATATATTAATAATCACAATTATTTCACTCTGTAGTGCACTAATAATTATCACAATTAATGCTGGTATTTGATATTAGACAAAATCTAATACTGGTACAATACTAATAATCATAAAATGTTTATTAACCATAAATGTCTCCTACTAACCAGAATTAAAGGGCATTCATAATAGATATTTTAATTATGGGTATTTATATAATGCTGTAGATGATGGTTCAACGAATGTTAGCAGCCAAGTCTTTGTCACATGCACAAGGTGGCACATTATTTGCTGGATACTTGAAGATATTTCCTTTATTTATCATTGTCATGCCTGGTATGATTAGCAGAGTTCTTTACACAGGTAAGAAGACATCACATACATTAGCCA
Organism: Centruroides vittatus; assembly: GCF_030686945.1. Classification (NCBI taxonomy): domain Eukaryota; kingdom Metazoa; phylum Arthropoda; class Arachnida; order Scorpiones; family Buthidae; genus Centruroides; species Centruroides vittatus. Next base: position 2,087,472 of record NW_027121909.1, on the reverse strand, counting down.
AGGCATTTTGGAAAAATATTGTGATTTCTGATACATAAATAAGAGGGAAGATTAAAAACAAATCACTTTGCCCAATTTTAAATTTTTGTGTCTAACTTATGCTCATAAAAATGTCATTTTTTATTATAATAAATGTTAATTATATAAAACAAAATTTTATAAAACTGAAAATGTTACCTTGGTCTCATTCTGGAAGTTAAATTTATAAAATTAAGTTTAAAGAATCATTTAAAAATTCAAACTAATAATTTATTATTTGTAGTATTAAGTTTTAGAAAAACTTGTTAATATGTTGACATCATATTGAAAATTTTAAGTTTGTTCTTTCATAAAACTTAAACTATTGTAACTAACTTAAACTGTACAGTATGATAATATATTTAAGAACATAGATTTATTTTTGTTTATTTACTAAACAATGTCTATTGATTTCTTTAATTTCATTTGTTAAATTTATGGTAGAAAATATTCTTTTAGTTAAAATTCCTCTTAAGTATTTATTAAAATTAAATAACTTTTCAAAATTAGTTTAAAAATAATTTACATTTTTAAACTAATTAAAAGAAAGTTTATAATTAAGCAATGATCATAAATATGTAATATATAAATGTTTTACTACATTTATGAATTATATGTGAATATCAAATTATTAGAAAAAATATACAAATATTTTATAAGTAATTTAAATCAAAATTTTTTTAAAATTCACTCTTATAATTGGGCTAAGTTATATTCCAATAAATTTTTTGCATTTAATTAAATACAGGATTACTTTTGATATTTTCAAAATATTTTTTATATTTAAAAATAATCTTGATTTTATTAAATATTCAGACATATTTATTAAATGAATAGATACATCAGGAAATGTATATATATTCTTAAATGTAGATTTTAAAGGTAATGCCAGTTATGTGATCGTAAAATATTAATTATTGAAAGATAATAAAGTAATAAATTCTTTAAATGTTATGGCATTAAATAATATCTTGGTTAAACTTTCTTGAAGCTTTGTCATTTATTTTCAGTTTATTTTATTAAATTAAATTAAAATACTTCTCTTTTATCCTAAAAATTATTTTAAACTATTTTGTTCTCATTTCTTCTAAACAAGATTAGTAAACATTTAAAAGTATTGAATAACATTTTTGTTAAAGTGTAGTCAATTCTTCAAAAGCATACTAATCTTTTCAGAAACAAATTTATTAAAAATTTGATAACTCACTTCTATGAGATTAAATGTTTAATATTCCAAAATTCTGTACTCATATCTTTTATATGGGATTTAAACTTTGTACTATTCTTTGTTTTCAGTAATATCTTGTTTTGAGAATTTTTATTATAATTGTGGAATCTATCTGACAAAAAATAAGATGATGATATTTCAATATTAAATCAGAATTTATTGATGTTGAAATAAAACAAATTCAACTTAATGGCTCTTCTAGCCCAGCTTAACTTTTTGTTATAAATTTCAGGTTAATGTTACCTATGGTAGCGAACATGGCGGCTCGTCTCTGAAACAGTGGGGACGCATGTTCTAACCTAACCTAACTCTTCTAATAAATTACCATAATTATTGCCAACCAAATGATTAAAATAAGGGTAATTAGAATAAGTTAGGTTAGGTTAGAACGTGCGTCCCCACTGTTTCAGAGACTAGCCACCATGTTCGCTACCATAGGTAACATTAACCAAATTTCATCATATCAAATCCATTGATTAAAAGTCAATACTTGAAAGACAAAAAACTTTCATTTAAAACATTTCCTCCCTCATTATCAGATGCTAATATAGACATAAACTTAAAATTTTTTAAAAACTAAACTGCTTAAAACACTTAAATTGTGTAATTCAAATATATTTAAAATGTTTTAAAGAAATGTAAAGCATTTTTAAGGAGCTTAAAAGACTTTTAAATATGTTTATTTTGTAAGTTAGTATCTGATTAGGCAAAATATTTGCAAACATTTTGTCTTTAAGAGATGTTGAATTAAAATATTGACATTTTATAATAAACAGATTTTAAAGAGTATAATAAATTTTAAATAATTTACTATATAAATAAATCACTCCAGTCCTAATAAATTCAACAAATTTCATATTCTTCAAAAATCTGATGTTTTACTTATCATCTCATTAATTACACACGTCTGCAAAAAAAAAATTTTTTCCAGCTGCATGGGATATTTTTGCTGAATTATATGTTTTAAAGATTGGAGATTCTAAAAATGACTTCTGTAATATCCCATCACATATAGGTTTTTTGCAAAATAAAAACAAATTTTTGATAAAAACTCTTATTTATTACAATGAACTAAATATATTATATTTTCTTACAACCAATCGAAAAGTTGTTTCTGATATTTCATACACAATTTTAGGTCTTCTCTTTTTTCTTATGAAACCTTTTCTTCTTCTCTTTGATACTTCTCTGAACTTGTTTCCGATTTCCTTCTTTGGTTTCTTGATTGAGCGTCCAACAGTAGTCAGCTAACATATTGACATTCCATTTTCCTTGGTAACATCTCTTGATATCACAGACATCCTGAGAAAATCTTTCACCCTGTTCTTCACTGTAGGCTCCCAAGTTTTTGGGAAAATAGTCAATATGGGAGTGTAAGAAATGAACTTTTAAGCTCATCTTGCATCCTTGAGCTTCATATGCTGCCAGCATGCATTGTACAATGGTTTTGTAGTCAGGGTCCTTCGTATTCCCCAAAAACTTATGCACTACATCCTTGAAAGAGTCCCATACTTCTTTTTCCTTTTCTCCCATTGTTTCCAAAAAGAGGGAATCAGATAAAAGTTTTCTTATGTCAGAGCCAGTGAAAACTCCCTCTCTTAACTTGGCTTCAGATAGTTTCAGGAACTTGGAACACAGATATCTGAAACAATCCCCATCTCTTGACAGTGATTTGACAAACTGCTTTATGACCCCAATTTAATATGAAGAGGTAGTAATAACACTTTTTCTGGAGGAACCAATGTCATATTGATGACATTTTTCTTGCCAGAGGTTAAACTGTCTCATGGTGGCCAATCAGTTTTTGTCCAGTGCAGCTGTCTCGCTCTACTATTTCATAAACAAAGAAAGCAAGGATATTTTGTATAACCTCCCTGCTGACCTAACAACATGGTTAATATTTTGAAATCTCCACAAACCATCCATTGATACTCTTGATAATAAATAATAATCTAATACCTTTATTGTTGCCGAGAAAGTTTAATTTAAAACAAATGTTTTCAACCTATTCCATAGGCCATCATTAGGTTAAATAAACCGGCAAACAGAACAGTTCCGTTCCAGAGGATCGAATACATATAATAAAATTTCAAAAAATTGACACCGGATTAAAAGATGATAAATAATAAATGAATATTGTATAAAATTAAAAACAAGGAATAAAATAAAAATTAAAAGGTGTTATTAAATTAAAATAAACACAATAAAGGTGTTAGATTATTATTTATTATTTAATATTTTGCTGAACACGTTCTATATAATGATACTCTTGATATTTGACTTTCTCAAGAATTGTAGCCAAGTCAGTATAGTTTTCTCCCATATGAACTGAGTGTCCCATAGGAAGAGATGCAAATACATTTCCATAATGCAGCAAGACTGCTTTGAGGCTAGTTTTAGAAAAATCGATGAATATGCGCCATTCTGATGAATCATATTCTATTTCAATGCACTTGATGAGTCCATGAACATCATTATAATAAACTAGATTTCCCTCTTTGGAGAAAAACTGAGTAAATTCTCTCTTTTGATGCCTGTACCATGAAAATGAGGTCAGCAGATAGCAGGTTTTTGTTTTTTAGCCTTGATCCTAGCAATTCGGCTGCATCTTTTGAAAGACCTAAGTCTCTTACTAGGTTGTTGAGCTCACTCTGAGAAAAAAGTTGAGGTCCTTCATCGACAGAAAAATCTGAGCTAGATTCATCCTGGGAAGCTAATGTGTCTGAATCCTTTGACTCACTCAGGATGTTAGGAAATTAGAAGGTGGCTATGGAACTGGTATTTCAGAATCATGGGACACTGGAGAAATAGCTGAGTCAAGGTTAGGGTAAAATACTTTCTTTTTATTTTTTGTATTAAATTGTTTAACATCTACCGAACAGAAGTAGCAGTTGGTTGTGCGATTCTTCTGTTCACACCATATCATAGGAATGCCAAAATGAAATGAGTTTTTCTTACCCTTAAACCACAAATGAAGATCTTCCTCACATCTTCTGCACACCTTATGTGGTGCCCACGCTTTGTCTTGATCTCTAAGTTTCAATTTGAAATATTCAAAATAAACTTTCTTCACAAACTCACTTATGTTTCTTTGTAGACTTTTCACTATGTATTCACCACAAACATAACAGAAGCTGTTAGGAGAAATTACACAACCTCTGCGAGCCATAAAAATACAAGCACAGTAGTGTTCGAATGCTGGATATAAACTGAATGTGGCATTAGATGGCCAGCAAGATACTGAAACATTTAGCTTGTTGAAACATGATCTAATCCAACAGCAGGTTGTTTATATTTATTCCTAGTATCCCAGATAACATGTCAAAACATGCTCAACCTCACCAGTAATATTACTCACTATCAACTTTTAACCTGTTTCTACACGATCATGTGACCTTCTACTAATGCTAAAACTACTTAACCCACCTCCCCCTACCACTACTCTCTTTAACTATTAACATTTTTATTTATTTATTGCCAAGTCCAGCTATAATTGATAGAATTAATGTGAGAAGTCTTTGTTTTAAGGCCATTTTTTAAATAAAAAAAAAGAATACTAAATTTTAAGTTAACTAGGAATTTTATGCTAAATACAAACAAAAACTTGAGTGTAACAAAAAAATTGAGATGGAATTTTTTTGATACTTTTTTTGTTTTTACCAAGTTGAAATCTAAGAAAATGTATAAAAATCCTATACAGTTTTTTACTTGCAGACCTGTGTTATAAGTAAAGGGACAATATTTTCTTTCATCTGTCAGATTTTAAAATTATTCATATATATTTATACGCATGCATACATAATAGTTATTTCTTAGAATGATTATATGTATATTTTCTATAATTTTATTCATGTCTCTGTGAATAAATATTCAAAATGTATTATTAAGTTTTACAAAATTTTACAAGTTAAACAAATGTCATAAGTACATATCTTTTTATTTTTTAGTTTACATTTTGTAAAATTCCTGTATTGTTTTAGGCATTTTCTCAAATTTTTGTATTTCCTGTATGAATTATTCACAAAAATATCTTCAAGAATGTTTAATCTGGATAATCATTATTTAACATTATATTCTATTTGAAAGTGGAGTAAAGTAACAATATAACTAATTATACATGAGTTTTGATCTAGATTTGCACTTGTATTAAAATTTTTTTATATTAAATATGTACAGTAGATTTTTAATTTTATGAAATCTGTTTCTCTTACATATCAATTTTATTTTGAAAGTATCAAAATTTTTATCACAATAGCTGGAATTATTTTGAAATGCCAGTTTAATTAAACTTGAAATATTAATTTGTGTTATTTAAAAACTTAAAAAATAAAAGTTTGTATTAAAAAAAGAATAAATTAGCTTAATAGATATAAAATTCATAAAATTAATAAGTAATTAATAGTATAAAAATTATAATTTGTGTGTTTGTGAATTCCCAATAACTTCTGCTATTTTATTTAATCCAGATGAAATTTTGGTTATATTCTTTCTACATAAGGATAGAAAGTATAGGCTACTTAATTTATAGAAATATTAGCTACTCTTCTTGAATTTCTTGAAATCTCTATTCTCTCATAGAAATAAGTCTCATGATAGACAGGGGAATTTTTAGTACTTAGTAATTAGTTTTTCATTATTCTTGATGCCAATTATAGTTACTAGATGAATTGTCACTCAGTAAAAAATTAGTGAAGCATGAAAAAGTAAAAATTAAAAAAAAAAAAATGTTGTAATGCCATTTTACTAATCAAAGCTCATGTATAAATTTGATTATAAAACTTTTGGAAAAATCCTGCCTACACTTCTGTAATATAATGTGATTTATTAAATTGTCAGTTCAATAACTATTATTATTATTATGAAGTTAATATTTTAAAATATTTAACATTTATAATAATGTTAAAATAAAAATAGAATATAAAAAGTTATAGTTAATTACTTAATAATTTTTTTTTTACTAAAATGTTGATTCTGATTCCTGTATTTATAAGCTAAAAGTATTCTTAAAATAGTTTTAATCAATCTAATATTAAGTATCTGTATTATTAATATTTGCATAAAACTAAATAAGTAAATTTGTCTAAAAAATTTTTAAAAATTCACTAAAGTTTTGAGTTATATTAAAGATAAACAAATTTTTCAAATCTGTAATTAACAATTTATATATTATACTATTTCTGTTTTAAAAACCTCAGAATAACTCTGTATAACAAATGCAAATATTTAGTCAAATGGGATTATTAAATTATATAATTCTTTATACTACCTTGTATTAAAAAAAAAAATGTGACATTTGATAAATATTACAAGATTCTAATAAAATATATGCTTATAATTATAAGCAAATTTCAATTGTTTTTAATTTTATTCTACAAATATTACTCTAATTAAAAAATACAATTAGTTCATAACAATAAAATGACAAAATTTTTATTTGATTTAATTTTGATTTATAACATTTAAAAGATAATGATTTTATGTTGATTTTTATGGATATTTGATTGTACTAATTATTGTATATTGAGTATATATTTAGTTTATCAATAATTTAAAAGAAATGTGTAATTTATACTTAAATTGAACTGAGTTTAAACTGGCAAAATTAATATTAAAGTTTTATGATTGTATTTTTCAATTTCAGATGAAATAGGATGTGTGGATCCAAATGAATGCTATAAATATTGCCAAAATGAAGTTAGTTGTTCTAATACCGCTTATCCACGTTTGGTATTGGAGATAATGCCTTCTGGTAATTTTAAAAGTTTTTCAAGCATTAATCATCCAATTTTTTTAAAAGAAAATTTTTCTGATCTTAGTTATATAATAGAAAACATGATGGCATAGATTAAATATTCTGAATACAAAGTTTAGAAAGTCTTTAAATTACACTTTTTGTAATATTCTCTATAATTCTTAACTTTTTTTTATTTATTAATTTTTAATCATATTGTATTAATAATCTTTTTCTGGTAATTTTTTATTATCTGATAAAATTTGAAAGAATTAATTACTCTTTCATTATTGAAATTGTAATAAAATGATTAGTCATGAAGTTATACAAAATTTGGCACCATATTATGAATTAGAAGGATTAAAATGCTGTTTTTCAGAAACCCAAGCTATTTACATTGAGATGCTTTTGGTCACTTATATGGCATCTTCATATAAACACAAATACAAAAGAATAATGTAAAATAGAGATTTAAATTTAAAATTGACCATGAACTAGAATTAAAATAATTTTTAATTTCATAATTATTTAAAGTTTTAAATAAATATTAACTAATTAAACAAATAGTTTCTTATAAAAAGAGAAATCATATTTTCATAATATAATTGTGAAAGCTTTGTGCATATGTTTTGTCAGTTAACATTGACAAAACATATGCACAAAGCTTAACCATTTCTATTGATAACATTAATTTTTTAGCTAAGAAATATATATATTATTTGATCATATAGAAACCAGCTTTACTTCCATCATGAATTATATTTTTATCCAAATAACTGCATGACAGTGGAATGCCTTTTAACATATAATTTAAATCCAGATATTTATGAAAAAACTTTTAAAATATCAGCTGATAACTTGAAGAATGTGATTCATATTGGTTAATTTTCTTAATTGCTTGCTTAATTATGAGGATCATTCAAAAAGTTCTTGTAATGAAATAGAAAAATGGTTTATATGGTTTTAAGATTATTTTTATTTCTCAGTGTAGTGTCCCTTATTATCAATGCATTTTGTCCAATGACACTCAAAAGACATTATGCCTTCTATGAAGTGGATTCTGGAAGTTGTATGAAATAAGTCTACTGCTGTTATCTCCTCTTCATTTGAAGAAAATTCCTCTCCAGCAATGTATTTTTTTCAGGCTATCTATTTCCAAATAGATAAAAATTTAATGGAGCTAAATCATGTGACTAAGGTGCATATAGCAGCAAATCATATTACAATTTGTTGATTTTTTCCAATCATTGTCTTGGTGAAAGATGACTTTTTTCTTTGCTAATTCTAGTCTAGTTTCTTTTCTTGAATATTTTTGTCTAAGTGGTTCAAAAGATTAACATAGCATTCTCCTGTTATTATTTTACTTTTTTGGAAGATAATCTATTAGAATACTTCCTTTAACATCCTAGAAAACTGAAGCTGTGACTTTTCCTGCAAATGGAACTACCTTTGCTTACTTTGGTGCCATGCATCTGGGTTCTGTCTTTTGTTTTGACTGCTTTGTTTCTGGTGTGTATTGATGGACACAAGTCTCATCTATGGTAAAAAATCTGTGCACAAAATCAGTTTTTTTCTTGAAACAACCCATACACACTTAAAAAATTTGAGCAAGAATTTGTTTTTGTTTAATTGTTAACAAATGCAACACCTATCTTGTAATTAGTTTTCTGATATGTAATTATTCAGTCAAAATATGAAATGCTGATTCAAAATGCTTATAATTTTAGCAATGTCAATTGTAAGTGATTCCTTCAATTGAGAGCAGTTGTCTGGTGATTGCTTCAATTGAGTCCACTTCTTCCACATAAATATCAGTGTACACAAGACAGGCCTACACACTTCTGTGTACCGCAAACCATGTTCCACCTCCACATTCATCCCGGTAGGCTCATGTGACTTGTTCCCCTATAAGATCGCAACATACAACGCTTTAATTAACAGGGCATTTTCTCATTCTTCTACCACACAAGCACTTGCCGCGGAACTTTTACATATCCAACATCTTGCCTCTTCCCATGGGTTTCCGAAGCTTACACAAAAATTGATCAATCGCTACCACCACGCACACTCGCAACACACCATCTGGACCGACCACCACAATAACAACCCCCCCGACATGATACAACCTGTTTCTAGCGCACACAATGAAGTAAAACGGATCCCTATCACATTCAATCTGTACCTAAAAACACTCTGTTCCGAGATAGCCAAGAAAAGACGCATTAAAATCGCTTAAAGGAGATGCCCCATGATCTTTGACATCCTTCACAACTGAAAGGACCCCTCTAAACAGAACAGACTCCCTGGTATTTATAGCATTCCCATTAAGGACAACAGATTTGATAGGGACCTCATTTATATTGGATCCACAAAACACTCCTTGGAAGTCGAACTCCAGGAACATATAGTGGACATACGTCATCAGAGAATTACTTCCGCCCTCGCCACCGATCCAGACATTGTGGCAGCCTTCCACCAGGCGAAACTCCTTGCACTATGTCACACAACGAACACCTTAAGTGGCTGGAGGCCATTCAAATCTACAAATCGTCCCTCAATGACAACTGCATCAATTTCAAGGATGAATTGACTCTATCGACAGCTTGGCAGACGTTGATAGACTCCGACCTTTAAGGTCATGTTGGGTCAACAAGACGAACACACACACGTCTCATGTAACACCTTATTATTGTTTCTCTTTTTTTTTGTTTAATGGTTCGCTCTGTCCCATTAGTAATTCAGTCTCACACCTGAAGAAGAACTCCCAGCAGTTTGAAAACGTTTGTGGTGATTAACATCCTTTAATTTTTATTTTTTTATATCACACCGGTTATAGGTTCTAAGAGTGCAGTATTTTACACATCCCGGTGTTCTCCAGTGCAGTTTAGTATATCTGAAGTCAATACTGTACAGTACAGGAGGGTCTAATGATGTGTTCACTTGTTTATAATCGATCAGCGCAAATCGCAACCGTCAATCTCGTAACGGTCAAATCGTAACGGTCAACTCTTTGATAACAGGTGCGTGTCTGGGAATTGTAACGGATAAGTTACGGCGGCGCTGATCGATTATAAACAAGTGAACACATCATTAGACCCTCCTGTACATAGGGCCTCTAATTCAAATTTTTCCAACCCCATGAAGCTATAATGCACTACTGTTAATTGTTGGTCTTCTAAAATTATATTGTGAATTTTCTTAATGATTTCTGGTGTTGATGTACTTTTCAGATATCCACTGCAAGGGTCATTTTCCAGTCTTTCATGATCATGTTTAAATTCAGTTCTGAAAATTGTTGAAAATGAAGGAGAAGAGTTCTCTACAATATTTTTTGTATCTCTGCAAATTTCTGTTGCTGATAACCTTTTCTACAAAATATTAAATAACTACACAAATTTTTTGTAAACAGTGTAAAACACATTTTATTAAATTTAAACAAATGTCAACAGTAAAGTAATTTATGGAACAACTTCAAATTTCACATATGTTTGTAAGGTTGCCAACCCAGTGGCGATAGGGGACTTGAAAACCCACTCTTCGGCACCAGTGTGAAGTTGCCATCCTTTAGGTGGAATCAGTTAATCCTGCGTCAGGATGAACTTAAGGGAAGTTCGCATGTGGGCTGTGGTGGAGGAGGCAAATGATGACAAGTGTTTTACAAAAGAAAGCCGTTTATTTGGTAACATTTATGCTTACATTGATAATTGACAGTTCCAATTCTCTATGGTCCTTCGGGATGGCGAGAACTTCAAACTTGATCATAGCCCTGGGGTGGACGAGAAGGATCAATGGACGATGCAGATGATTGTAGAGATGCTGAGGCATCCTACATGGTAGGTGGTAGCACAACACAATTTAATAGTCACGACTTTTGGCTTAATCCAGAGGAGATTGTTCTTTGACCTTGAATTTCCGATTATATAGTTTTTCTCCCACTATTCATATTTCCAATTGGCCCCTTGTCCCATTCCTCGCTTTCCAATTGGTCTCATTTGTTTCCAGGTGAAAACTGAGATCAACTCAGGTCATGGGAAAGGTCTGATTTGAGGTGTCTATTTGACACCTAGTTGTTGATTATGCTTGGAGATTCTTGATAAAATCATAAGACTCATGCTCGTAACTTAACCCATTGTTGGTAATTTCTGACATCTTGGAACTTTAAGGATCATACACGATTGTTTTTCTATCCATCAAATCTTTCCCCTTTTCCAAAATTGTTTTTCTATATTGACTAGTTATGAGTGCTTGAATCATAGTTCTACCTTTCGGTTTGACATTGACAGATCGTTTAACACGTGTTGGAGTCGTCCTGGGACTCATTGTTTATATTTTGTGTTGCATTGTTTAGATCAAGGGTTTTTTTCTCTCTCTCTTTTATATATAATCTATCGTTATAATTTAAACACAAGAATTTCATGATTCACACAATTTTGGACTTCGTCTGGGACCTCACATGTTCATACCACAGATTTATGATTCCACTGCACTAAAACTTTCAACTATACTACCACATCTATGCTTGATTCTGAGAACTTTTTGAATGACCCAAATAGTTTCAAATAATTATAAAGTTCAAGACATTTTGCATTCAAATTAATTTTAACTCCATAATGTCTGCTTTATTGAAGTTAACTTTAATAACAAGTTTTTATTCGTGTACTTTTGAACAACCAAGTCCATTGTCAAGAGGACACAAGGGAATGAGCTTAGTAATTAAGTCACTTAAGTTTGTACAACCAGTACAAGGTGCAAGAAGCATGTGTTTGAGGCCTCCAAAAGTTAGTAACTTGAAAAAGAGATGCATTATGCACCTTCACCAAGACAATTTGCCGTAAACAGCACAGTAATTTACTACTTAATAACTGGCAAACAAATTTCCTTTTTGACTGTGAGAAAATATTTTGAGTAATAAGTAATGTTTAAAATTCTGTGTGTGTGTGTACATACCTGCTATCCAAACAAACAAGTGCAACTGATCTCTTACAAACAAGTGCAGGAACATGTTAAAAAGTTTTTAACTGCTTGCATTTAGTGTGATTGGTGTTTTTAGTGTCACCTTTGTTTTTCTTCTTGTTTTGGTAAAAAAACGTTATACAGTAAATATTCATGTACTAAATCATTGTTTGTTATGTACTGTAAGCACTGTGTTATTGTGATTACTGGTTATTACACAATCAACAGCAAGGACCCATTCAAAACAGTAAAATCCACTGCATTTTAGTCAATTATTAGAATCATACTATCCAATATTAAAATTGATTTATCAGTATTTTACTTTCCTCACAGTATTTTTTTTTAACTATCTCATGGGCACTAGTGGGTCCTTTACTTTCCCAGCTGTTATATATAACAGAGGGAAAGTATGGTGATCAGTCAAAAAATGACCCCTCAAGACTTTTACATTTTTGGACTCAGGATCTTGAAACATCAAGAAATACAAAAAAAGAAAGGTGAAAAGCTGGGATTTTTTCCAATTATTTTTAGTCATTAATATTAGAAATATAATTAAAAGGTTTCTTGTGTTTCTTAATTATGATTGACAGATGACAAAGGAAACTGAATAGGAGTTGCCTATGGAAAAGCCAAAAGTATCCAAATTCATGTCTCTTTTGATAGTTTTCTAAGAAAAGTACTGTGCCAGCAAGGCTACTAAGCACCATTTTGGGGCCAGTAGGCAATGTAAATTATGCTTGCATTATAGAATTTGATTCTGTTCTTGAATATTTTGTCCTAATACACGACATGTCTTACTAACCAGAATTGACTGTATACAGGAAAAAATCTTAGCTTTTCACCTTTTTTTGTATTTCTTGATGTTTCAAAATTATATTTCTAATATTAATGACTAAAAATAATTGGAAAAAAAAAATTCACCAGCTTTTCACCTTTCTTTTTTTGTATTTCTTGATGTTTCAAGATCCTGAGAACAAAAATGTTTTTAACCTAAGTTGATAGTTCATCAGTTGATATTCTAAAATAAAACATATTTGAATAAAAATAACATTTAATACAAACCCAAAGAATAGAACAAAATGTGAGGTTGCCGAATTGGAGATATCCAAATGTCAGGATTTATTGTATGTGGGGTGAAGGAAAGTGAGGCAAATAGTTGCAGTGACAAATAAACCCATTTATTTATGCTAATCTTACATACTATAATGCAACTTCGCAACTGTTGATTGCTGATCTGTAGAATCGTTGGCCCAGGGGCAGGCCAGTGAGTCGTCACTAGGTGGATCCCAAGTCCGGAACAAAGTGGATAACAGGAACAGTCTCTGGCAGGAGGGTGGTGATTTGGAATGAAATCAGTAGAATGGTTAATGGAGTCCTGGCAGTTAACTTCAGGAGGCAGAGAAAAGTCTCGACTTTCCCCAGCCTCTGATTGTAAATCAGGCTGGCGAAAGTCTGCTTTTATCCTTGAGATCCAGGGTTTTAGAAGATTCTTTTCCCTGGATCTCTAGCTTTTGATTGGTTGGTTTCTTGTATCTAGATAGATAACAGACAATTTCGGGCTACCAAAGGTTTAATCCGACACTGATTCATCAAGAGAAAGTCATCACACCTTAAAACTCCTGCTTGTATTTAAACGTTTCAAATTCTTATAAGTCTGACACACAATTTCCTTTTTAGGTTATTTAAAAACTTATTTTTTTCTTTCTCTCAATTAATAATTTTATTATTTCCCGATTTTATTTAGGTTTTACTTCCTGTTTATATGAGAGTTAGAATCAAAGCCTGAACCCTGAACGTACACATGAGCTTGAGTATTGCTTGGGCCTCACAAAAATATAAAATTTTATGAAATTGTAATATATGAAATGTTTAGTATATGGGCATTGTAAGTTAGAAAATAAAAATGCTTGTATTATATTGACACATTCATGTTGTATTTAAAAACATTTAGTTTCTTACACATAACTGTTGTGTCATTAATTAAAGCTGATGTTAAAATTTTTCTTTTAGGGTTACGTGGATTAATGATGGCAGTTATGATAGCTGCACTAATGAGTGACCTTACATCCATATTTAATAGTGCAAGTACTTTGTTTACGATGGATATTTGGCCTCAAATTAGAAAGAAAGCTACTGTAAAAGAATTAATGATAGTTGGGAGGTATTGCATTTTACCAAAAGAAAATATTTTTATTAACATTAAACATATTATGTAATCTTGAATTATTTGTGTAGGGTATTTGTAATTGTCATGATTGGAGTCAGTATTGTATGGATTCCAGTCATTCAAGCAATGCAAGGAGGTCAATTATTCATATATATACAAGCCATTTCAGCATATTTAGCCCCACCTATAGCTGCTGTTTATGTCTTTGCTATTTTATGGAAGAGAATGAATGAAAAGGTAAATTTATATCAAAACTTATTAAATAAATTTATTAAAATTTTAACATAATAACAAAATATTGGTATCATAATATGAAAACATAATGTATCAGTGATTGATTAGAACTTTGATAATTTGTTATTAAACTTCAGGATATCAAATAAATCATTAATTAAAATTTCCTATATTAGTAGATATTTTCTCAGGCCTTTTCTAGAGATAAATTTTATATCATTATGCCAGCTATCCACAAACATTTAAAAAGTATCTCCAAGATCACAGAAGAGAAATATAAAAATTCAATACCCACAGTTTTGTTATAAACTATTTTTTACTTCAGCAATGTATGACTTCAAAAAATATTATAATTGCCATAAAAACATTTACCAAATAACTTTATGAATTTCTAATAAAAACAGTCTGCATAAATTACTGTTTATAATTCTCATATAATAAAAATTAACAAAACAGATATTTTATGATCTTAATTGTTTATTTTTTCAAAAGCAATAATATTCATGTATTATGATTTGAACTTTTTAAAATATTATGCTACATACATTCAAAATCTATCTGATATGATAAGTAAAATAAATTCTAGGTTTGTATTCATACAAACCTAGAATTTATTACAGCAGTACAAAATTATAAATACACCCTTTGACAAAAAAGTTAATGCACCAAGAAGGAATTATCCAACTGGAACAAACTTTGATATTTTATTGTACATTCACAGAAAAAGAAATTATTACAATTCTAGAACAGTTGGATGATTTATTCCAGATAAATAGCTATACAAAATGAGGAAGTCAAAAAGACATTGGCCCACCTCTCGCCTGAATACAAGCCAGTGTGGTGGAGTCAGTAAACAAAAAGTCTGACTCCAATTCTGACACCAGCAAATTTGCAATGTTTGACTCTGACTCCAACTTTACTCTTTTTTAAAATATAACACTATAATTCCTTTTATAAGAAAGATACCATTGAGTACCTGAATATTTTTATCTAAAATTTCTTTATAAAAATTTGTAGTAAAATTGATGGTGAGAATCAAAAAATGGATATAATGAATTTACATTGGAAAAACTTTTGAGTACATAAAGAAATGCACTATGCCTTTATAGCCAAAAGAATTCCACTTTTATTAGTTAATTATGAAAAATTGATTTAAATTTAATTATTTTCAAGAAAAAATTAAATACAATAAAATGCAAAAAATAACAATTTGATGAATGACATAATAAATTGGTCCGTAAATAATTTTTCCTGCTCTGGCTACAGTGGGAATAGTTTATTTCCTAACAACAGTTGACTGAACTGAAGTATATCATAGAATTTTAAAACATGAAATTTGGAAAAAAAATCAATTGTCTTGAACTGTCAGTCACTGTTTCATGGGCCACAATTGCACCTAAGAAGCTGAAACAATCCTGTTGATTAATTTTTCAGTTTTCTTTTCTTTTAGTTTGTTGTAATTAGATTCTGACCTTGGTTTTACTATTGACTGTTTTAGGATCAAATTATGTTATCAAAGCTATAATAAATAGTTATAAATAACTCGAAACCAATAGAAGGGCAGTGAAAAAATTAATTATTCAAATTGTGAAAAAAAAATTGATATCCAAAGAAAAACATCTGAGATGTAAAAAAATATTGTGGTAAGTAAAAATTATAGCACTTGAAATGAAAGTTAAATTTTTTTCTTGGAAGCTTCTTTGGTAAAAGTAAACTTGGTGCTTTGAAGCTGTACCATAAGCATTTACTTTCCAGGTGCGATCCCACAACTACACTAATTACAAGTGTTCGGTGATTTTATCCATTTCGCCACTGGTGGGCCTTAAATTAATAAAAGCTTTTTCCTAAAAATGTAGAACACGTTGCATAATATTTTGCTATGAAATATCCTTCGTGGATTAATATCATTTTGATATCTAAATTTATTGAAATGTCTGTTTTCTAAGAAATTTCTTTAGATAGCCTGCTAATTAATTAAAAAGTATTTTTCTTATTTCATATTTTACAAATAGTAAACTTCAAGGTTGGAGTCACTGGAGTTGAAAGAATTTTACTGATTTCACCCAAAAACATTTGTTGTAAAATATCACCTTGTTCCAATTGTCTGGGACTACATCCTTTTGTAAAATTCATTATATTGTCTAGCTAGATAGCTGATTATGGCAGTAGGTAGACTTTTAACTATAAAGTTAGGAATATCATCACTACCTGCTGCTGTTTTTTAATACATTGCTGTAAATTTTGAACACTAAAAATGTCATCACTAGGTTTTTCCATGAGACAGGTATGCATTGCATAATTTTGGCTGGAATTACTACAATAGACAGCTGAGAATCTCTCAAAAAGGTGATGACAACTACTATACGGAACATGGCTTGAAACACTTGTTGACCCAAAGGGTCGACGAAACCTATTTATAATACCCCAAAATGTTTTTAACTCTTTTGACTCTGTCAGTTTGTTACTAATTTCCAAAAAATACCTTTCTTTTTTGCTCTCATGTAATTTGTATATATCCTCTTATTCTGTAAATATTTCTTCCAAGCAGATTCAAGATTGGTTTTTCTGAACTGAATTAAGCTCCTTTGTTTTCTTATTTTGTAATAGTAGCCTTGTTGTTGAACCAAATTTGTTTATATCTCAATGGCTTATTGTCTGACCAGCACTTAAACTGATAAGCTTCAATGATAGAAATTAGATATTTGTAATTAACAATTGGATTGTGCTCTCTCTCTTGAAGTAATATCTCCTTAGTCTTATTGGGGATTTCCTCTAAGCGTTTCAATTTATTAAATCTTCTACTCATTGATATTCTCGAGTCCTCTTGAAGTTGTGTTGTTTTCTGCTTAATATTTATTTCAAATGTACTTCCCACTACCTTCAACTGAACTGGGTAGTGATCAGATTCATCCATATTAAGTACTGACACCATTGTACATAGACTTAATATATCTTCAGAACAGATGATGTAATCTATAACTGACTTACCGGTATGGGCTATAAATGTGTATTCGGCTGGGATATCCCCAACCACTCTGCCATTTAGTATGAAAAAATTGTTTTTCTGTGTAAAATTCAGTAAGATTCTTCCATTTGAATTTATCAGTTTATCTTTAGGTTCTCTTCTATTATTGATATCAAGTCTCTTACCTCTATAAATTGTGTCCAGTTTGTCTCCTATGCAAGCGTTAAAATCTCTTCCTATTATCCACAAATTTGTATAGATAATCCATTGGTCAATAACTGCTTGAACTTCATACTACTTCGAACTATCTGCCAACAGGGATAAATAAATCAATGCAACCCCACTCTTGACTCTCCCCAAATTAGTCAGACTCTGATTCAGTTCCATCAGGGCAAAAATAAAATTTCAGGTAAAATAAGATTGCACTAAATCTCCAAAGGACCTCTGAATTAACAATAATAGGCCTCCAGATGGATGGCCAAACCTCTGTGTCCTTTGGGCATTACTGCTCAAAACCCAATATTTGTCTTCTAGAGATTCTTTTCCTACTTTGTTTATATCAGTTATCCACGTCTCAGTAAACCCAATAATTGCACGCAATTTTAAATATTGTAATAAGGAATCTTTGTAAATTTTTTTATACAGACCCTGGATGTTCCAAAAACTTACACAGTAGAGCATTGATTATCTGACCCCCGTAACCGACCGTGTTCTAGTTGGCAAATTCAAATGTCCGCTAGTGATGTGGCGCTACAATATTTGGTTATGTCTTGGCTACTTTAATATTATTTTTGTTAAATTTTTGCATGTTTTAGCTGGCAGCACTGGCTCAACCATGAAAGGGAGGCTAGTATTTAAACCAGGCCTAATACACTATACTAATAATGTATTTTTTCATACTTTTCGGTTATCCAACTTTTCAGTTATTTGACCAACCCCAGTCCCCAATTAAGTCAGATAATCGATGCTCTACTGTACTTAAATTGTTGACTTCTCCTCGAGTTTTTTGTTCAAGTGTGGATGGAGAGATTGAGTTTAATTTACAAATGTGGTTTTCTATTCTGGTATTCTTGTTTTCAGCTTCCAATTTACTCTTAATCTCTCCCTCACCCGTCACCAAACTTTGTACACCCGCTGTTGAACTACTCATAAAAAATGTTCTAACTGAATAACTTCCTCCAGATTTATATCATAAGTAAATAATATCTTATCTTTTATATAGTAATCATCTCTCACTACTATTTTGTTACCTTTAGACTTTTCCTGGATGATCACAGAAAGTAATCTTTTTCTCCTTATCCTTGATCTTTTACACAGATCAGTTATAAAAACTAGTTTCGCTTTGTCTTGTTAATTCAGGTTTCATTCTCCAAAATTCTCGCAAAATCAAATCTCTCTCATATATAGAGCTTAGAATAATTTTCACAATCGGGTTTACATCGTTATTAGACAATCTAACCAAACTATCTACTGAACAATTGACCAATCCTAATTCCATATTGATAAAATGATTAATCTCTCCAGAATAATCAGTTGATGTAAATGGAAAATTCATAATTATAATGTTTCGTTTTCTCACTTCTCAAACTATCAATTTGGAATTCCAACACACTTTTCAGTAACTCAGTAACTTACTACTACTAGAAATTTGATCGAGTTCTTCCATATTATGAAAAACTTTGTTTAAGTCACCTTTGAGTTCTTTATTTTCTTCCTTCAGTGAGTTGACATTGGCCTCAATCATTTGCAAATCAGTATTCAACTGCATAAACTTCTCCTGGATCAGTTCATACACTGATCTCAATACACAGTTTTAAAGTGTATTGAGAATCTTCTGCTTCTTGTACTTCCACTTCCTGCACTGATTCAAAATAATCATGAATATTCAAGTTTCTTGCAGTCCCTGGTCTAGCTTTAGAAGAAGCCTCTTCAATTTGACCATGTTCCTCGTATGGTAAGTCCATTAACAGGCTATCCTTCTCCAAATCTTTGAAGTTCTCTTTGCATGGTCTTCCACGCCCCCTTTTCTGCATTTCTGCACAGTCTGACTCCTGAGGAGAATGGGGTAGAGGACTGGGGTTGGTCTCAATCCCTGCTATAATTAATAAACACATAATCAAACTCAAACTTAATTTGTTAATAACTTTCCAATCTCAGCTGAACCATGATCCGTGTCTCTATAATCTCAAGAACACCACAACGACACTGTTAATCTCTAATGAAAAAGTCACCAACACCTTGGATGAATACATCAACTCCCCCAGCTCATACCATTCATTCATTCATTGGGTGTTAATTTTTTATCATTTGCATATGTGGTCGAAAAGTATGTGAATATGACACTTCATTGCAATTGGAGTTTTTGGGGTGCATCAATTTTTTCGTCAAAAAGTATATATAATTTTTGTTTGCTGAAGATGAATAAATAGCTCAAAATTCTTATAATATATTTGAATTATATTGATATAAAAAGGCAATTTTAAAATATAATAAATTTTCGTTTTGTGAAATCATTTTGACCAAAAAATATTATAGGAACAGAAAGAATGAAAAGGTTCAAATAAAAATTAAAATTGATATAAAACTATGCAATAAATTACAAAAATAGCAACAATTACAAACAGCATAATGAAAGAAGTCAAAGAATGTCTTTATGAATATTCATCAGATGATTGATAAAATTTTGATGATTGTTTATGAAAATGCTTTAACAGTAAATATCAAAATCAAATTAATAAAGAAAATTTAAAAACTTTCATAAATAAGACTGTATTTATAAAATATATTCAACTGGCTAATGAATTTCAATAATTATTAATGAATATCTCTTACAAACCATTTGTTTTATTATAAAATAAAATATTATTTTATGATGTGTGTAGCAAATTTTTTGTCATTACAGGTTTTGTTTAATAAAAAGTTATGCAGGAACTCCAATTTCTTAACAGTATAAATTCTCTAAATCTATATACAATAATTTTAGCAGATATTTATAAAGTATCCTTAGTTAAATTTCAAGTTAGAAAGATTTTTTTTAATGACTCTTCCACAGTATTTTTTGACTGTTAGGAAACCAATTATTTCCAATATTTCAAATATTTTGCGATTATATAGTAAGAATTTTACATATGTTTTTTTATTTCTGCCATGAAGGGATTCTCTTAGCATTACTTCATTTAAATTATCAATATCAAAGCTTTGATTTACTTACAATTAACTTACTTATTCCCATTCTTGTAAAATTCTATTATATTGCATATATTAATATAACAGTGTTTCCAAATTGCCTGAACTACTTATAAAACATTACCAATTTAAGTATAATCCATTTTCACTGTTTCCAAAATAAACATGGTTGGGGTATTCTCATACCCAGTTGTGCATGGGCCTAGCTAGGGGGTTGGACAATCCCCAAAATCCTAAAAGTCCCTCAACTAGTCACAAACCATTAAGTAAAATTATCTATTGTTTTTAATTCTCATATGTTTCTACTGTTATTTTAAAACTAGTTAATTAAAACATTGAAGATTTTATTTATAATTTGTGTTATTAAAAAATACATAGCTGATTCTTGGAATTTTAAACAAACATTACTAAAAGCAAAGGGAGATTTCTTAGAATTACCTTCTTTTCACCACTCCTTCCTCCACAGACTAAAACTACACATAGATGGAAAACTTCCTATACTTTATTATTATTATTATGAGAAGTGTGTTAATAATAATAATAATAATAATAAATAAATAAATAAATATAAAAAGTTCATGCTGCTTTAATGATTTTATTTATACATATTACATTTCAATGTCAGTAACTTAAGCAAAATAAAAAGTCCAAATTGCAGGTGAAGACCCCAAAAATATTATCTGGCTATGTCTCTGTTATGATGTTTCTTTTGAGATATAATTCTAAAAATGAGCAATTATTTATTGTGACACTCTCATAATGCCAGGCTGCAATTTTTAATCATATTTTTAGTTTATTTAATATAAAATATAGGCTTTGATTTTAATAGTTTTTGCTCTGAAACTTATTCTTTTCCCGTTAACAATAGTCATGCCACTCATCTCTCTAACTCCATTTGGGAAAAAATATTTGAATTAAAATGTTACTTCTGGTCCAAACTGGAAGTTTGTATATAATTAATTGGGGCTTCCTGCCCCAAAGCTTTCTATATATGGTGTAGACTTTCATCTAACTAACTCTGTTCTCAAGATTAAGGAAAGACAGACACCAATGAGAATTTATAGGTCTGCAATTTGAATTCTCACATCTATAAATTATCTATCTAACTTTAACTTTTGTTCAACATCTTCACTATAAATTCTCAGGCCTATAATCAACAACAACTTGTACAAGGAACAGTTTTGACTTTTATCTGAGTTCAAAACTGATATTAAAGCATTCTTGGAATCTAGAAACCCCAGCATTTTGTAAACACAAGTTTCTCACTGTAGAAATTTTATAGAAGGTGGTGATGGCTACTTTATTGAAAAAATTTTTCTGTGACTGTTCTACTCACTTGATTTTTCTATCCAGAACAGAGAAATTTCATGCTCAATTTATGATCGGATATTTGTTTTGCCTATTTGATATGAATGCACAAAAATAGAAAAACTATTTAATATAACTCATTCTTTGAATTCAAATTAAAATATCTTATCAATAAGTGGTCCTTAATTAAACAGGAAAATACATTTTTTGTTTCATTAAAAACAAAATTTTAAATATATATAATAATTCAATTTTCATTTTGCAGAAGATTATGCATTTATTTTCTCAGGATGTGTGTTGAATTCATATACCTACTGTTTTATTAGTAAATGCATAATAGATAAAATATAAAATTAATTTAAAAAACCTTCATAACAGAGGAGTTATTTTTAAAAGCAAGTGATAATATTTTTGGAAAAATAAATATAATTTTCATATATGCACAATAATGTATTATTGTTTATGAGGAATAAAATATTATGCTATCATTACTTTATAAATGTCTATAAATGCTAACATTAAACAGTTTATATGTAAATAACTTTTAAAAAATTATTTCAAATTTCAATTATTAAAAGTTAATATAAAATTTTGCATTATTTTTTAATACCAGGCTGCATTTTGGGCATTATTGTTGGGATTTATGGTGGGAGTTACTCGGATGATATTGGATTTTGTTTATCCCGAACCTCCCTGCGGAAAACCAGAAACTCGTCCATTTATATTATATAAAGTACATTATATGTACTTTGCAATGCTTTTATTTTGGTTAACAGGTATTATTTCAATAGTCATAAGTTATATGTCTGAACCACCAGAATCATTCAGAGTAAGTTTAATTCTATATGATATGAATAATTAACTCTTATTAAGTAAGTATAATCCATTAAGAGCAAATAATTTTTTTTAATATCAGCTAATAAGAACAACATTTTGGACAAGATATAATACACAAGATCGTTTTGATGATAAAGAAAATATGGAAATGAAAAGAGCTGAAGAACTAAAACATAAAGTAGCCGATGGTAATTATTAACGTATAATAAATTGACATCTTTACTACAAATTCTATTTCATTTTGTGTCACAATCATCTGCTTTATAATTCATACCAAATCAGAATACTTGAAATCATCATTTATGTATAATTTAAATAAATTTAACTCTAACTTTTGTCCAAAGTCACAAGGACATCTTTAAAACATCTGAAAAATCCTTTGTGTACTGAAGCATTTATCATATTTAAATTAATGCAATTTTAATGAAATATATTTGTTTAAAAGTTTTTTGATCTTGCTTGAGCATCTCACCTATTTCTTTTTAATAGTTTATCTTTATTGGTTAGAAATTAATATCAGCATAATTTTGACAGTTTAAGAGGCTCCATCTCAATTATTCTGTTTTTTCCACTTCATTATAAATGTAATTATAAAGTGAATTGCTAAAAAGAGTGAATGGAATTTTCAAAAAGAAAAAAAAAGGAATTTTGAGATGGTACCTTCTAAACTACAAAATTATTTCAGAAGTACAGGTTATATGAAAGTTTTCTTTCAATTTTAGTTAACTTATGGCAATATATAAATTATAAATTTATAGTTATCAACCTAAAAATATAGTAATTTTCAACTTATTAAATTTAGCTTATTCAGCTTATTCAGAATTTAGCAGCTTATTAATAACACTAAAAACAATTCTCATTTCAGATCTTATTTCTTATTAATGTAATTACTCTGATTTTTATTAGATTTAATTCTACTAATTATGTCTTTCACCATTTATACATATAATTTTTCTTTAATTTATTAAAATTGTTTAAATGATTTTGTATTTATCAATAAAATAAAATTATAAATTTCAACTACCAGTTAGCCATATCTATTAATATTACATTTATTTCTAAAATGTTATCTTAGTTCAAGTTTAATTTAAAAATTTTTAAATATACAAATCCTATCTAAAATATTTAATTTAGAAAGCAAAGAAGAAAAAGAATATCCAAAGGAAAGAATATCAAAACTGAAAAGCTTTTATAATTGGTTTTGTGGGTACAACACATCTCCAGAAGGAGAAAAATCTGAAGAAGAATTTTATGAGCATCTCTCAAATATTGCATCCTTAAAGCAGGAAAGATATGAAAAAGTCATTCTGTATATATTTCTTCTATTTGTGCTTTCAACAGCAATAGTAATGTTTTTATATTTTTCAATACCATAGTTTTTTATTGCCAAGAATATAGAATCAGATTTTCTAGTTTCACATAGATAATTAAATAATTTATTTAAGGTATTCTTTATTTTTATTTAATTATCTATATTTCATATGTAAAAATTACATATCTCATTGCTTTTTTCATTCCGTTTAATATAATATGCAATTATATGCTGTATACAGTTCATTCAACTTTCAAAAATCCAGACATCTTATGGAGTAATTACCTACATGGATGTAAAATAATTTATCCATTCAGATTAGTAGTTTTATTTATTCCACAGAACAACAAGTTATACATACATAACTTTAATAACATCAAATATATATATACATAATTTTTAACATAACCTTAAACTGAGTGTATTGAATAGGATATTTGTGATAATTTTCTGAAATATGTGAATGTGGTTGCCATTACAGGAGTTGAAGTCTGGATTATTGAGAGTCCAAATTTATTGAATTTCATCTATATAATATTTGTTATTATTGAATAATGTTCAATATTTTGTGTTTATGATTAGATCATTTGTTAATTATTGATTCAATTATATACTGGTATATGTATATTTTGTTTGTAGCATGCAAAAACTTTATATATCAAAATAAATTATTTTTCTATATTCAAGAATTTTTTAGCAAAATTTTTAAATTGTTTTATAGAGAAACTTTATATTTTCTTTAAATTAACATTTTATATTCACATTTAAAAGTATGTATTATTTATTATGCTTTGTACTGTATAAATCAGTATTATTTGTACTGCTATATGGGACAAGTCTTTCATTGATGTTTTATAAACCTATTTTATATAATTTTAATATGTTATGTACTGAAAATTTTATATATATTCTCTTATATAAAACAATTATAATGATGATAATTTCAATTTGAGGATTAACTTAAGACATTCTTATGGTAGTTAATTTATAAGTATGTTTCAAATTAAGAGAGTTAATTTAATATTTTTCTGGGCATTGAATTATTAAAAGATAAAAATTAAATTAATAATTATTCATATGTTAAAATGCATCATTATAATCTACCCTCAATGCATCTACATTTAGAAATACATTTTAAAGAAATTTGTCACAAGTTATAATTGATAAATTGGCTTACACAGATAATTTTCAAAAACTAAATAAATTTACTTTTATATTCTTTTCAAAAGAAACAATTAAAATCCTTCATTTCAGAAACCATTAAATTAGTGAAAAGTTATTTTTCTAATGTAATTATTGGAAACTTCTAGTCTGAATTTTTATTGCAATTAAAGAGATTTAAAACATAATTATGTCTTCTCTAAATAAGTTAAATATTTTTTAAGGTATTAATATTATTTTTCCCATTAATTTACAAGAAATTCTTACTTGCAAATAGTAATTGCTAATTACTGTTTTGCATCATCATTTTATAGTTATTTTTTTCACGCTTCATATTGTCTTTGTAAAATTAATTTCACGAACAAAAATTTTCACAGAAATAATGATTACATGGATGCTATTATTCCTATATATTATACAATATAAAATAAAACAATTTATTTAGCAAATATTATTATAATAATTTTATAGAAAGTATTAATTTGTTTGATTATTAGCCACGAATTCAAGAATGCAAAAAGAAATTATTAGTTGCCAATTAAAATTTCATTTTTATTAATTCTCTTTTGCTAAAAGTGTTTTTAATTAAGAAATTTACTAAAAAATAATTTATTTTCAATAATTCTGACAAATTTATAATGAACAAAAAGGTTTAACACCTAAAATTAACTGTTATTATATTTTTCTTTGATTTTATATATTTTTAAATCTAAAATTAATGATTTAATTATATAAACAGTAGCCTAAGGATATATTAATTTCATATATATTATAAAAATAGCCAGAATGACAATTTATAGAAAATTCACAAAAAAAAAAATAGATAAATGAAACGTCTTCATACTTTGTCTTTGCCAAACACCACAGAAACTTAACAGTTATACAGCAGAGTTGACCTTTTAATTAGAACTACACAATCTGCCTCAACATGCAAGAATTTGTGCCATCACCAAAAGGAAATTTTTAAAAGTTTTGCATTTTGAGGCAGATGAGTAGCCTCTAATAAGAGGGTGACTTTGTTGAAGAACTGTTAAGTTTCTGAGGTGTTTAACAAGGTTGAAGTATGAAGTTACTTTATCTATCTAGTGTTTTTTAATTGTTTGTTTAATTTTCATATATTTTAGTTTATAAATTTAAATTGCTTTATTAACAGAAGATAAGTTCTGTATTCAGTTCAAAGGTTTTTAATCCTGTCAAAAAAGTAACCAATTATTAAATTAGCAGTCAATCATTAACACATATCAAAGTAAATCTATATAATACAGTGGCTAAAAAGATAAATTACTTATTGCTTTTAATTTGTGTTACTTTATATCTTTATAGTACTATTTGTGAGGTTATAGTATTTTTTCATACATTCATTATGATGTACTAGTAGGCTATGTTAAGTTCAAGTGTCAGTATTAGATTTTAATGAAACACAAATTTGTTAAATTATAAATTTCACAGTTCAATATTTAGTTTTGAAATTTAATAAGAAATGCCAATAAAATATCAATAATTTGTTAGATAAAAGAATTGATGTTTATAGAGGTGCCTGTACATTGAGGCATTTGGGGCACGTTTCCCTTTTTATCTCGGTTACCCTTTTCCTAATCCACAAAGGGGACACAAACAACAGAAAATTCATTACTTCTAGCCTATTCTCCAAATAGAAAAGAAATTAATGAACGATATATGTCCATTGTTGTATGCTGACCAAAACCCATTTCTTGTTTTCAAGGTCAGGTTAGCCCCAAGTGTCCCCAACCAATGTCACCTTGTGAGAATGCTGATCCATTGTTGAATCATAGAGTTTGAAGCTCATTGCATAATAAGCTTGTTTCTCCCCTTTTTCTTAGTCTTTGGACACCACTATATGTTTAACTAATCCAGCCATTCCCCACCCTAAGGTTCTACCATTAATATTTAGTTTTTGAGCTTTATAGTTTAAAATATGTATGAAAAGTTATTATAAATTAAATTTATTAATATTTCATAGGAAAAGATGATCTGTGCATAGCTTAATTTGTGGAAAATAAAATCATTGAGTCTAATGGTGAAAATATCAAATCGTATATTTAACTCTGTTACTAAAGTGTCAGCGAAACTATTGCCCAGGAAGCAGCAATATTTCAATATTGAGTATTTGTTAAACAATTCGTGGAAAAACCTAATGCATTTCATTATTCTACTTGTTGAGCTCTCACCCATATCTGCTGAAAAAAATCATCTGCAAAAATTAATCCTTAGTATTTATTATAGAAAAATACAATTAATGTGAAGCAAATATTATCATTTTTTTAAGTTTGAATTTTATTTTTGATTTGTTTTTTTATTTATTTATACTTGGTAAAAATTGTTAAGTTTTAAAATATTTTATCAAGGTGAAAAGGGTTCTGCAATTAAAATGAACTAACATATTTTTCAAAACTAAAATTTAATATTAAAAATTATTAAGTAGTTAAATTTACCAATTTTCCAGATACCAAAGTTTTTATATTTTGAAGTTAATATATTTGAAAAATTATTTATTAAAAGATCAAAGACTGTTTCCATGAGAAATTCAATTTTTTACAAATTCAATTGTATTTTGTGACATGTTTCATCAGAAATAATCTATTCAAAATAATTAAATTGATCATTTTTTAATATCAATATTTATAATGTCCAAAAAAATTTATATCAAGTTGCCATGTTGTAAATGTTAGTTAGTTTTACTTATTTTTTAATAAATTTTAATCAATTTTTAAAAGCATTTATTAGTAATTAAGATATGATAGACTTTTAAAGATGCAATTTGTATTCTTAATAATTACACAAATTATATACATGTAAACTTTTTATAATTTCTATAATTAATAAATGAATGCTTTTAACAGATTAAAAAAAAAACAATTTAATATATTTTATAGTCTAATAACATCAGACTGTAAAGCCAGTTGGCATTTCCCACTATTGGCTTAATGATAGTTCTTGAGTGATAATATAATATTTACAAAACAGTAAACTGTCTAATTTTCAGTACATTAAAGGTTATTTTAATGTATTTTAACAGATAATTAAACCAAATGTCTGAAATTGAAATTATGATGGCCGAAAAATAAATTAAAGTTAGAATAACTTACAAGATCTGTTTTCAACAAGCATATCAGTGCAGTTATTTTGTTTCTAGTGTAATCAGTGAAAAAAAAAATCTATTATACAACTTAACTTCAAATTTACTATTTACTATTATATAATGCTACATTTTAATCATCTTTGTGAAGTTATTCAAAATCTTTAAGAAACATATCATGTAACTATGATAATTATCTAGGGAAATAATTTGTATTGAAAATCTTACAATATAAATTATTTTTATGGAATGTGTTAAATCAATTATTAAATGAATTTGATGATATAAATAAAGCACCATATTTAAGAAATGAAATTTTGATATTGAAATGGTAAATTTACAAATAAAAGATTTCAGTAGAATGTATAATATGGCTAATTTAAATTTAAAAATAACAGTTAGGTTGTTAACAAATTATCATCTACAATTAATTGGGATATCTGTATAAAATAATTTTCTATAGTATTATACATTTTATTTCCTAAAGTAAACTTTTTATAAAGATGAAGTAAAATTCATATGCATATTTTTGTTAGAAACTGCTTTGAATACTAAAGAAACATAAAATAATTGAATAATTTAATATTCTAGATTTTACAGTTAGCCATATTATTGTATTAAAATGTTTTGTTCAAGAGTATGTACTGTAGCTGTACATACACACACACGTGTATGTATTACAGTATATGGGCATACACGTAATGTATGTCTGGCTTGCAAAATACAGCAGCTGTAGTCTTCACCATTACTAAAGGTATTTTTATTTCAATAACTATAGAACAGTCATTCTTCAAATTGAATAATAAAGTTGTTTATTATTTTACCACACAGTAAATAATAATATATTAGTAATATTATTTATACTTTTAAACTTTAAAATTATTGAATTATTTTAATAATGTAATAGAATATTTTAAAATTAAATTTTTTGCATAATTTGCAGTTTTCTTTATTAAAAAATGAATCAACACCATATCTTTTATTGTCTCATTCATCATTAGCAATATGTCAAAAATATTATTCTGATTATTACTTGACTTTTGTGTTAGTTTTTCAAATTAATAAACTAAACTTATCTTACAAATATTAAAATTATTGTCTTTAGCAAATGTATTGATCTAAGTCAACACATTTGCTAAAGGTAATTTGTTTGTTTAGTTCAAAATACTCTGATTTAAACTGTTTAATGTTATTGATATCTGAACTTATGCAGTTATGCAGGATGATTTTCAGTAAGATTTATGAGAATTCAGTTCTAATTTTTTGAATTTATTAATTTTAAGTACTTTATGCTGTATTAATCATATTCATGATTTATCTTCCATTCATTTGTTACGACATCATTTAAGACATACCGAAAATTCTGTAATTCATTAATATGGACAGAACTTTCCTATTATTTACAAACTTGTATCATGTCATACAAGATTTTGTGGACATGTCCACTGTATTCTATTTAAATGACGTAATTTTATTATTGGCTTTTTCACAACGCTAATTCAGAAAAGATCAAACGACATATTTATAGTCAGCAGTATATATTTCTGTATGTGAATTATAATGTAAGTTGCTTACTTTTAAATAATATCAATACATATTTTTTAAAAATTACAATTGTTGTCATCATCTAATAGATTTATAAAAATGTTTTGCATTATTTTAAATATATTTAAAGAATATTTGATACGCTGACTGAAGGACTTTTACAAAATCACTCTAAAAATAATCCAATCAAAATGTCTGTCTCGGATATAAACTGTCAGTTATTGACAAAAAGAATTACTATTAAATGAATGGGAACTTCCATGAACAAATAAAATCTTGTCCACTGTTGACGTGGGGTTTGCTATAAAAAAAAGTGATTTTATAGACAATCAATTTGTTTTCAAATTACATAAACATTAGCAAATATTTTGTATATAATTTGTGTAATAATTAAGAATAATGAATAATAAAGAATTATGAGAATAATGTAGGAATACATAATTTATGTAATCAGAAATTAACAATTATAATATTTAAAGAATATTTCTTGTGCCAAACTAATATGATACCATAACTATTTGTAAATATTATTTATTCTATAGCAGTATTTCTCAATCTTTCTCTCATAAATCTCAAACCTGTAATAAAAAACAAAATTGTTTCTAAATAAACAAGCATGTTATTAATACTAATACTTTGGCTTGCATACATAAATTAAATTAATAATTAATAATTTACTATAATTTAAAAAATTAGAAAATTTTATTTTGTACTTAATACTGTATAGTTTTTTCCCTTCTCATAAAAATAGGTCTTATTTAATGTGTAGTTTTTTGAAAATATGGAAAACATAACAGATACAAAATAGCTTTATCTGTGCATTTAATGCAAACAATTATAGCTAATATGAAAAATATAAATAAATAAACTGAAAACATTTTAAAAAAAAATCAAAAGGCATATATTTGTTTCATTTGATATGGAAGCCATTATCAATATCAGTCACAATTATGGAGTTTACTTATGTCTTAATTTTGTAGCCAAATAAGAAAAGTTGTAACAATTTAAAATGTTAATTTTAGTATTTTTAGAAGAAAATTTAGAGTAGCGTCTACATTATGCTATAACCCACCGGTGATTGAGAAGTGCTGTTCTGTACTAGTTATTGTACTTGTATAGAGTGAATTATATGTCGTTAATATATAAAAGAAAATCTAAATGTTAACTTTGTGTAAGTTACATTTAATTATTAATTTCTCTGCATTTTTATTGAGCATAGTTCTTTTTGTCACAAAAAGAACTTACATAATTGTCATCACTTTTATATATTTCATAACAAAAAATTTTAAAAACTACATTCAAAGAAAAGGTGATGGAAAACAAATTAAATCCATCAAAATTATATATAGCCTATTTCTAATGAATAGATTTAAAACTTTTCCTAAACACTTTTTGCATTGCATTTGCTACCATAATTTTTATTCAAACATTTTATAAAATGTTTTGAAGATCTTACCAATAAGCTAGTCAGTGAATATTAAAAATTAGAACTAACAAATAGAATTCTGTTTTATTTATTGGAAAAAATTTATGAACAAAAACTATTATTATTAAAACTGTTCAAAGTAAAAAAAAAAATGTTATATAAAAGAAATATTTTCTATGTTAATTTTGAAAAAGAAAATTAAGGTTTTTATAGAACTGTTTAATCACATTTTGTACCAATTATCAGAGTTCACAAATATATGTATATTAGTGCCTGACTTAATTGACACTCCATTATTGTGTATGATGTACATGATTTTTTTCAAATGTTATATCAGATGATTTACAGTGTAATTTTTGTAAATACCATACACTGTAAATGGTCACTTAACCATAATAATATCTGAGAAAAATTGTAATTTTTCATTTTGACTTTGTGAACTTTGTCTTATTTGTTCTCTTGAAATATTTTCCAGTTTATGTAATGCTATAATGACTATTGTATTTGATATAAATGTTGTATCATATAGTTTTATAAGTAGACACTAGAATACAGTAAAATAATCTATTGGTCTGCTTTTATTTAAGACTTACTCAAAAATTAGATAATGATGTAAAGAAATTAGATTTAGATTTATAGAAACTTTTGTACAATACTTCAAAAATAAAAATAATATTAAAAATGTGTTTTGTGTTTTTTTTTTCTCATGAAAATTAACACATTCACAATGTTGTGAATCACAGATGGCACATTTGTCTTTCCACTAGCATTAGTGGCTCACCACACAGTAAAATTCATTGTTACTTAACTTGACTGCATTTTTGGTATATGGCCACAAACAAGGCACCTCTACCATTGTGTACCATATTTGGAACACAAATATTT
This sequence comes from Centruroides vittatus, assembly GCF_030686945.1. Taxonomy (NCBI): domain Eukaryota; kingdom Metazoa; phylum Arthropoda; class Arachnida; order Scorpiones; family Buthidae; genus Centruroides; species Centruroides vittatus. The sequence continues at coordinate 2,055,419 of NW_027121909.1, read as the reverse complement.
CATTTCATATATAACTTATCATACAAAAAGTGCATCAGATGCATTTACATTGATTAAAATAATGATTAAATTTTGGTTTTTTAGTAGCTAGGCATCCAACTTTTATTTAAAAAATTATCATTTATGTTTTGTTTTATATTAGATAACAATCAATAACCAGTCTAATTTTACCTTTCAGCCAAAAATTATGATGGAAGAGACCTAATTGGCTAACTTTAGGCTAATATTTTAAAACATATAGTCCAAAAAATGAACCAGTGTATAAATATGCTTTTTTCCTTAAATAAATGTATTTCTTGTATAACATCTATGTTCGCACTATAAATTTTTGATATAAGTGAAATTTAAAGATTATAACAACAAACTGTCTTGTACCATATATTGACAGGCAAGATAAGAACCTATTATAATTGAACTCATCATAAACATCATTATTGTGTTTTAAAACCAATTTTAAATGCAGAACATTGACAAATAGCACACACATTTGAGGCAAAAATCTTTACATAGTGTGAGATACGAACTATGCAAGATGATATAAAACTATATAAGATGTGAGATATCACATTACATGCTATGTAATGATATAAACACCCAACAAATTGAACATGCAGTAGATGGAAGAAAAATTAATTTATAGTTAAATCATGCTTAAATAAATATACAAGTTCAATCAAGTATGCCAACTCAAGGGTTACTGCTAGAGTAACCATCATAAACGCTATCATTGGCAAAACAATTACAAAACTAATAAATGAAATGACAGCAAATCATGATAATACTAACCCATACAAATCAACAATTATTATTATTATTACAAAAATAAAATTCTTATATCTAACCCTTAATACTAAACGTACACTAATATAGAAAGATGAAGATAGAGGGGTGAGAGTAGTAGTAAAGACATTGGATAGAACAGAACAAAAATACCCAGGTCATGCAAACTTGTCATGAGGAGCCATGTGGAACTTGAATCAAATTAGCATTTTCTTCTTTTTCTTCTCAATTCCTGAGGGTTTTGATAACCAATCTGTTGGTCACTTATTCAAAACTTGCAATTGGTCAAGTTGATACCAAATCCAACACGTTAACTTCGACCCAGGAATTTCAAAGGTTCCCTCTCAAAGTTACCACTTCACCCAAATACTCGAGTACTGGACAATTTCACACACATCTGACCTCTCTCTTTGAGCACTAACTCAAAAGTGAACATTCTTCACTTTTGTTTACCTTCAGGTAACCTCTAACTCATTACACTGATTTTTCCAAGAAGTGGCCCTTACCCCCAAGAAGGAAGAATTAAGATTAGAAAGTTCTAGAAGGTAGAAGGTAGAAAGAACAAAGAACAGGAAAAATGTACAAAGAATAAAAAGATAAAAACAGACATACAGTCTACAGCCACAATAGTAAATGTGTTAAGAAATTTGGAAATACAGTATACTTATAAATATAAAAAGTATTCATGATTATAATTTTTATGTACTTTACAAAACAATATATTGTTACTTGTTACACTGTTATACAGATAAGTGAAGCTTGTTTATTTAAATAATTTGTTCCAATTTTGATTAGAAAATTAAAGGGAATTTTAATTGTTTAAAAAATTAAAATCAATGGAAAGTTTATAAATGCTACCTTTGAGTCTTCTGTAAAAGCTGCTTCAATTAAGGGAATAAAAGATATTCATTAAATTAGCATTTTTTTAAAACTATAAAAAATATTGTATTTATAATAAAATTATAAATACAAGCCCATATTAATAATTGAACATTAAATTAAAGTACAGTTTGATTTCTCAGTTTTAAAATATAGAGGAGCAAAAATGAAGTTGGCTGAAAATTACAAAAATATCAATTTTTAATGATGTGATTATCATTTTCAAATGACAAACAATAAATTGATCAAATAGCAAAAATACCATACTTATTGTCAATACATTTCCCAGAAGTCAACTACTGTAAAAACTGGGAGAAAAAAGCTTCCAAAATGGTCTATTTTGTGGCTAGTTTTAGGTTACATTTTTCCTACTACAATGAAATATTCTATCCTTCAAAAGGAAGAGCACCAAAAACAAATTTACATATTTATGAAATAGATTATAAGTAATACATTTAAAGTATACTACAATACAGTTTAAATATTTACATTTGATATATTTTAAAATAACTCAAAAATATATATATTAATTTATTTGATAATTGACATTTTATGAAATAACTTAGTTTGGGAGGAATAAAATATTAAATGTGGCCACAGAATAACAACTTTCACAATTTTTATTTTATATTTTTTCAATTAAAGGCATTAATTTGATATACTGATTTTCAAGACAAATTTAAATTTTAGTTTTAATCATCAAACTTCAATACACAAGTTCCAATGATTCCTTTTGTCCATAAATATGAATGAAATTTATGTAATGAATGTTTATGCCATTTCATGAAAAAGAATACAATAAAATAATTTCAATGTAATCCTCCCTCAGTTAAAACTTTAAAAAAATTAAGAATTGATATTAGCAAAAACAAAAAAATAAATAGCTTTCATTATATATATATATACAGTCAAACCTGTTTTTATGCGCTCTTTTTAAGTGCGATTTTTTTAATGTGAATTTTTAATTTGTGCGGTATAGTTGGCGACTAGTCTCGTGGGATTCGTCATGTCTTACGTTGACTTATTATAGCTAAATAAACTTATTATAGCATAAATGCACTTCTTATAGTAATATTATTGCATGAATATGCGAAAAATGAAATAATTTACTTTTTAAGTCAACAAAACATTACCTGGACAAAAATATGTAAAACAGACGATAGACCAGACGATGCAGTCAAGTGCTGACATCTGTTGTCAATAAATTCTATTTCGTACGGTTTTGAGTTATTTTCTATGTGAGACTTTTTTTTATGCGATCCCTGTTGACCGCATAAAAAAAATATTTTTTAATTGTGTTGCGAAAACTATTATTTACAGCCATTCGTGAAGTTTCGTGAGATTTTTTTTAATGCGTTTTTTTAATGCGGTCCCTATCCCCCGCATAAAAACAGGTTTGACTGTATATTGGTGTTTTCTTAGCTTCTTCTCATCACATACCAGTAAGACTATGGATAATTTTACATGGACCATGTAATTATATGTGACTATGAGTTATGCTTATTTATTAAGCTTATACTGTATATGCTTATCTAATAAAATACACACAGTAACTCTAGATTACTATTTAAGTGTTGTCTGTTATCAACTGTGCCAGTGTCAGTATGGTTGAATATTTTTCTGTGGACCAGTGTTGTTGGTGTTTTTCACTGCCAGTCTGCAGAAACATTTTGTTTTTTGTAGACTGGCAGTTGAAAACACTTATATACTCGATTTATATATATATTATACTCGATTAACTACAAGATAAATTTAAAAAGAAGACTCGCCTCAGTTTATCCAGAGATAGCGATTTTGTAAAGGTGGCAACACTAACCCGGACAGCAGGTCAGGTTTATTCGAACAGAAGTTCCTGATGCATGCACAATGTCATTTTACAATGCAAAGAATAATGTGCATGCTGATTCTAAATCAGTTACAGTTAGGGACTAGTGACTTGCGCAGGAGTAACATACAAACAAAGAGAAAAAAGGTCGAGATGCAGATTGTGTGTCACACATCAGCATAAACGGAATAACATGGCGGAATGACAGATGAGTTTCAGTGAGTGTGAGGTGTTTCGTTGTTCAAATGGTGTAAATTTATACCAATATTTGCAAGAACTTTGTTTCATCGTAATTTCACAATTTCTACGAAATTCCTGGACAAAATTAATAGTTCACCCGGACAGTGATTCACTTCGTCCGGGTGAAAACCGGACGGGTGGTAACACTATCCAGAGACCACTATTGAAATATTTCTCATTTGTTTGGTTAAATTGACAGTTTATGTAAATTAAAATATTACAACAAAAAAATATTTTTATAAGACTGAAGTGAAAAGAACAGTAGAGGTTAATACCAGTAATAAACAATTTGAAGAAAATGTGCATTCATGGAAAAGATTTTTATAGAAGTTTATAACTGGCCATTTTGAATAGTACATGAGCTACATCCACTAATCTAACAACTATTCAATGGTGTCATTTCTGCAAACAATTTGCAAAGTTCTTCAATAGGCTCTACCTCATTTATAGCTATAAATAGAGCAGAATTAGCCTATTGAAGACCTTTTCAATGTAAGCTTTCCAAATTTATATAATTAGACTGGTTTGTTTATGTGAAGTAAACACTTTAACACTATCATCGTGGCAGCCTCCATAATGAAAACCATTCCAGTGTTAAATGAAGAACAAGACAGTTCATTTAATAACATTATATATATTATATGCAGTGAAACCTGTAAAACACACATTTATGGAACCAAAAAATTTTCCATTAGAAAGGTTTTCTGAAAATTACCTTTAAATGTAGCCTACACTATTTTTATTTACAAATATATAATACATGTTTGGGATGGACATCAATTAGGCCTTTCAGCTTAGACTACAGCTTATATGGGAGGTTCTTCTTGCATGTTTGACTAATAAAGGTCAAACATGCAAATATCTTTATCACTGATTGGCTACTTAGAAAAATTTCAATCCATCATAAGTAGACACAAGAAAGAATAACGAATAAAATTACAATAGATTGAAGCAAAATGCTATCATATCAGATCAGTGGCGTAGCGAACATAACTGGCACCCAGGGCATGACACTTTATTGGCACCCCCTCCCCCTCCAGAAACACATATAGTTTGTCTTGGAGACCATTTGGGCGCCCCTCTGCGAGTGGCGCCCGGTGCGTGATACACCCCCTTGAATCCTTGCTACGCCACTGCACAAACAATCCAAGCACAAAATAAAATACGTGGAATACCTACAAGTCAGTACAGACGTGTTGCCAGTCGCTACAATGAGCAAGATGTCATTATTATACAGTGGAGGCCTTAATCCTTGTGAGGCTCTTGTCCTTTGTGCAAAGTATGTGAATTGGAAATAGATATTTCTGATAATATACAAGAAATGCAAAAGTTATAAATAAATAAATTTAGAGTTTTAAAATATTATATTAGAAGATTTATAAAAGTTAACAATCATAAAAACCACAAATTATTAATGATGATAATCTAAGGTACATAAATGCTTTAAAAGATATACGCAGGGATTTAAAAATGATGTTTGCGACTAATAGGTAAGGATAAAATAAAAAGTTTTATATATCAACTTTTTTCTACTCGAGTTGTTGCGCGAGGCCCCTACAAGAGCGAAGCTCTGGGCGATTGCCCTCCTCGCCACCCCCTAAGGCCGCCACTGTTGTTATACATTCATTTATAGAAAAACGACTCCCCAGAATGAGTAATGAAAAATTGTGAGCTCATTTCACTCCATCCGAATCTTAGGTGCAACAAAAATATGAAATGAAATGGTTCAAATTTTTACAAGATATTATTATTATTTATTGTAAAATTTTGCCGCCTCCTGAAAGTGCCGCCCAGGGCGGGCTGCACCTGCCGCCCCACTACGCTACGCCACTGTATCAGATAAACTGTTCAGTTGCTTCTCATTTGTTTCTGTTGAAGCAGCATGAGCATATGTTAGTATGCTAGAGCATATTTAACTTCTATTGTATACATGTTAATATGTGCTTCTTGTCCTTAATTATATTATTCTTGGGTGTCACTTTGGACGTTCTTGTGAACTAGGACTTGTTTACATTACAATAAATATATCTTAATTGGAAATTTCTCTTCCCAGTATAACAAGTCCTAGTTCACAAGAACGTCCAAAGTGGACAAAAGCATAGTTTATACCAGGGATGGGCAATCTTTTTCTATGTAAGGGCCGCATTTCAAAACTTTTCAACTGATGTAGGCCACATACAAGAGAAAAGAGGGGGGAAATGTTGGTAAATCACAACTCTTTATTCATATATAATTATAAATTAGAATAGGAATACTTAATTTAGCTTCTGGCACAGATGTAAATGTAATATATCAGAAATATTTGGTTAAACATTAGTCACTGGTAGTTTTAAATTAGATTTGATGTGTATGTTAGCCAGTTTCTTGATTTAATTTTTACTAAATTTATTGCAGAAAAACTATTCACATACATAAGTTGTAGAAATAATGTTTGAATTTTTGCTGCATACTTCCTTAAGCTGGAAAATTGATATATTTATTCATATTTTATGCGATGCGGACCACAAAAAATATTACCGCGGGCTGCAGGTTGTCCATCCCTGGTTTATACCATGCTTGGCAACAGAGCAATTTATATTATTATTGCTACATGATGGCTTAGGCAGTTAAGACATCAGCCTACCACTCTCAGGAACCTGGAATCAAATCCAGGCACAACTCCAGGAATTTTTTTTGAGTGGTCTGACCCAGATATGTTGACCTGGACATCACCCAGCTGCCTGATTGTGAATCTGGCCAAATCCATAATGGGTATGGTTTAAAAGGCCTTTCTTTTTAGTGTCTACAGGGTAAAGTCAAAAAAAAAAAAAAACACACACAAAAAAACAAAGGCTTTGGTCATTAAAATTCTTGATGCTACAGAAATCTTTTGTGCTTGTCATTTTTTTCAAGCCATAACCAAATCAATTGAATCTATTAATGATTTTTTAAAGTTTAATAAAACTGAAAAGTTTATTTTTTCATACTAAAAAAAAAAATATATTGATTTTGGATTCAGTGAAATTGACAATGGGTCAATCAAATGATAAGAGATGAATCCCACCATCTTCTCAAGAATAATTCTTCAGATCCAACCTAGAGTTAAACTCATATTACATCACTTGCGGCCACATTCATTACCAGGGATCAAGATTTAGAAGTTACTAAAAGTAAAGGGAATGGTAATTGGCTATGTAAATTTTCATTGGTTAATTTCTATCTGTTTGATCCTTGATTTTGAATACAAACATCAGAACTAACTCATTTATCATTTAACTAACTTTATAATGGTAAATGGAACAAGTAAAGAACATTTTTCATTTGTTCTCTTTAAGTAATAGAGTTCAATGTAGATTAAATAAGTTAATGATGTAATGAAAATTGGCCATTGTACATGGTCTATAATAAATAAATAGTCACTGTTAAATGGTAGTTATTGGTGATTAACTGGATTTTCATTAACCCCAGCACCTATTACAACCCCTGGTAAAAAGTATGGAATAATGTTATAAATTCCTGCATCACATTTCAAAGGCAAGTTTAAAAAAAAAAAAATTTAATGTTTGCTTGTTGATTGCTTACACAAAGTTTGAAAAGATATATTTGTCTAAACATGTGCTAAAATGAAATAGTGGGTGATCAGTTAATGAACATAATCCATTCCAAGACTTTGTTCTTTAACCGATTATTGATTTACCAAAGGTTTTTATGGGAATTTGATTAATTCATTCTCTAGACCCCCAAAAATAAACAATATATACTTTCTTACCACGTTTATTTATAAGTAATAATAAAAATACATATATACACAGTCTTGTATTTTTATTAGTCATGTTTTTTCCATTTCTGGGGTTAAAGAATCTGTCCAGTGTCGATTGCTTTTCTCTCTTCTTCAGGATTTTTCAGAAGTAATTAATAGCATTGTAATTGTAGAGATCCCCACACCTATTAACCTCAACCTGGTTTGGATGCCATTCTAAGACCATTCTGATATTCTCTCACTTCTTTAAAAGATCTTTAATAGCAGATATTGGCATTAATCCTTTTTTTCCAGAAGAAAACATATCTCGCCGAGTTTCTTGGTGTTCTGCATTCAAGAGTTCTTGGCCTTCTTCTGTCATCAGATCAGTTTCAGGTTCCATTATGAGTTCTTCAATGTTCTTTATTTCTCAATTGTGATTTCTGTTACTCCTTTGGCTTCTTGAATCATCTTGGTTATACTGTATCTTTCTAGATAAGATTGAACTGCGGCCTACTGAAGACCTGTTCGAGCCATACTGCCCAGCAACATCAGACAACTTCTGCCCCCTCTCTACCTATGCTATTATACTCTCACCTTTCGAAAATAAAAACTGACGCAAAACTTAATGAGTACCTGCCGAAAGTCTCACGAATACTATAAAAGAATTGTTTGTCAGAAAAATAAAAAGCTGGAATTATAGGGGAGAGTTTCAAAGTTTGGAGGAATACTATCTGATTAGTATATACTGGGTTGAGAATCGATGTCGACACCTCCCGCACTCCGAAAAGTTTCAAATTGTTGCCCGAAGACAAAGGAAGACCAATTGATATTCATTATTTTATGTCACTTCTTGTGTTTGTTCTGTGAGGTGTTTGTTATCCAAATATAAAAATATTTCGCGAAAGTGTTCGTTATCTGATTTGTTGATAGTCCGAACTGTTTGTTAACTGATCACCCACTGTACTTTTTTTATAATGCATAAAACTGATGATTCATTTACTAATCAAAAGTAGAGACAAAAATATGAAATGCTAGAATAGCAGGAACAAAAGTTTAGAATATAACTGGCATGTTCCATATTAAAATTAATTTAATGACATCATTATTGCATAATATCACATTTTGAGATTGAATCTGCAGAACTGTAATTGTGCTTAATGTTTGCATTCTAAAAGTATGCCAAAAACAAGAATCGAATGATGCAAAGAAACAGTTGATAATTTCATATTACAAGCATGGTGAAATGCAGCAGATAATTGCAAAACACATACAATGTACACAAAATGCAGTGTCTAAAATTGTAGTTAAATATAAAGGACAAAGAACTGTCTCTAATTAACATTGATGAGTCCACATCAATGTTAATTGGGTCTTGCGTAACTATGGGACAAGAAGACAGAAATCTCATCAAAATCGTTAAAGGAAGAAGGTTTAAGTCATCCAGAGAGATGAATGCTGAATGGAAAGAAGCTGGTATAGATGTATCTGAAAAATCAACTTGCAGAAAGTTAAATGAAATGGCTACATATGAAGAAAAGCAAATCAGAAACCATATCTGACTGAAAAGTATAAAAATCTACATCTGCAGTGGGCAAAGGCCTACCAGAATTGAGTTTGATGCATTGAAAATAAGTTATGTTCAGTAATAGTCACATACGTGCATGGGATACGGAGATAACAATGGTAGTAAAGTTTGGAGAAAACCCAATGAAAAGTTTCTATCTTCTTTCAAAAACAAAATTTTCAATGGAGTTACAATTTGGGGTACCACGACTGCAGCAGGACCTGGACATTTGGAAATTGTCAACACTACAGTGAATGCAGAAGTTTACTTGGAAATTTTAGACAATTTTGTGCAAAAAACAGAAGAAGAACACTTTGATGACTGACTTTATTTATCAGGATGACAATGCATATTCCCACCGTGATGAAACAGTATGCCAATAGTTCCTAAACAATAACATTTCACATTTAGATTTGTCACCAAACAGTCCAGATTTAAACCTAATAGAGAATATGTGGAATGTTTTGAAGAAACTGGTTTGAAAAAAGAAACAGGCTTCATTGTTCGGACAATGAAGCCTGTTTCTTTTGAATTGAAGAGTGCTATTCGAACCAGCTGGGCAGAAATATCTTCAGACTTATAAGTTAGTCACTTCAATACAAAGACATATTAAAGCAGTATAAAGGCCAGAGGCAGTCCCACACTGTATTAATTTACTTTATTCCATACTTTTGACCAGAGGTTGTATTTCCTTGTTACTGGCTATTTTTCTGTAATTAAGAATAATATATATGGGGCGAAGAAAAGAAAATACTTTATTTGTTAGCTAACGGTAAAATTCTGTACATTTATGGGTTACTAAAAACAATTCACAATACAATTGGTAAATTGTATACAAAAGCATTAATTCTAACTTGTTGATAGATATAAAATATTAAAATTGATTTCATAGATAGCATAAAAATTTGCTAAACATTTTACAACATTGCAATAAAAGATGTGCTATTTCTGTTCAAATATGGCATTTATTTACATATCTAAAAGCTTTTTTTATTTTTTTAAAAGAAAACATTAATCAAAATGTCATTCTCAATGTTATTAACTAGATGAATAAAATAATTTATTTTTCGTAAACAGAACATCTTTACATATATTAAACTGCAGTTAAAGACTTATTATATTGTATATATATAATATATATATCTCTCTTGTGAAAGAATAAGAGAATGTTAGACATTTATAATACATATAGGGTATTTGTGGCAGGTTTATGTATTCAATAGAATTCTATTATATCATATAACACAATCTATAAATTTCGTTGTTGCAATATTTATATGTACAGATTATTTACAAATTAGTACAGTCATGCAATGAAGATTCTAAAAATAAAATTGCTGATGTTCTCCATTAAAAGGAGGGAAAAAATCATATTTATTTGCTAATTTTCCTAAAAAAGTAGAAAAACACTGTAAAACTATCCTCTTTTAATCTAAATTAATTCTTTTTAACTATAATTACAGCTCTAAAATAAATTTATAATTCCACATACTAAACCAAGAGTTCTTATGAAAACTGTTTATTGGTTGAACCATAAGTAATTTTAAGAGGCACTTTTATGTAAATTTCAAGTGATTTCCATTAAATCACTGAAGCTGACATTGTGGATGATGATGATGATCCAGCATATCCTGCATCTCCAGATGATGCAGAGGAGTGAGGAGAATCTAACACTGGAGCTCCTCTACTCCCGGCACTACTACTCCTCCTTTGATGCTGACGTCTGATGGCCATTTCTTTGTCCCAGGGTTTAGCTTTAACTCGATAAAAACGAGTTCCAACTGGTACCTTGTAGCGATTATGAGGCTGCAAATAGAAGTTTTTTAATTTTATTTATTTTAATGTTTGCTGTATGATAAATTATTTTAAATTAAACAGCACTATTTAACAATTACTGTATTTCATGTAATAATTTACCAGTAGGTGATTTTTTTCATTTTGGTGGAAATTATTTGAGTAAAAAAATATTCACACTGTAAAAAGGGAAAAAGCATGATTCCAAAAGAGACATAAAACTCACATAACAATTAATGTAAAACTAGAACAATATGACAAAGACATAAAAAACATGCTATTATTTATTGTGACATCATCACAATGCTGGGCTGCAATTTTTTGTCACAAAGTTCTCAATTTTTTTAGTAGTGTCTTGTCTCTGTATGTCATACTTTTCCTGTTGGAACAGTGTTCCACAACTGATGTGCCATCACAATGTGAAAGGTGTGACATGAACGTTTACATCTATTAATTGTCAAGTTTTATTTATATATTTTTATTACAGTTGTTGTGCTTCTTATGCTTGTATTTCATTCTCTGCCACAGCACTGATGAAATGAGATGATGTTTGTTTATTCTTTATTACAAGCTACACATTTTTATGTATTCTAAGAAATTAAATGTAAAATAAATTTTCTCGTAGGTGTTGATGTCTGTTTAATAATAATAAGAATAAGAATGATAATAATAATAATAGGTTAGTGGCATTATGTAATTCTATTACTAGTATCATATCATACATTTTTGAGGGGAATAACATTTTGGTGTGCCATGTTGAGTCATGAGTATGCCGAAAGTAGAAAAAGGTTGTGGAACACTGTGTTAGAAGACCAGCATGATACTATTGCTATCTATTTCAATTCAAAAATTTTCTCCTGAACAGAGTAAAATGTGACCCCCAGTGCAAACCAGAAGTTTGTATATAGTTAATCAGAGTCTCCTGTCCCTAAACCATATCAAGTCTTGACTTTCATCTATCTAATTCCATTCTCAAGATTAAGGAAAGAGACAGATGACAGTGGGAGTATATAGGTCTACAATTTTTTCAAATTGCAGCCCAATAATTTGAATGAAGTACTTTAACTACCTTAAATAACTTTGACATTGTAAATATTGATAATGCCTGATATCAGTAAACATTACTAATGATAATGGCCAATATTAATTTTTCTGATTTCAATATTGGAAAATATCATAATGGTGTTCAATATTATTGAATATTCAATCATCAATAACTGTTCAAATCAATCAACTGTTATTTAGGTCCTGTGCAGTTTAGCTCATGTTAAAAGTTAGACAAGTGATTATTACTAGAAGAATATTGACATGGATTATTATTACAGAAAATATAGTATATAATTTAGATTTTTAAACATCATGTGAATTTTTATGTATAAATGAAAATAAAAATTAAAGATTACTTAATTTTTATTTTTAATATGATCATTAACTGAATTAATTCTACAACATTATATATATCTGGTATGCTGATTCTAAATTACTCTCATATACAATACAAATGATAAAAAGTGAATAGTGATAATTCAGATATCTGAGTTGAAAATATTTACGGACTATTTCCAGTCCATCTTAAATTACACTACTCAACATGATTTTTAATATCTGGGAAATTAAAGTGGTTTCTTACCAATTCCAATGCTTACATTTTTAAAAGCAACAAGAAAATGTAATATCACATCACAATTTTCAGATTGGGTATCTTTGCATTTACCAAGTAAATGATATAACACCATGAATATCAGAAATTAATACCATAGAAGTACTTTAATGTAAAATAATCATCTGAAACTTGAAATTTTTTTTTAGCTGTTTCTATCAAATCAGTCATGATATAAACTGTTTTACAGCAGTTTTGTTTCTACCATTATATATCATCATACAAGGTAAATCATTGTTATATGATACAAGAATTAGAAAGTACGATCTCAGTAAACTACTTTCCTAATTAGCTTATATATTATCATATTATCATCATGTATTATGTGTATTATCATAGCAAGTTAAAATAATTAAAAGTCAAACTTATTAGACATTGATTAAAAGTCACACTTCTTAGACATTGTTTCTATTTAGAAACAATGTCTAAGAAGTGTTTTTATTTAAATATAGTAAAGCATCAATTATCTGAAAATCATTTATCCAAAATCAACTCCATACACTACTTATTCCAGAAATTAAAGTTTTTATGTCAATAACAATTGTCAGCAACCTTCTGTACAATTGTAGGCCCACTATTGAGCTATCTCCTTATCAATACTAGTGTAAAACAAAGTAAAATAATCGATTTTCAAAAAAATGTAAAAATTATTTATTACAGTTATGAGTACTGTATTTTATTTAATATTAATTTTACTATTAGATATTTTTTATTTTGAATTCAATGCTTCATCAGTAAGACTACACTGTAGATAACAGTGTTTGTTTTTAATAATTAGACATGTTTTTGTTCTTTCTCATTATTTGTATGAATTAAATTTGTATACCTTAACTTTTTTTACTATGGTACTAGAATTAAAATTAAATTCCTTAAATAAAGTAAAATTATTATAATTTGATTTAAAAAATTTCATCTCTTTTTAATCTCCTATAGAATGTGGTTAGTTATCCAAAATTGTTCTACCTCAATTATTTCGACATTCTATTTTAATACATAGCAATGATCATCATGTTTTTCAAACATAACTAATTGTTTTAAAAACTAACTTGCCTTTTTTGCTAAACAATATTCTTTTTCAATAACTTCAGCTAATGCCCATGTCCTTCGATTTTCATCAGAAACTGTAAAATACAACACATTTCATTACTTTCATCCTGAAACAAACTGCAATTAAACATATATTAGAGATACATTTTGATTCTTCATAAAATCAATTTATGATTACTTTTAAATTTAAATTTAATTGACAATTTTTAAAATTTAGAAAATTGGCAATTCAAATTTTAATTTCTTTCTCTCTTCTTTTTTTTTCAAAATAAACATATTTCACTCAAATTTATAATTTAATTTTTTTAAACCCTAAAATTACTATAATTCCAAACTTAAAAATATGCTAAAGCAATAATTAAATAGTATAAACTTATTTTCACAAAAGAAAATCAACGCTTATGTAAATAATTTAGTAGATTATCTGATATGAATAACTGATAATACAAATCATAAAATTAATGAACAAATTTTTGACAAAAATGAAAACAAAGTATAAATATTATATTTTAAATTAAAAGTTATTTATTAAATATTTTAACAAAACAATGACTAAAAACCATTGTAAAAAAATTTTCGAAAAAGTTCAATTGTTTCATTAATCATTTTGTTGAGGATTGAATTAGAGATTGTGTGAATATTCATAATAACTCATATAATCTAATAAAACTGAACTTTTCCTAAAAATTTATTCTAGTACTTCATCATTAATAAATAAATATTTATTTTCTCATTCTTATATTTTTTTATTAAAATAGTTTTCATTAAATAAATTTTTCCAATCAGTAATATATTATGAATTTATGGTAATTCAAATAATAAAGATAACCATAAACATTCACTACGAAAAAATCAACATAAACATAAGCTGTCAATTTTGAAACCATTAACTAACTCAAGTAATCCAACCCCCAGATTAATGTTTCTAATATTTATTACAATATGAAAATATAATAAAAAAAGAAATAATTAATATTAAGTTTTGTATGAATGATCTATTGTATATAAGTATATTAATCTACAGATTAATTTATTCTACAGAAAAACGTTTTAAAATTAAAATAAACCATAACTGTCAAATAAATTATCTGTCCAAATCATTCCAATTATTAATCAATGTATGGCAATATGCTATCAGCTCACAATTATAAAGTGGGATGTATATGAGTGGTATAGAAAGGAAAAGTAACTATCAAATCAAAATTGCAATACTATATTAAATTAATACATTTTCTACTATTGGTTTTTATAATTATCTATTTCATCTACTATTTTTATTTGATAAATTTATATATTTTAAAATTTTTTGGCATTTATTGAAAAACTATCAATTTGTTACTTGATACTTTTTTATTTCACATATTTATTTTAAAATAGTACTGTATATCCTCAATTAAACTCCATGGTGTTTATTCTTAAAACATACATATCCCTCTGGATTTATAACCTTGCAATGAGAGACAAGTGTGTAAAAATCAAGAGTTATTTTAATTACTCATACCTTTTCAGAATTATTAAAATTGTTTATTTGTATATTTATATGTATTTATAGGTTACAGCTATAACATTTAAAATAATTACTCTTTTCATAGTTGACCTAATTCAGCATCTGATTCAGTTCTTATGTTATTCATGTCCATTTCAATATCCTTTCTACTCCAAAATATATGGTGACATTTTATGAAATAAAATTATAAATGTCAAATACTGAATGTAGTCATGATCAAGTTCATAAATGAAGAGCTTATCAGCTGAATGGTAATTAGGAAAATTCAAACTGAAGATGGCAAGATTGAACTAGAAGATGGTAGTTAAAATCCTGATTCCAACAAAGTGCTGTCTGACTTTAGACAGTTTTGAAGAGATAGAATTTTAGTTAAATTTCTTATCTGTCACTCTAAACTACATTACCCATATTCAAAAACTGAAGTTTATTTAAATCCCAGGGTTTAATTGAGGGAATATAGTATTTTTATTATAAATTTTTTAGTTGTTAATTGTAATTGATTTTGTTTCCATTACAAGAATAGAAAATATAATTTTTTAAATATTCAATAAATTAGTTATCAATTGTAATAAATAAAATAGTACATAAATTGATTACTAATAAATAATATTAACATTAATTTTATTTATTTTTTTCATGACTATCACTGTTTAACTATTGTAACTAAACAGAAAATAATTTAATTTCACTTTCTCAAAAAGTCTGGTTTAAGATGTATGTTTTCAGAACAAACAATCCAGCATCATATCCATAAAAATCAAAATTTTAAATCAAGCATAGAGAGCAACTCTTAAGCAAACTATACATTATATACCAATAAAAATATTTTCAATAGCAAACTTTTATATTAAATTATGTAGCTATGCATAAATATCTATAATACAAATAAAATAAAACTATATATACAGTAAATCCCTGTTAACTTGGACCCAGCCAACTCAGATTTTGTATAGCTCAGACAAAATTTTTTGAAAAACTGTATAGCAATTTAAAACTTATTGACAGTAGAAAAATTATAATTAACAAGTGTTTTTAATATCCGGAAGTCTTTGCAACATCATGTATTATAGTACTTATGTATAGTATTATAGATTATAGTACTGTAGTTGATTAGTAATACCACCAATGTGTGGTACTTAAGATGTATGTATACTGCACTGACATGAAAGTTTTTGAATTCATTTCCTATAGTAATAAATTCAACAGTACAACCTACTAGTTCAGTAAAATTTCTGCATTGAGTTGATCATAAATTACAGTACTGTATATCCATATTCTCATTTTATGCATCAGAGAAAACCTGCCACTAACTCAGATTTTTGTAAACTTGGACAATCTTCACTCCTGTTAGTCTGAGTTAGCAAGGGTTTACTTTATATACACAAATAAAATAATATAAAGTAATATATTAAATTAACAAAAGTGAAATAATATAATCTGTCTAACTGTAAAATTATGTGTAATAAAGAATTTCTATGTAAAGACTCTTACCATTTTTAAAGCCTAAAGTTTCCAAGCATTCAGTATGTAAGAAATGTAAAACTGGTCCCAAGTAAAATACCATGTAATTGTCATGTTTTTCATCAAAACACAGCAGAACAACATCTCCAATTTCACAGCTAAAATTTAAAAAAAAATATATATATATTTAAAAGATTATTATAAGAAAAGTTACACAATATAGTAAATTCACCTATTATAACAAATTTTACTGATCTATTTAGCTGTTTTGAAATGAACATTCTAATAAATGACCTCTAAACTCTTAAAAGTTTAGAAACAAATTCTTAATTAGTTGTTTTTTATTCTAATTAACAATTTCATCTTTTTATAATTGCTGAATTATTAAAATTAAAAATTAAACACTATCACATAAAAGTAGTTTATCCTGTTATTAATCCACAATTATAAAATTATATGGCTTCAAAATAGTGAAAAAACCATTACTTATTTTTTGATCATTAATGAATTCTGTAGTCCATTACAAAAGTATAAATTTATACCTTAATAAATTTTATAAAATTTTAATAAACTGGAAAGAAATTGGAAATTATGTTTTGTTATGCAATAAAAATTATTAAAATAAAAAATAATAAATATTTGTAATTTATTGGTATTATTTATCAATTTTCACAATTTGTTCTCATTTTTTTTAAATCAATTCTCCTTATCCCTATTAAATCAACACCTTACCTCAAATTGAGGGTGTGAAGGATAATTGTGTATGAGTTCAGAAAGGGTTAAAATATTTTGGAAAAATTTGAATCCACATTACATTATCAAGAGTATTGCAAATTTCTCTCTCAAATTCATGATAAAGCATTTTTAAAATCTCAAAAATTTTTAAAATTTAAAAATGTTGATTGATCTGGCAGTATATTATATTAGGGACTGTTTCATCCCCAGGAGTTTTCAAATGCTCTCCTCAGTGTTGCATTGTATAATAATTCTTCACATAAACATTAATGTTAGTTTTAAAACTGATCTTCAACTCAGTAAAAATAAACATTTGTATTAACTGTCAAAACATTAATTTTTTAAAAATTTTGTTTTAAACAATTTCATGTAATTTAAAGTTCTGATTTTGAGTGATTTTAAAATATATTCTTACAATACAATAGAACAATAAGTAAGACTTATTACATGTATAAAATTAAAATTAATTCATTATGTGATTGTGCGAGGTTCAGCACTGTGCACCTCAGAAAAATTTTCAGTATTTTTGGAAGATGTTTTTGATGATATCAGATAAGGAAAGTAGTTATGCATATAAGAAAGACAAAAATTTTATAAAGATGGCTTTGTACATCTAGTGGTGTCCTCTAACACTAAAAATGCTTTCAATAGAAAAACAAATAATGGTATATGCATAATAAAGGTTGCAGCATTACTTCTTGCTGCCTGCAGATGGCTACACCTGGTCAGCCATATTCCATACACATAATTAACAAGGCTGCTATGCAGACAAATTCCCTGACTTTTCCTAACTTTTTGACAACTTTTGACAAATTCCTTGACTTTCCAAGGCTTTTTTCGAAACACTAATGAAAATTCTTGACTTTCCCTGATTTTTCCTGACTTTCCAGGTAGGAACCCCATATATGAAAATATGAAGTTAACTTTGAAAGTATTTTTTAAAATACTATAAATTTTAAAATATTCTTCAAAAAATGTTGTCATTAAAATAATAATTATAAAATATAATTAAGATAGTTAAGCATTGATTACTAAAGCTGTAAAACTACACAATTTAATAATTATTTTCTGACTTTTTAAAAAACAAGTATGAAAATAAATAGCTTTAAAAGTAACTAAAAATATATTATATAATATTTTATATATTATATAAGAATTGGATATAAATAAATATGTTAATATATATTTTTAGTAGATTATTCTTTAAAGCTTAATTTTAATGCTATAAACCAATATTTTTCAACCAGGGACCACAAAAATTTCAAGAGAACTGTGGCCAAAAACAAATTTTCAGGAAGCCAGAGCAAACTCTAGGGGGGGCCACAATCAGAATAAATTATTAAAATTATGTGTAAACAATTAAACTTCAATAAGTAAATTATCACATTCAAATAAAGCACAAAGGAAAACTTGATAAATAAATTTTGAACCTAAAATGTTTTATTTCTTATTATACAACATGCATACATTTACTTCTTATAAACAAAGACATAACAAATCTTGCATATGTATGCAAAGCATGTTGTTTTCTTTTTTTTTCAAAGAATGTTTACTATTAAAATATAGATCTATTGCATTATACAGAATGCATGTACTGTAAAACTTTCAATTTAACACCACCATTTGTTCTTCTCTGAAACAGGCATAAAACTGAATGTGGAACTAATCTTAACAATTTAAAAAATAACAATTAGCCTATACATAGCAATACTATGTGTACACTTGTTTTGAATTTTAACATTGAAAGTTATGTGATTTAATGTTATTAACGCTATCTATAATGCAAAATTTTTGAAAATGAGATACTATTGGGGGACCACAGAAAATATTAAGCTCTAAATGGACTAAAGGTCAAAAAGAGTTGAGAAAAACTGCTATAAACTATTAGTTTATGAAATACACTACTTACGTTAAAACTGACACTTTATCTGTTGAAATAGGAACTTGAGGATTTATAGCAGCATCATAATTTGCCTAAAATAGCAATAATTCAAATTTAGTAGATGAATAGAAATATCCTAAACAAAAATTAAATAGATTAAATAATATTTTTCATTTTCATCTTCAAGAAGAAACAAATCACTCCAAATATAATAAGACAACAATGATAATTTTACTACTATCTTATCCATATAATTTGGCTCAATTATTAGTCATAATTATATTCCTTTCTTAATTAGTTGATGAAATTTTATAAAAATGGCCAGGACAATAATTGTAAATATTAACAAATATTAGACTATACAGAAGAGTCTTCTTTGTCCTTGTTTACACTTCAGGAAAATAACAGTCTTACAGTGGAGTCGACCTTTTATTGGAAGTGAACAAGGACAAAGAAGACTCTTCATTGTATAATCTAATATTTGTTAGTTGATACAACATTTTCTACTTTAATGGGTTATTCCTAAGTACAATACAGTATTCATTGCATAGCATTTTTTAGTTATTTTGTTTTGTTATTAAAATAAAATAAATTAAAATATATATCATTATTATTTATACAATTATAAAATACTGTATATGTTGTTTTATTAATTTTAAATATTTTTTTTATTTATAAATTTTAAGAATAATAGATGAATAAAACAAAATAAGTTCAGGAAAGCTAACCTGCAAGTTTCTTATATCTTAATCAAATAGTAACTTTCAAGTAACTATGTTTCTGTATCAGATAGTAACAGGTCAAGTAACTGTGTTTCTTTCAGTATGTAAATTAAATGTTTGATTCTATTTCAAGTTCATCTTAATCTCTTGAAAATTTAGCAGAAAGCACATATCGGGAATGAAATAAATTTAATAGAATTATAGAGTTTGTATTATCAAAACATTCTGAAAACCAATTCAACTTCTAAAGATACAGATGCATTGAGTATATGGAGTTATATCAGGGTACAAATAAAATTTGATTTAGTGAGAGATTCAAATTAATACAGTTCAACTTAATGACAGGAAAATATATTAATTCCAATTAAAAAACGTTCTAAATTTTCATTGAAATATTTAAACTCCATTAAGCATGTTTATAAAAATCTATCACCATAATTCTATATTAAATTATTTATGTGGAGTAGTTGAAAACTTTGTGGCCAACATAGAAAGACATAACAAATTGCTTTTATTTTTCAATATACTCTCCTCTAAGACTAAAGCCTTTAATCCAGTGGTGCAGTTACCCACCAGTGGCCAAGTGGATAAAATCACTAAACACTGGTAGTTAGTTATGGGTAGTATGGTAGTTTCATGCCTCACCAACAAGCTGACTGAATGGAGTTTCTGGGATTTTGTTCACATTAGTAACACCTAAATAGGGGCCAGTTTCTCTTAAAAGACCTCCCAGGAGGCATTTACTTCTTGGAAAGCCTTTAAAATGGCCCTTCCCCCTTGGCAGATTGCCCATGTGTCATGTTGCTGTAACCAAAATAAACCTAAAAACCAATAGTGCAGAAATGCTTTTACACTCTTCTGTTAATTGAGTTGAGTAAAGGAAGAAAATCTTGACAATGAGCAAGCAAAAATTAAGAAAATAGCAGCATTCAAAAAATTTTATGAAGTTTGGCCATCAGAATCATGGTTATGTGCACTAGTGCATTATCTTGATGAAACAGCAGCTGTTTCTTGGTCATTTCTCTCAAATATTTTTCTTTTGATTTTATATAATTTTTCTATGTAATCTTGCAACATTATACAATGGATTTTTTGATGCTTCATTTTTGCTGCTGTTGTTGGTTGTCTTCCAATCTGTACCTGTCATGTTAAAATAGAGTTGCAGACTGTTTTACCACTAGAAGTGATAGAGCAGATTCATCTTAAGTATTATCCTTGTAAGTTTTAATTTCAGTTGGAGTCATACCCTGCTTGACAAAGTAATCTACGATAACACTATTCTCAATTTTTCATTTTTTTAAAAAACCCCTGACACACTTACTTTAATAGGATATTAAACAAAATTTGATAGATGATTAATATGAACACGTAAAATTTATAAAGATGAAAAATTTGAATGCTGAAGTCAATAGTAATTGCAGTGTCAATTCTGTGTAAGGTTACAAACTTTTCAACAGTCCACATATAGTCTTAAGATTAATAAAGATTTACTTACTAATTTTTGTTTCATTTCTTCAAGTTCAGTTTCCTTCTTTTGTAACTTCTGTTAAAAAATAATATATATTATAAAATTAATATTATAATATTATATTAATACTATAATATAATAATATATATTATAATATAAATAAAAATAATAATAATAAACTCTCTTGTCTTGCTGTGGTGAGAGAGCTCAGTAATTCTGATGAACCACAGAGCTATGTTGGCCAGAGCATCTGCTCCTGGTAGGGTCACCCATGACAGTGAGGTCTGTGGGAGAAATGAAGCCAAGAGTGACTGACTGAATTCACATCTGTGGAGATCTAACCATGGTTATAACATGTTTCAAGTGTAATACCAGCTCAGATGTTACCTAGGTTAACAAGGTCTATGCTTGTGAGTTAGCAGCAGCTTGTTTTCAAAAAATATGTCATACTCTCTCTTGGCCTCACAGTGATAAGAGCAGCACTGGTCAAGTATGGTTAGTGCTATGCCCATACCATTTGTGGGAAACCAGCCTAACCTTAATGTTTCTGAGGCAATCCAGCCACATATCACTAAGGCAGGTAAAACCATGCCAACACATGAAATGGACATCAGAAATGAACAAGTTTATCATCCTTCATAAAACACATCAAACTTCATTATCATCAATATCACAAAACTCAAAACAGATATGATAACATATAGACAACAGTTACATCACTTATTTTCACAACAATATCCTCATCTCAAAAAATCAACAAGTACAATCCACTTGCCCAAGAAATAAGGCAACTGTAGAAGATGGATAGTGTATTAGGATTGCCCAATTGAAAACTGGACACTTCATATTTCATCATGCAAAGTAATTGTTGCATTGTTGGGCCCTCTTACAGGCAAGTAAGCTCAACAAAGGTGAAGCATGGGCTACATTAAGTATTGGCAGGAATAGATTTCATTTCCAGTAATTGACAGATTAATGTTAAGTTTGTTACAGGAAGAATTGAGAATCAAACAACGAGCAGTAGTTCAGTTTTTAAAGGCCGAAGGGAATAGGAGTGCAGACATTTACAGATGAGAGCAATATTATAAGACCTTGAGTTCCTCCTTTGTATTGTTACAAGAGACAAGACTATTACACTCCTGAAATGAAGAACATGAGAATGCAATAGAAACACTCATCCTTCCTGGCACTTTGTCAAGTCAGTAATGTTGCACAGTGCTGGTAAAGTGATGTTGACTTTTTTCGACTGTCATGCGACTTTCACATTTTCAGAACCTTCAAGAAAGCTTCTTGTTGAACAATGAAGTGAAGGATAGGCAATCTGCCAAGGGGGAAGGGTCAGTTTCCCTTAAAAGACCTTCCAAGGGTCAAAAGAATTTTTTTTACCATCAGCCACCAGAATTCCACGCGAGGGGCATCCATCTGCTTGTGAGACACTGGGATCTCTTGCCAGTTCTGACAGGAGTCCACTTTTCATTTGGGCAACCTTTATATTTATTGTGCCTATTGTCCTCTCTTTTACTGGCATATATATGGCATACAGAAAGCCACAATATTGAACATATCACATGTTAGGATGTTTCTAGACATTGACACATATATCAATAACACAGAAGCTTAATGTTACACTTGTTTTGGTAGATATGCCTTGACTTAAGTCCAGCACCAGTTTCAACTGAGCATGACATTCACAACATAATAATAATGATGATAATTAAAAATAAATAGTGTTCATATAACTATTGATTATTCATACTTAAAAGTAAAGAACATATATTTACCATCTTTAATTCATAAGTGTGGTCTTCAACTCCAGATTCATCTTTCCTGTTTATTAAAAAAAAATAAATTTCTAAATATTTAAGATAACATTTTTTAAATTTTACTCTAATTACTTTCAATGATTTTTCATTTTTAGTTGTGTGTTGAAAATATCAATTAAGACTAAGAAAATGAAACTGATAAATAGCAATATTTTAAAATCAAGTTGAATAAGGAAAATATTTATTTCTAATCTCTACTTACAATATTGTTGATTTTGATGAAATTTCTTTGTTTTCCATTTCCATTAATTTTTGATGTAATTCTGCAACTTTTATCTCTAAAATTTCCTTTTCTTTCCTAAAATAATTTCAGAGAAACTAAACATTAAAGTAATACCTCCAAAAAAGTATTATTATATTTGGTAAAACTACAAATAAAAAATAAACTATATAATTTTAAAAATCAAATTGTTAGAAACATTAACTAAAGAGGAAAAAATACAATCATCATCTCAATGTTAAACTTTTGATTAAGGAAAATTTATTTCTATATCTAAATTTTTAATGATTAAATTGACATTTTATTAGTAATGGTATTAGCCCATTGATTTTCATTTTGCCAAGTGTTAACTGAGCATGAACATTTTCTCTTATTTTTCTCTTTGTGTAGTCTTGTCAGTTCTAACAAAATGATTGCCTTTTTTTCTTTTATTCATTGCAGAAAGGAACTGCTTGCCATTTTAATAAGAAAAGTGGTTAAAATTCTGTAAATACTCTAAAGTAGAACATAAACTGTCAGTAAACTCACGAAAGTAGTTAAAAACAAGCTACTGTAATTTTACTGGTTTATTATAAAATCACATGTTACTGAGTTGCAATGCCAACAAACAATGTGACCACGACAAAATGCACGCAACTTGCACTTGTTGCAATTGCAGTCACCTGCAAGGCTGGAAATCGCAAGGTATGACCACTGCTTAACACATATCAATGTTTCCGCTTAGTCTAACGTGTTCCCGATATGAGCAAATTCATTTTGGGTACATTCTATATTCTGTAGCAGGAGTGTTAAGTAACTTTCTTTACCACCCTGAGAATATGTGAATATATAAATATATACACCCACACACACTGTATATACAGTATTAAACACAGGTTTAATTCTGAAACCTGAAACAACAGAAATTACATACTTGATTAAATCCACATGTTTAAATTACTCCACAGTTTAATGTAATTAGTTTATATAAAAACAATTAAAACAATGGGTATCAACAAGTAAAAATTAAAACAATGGGATCAGTAATAATATTCTTAACAAGATTGTAGATTCTAAAAATAAAATTATTTCCAGATTAAAACAGGTAAATATACTCTTTACATCTGACTTTGAGAGACTTAATCAGGCAGACAAACGAAATAATGAAGAAATACTAAACCTTTATTTTTAACAATTCCATTCTCAACAGTTCCAAAACATCAAAATGCATTTTGCCTTTGCAATCAGGTCTCATTATTTATGTCTATTTTACAATTAAATTTACTACAATGTAAATACCATAGTGATTCTTGTCTTTTTAACCTAATAGCTACTTCATGTTCTTTTAACCATATTTCCAACTTTCTTCCTGTTTCTCCAATATAATATTTTTGTCTAGGACATAAATAATGTTAATATAGTGTATAAAGTTAAAAATTGTATTAAGAAAAGAATTATTGAACATTTTTGTATCATGGAAATGTAATAAATCTGAATACTGGAATGAATGTAGATGCATGCTGGGAAGAGATCATCCGGCATAAAAAGAACAGAAACCGGCAGTTAATTGTATCCACTGATGAGGCCTGATTGCAAAGGCAAAATGCATTTGGATGTTTTGGAACTGATGAGAGTGGAATTGTTAAAAATAAAGGTTTAGTATTTCTTTGATATTTTGTTTGTCTGCCTGATTAAGTCTCTCAAAGTCAGATGTAAAGAGTATATTTACCTGTTTTAATCTGGAAATAATTTTATTTTTAGAATCTACATTCTTGTCAAGTAATTAGTTTAATTACATTAAACTGTGGAGTAATTTAAACATGTGGATTAAATTACATTAAATCAATTTGTTTGAGTTGAATAAACTCAACTCAAACAAATTTGAGTTTATTCAAGTGAGTTAAGTTTATTCAAGTGTATACAGAGTTGGTGTTGGTGTTATATATATATATAACACTAAGGGGCTGTCCATAAATGACGTCCACACTGGAAGGGAGGGGGTTATGATAAGTAGGACAAGGAAGAAGAGAGGTTGAACTTCAATGGACGTACATTTTATTTCATTAAATTTTGTACAGTTTATGCATTTTATTATTCATAAAGTGATAAAGATTTTGAGGGGTTTTGAGTTTTGTTGGATGTCTGAAGAGGGGAGGGAATTACAGGAACTTGGACAAACTAGGACAATAGGGGGAGGGAGAGTACAAATTTCAAGAAAAATGTGGATGTAATTTATGGACAGCCCCTAATTAACAGGATTTTGGAGTTGTTTAAGAATCTACAACTCTGACACTATCTTACACTTCGACACCAACTCCAACTCTAATTTTAACAATTCAAAAAAGTTCAACTGAATGTTTTCCTATGCATAATCTCATTGCCACATATATACAGTGGTAATAAAAAATAACAACAACAATTCTCAAATTGTTTTAAAAAAATATAAAATAAAATGCTTTTTGAACACACTGACTCCAAACACTGACTAATTTTTAACTTATAATTTAAATATAATTTGATTTATGATTAAAATTAAAACCAAATTAATATACTCACACTGCTTCTTTTTCTCTTTGAATAACGTCAGATAAAAGTTGGTTCATTTCTGTAATATCAATTTTCTCCAACATGGGCATTTCTAAAAAACAGTTGAATATTTAAGAATTTTTAAAAAAATTAAATTTTATTTTTTCAGAAAAGCTTAATTTTCTTTAATTTTTTATAAATTAAAACAGAAAACATATTTCGGATCCCCTCTGAACTGTATTATTCTAAGTTCCATCAAATAAGAAAATTAAAATACTACATTCACAATTTAAAAAAAATCTATATCAGGATGGTTTATACGAGGGCTGTTTGGAAAGTTCGCGGCCTCAAATAGAACAAAAAAACAAAATAATGTTAAAACTTTTTTTATTTTTCAATGTAGTCTCCTTTGTTAGCAATGCACTTATTCCAGCAATGTTCTAGCTTTTTATGTCATCACAATAGGTCGATTTGTCAAGGTGTGCAAAATACTCATTCACTTCAGAGACGACTTCATCATTTGAGTGGAATTTCTTTCCAGCTAAGAATTTTTTTAGGTTTGGAAAAAGGTGGAAGTCACTGGGGGCCAAATCAGGTGAGTACGGTGGATGTGGAACTAATTGGAAGCGAATTTCGTTTATCTTTTGTTTAGTGATTCTGGCAGAATGTGCAGGTGCATTATCGTGGTGGAACAGAACCTTTTTCTTCTTCAAGTGTGGCCTCTTTTCTTTGATTTCTTTCTTCAGTTTTCCAAAATGTCATAGTAATAGACAGCATTGACGGTCTTTACTCTTTCTAGTTAGTCAATAAAGATGATTCCTTTAGCATCCCAAAAAACTGGGCCATCACTTTCCCCGCTGATGGATCTGTCTTTGCCTTCTTTGGTGGTGGCGAACTGTGATGTTTTCCATTGTTTCGACTGTTCTTTTGTTTCAGGAGTGTAATAGTGGATCCACGTTTCATCGGTAGTCACAAACTGACGCAAGAAATCCTGTGGATTTTTCTGATAGAAGTCCAAACACTCCTTTGACATCAAAGTGTGAACACGTTTTTGCTTGGTGGTCAGCAGATGCGGCACCCGCCTTACTGAGACCTTCGTCATATTCGAATTTTTGGTTAGGATGTGGTGCACCCGGTCGACAGAGATGCCTGTTGTCTCAGCTATCTCACATGTTTTCAAACGTGCTGCGTGCAAATGTTTTCAAACGTGCAAATGTTTTCAAACATGTTTTCGATCTGCTAACATCAAATCGTGAACTTTGTCGATATTTTTTTTAGTGACAGCAGTTGACGCCCGTCCGCTGCGAGGGTCATCTTCCACACTCTCTCTGCCAGATTTAAAAAGGGCTGTCCATTTTTTTACAGTGGTGTACGAAGGAGCAGACTCTCCCAAAACTTCATCCATGTCAGCTTTGATTTGAGATGGGATCAACCTGTTTTTCGTCAGGTATTTTATGACCACACGAGTCTCTATCTTCTCCATTTTTGACAAAGCATTTGCACACTGACTATCTGCTAAGCTCTTGTGGCAAAACTTTACGACAAATCAAGCGGAAATTCATATCGTATCTTTAGCAAAGATGGCTGAATTATTCCTGCCAAAAATTAAATTGATCGCAGCGCTGCATATAGGCAAGGCCACAAACTTTCCGAACAGCCCTCATATCAATTATTCTGACAAAATCTTCACACCATCTATGATAAGTACTTCATGTCACAGTTTATTCATAAATTCTATTAATGATGTTTTATGTTATTTGTGTTATTTCCTTTTTTGAAACTTTTATAATGTTCTATATTTCAAGTATACTAGTTTTGCTTGTTTTAATTGCTTAAAATACATTCTTTAACCAGTTCTTTCCACTGATTGTAAGGCTAGCAATTTGTTTGACATCTACTGCTGACAAGAGGAAGTCATGATGTGACCTCCCTTTGAGATCTAGCCAGTTAGGGGGTACCTTATTTATAAAATTAACTTTTTTGAGGATCACTGTCAAGAAGGCCAATCAAGTAGTGACAAGCCAATTCAAGCTTTCATTCATCCAGATTCATCACATTTTCCAGAAAAGGCCAGTTAGCAAGTCATCCCAAACAAGTTGAGACAGGTGTGCCAACCAAGACAGACCTGATGGAGAGCTACCCATCCAGCTCCAAATTGGTCAGCCAATGGATCTAAAATTTAGATATATGGTAATGTAACCATTGGAACAAGAAGAAATAAGCCTAGCCTAAGACTGTTGTGAAAAGCAAGCAAGAAATATTGCTGTACATTTTGTAAATAGTTGTCGAGTAAATGGACTTAAATTGAGTTCAAAGAGTCATAAAGTGTTCTTTTTGATGGACCACAGATCTGGAAATCAGAAGGCATGATCTGAAATTTACTATCACCATAACTATCTTAGTTCCATAAATGGAAGTAAAGTTGTATTATTGATTTCTTTAATAGCTGTTTTAAAAAATATTTATTAGATTTACATCTGTAATTTATCATTATTTTTTAGATATTACATAATTTCAAGATATAATATTTATAACTTATTACTCATAAGAATACAATAACAATATTTCATTATAACATCCTCTAAATAGCAAAACATATCCATTAAAAAAATTAGTACTAACATTCACTACTACTGCACTTTAGGTATGCAAGCAACAAACAATTTATTTGCACAAAACCATCATGCTATACAGAGATCTTAATGATGCAGAGGATACTGTCAATGCATCTCCATTCTGATAGTGTAAAACAGCAGTTCCCAATCTTTTTTGACCAGGGACCACTTTGATTTCATTGTTGTTAGCAGGGACCACAAGGTTTAAGAAAAATAAACTTTAATCAAAACTTATAACATAAGTAATCGTTAAACTCGAGTAACATGCTTCAACAGTACTATTATAATAGAAAACATAGCATTTTTAGTAAAAATTAAATTCAATTTGTATCAATGTGGGAATAATAATTTAAAATCAATAAAAGTTTTAAATCTTTCGCGGACCATATTTTAGCTCTTGAGGACCACTGGTGGTCCATGGACTGGTTGGGAACCGCTGGTGTAAAACATGAAGACAATGAACAGTGTGTTCAAAGCATGACTATAATTGATCCACTGTGATGCTTCTCATGTGCAGTGTGATTCTGTCCTTTTAAAGGATGCCAAATTTGCAACCACACTTTTTGAATGGCCCTACGAACAAAACACATACATATCAAAATCCAAAGAATAAAGTGTCCAAGTGATAAGAATGATTAGTTATAAATTTCCTATCAGCAAAATATTGTTGTATAAACTGCTGTATATAGCTCCAATATATGGAGGCACTCCATCTTATGTGAGCTTGGTTGAAGTGGAGTTATAATTGGATATAATGAGTGTTGAGTATCTCTTGGTATCTCTGGACCATCAGAACAAGCTCAGAGACTAGCTTTTTAAAGAAAAATGATCCAAGGACATGGCTGTAAATCCATATCACATTGGAGCATTGTGAGATTTCCTGAAAAATATGAGGATTTCCCTGGTCAAATGTGACAGTTATAGATGTTCACTGATCTATTAATATGTCTCATTGTATCACAGGAACAACAAGGCAACTTACTAGATGGCTATGACAGTGCCTTTGGCAGGAAAAGTCAATGTCAAACATAAGTTATACCCCATTCACACCGAGCTTTTCAATCTCGACTGAAATGAGGTTCAATCGCAATCAACTCAAGAGAGTTCTTGAAACTTGATCCAGTCATAAGAGAGATCCCACAATCCCACACGCACAAGAAAATACAAGTTGGTGGTGGAACATGTATCAAGCTATCGACAGAGAAATAAAAAAGATACTGTATTTGGAGAGACGATGACATCTGTCTATTATTAGATAATGGCAAGAAAAAGTATTGTATTTATTTCTAACTAAAACTTCTATTTTGTTTGCTGGTGTTTGTGACTTATTGCACAGTTATGTCAGTTTTATCATCATGTGTAATAGCTGGATTGTTCTCAAGTGGACTGCCTGTGCAAACAGCACAACATTTGACTAGTGACAGTCACAATCCAGATTGTAGAGTTCAAAATGAGTCGTGGATTGTGTGCAAACGTAGTATTAGGTTACCCTATTAGCAGCAAGCAACTGTTGGTTGTGGTTGATCTTTTAGAGATAATATACTAACTTTCTCAGTGTCTTCCTCATTGTATCATAGGATACAACTGCTATGACACTAGAGCTTGTTCTTATAAACCAGTTCTGAGAGGCCCATCCTCATCTATTGTGCAGCTTTAGCTTACTGCTTCTACAGGACATCCATTCAGCTACTTTCTTGAAACCATTTGGTAGACTCAAATCACAATGTTCATAAAGTTGTATGTCTGGGTACTGGGAAATGGCACCACTCAATCTTATCAAAATTTCTGGATTTTACACTAAAATCCAGAAATTTTGTCAGCTAGTTTGATGACAAGAAAGAGGCTACTTAGACAACAACATAGAAATCATAGTGTGACATAATAGCTTTGCCAGCATAACCATTTTCTACTGCACTGTTAAACAGGTACAAAGATTTCTTAATTTTTGTACTCCTTAAGACTTTTACTAGTGACAATCACTATTTGCAATCTTGTCATGCCAGATTTGCAGTATTTGTTGGAATTTTATCATATGAAACCCAAGAATAATGGTGGAATTGACAATATAGAGGGAAAAAATCTCTGTTGCTTGTCTTATTTTTTTGAAAGTGCATCTATAACTCTAAGCCCATGTAATAATTCTTCCAGGTACAAACAGTATCCAAATATAAACCACATAGCTGAAGAGCATAATGATTTGGATTATTTGAATTAGGATTAGTAACTCTAACATCTTTTCTTCTGCATAAAATGACAATTACTATTTAGCTTCCTCAAATAAGGTGATCATTCTCCTGAGAACCTGTAGAGTCAATGATCCTCAGCATAAATTCTTGACAGTGAAATTCTCAAAGTACAATCACAGCATTATTATTATTTTCATAGAACAGCTCTACAAGAAATGCACTTACTTGTGAGTCTGTTTTATGAAAATATCTTCACACAAGAACTTCACATAACCATCATGGCTCATAAGATTTGATATTCAGCAGTTGTGGCCACTTTTACACCCAAAATTTGGCAACATGCCCAATAAATATATGCTTATGCAAAAAACTACTTTTCTGTTGCATGAAATGCCAAAATTGCCAGTGGTGAATTGTAGTACTAATTTTTTATATACACTCAAACCTGTTTTTGTGCGATTTTTTATCTGTTCTGTTAATAATAACTTCCCTTAGTTTCATCGTGATTGTTTTGTAGTTCCGATGAATCTGACAGTTATAAATATCGCAGTAGAAAGTTTTATGAGTTTAAATCTCGCTCTTTCTAGTCTCGAGAAATTCGTTGTTTCAGTCGAAAACAGATATTTCCAGCTGGGGGAAAAGTTTGACATGCTGGAATGTCATTGGCCAAATGGAAAAGTTTGCTGGAAATGACATCAACGTCGACGCCACATCGGTTGAGTTTTCTGCTCTCGGACAAATAAAAAAAAATCGCAAAAAAACAGGTTTGAGTGTATTTTCTACATGAGACTTTTTTTATGCGGTCCCTATTCACCACATAAAAACAATTACTTTTTAATTGTGTTGCAAAAACTATTTTTTATAGCTACTCATAAAGTTTTGTGTAATTTTTTTTAATGCGTTTTCTTTTATGCAGTCCCTATCCACCGCACAAAAACAAGTTTGAGTGTAAATGTCTTCTGCATGTCCTAAAATGTCGCCATACTAGATTTGGTTGCATTTGAACCTCAATAAAGCTCTTCAATAGCATTAAGTACAGGTACTTTATTTGGTACTTAATTACAGGTACTGGATTAATCTGGACATATAAATGTATCGTATCTACTGTTTTTGAAATTCTACCAAAATTACAAACTATCAATTCAGTTAAGTTGAAAATTTGTTAGTCACATAACCTAAATAATTTTTAAGTTGAATACAAAATATAAACATATAAAAGCATTTTATAAGAACACGTTATATAATTATATATAAAAATTACTTTCTACGAATAGAAGTTTTTATAATTTAAACTTAAATTAAACAGCATATTTGATTAAATATATTTATATTATACCTTCTTGTAAGTATGGTAAATTATCTCCAGATTGTCTTCTAGTCTCCTTTATTATACAAGGGTCTTTCTTCATTGTACATTTATTATATTGCATTGAATCACTCTATAAAAAAAATAAGTTTATAATAATAGATATTACTTAAATAAAAATTTTTAATAAATTTTTATTTAAAATATTTACCTCAAGTTGCATTTTTTCCAAACAGCTTTCAGAAGAAGAATGTTCCATAGCTGTAGTACTATAAGCAAGTTTAAAACGTGACCGCAATGATTCAATTTCATTTTTATGAGTTCTTTCCAAAGTTTCTTGTAATTTATTTAAAGCTTCCTGCTTTTCATGTTCAAATTGTTTTTGTTTTATCAATAATTGTTCTTCATAATCCTTATCTAGCTGTTCCTATAAAAATATTAAATCTTAAAAACTTAATATATAAGGATTGCCCAATTGAAAAGTGTACAAATATCATATTTCATTTTGTAAAGTACCAATTGGTGGGCCAGATTATGGGCAGGTATGCTCAATGTAGGTGAGGCACAGGCTGCATTAAGTATTGGCAAGAATAGATTTTACCTCCAGTAATTGGCAAATTATGTTAAGTTTGTTACAGAAAGAATCCAGAATCGAACAACAGATGCTAGTTCAATTTTTAGTGGTTGAAGTAAATAGGAGTGCCGACATCTATAGACAAGAACAACACTATAACAAAGACTTCAAGTTCCTCATTCATATTGTTGCAGGAGACAAGACATGGTGCCACCATTACACTACCAAAATAAAGAATATGAGCAAGCAATGGAAACACTTGTCTCATAGCACCTTGCAAGTTCATAACAATACCCAGTGCTGAAAAAATGATGTTGACTTTTTTCGACTGCCATACAACTTTCACATTTTCAGACCTCTCAAGAAAGCTTTGTAAAGGCAAAGATTCATGTCAAACAATAAGGAGAAGAATAGGTTCAAAGAATTTTTTTACCATCAGCCACCAGAATTCTACACAAGGGGAAACAATCTGCTTGTGAGAAGCTGGGATCTTTGCCTAAACAAATATGGAGTTTCTTTTAGATTCGCAATATTTGCCAGTTATGGCAAATATTTGCCAGTTATGACATGTATTCACTTTTCCTTTGGACAACTCTTATAACATTGAATATTAAATTAATGAAATAAATATTTCTTAATGTAATTAATTTTAAATTGCATTCCAATTTAATGCATTTTTAAATTTTCCAATATTAATAAGTTAAAATTATATTTGAAAACTATAAAATTTATATTAAATGATTAATTAAAAACCCCTTCAGCCCATAACCCGAGATATCTTGGGCATGGGCTTTAAGAAGCCCTCAAAAAGGACCTTGACTTATAACTTTTCCAAAAATGTATGGATCAGCATATATACATCGTTATCTATAATCACTGCAAATTTCATGAATTATTTTGGCCACGAAAATATTTTATGATGATTTTTTAATTAGATAATTAATCACGCTATTGTTTTTTATGGGAGTTTTTTAATCAAATTAATTAAATCATTCAAAACTTCTATTTGACCAATTTGACTTCGGTAAAATTTTTTAAAACGCTATTGGATGTTTTTTATGACATCAGCAGGTATTTTTTGTTTTTTATTCAGTAAAATTTCTCCCCGCACCTTTTTTTCGGTCCCCTCGTATTTTAATAGCATAAAAATCGAAAATATTGTGTTATATTTGAATAGATGAGGTAAGTTAGCACCTTTCTGGCTTTATACTAATATTCCCCTGAAGCACACGAGAACTACTCGGGAAAGCTGACACCAGCTCTTCCCAAGGGCAACTGGTTTGTAAACAATGTAGACTGCACATGTGAAATTTCACACCTTATTAAATGAAAGAATAACAATCCTTACAGCTATATTTTTCAAATAAAAGCATTCATTTTAAATTATTTTAAATTTTTTATATAGTTTTTCTATAAAAAACACTTTTTGGGGTTTATTTCCCAGCAGTTTTTTTGGCTGTCAGATTTGTGTTTGAGTGGAAATAATTATTCAATATAAAAAATAAATTACTTAGTGGTTTTCCAAGCGCCATTTCGGGCGGAACAAATGTAATGAAGGGATTAATGAAAAGACTGCTAATAAAAAAAATCATTGTATTATTACTTAAAAAATAAACTACTTTTTTTCATATCAGCAGTTTGTGTTTATACATCATATTTTTAAATATGTCTTAACTCATCACATAAAATTTAGTTAAAACCATTAATATATTTATGAATTTACTAGCCAAACTATACTATGCCATCCAATAAATAGTTAAAAGAATGACTCAACTTTCCATTACAATTATGAAAAAGCTATTTTCCAGTAAAATAAAATAATTATGATAATGACATAGTATACACGATTCACTTTTGAACGTTTAATATACTTTATTCATAACTATATTATTGTAGATAAAAAAATTTTATCCAAAAAATATACAAGACTAAACATTTGTGTTAATTTTTCCAATTAAATCATAAATATTTAAAATTTTTATCATGGATTTGGGCATACATGAACAAATAAAAACATTTACCGTATTTTACAGACTATAAGATGCTATGGACTATAAGACGCACCTTAATTTTTAAGCAATTTTTTTAAAAAAAATACCTATAAGAAGCTACGGACTATAAGACGCACCTGAATTTTGGAGGCAATTTTTCGAAGAAAAAAGTGAGTCTTATAGTCCGTAAAATACGGTAATTCAAAAACATTCCAACTGTATCAAATAAAATAGAATAATTAAATTCAGTGCTCTTTCAAAAATTAGCAGATTAAAGGATAGCTTTAAAAGTAATAATTACATTATTTTAAAAAGTATGAATTAAAAGTAAGTTTTTGAACAATTAGGAAACTTTTTAATTTCTTACTTTTTGTTAAATTATAATGCATTATGAAACTTTTTATACAAAGTAATGTTTTGGAAAATATGTAATAAATGTTTTCAAAATTTACTTGTTGAAGAAAAATTGAAAAATAAAATAATGTTAATAAAATGACACTAACATTTTCAAATTTGCAGCCATCTTCAGAACACCACCAAATAACATTTGCACACAAACATTCAATTTTCAATAACTGAACTGTAAAGCTTAAAATTATTTTATTTAAGCCTAATTTCTCTCCAAATAAAGCATTTTTGAAAGCAAGTAAATTAAATAATTTGGAGCACATTATTAGAAATATAAAACTATGTAAACTTAAATTCTACAAAGTCATTCTCTATTTAAATTTTAAAAATTTTAATTAAAATTTATTAATTTTGTAGTTAGTTATTATTAAGAAATTTCAGAAATAATCTTTTTAAATATCTATTTATGAACTTCATAACTTACTTTATATCTTTGTAATTTCTCTTCATAGCTGTCTTCAAAACTTTTTATAATTTTCATTTCTAATTGTCTTTCAAATTCTTCTTTTTGCATTTGCAATCTTTTAAAAAAATTGTAATAATTAAAAATGGTTGATAACCAAATTTCATCAAATTATGGTTTTTAGTTTTTCTGTAACAAATTAATAAATACTAAATGTTAATGAGAGACTGATAAACTAGCATTTAAAACATAGAGTTTTGATCATTTACAATGTAAACAGGGAAAACAGATGTCTGGAGTTTCATTTTATTCAAAGAATTTTATTCATGTTTCCATTCTAATTATTCTACATATTATCATTAGAACTAAGCTTCCATTGATTTTTTCAACTTTCTTATTCTGATAAGTCTTCCTAAATTTGTTAGTACAAAAATCAGAAAGAATAATCTGAATTTAACATTAAACTGAAAATTTGGATTGACACTAAATTAATATTGCCATTTTGTTTTCAATATTAAATTGATTTTAATTTTTAACACTTCAAAAGTCATATTTAGACACTTATACAGAAAAATAAATTAATCTGTCTCTCTCAAGAATTAGGTATACATTATTGTGAAATCGGGGGGGGGGGTGCCGAATAAGTCGGAAACCCACTCGATTGTCACCAATGTGTGAGATCCCGAGGAGGTAAGAGTTTGTCGTACCTCTTTTTCCGGCATCTCACTTGTCAAGGATGGCTGTTACGTTGTCGGCGCGTTACGCGTTACGCGAGTGGATGAGGAGGAAGATTGGGGCCGACGATAAGGCGAAGCCGACAGTCAAGAAAGACACCATTTTATAACAAAACAAGATTTATTAAAATCGAAACAAACAAAACTACACGTCTACCCTCATAAACAAAAAGGGGGTCCAGAAAGAGAGAGTTTACAAATATATGCTCATACCTCTTAACGAGTCCGTAATAGACAGAGTCCGGTGAAAATCCCGGTAGGTTGATATTCACTCCGAAGTGACGATAAAGTTTGGCTGATGGAGAGTCAGTTAGTGGGCCGATGTCACGTAGAGCTTTAGAATTCGTACACAGGGCAATGGCACTTAAAGAACTTAGAAACTTTTTGAGAGTCCGGCGGATGGCGTAGTGCACGTCGTAAAAGCGAGACGAAGGAGCCCTTTAGGGGGGGAAGGAAGCGTCTTTTATAAGTTTTGGATGGGAAAACTTGTCACGTGATCGAAAACGAATCACTATTAGGGCCATAGGTGTTCCCGGGATATTAAATAAACGACTAGTTCGGACGCTAACTATAAACCATCGTGCAAGATGATCTACCTGCTCCGAAGGAATAACGGTTTGTTGATAGTTAGGGGACAATCGTTGCCATTCGAGGGTCAATAATTTCCCGGGTATGGAATGTTGTTGATTAAGTTGTTTATAACTGGAGTGAAAAAATTTAGAAATTCCTAGGTTTTTAACTTCCAGATTTCACATTATAGTTATATAAACATATATGAATAAAATATAAGAAAATAAATTTTTATCGATAATGTCAAAAATATTTCCCAAGAAAATTTATTCAACAGAAATAAACTGAAAAAAGTAGCCTGCATGTAATTTATTATTAACTTCCTAGTATGACTAACAAAAAACTATAACAACATTTTTTAATGTTTTTTGAAAAATTTTTATATATAAATTTATTACGTTAAAAATTCTTTATCTAATAACTTATTAGAAAAATAAAAAATAAGAAAGATAAACTAGCAGAAAGAGCATTTGCAATAAAATTATTTTAATGAAAAATCTTATGATTTATTTGTTCCAAAAAAATATTTTCAATATCTGATTTTGTAATATCTTTCTCATAATCATTGATATTCTTATTTGCATCAGAAACTATATTTTTACTGTTGCTTTCCGTATGATAATACGTGTTCTACAAGCTCTTCAGAAAAAAAAGAAATTAAGGTTTTTTGAAATATAAGTTCTCTCTTCTTCAAAAGAAGAAATCACACTTTACGCTTGAGTTTTACTCGAAATTTAGTTTCAATCAGTCTCTATATCTCAGAAAACATTAGCTACTTTTTTATCTACAAAAGAAATTGAATTCTACCTATAACTAAAATGTTAGCTATCACAAGTAAAACTGACTTCCATTAATGATTCAGTTTAGTAATTTTAAGAATATCATCATCTAATGTTTTACAATATTAAAAAAATTAAAAAAATAGAAAAAGCACATAATTTTAGTATTAAAATATTACTATGTGAAAGATCAAAAAATATCACATTTGTAAAAAGAGAATGTTAAATTACTAATCTCAAAATGATATTTAGCAAATCAGAATTTTTTAAAATAATATATGGACATATTTATTTACATTAAAAATTTGCCGGGACGAATTCACATTTAAGAAAAAATATAATTTCTTTTAGGATAAAGACTCGTGTAAATGTATAGTCTTGTAAGAAATTATATTTTTTCTTACCTGAGGGTAAGAAATATATCTCAGGCTTATATCTCGGGCTAAGGGCTTAAGGCGTTAAATATTTATTTACCTTTGAAATTCTTCTTTATGTAATTCTTCTTGCCTTTTTAAAGCTTGACAAACAGCAACATTTTCTTGTTCTCTGTACCTTTCTTCCATTAATTTTTGAAATTGTTCTCTCTCTTGTTGAAATCTTTCAGTATATACTCTTTCTAATGATGCTTTATCATTGCGTAAACGATGCATTTCATTATCTTTCTTCTCAATAATCTGTAGAATTTTCATAAATATAATATTTATTTAATTTTTAAAAAAATGTTTATCTAATTATACTTGTAATAACAATACATTAAATCAAAAAAAATTAGAAAATTACTATAAAATTTATTTTATTCTATATTACAAAATTCATATATATATATATATATATATATGCTATATAATAAATTCATTATTAAATTCATTTTATTCATTACTATTTGTTAAATTTTTATCCAATTTTATTGTATAATATTTAAAATTTATCTTTCAATAATTTTA
The DNA here is from genome assembly GCF_030686945.1 of Centruroides vittatus. NCBI lineage: Eukaryota > Metazoa > Arthropoda > Arachnida > Scorpiones > Buthidae > Centruroides > Centruroides vittatus. Next base: position 2,017,076 of record NW_027121909.1, on the reverse strand, counting down.
ACTTATTTTCCTACATCATAAATATGAAACAAAGAAAATAATAGTACACTACACTTGCTGAATTCATAAAATAAGATTAAGTTAATCATAAATTGGATTATGGCTAAAGAAAAGCTATGAATATCTAAAGTTATTTATAAGAGAATGATGATCAGTAATATGTATTATCCACAAAAAAATAAATGTAACTAATTTATTAAATGTTTATTATAGGATGGTGCATCAATTTCAATCTATCAATTTCAAATAACAGGGAAAAGACAGGGAGAAATGGTAAAAACTTTATTTGGTCATCAAAAGGAAAACCATATGTATGCATTTAATATCACATACATTATATAGTATATGAACATTAGTGCTTCTTGAAAATGATATCTGCTAAATAGCCTCTGCCTACATTGATATATTCTTGTAGGTGGTGCAGGTGTGGATACATAGCACCTGTTCCATGGAATCTCATGTATTTCCCAACAAATGGCAACAAATCCACCAGCAATCAACTCAAATCAACAGCACATCAAAAGTGTCTGTCAGCAAGCAAAATGTAGAAAAGAATAATACAGGTAAAAATCTTGTAGGTACCGCTTCAAAGCACCAAGCTTATAAGCTTCATGCTTTAAAGCGGTACCTACAAGATTTTTACCTGTATTATTTACATAAGAAAAACTCATAAGAAAAAATTTGACTGTCATCTAAATTGTCATAAGTTTTTACTTGTCACAATTTTTTTACATCTCAAATGTTTTTGTTTGGATATAATATACAGTGACTCCAGTTTACCAGGTTTTTGAAAATTTTATATTATAAACATTTGGGCCTTGGAACTATTACAAACAAAATATATTGGGTCACATGAGCAAACAGTTTGAGAAACACTGCTCATGTGCATTCTGATTATATATTCTGCCATCTGACATTAGTAGATATAATGCCATTCTTAATAAATTCAATAATAAATTAGTTGTAAAAATTCAAATTTTGTATTAAATTCAATAAAAGTCAATTATATACAGAATTATACTACAAAAGTGAAAGTTTGATAGCAAGATATTTTTATATTAAATTATAAATATGATATAATAATGGTTATTTTAATATTTTCTGGATTAGTAGTAAAATTTTTTTGTTGATAGTCTTATATATTTATCATGATTAATGCTATTAATTGGTTTTTTTGTCCTTAATATAGGTGAAGCCAACAGTGATTACAATAAGCAGATTATAATGTATACACTTCTCTTTAGGAATATTGAAAAAATATTTAAAAAGTCACTCTCTCCTCATTTACTTTAATATATATGTTAATCCCTTCTGTACAATACATGAAATTTTTTAATTATTTCCTTATTAAGCCATCCATAAAATCTGTTCTCATTGGAGTTATCTCTCTCCCTAAAGTTGCAAAAGCAAGAGACTCAATTTTTATTTGCATGTAAGAATTTATAAGAACAAAATTGTCCCTTCAATACTAAATGTCTGATATTGGATATATCTTACTTTCACTAATATTTTTTGATACATCCACAGAGATCTCAACCTGAGAAGAGAGCCATCAATAGTGCAGGATCTTATGTTATGGTTGGAGAGCAGAGTAGATAGGGGAGTAATACCCCATTCATTATGATTCCAACATGACATAATCACTCCAATTTTAAAATATTCATAAATTATCAATTTTATTTTAAAACAAGTTCTAATGTTTTCATATTATCATCTGAAACAAATACAAAATTAATAAAATGAAAATGTTAAATTTAATTATATTAATTGATTAAATATAAGATACAAAACACCCTCTTTATCATAAGATTTTTTTTTAAAATGTTGAACATTTATTAATAAATTATTTTATGATAATAGATTTTAAAGTAAATTTAAATTGATATTTCTCATTCAATAGAAATATCAATTTAAAACTTATAATTGACTGAATCTGCTATTTTGTTTATGTAACACACAGATTGCACTTGGGTTTTTCCAGTGCATCAAACTATGACAGGAAAAGATCACATCATTTATAGATGCAAGCAGCAGTTATTTTTGGACAAGTTTAGGGCAACCTTGAAACTCAGTTGTGCATAAGAACACTTTTTAGACAGACCCTTAGCCAGTTGCAAATAGGAAGCACCTGCTGTCTGTACATTTTGCATCATTGATATGAGCATACTGATTGGTTTAAGACTCAATATACTAGCAGCTCTACATAGACAAAGTGTTAACCAACATCTACACATTTTGTTGTCATGTTTACATTAGAGCCCTTATTTGAGAGTATAAAAGATTTAGTTTTGAGAAGGTTATCCATAGCTTCTGTGAAAAATCCATAGTGATTGGAATCTCTGCATCTATCAGTTCATCCCTAGTAACTGTTATTCATCAACTTTTTAAAATATTTTAAACTTTAAATTCCTTTCTGCCAGCCAATCAATCATACCATTAAAAAAATGGGTTTTTATAAACAATATCTTATCATTGCCTATTTCAATAAAATCACTTTAGATCATTTTTTTATTTTGGTAATTTATGTTTTATTTCCATTAAAATAATATTACCCAAATTATTTTAAAATAACAAATTGAAATTACATTTAAAACTCACTCACTTCATTTAGATTTTTAATTGTTTCTTCTTTAGAAATAAGCTTTCTATTCCATTCTTCTCTTAAATTATCTAACTCTAATTCATGTTCTAGCATCAAATTTTTAGCAATTTCATTACTTTCTTCCTTCAATTCTTTTTTAATCTATCAAAAAATTTAAGTAAATAATATTTAAATTTATTTGGTTAATAATTAAATCCAAAAATAAAGTAATTAAATAATTAAAATTAATTTAATAAAAAATAATATATATTATTATTTTTGTTCCATTTATTAATAAATATCTATAAAATTGTTATATGAAAATTAAAGTTATAAAAATATACATTATGAAATTATACAGAATAAACATTTTTAATTATCATAAATCATACTATCATCATGCAGTTTTAATATTGTAAATTTTATTGAGTACAGCAAAACCTGCTAATGTGACTAATTGCATAAGGTTGGTCACATTAGTAGGTTTCAGTGTATAAGAAAATTTTTTAAAATATAGTTTTAAGAAATTTAAATCTAAAATAAAAACAACATATTTTCCATAAATTAAAAACTAAAACACTTTTGAAAAAATGCCTTAACATATTCTATAGAAAAAGCATTTTAATGTATCTAGGATAAACATTGTCATTAATTTTTACAACTGTAAATAAATTACAATACAGTTATTCTAAATATTTATATTTACTTGATTATAAATGAAATAATTCATTTGTAAATATTATATATTATATTTACAAATGAATTGAAGTAAATTATTTAGAAGATAAATTTTAAAGATTCTTCAATTTAATTCAAGACTATCAAACTTAAAATTTGGCAATCATACAGCATGATGATAAGCTTCATTTTCATGATGTTGTCTTTGAGAATGGCTTTCTTCTTTCTAAATTTTTTCATATCATTGGAAATGTCTTATGGCAATGGATTTCAACTCCCTAACAATGATTATCCCACAATATATAACAAAAGAGAAGTAATTTCACCTCAAAACAGACGTAATGAAGAACAATGTTACAAAATGATAACCTTTTAACTAATCAAAAAAGAATTTATTATTTAGTACATAAACAAAAGAAAAATTTCAGTTTAGATACCGGTAAGTAAAGACATAAGAGAAATCAGTTTGTTACATAATTTTTATAGAACTGCATTAAATCCCTCTCCAATCAGCAACACCATAACCTGCAATATTTTTTTGTGAAGTCTGGAATGTAGAAAAATCACTGTTTATATCATGTCTATTTAGTTTTGTCTGATGTTGACATTAGCTATCATTATTTCAAACAGTACATTCAATAATAATGGCTAATTATTTAAAAACTGAAATTTGGCAGCTATTATGTAAGTAAGTACATAACACTTCTTTTTTCATAAAAATGAAATTTTTCTTTTGCTTATGTACTAAATAATAAACTTTGTTTTGATGAGTAAAGAAAAACAAATAATTTTATAACATCAGTCTCAATTACTCCCTTTGATAATTTCAACATCTTTTTAACATCTGACAATTTTGCAACTTGAACACTAACTATATAGTGTATTTACTTGGACACATGGCAAATTTCATCCCTAATTTTTATTCAGTTGATACCTGTATTAAGTGCTTGTACACGTTTCGGGCTGTTGACGCCCCTCTTCAGCCAACTTCAAATCACAGATCTTTGTAAACATAAAATTGTTTTAAACTTCTCTGTACATTAATCAATTTTTGTCATCTGATGGAGAATTATACATTAAGTATTACTTTTTTATCAATTTCGATGACAATTCCATAAGTCTTTTTTATATAATAATAATTTATAATACAACATACCTAATCGATCTTTTTACATCGAAGCCAGAGGTTCTATTGTACAAACAATCTGACAATTATAACTAATAAATAAATTAGTTTGCAAAACTATTAATGATGGAATCATTCTTTGTTTTGTTAATAATATACACATGTTCATCAATATAAATAAAAATGTACATGTTTGTTTGTTCCTAATAGCTAATCTCCGAAAGTTCTTCACCAATTGCTTTGAAATTTTGACACAACGTTGCATTCAAATACACACATGTTTTTATAAAATATAGATGTTGAAATTCCCCCCATGGGGGAGGGACAAAATTAAGGCTTACCGTGAAGAACTGGGCTTCTATTATACTATTTTAGATGCAGTTTTTTGTGTTTTTGATTGCATTTTAATAGTCTACATCAAAAGAATGTACACTAAGAAGGGATTTTTCGAAATTCCACCTCCCGCAGGAGAAGTGTTATACATTTATAATACACTCAAACCTGTTTTTGTGCGGTCTTTTTTTGTGCGTTTTTTACTTGTGCGAGTTGTTTTGTGCGATTTTTTGTGTGCGGTATATGAATTTCAATCAAATTGGTATACTGCACAAAAATAATTGCACAAAACACATTGCACATTTAAAAAATTGCACAAAAGAAGACTGCACAAAAACAGGTTTGAGTGTAGATACATTTTGAGCCACAGCAACATGTGGCGGGTACTGCTAGTCTTTAATATATTTTAAAGCAATGTATTAATATAATTCTACATTATTACGAAAATTACTTAAGTTGTAATAAGTTCTGTTTTAAATCTGATTTTTATTAATGAAAATTAGATATATCATGATACCATATCACCTCATCATTTTTTAAAATGAATACATTGAAAACTGATTAATTTTATTATGAATGGAATAATATCAATATCTAATGAGAGTGTATTTGGTATGATATTTTATAATGACAGTATTTTTCTATAAGAGGCTGTCCATAAATTACATCTGCATTTTCTTGAAATTTTTATTACCCCTCCCTCTTGTCCCAGTTTGTCCAAGTTTCTGTAACTCCCTCCCATCTTCAGACATCCAACAAAAGTCAAACCCCCTTAAAACCTTAATAAAATCCATAAACTGTATAAAATTTAATGAAATAAACAGACAACCACTAAAGTTCAACTCCTCTTGTCTAACTTTGTCATAACCCCCTGCCTCCCTACAAGTATGGATGCTGTTTATGGACAGCTTGTAAATTATTTAATTTCATCGGTATGTTTGATAATCAATATAATTAATAAATGAAATTTTGTATTTGGAATTTAGAAGTTGGTTCACAAATAATAAAATTCAAATTACTATTACAAAAATTAATTATTGTAAATCTGAAACTTTTCATTCTTAATCAATCATTTTTCTTTGAAAAACTATTATTACATCATTTTTAATAATGTACTGATTTTGCAGGAACATAATTTGTTATGGCAAAATTGATTAACATAATATCTAATGAGAGTATATTTGATATATTTTATAGGACAGCTCTTATAGAAAAATACAAAATATTTTTTCTTGATTTGAGTTTATTTTGATATAGCACACAAATTAAATAATCATCATAAATAATTTAAAATTTGTACTTACTTGAATTAATTGGCTTTCATTTTCTAACTTTGTATTATCTAATAAAGTTGAATAATATTGAACTTGATTATAATACATTTCAACTTGGGTCTGTGCATCTTCTAATTTCTGTGATTCTAATTCTAATTGTGATTGGTAATGCCTCATCATTGATTCATGCTCTTGCTTAACTCTTTCCAATGCCTCTTCAATTGCCTGATCCTATTTAAAAGTGAATTATAATTAATTTTTTGTATCTTGTTATTATTCAATATATATTACCCATTCATAAAACAAAGAATTATATATGCATTTTTGATGAATTATGCACTATACAAACATTATAAATTTTATTGAGAGTTCTGGTGTTATAGCTTCATTACCTTGCAAATCAATAACAGCTTTATCAATCTACAAAAATGTCAATGAAAACAAACTGGACTGTTCATCATGATAAATGGGTCTAAGTAATTGACGCAACAAGGGGGAGAAATAGATATTAAGATTGAGTGGAATGTTGTGAAAAACAAGAGAGAGAAAGTACAGTGAACCTTCGTTATAGCACTGCTCACTATACTGTGCACTCGGTTATAGCGCAAGTGATGTTCACGACAGAATAAGCTCAAACACGTTTATACAGGTCCGTGCGGCGTTAGTGAGTAGCGCATTTTATTGTTACTGCGTATTGAGTAATTGTGTATGTATTGAGTTCCTGCATGTATTTTGAATAGTGTTTAATTATTGTATGCATGATGAGTAAAAGAAAAGCTTACAGTGTGAAAGAAAAGCTTGACATTATTGCTAAAGTAAAGAGGTGAACTGTGTTACACCGCACCGCTCGGTATAATGCGGTTTACCTTATAACGTGGGTGTTGTTTCCCGCCTGACATGTGCGTTATATCGGGGGGTCTACTGTAATTAGTGGAAACTGTAGTCTTTATTGGAGTAGCAATATAACAGAGAATAAATGGTATAGGTTTTGGTAAAAAGTGCCACAATGAATGACCGCATAATATAAACAATATAAATTATAGACAAATCAAGATAAAGTTGTTAAAAAAAAAAGAGGTTCAATACTTTTTTGGATATATGCACCACAAGTAGAATGACCCATAAAAGAAAAAAAATATATATTTAAAAAGAAACTAAAGTTAGTAATAGATTCAGTTAAAAAATTTTAATACATTTAATTAACACATTGGTATAAAAAAGTGAGGATATTAAGAGGTATTGGGCCCTAATGTTCATGAATCAAGAAGCAAGGAAGGAACAGACTCTTAAGATTTTTGCCTAAAAATTCACTATACATTAGTAACACAAATAGACTAGATGTAATTGGAAGTGGAAAGTTGGATAATAATATGCTTTACAATAATGATTAGAGAAAAGATTAGAAATGTCAAAGTGACACCGTTAGTGAATCTGAGGCCATATTCTGGTCAACATCTCTTGTCTCTGAGAGACAGTGTCTATGTCATAACCCAGTCGCTGATTGGCTAATCATTTGTTTACGTCTCAAGAGATCATCACGTCTCTCCATACACAATTCTGGACAACATTTTCTCTTGAAGATTCTCTCATCTCCCAAAGAAGAGCAGATAGTTGTCTTTCAACCAGTCTTTCCTCTATTGCCTTGATTTCATTATATCCAACATGGATGACTGGATGCTACTCATACTGTACAATCATATTAGAGAACAGAAGTTCTCTATCTCAGAAAAAAATATTTTGAGAGAGATAATGCTTCTGATTTTTTTTCAGTGCCTACTCAAAAACACCACTGATTTCATCTTTTTTAATCAATTACTGAACTATTGAATATTACGTTAATCATATCTGTCTCTCTCAAAGTATTTTTCGAAATATTACCATCTAATTTTTCCATAACTAAGTATGTACACTTTTCTAACTTAAGTTATTAAAATTTTTATTTGTTAAGAGACAATTTGACACTACAATCTGTAAAAACGTTATAAAACAAGAAACATATTTGTCAAAATTACATGCTTTATTTGAACTCGTGATCTACTTTTCCTTATCATGTGATCCATAATTTTGTACTCTGATTTTCGAAAATTTTACAATTTCATTGGTTAAAATTCTAATACCATATTGCATGCACAGATAACCTAAATGTGTATAATCAAGCTAATAGAATTGTGATGTCAACAATAAAGATGAGATTGTTATGAATGACCAGAATTGCCGCTGTCTCTGATAGACGAATCTCATCTCTCATTTTAATGTCATTTGTCTCTGAAAAAAAAAAGACAAGAGATAAGGACTAGAGTATGGCCCCTGGACAGTGACTATAGATAGTACTTCTCTTCAGAATTAAAATAAATGACTACTTCCAAGAAAAGAACAAAACTAAAAATAAAAAATTCTAGTACAGAATACCTGTTCTATATAAACAAATTAGTAAGAAATTACCTGAAATACGACAGGAGAATAATGAAGAGTGAGACACTTTTAAAAATGTCTTGGTGAACTGAGCATTATAAATCTGAACAAAACAAAAAACATGTAAAAAAAACAAGATGGTAGAAAGAGCAAACAAAAAGGACAGTATGAGAAAAGAATAAGTATAGAGAAACTATATAAAAACACATTTGGAAAATGATAAAGAATATAACAGATTCAAATATTCAGCAACAAATAAATGAAGTAAACAAAGTCATAGCTTGCCAAGCTCTAGAAAAAAATATAAACATAATGTAATATTTTTCTATAAAAAAAAAATAAAAAGGTCAGAGAGAGGAATCATGTTACATTATAGATACAAATGGCAATATATTAACAGAGGAGAAAAATTAAATTAAAATGGGATGGGCAAAAACTTATTAAATAAACAATCCAATGGCAAAATGTAAAATTTTAATGTCCCAACTTACAACACTCAAACAGTCACAACAAACGTCTATTTCAGGAGTATAAGAAATTACTAATGTTAAAATTATTCAAACAATAAGCAAAATGAATCAGGAAAATCATCAAATATTTGAGAACTTACTGTTATGTTGAAAATAGTTAAAGATATTGAAAATAAAATGGTTAAATTGCACTTTTAATCTTATAATAAAAACAAAATTTTTCCTCTCAAACTGGAATAATGAAATAATTGTGCCAATTTTTAAAAAATAATAGAAAATTATGCAACAATTACAGTGGTGTCAGTTTAACATATTATTGCTTGAAAATATTTAAAATAACAATAAGGGGAAAAAAGACAACATACTAAAGCTAAGTTTCAAGACAAACAGCATGGGTTTAGACCAGTGCTGGCAACAAAACCAGTTTTTGATAAAACTGATTAAATAGTTTTCAGTATGATGCAGTTTTAACAAAAACAAAAATCCAGTTATGAACAGAAAATGAAACTGGTATAATTTTTATTGCATTCATTATGTTTACTTGCCTTTTTCGACTTTTAGTTGGCAGTAAGTATACTTAGATTTAAGATTATTCCAAATAACTGATGTATTACCAAAAAACTTCAGTGTAACATTACAATTTGTATAAGATATTGATTTATCATCCTTGACTTTTTAAAAAAAATAATAAATAAAGAAACATGCATTACTCATGTTCAAATTTTAAAATTAAAATCAATCAATGTAAAAACAAACACAAATTAATTTTAAAACAATAGTTTTCAAATTCTATTTGTTAAATACTTAGATTCCAGTATTTACTAACATCGAGGAAACACAAACTGCTTTTTGGCAGGAATAATAGTGACACAGGCATATTTGCAGAATCTTGACCTAATATTTACTGTAATACTTTATTAATATTAATAAAATACAATAATAAAACCATTAATTCAATACTGAATTCAAAGTGGTTTCAAGACTGGTTTGGCATCTGATATTTAACACGTTGACTGCCATCTACGAGATGACTCGTAGTTACCGTTTCTGCCTAGGACGCCACCTACGAGTTATATCGTAGTTTGTTTCCTTGCCATATTTGTGCAGCTACGATGTAATTCGTAGTATATCAGTGTAAATATGAATAGATAGCTTCAGGGGCAAGAACAAAAAATCAAGTTTGGCTTACATGAACAGAACATTTATTAATAAATGAACAGAAAATATAATCATAAAAAGTTTATTCAAAATCGAAAGCAAAACAATATTTTTATTGTTTGTGATAATTTATAAAACAGAAATATAAATTTAAACGAACAGAAAATATTATAAAATGTTTTTTCAAAATCAAAAGCAAAACGATATTTTTATTGTTTGTGATAATTTTTAAAACAATCTTCTACGCAAAGGGCTGGCTTCTCAAGACAGATTGGACAGAAATAACGCGTTTCTCGGCGTTTTTTAGCTTTGGTACAAATTCGACATGGCTTTGTCAGATGTTGTTTTTTCTGAGTAGATGGGATACTCTGTAAATAGTGGAGCTTCTGCAATTTAATTTTTTTTGAAACTGGTTGAATCTCTTCTCCAATCAACGCTTTGACGAATGCTTCTCTAAACTTTATAAGTTTTATTTTAGAAGAAGTTGCTTTTTGAAAGAGTTTGTGCGCATTATGTATATATATTTCTATAATATGTAATGCAACCTTTTTGGGCCATCTAATAGTCTTTCTTAGAGCTGTGTAGTACGATAGCATTTGATCTGATCGTCAATGCCAGACATTCCATGATTATAATCTCGAATTATATTCGGTTTCGTCGAACATTTTCCATTGCGATTGAACACCTCTACCATTTCAACAATGTGCATGTTTGAAATGGTAAAAACTTCTCGTTTGTCTTTCCATTTACATACAGTAACAGGACCATTTCGCTGCCAAATAAACTCCCCCATCCTCACCAAAAATTTTGTCAGATTCTGAATCACTTAGATTAGTGTAGTAATCAAGTTGTTTTTTAGTCAGTGGTCTTTTCTTATCCATTTTGGGATATTTATAATTTGATTATAAAAATAAATAAAAAATAACACTCTCAAAAAAGACGTAAATGTGATGTGCTCGCCTCTATATCCGATTTATTACTAATGAATTTAGACGCACATCTCCGATTGGCTGTAGCGAAAGTGACAGGACGAATCATGTCTGTGCACGAATTAACTCGTAGTTTGGCTTTAGCGAAGAGCTTTCTGTTACATAAGCCAACTACGAGATAATTCGTAATACCTTTATTTTAAGAAAAACACATTCTATATGCTATTTGATTATTACTATATACTCTGATTAGAGTTTTTAATAATATAATATAATTAAATTAAGTTGGCGTTTTACAACAGAATCCTAAAAAGTCACGTGGCAGTCAACGTGTTAAAAACCAGTTTTTTGAAAACTGGTTTCAAGAATTTCCTGTTCTTGCCAGCACTAGTTTAAACCAGTTGTCTTCAAACTTTTAACATCTGTTGTCTCTAGTGCCTAACTGTTATTTTTGTGGAATTCTTAGTAGAAAGTTTAAAGAAATAAAGAATCTGTAAAAAAGATTTCAACACTGTTTCCAGATGAATACTTTTCAAACTTTTCCTTGTCAAGACTCCTTAAATCTAACAAATTTATTAATATATATTAAATATATTAATAATTTTATTAATATATTTTATATTCATATACAATACAAATTAATTAACATTCATAGTTTTAACAAAACTGTTTATAACTAGCCTATGTATACTCATTTACACATTTATTCTTTTTGCTTGTTAATGAGACCAAACATTCTTTAAAACTTTTAATTGCAAACATTTTTGGCTTATTTGAGCCAACCTCAGACAAAAAGCGATTAAAAACTTTTACAATATGAAAGAGAACATATATAAATACACAGTGAAAATGCAAATAGAACAAATATTTAAATAAAATGAACAGACTGATGTAAATTTTACAAACAAATTGCAATAGAACAATTTATCATCTCCAAACTCTAAACACAAATATAAATATCCATACACTGCCTTCAGTTTATTAGCCAAATGAGTAAGGTCAAACATATCTAACACTGGCTTCCAACAATCATTCAGCTGTTAAAAATAACGAGAATATATTTTTATTATAAAAACCTATGGACTCTTGAAAGTTGCCTGCAAAATACTAAGGTTTCACGAACACTGTTTAAATAGTACTGGTTTAGGCCAAACAAATTTACAACTAATCTTATCTTTGTCTTAAGAATCACATCACAGAACTATTGGGAATTCAATGTGAATCTACACATGATATTCATAAGTTTTGAAAAGCATCTTTAATCAAGTTCAGAAAAATAAGCTATGAGAAAATATGCATAAAATAGAACAACAGAAAATTTAATCTATTTAGTTAAAAATATGTATTAAAATGTCAAAATTTTGTCAGCAATAAATATGGAATGACAAGATAGCATTCTTTCAACCTTTTGTTTATCATTAGAATGGATTTAGTACCTGAAAACAGTTGTGGAAGAAGATAAAATAGCCAATAATACGATCTTTGCTGATAATATTGTAATTTGAAAAAGAAAGAAAAATGAGTTAGAAAAAAAACTTTACAAATGTGGTATAGGATGATCAAAATTTTGATTTAAATTTAAATAAAACAAAAAACAAAATGTATGTGACTTTCCAGAAATAAAGAATAAAATCAATTCTTGATTTGAAATATTTCAGGTATTTCCATTTTCACAGTTTTTGTTTTGTTTTCATATCAGGATTATCAAATTTAGATGGTATGGAGACACTTATGTATTATGATCTGATTCTTCTAATAATTAATCAATACTAAATTAATTTTAAATCTTGATTTTAATCATATAAAAAATGGTTTAAGATAAAAAAAAATAAACTTTTACCTTTTCACTTGTAATTTGTTTTTGAATTTTTTCTAATGAGCTGTTCAACTGCATTGTAATATTAGCAGTTTCTTCAATAAAGATTTCTTTTCCTTGTATTATTTGATCTCTTAATTGAAGAATATCCAATTTTAATTGATTACTAATTTCCCACGCTATACTTTGTAATGAAGTCATTGTATCTTGAACTCTCTCCAAGTGAGATTTATTCATATCTAAATCTCTCTGAAAAATAACAATCCAAATAATTAAATCTCAAAGTATTTATTGTGGTTAACATACATATATTTTACATAAATTAAATTAAATATTTAAAAAATTTCTATAAATTTTTAAAAATAAAGTTACATGGCTAAAATTATTAATAGAAGAGAGGTTCCATCTTGTTTTTGTTATTTTAAGAAAAATTTTAAATTACATAAAATATAGATAACATAAAAGCTAATAAATCTAAAAAAAATTAAATACAGAATATAATTTCATAATTGCACAGAAACTGGTGATGAATAAAGAGAAAAAAATGTTTGAATATTGTGATTATATTATTAGAATTTTTATTTAGTAAATGTATAAACATGTTCAGTACATGAACAAATGAGAGTATGAAATCAAATTTCACTTAGTACATTTATTGTTTGAAAACACATTCTCATAATTGCATTGTCTTGAAAATATTATTTTTATGATCAATTTTCAATTTATCATAACAGGACTAGTTTCTTTACTCTAATATAATTTATAGATCCATAATTAAGACAAATACAGTATCATAATTAAATTAGATTTCACTAATAATTAATTATTATTGTTCAGTTTTCAGTCATTTAATAAGTTAAGTAATTTTAATGTGATCATCTCGAAAAAGTTTGAAGTGAAATTCAATTCTAAATTATTAAAAATAAAAGTATTATATTATTATATCTATTATGCCATTTAAATACTCCTCAAATCATTTTTTTCCCATAATATTCTTTCAAACACAATAATTCTTTCATATTCACATAATTCAATAGATTTTCTGAAGAAGAAAAACTGAGCTGATGAACAAGAAACTATAAAAAGGAAAATAAAAAACAATTTCTGGATATGAGATTATTATATCAACACTACAAATTAACCTTTATATATTTGCCCATGTTGCTGGATCACTTACTGTCGACTATAAAATTTATAGCTAAAACTAAATCATATCTATTTTATTTACTAAAGTATTTATTTTATTAACAAAATTATTTAATTTACTATTAAAATCTATTTATTAAGCATAGTGAAGTGAAGCTCTCTTAGGCAATGACTGACATTTGTATGACAATAAACTCCTCTAAAACCACTTAACCATTTTAAATCATATTTTGCATGCAAATAGAATCCACCTCAGTCAGTCATGATAAAAATAGCATTTTAAAATTCAACCTGTGACCAGAGATACGCAAAGTCAAAGTTCACAATGTTAAGTGTATGGATGAGCAGAGCAAGACATCTGGCCCACGTGGGCAAATCTAGACATTTATGCACACTTTTATATGTGTAATTTTAACTTCAATCATTTTATAACTTTATATTTTCATTAAATGAATGTATAAATCTTTGAATTCATACAAAAAATATATTCAAAATGTTGGCATATTTATTCAGCCATAATCTCATAGTTATTTTTAAGTAGATAAATTTTCAAAATATTTTATTTTAGTTAAGCTTTTTTCATCTAATCCACATTGATTAGTATATCAAAAACTACAGACAATTAAAAATCAAAATATGTTTCAATGAAAATTATTATTAATAAGTACTATACAGAATATTTCCAAAACTATTTCTAGAATCCATATATTAAAAATATACACTAAAAAAATATGATGCTGAATCTAATAATCATCATTCCAATAATTTTCCAGAGGTTAAATAATAGCTAATGCTTTAACTATGAAAGATAAAACTTTTAACTTAAACACTGTAGAGTTGAAATTACAAAGATCAATTATGAAAAACAAAGATAAAAAAAAATGCTTATTTTAAATTTTCAAATGAGCATTGTCAAACCATCTATTTTTTCTTTCAACTACCATTTTTTGTAACAAGCATATCAACACATTTGTTGAGAATATGAGTAAGCTAGATGTTTGTCCAGAGAGGTATTTGTCAGATGTATGGTGCTATAGCACCCCTTTCATATCAAAGCAGTTTTGTTACTTTAAAGTAAAAATAAATATAACAACACACATTAAATATTCCAATGAGGTAACTAAAATAATTCAATAAAGTAATTAAGTAATATTTTTAGAAAAAAGGGGGACACATGCTTTGGTTCCCAAACCTGTCTTCAGCAGCACCCTCATTCTCAAAATTCTGGATACACCACTGCAATAAGCATAATATATTAATTTCCTATCTGTATGGAAGTACATTAAACTTATGTCCCATGTTGCTTTGCAGAATTCACAATTTATTTTTATAATAATATAAAAAAAGACTAATTATTCTAAATTAAAGTTGAAGGGAAGTTAATTCCAACAAGCAATTATTTATTGTGACATTGACACAATGCTGGGCTGCAATTATTAATCATATTATTTTATTTTATTTAAAATATATGCTCTTCACCTCAAATTAGTAGTGGCTTGCCTCAGTATATCATACTTTTCCTTTAACAATAGAATCATGCTGGTCATCTATCTAACACCTTTCAGGAGAAAACTTTTGAACAGAAATAACATGATTTCCAGTTTGTATTGGAAGTTCATATATAGTTAATTGGGGTCTCCTGCTCCTAAGGTTTCCATATCTGATCTTGTCTTTCATCTATCTAACTGTTCTCAAGATTAAAGAAAGACAGACAGGTGGACAACAGTGGAAATTTATAGGTCTACAATTCATTCAAATTGAAGCCCAAAGAGACTTTGAAACTACATTAGTATTTATTATCACAAAGTAAAAATAAATAGGCATGAGTGTATTTATGCATAACCATTTGCAAAGAATGTCTCTAATGTAAATTAGTTTTCTATCTTTTAGAAGCAATAATTAGATTGAGAGATAAAAATAATCATTACTGAATTTGCTATCATTAACCTAGTTATATTTATATTTGTTTATTTACATATATTCCAACTGCTGAATTTACAAACTTATTTAGAGATTATCAAACCAAAAGAGTTTTTGGACCTCTCTATACAAAGGTGTGTGTATAACAATAAATATATATTTTCAAATTTATTGTATTTAATTAATTTGATTATAATAAAAAATAAAACATTTGAAACAAAAAAAATGTTTTAATTATTAGAGTATATGTAATATTTTATTTGTCTTAATTATGGAATCTGGCCAGTCAAAAATAATTTTTATATTTTAGTCTTAATTTCCTTGTTTTTAATGCATTAAAAAAATTACGTATTTTTTGATGATTAAATATTGTATTATAATAGAAATATATTAAGAAAAAACTAAAATTTCAATAAAAACATTTTATGAAAATCTGTTACTAAAACTGTTTTTTTTTTTTTTGTACATTTTTAATATTAAATTTATTTTGAAAATAAATATATCAAAATTTTTTATATAATTATATCTAATGATTCAGAAATTTTTAAAATACATTATACCACTAAATTCAAAGAAATGCAATATTGTTTAGACTTTACAATAAAATAATAAGATTTTCTTGTAAATCACATTAAAAATTTTAATTGCAGATAAACCGAAGAAACTATAATCTGATTATCTTATATTATTAATAAAATTTATTAATAAATAAATAAAATAAAATAAATAAATAATTAAAATTTTTAATAATAAAAATTTAAATAATTATTTTTAAAATGTTTAATATTACAATATAAAATCAAAATTAATATAAACAAAAATAATTTCATGTCACAAAGTTTCTCAATTACAAGGTAAAAACAAAAAACACTTTTATTCAAAACATAAAAAACAATAAAAACACAGTCACTTAAAATGCTATCAACTCATAACTGTAAATTTCACTGTAAAAATAAACATTTCAAGAAACTTAAAAACAAAAAATAAACTTCAATATTTCAAATAAAAACATTTTAAATAATTTCATAACATTTTCACTTTAAAAAAAGTTTTGTCAATACACAATTATCTTACATTAAATTTGATCAAAATAAAATCTAACTATTTATTAATATGTTATTAATTCATTTTGATTTTTCTACATCTAAATTGTCATTAAAGAAACAGTATATACTCATATAAATTCTACAATTAAAACAAATATTATTTCAACTGTTATAGCTTACTCTTAGAAAAAATAAAAAACATAATGCATTAATAAAACATTTATACAGAAATAAAAATCATAATCAAATGTAAAATTAACAAAACAAATTTAATAAAAATTTTCTTCTATAAAAGTTTTTTTAATTAAACATTTTCAAATAGTCTACTGCATTTCAAAATTAAATATAAATTGATTTTAACAATTTTAAAATTAACATAAAAACTTTAATATACTCAATATTAATACAATGTTTTAGAACAATATTTAAAATTTTACTAAGGTTTGAAATTACAGTATATAATTTACTTAAAAATAATAATTTATGTATATGAACAAATTTGAAACATTTTATGTATGTATAGAAACAATTCTAATAATCATAACTTAAAATTCGTTAACCATTAAATAAATTTATTTGTTAATAAGCATAATAGTTATATTAAATATAGTTTCACAATACAATTTTTATCAAATTTAATGGTATTTATTTATATATCATTTATATAAGAATTCAATGAGTTATAACAGTAGAAATAAAATAATTACAGTACAATTTAGTATGCATCTTTTTCAGGCCAAACAAAAGAAAATATCAAAATAGAAATAGGTTACGAAGTAATTAATTTATTGTTATTACATGTTTATCATAATAATTTTGTAAATTATTTAATGCTATCTAAAAGAGGTTATTAATGACAACGGTTACCTACTGTAAATACTTGACCACATTTTAATTTTTTGCTGTATGAGATATTTTTTCATATAATAAAAACAAAATTAAAATATGATAAATTATTTAAATAAGTTACTTATATCCCTCTAAATAACAGATAATAAGCAAAAATATTTATAAGTGCAAAATTAAAAATCAAACTGAGATAACAGAAAAGTTTTATTTGTTGTTACAATTAGTTAGTTGAATTATTTTCATTTCCATTACATTATTTTTAGAAGATTGATTTATCTCATATCCTATCTGAACTTTCTACCTAAATCAAGATGACTGAGAACTGAATTTCACAAATTTCTAAATATGTAGTTTTAACTGATATGTTTTTAATTAATCTTTACAAGTTTAATAATTAAAAATAGTCATGATTATTAGTATTTTAAAAAAGTACATAATTTATAAGAATGAATAGCTATTTTATAAGCTGAAAATAATATATAACAAATCCATTACTAAGTTCTTTTCTCTTAATGAATAATATATTCATTTATGTTAATTTTCATTACTTTTATTTAGTTTCATTTATTATTTTCAGAAAAAAAATAAATTTATTTATTTAATAAAACATTTATTTATTATATAAAAATAATATGATATATTATCATATTATTTTATTAAATAAATAAAATATTTAACAATTGGTTAATTATAAATTTAGTACTGGCAACAACTTACTTAAAGTTTGATTATTTTAATAAACTGTGGAGCAAGACTTATTTTAGTCAATTCAGTATGTTATATCAATCAACCAAGATGGGTTCTTCACCAATATAATATTACAGTAAATGGTGATATACATCGTCATATGAATACAATGAATGATTGTATAAAGTCATTCATTGTATGAAGTGTATGTAAAAATTATTTATATCTTGAATAAAGCTATATATAGTCTATTGTAAAAAAGTAATGATAAAAATTAGCATGAAACAAGGAAAGAACAATTTCCCTACCATTATAGAATATTACTGTATATTATTAAATGACTAATTATTTTAAACAATTTTTCTGTCGTAACTGAATTTTAAAGAATGCACTCCAATAAAAAAGACATCCTTTTATAAAATGACATGCTTTAAAAATGCATATTCTATTTGGAATTATATGTCAGTGTGAATGATTTTTCTCCAAAATGAACATGGTAAAAGGTGAAACTTAGAATAGTTTATGTATAAACATCTTCACAACCATACATTGCTGGTTCATAGTCCCATTCCAATATAAATAAGTAAGTATGATGCAAACACAGAAACAAATACACAAATCTTATTAAGAAGCATTTTTTAGTCAATCATAATGGTATATAATTTATGTTTATTTCATATCTTTTGTTTTTTTGTTAGTTTTATCTTATTGTTTTATTTATTCACATATGCATTACAGAAGGGGTAATTAATACAAATATATATAATAGAATCTGCTTATTCTAATCATTTTGAAACTTACTAAAGTGAGTAATTGATTAATGAACATAATCCATTCAAAAGACAATATTCACTACCTGTATTGTTTGTTGACCAATTATCGATTTATCATAGATTTTTATGGGAATTTGACTAATTTATTCTGGAGACCCCAAAAAAAGTAAATAAAAAAATTATATAATTTCTTATTACATTTATTTATATGTAATAACAAATTAAAAGCAATCTCTCCATTTTTTCATGTATCATCTTTGTTTTTCAGATGTGATTTTCATTACTCTTTATCTGCTTGAGTCTTTTTGATTATATTTTTCTTAGCTAAGATTGTGCCTACTGCAGACCTGTTAAAGCCATACTGCCTGGCAACATCAGACATCTTCCCACTCTCTAACTTGGCTATTATCTCTTGCTTAGTTTCTATAGTGAACATAGTTCTTGACACCACTCTTTTTAGGCCCCATAATATTATCAGTTTTTTAAGTAAAATGCACTTACAAAAATTCAGAGAACAGAAATCAATTAATGCAACAAAGGTTATGTATACAACTGTGAAAGTCTCATTCCTTAAATCATTCATAAATGCCAGTAAAATATAGTTTTACAAATCTTACATGCATTGTCGCTTCTTCTTGTGGTTGTTCTGTCAGGTATTCGTTATCCAAACATGTGTTTGTTGTCCGAACATAAAAATCTTTTGTAAAAGTGTTCATTATCAGTTTGTTTAGTCCAAACTGTTCATTAACTGATCACTCACTGTATATTGATGGCAACAACCAACCTATAAGAGGGGTGTCATTATTAATAGGGATGATGTTAAATAAAACTATAATTAGTGGAAATGCAAATTTTATTGATTCTATTTTTTTAAACATTTTTTTTATATGTTTAACTTTTATTATTATTAGGTTGCAAATGTCGTGCTCAGCTGATACTGGTGCCAAGTGCTATGCCAGACTAAAGTCAAGGCATAGTTTCCCAAACAAGTGTAACATGAAGTTTCTGTGTTATTGATATATGTGTCAACATCTAGAAACATCCTAACAATGTGACGTGTTCAATATTGTGGTTATTTGTAGTGCCATGTATATGTTTTTATTAAGTTTTAATGTTTCTAGACTTTTGTGTAGTATATGTGGCATAACACCAGTAGAAAAGAGGACAATAGATACAGTACAATAAATACCTTATCCATCCTCCATATCTGTATTATTTCTTGAGTAAGTGAAGTGTACTTGTTAAATCACTCACACTGAAAAAAATCATGTTATAAGTGTTTGGAACAGGTGTGTCTATTATATAAATGATTTTATTGCATTTGTCAATGATAGTGATGGCAAGTCCATTGGGTGAACTGTTTTATCTGTGATTATGGCTCTGTCATAATATATTTTGTATGTATCATTTTCTAAAATGGACTGTGAAGTATATTTATAGTATGATACTTATTATTATTATAGCAGCATTAATAGTAAATTGGGTCATGGCTAATTTTCATAACATTAAACAACTGATAACAATATCTGTTGTTATATAACAAGCTTAAACTATAAGCTTTTATTTTTAATTTTTTGTAATTATGGGGTGAATTTATGAAATATATATTTAATCCATTTAAGAATTAATTATAAATATAAAAAATTTAATAAATTAAGAATTTAACCAAATTAGAAATTGATTATTTCTAAGGCTTTTCTCATAGTTCCTTTTGCTTTCTCTTTATGATTAGTTTGTTTAATGTTTTATGAATGTAACCATTGTTTAACAAAAAAAACTTCTATTTCTTTTATTCATTTGCCTTTGAGTCCATTTGCAACATTGACTTGACAGTTTGAATAAGATAACTTATCAAATAGTTGAATAAATGAAATTGGTAGGCATTTATATAATGCTGGAATTACAATTATAAAAATAATTTGAAAGATAAAAAAAATACTTTGAAAGATAAACAAATTAAAATTGTGTAGCTATTATAACAAAAAATTTTTCTCATCATTAATCTATAGTTTTCCAATTTTTATATAACTATTATTGATGTCGCGTCTCTAAAATCATGCTGCTGTCAACAGCTGCACACCTTAGAGGTATGAAGGAGTACATGTCAGGAGTTGCAATTTGGCAGAGTATTTGGTGCCCAAATCATGTACACATAAAATAAATCAGACTTGTAGGTAGTCGGGGGACTGAAAACCAGGTCAAAAGAAATACAAAATGCTGAGACTGTTTCTACAAACAGGTGTGAGTGCAAGATTTGTGATGCATTGCTCATGCTCCCAAAAATGGCTTTGCTGTTTTACTTGTTTTTTTTTTGTTTTTATTGTTGTTTATTATGTGTTTAATGTAAATTTTTAATGTAAATCAAACATATAATCAATCTTATCATATAATTTGAACTACATCTGATCTTTTTTGAGTTATTTAGTATAAAATTATTTAGTATAATATTTAGTATTAGATAGCTATTATTAAATACCACCAAAATAATTAGCTAAAATATTTGATCAATCATATAAAAATAAATTATAATATTTATTGAACCTATATATATTATTAGGGGCTTCTCTGACTACTACAGTCAGTCAGAGCTTCTAGTGTTTCATATCACTTTACAATGCTACCTACAGATTTTTGTAATTTATAAACTATTATTTACAGTAATTTACTCTATGTATTACATAATTTTTTTAAAAAAATAGTAAAACCAAAAAAATATTGTACAGTGGAACCTTGTACTTTCAATGATTCTTCTGGACTTTCAAGCTTTTGGATGCTTTTGTACATTTTGTATTCTTTAGTTCAAAATTTCCTGAATGGATCTTTTTGAACAACAATTGGCATGTTTAAAATTTAGGAGCAGAATCCTGTACACATAACAAATTAGTATTTTTTACTGTTTGTACAACATTATATCTTTCCAAACATAATATATCTGATTATGCTGTTTATCTGAAGACATTTCAATTTGATTTTATACACACAAAATTTGAAGTAAAAAGTGTTTCTAAACAAAGAATGCAATTTCACATTAGCAATAATGTGTTAAATTTCACAACTGTTATAATTAAATCAATATCTATTTTAAGTAGTGACAGTTGTTAAAACTGCACATAAACTTTCCATTCTACTCAATATAACCTTTACTTATTAATCTTGGTCACTGAGAAATATGTGGAAGCAATGAAGTCTAAGAAAAAGATTATAATATCAGTGATTATGGTGAAAAAGAAAGTTATTGTGAAGCATGAAAACAATACAAGTATGATGTCTCTGGTTGCTATGTTTAAGATGCTAAAGTTGACAGTGTGAAACCAGTTTATGCAATTTTTGTACTATATAGTATTTACATATTTTATTTGTTGTTTTCTTGGTTTAATTTATTATTGGGGCATTTAATTGTGTTATTTTTACCTTAAATTATGTGTATTTGCTGTTATAAGTTTATCAAAATGGTTATTATTTCAGTTATTGGTTATTTGGGTCTGGGAATGGATTGATTCCCTTTCCATTATTTGTAATGGAAAAAAATTCATTTGGACTTTGAATGGGTCTCCTGAAATGAATTAAATTTGAAGTACAAGGCACCATTGTAATTTAAAATGATTCAAGCAAAGTAAGAGAAACAAACTTTTCAAAAATAAGCAGATAGTGCCTAAAATGCTTCATTTATATATCATTTAGTTTTTGTAGGCATCAAGCATTAAACTTTACACTTCATAGAAAATAAAAATGTCCAATTTCTTTGAGATTTCAAATTTTTCTGGTGACATACCCTTCCAACCAAAAAATTTACTGTTTTGATACATAGTTTTTCCATTTAAGCATTTCATCTAAGTGTATGAATGAGTGAGTGAGTGAATCAGTGAGGCCAATGTAGCTTTCAATAGAATTTTTGCAATTCACATTTCCTTCTGCAAGGCCAAGAGAGCAAATACAAATATTCATGCATTCACTGAATATATATACAAAACACAAAAAACTTTTCATGGTTTCCAATAATAACAATTTTGTTTGTTCAAAAAAAAACAAATAATAATAATAATGAATCTAAAAAATAATAATATAATTTTATATATAATTTTATGACAATGAAATTAACTACTTATAGAAACAAATAACAAATAATTTTTTATTGATATGATAAGAGATGTTATATTTCTATATAATAACCATTAGAGAATTTGAATAAAAAATATATATATGATTAAATAATTTTGATTTTTCTTTCACTTTATCAAGATTTTTTTAATTCACAAATGTTAATATCAATCAATAAATATGATCATTTTAAAATATATTATATAAAATAAAGAATTTAAAATTAAGTATTTCTCTAAATCACAACATATTGCATTCATTAAATGGTCAAAACTAATATATAATTCAACATATATTTCATACATAAAATAAAAATAAATAATCTAACAATAATCATTATTTTCTTAACCATATTTAATCTTTTAATTTATTAAATGAAACTAAAATATTTTCATATTCATGCTAATACAAAACTTAACACGTAGCACAAACATTGGTTTTTTAGTAAATAATACACAAATAAACAAATTTCATAACATGCAGTAACAATTTAGAAATAGTTGCTGTTTTAACTAAATTACATTTATACAAATATAAATATTTTTATAACTGTTATTTAAATAAAATTTTTTAATTTAAAAGCTCTATAAATATATAATAAAATAATGTCAAATGACATTATATTTTATTTTAAATTTAACAGTATGTGGTCCTGTAAAAATCCTATAAAATTTTTTTTAAAGACAATGTATATTTTTAAGCTGTTTATAAAATTCAATCTAAACTTCCAACAGTGAAAATAACTGCTAAGGAAACTGTATGATATAAACAATTTCATATATTTCATTTTTATGCAATATTTTTTACTATGAATCAAACATGTAATTTTTCTTTTAATAATCATAAGTTTTTAGAATAATAAATTCAAAAATAAAAATAATTACTGATTTCTCAGAGTTATAAGACTCTAGCAATGTTTTTTCAAAATGCTGCAATTACCAAATTTTATTGTTATAATATTCATTAGAAGAAAAATATTTGTCAACTGTATAAACAATGAACATAATGCTATTAGTTACTAACAAAATAAAAAAATTTGACTAATACTTTTCAAACATTCAGAAGGGAAATGATAGAAATTCAAACAGAAAAACAGTAATCCCAAAAAATAGTAGAAATATGATTTTGTTTTATATCATTTTCAATAATATTTTAATAAAAATAATTTACTGAAAATAGTTTGGCAATAAGAACAGCTGCATAATAAATTTATCTTGAGATGCAATCCTTAACCAACTATTATGACTTTTATGATAATGTCTGACTAAAAAAAAAAGTCATTCCTTATCCCTTCTGCTGTTGCAATCAAAATGCAGATTAGATTTTTCCAAAATAGGCAAAACTGAAGCAGATACTACAATATAAATAAGCTGATGCTACACAAGAACTTCACTTTCACAAATGTGTTTAACAGATAGCAATTTGCATCAAATTGTAATTTTAATGATAGCATTTTAAATATCATAATAAATGTATGTAACAGTCATAATTCCTTATTTCGGTGTTTGTTTCATATGAATTAGTAAGATAAGAATAAAAAAATAAAAATTTAAAAATAAAGAATCTTATCTTTTCCCACATACAGTATTATTAACATATGCAATTATATCATATTTCTTACACAGTTTTCAAACTGTAACTAATAAAATGAAGTGAATTTGTTTTCTATTTCATAATAATTTGTTTTGTATTAGTTACATTTATCACTAGATCAGAAATCTTTCTTCTGATAAAAAAGAGCTCATATTTACTCTGTCCCATAATAGTTGCCATTTTTGCAAATGTTTCTTATGATTTTTGACAGTTTCTATTCAACTTATTTTTTTGGATTAATGTTTTTGCTTCAAACCAATCCAAAAACATCATTTGTGTTTCATTTATTTGTCAAAGCAAACTTACAGACAATCACAGAAAAAAAATTTTTAAAGTGTACTCGCTATCATTGCAAAATTACTTGAAAAGTTACAACAGGTGAAAATTTAGGGCCAAACAATGAAAAATCAGAAATGAGTAACAATACACATACTTATAATGCTGTTTTGCAATTTCTACTGTAGCACTCTAAAAATGAAAAACCAAAACACAAAACTATACTTGCTTCATCAAAAAAAATTATTAAAATGAATTTAAATTCAAAACCATTAAAAATTTCCCAATTAAGGAAACAAGCAATACATCCAAATAATAGTGATGTTAAATGGAAATAATGCCTACAAAACTGTACATATGAACAAAGAAACACTAAGAACTGAGAATAGACTTCCAGTTAATATCAAATGTAACTCCTAAGCTGTATTACAAGTCCAAATTCTTATTAATATTAATTAAAATATTTAGTTATTTCATTAATTTAATCTTTATTTATATTAAATATTAAATTTTGTGTTTCCATTAAAAATTTTCTTATTTCTGATAATTTTTTTTTAATAAAAGCGACAACTATTTTGGGATAAAATTCAAATGTTAAATGTGACAAATATTTTAGGATAGAGGGAATACAATTTGTATGAATCATCTTCATTCATAATTTTCAAGTGTTTTTCTTTTACTACAGCAGAGTCAGAATGTTTAACAAGTTTTGAAGCTGTGTATTTCTTTGAAAATCATTTAAATTGACAAGGTCTTCTGTCAAGACTTTTTTCAAGATAATTCAAACTAGCTTTGTTATCAATCAGTGGACCTTATCCACCAAAAAAAAAAAGAAGAGAGGAACTCACATTCTCCTACATCTATTTCTCTTGCTATGCTAAAAATCTTTGAGATTTGTTTATACTGTAAAACTTTACTTTTCCATCTCTCTAAGACTCATACTTATTCAACATTGTGGACCTGGTCACCATTCTACTATAACTAACCTAACCTAATTGACACACTTTCTATCATAATCAACAATTAAAAAAAAAATTCAGTTTTCGTTGCTTACATTGACATTGGTCAGACTTTTGATTCTGTCCTCCTTTCTTTCATGGTTCTCAACCTGTGGGTCATGACCCCTTTGGGGGTCAAACGACCCTTTCACAGGGGTCACCTAAGACCATCGGTAAAGACATACTTTTGATGGTCTTAGGAACCGAGATACTGCTCATCTATCCATTTCCAGGCAAGTCTGCCCACATACCCAGCATGATGACAACATTGCACCAACCCCATTACATACACCCCATACAAATACAGGTCCAATACAAACCAGTCACACATGTGTAGAGAGCAGCTACTGTGTTGAAAGCAGTACTGGAGGTAAAATGACATGTCATGAATTATAATTATTGAGTAAATGTAAAATCATCAACTACTGCAAAAAAAAATATCTGTACACCATGGGAACTTAATATGAATGCTGATCAGTCTTTTTATATTCAGCTGTGTTGGATGTGCCAAACAATGCTCTGCTATTTCACACTGAAATGAGATGGTTGTTAATAGGAAAAGTTTTAAAATGTGTTTTTGAGCTTCGTGATGAACTCAAAACATTTTTTAATCAGAAAGCAAGACCACAGTTTGAAGCACTTTTCAGTGATAAAAATGAACTGCAAAAAATAGCTTACTTGGTTGACATCTTTGCCATCTTGAATGAGTTAAATTTATTACTGCAAGGAGGAAATGCAACATACCTCAATTTGTCTGAAAAGATCTGATCATTCCAAATAAAACTTCAGCTTTGGCAAAAAAAACTGGATGAAAATAAAATTTACATGCTGCCTACTTTAACTGCCTTCTTTGAGGAATATGACATTGAACCAGACAAAAGGATTACAATGATATTTTCTGTGAAAGAACACTTGCACATGCTTGCAGACGAAATGTCATCTTTCCAAATCTACCTGACACCCAGAAGCCCATTCACAGTCAAAGTTAATGATGTTCCTGAGACAGCACAAGAGAAGTTATTGAACTTATTAACAGCAATGCAGCTAGAACTGATTTTTCTACAATGTGTTACAAAATTCTGGATCAAGTGTTTGCAATCATATCCTGTTCTGTATGAGACTGTGTTGCTTCTTCTTCTTTCATTTCCAACAACATATCTTTGTGAAACAAGGTTTTCCAGCTTGTTAGTTATGAAGTCTAAATACAGAAGTAGACTTGTTGTGGAAGATGATCTTCATTATGCTCTTGCAAAGACTGCCCAAGAATTTCTGATCTGGTGAGAAAGAAGCAATCTCAACTTTCGCACTGATGTTGGTTTTTTATGCATACTCTCGCAAAATGGAGCAATGTAGTTTACTGTTGTTATATTTAGACTGTTACCCATACTACACCATGCTTCAAGACAAAATTTCATTTATTTGTAATTAGAAATAATATTTCACAATAAATAATTAAATTTGTTTTTGTAATTAATCACTATGCTTTACTTATGTTCAATTTTTAACATTGAAAATACATCCTACATATCAGATATTTACATTACGAATCATAACAGTAGCAAAATTACAGGTATGAAGTTGAACAAAAATAATTTTATGGTTGGGGTCACCACAACATGAGGAACTGTATTAAAGGGTCTCAGCATTAGGAAGGTTGAGAACCACTATTCTATATTATACAATTACTTTGATATACTCTCATTTTTCATTCTTGGTTGAACAATTATTTCATTACATGCACATGTAAAGTTAAGTGATTAAGAGTTTCTGGACTTTTCAATTATCTGCAACATACCACAAGGTTCCATATTAAGTAGTCTTCTTTTCTCAGCTTACATACACAATATCCTCAGGTCAAATTTTATCCTCTAACTTCTTATGCCAATGATATAAAAATTTTAAGTCATGATCTAACCACTCTTCAAACCAATCTTAATCTCGAATCTTTGAACAATCTTTGACAACAAACTTTCCTTTAAATGTCATATTGAAAAAATTGTTAAATCTCTTGCAATATGATATGGCAGCCCTTGGCATTGTTGTAGGGCAATCTCTTCTAAAACTGTCCTACATTCTCTCTCTTTTTTTTTTTCCTGCCAATTTTCAGTCTCATTGACTACTTTCTCCCAATATTGGTCACAGGTCTCCAAATACTTAGTAAGTTTTGTCATCTACCTTATACCACCCATCCTAATGAAGCCAGGTCAAGATTAGGTTTTTCCTCATTTCATGAATGTGTAATTTACTTTAATCATCTTTCCATAAATACTTTAATGGAAATGTTTGGTCTTCCTGACTATTTGTGAGTACCTGCTCATCATACATGTTGTACAGTACATCATCTATTTTTGCTCCCCTTTTACACTCTATATCAGCATTTTTATTTTTATCACATACTAACTAATGTATAGTGTTGAACACGAATAAATATTAATATCTTTCAGTTTAGAAGACAAACTAAAAATTATTAACATAATGAGATTAGAGCTAGACAACAAATTTCCAAATTAAAATCCACATTATAAACTTACACATTTAGAATAAACTTCAGATTTATTCTAAGTTCTTAATAGTCATTGTAAAATTTGATAGTTATGAAAATATCAAGTATCATCAGATCTAATGATGATGATGATAACCTTATTCAAAGACTGAATTAAAATCCTGTTTCCAATAAGTTTCAAAAAAATAAGTGATTGTTTTAGTCTTTACAAATATATATATATAAAACAGATACTAGGGATGGATGGAATAGGAGTTTTTGACTAAATACCAAATAAGTTTACTGTTACCAAATTCTGTATACTTGGCCAAGTATCAGCTGATTTATTTGAAATTGCCTGAAACAGAAGGTTTAGACAACTTAGAATAAGAGGGAGAGCAGTGTCTTCTATTCAATAATAAAGATGATCATAATTTTTTTAAATAAAAATGTATATAATATAATGAGAAGTAAAAAATTGAATCTTGCTATTGAGGTCCATTGTTTTTGACAGCCCCATAAAGCAGCGTATTTAGTGAATATACACTATGTTCAGTAAAGCTGGAAGTATTTATGACAAACAACAAAATCACTTACCTCCAATGAATGCAGAAGCATTAATGTTTCTTCATTACAATTTATAATACTTGAATTGTGATTATTAATAAATAATTTTGAGCAAATATTATTTATGAAAACTATTTGTTTCAGAAAAAAATGAATATCAATATTTTTAAATATTTGTAATTTTAAATGTTATTCTCATTCTATTTTGTGTTTTATCTATTTTTTTTCTGTTCTTTCCTTTTCTCTATCTCTCTCCTAACCAAACTAAAGTGATATTATTTGACTGAATAGTTCAGCTTTAAGCAAGTATTCAGTCTGAATATCAAAGACATGTTTATATCAAATACATACTTTTTGACCAAATACTGAATAATGCCAAAATATCTAGTCCAATATTAATAAATATCAACTTAAAACTTAAGAGGCTTTGCTTCAACTTACTATAAAAATAACTAATGGTTTACTTTATTGGAATCAGCAAATATCACACAAATTAACTGAAAAATAAAATAATAAACAAAAAAACCTTCCTATATATTTTCAGACAATCAAGCCCATCTTCAGGGAATGCTGTTGTTATAAATTCAGAAGAATAAATTCTTACAACACAAATTTTTTAACTTCTAAGACATTTTTCTAACATCCATTCTCATATAAATAATGCTCTTGATGAGAAGATAATTTTGGCAGTTCAATCACTAGTACTCTCTAGTGGAAATTGTTTTTGAACACTGATTTTAAATTACAAAAATTTTTGCAGTAAGTTACACAACTTACTGCTTAAATCTATTAATATAGAGCTATACAAATTAATCATAAATATGAAAATACAGGATAGGCATACTTTTCTTTACAGTTCTTCACTAATAGGATAATTTTCATTCATGTTTACTTTTTTTCAAATTTGCCATACTTTTAAGAAATTTTGGATTTATCTATTTATTGTTTTTACTTTTACATCTTTTATTAGGCCTATCACCATTGCACACTTAATAAGTTTTAATATAAATACAATTTTAGACTTTTAGATGCACTGGATGTGTTTCACTTTGAAATAATATTTGCTTTAAAGCAGTGATCTAGAACCTAAACCACTATATTAGTGAGGTATGCCTGTAAAAATATAGTAAAATTAACATTAATCTCATCCCAAACTCACTTAATCCCAACTTTATAGAAATTCCTACATTAAATTCTTTATTTGTGTACTTCTTGTAAATATGTTTTCACTCTTAAAAGCTATTTCAAACTTACTTTATTTTTTACTAAATTTATATGGTGTTTACTGACTCCAATAAAATAGATCATTAGTTTTTTTCAAATATTAATTTCTTCTATACTATTCTTCTAACTATACTTCAATTAACTTTAAAGATTCTGAATGGTGTCTCATGCTTGGAGAGCATTATTTGAAGTTTTATAATTTGTTTATCATCATTTTGCTATATTTATGTTCTTACTCATGATATTTGTACACATTGTTGTATTCATTTAATTATTTTATTTTGTATTTAATATTTTTCTTTTTGATTATTTACTTCTATTTTCTGTTTTATCTAATATATTTATGCTCTTGCACATGTGGTTTACTATGTAAATTTGTAATTTTCAAATGTTTTTAATTTCAAATGTGCTTCCTGTTCTATATATTATATTCCATTCTAGAACCTGAAAATGGGCATTATACATAGTTGAAAATGTTTGTTCCATTAATAAATGTTTTATTTTTACTGGCAAGAAAAACATTTTATATAAAATAATCATAAAACAATATAGGAATGATATTAATAAATATTCAATTTTCAACAGAATTGGAAGATTCAGCATCTAAAATTTTCAACTATAGTTTCTACTATTGTGAAAAAATTATATATTGAAATCATTATACAAAATTGCAGTCCAAATTAAAAATTACAAGAAATTTGTAGAGAAATATTGTTTGATCTCTTCTT
Organism: Centruroides vittatus; assembly: GCF_030686945.1. Classification (NCBI taxonomy): domain Eukaryota; kingdom Metazoa; phylum Arthropoda; class Arachnida; order Scorpiones; family Buthidae; genus Centruroides; species Centruroides vittatus. The sequence continues at coordinate 1,985,912 of NW_027121909.1, read as the reverse complement.
AGTCAAAATATTTACTAAATATTCACAGTTTTTGCAATGTATAATCTAAATCAGTTACTTCTCAAACTTTGTGTTTGTTTTTTTTTATACCACTCCTTGCAGACTAGTACTTTTGTGAAATTAAAAATAATTATAAAATGAAGAGAATGTAGTTCAAATGCATTTTGTTTTTCAATTTTAATTTTTAGGCTGAATTAGCAAGTAAATAAATTACAAAATTTGGTTCTAATCATTTTAAAAAAATGCATTGCAGTTTTCAAGTAATCTCTCAGGCATATTTCAATCACCAATCCATCCTCTGTAGTGTTTAAATAATAAAGAAAAACGAAAGTAATAAAATAACATATTTTTAAAATACTTTTCAAGATATTTCTAAATAGTTTTATTGATGCAATATAAAAAATTATCAACTTTTAAGTGGGATCTCATCACAGCCAAGTAATAAACTGACCACAGTTTGAGTAGCACAGATTCCTGTCAAATTATTTACAATAATACTATTCATTTATATTCTTTTAAAATATATTTTATTGTTGTTATTTTTCACATTCTTCATTATATATTTATATCTATTTTTATGTTTTTTTACTATTTTATTAGTAGTTTATAAAAAAATTAACTTACATATGATAATTTATATTTTATTTATGATATGAACTTTAATTTTTGTAAATGTTTTCTTTTAATTTTATATAAAAGGTGTAAAATAACACACAGTAAATATGAAAATTACAGATTAAAATTTCAAATTTCTGCTTAAAAGAGTATGACAAATAGAATAAATAAAATCATTCACCTATTTTATTTAATATTCAAGATGGAAGAAAATGATAACTGTAATAATTTTAAACAGCATTATAATAATCAAGCAATTACGACACCATCTAAAACAATGAGTAATAAATCGAAATAGAATTTAAATGAAATCAAAATAGCTAAATTCTAGATAAATCAAAACAATCTATCAAAGAAAGAAAAAATAACATTAAAATTACATGGAATTTATTATATATTAATTGAAATATTAATTTAAAAATTTAATCTAGAACTTCTTGAATAAAATTCAAAAGCTATAAATTTCTTAAGGCAAGACTAGTGAAAACACTTAAGTCTTCCGCCCGACAAACCAACCTGTACTGATATTAGAGTGGAAGCTTTATCTTCTAACTGTCGCTGAAGTTCTGCAATGAGAACATGATGAGACTTCATTTTCTGACTTCCTCTTGTAGTTCCATTACTTTCAGTATAAGATGATGGCATTGATTCATCAATGAAGAAATCAGCTGAAAAGAATTCTTGGGAATTTGAAGTGCAACACTCTGGAGATATCATGGAATGTGATGCTGGTAAATGAAGATCTCCATCACTATATGTTCTTGTAAGTAACATCATTTTGCCATTCTGACCTTCAAGTGATTTATTTTCATTTTCTTCTTCTTGAAACCTAGCTTGCATAGAAGACTCTTCACCTGCATGCATACCCACCTTTATAAGATCACTAGGACTGTGGTCTTTTGGTAAATCTCCCACTTGTTCAAATTCTTCTGTATCGGAATCTCCTCCATGTTCTTCTTCAATTGGAGAAAATGTTTCTTTCTCTCGAGCTGTATCATTTGGCTGGGAAACTTTATCTTCTGCTTCATCGTCACGTTTCTTTTTTATTGGAGATTTCATTTGAAATTTTAAAACTTCATTATCAGTACATTCAAATGATTCACTTGATGGACTTGCTTCAGAAGCTAAACTAAGAATTTCTTTATCAATTTCTAAAAAGCAGTCTCCTGCAGCAAGTTCCTGAGCTTCTATTAATTGAGGTAGAGGCTCTAAAAATGTTGGACTTGTCACACTGCCAGTTTGTAAAACTCTTGATAAAGAAACATCACCACCAATTATAGATTGATTTGAATTCAAAAATATTGTTGGCATATCACTTTGAAGAGGAATTTTCAGATAATTAGCTAATTCAGGAAGTAGTTGCCTCAATTTTTCTATATCCTCCATTTCTATATTTGGCAAATTAGCATCAAAGACTGCTGGTGGTTGTACCTATAACAGAAAATTTTAAAATCATCAATAGAATGTTTTCATAAAGTAAATGATGTTTCATTAAATCAGTTTAACTAATAAACATTCTAATAAGCTCACATTTTAAATAAGTGAAGTAAATACTGACAGAAACCATTAATAGAATAAAACAACAAATTTCAAAAATAATGAAGTTTTTATTTCAAGTAGAATTCGTGTTTTTTATAATAAAAAATTTCCTTTTAATGATTATTAAGATAAAATACATCATTAAAAATAAATAAGTGCATGTAAGATTATAGTAAACAACTTACAGCAAAAGGTGGTGGTAAATCCTTCATTCCAGGAAATAAAGTCTGAAGAAAATGATTTGAAATTTGAGAATTAAATGTTTTTCTTGCTGCTATTTCCTTTTTATGCAATTCTAATGATTGTTGTGATAAATTTCCTGACCACTATGAAAAAAAAAGTATAAAATAAATTACAATAAAAGTTAGATGAATGAAAAAAATAATCTTATACTTTTAGACAAAATCATCAAGATAAAATTGTAAAATTATTCATTCAAAAAACTTTTTATTTTAACTTGACAATTTCAAAAAAAGACAATGATATCATATTAAGATTGTATACTTATATCAATTTTAACACCGAAAGATATTCAGTGTAAATAATGATAGTATTATATATACTAAATATAAAATTCTAGAAGTATCAAACTATAGCATAACAGTTCCCAAATAGAGCCACCAATTCTTATAGTGTCATGTAAACTCCTTTACATATATATTTTAAACTAGAATAATAATGTTTAACAATTTTTAAAACATTGGAAAAATAAAATAAGCCAACACAGCACTTGGATGATCTTCCACAGGAAGATACCTTCCAAGAAGACTTTCTATGGAAAAACTAGCCCCTATTTAGATATTACATCAGTGGCATAGCTACATATTTTGTGCCCTGGAACAAGTAGAATCGGTGTGCTCCCTTGTTTCTTGGAAGTGGTCTGGCAAAATTTATTTTAAACATCTAATTTAAAAACATATATCAAATTATTTCGACTTAAAACCTTACTTAACAATTTATTTGAGATTTGAAGCATTTCAACAATGACATATTCAATTTTTTAAATACAAATATAATAATAAAACAAAATATAATTCTTTAAGTACAAAATATCTAATAATATGTACGTACTACATATATAAATTGTAGTGGCAAAATGTACCCTCCCTGCAAAATTTAAGAAATTTTCAACAAAAAGCATAGGAGTTATTAAGCTTCAAACAAAGTGAAAAAATTTGTGCCACACACACTAACATCAATACATACAGAAATTACCCTGAATTTTTTTGCATTCCTCAACATTTCCAAGGTGTCCTAAGTTGAAAAATGCAAATCAGTCAATCACTTTTACCAAGATCAAGTTGACAAGCTATTGATTTTTCAATTGATATAGTAGCCAAAGAGCTAAGCTAATGTTATGACATGCTGCTTCTTAAATAAGTTTTGATTAATTTTAGTTTTGAAAAACTTCATTCTTCTGTCACCGTCGTCACTAGTAAAGTTAAAAAAATGAGGCATGCTGCTATAATGTCGAAGAAGCTATTTCAGGCTGCGGTGTGAATTAATAGTAGTTTTACAACTTGGCATATAGAAGTAATTTCTTTTACCTGAGTATAAAAACACATTTTAAATTGAAGCAGTTGAGGTTCAAAACTACACGAAATGCTAGAGGGATATACCAACTGTAACAATCCTGATCCTTCCAGAATATTTTTATCAGATGATGTGAAAAAAATATGCAGGTGAAAATTGTCAATTGGATTCAAATATGATAGTTAATTGATTAATTATTAAATCCAATTTTTTTTTTACAAATGTTTTTACAAGTTTTTATTTTGCCCTTTCTAACTTAGCACCCTGGTGATCCATGTGCCTGAAGCAGTTTGCTCCAACTGCTCCACAGTAGCTACGCCTCTGTATTACATACATAAACCTGGAAAACTCCACCTGTAGCCATTTTGTTGGTGAGGGACAAACCTGCAACCAACTACCAGTATTTCAACTAACTTATCTTGTAAAATAGATTTAAACATTAGAACATATGATATTATACTGCATAGATAATAGATGAGCATCATGTGGCAAGAATTTGCATGAAGGTGACTTGGATGTAATCATATACTAGTTGTTTTTTCACTTTTGTTTTCATGCACTTTTTACAATTCTTTTATGTAAATCCTTCCCCTTGACTCTTGACTACCACAAATGTTGAAAATAGGTTGCAATTAGCAGTATACAATATATTATATGTTCTAATGTTATCAAATGTCTAAATCTATTTTACAAAGAAACAAAAGCTCATCTACATCTAATAATCTAGCTTATTATTACATTTGCCAAAGATTGCATTTTAAGCTCAGTGCTGTCCTAAAAATGTTTCCACTTGTTAGCCTGTAAAAAGAATTTTCTGTTTAATATACTAAGTATGAGTATCATGTGTCAAATTAACGCTTGAACAAAGTGACATACTCAACATCTCATAGATGAAATATCAGAATTGATCTTTAACCTGTCCTGCATTGTTCCCGAAAATTTTCATGTTGACCTCATTGACCTGCATGGGTGATCCCGAATATTTTTGTGTTTGCATCAGAACATTTTTGATACTAGATGTCGCTAAGCATCACAATTTTTATATTAGAACAAACTTTTAAAATATAATTTTTTATATTTTTCAATATATTTATTTTGTTTGTGCAACATAAAAAAATAATTTTTAACGACACAGTAAACACGATTATTATTTTAAAAAATAAAAAATTTTGTTAGGCTTAACATCAACGAAAATTCAACATGGCGTCACAGGCAACAGAGAAAAATTTCAACATTGAATAGGTTAATATCTCAAACAGCCAGAAATATTTCTTTATTTTGAGATTTCAATTTTCCTGGTAATGAACTTGATGGCTTCCTTTGATTAAATCTTTTCCATCTTTTTGAAATCATACAAACATTCTAAAGTTCTAGTCAAACATTTTGTGTGTTAGTATTAAGTGAATCAACTATTCATTCAGTGAGACCATCATAACATTATATTAGATACTCATTATATATTATGTGAAACAAATAATAGCTTGGATTTTATATATTTAATGTGTCATAACATTTAGATATTTGATATTTAATAAGTTATCATTAATAACATGAAAAATATAATTTCTGACATACCTGTACAAATAATCTGGAAAAGTTTCTTCTTCTAACAACTTCAGCTACTGCAGTTAAATAAACTTTTGGAGCTAGATGAATTTGTTCAACTACTTCCAAATACTTTTTTAATCTTTTTAATATATCATGATACATCATCAATCTGTTTTCTACATCACATATAGTTTTCTCTACAAACATTATCCACCTAAAAACAAATTATTTAAATCCTTATTTTAAATATTTAAGATAAAATTCAATTGTCATTATTTTTAATTTATTATTATTCATTTGTCTGATTTACATCGTAGAAAAGCCAAACAACATTCTTTCATTAATATGAACATTTTGGAATTGATTACACATTAGAGCCACCACAATCTACAGGAAACAGGAGCCAGCATATGCTTGCCTTGCACTCCAAAGCCCCACTTTCTTTCTCCCCCAAGGCTACAAGCCATTTTTCTAGGTAAGCTACATGGGCATAAAGCAGCTGCAATCTACACAGCGTTTGCTCATGTAACAGTGCTGCATCATGAGAGATTAGCGACTAGTGTTGCCACCAGGCCGAATTTTAAATTCATGGTCTGGATGAATTATTTTGTCCAGTTTTCATGGAAATTGTGAAATTATGATGAAACAAAACAAATTTATAAAAATATTTTTGGGTATTTTGCAAATATTAGGTTTGTTCCAACACAAGTCCCTAGTTAGTTTAAAACTGGCATGCACATTGTTCAGTTCTTGACTGTAAAATGACATTGCACATGCCTCACTCTCTCTTGCTAGTGTGACTGCTCTGTCTGATAAATTCTGTCAACAGCAAGAATACGATTGTATCACTGCACTAGCAAAGGGATAACTATGCAGGCATGAAGAAAGGGAAAGGGCATTTGACGTCATCATGTGTGCTAGTTTGCTAGCATTTTGCTCTCTGTAGTTTGTAGCAGCTCTTATAAAACATATTTGAAGAAAAATGTGAAGTTTATAATAGGAAAATGTAAAATGAGAATTTGCCAATGATCTTTGTTGAATAATAAATAATAATTATTTATTATTAATAATATATATATTTTTTGAATATGAATATTATACATAAATTTTACTATATCATTTATAGAAGTGTTACAGCATGATCAATTTTAACACAGATATTAAATTACATTAAGATTACATAAATATTTAAACATATTTTAAAAATTTAGATCTTACAATACAACATACGCAGGGGTCACTCTGAAAAATTTTAAAATATCACCAACCATTTGCCAGTTCTAAACTTTTTTTATACTTCATATTATTTAATCACCACCAGTTTTACTTACTAATTAATGCAGGTGCTGGTAGCCTTATCAGTTTAGTATTTGAAAGCAAAAGTAATGTGTTAAGCTGTCACAAGGAGAGAACCAGATGTTCAGGTTGCCAATTTGAAAGAAAGCTAGTGAGCATATAGCTCTAAACACAAACAGCTCCTTGTCCAAATAATAGGACCCACTTCTCAAGCATTTCCTAAAAATGGGCCTCTGAAATTTAGTTTCTAGTTTATAAGTCTTTGAAAGTTTCAATTTCTGAGCAACAAGAGGATAAGATACTAGGCACTGGAGCCAGACAATGTAGATTTGAACATTTGGAATTTTAGTTTAGCTTTGATTTTGTGTGTATAAATTTACACATATTTTGTGTAAATTGACTTTTCCCTGGAATGGTTGCACTCATTAGACACATTATTATAATGTTGAATGCTGAATCTTCTGCAGGCTCTCCATATCTACTATGGTATGATAATAAAAAGAATAGTTGTGTTAACAGTTTGTTGTGTATTAAATATTCTTATTTCCAACACATCAAATTCATTTTTGTTTGTAACCAAATAAATAAATTTATATATAAAATTAATATAACTGCTTTAATTTTAAAATTATAATAAATAATCATAATTCATTCTTGTAATTCATATACAGTGGAATCCAGTTTATCTAGCTCAAACAGAACCAGGCCAAATCCGAAAAATTTGTTAATGACATCAATAACACAGTTTAGGAGTACATTTTATTTTATTTACTGCATATTATATATACTTTTACAACAATAAATATAAAGCAAAAGACATATCTACATATAGTATCAGTTTGTTGTCTTCTATCAGCAGATACAGTACATGTACAGTACAGTACATAAGTTTCCTGACCACTTGTGCAGGGTAGAACTTTTCTTTATGACTTTTTCAAGTTAGTTCTTTGATTTTTTTTTTGCATATATAGGTTTTCTGTATGTCTATCTTTCTTATTCCAGATAAACAGGGTTCCTACTGTATGTTACTTTAAGCAAATATAAGTTGATAAAAACAAAAAATCAATAAGTCAACAGTCAATAATAGAAACAGTAGAGACAACTTTAATAATTTAGCACATTTATGTTTTAATAATAAATTTAAATATCTTTACCTTAATCTAGAATGTAAATTTTCAGATAACTCCTTTTTTGCACGTGCACAACGTCGTCTTATATCTCTTAGATTTTGATGATTAATTAATAACATTTCAAGTTGTCTTTGATGACTTATACATAAATCTGGTAAAATTGATGGATCTCCAAGTTTTCCAGCTTGATTTTGATTATTATGAAAAGCCTATAAAATAATTTTTTTGTTGTTAGTTATATAAGTGGTAAAAATGTTTATTAAATGTGAAAAATTTACATTTATTTTACATTAATTTTTCCTAAATATTTTATTAATAAAATCATCATCATATATTTCACCAAAAACTAATTTAAAACTAAAACTGCTAGTTTAAGTTAAGCTTATATAGTAATTAAATAGTTAAACTAAACTAAAAATTCATGTAATAATAAAAAAAAAATTAATATCACTGTAAAGCAAATTTTTGTCAACTGAATAAAATGTGCAATGAAAAAGGGCAAGCCAATATTTCAAAAGCTGTTAAAATAGAAGGAATGCTCATGAAACAATTCCACTTCAAAACTTTTAACAGGATCTCCGACAATTTCCCTGAAATTTCCAGGTTTTCCAGGATGAAAAATTGCATTTTTTCCCTGACTGATTAAAACAACTTAAAAACAGTTCACAGTTTATTTGAAGTTATTACCAAATGAAACCCACAGTTCAATTCCCTTTATTATAAAGTATGACTAATTTTATTCATTTTGATTAATCAATTTATGTACTGTTTCTTCAAAATGTGCAGATTGTATATCACATACAGGTTTAACATAACAATTTTATTAAAATATGGAAATTCAAATTGATACTGTCAACCTTATAATGTAAATTCAATATATTTCCCAAATGATGCAATTCACAGTAAGTAAATACCACAAAATAAACAAAATAATCATACTATATTAATTATAGAATAAAATAACACCTTTTTTGCAGTTCTTGCAATTGTTCATTAATGCTCAAACTCTGCAAGCCTAGAATATATCATAAAAATAGCAACGAACAAAACCTTAAAATAAATTCCAGGATATTTTATACTTTAAAAACAAACGTTTTCAATCTGCTCAAGAGATCTTCTTCAGGTTTCTCCAAATTGGAACGCTGAGATGGAACATTTTTAAAAATTATTTGAAAAACATATAAATGAGAATTTTTTTAATGAATATCATATGCCTGGCAATCCTTATACCAAAGGGAGCAATCGAATTAAAACATTACTTGAAGTGATTTAAATTCGATTTATCAATTTAAATTATTTTAATAAAAAAATTTTTGGTGAGTGAATTCTTTAAAAATTCTCATTTATACATAATTTTTAAAAATGTTCCATCTCAGCATTCCAATTTAGAGAAACCCGAAGATCTCGAGAAGATCGAAAACATTTGTTTTTAAAGTATAAAATATCCTGGAATTTATTTTAAGGTTCAGTTCATTGCTATGTTCATTAATGTCCCCAATTTCCTTAATAGTTTCTGCAAAAATCATCATCTTTTTCTTTAGCTCTTTCACCATTTTTGCAGCCAGAAACTTCTTTTTCTTACCTTATTTCTTCCAGTTTAAAAGCTACAATAGCTTACTTGTATCTCTAGGCTGCATTTCAAGTTGCATGGATCAACTGTTTTGATATATCCAACTTCCCCAATCCACCAGCTGACATGACTACTTTATTTCCTTTCCTGTAAACTACAAGTGGTTCTTTTTGGTTTGCCGTTAATCATTCTTAGTTAATGGAAAATCTACATTCCGTATGAGCATTACTAGGGTTTTTCAAACAGGATCTCAGGATCCCAGCTGTTTTTTTAACCTGGGAAATTCTTCTCATTCCAGGAAATTTTTGCTTGTTATGATATCCCACAGATTGCCAATAATCAACATGTATTTTTTACTTGTCAAAACCTGTAATATCTTGAATAATTGTGCCAATGCTGTCTTAATTTTAACTATGTCCAGTAGCTTCAATAACTGCATTATGCCAGGTTGTGCAAATTGGGCAAGGATAGAAATGAGTACAAAGTCTGCAAGTATAAAGTTTTTTTTCATAAATCTGATTATTAGAGCCAAACAACTGCTGAATTATTGGGCTATAAGCTTGATACTGCTATTAAAGCAGCCAAGGTAGACAAATCGAGAATACTTGAGAGCAAAAGAAGTACTGCAACGCATCTTGAAAACAAACTAGAAATCTTCGACACTACGGGTGAAAAAACATGTAACATTTGTCTTCTCTTAAATGCATTAAAGATGATTCCACCCACATCCATTAAATTGGAAAGGGCATTTTCAGTAGCAGGACTTTTCATTATTAAAATAATAACCAGATTGAGTGATCAGAGTATTGACCATCTTTGGTTTTATAAAATCATATAAAAAATGAAAATTACCTTCTAACTTAGAAGTTTTATCTAAGTTCATTTTTTCTTTAAATTTTCAACTCAATTCAAAGGCATTTTTTTAAAGCAGTTTCCAACAAACTAATAAATTTTTTCTATTTGTGAAAATTTCTACATAATTCAAAGGTAATTTAAATATATATTTTACACACCATTATTATTATTATGATTTCGGAGGTTGCGGAATGTATTAAATTACTTTTAAAAATGAAAAATAATTATATCATTCAATTTCAAGATATTTTTTATATTTTAAAATTAATTAATTATATCCTGAATTTCCCGGTATCCCGGAAAACAGTTCACTTTTTTCCTGAAATCCTGGGACAAGCAAAAGACCGGAAAATTGGAAACCCTAAGCATTAACATGGGACACTATTAAAATCATCTTCACAAATGTCTCAAATTCTTTTATTTCATCAAATTGATGTAGTAGATTAAGCCAGAAAGAATCAAACTTGTTATGCTGTCTGGAGTAGTGTTTAATTCCTGGGAATAACAAAATGTCTTTGTATTGCTTAGCAATTTTATCAGCTGAAGAAACATTTATCCAGTTATTAGCCACAAGAGTTTCTAACATATGTAGCAGTTTTTGTGCTTTTATTCTATTCCATACTTAAGCTGAATTTAGGCACAACAGTCTCTTGGCCAATTTGTATTTCAGTGTCAACTTTTCCATCAGTTTGATGGTTACAACTCATAAGCAATTTGCACAGTCATTTCAAAATTCTAATATCTCTGTCAGTTACACCCTTCTTTCTAACTTTTCTAATTGCATCTTTTGTGGAATAACAAAGGTCTACTGTATGTACTATGTACTGTATGTACTACTTTACTCTGCATTGCTGAGATCCACATCAGTAATGGAACTCACAGAATGTTTTAATTTACTACCTGCAATTTACAATCACAGGATTGGAACAGACTTATATTAAAGAAAAAAGTGACAAGAGTCAAGAAATTAGTGACTAGGAAGTAAATTTTTTAAAATTCAAAGTGGATTTTAAAAAAATTCTTAAAAGTGAAAAACATAATATGAAATGTTTTAAAATTTGAATTCAAATGACTTCACATTCTTTTATTTGAAAATTTGTTTTATTTAGTCATATTTTTTTGTTTTAAATATCTATTAAAGAAAAATCAATAAATTTACAAATGTGTAAAAAATGCTCAAATATCTAGTTACACATTTTTAAATATATTCTCTTCTTAATATATGTACTGTTCTCAGGCAGTTTTTATTTGCCTAATGAATATTCATTGAGCAAATAAAAATGTTTGTATGAATTAGATATTTATATATTTAACAGTTCATGACAGTGCTTTGATATTTAAGCATATTTAAGCATTTTCCATTTATTTAGTTGGAGTTATATTAAAAATCAGTTTGTTTTGAAATTATCTTTACAGTAAATAAAATAACAAATAAGAAAGTTTATAAGATAAACTGAATATCTGAAATAATTTATGTAAAAAATTACCTGAGCTAAATCTCCTTGTTCAGTTTCATGACGTTTTGCTGAACACATTAATGTTTCCAAACCCATGAGACGTTCTCCTAAACCTTTAACTTCTTTCATTTGAGAGTTATCTACTGCCTCAAGAGCTTTCTGTATGTCCACATGCAAGTTGTCAAATGTATTCTTATCAATCTAAATTTAAAAATTTTAAAGTAAATTTCTAAAATTCATAAAACTCCAAATCTTTACATATGTATTTCATCATATATTTTAATACATTAGATCTATTATTCTCATTCTAATAAAAAAAATTTTTTTTTATTAACTCTCTAGAGTTAATCAAAATGGAATACTGATAAGCTGAAAACCTACAACATTTATTTTAAGCTATGTAATCAAAAGATTGATATATTTATTAACAACAATTTGAATTTAAGACAGTTATAAGAAATATTTTTTCCATCAAAAGATTCATATAAATATATCTTCTTATTTATACTATTTAATATAAAATATTTTCCTACCTAAGTATTACTCATTATTACTTTTATTCATGATAAAGTATAATGTTTATAAACAATTTTATATAAATGCTGAGATTGCTCTTGGCTACAAAATCAGAGTCAAATTGACTTGGTTAGTCCAAAAAGTCAACTCTTAAAAGTTTGAGTCAAGGTAATTTTTATAATGTTAAAAACAAATGTTTAAAAAAGAAAACACCTATTTTTACTCATCACCTTCAGACTCTTGCTTTGTTGATGCATATTATGCAAATTAAAAATTATTTTTCTTACCATGGCAATTGTTTTTTGGAAAATGAAGTATAAAGAAATATTAAATTCATAAAAAAATCAAAAAGATATATTGTAAAATTGATTTTTATTTTTCAATTTATACAATCTTTTTCATATTTTAAATAGTTTTGTTGTTGCTTTTTTTATATGAAAAAAGCAAAAGAATTAAAACCATCCAATAATTACATGTACAATTTTTCAGCCACTTTGTATCTCTTTCCTCCCTCTATCCCTGTTGTGTACAATAATGTTAAAAAAAAAAAATAGAATTTATTCTTTCATTTATTCCAGGAATAATTATGAGAGTTTTTCTCATTTACTTACAATAAAAATAAAACAAAGGAACTGCTTATATATTAAAAATAAGTTGCATCATATATTTTTGTGTTTCAAATTTAATTTTCTCAGTTGAGAAATCTCATCTCAATTTATTTTTGCTTCACAAAAATACAAATGTGTGTTAACTAAACTATTTGAAAATCTGCATTTTTTTCAAAACAGATTTTTAGACATTTCTTTAAGTACGGTTGAATATAAATGTCTAAAAAGCCTTAGACTAAAAATAAAAATTAACATTATGTTTAAGCAATTTAATGTTAAATAAACCTGAATATTGAATTATAAACTTCACAGATAGCTGTCTGATCTAAATTTCAATTATAAAATCTTCAAAACAAAGATTATGTAAATTATATTATAATCAACTGTTTTTATAAACCATTTTACACAATACTTTTAGAAAATCTGATTGACAGTCAGAAAACTGAGATATTAAAACACAAGGATGACTGTGTTTAAGGCAGAATAAGACCCCCATAAATTTTCATAAGTGATAGGTCTGGTCTCATTGGCTTCACCAGCTAGTTGGTCTAATACAGGCTTGTCTGAATCCATAATGGAAATATTAAGAGCAATCTGCCAAGGATAAATTGCCTCCTGGGAAGACTTTAATGTGAAACTGGTCTCTATTTAGATGTTAAACATATAAAGAAAATCCAGAACTCCTCATAGCCAGCCTATTAGTCAGGCACAAACCCAGAACCAAATATATATATATATATATGATAATATGATAATTAAAACAAAATATCAAATCTATTTTGACCTAAAAATTAAATTAACTTAATTTCCCTAAATTTACATAATTATGCACTTGGAAAAATCTAAAAAAATCATTTATCAGCATTAAAATCTTTACTTATATAATGAAATGTCTTGCATTTATGTAAATTTCAATGAACATATTCAACTATCTATACATCTTTTTTTATAAATATCTTCTTATATTAAAAATGTAATTCAACTTATAATTTATAATACATCAATGCAATATTAACCAAATAATACTTAATAATTCTTCACATTTTAAATTATATGTAAATTATTTCACTAATTTATAAAAACAATTTGTATTCATTTACTCAAACTAAAATATTGATTTTAAAAACTTTAAAGTATAAAGGATATTTAAAATTCTTTTTCTGATTAAAAAAACTTTTTGCAATTGATTAACTGTCTAAATGAAAAATTCAGAAAATATACAATACAGAGGGTAATCTGCTAATTGTGACTCACTTTTTTGCTTAGTTCCTTTCATGAAGCAGCGTCAATGAATTGTCTTTATCTGCTGGACGTGTTCTCCATCTTATTGGCTCACAGTGTCACAGACGATTCCACAATTTGAAGACCTTCTTGCAAGTTTCAACCAATACCGATGACTACTCCTGTTGAATTACTTTCCAATGACCATCTAATGTAGTAGACTTACAAAGAAATCACATTGCTTCAGAAAGCCAAATCCAAAGAAATCCTTAGAGCTGATGTCAGGTGCTTTGGTGGGTATGTCCTCTGCAGGAATGTAGTTTGGTCCACCACTGGCCTTCAATTTCTGGAGATAAGCAATTATATAGCTAGCTGTGTGACCAGATGCTTTGTCATGGTGAAGACTCACTTTGGCTTCTTCTCCAGGATGCAGATTTGGAATCTCACGTTTCAATTATGGTTTCAAAATGTTCTCCATATAGTAATTAGCATTAACTTTCACAGTTTTTGACACACTGATAAGAGTAAGTGTTCCCCAGCTCATCATTCCTCCAACAATCATAAATCCTTCAGGCCATCTTTCATGACATTTGACAAGCCATTCTTCTGGCACTTCCTGTCCAGGCTGCAAATACAGAATTTTTCGAGTTTTATTGCAGTAATCAAGGTATATACACACTTCATCTAGGGTGACCATGTACTCGCTTTTTCCTCCAGCCAGATGCCTCTCATAGAGCTTCTTTGCATTAGTCTTTCAGTTCTGCTTGTGCACAGATGTGAGGCATTTTCCTTGGTAGCTGCTTGCAGATCTTCATGTATAATGGTGTTAACTGTGAACTGAGATATACCCAGACGTTTTGCTATTGTCCTCTGGCTAAGTAGATTTTTTTTTCTAATCATTTTCTTAACTTTCCTTATCTTATCCTTACTCCAAGATTTGTGAGCTCTTGGAAATACTGGGTGTAACTCACTTATTGCTTTTTCATTTTGTTACCAAGAACTCCTGATAACTGTAGACTGGGAACTTCAATTCCATTCTTCTTGACAGCTTTTACAACAGTGCAGGATGGAAGACCTTCTTTGGAAAGAAGCTTAATGTACAGGTCAACTTCGCTCACAACAGCTGTCTGTCTCCCTTTTTAAACAATCAAACTCAAACATTCTCAGAATGCAAAGAAAAGTGAAATTTACCAGTCTTCAAAATTTATTTACATTTGACAAGTAGAATGAAAAATATCTGATCATGAATTTGAATCACAATTAGCAAATTACCCTCTGTATAGTCTATTTGAGATTGCATCTGTTCAATCAAACTCCCACGTGATCACATAAAAGAATGTTATATTCCCAAAGGTTAGAAAAACATTGCTTTATTATAATGATACAAATGATTGCAGTAAAAACAACTGAATTTCAATAGAAATAATTTCAAAATAATTTTAATATTTATATAATATTTAATTTAGTTTCATTTCAAAATTGACATATTCAGTATTAATCTGTAAACAAATTTATGATGATAAACAAAAAAATGGATCTATTTTTATGCAAGAATCAAGAAAATATGCAAAAATTTTGCATTGATTTCCAATATAAATCTCCTCCTTTTAACATTTCTTATAATAAATCACAAACTTACTAATAATGTTTAAGAACATCTTCACTTATTTAATAAGCTATTAATGCATTATTTATTGTTTAAGAATGTGTCATCTGCATCACACCTTTGAATTTTTCCATTTATTCATAATTTCATCTTTGACTAGAACATTTTACTCTCTATTATATTAACATTGTTTTATAAATTTGAGAGTAATTCACTGACTTTTATTAAAAATATTTTTAAAAATTTAAAAAAAAATGCTTTTTTATTCACATAAATGCACTAAAAGGTAAAAAATAAATTTTTTTTTTCAACTTTCACAGTATTTTTGGTATTATGTGATCAAAAATAAAAGTATGAGGGTTGATCATGGGAAAGCCATAAAAATTGTTAGAAAGTATAACTAAGAATATTTCTAAACATGATTGCCTCATGCTTT
Organism: Centruroides vittatus; assembly: GCF_030686945.1. Taxonomy (NCBI): domain Eukaryota; kingdom Metazoa; phylum Arthropoda; class Arachnida; order Scorpiones; family Buthidae; genus Centruroides; species Centruroides vittatus. Next base: position 1,969,982 of record NW_027121909.1, on the reverse strand, counting down.
TATTTTTGGTCACATAATACCAAGAATACTGTGAATGCTGAAAAAAATTTGTTTTTACTTTTTTAGTGCATTTATGTGAATAAAAAACATTTCTTTAAAATTTTTTAAATATATTTTTTATTTTCTACTTTTTTAGTTTTATATGTAATGCTGAATTACTAAAAGATTTTTTGGTTTAGCATTTAATTTAATTTACATTAAGCTTTATGAGATTTCATTGATTTTTTGCTAAAATTGTTTGCAAACTCTAAAAAAATATATACTGTAACCAGGAATATGTATGCAAAGTTTCAAATAGATCAGAAATTGAGAAGTGGGTGAAATTGAGTTACAAGATTTTATCTAGATAGACAAACTAAAAATCAGAGTAAGTTAATAAAAAGTGTACAAAATAAAAAACTGAACATGTAAAAATTGTTTTAAAAAACTGCAGTAGATATTCATCAATGGAAAGTGAAATTTAACTAGAAAATGAAATCAAGATAATTGATCTTGACTGTATTTAGTGTGATCTTGACAATCAACTAACAAAAAAACATTTAAATTTATCAAACTATGATAGGAATAATGCTTTACTTTATTACTTTTTATAAATAAATTTACTTTACTTTTGATTCAATATTTTTTAATTACACAAAAAAAATAAATATACCTTATTCAATCCATTTATACAATGATCAGTTATTTGTTCCAAACTGCTCTGGTTATCCTGCAAAAATATTTAAACATTTTATAAGTACATATTTTAATCTCTTAATAATAATAGAATTATAAAAAAGAAAATTATCTGCTAAATTCACACACATATATATATAGTTATTTTCTCTATGTAAGTAAAATAATAATAAACTATTGAAAAATATGATTAAAATCTATAAATATTTATCTTTATCATATTTCATTTAAATGTCTTATGTTTTAAAATGTTGTTTCATGTACTATAATATACAATTTTCATCAAAAATGACAACTTTAAATAATTTTGAATGAGCAAAAATAAAATTTAAGCATGATGTAAACATGTAAGAATAGAGGCCAAAGTCTTAACTATTTTCCATAACACCAAATGTTTGGTATCCAATAGTAATGGAAGGCTTACATTGCATATTCAAAGTCATACAACATGTAAATTTATTAGTTGTTAGTATCTTATGCACAGTACATGCAGTTCAATGTTCAAATATGCAATGTAAGCTTTTCTGTTGATATTAGATACTGAACCTTATAAATTTTAGCTCTTTCACAATCTGCAGCATTTCAAATGATTCAAGTTATTTCCAAAAACTAAGAATCAACTACAAAGCAGAAAAATGTAGAAACTCCTGTATGAGTACTGATCAAAGTTAAACACTGATGACTGAGACAAAGAAAAACAGATCATCCAAAAATACTGCAGTCACAATCAATGAACTTATGTTGATATGTTGAATGTTATGAAGTAATGTTCATATAATTTTGTATGATTAGAAACTTAAGAAACGTATTTGTTCTGGATGGGTTCTTTGGCTTTTGATGCCTGAACAGAAGCACATTCAGATGAAAGTTTGTCAAAAGCTGCAACGTTTGGCAACCAATCTACATGATGCAATTTTACAGTTGTCACTAGTGCAAACAGATCACTACCATCTCCCATTCTAAAAAAAAGAAAACTTACTGTGTCAGCTTATAAAGCAATAATCATCAACATCTTTGGTTGTTAGGGAACAATGTACCAATATGTTGTGACATCACATTAAATCATTAGATAGTATTATCCAACAGTGTTGAATAACATCCATAGAAAACTTCCCAACTTCTGCACTAATGTACATTTTCAATTCATGTTGCTAAAATAGTTAGAGTTTTTGTCAAAAACATCACATTTCTCCCATATTCATCACACAGCCCAGATTTAACACAATGACTTTCTCCTATTTCAGCACTAAAGATGAAGTTACAGGAATGCATTCCTCATCCATAATAGCAGTGGTCAAACCATCAGAATTAATTCTGATGAACATCTCAAAGGATAGGTTACTATGTATCTTCAAGGACAGGCAGAAGCAATAGCAGTTCTATTGATTACGCCAATTTATTTGTGGTTTTTTAAAAATTTTTTCTGCCCTGTGAACACTAAGAGAAGCCAGTTCATTTATGGAAAAACTGAAAAAGACCACAGTTCATTTACTCCAGAATGATTATCATTTGAAGTAGTCCTGATCAAAATTTCCTCACATGAGGGGGAATTCTGATCAAAATTTTTGGGCATGCTGAAAGTTATAATATTATCAGGTCAGTCCATAAGTTCATGCGTATTTTTATCTACAAAAAAAAGCAGCAAAAAATTTTAATTAAATTTTATTTCAATCTATAATGTATTCACCATTATTTTGTACAATTTTTTGCCATCTTTATGGTGGCTTTTTAATCCCATCTTCGTAAAATGATTTCGGTTTTGAATCAAAATATTCAGAAATAGCCTTTTTTACATTGTTCTCATCCTCAAAAGTTTTCCCTTTTAAAAAATTCTGCAAACTGCGAAAAAGATGATAATCACTGGGAGCAATATCTGTCGAATATGGTGGATGAGGTAAAATTTCCCAGTTGTAGCTTTCGAGTTTCTGTACAGTTATTTTTGCAGCGTGTGGTCTGGCATTGTTATGCTGCGAGAGAACCTGCTTTCTGTTCACTAATGACGGTTGATTTTTTTTCAATTTTTCATTTAAATGCTCTAATTGCTCACAATACATTTGAGCTGTAATTGTTTGATTAGGTTCTAACAGCTCAAAGTGAATTACACCTGACATATCCCACCAAACAGACAAAAGAATTTTTTTTTTGGATGCAACCCACCTTTTGCAGTCGATTTTGGCTGCTTGTCACAATCCATCCATGATCTTTTTCTCGTCACATTATTACAGAGGATCCATTTTTCGTCTCCAGTAACCAGCCTACCAAGAAAAGGTTCTAAAGCAATACGGGATAAAAGAGACATGCAAATGTTTACATGTTGTTGTCAGTTAGCTATTGGCAGTTCGTGTGGTATCCATTTTCCTAGCTTTGAAACTTTTCCGATTTGTTGTAGGTGTCTATGAACAATTCCGTGGGATGAATTTAAACGTTCCACAATTTCATCAACTGTTAAAGATGGTTCTGCTTCGACTAGTGCAGAGAGAGCATCGTCGTCAAAGTCGACGGGTCTTCCAGTACGAGCCTTATCCTCCACACTAAAATCATTGTTTCTAAATCTTTCAAACCACTTCTGTGCAGTCCTTGCACTAATTACAATTTGATTATGTACAGTATTTATTTTTTTGGCTGCATTTGTAGCATTCTCACCACTTAAAAATAAAAAGCATAAAACATGTCTTTTATATTCATCGGTTACTTCCATTTTAACGAAAATAAACAACAGAAATGTTCACAATTCTGAACAGTATTATATGAATGAGATCCAATTTAACACTTCAGTGTAGAAATTATCACATTAGACTGACATTTTTAACAGCAAAACAAGATCTTTCTCAAGGTCATAAAAATACACATGAACTTATGAACTGACCTGATAATAATAGGCCTATCTCTAGCAGTAAACAATAGGCAAAATTGTTATTTGGTGTGAATAAAAAAGTATGGACTATTATAAAGCCCATTTTATCTACACATGAAATATATTATAATGATAAAGTATTAAAAATTTATGATAATAATTCAATTTTTATGGGCCCTTGACACTGGAGGCCCAGGGCTTTAGCCCTATTAGACCCTATGTAAATCTGCCCTTGTACACAATACATGTATGCTGACGGGGTACCACAAGCTTTCCATACAATCTGGCCATGTTAAATGCTTCAAATGACGTCATGCACACACACTTGTTTGCTGTAGAAAACCTCCATATGAGCAAGCAATTGAGTGCCTGCAAGCATCGCACTGACTTAAAACAGCTAGCTGCCAATGTAAAAGGAAACACAAATGATAAAAAAGTTTAAACGTTAGAATAAATTATTATTGGCATATTTGTTCTCATATAAAAAAGATATTGACAGTCAAAACTTTCTCTTAAGCAAGCAGTGCATGCTAAGCAAGCCCAGTGAATTCACCCTTGGAAAACATCAATCTCAATTTGTTCTGGCTCACTCTTGCATTCAGATTTAGCATTCATTTTTCCTGTTTAGTGCAATCATATAACCATCTGAAGCACTAAATACCCAAAACATTACAACTAAATATAGTGTTCAACTGTGACAAAGGAACTTTTATTCTTAGTGGTAAAAATAAAAAATAAATTTTATTTTTATCACTAAGAATAAAAGTTCCTAAAAATAAAAAGTAAATTATATTTTTACCACTAAATTTTATTTTTATCACTAAGAAAAGCTGATAAACCCACCAAACTATGACATTATAAATGATTTGCTATATGTTCTTATTTAGTTAATAGTTATAGTAATTCAATTCAATTAATTTGTGATTATTAATATCACTTCTAATTCCTCCAACAGACATTTTATCCAAGTTCAATTAAATCTAATTGTTTTGCTTCTATTCATTTTTATATTTTCCAAATTTATGAATTTTTTTAAAATTTTTACATTAATAAATTAACTTGCATGTAAAATTGAAGTTATAATGAAAATTGTACAAAGAACAAAGATTTTACTTCATCCTTTCTATTATCAATAAGTCAAGAATAAAAGTTCTAAAATGCAACCATCAAGAAACTGATTTTGTAACTTTTCATTAAGTATCATTATCAAAATATCTACTTTTGGAAACTTTTCAATTGAAGTTCATTTAGGACATAAAATCCTAAACATGAAAGAATGTGAATTTTGCTGTAAGAGATTGTCATTATGTTTTCATACATGAGTGATTTTCTATTGCTGCATATGCAGCCACATAAGTGTTTACCAAGAACTACTGGACAAGAATTTATAATAAAATAACTATATATGAAATTTATCTAAATAAATTCAATTTGAAGATGACATTATTTTGATTGTAAAGACTTTTTCAATGAGCTTAATATATTTTTAAAATAGCATTGATGGTTTTAATAACCTTCCTCAAAACTATTTGGTCTTTTATTTATTTTTCCTTCAATCTCTTTTCTCTAATACTCTTCTTTTTCTCTGTTTCCCATCAATTTCCACTGCCATACTCTTCCTTTACATATAGTTTTCTTTCTTTCCTCATAATGTGCCTGAACTATCTCAATCTTGTCTCCTGAATTTTCCCAGCCAAGTCTATCACCTTTACTATCCCAATTTAAATGTTCATTCTAATCTGGTTCATCCTTGTTACTTTAACATTATTACATATAACTCTCTCATATGTAATAATGTTAGTTTGATTTCAAAGAATCAAAAGAATTAAATGAGATCATATAAACAAACAAAGAAACTGAAAAGATAGGTCTTAAAATAAATATAAATAAAACATAATATTGTTTAATAAAAATACACTGAATTACATATCAATTAACTATGAACCAGCAAAAAATAGAAGAAATCAAGTCATAAAAAATTGGGAGAACAAATTATAAATCACTGTAAATTAGATATGGATATGTCATCAAAAAATAATAGCAGAATGGCAAATATTTAATAATAATAAACTCAGTTTTAAGAGTAATATACCTCTCTTATATTCAATAATGAAATTTAAGACAATACAAACAATATTTCAGTCCTTTTTCCTATTTATATACTTTTATTCCAATCCAGAACCACAAACAACAGGTGACTTGAAGTAAAACTTCTAAAAATAACAAACAAAATACAATCAAATGATTTACACACAATTAAAAATGATCTCAATATCGACCTGTTTATGTAGGCTATGATGTCTACAAACATTAAAAATCATTAAAAGACCTTCACAACAGCATCCATGTTATATAATTGCATTTAAGCTGAGTATCCTCTGGCAGATTTTCAGGCAGCACATAAAGTATTTACATAATTGTACATATTAGCCCAAGATTATTTTAGTTATATTCAATAATGAAATTTAAGACAATACAAACAATGCTTGAGTCCTTTTTCCTATTGTGGTTCCTAAATTGGAATAAAAGAATATAAATAGTAAAAAGGACTCAAACATGGTTTGTATTGTCTTAAATTTCAATTATTGAATATAACTAAAATAATCCTGGACTAATATGTACAATATACCTCTCTGCTTAAAAAAATTTTTTCAACATCTGTTTGTCATTATAAAACTTATCATCATTGGACAGAGCTCCAGGTAGCATAACTGGTAATACTTTCTACACAGAAAGCAGATGTTGCGAGTTCAATTATTTTCTTCCAAAATATTCTAAATTAAAATTATTAATTTATCTCTAATTATTAAAGTTATTAAGAGATGCTTACCTCTACTCAAATTGATTTATATCTAATTATTTAATAGCCTTAAAATAGTCTGATAATAATTCAGCAGTTTGTTCAGAATTTTTAAAAGTATTGTTGTTGGTTGTTTATATTTGTTAAAACCATGTTTCATCATTCACATAAAGCAACAAAACATGGATTATAATGAAAAGGTTGCATGGATAAAACAGATTCGTGAATGAAATCATAAAACTAGATAAAAAGACTGATACCTAAATAAAATAAACTGGAATTACAGACATAACAGAAAAAAGTCATGAAAAACTATTGGAATTGGACTAGATATATGATGCATCTTACAGACAATCATGGATTAAAAGATTAACAATTGAATGTTAAAAAATTTGGAGAAGCCCAGGAAAACTGAGAAAAAGATGGCATGACAAATTGCAATTTTGAATATGTGGAACAAAAGAGCATCTAACAGTAAACAATGACAAAATGACAAAAATGTAAAGAGTGGATTAACATAGACTAGAATGAATAAATGAATGATTAAAGTAAAATATTACTTTAGTCACTAACATATTGCTTCATCTTATGCAACTGAAATAAAAAAGTCAAATTTAATTTTACTGAATATGCATTTTTATCAAATGGACAATATTTTTTCAGTTTTGATATTTGATTAATTTAGATTGTTATTTATAGTTGTACTTAAAAAAATCTCTAATTTTGTATTTATTTTCAATCACTTACAAAAAACAAAAAAAAAAATGCATGCTAATTTGTTCACCTAAATTATCTTTTCCAAAAATTTGAATTTCTTCATATAGTAAAAATCTGATAAAAATGCAGAATTTGAAAATAATGTCAAATAATATGTGACTAAAATAAATCATTACTATTTTTAAAGCTATAAATTTATTTTTAAATTTCTTATACTACTCACTTTTGAGCTAATCCACTGTAATAAACTAATTCCCTCACCACTTCCTAAATGTGTTTCAGCTTGCTTCCTAAGCAAAACTGGTAGGACAGGTATTTTAGATAGAGTGCTAATGTCATGACTGAAACTAAAATTGTAAAAATTAATGCAGAATATTTTTATTTTAAAATCATAATTTAATTACATAAATTTCCTATTAATTTAAATTAAAAGTAGTTTCTATTTTTTAAGAATATAATAAATGTATAAAATGTGTTTAATAAAATTTAATTGTGGATTAATAAAGTTACAAAATAATATACCATATTTTCATGCAAATAACCTATAAAAGCATTTAAACCATAAATTTTAAAAAATTACTAAACTGAAGTAATATCTTCACATAACCCACGCTAGTGAAACATGGCACTTATACATTTTAAGAGAAACCATCTCAAACATTCCATTTTTGCCCTATTTCTTCCATTTCACTTTAATTGGTAGTTCATGGTAAACATAGTTATAAAATAAATGAAATAGAAAAACTGGAATTATTGAAATCTGATCAGCTTTCAAAGTACAAATTCAAATTTTTATATATCAACCAGTAACAGCTTTGCTGAATTAAAACTTATTCTATTCAATAGGAAAAAAAATATATATAAGAGTCTAATAACATCAATTAAAGTGCAGATTTCCATACAGAAAATGAACAGTGGAGGAATAAAAACAACTTAACTATTGTATAGACCTTTGGTGTATTAGAAAAATCCTAATGACAGACACATACATATACTTGCAGCAAACACAAGAGTTTTCATATTTTCTACATTCTCTTTGTAATTTTGAGCAAGGAAAAGCTGTTTAAATACATAGTGTCAAAAAGTTTCTGTGCAGTGAGAAAATTGTAATGAAATTAAAGTTATATATATGGCATTACATACAAAATCTTATAAGTTGTAAATCCTATGTTTCCTCTTTGCAATAGATGGCATTACTGCTTGCTCTCAGATTTAATTTTTGGACTACACTTTTTGGAAGATAACTTTGTGATTCCATAATCTCCCATGGAATTTGGCCTGCTAGGACTCTGGACCTCATTCTCCTGGATTTTGGAACCTCTTGGTGAAATTTTCAATATTTGCTGTAGGTGAAACTATATCATCATATGTAAAATTTCATTTTTATTAAAACTTTGCTTAAACCTTTTCCACTGCACAGTAATTTTTCAGACACCCTTATTTCATAATAAATTGTGTATTGAAAACTGGCTGATAAACAACCACATCACATAAGCTGCATCTAATTTCAAATAGATTTTTACGGGTAAGCCACACATTATCAACATGAAAATATAGTACCAGTTAAACAATCTGACTTATTATTTTGCATTTACCTTTTCAAAAGTTCCACATAATAGTTTCTTGATTCCAAATATTGAAGAAAATTTGATTCGAAATGTGCTACTTTATTCTTGAAGGAACTAAAAAAAATACAAATATAATTATACATAATGCTTATAATAATTGCATAAAAAATTATTTACTGTGATACTGTAATGAATTTCTATAATTATGTGTGTATATATATATTGTATTTCCTCAATTCTGACACCTTTTAACTAATTTTTACTTGTTTAAAGTAGAGATTTTACTAGTTGCTGCTTTCAATCAAGGCCATCTTACATATAAAGCCCAAAACAATAATTAGCAGTCATCAAGAGTAGGCCATTATGCATCAATAATAAATATTTTTACTTTACACTCAACGGTCACATCAATCCAAATAAGTTTTGCTGGTAGCATGCATTTAATTTAAACTCCTTTTAACATCTAAAATGTCTTCAAGACAACATTATAATGAAGCTAAAAATCCATAAGTTACTGAAGCAAACAGATTTTAAAAAAAAAATCAATATGTACTCCTAGGAAAAGAGTTTCCCTTTTGGAAATTTTGGAAAACATATTTTGAAAAAAATTTTAATAAAACAAAGGTAGATAAATGACCAGAAATGGATAACAAAACAGATGTATTAATGTCTGTTTTGTTATCCATCTATTTACATATTTAACCTAAAAGAAAAGTTAACAGAGTGGATAATAAAATAGACATTTGTAAGTGTTTTGTTATACCATCTGTTTGTGCACTACTAAAATAGTAGAAAATGACTATGCATAGCACCCTTACAAATCAAATTTAATGAATAACAAAGTTGACTTTACAGAGCCTCCTTTGTATTATGATGAACTTTCTATACTTAAGTGAAAGGGAAAATAAACAAATTTATACTTGATGTTTATTAATAATTATTATTATTGATTATCATTGATTTTTATTAATAAATATCTTCTGAAGAGAGAATATGTAAGAAAAAACAAAATTAGCAGAAAAGCTTTCCTGAGGAAATTTATATTGGATCATATGCTAACATTGATAAAACAAAAAAAAAACATTATTTAAGAATGTTAAAAAAAGAAATTTAATAGCACCTGAAGAGCAAAACAAGTATTTAGAAGATATAAAAATTTTGAATAAACAAATCAGGAAGAATATTTGGACTGAGGAGAATTATTATAGACTCTTGTTTTCTAACATTGATTCTCCTCCTGATTTCTGGAAAAAGGATTAAAACTTTACCTTCTGAGGTAATCAAGACAAAGGATAAAACTAAAATAAATCAATTAAACCAAAATGGGAAGACTATTGATGATGAGCACACACTCTGTAACATCTTTGCTGATCATTATACATCTATGAATGGTTTCATTCCCAACGTTCACAGCAGTGTTAACTTAAAGCAACATACAGAAAATTCCAGTATATCCAATACTTTCTTTTTGGAAAACTCAAGTCCTTCAGAAGTCTATAATATTATAATGAGCTTGAAGAATAGTTCTCAGGACATTGATTTTTTAAGTATTGAAATTTTAAAATATATATCAGATATCTTAGCTCAACCATTGTTGTACCTGATAAATAAATCTTTTGAAAATGGTATTTTCCCAGAAAAGTTAAATCAAAACCTTGTATTACCATTATATAAAGATAAAGGATCTAAGTGTGATATTGAAAATTACTATCTAATTATAATAGTCTCTATTCTAACAAAAATTTTCGAAAAAATATTCTACAAAAGATTTTCTACTTTTATAAATGTCATCAATACACTTATAAACGAGGATTTTCAACGGAAGACACATTAATGCATTTAAAACAATCAATCATGTTACAACTAGATAAATCAAATATAGTAGTTTTAGTCTTCATAGACCTCTCAAAAGCATTCGACAGCCTGGATCTAGAACTTTTAGATTTAAAACTGCAAAATGTTGGTTTAAGAGGAATTCCTTTCAAATGGTAAAGTCACATCTGTCAAACAGAAATTATTACATTAAAATTGAACATGCTATCTCCAGTTTGTTTAAACCAAACAAGGGAATTCCTCAAGATTCCATTTTAGGTCCTCTGCTTTTTAACATATATATTAATGATCTGTTTAATTATATACCAGATGATAACATTATCATGTATGCTGATGATATAGTGATAATTTTTTCTCATACGGAAGCTCAAATTCTTCAAGAGAATTTAAACCAACATTCTAAAAAAATTAAATATTTATATGGAAATAAACAGGCTAGTAATTAACAATAGCAAGACAAAATTCCTCTGCTTTGCTAATAGAAACAAAAAAGTTAATCTTGATCACCTAAAAATTGAAATAAATGAAAATAAAATTGAAAGAATAAATGTTATAAAGTACCTAGATATAAAAATAGATGACAATCTTCATTGGAATAAGCAAATAGATGACATTGCCTTGTCTTTAGCTAAGTACATTGGGATAAATAAAAGAATTCAAAGCTTTTTAAGTTTATCACAGTTGAAGCAATTATATCACACATGCATGGAATCTAAAATAAGACATGGAATATCAGTTTAGGAAACCGCATCCTTATACATAATTAACAAACTCCGGGTAGTACAAAATTGTTTCATTCATTCAATTCATAATCTACATTTCAAGGAATTGGTATCGGAACTTTACCATACTAACAAAATTGATAGACTATGCGAAATTTACATAAAACAAGTCCTGCTGGAGAGGTATAAATTTAAAAAGGGTAATAAAGAAAACAGTTGTCTCGGGAACAAGATAAGTGAACATCAAAATGTATCGACACAAGATACTTGTAGGACCTATGGATATCATCAAACTTATGGTGGGAAAATCTGCACCAATTTTTCAGACAATCTCCTATTGGAATAGATTAAATAATGACTTAAGAGAGGTATCAAGTTACAAAATCTACAAAAAAAAGAAAAAATGTAAATATATTTATTTTGTTTGTGCAAAATAAAAAAAAAATTTTAGATGATACAATAGCCATGATTATTTTTTAAAAACATGTAATTTTCATTAGGCTTAATCTTGACAAAAATTTAATATGGTGCCACATGCAACGGAGAAAAATTTCAACATCGAATAGGTTAAATGACATTTTGTTCTATTTCACAGCAACTAGTTAGCTTCCATTCTATTGAAAAATTTACAGCATATTTATTCAGCCAATGTTGTTGGAACATAATTCATATTCAATGGCTCAATAGAAAGTGCAATTCATAATCAAAATGAATTAAATTCTATAAATGAGAACCAAAAGAAAAAATATATATTTATCATATATGTCAGGTAGGTCAAAATCCAACTGATTTGCAATTCATTATATGTATGGAATTACAGTAGACTGTCAATTATCAGAAAATTAATTACTTAAAATGAACTTCAGATAATACTAATTCCAGAAATGACAAAGTTTTTATTAATAACATTCATCAGTGATCTTCCATAGACCCACTATTGATACACCTCATTACCAACACTAATGTTAGGTTTTACTACAGTACAAGTAGCACAATTAATAAGTCACGGGCTTCTAACGCATTAAATGCTTTGCTGTGCCTATTCACAGCTACACACAGCAAAGCATTTGATACATAAGAAACATCATTGACATAGAAAAGCAGATCTAAAAGCAGATTTTTCAACTGTCAAGAAAATCAAGAAAGCCAGAAATGTAGCAGAGTTAAAAAGAAAAAACTTTATTTCATTTTATTTATTTATTTCATTACATTTTCAAGAAAAGTCTTCACAGATGTTTGATTTATTTTACAATTATGTAAAACAAAGTAAAATAAGTGACTTCCTTCAAAAAATTGTAATAAATAATTTTTACATGGGTACTGTATTTCATTTAATGCTAATTTTACTATTATGAAATTTTTTTTTATTTTGAATTCAAAGTTTCATCAGTACATTGCAGATTGCAATGAAAGACTATTGCTCATTTTTAATAAATTAGACAAATCATTATTTCTTGCTATTTGTATAGTTTAAATTTTTATGGCTTAACCTTGGTTTTACTATTGTACTAGAATTAAAATTAATATTTTTATCTTATTTAAGGACTTTCTATTCTTTTCCTATTAGGTGTGATCAGTTATAAAAAAAAAGTATTATCCACAGTTGTTCCTTCCTGATTATTTTGGATTATAAACATACTACTGCAATTAATTAAAATCAAGTTCAACATATTCATATAGATTTTACTAAAATCAGTATATTTTCTTGATATACATACAGTATCAATATATGTATAATTTCAGTAACAACAGAATATGTAATGGATTAAATCCAAATTTATTCTGTTTCGTCTGTCAAAAATAGAAGTAAATAAATCATAATATTTACCTGGCAATATCTTCTAAATTTGCCACAACTGCAGCCCAACCTTGTTGTTGAAGGTGTTGGTCATATACTAATCTTTCACAAGAAACCCTCTGATTTTTAGCAAGATCATAAAAATGCTGTAGTAAAAAAATTAAAGCAGTATATCTAAATAATACTTTTAATTATAATACTCTTATAATTAACATTATGATAATTTATCTAAATTTTTCAGCAAATCACTCTTGAAATTTTACTAAGACAATTTTTCTAATAATGTTAAAAAGATAATTATAGATGTAAAAGAGGATTTTAATTTCATGTCAATGCACATGAAATAAAATTAGTAGTAATTAAGGATAATAGAGTATTAATTTAATGCTTCTGAAAATAAGAAATTCAATTCTTGAGACATTTAAAAACTTACACTTAGTTAAAAGTTAAAATTAAACAATTATTTATGGTAACATTGCATAATGCAATAAAAGAGCAATTTCTAATCATATTTTAATTTTAAAAAATCCTGTGATTTCTGGTCCAGAAGGTTGTATATAGTTAATAGGGACCAGAGGCCAGAGGACCCTAACTATTAATTAAGCTTTCCATATCTGGTCTAGATTTTCATCTATCTAACTGTTCTCAGGATTAAGGATAGACAAAAAAACAGAGAATCTAACCACACTATCATAAAGAATTTTTTGAAATTATTATTATTGCAATTTGAAAATTATAATAATTTATTTAAATTATTGTGGATTTAATACAATTAATTTAGTTTAATATGTATCTCAAGAAATTAACTGCTTTCAAACATATTTTAATTCATAAATTCATAATTCAAAATGATTGATTCATAAATTATCTAAAGCTAATTGAAAATAAATAACAAGGATTAACTTTACAAACTAATTTAAACATTTAAAACTCATAATACCTGTGCTAATTGGGCTCTGGAGACAACTGTATGGTATGTAGGTGGCATATTTAAGCAACCTTCTACTTGTTCTTTCATATCACAATCTAATTAAATAAATAAATTCTTATTGTCCTTCCAATTTCATTTTATAAAAATAAAGTACTTTTTTCATTTAAAATAGGTCAACCTTTTATGTTTATGACCCTGTAATAGTAAAATATAAGTGACCCATGACCCACCACAGAAAAGACAACCAGTATTATTTACTATAAACAAACTAATATAATGCTTTTCCTTAAACACAGTATAACGTATAATTTTAAACAAATATTAAATTTTTAAATGTTACTATTCAATACTATAACATTAATAAGAAATGTTTGGTGTTTGTGTGAAATAAACATTAGAAATATTATAGCTTTAAGTACAACTACATTGCCCAGCTGAAAGTCAGGATTTTAATTTTCAATATCATCTGAAAAAAAGTCAAACTAAACATCAGTTTTTTTTAATAGATTGAAGCTTTGTCTATTTTAATTTAATATATACACTTATTTATTTTGGATGAAATGTTTAATGTGCCTGCTTTTGTAAAACATCAATTCATGTAACTGTACACATTCCTGATAACATAATTCAATACTTTTGGTATAAAAGGTTGTAAAACTTGAATTATGCAGATTCTCAAGTCTTCAAGGCTTGTTATGTAGTGTCTAAATGTCATCTTTTAAGAAGCCCCAGAAAAAAAATAATAATCACAAGGATCAGTGTCTGGAGACATGGTTAGGTCCACCAACATTCTTGAATCTATCTATAATTATTGATAACTTCGAAAATAAGTGACCCTTTTATATTGTGTATATTGTGTATATTGTTATTAGCCAAGCCTTTGATTCTATCCTTCCTAACATCCTTCTTTCTGCACTCCATGATCATTTTTATTTAGACTCTATTTATTACTCCTGGTTAAATAATTACTTCTTATCCCATACCTACAAAATTAAATTAGGTGATTATGAATTTTCCAATTTTGCTTTGACCTGTAGTATTCAACAAGGCTTGATTTTAGGTGAATTATTTTTTTCAGTTTATATTAACAAAAATTAAGTCAACTTAAATCAATGACAATTACCTGTGCCAATAATATCAAATTAATTAATTATGATCCTGATACATTTCTATCAGCTCTGCATCTTCTAAAAACTCTTCTTGCTAAAGCCAATTTAAAAATCAATCCACAGAAAACTGTTGTTGTGAGCTACTCTTTATTGTGCAATACTCCTCAACCTACACTCACTATTAACACACACAATATTAAAAACATTTCTTCAATGATCTTGGCATAATTTGGGATAATAGACTCATGTTTAAAAGACATGTAGACAAAATAATAAAATCTCTCGCAATATGTCAGGATATCTTTTGGTGTTTCTGTAACCCCATTTCCTTGAAAAACATTATTCACTCTATTTTCTTTGCAAACTTACAATCTGTTGCCAACTATGGTTTGCTGATTTGGGCCATAATGGCCCCAACTCTTTTAAACAAAAGTTCCAAAAAACTCAATAAAATATATCTGCTTTTAAATAGATTTTGTAACCTTCCCAACACTCAATCTCCAAATGTTGCCAGGGCTAGACTTTCTTTAAAATTGGGAAGGCCCAGAGTTAAATATTTTGATTAGCTTTTATAGTTTAAATATTTTAATGGTTTTATACAGCCCAGTTAGCTGCACTTAAGAATACCTCAAAGAAATTTATGATATTCCTCATATATTTACATGCCTTTTTATAGATTAGCTATCTCAAAGTAATCTTATTTTATTGTATTTCACAAGGTATGTTTAATTTTGATTATTTTTTACATGTTACTTTTTCTTGATTTAAAAATATTTGTAAATGAAATTTATACTATGCTTAGCCTTTTTTTGTATTTGTGTTTTTATTTTACTTGTTGTTTTTTTTTGTCTTTTTTTTTAAGGGGCTTGCTTGTTATGTGGGGGTGGAGATCTGTAGTCCTTACATGACTTTTCCTATGCATCAATGATAAATAAATAAATACATCATATCTATACTCTGTAAACAGTACCATATTCATGCATAAACATACTCTACCATGGATTCATCACTATTTTTATTCTATATATCTATTGTATGTCCACATAATGATTCTACAGAATCTGAACCAGAGATCTCAAGTACTTAAAATGGTCCTGTTTATAGGCAAAAAAATATAATGTAGCATGTGTTTTTCTTCAATAACAGTCTATATCACAAAATCAATTTTCTGAAGCACAGAATTTAAAAATGCAAAAAGTGTATTCTTTTTCATTGTACATAGTCTTTAACAATGTGAAAACAATTTAGTTGTTTTAAAACCTTGACCAGTAGAGATGTAACTGTGACTTAATGGAAAAGAGTGTAATTTACAATGAAAAATGTTGGCAAGAACTCTTGCTTGACTTTCCCAGCATTCAAACAGAAGGTTAAAAGAACCATTAGGACGTCCAATGATTTTCAATTATACTGTACTAAGATATATAATTTTAAGTAATAAAAAAAGCTTAAAAAGATGTAATGATAAAAAGGATGATAAATATAATAAAAATCTCCATTTAAGAAATATTTAAGTTTAAAAAGCACTATGATACCAGCTGATAGATGGTGCTACATACAATTTTAACTGTTATGAAATGTTATTAAAAAATAAAACTTTTATATTATTAATTATTATGAAAAAGCAAAAAAGGCTTAATTTTTAATTTTGAGAGATAAATTTTTAAAAATATTATGAATACCAGTAACAAATAAAATTTTCATTAAATCTAACACCATGACACATGATCCCCTCTATCTCAATACACAATAAAAAAAAGTCAGCATTAATTATTTATTAAAAATTTTATTACTGATCAAAGACTGACTTCAACGCACCACACTAACAGTAAGACAACTTCAGAATCCACATGAAATTTAAATTTTATACATAAGGTCAAATTGTTCGTAAGTTTCAAAGTTTGTAAGTTGAACATTCATAACTAGGAGAGCTCCTGTATTTTAATTTTAAAACTGTTATAATTGTTAATTATATGTAGATATTTTACTGTGTTTTATTCATATTTTAGAAAATTGATTGAATTTTTTACACAGTTATATAAAGCATTACAGTTTTTCCTATTTAAAATAATGAGTAATATATATTCAGTTAGCAATTTTATGCACAATGGCTGATTTTGTACTATAAGAACAAATTAACTACTGATAAATATGCATTTCCCACTTCATGTTTTCAAATAAATGTTTTCTTTAAGTTTGAAGTTAGGTTCAGTAGTAAACTTTTCAGTAAGAAAAAAAAATTTGAATAAAAATCTTTCCAGTAAGAAAGAGTTGTCTTAAAAAATAAAAATTAATGTATATAGATTAGTAGTTCTCAATCATTTAAAGATATACATTCTTTTTTTGTTAAAAAACATATTGCGTTCCTATCCTTTTATAAAAGCATAGTGACTGGAATAAAATACATCCTAAGAAAATTTAAGATTTTCTTAGATTTTTCCATAGTACAATTATATTTCAAGTAAAACAAAGATAAAATAGCATACAGAGATATTGCTAAATAAAATAAAATTTTGATGTAACAACTACAATGCAGTCACATAACCACAATGATAACTTATACTGTAATAATGTTAATGAAATAAATACATCAGTTGTGAGCATTTATAATGCTATATTATATTGAAACTGGTAGATTGAATATATAGTGTGTGTTGGGAATTATACTTGAAAGTAAACAATAATGATAATTTACTCACACTACACTACAGAGGTTTGCATCTCATACAAAGCCACTGTCTAAATAATGCATCTTCTCTCTAAATGCTGGCTAACATAAAATACATTAATCTTGATAAAACTGACTTAAAGCAATCTCTTAATTTTATTGATAATTTGACAGAACTATTATCATTTGTTATTTACTAATAGAACTCACACAAGATTTCCTTTCCTCAATTTATTCTCAAATATTTCTCAGGTATTTAAATTCACTGTAGTGTCACTGTTCTTCCCTCTAGATCTTAATAGACCTTTAATTTTTGTATCAATGTCTGCATGCAGAGACGTCTAAAAAGTTTTTAGTCAGCAGATAATTAGGTTCTAATGAGGATCGTGTTTAAAGTTACATAAGAGAGTAACAATGTTTAATATTTCCTATTTCTTCCTGATATCTGTCTCCAGATATCAGGAGGAATTCATTTAGTTTATTGATGTAACAACTATTATGTAATAATTTTTATATGTATGATTTATAAATTATATATATAATTATATATAGAAATATATGTCAATCAAGCTTAAAAAAGTGGAAATTTTATTTATTAATTTTTAAATTTCATACTGTAATAAAAAGAATTTTTTATTAACAATGTTCTTTCAATAACAACTTAAATAATAACAGTAAATGGCAAAATTAATTTATTTAATACATACCATCACCATAATCTACACAAGGATATGGTGGTTCAGCTGACTCTATAGCACTTTTACTAAATAAGAATATAGGATTTGTATCAGTGCCTGCACTATAGCTACACACTCGATCATTTGGATTTAGACTTTCTCCACCACTGATCAATAATACCTGTTTATCTTCAGGTATTCCATGATGTTTAGCTATTTCAGATTTTAATTGACCAACACTGTAATAAAATACATAATAATTATTAGCACAATCATATATATTAATATTTTTAAAATTTACTTGAAAAAATTTTTATAACAATTTACAAATTTATGAAATTACTTTTATCTACAGTGTAATTTCAAATTGTATAATGAAATCTTGCTATAATAATTTTATATTCAGAAACTTTAACAATTTCAAATTTTTGTACAAAATAATTATTTCTTTTAAAGTTTATCATGATGCAATTTATTTTTAGTTTTTTTTTAATGAATTATATATCACTATTTTATCTTATATTTCATAAAATTTATATATGTACTGTACACACACATTTTTTTCTGAAAAGCTCTTTTATAAAGCCATTAAGTGTTACTTTATATAAATTAAGTTTGAGAAACCAATATAAGAACATTTGCTACACTAAATCCACTGTTTATTTTATAACATACATTCTTTTAGTCATAAAAAAACAGCTATGTTATTTTTTAGGTAATGGTCATATACATGTTTCAGAGCATAGATCCTCTTCTGTATAGCTAATAACTTCCTTCTTCAATAACAGTATAATTGAAACAAATATTCTTCTGCACATAATACAAACATGCTAAGCAGTTTAAACCCACTTTACACTGCTATTATAATATTCCTATAAATGGAAAAATAAAGTGAGATTTTAAAATGTATTGCATTTAGCAGTGTACTTTATTTATTTTAAGTTGGACCATAGCATTATTTCTTAAATGTAAGTGACTTGAAATTGAATTATTATAAAATTATATCTTGACATGTATTGGAAACTCTTGGATGTGAAAGTTCCAAAGACTTATAAGCTAAACACTAAATTTTCAGAGGCCACATTTTTGAAAACATTTGAAAACTTGGTCCTATTATTTGGACAAGGAATTGCTTGTGTTTAAGGCTACGTGTTCACCAAGTTTCATTCGAATCAGAGACCCGAACATCTGACCCTCTGCTTGTGACAGTTTAACATGTTACATTTGCTTTCCAGACACCAAACTGATAAGACTACCAGTACCTGCATTAATTAGTAAGTAAAACTGGTGGTGATAAATAATTCAAAATGAGAAAAAATTTAAAACTGATGAAATGGTGGCAATATTTTAAAATTTTTCAGAGCGACCCCTGGGCTAGCTGCCAGTTATACAAAACTGGAGGAACATGGGTTATATGAAATCTTAGTATGCAATTATTTAAAACATTACTTCATTTGCAGTTATATAATAAAATAATTAATTACAGTCAGAATTAAAAATAAATTATGTAACCAGAATTTTACCTTTCCAAAGCAAGTTTCATATCAACAGATATCATGTGACCAGTATCAACTAAGAATATGTACAACATTTTCATGAACAATTTAATGTTTCTAGTCTGAAAAAATAAAATATAAGTTTATTAATTTTATTATATAAATTTATTCATTGTCAAAAATATTCAGTAGAAAACAGTAAATATTTCTAAAATAAATTTAACATAATAATATAATATATTTATTTAAATATCCAAATACAAGTAAACACATGCATATATTTAAGAAAAGATTTGTTCATATATATAATTCTTAATTTAACCCCTTCAAAGTCTAATTATACCTCATCATGATGAAGAGGTGAACTGCTTTGGAGAATTCTTGAACAGGCCAAACGGCTCTGGTCTGGAAAAAGATCTACCAACCTACTTCAGTGTTTTGTCACAAAATTCTATTGAGCAACATAATAAAGATTTAATTATAATGTTGACCAATGAGAGCTCCAGACTAGATCATATTCAACAGGTTGTAGGGAAGAGCAAAGGACTGGGCTGAGTAACCTATGCAGTGATGACATGCATGGGTCAAATTCTTCTGGACACCTGCCTACTGATGAAGCCCATGGTGAAAAGACTATTTCACAAAAGTTTATAAAAATTGGAATGTGGAATATTTGCAGACTTTGTATGAGCAAACTTGATGTTATTAATAATGAAATAAATTGCCTCAAGATTGATATTCTTCAACTTAGTGCATTAAACTGGCAATGGTTATTTCCATTCCACAATCACATCATATACTATTCTGGGAATGACAATGTTAGATGGAGGGGTGTGGTCTTTGTTATGCGTAAGATTGCCAATGCAATGAAAGGTCTTCAAGCCATCAGTGATCACATCATGTCCATTGAATCAACAGAAAACCATGCTATGTCACTGTTATCCAAATTTACACTCCTCCACTATAGCTGCAGAAGTGGAAATCAAAGATTTTTATGTCATAGTTCAGAAAACATTAGATCAAGTATCAAAGGACATTTTATATATCATCAGTGATTTCAATGCAAAAGTGGAGGGAAAAACTGAGGCAACATTGTTGGCCAGTATGGACTGGAAGAAAAGAACAAAGCAAGAGGATTATCTGTTTACCAAGAGCAACAACTAGCCGTAGACATTTTTTCAACAACCAAGACAGTGGCTAGATACTTGGACAACACCTAGTGGCAAATTTCACAAATCAAATTAATTATATCATTTGTTAACAAAGATGAAGCAGCTCTGTTCTTGCAGTGAAGACGTTTCCTGGTACAGATTGTGGATCAGATCATAAACTCCTGATGGCAAAGGTGATCTTTTTCTGCAACATCAAAAAACCATCTACCATAAAGAAGTTTGAATGTTAAGACTGGTAAAGCCTTTCTGATAATTGCTTCAGTATACAGATTAAAAAGTGATGGTATTAAAATACAGCTTGTCTCATCATCATCCAGATTTTGAAGCATTCTGTTGCCATATATAGTTCTCACTGTAGCTTCCCGATCTATATATAATGATTTAATGAACTGAACTGGCATTTCCATTTCTAGGAGACAGGACCACAACACAATCAAAAGCTTTCATATAACAACAAAACACATACAGAGGTTTCTTTGATGTCCACGTGCTTTCTCCATCTGAGATTGGCAATATGGCCTCTAGTGCCAGAAGTTTGATGTTAATAGAATTCCATCTACATATGCAGTTGAGATGAAAAATAAGTTTAGTAAGCTCAACATTAAAAATGAACCAGATAACTACTTTTATTTTTTTCACATATGTAATGTGAAAAAAAATAAAGGTAGTCATCATTTAAACAACAGATCAGCATATACCATATAAGAAACATGGGAGAACTGTGAAAAGGATTTCTGATAAAACCATTGATATAGCAGACAGAAGGAGGAGAGCAAAGACAGCTGAGGTCAAGAAGTGAAAAGACTGAATGCACTGTTCCAACAAGCTGCTAAGAAGGATGAAGAGCAGTATTGGGATAAATTGTGTGATATGATAGACGAAGATAACAGTAAAGGACATAAATGAACACTATTTAATTAAGTGAAGAAAGCAAGAACACCTTTTATGGCTCATAAGGCTACAATACACAGAAATAATGGAAAAGAACTACAATTAGGGAAAGACTGCATACATACACAGATGTATAGTGGTGAAGATCAAGAAATGCTTTTACAAGAAACTCCACTCTTGCTATAATCTGACATTCTTGATGATGAGGTGGAAAGGGTGATGGCCAACTGGAAGGCATCAGGAATTGATAACATCCCAGTATAACTTTTAAAACCAACTGTAGCACTGACAGCACTATCAAAACATTTCGAGAACATGCCAATGGCCAAAGGAGTGAAAGAGATCAGTGTTTGCACTAATCAAAAACAGGAGATACCAAAGATTGCACCAACTATCACACCATTATTCTGATTCCATATGCCAACAGTGGTGTGCTGTCATTGGAAGCAGTGGAAGCGCTGCTTCCATCTTCCCTTGTAGTTTCTAAAATATAAATTTTCATATTTTAACGTACTTTGAATAAATTAAAATTAATATTTTATTATAACTGCATTATGTATCTTATTACAAATTTCTATACTACATGTGAAAAAAACGATAAGATTGCTATTGTATATTCGAATATCAGTGGCGGAATGGAAGCGCTTACGAGACAGCCTCCACAGCGAGAATAACTGAATGGTGTAAAGCAGCAAGAGGGCATTGGCACATGTGCTTTACAGAGCACCAACTCAGCCAGTTTAGCTGGTGGAAGCTACACACGTGTAATGCTTCCAACGATTCTATCCCTTAGCCACTGGGTAGGGAGCTATCTGACTAAGTGAATTGTTTAAGATTTAAAAAGTAAAGAGTATGTTATTTTTATGTACGTTTTTTTGCAAAGTTATATTTAATTATAATTTTCTTTTAATTATACTGTAATTTTATTGACAGATTTTCAGACATAAAATCTTTAGAATTTTTATCACTTTTAGATGTTAATAATTTTAATATTATGAAAACAATTTTTCCAAGCGTGTTTTAATTCTTTAAATTAAGTAAATTTTATGGGAAATTTTTTGATTTATATAAATTACGTAGTGAATTGCAATATTTATACTTGCGTCCGACTATATTGACAAGTAACTCTTAAACATAAAACATATTATAATTAATGTCCATCCATGAACAAAGGCATACTAAAAGAATTATATGATTTAATATCATTAATTTTTATGGTACCATCTACCGATGCGTCTGTTGAGTGCAGTTTTTCGACCATGAAGCAAATTCATACATTGGCCAGGAACACTTGGTCGGAGGAAAAATTGTCGTCGCTAGCATTGCTTTCGATAGAAAAAGAGCTTTCAAATACATTGATGGAGTTGACGACCAGCGACTTTTATGATAAAGTAATTAACGACTTTGCGGAAAAAAAATCGCCAAATAGAGTTAGTTTATAAAAAATTAAAAAAACAAGTTTTTCTATCATTGTTTATATCGTATCAATTTGTATTATGTATGTATTATTTGTATTTTAGAACTAAAATACATAAATTGTTTATTTTTGTCATTTCCAGTATTTGTTTAAAACTTTTATGGAAATGTGAGGTTCCGGACAGGTCTGACTCGTCACGAGAGACGCGAAAAAACGGTTAATTTAGAGAGAAATTTATTAGTTTAAAAAAACATAGGTAAAAGTCGTTTGTAGTTGGACACCCATTGTTTATATCAAACTGCCAGGCAGAAACTATAAATCGCAGAAGGAAGTCATCCTGTGATCGGTGGAAGATTGAATTCGTCTTCGATTTTGACTTTTCTCGCGCTCCAGGTAAGAGTCTCATTACGTTTAGTAACCAGGGACCAACCACTCAGGAAGCGTGATTGAGGGAGAACGACCAATCAAAATGGATGAAAAAAGAATGGAGATTGATATAATCTCTGACAATCAAGGACACCTGGCACTCGGTTAATGTTCCGAATAACCAAAACGCCGTGTGTCAATGCACCAAAAAAAAAAAAAACAAAAAAAACAATTTCTCGTCTATTGTGCCAACCTGTAACCCGTGCCACTTCAAACTTAGACTGTGCCCCCGATGCTAACAGAGGAAGTCTCCCCGTGCCCTACAGACTTGTCAACGCCACTATCCCGGGGCCACCTTCAATCGACCATCAAAGAACCACATCGACGCCCAGGATGACCGAACGGCTGATTGTCCTAAAGCAAACTATTTTGTATATAGTATATGTTTATTTTATGTTTCTTTTTTGTCGGTTTTTGTCAGGTACGTCTCTTCCGCCACCACACATGTACGAATGGACCCTAGGCCATCAGTGACGCGCAATTAACTGATTGCCCCTGGAAGTCGGCTTCTTACAGAAACACATCCCCATCATCAAATGTCACGGCACGCCACTGTATGCTAACATAATTCTTCTGAAAATTATTCAACAATGATTGAACTCCACTATCAATAGATAAATGCCAGATGTGCAGGTGGGTTTTCAGAAGGGAAGGGGAACTAGAGACCATATTGCCAATCTTAGATGGATTATGGAGAAAGCATGTGAACATCAAAGAAACCTCTGTATGTGTTTCGTTGTTATATGAAAGCTTTTGATTGTGTTGTGGCCCTGTCTCCTAGAGATGAAAATACCTGTTCAATTCATTAAATCATTATATATAAATCAGAAAGTTACAGTGAAAACTACATATGGCAACAAAATGCTTTAAAATCAGGATGATGATGAGACAAGGCTGTATTTTAACACCACCACTTTTTAACCTGTATGCTGAAACAATTATCAGAAAGGCTGTACCAGATGACACCAAAATTGGAATAAAGATTGAGGGCAGATATATCAATAATCCTAGATATGCTGATGATACCATCTGACTTGCTGAAAGCAAAAGAATATTTGGAACAACTTGGTTTGAAAGTTAAAGAAAAAGTAAGATGGGTTACACCTCAATATCAAGAAAACTAATATGATGACAACTTCTAAGAGTGGAAGATGCAGTGAAAAGACTGATGATAAAGAAATTGAGACTAATCCAGGATTTTGTCTTTCTTGGCTCTAAGATTGACAGAAATGGGATACAACACCTGACATTAAAAGACAATTAGCTCTTGGACAGAGTGCAATGTTCAGCATTAATTTCATCTGAAAAAATGAAGACATTAGCATTTTAACTAAAGCCCAGTTAGTTGATGCAATTGTCTTTCCCATTGCCACCTATGGCTGTGAAACATGGACAATTAAGGTGGACAGAAGAAAGACTGATACTTTTGAACTTCGATGCTGGAGATGATTGCTGTGAATCCTATGGACAGCACAAATTACCGACAAAAGTTTTAGACAAAATAAGGCCTAAGTCTTCACTAAAAGGCAAAATCACTAGGCAGAAATTGTCTTGTTTTGATCATGTCATGCACAGTAACTCACTTGAAGAGCATATTTTGATGGAAAAGATGAATGGACATAGGAGAAACCATAAACTTGTTGGTTGGACACCATAAGGTTGAATACTAAGAAGAGCATTGGAGAACAGGAAAATGTGATTGATAGAACCAAATGGAGGAGGTTGACTCATAAATTGACGAAGAATTGATCTCAATTGAATGATGTATTACCTATTATCAGGTAATGCTTAAAAAAATCTAAATAAATTGATATATATTTTATTCTATATAATCTTAAATAAGCGTTTTCATAACAACTAACAATAATTTATGTAATAATTTGCATGTAATATTAGAGAATTTTCAGATAAATAAACTTGTTATTAATTAGGAAATAAAAATCCAGATGCAGAATAATCCATATTCAGAACAAACTTAATAATTATCTGAAAAAAAAAATATATATATGTTACAGTCAAAACCCGTTTTTAGTTAGAACGCATTTTAACTACAGTAGAGACTCGTAAATCGGAACCCCGGTAATAGGAATCGCCGGTAATCGGCACGATTTTCAGTCAGACTGTGTCGTGCTGAATCGAACGTTTTTGATACTAAATTTACTTCTAAAGTATAATTTTCATGTTTTTATATTCTTCAATATATTTATTTTGTTTGTACAAAATGCAGAAATAATTTTTAACGATACGATAGCCTCGATTATTATTATAAAAATTTTCGTTAGGCTTAAAATCGACAAAAATTCAACACGAAGTGACACGCAACGGAGAAAAATTTGAACATCGGACAGGTTAATATATTTTTTCGTACATAAACCATAATCGGAACAAATCCCTAATCTGAACAACCCCAGTCCCCAATTGATTCCGATTTTCGGTTCACTACTGTAGTTGAAACTAGTTTATACTGAATGTCTTTGTTAAAACCCGTTTTGTCAAATTCATTTTTGACTAGCAGTAAATTCTAGTTTTAACTAGACAAAATGGGTTTTAACAAAGACATCCAGTATAAACTAGTTAAAATGCATCCTGACTAAAAACTAGTTTTGACTGCAACATATAGAGTGATTCGGGGTAAGATGGTAAGTGGGGGAAGATGCCTACTTTTTGATATTTTCAAACGGTGACGTCAGATATTGTCATGTGTTTGTATGATGAATCATTGAGCCAATATTGAGTGCGGAAAGTTGTAGTTGGCTACCGTTACCTCATTTTCTACATCTGAGAAGAATAAAAGCAAGATAAGAACGACGTTTTTATTGTGAAATGTTTCTAGAATCATTTTAAAACTAAAAGTTAAAATAGAATTTATTAAAAATTGCAAAAAACAATTAATGTGTGATGTAGTTAAGGTTCTAAAGTTTCCATTGTGAGCTACCTCCGATCCCGATCAGACATGCTAGAACACGTACAATGTAGGCATCTTACCCTGACAAATGGAAAAGATGCCACATTTTTCATGGGGTAACATGCCTATTTTTGTTAATTGAATTCCAATATGCCTATTTTTAATAAATTTTTGTTTTCTCATTTTATTGCAGGATATGCATAGAAATTATATAAGGACTTTTCAAAAAGGTTTTTGGACTGAAAAAAGCTTTCAGCTAGCCATAGAGCACGTTACAACAGGCGGAAACTTAAAAATACTTATACTGTGCTGTTATACTTACTATGAAGTACTTTGTACTACATATGCAATAATTAAATTTGGTTAAGATATTCGAAAATTAATTTTATGCAATTATATTTGTTATCTTACCCTAATGGCATTTGGCATCTCACCTGGATACTTAGGGTGAGATGCCTAAAATGCCAGACAGTAAAAAAGTCGTCATTGCAAACACAATATACAATTATTTTTCATATACTCCAAAGTTTTATTTGAAAAACATGCTCAAGAATATGATATTTTCGTTAGAGGCCTCCAAACCCAAATTATCGCTATAATTTCCTTCATAAGCAAAATGTTAGGCATCTTCCCCCGAATCACTGCACATAACTTTATTTATTTCCCCCAAACATATTTATGTAGCTAAAATTAGTTTTAACTAATGTTAAAAGTTAAAACTAGTTTTATCTAAAATCAAAACATGTACAGTAAATTAACTAGTAGCAGTAAATTAACTAGACAAAACAGGTTTTGTCTAGTTAAAACTAGAATTTACTGCTGTACATGTTTTGATTTTAGATAAAACTAAAATCAAACATTAACTTTTTAACTTTTAACATTAGTTAAAACTAATTTTAGCTACATAAATATGTTTGGGGGAAATAAATAAAGTGATGATTGGGATTAAAACATTTGTATTATTTAATACGATATTTATTGAAAATATTGGTCACACATCTGTGTTATTAACATTAATTAACCCTTTGTCCCTGAAGGCACCAATCGATCGGTATCCTGGCTTTTTAAGCAAAACTTCGAGGGTACCGATTCATCGTTACTTTGGTAAATATCGATTTTTGTAAAATTTATTAACAACAAATATAATCTCATTCAATATGAAGTGAATAAAGTATAATAATTCATTATATTAGTTGATAGCAGTATAAAATTTTGATTTCAAACAAATGTTTGATATAATGTGTGATAATTTCACAACCAATAAACATACATGCATAAGTGTTATATCGAATTGTACAAAACAATATTCTACGTCTTTCTGACTCAGTGCCAGCAAACAACTATGTAACTAGACAATTAATTTTCACAAAATGTTACAAATTATCAAGTTTATGTGTCAGTTCTGATATATATTATATTTTTCTTATAAATTTTTCTAATAAAATGCATTGAAAAATATCGTATTTAAAACTAAAGATATTAATAAATGTAAGTGATTTTTTTCATATAGATATAATGATAATTTGATTTTTGGTGAACTTTTAAAATAATATCGCCTGACTGACCTATATTGTCCTAGGAGGGATTGCAAAATAAACATAAACAAGATGTCGGGGGAAAAGGGTTAAAGCGATATGAAATTCATCATACACTATAGGAACGTGTTAGCTGAATGACCTTGGTCGAAACAGTTTTTACTAAGCCATTTTGTTAAAACCCGTTTTGTCTAGTTAAAACTAGTTTTAACTCAAATTCATTTTTGACTAGCAGTAAATTCTAGTTTTAACAATGAAATCCAATAAAAACTAGTTTCAACTAGTTAAAACGCGTTTTCACTAAAAACGGGTTTTTACTGTAACACACACACACACATATATATATATATAATAATTTCAAGTTTGTCTATAATAAACAGCTTAAATAGGATAAATCAGAATATTTTTAATATTAAAACTAGAAGCTTTGCCACCACTTACTTTATTTGTTTGCTTGCCCGTTGGGCTTTAATTCCTAATTTCTAATATACACTATTCATAACAAATAATAAAAATTTTATAAAAATTAATACATTCCTAGTGCTGCCATTTCTATTTTTTTTTTTCCATGATAGAAAAATACTTGTGACAATTTTAAGCTAAGTATTTTTTATATATAGAACAGATATTTTGAATAGTGTCTCTAATTTATAATTCACTATTGTAATTTTCTAATTTTGATAGGGTTAAATTTGTTCTGCATCCAAAATAATCTAGCTAGATCTTTGCACCCGAAGTTAATGATCACGGTCATAGAAATTTTCTCCAATAAAGTAAACTATTTTTATCTTATCCTACAATTAAAATCATTTCTTTTTTGTAACTACCAAATTCTATAAAGTAATGTACATCGAATTTTTTTAATTTAAACTTTTATCAATTTATCACTGTGAAATTAGAACTAATATTCATAATTACAAATTGTTTAAACAAAACATTTAAATTTTACATCAAATTTATTTTTCAAACAGAATATTGAATATTATATTTTGTTTAATTATTTTCTACAGACTAAGTATTTGGTAAATCATTTTTTAATTATAGCAAATAAAAAACAATTTTGTTGTGAAAATTCATTAATATATCTGATTAAAAATAATTAATGAAATGATTTAATTTTCAAAGCAAAGTATTAATGAAAGTTTGAAATATTATCATCATATTTGTGCATTGCATTAAAACACTTATAATAATGTGTAATACACAAAATTAGATGTATCCTTTTTAAATTGTGACTGTTGGCAAGAATTTTTTTTTGCTATCTTGCAATTTCACTCATTATTGTTTTTTTTTTTTTGGAAAATGACTGAATTTTTCATTTCAGAAAACAAAAACTTTTTCACCACTATCCCAGGATGGATCACCATGAAACGTAAAGAAATGAATTGGAATGGAAGTAAAGAAAATGTTACAGATGAGTCAATAAAAAAATTGATTCTGTCTTATATAAGTGCCATAAAAGAGATTAATGTTCACGAAGGAATTAAACTTTTGTTGAAACTACAAGCTTCTTCAAACAATAAATTACGAGTACTTTTAGAATGATTAGATAGAATGCAGGCATGGATTGAAAACATAGATACTGCTTTGGTAGATCTTGAATCCAGACTCTCTGTCCTTGAAACTGATAAAGAGAAAGATTATGTTAGAACTGACAGTTTCTTAACAACCAACCTTTACAAGTTTCTTCAAATTATGTATACTTGGGAGTTTTATTTTTGTCTTCTGGACAATTCTTACACACTAAAAATCATAGTATATGTAAAGCTAAAATTGCACTGGATTCTATGTGGCCTATTCTCTCAAGAGTAAAAATTAACTCTGCTTCTACTTATATAAAATTATTTCATTCAATGATTTCATCTGTATTACTCTGTGCCACTCCTATATGGGAAATCACTTACTATGATAAACTGAAAATCATCCTTTGGAGTTTGGAGTTTCTAGAATATCAGTAATTACAATAAAAGTAATAATTTTATTTTGGATATGTCTTTAAAATTAGATGATAAAAACCATGTTAAACTACACAGATTGTGTTCAATGACAAATGATTACACACATAATTTGGCATCAGCATTGAAAAACCTAGTTGATCCAACTAGATTTTTCTTTTCTAAGGCTATCTCAGGATCCTCATTTGATAAAATGTTATCAACCATTAATTATAAAACTGTGCTGTGAACAAAGTATACAAGAAGCTTGGTCTGTTAGAAAAGAATAAGCACTTTCAATTATATTGTATCATTAAAATGACATTTATGTGTGATTATTATTTGCTTATGGATATAAATTATTATGTGAAATGATTAATTTTTCATTTCAGATGCAGTCAAAATTATATCTTAACATATAATAGTATATTAACAATAGATCCTAAAAAATATGTAGTAACTATATTATGCAAGTATACGAAACTTGGAAACATATTCTATTCATGTATTTCTTCATTCTGTTAAATTTAAAGTTAGTAGGGACAAGTATTTAGCAAGATGTAAGTCTTGGAAATATATTACTAATATATTGTGCTTTTCAAAACCTGATTATTACTCTATATTTTATTTTGTGTTATTTTGTACTAAATAATTAACTTGTTAAATATTATCACTAATTTTTGTTTCTCTTACCCCCTTGTAATGAACTCAGGTTCATACAATAAAGCATTGATTGATTGATAAATATTGTAAAAAATATTCCCAGATTTGAAATTATTTTAAATATATTTAATTATCTTGGTATTTATCTATTGTTATATTCAACTGATTTAAATGATCAAATCAAATCAATGATTTCAATTTGATTGTTTGGATTGATTGAATTGCATTTAAAATATTTTAATGCAATTCAATCAATCCAAATGTAAATTTAGTTTAACATACAAGTTCTTACT
Source organism: Centruroides vittatus (assembly GCF_030686945.1). Lineage (NCBI taxonomy): Eukaryota > Metazoa > Arthropoda > Arachnida > Scorpiones > Buthidae > Centruroides > Centruroides vittatus. Next base: position 1,938,901 of record NW_027121909.1, on the reverse strand, counting down.
AAAAAATTTAATATATCATATCATAAATAAGTATAGTTGAACTTTAAGTTTATTGAAAATATAAATTTTTATAGAATTATATTAATTTTTAAAAAGTAATTTTATATTGTTTACCCTTTGGCACAATATAAGATAGAATTTATTATAGCAGATAGGAAAAGGAAACAAAACCTTTCTTTACTACTAGCAGAATCTGTGTCAAAAATCAGTGATAAGCAATGTCTCATTTCAAGTTCAATAAGTAATGAGAAAATTATATGTTATATATCACCCCATTCAATTATTTTCTATAATTTGTTATAAATAAACCACTTAACAACTGAAATCTAGAATACTAGTTGGAAGCATGAAAACCAACCCTTCATAAAAACATATCATCATCATATATAAGATCTTTTTTTGCCATAAAATTAAATGTGATAAAAAATATACATTATAATTATGATAAATTATTACTATAATCATATTAATTATTATAATTTTACCTTACTTATCATTATGAAATCCTGATAAAAAGCAGAAATAAAAAAAAGACAACAACAAGAGCCAATTATATTTGTGCTATCATAAAGCTAATTAATAAATGATTATAGATAAAATGTGTCTGTAATAGCAAAAACATCCATTTCGTTATAAACACCTAAATTTTTATAGATATGAATTCATAAACACAAATTTCAAAACAATTACGTTTAAATAAATTCATAGAAAATATAATAGAATTAATGTAAACATTTACAATCATTGAAAAAAGAAAGATCCTGTTGGAATATGAAATGAAATATATTCTACTCATTCATAAAAAACTGTAAAACACAGACTTTCTAAGAATCCTTATAGTGAGTATATCATAAATAATGAGGGCAAAAGACAAATTAAAATGATCAAAAAAAACTTTCTTGTAATACAGAGAAAACAGCTGAAATAGTTTTGTAATATTATAGGATTGGATCCAAAAGACAATTTAAAACCTTATTTAAGAAATTTATTTCAAATTAGATAAGTAATCAATCTTGTTAAATAAATTAGTTTTGACAATCATCAATCAAAACATTGCTAGCAGTGTTAATTGCCATATTAATAAATATCAATATAAATTAAGTGAATATGTACAGATTGTAATCTGTCAAAACAACTCAATTGATTTATTAAATTGGTATTAATCAATTTAATCAATATTACAGTTTTATTTAAAAAAGTTTAAGATAATAAATACAACACTAGACTAATAGAAGAAAATATACATTTAATTTAGGAAAACAGCATTTTTCTTTACTGTATCATCAGATTTCAAGAGATAATATTTGCTATTAAAAAATTAAATTACTAGTTAAGAATAAATTATCTTAATAATTTTTCCATTGAAATATAAAAATATATTTAGCCTAAATTTATAGTCACCCACAAATAAGGTAAATACTCCTATCATGTCTGAAAATGCATTGCTATTTGAAAGGAAAATTACATTTTCTTTTTTTCATTAATTACTGTTGGTATTTGACGAAAAATAAAAAGCTGTTACATTAATTGTGATTTATTTTTTAGATCATTTTTCCATTTTTGGTTATAACTGAGAAAACTAACTTGAAGATTAAAAGAAATTTAAAAAGTAATGCAATCTTTTTCATATACCCAGTCCACAGTTTAAGAAGTGATCAATGAAAATTTCAAACATAATTTTAATTTGTATAATTTCTTGTATAACTAATTAATTCAATTTCACCCATATTCCATTATTCAAATCTAATGCATTCCTAATGTGGGAAGTCTAATGTCAATGTACTCAGCAATTCCCCATTTGTTTCAGCATTTGATAATTAGTTTGCCTGATGATGCCTGTTCAACACTGGCAAAAACATTTGCACTAGTTATAAAAATTTCCTGGTTTATAGATTTAGTGTTTTTAATTCTAATTTAACCAGTTTTAAGTGGTAGTTTTCTACTTGAAATATTCTTCATGTTCACTAATTGTTTCTATTTTAAATTTTTAGATAGTTAGAGAGATAGATGAACTGATATATTTGGCAAAGACAAAGAAAATGTAATTTTGCTAAATTTTCTGTAAAGAATAGTAATACAAATTGATCGAATGACTGGAATACAAATTTTAATGTTTTGAGGAAGAAAATTTTTTAATATTTTCTATCACATGCAAATCTTAAAACCAGTTTTGAGATTACTTATTACAAATTAACTATTAAATAAATACTAATTTTATACCAATATAAAGCAAACTATTCACAGAAATATACACATACTGATAGTATATATAAATACTGTAAACAGGTCCAATAATTTCAACACTTACATTAATTATCAAACTTTATTATTCACTAAATATTTATCACCAATTTTTGCATCTACAAATCATTTGAGCAAACAATTTGTAAACTATAATATTTATTATTCTAATGAATAATTTGATGATTTAATAATTAATCATAAGTTTTTTGGAAAAAATGATTTTTTTTATATTTATTAGTTTTTAAATTTGTGCAAAATTTTAGAAACAGAAATGTTTAGTCTATACAGAATTAGCTAATATATTACTTAAACATTTCTGTATGTTGTAACCTTCATAAAATTGACTTTCTTTGTTAAATATTTAAATTAATGAATAGTAGATATTTAAGAAATAGTTATTTATACATAATATTTGATTTGACAATCCTTATGCTATAACTGCCTTAAACATTGGACAAACAAGAAAAAAGTATTTTTAAAAATCTGTTCAACAGTCTTTGTTTCTTTATTTCACAAAACTAACCTGTCATTAGAACAATGTACAATTGATAGGTTAAATGGATCAGAATAATTTTATTAAGCACAAATACTTGACAGTTGCAGGAAAAAAAAATCAATTTATTTAAGATTGCACAAATTCATGGAAAATGACATTCTAAAACTCAAAAATAAAATATAAAAAAAATCAGCAATTTACAAAATGTTATTAATTAAATCTCTTACATTCATTTATATGAAACCATTCACACTTCATGAAAAATAATTTTATCAAATTGAAAATATCAACTTTGAATTCTTGTTAAGCAAGAAACATTTTTTATGGATCAATTTTAACTACAAAATTCCATAAAGCAAAGTAGGGAAAAATACACTGGATTTGATAAAGTACTTGATCAATTACATGTCAATATCAGAACTGTCTCTGACATTATCAATGAAAAAGCTACTTTTTAAGGTGAAAATCACTTTATATTGCTATCAAAAATAGTGTTGCCATGAAAAGTAATTAAAAGTAGTCTTAGATTCTTTGACAAGTAATTAGTAATAAAAGATATTAAAACTATAATTTTCCTCATTGCCCTATTATTAATTTTTGACAATTAAAAAAAATTTAGTAAAGGTTTATATATTTTTAAATTATACATTGCATATTACTGTATGAATATTTAAATGGTATATGAATATATGTTATAAAATTTTAATCTCTCTTTTACTAAACATTTAAAAATTTACAGTATCAGAATTAAATAACATTATATTACATAAAATATTAAAAACATATAAATTTTGAAAATGGTAAAATCATTATTATTATATTTAATTATTAAACCTTATTTGAAAAAAAGTAACTATTGCAAATGTTCTTTGTCATCTTTTATTGACAAAATTAAAATATCGTGGAACTGTATTACATATAATTAATTAGAAAATTTTGTCTCTAAATTAACATTCTGAAATTCAAATAATTGAATTGTTTTAGTACTTAAATCTTAAAAAGTACTTTTGAAAACTTTGATTTAGTTTTGAAAACTTTGAAAATTTTAAATTTAAACTACAGCCTAAAATGCTCAAAAGTAGCATTAGAATTATGGGTTAATGTTACCTATGGTAGCGAACATGGCAGCTCGTCTCTGAAACAGTGGGGATGCACGTTCTAACCTAACCTAACCTATTCTAATAAATTACCCCTATTCTAATAATTTGGTTGGCAATAATTATGGTAATTTATTAGAATAGGTTAGATTAGGTTAGAACGTGCATCCCCACTGTTTCAGAGACAAGCTGCCATGTTCGCTACCATAGGTAACATTAACCGAATTATGTTTAAAGCTTTAATTATTATCATTATCTATTATTGTCTGTTAAGATGTTTTATCAAAAAATTATACAGTACATTACACATTATCCAAATTTATACAAATTTTCTTTAGGAATAACTAAGAAATGCACAAAATAATTGAATAATGAATAATTGATTTGTTGATGTATCAAGTAACATCTACAGTAAATTCAATTATAAAAAGTTATAGTTATAAAATATTACTTTTTTTAATGTCAAATAAACTTTTAACTTTTCTCTGTAAACAAAAGGAATATTTAAATGAATCAAAACACTATTTAAGTATTATGATGATATACAAATGTATATTTTTCCAAATACTTAAATAGAACTCTATTTGTACAAGAATTTGTATAACATCATACTTATGTAGAGAAAAGCATAAATTATCCAAAATAATCGAGGTAGGACACTTTCAGATAACTGATTACACTTGATAAGAAAAGAATAAAAAGTAAATAACTTAAATAAAATTAAAATGTTAATTTTGATTGTACAATAGTAAAAAAAAAATTAAAGCATAGAAATTTAATTCATACAAATGATTAGAAATAACAAAAACATTGTCTAATTTAGTAAAAACAACCATTAATCTTTCAACTGTAATATATATTGTACTGATATAACCATAAAATAAATAATAGTAAAATTAATAAAAATGAAATTGTTAGTGGGCCTATAGCAGATTACCAACAATAATTATGCAAAAACTTCATAATTTCTGGAATTAGAACTCTCTAAAGTCAAATTTCAGTTGAAAGACTTTCAGTTAATTTATTTTTGGATAATCAATGCTCTATAAGAAAAGTAATTGTCAGCAAATTATTCAAATTAATAATTATTAACATTTGTAACCATAGCCATTGATCAAATTATTATTATTCACTTAAATTTGAATTTCATAATGTATATACAGTAAAACTTCTAATCCCCTCTTTCTCAAATCCCTCCTTAAATTGAATTGGATTGTCAATTTTAGGAAATACCTTATATAATATAAAGTATAGGTATCTCTCATATGACACAGCACTTCTATAAGTTTCACTCTAACACAGTTCAAAAATTAGGGATATCCACCATACAACAGTTTCCAGTTTTGCTCCAACATAGTTCAAGAATGTGGAAAATCCTCTGTACAAAATTTCACAATGTTTAAATACAAATTCTGTTATTCAATATTTTTTTCAAGTAAGCAAGCATGTCTCAAATTTGCTAATGGATTTTAGAATACTGAAATTTTCAATTTGTTTTGTGCCTTTATCAGGTTTACTTTAATGAAAACTGATATTGTAATTTTTTTCTTCCTTGTCTTAGCATTCCTGTCAACCAGGTGTCATTGTTATTGCTTTCAGACTTTACCCCTTAAGACTGTCACTGTGTTTTCTTTTTATAGATTAAATAAACTTTACTAAATATGAAGATTAAACATGTTTAGGTAAGTGTTATTAAACTTTTTTTAATCATAGGTAAGTAATCATTTGTAAAAATGATGAACAAAATACAGCAGTACTTCAAACTGTTCCCAACTTGAACAATTCAGTATTCAAAATTCTGGGAAAAAATAACTTGGTACTGGACTGAACAAATGCAATTTTCTAGAACAAGTTTTTGATTAATAAAATATTTTTATTTTCTCATCCATAAAAATTTTTTATAATAAAAATTAAAAAATTGAAGACTGCTGATATTTCTGATTAAGATCAACAAAAAAGGTCAGATGATGATAATATGTTTTAAAAAGAAAACTCTCTCATTTAACTAAAATTAATGTTGACGTGTAACACAGTAATTTAAATTTTGATTATTAAAAGCATCAATAATTAATCAACAAACACATTTCTCTGAATAACAAAAAACAATAGTATACTTCATTAACTTTTGGAATCTAACCCCATGTTTTGCATTAGTTCTTTGTTTCATATACCAAGGATTCACATAACAGCATTTTTTCGGAATGTAACTACTGTGTTAAACGAATACGAGGGATACCTGTACTATTTTTCTACTTCAAGTTGAACTAGTCAAACTCAGCAGATGCAGACCAACCTACTAAATTCTGTAAATCCTTTCAGCACAGTGCATGGTAAAATGGCTTTAATACAAATGAATAAGCAAGCCAATGAATCTGTTTCAAAATGGAACAGGCTATGTTGTTGGCTTAACCAGCTATATTAAAGCTGCTTCACAGGCAATGAACCCTTTGTTCATGAGCAGAGTTACCAGTTTAGTGGAAAACCGAGTGGAATGTCGAGTGGAATATCAAATTGATGTAATGTGTAATTTTTTCTGAATAAATTCAGTATAGCATAGAGATTTTTGATATATCTATATTCATATTTCTTTAAATCATTATTACATCATCATATATTGTTCTAATAATAATTCAAATAAATATTATGGACTTAAATATATCACAGAATTATATCCTTTATTCTACTGGTTAGTGCTATGTATATAAAAAAATTTTTTCTATTTTTCATATATCTCTATATGTAGAACTCTAACCCAAACCAACCATTTTTTTTTTTTTTGTTTGTTCAAATTGAAAATTTAGAAGTTTTACTGATAATACAGTAAAGCAGAATTTTTGTTACATAAAAGTAACAAAAACACTGCTTTACTGGTGCTAAAATTGACCAAGAGAAAAATATTTAACGTAAAAAATAAATTATGCTTTAAAACTATAACAGTACTGTATATTTTATGTTATATTTCAAAGAATTCGAAATTGTCAATACATATATTCAATTTTTTTTTGTTTCTTTTTTTTATACACTGTTTTGTAGACATACTGAAATATAGGAACAGTAATACAGTATTGACCACTGGACATTTTGAATGAATAATAATAGCAATTAATATAAATATTCATTTAAGATACTTATTGAAAAATAAAAAGTATAATCATTTTAAATTATTATTTAAAATAATTCATGATAACATTAAGATGTTTCTTAAAATCACATTTAATTATTAATCAAATTTAATAGAAAATAATAATTAGTAATTTGAATTCAATGTAAAAAACTTTTAGTAAAAAATTAAAGTTCAATTTAAAAATAATCCAATATTTTCATTAAAAATAATTCCATTACACTTTAATCAACATAATTAAAATTTTGTATAATAATTTAGTATGCTGCATGGAACATATATAATAATTTGACATAGATCTATAAGAAAAAAATATATAAACATTATGAAAACTTTTTGCAATATACAAATTTTAACATATATCAATAACGTACCCTATGAACCGATGACCCAGGCGGCGCATATCGGAGAATAGAGCCAACATGGCCAAACTCGCCACATAAACCCACAGGATAAAGAAAGAAAGAAACAAACAAACAAAAAATTCACATCTAACTTTTTTGAACTCCCCAGAGTTCTTCTTCGGGTGTAAACGAATTAACCCATCAGACATTTGTTTACACCTGAAGAACTCAGGGGGGGTTTGAAATGTTAGTTGCGAATTTTTCTTTTGTTTTTTTTGTCGTTGCACACTGATCATCAATTCATAGGGTACATTATTGACTATATCCCAGTGTTGTGTGTTATTATTTAACATATATCATTAGTAAATATTAAACAATTGAAAACTAAACCAAAAGTAGTAAGAAAGTTTATTTGTAATAATAAACTTTGTCATATTTCTCTTATTATAATTCTATATAAAAGTTTATTCTTACAAATAAACTTTCATATAGAATTATTTTATCTAGCCATTCGATTATCTCAATAACACATCATATTCTTTTCTAATTTAATAAGTAATAATTTTTTAAGATTTCATCACTTTTGGAAAATGAAAGAGCATTTAACCATTAAAAAGAATTATTTAAACTCTCAAACCTGTTTCCAGAGAACGAATAACAATGGATTTATTCACTTCAACTTTACAAAATATTAAATGAATGCCTGAAGAGTTCATAAAGTATAAAAATGTTTAAAAAGGAATTTTCATGATGATTATCAAGTTTTCAAAACAAGAAATTTAAAAAAATACCAAAACATTTAGTAAACATTTAAATATAATCATTAATAAATTATTCTATTCCTAGAATCTTTAAATTAAAATTACTTTTCGAATTTTTGGAAGAAGCTAAATTTATCGAAGAACCCCAGCAACGACTTACAAAGACTTACAAAACAATAAAAAAAAAAGTGAGTCAACAAAAACCTAACACGCGATAGTTTAACATTGCAATAGCGAAATTTCTCAATAACACGGTAATCAATAAAGTGTCGTATCGCATTAATTAACATTTATCAATTATAAACAAACGTATCGAGAGAAGAAACTTACCTTTTAAAAACCAATGAAGGATTGTCATAAATACCTTTGATTAAATGTAGAATTAAGCAGAGAATATTTATCAACAGCCTGAAGCTGTTTGTCACTGTAATCTGTCCAGCAAATAAAAATTCGTCGGTTGGAAACCATTAATACATAACAAATGTTTTTTGCATAGAAAATACAATCCTTACACCACATTCTCTTCTACTCATCAGTTCGATTCTACTTTGCCATATTCTTTTATCAATTCGAAATATCTAACGCTTATCGGTATACGTTATCGTAAGTCTTAATTATTAAGTTTTACTTTTTTAACGTAATAATTTTGATAAATTCGGCAACGACGTTTATCTACGTCAGTTACAAAATAATTAACGACGCCATTTTTGTTTACGTGAAATGCATTCTGGGTAGGACGGATTTTAAATTAGTAATCGGTTTTAGGCGACGTTACTCAGAACCTGATATACCTGAAATTAATTTATTACGTGACCTTCTATTTTAAATTATACATTTATTCGATTGCCAGAAGGTTACAAAGAAAATAAATACAGTAATACTTAGATGTGTATATGCCCTGTGTTTTTAAAATGATATATGAATTTTTTAGTTGAATTTTGAATATGTATTGTACTTTCAATTTTTTATTATTGAAATATTAAAAGTGTGGTTAATTTGCTGTAATTTCATCCGACAGAACTGAAAAATGTTTTGGTAATTATCGAGTGGCGTAAATTTGACTTTACTACTAAAGGGCTTCTGCTCAATTTCTTTCATTGAATGCAAACTAAAAATATAAACAAACGAAAATTGCCGTAATGTTTAATTTTAAAATAAAGAATTTGATATTTTTTTTAAATCTCATTAAACTAATTCGCTACGTAATATAGACACGCGATCATTCGGTCTTCCGTATTTTCCAGGCCGATCAGCAATGCCATAAAATTTTTTATATAGACAAAAAGTACAAAATAATTATATTTTTATGATTATTTTGTTTTATTACAGTATAGTATTATTAAATAATACTATTGGATAAAAACACTATCGTAAATGTTTCCATAAAACATGCGGTTATTCCTCGTATGCGTCAATGCGTCGTGGTAAATTGCAGGCATCTTACCGGCTCACTTTTGCTGAAAATTCTGTATTAAAACATATCAAATATACCGTAAAAATTTCAGCTGAAAAATAACCCACATATGGGACACACTGACGTGCTTGGCTGCACAGGAAGTGCCTTATCCGGCTCGGCCGTCCGCCATGTAAATCTGGATAATTATGAATCTACTGTATTATCTAAATAAATCTTTCCTTCTGCTATCAATTATATTCTAACTCCCTTCCCTATCAATGGATGGATAATAAAGTTTTAGAAAACTCTTTTACGCCCTGTGGATACTAACAGGGTCTTTTTAGCAAGCCCATTGTAAGTTCGGTCAGGTGCACAATGGGACGGCTAAGTGGTAAGAGATGGGCTTGACATATCCGGACGGACCACCCCCCGAAAAATTCCTGGGATGGACTGCTACCCTAGCCGTTCGTCAGTGCTAGAAAACTGAAAATTAAAAAGTTAAAAATAAATTAAATTATAAATTATATTAATAAGAGCAACAAAATCACAAGTTTACATATTGCATATACTGTATTATATAATTCCTTCGTTTTTCAATAACATAATGGAATAAAAAAAAAATAGTTTCTATGAAAGGATACGTAGAATCTTTTAAATACTTTACATCATTATATTTCCATCTTTTATAATTTAATTAAAAGGTATGTTGAACATAGACAATAAAAATGATGTAAGGGATTAGAAATAAAGAATATGAAAAGATCCATATAAAGACCTAATACAGTACTTTATTCAAAGTAACTTTCATTAATATCGTTAGTGTCCATGATCATCATTTATTTTAGTTAAATTATAAAAGATTGCAATATATAAATGTAAGATATTTTTAAAAAATTATATCATTTCATAGGAAATATATTATAGTGTTTTTAAAATATTCTAAACTATAATATTTAGGTAAGAAATCATAATAGTTGATTTTAAATGTTCTCAATAAACAAAGCAGTATTGACTGTTATATAAATAAATTATTCTAATTAAAAATTTTCTTCTTTAAATATAGCGTAGGACATCATAATTTAAAATCAGGCCTGTTACAAATTAGTCACGCTTGATATGCTTATGATTCATTTAAGTGTATTATTAATTCAATATTTCTTCATTCGTAATCATTAAGCATGTTATGTATCGATAGGTATATTAGAAATGTTGCTTATGCATTTCAAAAACTGATCATATTTGATATATGAAAATTTAACTGTAAATCTATCCTTGCGTTTTTGACAATGTTTAACCTAGCCATGATTATTTTTTCCCTTAAATATTCATATTTCACTTTAGATTTTTAGATTTTTACAAGGATAAATAAATATAGACGTGACCAATCAGGTTTCAATATGTTTTACTATACATGACTAATCATTTGAGAAAACGTTTACGTTTTACGTATGTATTACACGAAAATGTTTTTGTTTCGTATTAAGAGATAGCTCAATTTTTCAGAAATGTTTGTGCACAAGTCTCTTTGAACACGTTTTGAGTACTTCTGATTGAGTCATTAAGCAATAGTTGAACAGAAAAATAATATTATTAGTTTCTCTGCTAAGTTAAGACTGAAAATGATAACTGATAATTTTTCACATTGTCAGTCACATATTGTGGCTAATAACGCAAGATAAAAGTAAATAGGCATTTTTAATCTAACTGTAACGAAAACTAATTACAATAAGCAAATGTTTTTTGATGTTTTGGGCTGCTAACAATATCCAAGCTGTATAAGCATACTCTGTTGCGGAAAGATTTTCGAAACGATACGAAATGTGGCTGATGAAAACTTTGTCCTCCAGATTTAAAAAAAAAAAAAAACTGTTACGTTTACATGCGAAAACTTTCATGAAAGAATCCGGTACAAATAATCAATCAATCAAACAAACATTTATTTATGTTGTTTATTTGTATCAATCAAACAAACATTTATGTTATGGCTTTCGCCTTTACAAATTCGTAGCAACATTAATAATTAGAAACATTGTTATACATAATTGCAAAAAATAATAAATAACATAACTTAAATTAATAAAAGCTATGTTAGCATGTTTAATGAATAACAGAAAAATTTATAAATTTTATAACATTACAGGACTTAAATTATCGTCATATAAACAAAACATATTAAAGTCAATTGTCAAAAATATATCCTTTAAATGTTCAGTAAGTTCACAAGATACAAATACGTTTTCAAAAAATCAATTACATAAATTACATAGTGGACAATTAGAGTAAGCAGATATATTCATTCTACGCCCATTTAATACCATAGTATAGTCATTGAGTCGTAGTTGTATTATTAAAGATTTAATCTTGTAATTTAAGTTTGATAATAAATAATGTCGAAGTGTCCATATCCATGGGGATGATAGAGAAGTTTCAAAAAAGCTACACTTTTGCTCGATATAAAGAATATCTTGGGTCCAATATTTTAATGACTGGAAAAGTTCAGCTAAAAAAAGTTTTTTTATCGGGAAATTGAGTATAATAAGCAATTGAATAACCTAAATCAGATAATCAAAGAATTACTACCAATTACGGTAATTTCAATTCATTATAGACAATCTTTCTGGGATCAAATTCTGGTAGCTGTAAGATTTTAAACCAGTATTTAAAAATGGCGAATGCTAAACGTATAGCCAATGGCGGTCGACCCATTTCGAATCTTAAAACAGGTCCAGGCACCGAACGATTAATACGAAATATCGATCTGATAAATCTCAGTTGAGTCTTCTCTAATTTATCAACATAAAATGGACCCCAAATAGGAAACATAAATTTCAAACTTGAGCGTATCAAGTAATCAAACAATCGAAAGTATGACTTAATAGAAGACTGCTTCATTCTAACCGTGACCCTTATTAGATTAGCGAGTTGGGGTTTATATTTCAAAAACAATTTGTCTATGTGAAAAGAAAACGAACCCTCTGGAGTAAAATAAATACCCAAATATTTGTAAGACGAGACAACCTCTAACTCAGAATTAGATAAATTTATCAGCTTTTTCCAATCTGTCCCCTCTCCGAAAAACCATTTACTTTGGATTTAACCTCATTACAATGTATTACAATGATAAACAAATTTGTCATTGTAATACAAGAGTATATACAGATGTTTACCCATTAATCCTTATCCACAGGAGAATTTAGATAAACCGCGGAACGAAAATTGAACTTTGACCCCGTGGACGTTTATGCTTCTAGCAAGGGTCCAGCTGGCTGCAATTACGTATTAAAATAAATAGAAAGTTATTGGAAATATGTGAAAAATGGTTGCAAAACATAATAAAATAGATTAACATCTTAGGGTGCGTTCTTTTATTCCTCCGCGCAAGCGACATCCGTTTAAAAATTCCTGCGGAACGCGTTCCTAAATACCGGTCGGAGTGCGCGCGCGTCGAACGACAAAAACGGCCACCTGTAGCAGTAGTTTACGGTGGAAAGCAACATGGCGTCCTCTATAGCTCAGATAGTTTCGTTTCGGGGTCCATTATGTGGTTTTATGAATGAAAATTTAGAAGTTGTGAAAGCGCAAGTTAGTGTACGCGGTGATGTAAGTGTCTTTTCGAATGGTAGCCGGCATTCTAATTTTTTTTTTTTTTTTGTGGCTATTTTGAATGCTCTTTCAACAAATAATCCATTTTATGGTTACATTTTACAATTGGGACCCTTCTTTTGCCTTTTAAAGCTCATATTTTAGAATTATAGATTCCTCCATTACGATACTATCGATAGTGCGGGCGCCGCCATCTTTCTTTCTTTCACCGTCGTTCCTAAATGCTTTACAAACAGCAGCGCACTTCCGCACTCCTACAGAGCGACCGCTATTAACGAACGCACCCTTAATATAACTGAATGGCATAAAAATCTATTTAATTATTTTAATCCTCTTATTTTCAGTTCAGAATTTCTTTAGAGGATTATTAAAATCATATTTACAAAATAAAACATGGAAATTTTGAAAAAAGTTTCAAAAAACTGTTTACATAATTATGGCACTTACAATTATCGATAATAATACAGTAATCTTTCTACTGATAAATCTATTTTCTTTTGTCAAAAACATATTTCGTGTATTGTATTATTTTATAAACTGTTCTATAAAATAGATACAATACACGAATAGAATTTTATTTATTATTTTGATTTCTTCAGAATGTCGTGTGCAACAATTTTGTACAATATTTAACTTGTATGTTTTCATACTTCTGAAAATTTCACAAAAAAATTTCAGTCTAACCCAAAACCCCCTCATAGTCATCAATGTAACAAAGTTAGTGAAATCTATTATAATAAATTTATGAGAAAACATAATTTCAAAGGAAAAAGTTACCGTGTAAACATCGAATGGTTTTTAAATTAATTTATTTATTTTCATTATCTAAAATAATGTTTGACAATTTCATTGAACACGTGTCTGTCTCTATATAATGATGTAAAATATAGGCTTTTAATTAAAAAGTCTATTTGTTTAATTATTTTAATTAAAAGTAATCGTTTCTCGGTTTACTTTTCCGGCTCTGTTATACAGTATTTAAATGTTGCCGGAAAAGTTAAGCATCTCGTTGCTGGATTTTGCCATTGAGTTTGTAAGCAGCCTTTTTTTACTAAACAAAATTAACTGAACTAAACATTTACAATATATATAACTATATATAAGTGCTTATTATAGTACAGTACATTCTGGCTTGTTTTCTCATTTGTTTGCTTATTTATACATCAACATGTAATGGAATAATAAATATACATAAATGTATAAATAAATACAATATATACATAAAAAACAACTTATAGAATTGAATTATACGAATTATTCAGTAAATTCAAGTCAGCGTTATTTTTCTTGAAATTAATATTTATGTGAGGTCGCAGATCTGCGCGTAATAACAGGATATCCGAGCAGTTGTGGGTGCGTTTGGTACAGACAACTCTCCAGTTACATAAATTTTATTCCGATTTATTGTAACTTAAAAATATAGCTTACAACAACAATAATCTTCGATCTGTCGGCGAAAACTAAATCTTCAGGTTCCCTGACGTTCCTTTGGGAGTCGAAGCGTAGGCTGGTTCTCATTCTTTGGTATCGCTGGTTTTGAGCGCGATCGTTCAAACTTCGCCGGCCACGACGCATTTTCGGTGAAATTAACCTATCCAATGTCGAAATTTCTTTCGTTGCGTGACGGCCAGGTTGAATTTTTGTCGATGCGTAACGAAAATTCCCCGTTTTTGAAAAAAATCGTGGCTATTGTATCGTCCGAACAATATACAGTTTAATACCTAACCCGATTATAACGTCTTTAGTGGCGTGGCTAAAATCTGTACGTGGCACGTCCTACCTTGTCCGTGATGTCCACGTTGACCTCGACCACGTGTTCTGCGCATTTTGTTCTGCCAGTAAAAATTAACTGAGAAACTGATAAGTTACTTAATTTGTATCGGCTACGCGATATTTACAAGTGTCGAGATATAATATAAATCCAAGATCGGCACGGCTGTCCAATCGAAAGGTTAACTAAATGAAGTAAAAAGATGTCTCTCCTCGTTGAATTTAGGAGCAAAGTGAGGTCAAAGGGCAAAGGTCACGCGGTGGCGCCCTCTGCCCTACACGTCAAATTTTTATCGGTCCCACGATTTTACTGTACTAGATAATGTTAAAAAAAAACCCACTTGTAACGACATAAAACCGTTTTAACGTCATATTTGAAGTACTCCCAAATTTACAAAATTAGATTACAAATTTTATTTAATTAACATAGAAGATACTACGTGTTCAGTCCTAAGATCAGAGTTCACTTCTTAGAATGACTGCGGGTGGTACTCTCCCCACCTGACTTCGGTGGGGTGAGGTGCTTGTTTTGCCTGTTTGTAGAAGAGGGTCGCTATTTTGTATTTTATTTTGACTCGGTTCTCGGTCCCCTGACTACCTACAAGTCTGGATTTTTTTTATGCGCAAATGATTTGGGCACCTAATACTCTGTGCCAAATATCAACTCTTGACATGTACTCCTTCATACCTCTAAGCTGGTAATAAAAACGGCAGTACGATTTTATAAACAAGACATAGTCTTGTCAATAAAATTGTCAAAAGATATCATATAAATTAAAAGTGACTATATTTTTATCGTTTTTCATAACAATATCACAATATCGCGTTAACATATGTAAATACAGTATTAAATTACATTGGTGGGATTTTTCATTTTCATACATCTCTATTTTATTTAGTCTCTCATTAGGTCTCTTTATATCGGTTTAACTGTTACGTATATTTTACTTACGTTCAATTGAGTGTCAGCAACATATTCCATTATCTTTAGTATTTTTAAAGTAAGATTTTAGTTTAAAAATGAAAATAAAAAGTCCGTATTTTAACTTATGGAACGAGAACCAGGTGATTTTTGTACACTTAAGAAATAATTCTAAGTTTAAACAGAAATTCAAAAATTAGCCTAAAATAATATCCTTTATTTTAATTACTTATACATATAACATTTGGGTTTGGAAAGCCGTTTACTGCCCAACTAATAAGAATATTTTTGATTAATATTGTTTGAGCTCTATACGAAAAGTAAAAATTTCTAAAAATTACGCTTAAATATACTTTTAGAAATTAATAAATTTAATTTTTAATTACCTGTTCTGAAAATAAATGTTTTTCTTTAGATTGCTTTAACAAATAACAATAGACTTATCTTCTCTTAAAGGCTTTTGTCTCTATCTACCGAACGGGTTTAGAAATTCTTGGAGTCGCTTCTGTTCCCTTGATTAAAATACCAAATTTACAGAGAGAAGTCCTATTGGCTGGAAGTTAGACGAGTAATTATTGAACATATATGCTAACTGTATGTATAATAAATTTTAAAATAAAATATACCAAAAACTGATTCGAATCACTTATATATGATTAAATATTACTAAATATTAGATATAGAATATTTGTAGCATGTATCTTAAAATATATCCACGATTGCACTCCAATATATTTTAAAATAGCAAATATCTCGTTTCTCAGATTTAAAATGGATTGAAATAAGTATAATTTCTTGAGTTAGGGAGGAAAAATATATTATTAATGTAGCTATTCTACATATATTGCTAATGCACATTTACTTAAACTGTAATGATGTTAGAATTATATTATTCTCTCCATATGGCAGAGAACATTTTATTCGTGGGATGCTTGAGATATGTATAAATACAACCAGGACCGGCGCTACCATTTAGGCAAATTAGACAACCGCTGGGGCGCAAAATTTTAAGCTATGCTTTATTCATAGTTATATTAGATTGTGTTATATGATTTACGTATTGATTCTCTTTTTCTTATCCCACACATATTACACTATACGTTTCCCGCCCTCTTGCGGTAGAAATTTGAAAAACGTAATTATAAACACGTGTATTTACATAGGCGCAATTAACATAGTTTTAACAAATAATTTTATTTCCTGTCACTTTTGAAGATAATTTTTTTGTAGAAAATCCTTTAAAGCAGGAAAAATTTAAATAAACAGACCGTTTTCATAATGTTACTTAAAATATTCAATATTCAAAAATATACAGCTTTTGATAAATATATTCCACAAATACATGTACCGTACATAAATATAGCTAACAAATTCTAGTACAAGTTGCCCAAAGGAAAGTTAATCATCTATATTACATCTATTTTGATCATTTTTAATTAAAATATAAATAAAATTTAATTTTATAAAAAGGTATTTGTACTGATACGTTTTTATAAAAATGTATGTTTTATGTTTAAAATAAAAATATTAGTGCAAAAATTTTAAAAATCTCTTTAATGTTCATTGCAAAATAAGAAAGTACATGCAAGATTTGCTATCATCAATATAGCATGTAAAAAATTAACAAAAACGGTTAATGTTACCTATGGTAGCGAACATGGCGGCTCATCTCTGAAACAGTGGGGACACATGTTCTAACCTAACCTAACCTATTCTAATAAATTACCCCTATTCTAATAATTTGGTTGGCAATAATTCTGGTAATTTATTAGAATAGGTTAGGTTAGGTTAGGTTAAAATGTGAGTCCCCACTGTTTCAGAGAAGAGCCGCCATGTTCGCTACCATAGGTAACATTAACCACAAAAACATATTAACTTAATGGCCACATATTATTTTTTCAGCTTATGACCAATGCGTTTTGCTCATGCAGGGCTGGACTTCTTGGTAGATGCAAGCATGACGCACGTCTTATTTTTTTATTGTAAAAAAGGAAAAAACGAAATCAAGAACAAGTTTACCACAAGCTTAGAGTAACTTCAATAAATTAAAAAAAAAAAAAAAAAAAAAAGAATACGAACAAGCAATAAGGCATAGCCAGATTTTTTGGAACAAGAAAAAGATACAGGAAAACAAATCAACACAAATCTCCAGCTGATCCGAACATAATATATTGATAGAAAATTTCAGATATCATCTACTCAATGAAGAGTAATTTTCCCAGAAATGCCATGGCTATGCTGTTCTACAAATGGCATTATCAGAGACAGTGACAGACATTATTGTTTATTGGAAATAAAATATCCATCGAAACTTAGGAATGTTATTATAATTAATGAAGACAGACAAATAAAAGTGAAATCTTCGTACAGCATTAATCTATGCGATTCTTCTAACTGGGTTTTTTTTCATTCGGAAAAAAATCTATCCCTATGGTATTACTGTAAGAAGTACAGGTAACCCCCGTATAACACGGGAGTTACGTTCCAAAAAATTGCCGTGTTATACGAAACAAAGAACTAGTGCGAAAAGGGGGGTTAGATTCCAAGAATTAAAAACATGCTGTTAAATCCTTCTTTAAATCGGATTTATTATTCACAAGTCGAAAGGCAAATACAAAATTACAAATAAAAATAACAATATACTGAATATTATACTGTATAAATATAAAATAATTTATATTGTTAATTTAAATACTTGCTAGGGGCGCCTCTAGTGGTTATTTTTGGCATACATTGATAGAATCCGGTTTTTCAGCTTTATATAGTAGGCTTCTTAACGTAGTAGGTGTGAATGCTGTAAATATTAATCTTGTGTGAACCGTCTTTGAAATTGGTAGAGCGTCTACCAATTTCATTACTTGGCTTACAAAGACGGTTCACACAAGATTTATATAGTAGATTTTTTCATGGGTAAAATGCTTATTTATTATTTTACCAGAGGATTATTCATCCTATATGATGATCTCAGCATGAGTATCATCAACTAGTAACAGTTTTTATTACATTTCATGTTGTACGAGGGTTTTATTTAATTCCCGAACCATGTTAGAATGAACCCGTGCTATAAAAGCACCGTGTCTACGGGGGATGTTCCCAATTCTCGAACCGTGTTAGAGCGAATCCGTGCTATAGAAGTACCGTGTTATACGGGGGTTACCTGTATTACATCTTACCACGCTACTAATATTTCGTTTCTTTATTCCAGAGGAAAAATTTACAGAATTTGTCATGTTAAAGCTTAGTTCACACTGAGCGCGATTCGCTGGCGAAAGCGAAAAACAGAGCGAATAACACGTCAGACATGACGTCGTTTCCGGCGAATTTTACCATTTCGCGAATCGCTTCGAAGTTCGGAACTGTCGAACTTTTTCGCTAGCGAATAAATTTCGCCACCAATCAGATTCCCTCTAGTCGTCACGTGGTTCTTGTTGTTTTCACGATGGCAATACAAGCTTATTCTCGGTGTAAAGTAAATATAGAACGACTTGGTAGAAGTTTTATAAACTTCTACCAAGTCGTTTACCAACTTCGTTCGTTTACCAAGTCGTTACCAACTTCTACCAATACCATTTTTTGTTATTCATATATTTTCTTACTAAAGAGAATAAAAATTAGTATAAATAGTCCTACCTAAAAAAATTCTCTTTGTCATTCAGTCTCATCTCTCGCACCAAATTAGCATGGTAACGATGTAATTCGCGGTTTTTTAATATACTTCTCACCCAGCATCTTTTCTTTTTGAAGTATGTTTTTTACTCAACAAATAAACAAACATGGTTAACAACAAGATATCGGATGCAGCCATTTTGTTTTTCGAGATAACGTTTTTGCTTGTTTGCAAATGATTGGTTGCTTAAAATTCGCAATCCGCTTTTCGCTTTTGGTTGTAGGGTCAATTTCGCTAAACGAATAAAAATCGCTTTTCGCATTCGCTTTCGCTCAGTGTGAACTAAACTTAACTCTGCAGTCGTAACTCTGTTGTTTATAACTACAAAGTTCACTATTTTACCGGAAGAGGTCTCCATCAGTAGCGCAAAACATGCATTAAACGACGTTTAAAAGCCGAACGGCGACTAGATGTCGGCTCGCTGAACCGCAGTTTAAAATGCATTGTAAAGACAATGATCGTCTAAGTTCAGCGAATCCTTCCACGAGAAGAATAACTTATCAGGAAACACGTCAGATAAGCCGAGACGAGTGAGTAGTCACGTGACCGAATGGCATCGAGAAATGTCACGTGACATGCTTCGTACGCGTCCGCCGTCTAATGTGCCGCTCCACGACGAAAACACGTCTTAAGCAATTGCGTCTTCGGACGGTACACAATCGGTAAGTATTCCTACAATTTTTTGTTTATAGCATATTTTATATAGATCATTCCCAAAAACTTATACGTGTTTTGGAAACATCCGGGTCAAATTAGTCTAGAATCGATTAATTTTATGGAAGAAAACCTTTAAACTGCACAAGTGCTGATTGTCTATTTCTAAACGCCGTCTAAACGAACCACGACAAAACGTTGGCTATTACTTTCGTCTCGTTTCTAGGAGTTGTTCAGATTATTCGATCAGATGATTCGTGTGTGATGTCAAAAACATGGCGACTGTGTCGAAAGCATGTAGGAATTTTTCCGAAGAGGAAAAGAACGTTCTGGCTGAAATTATTAAAAAGTATCCTGTAGTCGAGGAGAAGGGGTATGATAATCGTACTCTAATGGCGAAAAAAACTGCGTGGGAGAAGATTCAAGTCGAATTCTCCTCGACATTTC
Organism: Centruroides vittatus; assembly: GCF_030686945.1. NCBI lineage: Eukaryota > Metazoa > Arthropoda > Arachnida > Scorpiones > Buthidae > Centruroides > Centruroides vittatus. The sequence continues at coordinate 1,918,379 of NW_027121909.1, read as the reverse complement.
CCTGTAGAGCAGCTCGTACAGTAGAACAATTGAAAGGCAAGTATGAGTGTAAAATATTCATTTAAGATTATAAGATGTTAGTTAATATTTTTAACATTAAAACAGCATATTTAATTTGAGAAAAGTTTACTAGGAAAGTATATTCTATGATCTATGTTATAGGTTGCTGGAAGCGATTAAAAATAGACGCCAAAAAAGAGGCAGATAATAACCGACATGCTGCACATATAACAGGTGGAGAACCAGCACAATTATCGTTGAAGCCTGCCACACAAGTGGTTTCATCTGTTTTGGGTGATGGTATTGAACCATTATCCAATCCAGATGATCCACCATCACCACTTATCATTAAATGTGAAAACAATACTGAATTACTTACAGCTACAAATGAATGCTCTAATTCGGGATTATTTTCACCTGTAATGATAAGTGATGCAGCTGTTAAGAAAATTATGGAAGTGGCAGATGATCCACCATCACCCAAAAGAAAGCTGTAAATAACATTCAGATAAAATAATACTAAATATTAATAATTACTTTCTAAAAAATAATTATATGTATTATATTTATAGCATTAACTCATCATTAGAAAAAGTTCAAATCCTGCTAATGGAGGGCATAAAAACAGAGAAAATGAAACAAGATACAGAAAGGAAAAAGCAAGAAGCAGAACAACTTAAAATAGAGGTGTTGAAGTTAAAAAAGTTGAAACTTCTGAAAGAACTAGGATTATCAATAAGTTAAATACATTTAATTATTATAAATATGACTACTTTTAACTAAACTTTTTAATATCATATTAATAAACAATTAGATGATGATGGAAGAATATCAAAGAAACAATACACTAAAAATTATAATCTATATTTTCATATAATGTGTAATTATTTCAGTAAGTTGTGTTGCATAAAAGAACAAAAGTGAAGCATAATATTCATACATAAAATATATATATATATACAGTTTTATCAAACAGCTATTTAGCTATTGTCTGTGATTGCAGATTCATGTTTAACATAAATCAAATTCTTTATTCACATTCTCTTTTATCCTGTATGTCAAAAAGTAAGTTATAAACAGTTTTACATGAATATCTCTTAATTATTATATACAAATATTTTATTAAAAATGCTATAAATAGCAACTGTCTAAAGAAAATTTTTTAGGTATTTAATATTAAAAAAATAAGTTATTTTAATATTTTACAATATTAAATTTTCATATTTTATATCTAAGTAATATGTTAATTAAGTCCAAGATATAGGTTTTAATCAAAATTTTTAAAATTGTAAATAAAATGAAGACATCAATTCATATTTCTAGCTCAGCTTTCTATGAATAAATTGTATAATGACTTTAAAACTGTTTTTAACCACATAAAATACATAAAATGTCAACATAAATCTGATAATTTTAAACTAAAATAACCAAATATTTGGTAGAACAAACATTAAACTAAATATATTTTCAAAAGAAATTTGAATTAAGAAATCCTAATTTAAATCTTCTTGACAAAATATGGATGAATAAAACAATTGTATAAATGTTTATTTAATTTGTTATATAGGTTATGTTAAGTAATATTTTTATTATTTAAAATGAATAAAATAAAAAGAGAATTATTTTGTCTGTGATAGGCTCATTCTTTATAAAATTGTATGGACTTGAAAAGGACCTTTTGTCATAGTGTTTCATTAACTAAAATGTTGCAGTACAATAGATCTTTAAAGGGCAGATCCTGAAATTGATTGCTGAAATTTCCTCTTCTTTTTCTTCATTTACATGATCAGTAATAAACTCTACCTCTTTAAAATCAATGGCCCAATTGTGCAAAATTTCTGTGGCTATTACTATGTTAAGCATATTTTCTAATTTAGTTTGCAAACAACTAACAATGCATGGAAATAGCTTTTTCCATACACCAAATAATCTTTCAATAATATTTGTTACTTGTGAATGAGCTTTGTTATACAGTCTTTTGGCATGATTCTGTGGTTGTAAAAATGGTGTCATTAAATATGGCACACAAGGATAGCCACTGTCACCAACTAAATATTCATTACAATAACCTTGGTGAAGTTTTTCTTTAATACTAGACTACTATTAGTAAAAATTTTACTGTCCTGTTTAACCTGGCCATCAAGCAACAATGTTTCTAATTTTCATCTTTCCATCACAGATTACCTGAAATGTACATTCATCAATTATGTAAGTTTATTAAAGTTATCAGTTTGAGATATCAAAGATATTATTTGATACTTCCTTTTCATACGTAAAAGAAATAATCAAGAATAAAACTGTTTCATAACAAGACATAACAATTTAAAATGTTAGAAAAATATATAGGCCATTGCATATTTAATAGTCATTTAAGCTGCAATAAATTAGTTACAAAAATATTTGTGGAGAACAATAAAATTGTATGTTATCGAAAGTTAACTTAAATATGTAATTTTCTTGATCTCATGATTAAGTGGAGATGATATTGTATGTAAATAATTTTCACCTGGCAGTTAATGGATTATATAATAGGAGTTTTCGATTATAAAAAAGTTGAGGGTAGAGCTTAACTTGTCAAGACACTGGATAGGAATATGAGTACAGTCTATTGCACCAATTATTCCAGGAAAGTTATCTTTGGATAGTACGGAAAAATCTTGCACAACAGACGGAAGTTCAGATTCTGTCGGAAATACAATTTCGGAATTCTTCAAATGAATTAATGACTTGGAAACACTTAGGATGCTTCTGATAACGATATGGCGATAATTAATAAAGAATACAATATATAACTTAATACAAACGTTAAACAAGACCTCATTCTTATTATAAGCGTTTCTATCATTATATCAAAAACTTTTTAAATTTATTTAATGGTAGTTTGATAGATACCTGCATACAGTAGAGACATGAACTCCGATAAGATCACCAGCTACCCTCTGGGAGTTTCCTGTGGCATAAAATCGTAATGCCGTCAACTGTTGTTCAGTATTTAATGGCAATCCTCCTCCATCTGGATCAGTGGTTCTCAACCTTTTTTATCCATGACCCCCAGTAGCGTAAAGGGGGTCTATCATGCCCCGCCAAATGGTATCCAAGGCACAAGATTTTCTGGAAAATTTCAATTGTTATTTTGATCAATTTCTACGAAATATATTTTAAATTAATAATCATTGTAACATAATTAATTATTTCGTTTCTTGATTTGTTTGATAAAATATGTTATAAATAATATTTGCAGTAAATTACTCAAATATCTCTGTATACAAAACGCTCTTTCTTTCTGAACACTATTTTTCTAAAATAGTGATATATTTTTATTTTTTTAAACGAAATGCACGTACAGGATAGTATGTCCGATTTTTCCACTGACACACATTTTCGAATCAAATCCTAGTCTTGATTTTTTTAACTAGATTTTTTTGTCTCAAATTTAAAGCCTGACCTGAGTCTGTGTCCCTATTTATCCCGAAAAACAGTATATTATTTTGTAGAAGCGTAGTTAAGCAGTGACTTCGTAATATATTATAGATATTTTAAGATAGGTACTACATTTTATTATTATTTGTATTATATTCTTATTACGAGTCAATTCTATATTATATTACTATATGTGTTTCTGGAGGGGAGAGGGCGCCAATAAAGTGTCGTGCCCCGGGCGCCAGTTATGTTCGCTACACCACTGTGGACCCCCTTTTCCTCTTAATTTTTTTTGTGGACCCCATAGACATTGCACAGGGAAAAAACCTTATATTTTTCACTAATAAAAAGAAAGGAAAACGTTTAGAAATGTCACTGTCAAGTGACATGACGCTGACGATATAAGATTCTCCTAACAAATTCCGGCTTTATAATCTCTCTTTGACCTTTGTCGATGAGATATGTCATATACGTATTCAATATTTTAAATAATTTATATTTTAACCCTTATGCAAGAAATGAGTAATAAAGAAATTGACAATATATATACTGTAGAAATTAATTCTCAGTAAAACAATTGTTCTGAAGTAGAATTACCTTATAGACCACTAAAACATCACCGTGAACCCCGAATTCGTTTTTTTTTTTTTTTTTCTGTGGATCCCTGTTGAGAACCACTGATCCAATACGATTTAAAATACGAACAAATCCAGATTTAGAAAATTTGTACCGAATTCGAAATTCGTCTTTGGAATAGGTTTCTACAGGATTATTCCGATCTCGTATTACCCTCTCTCTCTCTCTCTTCGTAATTGTCGAGATGAATAATTTTCTTGATTCTTCCCGTTTACAATATTTTTTAAATGAACAATATCCATTATAATCCTGTATAAATTTTGCAACCAACAAATCAACATGGTGACTTCTACTTAAGTTAAAGTGACCAGATATGTTAGGTTGAAATGCAGGACGCTTGTGTGTTGTGGGAGATAAAAATGGGGTGGACCTCGGACATACATATATATAATAATAATAACTAATTCATTAATAAATAATTTAGTAGAAAAATATATATATACATAAATGCATAAATAAACTTAAAAATAATTATAGAAAAAAATTTTTTTTTCACAACTTGATGGCGCTGTTTGTATATCTGTCATGGTATGCCTAGAACGGCCACTAGGAGCGCTCCTAGATATTATTTAAATTAATAATAAATTCAGTATAATATTATTGCAATAGGAATTTATTATTGAATTATTGATATGAATTTATTATTTATACCACGGAATGACACCGTTGCTGCTAGAACGCCCACTACGGGGCGTCCTGGGCTACTAGTAGTAAAAGAAAACGACAACTTTGTGCTCTTGACAACTTGCGAACATGTTGAAAATGTTACATGACCAAATGCGGGACACTTTCCGGGACGGTGTTCAATGCGGGACTAACAACCCAAATGCGGGACGTCTGGTCACCTTAACTTAAGTAAAGCGGTGTCTAAACCTGCTATCAAAGGAGTCTTCAAATAATCGCTGTTTAAACTGTGGAAAGCGAGAAACGCCCTCTCTGCAATGAAATTTTCCTAAATCGTCGGCGTCTAAACGTTGTCTCTCTGCAATCGGCCCTATAAGAAATGACACTGATAATTTTCATAATGCAAAAAGATGAGTGAATAGATTAAATTTAAGTTCTGATATAGAAACATCGGAAGTTATCAAATAGGGCCATTTGTTTAATTTTATAATATACTTCTACAGATCGTTTCACGTATGTTGAGTCGGGCGGTGAGCAGTACTTCGTTGGAGGTCAACGAAGTACTGCGGCTCTGAAAGTTTTAAAAACTTTCAGAGCCGCAACCAAGTAAGTTCGAAAGCTTTCCTTTTTTTTGGTAACACACAGAGAACTTAATGAGCACTTTGTTAAATATTCAAATAATCTGCCTTTTCACCAAATACATAAACTGATTCCTTCTATTGTGCACTTTTACAGCCTGGCCAAGATCGTGAAACAAGTTGTATGTCATTTGAAGTCAGTCATTAGCATTAAAAAATGTTTTATTATAATATTGTATATTATTGTAATCTTAATATTATTTTAATAATGGAATGTGAAGTTCAAGATATTTAAATCAAATATTTTATATTGTATTATTTGTACTGACTTAAATTTATAGAAATTATGTCAAACAAATACTGTTTTTTGGATATTTATTTCAAATCTTTAGAAATTAAAATATATCGACCATAATTATTTTATTTTAAAAATTGTCAATTTTATCTCCCAAGTTTTCGGTATTTTTAAATTTAAGCCATATAGTACGTATATAGAAAAATATATTCCTGTAAATGGAAAGTAATTCTTTGAATTTTCTTCAACTTAAGTCACAAGATATACTAGATAAGTTATTACTGTGTGGCATTGCTTATTTGGAAAATGATCTTATCTTTCAATTCCTTAAATAATTTAAATAAAGCTAATAAATGTAAAATTGGTTATACTGAAAAAAATGATCATTAATAATTTTTATAATATCTTGTAATGTTTGCATGGACAAACGGAAAGCTACTGCGGAGTGCGACCCATCAGTGGCCAAGTGCTTTCGTTCCCTGAACACTGGGAGTTCGGTCGTGGGTTCGCGCCTCGCCAAGGCTGGGCTTGCAACGTGACGTTTTCCGGGTTTTCTCCACGTCTGTAGTGCCTGAATAGAGGTCAATTACCCTTTAAAAGACCTCCCGAAAAGCATCTCCCAAGTGTTACGTTGCCATAATTTAATAAAAACAAAAACAATGCTGCGGTCTGCTGGCGCTGCATACCCCAGTAGCTCAAGTCTGACAGATCATAACCAACCAACTAAACCGGAGAAGTTACTGCGTGGTGACACGTGATAAAATCACACTTAATCAGAAAATCACATTGATGTAAATGGTGTTTAGACTCTTCGCAATAACATAAGAACTATTTTTTTAACTTTTCAAGAGACAAACTTATTTATTTTTTTTTTATAAATTAGTTAGTTATTTAATGCAAAATATTTATTAAAAAGTTTCTTCAATGGTGGGTTTTAGTACAATAATATTGGATTTAATGCTTAGTCTTAAATAAAATTATAATAACAAATAATTACAGTGTAATTTGAATTTAAAAAATTTCTAATATTAGTCGAACTTTTTTATTGTTTTTTTTAAATGTAGTGAACTTGAAAATTTTCAACGAATTGACCATTACGACGAAGGCAAACGTCGAAAGAAGCTCTTCTTTGTTGATCATTCTTTATCAGTAAACGGCTAGAATTTGTTCTGAAAATATATTTTTTTAAATATTTATTATTTATATTAACAAAATTTAATATTTTCAACGCGTAATCCGAAAACAGAAACTTGGGTGTTAATTTAAATGATAGTTAAATCTATCGTTTAAAATACAAAGAGATATAAGCAAGCAATTATTTATTGTGACATCGTCACAATGCCGGGCTGCAATTTTTAATCATATTTTTAATTTATTTAATTTAAACTATATGCTCTCCACTTCAAACTAATACTGTGTCTTGCTCCTGTACATCATACTTTTCCGTTAGCAATAGAGTCGTGCCGGTCATCTATCTAACTCTTTTCAAGGAAAAGTTTTGAATTGAAATAACAACTTCTGGTTTGCATCGGAAGTTTATATATACAGTAGTTAAATACTATAAATATAGGAAAACAGAAACAAACCAATTGTCTAATCATCAAGACAAAACGTAAAATGTATTTTGTGAGATTTTCTTTGCTGGCTGCATCACACAACCAGTGACTCCACCCGAAACACATATAGGAGCGGAGCCAATCATCACCATTCCGGTTGGAATTTTCGCGGATCAAAACGTGCAATGTTTATCCTATTCATCCGGTAACGGAATATGGTATTGGCGTCCATCATGTATAGTTCTGCGTCGAAAAAATCAGCACTAGAGAGAGGATGACTGCCACTTGTGCTGTCATCTATTTTCGTTTCAGCCTTGGATTTGTCGCTTTCTTCTATTCTTTTGCAGCCTTTTGAATAGAACATGATGGTTTAGGCTGCGCACGCGTCTTAGCGTGCGACTATGCAGACGTGAATCTAGTTGCGAGCGATATAGTTCTCGCAAAGGAAAACCGTGCACAAACGAGAAGCGAGAAATCTCGCTGGAGAGAGAGAATTTCTGGCTCTCGCAAATATTTGACAGGGTTTGATATTTATCGCGTCTCGCTGAATACTGCGCATGCGCTTTAGCTCGAGTAAAAGATGGCTTCTATCTTTCATCTACTGTATATATAAACAGATTTTTGTTTTTTTTTGAAACCATAGATACACATAAAGTCATATAAATTCTTAGTACTTGAGTGCTTGTTGTTCTCTTAATTGGTTGTATGTTCTTTGGAACTAAGCATAAAATTGCTATTATGAATTTATCACACAAGAACACTCCTTTTGATGGAAAAAGTGGATTTTTATTTTCTATTTTTAAAAAAGGATATGCATTTCGGGCCATATTCCCCTCTTCAGTTTTTATTATGTATTATGTTAAAACTATATAAGAAGTTAACTTTATATAAGAATATAAGAAATCCATTTTTTCTATTAAGAGGAGTGTTCCTGTGTGATAAGTTCTCAATAGCAATTTTATGCTTGGTTTCAAAGAGCATACAGTCATATAAATTCTGTTTACTTGTAGTGTACTTAACAAGAGCGAGAAACGTCGTCACCTCTCATCGCCACATATTCTCGCTCTCTCGCACATAGCTTGGCAAATTCGCTCGCTGCGTCTGCATAGTCGCACCCTTATTGTCGTGGAAATCTCTCAGCTTCTGTCGATGCGGTGACCTCGACAGCACTACTGTTTCACTGTCTTTCCGTTTCCTTGAAGTAGTTGGTGTCATTGCGGAAACTGGTCTAATGTCCTTCGGCACAACCGACGTTCGAACTGGACTGTTGTGCACCGCTGTCGCTTCTTGCTTCTCTGCCAAGTACGCAGCTGCCGATGTCACTGGAGCTTTTCTCCACGTCCAGCACGAAATCTTGTTCTGTGAAAATGTGATCATAGAAAGGATAGATTTCTGTCTCCTTAAATTCATTGACGGCATTAGACATAGTCACTGTCCTCTGGTACGCGTTCCCTACAAGTAGCTGAATGATCACTACCCTCGTGACAACTGCCGTCGCTCCACTTACTGATTTTAAAAGATTTTCAGCGGCTTCGTGAGCGTCCAAGGGTTCTAACGACGCGCAAGGCCAATTGTTTTTCTTCCATTGACACAGCGTAATGCTCCCAGATGCAGTCTTCCGCCCGCCAGTCACTACCGTAATATAAGTCGATCGTATATTCTAGATACGGGTAATGATTCGAGAAATGGAAGCATCTGAAATATTCTATAAGAGTGGTTTCAAGATAAAAATTTTAGTGCTGGTTGTGGGGATCAAACCGCGTTCTGGCATACGCTCTGCTACCGCCTGTGCCACAGGAGTACGTTTGCAAGTTTTCTCATAGACGATATTAGAGAATGCGCAACGGATGGAATTTGGAAGACCGTTTCCTCGTCTTTGACTCTCAATATTGTCAGTTTGCCTGTGAATAGATGTCAATGTAATACATCGTCAGATATTACGTTTCATCATCTTCCACATCAGATTATCGACGATGTTATAGCATGCGTGTTTGCTGTTTCGTAACTCGTGCTGTTTGATTACGATGGGCATTTTACGAAATGTATCGCTATTTTTTTTTAATAATATAAATCGGATCACATAATTAAAATAAACGAATAATATATACTACGTATAACATATTTATAAAGAAATAAACGAGAAGCTATATAAATAAATTTAAAAATCTAAGTTAAATGTTAAGTAATTTTTAGTTTTATTCCCATATAATACTATATCCTCGTACATTTTATTAAATCTTAAATGGGTTTACCAGGGCCAGGCGAGAAGTTTGTCTCTGCTGTTAAAATTCATTGCTGGCGGAACAATGGTTACATTGCTTGGTAAAGTGTTCAATGAGTAAGAAAACTTTCTCATTGTTTTAAGTGGATATAAAAAGTAAGGTGTACCTGTTGTGTGCAGTGTACTTGTTTCTACTCCTAAATTTTGTAGTATGGTATAAGATAAGAATATATATCTTGAGAGGGGGACAATTTACGTGTATAGAAATATTGGAAGATGTGTTTCATCTTCCTCATAGATTGATGCCTGTGTACATAAAAATGACTCATTAGAATTGCTACAGTAAAATATTTGTTATTTATTATAGCCAAAGTAAATCACTATCATCCAAAGTGAGATGCAACGGTTCATTGGATGATTGAAAGTTTCTTTAAATCTTTACAGGTAGAAACTGGTAAAGAATGTAAATTTGTAGTTTGGTTTCTTTATACAGATATACTATAACATGTAGTATATTTATATTTATATTTAGAGATATTTACAGACTTTATTAAGATAGTCTATACTCAAGTTTTTCTGTCGAAAATTAAGTAAAATATGTCGAATTAATTGTCCTTCATTGAGAATTTTAGAATAAAATCTGAGCTAGATTCTATTTATTATTATTATGAACTAATTTATAGCCATTTTCATTTAAAGAGTTAAAAAAAATTACCTGTTACAATTCGGGAAAGAGGCAGAAGATTCCATTGTGGGTATACTTTGATCCAAGATTTTAATAGTCCAATGATTTTCTTTCCATTCTTGATATACGCTAAGGTGACTTCTGATAATACAATACAAACTTTATTATATTAATTTACAATATGAAATAAGCTTCTGTTAAGGGAGAAACATATTTATTGAATTTCTATTGATGTTTTAAATAATAAGGATCATAGAAAATCAGCACTTAAAAATCACAGGCAAAATTTTAAATTATTTTTAGTTTGAAACAGAAATAATTAATTTATAGTATATTAGCATGTTTAAATTACTGTAATAAATTTATAATACTAACTTGACAGTCAAAACAACATGAAACGTAAATGCAAACATTAAGAAACAGCAAAATGTTGAAATGACTACAGCTTCCACCCAAAGTTTTCGTTGGATATTTTCAATAATCAGCTTCAGACAAAGAATTAAACTCAGAAATGCCATTGGAGACAAAATGCATATTACAAAGGCATCTACTTTCAAATTTGTTGTTTCTTCTACATTTTCCGAGTTCTTCCACCAATCAGAAAAGTTCTGTGTACAGATATTAATAAGAACTTTAAAAAGTATAATTAAGTATTACATCAAATATAGAATAAAATTTGAAATTTTACTTTCGGTGTCCGAATAATATTAAAATTCTTACGACACAATTCGCAAGTATCGATTTTTCCAGTTTCCAGCCATTTTTCTAAACATTTGCGATGAACCAAACCAACGGAACCTAAGTTATGAAAATTGAAACATTTAACGATTTCTTTTAACTGTTTTGTTGTTCTCTTAATAATAATAATAATAATAATAATAAATGATTTTATCAGTGGCGTCTCTAGGATTTTGAGAATATCGGTACTATTTAATGTAGAATCGGAGAGACCAAGACACATGCCCTCTCTTTTTTTTTTTTACGTTATTCAATTACCTTTAGAATTATTTTAGTTAACTAATATTATCTAACTGAAGTCTTGCGAGATGCATTATTATATTTATTTTTATTTTAAAATAACAAAACCGATTACTTTGGTATCAAGGTGGTGGTACAGCACCATGAACATCCCATGGATTTCAGGGATATATCCAGTGTAAAAATGCTGCATACTCAAGTCTGTTTACGTTCGAGGATTTTTAAATGCAATTTTATTTTTGCATGATTTCTTGAAAGAGATGGCAAACATAAACAATTTATTTTGTATTCGGATGCATCCATGAAGCTTTCTGAAATGAGTGCGTTATTTGCACACTCAGACATTATGAGAATCTGGCATGCTACACAATGGAAAATATATCTGAAGAAATAAGAATAAGAAAGAGGAAAGAAAAATGAACAGGAGAAAAGAGAGAAACAATGTATTCCAAACAATTATTCCAAGTGCACTCACTTGGAATATAATCATTGTTTTTCTCTAATAGGGTTATCATTTCAGTCTTTATTTTGAACCTAGGAAAGGAGCAATGGATTTTCTTTTTATTTCACTGTAATTATTTTAATTTTTCTTCTATATTAAATTATAAACAAATGCAGAAATGAATTAAAATATTTCTTTATTTTATTACCGTTAATTTTTTAAAGATGTACTGGGCCTATGGGGTAATAACCAATTCACGGAAATTTCATATTCGCGAAGGTTGAGTGTACATAATATTTTATGCTAAAAAAGACGTTTTAGCAAATTACCTCTACAGTGACAGAGAGAAATCAGAGGTTCTTCGTTAGAGAAACAAATCCTACATTTACGAACATCGCTGTTTCGAGGAGAAGTAAACTTGATAGTCGTCACTAAAGCTCCTATTATACTATCAATAGAATTTATATACTTTCGGCTATCATTCATATTTCCTTTGGACTGATCGCTAGTTTCAGGTAAAATATTATTATTTTCGATCATATCAGTAAGATTAGTCGTCAATATAAATATAATAGTATTTGTAACAAGCAGTCTAATTATTGTTAGAAAAAATAATAATAAATTATGAAATTTAATTATTAAAAAAATATAAATTAATAATAATAATAATAAATGGTCGCTAAAAATGTATTTTAAAATAAAAATTTATTTATTTAAAAACTTTTTAAATATGTTTAATTTTTAATCATAGGAATTGGAGATATAATATAATCTTTATTCCAGTTTTTCCAAGTACATAAAAAATAGAAGAAAGTAATTCGAAATCATTTTAGGTAGAAAAAGATGTTTTTTAATCATATTCTTAAATACCTCTAAAATATTTTAGTTCAGTTTATTAGATAATCGCTTGATAAAGTGTCTTTTTTACTGCTACTTTCCTTCTTTTATAATTATTGTAGATACTAAAGTCTTTCTTCTTCGTAGATACTAAAGTCTAGTTTCCATTTACAAAAAACAAAGCAGAAAACTAATAAAAATTAGTTGTTTTCCCATCGGTTCTGTTTTTCAGAAATATAGAACAACGATCAGAATGTCTCATTTGTGAAAAAATAAATTCGAATAATATCTATTGGTGCGATTGGAATGATGAACGATATCTTTATGGTCGATAACAAATTGTTCACTGGCCGTATATATCAAATACTCAATTCCTTTCTCTTTGTTCACATTTTTGAATTATCGATGGATTTTTTCCCGTTTTTGACTCCGATTCGTGGGCACTTCTAATCATTCTATCATGAGTTTGATCAAGCCTACAATAGAAGCCTTAACCGCTTCGGCCATCCAGCCGTCAGTTAGTATGTATCAAAATAAAAATTTCCACAATATAAAAGTATGCACAGTAAGTCGCTCTTAGGCGCATAGATGCTGTTCATTTTCAATGTAAACATTAATAGAAACAGCCATAAAAAATTAAAGATAATCGTTTTTTATAAATTTCAATCGTGATACACTAATAAACATACTAATTTGTAAACTATTTTACAAGTTACCGACAAAGCAATCAATATAGGTCATATTAATCCAATAAATATTGCAAATTTAATAAATAATGGCATTCAAGAATGAGCAATCGAATCTTTTCGAATCTGGAAAAATTAATTTTGTGTTACGAATAATTAGTGTGCTCTTAATTTACAATAGAAAAAACTTTCATTTATCGCATGTAAAAGTTGTACTTCTTTTGTTAGCCATTTCTACAAAGATTTTATAAATTAATTATTATTCCTACTCGCAGCATTGCTTTTTCTATATTCTCGTAGTGAATATCGTCTTTTTTCTGTGTTCGAGCTTGCATTTTGTTTACACGCGTTTTTCCCACAACGACATGGACATTATTGAATTTTAATTTTTGCCATTTGGACATACCTTTCTTCCTAGTTTTTCCATTTTTTTCCTTTTTTTTTTTGACATTCAAACTGCACAATGTCACATCGGTAGTGTTTTCCATTAAAAATTTCTTTCTATTGAAGATATTAGGAATATCAAGTTAGGTTTACCAGTTTTCTTTTCTTTCACTTACATTTGTCCCGTCCACTCTACAATGAGAAAGAATGAGTGAATTTTTATATCTTTCTTTATAAGATTATATGATACAATAAAATAAAGAATTAACGTTTTTCTATATTAACAGTAAAAATTAAATAGGCCTATGTAAAAAAATACAAAAATGTATAAATTCTTTACGTAAGGCCCCAAATTAGAGTTAAAAATGTACTCTAAAATTCTACGTAGATCTTTGGCCACTCGATGATCTCAGAATAGAAAAAGACTTCTTTCTTCTCTTTATCAAAAATAAAAATCACTTACTCTAATATTCCTGGGATTTTAAATTGATATTTATATTTTAACTTCAATAAAATTTAATCTTTTTATAGACGAAATAAACTTTTTATATTGTGATAACATATTATATTATATTATATAAATAAAAAAGTAATAGCAGAAATGGATGGAATTTTATGAAGTTTATGAATTATTGTTCTCGTTACATATTAAAATAAAGTGGATAAGAATTGGAAAATCATACATTGTATATATTATCCGTTAAAAATTTAAAATAATTCTTATAAGATTTTAATATGTATTACTTATAGTGATAGGAGAATTGACTGTACAATATTCCGCAAGTATAATCTTAAGTAATATGTTTACTGAATCATCAAAATTAATTAATTTGCATTGCAATGTAAAGTTGCTAAGTCAGCATAGATTCATATATTTTGTCCAGACATATGTTCAAACACATACATTATATTATAATTCCGAATTTGTAGCTACTGGCTTAACGGATAGTAGAACATGTTATATAATAATAGACACTTTAATACAAAATTAGAGGATATATATATTGAAATTATGCTGTTAAAATATTTTTTGTGCATTCTTAAAATTTTCACGAATTAGAAAAAAATAAAATGTTACTCTTATAATTTAATAGTCAATTTTTATTTATATTAAATTAATTTTAAAAAATAATACGTGATTACTTCTTAAAAAAGCAAGAAAAAATTTAAAATTAATGATGTACAATATCACTATATTAATTGATATTGTAATTTAAATGTTTAGAAAACAACAATTAAAAAGTATTTTAAAATATTTTATAATAATTTCTGAGATGTACAAAATATTAAAGCTTATCACTTGTTTATACGAGGTGAACGTCTTTGTATATAAGTTATCTTCATATCAAATATAAACATTTTCTAATTTTTTTTTAATCTTCTTGTCGTCGAATAAAATGAAACTCGAATAGATATTATTTAATAAGAAAAATATTTAATTACAATAATTAAATTAACTAATCATTAAATTAATTATTAATATTAATTTAATGATTAGTTTTTTAATATAAATAAGTATACAGTAAGACTGAGACAAACAAGGTAAACGTTGATGTTTACGATGTTATTATATGACCTTGATTTTAAAATGACTGGAAGTTCCTGTACTATATAAAATTCAGTTTTCTGTGAACCGACGCTAGTCAATACGAAGCTGAATTCGGAATGTTGCGGTTTATCATTTTGGTGTTTTGTTTTATCCTGATTAAAACGGATCATCATAATAAATCTTCGAAAGTGATATTTATCCTAATCGACGGTTGTCGTTGGGATTATGTAAATGATACAAGTCTGAAAGGTTTCGCCAAATTAGCAGAATTTGGCGTCAAGGCAGAGTATGTCAAACCTGTTTTCCCTTCAAATTCTTATCCAAATGCGTTAAGCATTGTAACAGGTAAGAAAAGTTTTTCTTAGATTTAAATTATATTTAATAAGATTTAATGATAAAATATGTCAGAAAACTGCAATAGAATTGATTATCAAAAATTAATTATCTTTCTAGATTGAAAAATGTTAAATATTATAAAAATTATAATTTAATCATTATATTTAGCCAATAATAATAACACAATATTAATTTTGGAATTCTTAATATTGCTTAAAATATCTAATACATTATATAAGTTCTTTAAAACGCCCTGATTATTTAATATTAATAATACACACAATTCTGTTTTTACACGAACTTCTTTTACACGATTTTGTTTTAACACCAATTAGAAAAAAAAATCAATTTTTTTTTACACGACTTATTTTGATTTAACACGATCAACCCAAATTCTAAGAAAAAAAATTTTGCTTTATTTTTATTTTTATAACTGCGACATTGGAGACGAGGAATGTAATGCGATTTCCATTTGTGAGAATTCCCCGAATTTTATAACCTCAATATGGAATTTTGCCTGCTTCGTCTGCATTTTGAGTTTGGTGTATAAAGTGAAATTTGACCTTTTTGATGTTTATAAAATTTAATAAAAATTAAAATAAAATTCGTGCATAATACAGTACACTGAACTACAGTACACATGACTAAAGGTACAAGATCATACTAATTATGACCAAACAAGGTAGAAGGGTCCAATACATGTCTAAAAGTTAGTGATAACATGTTAAAAGACCCCAGATTATATGGTCCTAGGATTTCATGTCCATGTGGAGTCTAAAATAGTGTTATTGGAAAGTATTTTTATTAGATGATCATCATTTCCCCTTTCGGGGATCAGTCACTCTTGCTCCGCATTAGCACCACAAGGGAACGTATACATTATTCTTAGTACATTAAATCATGCATCCATTATAACAAACAACAGAAATTAAATACATAAACACTAGGCATCTTGCCTTTACAACATTGTGGCCACTTGCCACAAAAGAGTGGGGAGCAGCTCGCTCCCAACTCTCACGACAATATCCTTCGCGTGAAGTTTCTCAGTTCACGCACTATTTCTTTATTTCTAACCAACATATATAGATCTGTACAGCTGGTATTAGAGGTCTTTTCCGCAGTGAGGTGTAGTTGCACTTTCCATTTCGTGCTTTGCACATGTTGTTATGAGATGTTCCAAGCTTTCTGTACCTTCACTACATTCACACAAGCTCTTCTGGTCCTTTCCGATCCTTTGTAAGTACTCTTTCGTATTACAGTGATTCGAGTACAGTTGAGTACTGATTTAATCAATTGGTAACCATTTTAGATCTGTGACTCTTTCATCTATACTGGGGAGTAACCAGTATGTATATCTCCCCTTGTTACTATAAGTCCATCTTTCTTGCCACCCTTCTATAGTTTGCTGTCTTAATAGCTTTTTGATATATGAAAGTGGGATTTTGCTGTAGGTGACGTTAGGCAGCCTCACGGCCTCTTTTGCTAGGACATCCGCTCTCTCGTTGTCCCTTATGCCAACATAGGCCTTAACCCATCTTTGATATTAAGTTTATTGTCCTTTATTAGCTGTTTTGCTTCCATGGCCATTGTTCGAATTCCAGTTTTGAATTTTATACTGGTCAATACCCTGACGAAGACCAAGTTTTTGGTCGAAAACGTTAGTTTTTATCTAAAGCTATTCGTACTAGGATATAAAAAAAGGTTTTTAGTGTGTTGATTCCCAGGGATTGTGCGAGAAGTTGGCGTTAACGTTTCATCGTTCAGTTTGTCCAAAACGTATTGAAATGTTCGCTTTACGTAGTATGTTTTAAATGTCGCAATTATACCTTGATCTAACGGTTGTATCAAGGATGTAGTATTAGGCGGCAGAAAACAAAATTGCACATTTGGATGTTCTGAGACCAGATGACCGGGTGCATTGTCTTTAATCAAAAGAACTTTAAATTCGAGACCCTTGACGTTCATATAACTTCTGGGACGAAACATTTATTAAACCATTCAGTAAAGATATCTGTAGTAACCAAAGCATTTTTGTTTGCCATCCAGTGAACTGGCAATTTATTCAAATCTACACCTTTCATTGAACGTGGTTTTAGGGCTCGATTGACAAGCAGGGGTTTTAACATACGATCTCCTGAAGCGTTGGAGCAAAATAACAAGGTCACACGATCCTTAGCTATCTTAAACCCACCAGGGCCCTTAGTCTCGAGTTTTTTGTGTTACAACTCTCAACGTGTTAAAGTGTCACGTGGTACCATCTCACGGTCTGACGTGAAATCGGTAGTTACGAGTTATAGATGTAGAATTGTACTAATCCATTAGCTGTTGTTTATCGCCCACATGCAGTTTCTACTGTTGATGGCATCGGAATGTTATTTCATGCAGGATCTAAACAACATGCAGATGTAAAATGATATAATTTTAATTAATTATAATTGTTAATTTGTAATACTAATAAGATTTACTTTTTTGCTCACCAATAGCACTTCACTAATATCTTAATTAAGTAGCCTACAAATCATAAAATTATTGAATATATAGGCCTAGTAGGGCCTATTATGTCTATAGTATAGTTTCGATAACTAAATACAATATAAATTATTTTTTCTGTTTTAGGTCTTTATCCAGAAAGCCATGGATTTGTTCAGAATATTATGTACGATGCAGACAGAGAAGAGTTTTTCCTAATGCTTCCTAATCCTAATTCTACTAACCCGCATTGGTGGGAAAGCGCTGAACCTATATGGGTAACTGCCGAAAAACAGGGAATTAAGACAGCTGCATATTGGTGGCCTGGTTGCCAAGTGAAGATTCATGGTATACAACCCACTATCTGTTTACCGCATAGATATACTGCCGGAGGAGAAAATGTTACAAAAGATATTATAAATAAATTGGAAGAAATACTTGATTTATTCGAAAGGGAGGAAATTCGGTTAGCTATGGTTTATTATGGAGCTGTAGATAACAATGGTTTGTATACATCTGTTTTAAAACTAAAGTCTTAACTCAAATATGTAAATTAGTGATATTAAGTATAACAATAATAATAATTGCTCGTTACGATTTAATTTTCATAAATAAATTCAATATTTAGTTTTGTAAAATAAAACCTTTTGGCTCAAGTGATTTTGGCCCAAGTGGTGATCGGTCCACAAACTTTACTAAAATTTATGACGTTCCTTGGTGAAAGGTGTCACATCGCGTTAATTCGGATGGAGAGTGATTACGCCCAATAGTTTACGTTTATAATACTAGTTAAGTTATATTACTATTTATACTAACCTAAGTGTTTTGCTATTATAATAGTTGAAATCGATTCAAACTTGAATTTATGTCAGTATGAAAAGCCAAAGTAGATTAATCAATTTGTGTAGTCCGTAGATAATGCAGCGTAAACAGTGATAATATCAAAACTCGTGTGATAATAAATGAACCTTTTTACTTTATTCATTCTTGCAGACTATTCTTTGCTATATCAGTAACTGAAAAAAAGGAAATATATACATTTCCTCTTATTATGACATGAAACGGTTTTTCATATTTATTGTGACAATAATTTTATGTAATTTATATTATTCTTACGAAAAATCTAATAATTATTTCTAATATCTCTAATTAAGTCTTAATAATTACATAATTTAATTTCAGGTCATACAAAAGGACCCGACTCATTAGAAACAAAAACAGCTGTAAAGGAAATAGATAAAATCCTAGAAACTCTCCAAAATCTGATAACTGAAAAACGTCTTTTTGATCAGGTTTGTGTGATATAATTTATTTTTGCTTGGCAAATCCATTTAACTCTTACTGAGGAGAACAGTTCCCACTGTTTTTCTTTTGAAAACGCTTTCTTTCTAATTCGGTGATTGCATTAACAACGAATTTAATGAAACGGGAGCGAGTCCTTCCTGTACAGTTAGCGCCCAAACCTAAGTTCTAAATTTGACCAACTGCAGCAGTATCAGAATATTCTACATGTAGAGCAAATTTGATTTTCTGCAAATTTTTGCAATAGAAAGCCTTTATCCATGTTCCTCACCTTGTGATGAGCGGATCAGGTAGCAAGGAAAGTTGTATAACCTCCCTTAAACCGGCATGCCGGTTTTTACCATACGGAAATATCTGATTTTATGGTCTCCCGGATAGACCGGCATGCCCGACATTCCGCGAAAATATGGTATGAGCCATCTTATCCTAAAAGGTTTACAATAAAATTTTGAATTTAGGATAAAAATTATTTTAATTTATATCATTAAAGTTACAGTGAAACATTTATTTTAAAACTTTCTAGTGTGACAATGTAAGAAAACGTAATATCACAAGAGCTACATAAGAAAATAATTTTTAATATCGGAAAGATTGAAAAATTTTAGGAATTTTTCACGAGCGGTCGTCTCAGATGTGTCGGGTCCCGTCCTTCATCACCTGGCCACCCTATTATGAGCCTGGTCGAACCCATAATGTGCATGGGAAAAAAGCCCTCTTATTGCTCGCAGGGAGGAAATAATAAAAAAATGTTATTTATTATTTATTTGATTTTTTAAATTAAAAAATAAAATTTAATTGAATATTTCAAAAGAAAACATGTCTTCATTTAATAAAATAACATAAATAAGAGCTCGATGTTTTACTGAAGACAGATTTTTAGTAAGAAGTGAATAAAAAAACACATTTTGACAAATAGTTCCAATACTTTTCTGTTTCTCTTCTCAAAACATTTGCCTGTATTACGAAAGGAGTCAAGTAAACCATTAAGCTTTTTTGTTTTTTAGAGTTTTCAATTGTTATATATACTGAACTTTAACATAGAAGCTAAGTATGATAAGAATTATTAATAATCAAAATATAGAAACGTATTCATTTTCGTAATCCTAGAGAAATACATTATATGCAAAATACGCAATAAGAAGGATTTCGCAACTAAAAATTGCATGATATCTAAATTCAAATCATAAGCAACAAGAGACTATTCAACTCTATTTTCTAAATAAAATGATTTTAATATCAAACTTAAAAAAAACTGACATAATTAAAACACTAAAAAATTTAGACATTTAAATAAATCTCATTTTAAAAGTTGTGCATTTATTGCATTTTACTTCATTTTATTTTAGTGCATTTATGATATGTATTTAAAATAAAATACTGCATTTTAATGTTTAACATTTAAGAGAAGACAATGATAATTACAGAATTTTCAAAGTATAAGAAAATTTTATTTTTCTACAAATTTTGAAATCAGATCGGATCATTGAATAGCAGGATCTTGAAACTTTCAATTTTATTATATAGAACTGAGCTCGAACAGTTTCAGTCAGCGAGTAATTGGAACCAATTATACACACTAATATTTTATGCAAACTACAGCTTTCATAAGCAGTTCGAGGAAGTTTATCTTCGAACATAAAAAGTAGTCTAAAATATTGAATAGAATAGAATATTGAATCATTTAAAACAGGGATCGCAAACTGGCGGCCCGCGGACCGGATGAAGGCCGTTAAGGCTTCCTATCCGGCCTGCGGCCTTTAAGATTTATTTTCTAAAAATCAATATTTCTAACATCTTGCGGGAATTAAAACAGAAACAATTCAAACTTCTAACTGTTTACGTAAGTCATAAAGGCCTGGCAACAAAAGGAGCTTTATTAGAGACTTTTTTAAGTTTACAGTATGTTTTGGTTTACCGTATAATAATGAATACGGCCCGCGTCTGATATACATCTATTTGAATGACCCTTTGCTGCGTTTGAGTTTGAGACCCCTGATTTAAAATACTAATATTCCATTTGAAATTAATCAAATTTGTATCTATTATATATGTTTTTAATTATTTTTTTAAATATAAAAGATAAATCAATATGTTCGAGTAAAACAGTTTATCATGTTAACAAAACTTACTTTCTTTCATATTATTCTTAAATTTAAAAAAAATTAAATGAGATCTAAGTACCTATATCTTGATTTATGTACGCAATGCATTCCTCAATATAAATAATTTTTATTATAATTCTAAAAGAAAGCAGGATCATTTAATAAGCGCAGTAAGATATGAGAGCAAATCTTTGAATTAGTTAAAAATCATGTTATTCGATTTTTGACAGTCGAAAACATTAATCCTAGTGACAATATGGAGGATGCAGTGGCGTAGCGTAGTGGGAGCGGCAAAATTTCACAATAAATAATAATATCTTGTAAAAATACCTAAATAAGGGGGCGGCGAAATTTTCCTCCGCTCCGGGCGGCTGACACCCACGCTACGCCACTAGGAGGATGTGTGCACACAATGGAGATTCGTGCATTTCACTACAAAAAGCTTTGATTCAAATCCATTTGTGAGCTTTTTTCAGCAACATCCATGACTTTCCATGCTGTTCATATAACCTGCGATGGATCGAATAATAGCTCACTATTCGATTCTAGTGCCGTTCGATATGGGGACGCCATTTTGTAAATCACGTAGTGAATGTAAATACCATCTGGCAGGGATGACTATCGATATTATATACTTTTCAATATTATTAGTTGCAACCTTGTACACTATGTTATTTTTCTTTATCTACTAATCTTATTTATTGAATCTGACTCATATTACTAATACAACAAAGTTTTCTGTAGAAAAAGTAATTAAATATTTAGTAGGCCTAGTTTAGTTATTTGGATTAAAGAACTACAACTCAATAGTGATGTTTGCAGTTTTAATCCGAACTATAAGCAGTGGAGTAGCTAGGATTCTCCGGGCCCGGTGCGGAACCAGATTTGTTGGCCCCCGAAAAAATTTTTCGCTACTTTTTCGTGATTTTGGGACCCCCATGGGCCTATCGTTTTCCAGGTGGGGGTGCGGTAGGTGCGGTCCGCTCCGGGCCGCACCTACCGCACCCTCCCAGCTACGCTACTGCTATAAATATTTAGTCCAGTTTTTTCGTTATCGTACATCGTTACCTCTTACTTATCCTGTTCTTACTTCATTTCTTACTTCATTATTACACAGTGGCGTAGCGTAGTGGGGGCGGCAGGAGCGGCCCGCCCCGGGCGGCACTTTTAGGGGGCGGCAAAATTTCACAATAAATAATAATAATATCTTGTAAAAATGTTTGTAATAAATATGATTATTATATTGTAAAACATATATCCATGACTTTTTTATTTGTAACCTGTAGGGGAGAGCGGGGCTAAAAGTTCCCGGGTAAGTTGTTCCGATTGAAATTGCTCCACAAGGAAAAAATATATATATAATTAGTAAATATTTCATGAAATCAAACGTTTCTGCGCACCGACGGCAGCTATCTTAATCAGGCCAGTGACGTCCGGTACATTGGAAAGAGAGCCTGTACGTCGCTGATCCACATAAGTAAATATTTTCGTGTTTGATATTTTTGGTATATCTGGCGAATTTAAATAGTTAGCGATTAGTTGTTTGGTATTTTTATTCAAAAATATATAGAGTATCTTGATATACTACGCTAAAACTGTATATGTCTCGTAACCTAATCTAGTAGCTGCTGTTTTGAACCCATGTGCTATCGGGGCTAGATGTTCCCTTCTTTCGGAGCATGTTGTGACCTTGAAACAACTTGCCCCAGTTCATCTGTACCGGTAATGCAGTAAAAATAATGTTTTTCTCCTTTTGCAGTATGCGGACTTATATTCGAAAAACAACACGGGGTTCTGTATCTCAGGAGTTGATGCAAAGAGCTGCAGATGCAGTTATTAAAGATGGTAAAAAAATAAAAATAAAAACTGTTGGCAGAGAATTAGATATTTGTCATATGACGTTATATAGATTTGTAAAGAAGTTGAAATTTGGAGTAGAAAACGCTGCGATTGGCTACAAAAAACTAAAATTGGTCTTTATTGAAGAACAGGAAAACAAGTTAGCAGAGTATTTGTTAAATGTAAGCTTTACTGACGAAAGACAAATCTTGGATCAGCCAGGGTCATCAGGAGTTGTAAATTTGCCTGCAACTTCTGGTGTTATACAAGAACTTGGAAAGGATGTTCCTTTCTTCCCTTTTCTTTAAGTAAAAGTTATAAATGTTGAAACGTAAAAATGTTTTCTTTATAATAAATTTAAGAAAAACAACTAATTATTGATAAGATATTATTGATTAGTCTTTAAATACATACTTAGTTAAATAAATTATTGTTTTTTTTACATATTACACCTTCCATAGATCTCGTAACAACTTGCCCCACCCTGTTAACAACTAGCCCCGAACCGGGGTAAGTTGTTACTTTCCGACTTTAGGTATTGTATTATTAATTATAAAAAAACTTACAAAAAATCAACCCCAAAAACTGTATTTATAGCAAAGTTAGATATATTACTAAATTTTAATCTCTTAATACTTATGCTAGAATTATGTTTCCTTAACAAAATATAAGGTTGATTAAAAAACGGAACTTGTAGCCCCGCTCTCCCCTACAATACACAATAATGATGATTGTTCTTGCCGAAAAGTTCTTTAGAATTACTGTATATTTTATTCTTTTAAATTGAGATACCTAAACAAGGGGACGGCAAAATTTTCTTCGACCTCGGGCCGCTGACACCCACGCTACGCCACCGTTATTACTTATCTCGTATATAAACTAAAGATCAAGTAGCTACTATACTTAAAGAATAATATAAAATTTTGAACTAAATTATTAGAACTTTTAGTTATTATATTTTAAATAGGTGAGCATCGTTGTTGTAAGTGATCACGGAATGACGAATACTAGCCCAGATTACGTAGAACAGATTAGTATGGAACCTTTCGCCGATGATATTAAGTACATATTAAATAAAGGATCGTCTTCGATGATTTTACCAGAAGAAGGAAAATTAGATAAAGTGAGTAGATAATTTAGATATATTAACTGTTGTTAATTTAAGAATATTTGAAATAATCACGTATTTATTGGCAAACGTCTGCAGCATAACATGTAGATGGGAGATTATAGACCTATAACTTATATCAAAGACAGGAAAGACAGGATAAACCGAGTAAGAGTACTTATTACAAAATTTACAGAGATAGGATTTATTTGTGTTGTGAAAGGAAGAATACCTACAAGTCACGCTGTGGAAGTCATGAATTGCCTATTATCCCTATTAAATGTCTTGATTTCATGTTATTTCTTCGCCATCTTACTTTCTTACTTTCTGAGCGCAAGCCTGGTAATACTAAAAATAGCAGCTCTATATGGCAAAAAACTGTAGAATAGAAAAATGGCAGTTATTTATGTCACATAAAGTCTATTTTTATATAACAATTTTATAAAATTGTTTATTGGAGCTCCTTTTTGTTTTATCAGATTGGCAAAGTAAACGATATTGCATTATGTTAGTGTGGAAATTGAGTGAATTGGAGATTTATTCATGTAATGTTATTCAATTCATCAAAAAATTCGTTAAAAACTTTAAAGAGATAATATTATATTATATTAAAAGAGATATTAAAATATTTTAAAAAATATAAAAATATATATAACTTATAATGTATTTTGGATAAATAATATACACTTATAATGTATAACTAATATATATTATCTCGATATAAACCATCGATTCAGTGCTTCTCAAGAGAGAATAATTATATTCTTTTGAAGGAAAAGAAATCAGGCTACAATCAATTTTGTAATTTTCTGAAATATTAAATCAAATAGTCAAATTAATTATTAATTTTACATAACGATTCAGATTCGATCTCGAATCCTCCCGGAGCAATTTGCTGACACTATAAGTTATACCTCGGCCATCTTATAGTCTGATTTTATTTTTTTATCACTTCTATTTGTAATTTTAACTACAGTGGACGATCGCTTAACGACCACCTCGCTTAACGAGCATTTCGCATAACGAGTGATGAGGAGAGGGGAAGTCCCGAATTGTGCGCATGCGGCATGCCCATCAGTCTGTGTTTAGCACTCCTTCCGTTAGCATCTTAGTGTCGCTTGCGATCACATATTTTTCCAAACTTGTGTTCACACATTAACACATACTTATCAAATATATACATCACACATACTTATAAACATCAACAACCATAGCCGGTCACCCATAAACACGCCAAACGATATGCCAAATTCTTAGGTCATTAAATTTAATGACCGATTCCAAATTTAATTTTTAATTCAGACATTTCTAAAATTTACTATTTATAATTATTAAATTTAATACGAGATGGAAACATAACTGCCTACCTCTAGTCAAATTAATTTCTAATATTTAATTATAGCTTTTACATAACCCAAGAATTTGGCATATCGTTTGGAGTGTTTATCAAACATATTAGCTGTGAATTTTTTTTCGTTTCTGCAAATCGAATTCTTATTCCAGGATGGTTTATTCCGCGCTAGAGGAAAAGATGATGATGATTCACGCTTCTTAGGAGTGTATATTGTACAACTTTTTTGAATAAACGTTATACATAAAACATCTGAGCATTTTTTCGGCGTGAAACGCATTATCGTACTTTACATTAATTTCTATGGGAAAAATTGTTTCGCTTAACGAGTGTTTCGCATTACGAGTAAGACTCTGGAACGAATTATGCTCGTTAAGCGAGGTTTCGCTGTATTTCTGAATTAAGTTTAATGCTTTTATGGAAATTTTTATAATAGCCTGTAATATTTATCTTAATATTTTAGTTATATAACGATCTGAAGAGAGCAAATATTAAAGGACTGCAAATATTTAAAAAAGAAGAAATTCCGGAAAAATATCATTTTAAAAATAACAAATACGTTCTTCCCTTGTTTATACTGGCAGACAAAGGTTACTTTATTAACGAGGTAAAAATGTTTTTATATATATATTTCATATGATGATTATATTGTAAAATACAGTAGAGCGTCGATAAGTGGAACCAATTGGGAACTGGGGTCCTTCCAGTTAATGATTTGTTCCAGTTTCCGACTTTGTACGAAAAAATACATTAACCTGTCCGATGTTCAAATTTTTCTCCGTTGCGTATCACTTCCTGTTGAATTTTTCTCCGTTGCGTGTCGCTTTGTGTTGAATTTTCGTCGATTTTAAGCCTAACGAAAATTTTTATAATAATCATCGAGGCTATCGTATCGTTAAAAATTATTTCTGCATTTTGTACAAACAAAATAAATATATTAAAGAATATAAAAAACATGAAAATTATACTTTAGAAGTAAATTTAGTATCAAAAACATTCGATTCAGCACGACACAGTCCGACTGAAAATCGTTCCACTTTCCGGCCATGCCACTTACCGACGTTCCACTTATCGACGCTCTCCTGTAAGTATTAAATACATAATCACCTTCTCTAGAATTTTTTCCCGTCCTTGATTATTTTATGTAAACTATAAATGATTTAAATTTCGTGACGTTTTCTGCACAGAACCATTATCTAATATACATAAAATATAGGCTAGTAGTGATAACATAACATTTGATTACAATGATAATTTATTTAAAAAATTACACTTGGTTTACAATTATTATAGTAAATAATATTTACATTACGGTTTCGTTTGGAAACAACATTTACGGCTGTATTTACAGGTAAAAATCAAGAGAAAGAATCAGAAGTTAAGCAATTACCATTTTCTTTACTTTCAGTACGTAAACAGTTATTAGTTAACTTCTAGCACTCTCTTCTTCGATAAAATTCATTAAATCGATATAAATATTATTAGTGCTATTAAAAAATAATTAAATATAGCCTATATAAAATACTGTATTTTCCATAAATAACTTCTTAGATTATTATAATACCTACGAATTATTTTTTACTAATTTTTAACACTCAAATTACCGGTTGATATCTCTTTTTTTACATTATAACATTATTTCAGTACTACGATGCATCTCAATTATCTGTAATAGATTATCACCTAATTTAAATACAACTATTTAACTGCTAATACTAAAGATTAGAGACGGGCGAATACTATTCGCGAATACTCTAATACCTGTACGAAAAAATATTCGAAGGTCGAGATCTTTAATATTCCCTTGATAAAAAAAAGTACTACATTACATTCGAATACTACAGGCGGTTCATGATATGTTAGACCCAACAAACCATTCATGAAAATTACAAATCCGAATGTGTAGATTCAGATTTATGATTGAATGTTTATGTCGTGAACTTAGAAATGAATAGAAATAGACTTTATTCAATTATTACTTTCATTTTCTCTATTTTTCTTCCATTGTTTTTAAAACATATTTTTTTTTCTCATTAAAATACAATACTTAAATTCTTTTGCAGTTATCTGATTCAAATAAAACACGAATGAAAGTAAAATACGTTAGTAACGGAAACCATGGATATGATCCAGACGTTGTCGAAGACATGAGAAGTATATTTTTTGCTAGAGGACAAAGTATGTAATATAAATATAATTATATTCTTTCTTCCATAAACATTAAATATACTGTAAATGCTTAATGGACGAAACTGGTCATGATAAAGCGTTTAATGTGCTATCGCTTCCAGTTGACAATAAATTAGAATTCATGCCTTTAACGAGCAATTATTTATTGTGGCATCGTCACAATGCCGGGCTGCAATTTTTAATCATATTTTAAATGAAATAAATTAGTAGTGACTTGCCCCTATATATTATACTTTTCTTTTAACAATAGAGTGCCGGTCATCTATCTAACAGCTCTCAGGGGAAAACATTTGAATTGAAATAACACAATTTTCGGTTTGTATTGAAAGTTCCTGTATAGTTAATCTGGATCTCCTGTCCCTAAGATGTCTATATCTGGTTTCAACTTTCATCTATATAACTCCGTTCTCGAGATTAAGGAAAGACAGACGGACGGACGAACGACAGTGGGAATTTATAGGTCTACAATTTTTTCAAATTGCAGCCCAATAATAATCCCAATGACAAATGAAGTGCATAAAACGTGAAAATAATGACTTTTCTCATATTCACCTCCGTATGTTTATGGATTTCTGACGAAATATTTACTGAATTACGTGAGATTGCCACGGAGTAGGACCTGATTATTTTCTTTGAATCGATTCTGAACGTATTAAATGTGCTATTAAGAAAATGGTTATTTCGAGTGAAAAATAGAATTGATTTCAACACTGTGTACAGATCCAAAGCATATCATTTTACATTACTTATCATCTCTATATTACTTTCCCGGTACGGGGAAAGACCGAAAGTACAGCGATCGGTAGAAAAAATGACTTCCCAAGTATTACATTTTTGGACTCGTATCTTAAAACGTCGAGAAATGCAAAAAATGAGGGTTTCTGTATGTATGGGTGTTAGTGTGTGTGTGAATCGCACGATTTTTTTCATCCATTTTAAAGCGTAATAAATTCCTGTGCCTTTTGTCGAAAATTTCTGAAATTTTGCAGGAAAGTTTGGGTATTAGGAGGATTGATGCTATTAAATGTTCGTGTTTAAAAGACGAGGGATGGGGAAAAAGAGGAGGATCACTTGTTATATCTCGAGTGAAATAAGACTTAATGAAGATTTTACTTATTAACATTTACAATTTTTTTTAAACTCATCTCTACCCTTAAAATTATGTCTTTTGTCGTTTTATAATAATTAATAATATAAAAATTTTTAAATAAAATATCACAACAGATGATACCAAACACAATTATAAAGTTTGGCCTGGAAAGTAAGCCAACTCGTTGCTGGATTTTTGTTTGCATGGCTTAGTTTTACAGGTACTCCTCACTTTACGACCGAGTTCCGTTCCGACGACTACGTCGTTAAGCGAGGAGCTTGCGCCGGGAATATAGGATCGTTGTCAAATTATCCAAATTATGCAACAAACTTCAAATTTATTCATAAAAAGACTATTATAGTATGCTATTAGCCTATTATAGTACGCTTAGTGCGCATGTCACCATTCGCCACTGACCGACACTCAAGCTGAGAAAGGGGATTCCCCGAATTGCAGGTCGAAACTGGATTGGTCGTTAGTGCGAGTGGTCGTTAAGCAGATAGGTCGTAAAGTGAGGAGTACCTGTATTATATTATGTTACTATAAAGGGTTCCATTAATTAAACATCTATCCAGAGGCAGTAGAGATCTTTATAGCATAGGTTAGGTTAGGTTGAGGACTGAAGCCGACATAAATAAATCGAATATTTTGTCTTCATGACAGAAAAAAATAATAAAAATAATTGCTAATTTTTCTTTTATAAATATCAAAACATAACAATTATGTTTTGTAATTTTATATTATTTATAGTTTGTATAAAGTTTTTACTATGTTGATATTAAAATTAATACTGTATATTATTTCAGATTTAAAGAAAAATTATCTCTCACCTCCTATTGAAAACGTAGATCAATATAATTTGATATGCAAATTGCTTCACATGACACCTGCCAAGAATAACGGTTCCTGGGATAGAATAAAAGATATGCTAGACGCTCAGTCTTCCAATTCAAGTTCCACCTTAATTACATCCTTACTTTTATTTTTTGGAACTGTGTGGACGCTGAAGCTTATGTTTTTTATTTAGAAATGAATTTTGTGAATACGATCTGTCAGAGATAATGTTAATATATAAAAGCAACAATTTTCAGTAACACTTTTCTAGTTTCTTAAGCTTTTCGTGAATTTCCAATAAAAAGTATATCTTAAGTTATTTTGATGTTAAAATATAATCATTTATATCCATGTTTTGAAGAACTCCAAAATACTGTATTTATAAATCTATATTATTCATTTTTCTTTGACACGTTTAAATTATAATATTACAAAGCCCAATTTGAAATACAGTAGCAATGAAACTCGTCCAGGATTCAATGCATATAGAACTGAATACTTGCTAAGATTTTGCTTAAGATTGTTGCTTAAATATATATATATATATATATATATATATATATATATATATATATTATATATAATTATATTTTATATTTTCTATATTGAAATATTTGAGAATGACGAAAAATTAAATATTTCGTCATTCGGTACATCCTCGATTTAACGGACTTTCGGTAATAGCGCATCCCCCTTCTCCAATTACTGTAATCCGTTAAATCGAGGGTTTATTCTCTCTATATATTTTATACAACATATTCAAATGAATTTTGTTATAAATATACTATATGTTCACATTACTGTAACTATATCTTTATTACTTTTACCGAAAATAATAAATGATTAAATATTAATATAATGCTTTTAATTATTTAAATCAATTTAAATATATGAAATTACATTACGATGTAAAATTGTCTTGAAATTCTAAACTTCAGAACAAGTTTAATTAAGAGTAGCTCTATTATGAAAGTTGTAGGCTAATATTTGTTTAGTTAAATACAATTAAATTAACATCCCCTCATCGAATTAGTTTGTTAAATCGAGGTTTTACTGTAACAATGTTAAAATAATAACTTTTCCAATATACATTCTTCAATATTGACGGATAAGAAATGAATTGGGAACACCTATTTAAAGCTTATGCAAGATTTCTCAAAGTATCCTCCAAATCAAGAAAAATTTTAAATCGTCTCAATAAACTCAGTACGGAAAGTTGTCACTGTTAATTTCAGATGATTTTTATGTAAGTATTTAATAGACTGTTGCTTAATGCTATTCCAAATATATGAAATTTAGACTTAAGGTTCTAGATTCATCACAAAGTCAAGGTCTTCCTCCTGATCTCATGTAGCATGGATCATTATATTTATTTTCAAATTTAAATATCATAACATTATTTATAAACAATAATTTAGTCTTTTTGCAATGTATTTATTGCTATTCAAAATTAATAAAATAACTTCTGTTTAGATAATTTTTTCCTTGTCTCCATCCTTTAGGCAGTAAGACAGCTTTTTCCTATCAATCATACTATTACGGGTTTGGCTACAATCACAATGAGGACGGTGAGGGACAGACCATTCGTGAAAAATTGTTGGTACTTTTCGCCCACCCAACTTCCGACGCTGTGTCCTCTAGAGAGGTAGATGGATTCGATAACTGCCTTAGTCACCAGGCCGGCAATATTTACATTTAAAATCAGTTAATAATCTAATGTTTGAAAACCTTTTTTTATTTTTTCCATACCAATTTTGATGATAGTTCTCTTTCTATTAATTTTAAAATGTTCCATTAAGATTGAAAACATGTATTTGTCTAGACCGAGATGATAATAACAATGCTTTTCTATTCCGTATGTAAACATTGTTTAAAAATCGAAGTAATACATGTTCGTTGGATAAATTTACCGTCAGTTATCAGATAATCGATAGAGATATAAAGAATGTTATTCTATGAATATAATCTGTAAGAGTTTCTCATGTTATGTCTATAAAATCAATCATGCTATCCTCTGTAATAATCATTTTGTCAAAAATTTATGGAACATCATGGGCAATAGAAGAGCCAAAATATATGAAGGATAAAATACTTTATTATACCACTACAGCAATTTATATGTTTTTCTTGCATTTCTATACATTAATACAGCTATTGTTTTTTATTCATGAAATGAAAGATGAACGAAACTGGTACGAGGCAACAAACATGGCTGACATTATGTCGGCTGTTTTTACTGCGGATTATATGTTTATTCGACGCAAGACTTTAAGGAGAGTGATTCGTCAAATACAAGCTTTCGATTTTTCATTTGGGAGAAAGAAAACTTCTGCAAATGAGAAACTAAATAAACTGGTAATAGCCACTCTTTTATTTTTCATCACTTATTTGATCATTGTCAGTAACGCAATAAATTCTTGGGATATTAATTATGTTTTTAACGATTATTTTCCTGTGTTTAACAGTACCGACTTTCATAGCCAGATAAAAGCTTTTTTCGTTTTTTCAGAATGGTGTTTTTATGTTTTATACGGTTGGGGTACTGTTGCATTTTTCATTCTGTTATATAGTGAAATAGTCTTCAGTCTTCGTGATCACTTCGATACTTTTTGCACCGAACTAGAAAATACTTCTAAAAATAATGTTTTTCTTAGTATACATTATTTTCGACAATACTTGAGAAAGCACGATGACCTTTGTGATTTAGTAACAGAAGTCGACGACGTATTTTCGTCTGTGGTAATTTCTTGGTTTGCACATCTTTTAGTAGCCATCTGTGTTGAAGTAAATGGTTTCCTCGCAGGAGAAAATGAAACAGTTCTAGCAGTTGGAGGATCATTAATAATAACGTTTGATTTAGTATATGCTATTATAGCTATGATTATAATATGCATCACCGGGGGTTCTGTTTACGAATCCTATATGAAATCAGTTCCTGTCCTAGTTAAATTATCGCATTCAAAATCAGTGTCGTTTCGCGCGCTTTACCGAGATATTCAGTTGCTGATTATTAAAATTAGTGGGCATCCTATTTATTTGACAGCCGGTAAATGTTTTGTAATATCTAGAGGACTTATTCTTACGTTTCTCAGCCTTTTGTTGAGTTACATATTGCTTCTTGCTCAAATGAATCCGAAAGCGATGAAATACATGCTTGAATTAAACAATTGATGTATCGTTAAGTGAACTGTATTTGTTTGTTTTTTTAAATAAAGTTGAATTTAATTCAATTATGGATATTCAAAATGTACAATGTTTATTAATTAATTATCGTATTCTTATAGCTAAGTAGAAACACATTCTAATTGTAAACATCTGTTAAACTTACAATCTGTTACAAATGGTGTGTCTTTATAGTTCCTAATACTGTATCTCATTTCTTATCTGTAATCTATCAAAAATATTTATTTCAGAGGAAATTGTTTCTATTAAAAATATATTTCAATAAGAACAATATTTTGCCAATACTATTTTCGTTTTTCTTTCACCGTTTTTAAACTATATCCTCGATATAACGAGTAGTTTGCTCCAAATCCAATTTTACGTCTTTCAAATTTGAGTGAAATCTTTAATTTCAACGTTCAAAAAATTATATAGTTAAAGTAGAAGATTATCATATTTTTTTTTTATCTACTATAGTAAAATATGTGAACTCGATACAATAAGACATGGGATTAACTACCAAAGCAAAAACTTGTGTCATCAGCCTATCACTCTGGGGAATTCATGACGTAATCCGGGTGAGCAATCCCTGAAATTTTTCATATGTGGTGTGTCTGGATGTATCGAGTCTCGTCTCTCATCATTCAGTTGCACTGCGGTCAGTCGAATGATGAGAGACGGGACCCGATACATCTGGGAAAAAAGGCCATCTTAGTACTCACAGGAGAAAGCCAACAAGGAAACAGTAGGAAAACCCTTCTTCTGATGAAAATCATGGTTTTTACCATAAAAAAGATGCAATGAATATATATATATATATATATATATATATGTATAAATAGTGATAGAAGTAGAGAACTAGAAATGACAATAATCTTCCAGGGTTCATAACCGTCTTGATGTTATCGGCTTCGTAACGTCTTTTTGTCCTTTCTTACTTTCGCGCAGTCACAAACTGTCGTCCTCTCTCACTTCTCCCCTTACTCGTCCTGCCACGTCCCTACAACCCCTAGTCTATTGTCTCAACGGTGTCGGAATGCCACTCGTCCGACCCCCACATTGTCTTTCTCTCCCGTTCTCCTCGTCTCCCCGCAACCCCTTGTTTATTTTCTTAACGGTTTATGAATGTTGCTCGTCTAAACCCTATATATATATATAAACGAATGTATGTGTGTGTGTGTGTGTGTTTGTCCTTCATGCATTACCACACCATTTATCCGATTGCCATGAAACTTTGGGAAGTTGTTTAATACACTCCCGCGAAGGTTTGTGGCATATGTGAAGATCACTATTTCCCCCCTTTCAAAAATATATTTATATATGGATTAAGACTTTTATGTCCAACAGATGGTGCTAACTTCAGACGACCTAAGTTTGCTTTTCTGTGAGAATGGACTAAAGCAGATCATTTTCTACCTATCTATATAAATAAAATATAACGTTTGTTTGTTCCTACCGATTCCTTTGAAATTTTGACACAACGTTGCATTCGAATACGCACGTGTTTTTATATAATATACATGTCGAAATTCCCTCTACTGGGGGAAATGGACGGGATTAAGGCTTACCGTGAAGAACTCGGCTTCTATTTATTCTATTTTACATGCGGTTTTTTGCGTTTTTAATTGCGTTTTAATAGGTTACGTCAACAGAATATACACTAAAAAGGGATTTTTCGATATTCCCAGCGGTGAGAGGGACAGGATTAAGGCTTACTGTGAAGAACTCGGCTTCTATTTATACTATTTTGCATGCGGTTTTTTGCGTTTTTAATTGCGTTTTAATAGGTTACGTCAACAGAATATACACTAAAAAGGGATTTTTCGATATTCCCCAGCGGGGAAAGGGACAGGATTAAGGCTTACCGTGAAGAACTCGGCTTCTATTTATACTATTTTGCATGCGGTTTTGATTGCGTTTTAATAGGTACGTCAAGAGAATTACAGTAAGAAGGGATTTTTTGAAATTTCCCCTACGAGGGAAGTGTTATACATTTATAATAGATACATTTTGAGCCACAACAACGTGTGGCCGGGTCAGCTAGTATTGAATAAATTGAAAAAAAGATATTCGTAATTATGCACGAATAAACTCAGATTACTTATCGAATCTAATTAATAAAAGTCAGTACATTTTGATTGTGAAGACGAAAACGAACTAAAAATAGTGAAGAAGTATCAGCAAAAGAATCTTACGTAAATTATCAATAAAATTTAAATATACGTATCCAGAAATGTCAAAACTTGTACTTGTACTTACTTACTTGTACTTTATTAGATTTACATCTAATAAAGTACAAGTAAGTAAGTTTGATGGTATGTCGTATCACAGGATTGCCAGAAAAAAGTTGAAGTGTTCCCTAGAATTTTATCCAAAAATTTTCCAGATTTTCCTAGACAATATATTATAGTGTAATATTGACAGCGTAACTATAGTGAGGTTTATATAAATAGCATTAGAATGCCATTTGTTACATTAGATAATAACTATACTAATATATATATATAGACTAATAAAGGTAAATAAAACGTTTATTACATTGTGGGAAGAACACATCTTATTTTAGAAGAAGTAAGATCGCATGGCGTATTGAAAATTTCACGAATGTATATCTTACTAGTAGTATATCTTACCAGTAATATATCCAAATTATATTTACATGTCTTTATTGAAAAAGAGAGCGGATTACACATTTTCATAACTAATAAGTTTAATTTTGCTATCATGAATTTTATCATAATTGTAATATTTTTATTAGGTCGGTCTAGAAGTCACAAAAGACTACATTTGGCCTTAAGGCTACAGGTTTCCAACCTCCAGATCGTTTTACGAATTTCAGCCAAATTGGTGAAGGGATTTCTTTCATTTAATAAAAGTTTGATAAAATTTACTAGTCATAGTTTCTCTAATAACATGTAAGTCAGTGCCTACATATGTATACATAACATGGGAAAGTATTGGAATCATGTCAAATTTGACCCTTTCAGTTTTTTACAAATCTCCACGTTTTGAGACCTCCTGAATCCAAAAAAGTCAAAAAAGGGGGGAAGTTCCGTGCATATGTACAGTACAGTATGTATGTATATGTGTTGGTGTCTACTTCATTTAATATGTGAAGATGCAACAATTAAGAAACAAAATTTGGCATGGTAGCTTGTATATAAGGTGCATTAATGCTATTAAATTTTCGTAGTAAAAGGTCGAAGGGTGAGTAGATAGAGGGGGTAATATCTCGAGAGGGGTTGGAGATAATGTAGATTTTACTCGTTATTATCATTTACAATTTTTTAAATAAAACTCATCCTACCTTCAAAATTAAGCTTTTTGCCATTTTATAATAATCAATAATATGTACAGTTTTTTATAACAAAATCTCGTGAGTCATAACAGATAGTGTCCACTGCCGTAACTAGCCTTTTAAGCCCGGTGCGAACATCTGTAACTACGCCCCAAAACTATGACCCAAAACTTGGTCCAGGTCATTTCTGCGCCCCTCAGGGTCTACGCCCTGTGCCTGGGCACCGCTGGCACCGCCCTAGTTACGGCACTGATACTGTCATACACAATTTTATATATTAATAGTATAATAATATAAAAGTTATTTTTTAAATAAAATCTTAACAGCCAGGAAAGTTACACAACTCGTAGCTGGATATTTTGCGATTACTGTTATTCTGTTTAACAAAGAAATTGAAATAAAAAATGTTTAAATTAATTAGTTTTAACTATTTTTCTCTGATAACTTTTTAAAAATAGATCTTCAGTAAACTTAAAAGATAAAAAATAAATTTTAACTAAGCGATTTTCGAGAAATTACTGAATACAATCATCTAACTTGTAATGACTCATAAAAAATTAATTAATTTAATAAATAGGCCTACTTCTTTCTTAATATAATATTTGATATATATATATAATTTAATAAATTATATAAATAAATAATTTTTAAAATAATCGTCGCAAATTTAATAAATATCTGGTAAGCTTTTGGTATCTTTTTACTAATTTTTCTTCTAATAATTCAGATATTTAAAGAATAATAATAAGCATTTTTTTAAAAACTTATTTGAAAATGAAACGGACACATTTATTTATAGTAAGGCCAACAGCCGTATCTATTCTTGACAGAAAAACTGTCCTATTACTTGATCTAGCACAATGTAAATAAGTAAACTTGTACTAAATTCGTAATTTTATATTGTTTTTCAATTTTCACAAAACAATATACCATAAGATATAAGAAATAAGTTTCAAAAGCATATTTTTTTTTTTTTTTTTTTTTTTACGTTAGAGTTTGGCAATAAACTGTATATTGAATAGAATTAATTTTTGCTAAATCATCACTTATACAATATACATGATATTTTATTTAAAAATTTATGCAGAAATATTAAAATTTGACCTCGTTACAACCGGCTTAAATCAGTAGAAAAATATACATAGGCCTATATAATATTAATCAATGTTCTTATTATGCAATAACAAAATTTAATCATTTTTTTAAATATTTAAACTCTTAAAATTTAGTTTAATTCTATTACATAAAACATTATTAAGCACAAAAAAATTTAAATATTTTAAAATAAAAACATAAATACTATAAAGTTTATATATTTTTGCACTGAAACTTAAAAAAAGCAATTAATAGGATAATATGGAAACTTCTTTTAACTTTCGATACATTTATTTTTAACCTTTTAAATAATTATAGATTTGTAAATAATTTATCAGAAATATTTTAATATATATATTAAAACTAATCGAAAGTTTATCAAGACTGTTTATACTTGGCCAACATTCTTGTATACAGTTCATTTGGTATCACTTAAAAATATTTTTCACTTTTTTTTTTCTTTCTTTGGTTCTATTCGTTTTTATAACATATTTCGTTAACATTTAAAATTAACGATTTAATGTGAATGACATATTATTCCAAACGTACGATGTTTTTCCTTACTTGAGACGAGTTCTAGTCGAAACAAACGAGTTAAATGTTCTGTTTCTTATTACTTCGTTGCGTAACGTGACCTTGATTACAATGACTGGTAACTAGTCGATAGCAAAATTCCAAATTTCATCAAATGTATAGTGGAGAGCATTATAAAATGTTGCAATTTGTCATACTTGCTTTAAGCTGTATTTTTGTAAATGCGGATCATCATAGTAAATCCTCCAAAGTGATTCTAATCCACATTGACGGATGCCGTTGGGATTATGTAAATGATTCGAGTCTGAAAGGTTTCGCCAAATTAGCTAAATTTGGCGTTAAAGCAGAATATGTCAAACCTGTTTTTCCTTCCAATACGTATCCAAATTCATATAGCATTGCGACAGGTAAGAAACTATTCTTAAATTTATTAATTGTAAAAAAATGTAATATTTATTCTAAAATATATTTATTAGTAATGATTTAACATCAAAATTTTCTTGTCGCTTGATATAAAATATGTTTATCTTATAAATGCATAGTCAATTTATATTTCCTTTAAAAAATAAAATAAATTTTTTACATTTCATAGCGTTAATGTCATTCACACTAACAACTTTTTTAATAGATTACAATATAATTGATCTGTTATTTTGAAAAATAATATTTCATTGAACTCGATATATTGATTGCCTCCGCATTGAATTTCAAAGGAAGTGATCAAAAAGCAATTTCCAATTGTCTCAAAAATTTTTCACCAATTTTTATCAGAAATTAAATTTGTTATAAATACCAAATGAAAGTAATATCAAATGGAAATTAACTTATATGTTAAATATCATTTATCATTTATTTATTGAAAGAAATCATCTTTAGTAGACGATTTATTAATTAAATTAATTAATATTTATTAAGTTATTAAATGAACTTATTCGTTGGGTTGCCATATGTCTCGATTTTTCGGGATTTTTTCGATTTGAAACAATTCGTTCCGTTTGAAAAATATTTTTCGAAATGTCCTGATTTGTTCATTTCTACAAAAAACCATGATTTTATTTTAAAAAGTCAAATCAAAATTGTAAGCGATAGTTGTCACGCAATAATAAATAATAAAAGGAAACGTGTGAAACAGTGAGAAATTTTTTATTTGAAATCATAAAAATATAAGCAATATTTTTCTTTTAATTTTAATTTATTTTTATTTTTTATTTAAAATATGAAACAGGAAAGATTACGAAATGGTAATGGATATTTCGTAATTTTACTAAGAAATATTTATTTTTAATTAATTGTGATTTAGTAAATTGCATGTTTATAATAAAATTAAGTATCATATAAGAACTGGAAATTATGTTACATTTAGATATTTCCAGAGAACTTTTTTAATCAGAAAAACAACTTGTTTTTTAAGAAATATTCTTCATCAATTGATAAGTGAAAAACTTTATCAAAAATCACTTTTAACACTAAGAAAATCATTCATATTAACAATAAAAAAGTTATTTTTGTTTTCAATTGATAGAATAACTTAATAACATTAAGTTAAAAGGATTTTATATAAATATTTTTAAAAATTTACCTTACTCTTACGAGTTATATCATCATAAATCAAATCATAAATTTTCGAGTTAGTTTTATTCTAAATGGTTTGGTAGAAAATCTTGAATTTTGTATTTTTATTAAAATATTATGCTGATAATTAAAATAAGCCATATCACACCAAAATCTCATTTATTTTATTAATATCGTCGACTTCTTAGTTCTCTTTATGGTTTATTTAGAGAAAATCTAGGTCTTAAAGCTTGTTAAACTTATATTTCGATTTTATAAACTATATTAATCTAACTTTTGATAAATTTCACAAAGACACTCTTTTTTAGAATTTCTTTCGAAAATAAATATCGCTATTTTTTGTTTTGTATAATATCTATTTTATGTGTATATATCAACAAAAACTATTAAATTAACACTAAGTAATAAGGACAAATGATATTATTGTTGAGTCAATAAAAGACATGTTAATTATGTATGTAAATGATATTAACTTATGTACGAGCAATTATTAGTGTGACATCGTCACAATGCCGGACTGCAATTTTTTAATCATATTTTTAATTAATTTAATTTAAAATATATTTTCTCCATTTTCAAATTAGTACTGTAGTGTCTTGCCCCTGTACATCATACTTTTCCTTTAACAATAGAGTTGTGCCTGTCATCTATCTAACAGCTTTCAGGGGAAAATATTTGAATTGAAATAACATGACTTCCGGTTTGTATCGGAAGTTCGTATACAGTTAATCGGGACCTCCTGCTCTTAAGGTTTCCGTATCTGTTCTTCCTCGTTTTTCGTTTATCTAACTCCGTCCTTGAGCTTAAGGAAAGGCAGACGGACGGACGGCAATGGGAAATATGTGACATGCTATGAAACATGTCATATATTCACACATTCCCAAACTTATGTAGCATATCTTTGATCAACCCTTAGGAATATTACAAAGCATGGGGTGCTGTAAGTTACATTATTTTATTAATTACCTGTATAAAAAACATAACAAAATGTATTGTAAACAGTACAGTTTGTTATGCAATTCTTCAGAAACAAAAATGAATCATTCTGTTACCAAAGAGTTGATATCAAAACACTATGCAATGTTTTTGAAAACAGCCTCACACCCTGTGACACATCATAATTATTATCTGCATACTCATCCTCGTATCTACATTATATAATTTATGGACAGCCCTTATGTTTATAGAACAGAATAATTTAAAATTAATTATATTGATTAGTTATGTGTGAGATAGATACTTGTGATAAAAAGTTATGGAATGTAAAAATTTTAATTAAAAAGTTATTTTAAAAAGTTAAGAAAATAAATTTTAAAAGATAAAATAGAACTGCATCAGTAACAAAACTAGATGTGTTGTCATTATCATCATCTGGAATAGGAATTGTTTTCGTCTCAAACAACTATGAACACAAAAGTAATTAGGAAAGTTTTTAATAAATATATAAGCACTCTCAAAATAGATGTAGATTACTATGAATTTTTAAATAAAAATAACTGTAAGTACTTCAAATTTTCGATTAAAACTTTGGAGTGAGAGAGAAATAACGGTGACACTTTTATTTTTCTGGAGTATGGTGTTAGACTTGTATGATTTGCAAAATATAGATCATGTCTCTTAGATGAAACTGACACTGAT
Organism: Centruroides vittatus; assembly: GCF_030686945.1. Taxonomy (NCBI): domain Eukaryota; kingdom Metazoa; phylum Arthropoda; class Arachnida; order Scorpiones; family Buthidae; genus Centruroides; species Centruroides vittatus. The sequence goes on along the minus strand of NW_027121909.1, from coordinate 1,877,568 downwards.
TGGCTATGTGTGACATTTTTTGATCATTTTTTGATTTTTATATATATATAAAAGTTATAGATTTTGAAAATATATAATTATTAAGTCTTTATAATTTTAATCATCTCCTCGGATGGTGTCTCTATCTTGTTGTAGTGGAGGAGCTTGCATACACCGATGACTCGGAGAGCTATGCGGCGGTAGCTTAGCTACTGGTATGGCCATCCTAACCGGACAGGTCAAAGAGTAGGTGCCAGACATAAAGAAACATCCTGGTCCTCCAGGTTGGGGGTTTCGACGATAGGTCTGCACCCTATCTCCGGTAAAAAAAAAAAAAAAAAAAAAAAAAAAGACACTGCAACAAAAAGCTCCAGGAAAAATCCTGGAGATCGGAAGGCGATGTCAGACGTCATAAGCCGAATATAGATAGATAGATAATTTTAATCATTAACCTTTGCTTTAATTATGACAGATAGTAATTTAATATTTTTTTACCTTTAGTTTTTATGCTTTTCCAAATTATTACAAGAATTTTTTGATAAAAATCAAAATTTAAAATCGTTTAAAATATTTATGAATGATCGCCGGACAGCCAAGCACAGTAGTTTTCGATCAGGGTGCCGCGAAGCAGGGCCATAACATTTCTTAGGTGTATTACTGAAAGTAAGAAAAGCGCAATAACGCTATATTGATCAAGAAGTGGGGTGCTGCAAGAAAAACTTACCAAGTTGACGGTATCACTATTAGAAAGAGATTGAAAAACGTTTTTCTAGTAGTGGCACTGCGTTAATGGCCTATCGGTTTAGGGACTTTTGCCGGATACATCCAGTCCCTTTCCCCTCCCGCTGTTCTATTATGCGTCTGGTCAAATTCACGATGAAAAGACTTAGTACCGACACGCAATAAGTGTAATATATACATATATTTATAAATAGTAAAATATTTTCAAAACAACAAATTATAAAAATATGCATTTCTCTTAAATTTTCAAACAATAATTCAGAATCGTTAATAGAAATACATATATGAATATGAACAGCTAAGTTTTAAGGACTTAAAATACTTTTAAAATATTACTAATGAACACTTTATGCTAATCATATGCAGATTAAACATTTTATTTGCCACAATATATATCAAAATATTTGTAACAAACATTTGTTACTTGAAATAAAGATCGTTATTTAAAATGCAGTACACAGAATAATTAATCGTAACATTATTCTGAACCTCAATTATTTACAAAATAATTTATTTTTTATGCACTTTGTCCAAACATAAAATTAGAAAAATTACACACCATTAGCATATTGTTCACATAGACAAAATCGACACCAATATTTACAATGTCTCGCAAATTAAATCAAATCTATATAATTCAAATAAGTCAATGTTATCATTTTTAAGCATCTTTTTCCTAAAGATTATTTCATTTACTGTACTATCATTATCACTTATCAAGTAGACTGTACTACAAAACATTAAAATAAGCAATACTACACAATAACAGAAAACCTAATAGGAGATTAAATATTTTCCTCTATTTATTTCTCATAAATTTATATATATATATATATATATATATATAAATTTGTATTGTTGTTAAAATTAAAAATTTTTATATGTGTTTTCAAATAACTTAATTTGGATTCTTCAATTGGAAATGCTAAATGTAAGTTACACAAAGGCGAAACCTTATATTTGCAGGATTGCAAAATTTAATTAAATTTTTTTTCATGTTAATTATTTTGTAGAATTAAAAATATTTCTCGCATTATTACCATAAGAATACGTTATGCATTATGTTAATTATTAGATGGGTGGATGGTCAGGATGGTCAAGGCAGTCAAGGCGACAACCGATCGAATCCGGCCGAGCCATCCCGAGAATTTCTTTTTCATATGTGGACAGGCCCTGTTCCTTACTATCCGGTCATCTCATTATGGGCCTGGCCGAGCCAACGATTGATATGAAAAATTGCCCTCAGAGAGCGAAAGAAATAAAAATGAAAAAACTAATTTAGTAAAAAGCAAATCCAATGAGCATTTTAGTCTAATCTAATTTTAGGTGTTTGATAAATGAAATTTGATAATCAATTAAATTATTTTCTGTATTTTAGGTCTTTATCCAGAGAGTCATGGCTTCGTTCAGAACATCATGTATGATGCAGAAAGAGAAGAGTTTTTCTTGATGCTTTATAATCCTAATTCTACTAACTCACATTGGTGGGAAAGTGCAGAGCCTATATGGGTAACTGCCGAAAAACGGGGAATTAAAACAGCTTTATATTGGTGGCCCGGAAGTGACGTGGAAATTCACGGCATACTACCTACGTTCCACTTGCCAAACCGATATACTACCGGAGGAGAAAATGTCACAAAAGATATTCAAAGAAAATTAGAAAACGTACTCAATATGTTCCATAGAGACGAGATTAGATTAGCTATGGTTTACTATGGTGCTGTAGATAACAATGGTTAGTATGCAATTATTTAAATAATTTATTTTAACCTAATGGCTAATGATTATTTAAACTATATATATATAACTGATTTAATCTTTCAAAAGATAATTATAAATATATTTATATACTGAAGACTAATACAAATTTGTGCTGACCAGTTGTCAAGCGGATAAAAGGCAGTGAACACTGGTACTTAATCACGAGTTTCGCGCCTGACTAATAGGTTGGCTGCGTGCAGATTTAACAGATATTGCCGCGTGCATCACCTAACTAGGATCAATTTCTTCTCGAATGGCATCGTTCTTGTGTTGCGTTTCCTAATCCTAATGTAAACTTTTATGTAAACAGTAGTTAATTATATTACTCACAATTATTCTTTACATAAAGACTTACATTGAATAATAATATATTATATGTAAATAAATAATACAATATAATACTATAAAAACTGATTTATATAATTAAATTTTTAATTAACTTATTAAAAAATCCTTATTGCTTTAAAATAAGAATTGTAAAGTAGTGACATTTAATAGGCAATAAAGGCTCGTCCATAAACGTCGTGTTTTATTTTAGCTAAAGTTTAAACCCCTCTCCTCCTCTCACTCATCAAATGTAGTCTCTAACCCAATCTCCTTAAAAAAAAACATGTGAAATTTTTAAGACTCCACCTCCATTTGGAAAAGTTCCATTATGCCATCGAAACGAAAATATGGTGAGGGAAACAAAATTTAGTAATACAAGCTGCACTTGGAACATATTTTTAATGCCCATGAGTTACAGCTTGTCCCATATTGGTTCTAATGTGTCTTAGATACGAACTAAACTATAGTTCGTTCCGTTATACAGTAGTTGTTCCGTTTTCACTAATTTGCTCCAAATCTTCTGGAAGATCCAATTCTCCTCCTTCCAATTTATAAAAATCCACTTCTCCCAATTTATAAAAATTTTTTTGACCTTAAGTATGATTAATTTGATATTAAAAATTATAATTTTCCATAGTCCGATTTCTTTAAAGTACAGAAATACAGTTTTTCATTTTTTTAAATAATTTTTTTTCGTGGTAAACTGGAAAATTATGCTTTAAGGGAATCGAACTTTGGAGAATAATTGATGATTCATTAATAGTTTTTTAACACGTGTGTTTTTGTACGTGCTGGATAAAAAGGATAAGAAGTATAACAAATAACGCTAAATTCTAAATGTGATTTTAATATATTGAAAACGCTGATTTGTGAGTTAACAAGTACACTTTTCAAAGACTGTTTTCTTGCAACATCAGTGCGTGCTGTATCACTCACTGCCATAAGAATTAGCGCATCAAGAAGGAGTTGTCGGAATAGAACGAATTTGTACATATGTGAATGTAACGATTATATAAGTAAGTGATTACAAAATGAAAGCAAAAAAGCCATTTATTACAGGAAAAACTACAAATGATACGAGGTTCTAGTATCCTGTTGGGCCACCTCTAGCGTGAATACACGATGTAATATGGGCGGGCATGGAGGCATACAGGTGCCGTATGGTGTCCTGCGGCATTTCAGTCCGTAGTTGCTGCAATTTGTCCTCTAGTTCGGCCAAACTCCTAGACTATCCAACTTGGCGTCCCAGGTAATTCTAGATATGTTCGAGCAGTAACAAATCAGGGGATCGGGCAAGACAGGAAGTGTGGAAGAGGCAATCCTGTGACACCTTTGCTGTGTGTGGTCGAGCATTGTCCTGTTGGAAAATGACTCTTGGAAGCTTTGCCATGAGAGGCAACACATCTGGCTGCAGAATGTCGCTAACATTCTGCTAAGCTGTCATGATTCATTAATCACTGCTTGAGGTGTCCGGCTGTCTTATGTGATGGCACCCCAGACTATCATACCAGCTACGGGGGCAGTGTACAGCTCCAAAGTGTGGGCAGGATTGAAGCGTTCACCACAGTGCCAAAACTGTATCTGGATTTGTCCGGTCGTCAGTGCCAAAACTGTATCTGGATTTGTCCGGTCGTCAGTGCCAAAACTGTATCTGGATTTGTCGCTGTAGATGATCCAGTTCCATTCAATTGCTGTCCAATCCAGTCGGGAGTGCCACCACTCTAAACGGAGGCGACGATGGATGGTGTCAATGGCAACACATGTAATGGTCACTGCGATACCAAATATTCCTTACCCAGGCTCCTCGAAATGGTATGTACAAACACAGGACCTATAATGATGGCATCACCTGTGTCCGGATGGCGGACAACGATACGGTCATCGGTATGCGTGCTTATCGGAGGACCCGAGTGTCCTCTCGGCTAGTTGTCTGCTGAGGGCGTCCTCAGCCTGGGCACCGTGTGTGCGAACTCTTTCTCGTCCACTGGTCCCAACACCTCCTCACAGTGTTGTCAGAACGGCCTAGGTGGAGGACTATTCGACGAGATGACCATCCGGCTTCTCTCAAACTGGCTTGGTTAGTTGTTCATATGGTCTTCATCTTTTTATAGGCCAAGGGGGCGCACTTTAATGCCCTCTGCCAGCATTACGCAATGAGCAATCACCCTATAAGTCTAATCATTTCTATATCTGCATGCATGCCAAGTTTCTCAGCGATACGATAACTCTAATTTTTATGGCAATAAGTGTATATTGTAGCAAAAATTATAATATATACAGTATATATTATACAGCAAATCTTCATTTAACGTCTTTTCGTTATAATGTTTTTGAGGAAAGAGATAAGCACATTAATTTTGTAATCATTTGCAATTATTGTTATTGAATTATAGTTAGTTCTTTATAAACGGTAGAATTGATTCTGCGAGATAGGAATTAAATGCTGGAGGTTTAAAACACCGTCCAACAGAACAAACTTTTGTTTTGTATCATTGAGTCTACGGTAGAATTGGTTTTGTTATACGTCGTTTCACTTAGCGTCGCAATTTCCAAGAACCTATCTGCGACGTTAAGTGAGATCTTGCTGTAGCTTGTATGCAAAAACATCTTATCTCACTGAGAATTATTTATTAACCGTAACGAACGTTTTCAACCTGTTCTAAAGGCCATCTTCAGGTTTTTAAAATCAAGGAATATTGATAACTGTTCTTTTTTGTATAGAACAGTTAAGAAAACATTTTAAATACAAAATTCTTTGGAATATTGAGCTATTTGAATTCAAAGAATAAATTACAGTAATATATATATTATACTAGCTGACCCGGCCACGCGTTGCTGTGGCTCAAAATGTATCTATTATAAATGTATAACACTTCCCCCGTGGGGGGAATTTCAAAAAATCCTTTCTTAGTGTACATTCTCTTGACGTACCCTATTAAAACGCAATCAAAAACGCATCTAAAATAGTATAATAAAAGCCGAGTTCTTCACAGTAAGCCTTAATCCCGTCGCTTTTCCCGCTGGGGAATATCGAAAAATCCCTTTTTAGTGTATATTCTGTTGACGTAACCTATTAAAACGCAATTAAAAACGCAAAAAACCGCATGTAAAATAGTATAATAGAAGCCGAGTTCTTCACAGTAAGCCTTAATCCCGTCCATCTCCCCCCACTGGGGGGAATTTCGACATGTATATTATATAAAAACACGTGCGTATTCGAATGCAACGTTGTGTCAAAATTTCAAAGGAATCGGTAGGAACAAACGAACGTTATATTTTATTTATACTTATATTATACGTTATACTTATATTATACGTATTATACGTTATATTAAATATTTTATTTATATAGATAGATAGAAAATGATCTGCTTCAGTCCATTCTCACAGAAAAGCATAATGCCTGACAGAAAAGCAAACTTAGTTCGTCGGAAGGTAGCGCCATCTGTTGGACATAAAAGCCTTAATTTATATATAAATATATTTTTGAAAGGGGGGAGATGGTGTAGGGGTATGAAAAATAGATAGTAGCCGATTCTCAGACCTACTGAATATGCATATCAAATTTGGTAAAAATCGGTAAAGCCGTTTCGGAGGAGTACGGTAACTAACATTGTGACACGAGAATTTTATATATAAGATTACTGTAATTTATTCTTTGAATTCAAATAGCTCAATATATATATATATACATACAATTTAAATAACAAAATAATAAAATAGATAAAAAAAAACGTTGGTTAAAGGTTAAAAACGTTCGTTACTGTTAATAAATAATTCTCAGTGAAATAAGGTGTTTTTGCGTAGGTTTAACATAAAAGCAATCGTTTCACATTTTACAAGATTTTTTTATTTAATCAAGTCTTACGAAGTCTTTCGGACGTTAAGGTTAACAATTCTATCACATGCGGAGTCATCACAACTTGTCTAACACGGATCACTTTTCAAATATTAATAGTGGACTAGTAATTAGTAGTCGTTGACCACCCTCTCTTGAGAGAGGTCAACGATTACTTTTGCTGGAATTACTTCATCCCTCTTCCGCAATGGTCCCTTCTTTCTATCGGACCATCGGTACGGTGACATTGGAATTGGAAAATCCAAGGTTACCAGCCTGCACAAAATATGTTTTAAGTGGTTTTCGAGGGTGCCGGGTTTAAATATTTGGTCCGTTTTTCTCGAAATTCCTCGATTCGTTGTCAGATGACCATTTGATATTCGGCTGTAAATGGAACAGTTTCTTAGAGGTACATTCGTATTTATATAAATCAAATACTATAATATAATATAATAGAAGGGTTAGAAGTACGAAAGAATCTACTAATCTTAATGTTTGTTGTTATTTTTTGCCCGAGCAACACCGGGCTCATCTGTTAGTGTATAATAAAATAATTAGTGAAATTAACTTTGTTCTGTGATTCATAAAACAATCACAGACCAACACGGGCGTCCGCAGAAAATTTATTTATTTTCTTTTACATTTAATTGGAACTGTCGATGGACAGTAGATTTCCACCCCACGTATAACAAAATTATCCAAGATTGCAATAAAATACAATAAAAATTAACAACAAAAATAAATACAATAAAAATTATATAACAAGAAATGTATAAAAGAGAGAGAGAGAGAGAGAGAGAAAAAAAAAGGCAAAATGATATAAGGACAAAACAAAATCACACATTGTATAGAAATTGTTGGCATAAATGTTTGTATTTTGTAAAGTCGTGATGAAAGTGATACTCAACAGAAGACATGTAATCGATGGAAGAATGGAAAGATAAAAGAAAAATTTATGAGATAGCAATAATCGATAAAAAGGAGTATGTAGACATGATAGCGATCGCGTTTTCTTGGAAGGAACTTTCAGTTTGAGCCAATAATTGGATATTATTCCATTAAAATATTTATAAGTTAAAATACGATCGAAGTATTTGACCCTTTCTTTGAAATCAGGTAATCCAGTCTGACTCTTGCGACTTCGACATTATTAGCATATGGTAGATAGCAAAATTTGTTCAGAAGGAAATATACTTTGTTTATTTCATTAATAACTTTGTCTAATACAGAGGGGGCAGTCATTGCTCAGATTGGTAAGCAATAGTCTTCCAATCAGAGACAACACAACAGTTTTACGAATGTTAATTCTTAGATTTACTTAACTAAAAGCTAAAGATAAAATTTTGAGATCGGTTTGTAAAACGTTAGGTCGTAATTTAAGAGTTTTATATCATCGGCATAAGCTATACGATTAGATTTAATATTATTAAATAGGTTATTAATGTATGCAGAGAACTTATATTTTCCATGGAAGGTAAAGCTTGGTGACAATAATTACATCAATAAATTTTTATTTAATTATATAATTTTGGGGGTTTTTCACAAGTAGATTATAGAATACAGTATTGCATAAATACAAAAAGACAGACAGAGCGTGGGTGTCAGGTTACATATCTCAATCACTTTTACGATTATAATTTGTAGAATTTTTTATTCAATTCCAGGGGAGAGCAAGTGCCCCGTTTGTTCTCCTCTGCGGACGCCCATGTAGACTAAGACCGTTTACACACGAATATGTAACTTTAATATGAAGGCAATGCTGTTTTTTTAATCTAAAATTATTTGTTAAAATAGTAAGAATTTTAAATTTAATGATCAGATATTTCTAATTCCAGGTCACAATAAAGGACCAGATGCACCGGAAACAAGAAATGCTCTGAAAGAAATGGATAAAATTTTAGATGATCTTCAAGGTCAGATATCGCAACGTGGACTTGCTAATCAGGTTTGTCTTACATAACCTTTTTAAAATTATTTTCAATATTTAAATTTATCTGAATGGTAGACTCGCCCACCAGGAAATTCCCGATTTTCTGATGGGCCATTTATCATATGCATTATATTTCACTCGAGAATACAGTGCTTGTATTTTGGTATTACCTTCGGGTAGTACCAAAATACAAGCACTGTCTATTATACTATATTTAATAAAAATCTTATTCTAACTCAGGCCGTGAGTGGTGGTTTCGTAAGTTCAGGCCGAATGTCTGTTCCTATGGGACGTACCGTACAGTACAGTACAGTCCCATAGGAACGGACATTCGGCGCTCTACGATGAGCATTTTGTAATTTTTAATTTGAAAATGACTGATCACAACTTGGGCCGTAGGCTGTCAAGATGAGGCTCGTATTAGACTAATGCTCGGTACTTGACGGCCGTCTCTAAAAAATCAAAATAGTAAATAACAGTTACAAGAGTAGTTTCGGAAACAAAATATATTTTTATATTATATAGTTATAACCGGTTCCTGTTTATTTCCAGTCTTCTATTTGATTCTTTAATTTCTTATAAGCGTTCGTATATTTTTGAAAAAATATCTGATAATAATTCATTAACTGAAACATTACATAAAACGTCACAGATCCTGCATGTTAAAAACTCTTTTTAAAGAGCAGCATCTGTTAACCTGATACAGTATAAGCATACCATCAAGAAAAGAGAATTTTTTCTTGAAAATATAGGGCTGTCTATAAATTACGTAACAAACAGATGGATACGTGAGTGTGCATATAATCGTTACGATACGTTACAAGGAGGTGGGTTGTTTACAAAAACGTTAGTAATGCTATGGTCTAAACTCTTGGTAACAGGATGATTCATCTTTGCTTCCGAGTAGTAGTATATGCGAACCGTACTGTTTATTTCACTGCTTTGTATACGTTATACATGTAATTAACAAAGTAATTACATAAGGAATAATAAATAATAAAATAAAGACAATTGGGGGATAACGCAACGTTACGTAATTGTAGGGGGGTTGAATGTACGGCAACATTACGGAGAATAGGTGATAGTTGAAAAGTATACAAATAGCGTTATGTAATTTATGGACGATTCCTTTTCTTTTATCTCTTCTAATTTCTAAAACACTCGTTGAAAATATAATTTGATTAAGTTTTAAATTGAATTGCATAAAAATTCTTATAATTCTCAGAAAATATTTCGTAATTTTCCTAGATAATACTTCATGTTATACATCTAAATTTATAATTCTCGTTGTATTAGAAGTGCATATCAAATTATCAGATAAATAAACGCATTTTATTTTAAAGAATTAATGTAATAATTATCAAATATATTACATTCTGTTTATATAGGTAAGCATTGTCATCGTAAGTGATCACGGAATGACCAATACCGGTCCGGGATATGTAGATCAGATTAGCTTGGAACCGTTTGCCGATGATATCAAATATAGCTTATATAAAGGATCATCTAGTATGATTCTGCCTGAAGAAGGAAAATTGGATAAAGTAAATATATACTTTTTCTTGATTTCTATTTACTTCCTACTTTTTAATAAGAATGCGTTAACCGTTGATTATTTTAATATTTCAGCTGTACAATGATCTAAAACAAGCAAATATTAAAGGATTGCAAATATTTAAGAAAGAAGAAATTCCAGAAAAATATCATTTTAAACATAACAAATATGTTTTGCCATTATTTTTATTAGCAGATAAAGGATATTTTATTAAAGCGGTAAACGATAATTGTTTCTTATGTGTTTCTTATCATTACATCAGTAGTAATAAATTTCTTTAAAAGCATATTTTTGGTTCATATTTTTATAAAAATAACCAAATTAAATTATTTTAAATTTTATATTGAAACTGTGAAATATTTAATTGGTTAAGTTTCTTTTTTATTATTCAGATAATTACTTTATGTTGTTATTTCATAAAAATACGTGAAATAAACATAGATATTTACTGTATATATTTTATATATTTCAAGCTTAAAAAATTAATATATTTCTATTCCTTTCTTTCTTTATACAGCTTTCTGATTTTAACAAAACCCGAACGACATCTAAACCCATTATTTATGGTTATCATGGATATGATCCAAACGTCGTTGAAGACATGAGAACTATATTCTTCGCTAGAGGACCAGGTATATGATATGTATATTTTAAAATCTATTCAACAAGTAAATTATGTCTTTTTCAGTTTATTTAAAGTTCTAGTTTCTCGAAATCTGACTTTCTTCAAAAATACACGAATGAATCTGTAACAAGTATATCTATAATGCTAAATATTTAATAATGCATTATAAATTAATTTATTACAACATTAAATTTCATTGATGTAGTGAATAATTCGTCAATGTTTAATTTTATAACTTTTCATTTATAATTAGACCAGCAGATGAACCCGGTGTTGCCCGGGCAAAAAATAACAACACCAAAGATTAAGATTAGAAGTACGAAATAACCTTTTAGATAATTTATTATATTATAGTATTTGATTTATATAACTACAAAGATTATCTTAGGCAAGGGTATCACATCGAGTGATCAATCTAACACATTTTAAGAAATCTTTAAATTGTGTACAGTAGAGAATTTTTAAAATGTGTTAGATTGATTGCTTGGTGTGATAAACCTTTACGTAAGATAACCTTTGTAGCTTTATAAATCAAATACAGTAGAACCTCTATTATCCGGACTAATTGGGGATGAAGGTAGTCCGGATAAGGAAAAATCCGGATTATCGAAAAAATAATAATTGACAGTGCATATAGCAGACATGGGCAAATGCGGCTCTTGCTGAGTGTTAATTTCTGTTTTTTATTATTATTTTTACAATTTTATTTTTATAATTTTATGAAAAGATGTTTGTTAAAAATATTAAATATTTGTTTTATATTATATTTATATTATATAATAAAATCGTGCGCTTTACCATACTATGCGCCACGACAGTACAGAACTGCGGCTCCCATGCATTTTGCAAAACCTACATTTTGGCTCCCACTGAACTATTGCTTGCCCACCCCTGGCATATAGTACGAATAATTTTTATTTGTCTAGATTTACATATAGCTTCAATATTAAATTATTTTTTATTAAGAAATTCAATTAACAATTTTTGTTTAAAGCTAGCTGTTCTTTTTGAAGCTGCTAAATCGCGAATACTTTTAAAACATAAGTTGTCCTATACCACTTTCTACTGCTACTGGAATTTACTAATGGTCTTTTCAAAATTTTGTTTCATGCATTCCATCACGTACGTACATAAACAGTGTCGCAATTTGCCAAGTGCAAATCAGCAAATTCGTACAATTTTTATGTTGAACAATCCGGATAATCGAAAATCCGGATAATGGAGGTCCGGATAATCGAGGTTATACTGTACTAAAATATAATAAAACGAAAACCATATACTTTGGTTATTTCAGCCTATCATTGTCACGATACTTGGACGGTACGAAATGGCACACTTTCAATGATCAAGTAGACAGCAATTGAAAATATATCTTAAACTTTTTCACATATTATATTTTTTCCTAATGTTAATTCTAAGAAACTGTACCATTCACAGCCGAATATCAAACGGTAATCTGCCAACGAATCAAATTTCGCGAAAAACAGATCAAACATTTAAACTCAGCACCCTCCAAAACCACTTAAAAGATATTTTGTGCTCGCTGGTAACCATGTATTATGCAATTTTCTTGTTCGAATGCCACCATACCGCTGGTTTGGTAGAAAGAAGGGCTGTTGTGGAAGGAAGTTGGAAGTAATTCGACCAAAAGTAGTCGTTGACCATCCTCTCTCCCGGGAGGTGGTCAATGATTACTAATTAATACTGGTCTACTCAGGGGCGGATCTAGGTTTTTAGAGGCCTAGGGCTTATTGAAGTTCAATGGGGTTTCATTTTTTGTTAAATTAAAAATCTTTAAATTGGGGTTTAAAATTCATTTTTAATAACATCAAAATCAGAGTTGAATTACAGTAGAAAGTCGTTAATCGGAATCAATTGGAGACTGGGGTTGTTCGGATTAGTGATTTGTTCCGATTACCGATTATGTACGAAAAAATACATTAACCTGTCCGATGTTCAAATTTTTCTCCGTTGCGTGTCGCTTCGTGTTGAATTTTCGTCGATTTTAAGCCTAACGAAAATTTTTATAATAATAATCGAGGCTATCGTATCGTTAAAAATTATTTCTTCATTTTGTACAAACAAAATAAATATATTGAAGAATATAAAAACATGAAAATTATACTTTAGAAGTAAATCTAGTATCAAAAACGTTCGATTCAGCACGACACAGTCCGACTGAAAATTGTTCCGATTACCGGCGATTCCGATTACCGGAGTTCCGATTAACGACTCTCTACTGTATATTTATTTATGAAATGGTGTTGAATGACAAACTTTATATCTTATATTAAAAAAACGTAAGCAATAGAATATAAAAAATTTATGACAACAATTTAATTTTTGTGGGCCCTTGACACTTGAGGGTCCAGAGCTTAAGCCCTATTAGTCTCTACGTAGATCCGCCCCTGGATCTACTATTAATATTTGAAAAGTGATCAGTGTTAGATAGGTTGCGATGGCCCCGCATGTGATCGTTGTTGCTAACCTTAACGTCTGAAAGACTTCATATGACTTATTTAAATATAAAAAGTCTTGTAAAAATGCGAGGTTAATTGCTTTTATGTGATAATAGTGTTTATATTTTTGCAACAGATTGTATAAATTATTTGGGATGTGTGTTCTCGTAGATATCGCGTTTATAGAAAAATTATTGGGTTGCAATTTGAAAAAATTGTAGACAGAGGCGTAGTTAGGGGGGCGGTGGGGTCGGGCCGCCCCGGGTGTCACCCGTGTAGGAGTGACACCCGGTAGGCCTGTACCTAAAAAAAAAAAAAAAAGGTCAACGGCTCGCCTCCCATGAGTTTCTTCACCATGAGGAGACGCCACGAGAGCTCGCACCAGCTGAAAATCTTACTATGATTTATTCTATAAATCTAAACTCATACGTCGCGACATCGCATATTCAATATAGCGTTCAAGTTGCTCGAGTGCGAAGATATTACAATTTAACAGTGTTTTATAAAAGAGTTAAAAAGGGTGACACCACGATATCCGCACCGGGTGTCACCCATGCTAGCTACGCCACTGATTGTAGAGCTATAAATTTCCACTGTCTGTCCTTTAATATCGAGAAAGGAGTTAGATAGATGAAAGTTGAGACCACATATGGAAAGCTTAGGGCAGTAGTTCTAGATTAACTATATACGAACTTCTGGTTTGGACAAGAAGTCACGTTACTTTAATTCAATATTTTCCTCTAAAAGGAGTCAGATAGATAACTGGCACGACTCTATCGCTAGCAGGAAAATATCCTCTTAACAGTGGAACAGTCGTACTCGGCTCTACCAGTTAGTTGTGGAGATAAACCGTGGGAGTTTTTTTAAGAATTTTCCCACGCGTTTTTCTCGTTTCCGTTTAGGAAAAAAAATTTTTAAACAGTTACGTCTTGTAAAGAAAAAATCGTTCTTTATTGTCACATAATTTTTTTATATACGAATTTTTTTCGCGGTAATTTTTTGCTAAAATTTTTTTTTTCAAATTTATATTAAATTCTTTTTTGATTTTCCATCCGATACGATTTTTTCAAAACTTTTGAATTTATTTTCAATTTTATAAAATTTTTTAAAGTTTTAGGCATTTAAGTAATGACGATTTTTTCCAACCTGCGAATCAAATTCAAGAAAATGTAATTGACAGTTAACGAATTTCATCCACAACAATAGAAGACGTAAAGGTTGTTATGACTACAACTGGCGGCCTTTCCCCCCAGACTGAAATGTGGGTGAAGGTCGTCTCGTGTTCTACTTTCTGTAGAAGTGACGTAATCATTGTAAATAAAAGAAAATTTCAGTATATCTTTTATTTAAAATTTTAAAATTCGTTGTTCAAATTTACACCGAAATATTAAAGCGGATTAAAATATTAGAATTTTGTAAATAAACTTACTTCACATATAATAAATTTAAATGAATTAATCTATAAGAAACAACAAAACAATAAAGAAATGTAGAAATATTTTTATATTCATTTTCACATTTATAACATATGTTATCGTCATTGATCGATATTTAATTTTAAAAACAATTTTCATCATTGGCATGCATCAGAAAAAAAAATGCACAACTTCCCTAAAACACACTTCATTGAGAAGGTCCGCTTCACTCTGAAAAAGCCGACAGTTTTATGTCAGAAATCCAACGTGTGACCTACTTTCTCTAACATAGTAAAACAAAGTAAGTTACAGTACAACAATACACATAAACATAAATAAATTAGTAGCCCAATAATACATACTTTCATGTAAATCCATATGTTATATCCAAAAGTCAGTTTTCCCAAATTGTTGAAAAATAAATTATTTTCAACTTTTCTTTTTGTAAAGTAGCATATTCTGAAAAACAAGTTCTATATTCAGAGTAAAATTTCCACCTTTTATCCGTTAAAAATAACGCAAAATGTACGAATCCACGTAATAAAAAATTCTCGCAGTGAACTTCGAAAAAACCAGAAACACAGATACACCAGACTCCACTGTACAAAATTTTCCCACGAACTGATTCATATTTTAATGCACCTGTGAATAATTTCATCACATGACGAAAAGTTTTTGAATAAAAGCTAAAAGTTTTTCAAAATTCTTTCATAAAATCCGATGAATTTAATTAATACACAATAACTAGATCTGTTTAATAAAGATTAATAATTTTCCATTATAATTATGCAAATAAGATATAAAAAAGATCATCGCGCAAATTCTCCCGCGAACCATGGATGACTCTTACGTCATCTGGATTGAAGTTTCCTGCAAAATACTGAAAACTTTTATATAATTATTTTACTAATCCAGTCAAATTTAAATAATATAAAATGTCTAGATCTGTTTAATAAAGATTAGTAATGTATTATCATTAATATGCAAATTAGATATGACAAAGATCACTGTGGGAAAATTCCCGCCAAGATAAAAATAGCTTTCGGTCACGTGATCACCAAGAAATACGCCTTAAATTTAATGTTTGTGTACAAATTAATACATTTTAACTAATGTCATCGTTTAAAATTTAATGTTTCTGTAAAAATGAGTAAATTGTAACAAATTTCATCAAAGACAACAGAATAATTTTCAGCTTATAAAAACTCTACAATAAATGATTATTTCTTCGAAAGACGTCGATATGCACGAATAAATAATAAATATACAATAATGCTTTTATCCATTTTAAGTGGATATTGTAAAAATTAAGCTATTTAATTTGTTTGGCTTTTATAATTTAGTTTCCGAATATTTTACTGTGAAATTCCATTTAGTAAACAGAAACAAAGACAAGCTATTAGTTATAAACAGGACAATAGAATAATTTTTACGTAAATTGAGTGAAAATAAAGAAAAAAACGAATTATATCAAAGATGGGGACAAACAAGCTTACATCCCTAGAACAGAGCTTATAATTTGTTGTCAATTTCAGCCTGTTCCTACTTTGACTGTTTTCTGTTGGTAAAAACTTATTTTTTTAAAATAAAAGTACTTTGTTGTTAGTGAAGAAAGATAAAAGTATCGAAATATAATATTCAGAATTAAAAATATTGATGTATGTCCATATTAGAAATGTATATTTTTTTCCGATATTAGAAATAATATCACGAGAAAAACATTATATAAATGAAATACGGCCATAAACAATTTCTTTCTGTCAAATAAATTACGGATTAAACGGGTTTATTTAGAAAAATTCAAACGCGAATAACTGACTTTAAATATAGAGAGGATACAGTATGCTTGTTATGTGATAGTATCTGCGTTTACAAATTAACAGAATTTTCCATTTTTTTTTTTTTACACATTATAATCTAGGAAAGTATGTTTAATAATAAGACATACTACAGAAAGGGTAAGAAAGGAACGTCAGTCATTGTATCTAATGTATTATTGAAAGTTTCATTCATATAGATAATTAATTTTATCAAGATACATTTCTCCAGAAGAAAATTATCAATATTTCTCGTAAATATAAGTAAATTTTATTATAATTTAGATAAAAACTCATTTTTTCCCCACGCATGGCTTCTTTCCCCTCCCTCTTACTCCTATACTTGGAACATTCCATTTCATAATTTGATGTAATAATAACGTTTAAAATGATTCTAAATAAAATATTGACACTTAAAGTAGGTTAATATA
This sequence comes from Centruroides vittatus, assembly GCF_030686945.1. Classification (NCBI taxonomy): domain Eukaryota; kingdom Metazoa; phylum Arthropoda; class Arachnida; order Scorpiones; family Buthidae; genus Centruroides; species Centruroides vittatus. Next base: position 1,860,690 of record NW_027121909.1, on the reverse strand, counting down.
GGCCTATATTGTCACGAGTCTCAGGTGTATTCATAAAAATGTAATAATCTATACAATAATACTTTCTCACATGCTCCATGTGTTAAAGTTTGCAGCTGTAATTGAAGTAATATATAAAGAAACAAAATGTTTATATTATCAATAGTTATAAAAGATATCTTATTTTCACGTAGAAAAACAAAATAAGACAGAAGAAACAGACAATCACACGATATCTCTATCCAGGACATTCTATAATTGATTTCAAATTTCTAATGTCGACATACATGAATATTTTTGTGTGTGTGAATATTATATTTCGATACTTTTATGTTTCTTCACTAAGAACATCTTAAAACATTAACTTTTTACCAACAAAAAACAGTCGAAGTAGAAACAGGCTGAAAATAACAACGAATTATAAGCTCTGTTCTGGGGATGTAAGCTTGTTTCTCCCATCTTTGATATAATTCGATTTTTTTTCTGTATTTACACTCAACTTACGTATAAATTATCGTATTGTGCTGTTTATACTTAATAACCTAACTTTGTTTCTGTTTACTAAATTGAATTTCACAGTAAAATACTCGGAAACTCTAAATTATAAAAGCCACACAGATTAAATGGCTTAATTTTTACAATATCAATTTAAAATGGATAAAAGCATTATTAAATAATTATTATTTATTCGTGTATATCGACTTCTTTCGAAGAAATACTCATTTATTGTACGGTTTATGTAAGCTGAAAAATTAAATTTTAAACATATTTCTTGGTGAACACGTGACCGAAAGCTATTTTTATCTTGGCGGGAGATTTCCTAGTGACCAATCTCATATCTAATTTGCATATTTGTAATAATATTTGTGATAATCTGTATTAAACAGATCTAGACATTTTATATTATTTAAATTTGACTGGATTAGTAAAAGAATTATATAAATATTTTTAGTATTTTGCAGGAAACTTCAATCCAGATGACGTAAGAGTCATTTATGGTTCGCGGGAGAATTTGCGCGATGATCTTTTTTATATCTAATTTGCATAATTATAATGGAAAATTATTAACCTTTATTAAACAGATTTAGTTATTGTGTATTAATTAAATTCATCGGTTTTTGTGAAAGAATTCTTTAAAACTTTTAGCGTTTATTTAGAAACTTTTTGTCACCTGATGACATTGGACAAGAGCATTTTCGTTTTGTTTATTGTATTCGACAGTTCGCGCCAGATTTCGTAAAGTGCGGTTTAATAATTCTGTTTCTCGTTTTTTGGAAGTTCACTGCGATAATTTTTTATTACGTGGATTCATACATTTTGCGTTGATTGCAATGGATATTTTAAGGCATAAAGTTTACTGTGAATTACTTCTAAATTCAGAAAGAAAAGTTGAAAATAATTTATTTTTCGACAATTTGGGATAACTGACCTTTGTTTGGATGTAAATGAAGGCATGTAAATTTATTTGTGCATATAATTATCTAGTTCTAATTTCGAAACATTTATGGCATTTAGTGTTTATAAGCGTGTTATTTAGACATGTCTACCAATTTAGTGCTAAAACGTAGAACTACGTCAAAGAAGAATACAAACTTTAATTAGCAAGTAGTATCTTTATTAGAAAACTTATTTGTTTGTAGATTTTTTTACATTTAAAGTGTAATTAGATGAAACTAAATGGATGTGAACATAGAAAGTAGAATATGGCAAGACTAATAGATAAATCTATTATTACATATTACTCGATCAGAAAAATTTATACTTGAAGAATTTTGTTTTGATAATTATTGCCTAGGGTTTATGTCGAAAATATTTTTCAGTTATATTTGTAATTACAGTTAATTCGAATAGTAATGGCGCTTAAATATTTACAGAATTAATTGAAGTTTTCGAATTTTGTTTTGAGGAAACTGAGGAAGGCAAGAGTATCTACAGTTGTATAATGAACTGAATTTAAGTAAATTAGGTGACTTTGTATGTTTCGATGTAGTTTTTTATAATATTACGATATACGAACTTTCGATTTTGTAAATTGTATTATACTAAAAAATAAAGTTTTTCGTTATTCTCCTACTTAATGATGTATTTATAATGTTTCTGAACTAAATAATACTTATTAAATTGAAATCCGAGCTTTACAAAGTACTATGAATATTAGAGAAGACCGTTTTACTATAAACTACTACGTTTTACTACAGCTTACTCCAATGTTGATTCTACGAAAAGTAGGTCAGACAAGGACCGTTAGACTAATGACGTAGGCTGTTTACTTTTTCCGGTTGCATCGGTGCACTCCCGATAGCGTCATTTACAGAAGTCACACCTACTTTTTTCTGACGCGAGCCAATTAGGAATATTAATTTTTTTAACCAATCAGATGACGGCGGGAGATTTAAATTCGATTTATGTCGATAGATGGCCGTCTAAAATTTCATATTTATTTTAATTTTCTTTCTTTTATTGTAAATTCTCGAGAACTAAAGGATATTCCAAAACAAAGTTAGAGAACCCAACTACTCGTGAAAATTCTACGACTTCACGAAATGGTCTAGGTATTTTATAAGAATTTTTGAACGGCTATTTCCGTCCTTCACCACTGCCACTCGATCGCCTTGGACGGCTATTTCCGTCCTTCACTGTTAAGAGGATATGATGTACAAGGACAAGACACCACTAAAAGAATTGAGATCATTGTGACGAAAAGTTGCAGCCCAGCATTGTGACGATGTTACAATAAATAATCGCTCATTAGAATTAGTTTGGTTTATTTGATTACGGCAACGCGAGGGGATGCCACCCAGGAAGACTTTTTCGGGAAGCTGGATCCTATTTAAGTGTTACTAACATGAAGAAATCCCGGAAAACTATGTACATATATTAAACTATAGTACAAAAGTTAACAAGCAGAAAAATTCTTAAAGTTTTCTGCTTTCTTGTAATTATCATTTTATGTACTTTAACTGTAATTATAGAATACAGTCATCCCTCAGATATCGCGGTTAATAGGGACCAGAACCGGCCGCGATAAGTGAAAAACCGCGAAGTAGTGTCACCCTCTCATTTTTAACGCGATCGTCGCGGGCAGCTTCGGATAGAGCTGGGGTAACTGCAGGAGGTGGCGTAGAGGCAGCAGAAGGAGTTTCTGCAAAACGTTTTCGGCACACAAGGAACATCGTAATGGGGAGTTGTGACCGTTGTTTTTTCTTCTGAGCAAAGATGCTCTTGTACAACGCCATTACACCGTCAATACGGTTACTGAATTCTACGGCTCTGACCATGTTGTCGTCGATTTCTTGGGCCAATCAGCTAACGAGATTCGTCTAGGAAGAAACATCTAGGCCAATCAGCTTGGCCGGATGGCCGAGCGGTCAAGGTGGCAGCCTACCGCTCTGGGGGACCCGGGTTCGAATCCGAACGGGTCGAGAAATCCCCAGGAATTTTTCGGGGGGTGGTCCGTTCGAATATGTTGGGCCCCGTCCCTCACCACCCGGTCGCCCCATTGTGGGCCTGGCCGAAATCAGCTTGCGAGATTCCCGAGTCGGGAGGGATATCAAATGGCGGGATGCTAGCCAGCCAATCAGAGACGTGGATTTTGAATTGTTTGGGCACTACCTGCCTTCTGCTAGCGTGCGAGCAACTTTCGCGCCATAATTCCTCAATTTTGAGTTTTTGATGAATATTTTTGAACAATCCGCGATATACTGAGGCCGCGATAAATGAAACGCGAAGTAGCGAGGGATTACTGTATATAATATTATCGTTCATTGATTTATGCACTGTACTTTTCATATTCAATGGATTTAAACCATTTTGATCAAACTCAAAATCATCAATTATATTCTTATATACTATTTGAAAAGTCTAACTGATAACAATTAAAATACAATAATACAGATTTTGGTAAGTTATACATAAAAGATATAGGCCTAAGTAAAATATATTTTATAAATGTACAGTACCTTATACATGCATTAGAACTTGTATAACGTAATATAAATATTATAACGATAAAAAAGTAAATATTTATTATATATATATATTATTTCAGATCTAAAGAAGAATTATCTTTCGCCTCCAATTGAGAATGTAGACCAATATAATTTAGTTTGCAAGCTGCTACAAATGGCACCTTTGAAAAATAATGGTTCTTGGGATAGAGTAAAAGATATGCTAGATGAACTTCCTAATTCTGGATCTACTATTAAACCTTTATTTTTATTAGGAATTATATGGGTGGTGAAATTTATATTTTTCATTTAGAGATAGTCTTGTATGCATGTATTTAAGACAATATATTGATGTATAAACAGAGAATTTCTCGATAGAAATGTTTTTCCTATTTTGTTGTTAAATTCTATCGTTTTTTCTTATGAATTTATTCAAAATCAATCTATATTGGAAGGCAGAAAGCACATATTACAATGAAAACATCATCTCAATTTGATATGATTTTTTAGTACATTTCCGAAGTACATTCAAACCTCTTAACAACAGCCGTTGTTCGGAAAGTAGTCGTTGTTTGGAGGTTATTTTATATGCACTTCAAAACAAAACGACTGCGAAGAAATGCCGCTATTTAAAGATGGTTTTTATTAGAGGTTTTACTGTATTTTAAATATTCTAATTAATCTGCTTTTAAATACCCATTAATACATTTTAAATACATATGTACATTTTTAATTTTAAACTGTATATTGTCTCGAGAAACTAATATAAAGTCTAATATAAATAATCATGAAGTTCATTTGCATAAAAAATATATAATTTATGTATATATATGTATATTATAAATAAGCTATGTATATAAAAATAGCAATGTATTTTAATCAATAAAAAAATATTGAAAACTTTTAGCAATATATTTATTATATACGAGTATATACTGTATATGTAAAAGAATAAGCATTGAAAAACGTCACACAGAGGCAACATTTCATCTATGGCACGTGATCTATATTTTACCAATCATGTAAATCTAACATCGCACTACAACAAACCGAAAGTTCTCCATTTTTTGTCTCTTACTTCGAAGATTTAATCGACGATTTCAAGTATTAGATTTAAAAATTCATCGTAATCTGCATATATTCTGATAATAATTATATATTTGTTAAATGCCTATTTTCCTAATTAGTATTTATAGGTGTTTAAGATGTTTCTTCTTAAAGATTTCTATTTCGCTTAATAATAATCGCAGTGCATTACACTGGTTCTATTTTATCTTTTAAAATTTACTTTCTTAGTTTTTTGATTAAAACTTTTACATTCTACAAGTTTTTATGCTAATTCTCATGCATAGCCAATCAAGGCCCTTAATTTAAAATAACTTTTTATTTTATTAACACATATTAATTTATAAATAAATGGAATACAAATAAATGGAATACAAATAACAATTCAAATTGCAACGTAAAAGGAATTTAAAGAAGACTGTATCATGTATACAGGTTATTAGAGTCGTGATTACGCTGCGCACTCACTAGTAAATTAATATAACAAAATTGAATAATTTATAATAATAGTTTTTATTAATGAGTTCAATATGTAATAAATTCATTTCAAACTTTTTGAATCAAAAAATGCATAACAGAATCATAGAAAAATAAACATGTAAGGCTCCCGAAGTGGCCGGGATCACACATACAGAAAAGTGAAATTTTGGTTTCTTGTGTAAAAGAAAATATATATATATTATATATATATATATATATATATATATATATAATAATTATATATTGTAAAACAACAAAAAAAAAAAAAAAAAAAAAAAAAAGAAAAAGGAAATTAGAAAATTTCATGTCCATAAAAGAACACGTTTGTATAAAATTCTGAGAAAGATGTACTTCTCAAATTAAGACAAAAGAATCATGTGATTCTTAAGATCGAACATCTTCGATAGGGATCGAATTGTCAGTCGGTGTTGACTCATCCCGCGATCTGGGTTCTGATCATATTACATTTCGTAACGAGTGAAGACCAATTGGAAAGCGGAGGTGAGTTGGAAACGACCTATCAGAATGTTCGCTCTGGGACCCAAAACTTATAAAACGGGCATTTTCAAGGACGTGGGGAGCTTCTCCCCGTTTTCCTATTGTGTGGCACCATACGTTGAAAAAGATGCAACGTATGGTTATTACATGGCAATACAAGCAATGGCACAACTAAGGGGGTGAAGGGTGGCACCCTGGGTGCCACCCTTCAGCCCTTAGTTGTGCCATTGCTTGATTTATATCAATACTTCAGTTTAGTAACATAAACTAATACTTTAATTTGTGAATTTACAAATTTGATGTGTCCGGAAAACAATAAAATTTGCAATAATAGGAACAATATTATTTCGCACTCAATATAATTGAAATGGTAGATTGACAAGGTTAGCTAAGTCTTTCTTTTAATTTCACTTTTCCTGTAGTTTCTAAAAAACAATTTCATATATAAATTTTGTCGTGGATGTGTTCTGCTCAAAGCACAGCGTGTAAGTCTTTCTTTCAAATAAAAAATGCATCATTCGTCCTACCAGTAATAGCACGAGGTCCACCAGTAGCAAGCTGGTTCTGTTCCCTGAACACTGGTAGTTCGGTTATGGTTTCGCGCCTAGCTCGGACGGGCTGGCCACGTGGAGTTTTCCGGATTTTCTACACGTCTGTAACGCCTGAATAGGAGCCAGTTACCCTTAAAAAGACCTCCTGGAAGACATTCCTCCTAGGTAGATCGCGTTGCCGGCAACTTAACTAAACAAACAATAATAGCACAGTAAATCTTTCGTCCGACATTACAGTTCATTTATTCATTCAGACTTAATGTCATTTTCAAATTTCTTTCATTGCCTATTTAATGCATTACAACTATATGCTATCATATGACATTTGTTTCTTATTTCTGCGTTATTATATTAACTAGCAGGTAGGCCCGGCGTTGCTCGGGCAAAAGTAACGATACCGAAGATTAAGATTATTACATTATAGTTAACCTTACCCGTTTTTACAGAATGCAAAAATTGGGTCCCTGTTTCTAGACTAATTAGAGAGTTTTTAGAAGGGTCTAAAAATATGTTCGATTTTCAGCAAAAACGAAAAAAAACTGTAAATTGACTACAGTTCGTTTCAGCGAAGTAACTCCACTTATGAAGAAACCGATAGTGTCATCTTGTGTCCCATTCATACAAAGCATTTTAAGCCTGGAACATTTTTTCGTATGATGCATATTTTCCAAAACAGTTTGGATGACTAATTAAAATGAGATACCCCGTATATTGCCGAAAAGTCTTACTATCTGTTTATGTGTGATTTTAGAGCATTGGAAATTTGTCACCAGATAGCAAATGTATTACTGTACAGTACAGTAGCCCCTCATTATATCGCACATCTTCATATTGCGGATTTGGATATATCGTGGTTTTTTGGTCCGCCAAATTTTAAAAGCACTCGAGTCAATACATTTTAAAATATCAATTGCCATCGAATTTCTTTTTACAACGAAATACGGTATTTTATTCCTGTCATTGTTCTTGAAACCACTACTGCAGGTGAAACAATAAATTCGTCACGATCTAAATAAGCAAACCAGGTGGACAGATCAATTATCATTTAAGTTTCTTTTTGGTATTAAAAGTCGTTTATTTATTGGTTTTAAGTAGCCTACTGACTTACAAGTTTCTGTGAATTCGAAATTTCACTGCGGAATGTGCAAGGAAAAGATCTCTATTTCTGAATGGAAAGTTTTAAAATTTTTATACCGCAGTAACTTTATTTTGCTTTTTAGAAAATTTTTACTCTGTAATTTTATGTTTTGATGTTCAATATTTATTTTTTAAATTACTGTATTTATCATTTTTATTGAAAAATATAAATTACACGAATTTATAATAAAGGATTTATTATGAAATATAGTATAATATAAAATCGCAACTGATATTTTGTTTTTATATCGACAGTATTCGTCTTTACATGTCATTGTTAAAAAAACAATAATGCTAAATGGACGTTCGATGTTTACATGAACGTCAATTAATACGATATAACTACAAATCAAATTCAGTATTGAAAAGCTAGGCTTATTTTATATCAGAAACACTTGCTGATGAAAGAACAGAGGGTAGAGATTCCATAGCATGTGTAATCTGTTTAGTTAAAGCCCAGAATTTTTAGTACTCGGTTATATCCCGCCGCCGGATGCATAACGCTTTTTCTTTATCTCCGGAAAAGCGTGATATAACGAGGGGCTACTGTATTTCGAAATTTGCTCGTGAGCTCTTTAAATTTGTAATTATGGACTTGCATGAAGTTCAGTTGATCGCACGAACTGTGGATTGTTTATTATTTAATCACTTAACTAAATGTAAGCTCGCTGACTTTTAGGGGCAATAAGTTAATTGCGCGTCAGGAAAACCTAGGGCGAATTGTATGTTGGTGGAGGCGGCAGGAGACAAAGATGACAAGTGTCTTACACAAAAATCGTTTATTTTGTCATAAAGGTAACTTTCGCTAGGAACAAAAACAGTCTGCTTTCAAGCAGGCGTTGATTTCGACGATCGTCGTCTTGTGGCAAGTCGTCTTTCGGTCGAGGGTGATGCTGCAGCCCCGGGGCAGACGTAGATGGTGGATGATCTTCTGGGTCGCAAGATCTCAAGTCCAGAGGGGTCGGCTGAGATATGTTGGCACATTGGAACAGTTTTTTTTTTTTTTGTAACTCTTTCCGCCCTGTGGGCACTAAGAGGGCCTCTTATAGCAAGCCCATTATGGGTTCGGCCAGGCCCACAATGGGGCGGCCGGGTGGTGAGGAACGGGGACCGACATATCCGAATGCACCACCCCCCGAAAAATTCCTGGGTATTTTTCGACCCGTCCGGATTCGATTCCGAGTCCCCCAGGGCAGCAGGCTGCTAACCTTGACCGCTCGGCCATCCGGCCCATTGGAACAGTTCGGAGGGGATGCAGCAAAATCTTGAGGAGAACCGACGCTTGACCTTGAGACTTAGGGGTTTTATAGGATTTTTCCCGCATCTTACCCTTTTGATTGGTCCTGTTCGCCCTTTCCCTTACCCCGATTGGTCATTCTTTTGTCTCTAGGCAAAACTCGAGACCGATCCAGGTCGGGAAACGTCCGAGAGATGTTGTCGGAGCTTTTGAAGTCCGTGCTCGTATTTTACTCCGTTATGGCCCTTTTCTCTGACGTCTTTGAACCTAGACGGTCTACCAGATGTTCTTGTGGCTATTTACTCCCTAACGGGTTCGGGCTTACATGACTTAATAGATGTCCTTTTGGTCATTAACCCCCCTTTTCTCGATTGTTTAGACTCAACACTTGTTCGCAAGCACTTTGACAAAGCTCCCTCTCTCTCGGTTGGCATTCCCCTCTGTCGTTTATCATCGCGTTGCGTTTATTTTAAAATAAGTAAGAAAGTGTCCTTCCTGTCTGGTCTACATCACTAACAAGTGTTCCTGACCCGATTTGACCTCCGAAACTTCCCGACTTAGGAACTTTATAGTTATTCGTAATTTTGACTCGATTTTAGGGACTTCACATAAATGATTGACTAAATGGTCTTGCGGTAAGGAGTCAGTCTATCGAGATGTAGATGATCCGGATTCACATCCAATTCAGAACTCTATAATTTATCATGGATAATACAAATCGAAATAGTATTTGCCATTCTTTACTGATGTCGGCTGATGTCCTTTCTTGTAAGCAATGTGGATGTTCTAACAGATGAAATTACTGCTGGTTGTATACTCTTATGCTGGTGTTTCTCAATGAAAATTTAATTAGATTACAACTAAATGATGACCGAGTGTTGACATTAAACCAAACCCCAACCAAATGTTAATTTTTTAGCTTAAACTTCAACCGAAAATAAACTTTCGCAGTGGTTGTTACATCAAGTTAAATTGTATTAATATATTTATAATAATTTAAATTATTATTATAATTTTTATGCAGAAAAATACTAAATATGAACAAAATTAAAAAAATTTTATTTTTTAAAATTATTTTAGTTTTTTTATATAGTGCTAATAAGGTGGCAACAATGACTTTGTAGACATTCAATCATGGCGGCATTTTTGTGTGTTTTTTGTACTTTAAATATTATTTTACTGTCTGCCGTAGTTTATTCTTCTGATTGTAAGTGCTTTTTAATTAGTTTTAATAAAAAAATCCGTGTTAAGTTCGTCTGTTTATCAGAGACGAAATTGTTTAATTCGAGGTGGTGGTGATGATATTTTGAATTAATTCTAAATGTTCTAAGAACCAAAGGGAAACTTTTACCTAAAATTTTCAAGAAAACTTACCGTATGTTGTTTATGCACCGGAGAGCTACAGCTGTTAAGTGTATGGTACAATTTAGCAAATAACAAGTCACGTGTTATTGAGTGATGCATTGACAGCTGATACACTATAAATGCAATGTTTTAATATCCTTTAAACATATGCATAATTTTTTTAAACAAAGATACATCTTCAATATAATATGTTTCTATATTAATTGGTAAACAAACAAATATATTATTAAGTTTATATTTGCTTTAATGTGTTTGGAATAATCAATATTTAAATATTGATTATTCCAAACACACTGAGGCAAATATCAAATTAATAACGTAAAGTGGGTGATCGGTTAACGAACAAATCAGATAATGAACACTTTTGCGAAAGATTTTTATGATCAGACAACGAACACCTCACAGAACAAACACAAGAAGAAGCGACGTAAAATAATGAATACCGATTGGTCTTCCCTTGTCTTCAGGCAATAATTTGAAACTTTTCGGAGCATGGGAGACGTCAATATCGACGCTCAACTTGATATATATTGATCGGATAGTATTCCTCCGAACTTTAAATGAAACTCTCTCTTGCAATTCCAGCCTTTTATTTTTCTGACAGAAACAATTTTTTTATAGTATTTGCGAGACTGTCCGGTAGACACTCGTTATAAGTTTTGCATCAGTTTTTAATTTCAAAAGATGAGAGTATAATAGCAAAGGTGCAGAGTGTGCAAATGTCTGATGTTGCTGGGCAGTATGGCTTGAACAGGTCTACAGTAGGCTGCAGTTCACTCTTATCTAAGAAAGATACAGTATAATCAAGAAGATTTGAGCAGCTAAAGGATTAACAAAAATTACATCTGAGAAATAAAGCACATTGAAGAACTCATAATGGAACCTGAAACGGATCTGACGACAGAAGAAGGCCAAGAACTCTTGAATGAAGAACTCTTGAATGAAGAACACCAAGAAACTCGGAGAAATATGTTTTCTTCTGAAAAAGAGGATTGATGCCGATATCTGCTATTAAAGATCTTTTGAAGAAGTGGGAGGATGCCAGAACAATGATCTTAGAATGGCATCCAAACCAAGTTGAGGTTAATAGGCATGGGGATCTCTACAATTACAATGCTATTAATTACTTCTGAAAAATCCTGAAGAAGAGAGAAAAGCAATCGACATTAGACAGATTCTTTAACACCCATACACAGAAAAAACATGACTAATAAAAATGCAAGACTGTGTGTATATATATATTTTTATTATTACTTATAAATAAACATATTAAGAAAGTATATATTTGTTATTTTTTGGGGCCTCCAGAACAAATTAATCAAATTCCCATAAAAACCTATGATAAATCAGTAATCGGTTAACGAACAATTCAGATAGTGAACAAAGTCTTGGAACGGATCATGTTCGTTAACTGATCACCCACTGTATTTGTATAGTTAATAAATATAAGTATATTAAAGATGCAGCTTTATGTTTTAAAAATCATATATATGTTTAATAATTATTCAAAAATTGTAAGAAAGGATATATTTCTCCTTACAATTTTTAATTAATTAGTTTTAATTAAAAAATTTATTAATAAATGAATTTTACTGTGAACTGCTAGATTTTTTTTCTATCAAAACTTATTTTGGAATTATGCTCTTATTTGTTATGATCAATATTATTATGAATGATAGTTATAATTGTCAGTTATAGCGATCATTACAACGTTGATATTTAGGATTATTGGTTAAATTCTACCTGGGTAGTCCCAATGGTGGCACTTCGGTTAGGTTAGATTAGATTAGATTAGATTAGATTAACTGTATTTTTAGTAGACATTTTTTTTTGTTTAAGAACTACCATGAATCAATAACTAGTGATGTTAAACACTCAGTGGCCTGCCGGCAGCTCCACTTTGGGAGGAGTCCGTCAGGAACACAAACAGTCAGAAGCGCAGCCATTGGGACTACCAAAGTAGACTTTAACCGGATTATTTATATAACTGCATTTAGCATTTTTTATTTCACAATCTATATAAAGTGAATTATTTTTGACTATTCATTATACTCATTTTTGAATGAAATATTTTTTTAGACTGTTCTGATCATTTTTGTTCAGAAATTTAATTAAACATTATTATTTTTCAATGCATATACACAAACATGAATATAATTGTGAATTTATTTATAAACTTAAAATATAATTTGATCATTTTAACATATTTTTAGAAAGTAATAAAATAATGATGATATAATACATTTTGTATATTTTAATCATCTGTTTTCTCTAAAAAAATACAAACAGATTGTGAATCTTTTCATATTTATTTACTAAACAAGAGGTTCTTCTTTAAAAGAAATAACAATCAAATGATATTTGAGATATTTGATATTTCTTAAGAATTAATTATTAAAAATATATTTAATTTAATTCAAATTAAATTTAAATTTATGATTGTTGTCTTTTTAAATTTTTATGTCATTATGGGAAGAATACCAGATTATTATTAACATATGATAAAAGTTGAATATATACTAAAATAAAACTGAATTCTGATTAGAGATTTGTTTAATAGTAATTTTAAAATCTCAGTCTAAAATTGCTTCAAATTATTGCACATGCACAGTATAAATTCCTAAAGGAAAAAAGGAAGAAAATTTCAAGTAGATTATCTAATCAAATATTAATGATAACAATAGAGAATCATGATATAAACAGTAAAAATAATTTCATAATTTTATTAAAAATAATTCAATAAAATTAAGTGATAATTAGGTAACAGATGACAAAGAATTAATTAATGTTTTTGGTTAAAAAATATATATTAATAATTTATGTTATAATAAAATAAATGTGCAGTTTTATCTATATTTGCTTTGTTTAATATAAATAATGGTAGGAACAAACTCATGATTACATAGAATAGTGTTTCCCAAACTTTTTTGAGCCACTGCTCCCCTTGGTTTCATAAACTTATGCCCCCTAATCCTTTTTCCTTGTTTGAGAAAAGCTTGGAAATATTTGTAGAAAAACTTTTCTATGAATCTCACACTGTGTCCTTACTGTACTGTATATTTTTCTCCATATCTGGAAACCATTAAACACAATGTTTATTCTTAACTATTTTAATGATAAAAGGGATTGTTCAGTCAGTACCCTGACTCCAGCACCCTGCCACTACCATCTTATTGTTCCTAGGTTTACTCACTGTCCCAGGAAACAGTAGTGTCCAATTTGGGAACTACTGGTATAGAATAATGTCATATTGTTGGAATTAATATATGTCTGAAATTATCATTATCTTTTAACAATAATAGAGACTAACATTTATTTATATTTTAACATATATTTATAATTTATGTGATGTCTTAGAAATATCATCTTCAATGTCTTTTATTATTTGTTAATTCATTAAAATATTTCCAAATGTAAGTTTATAATATAAAATTTTTGTAGACTTATTTTATGTCAAAGTATTAATTATATTATAGATCATTTTTTTACAGCTGTTAACCTAGAAACTGGAAAAAAGTATAGTAGAACTAGTGAAATAGACATATATTGCCACAGAGGAATTGAAAAAGCTATTTCAAACACTTGGAGGAGTGTTTATGTAAGTAGAATAAATTATCATATTTTTTTCATTACTATCCAATATTCTCTCTACTGCACTTTTTGTTTTTATAATTATTTTTTAATTTGTTTAAAGGTGGATCTTTACTTTACAAAGATTCATATTTATGTTTTATTAAAAATTTTTTATACTAAAATAAGCAAATCACATGATGTAATATTTGTGATTAATAGAAAATAGCTAAATAATGCTGTCAATCTGTTTTTTTTTTTTTTCTACAAAACAAAAGTTATCTCTATTTATTAATGAATCATTTAATGACATTACTGACATTAAAAAAGTTAATTTAGTAAAGTAAAAAATTTTATTCATACAAACAAGACATAAATTAATATGTTGCTACCATTTTCAATCTACTCAAACAGACTTTTTCAATCAAATAGAATATATTATATTAATAATAGGTCAATAAAATATAAATAAACTTGTTTTAAATTATTTTAACATATTTTGAAACTTGAATATCATTATCAAATGAAAAATACAACTTTATATTAAATATTTTGTAATTAATATAAAGTTATATTCTTAATTTGAAGATGATATAACAATCAGGTTACATTAAAATTTGATATTGTAATGTTGTAAGTTTAAGACCAGCTATTTTTTTAAAATTTTATAAATATTTCTGATGAAATTAGCATGAAAATATTTTTACTTACTTTTATCAACATTACAAACATTATATATAAATAATTTTAATTCATAATGCAATCTTTTTGAATAAGGAAAATGCTGGAATAATTATAATTAAAATTCAAAAATTACCTTCTAAGTTGATATATTTTTTTTGAAATAGCTCATTTTTTAAATTATATAAAATATCATTCTGTAAAATGATGCTGCAATAATAATACACAAACACCTAATTACTTGCTGAGCTTGCTGATATCTTTATTTTCAAACGTTTTCAACCTAGTTATTATAGGTCATCCTCAGGAAAAAATTTATTCCATTTTCACATTCGAATATATAGCCTTCGAATGCTCGTGATATTACAACGTTTCGAATTTTCAAAAATTTTAACGGTTTAAATAATAACAAATTAAACCAACTACAAACACATTAAAAACATTACTAATTAACAAACATAAAATAAATAAATAAATAAATAAATATTGTATCAAAAGTAGATTAAACTAGTTAAAGCTGCCATGTCCTTTCTACGGGTTTTTAAATCCCATTTCTTTTTCTATTACGTATTTCCATGCTGTTGGAAGATTATTTGCGTCTTTTGCATTTAAACATTTGTTTTCCACCTTACTCTTATATATTTATACTTTCTCCATCCCTAATGCAATCGTCGGGGAATGGACTGCCTTTACTATTCTCGCTTCATCCCATTTTACGTTCGCTCCTTCCTCTTGTCCCATGATCGCCAAAATGGTGTTATTGTGCCCTTTTTTTACATCATATTTGTGTTCTTTTATACGTGTTGCCAAATTACGTCTAGTTACTCCAATATATTCTTTTGTTACCGCTAATTGCTCGTTCTCAAATGGAATCTTATAAACCCCCGCCTTATCCTGCATTCTCATTGCGTCCTTATCATTTCTAAGTAATCTGTATATGCTTGGTGCTCTTTTATAAATCATTTTTGTGCCTTTATATCTACATAACTCTTCTATCACCCTTCCATTTTTCTGTCGTACGTGAACTTGCTGATCCGATCCTCTCTATTAAATCCTCTATGTCTATGCTGTTTGTAACTCTTAAGTAACCCTTCTATTATGTTCACTTTATAACCTAACTGCTTTGCCACTTTTTTAATTCTGTCAATCTCCTTAATTTGATCTCGTACATCTGTGCAATATACGTACACCCTTTTAATAAGCGCTTTAAACGCTGCCATCTTATATTTGAATGGATCATTAGACCACGCCGGTATATATAGGGGCGCAAGCGTGGGTTTTAAATATACTGAAGGAGCACGTTGAGGACTTAAATGGGCTTGCAGATTTGATGTGCTATCAATCATTTTTTGGATTTGATGGGGTGACATACAAGCAAAAGAAAGGTGTCCCTATGGGAAGTCCCATGTCGGGACTCCTATGCGAGTTGGTAGTACGTCAGCTAGAAAAAGATATCCTAAGATCATTTGAGGAGTACATTGTAATGTACAAGAGATATGTGGATGACGTATTGATAATTTGGAAGGATGAACGAAAGATTGGAGATTTTTTAATTGCTATGAATGACAATCCGCATGGGTTAAAGCTAAAAATGGAACAAAAAAGCCATACGCAACTCCATTTTCTGGACATAAATATAAAGTTTAAAAGGGGAGGTATACAAACTTCAGTATATTTAAAACCCACGCTTGCGCCCCTATATATACCGGCGTGGTCTAATGATCCGTTCAAATATAAGATGGCAGCGTTTAAAGCGCTTATTAAAAGGGCGTACGTATATTGCACAGATGTACGAGATCAAATTAAGGAGATTGACAGAATTAAAAAAGTGGCAAAGCAGTTAGGTTATAAAGTGAACATAATAGAAGGGTTACTTAAGAGTTACAAACAGCATAGACATAGAGGATTTAATAGAGAGGATCGGATCAGCAAGTTCACGTACGACAGAAAAATGGAAGGGGTGATAGAAGAGTTATGTAGATATAAAGGCACAAAAATGATTTATAAAAGAGCACCAAGCATATACAGATTACTTAGAAATGATAAGGACGCAATGAGAATGCAGGATAAGGCGGGGGTTTATAAGATTCCATTTGAGAACGAGCAATTAGCGGTAACAAAAGAATATATTGGAGTAACTAGACGTAATTTGGCAACACGTATAAAAGAACACAAATATGATGTAAAAAAAGGGCACAATAACACCATTTTGGCGATCATGGGACAAGAGGAAGGAGCGAATGTAAAATGGGATGAAGCGAGAATAGTAAAGGCAGTCCATTCCCCGACGATTGCATTAGGGATGGAGAAAGTAGAAATATATAAGAGTAAGGTGGAAAACAAATGTTTAAATGCAAAAGACGCAAATAATCTTCCAACAGCATGGAAATGCGTAATAGAAAAAGAAATGGGATTTAAAAACCCGTAGAAAGGACATGGCAGCTTTAACTAGTTTAATCTACTTTTGATACAATATTTATTTATTTATTTATTTATTTTATGTTTGTTAATTAGTAATGTTTTTAATGTGTTTGTAGTTGGTTTAATTTGTTATTATTTAAACTGTAAAAATTTTTGAAAATTCGAAACGTTGTAATATCACGAGCTATATATATTCGAATGTGAAAATGGAATAAATTTTTTCCTGAGGATGACCTATAATAACTAGGTTGAAAACGTTTGAAAATAAAGATATCAGCAAGCTCAGCAAGTAATTAGGTGTTTGTGTATTATTGTTGGTAAATCTGCTGAGGAAGTAAGGATTGATGCTGCAATAGTTATATATATAGTTTAAAAGGTTGTATAAACTTCTTCTTACAAGAAAAAATATAAAAATTGTAGTAAATTAAGATGCAAGAAATAAAATATATTAAGATTATTTCAAATGTGATAACATATTTTCTTAATAAAAATATTAATTTTGTTTTTTATCATCTGTAATTCATGCTAGTGAGGCATTATCATTTTTATAGTATGGTATTTTGTTTATTGATAAATATGTTATAAAGATTTTGTTTACTTTTAATTAAATACAAAATTTTAAGGATTAATTTTATTATTAAAAATGTTTTAGCTTGATTTTCAAAAATTATCATCTGATTCTAAATTCTTTGGAGGAGAAAATACGAGTGATGTATTAAAGCAGTATGTTGATCATAAAACATCGTGGTTTTCTTTCTGGAAATTTTCTTCTATACAATTCCCTGTTTTCAAGAATTATTGTATTGGCATTTATAGTGAAGATGCATATGAATTTCAATTCATTGACATTTGTAAGTATGTTTTATAACATTAAATCTCTTTTTAGATAAATGTAGATCATTCTTGTCCAACCAAAATTGTTTACTGGGCTAAAACCAAAAATAAAAATACATTATGGCCACACATATTTATTTACAACAAAACATATACAATTATACAGTATTTTGTATGTATTTTAATGTAAAACTTTTCAATTTTTTCACTTAATTTTTTAATATCAATAGGTGTTTTTGATGTTGTACAACGTAGTTGGTTTTTTTAAGTTAAGTCATTCTATTATAACTTTTACATTTAACAATCTTCAATTTTGAGAAAAAAAGATTCACAAAGATAGGTGATTCCCATTGCAGCTGTAATGCTCATTACTAGTTTTTTTAGATTAGGGAATTTATCATTACAGATGTATTTTGTATAAAACTGAACTTTGTCATTGGCCTCAAACATATATTTCAACTCAGATGACTGGAGATCTATTAAATCTATATGCAAATTTGTTGGAGCTTGTGTCAAATGGACATAAGAAAATATTAAATATATTATCATAAATTTTTAAATATGAAAATCTCTCTTGAAATTCTCTTAGTAAATTAGTAATTTCTTGTACATATTTAGAAAAATGATTTTTATCACTATTAAATTTATGTAATTTTGGAAGATTGAGTGTAGTTTTGATTTTAACTGACTTTTGTAAAGTTTGAATTTTTCTATGAATGCTTTTTATATTTTGATAACAGTCTGTGATCAATTTGTTTTCAACCTTGAAGCAGCTTATTAAGTTCTTTTAATATGTATAACATTTAGATTTCTGGTTTTTTGTTTTACAATTACACTCTTAGAATTTCACTATTACTACATTCTGTGGTATAAAATTCCTTGAAGCAGCTTATTAAGTTCTTTTAATTTCATTGTGATATTTGTAAGGAAACATAAATCCAAAAGCCACTGTCCATCATATAATTCAGAAACATTCTGGTCATTTTCATTCATAAAAAATTGAATTTCTTCTCTCAAATTCCAAAATTTCTTTAAGCATTTTCTACAACTTAACCATTGAATTTTTGTGCAAAAAAGCAAATTGTTGTACTTAAATTCCAGTTTTTTGAAGATAATTTTGAAACTGATGTTGCTTCAAAGAATTATTTTTTATTGCCTTAACTGTTTAAACAAAACTGACATAACATGGTTCATATTAAATATTTGCACGCACAAATTTTCAAGGTGCAAAAAAACAATGAAAAATGAAAAGCTCCAAAGACAATGAACTTTTTCCATGGCTTATCTATGCTCAAGAGTTAATTTAACAGCTCCAATATTTTTGCTGATCATTGAAGCAGTGCTATCTGTGGCGATCCCAATTAGATATGCTAATTTCTGTCCATGGTCATGCAAGCATTTAATGATAGTTTCATATATTTTTTTTCTGATAATTGTGTTTCATACTCATAACATCGAGAAACTCTTTAGTCATATTTATATCACTATCCATGCTTTGAATAAAAATAGCAAGTTGAGCCATATTCTTAATATCTGTTGTTTCATCCAAAGCCATTGAGAAATACACAAACTTCTTAGAAACCATGTTCAGGATTGAACAAATTTCATTTGAAATGTTATCAATTCGTCATGTTACAGTTTGATGTGACAAGCTGATTGACTGAAAATGTTGACTTCTAAAACAATTTCTTCAGCTGCAACAATAATGCATTATTTGATGTAGTCATCATCCAAAAACTATTTTATTTTTTTCCCCCAATAATATGTGATATTCTAATGCATAATTCTAATTTTATATCAGAAACACTTGCTGATGAAAGAACAGAGGATAGAGATTACATAGCATGTATAATCTGTTTAGTGTAAGCCCAGAATTTTTAGTACTTGGTTATATCACACTTTTACTTTGAGATGGAGAGCATCTATTTTAAATTAAATAAATTAAAAATATGATTAAAAATTGCAGTCTGGCATTGTGATGATGTCACAATAAATAATTGCTAATTTTTTTGAACATCAGAATGGTGGATGCATTGAATTTTTATTTTAGCTATATTAACTTAAGCACTTTAGTATAGCATCAATCTTTTTTTGCATCAAATCAGCATACTATAAAATTTATTAATCACATTTTACATTTAGATTTCTGGTTTTTTGTTTTACAATTACACTCTTAGAATTTCACTATTACTACATTCTGTGGTATAAAATTCCCTCTGGTAGTTACTTAATGTACTATTTTTTCTTTTTCACAAAAATCATTTTCAGGTATTCTAAAGAATACAACTACTGTTAATTTTTAACTGTCAGATGTCAGGTGTACCTGCAGATTTCTTTTGAATAGGAATGTTTTAATTAAATACCCTTATTTCAATTGTATGTTATATTATCTAAAAATTTTTTACAAATCAAGTTTATAGTTTTTCAGAATAAAGTTTTAGTTAGATTCTTATATATTAATGTTATCTTTGTAGATATAAATTTTTGGAGATTGTTACAAGTATCTGCTGGAATACTAATATTTTTTTCTGCTTCAAATTTAAGCAGGTAAGATTATCTTTAATAAAAACTACTTTTATTTATTACTATAATTTTTCTCCAATTTATTTCTCATATTTAATTTATAAAAAGTTACTTTCAAAATATCTAATAAACTTTTCTAAATATGAAGTATATGATACATTAATTGATAAAGATATAAATATTAATTGCTGTTAACTTAAATTTAATATAAAAACTAAATATTATTTACAAGCAGTTTAAGTTAATGACTATATTAAATGGGTTTTTATTCAAAGTATCTTGTATAGAGAAATAGATTGGGCTTGACTAAACCCCACAGTAGGTATGGAAAAAAGGCCCTCTTATGTCCATATAGTACAAGGAGTTTAAAATAATGAAAATTAAAAACACAGTTAATTTGAATAATTATTTTTAATAGTAGTACTATTTTATATGTTTATTTTTCTTTATTTTTAATACTTAATTTTGTTTTAAATGAAATGTTACCAAAAACTATTGTAAAAAAATGTTAAAGTAAAAATAAAAAAATCATTAGTCAACCATTTTCAAATTAATTAAATTAAAGCTAGTCTATCAAAACGGTCATCATCTAATTCATTTCATTTTCTAGAATATTTTTATTATCCTGACTCCTTTTTAATAATAAAATATACCACTGGATTTTAACTAGGTTATACTATTGATAATTAATTTATTTTTAATTGTAAAATTTAATACAAGATGGTAGCTTAACTATAATTCACTCCAAATTATGCAATACTCTGCATTTTTCTAATTAGCTGTATCACAGGGTGGCAGTATAATTTGCTTATTACTATATGTTGGACTTGATTTACATGACATTTTCTTTTCAGCCTACTTGGAACATGAAAATGAATTAAAAAGTGATTATTTTGATAGACTTTGTTTGTAATTTAACTAATTAAATTATTACATGTTTAAACATTTAGCAATACTTAATAAATTTTGAGTTATTTTTTGCATGTATTGTAACTTACAGATTTACATTTTAAAATAATAATTTTAATATTTACAGAAATATATTATTTCATTATGCAGCAGGGATAAGCTTTGGAGTATTTGCCTCTTTTCTCATAATAGTTTTTCTTATTAGTAGAATAACACCAAAAGTAAGTATTTTGTAATTTTTTGAAATATACACAATATTAATTTTAAAACACTACTCTAAGGTCTCAAATATGGTATGTATAAAAAGCAAAGATGTTTATGTGTATTTGAATATGAGCTTTTATATTAATGTTATTGAGTTTTCAAATAAGTAAGTTATTGATATTGTTTTATTGAACATTAAATGAGTATAATTCATAAATTTAAAGTAACTAGAAATTTTTAGACTAAGAATCCATCTTTTAAGATTTTGTTTTAGGATTAGGTATTTTATGGGTCATTCTGTTTATGTAAAATATGGTAGGAATTGAGATGTGATCTTAATTTAGACCAGCAGTGCCCAAAATTTCAATCAGTAGTACAAATTGCACATAAAAGCCACAAGCATTTTAAAATATACTAAGTATATAAAAGGTGTTTTTCAAAGAATTCATTTCTCAACTGATATATAATATATATATATATCAGTTGAGAAATGAGTTCTTTGAAAAACACCTTTTATATATACATATATATATATAAATTGCTATCTGTGAAAGTATAAATAAAAAACATTCCTTTCTTTGACTTGAAACAACTGAGAAATTAGAATATTAAGGAGTTGTACACTTTGTAAAACTTCTGATGTTTTTTGTTTTTTTTTTCATTTAGATTAAAAGACAGCTGCTTAGTCTGAAAATTTTAGATTAAGTTGAAATTATTTGATATACAAACCAAATCAAACTACCAGATTGTTTGTACAGACTAGTTTAAAGGTATAATTTAATTAATTAATTATGTAATTTGCATACTAAAAGTAAGAAATGTTATAATTTTTGAGAAATTGGATGATTAGAATTACAATTAAATAATTTAGAAACATTAGGAAGAAGAAAGTTTCTAAATTGTTTTATTTCATTAATTTTTATAATTAAATTTCTGATGAGAAATGAGGTAGAAATTTCTATATCATCATCCACATTTAGTGTACAAATTATATAGTAATTAATTAAATTATAATCTTTAAAATATTCAATATAAATAGTCTGGTAGTTTGATTTAGTTTATTTAATATATGATTCAGTTATTTACCCTACAGTTAATATTTATTATTAAATTTAAATGTTATACTTATTTCTAGTTCTGGTAAGGTAATTTTATTGCTTTAATTGAGTTTAATAGAACTAGACAACATAAAATTAAATTAAATAACATAGTTTCAAGTTTAAATTTATGAGTAATTCATATACACTAGACCAGTCAAGAATATCCATGGCCTTTGAGATCCTAATATGTGGCCCCCAGGGCTTTGGCAATTTAATTTAATTTTTCTATTTTCTGCCTCATGCCATTATGCACCCCTAATTAAGCTGATATCTATGATGAAGAATATTCAAATTAAATTTTACCAGTGAAAAGATGAAAATAAACTATGTATTACTAGTTTGTAAACCATTAGCGTATGTTATGTTAGTATCTATTGTGGATTATTTCAATACTCAGCAGGCTTAGGGCATGCTCTAATAATATAAAAAGGATATGTTTGTGGCCCACTAGAAGCCTATGAAATTCACTTACAGTTTACATCCAGAAAAGGTTGTTTATCACTGCACCAGATTCTTGCTAATACAGCCATTCCTTACATAGAGGAGTACCAGATTATTGAGAGACTTAATGGTAATGAATGATGTGATCTGTAATGTACACAAAAATGAAACCTGAGTAAACAGAAAAATAGGATGTATGACATCACTAATATTTTCAAGGAAGTCGAAGTGCATAATAGCTAATTGAGAGGTTGTATTAGCAAGAGTATACTGTATTTATATGTACAGGTATTCCTTGTACAACACAGCATTTTTACAACATGATTCCACTTTAACATGGTTCAAAAATTAGGGAAGTTTTCCATGCAAAATTTCACAATTTTTAAGTGTAAACGCTGTTATTCAATATATTTTTTTTCAAGGGACGTGTGTTGTCTCAATGTAAGCATGTGTGTTTCCCATGGATTTTAGAATATTTAAATTTTTAATTTGTTTTACATTTTTCATCAGGTTTACTTTAATGAAAACTGATAGTGCAATTTTAACTGATGGTGCAGCGTAAGTGGTCAGCGAGGTTTTCCCCCTGACCCTCTGCTTATCTCACATTATTACTTTTTATGCTGTATTTTGAAAACATTATTTTTGGTATATTTTTATTGTATTAATCATTTATATTTATTTATACATTATTAGTTATCATCAATAGCCAGATTAATATAAAAAGTAGCCAGATATTTTCAGTTGTACATCAAAAAAAGAAAAGAATATTCTTTAATTTTAAATTAAATCCTAAGAATTACAATAAAATTTGAAAATTTGATGTATCTTTTACTTTACTTTCAAAATTGTTGGATTGTACATTTAAAAATTATTTATCCATCCAAATTTAATTTATTTTATATTATTTATTAAATATGGCTTTAAAACTTAAGGCTTCTTGCATTAAAAGTTAGAATAATATTTTTACAAAGTTTTGAAATTAATTTTTAAAGTTTGAAATGTATTAATTATAATTCTAGAGATTCAATTAAATATGTTTAGTTCTATATTTTGTCAAATATCTTTTCATTTTTCTTTGTTTTATGATCATTTTTCAGTAGATGCTGTGGATAAAAATACTTATATTTGTTATTATTTGTTAATTTAGCATTATAATTATCATATCTTATTTTTGCAGAACTTATTTTATTCTTGCAAACATTTTTAGATGTTTAAATGTCCATTTTCAGGAACAATGATTTTTTCGAAAAGCATATATGATATTTGCAAGAATAAAATAACTGCTAGAGAAGAAAGGTATGATGATTATAATGTTGTTTATTTATATGAACTATTTATTTAAGTATGAAATTATTTTATATTTATGATTATAACATAAATTGTGAATAATATCAGTAGATATTAGAAGCTGAAATACATTTTTTTTTATTTAGAAAGTTGGTGCATACAGTATATTAATCTTTGGATGGTCACTGGTGCTTTATTTATTACAACTGATATGGGAAAACATAAAGTCACTTGTAGAATCATACAGGGAATTTCTAATAGCTTACTTTATTATTATTGCTGTAATCAGTAGTACTATTTGTTATTATTATGGACCAGTCACAAACTATAAAACATTAAATCTGATTCAGTGGAGTTTGCAGGTAAAAATCTGTGTTTATATTAAGTATTAATAAAATTTCTTTATTGTTTACAAATTATATTGTAAATAAATGTAATTAAATAAACTGGAAACATTTTTAGTAAAATAATCTGTGTAAAGACATTATTTTTCCTTTATTGTTCATAATGTCTTTTTTTAAAAATAACTTTATAATCTTAGCATTGATTAAGAATTAAGTTGATTTAGAAGTGAATTATTTTTTTCATTTAAAATAGTTTGGGTTTATTCACCAATGATTTAATTCTGATAGAATATATTTGCATTTATAAAATGTTTTTACTAATAGTATTAAATTTCACAGGGCTCCCATATGTCCTTCCTTTCTTACCTTTTGTTAAAATGTCCTACTTTATCGTGCTTTCTGTAGCATGCCCTACTTTTCCTACTTTTTGAATGTAAAGTTTTGGATAAATATATTTTTTCATTTTTGCCATTTATTATTCTGGACTGGATCAAAAATTCTTGGTAGACTTGTGTTTTTAAAATGCTACAGCTATTTTTCATAAACCAAATGACAGCCTTAATTAATCAAACTATTTTATGCTACAAATGCTTTGGGATGTTTATATGTGGTACGATCCAAAAGTTCGGGGAATGCAGTAATCTACGACAACAAAAGCATGTATTTGAAGTTACAGCGTATGAAATGGATTCTACCAAACCATTTCTACGTGTTCAGGTTAATTTCACCCATGTCATGTGATTAAACCGCAAGCGCTGCTGTTTTTTTCCGGAGATAGTTACCTTTGTCCTGCGACATAATCAAAGTGGAGTTTCAAGAACAACCTCCAACATTTCAACTTCACCGTGACCTTTCACAGCAGAATCACCGTACACCTTTCTTAGCAAGTTTAAAATCTCCATAGGTGTTTTACCTAAACGCTGACAAAATTTAATGTTGGAGGTTGATCTTGAAACACCACTTTGATTACATCGCAGGACAAAGGTAACTATCTCCGGAAAAAAAACAGCAGCGCTTGCGGTTTAATCACATGACATGGGTGAAATTAACCTGAACACGTAGAAATGGTTTGGTAGAATCCATTTCATACGCTGTAACTTCAAATGCATGCTTTTGTTGTCGTAGATTACTGTATTCCCCGAACTTTTGGATTGTACCACGTATATATAGCTGTTTTTCATCTTACTTTGTTATTGTCCACATCTCACAGAAATATGCCAACTGTACAGTATCACATGTATAACAAGAATTTTAAAGCGAGTCAAATTAGATTGCTGGATTATGTTGAAAGAATGCATCCAAACTAGCTGCCAAAATTTGTCTATATCTTGATCAACAGGATGAATCCGACTTCAAGAACAGTCACAAAGCAAGATGGTTGGACAAAACAGAAGATCTAAAATTATTAAGATTATTTAGCTGGAGAATCATTGTAGCAGAAAGAAAAAGCTGGAGATTATATCTTCAGCATAGAATCTCAAAGGGCTGAATGTGGCAATTCAACACATGATCATGATGATCATGTCAGTAATGAATCTGAAAAAGTAAACTTGTTCTTTTAACTGAAGATTATGAATCAGCACATGGCTAACAAAGTTGATTGATATTGCTTTGAAGGTCATGTGTTCTAATCAAGCCCAAATTACATAATCTCTCAGCCAAACTTTTTTGGTTATTTTTTTATGCTTTACTAGAAGTCAGTTAAATGAAATGAATTCTACCTTCAATTCATTTGATTTATGTGATTCCTGATAGTCTGAAAATAGCTTAGAATAAGAAAGCACTATTTTATTATTATTAATTTATTTAATACAAGGTTTTTTTTTTTTACTCTATGTACAGGAAACAAAGTAAAAAAAAAAAATACAAACATATTGTTCAATAACATAAACACAAATACAGTAAATATAATAATCTCTGTACAGAGTCCAAGTTTTTAGATATAAAATCCAATCTGTGCCGGATTAAGCCTCTAGCGGGCCCTAGACAAAATTTAAATTGGGGCCCCATTTAAATAAGTTGCTTCTAAACAAATCTTATATAATGTGACATTAGCGTAGCTAGCATGGGTGACACTCGGTGCGGATATCGTGGTGTCACCCCAAGTCATACCGTAGTGTCACCCTTTTTAACTCTTTTATAAAACACTATTGAATTGTAATATCTTCGCACTCGAGCAACTTGAACGCTGTATCAAATATGCGATGTCGCGACGTATAAGTGTAGATTTAGAAAATAAATCATAACCATCCATACATCAGTACTACCACGAGACGCTACGTACTACGTGGCCCTGGGAATATTTCTAGGCGGCGTGAGAGATCCCGTGGCGTACTGTACATTACTGCTGACGCACGGGTGGCTGTTGACCTTTTTTTTTATTTTTTATTTTTTTTAGGTAATGGCTAGTCGAGCGGACTTAGTAAGATAAGAATTGTTAAATACAGCCTCTTCTGTCCTATCGAATTTCTGAAATATAATTTTTAACTCGTTTTCAAACAGAGAAATCTTCTGCACTGAAGCCGGGCCCCTCCGAGTTACGGGCCCTAGACATTTGTCTACTTTGCCTATTCGATAATCCGGCCCTGAATCCAATACATAAACTACAATAACCATTATATATATGCAATATCCAGTGCATTAGTACAATTTCTTTCAATACATAAATAAAATATCCAATACAAAATCTCATACATGGTAATTAATACACAATATTCCAAACATACAAAATTAACTAGTAAACAAGCTGTGATACACTGTGACAACCTGATGCCATAACAATAGAAATGAATGCAAATTATTAAAATAATTAATAAATGTAATAAATTTACCCACCTGAAAAAAATACAAAAATAAGAAATATGCAAAACAGGTTAGCACGAGGTCATCACAACCAATCAACACCAAATTAACCCTTCAAGAAAGCACTAAACATACCTTATGCACCTTTCTACATAGAAATTTAATAAAACAAACACTTTCAGCATGCTTGAGAAGCCTTTTTCAGGCTCACCATTACAAAATGAATTTTAAAAAAAATTCTGTTTTGGAACAAAATATTCTTTGCTGTGAGAAGAGTTGAGGAAGGTGGGAGGTGAAGAAAAAGTAAGATAGGATAGATGGTGAAGTAGGAAGACTCATCAGCGCCTGTATTGCATTTATTAACCAAACAAAAGATAATATACAAAATATATACAATGAATATATAAGTTACAAGTTGAAAAAAAAAAGATGACAAGGAAAAAACTAAGTACGGCATAATGGGTGCATTAATACAGTAATAAACATACAAACATTAATACAGTAATAAACATACAAACATTAATACAGTAATAAACATACAAAAGGTCCAATAACAGTAGGACAAACTAGTTAAAGGTAGGGTCCAGTGCGCCGGTAGCGCGGATGAATTTTTCTAGGGCTGCAAAAATATCCGGATCTTCCACGAGAGCTTGTGGTGGACAGGGCCAATTGAAGCCCTTTTTTAGCGTTACTCTTTCCAGATTAATCCGGTGATTGTCATGTTTGGTGCAGTCAAAGATCAAGTGAGTGGCATTCTGTAAGGAGATGTCATCACAGTCACAATAGGGATGTTCCCTAAGTCCAAATCGATGTAGGTATTGCCGGAAATTTCCATGATCTGTCAGGAGCTGTGTGTTATGGAAGTTGGCGCAGAAGTTCTTGTTTTGAAGTCTGGACGAGATGTTTGGAAAGTATTGGTAGGTCGCTCTTCCGGAGTCTCCGTCTTCCCACTTGCGTTGCCACAACTGGATGGCGGTACTGTGAATCGTGGTTTTAATAGCGATGTCTGAGGCTTCCCAGTAGGTGGGGGTGGCAGAGGAAGCAGCAGCTTGCTTTGCGAGGGAGTCCGCCAAAGAGTTCCCTTCCACCCCTGTATGGCCCCTGATCCATGAGAAGGCCACGCTGTTTTGTGAGCAGAGAATTTCTTCCCGAATAAGAAGAGAGAGAGAGCCAAGATTGTTGACTATTCTCCTGATAGCGACTTGGCTATCAGAACAGATCGTAATATGTCGATTCCTGATCTTAGAGTTGTTAACATATTTAAGAGCTTGCAGAATGGCGAACTGTTCAGCTTGAGTAATTGTGCAGATACTGGCAAGACGATAGCTTGCCTGGTAAGAGAAATTGCTATTGTTGCATTCCTTAACCGCAAATGCTGATCCCACCTTGCTGTGGCTTTTAGATCCGTCGGTGAATATCTGTATATAATAGTTGGGATTGTCATGAAAGTCTAAGATAGAAATATCACCGCGATACTGGGATGGGGTTCTGAGACCTCGGGCTTACCATTTAGGTTAGATGTAAGGTGGGAAAGAAGGGGCTCGTTCAAGTTGGGAAAAAGCCCAATCTCCATAAATTTGTAAAGTTCACTGTCTTGTCCGTCGATTGTCCCTCCGTTGAGCAGGTGCCACCGCCACATCTCCTCCTTCGCCCTAATGTGGAGGGGAAGGACTCCAGAAAGAACTTGGAGAGCAGCCGTCGGGGCAGTCCTATAAGCTCTGCACAACCTGAGAAGGGAGAGTCTTTGAGCTTTGTTTAATTTCTTTTTGGTGCGAACATTGTCGACCGCCTCTGCCCAGAAGGGGGCGCCATAGAGAATGATGGTTTCAATACATGCTTTGTAGATTATTTTGATGAACTTCTCGTTCATCCCCCAACTCCTATGGCTTATACATTGGAGTGCGTTAGAAATTTTGATGGCACGATTAGTAACATTGGTGATATGTGATGCCCACCTCATATTTTGATCAAAAGTTAACCCAAGATATTTGAGACTTGTAGTATTTTTAATCCTTTGATGATTCATGAATATCCTCAAGGGCTTTTTAAGTTGTCTCCCCTTAGATAAGACCATGGCTTCACATTTGTTGAAATTCACTTGAAGATTGTTATTTACACACCATTCGTGAATTTTGTCTAAAATTTCGTTAGCGTCTTGTTGTAGTATTTCGTTGTTGTAGTTTGACAACATCACAAGGGTATCATCCGCATACCCTTGAATGATACCAGAACTGGGGTTGGTGTTATCCTCGTTGAGTTGAAGCAGTCCGTCGTAGGCAATGTTCCAAAGACCTGGTCCCGAACGGGATCCCTGAGGGCAACCCCTGGACAAGAGACGGATGATTCTTTCACCATAGTTGTATATACCTGCGGTCCTGTTTTCCAAATAGTTGAGCAGTATTTTGTAAAGGTTCTGAGGGCATTTAAAGGATTTAAGTTGGTCCATTAGGGCAGGCCACCACAGAGTATTAAATGCATTTTTAAAATCTATTGAAATGAGTAGAGTGTGCTCTCCTTTTTTCCATGAGTTATTAATATATTTGGTAACCCTATTGATGGCATGGTAAGTAGATTTGCCCTTTACAAAGCCATATTGTTGTTTATTTAGGAGGTTATTAGTATTGAGAAAATGATTAATCCTTTTGATAATGAGGCCGTCCAAAACCTTCCCTGGAACGGAAAGGAGGCTGATGGGTCTAAGTTGGTCAGCCTTCTTAATGTTTTCGTTGTCCCTTTTAGGGATAAATTTGATGTCTGCATGCTTCCAACTATTTGGGAAGACCCCTTGCTGTAGGCACTTATTATAGATGTATACTAGGGCTGTAGGGACGGCATTGAATGCATGTTTGAGCATTAGAGGCGTAATACCATCAAGTCCAGGGGACTTGATGGTATTACGCCTCTAATGCTCAAACATGCATTCAATGCCGTCTCTACAGCCCTAGTAATACATCATCTAAGATTTTTGTTTTTTAAAGATTTGACAGCCCTGTACACCTCGTTATATGAAAAGGGAACATCGTCATCTGTTTCAGGGAGGACATTCATGTTGTTTCTGATGTCTTTTTGTCTGGGAGTGTCATTAGAGGCATCATCCAATGGAAAATGGACGTCCATAAGGTGTTCCATAGTTTCTTTATAAGTTGTAGTATGATCCCCATTGTCTTTGCAAAGGTTAATTGGGATACTAGTGTTCTTTCTTGGCTTACATACTATGTAATAAGGATCCGACCAAACAGAAAGATTGCCCATTTTAGTACAGAAGGCCCTCCAGGCCTGTGTCCGAGCCTTATTAATTTGCGTTTTGTAGTTGTTCAGAGATTGCCTATATTTATTCCTGGTGTCTTCTCTGTTAATGGGGTCCCGGGACCTTTGGAGGCACTTAAGGTTAGCCTTCACCTGCTGCCTTAACACCTCCAGGTCCTTGTTCCACCAAGGTGCCCCCTTCTTTTTGCTAGCAGTACTAGTGGTTGTCTTGTGGTAAGCTTGGAGAATGGAGTTAGAATAGGTGTCCACTAATTTATTGATGTCCACTTTATAAGGGTTAGCCTTCAACCAGATGTCCCTGAACACATCTTGGAACTGATGCCAATCTGTGTGGTATTTGGCCTCAGTGTTAGTGTTGCTAGTCCGGATATTCTGGAGATTCCACCGGATATACCGGTGATCACTGGCAGTAATGGTGTCAGAAGTTTCACAGAAGGTAATTAAATGGTGGGAAAAAGAATTGGTGAGACAAACGTCTACCCAACTTTTGCCTCTATCAGTGAAATAAGTTGGAAGGTTACTGGTGTTCCTAGAAGTAAGAGAGTTTTTGGCCATAAATTCTTCTACAAGGTGTCCTCTGGGGTCACCAAACGGACTGTGCCAAATTGTAGATTTGGCATTTAAATCACCCCCAATAAGCCATGGGTGATGACCAATAGAGTTGTTTATATTGTCAAGATCATTGATAAGGTTCTCGAGCTGATCATTAGGAGAGCAGTAGGCAGAGGAGAGGTACAAGACGCCATTATCGAAAGTTAGCAGGATGGTAGTAACCCTCTCAGTACTGCAAGTAGGGCAAAACTGAGTGTTAAGATTCTTGTTACGTACCAAAATACCGGTAGTAATACGGGTTGTATAGTCTTTTGGAGGATACTTCCTCCATTTCCCGAACCGGACAATACTGTTGTTCACCAGGTACGGTTCTTGGATTAACAGTATATCGGAATTCCAATCTTCCGCAGTTTTCAGCAATAAAGAAGAAGCAGCTTTGCATCTCTGCAGATTTATCTGAGTTATGTTGACGTTATTCGTAAGGCGACTATTAGCAGTGTTGGAGGAGACGATACCAGTGTGAGTGGAAGGAGTTATATTGTTATATGCCATAGTCTGTTTGTTTGATACTTTGTTGCTTTAATCTCTGAGTGATCTGACATTGTGCATTAAAGGCATTATGATCTTCAGTAATGTGTTTATTAGTAGGTTGATTCTCGTTGTGTTCTTTACAATTAATGCATGATGGTGTTTTGTGTTTCCTCGTGCAATCTGTATATTTATGCTCTCTTCCACATTGGCTGCAGGTAAGCCTGTTATTGCAGTCACGGGCCATGTGATTATAATCGCAACAGTTGTAACATCTAATTAGCGGTACAAAGTCATCTACACGTACACTGGCCCAACCCAGAGAGACGTACTTACTGTTTAATATTACTTGACGGATCTTAGGAGTTACCGAGAGAACAACGTGACCACAATTTTCTTTCACTCTTCCCCTATGTATAATTGTCCGAACTTTACAGTCTTGTAGTAATTCTTCTCTTCTTATTTGACCCCAAATATCATTTTGCTCAAATAGTGCCTCAGGTATTTCTTCTGCTGAGATAGAATCAGGGACATTAAGAAAAATTAAGCGCAGTTTCCTGCCCTCTGCCTGTTTGCATTCGATTTTATCAGCTACCTCGGGTAAGGCTCGAATTGCGTTAGTCAATAGTTGACAATCCTTAGTATTCTTCACTCGAACGCATATTCCGTCTCCTTTAATTTTAAAGACAGACTTTACCTGTACTCCAATACGATGGGGTTCAACCCTTTGTTTGATTGTTTTAGCTACTTCATCCATATTTATCCTGGACCCATTCTCTGTTTGCCTAGGGTATACTAGCACCGCATGGTTGCCCCCAAGCCTTCTTTGTTAATTTTGTTGTTCAAAGTTTTCTGAATAACAGATGTCGTCTTGCTTTGTTTTAAGTTGGTCGTAAGGACCTCTGAATAAGATAATTGGTTAGGAGCAGTAGTAGTGGGTTGAGAAGTACGATTGTTTCTAGCTTCCTTAACAATGCCAAGCAATTGGTTAACACATCCAAAAAGTTTAGTTACTTTCTCCCGTACTGCCATCCTTTGCGGCTTAGTAATGTAATTGCCATTATTTTCTGGCAAGAGACCTAAGATCCCACCTAGGAGCTCACCCGCCTCGTGAATGATACAGTCTTCAGGAGTCGTAAATGATTCTTCAAAATTATCATCCATAATAATACTCTGCTCAGAGGCCGTGCACTGAGAAGCCATAGCCGAGTAGCACACAACACTAAAAGCTTGAGGGGGGGCTAAGGCGAAAAATGAGTGAAGTGCAAACCCTACTAACAACCTGTGCAACTTAGTGGAGGGAGAGGAGGAGCAGAACTGGCCACCTCCTCAAGAGCCCAATATACAGAAAACCCTCCGGTTGACACGAAGATAAAATTGGAGAATGAAGACTAACACAACTATATAATGACGAAAACAAGGCATAAAAAGATCAATAATTAATTAATAAATACAATTAAAATAATCTAGAGAACTTAAGTCTACTAATTCGTTAAATACAGTTGAAAATAATTCAACTACCAAAGAGAGCTAGAGAATTGACTAATTAAAATAAAAGTTAACTATTTAACCTTATTTAACCTAAAACAACAAAAATTTAACCCCAAATAAAGCTTAAGTACTGAAAACCCATTTAAAAAAAAAAAAAAAAAAAACAGTTAGAAAAGACCGTTACTACAGTGGGAAAGGCCGTTACAAAGCTCATTATATTTAAAAATATACATGAACTAAGTATAATTTAAACTAGTGTAACACGTAGGAAACTTAACAGAACTTTACCAAAATCACTCCCCTCCTAGAAAAGGACCCCCTATTTGTGCTCCCAATTCCTGCCCCCCTAACCTTAGGTCCCCACCCTCTTTAACCTACCAAAGTTACAAAATTAAAACCCCTCTAACTCCTCCCCTAATTAACCTATCAAAACAATTAAGGTGTACTACGAACCAGCAAACAAAGTCCTTTCTAACGGTGTACCGCACTTGAACCGATATCCAAAATATCCGCTGAAATTACGATCCAAAACAGGAGCTCAGATTGCCACGGCCTCCTATACCGAACATCTCCAACCTAATCCTAAAATTTAGATACTGAAATATGATAGGTTATATTAAAATTCAGAAATTTTTAATTCATATTATATTATAAAAATATATTTTATATATATTTTTCTAAAGATATATATCTAGAAACAAATTATATATTTTTTAATATGTGTATACTGAATATATACACTTACATAATCTGCTCTATAAAATGTGGTCTTATGATATCCCTCTGAAATTAGATGTGGCCCTAAATCAGTTTTTTCAAAGTTTCTAAATTATTTAATTCTAATTATTAAAGTATTATTTAAGAGATGACAATATGAAATTACATTATTTATTAATTAAAATTAGCATATTAAAATATTCCAAGAAAAATCCATTCATCTTTTAGGTATAATCGATAAATAGTTATTATTATTTGTATGAAATATAATATTTGTTTATTTTTTATTATTACAAAATCAATGAATATAACAATAATAATTTAAAATATTTTAGCTAATAGGATTGTCCATAATTTTCTTCAGTTCTGAATTCAGAGAAGTACCAACAGTAATTATCATTACAATTATTACAATACACGTATTTCCACAAAAATGGTTGATAAGAGGCCGAATGTTATGGTAAGATAATAAATACAGTTCAAAATATTCATTGTAAGTTAAAGTTTTTTAAAACAGATTATCTGTTGAGTAGGAGGAGATGGTTTCCACCAAAAGTAAAATTATTAACAGAAACTGAATATATACAACAAGCAAATGAAGAAACAAAGAAAGCTTTGGAAGAATTAAGAAAGTATTGCCGCAGTCCAGATTGCAATGCTTGGAAAACATTAAGGAAACTAAATGACCCTATCAGGTATTTACATTTTACATTTTAGTGTGTTACTTACATTATCAATTTTTTAAATATTTTTTCAATTCATAAAAATTTAAATTAAATAAATTTAATTTAATAGTGTAACTGTAAATCCTCCAATAGATGCTAACTCACCTATAAATGTTTAGTTCAAACTGTTAACTAGATACCAGGTGTTGTTAAATTTCTATGCTCAGCTTAAGAGTATTCTGTATATGCTATGGTAATTTTCCTGTGGAAATTCTTGAAAAATATTTTTACTACAACATAGGGTGCATCTTTCTGTATTTTCTCTTTTGAACTCTCTACTTTACACAGGTCAGTGAACTCGATGTCGATTGGAATGACAACCAAGAGGCTTTAAAGTGTCACCTTCGAACTGAAAACATATGCAATATATACAAAAAACAAAAAAAACAAATGGAAAAGTAGCAGTACAGAAATTCAATGTGCATTCAAAACAAATTCACATGTGTGGAAGCAAGCATGAAGCTTTTAAGACTATCAAAAATAAGAGTGAAACAAAGAGGCTGGCAGGAAAAGAGTGCAAGAAGATCAGTGAAGAATTAGAAGAAAAGGTTCTGCAATGGATCTGTGAGCAGCAAGAGAAAAATAACTATCTTCAGATGGATGGGTGAACATTTCTCTTGTCTGAGATAGACAAGGCAAGAGAAATCTTCACCCAGTTAGATGAAAATGATAAACAAAATGCAGTGTTTACAGCTAGCAGATAGTGGCTAGAAAAATTCATGAAACATAGATACAGTAATACCACATAAACTTTATGCTTACAATAGTAATGTTGTTGGTAGTGTGCTTTTTCTGTTAAAAATAAAAAGGAAAAGTTCTTATCAATTACCCTGCAGTTTTCATTGGGAGAGAATGGATGGGGAAAATCATAAAGGTATTGGTGGACAAAGAATGAACCATATTTCTCCCTTTTTATATCACTAGTTTGGATGAAAAACTGTATGAGAATGGAATAGACACCAGGTCTCTTACATACAGTGGAGCTAAGTATATTCTCTCCAATAGATGACCAGGTATCTATTAGAGGATTTATGGTATATTCAAATTGTTTCACTCTTTCTTTAAAAATTCTCTTACTTGATAATTACAGTAAATTTTTCAATTATTGATAGATCAATATTTTATGTAATGATATGATACATAAGTTGAACTATTTAAAAAATTTGCTATGATTTTTATTTAAAGAAATTTTCTGATAATTAATATACTCAAACCTGTGGTCTTAAAAATTTTAACATTGTGTATAGTTAATATTATAAAATTAGAGAACTTTTTTTTAATTATTCATTTAGTTCATTGTTTATATTGTTATATTTATATTAAAAAAACTAGATAGAATACAAAAACATATTTGTAAATTCTAAAAATAAAATATTTTCAGATTAAAAGACGAGTAAAAAGAAACTACTCTTTTATAACCAACTTCGAGAGATTAGCGGACAAATTATTAACAACAGATATTTATAATTTATTTTTAGAATTTACAAACATTTTAAAATATTACCGATCCCATTGTTTTTTAACTTTTTATTGAACAACAATAGATAGAATACATTTCCAGAAAATAAACATTTTTAAATTATAACACAGTCAAACATCGGGTTACAAATATCCTGTTTACAAACGAAATTTTGAACACATTATTTGCTCCACTTGTCGCATGATAATTCAGTTTCTGAACAAGCTACTTGACAGAGCCAGCCACTGATGGTCAACTTCCTATACTTCCTATGTTAAAGAAAGTCAATGGCCCAAACAATTAAAGACAGGACTACCAATTCAGTAGTGGTGCCAATATTTGCCTTGCGTCATTAGACATCATAACAAGAACCATTGATGATGATGTTATTCAAATTAGATTTCAATGTGCATGTGGTAAGATACTGCTTCCAGCTTTCAATACATGTCATAATTCAGTTTAAATCAA
Organism: Centruroides vittatus; assembly: GCF_030686945.1. NCBI lineage: Eukaryota > Metazoa > Arthropoda > Arachnida > Scorpiones > Buthidae > Centruroides > Centruroides vittatus. The sequence goes on along the minus strand of NW_027121909.1, from coordinate 1,824,108 downwards.
ATCAATTAATAACGAGCAGTTATTTATTGTGACATTGTCACAATGCCAGGCTGTAATTTTTAATCATATTTTTAATTTATTTTCAAATTTTTCTTTTATGTTCTTTGGATGGAATAACCTATTTAAATAGAGGATATAAACACAATTAAAAATTTAGAGAACTTATTAACATATAAGGTTGAACTATATACAAAAACAATATTCTCAAATAAATGTTATAAACTTTTCTTGCATTAATTTGAATGTAGATGATAGATGTCTCAGACAGTTAAGGTTTCAGTCTACTACTGTGGGCATTCAGATATAAATCCAGTTGGTTGAAAAACTCCAAGAATTTTTTGGGAGTAGTCAGTCCTGGATATGTTGGGCCACCTGGCCACCTTTTACCACCTGGCTATCTTCATTGTGGACATGGCTGAATCCATTATGGATATGATTAAAAAGCTCACTTAGTGCCCACAGAATGGAAAGAATCAAAAATGAAAAAATGTGTATGTCATAGTCAGATGCTGAAATTTGCCATTTCAAGAACTTATCTGTTTCTTGAAGTGCTAGCATTCTGTATTAGATATTTGTTTCAGAATCTGATTATATAACATGGTTAAAATTCATAAATATCTATACTTCTGCTTCTATAAGCTGGATTGTTTAATTGACTCACCAAAAACCTTATTTTAACATCAGCAGGAGTTGAATTTTTCATGTGGTTGTGGACAAATGTTTTTGATCTAATTATATGTCTGCTTCAGCTCTTAAACTTTTCATTTTATTTTGGAATTTGAAGAAGAATGATATAAAATTTCAAACTTTCAAATGAACGACGAAGTTCAAAATCACATTCAATGTTCATAATATAACTATTTACACATGTAAATCGATGTTATATAGATATTTATGAATTTTAACAGATATTATATAAATTTATGTAGGTTTTACATGTATGTTTTCTTAATTAATGAGATCAATTTTCTTGGTTCCCATTTGGATCATCATAAAATGTTTACCACACACTTAAAATTTTTCCCTCTTTAAAATTGAGGCATTCCCCTCTCCATCTTGCTTTGTAAATCTCCAGTGTGTCCCTTGTTTTAGCACACTCTGACTGAATGGTGTATCCATTAAGACTTGCTCATTCAAAGTTTGGTTTTACTCCTGTTTTGGAGTCATATATGGACAGAGCAGTGGTTTGTTTCTTTTTTATGTCATATTTGTGTTCTGCAATTTGTTTAGTCAGTGATATGTTGGTGTATCTGATATATACTCCAGCTCAAATCTTTCATTCAGTACCAGGAATTTATATTTTTTACCATTATTCATTCCAAAGTTTGAAATTTTATATTGTACAGTAGAGCATCAATTATCCGACCCCCGATCAACCGTCACATCGGTTAACCGACCGCATTCTAGTCGGCAAATTCAAATGTCCGCTAGTGATGTGGCGCTACAATATTTGGCTATGTCTTGGCTACTTTAATATTATTTTTGTTTAATTTTTGCATGTTTTAGCTGGCAACACTGACTCGACCATGAAAGGGAGGCAGTATTTAAACGAGGCTTAATTTTATTTAACGATGATACCCAATTGCTGTTTTTAAAATGTGTGAGATTTAGCGGCAAAAAATGAGTGTCAGCTGTGAAGCAAAAGAAAATTTTGGACTTCTTTTTCTAATGTATAGGCCTACTTTATGTAAAATATGTAACCCAAATATATATTTTTTGTTTTATATTTTTCAATATACAGTACAGTACTGTATTTATTTTGTGCAAAATAAAAAAGTAATTTTTAACGATACAATAGCGACGATTATTATTTTTTAAAAAAATTCGTTAGGCTTAACATCAATGAAAATTCAACGCGAAGCAGGTTAACAGCGATATACTAATATAGTATACTAATGTATTTTTCATACTTTTCGGTTATCTGTTTTTTCAGTTATCCAATCAATTCCAGTCCCCAATTGAGTCAGATAATCGATGCTCTACTGTATTTCTTCAAATTCCAAAATAGAACAAAAACTTTAAGACCTGAAGCAGACCTATAATTAGGTTGAAAATGTTTGTCCACATCCACATGAAAGATTAACTCCTGCTGGTGTCAAAATAAGATTTTTGGTGAGTCATTCAGAATCTATCTACGTTTTCTTGTCACTTCTTGAAATGCTAACCTGATTTCTGCAGATGTTGAAATGGATATATTCCAGCCTCTGTCTAATAAAAGTAAGCATTTCCTGTAATATTTAATGGTTTCTGTTTCCTTCGTCGGATGGCTAAATTATTTTTTGTAAGTTAAAGACACAGTCGATTCAAAAGACCACCATTTATTACGTGCTTTTAGATTAAAACTTTGGACGACCTGACCTTTCATTTTAGGCTACTTGGCCGCCTCTAGTTAAAAAACACAAAATTTATCCAATTAAAAATATAAAATTTTCTAAAAAACTGGAATAGGTTGGTCTTACGACGTCTTCTAATAGTGTTCCATCCTGTTCCACTCGGAGATTTTGGCTGATTTCTATCCACAGAAGAATGCGCTGGTAAATGTAGATTTCGGGATTCCTCTGGTGACGAATTATTGCAAAAAGTTTGTTTCTTTCATCGGATGGCTAAATTATTTTTTGTAAATTAAAGACACAGTCGATTCAAAAGACCACCATTTATTACGTGCTTTTAGATTAAAACATTTGGACGACCTGACCTTTCTTTTTAGGCTACGTCGGCCTAAAAAGAAAGGTCAGGTCTTTTTTTTTTTTCTTTAAAAAAAAAAAAATTTAATGGTTTATTAGTACATAGTGTATAACAAACAGCTGAATGTTTCTGCACTTCAGTATATTATAACATGCAGATTCCTGGATATTTGTCATCAATAGCAATTTTTAAATATTTTAAATTTTCTTGTTTCTTGCTCTCTTTGCTCTATGGGCACTAAAAACACTTTTTCCAAATCCACAGTGAAAGTTCCTGTTTATATTCTGTCTCCTGAAGCCAATGTGCTGAGTATGCATGGCCTGAGATGTTCATAGTGCAGGTTTGTTAGAAATACACCTCTACACTCAACAGTATATATGTTACCGGCAAAACACGATTTTATGCCAAACTAGTTTGGATTAAGTGTGTCAGGCCAAACTAGTTTAGAATTATTATTCAAGTATATTAATGTTTAAATATATTAATGGTTAATTTAAGTTCATCATAAAACACAAATAAGTTAATTTTTAAATTTAGTTTGATTTTAAAAGTTATTTTTATTATTTCGTTTGAATTTTTGAAAATATTTTTGAAAGCTAAAAAGTGCATGGCTTAATAAAAGTGACCTTTCATTTTAGGCTACTTGGCCCTTAATTTTTTATTAAGCCATGCACCTTTAAAAGTGCATGGCTTAATAAAAAATATACAAACTGATAAGTATGATTAGCTTATTTTTATTTTATAATTTTGTACAAGTATTGTGTCACTTCTAATCAATATGGTTTTTGGTTAATGTTACCCTAGGTATCAAAGATGGCGGCTCGTCTCCAATTCCAGCGATCAGAAGACAGGGAACAGTGGGGATGCATGTTCTAACCTAACCTAACCTATTCTAATAATTTGGTTGCTAATAATTATGGTAATTTATTAGAATATGTTAGGTTAGGTTAGAACGTGCATCCTACTGTTCTGTTTTCTGATTGCTGGAATCAGAGACAAGCTGCCACCTTCCATATCTAGGGTAACATTAACCCTGTTTTTTATAATTAAGTAGATTATGTTTGAATAAATATTGTTCATCTAATTGATTGCCTTTTAATTTTATTTTAACCATTAATGTACCTGAATAATAATTCTAAACTAGTTTGGCCTGACACGCTTTCGGGTTTTGAAATCGGGTTTTGCTGGTAACATATATATAGTTTATTTACACAGCTTATCATGTCACCACAATATACCAAGTGATACATTAATGAATCAAAGATAGTCTGGAACAGTCAGGAATTCAATGTGACCTTGATAATTTCAGGACCATGCACTTTTCATTTGATCTCAGATCTCACCATATCTGATCATCCTTTCCAGAGGAGTGTAATCTCTCCCTATCCTCAGTGGGCTTGCTGAGTATCTGAGATCCAAGTGCTGTCAGCTCTGAGCCTTACCCTCCACACCTATACACACTCTTTAACCTTCTCCCCAATTTCAGTGTTTTTGGGAGCAAACTTAAAATCAATCAGAAAGCTTTGGTCACCAGGAGAAGCTTTTTTTTATATTCATCTGACACAAATGTGGGTGGTTATCCTCCCAATTGTTTACTTGTTTGATATATTTCTGCAGCTGTGAGTGGTTTATGACTAGATCACACTTGAGTCAGATTTAACAAACCACAAGTCTCTTGTTTTTCTCTTCACTCCCAAAATAATATTTTACACCCATCATAGGTTCAGCCAGTCTCACAATGAGGGCAGCCTCATGGTAAGAGGATGGGTTAATGTATTCAAGATTTAACGCTCATGGAAATTCTCTTGGTTGCTCATCTGGATTCAATCCCAAATCTCCCAGAATGGTAGGCTGACATCTTAATTGCCTTGGCCATCTGATCATTATATTTCTGATACTCAGTCTGTGTAGTCTACAATGAACACAGTGCTACAAATAGTATAAAATAAAATTATACTGCATTGTTGCCAATGTTACTTTTTTATTGTTAGCTTGAAGATTTATTTTAAGTTTCAACTTAAATATCTGTAAATAAAAATAATCAAATTAATCAAGGGCAAATGAAAAACAATAGTGAAAAAAGAATTGTACCTGGCCCATCTACATTTCGTAAAACAATGTGATGTAAAAATTTTATACCAACAATTGGATAAAATAAGAGATTTAGCCAACAAAAAAGCTCATCAGTCCAGGAAGAAACTGAGCAGAAAGTTCTATTGGCTAAGGAAAACATCTCACCAAAAACAATAACGGAGGTTCTGTATTATAATTTCATAAATAAAAATAATTATGTAGCTTGATTATTGAGTTGTATGTTTATTACATGACATATGTTTTTGTTATCTTTTAGTTATAAAATCATTATCTAATGAAATAGTCAGAAAAAGTTTGGGAGGACCCATACTATGAAACTTCTGATAAAAATATTAAGCCGGAGTCCCAGCCGCACAGACAACTGCAACCACGATGGCTGTTCTTGTTAACTAGTAAACCCCTTTGAAAACCAGTGCGATTGCAACCACAACTAGAAACAAAAAGTTTGTTCTACTTGCGCCGATTGCAAATGTGTGTCCAATCAGCAAATGCCTTTCTGTCATGTCATACAGTGGCAACATTGAAAATAGTTCATCATCATGGCAGAAAGTTAGAAAATTGAGATTGATCAAGCTTATTCAGGCTCATGAATTCCTGTGGGATTTTAATTCTTCATTTTATTGAAGATTTTATCTCTTTGTGTATTCTTGCCAGCTCTATCAAAATGGTTGCCTTTTTTTCTTTTATTCATTTCAGAAAAGGAACAGCTTGCCCTTTTAATAAGAAAAGTGGCTAAAATTTCACAAATACTCTGAAGTAGAATGTAAACTGTCAGTAAATTCATGAAAGTAGTCAAAGGCAAGCTACTGTAATTTTATTGGTTTATTATAGGGTCATGTGTTTCCAAGTTGCAATGTCAGTGAACAATGTGTGACCACAAGAATATGAGCACAATTCACATTTGTTGCAGTTGTGGTCATCTGCGCAGCTGGAAATTACATGGTGCAACCGTGGCTTTAGTAATTTTCAGTTGTTTCTGTATTTTATTTTATTTTATATTTTACAGCCATTAAATATTCTTGAAATCAAAATGTAAAATATACATTTTTTGCTGATTTGTGATGTTTACAAAAAATACTTATTTACCAAAATTATTTTGCTAAAACTGATACATATTTATTAAAAAGACTAATTTTTTTAAATCAAATAATTCACATTCAAAGCAGTTAAATCTTAAAAACTTGCAGAAACATTTAGCTATTTTGTTTTATACCATAAGCTAATATATTGTTAGACATTACATAAAATGCTTGCTTTTATTAGACATGCTGGAAGATACACCCATTTTAACATTTGCAGAAACCAAGTTAACATTTTAAGCGACCAGAAAAAGTATACAGATTCTTAAACAAATGTCTATTACATAATATGCTAGCACTTCAAGAAATAGAGTATCTCAGAATAACTTTTACCAGGATGTAGTTTCTGCAAACTTCCAGAACAAAAAAACAGTATTAAAAATACCAATAATCTCAATTGAAGACAAGTCAATATTTGGCAGATCATAAATAAAGATGTTCACATAAATCAGCATTTGGTTGCAGAAGTTATTTTGGGAGATTCTGTATATGTGAAGTGTTGTATATTACATTTTTATGTAATTATTAATATTTTTTTTAAATTGATAAAATTTATTTTGGTAAACTGATATTTATACAAATATATCTATTAAACAGATTTGCACAATTTGTAGAAGGAGATTCTCATCTAACAGATCAAGAAATTTTGGATTATGATTCAGAGTCATTGCTGAATTGTGCAGAGGAAAATGATAGATATGAAAACTCCTCAGATGAAGATACACCTCATACATCATTTTACAGGAACCATAATAGTTTATAACTTATGATGTAAAAATGATTTTTTACATCATAAATCTGTTGAATGTTTCAATCTAAGAACAAAATTTTATTTGTAATAAAACAAGTCATTTTTTAACGTTTTTATTTATTGAATATTTTTCTCATTTTTTTAGACTAAATGAAATATTTAATATTAATATGTTGTTTTGTGTTTTAATTTGATATTTGTTTCATTTCCATAACAAATTATGAAATATTGCAATAGATAAATTTTATTATCACAAAGGTAAATTCAGCTATATATAAAAACTGAAATATAGATAATTCCCATAATTATATTAAAATTTAAATTCAAATTTTATATTTAGCAAAACTGAAGAGTTGAAATTTTATCCTCCACATCAGTAATCAGACATACCAATAAATTTTAAGTTTTACACAAGCATAGTCAAATCGTCCATAACACAATTTTGATTTTCCATAATATAGTTTGTACATATTGTATCAAGTTTAGTATTATAGAATACAGAATTATTCCTGAATTATTTCAATTAAAGCTCAGATTTTTGGTTTACAACAGATCATTTGTTTCAAAGATTTTTAAGATGTTCTGTGTATCATTACTCTACAGTTATAAATAAATGAGGAAATTCATTAATATTTTTACAATGAATGATTGAATATATTTAAATTCGTATTCTTCATTTAGCAGACGAACACATTCATAGATGAAATTATCATAAAACTGAAAGAATTAACAAATAAACTAAAGAAATTAAGATTTTTATACAAAATTTTAATGAAAGCCTAATACTTTAATTTATGGCAATGTTTACAATTAACAGTTAAACTTAATTTTTTTATACTGACTTGTAAAAAACTACTAATTGATTATTATTAGTATAAAAATTATTAGTGTCATTATTATCATTAAAAATAAAGTGAAATTAATTGCAGAAATATAAATCTAATAGATTAAAATAACATATCGTTATTGTGGCTGCTTTGGGTTTTTTCGTTTTAATTTTATATTCAAAAAAAGCTTTGATAATTTAAAGTTGAGTTTATTCCAATTGAAACATACATTATTACTGTATAAGTAAATAAGTATAAAGTGTTCAAAACAAATGAAAAAAAAATTTCTGGGCAAAATATTGAATTTTGTATAATTTTCAGGAATAATTCTGTACTCATTTCAACGATAGGAAATTATTGAAGACGTGCTACTACGAAGATAAATCTAGTGTTTTTGAACAAAATCCAAAAACTTAATTGACAAAGATATATCATTCGAATTAAGATTTACTGTAGAGCGTCGATAAGTGGAACCAATTGGGGACTGGGGTCCTTCCAGTTAATGATTTGTTCCAGTTTCCGACTTTGTACGAAAAAATACATTAACCTGTCCGATGTTCAAATTTTTCTCCGTTGCGTATCGCTTCCTGTTGAATTTTTCTCCGTTGCGTGTCGCTTCGTGTTGAATTTTCGTCGATTTTAAGCCTAACGAAAATTTTTATAATAATCATCGAGGCTATCGTATCGTTAAAAATTATTTCTGCATTTTGTACAAACAAAATAAATATATTAAAGAATATAAAAAAACATGAAAATTATACTTTAGAAGTAAATTTAGTATCAAAAACATTCGATTCAGCACGACAGTCCGACTGAAAATCGTTCCACTTTCCGGCCATTCCACTTATCGACGCTCTACTGTACTTTAACTATGCTAAATTAATTGATGCGTATAGTACAGTACATGAAATGGCTTTTTGGGCAACTTTCTCACGATTCGTACTCAAATACTAATCAAAAATTACGAAATCACCCGAATTAGCCGAAACGTGTTTGATAGTCAATAGCGAGGTTGAAGCCGAAGTTTTAAACGCGAAAACGTGTACGTCGGACATTCAGCGTCGCTTTCCTGTAAGCCTAGAAGTTTGACAATGGCATTTGGAATGTCGAGCATGATTCCACTGACTTTCCAAACGCCATTGTCGAACTTCTAGGCTTACAGGAAAGCGGCGCTGAACGTCCGACGCACACGTTTTCGCGTTTAAAACTTCGGCCTCAATCTCGCTAATAACGCACATCTAGCAGCGCTGTACTTCTAAATTGACGGATCTCTGTGCGTTGGAATAGTTTGCGAATTATTTAATTCGAACAATTTTAAAAAGTAATTCATCTTTGCAATGCAATGCTTTGTTTGGAAGGTAAAATTAATGATTTAAATTTAGTGTATGCAGCTTCTTAAGTAGATAAAACATTTTAAATATACAAATTTTGTCAAATCTCATTTTATTTTACTAATGAGTGTTTTAAAAAAAAAAATTAACACAAACAGAATATCGATTCATCCCGATTAAAACCTTATAACTACTGTCACATCATATAAGAGTTGAACTTTTCCACCTTGGAGGCAACCATCTTTGTCGCAACGAGAAAATAAACTAAAAACGAGCGCTGCAGATTTAATCTCGCACCAGTGGCGGACTGGGTCAAAAAATATTGCCAGGAGACAAAAGGGGCCCACCCACAACTATAAGGCTATCATTTAATTTTTATAATAAATATGTATTTTTTCAAAATTTTATTTACCTGAATAAAGGTACAATTAAAATTTTTTGCTAAATAAACGATATTTTTTAGTAATTATCGTGTACACACACTGTACTGTACATATTATTGGCAATACAGGGTGCTAAAGTCTGGAGAGACAGAAAATCTCTAACTATAATTTTTCCCTTCAGATTAGGTATGACTGTCGAAAGAATTGAACTGGTACTTCTCAGTGGACTTCACGTACAGTACACTGAGAAGTACCAGTTCAATTCTTTCTTCGTGATCATGTGGAGTGGTCTCTTCGTTTACCTGACTCTAGCCCCCTTGACTTCTTTTTCTGAAAATGATGGAAATAATCTTGAAGACTTTATTTAATATTCCAATTGAATAAAATGTTCTTAATAAATTTCATTTCTGGAAAATATGTATTTTTGCCTGTGTCCGGACTTTTGGTATCTACTATACATGGTGTTCCTAATGTAAATGCAAATTGTTATTGAATGTTTAATTTTAAATAAATAATGGATATTTTTAAATAGTATGTCTGTACCTAGTGTTGCCACCTTTACAAAATCGCTGACCTGGACGGCAGGTCAGGTTTGTTCGAACAAAAGTTTCTGACGCGTGCGCAATGTCATTTACAATGCGAAGAATAATGTGCATGCCGGTTCTAAATCAGTTAGTTAGGGACTAGGGACTTGCGTAGAAGTAACGTATGTTACGTAAATTAAGAAAGAAAGAACAGATAATTTAGCTCCATAGAAGACGTGTACGGACGTACTGTGCAAGCAAAAAAGAAAAGGTCGAGAGTCAGGTTGCGCGTCACACGTCGGCGTAAACAGAGTAACATGGCGGAATGGCAGATGACTTTCATGAGTATGAGGTCTTTCGCTATTCAAATGGTGTAAATTTATAAAAATATTTTCAAGAACTTTGTTTCATCATAATTTCACAATTTCTACGAAATTCCCGGACAAAATCAATAGTTCACCCGGACAATTCCCGGACTGTCCGGGTGAAAACCGGACGGGTAGTAACACTACCTGTACCACACATTTAGAGCATTAACAGACCGTTCAAAAACATATTTCATGCAGTTCACTATTATGATTAATCGTTTAAATTCACTAGACTGTCCAGCATTTTGTGGATGAAAAACTGGCCCAAGCGAATAATTAGAAACTTCAAACAACGTGGTTCAGTGGGAAGAAAACAGCAGCAGCCACGAAACTGATTTTCATCCGCTAAAAAGTTAAATCTCACTAAAAAGACGACGTTCCTTCATCATGACTAAATAATCGCCACGTGTTATGAGCATTAATTGTGCTTATTTTATTGTTGTTATTGTTTATATAAAACGATAGATCTAAAACAAAAAATAAAATGAAAATTATTTTAAACTCATTCATTCCATCTAAATATTTAATTTCATCAAATTACCAAATTATACAATATAAAAAAAAAACTATAAACAAATATAAGGCAACACGAAATGGTTGATTATATAAAATTTTATTTAATTAGACAATTAGAATGGCGATTAAAATATTATCGAAAAGTTTATTTCAAATGAAAAATTATAATCTTGATTTAGCTCCTTTCTAGACTTTTAGAAATTTTAATTCGTTTGATTTGAATTTCACAATATGGTAGAATTTCTTTTGAAATGTCATTCGTGATTTTAAAATCTGGCAATGTGCGTATGTTGAATATGCTTGATCCAATCGACGAAATAAGTTACTTTCGTGTACACATCAGGAAATCCCGGTTTGGCACATCCTGATCCAAAAGATGTCAAGCCCGCTAAATACCATTTATCCTTTATCAAACATTGCAACGGTCCTCCAGAATCACCCTGCAAAATAAATCGAAAAAGAAGAATGAGAATGAAATCTCAACAAGCTCTTTCTTTCTAATCGAAAATTAATTGCAAAACACAAGAGTTTTTAGCTGATGTTAGTGACTAAGGAACTTTAACAACTGGTAATACAAAATCTGACGTTTATTTGTCCGTCAGTATATACAGTACTAACTCAAACAGAACTCGAAATTTTGGAATTAGTGATTTGGGATTAAAAAAACACGTTACCGAGAGAGAAGTAGAAAAAGTAATCTCCGTTAGCGAGATCTATTCTGGCACTTCTAACATCTAGGTTTTTTTTTTTTTAACTCTTTCCGCCCTGTGGGCACTAAGAGGGCCTCTTTTAGTAGGCCCATTATGGGTTCGGCCAGGCCCACAATGGGGCGACCGGGTGGTGAGGGACGGGGTCCGACATATCCGAACGGACCAACCCCCCGAAAAATTCCTGGGGATTATTCGACCCGTTCGGATTCGATCCGGGGTCCCCCAGAGCGGTAGGCTGTCACCTTGACCGCTCGGCCATCCGGCCACTAACATCTAGGTTAAGGTGCATTCCTTAAAGAACCTCAAGTGAACATTTGTGATTTTTTAATAGTGCGGAGTTATATGTTATACCTTTTTCTTCAGTGTCAAGTGTAGAATAAACGTTATTAGCGAGGTTGAGGCCGAAGTTTTAAACACGAAAACGTGTACGTCGGACGTTCAGCGCCGCTTTCTTGTAAGCCTAGAAGTTTGACAATGGCGTTTGGAATGTCGAGCATGATTCCACTGACTTTCCAAACGCCATTGTCGAACTTCTAGGCTTACAGGAAAGCGGCGCTGAACGTCCGACGTACACGTTTTCGCGTCTAAAACTTCGACTTCAACCTCGCCATTATGTTTTATTATGAGTCTTCTCATTCCAAAGATATTGATCGCTCAACAATACAACGTCGTCGTCGACGAGTTGGCAATTTTAATAGAACAAAGATAAGGGAAGTAAATGAACGCCATAGTTATGTAATTCGCTTTCTACTGGGAAAATTTCTGTAATGTCGCTTTTCCTTTTTGGGGTGCCTGTCTCCTTATTGCAGCGGCATTTATCGTTAAAATTTTATAGTAAAAAATCAACAAAAAATCAACATAAAACATAAAAATTTAAATTAAAATAGATTGATTAATTAATTTCAAATTTTAAACTAAAACGATGTCGGGCTGCAATTTTTAATTTATTTAATTAAAAAAAAAAACAGTACATCCTCTCCATCTCAAATTAATAGTGTCTTGTCTACATTCATACTTTTGCCCATAACAACAGAATAATTGCGAGTCATCTATGTAACTCCATTCTGGGGAAAAGTTTTGAATTGATATAACGTGATTTCGGAAGTTCGCATATAGTTAATCGGGGGCCTCCTACTCCTAAGCTTTCCATGGCTGGTCTCGACTTTCATCTATCTGATACCGTTCTCGAGGTTAAGGAAGAACAGACAGACCGATAAACGACAGTGGGGATTTATAGGTCTACAATTTTTCAAATTGCAGCCTAAAAATTCCATCGTGGAAGGCCGGATTTCCGAAGCTGTTAACGCCTACCTCTCTGAGAATCCGGGCGACCCCAGGAATTGTATTGGAAAAATAATTCATAACGAGTAATTTGCTACTTACATTTTAACAATTTGAACTTTAATGAAAAGTTATGAGAAACATTTTATATTTTGCAAATAAAATGAATATACTTAGCGATTTCGTTAAATTAATAAGAATGATTACATTTTTAGTTTAAAGTTGATCCGAATTTTATTATGTTTAATCGAAATTGTAATTATTATATAGATACATACCAAGCATGTTCCTTTGCCACCAGCCAGGTCTCCAGCACACAAATGAGAAGGCAGAATAGAAATATTGAAATTCTTCATATAGGCATTTAAACAAATAGAATTTTCCATAACTTTAACTGATACTTTCTGCAGGGTACTCGATCCTGTTCTATCTGAAAATAGGTCATCAAACAGATTAAAAAGTATTTTTCAGAAATTGGTTATTTACCTGTATATTTATAATTGTTTAATATCTCAATAAACTATATATTTTACATAATTAAGAGAATGAGTCGACAGAGCTATTAGTTAGTAACTAGCCATTTTTTTCTACAAGTAACTAAAAAGTACTTTTCTGTTTTTCTAGTCATTTTTAAATTTAAGAAATATTTCATGATCAAAATAATTAAAATGACATCGTTTATAACGGATTACTCTGCTATTATCAAACCTTAAATTCCTTGATACAAAACGTAAATTACAATTTATCATTTGTCAAGTTAAGGAAAAATTTAGCAAGTTCCAAATGCTAAAAAGTCTTAAAAACTTTATGAACTTATTGCTGTGTAAATTGCATGCCGGTCAGCACAGTTACAAGTGGATAATCGCACGCATTCATGTTTTGTATTGCAAAACTGTCGTTATAAATACTCGTACTTCTTTCTTGTAATTCTTTCCATTCTGCGGATACTAAAAAAAACTTTTTGTGTGCATTCGGCCAGATCCACAACGGATAGCAGCCGGATTGTGAGAGACGGGGCCTAATGTAGATGTCTTGAATATAGACCAGATCGTCACAAAAATTTCCGAAGTTCCAATTCGAATTAGCACCCAGAGCGACAGGCTAATAAGACCTCTGCTTAATAATCTGTTTCTTCTATTCGGTTGTCAGAAATATGCTTTCATCTAACATAATCTAAATTATTATATTAGGAGAGTTACAAATCAAAGATGAAAATTTTTTGATGGCGCTTTTTTTTCGTCATTGTTCATCATAACTTTCTTGCATCGCAGCCTATACAAATGATTAAAAATTCAACGTTCGTAGCCTATCTTCCTCATACAGATCACACATCAACTATTGTTAGTAAAGATCGTTTCCGATTAGATAATGCTCATTAGCTATGAAATCTTTCTACATTACATAGCAATAGAATAGTAAAACCGATAAGTTGGATAAAATAACTTACCTGGATGCTAACTTAAAATGTAAAAGAATTCAGTTATCGGCTTAAATAGTATAATTAATTAATTAATTTTCATACAATTATTATAGGTAATGTCCGACAGAACAAGAAAGAACCTCTCCCAGTAACAAAAATCCCTTAAATAAAAGCATAAAATGAACAAATAAACAATAAAAACATATGTAAGAACATCAAAAAGAGGAACATTAAAAATCATAAAATAAAAAAACAATCATTAAATTAATAAATTAGCATTATAAAGCATTCAATTAAAATATATTATAAAAACAATTCAAAATTTAAAAAATACAGTAAAAATCACTGAAAAGTGTACATTAAAAAGCATACAATAAATATATACAAATAAAGAACAATAAAAATATTCAGCGAAAATACATTAAAATTTTGTATGTTCTTTTTAAAACTCAAAAGTTCCAAATAAAGAAGTTTTCCGAGGCCACCCATTGAAGGGTATTGCGTGAGTAAAAAAGAGAGCATTATAGACGACATTATAGAGATAAAAAATTATTTTAAAATTTAATGTATAAAATTTGATCGAAATATGCAATAAAACTCCAGTCTACTCCGGGATACGTTGATAGAATTAGTGAAAGACAACTTAGCAGGTTTGCTAAATAGTTCTAAAAAAAACCTTATTGAGTTCATTAATAACTAGATTTATCAAGTACGGAGCAGCAGAAGACGAAACCGGGAGACAATAATCGATCAATGACTGGAAATTGGTTTAGAAAAAGGAGAGAACGTAAAACCGGCTTTGATAAAATTTTTTCTACAGAACCGCCAGAGCATGCCACAACGAATTGCCAGCACCTAAGTAACTTTTTTTTTTTTTTAATGAAAATTGAGTTTAGAATCCTGTGACACCTATATATATTGTATATTTTATATAATGTACTATGTACGATGCCATTTTTATAGTTTGTGTCCCTTTTGTTTTTAGTCTGCGGGCACCTCTGATTAAATCATTTTCAATGTCTTGTAAAAGCTTAATATATTTCTTTAGTCTGCAATTTCAAGAATTTAATTGCCTCAATTCTCTAATTTTTTATGACGAGTAGTTCTCGTGACATTTATTATTATAGGTAATACTATAAAGACAATTTGATGCCTTTCGTTAACTGGCGCCGTTAGTGAACAACCCGTACACCTACTTGCGCCGACCCTGGATAGTTTTGTGTCCGCTTTCTATAATATCTAATTAATTATTATTATTGCAAACGTGCTTAGCTGAAAAGTCTATAGAAAATTTAAAACTCACAACTCGCCGGATTTCTGAATTATTTCATCAAAATGGGATAAATCGCAATTTTTTTTCCAGCCAGAAGTATGTCAAATTCAATAAGAACAAGGAAAAGACAGAAAAAAGAATATATCAGAGGCTTAAGTCTAATGTTAAATTTAAAAAATGCATTTATTTAATGTTTTGTATCATTATCATTTTTTACTTATGAAATCTGCATCTTGTGAGTTTACGATTACGTAAGTAAATTTTGAATTTTATGAATGGTTTGATGTATAAAAACAAGTTATTTTTCGTTTTTTTTTTAATGAAAGAATATTCCTAGCCTTGTTAAAAAATATAATTCAGTTGGTTTTAATAAATTATTTAATTTATTTACATATCGTTTAAAAGTAAAATCTAATGTTTCTCCAACACAAATTGGGTGATATAATGTCAGCTATATGAAATAAAATTTTCTAATAAAATCATACGCTTCAAACCCGTTTATTGACTTACTGAAATCGGCTTTTCCCCATCCTGTCGCGGTGCATGTCATGTCTTCGAATCCATCCTCGGAAGTGGGAAGACAAATAGGTCGCACGTAATAATCAATCTTCGCAGGTTCGGAAAGCCTCATTAATGCCAAATCATTCTGATAGCCTAAATACCAACGATTATAATATACATCCGATACGGCAATAGTAGACTCTGTTCCCTCTGTCTTCTTGAGATGATAATCTCCTAATCTTATTTTCCAAAATACAGGTTGAGGCAAAGCGAAGAGGTTGCTATATAAGAAAAGAAAAAGCTTTAATTATACAACTATTATTTTAAATAGTGTAAATACACAAGATTTTAAAAAATTTAAGCTGGAATGAGTGACATTTTTATCTTTTTCTTTCTTATGAGTACTAAAGAAACGAATGGTTACAAGAAGTCATTCTATAGTAGCGGATATACAGTAGAGCGTCGAAAATCGGAATCAATTGGGGACTGGGGGTGTTCAGATTAGTCATTTGTTCCCATTACCGACTTTGTACGAAAAAATATATTGACCTGTCCGATGTTCAAATTTTTCTCCCTTGCGTGTCGCTTCGTATTGAATTTTTCTCCGTTGCGTATCGCTTCGTGTTGAATTTTCGTCGATTTTAAGCCTAACGAAAATTTTTATAATAATAATCGAGGCTATCGTATCGTTAAAAATTATTTCTGCATTTTGTACAAACAAAATAAATATATTAAAGAATATAAAAAACATGAAAATTATACTTTAGAAGTAAATTTAGTATCAAAAACGTTCGATTCAGCACGACACAGTCCGACTGAAAATCGTTCCGATTACCGGCCATTCCGATTACCGACGTTCCGATTAACGACTCTCTACTGTACTTTCTGTTATTCAAGGTTATTCTAAAGACCAATGGGGTCACCAAAACAAATAATAATGAATTCTTTTTCTTTGTTCCTTTTTAAAATATTAAGCAAAACAATTTAGTTATGTATTAATTTGAATTGGCATTAATCGGTTTTTATTTTAATTTTTAATACAAAACTGCATTATAAATTAATGTATTCGTTCTTGAGTTAAATTGCAGTTTATTCTATTTTTCAAGTCTCTTTATCCATCAACGTTTTTAGGATTTTGTAATATACGAAATCTGTGTGCTGACAAAGGCATTCCACATATTCAAAAGACATTGCATAACAGACGACACTATAAAATATAAATTATATAAATACTCTAATACCAAAACATACGAAAATATCTGCAGTTTTTTCAAGGAAGTAAAAACTGAGTATTAATTATTTTAATGGCAGGATGGCAAAGACGATAAAGTCACCACCCTGTCACCCTGGCCATATTCAGCGTTTGTGTTATCACAAAAATTTTTATGGTGAGTTGACGGCCAGAACCTACCATAACGAATATGAAAAATCACCCTCTTATGATCGCAGACCGAAAAGACTCAAAAAGTAAATAAATAAAAGCTTTAAACCATCCAAAATTAACACATAGACGATGTTATAAGATAATTTAATTAATTTTCTCGCGTAATTCGTAACTGAAACTATTCTGTAAACATCTACAAGAGATATTTTTTCAATCTGCCAGGAAAAAAAACAAAGTGAATATCAAAACTGTTCTATTTACAAAAGTTACATACACTTTTCAGTTACTTTTCTAAGTAGTCGCCGTTGCGATTTAGGCATTTATCATACCTTGTCACCAGCTTTTCTATACCCTAATCAAAGAAAGTTGTCTCCAAGTCATTTAGCGACCCTTCACGCTGGCCTTCCACCCTTGTTAGTTTGGAACCTCTGTCTTCCTAACCACCGCTTCAAGTGAGTGAACAGATGGAGATTATTCAGTTCTATGTCTGGGTTGTACGACAGATGATCAAACACTTCTCATCTCAACTTCTGTCTCAACTGCAGTGTGAGAACGAGCGTCGCCAAAAAGTTTTTAAGCCAAAAAATACGCAAGAAAACTGATTAAATTATTACGCAAATTCTGTATAATTTTAAAGTTAAGTTTTGAATAGTTTGAAGTAACATAAAATGAAATTTATTTTAAACATTTCATCTGTTTTAAGTTTGATAGAACTTTTTCTGAAACATTCAATGAATTTTACCCTTAATTGACTATTATAGAGATGGCAATGGTTCGAGCATTAATTCTGAAAAGAATGGAAAATAAGACGATGTAACGCTGATTCCGTGATCGATGCGCATTAATTATTGCAATTGTGAATGCGATGAGCAATTATTAAAATTAAGTATTAAGCAAAAATTTTAAATAGAATTTAAATTTGCTGTTGTTTTTATTTACGGATGTACTGTACAACGATACTTACTTGATTATGCAATGCGCTGCTGTCAGCACCCACCTCTTATCAACCAGGACTCCACCACACCAATGTCCTATTTTACCATATTGAGGATGTGTTAACTGCACAGAAACCTATTGCAAAATAAATACATAATTTTCTTCTCTAGCCTATTGAAATGTATTAATATAAAACTTATTTATTTTTGGTATGATTATACCAAATTATAATCAATATAATATTACAAAAATATTCCTGAAGATTGTGAAATTATTAAATTTTATTAGAATTTTTGTAATGTGTATAATAATAATATATTTTTTTTAATCATATACAGCTACTACAAATGAAATTTGGAGAATATCCAGATGCTCGGGGCCGGATTTGCACATAAGTTAAATAAACTGGAACTTGGAGCCTGGCGTTATGAATCTAAGAGTAAAGCTTACAGCCTCACATTTTAAAATGTATCATTAATTGGCGAAGGAAAAGGACCAGTTATTAAGTCCACAAGTCTAAGTACAGCAGTGCAAATGCTAGCATATTGTTAAAATCCAACTGAAGAATAAAAGCTATGAATAAAGTTTTAGCGTCATTCGAAATTTTAAATGTTTATTAAACCTTGGATATTTAATTCCTAATTAAATGAAATAATTTTAAATCCTTAAAGTAAAAACTATTTAATCAAGTGGAAAATCATACTTGTAAAAATATAAGCAGATTTAAGTATAATAAATATATAAAATCGAGCTTAATAAAATAGACATTATTTAAAAAACAGAAAACAGGTTTATAACAAGAATTGGTTAGAGAAGAAAATAAATATATATAATGATTGACTATGACTTTCTTCTCCGCTGAATACTTGTCAGAATAATATTACCAAAGTACCATGAAGTCTTTTAGAAATTTTCTCATAAAATTAATATGATAGGCTAAATGAAATTTACGTTATAATATGGCATGCAATTATGCTTACAATTCATTCAGTTTTTATTCTATATGCTTTCCGACTTGAACAATTTTTATGGCTAAATGTTTTTACTGTTATATCTGAATTTTTTAAGATATAAGTTATTATTAATGAAATTTTTCTGTTCATCATAAAACTGTTTACAGAAATCTGAATACAATTTATCATTTTCTTTTTAATAGATAATTAGATTAGTGTATAGAAAAATATTGTAAGTAAATCATTGCTAAATTGACAATCGATGACCGTAATATCAAACAACTGTTAATTTTCTTGTCGTTTTCTCGTTATTCCAAATTAATTTATATATTTATGTACAAATGCTTGATGTAAATGAGAAATCCGGTTTGGAATAATAAATGAGTGATTAATGAATGAAAAAATAAGAAAATTATGTATTACGTATAATCATTTATAATTTTATTGTGTTATCCAACTCACGAAAATTCTCTCTCGAACGTTAATACGTAAACCTCGTCGTATACGTAAACCTAACAATTTAGGTATAATAAATTTATATTTTTTGAACAATAAGTACTGTACAATTAATAATCAGCTATTTATAATATACAGTTATTGTTGTAATGTCTTTAACGTTATAAATAAAATAAAAAAATGTAATAATTCGACAAAAACGAGTTATTGTTTACACTCACCTGCCAAGGCCATTCTCCTGGACGTGCCGGTAGTCCTCCTACTATTTTAAAATCTAATTCTTCGTCAGAAATGTTACGTTTGCCACAATCTATAACAAAATAATATTCTTGGTCATGATATACTCAAATTCATTTCTTCGTGAAAATTTTATTGGAAAAAATAATTATAAAATAATCTCTCATTTTACATTAGTTTTTTCTACGTCGGTGAATAACCTAATCAGCACTTCGTTTTATTTTATTTCGTTCAGAATCATAAATAGATATTTTGTAGCACTTTGAAAAACATGAATATCGCGATTGAATTATATCAGAACAAGGTTCGATTTTCCACCGTAAAAAATTATGGAAAAAATCTCTATACTTTCGAAATTTCGATTTACCAGAGACTCGGGAACGAGGAATATTGTTTGACATAATTCGTGTAAAATTAAGCATATTTAACATAATCGTAGATATAAATGGAAATTATTAAGCTTGAAATTGAAAAAAATTTCAAGCATCCTGAAATAAGTGTCTTATCATCGTGAAATTAACATAGGCTTATTTGGATAATGTACGGTTTGCGCTGATATCGCTCAAGTAGTGTTTGATTTCTTTGTTCCGATTAAACCGGAAAATGGAAGTGTGAGATTTATGTGGATTTAAACAGAGAATGTTATTCGGTCATCTTTTTTCTCTGATAAATGACCGTTTGGATTTTTCTTGGATTTTCTTTGCATACTTAACCCAACACTTTAAGGGCTTTTGTGTCAGCTAGTTGCTAAAATTAGATTGTTTATATTCAAATACTTTCAAATATTATAGATCTGCCTTTTTCCGTCTTATCGGTTTTTTTCTTTTTTAAAAAATCCATTTATTTTATCACTTTATTTTACGGTGCCTACTTTACCTATCCGATCTAACAGTGCACACTAATATTTTTTAATTTATAAAAAATTAATTTGAACTCTAAAAAGTGGTTCTCCTCATTATTAAAAAAAAGCCTAAAAATCAACTCAAGGAGTTCTAGAAATATTGAAAAAATACTGATAATCCGCGCTACTTGTATTTACATCGGGTATTGCAAAGCAAATTTGACTCTGAACTCAGTTACAAAGATTATATTAATGCTATAGCCATTTTCTACGATTCCAAAACTTTTGGAAATTCTGTTCTTAGTAGCATATTTCTAGACATTTCTCATAATGCCAAATGTAATCGATATTAGGTTTTCATTTACTTTTATTTTTTCTTGATGTCCAAAAAGCCTTTTCGAAATTATCATAATAGTCTTGACCTCATTCCAGCCACTGTTTTTTGTTAATATCTAATCACTTGCATTTACTGTCCTGTTCTTTTTATTTACTGAAACTATGCAATCTAGCTTTATTCCTGATCAATGTAATTAGTGGTTTTCTTTTGTTATTGCTATTCCAAAGAAAATAGTGATGACTTTCGCCCCATTTTCATTTCCTCCGTCATGAAGATTTTTGAGATGTGTCTGTATGATTATTTATAATCAGTGCCGTAAATAGGCAAGCGCAACAAGTGCACAGAACTTAAGCCAGGGACAAAGAGGTCTCAAAATGGAATTGGCAAAACTTATCAAATATCCTGTAATAATATTTTTGTTTATAAATACATGCGAATGATCTTGTATATATCTGGTGTACACAAAAATTATTTATAAACAATTATTTTATCTTATTTGTTTTATTTTTATTATTTCCTCAAAATATTAAAGAGCCCAAAAATAAAACTATGCCCACCGTTTGAATGTCCTTTTATTGCTAGACTGAAACTATTTTTACATTGTGATATTCGTTTTTACTCTACCATTTCTATTTTTATTAAAATCCAAGTTGAAATTTTAAATTATTTTAAAAACAAGAAACCTGCTCTCCTTATGCAGTCTAATGGATAAAGAACGTGTATTTGATTCTGTTGGCTATTCTATTTTCTCAGATATTTTTGGAAATCATTTCAATTGGAATCGATCTTTTCTCTGTTCAACAATTACTTATCTTACGTACTGTACTTATATAATAAAAAAATTCGGCAACGAGTTGCATAACTTTCCTGGCTTTTATGAAATTTTATTCAAAGAATAAAATGAATAATTTTAATAATTTAATCATAATAAATAAAATTGCGTATGGCACCATCTGTTATAAAAATATTTTTAATAATAAAATATCATATTATTAATTATTATATAGTGGCAAAAAGCTTAATTTTAAAGGTAGAGATGAATTTTATAATTTAAAAAATTGTAAATGTTAATAACGAGTAAAATCTTCATTAAGTCTGACCTCTCTCTAGATATAATACATAACCCTCCTCTATCTCTCCTCCCTTCGATCTTTAACTATCAAAATTGAATAACATTAGTGCCCCTTATACAGAAGCTCCAAAATAATGAAGTCCGTGTTACTAGTACCTTGTGACTCATGCCTCAATTGTACTTTTCAATTATTTCTATATAAATTTTCTTGTAAGTGGAAAACTGTGAATTCAAATTAGAAATTGGTAAGCAATAAAGACAGCTAACCGTACCAGAAAATAAAACATGAGCTTATAGTTCATAACAAATCGTGCAAAAAGTGGGGTCTCATATTACCTTTTCCCGCACTAAATTGGATTTTTTACTGATCGTTATTTCTATTTCGTCATTCAAAACAAACTCTATTAGTTACTAAAAGTTTAAATGCAGAAAATTTCTAATATAATCAATCAAAATATCTAATACAAATAGCGTTGTCAATGTTAAAACATGACTTTTTAAAGAAAAGTTTAATATTTATGAATGTTTATTCTAAATATCTCTATAAAGATTTTAGTGTAATATATGATGTTAAATATAATAATTGAGATAGCCGGGTAGTCGAGGCAGTTAAGGCTAACAGTTAACTTACCGCTCAGCAGGATTCGCTCAGGATCGAATTTTGGTGAGCAACCCCAGAAACTTTTCGGGGTAGTATGTCCCAGATATGTCAGATCCCATACCTCGCCACCCGGCCGCCAGTGTGAGCCTGGCAGAACCCATAATGGGCATGGGGGAAAAACCTCCCTAGTGCCCAGAAGGCAGAAGTGAAAAAATACAAATTAAAAAATATTGTAATTTATATAATTACATAATAAAGCATGAAAATTTGTAAATGTGTTTTCAACAAAATTATCACAACAGGTTTAGGTTATAAAAGAACAATTCAATTTTATATTTAGAATATTTAATATTAATAAATTTCTATTCTTTATGTTATTCATTACCATCTCATTATCAGCTTATAATTAGTTGCTCTCATATACAAATGAATGCTCTATTTCTTCATTAAATAAATAAATATGTATAAAACCCATAGACCTCGCGATTTTCAGGGGTGTTTTTAGGGATTTAGAACACAATGATAAGAGATTTTGTAGGAGCTATTCTTTTTAATTCTTTTCTTCAAACAGTTGTCTGATAAGTATATATATTAGAAAAGTTGTGTATAATTATAATAAAAATTACATATTTAATCTTTAATATAATTAATTATCATATAAATTATTAATTGAATGTTTTAAATTACGCAACGTATATATAAAAACGTGCATACTTGGGTTATTTATAAGATGGATGTTGATATGAAATATAGATATCTCTCTCATTCATGTTGACCTTCAAAAAAAGAAAGAAAAAATACTGGCTACATTTTTTAAATGTTTAAACAAACAGTAACCTGAAATGTGGACATATTAGAAAAAAATTAAAACATTAATTACGTACTTAATCCTTTATGTAAAACAATATTTATTTAAATAAATAATACAATCCTCTACTTTTAAAAAATGTGAAAGTTTATTAGCAATGAAGTGGCATGATAACACGAGAGCTAAGCGCAATGTATTAAGCAGCAGGAAACAAAACCGAGCCCAGCTCCGCCTGTGTGAAAACAGACTAGTTTGTAGTTGAGGTATCATAGTCTGGGGTGGCATTGTATTTAATGGCCGCATTCATTTCCATATTTTTGCAAGGAATGCTATTACTACAAGAAGGTCCAGAGACAAGATTTTTAAATCCCATGTGAGACTTCTCCGATATGCTGTGAATGCTAATTTCTTTTTCATAGACGATAATGCTCGTGGAACTGCAGTCGCCAATGGCTTTCTTTATAGTGAAGATATTTATCGCAGACCCAGCAAGATTTCTGGACATAAATCCCAGAGAACATGTTGGATGCTGTAGGGATGAGTTGCATTCCGTCAGCTTCCACCAAGAATATTCTTGGAGCTTCAAAATGTTTGTTCAACATACTAGTGGAGGAAGATGCTGTTGTTCAAGTATTAACTTTATAGCAGAGCTGATAAACATCGCTATAACAAGCACTAGCAATTGCAGCGCAGCTTGTGTGCGTGCAGAAGGCAACCACATAGCATGTTAATCCTTTCTGTTCAAAAAGATTTACGACAATGTTTAGCACTTTTTCATGTTTTTTGTTTGACGTAATCTAGATTAAATGTCTACTTTTCAATTTTTTTTTGCACAAAGAATTCTGCTTGTCTGTTACATTTTACGCTGTTCTGATTAGTTTCTTAGATATACGCTAAATTAATGGTTACGCTTATTCTTTGGACATGAATATTCTTTGGTTATTAAAAAAAATTCACCAAATATTATCAGGTTATTTAAATAGTATTTTTTATATATCATTTTACGTGATATGATGATATAAATATGATATTTAATAAAATATTAGCTAAAAGCTAAAAAAGATAAATGCGGATGTTCCGCCAAAATACCTTACTGTGAAGAAGTCCTCGAGTTCATACAGTTCTTACTTAAGGTGTTCTAGCTGAATGAGAGTGCGTACAATGAGGGAACTGCGTTTAACGCATGCGTCGCAGATATTTGCGGGAAAATCGAAGGTAGTAAATTACAATACTTCTCCTTAGTGAGTTATTAGCGATTTTATTAATAGTCTTTCCGAGCTGAACATCGACGGCACGTTCCATTTCGGTTCGGTTTTGTTCGATTAAGATACATAAGCGATCTGCCGAGGGGGAATGCTTGCAAAGAGGTCTTTTATGGAAAATTGGTCCCTATTTAAACGTTATTAACGAGAAGAAAACCTGGAAAACTCCAAGTGGCCGGCCTGTTGGCGAGGCGCGAATCACGACAAGACCTCTGAACCCACCAGCATTCAGTGGTCTTATCCACTCGGCCACTGGAGGGCACGTTCTTTTTTACTAATAAAAAATAGTTTAATGAAATAAAAATATTTTAAAAAAAAGAGGTTAGAGAAGAGTTCTAAAGGACAAATTTATTAGGTCTATTGGTTCATCATTTGCACCCTCAGTTATTAGCGGATTAAAAGGCATTTCGCCGTATAAAAATGATAATATCTTCGACTATACATGCTTGATGTTATCGATACACTACAAACTTTTTATAGTTTAATTCGATTTTAAATTCGAACCATTTGTGCGGTGCAGCAAGGCAACATGTCGTGCTCACTTTGGACGTGTTCATTTGTTCCTCCAGTTTTATCGCGAACGTCCACCACATCGCACCGCAGGCTTCGTACTGCCCGCGTTCAGCTAGAACGTAAGCTTGGGATTTATTAATTTAATTAACATACAAATCATAAACTTTTAAAATATCGTATTTAAATCTCAGTGTATGACATTTTGTTCAACATTTTTCGCTTGAATATTACATAATTCAGAGGATTTTCTTTTAATACGTTTTACATTAACATTTAATTTAATGATCATTTCAAAATATAATAACTTTAATAATTACATTTTTACATCATAAAACTATTACCTAAAAGCATTTTTGTAACATTGCTTCCAGTACTGACGACGGGAACTAAACACAAATCAAGTCCAATTATTACAATCTATCTGTAGGCATATTATTATATACAATTTATTTTTAACTGCTCGAGGGATTTGATTCTAAATGACATTTTATTATTTATTTATTAAATTTTGCATACGATATTTACTTTAAAAAGAAATAGAATGTAGCAAATTTATTTGTGTTAGATAAATAGATTTCAAGCACGTTTTCATGAATTATCCAGTGTCAATTATTTGCAGATAGACTCAGAAGTTGAACTACAAAATGCTGATTTAGTCTCTGCATAATGACCTTTTAAGTGTTTTTCTTTCTAATCTAAATCTAAAAAAAAAAAAAAAAAAAAGGGAAATGAACTATCTAGAATTCATGACCCTGAATCATTTGTATTCTTAATTAGTGTTTTAAAAATGTGTCAAATATAGACCTTGCGTACATTTTCTCAGAGGCCCGGGCAGGCTCACTTTTTATGGGGATGTGCTACTATCCTTCTTGTGTTTAATATTAATGATTTTAAAAATAAGATAAAAGGCAAAATAAATACATTTTGAGCCAATTTTTAACTAATTGTTTCATTTTGAAACTAAATTAATGCGAATAAATACATATTTAAAATCACTTAAGAGTTTTTGTTATATTGTAAAAAATATTCTTTGAATATATTTTATGCTCATAAAGTATATTATTAAATTGTTTTTTGTTGAGAACTTTCATTAAATGTTTTAATTTTAAGATATATCTATACTTCGTGCATACATTCATTTTGTAAATGATGTGAGTATGGGAAACATTCATTCGCTTTTGAGTATTGAATAATTAATAACTAAGTATTAATTTAAATATAATTAATTATTAATCGAATATTTTAAATTATGCAACGTATGTAAAAAGACCGGACGGTTCACGTGCATACTTGGGTTATTTATAAGATGAATGTTGGTATGAAATATAGATACTGTATCTCTCTCATCCATGTTGACCTTCGAAGAAAGAAAAAGAAAAAATATTGACTACATTTTTTAAATGATTAAAGTCAAATGTTTGTTTTGACGCTATTTCTGTTATTAAACTGATTTAATTTATTTTATCAGCATTATTTCTTATATATTTAATACAATTTATATATATGTATAGGCCTATACGTAAGTACTCCATGTATGTTCATATATAAAATGTATTTAAGCTGTTCCTTTCTTTAAAAATCTCTTAGGAAATCGGTTTATTAATTATTCTTTCCATAATATTTAAAATTTAATAAATATATACGAAATAACTTAATTTTTTTTCATTGTAGAATACAAAACATTTTGAATTAAGTTTGCAACGTTAATAATAATTTAAGTTCTTTTAGGTAATCTAAAATTTAAATGTTATTTGTTATTTCAAGTCTTCAAAATACACATAAATTCGTACTAGACTGTTAATAGCTTTGTATTCTTCATAGTAAAATAGCTTTAAAATTTTTAAAGTCATCTCTATGCATTTTAAGAGCCATTAAAATTATTTTTTTTTCTCAAACTTGTTTGAGAAGGGAAGTACTTTAAATAATAATATACATGTTCAAGATTTTCGATACTCTACTAAATAATATAAGTTATATTGAAACAGGTTTTTTTCAAGTTATATTGGATCTCGTTAGAAAATTAAAAAATAAACATCTGGGTAAAAATATACTATAGGAAACTATTATTTAATTTCCATTATAATTATGTATTCATTGTAATGTTTTAGAATTCTTAGAAGAATTAAGAATTATAAAGCTTTTAATATTTTCTACAATAAAAATAATAATAATAATAATCATTACAAAATGCTGTATAATAAAAGAGAAGATTAACAAATTCTTTATGAAAAATTCTATTAAAGAATGTCATTTTAAAATTTTAATGAAAAAAGAATGCTTACTTTCATCTTCCATGGTTAAAGTAAAAACAAATCCACAACAACACAGCAATTGCCATCCGAGAAACTTCATAGCGTTAAAATCAAAATAGATAGTTTATCTCTCAGAAGTTTTGCTAATTTCACTTATGTCAATCGCTGCCAAGAATCTGCGAGTATCCCAATGATGACATCGATATTTAACGATGTCTACCATCCACACCCCTCTTGAGGCCTTGGAAGTAATTTTGACGGTCAGGTTTTCATCCAACATCTAATTTATCCGGAAAACAGCAAATGAATACGTAAGGATGCAAAGATGAATACCTTGACCGTGAAAGAGAAGACTGAGAAGTCTTTGTTTTTTTCCAAGGTTAACCAGTAGCCACGGGATGTGACGAGAAGTCTGAACTAGTTTTTGCTCCACTCCCATTGATTATACCGTAGTCACTGGCCGAAAGTTAATATGAAATAATCTGTATTTTTGGAAGCATTTCATGTTTATATATTATAAGTATTTTTAGAAACAAAGATGAATCTTGTTTCTAAAATTAAGAGAAATTTAGATGTTTTACGTACAACATAAGTTAATGTAAAAACAATAGCTCGAATAACCTTAATAAGTTTATACAATGAATCTAATTAGAAGGTATTAATTTGAATTAAGTTTTGGTAAATGTCTTTGCAAAAAGTTTTCGTTTACAAAGAACTTTCGATACATTTAAACGAGTAATAAAAACTTTCCCTAAAATCAATTTTCTTAACTTTATTGATAAATTAGAATAACGTAGTTATTGACATTTAGCATAACTGTCACGTTTCATTTCACTTTGAAGCATCGTACTTTTATTGATAAACAGATCGGACCCTTAGGCAATCTTTTGCCGAGTGAATTAATGATAGCCAATTTCATTGGGCGTTTTTTTTTTAATTAACTGAACTTGTTAAACGTAGAACGAAATTTTAATTTCATGTTATTAACAATAAAAGTTAAAATCTGTTTGATGAAAAATTTCGGTGGCATTGAAAATAATTGTTCTCTTACAGGAAAAAAAGGCGTTACGCATCTTTGTATCCTGATGTCATTAATTTGCTTTAGAATTAGATTACATCATCATTTAAACGTAGAACCGTTCATTTAAACATTCCTTTGTTTTTTAATGGATAAAAACTGTTAGATTTTTCACTTCAAACTATTTCTAGTTTCTGATGGCTCCAAGTTGAATATACTTTCTTGCAAGTTATGAAACTTTTAGATTTCTTTATTGCCCCATTATAAGAGAGTTATTCTCTTTCAGAGAATAATAAAAGTAATTAATGGAGGACTATAACTTTTATTAAGCTTATAATGAATATCATCGATATTCTAAGAAACATCACACTTATAAAACTGTAATTGAAAAAAAGACTTGATGCTGATTTATATCTTGCTTCCATACGCAAGATGTTCTAAGAACGTGTACCGAACTTCAAGGACGTACTCTTGAATTATTTTACGTAAAAAAAATAATGTATTAATATTTTTCAATTCCTAAGCATATTCGAACTATGCATTAATTATCATAATTACTAAAAATATACTTTTCAAGGCAGCGTGAAAATACAATACACGTATACTTAACAGAACTAACAAGAAAAAGAATTTGTTTGAATGAATAGATGTATTAATTAACGTAAATATAGAAGTGTTTAAAAAAACGTTTAATATAGGATTTTATTAATAAGCTATCTGAAAAAACAAAAATATTTGTTCTTTCAATTATTCTGTATTTATAGAAAAAGTTTATATACTCTATAAATACGGAATAATCCCTAATACACGAATAAAAATGACCCTTATAATAATTTAAGAAGAGTAAAAATTCACTCTCTTTATTATTTAAGAGAAAGAAAAATTTATAAGAAAGAAAAAATACTGATTTTGGTAAAAGCAGTGAAATAAACCTGAATATAATATATTTGAAAAAATAATCAGAAAATGAAATTTTTTAAAAATGATAATTCATCAAAGGATATGGTATGGATGTTATATGCAATATATTTTAGATTTAATTATTGTCGACTAAACAAAAATATAAAATGATAATTACTACTTCTAGATCATACAACAGCAACACAATGATTACAGCCGTCGGATTACAATAACTATCTAGTAATTAATAATTAAATTATTTATATATTCTTTGGAGTTCTTTAAAAAAAGAAATTATTATAATTTTGTCATGATACTGTAATACTCTCTATATATTTAATTTTAAAATAAACATTTTTAATTGATTTAAAAATTAATATTTTACATATGCAAAATAACTGTTTGCTTATATAAATATTGTAATTTATTTTCCTTTTGAATTAATTTGGTTGGTAAACAGATTGATACTTACTTGAACAATATTAACATCTATTCGTAACTCAAATAAGTTCAATGACACAATAAAAAAAACCTGTATAATTTGTTTAAAATATTTATAATGGATTTATATCAAAGTGCTAATATACTGTACATAAGAGACTATTCGTATTGTACGTGTCTAATTTTTATAGTGGCCGAGAATCTCACACATATCACATAATATTTTTTTCTACTCCAAACAGTTCAATAAAGTTTGGTAGACGTTATCCGGAATGTCATGTATAATTACTACTCGCTTGAAGTAATTATAGTCCTCAAATGAATAACAACTCTTAAGTATATTGGCATTTGCATTCCTCGCATAGTGAAAATTATGAGAAACGAATAGAACAAATAAAATCTATACCTATGACTAGCAATTACATTAATTATAAATCAAAAGCAATATTAAAAAGATCACGAAGTAGGAAAATAACCATTTTATTTTATAACAATATCATAACTTAGTAAATATAAATTAATTATAATTTTATATGAATTAATATAAAATTATAAAAAGAATTTTAATTCAAAAATAATAATAATATAAAGCAAGTATATATTAAAAAATTATGAAAATTCTTATAATAAAAACAAGAATTTTTAAATTAAAATCTATACGGAATATTTAATATAAATTAACAAAAATTCATACACTAACATTTTACTGTATTATTGATATAATCAATGTCATTGTTAGTGAACTAACAAAAATTAACATTTGAAGTTATGTATTTTTCATATTTTCCAATAAATAAGGATATCAATGGACGTAAACGTTTATCCAATTGATATAATGTGATATTTTTGTATAAACTCCCGGTAAGTTAGGTCTGGCACAGCCTACCCCCCAGGATACTAATCCTATTAAAGTAGCTACCCCGTTCTTTTTCACCGTCAACGGTCCACCAGAATCACCCTATAAAGATAGAATAAGTAATATGGTTTTAGCATAGATTATAATTAAATCTATGTAGTATATATATTATTTATAAAACTTAACAAACCGTAATCGAACGAATCTTTTCTTGTATTTATATATTACAAACAGAATATTTTTATAATTACTGAATTATTAAAATTCATGTTCACCTGACAAGAATCTTTTCCTCCGTCTTTGTACCCTGCGCAAACCATAGTGTTGAAGACAGTCTCTTTTCTACCCGCTTTTTCGAGCCATTTTTGGCACTCTTCACTATCCAGCACCTCAACTTTAACTTTCTGAAGAACATTCGGTATTAGTTTCTTTTCTATAAAAATAATTTAGTAAAATTAAATAATGATATTAATATTTACTTTAGATTTTTTTAAATACTTTTCAAAAGAAATATTTTTATCATTATTTATTTTAAACTTACTGAAATCTGTCCGACCCCAACCAGTGACGGTAGCCATTTCTCCCGTGTAATTATCGTCAAATTTTGGCAAACAAACTGGAATTATATGTTTTCTAAATGCAACAGGATGAGATAATTCCAAAAGCGCAATGTCATTTTTATAGCTTAGTGCCTCATATTCTTCGTTCACGATTTTCCTTTTCACGCCATAATCTTCGGGGGGATAATCTTTAGAACGAGATTTAGTGTCATATTCACCTACCCGAATTCTAAGTGATGATGCAGGAGATCTGAGTAAAGAGAAATTTTATGTTCTTTATCTACAAGTAGCGAAAAAGTATACTTTTTGACGTTATCGTGATTAGAGAAACCTACCGGTAAACACAATGAGCTGCCGTTAATACCCATTTTTGATGAATCAAAGCTCCTCCACAAGATATCTTTGTAGAAAATAAACTTCGTTTTACTATGGCTACCTGAAATAACGAGATTGTCATGAATTACGTTATTTACTAATATTTACGAAGAAGTATAAAGTACTTAAATATTAAATAAAAAATAAATTGAGAGTTGAAATTTTTATTTTTATTTTACATAGTATATAATGTAAACGCAATGAAAAATTTTATAACCAATAAACATAATCTGTGATGCAGACAATCTATTACGAGAATAAATAGACGTAAATGTAGCCGAATTATGGCTTCGGGCCTAGTTCTTTCGATTATTTTTTATTACAAATTACCTTATTTTTATTACCTATACATTCTAAAATTCTTATTTATTCATAACTATAATTTTTAGTTTTTTCTTTACGAATTTAAAAATATTGATCTACTTCTTTTTAATTTCCATTATATTTTTGAGAAAAGGTTTAAATGAATTAGTCACATTGACCTGCACCATTGAAAAAATTTGTTACGACAAAATAATACTTGGCATTGTTATGACAAATAGGGCCTACTGTATATTAGAACTTTATAATGAAAAATAAAGCAATTATTATAATATTTCCTATAATAAATTAATAAAGTATAAAGAATTAAAAATCTAAATTAATTGAAAAAATATTTATATGAATATTAAATAATACATGAATCCAGCTCCTCGTAATATAAATGATTAAAATATCAAAGCAAATTTATCATTTAACAAAAATTCTTTGGAAAATCATTCAAAATTTTATAACATATTTTTCGTAGTTTATTTATATATAGCTTATATATATTTTTAAACTAATAAATATTTGTAAAAATATTTTTCGTTTTTTAATATTTACGTTTCTTCACTGTTTTACCTGTATTTTTAAAAGATATTTTCAAAATAGAATTGCTTTAAACATCATATTTTAAAAACAGGAATTTAAATCACCATAGTTCTCAAAGAATGAATTAGATTTAATTTTTTTAACATTTTAGTTATGCCACTAATGTTCTTATGGGGGATATTTCCGAAGATTTTTTATATACAATGTAATTCATATGGAAGTACAGTAAGATCCCGCTTATCGCTGATTCGATATAACGCGGTCTGCTCGAAGCCTAAAAAAAAGCTCAAAATTTACGCCGATTTAAATTATCGCGGCATTTCATTGATTCGTATATAATACGATTATTCCCAAACACGAACCAATCAGCAAAAGATGACCAAAAGATGTACTTTCTTTAAATTGATGTTTGTTTCGTGCAATTTTGGAAAAAATATAACATCATGGATGCCATAGGCAATATCGGCTTCGCTTGGCAAGAATTAATTGATAAATGCACCAACGAAGTGTAGAAGAAGTTGTGGCTGAAAGTATCCAAGAATTCTCATCGAGAACGGCCTATCGCGTATCGTTAGGTTGACCAAATTGTCAATCTAATATATACAGCAGGACTAGGAGATGTAGACGAGCAGTATATTGAGAAGTTACTGCAGGATTTTGGTGAGAGTCTTACCAACGACGACCTTCGAGAACTGGCAGAACAAGGAATTCGTGTAGAACTGGAAAATAGAGATTCTGAAAACGAAGAACCCAAAAAATTTCTTTACAGATTTTCTTAGTAAAAGTCCGGTAACGATAACCGAAATCGTTGGTCAAATTGTAACGAACGATCCAGATTTTGATAGGAGTGCCAAAGCAAAACGAGGCATTTTTGATGTGATTTCCTGCTACCAACATTTGCTTAACAAAAGAAAAAAAAAGCAACAAATGAAACGTCACGACTTTATTGCAAAAAAAAAAAAAAAAAAAAAAAACCAAGAATTTCAAAAGAGCCAGGACCTTCGTCACAAAAAGTGAACTTTACATTTCTGCGTGAATATGTTTATGTGTTATTTAACATATATTATTATACAAATTAATATAAAAATAACTTAAAATTAAAAAAAAAAAAAAACTGTTTATTTTTGGTCGCGTGTTCCCCTATCCCTATGTACTCTATGTTAAAATTATCTTGTATAACGCCGTTTCGTTTAGCGCTTTGTCGTCTAGGAACGCATCCCCCGCGTTAAGCGGGGTCTTACTGTATCTATATTTTTATAGTTATATAGTAAATGGTAAATAAAAAGACAAAGTGAAAATAATGCTGCTTTGTCTATCGAAATATTAGAAGTAGATAAAATATAAAAAAAAGTATATGATCATTTAATGTATGTTTCTTGTTTTATCTCCAAGTTTTAAAACAATATTTTATTTAAACATTTAAGTTAGAAATTTCACATTAAGCATTAATTTTATATTATCGTTAATCTTTTCAGAGATGTAAAAATAATAAAGCAGGGGCCCGTTTTAAAATCTACTTCTAATTTTTCTAGTTGTTTTTACGAGAACCATGTCTCTAATTAGGTTTTATTGTTCTTCCCTCAATGAAATAAAAAAAAAAAAATATTATTTCTTTTGTGAAGTAAAGACTATTAAATCCCATTTTTGCTTTTATATTTAATATTAAGTGATTTATGTATTTACTAATATAAATTTCATTATGAGAAACTATTCCTATTATTTGATTGTTATTGCAGACAAAATTATTAAATGTTATTTAATAATTATATCAAAATATGTTACGAAATTATAAAAGTATTATATATATTTATATATATCATTTTTGGAAAATTATACAAAGTTTATACAATTTACACTCTTAAAAATTATAGTAATAAATAGAGGATGTAAAGATATATCTTCAAATTAATGTTCATCAAATACAATATTCTCAGCATTGCCATTTCGAAGTTTATTTCTTTTTTCAGATGGTAACTATTAGAGTACTTAGATATCAGAGTAGCGACACACGAGTCATCGCCGCCATGTTCTGTCGACAGTCATCACGTGGTATGTGGGTTTACATTAAGAAATGTCATTTCTTAATATAAACCCATATACTACGTGATGACAGGCGACAGAACATGGCGGTGATGACTCGTGTGTCGCTACTCTGATATCTAGGTACTTTAGTAACTATTATACAGAATTTATTAACAGAATATTAGATTACTAAAACACTATTATACAGATGTAAAAATTCTTGAATATAGTAAATAACGAATTTACCTCTTTCTATATTACATAGACCTACTGCATAAAAAATGATAAATTTATAGGTCACGTTCATTTTAGCATTTCTAAAATTCCTCTCATGCAAATACAATTACATATCAGGTCGTTTATTTTCTTGTATATTTTTATATTTTGCCAAATAAAAAAAATATAGGAAATGACAAGAATGACTGACTTAAAAAACTTCATTTCTAGAATCGAGTTATATTGTTTTGTGTATTTTATTATAAGCGTAATAATTCATCAATAATTAGTTCAATATTTAATAAGTAATTATTTATTTGCAGTATTAAGTGGTGGCATACATTTAATTAAATATAAAAGTATTAATTTTTATAGCTTTTTCCCCCTGTTTTTAAAAGAGATTAGTCGAATATTTTTTATTATTTTTTTTCTCTAAAGTTGAAACTGAGTAATAAAAATTTTAAAAAATAATATAGATGTGATTATTATTATTATGTTAACTCTAAAAATAAGATCGGATTTCATACTGACCAAAACAGTTCAATTAGTAAGTTTTATTGTACACAGTGTATATATTATTGCAAAAAAAATTAATTTATGTTTATAACGTATTATAAAACATGCCTAAAACTGATGGACAATATATTTTGTAACAAAATAAGTTATTAATATTAAAGAACCTATAACTTTTCATAATACACGATTTCGCAAGAAGAGAAATAATATTAATACGAATTTTTCATTCATATTTGTTTTCTTGTATATTTTCTCAGATTATTTTAATATTTTATTTAAATTTATATTTACAGATTATTTAGTTGTTATTTTATTTTATTTTTTGACTCCCGTTTAAAACCTTTTCATGGGCTATATACATAGGTCTATCTACTTACATGCCATGGTTGGTTTCCCAACTCAGCATTTTCTCCTCCAATGATTTTCGAGTTTCTGATGTAAACTTTTCCGCATGCTGGAGACAAAGATAAACCGGTCAATAATTCATTTAAAATACAGAAACAATATGAAAATTACTGTTAAATAACCAGTATAATCTAAAACATGAAGACTCGTTTCTTCAGCATTTTTTATGATTATTATATATGTATAAGAAAAATATTTCCTCCTTTACAATCAAGTCACTACGTTATTAAATCATGCATAAACTTATTTTACCTGGATTTTTAATTAAATTGTTTCCGGTTGGTGTGGCATTTCTAGGGATGCAGCAACTCCAGAACATTCCTCCACTGCATAGGTCGATTGCTTTCTTTCCTTGAATCCAACAGGATACAGCCAGCATGCAAGGATAATCGCTACCATGATAGGTACAAGTTCTAGGTGCGGCTAGTAAAATATAATACTCGTCAAACAGATTTGTAGAAAATTTAGTTAATGATTAAAGAATAAAAATGAGTTATTGATACAATAACTAACAGTATTTTCGAATTAAATAATAATTACAGTACATAATTATGTCTTAAAAACATCTGTAATAATTAAGCTTTACTATCTTCGTATATTTACGGAACGAAACAGCAAATAAATAAATAAATAAAGATTGTAAATAAGAAATAATCACACTTTGATATTTATATATGACTTATTCCAACAAAATTACTATTGGAATAAATTAAATATAACATTAATTGAGTAAGCAATATCGTATTTCACTACGGTCAACGACTTATTTGCATAAATTACGTAAGCAAACAATAGCAGTCACAGAAATACAATTATTATTCTGTAACGTTGCTTTCAGCGATATTTAATCTCAGTCGTATATATTATATATATGTTAAAATAAGGATACGTACCAAGAAGTTGTTGTGCTATATTAAAAATTTGACTAGTTATTTGCGAATCTAAAGTTTTTGTATGATGATGTGCAGTTTGATGGCAATTGACAATGATGAGAAGAACACCGACAATAAATGTGCAAAGCAGAGTTATCCTATACATAAAAAAATAATAATAGTTTTAAAATCATCGTATTAAACACATTCGTTAATTAAATTAAATTATTAAAAAATTTTAAATTAAATTTCGAATTTTGTAATATATTTTTGTCAATAAACTATGCATCCTTAACAATATTAATTATAGAAATTATAATCTATATTATAAATTCTGCGATTAATACTGTTAAAAGTTATAGAGAACGCATTACTTTTATTTTTATCGAACGATTAAAACAGTGACCGCGAATCGAAATAAAAAGTCAGTATCATCCACAGCAGTTATTATCGCATCTTTTAATAAATAAACATGGATAGTTACACTCGATACCTAGTAACCTTGGTCTACCTACGTCATTTCAGTGCAGTGAGTCAACCGCATGTTCTATTTTCTGTCTGACCTATTAGCCAAGCAGAAAAAGAAGCTTTATTAATTTATTATTTTTTATTTATTTTTTTTAGTTTTGTCTATTTTACTCTCATATCAATCCCTCACAAAAACTTGACTCTGTTACTTTATCAATTTGATTATATTATTTAATAAAACTGTTTTCTTTTTGTATCATTCGTCAATAGTATAAGGCATATAAAGTAAAGGCAAAATAAATAATTAAGTCTAATATTAGAAGGATTTTAAATTTTATTCGCATCATTTTGTTATTTATGTTTGATTTAAAAATGAAATATTATATATATACAAAATTAAATATATTAATGTAATATATGATTTTAATTGCTATTTTTATTTTAAATAAAGCAGAGAATATAACCTTAAAAAATGTATATTCCAATTTTAAACATATATAAATAAGTATTTACATATATTTAAACATATGCATGTATTTATTTTTATGCACTTAAAATTAAAATACAATATACTGTATATGCCTATCTTTAGATATAAATCAATGTTTAATATTTACGAGTGCAATATGTCAAAGTTACAAATTTTTATTTCTTAAATTGTAATAAATGTTTTTTTTTGTGACGGTTTTATAAATATAAATAACAAATGTATGGTTCCTTTTTTGAATATGTTATAACTTAATCCTAGATGCATGAGAAAATAAGAACAAATCCGCCCATTGGTAAATCATCTAAATTGTCCTTATTTTTAATAAATATAAATTGAAATACATTTTAAAATAAAAAAATATTATTTTTAAAGTTTAAGGTAAATATGACGTTTCAGATTAAATGCTAAAAAAAATTTAAACACAAAATTCATATAATTTTAATTAAAATTATCCATTATATAACTTGTCCATATTTTAAAAATGTAGCCTAATTTATCTATCGATTATTTCTTCTTTTAATTAGACGTATAATTTTAAAGACAATAAACAATTTATTATTAACATTGCAGTAGAAAATATTTAGTCATATTTTATACGTTTTCTATAAGTTTTGCATAATTTGATAGCGATGCCTTATACTGTGGTTATATTGGATTATAAATAAAAATGAATATTTATATTTTAATATATTCATTAATGTAATCAGTATATAAATTAGAAGAAGTAATTTAGTAAATAACAATT
This sequence comes from Centruroides vittatus, assembly GCF_030686945.1. Taxonomy (NCBI): domain Eukaryota; kingdom Metazoa; phylum Arthropoda; class Arachnida; order Scorpiones; family Buthidae; genus Centruroides; species Centruroides vittatus. Next base: position 1,785,977 of record NW_027121909.1, on the reverse strand, counting down.
ATTAACATATTTACCATTATTCCAAACGTCTTTTCCTTTATCAAGTAATAGCAAATGTCGATTTTTTTTAAGATTGTTATATCAGTTATTTTATAGGCATATTAGTTTTAAGACGAACTATACTCACATGCTCTGCTTTAGTCCGAGTGGTTTACTTGAAACTCCTTTACTTCAGAAACACATGATGACACTTACGTTAGGTTAAAAATGTAAAATCGGCCAAGTGGCACGTCCTACTTCGATAGAATCTTGAGGGCAAAGCGAATCCGGGTTACCTGTTACTCCCGTAATCTTTTTTAATCGACAAAGACGTTTTTATTTAACTCGTTGAAAAGTTTTAGTAAGAGTTAATATACGACGGAAATTTTTTTAATTATAAAATATGTTATCGGATCAATAAAAATTTTAAGAGATTTTCGTTAACTATATTTTATAATTCGGGAATTTTTAAAATATAGTAATTCACATAACATAGTTCGTTCGGTTAATGTTAGTTTTTTTTTTAAAGCACCATTAAATAAAACAAAAATAGAAATATTAAATTTCAATAACTTGACACGATCGAGGTCAAGTTCGATTAGACGGTATCTAACTGTAAACTCTAGTAGACCAAAAATAGGCCAAGCTTTAATATCCACTAGCGAGAAATTAATCTGAACGTAAGATTTTCTTTAAGATTAAATAAATAAATAAAAATAAAAACTGTTGTGTGAGTGGACAAATCGTAATATAAGCTGTTTGTTGTCAGTTTGTCAACTAAAAATATTTATGCTCCGCGTGAATTTAATAGTTTTATAAGATAATAATTTCAGACGTAATTTTGAAAAAGTCTGTTATTATCTTTATATATATTATATATATGTTTTTTAAAAGATTTAAGAATAATTTATTTAATTAAAACGATGATGTCTCGTTCGGATATTACCATTTTTATTATTTAATTATATAAATTGTTGGTACTCTTCTCATAATTTTCAGTCTTAAGATTTATTCTGCAATATTTAATATCAATTGATAAACATCTTTTAACTGCTTATAATAATAAGTCGTTTCTGAAGAAGTATCACAGATTTTGCGGAATAATTTTATAAATTATAATAATTTTAAGTTAAACTAAACCTGTTTACTAAAAATTAGGTTAAAATGTGTCAAAAATAAAATACTTTACGTTCGTTTATTTTTATGTTTTAACGATTTATAAATAAATAAATGTTATTTAATTAAATTTATAAAAATTATCATATAATTTAGGGAAATGTATTATTGTTATTTTAATTTGAGATTATTTATAAATTATAATCGCAAAATAAAATAAAATATCATTTTATCATAATTAAGTACAGTATATATCATTTCATTAATATACCTTATACTGATAAGAAAAAACAAGCTGTAACTTAAACAACGTTTCGTTTTGTAAGATACGTTTTTAATACTATACTTGCCGGAATAAATCGATTTACCCAGAAATTATTCAAAATGCTTCGTTCATTAAAATACTGTGTATTATAAAAATGTACTCAAAGAGTAGGTCGTCGACCTCTTTTTAAATGAATAGATCCTCGCAAAGTTTTATTCCCACGTAGCCTAAATTTATGAATCAGGCCTAAGGACAAATATTATCAAAACATCATATGCAATGTTTTTAATGCATAATATTATGTTTACGATAACTTTATTAATTGCGGAGTTAACTGTATCTTTAACGAATTGGTGTGTTTTGTGTACTTTCGTGATCATCTTACACAAAGCTTTTTATATCTGCGGAGTTTTAACAATCAACGAAAAAGCTTAAAGATATGTTATTTTAATTTTTCTAATAAATTTTAAAAATTTCATAATGTGAAAATTTAACGTATTATCAATATGCAATTTCCCAAGAAACAAGAGATTAAATAAATCTTAACCTACGTTCCGCAATAAAAACATCAAGATTATTCAAATAATTAATTTGATTTTATATCATTGTATAATACAAATAAATAATTTCTACAGACTTAGACAATAATAGCAACTTAATACAATTAGAAATCATTTTAAAACTTGTTATCCGTTGAATAGAATAATTATTATGTATTGTGACATATCACTCATTCACATATATAGAGCAATGATTAGAAAACTCAAACGAGACTTCCAGGTATTCTTTGTTCCATGAGAATATTTCTCTCGCCATCTAAGCGTCTAAATCTCCATGACAGTTTAAAGACCTCCCGAGAGACGGAGTGACATTTCATACTATTACTATGACAATTGCATTCGATTCTCACTATTCTACTTCGAGGTCAGATTATCTCTTAATATTTTTTTAGCCTGTTTGAATCTGTTTTCTGTTCATAAGAACAGAAAATAGATTCAAACAGACTAAAAAAATTATCGCTTAAAAAATAACAATCGGAACAATGCGTAAAGCTCAACTGTCATATAGGAAATGACATTTACAAAGAAATAAAATAAAGAATTTCCTCTCACATTACAATATAAATGCAAAATTGACAAGTCTAACTAAAATGGGAAGATAGAAAATGACATAACAAATAATCTGTCATGTTAAGTGTCATTTACATCCTGTTTAACTTAATCTGTGATTTTATCTATAATTAGCAAGCAAGTTTAATTTTCATGTTACATTTCTTCAATTTATCATTTTGATAACTTTATTAAAGATATTATTTAAAAAATAATATAAATCTGAATTAAATGGGATATATTACACTATTAACTGAATTCATGTTATAGCTGATTTATTCGAAAGAGATATTTAACGGAAATTAGTAATCCAATTACATTAAAATTGCTTCCGAACATAATCAAAGTCGTTTTTATACCTATCTGATACTAATGATTTTCGACTTTGCTAGATTGTGATATTCTTTTACTTTAGTATCTTATATATTTCATCAATTGTGCTAATAACAATTTCTATTAGAATTATATTTATAATAATATTTAAGATGCATTAGGTTTTCAGATGAACTTTCTATAAAAAGTTTGTTAATTAGTAAATCAGAACCAGTACTAGTAAAAATATTAGAGCCAATTTTATAAACTTGGAAAACATAATAGCGATAAAAGTTTTAATATGTGCATAAGGTGGAAACTTTTTAAATAATAAAATATAAATTATTTGACATTTTACGAAAAACAAAAACTTTTTAAATAATATTATTCTTTAGTAATACTCAAGGAAAATTTTAGAATAAATTAATATATAAAAAAACGTTTTCAAAAACATTTTTTATTCAGTGCTTGCGTTACCATAATGCACTGAAATAAACACATTTGAAATATTATTTACAAATATGATTACTAATTAAATTATATTTTTGTTCGTTTTTCGAGATCGGAAGTGGGCTACCTTATCATATACATCACTACAATGCATTTACACACAAACTTCGAAAATAGTCATGTCCAATTGATATTTCTGATTAAATTCTACCTTTGGCTATGTTTATCGGGTTTCGTGGTGGACTGGATAGGGTGATGTAGACCACTCTACCATCCACTCCATCACGAAATTGATAAACATTAAAATGCAATGACAACGAAAGCTTCGTGGATAAATTTGATTGTCTATACCAGGGGTTCTCAACTGGGATCCACATGAACCCTACAGGTCCATTTAACATTACTGGGGTCCACGGAAAACAAATACCAAATTGGAGGTTCACAGTGATATTTTAGTGGTCTATAGCAGGGGTGGCCAACAAGTCGATCGCGATCGACCGGTCGATCGCGAAGCTAATTTCGGTCGATCGCTCGCGATGTCTTGACTTAATGTGTTACACTTGTAACTGAACGCAACGTGTGAACGTAACCCGCAAAAACAATATGCATGCAGTTGTCTGGACTCGTAGAAAACATAGCTATTTAGCTTGAATATTTGGTACTGTCATACGGTAACTTCTTTTCTTTAGTATTAACAATATCATTATTATTATTAATCAATATTATTTATCCACGGTGACAACGTTGAGTTTCAATTTTTCTTCTGTTTAAAATGTAAGTACCTTTTATTTATGTTTTAAATTAAATTGTGGCGTTTCTTACCTATCTATTTACTTGATAAGTGAGCGTTTTCGGCAACAGACCTCTATATTTTTGGATTTTTGGAAATACGTCAACCGAGAAAAATATCCCAGTATCACCAAATGTAGCGATTATATTAATTTTATTCTTGTTCTGGATCTTCATACCTGTGTGAATTGGCATTTTCATACTTAAAGTTAACGAAGACTAAACAACATTCTGTCCTGACTGATTCCTATACTGAAGACTCATTATTATCATCTTTGTCAGGATATACACCTAATTATGATTTTTTGGTTAGAGACATGTGAACTCAGTCCTCCCATTAATGTTAAGGTAATAAAATAAATTCTAAATCTGTCTTTATCTGTAGCTAATTTGAATTAATAAATATTGTTAATAATTACTCATGTTGTTTTAATTCCCTTGGACGTGAGTTTTTTGGCCCATTAAACAATTATGTTGCTTTTTACGTAGGTAGATATACAGGGTGTTCCAGTACGAGGTGGACTCCGGTGAATTATTGACAGATTAGCAAAAAATAAGTCTAAAAATCTTATATCATTCTTCCATGATAAATTATCCCTGGCCCAAAAAAATCTCGAAAGTGAAATCTTGTAATCAAATTATCAGCCATACTGTGCATTTTTATAACAACTTTTTCATATTTACGAACAAATAGTACCACAACTTATACATTGCAATTGATAAAAAAATTAAATTATATTTTAAGTTACTAAAAATCTATCTTGAAAAAGTATCCAAAAATCGATTTTTTTAGGTTCTGCCTGTACGGAATGAACTCGCAGCTGCAAATATCAAAAGTTGGGTCTAGAAATTTATTTTCTTTATGAGCCTATATCTCGAAAACTTAGTAAGTGATTTAAAAACTAAAAAATAGTTTTGAACATATATTTTGCTTATCTGCCCATAGCTCGCGGGAGTGCACCTCGTACTGAAACACATTGTATAAACATAGTATGTATTTCACACCTCCCCGCCCCACTTAAACTATGCCTATGACAACAAGTCGATCGCGACACATTTTTCAGATAAAAAGTAGATCTTATGTACACAAAAGTTGGCCACCCCTGGTCTATAGGGTAATTCTACTTCAGAACAATTGTTTTACTGAGAATTAATTTCTACAGTATGCCTATATATATACGAGGGCTATTTTTTAAATAAGGTCCGTTTGTGAATGAGAGTGAGAATAATGCGCAATCACGGCAGTACGAAATGCGCTTCTGCTCCGAGCAAGCTTGGCACGCGTTTTGACGCCATTTGCAGCCATATCGTCTGTCTGTATGCTGAGCTGTAGAAGTTTAAAATGTTTAAGAAAATTGAGTCTCCCGCCGACTGTGAGATACGATCTGTTATTCGATTCTTGAGTGCAAGAAACTTGGCAGCAGCGGAAATAAACCGTCAGATTTGTGAAGTTTACGGTGATGATGCTATGAGTAACAGTAAAGTTCGAAAATGGGTAAGAATGTTCAAGGATGGGCGAGTTAATGTGCATGATGAGCCACGCCCTGGCCGACCTTCTCTGATTTCTTAAGATTTGGTTCGTGATGTGGATAACAAAATTCGAGAGAACTGACGATTCACGATTTCAACGTTATCAATTGAGTTTCCACAGATTTCAAGATCAGTTTTGTATACCATTGTTTCGGAGAAACTGAATTATCAAAAATTGTGTTCTCGGTGGGTTCCAAGACTGCTTTCTGACGATCACAAAACAAAAAGCTTGGGCAGTGCTTTATCGTTTTTGACTCGATACGATCAGGAAGGAGATGAATTGTTGGACCACATCGTTACAGGAGATGAGACTTACGTGTCTCACATGACTCCTGAGTCCAAGCAACAGTCAATGGAATGGCGACACACATCTTCGCCAACCAAAGTAAAAGCCAAACAAACAATTTCAGTACGAAAGATCATGGCAACCGTCTTTTGGGACAGGAAAGGAATTTTGTTAGTAGATTTTATGCCAAGAGGCACAACAATCAATTCTGATACATATTGTGTGACTTTGAGAAAACTCCGGCGTGCTATACAAAACAAGCGGCGTGGCCTACTGTCTTCCGGTGTAATGTTGCTCCATGACAATGCAAGGCCACATTCTGCACAAACACAAGGTCTAATCAGTTCTTTTGGATGGGAACAACTAGATCATCCTCCTTACAGTCCAGACCTTGCACCCAGTGATTTTCACTTGTTTAGATACTTAAAGGAGTTTCTTGGTGGTCAACAGTTCAACGACGATGAAGAAGTGAAAACTGCAGTCATGGATTGGGCTTCACAGGCGGCAGATTTCTTTAAAGTCGGAATTCAAAAAATTGTTGAGCGGTATGACAAATGTTTAAACAAAAATGGAAATTATGTAGAAAAGTAGATAAAAGTATGTAGAATATGGAAAAAAATATATTTTAATGATATTTACAGTATTTTTCTTCTTATTAAAAAACGGACCTTATTTAAAAAATAGCCTTCGTATATTGTCAATTTTTTTATTACTCATTTCTTGCATAAGGGTTAAAATATAAATTATTTAAAATATTGAATACGTATATGTGACCGGAGGGTCGGGTCTCTTTGACCCCTCGTCAAGATGTGACACCACCGAGTCGGTCGAGACTCGGAAATCGCGACGCAGAGGGTTTTTCGTCGCACGAGCGGTCGCGCGTGAGCGGGTTCGTTCGCGATAGAGGTGGAGGTAGGAGAACCGAGGAAGTGAGTCACTCAAGACACCGGCTAAGTAACAAGGCTAATTTTAATAAGGGAGTATAACAAAAGTACAATAAGACGCATCGCTAATACGGATGTATTTCTAGATACGCGGAGAGAGAGAGTTTACAAACGCTTCGCGAGTTGATAAATACCTTAGAGAGTCTTGGAGCCGGCGTCAGGTATCCTTCCGATGATACGATCCACGGAGAATCACGATTTGAAGGAACAGTTCACAAGATAATCCGCACTATGGTCTTGATATAAATCCACAAGGGTCTTGGTTCGGAAGATGGCGGGAAGAGTTCGGATTATTGTCCCGATAACTAAACGACGACTGACGGATTCGTCATCGTTCGTTCGTTTTATTTTTTCACTCGGGTTTTTTCCATGAGGGTCGGGTGTCCAATACGTAAATTTCTTCTAAAAGTTCCTGGTGGCATACGTACCGAGGATGGGTCATCCTCAACGAGGAAGCAAGTTCGTGGGAAATAATTTTTAATGGGTTTCCAACTGATCTTGTGATAAAAATGGTGGAGAAAAAAAATTCGGAGTTTTGATGGAACACCTTTGTCCTTTCGCCCGTCACATATATGATATATATATATCTCATCGATAAAGGTCAAAGAGAGATTATAAAGCCGGGTCTGTTAGGAGAATCTTATACCATCAGCGTCATGTCACTTGACAGTGACATTTCTGAACGTTTTGTGTCAGTTTGTTCCAGATCTTGAAAATTAGGGAGGGCGGCTATAAACTTTATAGCCTCCAGTATACAGGGTGGGCCAGCGAAAACGAAACGGCAGAGTGTTCGTGTTCGTCCAAGCAAAGCGCTCGGACAGGCCGATTTTACTCTCGAGGGGACATCTTTTGCAATAAAGTTTTTGCGATTCTGAATTCAACAGACAACAAAAAATTTTAAAAACTCATTTATTTTGTATTAACTTAACAAACATTTATTTCGAAAAAAATGTTTGTTTAGTTAATATTCAGAATCGCAAAAACTTTATTGCAAAAGATGTCCCCTCGAGAGTAAAATCGACCTGTCCGAGCGCTTTGCTTGGACGAACACGAACAGTCTGCCGTTTCGTTTTCGCTGGCCCACCCTGTATAAGTAATCAGTTTATTTTAACCCTAACCTTCAGTTCTGTGCAAAACTCCATCTTGACAAGGTAAGAGGTATTAAAAGTGCTAGTTCATAAATACAGTAGTTACTTTTTCTGAAATTCAGCGCTTCAGTATTAAAATATTTTTCAAATTTGAAACAATGTAACGAAAAAATATAAGGTTTTTTTTCCGTGCAATGTCTATGGGGGTCCACAAAAAAATTAAGAGAAAACGGGGTCCATGGGTAAAAAAAAGGTTGAGAACCCCTGGTCTATACCAGGGGTTCTCAACCTCAGGGTGCAAACAAATTAAAATTAATCAAAGATTAGTGATATTATATATTAAGGATATATAGACAATATTTCGGCTAATGACGGTATACGTTTATTTGTATTAACCTTAAGTTTTTGGGTTTTGCGCAAGTTGTTATATACTGATATTTGTTAGTTAAGTAAGAAGTTATTGTTTAGTTTAACTTATTTTACACTTTAATAATTCTTAGAGTGTGACTGGATGTGCAGCTTTCAATGCAAAAATCGCAGCGAGAAAGGATTTTTGATGAAAGTTTTTCCGGAAGATCCCGCACGTCGTAAACTTTGAGAAACAAAAGTGAAAAGAAAAAACTGGAAAGCAACCGACAGTAGCTATTTATGTACGTGAAGTATTAGCAATTATCTATATATGTAAAATTTTTTATTTTATATCCGGATGATATTTTCATTCATAAAACAGTCCAAATTTCTTAAAATTTAAATAAAAAAGTCATTATAGCCTACATAAATTAATATGAGTATTGATATAGTTTAATATTTGTGATATGTGATATACAATATCTGATATGAAAGTCCTTAATTATACAAATCTACTTTATTTTAATAAAAAGTATCGTAAATTATAGTAGTTTTTTAATTTACAGTATAAAATATATAAATTAGAATATTTGATATTGAAATGATTGGTGAATAATAAATATATTTTAATTATACAGTATTTATCATAAGCCACTTATAATTAAATTATTATTTAAGTTTAATAAGTAACAATAATAACATAAGTACTGACGTTATAAGATAATTTTCACTTATATAAGTAGTCTCATATTAGTATCTCTAATGTATATAAGTTATTACTAAGAAAAAGATTGATATGATAATATATAATTTATACAGGTGTATATATATATATATGTTACAGTCAAAACCCGTTTTTAGTTAGAACGCGTTTTAACTAGTTGAGACTAGTTTATACTGGATGTCTTTGTTAAAACCCGTTTTGTCTAGTTGAAACTAGTTTTAACTCAAATTCATTTTTGACTAGCAGTAAATTCTAGTTTTAACTAGACGAAACGGGTTTTAACAAAGACATCCAGTATAAACTAGTTTCAACTAGTTAAAACGCATCCTAACTAAAAACTGGTTTTCACTGCAACATATAGAGTGATTCGGGGTAAGATGGTAAGCGGGGGAAGATGCCTACTTTTTGATATTTTCAAACGGTGACGTCAGATATTGTCATGTCCTTAATTATACAAATCTACTTTATTTTAATAAAAAGTATCGTAAATTATAGTAGTTTTTTAATTTACAGTATAAAATATATAAATTAGAATATTTGATATTGAAATGATTGGTGAATAATAAATAGTATGATGAATCGTTGGGCCAATATTGAGTGCAGAAAGCTGTAGTTGGCTACCGTTACCTCATTTTCTACATCTGAGAAGAATAAAAGCAAGATAAGAACGAAGTTTTTGTTGTGAAATGTTTCTAGAATCATTTTAAAACTAAAAGTTAAAATAGAATTTATTAAAAATTGCGAAATTAATGTGTGATGTAGTTAAGGTTCTAAAGTTTCCATTGTGAGCTACCGCCGATCCCGATCGGACATGCTAGAACACGTGACTCCACTATGCATCTTACCCTGACAAATGAGAAAGATGCCACATTTTTCTTGGGGTAACATGCCTATTTTTGTTAATTGAATTCCAATATGCCTATTTTTAATAATTTTTCGTTTTCTCGTTTTATTGCAGGATATGCATAGAAATTATATAAGAACTTTTCAAAAAGGTTTTTGGACTGAAAAAAGCTTTCAGCTAGCTATAGAGCACGTTAGAACGGGCGGAAACTTAACATACTTACTATGAAGTACTTTGTACTACATATGCAATAAATTAAATTTGGTTAAGATATTCAAAAATTAATTTTATGCAATTATATTTGTTATCTTACCCTAATGGCATTTGGCATCTTACCGGATACTTAGGGTGAGATGCCTAAAATGCCAGACAGTAAAGAAGTCGTCATGCAAACACAATATACAATTATTTTTCATATACTCCAAAGTTTTATTTGAAAAACATGCTCAAGAATATGATATTTTCGTTAGAGGCCTCCAAAACCCAAATTATCGCTATAATTTCCTTCATAAGCAAAATGTTAGGCATCTTCCCCGAATCACTGCACATAACTTTATTTACAGTAGAGAGTCGAAAATCGGAATCAATTGGGGACTGGGGTTATTCCGATTAGTCATTTGTTCCGATTACCCATTATGTACAAAAAATACATTAACCTGTCTGATGTTCAAATTTTTCTCCGTTGCGTGTCGCTTCGTGTTGAATTTTTCTCTGTCGCGTGTCGCTTCGTGTTGAATTTTCGTCGATTTTAAGCCTAACGAAAATTTTTATAATTATAATCGAGGCTATCGTATCGTTAAAAATTATTTCTGCATTTTGTACAAACAAAATAAATATATTGAAGAATATAAAAACATGAAAATTATACTTTAGAAGTAAATTTAGTATCAAAAACGTTCGATTCAGCATGACACAGTCCGACTGAAAATCGTGCCGATTACCGGCGATTCCGATTACCAGTGTTCCGATTAACGACTCTCTACTGTATTTCCCCCAAACTTATTTATGTAGCTAAAATTAGTTTTAACTAATGTTAAAAGTTAAAACTAGTTTTATCCAAAACTAGTTCTAGTTTTAACTAGACAAAACGGGTTTTAACAAAGACGTCCAGTATAAACTAGTTTCAACTAGTTAAAACGCGTTCTAACTAAAAACGGGTTTGTAACATATATATATATAATATATATAATATATACTATATATATAATAATAATATATAGATATATATATATAATATATATATATATATATATATATATATATGTTACAGTCAAAACATACAACAAAAGTTATACATATATATATATATGTATAAAATATCAATATATAATTTAGGCCGTATATTATTACAGGTTTATATTATATAATATCATATCAATCTATTTATTAGTAATAACTTATATAGCCTACATTACCAATATGAAATATGTTGGTTATCTTGTACGTAAGTAGAAGATAACCAACATATAAGTAAAAAATGTTGGTTATCTTCTACTTACGTACAAAATAACCAACATATAAGTAAAAAATATGTTATGGTTTGCAATTGCATAAGTATTTTATAAGTTTCATGCAATTAAATAAGTAATAGCATAAATTGTTTAAATCAAAATGTGTTATCTTAATATCTGAAATGATACACTTAATCTGATTTCAGGTACATTTTCCAGATGATCGATTGGTAAAACTACAGTCATGGGACTAGAAAATTGAAAGGACGAGCAAATTATTGAAAACATTAAAATAGAAGAATAGGATGCAATGAATTTTAATCAGTCTCTTTCTAATACAGAAAATAACTTATATTATCGAACATAAGAGAGAACGAGAAAATATATAATAAATGTTTTGAAAGTGTATGCTCCAAAGATGCAATTAATATAGCTTAGTGATGCAACGAATATTTGGTTAATATTCGGTATTCGGCCTATTTTTCGCTATTCGGCCAAATACCGAATACCTAAAAACAGGAGTAAGAAATAACAAAAACACAGTAAATTAATCATTTTGGTATTTATATATTTATTTATAACTTATAACCTGCACAAAATAAACAAAATAATATTAGTCACATGTATTCACAATTTATAATTACAGTACAAAAATCAGCACACGTACTGTACAGTACATACCTATTCGTTCGAGAATCGTCGCACATCTGAGGGTCTGACCCTGCCTATCCTTGTTTTTAAGCGCTCGTCTTTGCTTTTTTCTTTCTCTTTCCTCTATCGCTCTAGTCCAGTATGCCTATACATACATCATAATGTGCGCGCACAATACTTTCGATTCGTCACTTTTCCGTCGTAGATTTCCCATTTTACAATTACGTGACTCATATCCTGATGATAACGGAGAAAAGAGACAGATAGGACATCAGTATAAGTCAGTTATAATTTCACAGATTCGAGACAGCTTGGTAGCCCGAACGGCCCCAGGCTTTCGCCCGTGCACGCTAAGTGACTTTCATTACAAGCATTTAACTTTCCGAAGTCTATGAGAACAATTATTTGGCATTGACGGCTGCGAATTTCGCGCCAATAAGCTGCCTCGACTTGTTCGTTTATGTTATCAACTCAATTTCATATTTATTTTCACATTTTCAGCTCGCGGTCCTTCTCTGTTCTTTTGCCGTTATTTACACGTGTAGGTCATTTCATTGTTATCCACATTTGATATCATCACTTATCACATACTGCCATGACGCTCGTATGTCCGCTACAACTGTCAAGAATTAACGCGATTGGCGAAGCGTAGTGACAGCGGGCCGATAGAGAGCAGGGTCCTTGTCATAATGCGGTTTACGAGCCAATTTTCGTACGTGCATTAATCAAGCCGAATAGTTCAGCCGAATATTCGGCTATTCGGCCACGCCTCTGGCCGAATATACTATTCGTTGCAACACTAATATAGATACAAATTTTAAAAAATTAGTGTCTGAGTAGTTACAAAAATGTTCCCCAGTTTATGCTACTAAAAGCACATATCTATTGTTTTTACATATAGAAACAACTTTTTTTACAAGAATTCAGATTCTTGGAGAATGTTCTTTTGAAGAAAAAACAAAACTGTAAGGATTTCTTAATTGAAATTATAAATTCTGATTTTTAAATTCAGAAAATCCATTTTAAAGAATGTCACAAAGAAAAACAAGTAAAACGGATAAACCGTATTTAAGACAAGACTATGTCTCGGAGACTCACTACTGAGCGGGATCATTTTGACGCTCAAGGCAGGTCTCATTCTCATTCTCCAATCTTCTCTGGTATCGCTGGTTTTAAGCGCGATTGTTCAAACTTCACCGGCTTCGGTCGTGACCACGAGGTCGTCCACGATACATTTCCGGTAAAATTAACCTATACAGTTTCGTTATTTCTCTCCGTTGCGTGTCGCCCCGGGTTGAATTTTTGTCTATACCTAATGAAAATTTCCCGTTTTTTGAAAGAAATAATCTTGGCCACTGTATCGTCCGAAATTATTCTTTTTTTTAATTGGCACAAACAAAATATATATCTATATATATAATCGAGACGAGTTGATAATAATAATAATAATAATAATAATAATAATAATAATAATAATAATAATAATAACTCTCCCATGGTCACCCACCTGGTCGTGGTGGGAGAGCCCAGTAATTTTACTGATCCATAGGGCAATGCAGGCTGGAGCATAAGCTCCTGGTAGGGACACCCATGCCAGTAAGGTCTATGGGGAGAAATGAAGCTAAGAGTGACCACACCCACATTCTGTGGAGATATTTATTATGGTAATAACTAGATCAAAGTGTGATACCGGCTCGGACGTCGCCCGGGTTAACAAGGTCCGCGTTCGTGGGTTAGGCAGAGGCTCACGTTCGAAAAATAGGCCACAGTCTCCCTTGGTTACCGGTGGCGAAAGCAGCACCGGCCCAAGCATGGCTACTGCAATGCCCTCAACAGATGTGAGGAACAAACCCAGCCTTGGTGTTTCTGTGGCAATGCATCCACAGACCACAAAGACTGGAAAACCACGCCAACGGATGAAATGGACAGTAGAAATGAATAAGTTTATCATCCGTAGTTACTACACCATCACAAAACTCGAAACAAACATGACAGCATACAGACAACAACTACAACATAGATTCACACAACAATATCTTCACCTCACTGTTACCGAACAAAGGGTTGTTGATCAAAAAAGAACAATTATACACAACAACCTTATCTCACAAACAACACTTGAACTTATCAAACAACAGGTTGCTGATCAAATACATCAACAGACAGAAACATCTAACATTAATGAAGATCATGTAACCTGTCAGGATAATCCAGCAACAAGCATTGATAATAACACACATACAACAATTACCACTAATGATACTACAGACACTTCCTCATCCATCACTGATAACATAGACTTGGATTTAGTTAATACGCTCTCACTTATATTTCAGGAAACACTCACTAAATATACAGGTACAGATCCCACACAACGACCACGAATACCAAAAATCAACACGTCAAAGGAAGTAGGAAAAACACTAAATTATGTAAACACTCACTTACTACCACACTACATTCATTCAATTTCTACACTCGCAGACATTCATACATTAGTTTATGCTGGGGCAGTCACAGTAGTGACACACCATGGACTGAAAGTACAATCACAGACAAATACACAGAAAACACAATTCTATCACAAGCCTGCCTGGCAGAGAAGAATAGAAACACAAATAAATGACATTAGACAGCAATTAGGCAGGCTAACACAATACACTAAAAACAACATAACACCCAAATTAAGGAAACAGCTCAAAAACATTTTCAAGAAAATAAAAACACGCACAAAACATGAACATCACAACACACACATTACAGAATACATTGATACACTAAAACAAAAACTTGCTGCCAAAGCACGTAGACTCAAACGATACAAAACATGTACACTACGAAAACAACAAAATAAATTATTTACAAACAATGAAAAACTCTTTTACAGACAAATTAATAACAAAGCAAACACTGATACACAGCACAGTGGCACACCAACAGAAGAAGAACTCACAACATATTGGTCTTCTCTTTGGTCCAGTGCTGTCATGCACAATGCTGATGCAGGCTGGATCGAGGAGGAGAACAGAAACTTGCACAACATACCAACTATGCCCTGTGTTGAAATAAACATACATGATTTCCAATACACTGTTAACAGAACACACAACTGGAAGACACCTGGTGTAGACAACATTCACAATTTCTGGTACAAAAAGTTTACATCACTGCACCAGGAACTAGCTAAACATCTAACACACATCATCATCAATCCACAAGACATGCCAAATTTTCTTACTCAGGGCATCACCTACATGAAACCTAAAAACAACAATACCACAGACCCCACACAATACAGACCAATTACATGTCTTCCAACACTGTACAAATTATTGACATCCTGTATTGCAAACAAAATATACAAACATGTTGAAGAACACGACATTCTAACGGAACAACAAAAAGGTTGTCGTAGAAATCACAGGGGATGCAAAGAACAGTTACTCATAGATTCAGTCATTCTACGGCAAGCACACAAACAACACAGAAACATACACATGGCATATATAGACTACAGAAAAGCATTCGACAGTGTTCCACACAGTTGGCTGCTACATATTCTACACATGTACAAAATACATCCATCACTCATTGCATTCTTTCAAAACACTATGCAGCACTGGAGAACAACACTACATCTCAGGGTTCAGTAACACTTCCATACAAACAAACCAAATTTTTATTAGGCGAGGAATTTTTCAAGGAGATTCCTTGAGTCCTCTCTGGTTCTGCTTAGCCCTGAACCCATTATCCAACATGTTAAACAACACGCAATATGGTTACAATATCAGACATGAAAAAACAACACAGTTTACACTGTCACATCTCATGTACATGGATGACATAAAACTTTATGCATCCACACAAAAACAACTTCATCAACTCCTACAAATCACACATTCATACACCAAGGACATACAAATGGAATTTGGCCTAGATAAATGCTAAACACTTCACATAGAAAAAGGAATCCTGAAGAAAGAAGATTTTGCGCTTGGAAATGGAGACATTATTGAATCTATGGAAGAGGGCAAGTTCTACAAGTATTTAGGATTCCAACAGGCCAAACTAACAGAACATACACAAATAAAGCAAAGATTAATTAAAAAATACCAAAGTAGGTTAAATGCTATTCTCAGAACACAGTTAAATGCAAAACACACAGTTAAAGCAATAAACACATATGTCATCCCAGTACTTCACATATTCTTTTGGAGTTATACATTGGACTCACACAGATCTCGAGCAACTCCAAAGGAAAACAAGAACAACACTTACTAAGCATAAACAACATCATCCTAAATCTGCCACAGAAAGATTAACCCTTCCACGTAAAGATGGCGGACGTGGCCTGATTGACATAGTTAACCTTCACTACAAACAAATACAGTCACTGCGAGAGTTTTTCTACAAAAAACAAGAAACATCACAATTACATAAAGCAGTAACTCTAGCAGACTCAAATAACACACCATTAAACTTACACTCACATCATATGGACACAACGCAACATATAAAAAGCACAGACACCATTAAGCAATCGTGGGCTCGAAAGGCATCTGGCAGGCATCTTATGATCTGGCCCAGGATTTTGTTGACAAAACTGCGTCAAACAGCTGGTTAGCTCGGGGATGCCTCTTTGGGGAGACGGAAGGATTCATGATCGCCATACAGGATCAGGTCATAAATACTAAAAACTACAGAAAACACATACTCAAAGATGCAACACTCACAAATGACACATGCAGAAAATGTCACGTCATGCCAGAAACTATACAACACATCACCTCTGGTTGCAAGCTCTTGGCACAGACAGATTATTTACACAGACATAATCAAGTAGCAAATATAATACACCAAGAGCTTGCAAAGAAACACAAATTAGTAGACATCCACGAACCATACTACAAATACATTCCGCAGACAGTATTGGAAAACAACACGCACAAAATGTACTACGACAGAGCCATAATCACAGATAAAACAATTTACCACAACAGACCAGATATCACACTCATTGACAAACACAATAAAATCACATACATTATAGACATATCCATTCCAAACACTCACAATATACAAAACGCATGCACTGAAAAAATTAGCAAGTACACAGAACTCGCCCAGGAAATAAGACGTCTGTGGAGGATGGATCTTCCACAGACGCCTTATTTCCTGGGCGAGAATAACAGGTCCTTATTGTACCTGTTATTCTTCTCCTCAACAGGTGTCATACCACACACACTACACAAAAGCCTGGGCACATTACAATTGAATAGAAACACATACATCACACTACAGAAGGCCACTATATTGAGCACATGTCATATTGTGAGAAAATTCCTGAATACAGACACACACTGATACATCTCTTTAATTTCTGTTTTGGTTACTATGCCTTGACTTTGGTCCGGCATAGTACACAGCCACCGGTGTTAACCGAGTATATCTTCCTTAACCCAACATAATAATAATAATAATCAGTGCAGAGCCCAAACGGTTAGGAGGTGAAAGTTGAAATTTGGTACACAGTTAGGGTACGTCACGAGGACGCACACTGAGAAGGGATTTTTCGAAATTTCTCCCCACGGGGGAGAGGGACGGGATTAACTTCCATTGTTGATGGAAGTGTTAAGAGAAAGCGACGTACAAGACGCAGATGCAGTTTTTTCGTTTTTTGCGGGAAATCGAACATATTTTTAGACCCATCTAAAAATTCTCTAATTAGTCTGGAAATAGGGAGGACCCAATTCTTGCATTCTGTGAAAACGGGTAAGGTTGACTATAACGTAATAATCTTAATATTCGCTAAAACGGTTAGGAGTTGAAAGTTGAAATTTGGTGCACAGTTAGGGTACCAGATTTAAGTACCAAGTGTTAAGTAACAATGGAGAACAAGAGAAAGCGACGTGCAAGATTTACGGGCGCTGGAAAAAAAAAAAAGAAAAAGAGTAATATGTTGGAACATATTCGATTTTCAAATTTAAACAGATTAGTTCGGTTTTTCTCGACCTTTCTTCTTTAGAACATTCGATGAAAATAGAAGGATATAATCAGAACACGTCGTGAAAATCGAACAATATTAGAACATTCGATTTTCAAATTCGACCTTTCTTTAGAAAAACTTAGTTCGTTGATGAAATTACTCTTTTTTTATGACTATAATGTAAGAATCTTAATCTTCGCTATCGTTACTTTTGCCCGAGCAACGCCGGGCCTACCTGCTAGTTTTATAATAAATGTCAAAAGAAAACAAATTATATTTCGGAAGTTAGTTTTAATATAAAATTATAACGACTAGCGCCATCTACTTTCAAAAACGTTCCGATGTTGAAACGAGATATCTCGGGTCAACTGGTCAAGGTCAGCACGTGGCGACCAGAGATATGTTGGAAATAACACGGGACAGGTAAATGGGTTATTTTCAAAGATTCTTTTGTCAAAATTCGATTTCGCAACGTTCGCATTTCCAACTTCCCAACGAGCAACGCACGCGCAAATCTCGCACTAGTGCCTGTTTGTAGTGGCGTGCCATCATTGGAAGCTGTGGAAGCGGCGATTCCACCGAATTTTCTTAAATATAAATTTTCATATTTTAACGTAGTTTGAAATAATTACAATTAATATTTTATTATAATTGCATTATGTATCTTATTACAAATTTCTATACTACATGTGAAATAAATGATAAGATTCAGTGGCGTGCCGTGACATTTGATGACAGGGAAGCTGTGTTTCTGTAAGAAGCCGACTTCCAGAGACAATCAGTTAATTGCGCGTCAGTGATGGTCTAGGGCAGGGATGAGCAACCTGCGGTCCTCGGGCTGCATTCATATATTTTGCGGCCCGCGACGCATAAAATGTGAATAAATATATCAATTTCCCAGCTTAAGTAAAAACTACTTTTGATGGGTTTAGCTCTGAATCTGTCTTTTTAAGTTAATATTAAAATAAAAAGCGTCTCGGCAAACAAACAATAGGCGAAAAGCCCGCAACGATAGTTACAGTGACAGTTTGGAACGTTCCCAAACACATTTATTGATAAATCCAGGTTCAAAAAGTAAAACTCAACAAAAATATTCAACTAAAGGAATCTATTGAAAGTTGTGGCATAATGCTGATTTGACGGCAGGACTAAACATGAGAATAAAGTACACATTACATTACAGAACTACAACTACCGGAAATTTTGAATGAAGCAAAATCGCCATGGAAATAAATAGGAGAAATAATAAAGATTATTAATTCAAAGCAAAAGAATTTTGAAATTCATCTTAAAATGAATTTTTTATTCTAATTAATTAAGTCGAAGAACCTTATGATTACTCAGTGAGAAATTTCTAGATCAGTAATTCTACTTTTATTAGAATATCTGTACAGTATATTGTAAAGTCTGTCAAAATATTACTCACATTTATATCCGAAGCAATTATTTTGAAAAAACGAAGCAAGAAATCGCTAAAGTTTCTTTCTCATTCGAAAATCGTCACTTACAAAAAAGAAAGTAAAACAATGGAAAGATGTATTGTAGCCGATAATGTTAATTAAGTCGTGACGATAGTAAAATAAATATTTGATGTTTTTTTTAATTTAATGCGTATTTATTGATTTATTTCTGTTTTAATGATCCTTATTTTTTTAAAAAAACTCTTTCTACCGTTGGGAAACTAAAAGAGGCTTGTTAACGAAGTCCATTATAAATTCGGCTAAACTCAGAATAAAGCGCCGTTAGTGGGCGTTTTAGGAATTCCGTTACAAATTTTAAATTATATACAAACAGTTGGATCAATGGTATATATATATTAATATAACACATACGTATGTGCATATATAAATTTATTTATATATGGATATTAAAATTAATAATGTCAGTGCGTGTCTTTTCGTTTATTTGAATGGAGCTGCAATCTGAAAAAATTGTAGACGTATAAATTTCAACTGTAATCCGTCCTTCCTAAATCTCGATCACGGAGTTCGACACATAGTGTTTAAAAACAAATATAGAAAGCGCAGAAGCAGGTTACACGTAATTCGGAAAATTGCCCTCTCCTTGAAAGCAGTTAGATAATGAACGGCAGGAATCTGTTGATCATTATATTTACAGTATTAAAAATTCTATTTGTTTAGTGCACTATCTGCCGCCAAAGAATTTGGCTTCCGTCGATCATGCACGCACTGCATACGTACCGAAACCGGTTCTGATTCCAGACACTTTCATTTATTCTCCCCTTTCTTCGAATGTGACCACAATCCGAGAATTTCCAAGCTTCACACCAAAACCGCATCGCTCAGCCGAAAACACGAAGATAATCGATAGCAACTGTGGAAACGTTACTTGGCAGTAGATAATGAAAGAATGCAAACGAACCGTAAAGGCGTTCTGAACGTCGGGGGCGTAGCTCAGATGGTAGAGCGCTCGCTTTGCATGCGAGAGGTACCGAGATCGATACTCGGCGCCTCCATTTAATAAAATTTTTTTTTTCTTTGCGCTTCGTAACACCTGGAGACTTGATACTCAAGTCCATCGCTGCTACCGACTTTATAGTGACGGTGTACTTGCACTTTGTTTGCGAAACGATAAGAATTTTGGCCAACCGAAAAGTTTCAAAGTTGCAAGACGGAAATTTTTCCAGCCACATGTATGACAGAGTGAATACTCGTTTTAAATTTCAGACAGAAATATTTGCTAACTTTAGCAAAAATCTCAAAAGTATTTCGAGAATTCGATCATTTATACCAGTGTTTCCCAAAGTGTGGTACGTGTACCCCAGGGGTACGGGAAGAGTTTAGTGGGGGTACGCGCTGCATCGTGCTTTGGCTGCACCTGGTGCAACAAGCAGTTTACTTTTTTCGATTACAAACATAGAAAAATAATAAAAAACTTCGTTACTTCTTAGTGGTTTCGCCAGGCGCTGTGATTCTGTGCATTCCTCCACTCTATGGCCCAGACAACAGTGTCACACAAAACCCTCCAGTATCTACACATTGAACTGTTATAGCACGCACGTGTGTATTTTTAGCTTTTGTGCGATTTTTTATTAGGAAAGGTTTGTTATGTGCTTTAGTGTTAATTAATAAAATGCTAAAAATGCTGAATAAAGCAATTTTTCTGTACATAGTTACTACAACTAACAATTCTTAGCAGAGACTTACTTCGACAGTGCTTCTAGAAAGACAAAAATGAGACCTAAAGTCCATATCGCCATATCTAGGAACGATATTTTCCACATAGCCTTCTATTTTGGCTTTGTTTTGATTTTTCAATTGCAGCAGCATATAGAAATGGAATATCCTCGTTATCTTTTGTTTTTGATTTAAAAAACATCTCATAATCCCTTCTACTCTCAGAAATACTATTTAACAAAATAGTCACAATCGCCACCTTCTCATTACTTAAGTCAGCCATCTTGAAAAGCAACCTCTCAACACTACACTCAACGAAAGCATTTCTTTTTTCTACAAAACGTGACGTCAGATCGTTCAACGGAGGGACTCAACAGAAAATTCACTGTTGAGTCAACTGTCAAATTTAGAAGATGGATAAGATATCCATTCAACATTAATACAACATCCATGCCAGAAGGTTTGTCGCATGCAGAAGAAAACAATTGTTGGAATTAGCTTCAGACGAATTCTTGAAAAATAAACATAAGGAGTGTACTTAACATCATTCTGGTTACAAATGCAACATGTGTATCCAGTTTTAACAGAAAAAGTCCTGAAATACATCTTGCCTTTTCGAACTTCATATCTATGTAAGTTGCTTTTTCAGCATTTGTAGACATTAAGTCGAAAAAAAGGAACAGACTTTTGGATGTGGAACCGCATCTCAGATTAAAATTAACAACCAGGGAAGCAAATTATGACGATCTGTCGTCTCAACATAAACAATTTCATCCTTCTCACAGATCCTAATAAATGTTATTTATAATATAACATATTTTTATTATGAATAAATTTAATTTTTCGTTTATTATTATTTTGTTAATGTACTGTAAGGAAAAAATAAATATATTTTGATTGTTATTAAAGTATATACAATTTTTTTTTTTTTGATCAGGGGTACTCAGCATTACGAAAATTATAGAACGGGTACACAGATGTTGAAAGTTTGGGAAACACTGATTTATACAATCGATATGATGGAATTCTAAACGGATTTTAAATACTAAAAAAAAAAAAAAAAAACACGAGTCTGGAGACGCCGAGTATCGATCTCGGTACCTCTCGCATGCTAAGCGAGCGCTCTACCATCTGAGCTACGTCCCCGGCGTCTAACTGGCTGAAATACCATCTGTAAATTGTTCACTCGATTGGAGTTTGTTAGGCAGTTGCGAACGAAGAACGTCACAGGTTCTAAAAGTAGGCTACGCGCCCTTTGCCATCGGCTGCAAGCGTCAATGAGAAACGCTTCGCCAACCGTTTCCTAAACACTTTCACTACAGCTTACAGAGACAAATCGGAGGTTCATAAAATTGGCAGGAGTCAATTTGCAGATAATAAGTACCGTACACGACTTTCACTGTAATGAAGCGAAGTGTAAACCGATGCACAGATACGCACGCGCGGTACTTGTCGTTAGCGTTTTCCAGAAGTGTGAAATGGAAAGACCAACTACTTTTTGTGGTGCCGAAAAATTTATTCATTGCAGACGTTTGTAAAAATAACAGCGGCAGACGGAGACGCCGAGCATCGATCTCTCGTGCGAAGCGAGTGCTCTACCGATTCAGCTACGTCCCCGCTGCCCTGGGCCACCTGAAATTTCTCCCACATTCGAATTCACTGAAATACAAAAGTGAAAACTGACAACCAGAATGAACGAATTATTTTAAAACGACAATCGAAAATTATCGGAAAAATAAAATTCGGCGCCTACGGTTAAGACAGTTCTCGATGAACAAAACCAGCTGCCATGATGCTTGCAAGTATGATGAAATATACGATAAGCACGAAGATCTTTAACGAGTTAGCAATACTGAAATACGAGCGAGATTTGTGCGCAGATAATTTCTTACCACACTAAATTTAACAGAAAAATTCATCACAAAACGATTAATGATGCTAATATGTGAAATTCCATTTAATCGATGCAAGATGTGTGATTACCAGAGCCCCTTCGGCCGCCAATTTAAAGTATTTTAATCTTTAAAATTGGCGTTTCCACTTCCCGGGACGAGGACCCAGGGGTTGGATTTGTGGGAAGCGAGTGTTCGGGTTGTTTCATTGTGTCGAATTACATACACAGAACGAGGCGCTTGACGTGTAAGTGCGTGAGTGCGAGAATTCGAGTAAAGGTTAAACGGTGTATATCTTCGTGTAAAGTGATGTTATGTCCGGGCGAGTGTGTGTGTGTGTGTGTGTGATCGAAGAACATCTTCGGCATGTCTAAAAACAGAAAAACAGTAAATTACGATATGAGAATAAAATGTATTGAAAATGAAACGAAAGAGTTCTTACCATCGGAGACTTCGGAAAATATTCACATGCACGATAAATGGCCACTTCGTCCTCTTCGTGGTAAAGTTGGGGAGGGAGAAGTATCTCCCTCCCAAATGTTCCTACAAAACACAAAGACAGTGAGAAAAGAAGTTCATTCATTTATTATCTAAGGTCAACATTATTACCTTTATCAGCTAGTCTTTCTTCCCGAACAGTCATGAGGAGAGCATAGAACCTGACCTAGCCTAACCTAACCGGAAGCTCAATCCTCGTAACATCTGTTTGGGAAGAAAGGTCGGCCAACTGTCGCGTCTGGTGAGTAAACGTGTCACGTCCGGGTGGTCACAATCGGGAGTCAAATCCGTTGTCGTCTATCGAGTGTCACGTTCGGGTAGGAGACAGTCACGTCCGGGAAAAGGTGTCGAGTCCGGGTGAAAAGTGTCGAATCCGGCCAGAATGTCGCATCCGGGTGCAAAGGACGAGTTGGGGAAAATCGAAGAGGATCACCGCCTAGGCCAAGGGAAACGCAGCCACCCGCAGCAACAAAACCGCGGTCCCTCGACTTCGGCGGCGCTCTCCTCCGATTCTTCCCCGTTCCGACTTCCGAAAGACGATGGCGACGACGTCGCGAGCATGGACGAAGAGGCAGACATTGCGAAAATACGAAGTAACAACGAAACCAGAGAATAGGACTCGGAGGTGTTGTCACTTACTACTTCTTCCACAACAAGGCCTGTGGCTGGCTGATCCCTGACGAACTTGGCCAAGTGGAATGGACTCAGAACTCTACCGCCTCCGGGAGAGTGCTACGGCACACGCACTGGGGGAAGGTCATCACCACCCGTTGCCTCTCGCTCGACGGTCTCCAACGACACCGAACATTCGGCAGAGACCAAGTCCACCACTGGGTCCTCGAACGTCTCATCGGAACCGTCCGAGGAACCCCCTCCCTCCGGCGCCACCGCATTCTTCCGTCGGAACCTCCGGCGAAACCACTCCAACATCTTCATTCTGAAAAAAAAAGGTTTGCAATTAGTCGATTAAAACAAAAGCTTAAGTTAATGTCTAAATTCTTCAGAGAAAAGCAAAATGCCACTCTATAGACCGCCAACAACCACACCGCAACTGCCTTTTTAAATCTAAAAGATTCGAATCCGACCATCGAACGACGTGCCGAGATGTCTTATGGGACCGATTAACGCAGAAAAAGATTATACAGGGTGACAATAATTAACCCGTACAAAGTTTGTAGCAATGCTGCAACTGAATTTTTTTACGTCACTAATTCGTATACTGTTGTGTTTAATTCTCCGTGATTTCCTGCGCATGTAGATGTGCTTTCGTTGTAATAAGAGTTAGTTTTTTACTTATTTAAGGATGGCGAACAAACGTTGTGCAATTTTAGAGCTATTCCGGCAAGGAAAACGACAATGTGAAATTGTTCGTTTGCTCGGTGTTCCCAAAATGACAGTCTCAGATGCAGTTCGGCGATTTAAGGAGCTTGGCCACGATGGTGACAGTCCCGGACGTGGAAGAAAGTGCACCGTCAACACGTCTAGGAACCGCAAGATCATCAAAAAGCGAGTTGACCGAAATGCAAAGGTCTCCATGAGAAAAATTGCTCGCGAGATCGGAATCAATCGCGAATCGGTGCGGTTAATGGCGAAAAAGGAACTCGTACTCAAGCCCTACAAGTTCCAAAAGGTTCAGCTCCTCACCGATGAAAACAAGTGCATGAGACTCCAAAGATCCCGTTAACTCAAGCGTCGGGCCGCAGGTCGACAATGGGAGTGCATTCTCTTCACAGACAACAAGCTTTTCTCCGTACAACCATCAAAACGACAGGAACTGGTCCGCGGGGGCTCCTGGAAGCTCAGCCGTCATCGAACATCACAAAATCCAATGTCAGTCGTGGTTTGGGGCGGAATTTGTGCGAGCGGCAAGACACCCCTTGTTTTCGTCGATCAAGGGGCCAAAATCAATCAAGATGTGTACCACCATGACATTCTCGAGGCTGTGGTACTTCTGTGGGCTCAGCAGCATTTTGTCAGTGCGAAATGGACGTTTCAGCAGGACTCGGCGCCGACACACAGGGCGAAGAAGACTCAGGAGTGTGCAAGGCTCATTTTCCCGATTTCATCTCGTCTGCGGAATAGCCACCGTACTTGCCGAATCTGAACCCAATGGACTACAGTGTGTGGTCCATTTTGGAGGCCAGGGCCTGTTCTAAGCGCCATGAAAGTTTGGAGTCGCTGAAGCAATCCTTGCGCCGGGAGTGGGACAAATTGTCTCCGAAAGAGCTGCGGCCCATCGCCAAGAATTTCAAAACACGTTTGGGGCTCTGCATCAAGGCAAAAGGAGGCCACTTTGAAACCGGTTGAAAATCTGGTTAATACATAAAGTATTGTCACTGCTATCTACTGTTATTTTCCTAATTTTTATTTTTTTAATAAATTTACGATGCAAAAAACTTGTACGGGTTAATTATTGTCACCCTGTACTCACGACGAATCGGAATTCGGATAGCTCGCGTTAAATCCTACCTGAAATTGCTAGAACGTTCCAACTGTATTTGCAGTAGAGACGACCGACCCGGAACGAAGAAACTCTCTTACGTGTAATTTGTATTTGTACGACAGTAAATTAAAGACACGCCGCACGTAGCCATGAGGAAAAAGCACTCGCGCCAAGTCGTAACAAGTGTTTCCTTCTAGAGCAGTTTACCCTAACGTGTACGTCGCATAAACTCAACGACGGCATTTAAAAGAGTTTCGTGCAAAGAAATTGCTAACGAGTCGACCAAAACACAAAACAAAAGTACGAAGAAGCGAAACGTGCCCACAGCCCAACTCGACATTCGGGACACGAACGTTTAAGCGGCACGAAGAATTGGCAGAGGGTTACATAAGTGTGGAAGATCGACTGCACTCAGAAAAGACTATCTTGTGGAAAGACCCAAAGAGCATAAGGAAAAGAATTCTTTGTGTCCATCCTGTATAGATAAGTGTTAAGTATATTAGTATTAGTGCAGACAATTTAATTCTGGTCAAAATAAGCCATTGAAAAGCGTTGTAACTAATACATAAATTGCATGGAGAAGTCGGAGATCAAAGGGCGAAATTTTTGACCTGTCCAAGGAACATCCCATGCTTCAGAATACGGTCTCCGTCCATCAATGTTACCACAGTATATTTTAGTTAAAATTCGTATTTAAAGTTAGCATTAAATAATTTTTAATTGAATTTCTATAAATAATCCTTATTCTTTGACCGTGTTAATAAAATATAAATGAATTAATTACGAAAATAAACCAATGAGCAAATACTTAATCCGTTTTCGGCGCTTCGGTCGCTTTCCAATGTGGCGGCTCGTTTTAAAAGTCGTTTCGGATGGTAATTCACAAGCGACGGCAGATTTAAACGCAAATACGCCGGCCGATGTCGTCTCCGAAAGTTGGACTAAACGAAGCGAAAATAAAATCTTACAGCTAGCTAAATTCTAATTAAAATCTTACTTGGTGTAATGTCGGCGTCCAAAAGTCTTCTTAAAACCACGTTCCGGTAGCAAAGAACACTGGCAAAAGGCAAAAAACACAGCGAAAACAAGAGCACAGAGCGCACACGTCCGTTCGGCAAGCGAAAAACGTGCAAAGTGACGCAAAATCGTGTTGCAACAATACGCGTTTCCATAGAAACAGCAATTGTTGCCGTTTCTATGGAGATTAGAAAGCGCGTAACGAATTCGAATGCGATTGACGTAATGGATTCTTTTTGAATTTTAAGGCTAAATATCTGCATTTTTTACGTTTCTATCCCCCGAGTGACGACGGATTGGGATCGAGAGACTCTCTACCACCCTCCGCCTTCCGTTTCCATTCTCCACAAGGGGTTAGAAGCAAGATTTTCTTCAATCGAACGTCATCTTTACCTCGCCACCCCAAAACTAGAACAAATCATTCCTCTCGTTCGTCCAGTATTCTCCGATTGACCGACAGCGCTATTGTTATTAAATTTCCTAATATTTCGTTTGTCCAACGCCATTTTAAAAGCACATAGGGAAGAACATATAAAATTAACACGAAATAAACTTGAAAATAAAAAATATCATAAATCTTCCAATAAACTAATTCGAGCTTAAATTAATCCTTAAATTCTTCCGAGAAAAGCAAAATGCTCACCGCAGCTGCCTTTTTAAATCTAAAAGATTCAAATCCGAAGCGCAAACGGACGACCATCGAACGATGTGCCGAGATGTCTTCTGGGACCGATTCTCCAAGTAATCTATATATATAAAAACGAATGTATGTGTGTGTGTGTGTTTGTTTGTCCTTCATGCATTACCACACCATTTATCCGATTGCCATGAAACTTCGGGAAGTTGTTTAATACACTCCCGCGAAGGTTTGTGGCATATGTGAAGACCACCATTTCCCCTCTTTCAAAAATATATTTATATATGGATTAAGGCTTTCATGTCCAACAGATGGCGCTAACTTCCGACGACCTAAGTTTGCTTTTCTGTGAGAATGGACTGAAGCAGATCATTTTCTATTTATCTATATAAATAAAATATAACGTTTGTTTGTTCCTACCGATTCCTTTGAAATTTTGACACAACGTTGCATTCGAATACGCACGTGTTTTTATATAATATACATGTCGAAATTCCCCCCACTGGGGGGAGATGGACAGGATTAAGGCTTACCCTGAAGAACTCGGCTTCTATTATACTATTTTAGATGCGTGTTTTGATTGCGTTGTAATAGGGTACGTCAACAGAATATGCACTAAAAAGGGATTTTTCGATATTTCCTTGCGGGGGAGAGGGACAGGATTAAGGCTTACTGTGAAGAACTCTGCTTTTATTATACTATTTTAGACGCGTTTTTGATTGCATTTTAATAGGGTACGTCAAGAGAATGTACTGTACACTAAGAAGGGATTTTTTGAAATTCACCCCACGGAGGAAATGTTATACATTTATAATAGATACATTTTGAGCCACAACAACGCGGGGACGGGTCAGCTAGTATTAAATAAATTCTTACGTCTATGGTCAATATGGACTAAGACTTACCTGAAAAATCTTCAGTCTTCTCTGCAAAAGTCCGCAAACCGCAAAAAAACCAACGCAATCCAAGAGCACAAGAAAAGTACGTCCGACCACAACCAGAAACACAATCGAACTGCGAATCGTCATGTGTGACGTTTTTCGAACAAACGTTAAAAGACGACTTAACAATGTTCGAATTACGTAAAAATTCGAATTTAAAAAATCAATTTTATTTTTTTTAATTAATTTATATTATATTTTTTCTTTTTAAATTTTGCTTCAATCATTTTCTTGTGTTCGGAATTTGATAAATAAATTATCTTCTGCATTTACATAGTGCAGAATGTCCAACGTGGAGATCTTTTTCAATTCTACGTCTCGAGGCTTGACCATCTCCGAAAATCGCCGAAATTCGTTTGAATAAACATCTTTTTCGTCCATTTTCGGCCATGGCATGAAATAAATCAAATTCTTAGAATTTCGTCCATTATTATTTCGTTTTCGGAAAGATTCCTCGGTCGCCGTCGGGGTTTCGCGTATTAATGCAACATCAACTGGATAAAGTTAATATTAAAAATACCGAAAAACCTCTATAATACGGCCGAACGAAAATGAAGACCGACACAGAGGATTTTTTTTAAAAGCCAGAAATTCGAGGAGAAAGAATGATGGCTTCGCCCTGGCTCAATCTGTTTATCCACTGTGTCGGACTTCATTTCCTCTGCGTCTTTTAACGTTTGTTCGAAAAACGTCACACATGACGATTCGCAGTTCGATTGTGTTTCTGGTTGTGGTCGGACGTGCTTTCCTTGTGCTCTTGGATTGCGTTGGTTTTTTTGCGGTTTGCGGACTTTTGCAGAGAAAACTGAAGATTTTTCAGGTAAGTCTTAGTCCATATTGACCATAGACGTAAGAATTTATTTAATATTACTTGGAGAATCGGTCCCAGAAGACATCTCGGCACATCGTTCGATGGTCGTCCGTTTGCGCTTCGGATTCGAATCTTTTAGATTTAAAAAGGCAGCTGCGGTGAGCATTTTGCTTTTCTCGGAAGAATTTAAGGATTAATTTAAGCTCGAATTAGTTTATTGGAAGATTTATGATATTTTTTATTTTCAAGTTTATTTCGGAGGACGAAGGGGCCATTTAGGACTAATTGGCCATTTATCGTGCATGTGAATATTTTCCGAAGTCTCCGATGGTAAGAACTCTTTCGTTTCATTTTCAACACATTTTATTCTCATATCGTAATTTACTGTTTTTCTGTTTTTAGACATGCCGAAGATGTTCTTCGATAACACACACACACACACACTCGCCCGGACATAACATCACTTTACACGAAGATATACACCGTTTAACCTTTACTCGAATTCTCGCACTCACGCACTTACACGTCAAGCGCCTCGTTCTGTGTATGTAATTCGACACAATGAAACAACCCGAACACTCGCTTCCCACAAATCCAACCCCTGGGTCCTCGTCCCGGGAAGTGGAAACGCCAATTTTAAAGATTAAAATACTTTAAATTGGCGGCCGAAGGGGCTCTGGTAATCACACATCTTGCATCGATTAAATGGAATTTCACATATTAGCATCATTAATCGTTTTGTGATGAATTTTTCTGTTAAATTTAGTGTGGTAAGAAATTATCTGCGCACAAATCTCGCTCGTATTTCAGTATTGCTAACTCGTTAAAGATCTTCGTGCTTATCGTATATTTCATCATACTTGCAAGCATCATGGCAGCTGGTTTTGTTCATCGAGAACTGTCTTAAGCTGGGAAATTGATATATTTATTCGCATTTTATGCGTCGCGGGCCGCAAAATATATGAATGCATCCCGAGGACCGCAGGTTGCTCATTCCTGCCCTAGACCATCACTGACGCGCAATTAACTGATTGCCTCTGGAAGTCAGTTTCTTACAGAAACACAGCTTCTCTGTCATCAAATGTCACGGCACGCCGCTGCCTGTTTGTATAGAGTGTTGCCATTTTATGTTTTATTGTGACTCGGTTTTCGATCCCCTGACTACCTACAAGTCTGATATTTTTATGTGCGCATGATTTTATGCACTTAATACTCTATGCCAAATCTCAATTTCTGACATGTACTCCTTGATACCTCTTAAGCTGGTTACCCAGCCGGCAGTATGATTTTATAAACAAGACAGTCTTGTCAATAAATCATTTTAGAACATTTAATTCAAACTTTTTGGTTTAAAAAAAATGTAAAGTATAGTTTAAAAATGGTCTATCGAGTAAAAGTGCAACAATGCATATATTGGAGAGGTTGAGGCGCACGTATTCAGCCAAAAATGTGAATGGCGGACAAACGACGCCGCCATCTGGCAATTCTATACGGTCGATAATGGCGTTCGCTATGTCTAGTATGGCGAATAGAAGATCGGTTAAACTTCATTTTTTGTGTTTGGGGTTAAAATTATGACTTATTTTATTAAAATAATGATTATTTAAGCATTTACGAATAATATTGTAAAGAAACAGACGATTTTAATCCAAAAATTATTTAATTATTCAATTTTTTAGCAAGTGATGTGAAGTGCCTATAGAATTTACGGTTAGATTTACCTATGGTATACAAAATGGCAGCTCGTCTCTAATTCCAGCAAACAGAAGAGAAGCAGTGTGGACGCACGTTCTAACCTAACCTAACCTATGCTAATAATTTGGTTGGTAATAATTATGGTAATTTATTAGAATAGGTTAGGTTATGTTAGGTTAGAACGTGCGTCTCCTGTTTCCCTTCTTCTGTTTGCTGGAATTAGAGACGAGACGCCGCCATTTTGTATACCATAGATAAATCTAACCGAATTTACATATACAGTATTTGTTATCATAATAGCTTATCTTAAGGTAGGTTTGTTCTTCCACGGCATCTTCTACCATCAACAGCGTAATACGTTTGTAAGTTTTCTGAAAATTAATTTTCCGAGCTGCTTTCGAATTTACATAAGCCACTACTTCCCTCCACAAAAGTATGAGGTAGTCCTATCGTACGGTAGGAGACACAGCGCTAATTAAAAATAATTATTTAGTGTTATTAAACATCCTATAAATACTTTAAACAGTTTAATTTGTTTATTTACCTTCGCTGGTAACCCTCGATGTTAAATGTATCCGCCATTTTTTTCAACAAATTTGCTGTGTCAATATGTGACGTTCATTGAATCACGTGATGTTATGCACGAGCGCCGCAACGTCTTTTACTTGGACTTTGAACGTCAAACGTGTACTTCTGCTTGCCGTACAAGTTTAACGTATGTACTGTACTTGCGCCTCAACCTCTATATTATCTGAAAATGTGAAATAATGTTAAATAACATTTTTTCAAATACAGTGGGTGATCGGTTAACGAACATAATCCATTCCAAGACTGTTCGCTGTCTGAATTGTTCGTTAACCGATTATCCATTTACCATAGGTTTTTATGGGAATTTGATTAATTTGTTCTGGAGACCCCCAAAAATAACAAATATATACTTTCTTACTACGTTTATTTATAAGTAATAATAAAAATACATATATATACAGTCTTGCATTTTTATTAGTCATGTTTTTTTCCGTGTGTGGGGTTAAAGAATCTGTCTAATGTCGATTGCTTTTCTTTTTTCTTAGGATTTTTCAGAAGTAATTAATAGCATTGTAATTGTAGAGATCCCCATGCCTATTAACCTCAACTTGGTTTGGATGCCATTCTAAGATCGTTGTTCTGGCATCCTCCCACTTCTTTAAAAGATCTTTAATAGCAGATATCGGCATCAATCCTCTTTTTCAGAAGAAAACATATTTCACTGAGTTTCTTGGTGTTCTTCATTCAAGAGTTCTTGGCCTTCTTCTGTCGTCAGATCCGTTTCAGTTTCCATTATGAGCTCTTCAATGTTATTTCTTTCTCAGATGTGATTTTTGTTACTCCTTTAGCTGCTCGAATCTTCTTGATTATACTGTATCTTTGTTAGATAAGACTGAACTGCGGCCTACTGTAGACCTGTTCAAGCCATACTGCCCAGCAACATCAGACATCTGCACACTCTACACCTTTGTTATTATACTCTCACCTTTCGAAAATAAAAACTGATGCAAAACTTATAACGAGTGTCTACCGGACAGTCTCGCAAATACTATAAAAAAATTGTTTCTGTCAGAAAAATAAAAGGCTGAAATTGCAAGGGAGAGTTTCATTCAAAGTTCGGAGGAATACTATCCGATCAGTATACAGATATACCTCGAGTTACGTCGTTCTCGATTATACGTCGTTTGTCAAAAAAGTATATGGAAAAATAAAAATCAAGTTTAAGTCATTTTATTCGACTTTACATCCGTCCGCCACAAATATTGAAGTCGTAATATCACTAGAAAAGCGTTAAAAGCACATAAAATCATATTCAAATATGTACATTTACAGTAAATGTTAATATAATCATAAATCCTAGAGAACGAAACATGAAAACATTTCTGTGTTGTCGTCTTATTTAGCGTTTTTTAAGTGCTCATTATTGGTGTTTTCCACTGTAGTTTTGACTTACGTCGTAACTACAAAAGTAAATTCGACTTACGTCGTTTTTCGACTTACGTCGCCTCTCCTGGAACCAATTACCGACGTAAGGCGAGGTATACCTGTACACCGGGTTGAGCGCCGATGTCGACGTCTCTCGCGCTCCGAAAAGTTCCGAGTTGTTGCCGAATTGTAAAATAATAAAGACCAATCGGTATTCGTTATTTTACGTCGCTTCTTCTTGTGTTTGTTCTTTGAGGAGTTTTATCCGAACATAAAAATTTTTCGCGAAAGTGTTCGTTATCCGATTTGTTCGTTTACCGATCACCCACTGTATATAATTTGTATTTTTTAATAATTACTGTAGTGATATAACTATCTACTGTAGATATTTTATGTGTTTTTGAAATTTACAAATTAAAATCAAATTTTTATGTTCAAATCTTTATATTTCCATACAAATGAAAATTATATAAAAGGTAACGAATTAAATGAAAACTAAAATTTATTTTATAATTTTATAAAATTATAAAATAAATTTTAGTTTTATTTTATAATTTAAAGTATTTATTTTATAATTTTAAAAATAAATGGCATTAGTTTACCTGGTGAATAGGTGGTACGACCCGATACTTTTGTTCTCTGGGACGTTTCGTATCATTTTGTCAAGTTTATTTAATCTATTTTTAGAACATAACATCAAGCAACTTTAATTATTAATTAACATTTATGATATTAAAAAAAAGGAATTGGCTCGCTCGTCACTCGTCGCGTCGGGTAAATGTTCTTCATAAACAAAATTCAAAAATTATTAAATAGTACAGTATATTAAATAAACAAATAATAATAGTAAAAATGAATTCTAAAAATCGAAAATGACATTTATTTTCTTCGGCCCAAATTTCCATTTATATAGGTGGTAGGTTATTTCCATTTTCCCAACCAAATATAGTATGTGGCTGCGGCTAAATAAGCAGTTTGGAAAAGACATAGCGGCAGCTATCCTTTTTTTTTTTTTTTTTCCTCTCTCTTTCCGCCCTGTGGGCACTAAGAAGGCCTCTTTTAGTAGGCCCATTATGGGTTCGGCCAGGCCCACAATGGGGCGACCGGGTGGTGAGGGACGGGGCCCGACATATCCGAACGGACCATCCCCCGAAAAATTCCTGGGGATTATTCGACCCGTTCGGATTCGATCCCGGGTCCCCCAGAGCGGTAGGCTGCCACCTTGACCGCTCGGCCATCCGGCCTCGGCAGCTATCCTTATGACCACTCTCTCGTTATAGGCTCTCTAGGCTTGACTTGTTGGCAGTGCTGCCCTAATGGCAAAGTTTGTCTCTATACGCTTTTTCGACACACTTCTTACGGGAGTTCTTCAACCTTATATACTTTTTTTTTAATTTTTAACTCTCCGCCCTGTGGGCACTAAGAGGGCCTCTTTTAGAAGGCCCATTATGGGTTCGGCTAGGCCCACAATGGGGCGACCGGGTGGTGAGGGACGGGGCCCGACATATCCGAACGGTCCACCCCCCGAAAAATTCCTGGGGATTATTCGATCCCGGGTCCCCCAGAGCGGTAGGCTGCTACCTTGACCGCTCGGCCATCCGGCCGTCAATCAACCTTATATACTAGTAATTATGGTGTAGATCTACAAAATTTTAGTTTTTCATTGGCGACATGCCTTTTAAAACCAGTTCAGGTAGATATTGCGCAGTGATTGGTTGCCATAATAGCCAGTGTGTTCTTTATAAATGGTTTGTAGCTGTAGGCCATGTACTGTACAGTACATGAGGTTCGCAGAATGTATCTCTTTTTGAAGCCGATAACTGTACGAAGCCCCAAGCACGCGCTTTTTTCACTTGTGTGCAGTGGTGATATTCAGCGGGTTCGCACAGGTTCGGCCGAACCCATTGGTAAAATTTTCAGTTTCCCGAACCTTGTTAAACACACGTAACATTTCTCAGTGGTTTTGTTTCTTTTAAAAAATTTATTAAAATATACGTATTATACTCTGTAACACTACTAAACTAGAGCCTTATACCCCGTTCGCACCGAGCATTTCAATCTAGATTGTGAGCAAGGTCGGGGACTATGCCTTGGTGCGATCTCTCTCGACCGTTTCAATCTCGACCGAAACGAGGTTTAATCGCGATCGATTCAAGAGAGTTCTTGAAACTAGATCCAGTCATAAGAGAGAACCCACAATCTCACGCGCGCGAGATAATACAAGATGGCTGTGGAACACGTGTCGGGCTAAGGACAGCGAAATAAAAAGGATATTGTATTTCGAGAGATGATGACATCTGTCTATTATAAGCAGGGCCATTCGGGATGAAAAATTTCTTTGCCTAAAAAAAAAAAAAAAAAGGTCGACAGCACTAATATACTATTGTTACCTGGTCTTCGCCCAGGGCCTCTTACGTTCCAAATACACCACTGATTATTAGATATATCGCAAGAAAAGGTATTGTATTTATTTCTAGCCGAAACTTCCATTTTTGTCGGTGATTGTTAGGGAAAAATTTTCTGCTAGCGAACCCTTTTTTTTTTTTTTTTTTTTTTTTTTTAACTCTTTCCACCCTGTGGGCACTAAGAGGGCCTCTTTTAGTAGGCCCATTATGGGTTCGGCCAGGCCCACAATGGGGCGACCGGGTGGTGAGGGACGGGGCCCGACATATCCGAACGGACCACCCCCCGAAAAATTCCTGGGGATTATTCGACCCGTTCGGATTCGATCCCGGGTCCCCCAGAGCGGTAGGCTGCCACCTTTACCGCTCGGCCATCCGGCCTCTAGCGAACCCTTTGTTAAATATTTCGAATATCACCACTGCTTGTGTGATGATCCGCAACTGGTGCCAATGTTTTGCTATTTTTTGCATACACGTACCTAAAACACAATAAAATAAAATGTAAACTCAACTATATTGTTTATGTTTGTGGTATTTGCGATCTTATTAAAATAACGAAATCATTAGTAACTCAATAATTTTTCTGCACCTTACTTCGAATTACGGAGTCACATTATAAGAAATTTATTATTGATTTTGCACTATGCCAATTTATAAATAAGCAATTTTAAAATTAACCTAAAGCTTTATCTTAAATAAATAAATATATATATATTATATATTACCATATTGACAATTAGCGTAATCAGATATGTTTAGAATTCACGAGTATTTTTTTCTGAAAAATCCAACAATGAGTTGTTTAGCTTTTCAGGCAACATTTGGTGGCGCCATCTGTTGATATTTTATTATTAAAAACTATATTTTAACTATAATAAAATGGCAAAAAGCTTAATTTTTAGAGTAGGAATGGGTTTTATAAAAAACCTAAGGCTAATAACGAGTAAAATAAAATAATTAATTCCAATCCCTCTAGATATGACACACACCTCCCTCATTGGCCCACCAAAATTTAATAGCATCAGTTCTACACACAAACCTCCTTGCAAAATTTCAGAAATTTTCGACAAAATGCACAGGATTTATTAAGCTTCAAAGAAAGTGAACAAAATTATGTCCCCATACATACACAAACATCTATACTGAAAAAAACCTCGAATATTTTGCATTTCTCGACGTTTCAAGGTCCGGAATACAAGAGTGTAAAATTCTTGGGATCATTTTTTGACTGTCATACTTTCTTCTGTTATATATATAATAGCCGGAAAAGTAAAATGTTTAGATCGGTATTTTTTTAACGTTTTTTCAAATAATGGTTACCAAGTTAGGGTTTCATACCATACAAAAGTTCTTACGAGCGTGTCAATATGTAAATGGATAGAGGCGCCGAAGAAAAGCATTAGCTATTTTCCTTGAGGCATCCTTTCTTCTTTATCCATGTAGAGATACTGCGTACTGTCATACTTTTTTTGTTACGGTAATACGTGTTATGGCACTGCTCAACACTATTTAGCGGTACTTCTGGAATCCAGGCTGACTTACGCGCCATTTTTAGGCTAACCTTCAGCGCTTGGCATATTGAAGCATACAAAGCTATTACTTTCATTGCGGTATTACAGTTATTTTCAAATTTTATCAATGAAATGAAAGTTATGAATAAATGTTAGCATGTTAGTTTTCCAAAGTTATTAGAATAACCAACCTGAAAACAGTACGGCTTTTTATATTTGATTAAAAATGACATTCCATAAAACTTCTATTTGGTAAAAATGTGAAATCATTCTTTGTTATAAATATCAACATAAGTAGTTCACGATTATTTAAACATGGATGTGTTGAGATGATAACAAACATAAAAATGCAGTATAATCGAAATAATCATCTCAATTATGATTTCATTAACTTTTCTCTCTTATTTTATAAAAAGTGCTAATAGTAATTACTTAATCTGAGTTAAATATATGTAAGAACTTACTTTTTATTAAGTTTAAGGACTATCATAAAATATTTCTGTAATATAAAGTAAAATCATTAAATAATAATAAACCAACTATTTCGAATGATTTGTGCAATTAACTGCAGAACCAGAATTCATTTCGCCTTAAGATACAATAAAATTACAGCAAACACACGACTGTAGTATACCGATTTGGCTAAAAATAACGCGTAAATCAGCTTAGGTTTAAAGTCTTACCCATGTTGAAAACTGCTAGTTTAGACAACGGCTTTGAGAAGCGTGAATGTTAAAAATAACGAAATTTCAGTGTTTCTGAATAAAAACTTGATTTTATTAAAATTTAATATTTTTATAAATTTTAAAAATAATCTTCTATTAATGTATAATTATTTTCCTTTTCTTTTTGCAAGTTAATATTAAGGTTAAAACAATCTAAGATTACAAGAATTAATTTTCTATAAAATGGCGTTTGATCTTATATGGTCACTTTGATGTCGGACTGAATTCAAAGTTAATCGCATGATCTTAAATTTGCTAGCTGCATTTTTTATCTTGGAATGATTTTTTATACACTGTTATAAATTTAGCAATTCAAGTCCATTAGGCTATATATTAAAACAACTCCATTAGGCTATATATTAAAACAACTCCATTAGGCTATATATTAAAACAATAAGAATAAAACCAACCAATTATATTACATTTTTGCATGATACACAACGAAAATGCGAATTTAAAATCAAAAAATTGTATCTTTAGTAGTCTCATTTTTTAAAAAATAATTAAGTTTTCAAATTCAGCTAGAAAATTCGTAATCATTTTGTCTTTCTGTTAATAAGCATTTTAAGGATTACATTGACACTTACTTGACAATCTTTAATAACGTCCTCAAAATGCTTAATTTCATTTGCAATTAATTTTACATCACCCTTGTTATTAAAAGAAGAAATTTATCTACTATTTAGGAGTATACCGCTACTGTAATATGTCTAATATTTTTTCGGTTAATGTTACCTTAGGTAGCCAAGATGGCGGCTCGCCTCTGAAACTGTGGGGACGCACGTGCTAACCTAACCTAACTTGCTAACCAAAATAGAATAGGGGTAATTTATTAGAATAGGTTAGGTTAGTATGTGCGTCCCCACTGTTTTAGAGACGAGCTGCCATCTTGGCTACCTAAGGTAACATTAACCATTTTTTCTTCTTGTTGAAAACAGTCATCTACGATACGCAGCAATAAACAACAGATTGGCATTTCTTTTATATGACAACGTATCACTAAATAAATATACATCTTTTCACACATTTGATGGTGAACAATAGGTAGATAAATTAATTCATTACTTCTTACAACTATTTAATGTTTTACGTAAATAACAATTCCTTACAAGTTTGATCTTGATCATTTATCGTTCATTTATGAAAGAATTGTTATAGTTTACAGATCAACATCAATAAAAATATTTAAACATTAAAACTATCGAGAGAATATATCTCAATTTAATAAGTACAGGGAAATATAATGGTCTAAAAATTAATTACATATATTGATATTTTCAAAAATAAATTTTGTAATCTTTCATAATTGCTTCTGTAAATTACAAAGTTCAAAAATAAATATTTTGTAAACTAAGGTTTTTTTCTAAGTTTATGACTTAGTAACTATTGTCAAATACTAGATTGATTAATTTGTTTAGATATACATTTTGTTACAATACAATTGATACTGGTATTAATTCTTAAGCAATTCAATGTTTAAATCTGAAAATAGTTTGTTTATTCAACAAACAAAACTGATCACAGTCGAAAGTATGGAAAATTATACATTTTTACTTTTTCTTTTCTATTTCTGCTCTTTGTTGTAATATACTATTACGAATTTTTACAACCTGCAAATATGGAACGGGATCTGTAGTAGCTTGCTGTTCTAAGAATTCAAGCAGTTTTGTTGCATGATAAATTGCATCAGTTAGATTGTCCGATGAACTATTTTGTTCTGAAAAATTTTTTGTATTTCCCTCGTCTGGTGATTCTTTCAATATTTCGCTAAAATTCTCTTCTTTACAATTAACAAATAATTCATTTTTATCAGGTATATTTTGCATTTCTTCACTGCAACTATTAGGATCTTCAATATCTTCAAAAACTTCTAATTTCACTACTGGATTTAGTTCAGATGTTTCTGAAAATTCTTCACTGTTATCACTATTATTCCAAAATTTTTCACACAAATTCAATGAATCTTTCTGCATTTGTTCCCATGATTCTGATGATTCTTGACAATACGATAAAGTTCTAGAAATTAAACACTTCAAAAATGTTCCTCTTTCATCACCTGTATAAGATTGTTGTGAATTTGCCTTTTCTTCCATGATCTTTCTAAATTCTTCTCTGTACATCTCTTGCAAAGATTTATCAATAGTTAAGCCACCTTCAGATGTTTGCCTAATTCCATGACGAGATTTAAAACGTTTCAACCAACCAGTACTAGCAGAAAACGGTTTATCAATATTCATTGTTCTGTACATTTGCATGGCTTTTTCAGTTATTAAAGGTCCCGATACAGGAAGTCCCTCTGCTTTTCTTTGTGTGAACCACTGATAGACTGCTTCATCTAAATCACTTAACTGAGATTTTTTCATTGTCCTACGACGAGAAGGACCAGCCATACTATCTGATTCTGCAGCAAAATGTAATATTTTATCAGCATCTCGTTTTAAATCATACACGGTTGATTTCCCTATTTTAAATTCTTCCATGATTTTTTTCATATTTTCTCCACGGCGTAATCTCATAATGATGTTTGCTTTTTGCTCAATTGTTAGAACAATTCGTTTTCGTTTATCCATATTCATTTGAAAGGTTAATCCATTTATATATAAAATGGATCAACTATATTCTTTTTTTAAATATATTTTGTACACAACATTTTTACCTGAAGTTTTTCTTTAATGAAATCCTATAAAAGAAAAGTTTAATTAATTAATTTCAATAAACATCTTTGTATTATGCAATAAATGAAATACATAAATTTTAAACTTCTCGAGTGTATTTATCAAAAATATTATTAACAAAATGAGGAATCAATTAAAATTATTTAACACAGTTGTAGGTTCATCTCTTCTCTACGCCTCCGAAATTTGGGGTTTCAGGCAGAGATTTTGGATGTAGTATTATCTATCTTTAGTAAGAGGTTATATGGGCTCCCAACATGTAACCATGGATATTTAGTGTGTATGGAGTATTTGTTGGGTCCATTGTCTTGCATGATCTTGAACAAATTTATTAATTGGGTTTTTAGAACATTAAACTTGGGAGAAGAGCACCTTAACAAGTTTTTTTTTTTGTTTGTTTTGAAATGGGTAGAGTTGCCCAGGACTAAGTATCTGTATATGAACTGTAAAAGTAATGGTATTGATTTTGAAAATTTGTTTAAAAATGTAAATGGAGTTTATTTATTAAAGTTAAATCATTTTGATAATTACCGTATTTACTCATATATAAGATGAGATTTTTATTAATTTTTCAATGCTTTAATAACCTAGGTTGTCCTATACATGTGAGTGAAGAATTCATTTCATTTTTGCAATAAGTTTTGTAAACTGTAAATTCGCATTTTTTACCAGATTCTCACCTTCTGGTGTTTAAAAACAAAAGTATTTTATCTGCATTGTTTGAATCATTCTTGTGTATTGTCAGGAGTAAAAATGAACAGCAATAAAAGAAGCAAAGCTTTTGAATTGAATTCCAAAATTACATGGAAACCCGATATAAGTTTTAATTCATTCCCACATAAAAACAGATGATTATTTGAAAATCAGAATTTGGAGAACCTCATAAGTGTAAATGACAAAGAGTGAATTCAACTGTTAGGAATTAGCAAAAAAGGTTCCCAATTGTCCAGCTTTACGTGAAAA
The DNA here is from genome assembly GCF_030686945.1 of Centruroides vittatus. NCBI lineage: Eukaryota > Metazoa > Arthropoda > Arachnida > Scorpiones > Buthidae > Centruroides > Centruroides vittatus. Next base: position 1,744,805 of record NW_027121909.1, on the reverse strand, counting down.
ATTATGTTGTTGATTTTACAAGATTTTTCCTTGAAGTTTAAAATGCCAGTAATTTTTACAGGCCAATGTGTGCATTTATGTGCATTTGATATTTTATTTGTGATTAAACAAAATAAAATTAGAATTGTATTAATAAATCTATTTTTTTTTATTTTGATCTTTAAAGTTACACCTCGTCCTATATGCAAAATCGTCTTATATCAGAGTAAATACGGTATACTTTGAAGCTGAATAATGGAATATAAACCTATTGCTGGTGGCATAAAAATCTGAATAAATCTTCTTTTTGACTGCTTTATTTATAATAATAATCTTTCTTGTAATGTTATTGCAGTATTAATGCAAGTTATATGTAAACCATTGAGTTTTTTTTTTTTTTTTTTAATGTAATTACAGAAGTGGTATAGTTGATTCATTGTGTTCAGTTTGTTTTTTTTTCTCAAAATTACATAAGGAAATTTTTGGTGTTATACTAATTCCTTTCATTTAATAGTTTTGTAAAAATAATCTATAATTCTAATTCTTTTTTTAAGGTATTTATTTTTATTAAAAAGGTTAAATCGTATATCTTATGATGTTAACTTTGTGGTAATGTGGTTTATTTTTATTTTAGTTTCATAATGTAAAGTGGTTGATGATTTTATGTTAGTTGCATCCTGGGACATGGTTTGCAGGTTATTTAACCAATGGTTAGCTTTGATTATTTGGGAGACTATCCAATTTATGAATAAGAACCTATAATCTGATTCTTTCTTTTTTGCTTTCTAGGTAAGATTTTTTTTACTAGTTTTTTTTTTTTTTTTTTTTTGTTATTTTTTTTGGATATTATCCCACTTTTAGGTTTAAGTTTGAATTTGCCTTTGTATTTTATTTTTATTTATAAGTTATGTGTATTTTTATGTTTAGTGTTAACAGATATGTTGTATGATTTTATATATAAGTTTGTATATTTCTCCTCACATCATGGCTGTACCAGTATGCTTAAAATAAAATAAATAAAGAATAAATATTAACAGAATAAAATACTGTATTTATATTATTTTCATAATCATGAACATTACTTCCAATAGGTATCCATGTTAAATTTTTTATGTTGTTTAAAACAGTTTACAATTGAGCTGCAATTTGAAAAAATTATAGACCTACAAATTCTCACAGTCATCCATCTGTCCTTTCTTAATCTTGAGAATGGAGTTAGATAGATGAAAGATGAAACCAGATATGGAAACCTTAGGGGCAGGAGGCCTTGATTAATTTTATGTGAACTTCCAATGCAAACCAGAAGTCATGTTATTTTAATTCAAAAATTTCCCCTGAAAGGTGTTAGATAGATGACTGGTATGACTCTTGTTATGAGGGAAAATATGATGTACAGGGGCAAACCAATATGAATTTGAGGTGGAAAACACATATTTTAAGTTAAATAAATTTAAAATATGATTAAAAATTGCAGCCTGGCATTGTGATGATGTCACAATAAATAATTACTTGTTTCATTTAACTTTATATAGAATAAGTTATTCGTGTATGATTTTCTGAATCATATTCACTGAAGAATTAAAACAAAAAAAAAACCCGAAAAAGAAGTCTCATGAGATGAGTTTCCTGTAGAAATTTTAGCTTAACAGTAATAATCACTATTTTCAATTTGAATATAAGTGAATAGACAGTTTGCATACTAACATTTTAAACACAAAAAAATATAGAGAAGAGGTGGGCAACCTTTTTAAGTGTGCATGCCAAAATTTTCAAATCTATGAAGCAAAATTTTTTCATATGCAAACTGGAATTTTTGGGAGCATATTATTATTATTTGGTTTGGCAGCTAAAATGCTAGATCAATGGTTCCCAAACTTATTATATCCATTAATGTTCCCTCTAAGCTGCGCGGCCACGCACTGCTCAAATTGTTGCCGCACATGAGAATTTATGTGCCACGCAGGCGAGCATGCACATTGATTTGAATTGTTGTTTACTTATTTCTCACTCTGTCTGCAACATGATTATTGCTACATATATTTCGATTAAATACATTAAATCATTGACAAAAGATAATATTTTGTATGGAAATATGTTTTAAAATGAATTTTAATCTCTACTTTATAATTAATTATTTTAATTTTTATAGGAAAAAATAAGATTTTATATATATATATGCTCAAAAAACTTTTTTGCTCAGAATCTGCTCAGCAAAAATATTTTTTTGCTCAGAGAAGTATATGTTCTGCTCATCTACAAAAAAATTAGAGGAAACATTGATGTCCATGGCCCCCTTCTGATAGCAAAAACCTGACCATGAACCTCCAAGTGAAATAACTCTACACAACTACATAATAGCAAAATTACAAATTTAACTTTGATATCTTGAATGGTGATGTAAAAATAAAACTTTTTGATATTTAAAGTAATATTTATTAACTAGCTAGAAATTACTAGCTAAAGCTTATCCGTTTTTGAAAAATGGATATAATATAGTAAAAACAAAAAAAAAAAAAAAATGTATAATTTATTTCTAATTGGGTTATAAAAATTACATTACAAAAATATAAAATTAATAAGTTTTTTATTTTATCTATTTAATTTTCCAAAAAAAATATTTTTGATTAAAATAAATGAATTATTTATATATTTTTAGCCATTAAATAGTAATTATAATTATGAAAAATAACCAATAATTATCACTGTTTTGGAAAGAAAAATTAAATAAATGTAAAAAATTCTATAAACAAAAAACATAAATTCTAAAATGTCATAATGTATGCAATAAATGAAGCACAGAGCCCATTTCAAAATGGAAAAGCTTTAGCTAGTATTCCTACAATGCAATGCTTATCATTACTTGTATTTTATGCACTTATGTATGCTTATATTTTACTCACAATGTAAAAATGACTACCAATTTAGTTATTACTTTCGTAATAATGAAAATAGATCACAATCATTTTACTTTTTATTAAACCTTTATTTTTATTTAGTATCACTCTACTAAATTGTATTTGAATACAATTTTATTGAGTAGAGTGATACTAAATAAAGATAAAATAAATTAAGTTAAAATATACAACTCAGCAAAAATGTTGGATATTTATTTTTTAAGGTAAGCGCTAGGTGGTATGCTGAAAAAAAAGCTGTTGACATGTCACATTTTGGCATGTTCCAAAAGTTGCCCACCCAATATAGGATATACCTCTGCTTCTAAGATAGTTATGAAAAAAATTGATTAAGGCAGAAGAATGAATATTAACAAAATTTTCATGCAATAATATCAGATTATTTGTATTAACTGTATTTTTAGCACCAATGAAATAAATTCTTATATAATTTTTAAATTTTAATAGTAATAAATTATTTCAAAAAATGTTTGTTTAAAGAAACAATTTTTGGACAATCAATCATCCTCAGCATAGAACTAACTGCTGAATAGCTTAGAATGATAAAGAACAGAATACAATATACTCTACACAAGGAAAACCTATGGTGTACATGCCCAAAGTGGCACATAAGGAGAAATCATCTAGCCCTGTCATGTATCATATGATTTTCAATCATCCTTTCAGTTTATCATCTTATCATCCTATTTTCAATCAGCTTTTTTACATTTATTCTAATTAAAGCATATTCATTTGACTTTTTAAAACATCTGTCATTTTTAAAACATATTCAAAGTCTAAAATTTCAGCACACATAAACATCTCTAAAGCTAAGTATGCTTACTATATGGCATGCAGGTTCAAGAAGTTTGCCAGTACTGCTCTACACCATTCAATACATCAGTTCAACATTATTACACAGTTTAGTAGCTAGTTCTGATTAAATTTTGACCAAGAACGATTCATTCAAGAACATTTAAAGGTTTCTTTTAATAAATAAAAAAATAATGTTGGCTTCCCGTTATAAACAATATTTTGATTTATTTATTTGTAAAAATGATGCAAAGTTTTATAAACTTTTAGAATATTTTAGCTTTTTTTTTCATTTTTGGATATTTTTATATAAACTCTGAGGATAGCATAAACAATTTAGAAACTTTACACATTAATACTATCGTAAACCAATTTTGTTTTAATTTGGTAAGAATTATTGTTTAAATTTATAAAGTTTTGATTCCTTTATGAAAATTATATTTCTAAATAGTAAACAATTATTTTTTACAAAATGGGAAACCAACATCCACAAAAGAAAAATAAAAAAAAAGAAAAAACTTTGATATACACCAAAAATTGTTTAATTAAGTTTTGTAATTATAACCTTAAAATGTTATCAAAATTTTCTTCTTGAACTTATTATCAATAGTTAAATATAAGCAATAGTCAAATATAAACAATAATCAATAGTTAAATATAAGCAATTAAACAAACATGTATTAATAACTTAAATTAACAATTCAATTGCATTTTTAAAAATTTAACAGGTTGTTTATAGAAAAAATCCAGCAGTGAATTGAATAACTTTCCCAGCTATTATGAGATTTTATTTATAAAATAACTTTTATATTGCAGAAACTCCTTGTTAGTTCAAAATTCAAGGGACGAAATAATTGTGACTTTAAATTATCGAGTTTCAAATTATCTGAGATTGTTTTATAAAAACTAAAGCAGAATTCCTTGAAATGTACCCCAATTATTTTTAAGTGGTCCAAAAAGTAGTAAGTTGCCCAAATGTAGTAGCCTAAAGCCCTACAAATATCTCAATCTGCTACTTGTAGCCCAATCTTGCAATCCTGAACACCAGCCATATTTTATGAGATAAGAGGAAAAGAGTAATCAATGAGTAAGATGACAGCCAAAAATATGATAATGTAAAAGTAAAGCCATATTGACCAGATTAGTGTTGTTCTTGGTCTACTGTTCTCTTATACAATAGAGTCCCGTACAATGCGCAAATAAAGCAAGCAACAACCCTCGAATTTTGTCGATCAGAGGTATACATTTTTTTTTTTCAACTTATAGGCCAAGGTTTAAACTTTCATAAATCATGTGATAATGCAGGTTTCAATAATGCAATTTCCTATAATGTGTAACGAATCTCCTGCGTTGTACGGGTCTCTACTGTAGTGTTCACTTTGATCTAAATGAACAAGTTCACATATGTATATCACAGTTTGGACAGAATTTTCACTTTTAATCTCAAGGTAGCCATATTTCGAACTAACTGAATTCCTTAACACATGTAAATCTCAATATCCCAGCTTGGAAAAATAGTACAGTTAAATTATCTGAGTTTGAATTAACAAGGATTTCTTATATTAATCATAAATAAATAAAATGTGTTGGTGCCATCTGTTATGAGATTTTATAAGAAATTTTTATATTCTTAATTATTATAAAATAGCAAAAAGCTTAATTTTCAGGATAGTGATGAGTTTTATAAAAATTTGTAAATTCTAATAAAATCTCTAACTTCTCTTGAGATATGATACATACTATCTTCCCACCCCCTCAACCTTTAACCACCAAAATTTAATAGCATCAGTTGCCTCTTATACACAAGCTACTACACCAAATTTCATTTCTTAATCTTTATACCATTCTAAGATATTAAATGAAATGGATACTAATACACACAATGTCCATGGAATTCCACAATTCCACCTCCTTTTTTTTTACTTTTTTGGGTTTAGGAGGTCTCAAAATGTGGAGATTTGCAAAATACTAGAGGGTCAAATCTGACATGATTCCAATGCTTTTCCTTGTTATGTATACATAACATCTGGGAAAGTAAAAACTTATGGTATTGAAATTATAAATACAGTAATTTACAGTTTTTGTAATGATAAAACAAAAAACATACACAAATTTTCATTATTTCAAATAAAAATTACATGTATTATAATTCAGTATATAAAAATTACAATTAATTTATTAATTAATAAAAATTCAGATGAAATATGTTCAATCATCATCCATATAAAAAAACATTAGATCAGTTTCTGCGGAATTCTGTTAAAAGCTAATTAGAATAAAAATGTCTAAGAGAAATGAGAGAAATGCCTTATTACCATTAATTCTTGGTTTGAATTAAATGGATTCTTATTCTCCATTAAATATGAAGATTTTATTATTTTGTAGGCTTCTAAAACTTGCAAATATTCAGTGAGATGTTCAATAAATATTTTTAGCATTCTCAGAATGAATACTTTTTTAATAACTGAAATAAAAAGTATGATATTAAAAATATTACAATACTAATGAAACAAAACAAAATATATAATATTCACACACACATACACACAGGTGGTTTTTTTTTCAAGCTCTGATGGTCCATAAAACAAAGACAAGTGTAAATAACAAAATGAATTTATCATCAAAAGTTAGGTACAAACATGGTTACTTTTCAACATAATCACCATGAAGATTGAGGAATTTGTCATATCTGTGGACGAGCTTTTCCATCCCCTTGTCATAGTGAATTGAGATGGCCTTAATTAACAATGTTGTTTTGAAGATCGTCATTGGTCTCAAACATCTGCCCTGTTAACCATGTTTTCAGTTCAGGAAAGAGGTGGAAGTCTTCACACATTAAAAAATTTTTAGCTGGGTGGAAGTCTTCACCTCCTTTAAACACCCAGCATATAGCCCACATTTAGCACTGAGTGACTTCCACCTCTTTCCTGAACAGGAAAAGTGGCTAGGAGGGCAGAGGTTCGTGACTAATGACGATCTTCAAAATAACGTTAGGGCCCATCTCGAGTCATTGGCAGCAACATTCTATTACAAGGGGATGGAAAAGCTCATCCACAGATATGATAAATGCCTCAATCTTCATGGTGATTATGTCGAAAAGTAAGCATGTTCATACCTAACATTTGATAATAAATTCATTTTGTTATTGTTATTTACACTTGTCTTTTTTTTTATGGATCATCGGAGCTTGAAAAAAAAACAGCCTACATATATACATACATACATACGTATATTTATTTTATACATTTTTTTTTAATATAAATAACTTGATTGAAACCTTCCACAAAACATACCTTTGTCCTTTTATTAACTATTCTATAAATACTGTTAATGATTAAAAAACCTCTAGTAAAAATATTGATGTTACTGATTTTGAAATATGTTTTACAACAGGAGAAACAATGATGACAACTTCTGTGATAACTTTTTAAATTATACATACAGTAAAACTTCTCTAATTGAAACATCTGTAACAGGAATATTTTTTTTTAACTCGAAAAAAAATGAAGTTCTGGTAGGTCTTAATTAGTGTTACCACCCGTCCAGTTTTCACCCAGACAGTCCAGGAATTGACTCACTGTCCGGGTTAACTATTAATTTTATCTGGGAATTTTGTAGAAATTGTGAAATTACGATGAAACAAAATACTTGCAAATATTATTATAAATTTGCACCATTTGACCAACGAAAGACCTCACACTCACTGAAACTCATCTGCCATTCCGCCATGTTACTATGTTTATGCCAGCGGCTCCCAACCAGTGGTCCGCAAGAGCTAAAATATGGTCCGCGAAAGATTTAAAACTTTTATTTATTTTAAATTATTATTTCCATATTGATACAAACTGAATTTAATTTTTACTAAAAATGTTATGTTTTCTATTATAATGGTACTGTTAAAGCAAAAGTCTTGAGTTTAACGATTACTTATATTAAAAGTTTTGATTAAAGTTTATTTTTCTTAAACCTTGTGGTCCCTGCTAACAACAATGAAATCAAAGTGGTCCCTGGTCAAAAAATGGTTGGGAACCGCTGGTTTATGCTGACATGTGATGCACAACCTGCCTCTCGACCTTTTTTTTGAGGGTATGTTACAGGCACATTATTCTTCGCATTGTAAAATGACATTGCGCATGCATCAGGAACTTCTGTTCGAACAAACCTGACCTGCCATCTAGGTCAGTGATTTTGTAAAGGTGACAACACTAGTCTCAATGGAATGGCAAAGATATTTGACATCTCCAACTTGAAAGTTTTCATAATTCCTTGACACTGATTTATGTTACTTTCAACTTTCCCGACTCAAAGTTTAACATTTATTCCATCCAAAGTGATCTAATCATCAGAATTCTATGAAATTTTCAGACAGTTGTATCTATTGTCCAACACACATTTGCAGACAAAATTCCAGTCCAAAGTGAGAGGATTTCTTGACTTCTTGCTTTATCTCAACAAGATGTACTAAAAAACTGTTCAATTCCATTAGTTACATTGAACATTTTGCTGAAAGGCATTCCATGGGCTTTTTAAAACAAAAAAAATAAAAACTATCAAAGATTCTTTATATAATGCAAAGGAGGTAAAAATACAAATCTATTCATAATTGGCATTTTCTCTAACTCAAATTGTTCGTAGCTTGTTTTTTCCTGCCTCTTGGAGCTTCAAGTTATACTTCAAACAAATAATCATTCTATTATAAATTTCACAACTTTTAACAATAATTGAGTTTTTTCTAAATATAATTTCAATAAAATATTAACCATATACATTGAAATTATATTCAAATACCAAATGATACTTAAATAATAGTTTAAAAGAATAAATATGCAATAATTGCAATGATTCTAATTAATTCTAATTCTTAATCAAACCATTCCACAAGGCATTGTGTAGTGTAACATTCCATTTAATGTTTAACAGTTACAACATGATGATGGCTGATAAAAGCAGCCAAAAATGTTCATTTTATTAAAAACAGTTTGCTGGTTCAAAAAGGTTTCTAAATAATAATTGAAAACTTTATTGATATATGAAAATTTTGTATGTCATCAATATATATCTGAATATAATAAATTTCTTGCATCCATCCAAACATTGACAATGTTTTGACATACTAACAGTAAGAGAGAAATACCATTCAAATTAAAATTCATAAAAATTTTAAGTGTTGATTTTTATAAATTATTTGTAAATTACATAATGTAATTATGATAAAATTTTGAATTGTTAGTTCAAAGTAGTTAATTAAATTTATAAAAATAATCTTTAAAGGTGATTATTTCATCAGTAAATCTATTATATTAGTTCATTTTTTTTTCTCAGCATATACATTACTTTAACATAACAAGTATCTCAAAAACAAAGTTATAAAGATTTGTGATCTGTATGACTTGTCTTTTACTATTAACTAAAACCAAAGATATAGAAATATATATACAGTATTTATTTTAAACTCTGAGTCAAACGCAATATCAATATACATCAATTTCATTAATATATTATATATATTTATGTTTATAAATTTCAGTTAATGTTATCTTAGGTAGCCAAGATGGCAGCTCGTCTCTGAAACAGTGGGGACACATGTACTAACCTAACCTAACCTATTCTAATAAATTACCCATTCTAATATTTTGGTTGGCAATAATTATGGTAATTAATTAGAATAGGTTAGGTTAGGTTAGTACGTGCATCCCCACTGTTTCAGAGACGAGCCGCCATCTTGGCTACTTAAGGTAACATTAACCTAAATTTCTTTAACATTTTCTATATCTTTGGTTTTAGTTAATATTAAAGTTGAGAGAGTTATTGAAAATAGTAAATGACAAGAATCATACAGATCACTAATCTTTATACTCTGTCTTTGAGATACAGTAATACCTCGGTTTTTGTTGACTTTGGTTATTGTCGGTTTCGGTTTTTGTCAATTTTTTTTGCGAAAAATTTGTCTTGGTTTTCGTCCGTGCGCTCAAGTCACCTCGCTACTAATTTTGCGAAAACAAAGGGCAACCCACGCATTTTCTGGTGCAGTGTGGCGTTATTTCTCATTGTGTGAACATTACCCAGAGACTGCCCACCATTGGCCAATGGTTCCATTTCCTGAACACTGGCAGCTGATTGCAGAGACAACATTTAGAGGCCGACGGTGGTTTACAGATCAGATAGACCATGGTTCAGAAAAATTTCATTGCAGAGACAGCGTTTCTCGCTTGCCACAATGTAGACAGCGATTAGAAACAAGTTATTCGACGTACTTTCTAGACTCCCTCAATAGCAGGTTTACACACCAGTTTACTTGGGTAGAAGTTGCCATATTTGTTGGTCATATTATAATGAATATTCTTAATTTAATAAATCTTGCAAACGGGACGAATCAAGAACATTATTCATCTCAACAATTACAAAGAGAGAGGGTAATGCGAGATCGGAATAATCCTATAGAAATATATTCTGAAGATGAATTTTGAATTTGGTATAGATTTTCTAAATCTGGATTTGTTTGCATTTTAAATCATATTGGCAACAAAATTAGGCACCTAGATGGAAGAGGGTTGCTGTTAACTACCAAACAACAGTTATTGATGGCATTATGATTTTATGCCACCGGAAACTACCAGAGGGTAGCCGGTAATCTTATCGGAGTTCACATCTCTACTGTATGCAGGTAACTATCAAACTATTATTAAATAAATTTAAAAAGTTTTTTTGTATAGTGATCGAGACATTTATAAGAATGAGGTCTTATTTAATGTTTGTATTAAGTTATATATTGCATTATTTATTAATTATCGTTATATCCTTATCAGAACCATCCAAAACGTTTCAAAGGCATTAGTTCATTTGAAGAATGCCAAAATTGTATTTCTGACAGAATCCAAACTTCCATCTATTACACATGATTTTTCTGTATTATCCAAGAATAACTTTCCTGGAATAATTGGGACAATTCATTGCACCCATATACCTATCCAGTATCCTGACAGCAGTAGAGCTCAACTTTTTTATAAGAGAAAATTCTATTATTCTATTAACTGCCAAGTGAGAATTATTTACATGCAATATCATCTTTACTTAATTATGTATTAATAGGTTAAGAAAATAAACATATTTAAGTAAAATTTCAATAAAATACAACTTTGTTGTTCTCCACAAATATTTTTGTAACTAATTTATTTGAACACATGAATACTGACTACAGTAATATAATGCAGATTTCTGAACTAATTTATTGTAGCTTAAATGACTATTAAATATGCAATGGCCTATATCAGGGGTGGCAAACCTGTGGCACATAAGAGAAATCATCTGGCACGTAATGTATCATATGATTTCTGTCCTTTTCAATCATCCTTTCTGTATCACCTGATCATCTTTTTTTCAATCAGATTTTTTTACATTTATTCGAATTATAGCATATTCGTTTAATTTCTTTAAATATCATTATTCGAAGTATAAGACTTTGGCGTGCATTAACATCTTTAAAGCTAAGTATGCTTACAATATGGCGCACAGACTCAAAAACGTTCACCATCCCTAGCCTATATATTTTTCTAACATTTTAAATTGTTATGCCTTGTTATAAAATAGTTATATTCTTGACTATTTCTTTGATATAAGAAAATAAAAATATCAAATAATGTCTTTGATATCTCAAACTGATAACTTTAATGAAAATATATAATTGATGCATGCTTAAATGTATATTTTAGGTAATCTGTGATGGAAAGATGAAAATTAGAATTAGATTAGATGAAAATTAGAAATTAGACAGTAGAATTTCTTCTAACAGCAGTATTAAAGAAAAACTTCACCAAGGATATTGTACTGGATATCTGGCTGGTGACAGTGGCTACCCTTGTTTGCCATATTTAATGACCCTATTTCTACACCTGCAGAATCATGCTGAAAGACGGTATAACAAAGCTCATTCACGACCAAGAAATATCATTGAGAGATTATTCGGGGTCTGGAAAAAACAATTTCCATGCATTGGAAGTTGTCTAAGAACTAAATTAGACAACACTTTCAATATAATAATAGCCACAGCAATTTTGCATAATTGGGCCATTAATTTTAAAGAGAAGGAGTTTCTTATCGAGCACTTAAATGAAGAAAGAGAGGAAGAAACTTCAACAAATAATGAGCAATCAATTTCAGGATCTGCTCTTTGAAGATCTATTGTACTGCAACATTTCAGTTAAATGAAACAGTACTTTAGAACTTTCACAAAAGGTCCTTTTCAGGACCATACAATTTTGATAAAGAGTGAGCCTATCACAGACAAAATAATTCTTTTTTTATTCATTTTAAATAAAAATATTACTTAACATAACCTATGTAACATATTAAATAAGCATTCATACAATTGTTTTATTCATTCATATTTCCTCAAAAAGATTTAAATTATGATTTCTATGTTTAGCGTTTGTTCTACCATATATTTGGTTATTTTACTCTAAAATTATCAGATTTATGTTGACATTTTATGTATTTAATGTGGTTAAAAACAGTTTTAAAGTCATTATAGAATTTATTCATAGAAAGCTGAGCTAGAAATATAAATTAATATCTTCATTTTATTTACAAATTTCAAAATTTTGTTTAAAACTTACATTTTGGACTTAACACATTACTTAAATATAAAATATGAAAATTCCATATTGTAAAATAAGTTATTTTTAATCTCTGTTCTTCTACATTCTGTTACAAAAGTATAAGGAACATCACAAATTTTGTGATTTTTCAAAATTTATTTGAATTTCATTTTATAGAAAACAGTTTTATATGTTTTAAAACATTTTTGTCAACAATTACTAAATCAGTTTTACCTCCCCATCCATCCCACTCACTTCCAAAACCACCCCAAATCATTACAGACCCAGCCTCTTGTTGCCTGCTTATTTTAACTTTGTTTTCTTTTCTTAAATTATGCCAATATGAAAACCCATCAGGGCCATCTAAATTAAACTTCTTTTCGTCACTAAACATTATTTCTTGCTATTCTTCAGTTCATTCTATCTTGTCTTTAGCCCAGTTTAAATGCATTGATTTGTGTTTGGTAGTTAAAGGTGGTTTCAACTTCACTTTTAAATATTTTACATTGTCATTGTTTTTTAAAGTTCTCCAAACAGTCACATGAGATACATCTATTGGTAATTCAGCAGCAGCTTGCCTTGTTGATATGCTTTTATTAATTATAAGCTTAAAAATGTCTCTCTCATTTCTGGATGTTACACATTTAGGCTGTCCTGATTTCCTTTTTTGCTCATAATTTTTATCTTGTTGGAAAACATTTTGAATAGCATTCGTAGATCTATTTACAGCAGCAGCAACTTGCCTCAGACTTGCCTGAACCACTCAAATAATAAATTTTATGTATTTCTTGCTCCTGAAGTACAATTCCATGAGGCATTGTTGAAAATGTTTATATAACATTCAATAAAACAATCAAAAAAGCCACCATTACAGTTAAAAATGATGGCATCTCACCCTAGTCATAATAATTATAATCTTTATTTTCTTATTTTCTTTGATATTCTTCCATCATCTAATTGTTTATTAATACGATATGACCACTCTTAACTAAAGTTGTTGGCCCTGAAAAGGGCCGTTTTAATATATATAATAAATACATTTATTTATTTTCTGATAATTTTAGTTCTTGCAGAAGTTTCAACTATTTTTAACCTTAATAACTCTATGTTAAGTTGTTCTGCTTCTTGCTTTTTTCTTTCTGTATCTTGTTTCATTTTCTCTGTTTTTATGCCCTCTTCTATTAGCTGGATTTGGGCTTTCTCTAAATGAGTTAATGTTATAAATATAATATAATAATTATTTTTTAGAAAGTAATTATAAATATTTAGTATTATTTTATCTGAATATTATTTACAGTTTTCTTTTGGGTGGTCATCTGCCACTTCCATATTTTCCCTGACAGCTACATCACTTATCACTACAGGTGAAAATATTCCTGAATTAGAGTATTCATTTGTAGCTGTAAGTGATTCAATATTTTCATATGTAACAATAAGTGGCAATGGTGGATCATCCAGATTGGGTAATGGTTCAATACTGTCACCCAAAACAGATAAAACCACTTGTGTGAAGGGATTCAATGATAATGGTGCTGGTCCTTCACCTGTTATATGTGCAGCACATCGGTTATTATCTGCCTCTTTTTTGGCATCTATTTTTAATCGCTTCCAGCAACCTATAACATAGATCATAAGATATACTTTTCTAGTAAACTTTTCTTAAATTAAATATGCTATTTTAATATTTGTATATTTACATAATCTATTAATCTAATAAATAAAATAGGGATTAGTAGGATATGAAATCTTGATTCAGAATAGAGTTCTACAATTCGAGTTTTTTTTCCCTTACTCTTTCACATAAACATAGATTGTACAAGGTTTTTTTGGACACTAGAGTACGGTTATCATACCCCTTCTCTTCAACTGCAGGATAATTTTTAATAATTTCTGCCAGGATGTTCTTTTCTTCTTCCGAAAAATTCCTACACGTTTTCGACACAGTCGCCATGTTTCTGATGTCACACGAATAATCTGATTGGCTGAATGACTCCTAAAACAGGAGTAATGGCAAAAAAAGTAAGAGCCAATGTTTTGCCGAGAATCATGTAGATGACGTTCAGAAACAGATGGTCATCGTCTTTGCAACGCATTTTAAACTGTGGTTCAGCCAGCCAACATCTATAGCTGTTCTGTTGTTAAACATCATTTAATGTAAACTCTGTCTCTGCAATTGGCTGTGGGAGTTCAGTTGCGGGTTCGTGGTTCGCCAGGGCGAGCTGGCCACAAGTTTTCCAGGTTTTCTCCACATCTGTAATGCTTGAATAGGGGCCAGTTACCCTTAAAAAGATTTCCCAGAAGGCATTATTCTCCTCAATACGACCATCATAAATGTATACAGCTATTATTACATGACAATTATGTAACACTTTGCCATGGGGCGATATAGGCTAGAAGCTCATGTCCAACTAGCTTCTACAAGACAAGACATTATCCCACATGTCTAGCTGAACAATTCCATTGCTTTCATTTTAATGCTATTTATGTTATCTTTAATCTTAATGCTAATTAGTCTTTTATGTTAATTTCTTATTGCTTTTAGTATTTAACGTTATATTAATTCTCTATAAAATGTGTTTTTGGTATGTATTTTGGAGTGTCTAAAATGAATTAATTAGATTTACATTGATTCATATGGAAATAATTGCCTTGGTTTTTGTCGGTTTCAGATTTCACTGATTGTTTTCAGACGGATTATCGACGAAAACCGAGGTATCACTGTATTTGTTTAACGTAACAACATATACAATTGGTCATGCAAAAAACGTAAAAATAATAATGATTATTCCAGGGTTATACTAAGGGAGTTAATTGATTTGGCCTGTGAATGGCTCATATATATTTTTGCATAACCAATTTTATATGTTGTTACATTAAAGTGTAGTTTTAATGTAATGACATAATGTATAATGCATTTCTATACAATAAAAAATATATATATATTCTATATTTACTTAAATCTCAATTTTCAAAGCAATTTTAAAAAATAATTTATATTTTCAATTTCTCTACTTTTTGTTTTGTGGAGTTAATCAATTTGGCAAATGAGTGACTCATATATAATCTTAAATAAACTGATATATATTAATTTTTTAAATAATTAGATAAATGATTTCTGAATAATCATTATATTCCATTCTAAGGAACTTATGTAAAAATTATAACTTTATAGTCAAACCCCATTAATACCAAATTGAAGGAACTTAAAAATTGACACTTTGTATTAATGATGTTTTTATTAAACAAATTTCACTAGTTCAACAAACTTCAAAGAAACCAATAGTCACACCATCAAAAGGTAAAGATTTTCTCCCAGTTATTTCACTGTCTTAGAGAGATAAAAATGATAGAAGTTCCCCATTCTTAGTACAACATTTAAAACTGACATGTGGTTATAGAAACAGATAGTAGAGATTTTAATAAAAGCTTAAGAATTAGGTATTAATTGTATATTGAAGTTTTCTTATTAAAGATTGAGATGAAAGATCAATAAATTTCAGAAATATGGAAAGGTTGTTTTATAGATTGCTACCTGCAGTAAATCCAACTACAAGATTATTCTTTTATAAAAATGTATGGTGCAGTTGTAGATTATGTGTTGGACTGATTCAATGGAGTTGTTACAGAATGCTGTATCGGTTAAACCCTATGTCTTATCTTGTTTGGCCATGTTTAAAAAAATTAAACGCACAAATAAAAACTTATGGAATTTAGCAATCTCATTGTGAGCCTGGCTGAATGCACAATGGGTCCGGAAAAAAGGCACTCTTAGTGCCCACACTACAGAGTAAACAAACTAATTTCCAGTTTCCAGTACACACATCAACTATCTTAACTGATCATTTCAAAATTGTCACAACACACAAAGCCCTGACTGTAAGAGAAAATGATTCTGTAAGTTAGAGTTAGCATTGTTGGTATCATATGCTCAATGACTGCACTGTCAATGATGACATCATCATTGACAGTGCAGTCATTGAGCATATGATACCAACACTTATGACGATGATGACAACATCATCGTCATAAGTGTTGTGGCCAACATTAAAATCAAAAAAGTATGCCCTTGGTCACAATAGTCTGAGTTTTTACACATTGGCTTGTGTGACTTTGGAGAAACAAAGCAGTGTACTTTGTATTAAATATAATTTTTATTGAATTCATGGGATCATGACACACTTTGTATTATATATTAAATAATATTTTACATTAATCAAACTAATGCTGAAATGCCTATCATCATCATCATCCACGACTGCAAATCTATTTTACACTAATGCAGAATTTATATAAACAAATAATGTATTAAAAGGATTTGACTGTATTAGATTTCTAAATTCAAATTTATTAAAAGAGAATTAATTATTATTTATTTTCTGTATTTCTATTCTTCAATTATTTAATTGAAAAATAAAATGCTATTTATAGAAATACAGTACATTAGCTAATCCAACCTCTCAATTCCAGTGTACTCCAACATATGAGAAATATAATGAGGAGTATCCATCATACCCCATTCTGATATGTTTGTCTTTTATTGATGTTTTTTAAATACATGCAGTAAACTTACAACGTTAAATTTAATAAAGAATTAAAGTTATAATTACCGTATCATTGTACGTAATTTAACAGTAACAAAAACGATACAAGTCCAAAAAGAATTTGTACCAAAAGACCAATGGGTCACATCACTCGTTGCCTTTAGGCCCATACACTCTCACTAATCCGACAGCCTTCCGTGCAAGGAATGGCCAGATTGCAAGAATCCCGTGCATTAGTTTTATCTTTAAGAGGATATTTTCTTCAGTTCTAAGATATTTATTTACTACTTAATTTTCAATTTGCAAACCAAAAATATTAGTAATTCACAAGACAAACTTATTATTACCTTTTAATTTTTTGTCATTAAAATTATAACTACAGTGGTTCACAATGATGAATAATGCATTCAAAATATCTTTAATGAGTTCTTATATAAAAATATATAGTGCAAAAATAAATTTTTCAGTATTTTTACTTATATTTTTTGAAATAGACATAATTTAAGTACGTTTAAGATTAAAGCTTATAAATATAGCTCTGCAATATAAAAAGTTGATGCTTCTTGACTTCTTTAGTAAGGATTTAAGCTTTGCTTAAGTGGTTTCAAAGAAACGATTTAATAATAAATAATTTTTTTCTAATTTTATATTTATGTCGTTCAAATTTAAATAACATTTAAAAATCGGAAATTTACTAAATGTGTTATGATCAAAACACTATTTGAATTTTGCATTGCAACTATAAATGCATTTTTTGTTGAAAGACGTTGCATATTTATGAACTTCGTTATATTAATTTCAACTGCCGAATAGTAACTTTTATATAAAAAATTTGACTTAAAATTATTCAAAATACCTTGCATAAAAAGTAAATCGATCACTATTAAAATGGATAAGCTTGATTTTAAAAAACCATACCTTTTTTATTTCTTTTATAAATACGTATTTTACGCGATAGGATTGATATTGATCGTATATAATTAATTTAATTCTACCAATATGGTTAGAGACGGTTCAATTAAAGACAAACTTCTTTCCCTTTAAAATCGAAATATTGAATCGTCCCAAGAAGTTAAACACTTGTTTTCTTTTTAATCACACGTGACTTGAAACAGTGTTGCCAACTGCATTTCTATAACTTTATATTTTCGGAAAATTATTTTGTTAGATTTTCGACATTTTGTCGAACGGAAAATAAAATCTTTTTATGTTTTCTCCTAATGGTAAAAAATAAAGGGAGGGTACTCTAGAAGAGAAAGAATAGCACAAGTTATTTTATTTAATAAATATCTCGTGTCGATATTTCAAATTGTTACATATCAACCATGCAAGAGATATAAAATATTCCTTGTTTGTACTGTTTTCTCGTTTCTGAAATATTTATTTCATTAATTAATATTGAAAAAAATCATATGAATCATCAAAATTATTGCCTAATATATTTTCAAATATATCGCTAGGATAAGGCAAAGCAACACGTGGGCGATATGCCAACGAGGGATGGACCTTCTGTGAAAAACTGGCTTTCTTCTTTCTTTCACAATTTAATATGGAGATTATAGCCTTTGCGGCTCTTTCTCCGACCAATGTTGTCAGTTGCTAAGCGAAACGACTGGTGAGGTTCTTGTAGCGTGAAAAACTGGTCCTTGTTCTTTGTGAAAAACTGGTCTTTATTTGAGTGTTATATATGTGAAGAAAATCCGGAAAACTCTATGCGGTCGTCCGGTTGGTCAGTTGCAAACCCGCCATTAATTATTAGTGTTTAGCGGTTTTAGCCTCTCGGTCTCTAATGGGCGCGTCGACGGGCGTTGGTCTTGCAAACACTGGTACTATACTGTACAGTACATTGAAAATTCTAAACACAGAGTTTCTGAGGGTCCTTTTATAGGATACTGGTATGAGAGTCTTCAGAAAATTTCACAAGACGGGACAAAGCTTGAAGAAAAATAATTGCATCAATAAATTTTTAATTTTTTAGAGGTTTTCACAGGTAGATTATACAATACAGTATTGCATCAATACAAAATGACAGACAAAGCGTCCCACGGTCGAGTATAAGGTTACGTGTCTCAAATCAGTTTTACGATTATAATTTGTGGAATTTTTTACTCGATCTCAAAAAAGGCAAGTGCCTCGCTGTTTTTTCTCTGAGACATCCATGGATACTGCGGATACTGTAGATATTACTGCGGACACCCTTGTACACTACACCCATTTTAAGGTACTGTACTTTGGTGGTATTACGTCGCGTGCAATCGGATCACAACTGTAATCATTTAGATACTTGTCCGAAATACATCATACATGCAGTTTTACAGTGATCGCACATTTCTATATTGGATGGGTAAACTTTTTAACAATGAGTACATAACGTGTTCTTTGAGTTCTTAGCACCGCAAGTCATTATGGAATGTATTACAGAATAAATTAAATGAATATAACAGTAAAATAATGTTAAAAACGAGAGTTCCTTCACAAATCTCTGCCTAAAGAGAATTTTAAGTCTTAAGAAGTTTGCAAGGGAATGTTTTTTAGTTTTGTCCTACATACTTTTGCGAATAAAAACTTTTCGAAAATGAAATACAGTGGAACCTAGCTTATCGAGCACCTCTCATAACGAGCAAAACAAATTGTAACAAATGACTCGCTTAACGAGCAACGTTTGCATAACGAGTGACGAGGAGAGAAGAAGACCTGGATTGTGCGCATGTTACATCAGTCTGTGTTTAGCACTCGTTCTGCTATTGTCTTCGTGCGACAATGCACGAAGCGCCCCTATGCTTCGACACCACGGGACCGAAGGGTCGACACCGCGTTTGCGATGACTGCGTTGTCAGGACTGACACCAGTCTTTTGGACAAACAAAGAAACCTTTTTGAGCGAGCGATCGCGTCTGTAGGCGCTTGGACTCGGGATGGAGAAGGATTGGGCGAAAGAAGTGCACTTTACAACTTGAAATAAAGCATGATTCACGCTCCTTAATAATGTATTATTTTCTTTGAATAAGCGTTATACATATTTGAGTATTTTTTTCTGCATGGACTGCATTATCGTATTTTACATTAATTTATATAGGAATTGTTTCGCATTACGAGTAAGATTCCGGAACGAATTATGTCGTTAAGCGAGGTTCCACCGTACTGCAGATAAAATCAAAAGATTGAACACCATCATCGAACGAATTTCTAAACATTTCAATATTGGATGCCACAAAATTTATCTCCAACTTTAATGACATTCTTTTGAAAAAGCAGTTGCAAATTTCATTTATGTCCGTTATTATTCAGAATTTTTTTAAAAATCCTAACCTTTGAATGTATCTTTTGTACTCGGTTCCTAACTTCTTTTATATCTCATATGACCATTTTCAGGGCTCCGACATATCCGGGACGCACCATCCCCGAAATATTTCTAGGTTTTTAGACTGACTCGCTTCCGCGTCACTCCAGAACGGCAGGCTAACAACTTAATCCACTGGTACCAGAAAATATAGTGCTGAGCATCGCCATGACGCTTCTTGCGTGTATTCTACGTCTAAAGCACAAAAATCGCAATAATTCTACGTCGATAAAATAGCGAAGTGATGTTCGCACGCTAATTCGCTGTAGTGATAAGTCGGAATGTGGCAACCTCAAAAATATGACCAATAAATGTTTTTCTCCTACTAATTTTTTAAAAATACATAAAAGTTATTGCTATTACTTTATAAAACTAGTTTTACCACGTTAACATTAAAGAGATTGACAAATTTTAAAATAAGTATCAAAAAGCGAGCCTGATGGAGAAAATTGATCTGTTGTGCCACCTCGTTTGTCGTATTATCTCCCGGCCTGTCTATTTTGTAGACTATGAATTAATCAATAATTTTAAAATTCAAATTTAATAATATAAACATTAGATTGCACGTACTTTTTAGTTAGCAGAGTAGTTCTCAACCGGTGTCCACAGAAAAAAATACCGAATTGGGGGTTCACGGTGATATTTTAGTGGTCTATAGGGTAATTCTACTTCAGAACAATTGTTTTACTGAGAATTAAAATATATTGTCAATTTCTTCATTACTCATTTCTTGCATAAGGGTTAAAATATAAATTATTTAAATTATTGAATATGTATATGACATATATATCTCATCGACAAAGGTCAGAGATTATAAAGCTGGGGTCAGTTAGGAGAATCTTATACCATCAGCGTCATGTCACTTGATAGTGATATTTCTGAACGTTTTCCTTTCTTTTTTTATTAGTGAAAAATATAAGTTTTTTTTTCTGTGCAATGTCTATGGGGTCCACAAAAAGAAATTAAGAGGAAAAGGTGTCCATGGGTAAAAAAAAGTTGAGAACCACTGAGTTAGCACTAGAAAGATGACTGGAGAAAACATTATAACAGCAAGAGTTTCTACAGTCTTCAATATCTTAAGGGGGAAAAAATGTATTCCTTACTACAAATTCTCTCAATTCATGATGATTGAGAATAAAGATGTGATCATCATGTATTTGTAAACTAATTTTCCATAAACCTTCTATAGTATAGATACGATTCCAAATGCGTAATATGATATTTATTTTGTCTTTGTCATTTATTAAAATTAGTGAAACTGCAATCTTAAAACTACAGTCTTTCATTAATTCAAATTCATTCATATGTATATATATATATATATATATATATCTATAACTATATATATTCAAAAAACTCAAGTTTTTAAAAGCATGAATAAAATCTTTAATTAAAATTTCATTTTTGCCTTCTTTTTTTCACCTTGTTAAATTTACAATTTTAAATACTAAATAATAAATGTAAAAAGAAACACTTCAACCATTAAAATTAAATTTTTTATAATTAAAACAAAAATAAATTCTGATGTTTTATACTTTTGAATTATCTTACAGTATTTATTAAAAATTTGAAAAAATAAATAAATACTTCATTTAAAATTTGTATCACCAGTTTAAATCATCTTAATATTTATTAAACTTTGATTAAAATTTTTTCAGTTGTATTCCTGCACATTACTTTTAAACCAGAATAAAAACTATACAAGCTGAAAAATTATTTTCAAAAAAGGGCATTTATTTCTTTAACATTTTTCCGGAAGGAGTTTGCACCAACCAAATTACCAAACCATATTCCTTATTGATAGACGTTTTCATTAATTTTAAGCCTGCTACAATCTTCAATTAGCGGTTATGTTGTCGTTATTATTTTGGTCCAATTTATAAATGGAATATAACAAACATTTTGGCAGTGCTTCTTCCATTTTGAAGTTTTCAACTTGGCTGATTCTCTCTTTCTGCTTGTCTGTTATTTGTGTTTTCAAAATTTTAAATAATCTATTATCAAAAGTAAACACAAAAATATCTTCCGCAAGAGCAGCGTGTGGAGTTCTTGTAGTAGTCGGGTGAACGTAATTTTTTTTTTGGCCGATAATCGGTGCCTCTCCTTCCCCTGGCAATAGTGCTTGGCTTTTGTGCTAGTCCATTTGTAAACAACTTGTATCCTTTCACCTGAAATAAAATAATTTATGTATACATTAAAATTGTTTGGGCAACTTAAAACCAATTATTATTAAAAAAAAACAATGTTTATTCAACAAAAAGTTCATGATTTCTAATCATCTTCCACAAATGTATTAAAAGAATATTTTTCACATGTAGAAAAATGAGATTATAGAAATTATTTCAAATTACAGCTTGTTAAAATTTATAGCTATTATTTTTCAATTCAAAACATTTCTTCTTACATTATATCAATTTTAATTACTTTTAAGTAATTCTTGTATAAGAAAATTTCAATTTAAAATTCTACTTGGTTATTATATATGTCTATTATTACCATAATATATTACATATACACAATTTCTTCTGCCAACATATAATGCAATACTATTGACAGGTCCATCTTTAATGTAAAAAAAAAATAAGAATGGTTGCTATCAATTACAGCTAATGAAAAACTAGATAAATCTTTTTAACATGTACAACGTCTAGTGTTTTGTTTAATTTATGATTAATGAAACAAATTATTACATATAACTCACTTATTATTAACAGAAAATGACTACTTTATATATAACATGCAAAATTATTTTACAACACTTATTACCCTTTTTTTTATTTAATAGTCATTCAATCTTCAGCTTTATTGATATTTTCATCTGGTTTTTCATCTTCAATTTTGTCTCCAGATTCTACAGATGATGCCACTGCCTTTTCTGCTTTTTTCTTTTTCTTTTTAGCTGACTTTGGTCCCACTGCTCTATTTAATAGCATCTAAAAACAAATTTTTATGATGAGACTATAATAAATTAAACAAAAAAAAATTTGAATCAAAAATATGAATCATCCAACTACAGCATCTTAATTTTTGTATTTTAGCTATACATAAATAATTTTCTAACTTTGTTACATTTTGTTTTAAATTTTAGAAAAGTTTACAAAGTTCATTCATTTGTATATGTTTTGAGTTTCATTTTTATACATTTAATAAACAAATGTTTTTGACCTTCTTAAAAGGCCTTCACCGGACAAGCAAATCAAATCTCAATGGAAAACAAATTTAAACTGTAAGATTCAAATTTGTTTTCAATTGAATTTGATTTACTTGCCTTCAGGCCATTTTCTATACAATATGAATTAAAAATAACTTAAAGAATAAACAGGATATCTATCATTTTGCACTTTTATATGATATGATAAAAATACAAAATCAGATGTATATAAAGTATTAGAAGAGATCAATATGTTTACATATGAGATCAATACTTTTTATTATGTTAAGAATTCTTCTTCCAAATACTGACTGCAGAAGTTTTGCTTTTATTTAACTGATCATATGAATTAGTCTACTTTGCACTGAAATTAAATCAACAAATCAAGCATTAAGAACAGCATATTTTAAGTCTGAAACAATAGTACATGTCTTCATTTGCAAAAAACAGTTTAAACCTAACACAGGTTTTTTACTGAAGTTTATGAACAGCAAAATAACCATTTAGAGTCCACTGGTAGCAAATAATCACTATAGCTTACTTTACAATCTGTATTCTTGTTGGATTATTATTTTCAAATTTTAAGTGAAAATTTTCTGAGCTTGGTAATTAATTAATTAATATTGAAGTGAGAATTTAATTAAAGTGCTAAGATAGCAAACCATCCAGAATATCTGAAGTTTATTATGTCTGGAATTGTCTGTTTATTTATCTAAATCTGTTTAATTATTGAGCTTTGAAGAGTTATTTATAAAAACAAAACTTTTTCTCATTGTTCTATTTTTCTAGATAATAAAAATGTTTCATTAACCAGGGATGCACAACCTTTTCTGAAGAAGGGCCAGGTTAGGATTAAGTTCACTGTCCAGGGGGCTGGACCATTTTACAACCCTCATTGTTGACACAAGAGTCTAATTACTTTAGCCAAGAGCAGTGTTAACAATCACAGGAAGTTTATGGCTTGACATGGTTTGAAATAATTATTAAATCCAAAACTTTTTAGTGCAATAAACCACCTTTTAGTGGTATGACTCTATTCCAACAATTAATTTTCTTGGTCCAACGTAATAATTAAAAATTTTGGCGCGAAAATTTTTTTCTATTTTTAGTCTATGGAGAGACATTGTTGTAAATAATTGGTTGTTATAGCTTTTGTACATTCCTTTTTGAACTCTGATTGGTTTTTTTCTAGTTTGAATTACATTAGGTTGACGATTAAGTGTCTTTTCAGAAAAGATTGATTCAAATTTCCCTTGGAAGTACCACACCCAATTCGACTATACCAATCAGAATCTAAAATGTAAACAAATACTAAAAAATCGTTATTTTCATGGTTTTTTAGCGATATTTTCACTTATTTTTTATGCTATTTAGACGAATAAGCAAGTTTTGCGAAGCATAAAATTGAAAATTTCCCGCCAAAATAGAAACTTCCTGATAACACCGAAAATGACGTTCTAACATCACTTATTCTATTTGATTCTCCTAAAAATCGTTATATTATGCATTATACTTAAAATATTCGATATCTTAACCAGAAAGTAAGTGTTAGCTAGAAAATAGACGAACTTCAACCGCTCCCATTTCACTCCTGGAAAGTCATAAAACAGTTGGGTGCTAATGACTTTGTGAAAGGGAAAAAGTTCTATACTTGAAACTTTGAAATTAAAGGAGAGGAAAAACTTATCTAGCTAACAGATTAAAAAAAATCGGTTCAATTTGATACAATTTTTTTTTTGCCTAGTACGTTACGAAGGGGGAAAAATTTTACGGCTGAACGTTTCAGATAAAACATTAATGGCTTTATTAAATAGTCAATCAACAGAAAAATGAGAAAAATGAAAGCTAAAAACAGTAAATATAGCTAATTTAGTTCGTTTGTTCACAAGCGCACTTCGATGAAACAGCTCGATTGGGCGTGGTTTTGGCGGCAATTTTCCCAGGCGTCAGATTCTCGATTACTTTTATTGGATAAAGCCAAGTCTTTCAAGCCTAAAAGTGCCAATCTGAGCTTAAAAAGAGAGTAAGTAATTTTATCGTCCAATAAAGTGGAAAAGGTTCTCCATAGACTTAACATAGAAAGGGTTTGTTTCACTGCATTAAGGTAACAGGACCCAAATCACAATGGAGCGAGTAATCCATAGACACACTTGAAAGAAGGGATTTGACCTGTACCTTCCGCAGACCGCATAAACATTGAAAGGGGGCAGTGTGTGGCCCGGGCCGCAGGCTGTGCATCCCTGCATGATTAACTATAGAAATATGTTTAGCTCTGTAAAGAAGAATATTTATTTTTGTTTCATAAGAAAATGAAATTCTTTTTCATTATCACAATTATGATGATAATAACTGTTATTCAAATTTTAAGCCTTTTAAGTTTAATATTTAATTGGAATCAAGTTTTTTTTCTTTCAAATTGCAAATGTTCATTTTAGCTATTTTCTTTTAAAATTTCATTATTATAATTCTAGTAAACAAATTTTAAGAATAAAATTTGTTTACTTAGAATACTTATTTAAGAAATTTCACTAATTCTAATTTATTTTATATTATAAAATATTGCATTAAAAATAAATAAGTAATCCACACCTTCAAAGATTCGTCTTCTAATTTAAATTCTGTTTCATACATATCCATATCAATGGGTCCAGAAGTAATTTTATGAGACCCAGTTGGCATCAGTAAAACAGTAAATTTGAACTGAGCTACATATTCTCCTGAAAAGATATTTTTATTTAGATATATTAAAATATTTTAAATAAATGAAAAATAGCCAAATCTCAAATCAGTGTACTAACATCTGTATTCATAATCTACAATCAAGAATAAGAGTCCTACATTAATCAATTGACATTCATTTTAAATTATAAATATTTTGTTGTTAGCTTCTGAATCAAATTCTTAATCACACATTATGAACACAAACTTTCGAAATATTTGTTATCACCCACATATTAACAGAATATGCGTATGAAAAACTTTCAAATGTAATATTTTACTTAATCTAAATATCCAATATGTTATCAGTTATTTTTATTATTATTCACTTATTTTTTACAAGATCTCAATTACTCAAACATAGACTGGGAATTGTACAGATAAATTTAATTTATCCAATCATTTATATTCAATTCAATCTTAAATAATATAAATACTAATTTGATTCTAGTAAATTATTAGATTTACTAATAAATTAATATTAATTAGTATATAAATATAGAAAAAAATTATAACAAAATTATGTGAAAAATAACAATAAATTAATAATAAAATATATCCAACAAAATAAAATAATTTAATAAACGATTTATTTTTAACTTCAATTAAAATAAGTGCATCATATGTTTTACAATAATAATTGTACATTAGTAATAAATAGAAACTTATGTTTCTATTTTAGGATGGCCAAAATATTTGTAGTTTAATGTATAATTAGTATAATAATAAAGGAGATAAAATAAGTCTCAATGTGTGATAAGTCGATAAATAAATACTAGGAAACAGTAAAATGACAATTTAATAAGTGGACTAGAAGTTAAGAAGAAACGTATGCATTCGTACTGAAATATTAGAAGTATTTAATTAACATTCACAAAACAAAATCCGACTTTATAACGTTATAAACAGTTTTAACGGGCATCTGCATACAATTTAAAAATAAAATCCCAATCTTATACTTGGTTTCCAGCAATCTTACATTTTATTTTCCAAAACACAAGCAATAAAAATTTCGAAAACTGAACTGAACGAGATCCGAATAGGAATGAATTTTTTATAGAAAAAAAAATTTTGTGCCCAGAAAAAAAGAATGTACTGTACTGTACATATATATAACATGTAATGCTTGTAAAACCTATAGTACTTAGAGAATGAAACGGAAACATGACCCGTAGCATGACACTGTAAAGAAAGGTCGAGTTCACTTTGCTAACTACTGGAGGGAGGAATGTTGTCCGAGTGGGCCCGTCTGGCATTTACTCCTATGCTTGCGCCTTTCCTTTTGTTTAACGAAACGAAAAGAAAGTACTGTACCTTTACAAATATAGGTCGACTCAATTTCTTAATACTAATTAGTCTGCATAAAATAATAAATTCACTTATTAAGAATACAAGCAAATCCCTCCGTATTCGCGATTACTTAGGAGTAAATAAATAAAGCTTCCTTCGTACAAATATCATATTTCCCAATAGCATTTTAGTTAAATATAAGTTTTAACGTTGTTTATTTTCATCGTAAAAGTAATTTAGAATTTGTCATTCGCTTTATTACTTTTACTTTTTATTCTAAACACTGTACAAAGAATCGGATTTATTCATTATTTTATGAGGAATTTTTCGTCTTTTAATCAACTTTCATAAATAAATAAAAAATTGTGAAAATTAATTCGTAACACCCCGAGGCGTTAGTTTTAAACGAATTTAAACAAACGTACGAATTTTAGCGACGGGTCGATGCCATTTTATCAGGAAGGACTAATGCCGTTCAATCCAACAAATCGAAGGCGTTTCCACTATTTTTAGCTGACGTCGAGGTTAAAAATAATCAATCGCGTCTCGTCCGCAGCCGTGAATGCGCGAATTCGCATATACCGAGTTAACAGTACGGAGGTTACCGTGCTTCATTTTATTATGATTTTTAATTTATCTGGTGAAAATGCTATAAAATCAAACGTTCATATAACTTATAAATAAATAAAACAAGTAAATCTGGTATTAAACAGTTACAATTACAGAACGAACGTGTAAAAATTATGTGAACGTTAATCGATTAGCGAAATTTCAATATTTTTATAAATTAATTTTATGTATAATTACATATGACTGATCTATTGTCTTGACAAAGATCAGTCAGATATAGTAATTATGAAAAAAATAACAGAGGAGAACGCGATGGTAACAACACAGATCGATCATCCTTACAAAAAAAATTAAATCTGACTATAAAAAAAATATTTATATTACAAAACACGTTAAGTAAGGAAGAAATTAAACCGATTCGCGCGACCGTTGAGGGAGATGCGCAGAACCGAGCTTTGTCTTTGTCTCCGTGAAGCTGGTTGTTAGTAGTCGGCGTTTGACCTTGCACTCCAACGCTGCTTTATCGCGAGTGACTGTTACCTTTGTCGATATCGTCATGACTTCTAGGCGCAGAGAGAGTGAATCTGCTAGTGTTCCTAAGCGAAGGAGAATAGTTTTAAAGCTTACCGAGAAAATTAAACTACTCGACAGATTACAGAGCGGTATATCGGCAAGCGCCGTTGCACGTGAATTCGGCATGAACGAATCGACCGTGCGTTCGATCAAGAAGAAAGAAGCAGAAATACGTAAGTCTGTTAAAGAATCTGCTCCTCGAAGTGCCGAAGTTACGTCTGTGGTACGTGATATTCATTACGAAATGATGGAAAAGAGATTAAATGTATGGATTGAAGAGATGAACGAAAGGAAAGTTGTTATGGACGATATGACTGTGAGACAGCAAGCACTTCGAATTTATGAACACGCCACGAAAGACGTGCAAAACCCTAAACCTTTCACCGCTAGTAAAGGGTGGCTCGAAAGGTTCAAAACTCGTTACGGCTTGCGTGATATAAAGTTTAACGGAAAAGGTGATTTGACCGATAAGGGAGCTGCCGATGCTTTTATTTCGTTATTTTTAAACTTAATCGAAGAAAAAGGTTATAAAAATGAACAAATATTTAATGCTAGCGAAACACGTTTATTTTATAAATGGACGGGGGTTGGAACGTACATTAACGAAAACAGATTAGGCATTAAAACCGTTAAGGAACGTGCAACATTACTGCTGGCTACTAATGCTACAGGAGATTTCAAATGCAAACCTCTAATGGTACATCACGATGAAAACCCTAAGGGCCTACGAGGAAAAAATAAGAATCAGATGCCAGTTTATTGGCGTGCTAATAAGTATGCATGTATGTCTAGACAGATCTTTTGGGACTGGTTCAATAATTGTTTCATTCCAGAGGTTGAGAAGTATCTCCAGTCAAAGAATTTGCCTTTTAAAGTTATTTTGATTCTAGATAATGCTCAAGTACATTGTAGTGATGACATTGAACACGCTCATCCTAATATTGAAGTTTTATTTATACCATGTAATAATAATTTTTTAATCCAGCCACTAGATCGTGGTATAATTAAAATGTTTAAAAGTTACTATGTGAGAAATGTTTATAGAGCAGCAGCGAAAGCACTGACAACTAATGAATCATTTACAATGACGGATTTTTGGGAAAAATTGAATATTTATAATATTATAGATTTTGTACATATATCTTGGGATGAAGTTTCACAAATCACAATAAGTAATTGTTGGAAAACTATGTGGGAAGAATGTGTGACAAATTTTGAAGAATTCAATAAGATAGATGTAGTTTTAAAAGATATTTTACGTTTTGCTAAGGAAAGTGAAGAAGGATTTGATATTAGGGAAGATGATATTGACGACATTATTAATGAAATGACACAAGAACCAACAAATGAAGAATTATATCAGCTACACTTTGAAAATGGAAATGGTAGTAGTGAGGAAAACAGTGATGACGACGAAGACGATGATAATGATTACAATGACGAGGATGAATATGAGCTACCTAAACTAAAGACCTTCACTTCTGCTAAACTTTCATCGCTGTTAAGAACACTTGATAGTGTATGCAATGAACTTCTTGAACAGGATCCTATTTTAGATAGAAGCATAAAATTCAAGAAAGCTGTTGAAATTGCAACTCTTCCTTATGTTGAACACTTGAAAGACATCAGAAGACAAGCTAAACAGCAAATGCTGACAGAATTATTCAGACCTATTGGCAATACAGATTCTCAACCCACTACCAGTTCAGGCAAATTTAAAGGAAACCGAAAGAAACTGGACAAGAAAAATATTGAAAGTATTGTAGATCATATGCAAATTGAAATAAAGGAAGAAAGAATTGAAGAAATGTAATACAACAAATTTTTTAAGTTCAAATAAATTGTTTTAGTGTAATCTATTATTACTTTAATTGTGATTTATATTTTGATTATTGAAACTTGAACAATACAGTATATTTTTCATAATAATTTATTAATCTGTATTATCAAACTATACTGGATATTAACTTTAATGTAAAGTCAGAAAAAGTATGCCATTACCTGGTGCAGTTTAGCCTAATAGAATTGTGTCTAAAGTGACAACTAATAAACATTATATCATTTAATGTAGGTATCCATTGGCTTATAAACATAATTAGTACAGAAGGATGTTCATAACTAATTGTTTGTAACTTCAAAATTATTCAATTAATGTTTTATATCCATCATTAGCAAAAGTATAGAATTGCATTATAAATAAAATTTGTACAGTATGACATTAAATACTGACTTGAGTTTAATTGAAACACAATACAAATAAGTATTTGCAGTTTAGCAGATAAACAAATTGCATTTGCTCTGTTATAAGCAGAAAATTAGTTGAATAATATCTTTATACCATTTAAAAATTAGCATGGTGATTTTGGTACCTACAAAACTATTTTTTCCTTTGAAAGGTTTAAAAGATTATCTTATAAATTTAATATTCAAAATTTTTCCAGGAATACACCCTCACAAATGCAGAAATTCTATACTTTCTATAACAGCAATTATATATTAATTATATTTACAACAAAGATTTTTTAAAAAATTTTCTTCGTAAAACACTACAGTAACATAAGGGAGTGAATAAACTTAGAATTAAATATATATATTAAATAATTCTGTATACATTACATTAAATAGTTCTTAATTTAATCTCTGGTTCAGTATAGCAAATTTTATAGCATGAATGTCATTGAGCTTGACAGACTTTTCATCAAAAATATATAAAAATGAATGAATGAAAAAACAGAAATTTAAATTTACTTGCAAATTTATTGATTCAAATGCATTACTTAAAAAATTAGAGTAAACAAACTGGTTTATTTTACTTACATTTGCTGTGAAATGTATTTTAACTAATAATTAAATAAATATCAGAAGTCAAGTTGAAGGAGAATTTGAGTCTAACACACACCACATTAGCTGAAAATATAATTGAAATGAAAAACTGAAACTGAAAACAGTGCAACTTCCATTTTTTCACTTTCAGTTTGACAAAATCTCCCTTGAAAATGTCAAAAATCTTTTTAAAGTTTTTCAGTTGTGATTTCACAAATAACATAGTTTTGCAGGTGGTGACAAGTCATGAGTAAACCATATTACTGCTATTATTTAACAAATAGTTTAAATCAATGTGACAAATCATGTCATAATTATCATTTTGTTTAAAATATTGTCTACAAAACTGACTTAAGTCAAAATAAAATTCCTGATCTCAAGGTTGCAATTTTCTCAGCAGCCTTACATTACAATAACATTTCCATTGGTTTTTTTAAAATAAATTTCTCTTAACCAAAATAAAATTTTTTTTTTGTCTTTTAGTGTGTTAACAATTAACAGACTACTTTCAAGTGACATGAATATCAAAGCCATCATTTTGGAAAATTAGCTTCAAATTCTGCACTGTGTGGCAATTTTCAGGTAAAGTCAAACTTAGCCAAACAGAAACAAATCTGTAACTGAATCTCTATTTTTCAGTTTTCAGTTAATATGGAGTTCAAGCCTAAGTTATGTAAACTAAATGGACACATCATCAATGATTTCATTGTTATACTTACCTAATTCTCAGTTTTGAATAAATAATTTATCATTTTGAATTAATTGCTAATTAATTATACATTAGAATCTTATTTTAACAGATTGTAAAACAATGGATTTTTCCTAGCCTCATCTATTGTAAACTTGGTGTTAAATTAATATACTACTGACCATTAAAATTACTACACCATGAAGACTGCACGCAACAAATGCGAAATTTGCATGAAAGGTACAACATGCTGGATGCTCTGTACCTCAAGATTACCTATCAATTTGATCATATCTTCCTTTGATTATATTGTATGTGTGAAATAAATATGATTCTGCTATTTGTTTTCCTTCCTGGTGTAGTAATATTAATGGCCAGCAGTGTATTTTGATTTTTCTGGGAATTTGCAGAGTTTGATGATGCACTTGTTACATATGGAATATGTACAATTGAAGAATTGTACAGAGAGTCAGTAGGCTGATATGATTAAGAAGGAGACACTTGGTGAACATTCTGATTGCTACACCATGAAGACTGCACGCATGACTGATGGCTAGTCCAAGTGTAGTACTGAAACTTACGAGGCCACAGAGTCTTTCCAAGTCACGAAAACTCTCCTGATGAGTTTCGGCATAAATGAACAGACTGTACTATACATGACATTGCTAAGTTCAAGCTAATACCAGCTGTTGTATTCAACAGGCAGAAAAGTGGCATCAAAACAAACCTAGATGGATGAGTTTTTTTAACAAATTGACATCAAGTGAATTGCTAATGAGCACACATAATTTGCCTCTTTTTTGTGCTTGCAGTATATACAGTTTTCATCAGCTTTGTTGTACACACATACAGCACAATATACAATCTTGTAACATACAAGATTATTTCTATAGAATAGAAATCTCAAGAGACTAAACAATTTAAAGTACAAATATTTCTTTTATGTAGGAAGTTAAATAACAGATTTTTCCTGGATGAGCAGGAAATCCATTGTTCCGAATTTAATGGATTCTCAGAACAGATGAATTCAACAATCTGTTATATCATGTACAATGAATGAATTTTGACAGTCTGAGCAATCCATTAAAATTAGATTCTACTGTACTATGGATTAACCAACTTGAATCAGATCTGGCAGAATAAGTTTGAACTGCAGGCTTACACAACTGGAAGAAAGCCTAATTTAAAAATGTTTACATGGTGTAACTAGTAACATCTGCTCAATATTCTATACATTTTTTATACACAATTTTGATTATATAGATTCAGAAGTACTGTCCTTTTTTAATTTATTTTTTCTTATGAAAATTGAATCTTCTTCACATTCTAAAGATCAGTAATAATTTGCAAATGTACTTTACAACTTAAAATTTTACTCGAAAAAAAAAAAAAAATTAAAATTCAATTTTATGTAGCAGTACTCTTGCTTAACAATTTTCAATAATATGCAGAAAAAATCTGCAAAAAGAATCCTGACAATGAATAATAAGGAAAATAGGAAGAAAAGAAACCAAAAATAATGCAGAATAATGAAGCTAATAGTCAATCTCATACAATTGTAAAGAAAAAAATTCCATACAGCAGAATCAGTTTATTCTAATCATTTTGGAACTTGTACTGACATTAAATTAACCTACCACATCAAGCAAAGTAAATAAATAAGACAATTAGTAAAAATTTTTGTTTTATCGACTTTTACATTCAAATTATTGTTTTAATACATCTTTTTAAGATTTATTAATTAATAATTAATATAGTCTTTCCCAGAATAAGAATAAAGCCAATGTTCATTAGTTCAAATACATGAAGGAAACTAGCTCCATGTTCATTATCAAGAACAGATTAAAAAATTATAAGATATACAGTATATATATTTAAACTGTTACAATTTATTTGAAATTTTGACATTTTTGCAATAAATTTGAGACTATAAAAAGTAAAAAAGTCACATAATGTCATATGATGTGATGTTTGAATTTTAGAAATTTTTATTAACTTGCTCCATTCATTGATAGACTACAACAGAGGAGTCAAGATCTCACACATCTATACCATTCTTATTCTCGGAAATACTATAGTAATCCATCTAACACAGCGGTTTCCAACCAGTGGTCTGCAAGAAGCTAAAATATGGTCCGTGAAAGATTTATAACTTTTATTCATTTTAAATTATTATTCCCATATTGATACAAACTGAATTTAATTTTTACTAAAAATGTTATGTTTCCTATTATAATAGTACTGTTAAAGCATGTTACTCAAGTTTAACGATTACATATGTTAAAAGTTTTGATTAAAGTTTATTTTTAGATTGACACAGTTTATTTTTCTTAAACCTTGTGGTCCCTGCTAACAACAATGAAATCAAAGTGGTCCCTGGTCAAAAAAGGTTGGGAACCGCTGATTTAACATATAACTGAAATAACAAACGTCAGCAATTTAAACTGCTATATTGAGAGAAAATAATGACTAATACTTAAAGAACTGATGATAATTGCATAATATTAACCCCATGTTAAGGTTGATGGAGAAAAGATAATAGAGAGGTTGCGGTCAAAGTTTTAAATGTGAAAATGTGAACGTCAGACATTCAGTGTTGCTTTCCTGTAAGCCTAGAAGTTTGACAATGGCGTTTGGAACATCAAGCATGATTCCAATAATGTTCCAAACACCATTGTCAAATTTCTATGCTTACAGGAAGGCAGTGCTGAATGTCTGACGTTCACGTTTTCACATTGAAAACTTTGGCCGCAACCATGCTAATGCAATATCTGAGTAAATAGACATTTTTAACATGTTGACTGCCAATTATGAGATGACTAATAGTTTGTGTTATTGCCTAGGATGCCAACTACGAGTTGTCTCATAGTTTGTTTACTTGCCATATTTGGGAATCTACGATTAAATTCGTAGTATATCAGTGTAAATATGTAGATAGCCTCGGAGGCAATAACAAAAATCAAGATTGGCTTATATGAACAGAAAATATAATCGTAAAAATTTTATTCAAAATTAAAAGCAAAGAATATTTTTATTGTTTGTGATAATTTTTTAAACAATTTTCAAAGCAAAGGGCTAGCTTCTCTGGACAGATTGGACAGAAATATCGCATTTCTCAGTGTTTTTTAGCTTTGTTACAAATTTGACATGGCTTTGGCAGATGCTGTTTTTTTCAGTAGGTGGGATACTCTGTAAATAATGAAGCTCTTGCAATCTAATTTTTTTTGAAACTGGTTGAATCTCTTTTCCAATCAATGCCTTGATGAATGCATCTCTAAACTTTCTCTCTTTTATTTTAGAAGAAGTTGCTTTTTGAAATAGTTTGTGCATATTGTGTGTATATATTATATATATTGTGTAATATATATAATTTGATTATAAAAATAATTATAAAACAACACACTCAAGAAAGATGTAAATGTGATGTGCTCAACTCTATATCTGATTTATTACTAATGAATTTAGATGCATATCTCTGACTTGGCTGTAGCAAAGCGACAGATCAAATTGTCTTTGCATGAATTAACTCATAGTTTGGCTTTAGCAAAGAGCTTTCTGTTATATAAGCCAACTACGAGATAATTCGTAAGATCTTTTTTTTTTTTTAAAAACACATTCTATATGCTTTTTGATTATTACTATGTACTCTAATTAGAGTTTTTAATAATATAATATAATTAAATTAAGTTGGCGTTTTACACCAAAATCCTAAAAAGTAACATGTCAGTCAACGTGTTAATGTCTAATTTACCTGAAGATACCTATTGTAATCAGTTTTGTTGTTAAGGCTTTGCAAGTATTTTCATTTGTTTTGGGACGCACTATAATTCTGATAAAATTAACAAACTGACTGCCAAATACAAGTTAAATTGTATTTGGCAATCTGATACAAGATGCTACCTACAAATTACCTCATAAAACATGCTTTTGCCCTTTTGACTAAAACTTCTTGCCCTTCTATTTTGTATCTCTAAGTTTTCTGTTATCATTTTAACAAAACAATTTAATATTATGTTATGTATGTATAATAAGCTCAAAAATTGCTATGTTAAAATGTAACACGAAACTTAGAAATACTCTTGCCTTTACCGCCAGAAAAGAGTATATTCACAGAAACTAGATGTGAATAATAGAAATATGGCATCTGAAACAAGACTGAAAAATAAGCTATGATGCCAGAAAATAAAAAAAAATTTTACAAAAATAATATAAAACTACTGAAATCCTGTATTCATAAAAATGAAATGTTTATTGATTACCAATAAACATTGTTTGTTTATTGTTTGTTTGAACATTTTTACACACAAAGAGCTGGCTTCTTTTTGTGTACTAGACCAGTGTTTCTTGACTTTTTTTTAACCTCTGGCTCTTTTTGAGCTTAATATTTTTCTATGGTCTCCCCATAATAGTATCCCATTTCGATACATTTTGCATTTTAGGCAACAATGTTAACATTAACCTGTCCTGTGTTGTTCCCGAAAATTTTCGTTTCTGCATCAGAATGTTTTTGATACTAGATGTCGCTACGTGTCACAATTTTTATATTTTTCAATATATTTATTTTGTTTGTGCAACATAAAAAATAATTTTTAACGACACAGTAAACATGATTATTATTAAAAAAAAAAAAAAAAATTTGTTAGGCTTAACACCGACAAAAATTCAACATGGTGTCACAGGCAACAGAGAAAAATTTCACATCGAATAGGTTAAATTATATAACTTTTAACCTTTAAGATGTGTGAATATAAGTCATTACTATACTTAATTGTTGCTTTTTAAAAGGCTTAAGTTTAACTCCACACTCATTTTTCTGCAAATTTCAGAGATGAACAAATCATGGAACTAAACTGAATTTTCACAGTATAGGCACTCTATACTCTATTTTAATAGTAAACATGCTTTAAAAAAAAAAAAACTTTACATACACACAAAAGATTCAACATATTTTTGTTTACAAAAAACAAAATGTATGTATTTTGTCTGACAACAAATAAAGCAATTTAGGTTCAAAATTTCCTTATCAAATTAACTTTGTAAATTATTAAAATATGTATAAAAAAATAATTTACTTATTAAAGTTTCCTATCATTTTCATATAATTTTAGTATTTTATTCTGACTGTGGATTTTTGGCCTGTGGTTCCCTTGAAATGTTCTGTGGCCCCTGGTTAAGAAACATTGCACTAGACCAGGGGTGTCCAACCTTTTTGTTTCTCTGGGCCACATTGTAAGAAGTCATTTGGGCCACAAGTATATTTACTTGTTGCCCAATCCTTAAAAATACAAGTATATTTAAGGATTAACATGTATAGATTAACAAGTATATTTAAGGATTAGTTGTTAATCCTTAAATATACTTGTTAATCTTGCTAATCTATATAATCTAGACACGTTAACGTCTAGATTATAGTAATAAGTATTAAAACTTTATCATGAAAAAGGATATTTTTAAAAATTACTTCTACAGACACTTTCAATTTTTACTTAGAAATAGATAAATTCATTTATTATAAAGGAGACAAACAAAAATTTATTTGAAAAACACAAATATTTGTTTTATTTGGGTCTCTAATAAAAAACAACGAAACACCGGTTTAAAGTACATTTTTATTTAACTAATATGTTTATAAATAATATGTAGCCCAAAAAGTAGCCAATGCACCAAATGGTATTTTTTATGCCAAACTAAAAAAATGGTAGCCAAATCTTGCAATGCTGGAAAGAATACGAAATAAAGCTGGAGTTAAAACTCAAAGGATTATAGACCCAAATGCGGGGAAAAGAGAGAAAGGACAAAAGATAAAGAAGTGAAGAAGGTTGGAAAATTAAGGGTCAATATTTGCATAACAGAAAGTCTATTTAACCTTTCTCACTACTTTTTATCATTTGGCCTTTCTCTCCTTTCCCTGAATTCTGGTCTATAATCCTTTGAGTCACAACTACAGCTTTATTTAGTATTCCTTCCTCATTCACACATTTCCAAGTATTTGAAAATATTTCCTTTCCATTCAAAAATAAAATATATATAAAGGTTTACGGCTTTGTGAAACTTCTTTTTTGAGTTTATGCTGTTGAAATAAATAAAGTTTGTTGGTTTTGTTTACACATATGGCCACATTGGAACTTGCCTTGGGCTGCGGGTTGGACACCTCTGCACTAGACAATAGTAATGAGTTTTGTGGCATTTTTTAATCTCACATGCATATTTTACATAGCTTGACTGGGTGAAGATTTTATTGCTTAATAGTACTGTACATCTAAATAAAGAAGTTTATCTTCAATCTTAATTCTCTTTGTAATAT
The DNA here is from genome assembly GCF_030686945.1 of Centruroides vittatus. Classification (NCBI taxonomy): domain Eukaryota; kingdom Metazoa; phylum Arthropoda; class Arachnida; order Scorpiones; family Buthidae; genus Centruroides; species Centruroides vittatus. Next base: position 1,706,531 of record NW_027121909.1, on the reverse strand, counting down.
TTGACACATTGTTGCTAATCAAATATTCAGTGATTTTTCTTTAAATTTTAGACATTCTATAGTTTAACAAATTATTTGATGGAAAAGAATGTATGCACTATGTAAAACTATTTACAGAATATGTGATAACTTTTTTGGTCTTCTGATTATTTTTCTTAACACCGAATAATGAATTATCTGAACTGATCAATCTATGCTAGATGTTCCATTATTATAATCTCCAATAATGTATGATTTTATCCAAGTTGATTGAGTTTTCTCATAGGTATTTTCTGTTTCATTCATCAATTACAATTTGCTTAGCTTTTCTTTTGCAAAAATAAGCTTTTGTTATGAGTTTATCAAAGAATGCATGTTATAAATTTGGTATTACATACATAAACACGTCTAACTGAGAATAATATTGAAGAGTATTTCACTCAACATGGCATCAACATTGCAAATGAGCAATAACAATGATTCCAATAAGCAGATTCTATTGTATAAGAAAAATGGGACATTAGTTAAAATTAAGTCTTCTGTGAATCTTCAATGCAATAGTTAAACTTAATCCTAGAACACTAACAGGGATTTACAAGTAACCCCAGTAAAATTTTAATCTCATGCCAGTTTTGTGCATTAGAGATGACAGCACTGAGTCTTTTTGTATTCTCATTTGAGGACATCTTTCATCAGTTGTTGCAAGTTAAGAAATCTTGTCTGTTTTTTAAGTTGTAGAATGTTGGAGTAGTGTATAACTCATTTTTTTCATCATCATCATTTGAAAATGTGACCATGATTTTATGATGTTTTAAAATATATTTCAATGTGAATATTTTTTATTTTATGATAAATTTACAAAAAACAAATGAAGAAAGAAATAAAAATAATATCTATAAAATGATGATAAAAGCTTTTTAATGTTTAATTTAATTGCTATTTAATTGAGATAATTCAAAAAAGTTTTTAAACACAGTTCATTAATTCACAAATTTTCCATATGCAAAATGAGTAAATAGTTTACTTTAATTAAGGCCAACATGAAATTTTACCCATTAGTGTCAATAGTTTTGAAATAGAAATAGATCTCTTTTTCATTTCTTTTTAAAGCTCTACTTCAGTTTTTCATAAATATCAAAACTATGGTTCCGTAACTAAGACTGTTTGTTCTTACTGCCAAACATATAACTGTGTAAGTAGGCAGCAATATAACAAGTGACTAAACTAATCAGCATCAAAAGAAACAATGCTTCAATTTCACTTTTAAAACATGTTTGGTAACTTTCTTCACAAGAACCCTTGTTTGGTAACTTTCTTCAATTAATGTCTGTAGGCTTATCTATGACATTACTCTGTTTTTGCAGCTATTGCTGTATTATTATTTTTTCTGGCAAATTTACGCCATTTATGAAATCATATATATTCTGCCCCCGTGAAATATGCAAATTATGTATATTAAATAGAAATCAAGATACTGCAAAATAAACAATTCCTTCGAAGTTCTTGACACTACTAACATATATAAATATAATAAATATTTTAGTATATCCTTCTTCTTAATGGATAAAATTCATAAGTGAAATAAGTAATCTCAAATCATATAGTTTGTTTTATTGTCACAATTATCCCATAAATACTTTACATTATATAAACTTATTATATTACATTTAGATATGAATTATGGATTCATTTAAATCTGTTATATATTTAACCTAAGTCTAAAATTTACAGTTGAATATAGCTAACACAATATATTATTACACACAAGCATTACAAGAAAAGAGTTCAAAAATTAGTATAATAAAAAAAATAAAAACCTTGAAATAAAACAAAAATTTCTAATTTGTATATTTCTACAATGAATAAGAATTATTGTATTCCAATAATAATAATAATAAATAAAATGGAATCATAAACAAATCTTTAATTTAAAAACTTTAAATATATCTAATATATAGGGAATTATCTAATTATTAATCAATTCTTCATAGCTATAAAAATAAATTATAAATTTACCTTCTTTTTCATATAAAACTGTAAAAGGTTCAACTAATTTATGATTTACACATTCTACAACTCCCATACGTGCCTTCTTCTCATCATCAAATGCCCTAAAAAATTAAGACATGGAAAAATTTAACAAAACAATTTAAATAACCATAAATTTTTCTTATAAATATGTCTAAAACTTAAAATGGGATATATTAATAATAGTATCAAATATCTTATTCTGGAGAACTGTCAAAATATCAATTAAAATTCATTAATATATTGCTTAAATCATATTTGTGAAAATGACAGTTTACCTACTATATTATTTTAAAATAAAACTAAGTCAAAGATAATAGGTACCATACATCCACTGTTGAGATATAGTATTGATACCAAATAAGTTTGAAATTTATAGGATATTGAGGAAAATGATTAACTTGTTTATTTTTTTTCATTCAGTAACATTATAATTAACAGACATTTGTAAAATTCAAAAAAAAAAAAAAAAATGCATCTTGACACAAATCAATATGTTTAAAAACTTAGTGTTTTCACTACTACATGAAAATATATAAAATATACAATAAACAACTGAAAATATAAAACAGTAACCAAACATATTTTATTTGAAGTTCTTCCTGAACTATTAACAATCTATAAGTAAGATCCATACAGGTTATTCCATCTGTGATTCCATGTCCAATTATGACATCATTCTCTGCATTTTTCCTTTATATTATGTAATATTCAGCCAAGTCTATTTAAGCCCATTTTGCACACAATTATATAATTTTTTAAAATTAAAAAACACTTTATTCACTTAAAAAAAACAAAAAACTTAGCATAAAATTTATTATGTATGTAATTAGCTATGTCATATAAAAAATTTCATAATTTTATGCTAACTTTTTCATTTTTTTAAAAAGTAAATAAAGTGTTTTTTTAATAAAATAAAATTTTCTTAAAGCAAGGATGTGAAAAATTCAAAATTATTTAAACAGAATAATTTATGCATTTTGCAAGAGGGAGAAATCACTTATCTTGTGCTTTTGGTCCAGCACGAACACATTCAAGGTCATTACACTTCTTCCCTCCCTAAAACTTATAATGGTAAAGTTTTGGTGGAAAAGTGTCATTGTCAATGATGTTTTTGAAAACTGGACTTTAAATTAATTGCTTGACATAGGACTTCACATCTGACATGTTATCACTGTCATCACAACTGGGCCACCAAATGGCATTGAGTATTGTTTATGGACGAATCCCATTTGTCTGTGGAGGAATGATGTGTGGCAGTCTCCCAGGGAACATTACATGTCAGCTGTTTTCACCGAGCATCACACCAACCTCATACTGGACATCATGTTTGATCAAAAAACAGCCCTGGTGCACATTTCCAGTACTCTGACAGTGGATTGGTATATCACATAAATTGTGGAGCCTGTAGCAGACTGCACCTGACATGGTGGTCCAACAAGATAATTCCTGACCGCAAGTCACATGGCACTCTCACACCATCCTTAATGGAATTCACATCCTTCCCTGGCTGGCAGCTTTGCTGGATCTCTCTCCCATCGAACACCTGTGGGACCTTGTCCAATGTGAAGTGCACTGTGAACCACTGCCATATACTGTACAAGCAATGCTCACTGAAATCGATGCAGCTTGGCAAGAAATACCTTAAACAAACATTCATCGCCTCATTGATAGTATTCTCACTGTATAGCTGCCCTTGTGGGCCACATTCATTAGTGAATAAACAGGTTCTGTTGCATATCTTTGTTCTTTTAATCATTTGCATATATCTGTCACCTCTACTGGTCCTGCAAAGTGCATGTGGCTACACACATTCCTTCGTAGTGTTGTGATTTTATTTATGATGAGTGCAAAATATAAGAGAGCTAAGCATTTTTCAAAAATTTAAACATTTTCATCAAAAACAAATTCTGCATAACCATAGTGTTTATTTTCTTTTTAGCATTACAACAGTAAACATACTAAATTAGTACTTCAATAAAGAGCTATTTCTGGACAATTAATTTGAGTAAAGATAAATTTATTTTCACAGATTGACCAGAATGTTGCACACAACCAGGAGAAACCAGCATGCCAATAACCTTGGGGTTACTGGCATACCAGTTAAACTGTGACTAAAAAATAAAATTAATCAGAGCTAACAAAACTAGTTGTTAAATAAATGTTAAAGAAAACACTCTTCCAAGTGCATGTACAATAAAATAACATTGTAATCTAACTTCTCTCTTCCTGGTTGACTTACAACCAGAAAGAGAGTTTCAATTCACAGGGTAATAAAACAATTAGTGACTTATTGGTAGTGGCAGTAGTAGTAGTTAGTGTGGGCTGCACTGACAATCAACATAAAAGTAATGAAGTTTTACTACCCTGATCCTATCAAATTTCACACAAAGCAAATGTTAATCCTGTAAGTCGACATAATTTACAGTAAATTACATGTTTATTTTTGCATTTTTGGATTGAATTACAATAAAATAAACATAAAAAAAGGTCTTTCAGAATTCCACAAGTAAAGGATGGTTTATAATTGAAGTTGCCCTACTCAGACCTGCCTAGAGTCTGTTCTTGTGAACGTATTTTGATGAAACTTGGTATATATGTTACATGGACCATGGGTAAAAGGAAAATGCAAAAAAAATATTTAGTTAGAATTTTTACCACTAGGTGAAAAAATGGCGCATGAAGAACAATAAACACAAAATGGAAACATGCAAACGATTTTTATTCATAACATTCGTTCAATGTGCAATCCATTGAACAAATGTTATGAATAAAAATCGTTTGCATGTTTCCATTTTGTGTTTATTGTTCTTCATGCGCCATTTTTTCACCTAGTGGTAAAATTCTAACTAAATATTTTTTCCTTTTCTCTATGGTCCATATAACATATATACCAAGTTTCATCAAAATACATCCATGAGAAAAGGCTCAAGACAGGTCTGAGTAGGGTAACTTTAATTATAACCACCCTGTATTTTACATTAGAAAAAAATTCAAAATGCAGAAATTAAACATATAATTATAGTTTTTGATGTAATGCTGTGTTGACAATTTCACAATTTTAGAATAAAAAATTGGTGTTTAAGAGACATCATGTGATGTAACTTGTTTTGTTTTTGGTTAATGTGAGCCTAGGTATACAAAATGGCGGTGATTTCGGTAACCTTGATGGCAAGTGTTTTTAGAAAAGAAATGTAGATGGCGCTGATAGTAATAATGCCTTCGTATGCAAATATCCATGAAAAAATTCCATTCAGGAAACATGAGGAATAATGTGAATTTCAAATTTTGGTTACGATGTAGACGGATTATGCACGTTGTTAATTTTTTTAAAAGTGTGTGTGTTTTTTTTAAAGTTTGTACAATTTACTCGAAGTTTAAAGTTATCAAGGAGGAAACTTTGTCAATGGTAATTAACAAGTTAAATGTGTGCTTAATGTGTTTAATGCATGTTAAATGTCATAAAAGCATATTAAAGGTGTGTAAACATTGTGTAAGTGAGGTAAAAATTTTGTAAAGTGTTTATATGTGGTTCAAACGTGCGTTTAAAGTGTGCAAATGTGAGTTAAATGTGTTTAAACGTGGTTTAAATGTGTGTTTATAGTGTGTAAATGTGTGTTAAACTTGCCATAACCAAGGATATGTAACAGTGATTTCCGACCCGAAAGACAACGTGAACGACACATGGAAGGCTAGGTGGCCGTGGATCACAGGTGCCACCCTCTATGGAGACGCTGCCTATCGTAGATGAAAAGGCGAGAGATGTGAATCATAAGGGTACGACTATGCAGACGTGAGCGAGCGAAAATATGTGGCGAGAAGAGCGACGAGACGCGATAAATATCAAAACCAGTCAGATGTGTGCGAGAACCAGAAATTTGCTCTTGCCAGCGTTATTTCTCGCTTCTCGCTTGTGCATGGTTTTCCTTTGTGAAAACTAAATCGCCCGCAACCTCTCGCTTGCTCTAAACTTGCATCTGCATAGTTGCACCCTAAGACTGCAGTTCTTAAGAGGAGTAAAATTTATGTACAATACAGGCAAATTTTGTTCGAACCACTGACGTAGAGTGTCTCATAATTCACTTCGTCCATGCATCGACTAGTATGATAGGTAGTATGATGACTTTTTTATTTTTCGTTTCTGGTCCAAGAGTAGGAAAAGTAACCAAAAGCAGGGGAAAAAGTAAGTAGCAAATTTACATTTTAAAAATGTTTTAGTTTTAAAAAAGTTTAAATATAGGCGCATTTAAGTTATTGTCGACGGTCGCCATTTTGTATACCTAGGCTCACATTAACCTTGTTTTTTTACGCACCCTCTGGAGAGGATGTGTAACCTCTTGTAAACCAACATGCCAGACAATCTGCAAAAGTACAGTACATATATTTTTTGAGTCAGCAACAGATCTAAAGAAAAATTATCTATACAGCATAATTTTATATTATTAAATAAATGTATTTACTCATAAAATAAGTATTACCTTAATGTGAAAGGCATATTTCCAAACCGCTTATCTACTTCACTAAAAAATGCTAGAAAATAAATAAATTTTATATACACAAAAATTGTAAACTTTATTAAAAACTTTAATTCAAATTTTATTAAACTATGTAAAATTTTTTTACGGCAAAATGTAGAACAAATAAACATAGAAGATTGAAAATATTAAGTTAAAAAAAATTCAAACATTGGAAGAAGTTTCAATGTAATTTATTCTAGGAAAAATCATAAATAATGGTTATGGCTTCTCAGTATAAATAAAATTTCTATGAAATTAAAATGGAAAATGAGATAATTCTAAACAATGAAAAGATTGTTGCAATTATTCACAAAACAAACAAATATATTAATAAATGATTTTAGTGAACTTTAATATTACAATTATGCTATAATTTTCTTTTGATTATTTTTAACTATAAAATTCATTTTTACTATCTACAAATTTCATACAAAATATTTTATGCAATTGATTTTTGATAGTTCAGGGTCTTTATAATTAAAATTCCACTTTGAAATGGCCATAAAAGGAAAACTACTGGAGAAAATGCTACCAAACTAGGTAATAACTTACTGGAAGTCATGGGATTTTATTTTTTGCAAAAAAAAAAAAAAAAGTTCAAAAACTCACCACCAGCAGGGAATGGTGCTGTATGAAATATTGTTAAACGAAATAAGACATGAAGACATCAGTTGAAAATGAACAATTTGGAGGAATTGAAAAATGCGATACACCGACATGTCCGTAACATTCCTCCTGATATGCTAAGAGCTACAGTTGAGAACACAGTAATGCAATTTAACTTGCTTTCAGAAAATGGTGGATGCCACATTGAACATGTTTTGTAACACATTTTAGAAATAATTAAAAACATTTTCAACCAATGTCTTCATGTTTTATTTCATTTAACAATATTGCATAGAGCACCATTCCCTGCAGATGGTGAGTTTTTGAACTATTTTTCTTTGTGGAAAATAAAATCCCACGACTTCCTGTAAACTATTACCAAATTTGACAACATTTCATACAGTAGTTTTCCTTTTATAACCATTTCAAAGTGGAACTTTAATTGTAAAGACCCTGTACATTGTTTTATTTATTAAAAAAGTGCAAACTTTTTATACAGTAGACAGTTTATAGATTGTTTAAAATTTGTGAATGCTGATCATATTATATATGCTTAATTACAATTCTAACTACAGTCCGTAAAGAAATTATAAACTCAAGTGAAAATTTTCTGTTTTAATTTGTTTTCATCTACAGTCAATTGTTACTATATGAGATGATTTTAATTAGTCTTAAGAATATATAATGAAATAAACAAGTCTTTGTATTGTATCATTTTAATAAACAATCAAAAATTTGAAATGTTACAATTTTTTGTTGTAAACAATTTATAAACTCAAGGGTGAAAACTGATTATTGGAACAATCCACTATGCATATATTTATGTAAATTAGTACGTATAACATTTTGGGTGACTCTAAGAATTCAAACTAAAAAATTGACAAAAATGCCAAGGGGAGTAACCTTAACTGAAAGTGAAATACGAAAAATCTATTTCTTTAAGGAAAAAGGATGGCCAACTCGTAAAATTGCTTCAAAACTTGGAAGATCGCAAACTGCAGTACAAAATGACTAAAAAAGGGTGACAATTATAGCAAAATTAAACGTACAGGACGAAAACCAAGTCTGCAGCCTCATGACCATCGCCACACTGCTAGTCTTGCAACAAATGAATCATTGTCTACTCGTGAGATAGCTGCAGTTTTACCAACTCCAGTGTCCCACCAAACTGTGTGGAAAAGCTTGAGAAAAAATAAAACAATAAACTTCATGAAAGTCCAAACCAAAGCTAACAGAGTTACATCGGTCAACAAGGCTGCAATGGGCGAAAGATCATGTTACCTGGACTACTGAATGGAAAAAAATAGTTTTCTCAGATGAGAAAAAGTTTATCCTGGATGGCCCAGATGGTCAAGCATATTATTGGCATGATACAAGAAAGAATCCCAGGGTCAAATTCAGTAGACAACAAGGTGGAGGTTCAGTAATGATATGGGCAGCAATCGGATATGAAGGGAAAACAGATTTGCATTTATTAATGGGCGAATGAATTCTGAGATGTATCAAGCTATGTTATATGAACATCTAATCCCATTTGGTCCTCTCATTGGCGGTCAAGACTGGATCTATCAACAGGACAATGCATCTGTTCACAAGTCAGCCAGTACTACAAAGTGGTTTTCACGTGAAAAAATTGAAGTGATGGCTTGGCCAGCACATAGTCTAGACCAGCGTTTCTCAAAGTGGGCGATAACGCCCCCTTGTGGGCGGTGAGTAAATCTAGGGGGCGCTGGAAGCAGGGTACTGAACGGTGACCAAAGGCAAAAATTGGGGTCACTGACAGCTGTTCCCTTTCCTCTGTTAAACGGATAAGAGGAAACATTGCGTTTAATGGTTTCCAGATGTTGAGATCAATGTAAGGTAAGGGCACAAAATGTGAGATTCATAGAAAAGTTTTCCTAAGAATATTTCCAATCCTTTCTCACACAAGAAAAAATGAGTTAGGGGCGTTGGGTATAACTTTACGGAACAAAGGGGGCGGTGGATAGAAAAAGTTTGAGAATCACTGGTCTAGACCTTAATCTCATTGAAAACCTTTGGAATCAACTCGTGGCATTAGTTTATCGCCATGGAAAACAATACAACACATCCGACGAGCTTACAGTTGCATTGTATAATGCCTGGGACAAAATTAAACTAGGTGACATTCAAAACCTGTTTGATTCAATGCCTAAACGAGTTGTGGAGGTAATTGAAAACAAGGGAGGGTCCACAAAGTATTAAAAACCTTGAGTTTATAAACTGTTTACAACAAAAAATTGTAACATTTCAAATTTTTGATTGTTTATTAAAATGATATAATACAAAGACTTGTTTATTTCATTATATATTCTTAAGACTAATTAAAATCATCTCATATAGCAACAATTGACTGTGGATAAAAAGAAATTAAAACACAGAAAATTTTCACTTGAGTTTATAATTCTTTACGGACTGTAACATACCAAATGTAATATTGCATATTTTCAAACAATTTAAGGATTATAACTAAAAAATAGCAAACTTTTTCTTCAAAGATTTTTTTTATTCAAGCAATCAAGCAAAAAAAAAATCCAATTTTTTACATAATTCTATTAATTAATAACAGAAAGAAGTCTAGTATTATCAATTCCATTGGCAATTTGTTTTCAATCATTGTGCATGAGCTTATCTTTGTAGTCAATATGAAATTCTTAAATACTTGCTAAGGTGAGCTGGTGTCCAAATTTTTTGTTCACATTTTTTTTAACACTACATTTTTGTAAGTAGATAATCTTTGTAAGTAGTAACCAGTGTTAGAATTCATTCCATAATTACTAAATCTAAAAACATAAATTGTCATTTTAAACAATGTGCTTTCAATTGCTGACATGCAACTGATTCTCACTCAGTGGTTGGAGTCAAACTTTGATGCATTCAAGTTGTTTTGGCAAATTTTTTGAAGCAATACAATTTACAATATTTACACTGCCATTTTTCAATATTTAACTTATATAAGTCTATGTAATTCCAAATTTGGCTAATTTTCTATTGAATTTTTTCAAAAGTTATCGAATGCCATTATTTTGTAATTTTGAATTGAGAGATTTCCTCCTCTGAAGCAATCTCTGGATTTGATAGCCAATGGCCTCAGTAATTCCATTGTTTTTCATAACTTTAGCATCTTGTCTTACATATTCATAATGGAATTTTGAAATAACATACTCAAAACTCACTTTCTGTTAAAGATATATCTAATGTATTCCAAACTAAAATTTCTTGATATTCTGTCAAATTCAAATTTTTCTAAACAGCCTTTTTTATTTTTTTCTATTTTTTAGTTAAACATCCTTATAATGATTAGTTGTAACATATTACAGCTCAATTATAAATTTAAGTTCACTCTAATTTTATAAAACTTTCTAATTTACAATGAGTAACATGAATTGGAAATAGATTAACAAAATTTTATTCATGTTTTATTAAGATATTTTAAAACGGTAAATTATTTTTTTCCCAGTTTTTGTCTAAATTTTGCTTATTAAAAACTTTAAAAAATTCTAATTGGTAAGTATACGTGTGTGTGTGTGTGTGTGTGTGTGTGATACATGAAGGTAAAAATATTGCAAATTTATATATATATAATATATATTTGTAATTAAATTTTAGAGTCAAATATATTAAAAACTTGTTTTTAAGATAAAGTTGAGCTAAAACTTTAATTACCAGCAGTGTTTACAAATAAAGCTTTTTGAATGTTTTAAGCAATCATTCCAGAACATCTGAATTTATGCAAAAATATGGCTTACTATATAAAAATTTAAACTAGAAGTAAACTGAACATTACAAATAAAATTAATTTAAACAACAAAAGGTATTAACCAGATTATTAACTAACTAGAAATTCTCCCATCAAGCATAATGGAATATTTTTTATGAGAAAGTAGAGACTGAAGAATTGAGTGTCCAGCTTCAAGTCAAGCTTGATATTGTGATGCTGTTTCTGCAGCCCCTGACAAAGCCATTCTTACTCAATGTTGTTCAAGTCAAACTTCACAGACTTCAGAGATCTTTGTTCTTATTCTTTTAGATCTTGAATTTACCTGACCAATTTTACTCTTATGCTTCCCCTAGGCTCTTTTTTTTTTGGACAAAATAGCAGATTTTTTAATTCCATGTCAATAAAACAAAGATGAATTGTACATACATTAATTAGATGAGTGATAACACTTTCTAAATAACTGGATCATTAGATCATTACTTCAATTGGGTAATAGAACATCACTGGTCACTATGAAATTTTTTTTTTTTTAAATTTGTTATATTAGTGACATGATGCAGTATCAATTTTTAAAGCATAAATTTAGTGAAGTAAGTTTAAAATATACCATTTGCCAAAATATTTAAAAATGCAACTTAAGAGAAATTTACTTGTCCAGCATAAATGTCATGTGGTTGCTGATGTTACTGCAATATAAGTGTGATCACCAATCTGAATTGATAAAATGTTTATTCTATAGCTAATATTTCTGCAAAATAAGTAACCTATACTTTCTGTCAGAGCATAAAACAAATATAATCAAAATTTCATCTGGATTGGACAAAAATTGCAGGAGTTATAAGGAATTCACACACACACACAATGGCTTTTATATTAGTAATGTAAGTCACATCAAGCATAATACCTATTCAACACACGATACAGTATAAGCACTAGGCATAACTTAAACATTTATGTGTTTTATATTAGTTATTAATCTACTAAATATGAATACCCATGATCATATGTTGTAGCAGTGATTTTCTGTATACACTAGTATTTTGCAGGCATTTTTTACTTAGCTGTATCTCCATGATATCCTCATGGCACACACTATCAATCTGATTATGTAAAAATATTGGTCAAAAAAACTTTCTGCTTATCACTTAACTGCTGCAGAAAACTGTTAACACATACAAATGCATACAATTTTTCATCATCACAAAATCACATTTGTAAGGTAGCAGTTTTCTGCTCTGATATCATCATGGATGTTTGTCAGTTTTGTGTGATGTAATGTCATTGTGGTCTACAAGTTGCTACTACATTGCTTGTCTCTGTAAATTTGGAATTACTAGCCTGGGCAATACGACCTTCAATGGTTTAAATGGCTTTGTGGATTTATTTCATGTCTGAAAAATACAGAAATTTCTGAAAAACACCTCAACTCTCCCATCATTTATTTCCAGATAAACTTGTTTCCCCTTAGTACATACTACAGCAAAGTTTGAAGGGCTTCCACAGAAAGACCTGTCAAGAACACTGTTCTATAAACAAAGAATGCCTTATAAACTAAACAACATATGACATTAAAATTTGGCATATACAGAGAAGAGAGAACACATAACAGAATTTTTTCAGAATTGTGAAATTTGAGCAAAGTAATTATGTGCAGATTAATTATGCATGAAAAAATCAGTGTCTTATGCATGTTCAAAAAGTGTGCAAGAACACAGATTAAAGTTTAATTTTATTTGAGGTATTCAAGTCTATTTCTAGTCTATATTTTTGTACAGCATGTCTTGCCTGTTCAATTCATTAAATTCAAATTTTGCTAAACACATTATATTTTCATATACATATAAATATTTTAAGAGGTATAACAGGGGAACATTTTCTTTTTATTAACTTAGCAATGCTTGTTTAAAGCAACCTGTTTAAAAACATTATTTATATTGTAAATACTGCTGACAATTATATCTTATAAAAGAAAGAGATTACTTATATACATATATAAATGTAATAAATTTAATCAACATTTAAAAAAAATAAACAAACAAGAAAAGGTTACAATATGTATTTTAAATGTTTTTTAATCTTTTACTTTGCTTGTTTATACTTTGAAATTATCAAACAGTTCTTAAACACTATTACATAGATGACAAAATTTACTTATAAATTTACCTAACTGTAAAAAGAAATTCAGTAGGGTTTCTTTTTATTTAAAAAGACTAAAGATGATAGATAATAGAGCAAATAAAAAAGAACTTTGAATCAAATTATAAGAAAAAAGTTCTTTATGAAGAAATAAATAAAAAAATATAAGTAAAAATAATAAAAAGGAGTTTATAATACTTTAGTGAAAAATTGATATATACCCCTAGAAGCTTTCATCTTCAACTGATAAATTTCATCTGTCTTTTTATAAACAGTGGTACGTGTATCCATTTCTCGACCCTTCAATATAAATTAAACAATTAAATTCTGAATAAACAAATATAACAAATTATTTAATTAAACTTACTTTTCCTTCACCTGTACTAATTAAAACATCTATGGCATAAACTTCATGTAATTCAAATTCACATTTTTCATGTTCCTTCCTAGGAAAGCACTTAAAAATTTATTTCTATTACAGTAAAAGCACATTTTTATTAATAAAAAATAATTATAATAATAAATTTCAGAACAATGTCTTTATTAATATTATATTTTATTGTATTGCATTTTACATAAAATTAAATAAATAAAAGTTTTAAATGTTATGTATTAATTTTAAAGCAATTTAACTAAGTTTCATATGAAACATTATCATATGTAACTTTTATTATTCTAAAATTAATAGAGTTTGCAATTATATGATAATTATTTTTTAAATTTTCAAATCTACTCTGCATTGTTAATAAATTATTTCCAACTTTTTAGCTATGCTTTACATATTTTACATATAAAACACATTTTCCAAACATGTTTCGGATCCTTTTGTTTCAAATTTCCTCATTATATGAAACAAAGTTTTACATATAGTATACTGTTATTAAAGATTGTAAAAGGTTTTTGAACCCAAATACAAAATTGACCATATACAACAACAATTTAAAAATGTTAGATAAATAGAATTATTATAATGTTTTCAACTAAAAGCATCAAATGATTCAGCTGAATTCTTATTGGGCTACAATATGAGTAATTGGAGCATGCACCAATCAAAAGGTCCAAGAACAAAAAGCTGAATTTTACAAGAAACATGAAAAACAGTTTCAACTTTTGTGTGTTACAACTGTGACTATGCAACTTGAAACTCTGAAAGTTGTACTGCTATCATAACTGAAGATGATGTTTTGTGTTATAGACAAGTGACAAAAAGGTTTTCCATATGAATATAATAGTGGAATTTTTTACTCAATCCCAGTGTCCTGTTTGTCCTCTCTGCAGATAATCCTTTGCCTTTCTATCTGCTATTAATATTTTACTTTTATTATTTCTTTCTGATATTTTACTAATATCTCTTTTACGTTTCCCTTTTAAGCTATTTTTTTCTTTCTTTTTACTATTAAGTAAATTTATTGCTTTATCTATCTCATTTTTATGCTATGGTAGAGACAAGAAGAACATTGAAGATGAGATTAAAAGAGCAGGAAGCATCAAGTCCAAGAAATCAAACATCATCTTCATTTCTTTATTGTAAAAGTCTTTATTGAACAAAATAGTCTACAATTAATAAGAAAAATCTTAAAATTATATTCTTAAATCAAGAATTATAGTTATGTAGATTTATAGAACATATCACAATTATGAATAATGTCAACCTAATCAATTCAAATAATGGAATGTTAGTCAATGATATTTGGAATGATGTCATATAATGATAAGAGTAGATTGTTACATTATGTGGGATGATGGTTGTCAGAAATACTAGTGATTGACAAATTGATAGAAAAAATGACAAAGTATGGTTTCTGTTGCAAATGATATATTTTTGTGAGAGACCCGTATTAGGCCTGTCCAATGTTAAATTTTAATTATTTCGAAGCCCTCTCGGGAGATAACGATCGAGATCCGTGATAACGATCAAGTTTTGAAGGATGTACAATCTTCCGCCGTCAAACTCACTTCCCTCCTTCTCAGGATCCGACCTGAGTCACGGAATTCAAGTCATCATCCTCCCTCGCGATTGGTGATCGTGGCGGAAGGGACTTAGAGTATAAATAGGGGGGAGATCTCTAAGAACGGGGAGCTGACGTCCAAAGAAGACGAACTGCCCGGCGACACCGTATCCGACTCAAAGGCCAAGTCGAGACGCCGAAGCCTCCGCCGACAAGCCAATCCTGCCGCCCACCTGTCGCTCCGCCAGGAAAGACGTCCGAGTCGAAGTATATTCTCGATCAAAATCGATAACCGAGAGGTATGAATCCCCTAACAATTGTGAGCTCTCTCTCTCCCGCGATTAGGGACGGGATGCGTAGCATTTCTGTAGTAGTTCCTAGGTTCCAATAAACCATTATCTGTGTTGTCCTGTTATACGGATATTGCCTTTCTTTATCGACGACCCCACACACACTCCTCCACTCGACCTGACAAGTAACTGACCGATCCCGACAAGTCGGGATATCGCGCAAAATTAGCCATCCTTGACAGTGGGGCGGGTCTTGCCGACCTATTCGCCGAGAACAAGGAGGTCCGACTTCCGTCCTACCTCCCGGCGTTTCCCACATTTGTAAGTATTTTTAATTTTTAATTTATATCAATGATTATATTTTACAAGCTATTTTATTATTATAACTTTGTAGACTAAATAGGGATTTGGCAAGGCACTAGTCTGAAATGCATATAAATAAAAAAAACTTGCAAACAAACTTCTTGTTAGTAACTCTTGGTCTCAGGTGACAGTCAGAATTGGAAGATATTTCAAATTCACTTAATTTAACCTATCCCATGTTGAAATTTTTCTCCATTGTGTGTGGCTGCCATGTTGAAATTTTGTTGATGTTAAGCCTAACGAAAATTTTATGTTTTTTTTTTAAAAAAATAATTGTGGCTATTGTATCATCCAAAATTATTTTTTTATTTTTCCCAAACAAAATATATATATTAATAAATATAAAAACAAAAAATTATATTTTGGACATCAGTTTTGATAGAAAAATTATAACAACTTGCCACATCTAGTTCCAAAAACATACTGATACTGTAACAAGATATCTCAGGTCAAACGCTCAAGGTCAGAGGTCATGACCTCGAGAATTGTTGGTAATAACACAAGACAGGTTAAAGAGGTTTAAGACAATTAGTCTAACATGCCTTTTAAGTGGTTATCATAATAATTAATAACATCTGGCATATACTGCTAATTTTTAGCTTGGTCTTATTAGTCATATCACAGCTCAATAAAAATTCAACTGTATGTTTTGATTATAATCAAAATATGCAATTTGTTAATAATTAACAATCAATCAATAAACAATCAATTTGTTAATAATTATTAACAAATATTGAGTGAATCTTCTAGAAACCTTTTAACCAGTGCGATATGCTCAAAGTTCGTAAGCGAATGTTTTCGGCTCCCTCACTGGGTCCTTTCTCAGTGAGGGAGCCGAAAACATTCGCTTACGAACTTTGAGCATACCGCACCGGTTAAAAGGTTTCAAGAAGATTCAGTGGTTTTACCCCGGTGTGTATAGGTGGATTGTCAAATATTGAGTGTAGTGTTATATGTAATCAACTAAAATTTAAGTGTTTAATTTCTGTTTTTTACAATTCAATTTGAGAAAGAATTTTTTCAATTTCAGGTGAAAAACATTCTCATGAAGCTTACATTATTCTGCTCAATATTAACATCACTTTTCACAAAGATCTCAAAATTAAATAGAATGATCAAGTCTAAAAAATTTTTTATTTAAATGAGGAATATAATATTTTCACTCAGTTACTGAACAATATAAAATAGTCAACTTCAATTGATTGACTATTTTATAGATTTGAACCCAATTACTATATTGACATGTATTTTCAATTTTTTTTCCCTCTTCTCTCAGTTTTTTCAGATCACCCGATATTTTCTGCCTTGATATTCTACATTATATTTTCTTTAAAATTTCTATTTATATTACCAATTAAAAGAAAAATTATTCAAACTGTCATCTTATTTGATGACAGTTTTTTTCAATTTCAGGTGCCAAGAAATCCACCAACACTAAACACTAAACACTAAACAGAATATGAAAATAAATGTTTACTTGTTCATTAATTCATCATTATTATTGCTTATAATAAAACATTAAATCAAATTTAGTTACCTTTGAGCTTCTGTAGGATTCTGAATAATAGATTTTTCTCCATCTATCCTATATTGTTTTAACTGATATGACAACATACCTAAATAATAATTTTATTTTGTATTATAAGTTTCTATGTAATTATATTTTTTAAAAAAATCTTAAAATTGTTCAAATGATTTAATAATTGCATTTATTAGAATTATTTTTAACTATACATATAATCTTCAACACATAGTAACATATATTTATAATAACCATAAATTTTTATGATTAGCATGTACACACACACACAAACAAAATACAGACTGTGTATAAAATACATAATATAATTCTTTTTGGAAAAAAAAGGTTTAGATTTGCATGTTTTAAGAATAATTTTGTTGAAGAAAATTTTAATATTTTAAAATTTATATGTAAAATATATATCAGGGTGATTCAAAAGTTCCTGGGCACTGATAACACTTTTATAAAAAAAGATTTCTAGCACTGGCAAAACTGCTGTGAATGCAATTGAGCTACTATTTGTATCATCATCATCATCACAAAAGCATGTACTATCATTTTATAGAGTCGTTGCATTCATTCCTTTGGTGAATTTCGTTTTCCACAACAAAGAATGACTGACAAAAAACTCATCAATCAAGGCACATTGATTATTACTGGAGACAAGGGTTCAGTGCAAGGGTAACAGCAGAGAAAATTTGCAAAATTGAAGGCCCATGCCTGATGAACAAAACACTTGCTATCCAGCATTACCCAGAGCATTATCATGCTACAGCATTACTGCTGTAGCATGATAATGCTCTGGCACACAATTCCAGAGTGGTCGAAATTAGAGGAGCTAAAGGGTATCAAAGTTTTGTCTTACCCATACAGCTCTGACCTTGCTCCATTAAATTTTCACCTCTTCTGATCATTGGCACATTTTGTGCAAGGACATTTCTTCAATATAGTGCAAGATGTCAAAAACAGGGTTCATGAGTTTTGGCATCAAAACCAGCCAAGTGGTATTGCCAAGAAATCCACCAATTTGCAAAAAGATGGGTCAAGACCACTGCTAACAATTTTACTTTATTAATGCATTCTATTATGCTATTCTAAGTGACAGCATGCAGACTAACTGATAACATCAGCTGTGTTGCTCATGTGTACCCCACCAGACTAGACCAGTTTAGTCCTGCATACCAACCATCCTACACAGTACACAATGTGCTAAAACTGCTCCATTCACCCTTCAGTTTGATCACAAGCAGAAATAGGAAGTTATAACATGTTATAAAAAACAATAAGCTTGTTGATATTCTTGTTTTGGTAAGTAAAAACAAAAACAATGTAAATTTATTAATGTCTATTCTAATAATATAACATTCTTTCATTATTAATGTTATTGATAAAAATATTTAAAATATTTCATTTGATTTTTAGACCAAAATGAATGTTGCATATAAGTTGGAAGTTTGGAATAATTTCAAAAGATTGGAAAATACAAAGTATGCTGCAATCATTGTAATAAACCCCTTCCCTGAGTTCCTGAGCAATGCTCAGCATTCTTTGCTAATATTAACATAAACAATTATTTCATCATTATTAATGTATTATATGTTGGATATTTTCTTTATTTTTGATAAAATAAGTATTAATAAATAGTTCTTTTTATTAACTCTATTATTTCTTTTAATATTCACTCACAAATTTACTTTTAAAGTAAGTATGATTTTGAAAACTGGTTGCTTAAATTATACCTTCTATACTATAATAAACTTCAAAACAAATTAATTTTTTCTTGACAAAAAATTAAATATGCAATAATATCTAAAATATCAAGATATTATGATTTTCAATATTAATTTCCATATTAATTAATATCAAATAGGAAATATAAGATAAAATGTCTGAAGTGATACAAATGATTTGTCAACTCTTCATTATTTTTAACTTTTTCATGTAAAAATTATCTTTATAAATATAATTGTGCAGGTCCCAAAGTGTGCACCTGGGGAGCTGCAAAATATTATAAAATTTTCATAATTTTACTTCCACTTTCAATTCAATGTGATAAGATGTGACATCTAGCAGACCTGATGCAAAACATTAACTCAATAATAAAGGTGCCACACAAAATGTAAAAAGCCTCTTACCATTGCAGAAAAACTCATTCTATTAGTTGCTATAGATATGGTTGGTGGGTCTGCTGGGTAACAAACTTTCAGAAGTGCCCTTTGTCCAATAACACTTTGTCTGTCACAGAATACAGCACATAGCAAAGGACCTCCAATGTTCAGTTATTGAAAAAATAGAAAGAAAAGAATTTGGTCGCAGCTGGACAAAGAGACAGATAATAATAATGATGCTTACTTGATTTGCTATGTACAGTTTATAGATAATAATAACAGACTTGTAGAAGACTTTCTCTTTTGTAAAAGTATCACTGCTGGTGCTAAGGCTCAAGACTTGTTCGAGTTTACATCAGTGGTTCTCAATGCCTTTCTAATGCCATGACCCTTTAATACAGTTCCTCATATTGTGGTGACCCCCAACCATAAAATTATTTTCGTTGCTACTTCATAATTGTAATTTTGCAAATGTTATGAATCATAATGCAAATATCTGATATGCAGTATGTATTTTCATTGTTACAAATTGAACATAATTAAAGCATAGTGATTATCACAAAAACAATATGTAATTGTATATTGTAAAATATTTATTTCTAATTACAAATAAATGAAATTTTGTCTTGAAGCATGATGTAGCATGGGTAACAGTCTTAATATAACAACAGTGAACTACATTGCTACATTTTGTGACAGTATGCGTAAAATGCCAACATCAGTGCAAAGGTTGAAATTGCTTTTTTTCTCACCAGATCAGAAATTCTTGGGGAAGTCTTTGCAAGAGAACAACGAATCCACAACAAGTCTACTTCTGTATTTAGACTTGCTAACCAACAAGCTGGAAAACCCTGTTTCACAAAGATATGTTGTTGGAAATAGAAGAAGGCACAACATAATCTCAGACAGAACAGGATATGACTGCAAACACTTGATCCAGAATTTTGTAACTGGCATTGTAAAGAAATCAGTTCTCACTGCATCACTGTTAATAAGCTCAATGAACTCCTCTTGTGCTGTCTCAGGAACATCTTCAACTTTGACTGTGAATGGGCTTCTGGCAAGTGCAAATGGGGTGTCAGGTAGGTTTGGAAAGTACAATGAAATTTCGTCTGCAAGCATGTGCAAGTGTTCTTTCACAGAAATTATCATCGTGATCCTTTTGTCTGATTCAATGTCATGTTCCTCAAAGAAAGCAGATAAGGTAAGCAATATTTAAATTTTATTTTCATCTAATTTTTTTTTGTTGCCAAAGCTGAAGTTTCATTTGGAATGATCAGATCTTTTCAGACAAATCAAGGCATGTTGCATTTGCTCCTTGCAGTGATAAATTTAATTCATTCAAAATGACAATGATGTCAACCAAGTAAGCTATTTCCTGCAGTTCACTTTTATTGCTGAAAAGGGCTTCAAACTATGGTCTTGCTTTCTGATTAAAAAATGTTTTGAGTTCATCATGAAGCTCAAAAACATGTTTTGAAACTTTTCCTCTTGACAACCATCTCACTTCAGTGTGAAACAGCAGAGCAATGTTCAGCACATCCAACTCGTTGCGTAGTTGCAAAAACAGTAGACTGCTTAAAGTGTTTGCCTTTACAAAATTGACAGAACTTATGACACTTTTCATTACTTCTTGTAACTCTTGTGGCAGCATCTTTGTTGCTAATATTTGCTGATGAATCATACAGTGAGTTCCGATGACTTTTGGTGACTCATTCAGTACCAAACATTGAAATCCAGATTGACATCCTAGCATAGCTGGAGCACCATCTGTGCAAACACCACAAACCTTTTCCCAAGAGAACTTATGCTCTTTCAGAAATGAACCAACTGTGTCAAATCCCTCTCGTGCAGTAGTTGTCATTTCAAGAAGTTTGCAAAAAAAGAAGAAGAAAAAAAAAACTCATCTTTAAAGTCGCCATCATTAATATACCTCACGTAAACCAGTAACTAAACAGTTTGCAATGTCTGTAGATTCATCAAACTGAATAGGGCCTGCTATATATTAAAAGTGGAGCAGATTTAATTTCCTAGATTACCTGATCAAAAATATCAGCAGACATGTTATCTATTCTTCTGCGGACAGTGTCATTAGATAAGGAAATTGCACACAATTTTGTAACAAATTCGTCTCCGATCATAACTCAAACAATGTCTTTGGCCGCTGGCAACAGTAAAATCTTCAGCAATGATGTAAGGTTTTATAGCTCTGGCAATTCCGAGTGCCACCAAATATGAAGCTTCAACAGCTGCCATGTTTTGTTTGTGGTACTTGCCACCAGTGTCAAGTCTGGCTTTCTTGAGTCCATCAACTTTGCTTTTAAAATAGTTGGTATCCTTGCCATCAAAGTTTGGATGCTTGCTATCAAAATGGCATTTTAGTTTGCTCAGCTTCTTAGATTTGGCTGATAGAACTTCACAACAAATAATACATTGCGGTTTCTCAATTCCTGCTGAAATTATTAAGGTAAAATCATATTGTAAAAAATCCTCACTATATTTTCTTTTTTTCTTAACGTTCTTCTCTACACAATTCATTGTCATGGGATAATTTGCTAATGAAAATAATATATAACAATAGCTTTAATACCACAAAAAATGATACATGACATAGTTCAATCAATACAGTTCATTAAAGTTTCCTATGATTTACCATTCTTTGTGTTTTTTTTACATATCTGTTACTATCACAAGGGAGGCAGATTCACATCAACCACAGCTGAATATAAAAAGACTGATCAGCATCCAGATTAAGTTCCCATGGTACAGATATTTTTTTGCAGTAGTTGATGATTTTACAGTACATTATTTTACTTCTGAGTGCCGTTAATAATTCACGAAGTGTCACTTTACCTCGAATAGTGATGCTTTCTACACGTGTGACTAGTCCCATACATTATGGCATCAACCCTGTCACATACACCGTACGGGTGTATGTGACAAGGTTGGTGCAATGATCTCATCATGCCAGGTACTTGTATGTGAGTGTATCTGCATGTGGGCAGACCCGCCTGGAGATGGATAGAGGAGCGGTGTCTCGGTTCTTAAGATCATCAGAAATATGTGTTTTCTGACAGTCTTGGGCGACTCCTATGAAAGGGTCATTCGACCCCCAAAGGATCGCAACCCACAGGTTGAGAACTGCTGCTTTATATTTTTATTTCGAAAATAATTTGGAGTGGATCAAATGCATTGGTATCTTTACTGATGGTATTCATTCTATGTCCGGATGTTATGGAGGATTGCAAGCACTTTTTTGAAGCAAAAATCCTGATGCACTGTGGATGGACCCATTGCGTTATTCACAGGAAAGCACTCGCATCAAAATATCTGAGTCCTGCATTGAACCAGAATACGTAGTACATGTGGTGAACTTTATAAAAATGGCCATTGAGGGCAAGATTTTTCAAAAAAACTATGTGAGGATATGGGATCCAAGCACATGTCTTTGTTGTACTACAGCACTTCGAGAAAGCACAAAACATTACCATGAGATAATGTTTTGTCTCGTACATTTGAACTGCAACAGGAAATTTATATTTTTCTTAAAGAGGAAGGCCACAAGCATGCCAAAAATTTTGTGATTGAAGATGTTTTGGTAAAACTAGCATACTTATGTGATATTTTTGAAAAGCTGAATGCTCTGAATCTCTCCCTGCAGGGAAGCAACGTGCACCTTTTAAAGTCAGTTGGGAAAGTTTCAGCTTTTATAAAAAAATTAAAACTATGGAAAAAAAAAATAAATGAAGATGGAAAAAAGGATGTTTTCCTTGTTGCAACAGTGTTTGACTTCCAATGGAGTTGATTTCTCGAGGTATGGAAAGAAAATTTATCACAGTTTATCACCTGGTTTGAAAAATATTTTCAAAATGATATCATCAATAAATTTGCATGAATTCAAAATCCATTTAATGCCATTGCTCCATCTGAATTTATTGCTGCAAAAGAAGAGAATCTAATTGAGTTGTCTTGTGACAATACATTGAAAACAAAATTTAGAAGCACGGAATTAACTGATTTTGGATAACAGTAAAAGATGAATATTCAGTTCTGAGTGATGAATCTCAGAGAATTTTAATTTGCGACTCCTTATTTGTGTGAAGCTGAGTTTGTCGCTGTGATAAAAACTAAGCATTGCACGAAAATCAATGTGGAGAAGGAAATGAGGGTGGCTGTGTCCAGTTTGATTCTAAGGTTTGAGAAAATGTGCAGTGATCAACAGGCTCATCCATCCCACTAATTATAATTAATTGAATTTGTTCAATTACATTTTTTTTGTTACCTTAAATACATGTTTTATTCATATTTTACTTAACATCCTAACTCTTTAATTAAAAAGATATTGGCTATTTTGCAAATTGTACTTGTTAGAATTTGACATAGGGTGCCTTGGAGAAATCTGAATTTAGCAAGGGTGCTGAGAATCAAAAAGTTTGGGAACCACTGTAATTGTTTGTTCATCTTATAGATTGCATCTGATTGTTCATTTCTATTCTCATTAACATTACTTTACATGATTTATATAATGAATTATTTGGAATATATTTAAACTTTTATTGTTAATTAATTATGAAAATATTTTCCTTTATAAAATAATTTAAACATGCTACTATTAAAGGACGAGTTAAATTTAGAGAAATAAAATATCATAAAAAAAAAAAAAAATGTAAATGAAAGTATATTACCTTCAACAGGTCTACATTTAAACGATTCTGCTACTTTTTGGACAGCATCAGTAACAGCTGAATTCTGAAAGGAAAAAAAATTATATTATATTCACTATAAACATTATAAAAACTCAATGATAGTGATAAAATGAATAAAAATTTATATTCTAAATCTATAGTTAGGCATTCATAATATTTAATATTTCTTTCTATAAAGCTAATATTAAATAATTTCAAAAATGTTTTAATTCAAATTAAGAGCAATGTCACAAGTCATCACTTATAATGCATTCTTTCCAAACAACAGTCTCTATTAAAATCAAACAATACAACTGTTCATGCTAAACAGAATGTGAATGTGCAATCTGGAAATACTCACTCAAAAACATTTTAATGCAAAATATATAATTCTATTCTAATGTTTTCAATCATTTTAACAATCTTCTTCTGGAAAAACATTCTAATAAAAACAAATGCCATTAAAAATAATTGAAAATATTAGAATAAAGTTATATATATTGCATTGCCAGGTTTTTTGAGTGAGTATTTTTTATGATATTTTAAGTTTTAACTTTTTATGATATTTTAAGTGCAATCTGAAAAATTTTAAATAAATTCTGCAGCCAGTTCAATTGCTGGTTTTATTTATTTATTAAATCTTCAATATATCCATTCATTACACAAAAGACAAGTTAAGTTATTTTTTAAAATTTTAATACATCATTATAATGTTTTATTAATGATATTTTCAGTTAAATTTATCTACTGTATTTTAAACAACTATATATAAAAACTTATATATTCCACATACTTTTATGTCATTAATAAGGTGCATTCAATGGAAACCTGGAAATATTTTTTACAAAATATTTATTTAAAAAACTGAAGTATTTACATTATCACCATTCAGCATAAATCCTTCCAGTTCAATGCACTTATACCAGTGCTTGATAAGTAAGTAGATACTATGAGAAAAGAATTATTTCAATGGATGTGCTGTACATGTTTAAACTAACTTTATTGTTGTCTGCACAAACTCACAATGATACACTCAAACCTGTTTTTGTGCGATTTTTTATTTGTGAAATTTGTTTTGTGCGGTATACCAATTTGATTAAAATTCATATACCACACAAAAAACAAATTGCACAAACAGGTTTGAGTGTACATGAAGTTACAAGTATTAGTTAGTCAAAATCTGGGAAAATGAAAATAAAAAGTTTAAAAGAAGGAATTTTTTTTCCCCAAGAAGTTGCTGAAGGACTAGTAAGACCACATATTGAAAGATGAAAAGCTGAACAGTAATAGTAAGCAATAATGAAAAGTAATAACAACAGTAAGCATCCAATGTAGAGGAATTATTCAACAAGTGCAAACTGATAACACTTATGTAGGACAGCCTATAAAATGTTGCATAATGTTTTTTCAAAAAAAAAAAAAATAAAAGGACAAATGCAACATCAAACTTGTAATACATGTAAAAATCATGTATGCATAAATTGTCGAGAAATTAATTTTTCTTTTTTGTAACTCAGTATAATAAATAAAGTTTAAAATATATTCAACTTTGTTTACAAACACACAATAATAAAAAAAAAACAAAACTGTCATTAAATTTAAGTATTTTAAATTACACAAGTCCCGTGAACTCAGCTTAACTGCTTATGTTAGTAAAGTAGCATATCTTAACAAGAATTAAAATAAAATATTTTATTAAACTTAATATTTAAAATAAAATTCTCTCTAAATACAGAACAAACAAAATTAATAACAGAGAATCCATGGTTTATAAAATTAATCAATTCAAAAAATTTACTTTAAAGACAAGACAAAGCTCAGTAGAAAAAAAAACTAATTCTTCTAATATTCTGACATGTTTTATTCTTAAAACACAAAAATCTTTTATTTAACTTTTTGAAGTAACAGAAAATTTAAGCATAGCAAATTTTGATGATTTTATTTTACTGATACAACATAGACATCCTCAACATACTGGAAAAAAAGTAAACTAAACTTATTTTTCTTTTATAAATAACTGTTCACTTGAATAAATTTCACCAAGAATTTAACAATCTAAGTTTTTGGTTAAAATTTTTGATGTCCAAATAGTAGTCAACAGGATAAAGAGCAGTCATAAAATTTATAATTTAAAATCTATAATTTTATACTAATCTAATAAAAAAAGGTTAAGGCATAGAAATTTAATACATACAAATGATTAGAAATAACAAAAAAAATTATCTAATTAAAAACAAGCATCAGTCTTTCATTCCAATCTATAACATGCTGATGAAACTTTGAATTCAAAATAAAAAATACATAATAGTAAAATTAGTAACAACATAGCTCAATAGCAGACCTATAGATCATCAACAATTGCTATAATGTAAAAGCTTCATTATTTCTGGAATTAGTATCTCAAAAGTCAATTTTGATTAATCATATTTTTTTCAATAACTGATACTCTACTACAGTAATTTTCAATGTTTCTTGTGTCATAAACCCCTAAAACCCCATATCATGATGGACAATAGACCCTTGCAGAGTTTCATGGACCACTGGTTGAGAAATGTAGCTCTACTGTAATTTGAATGCAAATTACAAAAACAATTATATTTTTAAAAATAATTGATAATTTAGATAAACATTTCTACTTTTTCTTTTTTTTTTTATAAAATAAAAATGTCCAAATTAAATTAAACAAACTTGAAAAACAAAAATAAATATCAAAATGTTCTAAACTTTCCTAAAAGGTATCTAAAATAAAGCAAAAATTAGAATGCAACCACAATCACTTAAAACAACAACACACAACATCGGGGTGTATTAAATAACGTACCCTGAGAACCTATATCCGGTGTGTGGAGAAAAAAAACAAAAGAACAAGTTCACCACAAACATTTTCAAACTGCTCCGAATTCTTCAGGCATTAAACGGAATTTCTGATGGAACATATAACATACGGATTACGAAATTTGAAAAAACATTTAAGTCCGTTACACAAGCCATGTTTGCATATTCGTACGGCTGACAAATCTTGACATCAGGACGAGCTTCACCTAAAGGCCACCATGATGTCAGGAATCGGACTCGAATGTTTTTTCAAATTTTCATAATCTGTATGTTATACGTTCCATCAGAAATTCCATTTAACACCCGAAGAAGAACTCAAAGCAGTTCAAAAACGTTTGTGGTAAACTTTTTCTTTTGTTTTTTCAGTCACACACCAGATATAGGTTCTCAGGGTACATTACACAATCACTTAAATAGACAATGATAGTTTAAGTCGAACAAATGATTCATATTTGAAACTGAAATTTTATCATCTATTATATAATAAAATTATTAATATAGAGTATGATTATAATACTTACTTCACCTCCTGGCTTAACTAATCGTAAAGCTGCCTCAGCAGCATAATAAGCAGCTCTTACAACATCAGCTTTCCTACCATAAATTTTATCTTCCTGAAATATAATTGTTTTATTCAATAATATGTATTTATTCAAAATGTAAAACTATTTTTAAATAAAGATACTGCTAAACAATAATAAAAATATTAAATTTTAACTGTTAAAATGTGTACATTTTTCTTTTAAAAAACATAAAATTGACCTTTCTTCTTTTTCTCATCAATACATTCTATTTTCTAAATTATTTTAAAATGTTCATACTATTAATTTTTAACAGCTGTATAAATAAAATTTTTATTTAGCACTATATCATGGTATACACAATAAATCATAGTTCATTATTAAATGTTTGATTTATTTAATAATTATAAATATAATTAAAATAACTCCTTAAGCAAAAACTAAATTTATTTTAAAATGCAAAGTATTTTTTAAAAGCAGTCAAGATGCAGTCTAGTGATGAACATCTGGAATTTAATAATATTTATGCTCCATATTTAATTGTTCACTTTTAATACTAATATCATGATTTACAGAATGTAGTAATGTATTCTGAGTTGAAATATTTATACTACAATGCTACAAGTTTTACTATTTTGCTACAATCAGTCAAAATATTAAATATTATAAATAAATTTACATATTTTAATATAATAGTTATAATCTCTTTACCGGTTTTGTTCCAACAATTAATGTATGAGCAACAACTGCAATAAATCCATCAATATGAGCACCCAAATCTCTAAAAAAAAAAAAAAAAACGAATACATTAAATAATTTATTTTTAAAATATAAACAAACAATTTTACAATGGAGATCAAATAATTGCTTTAGTGTCGGTTGCATGAGATACTGCTTAAACTGCAGAATAACTATTGAATAAATTTATTTTATCACAAATCTAAGGCATAAGTTATCTCATTATATGAGCTACTTCGACGTAGCAAATTCCTTTGTATTTTAATATTACAATGGTTTATACAAATATGATGTATATACAGTATATAGATAGTAACAAGGTAGTCCATATTTGAACACACACACACATATGATGCTTTTCTCTGATTGGCTGAGTTTGCTTGTGTCTCATTGGTTGATCAAAGAAAGTCAGGCATCAGAAACTACTGACAAACTATTTCTGTTAAGGTATGTCAAAAATGTTTTATTTATACCTAGTACAGGTATGTGCGGTACTTTTTGTTTTAATAATATACTGTACCTCCAATCAAACCTATTACTGTTTATTGTTAGGAATCTTTATATATGGAAATCCATCCATCTCAAATATTTTTCTTGTTTCCATGAGATTTGAGATAGACAGGTTCATCAGCTGTGTATTGAAATATAATACATCTATCTTGTTTCTGTACATAAAGCAATTTTATAAAATGTTTATACTATATGCAATTACTTATTAAATTTTTAAAAGAGAGTATAAAAATTACTTTTCAATACATCATTACTTTAGACAATTACTTATGAATTTAAAAAATTAAAGTGAAAAGTGATCTCTAGAATATATGAAATAAGATGAAATGTTTAATAGAATATACAATCATCAGAAACGATTATTTATGATGATAAACTAAATTATAAAAAAAATTACAGTAAATTATAATTATACTGCTGGCAATTAAAATTGCTACACTATGAAGGTGGCACGCAACAAATGCAAAATTTGCATGAAAGGTACAACATGCTGGATGCTCTATACCTTAAAATTACCTGTCAATTTAATCATGTCTTTCTCCCATTATATTGTATGTGTACAATAAATATGATTCTGCTGTTTGCTTTCCTTCCTGTTGTAGCATTTTTAATGGCCAGCACTGTATAATAAATTTCATTTATATACTAATTCTAGTATTATATTTTTTAAATTCTGACAATTAAATTAAATGATCCTATATAGACATAAGCTATAAAGTGTATGTTCACTCCGATTACATAACTATCAAATCATTCAATAACAATTTTAAAACAACAGACTTAGTTACAATAGTAGAAATTCTAAATAGATTATAGATTATATTTATGTTAACTATTACTGATTTCTGCTTGATTAAATATTTACAAATTTAATCAAAAGTCGTCAAAGTTTTTCTGTTTTTGTTAATATAATCTGTAATTTATACGTATATAGACTTTTTTCTTCTTGTTATATACAGTACATTGTTTGATCTGATTAACACAATAATTATTGTGATGGCAATTAATCTGTTAATCAGATCAACGCACATGATAGAGTATTATTCCCTAACATCATTCTCAGTTAGGCACATTACTGTTTGAAATACTCAATTTATAATAGTTACTCTTCATCCAAACTTGTAACAAAATCTTACTTAAAGTCAAAAATACCCTCATGAGTTATCTTATACAGTCAAACCTGTTTTTATGCGGTGGATAGGGACCGCATAAAAAAAAATTGCATGAAACTTCATGAGTGGCCATAAAAATAGTTTTCGCAACACAATTAAAAAAATATTTTTTTATGCAGTCAGTAGGGATCGCATAAAAAAAGTCTCACATAGAAAATAACTCAAAACCGTACGAAATAGAATTTATTGACAACAGATGTCAGCACTTGACTGCATCGTCTCGTCTATCGTCTGTTTCACATATTTTTGTCCAGGTGGTGTTTTGTTGACTTAAAAAATAAATTATTTTATTTTTCGCATATTCATGCAATAATATTACTATAATAAGTTCATTTATGCTATAATAAGTTTATTTAGCTATAATAAGTCAACAAGAGACATGACAAATCGCACGAGACTAGTCGCCAACTATACCGCACAAAAAAGGACCGCATAAAAACAGGTTTGACTGTACTGCAGAAAACTCTTTGAACAGAAAACCTCTATCTTAAAATTTATTTTTTCCCCTGTATTTTCGGCCTAAATTCAATATATTTTCCATGTTTATCTCAAACAATTTTCAGACCAATTATAAGGTAACACAATCAACTCAGATAAAATCAAACATTAGAGATAATAATGAAATACCCAGCATAGATCAATTAGCTGAAATACTTTTATTACTCAGTGCTAAGACTTAAAATCACCACATGATCAAAAAAATTGCATTATGTATTCTACAAATAATTTTACATAGTGCATATATCTTTCCAATCAAATAATTGAGTCAACCATAAAAGATCTGAATTTCAGAGGGAGAAAAAATAATTGAATGTTTAATTAATGATAACATCAAATATGCAAAGGGAATTAAAACTGAAGACAAATTTTATTACTTACAGGCTACACAACACCTACAGAAAAAAGTATACCTGATCAAGTAATGTTGAGTATGCAGAAAAAAAAAAAAAAATTGCTATTGTTGTCCAATATGTCAAGAGAAACCACTTCTTAGTGTGTAAAAGTGTTTTAACAAAATACAGATAATCCTCATATAATACAATAGCTAGGTTCCATAAAAATGTCACATTATAAAAATTGTACTATGCAAGACTCACATTGAACTCGCACATGAGTGGACTTACATTCCAAAATAATTTTTTTAAATATAAAATTTTATCTATCATGTATAAAAAACAGTTTTATTTAATTCAGAAAATTTCACTTAATTTGTCCACACTTTTTATCCAATTAAATGCTTTTCAAGAATGCAACTGAAAAAGGAAAAGAAAATTATAAGCAGTTTATAAAATGACAAAGGGAATTTCCACTGTATAAAATTACATACTTATTGATGCAGAACAGTATTTTACACTTTTCTAACAAGATTGTCATGAAAATAAAGCTTTCATCATTAGAGAAAAGCTTTCACCATACAGGGGAAAACTGCACAATCTACATTGGCATAGTATGTTGTAACTGAAATAACATTTTTAGAATAAGGTAAACAGATGATTTCATATAAACTCTCATATCTATATCAAGTTGTGTAGGTATCACATTATACAAGGATTGCTACAATTTGTAAACCATGTTATATTCCAACAGTGTTGTATAAGTACCATGTTATATGAAAATTATCTGTACCACCAATAAATATATTATTTATTCACAGGAAAAAATAATAATTGAAAAAATCAATGAAAATATTCTATTTTCTGGTACCATAACTTAATTTTCAGTCTTATCTTGGACAATTATCTAATATTTACATCCAATGACAAATCTCTATAAAACTTAAGCTTCCTTGCCCATAATCCTGAAGCAACTTTTTTTAATGAATGAATTTCTTAACAAAACTGATGGTGTTTTTCAAGTGTTTGTTATTATAAATAAGGCTATTTTAAAATATAAAAATCATTAAAAATAGCCTTATTTTAACACTGGTGATTGTGACATATGAGATAACCCATTACAACAATTTCAATCAAAATTTGATATGTGGCTAAATTTTAAAAAATTTGTGGTGATCCGCCATAGAACAAACAGCAGTTACACAAACCTAACAAAGTGTGGAAAAAATCTCACTGCATGGCCCATTTTCAAGGACTCCACCACTACCAGCTGTTCTCGACCATTTCAGCCTCGAAGTCCTTGAAAGAGCAACAAAACCTTTGAACCTTGTTAGATGTTATGCTATTGTTGTTGGTTTCAAAAGAGACCCCATAACAGTTTAAGATCCAGGGCACCGAACAAAAATATAGAACCACCACTGTTTACATCTCTTTGCTATGAATATGCTTGTTTCTGGTGAAATGTATTGAAAAGTAAAAATGTGTTTCATGAGACAACTCAGACTGCATGTAGATAACAGATAATCAATTGTAATTTAGTTCATAAAAAGCACATAACATGTTAATACATGTTAAACAATAATAAAACGTGCAATGCTATAATACAGCTTATATTTATATCATTTTGATATTCCAAAAAATTTTTAACCTAGTGAATGTTTTTACCATTTTATTGTAAAATTGAAATGAATTCATTCACTAGAAAAAGTGTTTTTCACACCTCTCCTGAAAAGATTTTTTTTTTTTGGTATTTACAACATTATGGCATTTTATGCTTCATTCTTAATTAATCATCATCACAAGCTATCTTATAAAAATATCAAATAGTTTATATAAAATTTAATATCAAAGTACTATTATTATTATTGATAAGGTATATTTTATAAAAACTCAATTATAACAATTTATTAAAGATACTTACAGTTTTACCATATCTCCAACCTTAAGAATATAATCAGGTTCACTTTTTAAAGGAGAAAAATGACAAATACAATTGTTTACAGATAAACATGTTGGAAATGCAATACCTACAAAAAATTTTAAAAATATATTTTTAAAATGCAAATACTTTACACAATTTTTAAAGCAAAATATTGTTTAGTAAACATATTCTAGGATAGCAGTTCATTACAAAAAATAACAGTTTTCAGATCATGTATCTTAAAATCTACAATGAAATTTCAAAAGTAACAGAAAATTTACAAGTTTTAATTAATTTTAAGGACTCTGAATATTTATAATTCAATTAAACAATTTACTATTCTAGTAAAAAAATATTTCATTTGCAAATTGGAACTACATTACATGATTAAGCAAACAAAATAAAAACATATTTTAAATAAAATAGTCCAAATCAACAATAACATTTTTTTTCTTTTTACATATGGGTCAGATTCTATTAAAGGCCAAAAACTAAATAATATATAAAACTACCTGTAAAATTAGAAATTAATGACAGTTATTCAGTCTTTTGTAAATTTATATATTTTTTAGTGATGGCACAATACCAAAATTTCTCCTGATATCAATTCTGTTGAAAACTCCCAATTCCTATTCTTTTAAATACTCTCTAAAATTTATTTTAGTTCAGAAAAATTAATGATTTACATTTTGAGCATGGGCCATTCATTAATTAATAAACATCAAGCTTAAGAATGGAAAACAAGTGGAAAATTTGGAATCAATATTCTGAAAGAAACCCAAAAATTTTCCATTTATATGTGGACATGCATGCGTTTGTTGCGTACTACAAAATAACTTTGTAATCTTATTTCAGATAAAGTTAATATTGTAACACTACCCTCAAAGTAAATTCCCTTTTACCAAAAAGAAAAAAAGAAGAAAAAAAAATCCCATTGTATCATATAAGATTAGCATCTTTGAAAACTGTTTTGTTGGCTGATGCAATGACTGGGGAATGGGGAAGATAATGAGAAAATGTACTTCTTTCTTTAATGCTTCTTACAATCAGCATTCCTTGTAAATGCCATAATTCCATCTTATTTAACACTAAATAAGATTTGTCAAATGATGCAATGAGCCAAATGAATATCGTCATCATGAGTTAACCAATTTTTGAATTCATTCACTTGAGCCAGATTTTCCTAAATGTACAATTGTGTAAACTTTTCTTCCAGGAAAAAAAGAATCAGACAAATAGTTATACTTACTCATGTTGAAAAATCAAGTTTTTAAACCCAAAAATTAGAGAAGACTTTGTGCAAACAAGTATTTTTAAATTAGAATTGTGCAAATTGCATTTGAAAATTTAACATAGTACAGCATCATCTGACAATCATAAGAAAAACTTGCATAATTATAAAGAGAAAGTTATTTTATCATTATAAGTAAACATATTAAATATTAAAAATAATTTTATATAATATTTTTTCGATTAAAATTTAATTTTGTTCATATTTTAAACTGTTTCACCAAAACTGAAATAATTTTGCCAACCACTGATCATGATTTCAAAGTTGCTGGCCCAATGACAACCTAATGTCTCCCTATCTCCCCTAAAATACAGACAGACAGTATTGTCCCCATTTTAGGGAATCAAAAATAGTAACAAGATTTGCTAAGTTCCAATTACTGGAAAATGCCCTATTTTCTGATTCCCGATTAAATGTCCCATCACTAATATTTTTTATTACATTTTGGATCAAAACTTTTGACACTTTTTCAATTAAGCACCAAAAATACTTATAGCTTTTAACACCAAGTAACTTATAAAAACTATTAATGATGATGAAACCATAATGAAAAAAAAAAGAAAAAAAAGCAATCATACAAACAAATCATCAAACTATGAATTAAGGTTTATCTGACTGTTTCAATTTATTGTGAGATTGAAATGAAAGATTGGCTGTAGCTAACAATTCAAGTAAGTTGTAAAAAACAAAAAGCCAACTCTTAAATTTATTTGTGTGTGTATAGCAATCTTAAGTGCAAATTCTATGAATTATTTTTAAAAATATATATATTTTTTTAGAAAAGAAAGTATGAATGTTTCTTCTTAGAATTAAAATCAAATGGAAATTTTTAAAAAGACAAATTTATTGAAATGTGTTAAATCAAAACAAATTTTATAATTAGAGAATGAATTTTTTCCAGACCATGTTAAATCTAAATAATGTAAAATCTAAACTGGGTGTATATATAAAATTAATTCAACAAACATTAGAAATCAATCAACTTAAACTAAATACAGTAGTAAATAATATCAACAAAAAATAACTTTTTTTTAAAGATTTGAAATTACCTTTTTTCATTTCTTTCTCTCTCTTAAAAACTTTACCAGTTTCTTCTAATAACAATTTATCACCTAGTTCACAGATATTAATAACACTTTCTCCTGGTTGGCATTTTTTGATCAAATTATTTAGGACCCCTAAAATAAATAAATATTCAAATTTATTATGAGTAACTCATGTTCATATCTTCACAATATTTGAATACTGAGTATAAACAACATAGCAATTTAATCATCAAAATACTTAATTAATAGTAATAAATTGCAAATATTTTATTATATAAAAAATAATAACAATGATAATATATAATAAAAGCTTATGCTTCTCTAATTCTTTTATATATAATATATATATATATATATATAAAGTAAATAAAAAAATTAGAGAAGCTTTTATTCTTACATTCTTCAAACTTAATATCTTATCTTCAGCTGCAATGCTTTATTGAAGGTACAAAGCAATTAATAATAAAATAATAAATATTTTATTATTAACTGAACAATTAAGATATCTGAACAATATTTTAAAAAATCTATTTTTCTCTTAGAAAACTTAATTTCTTAATCTGTTCAAGTCACTTTCTTTAACAAATATTTCAGAGAATTTAATGTAAAACAATTGAGAATTATTTGAAAATTAACATAATACTCAGCATCAATTGAAGGAATGAAAACAAATTTGGATATCAAATACATTGAATAAGCATGTTTTCATTATTATCTATTTACAAAATCATTTATAATGGATAATTCATCTAAATAATCACACTTCAAAATTTCTGGGGTCAAAAAATTTATTTCGATTAAATGTTTTTGAAATGTTGTTTCATCTTCAGATTTATATACAGAAAGAATGTAATGTTTGAACAATAAACAAATTTAAAATATGGCTTAAATATAGTATAAATTTTAAAATATAAGTTTTTGAAATAAATATGTTTTAACTAGGACATTGTATGTATTTGTCATATGATGATAAATTGAGGCAGTGCCAGAAAGAAAGAAGTGATCTCTGCACTTGTTAGGCAAACAAAAGGCAATCCTCATACCTGATGGTTGCAGACAGGTGAACTTTGCACTTGCTGCCAAAAAAGAGGCTATCCTTGTATCTGCCAGCCATGAGAGACATGGCTGGCCAGGTACGGAGACAATCCTTGCACTTGTTGACACAGAACAGAGAGACAATGTTTTCACACCTATTTTCTGTTATGCACACACAGTTACATTAGAGAGCAGACATTTTTAATACCTCTGTATATCAAAATGAATTCATGGACTCCTATTTTTTACATTTAAACGAACCCTCATTACATTTTTGGATTCTTCAGTACAATTAATGGAAAATGGCAAGGTTTAATCAAAATCAAACAAACAGATTTTGAGAACAAACACTGTAAGCCACATAGAAGAGACTTTGCTAATGCTCTGCGCCTCAATTATTATTTATAAAAATAAATAAATACTAATAAAAACATGAAAGAGGCAACAATAATTTAAATACAACAATTTAATAAAAACTTTTACAGTACAATTTACAATCAAGAAGACTAAATACCAGATCTAGAAACTGATGTTCGATCTTTCTCCTTTTATTTAAAACAGAAAATGAGCTCATGGCTCTTACCAATTCTCAGCTATATGGACAGGAAGATTTTTTTGTATTTGTGACTATAAGCTCAGATTTCTCCCATTCTATTTCTGCTTGTTTTTTAAGTAATAGTTCAACCAATGTATTATTTCCCTTTTTTTCTGATTATCTTTTTTTATTTTGTTCTGTGCTCCTTTATTTTATTTTTCAATGTTCTATTAGTGCTCCGAAATATTCATTTACAAATGTTGTCATCTTTAAAATAAACTTGAATTTTGTGAGTACTACTCTTCAATAAACACTACTTTGTATCTAAAGTCAACACTACTTTGTTTTCATATACAGTCTAACTTGGTTATAACGTCATCGGATGTAACGACA
The DNA here is from genome assembly GCF_030686945.1 of Centruroides vittatus. Classification (NCBI taxonomy): domain Eukaryota; kingdom Metazoa; phylum Arthropoda; class Arachnida; order Scorpiones; family Buthidae; genus Centruroides; species Centruroides vittatus. Next base: position 1,669,779 of record NW_027121909.1, on the reverse strand, counting down.
ACCCTAATGTAACGTCAAATTTTTATTGGTCCCACGACTTTACTATACTAGATAATGTTAAAAAACCCGCTTGTAACGACATAAAACCCTGTTTAACGTCATATTTGAAGCACTCCCAAATTTACAAAATTAGATTACAAATTTTATTTCACAAAGAAAATGCTACGTGTTTAGTCCTAGGGTCTAGAACAGTGATTCTCAAACTTTTTCGATCCACCGCCCCTTTGTTCCATAAAGTTATACCCAACGCCCCCCCGTGTGAGAAAGGATTGGAAATATTCTTAGGAAAACTTTTCTATGAATCTCACACTTTGTGCCCTTACCGTACATCGTTCTCGACATCTGGAAAACATTAAATGCAATGTTTCCTCTTATCCGTTTGACAGAAGAAAGGAACTTTTACCTTTGATCACCGTTCAATACCCTGCTTCCAGCACCCCCCTAGATTTACTCACCGCCCACAAGGGGGCGTTATCGCCCACTTTGAGAAACGTTGGTCTAGAACGACTGTGGGTGGTACTCTCACCACCTGACTTCGGTGGGGTGAAATTTGCTACACTTTTAACGACGTGACGATCAGTTATTATGTACTCATTTTCAAATTATTTTATGCTAAATTGTTAAATTTTCTATTATTTTTAATATAACATATTACATTAAATAGTTTATAAAGAAATAATTAAATTATTTCTAATTGGCATACATTAGTTTAAGCTTTTGTTGCCTTTTGATTCGACATTATTCTCAAAACTGGAAGTTCCGCCATTATTGAAATTTATGACAAATAGAAATTTCTTATAAAAAGTAATTTTTTAAATTTTTAATTACATCGATGTAAACTTAAACATAATAATGTAAATAAAGTTGATTTAAACATGTAGTTTGCATTTTTATACATATGATAATAAATTTATTATGATAATATTAGATTTCGCAGATAACGACACTCGGTTATAACGTCAAAAAATTGCCGGTCCCATGGATGACGTTATAAACAAGTTGGACTGTATATACATCACAAAACCTGATAAATTTGTAGTCAAACAACTACTGGATTACATTTGGCTACTATTATATATAATAAGAGATGGCACCTAACATCTCCCTCTAGTAACAAATTATTTAGTAATTAATTAAATATAATCTCAGAAAAGTAGCTTGATGTAATCCGGTAGTTATTTGATTTTTTTTATTTTGATAAGATCATAAATTGTAGATTTATCCTCTCTATTCTCATATCTATTTTTAGATACAGATTCACAAGTTTTGTAGCAGTCCACAAAATTTTGAATTTTGAAGATCTGTGAAATCAAAAATGTATTGTGAAACCACTTAATTTTTCAGTTTATACATTCTTTCTTTTATATTTTCAAACATTTTTATTGGTATATGAAAATTCAGAAATAGGATCATCATTGAATCAAAAAATAACATCAAAACAGATCTTTCTGATTATCTCTGTGCTTAATTCAGTTTGGGTATTGTTTCAGATTGTTGCTAAACTAAGTAGGCCTACTGGTTAACAATGCCATCAACAGTGTTGTTAAACTCATTTTCTCTAAGTGCTGTGAGCAGCAATCCTCACAGTGGTCTCACTGGTTTGAGGTTAAATAATCCATAAAACATACCAACAGCAGCACTGAGATCCACCATTTTCGAACTGCAGCACTGCTCCATTTGTGTTGTTAAAAAGACCTTCAGAAGTGATCGCAATGCACTTGCAGAAAAAGTAGCAGTGCTAAATTTAACATACCATTTTCTTAGTATTTTGCTATTAACCCTTTCCCGGCCAGGGTACCGATTCACCGTTACCGTGTTAAAAATTGATTTTTATAAAATTTATCGACAACAGATGTCAGCACTTGACGGTATCGTCTTGTTTATCGTCTGTTTCACATATTTTTGTCCAGGTGGTGTTTTGTCGACTTAAAAAATTTTAATTATCGATGGTTTTTCCTTAATTTTTCATTTTCTGATTATTTTTTATTTTATTTTTAGCATATTTATGCAATAATATTACTATAATAAGTTCATTAATGCTATAATAAGTTTATTCAGCTATAATATGTTAATGCATCATAAATATTCAAGTTATGACCTTCAGTTCTGATATTTTATATATTTTTTTAATTTTTAATTATTTTTTAAATCTAAAATATCCGAAAATGTTACATCTATTGCTACTGGTAATCATATGTTTATTACGAAAATAAATAATCTTGTTTGATATAAAATGAATAAAGTATATTAGTTCATTATATTAGTTGAAAGCAGAATAAAGTTCAGATTTTAAACAAATGTTTGATATAATGTGCGATAATTTCACAACGAATAAACATACATGCATAAATGTTATATCAAATTGTACAGAACAATATTCTACGTTCTGGCTCAGTGACAATAAGAATGAAGTAACCAGGCAATGTTAATTTTGACAAATAGTAACAAATTTTCAAGTCTGAATGTCAGTTATCATATATTATTTTTTTTTTCTCATAAATTTTTCAAACAAACTTTATTGAAATATGTCGTATTTAAAACTAACTATATTGATAAATATATGTGATTTTTTTCATATGAATAAAATAATAATTTAATTTTTAGTGAATTTTTAAAATAATATTGCCTGATTCACCTATTTTGACCTTGGCCGTTTTACAAAATAAGGGGCGTGGCAAACGGCAGGCTAAGGGTTAAATACTCTTGTGAACTGGTTAGATCCAGGAGTTTAAAACCTAACATAAACCCAAACATCATTTTACCAGCATATTCATTTTCCTATTTATAACAATTCCTTTCTTGATCTGTTGACACTTCCTCAGTGGCACTCCTCCACAACTACTATTACTCTCAAAAAAATTCTTTATAGTCTATTTCAATTTCAGTAGCCATGCTAAAAATTTTCAAATATTGTTTATTCCTTATTAACTTCAGACACAATCCCTAAATGTAATCCCATCAAATATTGCAGTTAGTCTTATAATTTGAACATTTCTAATCTAGTTTATATTCAATTTAAAATATTAAAATATTTTAAAAATAAATTACCTACTTATACTTTATATTATATTTAGGTATCCATCAGGGATTTGACTCACAAGGGAACTGTTGGAGTGTCTTCTAATAAATTTTAATAAAATTTAGTTAATAATTACATTAAAAGTATACAAACTCTATGACAAATTTCTAGTATTCACTAAAAGTGTTAATCAGAGTTATTAGCAATCAAATGTTGTACTATTTTACAGTACTTTAACACAAATATGCAAATTTTTAGAAGTGAAAGGGTCGTGAAGTAAGACGGCGATATTACATTTAGAATAAATTCTGGAATTTTCGAAAATGGGAGAAGAATCAATAAAATTTAGTTTAATTATGTTATAAGTATACAAACTCTATATTAAATTTGTAATGTTTACTAAAACTATTAACCAGGATTAATAGCAATCAAATGTCGTTTTATTTTATAGTAGTTTAACACAAATATGAAAATTTTTAGTAGTGAAAGGGTCACGGAGGAAGATACAGTAATACCTCGATTTTCGTTGACTTTGGTTTCCGTCAATTTTTTGCAAAAAATTTGCCTCAGATTTCATTGGTGTGCCACATGATCTCATTGCTAATTTTGCAAAAATAAAGAGCGACCCACACATTTTTCTGCTCACAAGTCATCGTGACGGTGTTTTTTGCTGTATGAGCATTACTCCGGATGTCTAGCCAAACAATTCCATTGCTTCCATTCTTTTCAGTTCCATCGTGGGACCAAAGAAAGTTTCCAGAGCCAGTAGCCCTTCGAAGAAAGCCAGGAACACGATTGAGTTGAAGGAAATCATTAAAAAATACATGACCGGCATTAAGATTGCTGAAATTGGTCGCATGTACTGTACAGGAAGTCGCCATCCATGATAAGTTTCATTGTGGTGAAAAAGGAAGCAAAAAGGAGGCTAATGTAGCAAAAGGCGTAAATGTGCTAACGAAACAGAGACCGCAAACAACTGAAGAGGCCGAACAGTTATTATTAATTTCGATCAATCAAAAACAGTTAGATGGCGATTCTGTTTCAGAGACCATTGTATTAGTTTTTTATACTCATTTTATATTATTTTCTTAATTTTTTTTAGTATTAAACACTACGAAAACAGAGGTATCACTGTATTACATTTACAGAGTAGAAGAAGGAATAACTCAAATAGGAAACTCAATAAGGAAACTCAAATAAATATTATGAAAGATTAGATATATATACTAGTTTAACAATGAAATTTAATATAAAAGTATTGATAGAATAAATATAAAGAAAACAATTGAAACGTAATAAATAAATACATTTTAATAGATATATTTAAAAGTTATTATATTCACAAATTATTAGATGGGCAACTATTTACATGATATTTTTCAACAAAGCAAAATAAACAAAGAATCTGTTGGCATCATGCACATTTAACAAATCTAAGATTTTGGCAATTACTCTCAACACAATTTAAACTGTCAGTGTTTAAAAAAGAAAAACAAACTTGTTTTACATTTAAAAATTGACACTTTTCATTTGAGAGTCCAGAAGCAAACCATGCATGTTTAATCAAATTATTAAATATTGGTGCAGATAATTGATGATGAAGAATTGAATGTAATTTTATAATGCCATTTCTAGTTGTCCAAAACAATTTCATTAAAGAATCATTACAGAATAATTGTATAACATTTAAAATTTCTTTAGCTAAAAGTTTTAATTGTCTATGAAATCCGACATCTAAAGGTTGGCATATAGATGTACACTTTGGTGGAATAATTAATATTTCGCATAAATTTTGATTCGTAGATGTTTGAAGTACTGTATTATAAATATTAATATTTGTTTGTCCACTCCACGAGTCAATTATTAATAAAGAGTTTTCTGTTATATTTGGAGATAATACGTCTTTTACATAGTTTGTAATAATTGCTGTAGATAATTTGCCAGATGAGCTAGCTGTAACAGTTACGTTTGGGGCATTGAACAGCAATGTTTGAACTCTACGTCCAAAGGTTCCATGAGCCTCTTGTAAGCAAATAAATACATTACCTACAACTTAGCATTAATTAAATATTGAACAGTGTAGGAATGTCTAACTTTATTACTTGGAGAATGTGCAAATCCAATAGTGTTTTTTTTTTCCTTTATATGAAAGTGTTCTTGGTGAAATCATTTTGTATGAAAAACCACACTGATCCGTATTGAATATGAAGTTACACAAATAAGATGGCAATAAATTTTTTACTGTTGTTTGAAATTGAGCAGCTTTTACTAAAATATCCTTTTTGTTCATTATTTCTGTTTTATTTACAAGTTTTGTAATCTTTCGAGATACTAATCTATATTCTTTTTTAAATTTTGCAATTCAAGAATCACTAGCTGTAAACTTAATTGAACTATTCAGTTGAAGAAATTTCTGAAATGCCCATATTTTTAATTGATTTCCTTTAACAATTTTATAGCTGCCTCGAGCTTCGTCAAACATTTGTTTAGTATGTTCTTTAATGATTTTTAACGTTTCAATTCTATGCTTTTGAGATTTAAATTGTTTTTCCCATTTATATAAATCACTAAAACGTTTTAATTCTTTAGCTCCTTTCTGCTGTAATGTGTGTAATTTCCATTTTGGGTGTTTCTTATGCAAGTTAAGAATTTCTTCTTTTCGTTTTGTTGAGATTATATTCTTATCGGATTTTTCATCATCATCTGAATATCCTGATTCACAGTCAGTGTCTGCATTATCAATTTCTTTCCCTAGAAGCAGACATGTTATTTTATTATCTGAAATAGGCCTATCTATAATCAAATTATTATTTTCTATCTGACAAAACTCTTCGTCATCTCTACTTACATAACTACTTAAAATATCGCTAAATGCATTAAAAAGCAGTTTGGCTACCTGTTTATCAATGTCTGAAATATGAGGCCTACAAATATTTTCTGCAGGCCAAACATTATCACATAAACGTTTAAATTCTGCTATAATGTTTTGAATATTTACATTTAATTCTCCCATTTTTGAAAATTAGAATTTATTCATAAATGTAATAGCGCCGTCTTCTTCCGCAACCATTTCACTACTAAAAATTTGCATATTTGTGTTAACACTTTTAGCAAAACATTACAAATTTAATATAGAGTTTGTATACTTTTAATGTAATTAAACTAAATTTTATTAATTCTTCCCATTTTTGAAATTATTCTAAATGTAATATCGCCGTCTTCCTCCGCGACACTTTCACTTCTAAAAATTTGCATATTTGTGTTTAAGTACTATAAAATAGTACGACATTTGATTGCTAATAACTCTGATTAACACTTTTAGTGAATTCTAGAAATTTGTCATAGAGTTTGTATACTTTTAATGTAATTATTAACTAAATTTTATTAAAATTTATTAGAAGACACTCCAACAGTTGCCTTGTCAGGGACTTATTAAATTGAAGGACTTATCACATCAAAAGCTGACTGGAATAAATAGACTAGATTTTACTAAAAATAGTCTTTAATTAATCTAGTCTATTTATTCCAGTCAGCCATGATGTGATAAGCCCACTAATTTATTACAACCCTATTTATTAGGTTAACTAATTCAATCTAAAAATAAAAGTGAATATATGACCAATAAACATGTGCAATGAGCACTAGGCATGTGATGGAATTATCGTAAGTTCTTGACTAGCTTGAGGAGTTGTTCATAAGTTTCTTTATTGTTGACAAAGCCAATGATAAATTCATGGGTGGATAACTTTAATTGCATTCTCTCCCTCTCAAACATGGAGCATTCGAGGAGGAAGTACAAACTATCATCTTCAGTAATGTAATTAGACAGTGACTCCTATTTTGTCACGAATCACAAAACGAAATCACTAAAACTAACTTTTGGAAATTTTTTATTAATGTAATCAGAATAACAGAGAATATTTTAAATTCATATGAGTGAAATAATCTAAAAGAAATAAAAGCAAATGTTTTCTTCTTTCTTTTTCTGTAATTTTACAGGAATATTTTAAAAAACTGGTATTCTACATCATGAATAAATTTTATTACTTGTTTACTTTTATTATACAAAACTAGATTCAATAATCTAGTTTGTATAATAAAAGCAAATAAGTATATAATATAATAATTACTAATTTATCTAATAATGTGCTTTAAAAAAAGATTCTCTGATTCTGGAATATATTTTAATAATAATATTTAATAACTATTAAATTTTATATAATTCTAATTACTATAAACTATTCTTTGAATCCATATTTTTCTGTTTGTCCAATTTGACCTAATCTACTGGGACTAATTGCTTTATTTATTAATGCTTGAAGCAGTTATTTATTATTTAACTAGGTCTTTCAATACATATGGAATGTGTAACAGTTTAATGTATCTTTTTTAAATATGGCTCTTCTGTATTTGTCTATTTTGAATATAAAACAATGTACTTTTTAAAAGCTGTACTTTAAATCTATGATTTCTCAATATATTGTTTTCAAATTAATTCCTTTACTCTCCAAATTACTAAATGATATTCACATATCTATTGTACAGTTTTGTATTTAATCAGTTTATAATTATTATCTTCTTGACCTGTTTCACCAACCTTCATTAAAACAGCACTTAATATGCTGTACCTTTTTCTAACGACTTGTTAAAAGAAGTAACATTTCATTAGAAAGTTTCATTTCACCTACATTCTTTAACTCAATTTAATGAGCCATTCCCCAATAGCTCTATCCTGTTTCATCAGATGTAATTAGTTCCTTAAAAACTTCAACATAGCTATATTTTGTATGATTAGTTGAGCATGTGCAATATGACTAAACTAATGCTAAAATAAACAAGAACTTCCAAATTATAAAAATATAGAAAAACATATTTTTATTGATTTGTGTAGAATTCAAAAACAAAGTACAGGTAACCCCCATATAACACAGTACTTCTAAAGCACGGATTCGCTCTAACACGGTTTGAGAATTAGGAACATTCCCCGTATAACACGGTGCTTTTATAGCACGGGTTCATTCTAACATGGTTCGGGAATTAAATAAAACCCTCGTACAACATGAAATGTAATAAAAACTGTTACCAGTTGATGATACTCATGCTGAGATAATCATATAGGATGAATAATCCTGTGGTAAAATAATAAATATTTTACCCATGAAAAAAATCTATTATATAAAGCTGAAAAACCAGATTCTATCAATGTATGCCAAAAATGGCTGCTAGGAGCACCCCTAGCAAGTGTTTAAATTAATTTAAATTAACAATATAAATGATTTTATATTTTTACAGTATAATATTCAGTATATTGTTATTTTTATTTGTAATTTTGTATTTGCCTTTCAACTTGTGAATAATAAATCTGATTTAAAGAAGGATTTAACAGCATGTTTTTTTAATTCTTGGAACCTAACCTCGTTTTCGCACTAATTCTTTGTTTCGTACAACACGGCAATTTTTTGGAACTTAACTCCCGTGTTATAGGGGGGTTACCTGTATGAGCCATTTATTGTGACATCGTTACAATGTCGAGCTTCAATTTTTAATCATATTTTTAATTTATTTAATTTAAAATATATGCTCTCCACCCTAAATTAGTATTGTAGTGTAGTGCCCCTGTACATCACACTTTTCCTTTAACAATAAAGTCGTGATGGTCATCTATCCTTTCGAGTGAAAATTTTTTAATTGAAATAACATGACTTCTGGTTTGCATGGAAGTTCATACATAGTTAATTGGGACCCCCTGCCCCTAATATTTCCATATCTGGTCTCACATTTCATCTATCTAACTCTGTTCTCAAGATTAAAGAAAAACAGATGGACGAATGACAGTGGGAATTTATAGGTCTACAATTTTTCAAATTGTAGCCCAGTAATTAAAAACATGTGAATGACAGTAATCAAATGCTCCAAAATCTTTAAAATAACAAACAAATTTATTAACATTTAATTCACAGTAATAAAGTTTTTATGAAATACATTGATGTTAAACAGGTTCTTTATTAAAATCTAAAAATGTGTTACACATCTTTTAGATTTTAATGAAGGTTAGTGAAACTGACCATCTATTTGACAATTTTTTTGATAATTCTGCTATTCATATTGCAATTGATGAATTCATAAGAACTCTTTCTTGTCTACAGTATTACCCATCATATTTATGATATATATTATATAGGATATAACCTGGAAGCATAGATTTCTAGCCTTTTGACTAATTAAGGTCAGAAAATTCTAGTCAAATTAATAAAGCAATCATACCCTTCATGACCATTTCACACAAAAATTGCCAACACTAATTTCTACAGTCACATGATAGGGATTACCCTTAAGACCAGTTATACACAAAATTTTTTTCCTTGAAATTTCTGCAGCATCTGAAGCAAAATGTCCAGTCAGGAAAATAACAGTAATTTCAGTTGAAAAAAATGAAAATGTCAAAAATTTATTGAGGGGAATATGTTAGGGAAATCACTATAGTGGAAATCACAGCACAAAATTAACATCTATTAAATAATTTCATCATCTGATTGTTATTGCCACTGAAAATATGAGTACATTATTTACTTTTACATGCAAAATTTATTCTGAACATTAAAATTAGTCAAATTATGTTAGAATAATTTTATCAGATATCATTTAAAATTATGTTAAAATTGATAATTATGGCACAACTGACAACTCTATAACCACAAGCAATGTTGAACATTGCACATTAAACATACATAGATTATTATTTTGTTGCCAAATTAGATGGCAAAATAAGAATGCTGAAAAGTTAAATTATTGGAATGCATAGTTCTTGAGAAATAATTATCTTTTGGTGAAACATTCTGAGAAACTTCTTGCCAAATTTTAAAAATTATAGATTTATAGTGATTTTACTAGTGATAAGTTAATCAGTAGCAGTAATAATTAAGAACTATAAATTGATAATAATAGTAATTTATAACCTTAATTTAAATGAAGCAACATCTGATGTCTGACTAAAGAGAATTTTCTTGAATTCTGTTTTCAACAATACCTATTATGAACATGAATACTTACTCTAACCTTATGGAAGAATTCAAGAGTTATTCAAATTATATAAATTTATAGGCAAATACATTATACATATTTGAACTTTATAAAATAGGATTCCTACGTAATCTTCCTCAAAGAATTTATAAACTCTCAAATTTTTTATTTTTATCAAATATTATCTCATTACCTGCTAAGTTTTATTTCGTGTGTTTGTCCACTTTTGACAAAGTCGTTCTTGTAACCAATGTATTGTTGACTTTGCAGTATGAGAGGATGCTTAGTCTTGTTGAAAAAGAAATGTTTTCTCAATTAAATCCTCTGCCAACGGTATCATAAATGTCTCTAAGATGTCTTGATATGTCTGTGCATTGACATGTTCCCAAAGAACGCACAGTTGTCCTATGCTGTTAGCACTCATGCACCCCCTAGATCATGACACAGTGCAAACTTCACAGATCTTTTCATACAGTCCTTTTCGAAGGCCTCTTTGGTTGTTCTCCATACAAGTGCGCCTTGGTCACCACAGGAAGACAAAACAGAGATTCAACACTGAAGAGAACATTATTCCAGTCATCTTGTTCTACATAAGCCACTCTCTGCACTATCTGACACTCACTTGTTAACGATGGCTTTGTCTTGGGAACATGGAAGTTGAAGTGCAACCTTCAGCATGTGGTTCGGCTACTAACATTCACTCCAGTTGCTCTCCATTGTGCATGCAAGTGTTTAATACTCTTAACCTGTCCTGTGTTATTCCAGAGTATTTTCATGTTGACCTCATTTGACCTAACCCATTGACCCTGAATATACTCGTTTCTGCATCAAAACATTTTTGATACTAGATGTCGCTATGCATCATAATTTTTTATATTAAACAAACTTTAGAAATATAATTTTTTATATTTTTCAACATTTGTTTTGTTTGTGCAAAATAAAAAACTAATTTTCAACAATACAGTAGCCACAATTATTATTTTTACAAAAAAATTTCATTAGGCTTAACATTGACAAAAATTCAACATGGCAACAACACACAACAAAGAAAAATTTCAACATGAGATAGGTTAAAGTGGTTTCACACAACAATCCTTTATAAACAAGACAGTCTTGTCAATAACAATGTTCATGATTACAGTAAGTGGATTCTATACATTGTGAGTAAAATTAGTACCATATAATTATAGAAATATCTTTCCTTTTATTAAATAACAAGATAACTTTAACTTGTTGAAAATAAGTAAATTTGACTATTGATATTAGACATTTAACAACAGTAAAAACTCACTAGTACTTTCAACTCTACATTAATGTCATCTTCAGACAATAATTCTTGGCATATAACACACAGTTTCATTTGTCCTGTATTCTATGTTAAATCTGCCATGCCTGAAGATGACATTAATGCAGTGTTGAAAGTATTAATGAATTTTTTCTGTAACTATATCTCTGCACACAAAGCTAGAACTAATTTAAACCTGAAGAAGGCCGTTTTAAAGAAGGTCCTAGACCTGAAGAAGGCCTTTTAAAACGGCCGAAAACGTTTGTGCTCATTAATTTGTTTGCTAGAAACAGTGTGTGAAAGGTTTTTTGTGCCTACGATTCTGTAACTATACTTATTTATTTAAATATGATCTATTTAACATAACCAAACTTCCTAAACTTTAGTAATGAAGTTTGTTTTTGTTTAATGCATTTTAAACAACATGGAATGAAATGAAAGGCTTTGCCTTAATAATTTGATTATCATTATTCTCAGCAATACACCTATTTTATAGGTGAATTACTAATAACAGTAAGATCAGTAAGATTCTAAATTTGAGTGAAGCAGCTTGGATCTTACAGACCGTGGACATGCCCATAGGAGTAAAGGTCAAAGGAATCAATGGTCTAAGTACAAGCCTTTGCGAGATATAACTTCCAAAAATTACCCACTCATTAAACATGTAACAGGCTTAACAGTAACACAGAAATTTGATTCTTAGCACTGTTTTGAGACACAGTTCAGGAATTTTTTTGCTTTTAAATTTTACCCCATTTTTGAGGGTCTTCAAAATTCCAGATAGACTGATTTCAGGGAAGAGCTATATCGTACAAGTCATATATAGACCATCAGTGCCAGTTCTTTTGACTTTTTATTCATACAAGCAAGATTTACAGTTCCGATAAGGTCCCAACCATCTCATTCAGAGCTAGAATCTTACACTAATGATTGTATATATAATCCATAACTATGTCATAGTAGTTGATGTTACATATTACATATAATTTGTAGCTGAAAGTCTGTTAATAAAAAAAAGGCAGGCTAATTTGTGAGCAATTTACAAATCTGTTATTGACCAAATTAACAGTTTTTAGTAATATTTGAAAATTATAGATCCTGCCACCACAATACTACCGATATTACAGGCATCACCATATTAAGGTATACATCCTAAGACATCTTTGATCTATCACATGACATCTGCAAGGTATAGTGCAAAGAGAATGAATTCTTCCACGACAAGAAAAAGTTGTCCAGAAATGCGTCAGAGCTGGAGTGACGTGACCGACTGATGTTGAAGTCAGGTCACATGACACGCCGTACGCGCATCCACCCTCCAATGTGCAGCTCCACAACGAAAACAAGCTTAAGCAATGGAGGCTGGAATGGTGCAGTCGGTAAGTAGTCCTATGATTTTTTTTGTTTATAGGGTTTTTTAAATGAGTTTCCCCCTCATATATTGTGTTTTGGACATGTCTAGCATGTTGTAAATAAAATTAAGAGAGAAAATGTTAGTGTATGGTTTATAAAGCTTTATCTTTAATTCATTTGAAAAAGTCATAGATGAATTAAATTAAAACTTCTAACTAGTAATAACTATAAATACGCCTATTATTAAAATAGGTGAATTTATAGTTTTAGTAAATTTAGCAGTAAAACTATTACTGCTAAATTATAAACAGATGAAGTGTATATATTTTTAAAATTTTAATTATAACTAATTGGACAATATAGTTTGGTTTTAAAGTTATTGTTTAATTCGCCGAGTGCATCATTCTAATGAAGCATATGGAAAAAATTATCATGCTCGATACATCCAGGCACAATGCACGTTATGAAGTACATTTTTTCAGAAAAACACACGATTCTGAATTTAATATTATCGCCGAATATACATAAATTTATAAATCGTAAAGATTGATAAATACAAAACATTTAAATCAGGTAGCACAATTCGTGCTACTAAGCCTAAGCACATGGTATCTCACAACTTGTCAAGTGTTAGAAGTTATTTTATATATAGCCAAAAATTGATATATGATAAATATAAATGAAATAAATTGTAACACTCACTATTAACCATTTCACCAGCCATTTTATATTTGGTAACAACCAAATCTTGAGCAATGGTCGGTTCATTTTCTTCTTTGTCCGCCATTTTGCTAATTTTACCCAGAATTCTCTATTAATAATTCTGGGCATGCTCCGAGAAAATTGTATTTCGGAGGGGGGATTATATCTCATGACACCTCTCAAATTATAAATACAAAGCTGTTTTTTTAATTAATTGACAAGTAATTTCGTTTTTGTTTAAATGAAAGTGTTTACATGTAATCTAATATGAAACAATAATAACTTATTTTTTAAAATAAAAACATTTGCGATTGAAAATACAGAATATAATTACTTCTATTGAAATAGGACACATTTTAAGATGATATGGTTCGGTTTTATTGAATTAATTAAAGCAAGATAATACATTACAGATCTGCCGAAGAGAATGTTTCCCGGAAGATCAGTTATGGGAAACTGGCCACTATTTAGGCGTTACTAACGTAAATAAAACCCGGAAAAGTCCACGTGGTAAGTTCGTTGGCGAGGCGCGAACCCACGACCAACTACCGGCGTTGAGCGGTTTTATCCACTCGACCACTGGTGGGCTCGATTTTTAATCCTTAATCCTTAATACTTTAAAAATTAGGTCAGGAAGTAAAGGTACCTGCGCAACTCCATAGAAATCAACGCGCCACGTAGAAGAAACGTTGCCTGTGGACATTTCAGCACCAACAAGCTAGAATATACTACATAGAGTGACTGTAGCGACGCCATGTTTAAAGAAACTTGAATATACCTCCGCCATTTTCCTTCTAGTCAAGGAAGCGTGCAATTTGTGTTCTATGCAATGAGCTATAATATTCTAACTCGTGTAAAAGTGTGTGAAGGAAAAGAAGAGTTTTAATCCTTATCTGAGATGGTGTGAATCAAAATGACCCTAGGTAGTTATATTTTAATTTTGAGAGTAAATAAGAAGACATTCCTTTCTTTAACCCTTTATTTAAATGTTTCTAAACAAGACAAAATATTCTGTAGCAATAAGTTAAACGCATTTTTAAACATTCTTAATTTTACTTTTCCGACTTTAAGTATACATAACAAAAGAAAGCATTAGATGTCAAATTTGACCCAGTGGCGTAGCGTGGGTGTCAGCCGCCCGGGGCGGAGGAAAGTTTCGCCGCCCCCTTATTTAGGTATTATTATTATTTATTGTGAAATTTTGCCGCTCTCTTAAAGTGCCCCCTGCCGCCCCCACTACGCTACGCCACTGATTTGACCCTCAGAATTTTTTGCGAGTCTCCACGTTTTGAGACCTCCTAAACCCTAAAAAGTTACAGAAAAACAAAATAAAAAATAGAAAAAATATTCCGTGTATGTGTGTGTTGGCATCTATAAGAAACGAAATTTGTCATGTTAGCTTGTATGTAAGGAGCATTAATGCTATTAAATTTTTGTGGTTAAAGGTTAAAGTGGGAGGTAGATGGGTGTCATGTATCATATCTCGCGAGATGTCGGACTTAATGAAAATGTTATTCGTTACTAACTTTTACAATTTATTTTTATAAAATTCATCACACCCTCAAAATTAAGCTTTTTGCCATTCGATAATAATTAAAACTATAAAAGTTATAAGTAAAGGTTTCTTCTTCCAATAGTGAGACTAGTAATGTTTATTGCGTCTTTTTTAATTATTCTCAATTAACAGAAACCGAGATTAAAACAGTTTATTTTACTTCGTCTGTTTAACGATGCATTTCGGATTGGTAATTTTCCAATTCCTCTTCAAGCCAGGGCCGGATTTACCAATCCAGGGGTCCTGGGCACAAATTCGGTGGGGGTCCCTCCTTTACGAGTAGGCAAATTTGATGATTTAGAAAATTTACACAAAATACTGTACTTTCAATTAGATTTGAACTAGGAAGTTGTAAATTTCATTTAAAAATAAGGTTATTGTAAACATACATATATTTTATTGTGTAAAACTAATTATTTTAATTTAACTGAAAAATACCTATGTGAAATTTTTTTCCGAAATTTTCCGATGTTTCATAGGTTTTTTCCCTGGGTTTGGTTTTCTCTGCCTGTTGCCCTCATGATTAGGCCACACTAGGCTGTCGCAGTAATAAAAAAAATTATGTTTAAACATAATTTTTTTTTAGTTTTGTGGGGGCCCTGGGCACAGGCCTTAAATGCCCTTATGTAAATCCGGCCCTGCTTCAAGCTTACGGCTTCAGTGTCTAACATAACGAACAAAAGGTTAGTTCATGTTAATACATTTTTGTTATCCAGAATGATGTATGTAGTAAAATATCTTTTGTAAACTCTAAAAATAAAAATTATTTTGAGATTAAAATTCAAGTAAAACTACTCTTTTATATCCGATTTCGAGTGAAACAAAACATATGTTTAAAAAATATTTATTAAATAATTATCCAAAGAACAAATTATGTAAGTGGTATGATTACTTTATACATTATGGTTAATGTTACCCTTGGTGCCAAGATGGCGGCTCGTCTCTGATTCCAGCAAGGAAACAGTGGGACGCACGTTCCAACCTAACCTAACCTATTCTAATAATTTGGTTGCTAATACTTATGGTAATTTATTAGAATAGGTTAGGTTAGGTTAGAACGTGCGTCCCACTGTTTCCTTGCTGGAATCAGAGACGAGCCGCCATCTTGGCACCAAGGGTAACATTAATCTAAATTATAGATATAATGTAATAAATCATATAATTAGTAATTTATATGTAAAATTTCCTTATGTAAACAAACTTTATGAACGATATAAATCGATCTTAAGCAGTACTCTATATGTATAGTGACGAAGCAAAAAAATAAATTGTCGAATGTAGTTAATGTTATAAACAATGAAGATAAAAATATGTTAAAAAAACAAACTCGATGTTGCAGGTGTAGTTTATAAATTGTCATGTACTTATCCACAAACGAAGTCTTACGTTGGAGAAATGGGAAGGAAGCTGGAGATACGTTTGAAAGAACACGAGGCTGCGATACGACTAAAAAGACAAGAGTCGCCTTGGTATCTACATTGTGATAATTATCATAGTAAAATAGACAGTAATAATGTAAAAATACTTTATGAAGAAAAAAACTGTTTAAAGAGAAGAATAATAAAACATTTTTGTATCATCGAATATGTAAATTTGATAAATCAGAATGCAGTGGCGTGCCGTCATTAGCGAACCGGTGAAAGCGTGGCTTTCACCTTCCAATGACCTTCCCTTGTAGTTTCTAAAATATAAATTTTCATATTTTAACGTACTTTGAATTAATTAAAATTAATATTTTATTATAACTGCATTATGTATCTTATTACAAATTTCTATACTACATGTGCAAAAAAACGATAAGATTGCTATTGTATATTCGAATGTCGGTGGCGGAATGGGAGCGCTTCCAAAACAGCTTTCAAGGCGAGAATTAACTGAATGGTGTAAAGCAGCCAGAGGGCATTGGCGCATGCGCTTTACAGAGCACCAACCTCAGCCGGTTTAGCTGGTGGAAAGCTACACACGTGTAACCAGTGGCGTGCCGTCATTGGAAGCGATGGAAGCGCCGATTCCACCTTCCAATGACCTTCCCTTGTATTTTATAAAATATAAATTTTCATATTTTAACGTACTTTGCATTAATTAAAATTAATATTTTATTATAACTGCATTATCTATCTTTTACAAATTTCTATACTACATGTGAAAAAAACGATAAGATTGCTTTTGTATATTCGAATAATTCGGTGGCGAAAGGAATGTCGAAACCGGGTCAGTTTCCAATCAGCCAGATTATATAGGCATTGTCACACGCGGTTTACAGAGCACAAACCTCACCCGGTTTAGCTGGTAGAAGCAACACACGCGTAAAGCGTCCAACTTTATATCCCGGAGCGGTTGTGGGCTGTTAGCCGCCTGCTAGATATTCGGCCACCCTCGCCCGATTATGTGAATCACGAGCAGACTAAGTCAACGGCGGGCAACCCCCGGCCCGCGGGCCAGCTACGGTTCGCGAAAAGTTTCCGCGAGATCTTTAATAGATTATTAAATTAGAAAAATGACCAATTAATAGTTATTTTTCCAATTCTTTGTAATTTTCGAAAACGATAAGAGAAATAAATGCAGTAATTAACTTTTTATTTATTTATTTCATATTTGCAGACTAAAAAAATTACAAGTCACAAGAAGGCGTCAATTAACTACTACGGCCCACGGAAAAAACGTAAAATTTATTCTGGCCCACGTTATAAAAAAGGTTGCCCACTGTAGACTAGTTTATAACTTAACCCAACCAATAGGAATTTCCTGGCATGTTTTTATGATAGTTCTGTATAGTTGACAGGAGTTTTAAAAAAATCCATTAAAATATTTGATATATTTATTCCGCGTTTATTCTGCTCTCCCATCTTATATTACTTACGGATTTCAATGTTAAACCGGTGATATTACGATTTAGTATGTCCCATCTGTAAGGGGATGCAGAAAAAACGTGTACAATTCTAGTACAGTGTTAAAAAATTAACTGTTACTTTGGCAGCATCGTTTACAACCAAATTTAATAAATGAGACGTACAATGGTACAAAAAAAGCTCTAGAATTTATTTTCCTTAAATTTACGATTTATGTATCCGTTGTCATAAAAATTTCTTTCCACTTTTTTCCCAAGACTACAGATATTCGAGTACAAAGTAACCAGTTTCGACTTATTTCTACTTAAGAAGTAGTTAAATAATTAAGCGATTAGGGAATTAGAAACATAAATAAAATCCCTGATGAAAGAGCCGAAATTTTACTTAAACAGAAGCTTAACCGAACCAATCTCTTGCCGAGTACAGTGGGGTCTGATCTCTTCATAATATTAGATGTAACAAAGACAGAAATTTTTCCAGTTCAATGAGAGTGACCGAAAAGTTGTAAATTTCCGTGGACACTTGGTCTTAAAACGAATTAGTTAGAAAACGAACGACGGACAATCTGTTAAGTTTAACATATTTAGATTTTTACAGCTACGGTGAGAAACGTTTAAAATCTACAACAACCCTGTCGCGTCCTTTGATATATACTAGTGATGCGACAAAAGAGGCATTTGACATTGACCGGTATCGGCATTCTCGGGATTTGGCACGCACACGCCTACCTGGACCGTCTCCGATTCCATTCATTAGCCACTCGTAGGGAACTACAGTATTTCACTAAGTGGACTGTTTTAAGATTTAAAAAGTAAAGAATATTTTGTTATTTTTATGTAAGTTTCTTCACAAAGTTATATTTAATTATAAGTTTCTTTAAAAGTATATTCGTACAATTGAAGAATTTTTTGTACTAGGTATGTATATTCGTCACACATTTTGTTTTACCAAGTAAGTTTTTCTGATAATTTTAATTTTAGTCCTTATATCGTGGCTAGTGATTCAAAAATTTATTTTAAAAAAGTTTTGGCTCAAGACCATATAATGAAAAAGAAAACATTGTTAAAAGAGAAAGACCAATGCCTAAATTAAATATAAATACGTCAACAAAAAATTTCGACATTTTGACGATAAAATTTATGACGAATGACGATTCTTTCGTAAAATTGAAGCAATTTGAAAATCAAAGCGGAATAGAATTTAACATTGGTAGACAATATAAAATAAATATTTAAAATTATAACGAGATAATTACGATTAATAGATATATCTAAATTAATAGATGTTTTATGTTTTTTCTCAAAGCGAGAATTGGCATTTAGAGGGCATAGGAAATTTATTGAATTTAATAACGGAGGTAATTATATTGAACTTCTTATTTATTAAGTACGTCAGATAATCTATTAAAAATACATTTAAAGAAGTATACGGTTTTTACTGGCTTATCGAACAAACGAATACGAACGGGCCCTGACGCGCAATTAATTGATTGCCCCTGAAAGTCGGCTTTTTACAGAAACACAGCTTCCCTATCATCAAATGTCACGGCACGCCACTGCGTGTAACGCTTCCAACGATTCTATCCCTTAGCCACAGGGTAGGGAGCTATCTGACTAAGTGAATTGTATAAGATTTATAAAGTAAAGAATATTCAATGTTATTTTTATGTACGTTTTTTTGCAAAGTTATATTTAATTATAATTTTCTTTTAATTATACTGTAATTATATTGACAGACTTTCAGATATAAAATCTTTAGAATTTTTATCACTTTTAGATGTTAATAATTTTAATATTATGAAAAACAATTTTTCCAAGCGTGTTTTAATTCTTTAAATTAAGTAAATTTTATGGGAAATTTTTTGATTTATATAAATTACGTAGTGAATCGCAATATTTATATTCGTGTCCGGACTATATTGACAAGTAACTCTTAAACATAAAACATATAATTAATGTTGATTCGAACAAAGACGTACTAAAAAATTATATGATTTAATATCATTAATTTTGTGGTACCATCTACCAGTGCGGCTGTTGAGCGCAGTTTTTCGACCACGAAGCAAATTCATACATTGGCCAGGAACACTCGGTCGAAGGAAAAATTGTCGTCGCTAGCGTTGTTTTCGATAGAAAAAGAGCTTTCAAATACGTTGATGGAGTCGACGACCAGCGACTTTTATGATAAAGTAATTAACGACTTTACGAAAAAATCGCCGAATAGAGTTAGTTTATAAAAAATTAAAAAAACAAGTTTTTCTATCATTGTTTGTATCGTATCAATTTGTATTATGTATGTATTATTTGTATTTTAGAACTAAAATACATAAATTGTTTATTTTTGTCATTTCCAATATTTGTTTAAAACTTTTATGGAAATGTCATGTACTGGACAGGTCTGACCCGTCACAAAAGACGCGAAAAAAACGGTTAATTTAGAGAAAAATGTATTAGTTAAAAAAAAAAACATAGGTAAAAGTCGTTTGTAGTCGGACACCCACTGTTTATATCAAACTGCGAGACAGAAACCATAAATCGCGGAAGGAAGTCGTCCTATGATCGGTGGAAGATCGAATTCGTCTTCGATTTTGACTTTTCTCGCGCTCCAGGTAAGAGTCTCGTTACGTTTTTTTTTTTTTTTTTTTTTTTTTTTTTTAGCTTTTTCCGCCCTGTGGGCACTAAGAGGGCCTCTTTTAGTAAGCCCATTATGGGTTCGGCCAGGCCCACAATGGGGCGACCGGGTGGTGAGGGACGGGGCCCGACATATCCGAACGGACCACCCCCGAAAAATTCCTGGGGATTATTCGACCCGTTCGGATTCGATCCCGGGTCCCGCAGAGCAGTAGGCTGCCACCTTGACCGCTCGGCCATCCGGCCTTCAGTCTCGTTACGTTTAGTAACCAGAGGCCAACCACTCAGGAAGCGTGATTGAGGGAGAATGACCAATCAAATGGACGAAAGAAAGAACAGAGATTGATATGATCCCCAACAATCGAGGACACTTCGCACTCGGTTAACGTTCCGAATAACCAAAACGTCGTGTGTCAACGCGCAAAAAAAAAAAAAAAAAAAAGTTTCTCGTCTATTTCGCCAACCTGTAATCCGTGCCACTTCGGACTTAGACCGTGTCCCCGACGCCAACGGACGAAGTTTCCCCGTGTCCTACAGACTTGTCAACACCACTGTCCCGGGGCCACCTTCGATCGACCATCAAAGAACCACATCGACGCCCAGGATGTCCAAACGGCTGATTATCCTAAAGCAAACTATTTTGTGCATAGTATATGTTTATTTTATGTTTTTTTTGTCGGTTTTTGTCAGATACGTCTCTTCCGCCATCACGCACGTCCGAATGGACCCTACCTCATAAGGAAACTCTTTTCCCCTGCTCTGCCACAAGGCACTACAGGGTTCTAGAGACTATGCCTTAATCATGGGCCTTGGTCTCTTACCCGAAGGTAGTCACTGACTTTTTTCTTTTTAGTTGGGGCGCCGAGGACATCTCCTGGGCTGCCATCCGTCCTCTTAGCCCCAACTCACTAACTTGGCATAACTTTTGTATTTGTGCAGCTTACGCCGCGCTTAGAAATTTTGCTCTGTCGTTTGTAATTGTGCAGCCTCACTGACGCGCAATTAACTGATTGCCCCTGGAAGTCGGCTTCTTACAGAAACACATCTTCCCTATCATCAAATGTCATGGCACGCCACTGGTATTTTCCTTACACGTTTCGGGCCTTGTGCCCCTCATCAGTCAACTAAAATAATAAGAAAATAGTGTATACAGTATCTAAACAAATTTACAAATAAATTGTACATTTTAAAAACGCATCTATGTATACAACTTACACGTACCAATTTTCTCCAGTATGGCACTTGCACACTGTAAGTTTGTATATTACAAACCCGAGAATGAGAAGGTTATAAAGATGTAGTAAAATTTTTGTACATCTACAGTCAAACCTGTTTTTATGCGGGGGATAGGGACCGCATAAAAGAAAATGCATAAAAAAATCGCGCGAAACTTCACGAGTGGCTATAAAAAATAGTTTTCGCAACACAATTAAAAAATATTTTTTTATGCGGTGAATAGGAACCGCATAAAAAAAGTCTCACGTAGAAAATAACTCGAAACCGTACGAAATAACTAGGAATTGCTTTTTTAACTCCTTGGGCCTTTTTCTGCAACGCCTAATGGGGAAAAAAATCCTCTAAGAATTTTAATTTTTATATTAATTAATTATTTCCACTTAAATACGATTCTAACATTAAAAAGTTAAAAATAATCATTAAATAATGATTTTATTTGATAAATATAGCTGCAGGAAGTGTTATTTCATTTAACAAGGCATGTAATTTCACACCTGCAGTCTAAAGCTGGAGGGGAGCTAACTTACCGCATCTGTTCAAATATAACATAATATTTATGGTTTTTATGCTATTAAAATAAGAGGGGACCGAAATAAACGAATGAGAAAAAAATTTTACTGAATAAAAAATGAAAAAACCTGCTGTCATAGAAAACAACCAAAAGAGTTTTTAAAAATTTTACAGGAGTCAATTATGTTCCAATTTGATTGAAATTTTCATATACCGCACAAAAAAAAATCGCACAAAACAAATCGCACAAATAAAAATCGCACAGAAAAAGACCGCACAAAAACAGGTTTGACTGTATTTAAAAAGTAATAAAGTACATCTGTTTAAAACAATAAAGTGATATTAAAATTACATTAACTATTGAGTATTTGCAGAATGTGTTCTTACTATTGATTATCTTCTTTCTCCTATCAGAGACGATTAATGTTCGTTTTCCAAGTACTTCCGTTGGTACATTTATATTGGCGTGAATTTTGGAATTTCCTTTAGACAAATTTCTAGACTAATCTTTCGAGTATAATCCTTAGTTTGGACTTTCTGCTATCAAGTGGTGTTTAGATTGTGCGTTGGTTAAAATTTACATAGGGCACGTTTACTTTTGAGCTAATAGTGCTACTTCTGAATACCGGAAGTGACGTCATTAGATGTGTTCGTACTTACATGTCCAGTTCGAAAGTAAACGCGAATGCTAACAAAAAATATCGCGATTTCCTGCAAATAATATTGTCAAAGCTGCTATTTGAAATGTTGCGTTACAGATAGAACTACAGTGGTGCCTCGTATAACGTACGCCTCGAATAACGGACGCTGCGAACAATGCACTTTCTGTTTGGCCGTTACGTGACTCGAGCAACGGACTGGCTGCGAACAACGGACTTTCCGGCATAATTGGTGACTGCTCCATGGGTGCGTTCTTTGATAGCGGTCGCTCTGCGTCTCCGCTACTACGGGAGTGCGCTGCTGTTTATAGGCATTTAGGAACGACGGTGAAAGAAAGAAAGATGACAGCGCTCGCACTATCGATAGTATCGTGATGGAGGAATCTATAATTCTAAAATATGAGCTTTTAAAGGCAAAAGAAGGATCCCAATTGTAAAATTTAACCATAAAATGGATTATTTGTTGAAAGAGCATTCAAAATAGCCACGAAAAAAATTAGAATGCCGGCTACCATTTGAAAAAAATTCGTAAAGACACTTACACCACTGTGTGCGCTAACTCGCGCTTTCACAATTTCTAAATTTTCATTCATAAAACCACATAATGGACCCGAAAACGAAACTATCTGAGCCATGGAGGACGCCATGTTGCTTTTCACCGTAAACTACTGCTACAAACGCCGTTTTTGCCGTTCGACGGCGCGCGCTCCCAGCGGAATTTAGGAACGCGTTCCGCAGGAATTTTTAAACGGATGTCGCTCGCGCAGAGTTACGCGGAGGAATAAAAGAACGCACTCCATGTCCATTTTTTTGTGATACAGTACGGTTATTTTATGCTGCGGAACGAATTAGATGTTTTAACATGTATTTCTATGGGAAAATGCGTTTCGTATAACGGACGTTTCACTTAACGGACGTGCACCTGGAACGGATTAAGTACGTTATATGAGGCACCACTGTACTTGATTCCGAATCAGACGAGGATGATCTTATTGTAGATATAATTGTAGAAAAAATGAAAGAAGAAAAAAGAAAAGTAAGGTCAAATAAAAACGATAGAAACTTTTATGAAGAGACTACCTTTTTATAATCCAACCGATTTTAAACAGTACTTAGACTTACAAGAGAATCTTTTGAAAGTCTCCCTTAAAAAATAAGCTCAATTTTAGACAGAAAAATTATTTCCTGTGGAATACGACCTGTGTCTCCTCAAAAGCAGCTTTTATGCTGCCTATGGACATTGGCAAATCACGAATCATTCAGGTTTGTTTATACGAAGCAATATATGAAATTAGATGCAGTATATAAGAAAATAGCAGATTATACATACTGTATATATAATACATATTTAATGCCATTGTTTTACCCAACGAATGGATATGACGTTGCTCTTTTATGGTGTAACTAAACTGAGTTTAAACTCAACAAATAATTGATATTAAATACAAAACCTTTTTTTCCATTCCTCTAAGGGTATTGGTGATCGTTTTAATATGTCTAGACAGACTGCGTGGAATATTTTAAATAAGGTTGTTAATTCTCTCTTAGTGTTAAATGAAAATGAAAAATAATCTCTTGATCATCACAAATGATGTAAGAATAATGGAATTTTTTATACCCAATCTGGTTTTCCTGGAATTAGAGGCTCTATTGATGAAAAGCATATGGCTATTAAGACATCAACTGAAGAAGCAGCAGCTTATTTGGCTAATGTTACCTATGGTAGCGAACATGGCGGCTCGTCTCTGAAACAGTGGGGACGCACGTTCTAACCTAACCTATTCTTGTTAATTACCCCTATTCTAATAATTTGGTTGACAATAATTATGGTAATTTATTAGAATAGGTTAGGTTAGAACGTGCGTCCCCACCGTTTCTGAGACGAGCCGCCATGTTTGCTACCATAGGTAACATTAACCGCTTAGTTCAATAAAAATAAGTATCACTCTGTCATCATATAAGTTTAGTTTGTAATGAGAAAATGGTATTCAAATGATACAATTTCTTGAAAAGTCATTTCCCATAAGTAAGTAAAAATTCATTCAAGTGTACGAACTTATGTAGTTTTGGATTATTATTATTTTTAGCTCTTTCCGCCATGTGGGCACTAAGAGGGCCTCTTTTAGTAGGCCCATTATGGGTTCGGCCAGGCCCACAATGGGGCGACCGGGTGGTGAGGGACGGGGCCCGACATATCCGAACGGACCATCCCCCCGAAAAATTCCTGGGGATTATTCGACCCGTTCGGATTCGATCCCGGGTCCCCCAGAGCAGTAGGCTGCCACCTTGACCGCTCGGTCATCCGGCCGTCAGTTTTGGATTATAATTAATGTTGTTCATTTCTTTACGATTTATTTAATGCTCTAAACATAACATTTTTGAAGATTCCAAACACGTATAAGGTAAACTTCACTTTTAATCATAAACAATGAACGGAACTTAGTTTTTTTTCACATCTGTTGTAAACGTTTTATACAACTAATGAAATTTATCAATAAAAATACTTTCTGCCGTTTATTTTTCCAAAAAATAATTCCATTTTTACTACTTTGTACAGAAAGTAATTTTTTCATGGGAGCAGCCATATTGAATTAGCGCAAAGTTCGACAACGAACTAACTAACACTTCGAGTTTGCCAATTTCGCTAAACATGTCATCACATAGCACTAAAGTAAACGCCAATGAGCGTGGCGCTCGGACGAAAGTATACAGGCTGAGCGAGCTGACAGTAAAATTAGCTCAGAAGTAAACGCACCCATAATTATGTTCTTGTACGTGGGTTTATGTTGGAAGATGTGGCCGTTGTACCCATAATTACATAAAGGTCGAAACGAATTTAAGCCCTCTGGTGGTATTTTGGATGAAAATATTTAAAGTTTTCATTTATAGTATTGTGGCTTTATTAAACCTTATTTATTTTCTTTTCTTTACTTTCCTTATACTATCTTCCTGTAGTAACAATTTTACTTCCGTTTTCTATTTACTTAACCACGCGGTAGTTAGTCGACACATGTGGCCTGGACGGTAATAAAAACAAAAAGGGTGTGACACCGAGGGGTCGAGGGGTTACGTCAGAGGAGATAGGAGGACAGGAGCGAGAGGAAGGAAGATTTTTCGGAGAGAGAGAAAAACGGGACGAACAGAAACAAAGAAAGTTATTAAGGAACGGATCCGAGGTTTTTTTTTTCTTATTTATTACCGCCAGTCACCCCTTCGAACCAATTTTCAGTCTTATCATCTCTGTTTAATTCTCTTCCACCTTATCTTTCTCTAGGGCCCTGTACTTAGTTAAGCTAGATATAAGTTAGAATAAGTTCTTTGTCTTGTCGGCACGCGGGGACTAATTGATGACATTGTTACGCGCAGTCCCAAATGTATTTGTATTAGTAATTAGTAAGTGTGTGTAATCGTTTCTTTGTAAATTATTTATGTTCGCTGAAATTAATAAACCTCTTTTTTTAATTCTATCAAAGCCGAGCGACTCTCAGGGTCTTGTTATTTCATATACTCGGCTAACAATGGCGTCCGCGACAGGATTCTGTTAGTAACGGGATACGGTTTTTATTGTATAGAACGTAGCATTGTATTATCGTGCCTGTAGATTTAAGGCCCTACAATTTGTAATCAATTGTATTATTTTTATATCATTAATTATGGATGATTGTAACCAGAACAATCTTGCTACATCCTCAGGAGGCGAGGGTGAGGGGATCCCTCCGGTAGTCACAGGGTTTCTAGGAATGGTTCCCATTTTTTCTAATAGTGGCAGTGATTTGGTTAATGTCCGCCAATTCTTCAAGACCATAGATAATATATCTCGCCTGGCTGGGTGGAACAGTGAAGTGAAATTGGCTGTCTTACAAGCTCGGTTAAAAGGGGGGCCATTATCGACGTTCTTCAGCTTGGCTGACCAAGATCCTTGTACTTTTGAGGGAATTAGGCAAAAATTAATTCAATGTTACGAAAAGCGAGAACTTAAGGAAAAGAATGCACTCGACCAACTCTTAAGTATTAAGCAGAACCATGATGAGACGGTATGTGACTATGTCATCCGCATGAATACACTGTTGTCGAAGGCCGCTTCCAATAACGAAAAAATTGGTGCCTTGAGGGATGACATTATTAGAGAGAGATTTATAAAGGGCCTAAGGCCCCAGCTAAAGGGATACGTATTAAGGAGAGAACCCCAGACCTTAGATCAGGCAATTAAGGAAGCGGAGAGGGAAGAACGGGTCGAACTCGAGTGTAACGTTAGTAGAGAAAATAAATTTGTACACACCATTGAAATAAAGAACCCAACCGCTAATGAGGATCCGAATGGTGTGATGAATATTGTGAAAACAAAGGAAGACGATAGACTTGAAAGGTTGGAAAAAATGGTGGGGTCGTTATGTAGTACTGTTAATGGTTTGGTCGAAAGACTGGGTGGAAATCTAGATAAAAATAAGGATAGCCCGAACCGATCTGTCCTAAAAAGGTGTTACATTTGTGGGAATCCTCGCCACCTGGCCCGCCAGTGCCCTCAACGGAATATAAATGATTTAAACTAATTACGGGGCGTGATGATAGCCAGTATCACGTCCCATGCATCGAGCTAACCCTGGCCCCTAATGTGTTCTTCTCTAAAAAGGGCCTTCCCCTCATTCTTGGTGATGCTTATGGTACCAGTATCAAGTTTCTGGTCGATACGGGTGCGGAAAGGTCCGTGCTAAGCCTGAAGATCGCTCAGAGCGAGATATGGAGTAGGGGACCGAACGGTGCACTTCACAGGAGTTGGAAACGACTACGAGGAATCGGTGGGGAGGTTATCGAATGCGAATGGGAGTCTAATATCAAGATCGAAAGAGGAGGGAGAACTCAAAATGTTCAAATGACTTGCATGCACTTGCCATCCGAAGTCGAATACGAAGGAGTATTGGGTATGGATGTGTTAAACAGGTTCCCGGAAGTATTAATTGAAACAGGTGAGAATGTAACATCTTGGAATAGAACCGAAATTGATGACTTTTATCAGTGTTGTGGATTCAGAAGGGAGGAATCCGATAATACGATGGAGGTTAATTTATCCCATTTGAAAGACTACGAAAAAAAGGAAGTGGAGCGTATCTTTAATGAACACCCCGGATGTTTCGCACGGAAAATAGAAGATTTGACCGGTACTAAGGAATTTCTTCATACACCTATCATTAAAAGTAACCAAATAATTAATACAAAACAATATAGAATACCGCAATGTTATTTGAGTGAACTAAAGAAAATGATAGTTTCATATCTGAAGGCGGGGATTTGCGAGGAGAGTACTTCTGAATGGAATTCCCCCCTTCACATTGTCCCGAAGGAGTCCGGCGAGTTAAGGGTTACTCTCGATCTACGAAGAATTAACGAAGTAACCCAGTCCCAGGAGTTCCCTCTAGCCCGTGTGGATGAGATCTTAACGAAGTTTCAGGGAAGCAAATTCTTCTCGGTAATCGACCTAAAGTCTGGATATTTCCAGATACCCATACATGAATCAACACGTCATTTCTTTGCTTTCTCTACTCCTTGGGGAAAATTCCAGATGTGCCGCCTCCCGCAAGGTGGAAAGAATAGCGGGAGGTATTTTCAATACGCCATGTCTAGGCTGTTGGGGAGATTCATAGATATCAATTGTTTCGTCTTTCAAGACGATATTGTGTTGTTCTCCCAATCCTTTGAAGATCACGTGAAACTCCTAAGGGAGGTAATCTCTATATTAGACAAAGCCAACTTGAAATTGCACCCAAAAAAATCGAAATTCATGGTGAAAGAAGTGCGGTATCTGGGACACATCATCGATAGTAAGGGGATACGACCTGATCCCTGCAACGTGGATGCGATTAAAGAAGTCCAACCCCCGCGTAATGTGAAAGACGTCAGGAGTTTCCTCGGAATGGTGGGATTCTTCCGCAACTTTATCCCAAACTTTGCCGAGATTGCTCTTCCTCTTACATATCTGACTAAAAAATATGTAAAGTTCTTATGGGACGACCAGTGCCAATCAAGCTTCGAAAAATTTAAAGAACTATTATCTAAACCCCCTGTGCTATCTCATCCCGACTTTAAAATACCTTTTTTCATGCACTCGGACGCTTCAGATACCTGGGCTGGTGCGGTCTTAGAACAGGAAAGCGAAGGGAAACTCATTCCCATTGGCTACTTTAGTAGGAAGTTCCGTGGGCCCGAACTAAAATATTCCACTATCGAGAAGGAATGCTACTCAATAATCTTAGCCCTCCGCCACTTTAAACATCTTATTCTTGGTCAGAAGGTCACTGTGCTTTCCGACCACAAACCTTTAACCTTTGTGAAAAATATGAAAAATCACAATAACCGCCTCATGAGATGGGCCGTAGAATTATCTAATTTTGATTTGGTCATTACGCATGTTCAAGGGAAGAGTAACCCAGTGGCTGATTTATTGTCTCGACCACATGGTAGTAGAGAAGAAGCCCCCTCAAACAGCGATGTCATTAATTGCATCAGTGAAGAGTTGTGGAAAAAGGTAAAGAAGTCCCAGATTGGGGACAGAATTTTTGGTCCAATGAGAAATCATTTAATTAAATTCCCACCCTCTTACAATGATTACCCGAGTAGTGGCATACTTCCTGAGTATCAAGTAGATGGTGATGTATTAGTCCACGTACGACCGGGACGGTTTGGAATACGTCAATGGAGGCGTGTTTGTGTAGGGGAAACAGCAATTAATGACGTAATTAAAGCATTCCATGAATCACCATTAGCCGGACACTACGGCAAAGAAAAAACGTGTGACCTGATCAACCGTTACTACTACTTCAAGAAGATGAAAAAACTCGTCGATAGATTCGTGAAGTTCTGCAAAGTTTGCCAACAACATAACTTACATCAAGGAAGAGCCCCCTTTCAAGAAACGGAAGTCGCTAATTATCCGTTTCAAAAGGTGTCAATCGACATAATTGGCCCTTTAAATCAAACACATAAGGGTAATCGTTATATTCTCACCATAATTGACATGTTTACTCGATACACAGAAGCCGTCCCTT
The DNA here is from genome assembly GCF_030686945.1 of Centruroides vittatus. Lineage (NCBI taxonomy): Eukaryota > Metazoa > Arthropoda > Arachnida > Scorpiones > Buthidae > Centruroides > Centruroides vittatus. The sequence continues at coordinate 1,639,921 of NW_027121909.1, read as the reverse complement.
TAAGGGACCAATCTGCGGCCTCTGTAGCCAATGTGTTTTTCGAAAGGATAGTCTGCAGATATGGCAGTCCCGAGATCATCATCTCTGACCGGGGCACGAATTTTACGTCCTCCATCTTTAATGAAATGTGCAACATCCTTACCGTCAAGCACAATGTTACGACATCATATCGCCCTTGTTCGAACTCAGTTTGTGAACGTGTGAACAAATCCATCAGTAACCTTTTGGCCAGAATATCAGGCGGCAGCAACAACAATTGGGATACCTTCTTACAGACTGCTGTGTTCGCTTATAATAATGCTACACACTCCTCTACTAGTGAGTCACCTTCATTTCTTCTTTACGGATTTGATCCTAAATTCCCTCATGCGTTCCCTGTTGAACAGACAAATGACTACCCGGGTATTCGGGAGTATCGTGATTTCCTTATGGATAAGCTACGATGCATCCGTGAATCGGCATACGAATTAAGTCGCAACCGTAACAAACTTAACCGTAACCGCATCAACACAGGGAGGAAGGTGAGGAGCTTTGAGGTAGGGCAGAAAGTTTGGATGTTAAGGAAAGGGAAGAAGCAAGGCAAGTTTTCTCCAAAATATTTAGGTCCTTTCCGTGTCTCTCGCCTCCTGGGGCCTGTTAACGCGGAAATCGAAAATTGTAATAAAAAGGAAAAACTTGTTGTACACATAGACAGACTAAAACCGTGCTTCTCAAACTTCCGTGAGCCTAGACGGAAGCGTAACATCCCAATTGGACACGAAGGATCACAATCCGGAGAGATCGAGGAGATTGAAGAGGAAGAAGACATCCCTCACCTACCCACTGCGCAACGGGCGAGCTACAATAGGTATAATCAACATAACCAGCAGCATCAAGGAGACCGCAAGGATTCGGGTAATGAGACCATGCTGGAACAGAGGGGTAATATCTCCCACCCGTATAACTTACGGGGGCAGAAAGTGGACTATCGCCGGCTTCACTTTGGAAGATGAACTGTAGTTCATCATCCATTAATGGTTGTGTATATCCATATTAATGTTTCTGTTAATTGTTAATATGTCTTTTGGTGGGGACGTATGTGGCTTTATTAAACCTTATTTATTTTCTTTTCTTTACTTTCCTTATACTATCTTCCTGTAGTAACAATTTTACTTCCGTTTTCTATTTACTTAACCACGCGGTAGTTAGTCGACACATGTGGCCTGGACGGTAATAAAAACAAAAAGGGTGTGACACCGAGGGGTCGAGGGGTACGTCAGAGGAGATAGGAGGACAGGAGCGAGAGGAAGGAAGATTTTTCGGAGAGAGAGAAAAACGGGACGAACAGAAACAAAGAAAGTTATTAAGGAACGGATCCGAGGTTTTTTTTTTCTTATTTATTACCGCCAGTCACCCCTTCGAACCAATTTTCAGTCTTATTATCTCTGTTTAATTCTCTTCCACCTTATCTTTCTCTAGGGCCCTGTACTTAGTTAAGCTAGATATAAGTTAGAATAAGTTCTTTGTCTTGTCGGCACGCGGGGACTAATTGATGACATTGTTACGCGCAGCCCCAAATGTATTTGTATTAGTAATTAGTAAATGTGTGTAATCGTTTCTTTGTAAATTATTTATGTTCGCTGAAATTAATAAACCTCTTTTTTTAATTCTATCAAAGCCGAGCGACTCTCAGGGTCTTGTTATTTCATATACTCGGCTAACAGTATATTTAGCCAGTTTTTATTTATATTTATGCTTACGTTTTTATTTATACAATTTTTTGAGTTGAGTATAGCTAGGCTTTTTTTAAATTTTCTATTATATGTGTCTTTTTCTTTGTGCAGAATTTTGGTGGTATCTTTATCAATATTACAGTTATTTATTAGGCAGTGATCATGGCAGATGTACTTTATTATTTTTTAAATAGATGTACAAAAATTTTACTACGTCTTTATAACCTTCTCATTCTCGGGTTTGTAATATACAAACTTACAGTGTGCAAGTGCCATACTGGAGAAAACTGGTACGTGTAAGTTGTATACATGCGTTTTTAAATGTTGTACAATTTATTTGTAAATATTGTTTAGATACTGTATACACTATTTTCTTATTATTTTAGTTGACTGATGAGGGGCACAAGGCCCGAAACGTGTAAGGAATATACCGTATCAACTAAATAAAGGTGGAAAAAGCCATGTGATTGTTACTAACACGATCTCGTGTTCAACACTTCTAATTTATGTTAAATTACCAATATCGAGTGGCGCTGACAACAACGCTAAATGGTAGATATTGGAACTACCGTGGAAAACGCCAATAATGAGCACTTAAAGACCGTTAAATAAAGCAGATACGTGCTCAGCAAATAATTAGCTTAATTCACCACACTACACCTTTATTTGTTGCTGAGATGGTTTTATTGAAAGAACTAACGTTTTCGGCTACTCAATCGGCCATCATCAGGCTTTCGAAAACGGAACGTTGGCGTTCCATTAAAAGAATACATTTGTTTAAAAATTCAAAGCATCAGTAACGGAAAAAAGGAAGAACAAGATAATATATACAAATATAAATATACAATAAAGTCAAAATAGTGAAAATAAGAAGTAAAAAAAATAAATAATAAAAATAAATCTACTGGTGATACTTTATATAAACATAGTGGCAAATAGTTAAGGAATAATTGATGAAAAATATAAACTAAGGGAAGCCTACGAGGTCGTGCTAAATTTCTTGACTACAAATTTCCAAGCTGTCGGTAGGCTGTCTGCGTCCTTCGCGTTTATGCATCTCTCTTCCAGCTTGCTTTTGTAAATTTCAATTTTTTTCAGCGGTATTTGCTAACGTCGGGGAGCTCAAGGATTTGACAATAACCGCTTCTTCCCACTTAATTATTAAGCCTTGGGTCTGCGCGAACTGCGAAAGTACCGTTGCGTTGGAGCCTTTTCTGACGTCATACTTGTATTCTTTAAGTCTTATCCCTAAATTTCTTGGGACTCCAATGTAGTCTTTTTCAATTCCTAGTTGTGTGTTCTCGTAAGGGATTTTGTACACTCCTGCTTTTTCTTCCTTTTTAATGTGATAATGATTTAAATAAATAATTCTCAGTGAAATAGGTGTTGTGGAAATTGAGAAGCATCTAGCAGACTATTAATTAATTATATATCACAGTTAATATCTGTATATCAATAGATCAAATGTTAATTAATTAATTAACATATTAAGACTATTTCACTCGAAACCTTTAGAATTTCCATAAGTTTTAGATTGGCCGTTGGCGATAGGGTCTCGTCGTTTCATAATTAGCGCCGGATTAAGCCTCTACCAGGCCCTAGACAAAATTTAAATTGGGGCCCTATATAAATAAGTTGCTTGTAAACAAATCTTAAATAATGTCACTTAAAATTTTTATTAATAATAGAGAATACAAACACTAATACAATAATAATTGTACAACAAAAGTGTTTCTGGTACAATGAGAAATGTACAGTAAGACCCCGCTTAACGCGGGGGATGCGTTCCTAGATAACAAAGCGTAGAGGGCCGAGCGGTCAAGGTCGCAGCCTACCGCCCTGGGGACCCGGGATCGAATCCGAACGGGTCGAGCAATCCCCAGGAATTTTTCGGGGGGTGGTCCGTTCGGATATGTCGGGTCCCGTCCCTCACCACCCGGTCGCCCCATTGTGGGCCTGGCCGAACCCATAATGGGCTTACTAAAAGAGGCCCTCTTACTGCCCACAAGGCGGAGAGTTTAAAAAAAATGACGACAAAGCGCTAAGCGAAACAGCGTTAAACGAGACCATTTTAACAGAGTAAATAGGGATAGGGAAACACGCGACCAAAAAAATAAGCAATTTTACTATAATTTTCAGTTATTTTTATATAAATTTTTGCATAATAATATATGTTAAATAACACAAACTTGTTTTTTGCGATGAAGTTCTATAGTTTCATTGGTCGCTTTCTTTTTCTTTCCTTAAGCAAATGTCGGTAGCAGAAGATCGCATCAAAAATGCCTCGTTTTGCTTTGGCACTCCTATCAAAATCTGGATCATTCGTTACAATTTGATCAACGATTTCGGATGTCATTACCAAACTTTTCCTAAGGAAATCTGTAGCAAGTTCTTTGGTTCTTCGTCTTCAGAATCTCTATTTTCCAGTTCTACACGAATTCCTTGTTCTGCCAGTTCTTGAAGTCGTCGTTGGTAAGGCTCTTACCAGAAACCTGCAGTAACTCCCCAATATCCTGCTCGTCTACATCTGTATCGATTAAGTTGACAATTTTGTCAACCTAACGATACAGCGATACTCTTCTCGATGAAAATTCTTGGATACCTCCAGCCATAACTTCTTCCACACTCCGTTCATGCATTTCTCAGTTAATTCTTACCAAGAGAAGTCGGTATTTCCTATGGCATCCATGATGTTACATTTTTTCCAAAATTGAACAAAACAAACAGATTTAAGGGAAGTACAGCGCTACGACGAATTGCCACCTTTTGCTGATTGGTTCATGTTTGGGAATAATTGTATTATATATGAATCAATGAAATACCGCGTTAATTTGAATCAGCATAAATTTTGAGCATTTTTTAGGTGTCAAGCATATTGCATTATATTGAATCAGCGTTAAGCGGGGTCTTACTGTATATAATTTTAGCCATTAATCAACCTTTCAAATATTTAAGTTTTTCCGTTTTGAATTTTCATTTCAGAAAATTGAACAATCTAGTCGTTTGAGTGTCTCTCTTTCTTTAGTAAGCATTGTTAAAGACCCTTTCATGTCCTATTGAATTTCTTAAATAATTTTTAACTCGTTTTAAAACAGAGAAAGATTCTGAACTGAAGCCGGGCCCCTCCGAATTACGGGCCCTAGACATTTGTCTATTGGTTAATCCGGCCCTGTTCATAATCCTGAGGTTGGTGTTTCGACCGTGTTGGTTTTAATGTGGTCTTTTAAATACAAAACTGTAAATGTTATTTTGTCTTAAAAATACACAAAAAAGGAAGTTCATTGATTTAATAATATAAAATTAACTTTTATTATTAAAATATTGGTAAAAGATTTGTTTTTACATGTAAAAGACAATGAAATAAACATTTAATCAACATTTATGAAGATGAAACTTTTCTTATTTACTGTAAAATTTAACATAACTCTATAGTGAAATTATATGCATTTATCGAGTTTTCAAAGATAAGCCTTTTTTGTAAAACAATGTAATTACATATAATTAAAGGTATTTTCAATTTTTATTATATACTAATTTAATATATTAAAGTAAACAATTTTCATGAATTAAACATAATAAATATTAAGATGAATTTGAGTCTACTATGAATATCTATATATTTACTAGTAATTCCTACAAGAAGCAGTAAGATAACTTGTTCAAAGTCATAAATATCAAGAAAACTATTTTTAAAGCTTTACAAAGTAAAATTAATCAACAATCTAATAACATTATTATTATATTTTTTATTAAACTCTATAAATTTAATATTTCTATTAAAAATGATTCTCTATTAATTATTACAGTAAGAATGAACAAAGAAATGGAATGAAAAATGTGTTGTCAATGGCATTCAAATGTTGAAAATACTTATAGGAATATGAAAGCAATTTATGAAGACTGGTGCATATTAAACCATTTACAAAGAATTTCTGAATTAAATTATTCACTATTATAGTAAAGATATGCATATACTCTTGATTTTCCAACCAAACAAGAACAGCATTTTGAATAATAATAAATTGGAATAGTACAGAACTATAGAAACATGAGATGTAGCTGGAAGTAAATTGTTAGATAAGACTCAATAATGAAATATCATCAATGATTCATTTATAGAAAAATAATAAAAGTATGAAAATTGGGAGAGAAAAACAAAATATCTTTTAAATTATTAAATGATGAAATATATCATAGATATAGCAATATAAAAATTAACATTACAAGGGATGAATTCATCAAAACATAAAACAAATTTATTATTTCAAAATGAATTACTTTATTGGGAATTAAAAATTACAGTATCCTGACCTTTTTTTTTTTAATTGAAAGAAATATATTAAGAGCTTAATATTAAATTCAAATTTCCAGCAAAATCTGTTTAATTTAATGTAGCCTAACACTTTAAACCATCCTTTAACAGTCTTCATAAAAAGTCAACAATATTTAAAAAATAGAAGGTATGGAGAACAACAAATTTGTTGGAAATTTGAAAGTGCTAAGTTATTTTCAAGGATGCATTCAAGTTTACTTATGATTCATTTTTAACTTCACAACTTTTTAAATTAAAAATAGGTTTTTAGAAAGATTAATGTTTCTAATTGAGTTTTTATTTATCTTGAATGATAATGTTAATCAGTTAAATCTCATAATAATGAAATTAATCTAATAATTGTATATTTTAGTCTTAAAATTGTTCAATAAAATATGATCATCTAATTTATCAAATATATTTTGACTTAAACAACTTCAAAATATTGGAATTCTTATATGACAATCTTAAAAAAATATCTAGCTTAAATTTGTTGTTAATCCTTTAAAATAAATTTTTCAAATCATAACAGAACAATTAACTTCAAAACACACTAAACTTTGGGGTCAAATTCTTTACAGATTCACTAAAATGCCTTAATAAATTAGTACATTTATTAAGGCATGATTACTTATAAATGATTGATTTATATGTATGCCACATATAAAATTATAAAAAGCAAACAGTAACAATTAAAATGATGATGTCATTTTTAAATTCTCAAATATTTTAATTACAAAAAACAAAAATTTATGTTGCAAAATATAAATTTCTATTCAGCTATTTATTTTATTAACCAAATTTGTACTTATAAAATGTTCTGTCTAGGAATAAAGATTACATTTTGCAAACAGCTTTGATAAATGCTTTATAAACTTATGATTACTTGATGTTTTTTAGTAGATTTGTATAAGCAAATATTCTGTAATTTTGGATCATATGCTTTATTCTCTCTTGTTAATTTCAATCAATAAATTTCATTAAAGAAAAGAATCATTTGTGATAAAAAAAAGTATAAATTATGATATTAGGATAGCTTCTACACTAATATTCTTAGTTAAAATCGATAATTTTAATTGTTTGTGTAAGTATAAGGCACATATTTTAATCATATATCTTATATCTTTATATTTAGATATAAAATAAGGAAATAACTAAATATTTTGAGATGATTCCTATAGATTCTTTATATATAAAAGCAATGTCCTATACATCTAAATACTTGTTAAATCAAAATGTTTTCATAGTTATTCTCAAACATTTTATTATATATAATACATTAGCTGATATTTTTATAATTGCAACATATCTGTTTAAATTACACAATACATTCATTTAAGCAGATAAAACTTTTTGAATTAAAAATTATTTTTCTATGTTTTCTATTGAAAGAACTAAAAATGTTTGTAATTGAATGTAATAATCTATAGTAATTAATAATATCAAAAGTTAAAAATCTTGTTTCATTACAATGTATATTGAAAATTCATTACTTAATAAATTGGATTATAAGTTTTAAATCCAATGTTCAAAATTAAAAATAAAACATTATTTATAGTAACTAATTACTAATGGACACTGTGGCAATTATATTTTACTTTTGTTTTTATATTTATAGCTCTAAATATGAGAAATAAATAAAAATTTTATAAACAAATTTTAGACGCTAGATTTTCTATTTGAAAGAATCATTTTTGAACCTAATACTAATGCCTAATCAGCTCACATATAATTTTGCATGTTTTAAATGTCAAAAACTAAAATTCAAGATATTCAGTTATTAACTATTAATAATTGGCTGCAATTCTTAGATTAGAATTTAACTAATTAAATGGATTAACAATCTGGAATAAAAGTAGACATGTGAATTGGTAATGTCATAAAAGGATGGAGGCATGTCCAATTCAGAAATCATTTAATAACTTAATTTGAATACTTTTTGATAAAATTAGCATTTGTCACTTATAAATAGTAATATTTTTATATTAATATTTAGTTAATAGGCTAACTGATTACCTGAAATATGTATTACTTTCAGAAAACTTTTCAAACAAAGACTGACTTAAAAAATATTTGTAAAGGTATATGCATTTGATTTATAAAAATCACTATTTTTTGTAAACAATATGAGAATTTAAAAGATTATGCACTATGCAAAATTATGTTATAATCCCTTATTTTCTAATTTATAAATATAAAAGCATACACTACACTAATGATAGATTTTGAAACAATAATTAAACATTGATTTTTACAAATTATATCTCTTAAAATTTCAAATATTAATGCATTATGATACTGTTTATTCAGAATGATATTAATTTTATGAAATTATTATATCTAATAAATTTATTTTTTTTATGATAATTCTAAAGGCTTATCTATTGAAAACTCTGGTGATAAATAAAGACACAATGAGATAATATAGTTGATAATGGTTTTGGTTTACAACTTGTAAAATTATTTCACAATAAATACAAAATATTCTTTTTAAAAATTAACAGAAATAATGTTTTGCATTTATTAAAATTTATTGTTTTAAAAATACTTTTTAATATACTTTAAAATATAACTACTGTTCTAGAAACTATAAATTAATTGCATGTGAAAAACTTCATAACATTATATTAAAGAAAATGCATTTTATAATATTTTCTTAATTGTAAACAATTTTTCAATTCTTAACATTTGATGAAGATAATGTTACACTCTCTCTTCTCATACACACTATTTATATTTACACATACAAAACATACACCTGTAATTATGATCATCTAAATATGTACATAATGTAAGTATTTTTATAAAAAAATGTTTCTTTTTTATACACAAGTTTCATTCAAATGTTATCTGAAGAATCATGATATATTGCAATGCAAATATTTCATACACACTTTTTTCTACTTTACAAAATCTTTTACACAAAGTCAGTGCTGTGAATATGGCTTGAACAATATTCTACACAATTCACTTGATTTTTCTGAAAGAAATAAAACTCCAAATATATTTATACTATATAATAAAAATAAAGCTATTCAAAATACATCTTTCATCCAAATAAAAATATTTGGATGGAGGTTATTAACATTAAAAAATAAAATGAATGAACTTTAACAATTAACTTCTAATGTTTCTGCAGGGTTTACTTATCTGTCAAAATGATTTCAAAACTGATTACTTTACAAAATTAACTTAATTATCTACATTACATAATTAATAAAGATTATCAGAGAAATTAGAAATTAACAATGTTCTGTAATAATCAGATCTGAAATAGTAATTACAAATTACATTACTCTATTTTTCATCACTGAAAGTTTCTGAAAATCATCAATCCTAATTTGTGCAAATACAAATAAAATACATTTCTGACATAAGATAATATTGACATTATAAAAAAAAAAAAAATACGATAATTCTATCATCATCATACTAAGAATTGCATCTGAAATTTATTTTTTATTAACAGACATACATCAGATCCATTATGTACTGTACTGTACATTAACATATTTGGTGCTGCCCATAAGAACAAAAAGAGATGTTATGCCAGGCATTATTTTTCATACAATAAATTACATAACCTTTTGTTTGTAAAATGAAATTTAACTTTTATTTCTTCTATGAAAAGTTATGTTTAATTTTTCTAACAGTATGAAAGCTGAAATATTAAATTTAAAGCTTCTTCCATTTATATGCCAAAGTGCCCAGCTATAGGACAGGTGGAAACAGTTGCACTCATCGAAATGGAATCTGTCAATGATAATCATTACAAACAACATACTGTGAAATAGTTACTTCTTGATATAGTTATTGTTGAACAAGAATCAATAGACAAGATGCATAAGTGTTTCTACAATTTATACAGAAATGTTGCATTCAATAAAAAACTCAACAGAATTCATTGTATATCAATGGGAAAAAATAATTAAAAATCAGAATAAGACAAATAGCATCAATGATTTGTCTCACTTATACTCACTCACTACAGCTTTCACAACATGCTGATGTCATTATTTGGAAAGACTGATATGTTATAACCTGACAACTGGATTTGGAAAAGTGGTGAACTAGTCTATTGGGATATCAGTAATTCCCAATGGGCCATTTGTTCAGTGGCTTTCTTCTTACTTTAATATATATTTCATTTCATTTGAGAAAAATAAATTAATGAACAAAATAAGTGCTATCTGTTATATTAAAGTAGAAAGTTTTATTCTAATTAAGGCCATAAGCCATTGTGATATGGCTCATAGAAAGTATTAAAAACAGATGTACTTGCAATTTTAAAATGGCTAGCCCTGATTTGGGAATGAGCCACTGTAAGATGGCTCATGTGAACTGATGTTTGGCCCACCACAATGTGCAATTTGAAAGTAACTGATCCCAACTTTAGCTGTAGGTTGCTTTGACTTTTTTGGACTTTGTCCCTTGTGGGCACTAAAAGGACCTTTTTTCATGCTTACCATAGGTTCAGCCAGACCCACAATGGAAACAGCTGGATAATGCCTTAACCACCTTGGCCATCCAGTCAGCAATAAAATATATAGGCTTATATTTGTTACATATTTCCACACCAAAATTGTTTCTGGACCAACACTGATCTGGATCTGTCAGTAAGGAAAGGAAATATTCAGCATATTGTCCAGAATTCAGATATTTCAAGATATGCTCAAAATGAATTATTTTGAAGAAAATTTTTTGACTGCAAACTGAATTTTTTGTCTTTTAATAACATTCCCATTTACAAACTTTTTCTGAAGTCCATATGAGTTCATAAAATCAAGAGTCCACTATATATCCTATCTTTAAAACTTGAAAGAAAATATTAGTTGAAATATTTGATGAGAAAGATGATAATTACAATTTTTTTAAAATCACAAGTAAAGAGGAATGTAACTATCTTAAATGATTGAAATAAAAAGCAAATTTCAGAGTAAAATGTGATTATGCCAGTATTTTCTTTCATTACAAATAAATAATAATTTTGCAGTTTTCATTTATTAATACCAATCTATATATAACATTTTATAATCAACCTTGCACAAATCAAATAAAACTCACTAATAAGACTTATGCAAAACATAGCCTTGCTATTCAGTTTTTCAGTCTGGATAAAAAAACTGTTAACAACTATTTCATTGTGTGCACTGAAATTGAAAAAAAGTTGCACATTGCTCAAGATATTTTCAAAAATGGTTAGTCAAGAAAGTAAGATCTTCTAGTCTGAATTTGCTTTGTAAATTATGACAAAAATCATAAGATGGCATAATTATTTATGTATTGATATGGACACATACTGCATATTATTAATGCTAGTAACCCCAGAAATAGCAAAACAAGCCACTGCAATGTTATCACTTACCACAAGATACACACCAAAACTTTAACAACACATTAATTTTTTATTTTAAACAACTCTTTACAATAAACTTTCAAAATAAGTTGAATTTTTGGTGATCTTATCTTTAGTAGCTACAAGATCCACTTCTATACATTTATTAATCAATGAGGCACAAACTTAAATCATTTTTTGTTTATATCACTATAATCATTTTATTTAATTTGTCATAATACTACGTTCGCGACACAATCCACGACTCACTTCGATCTCGATTTGCCTACAATCTGGATTGTGACTGTCGCCAGTCGAACGTCGTGCCGTTCGCACAGGTAACTCGCTTGAGAATAACCCGGCTATTGTAAGCAATGATAAAACTGGCATAACTACTCGGTAAGTCACAAACACCAACACACAAAATGGAAGTTTTGATTAGAAATAAATACTTTTTCTTGCCATATATCTAATAATAGACAGATGTCATCGTCTCTCCCAACATCTTTTTTATTTCTTTGCCGATAGCCCGACACGTGTTCTGTAGCCATCTTGTATTTTCTTGCGCGCGTGGGATTGTGGGATCTCTCTTATGACTGGATCTAGTTTCAAGAACTCTCTCCAGTCAATCGCGATTGAACGTCGTTTCAGTCGAGATTGAAACGGTCGAGGGTGTTCGCACCAAGGCATAGTCGCTGACCTTGGTCACAATCTAGATTGAAATGCTCGGTGCGAACGGGGTATAAGGAAGGAAAACTACATTATAGTTCTATAAATGTAGCAAAATAGTCACAAGACCAATGTCTTAAATCTGACATCTTTAAACATGTATGAAAAAAAATACAAGACAGTTATTTGTACAACACCAATGAGAATTAATAGAATATTAAGGAAAAATGGGCAAATAGACTAATGAGAGTCTACATGTAACAACTTGTCTATCATTTTGCTTGAAAACAAGTTTCATTATCAAAATTATTATTATTATCAATATGACCTTACATCTAAAAGTTTCTTCTTCCATTTCTAAATTTGTATTTATTTAGAAGTTAATGAACTTCAAAAATTATTTTGAATATACTAATAATTAGTTTACAAATAAATGATTTGCTTTTACTATAAACTACATATAACTGCCAATTGCATCATTTTGAAATATAAAGACAGATTTCAAAAAACACCAAGATTATGAAAATATGTAGAATGAATAAGAGTTATTTTCTTAAATGTAAATAACAAACATTCTCAAAGTAAATCTAATAAAACTATCTATTTTAAATACATATATATTGTTATTAACTACAAATTATTTTGATCTATGAGTGAATCATATAGATATTAACAGACTAATTGGAATAACAACTCACCCATTAGCATTTCAATTGTATACATAGACTCTTCTGGTATATTCTGTATTACCTACAAAAAATGTTTTAAAACTAATTTAAACAACTAATAGAAAAATATGCAGTTATTAATATATATCAGGCATGGCCAGCAAGTCAATCACAGCATTACTTTTAGTCAATTGTGAATAACATGGCCTGTTAAAATGCAAAAAAACATTTGTAATTTCCATGGGAATATAAAGTCCATATTTACACCATGAAATCTTAACTATCACTATGGGTTGTTAACACTGTGCTGTGAGATTACAAGTGATTGTTTCTGATTGTGGAACAGTGAAAACAGAATATAAAGATACTGAATGAGAAACAGGATAATGGAACTTGAACTTTGTGTTGATGGTCTCCATATTTTTATTTTGGAAATTGCTTTGTTATGCCCTAAACAATTTCAATTATGAGCAAAATAAGTGTGTCAAAGAGAAGCAAACATCTTGAATTTTCAGACAAATGAAAATAAAATTCTTTTTTGTTATCTTGAGTGATAAATACTGTTATTTAGTTTGTTTTAATATCTTTACCAAAAATGAGGTAACCTGAAATGTCTATTACTGTACAGTGAATAAATATAATTACATTTTGCAGCATAATTTTATAAGAATGGGTTAATAAACTTTATAAAATAATAAAAATGTGATGGTAAATCAATAGTATCTTTGATTCATGAAAATTAATCATACTCCACTATGAATTGGCCAAGCTGATATATATATTTACCTTAGATATTATTACAGAACTATTATATTTTCTATAATAAAAAATTAAGATATATAAAACAAATAATAATCACATAAAGTCATTAAGTTTTAATAACATACCATTATGACTTTTTTATTGATGTGTTAATTTTATCAATAATAATAAATTTCCAAATAAGTAATCATCAAAATAAAATGGTATTTAATATGTACTAATTTTGTGATTTTTGGTTTTACAGATTTGTCTGTATTAATATTATCACTATAAATGAATTAAAAAAAAAAAAAATCAATAAAACACTGCATGTCAGTGTATATTGTCTTTTATAATATATTACCTCATCATTAACTAGAATATGAATTCCTGATGGACCATTAATGTAGATTTCATGAATGTAATGAGTTGGTATTCTGAATAATGATCCAAGTTTAGTACTAAGATCAGAAACAGTCAAATTTTCTAAATAAACAGCACGAAATACTGAAAGAAAAAAAATTAAATTACAAAAATCATTAACGCCCATTATAAATAAATATAATAAAATCTTAAATATTTAAAATTAAAAGTTTAAATTTCATACAAGGTTTGGCAATTAAGTTCCAGAACAATGTGAATTTAAAGAAAGTTAAAATGAAAAATTTCTAATATTGTTTAAAAAAATCCTCCTCAAAAAGCTGCAGATTTTAGTATGCACAAAAGATGAAATAAGTTTAGGAACTGATTTATATTTACATCACCAATAATTCTTTTGTCACAATGCATTTAATCTTTAAATCCTCAAATTGTTCTATTTTTAATTTCAATTTGATTTTAAGAAACAGGAAATAATTCACAGGCAATAAATTAAGAATAAGGTAATAATTTATTTCAATAATTTCATATTTTATCAACTTCTTTATCATTCCTGATGAACAAGTCTGAGCTTACTCCATTTTTAATACTCATTAAATTCTTGTTTTCTGTCTTCAGATGATAAAAATTCACAATAAATTGGTTTTATATCAACCTTGGAAGTCCAATTATATTTTAATCCAATTAAATCCCAAATTTTCTCCTTTCTTGATTTGACATTACAAATAATCACAATAATTAGCAGAACACAAGTAATACAAATGATAAATAATAAAATGAATGATTATCTGAAAAACCATTAAACTAGTCAGCTATCTTTAATACATTGAATTTTATTCCTGTATGTTTTTTCATGCTTTTAATAAACTCAATCCTGGTATTTAATTGTCAAAACTGTAATATTATCTTTTAAAGTAATCACTTCATAATATTTAATTGTAAATAATTTAAATGAGATAATATTCAAACAAGAATGTAATCTTGTTTAAATTCATTTGTATTTGATTTTAAAGAAAATGTAGTTAATGAAAAATTTCTACAATTTTTTTATTTTTAAAATAGAAATCATTTGAGAACTTGAACTTTTTTAAAGATTAAAACAGAAAATGAATTACCTTATTGGTGATATTCTTATTTGTACCCATTTAATGATGTCAGGGAAAATAATAAAAGAAAACTAATTGTTTTATAAATATATTCTGCACTTCTTATTTTCTTTAATTTATACCACTGTAAAAAATGGAAATGTCTTACAAGAATTGATTTGTTCTGTATTTCTTGAAAATAATATAAAAGATAGAGCTTCAATTGTTGATTTTGAAATTTGCATGCATATTTTATCTTACCAACTAATATATGCAAATTTAAAATTTATATAATTATTTTTCTTATGACTATTTTCAATAACATGACGAGATACAACACATTCTTTAAATATTTATTCAAACTTTATTTAGAAGCATAACATATTTATTGATAAAATAATTTCAGAATATTTATTATGCAGCTTCAATATATTTCTTTTGATTCTGTATCCATTTCTTTCCAAAACAGATAAAAATTATTAGGTATAACACAATGATTTCTAGAAAATGTTTTAAGCTTTGAATATTAATATTAATAAATAATAATTAAAGATCGTCATCATTTAAATTTTATACTACTTAAACAACTGCTTAACAGATTTTAGCATATATTTATGTTAGCAACACTTTTCAGTTAATGTAATGCAAAACACAATAAATGTGTCAATAAAAAACAGAAAAACAAGGATAAGAGTAAATCTGTAAAAGAACTGACAAAACAAGTGCATGACGGTATTATGTTAGAAAATCAAAGTTTTGAATGAATTAATATTCAAGTTTTTAAGGATGTATAACTAAAAAATGACAAAAAATAAAAATTGTTTAGAAAAATTAGAATTTATGATTGAATAATGCAAAACTTTGGTTAGAAATACATTAGATATATTACTAATAGAAAACATTGTGATTTCTGAGCTTTGAATACCTTATTTCAAAATGTCCACTAGAGATGTATGAAGGAAGATTTTCCTGGCAGTATTTGAGAATTATCAAAATGTGTCTGTAAGACAAGCAACCAAAGAATACTAAATGATTTGCCATATTATTGGGCATATATAATACAGTAGATAATTTAGTATTTATACAAGATTGGGTTATTGGATTTTTTGTTATATATGTTGCCAAAGTTTTGAACAACATCAGAATCCCTGAGAGAACTGCCTACTAGGTTTGGAGATGACTCAGAGTGAAAAATCCACTAATCAAAAATGGAAGTGCCATTCAAGATCAAAATTACAAAACAATGACATTCCAAAAATTTTGAAAAAAATTCAATGGAAAATTATGTTCTCAGTCCAGAACTGCAGCCAAATTTGGAATTTTACAGCCTTATGTAAGTCAAATATTAAAAAAAAAACCAGTGTGAAATATTATAAACAAGTTGACAATGCTCCAAAATTTTTGCCAGAACAACTTGAACACATTAAAGTACAATTCCAAGCACTGAATGAGAATCTGTTTCATGTCAGCAGTCGAAAACACATTGTTTACAACAATGAATCATATTTTAGGCTCAGTAATCATTGAATTAATTCTATTATTATTAATTTAATACTTGACAAAGATAATCTGCTAACAAAAATTTAGTGTTGAAAAACTGCATAAAATATCAACAAAATTTTTAATGGATTAAAGCAACTCATCTTAGCATGTCTTCAAAAATTCCATATTGACTACAATGATAAGCTCATCACAATGACTGAAAATGAATTACTGCTATTGAGTTTGTAAGGGACTGCTTTCTGTTAATTAACCTATGATCACAAGGCAGTGATGGTTTTCTACACCTACTAGTTTTCTCACAAGCATTTTTCATCAAATTGATTTACTTAGAATCTGCAACACCTGCTTACCATGCAGATGCATTGTCATTGACAATGCATCTGCATGGTAAGCAGGTGTTGCGGGTTCGAGTCCCACTCCAGCACGATTCTTTTCTTCCAGAGTTCTGAATTATTTAATTAAAAAGTATAATTATTAAATTTATTAAGAGATGGCACCTAATGCCTCCCTCTGGTACCAAACTGTTTCATAATTTATTAGTATTATAGCCATTATCTAGTCCAATGACATACAGCATTGGTTGGCTTGTAGTGACATTCTTGTTCTCTATGAATGATAATATTGCCAGAAGAAGACAGTTATATCTGTCTAAAGTAATTGCATAAATAAACCTTTTCTATAATGGCAATAGACAGTTGTGTTGATAATTTTGTAATGTTACTTGGTGTCTTGGTTTCTAGTATAACCAAAGCTGTGAGTTGGTGCAATTTCTTAAGGTGTCCTAAGATTTGTCTGTTGTCAGTGCCACAACTTCTCTAGTAGTGATTGTTTTAGTGAAATTTTTCCTCCTCCCCAGAAAAATCTCTTCTGCATGTCCAGAAATATCAGCCTGCAGAATATGGTTGAGTTTGGATTGCTACATATTTCCAGATTGCACTGAACAGTAGTGCTTCAATTATGATCACTTTATATAATACAATGTATCTAAACTATCTCAAACATTTTAAAACAAAGACAAGTAAAATGGCAAAGCCATTCTTGGAACGAGACTATATCTTGGAGAGTGCAAGCAATGCATGTGCAAATCTCGCACTCGTGCCTGTATGTAGAAACAGTCTCAGCATTTTCTATTTTATTTTGACTTAGTTCTCAGTCCCCTGACTACCTACAAGTCTGGTTTATTTTATGTGTGCATGATTTGGACACCAAATACTCTGTGCCAAATTGCAACTCCTGACATGTACTCCTTCATACCTCTAAGGTGTGCAGCTGTTGACAGCAGCACGATTTTAGAGACAAGACATTGTCTCATCAATAATTATTTTAGAAATAAACTTGCAGCATTTGTTATGTAATGAAAATCTTGAAAGTATATTGTTGTCATAATCAACTGCAACAAGACTATGTCTTTCAAAAAATGGTATTCACATAAGTATTTTTCAAAGATTAATAAATTTACAAATTTTATATATCCTGTTTATTTTTTCATAAACATATGCTTTTGCTCATTCTAAGTAAAAAAGATAATATAATAATTATATGTATGACTTATATGACAAACTAACTATAACAAAAATATCTTAATAACCAAATATAAAGTATACCTTGTTCTGTTGATAAACACACATACATAGTAAGGCGAGGACGTATTGCTCTGGAAAAAAATTATATATTTAATGTAATATAAATATATAAAAATAAATACATATGTATATATATTTTTACATTATATCTGTATATTACCTCTTTATACATTTTTTGATACATAATATATGACATGTCATAGGTTTTATAGGTTTTTTTTAGTTTGTAAACATGAAAATTTGACAGCAGAAAAGACAATCTGTAAAATTATTGTTGTATGAGTTTTGTTAAAATTCATAAAATTATATATGACCAAATTAAAAAAAAATATTCTTGCTGGTAGAGTGAGAAAAGTATTGTGTAATTCTCTGAAAGTTCCAGCTCAGAAGAACTGTGATATGCTCTAAGACATATTCAGGCCTAGGAGTGCTATTTCCCCTTTGAAAAAGTGAGAAAAGTGAGTTGAAATATAGAAAAAAGTGAATAAAAAGTGAGTGCAATAGTGACAAAACAAAGTGAAAACACAGAAGGAAAACTCAGCAAAATAGCGGTAAACATTGTTATTTTCTTTTTATTCAGTTACGGTTAAACACATTTTAAAAATTTTTGTATATACTGTAATATAGTAGCCACTCGTTATATCGCGTTTTTTTGGTCCCCCAAATTTTAAAAGCATTTGAGTCAATTAATTTTAAATTACCAATTGCCACTGAATTTCTATTTGCAACGAAATACGAGAAAGCGCTAAATATGCAGAACAGGTGGATAGATCGATTGTCATTTGTTTCCTTTTGATATAAAAGTTGTTTATTTATTAGTTTTAAGTACAGTCTCCTCATTTACAAGTTTCTGTGAATTCGAAATTTCATATCTTTATGTGAATTAACAGTATTGCGTCAATTCACATAAAGGTGTGAAATTTCGAATTCACCACATAACGTGTAAGGAAAAGATCTCTAATTCTGAACGAAAACTTTAAAATTTTTATACAGTAGTAACTTTATTTTGCTTTTTAGAGAATTTTTACTCTAATTTTATAAGTTTTGATGTTCTGATTATATATTCAATATTTATTTTTTTAAATTTTCAATTACAGCATTTATAATTTTTATTGAAAAATATAAACTACACGAATTTCTAATAAGCGATTTATATAGTACTGTATAATAAAATCGCAATTGATGTTTTGTTTTTATATCGACAGTATTTGTCTTTCAATGTCATTGTTAAAGAAACAATAATGCTAAATGGGCGTTCATGGTTTCGATGTTTACGTAAACGTCAATTAATTCGATATAACCTACGAATAAAATTCAGGATTGAAAAACTAAGCTTATTTTATATCAGAAACACTTGCTGATGAAAGAATAGCGATTCTATAGCATGTATAATCTGTTTAGTAAAAGCCCAGAATTTTTATTACTCGGTTATATCGCGTTTTTTTTCTGTCTCCCGATAACCAGTGGCTTCTGTATTTCAAGTAAACCATGAATACTTGAAAAGTCTTTGGCTTCTGTAAATAATCAGTCATGAAAGATGATGTTCTTTTATTAAGATTATTCTGCATGTTATCAGCTTCCTTCTTTTTCGCTTCCTCTTGCTTTTGAACACTTAACACTAATAAGCATCACACGTGCTGCTTGTACTTCATTCATGTTCTTGCTGTTAATAGCCTTCTCCAGTTTTTTTGTTTGCTGCTTCTAACAAAACTTGGACTGTCGCATGTATTTCATTTTCTTCTACATTTTTCTGGTTTAAACTCAGTTGCAGTTCCATAATCTTCATGTTACAAACAGCTTTCTTTTGTTGTTCTTCAAAACATTTCTGTGCTCTTTTTTCCATTTCTCTTATTCTTTTAACTTCTTTTCATTTTCCAATCGTTCTTGATAATTTCTATGCAACTTCAGTCGTCCTTTGTAATGGGTACAAGGTGTGGGCTTTGGTCATACATGTTCAGTCCCTCCTTAACAATCAAAAGTGAATTAAGCATTCTTTCCAACACTGATGCTCTATCAGGAGAAAGTGCCCGGCATAAAATTGACCCTCTCTTTCATGGAAACGGGAGTTTCGATGCTGATTTCACTAATTTGGCTATTCTCGAATATTTATCATTATCAGAAACTGTTTATTTTTTAATGCTTCGAGATGTGTAAATATTGATTTCAAAATAAAATAATAAATCTGAAATAAATATACAGTACTCCAAATAATATAAGTAAAATAATATTTTATTAATGATTTCATAAATAAAAAGGAACTTTTTCCTGCAGATGAATAAAAACCAACATCGTTGCAAAGTTGTTAACCTTTGGGAAGCGTGTGAAAATCTTTCTCACAAGCAATTACATGTTGTACTTTTTACAACACTTCAAATATTTTAATTTATTTGGTAAATTTTATATGTAAATATGAATTTACATTTTCGTTTACTTTTTTAGTCTCTCAATTAATGCACAATTATAATCGGCATAAGAGAAGATTAAAAAATGGATATTTCACAAGCAAAGTAATCACACATTTTATGAAAATAACATTTACTATATGGAATAATTATACTTGTAGTCAATTTAAACACACATTTATGGGAAGATGTAGATGTGATTTAACGTTAACAATATGCTATAAAATAATTATACTTGTAGTCAATTTAAACACACATTTATGGGAAGATGTAGATGTGATTTAACGTTAACAATATGCTATAAAATCATTAAAGTAATTTTATTAAACTCAAGTTTATGAAATTATTTAAAGATAAATCAAGTAAAAAAATATTTTTGTAAACGACAACTCCATAACCCGATTGTTAATTAAAACCAAATAATTTGCCAAATTATTGGGCTATAACCAGGATAACTAAATGGTCAGAAACGAAATATTTTTTAGTGGTAGGAGGTTACGCTACTATCTCGTGTTAATTTTAATAATTATATATTTTGAATTTAAAAGTGGCAGCAGTGTTGTCAGCTTGAGAGATTAATCCCTCTGCCTAATGTGTTTTCCCCTGCAAAAGGACTTTAGTGATTTTCTTAGAAAACAGCCAAAACCGCAGGGATGCTTAGAATTCTTATTTTTAAACTCTGTAGAAGGAAATGCAATTCGGATAAGGTAGATTTTGGCGAATAATGAAAATATGGTATGAGTACATAACTTTACTCAACACTGGCTTCAGAATTTGTAATGAGAGGGATTTTTTAAGTGCATAAAAGATTTTTTAAATACATTAAATAAATTTTTGTTTCCTATAACCTAACGACACTGAGCAGGCAGTTGCAATTTTGAGTCTGCTTAGGGCCGCGTATTTTCTTCTAAAAAATCCTATTCCGATAGTCCAATAATTCGGCAATTTGTTTGGCTTTAAAATTATTTTTGGTTTGTCCCACATCTTAATTAAGCACGTGAAAATGACCAAAAAAGTGAGAAAAGTGAGAAAATGACCTGAAAAGTGAGAAAAGTGAGGATACTTCAGAAAAGTGAGTACAAGTGAGAAAAGTGAGCAACTCCCAGGCCTGCATATTGCATCACATTCATTGGCCATATATAATTTTATGAATTTTAACAAAACTCACATAACAATAATTTTACAAATACTAAAGGTTCGACTTCTGTACTGGTGTGAGCAAATAATTCACATTCAACCTTTTAAAAACCAGTAATAAAAATTTGAAAACAAACGTTTTCGACCGTTAACTCGGTCTTCATCAGGTTCTAACTATTGAGATTCAAAACTGTTCTAGAACGTATTCAAATTTTCGAATAGAACCGTTGCGCATTCGTGTTACGTGTTGGCATGCGTAATACGTGTGGCGCAAAACACAACGAAATTACAATCCATATACAAACGAATTAAATGGAGCTATGGGGAACATCACCTTCGTAACAAAACTTCCAAGCTCGAGAAATGTTACACGCATCTTTAGAATTGATGCAGGTTGTGTGCAGTCCAGCCTTGTATATTTCCAGACTTTCCAGGGATCGCAGATGGTCCAATCGGTGGGATATTTTAATCAATTCCGCGTTTTGCAGATCAGCACTTATGCCCGGGGTCGAGGCATAAGCAGAGAGGGTAGTGGTGCTTCTGTTGCGGTCGATATCATATTTATGCTCGCGTAGACGCTTGTCGAGCGACCGTTTCGTTGAACCGATGTATACAAGCTCTCTTTGGAATCTGCTATCCCATAATGGAACAGAGTATACCCCCGGTGCCATTCTTTTATCTACGATGTCCTTGGAATTGCGCATGAGGTCATATATAGTGTTACGTCTCTTGTAAGCGATCTTTTTGTTGGTGTATGCGGCAATTTCCCTGTAAATGGAGTCTAGGTGTTTATTATATTCAACTACTACAAGTGCTTGAGTGGTATTGGAGTCGTTAGTGCGTGTGTTGGTGTTGTCAGTACGATGCAAATGTGCAGACGCAAGGTTATGAACTAATGTACGGCTATAGCCGTGTCTTGTGGTTATGATCTGGATGCGCTCTAATTCAGATATGGTGTCCTCGATTCTGAGTTCTAACTCTTTTCGTGTCCTCGATATGGTGTCCTAATTCAGATATGGTGTTCTCGAGAATCGAGGACACCATATCTGAATTAGAGCGCATCCAGATCATAACCACAAGACACGGCTATAGCCGTACATTAGTTCATAACCTTGCGTCTGCACATTTGCATCGTACTGACAACACCAACACACGCACTAACGACTCCAATACCACTCAAGCACTTGTAGTAGTTGAATATAATAAACACCTAGACTCCATTTACAGGGAAATTGCCGCATACACCAACAAAAAGATCGCTTACAAGAGACGTAACACTATATATGACCTCATGCGCAATTCCAAGGACATCGTAGATAAAAGAATGGCACCGGGGGTATACTCTGTTCCATTATGGGATAGCAGATTCCAAAGAGAGCTTGTATACATCGGTTCAACGAAACGGTCGCTCGACAAGCGTCTACGCGAGCATAAATATGATATCGACCGCAACAGAAGCACCACTACCCTCTCTGCTTATGCCTCGACCCCGGGCATAAGTGCTGATCTGCAAAACGCGGAATTGATTAAAATATCCCACCGATTGGACCATCTGCGATCCCTGGAAAGTCTGGAAATATACAAGGCTGGACTGCACACAACCTGCATCAATTCTAAAGATGCGTGTAACATTTCTCGAGCTTGGAAGTTTTGTTACGAAGGTGATGTTCCCCATAGCTCCATTTAATTCGTTTGTATATGGATTGTAATTTCGTTGTGTTTTGCGCCACACGTATTACGCATGCCAACACGTAACACGAATGCGCAACGGTTCTATTCGAAAATTTGAATACGTTCTAGAACAGTTTTGAATCTCAATAGTTAGAACCTGATGAAGACCGAGTTAACGGTCGAAAACGTTTGTTTTCAAATTTTTATTACTGGTTTTTAAAAGGTTGAATGTGAATTATTTACAAATACTTTTGGCCTCTTTTAGAAGCCTGCTTCAGATTTAAACCATTTCAAATCAAATGTTTGCTAAGATTCTAAATTGGAACTTTCTAATAATTTTTTTCTTTTGATGTCATCACATTTTGAATAAATATAACATTTATCTCAAATGTACATTACATATTTATATATACATAATATTTTATATCATTTTTATGTAGTGATACATAATTTATTGTAAGTGCAGATATTATTTCTATTTAGGGAGTTTTCAACTGATGATCACTAGGAGGATGATAATGCCTCATAGTCTTTACTGTTAATGTATTCTCCTTTAACCATTGTATTAAATATCTCCCATGCTTCCAATGTTCTTAGCTTGTGATCATCAAACACCTGTCTTATCAGCCTTGCCTCCTTCCAACTAGTAGAGACCCCAGGCTTGCTTGACGGCCAGATGGCTGAGTGGTTAAGGTGGCAGCCTACCACTCTGCGGGACCCGGGATCAAATCCGGATGAGTTGAAAAATTCCCAGCAATTTTTCAGGATGGATATGTCAGGCCCCATATCTCACCACCCAGCTGCTTCATTGTGGGCTTGGCCGAACCCACAATGGACTTGCTAAAAGGGACCCTCTCAGTGTCCACAGGGTAGAAAGAGTAAAATAAAAAACAAAAAAAAAGAACAGGCTCACTTGCATATTGGGCCAGTGTGATTACAGGTTTCTTATTATTGATATTATATTGGTGTTCTTTTTATTAATGTTTTGAATGCAGCTAACTTATAATTATATGGATAATTGAATATTGATAAAATGAAAAATTGACCATAGCTTGGGTTGTGGTATACCCATGCTTCTACCTTATTAGATGGGTAGGGAGATATAAATTCCAGTATCACAAGGTGTTGATGATCTATTTGGTTAGAAACTTGTTTCTGTGCCATGCAGGATGCACATTTTCACACTGTTCTACCAGCAGATTTAAACCAACACATATTAAACTTGGCACACATGCTCTGTTATGCCTCATTTTTTAACTGTAACAAGCAAACTTACCTGCAAAAGTATGGTATTCCAATACTAAACACTACTCACAAAAACCTTTAACTGGTGCAAATTAAAATTTAACAGTCACTACAAACGCTTTCAGACCCCCTCCTTGGCCCTTTCTCAGGTAAAGAATCATTTGGAACAATTTTTAAAGATGAAAAAAGAATGGAATTACGCATTTAACAGCATCGAATGTAAAAGTCTCCATGTAACATCGAATGCCATTTAAAAAATTTTTCTTTATTATTCATACAGTGGTTGTAGAGTCTTGATGTCAAGCGAAACCACACATCATAACATTACCCTATCCCCTTTACACGCCTTCCTTTAGGCATAAGATGCAGTTAATCCTCCAGCTGCATTAGGGCCTGCCAAGCCAAAGAAAGAGTGATCTCATCTCTAGAATTAATGGATGACGATGTATTGTAAGCCCTATAAATCTTGATCTGCTCCAACCATTTGAGATGGTCCAAACATAATGTGGTGACAATTAACTTAGCATTCAAAAAGTCTGCTATGATCTCAGGATCAGATGCGTAAGTTGATAATGAAGTGGAGCATTTATTGTGTTGAATGTCACGCATATGTTCCTTCAATCAGAGCCCAACCACACGTTTCGTTGAACCTATGTACACTAAGTCTTTATCAAAATGGTGGTCCCTGAGCAGGACCTTATAACCCCTGAAAGTC
Organism: Centruroides vittatus; assembly: GCF_030686945.1. Classification (NCBI taxonomy): domain Eukaryota; kingdom Metazoa; phylum Arthropoda; class Arachnida; order Scorpiones; family Buthidae; genus Centruroides; species Centruroides vittatus. Next base: position 1,614,765 of record NW_027121909.1, on the reverse strand, counting down.
TTTCTGTATTAGACCTGCCCTTTACATTGTGAAGTAAATCAAATATAGAGGGGCATCTTCTGTATGCCAGAGAGACATCCTGTTGCCGTGCGATTCTACTATATACTGATTTCAAAAGTGGGTTGTAGGAAATAGAAATCATCTGCTTATCTTTGCTTTGGTTGCCATTTTGGTTGCCTCCTTATGCATGACATTCAACACAATAAATGCTCCACTTCATTATCAACTTACGCATCTGATCCTGAGATCATAGCAGACTTTTTGAAAGCTAAGTTAATTGTCACCACATCTTATTTGGACCATCTCAAATGGTTGGAGCAGATCAAGATTTATAGAGCTTACAGTACATCGTCATCCATTAATTCTAGAGATGAGATCACTCTTTCCTTGGCTTGGCAGGCCCTAATGCAGCTGGAGGATTAACTGCATCTTATGCCTAAAGGAAGGCGTATAAAGGGGATAAGGTAATGTTATGATGTGTGGTTTCGGTTGGCATCAAGGCTCTACGACCACTGTATGGATAATAAAGAAAAATTTTTTAAATGGCATTCGATGTTACGTAGATACTTTTACATTCGATGCTGTTAAACACGTGATTCTATTTTTTTTTCATCTTTAAAAATCGTTCCAAATGATTCTTTACCTGAGGAAGAGCCCAGGAGGGGGTCTGAAAGCGTTTGTAGTGACTGTTAAATTTTAATTCGCACCAGTTAAAGGTTTTTTGTGAGTAGCATTTTGTATTGTAAACCCCAGTGTGCGGCTGTTCTATATTAGTGTGGTATTCCCGTGGAAAGCCACCTAATCAGAAGACTTATGTGAGTTAGCTGTTAAAACTCTAGAAAGAAGCGCTATGGGAATTGTGTTATGGTTTGACTCTGAAGCTTGATCAAGATAGCAGTAATGAAGTCTAACTTCATTGATCTTGACATTGTATTCAAGAATGGGAAGTGGAAACATGGTTATACCACAAGCCAACCTACTGCCCATTTTTCATTACATCAATATCCAGAAGATTCTAATTAATCTGGATATAATTATTAATTTAATCAAGATACAGTGCCTAATGCCTCCCTCTAGTGATAAATTGCTTTATGTTAATCATTTAATTACCCAAATTCTAGTTCGATCATTCAGGCAATTGTTGGTTGTGTCTAAATCAATATCCAATTATCCATACAATTATAAGTTAGCTGCATTCAGAACATTAGTAAAAATGCATTTATACACTGCTCCAACATTAAAGAACATTGAAGGGGTTAAGAACACAAAAAGCCTAGCATTGGCACATGGCTACAGTAAAATACTTATACTCAGCCTAGAATGAAACATAGGAGAAAGTAATATTAAACATCCACAACATAAGAACAAAGAGATTCAACCACAAATGTGAAGCAGAGACACCCAATTGTAGACTATGAGTCTAGACTGTGCTCAACATATGCATGGATAGATAAGTACTGTACATAAATATCAAGATAACCTATTGATGTGATCCAACTATCTACAGAATATTAACCACTGCTAAGATAAGATAAATGAAAGTAGAACTCCTGGAGTTTACTCATTTCCTATTTATGACAGCAGATTTGACAGGTATCTAACATACATGGAATTGATATAAGCCTACAGATTTAAAGAACACCAATACAATATCAATAATAAACTAATTGGAAAGAAACAAGGATGATAAGACAGGTGTTTGATGATCACAAGCTAAGAACATTGGAAGCATGGGAGATATTTAATGGAATGGTTAAAGGAGAATGCATTAATAGTAAAGACTATAAGGCATTATCATCCTCCTGGTGATCATCGGTTGAAAACTCACTAAACAGAACTATCTGCATTTATCATTTTAACGTATTGCTACATAATTTATTGTATAAAATATTATATGTATTTAAATATGTAATGTACATTTGAGATAAATGTTATATTTATTCAAAATGTGATGAGATCAAAGGAAAAAAAATTGTTAGAAAGTTCCAATTCAAAATCTTAGCAGATATTCGATTTGTAATGGTTGAAATCTGAAGCAGGCCACTGAAAGAGGGTAAAAACATTAATTTCAATTAAAAAATGTTCTTGCTAGAAGAGTGATAAAAAGATATGTAATTCATCAACTAGAACAAGTTCCTAATTTGTGTGCTATGCAACCATATGGTTCTGCAATAAAATTAGTTTTGAGTATTAATTACTAGTTTAAAATTTGTATTAAAAATTTATTTAAATAATATTTCAAAAATTATTAACATTTCATAGGAAAAGGGAACGTATGCACAGATTCTGCACAGCTCACATTTGTGGAAAATAAAATCCATTAATTCTAATGATAAGAAAATCAAATAATGTATTTGATTTTTCTTGAGTATTTGAATTCAAATACTAAAGTATTCATTCTTGTTGAAGAAATTGTAGTCTAGGGAATAGCAATATTTGAATACTTTAGTGTTTAAGAATTTGAAAAAAAAAAAAAAAAATTCAAATGCATTTTATTTTCCCACCATGATGAAAACATCCATGAAAATTAATTCTTTGCATTAATTACCAGTTTAAATTAATAATAACTGCTTTTTCATTATTAATCTGTTTTTGTATTTTCAATACATTTTTGATTTGTTGCTTTATTTATAATCAATAAAAATTATCAGGGTTTTAAAAGTCCTTATTAAGGTGAAAAGGGTTCCCAACTTATATTGCAAAACCAAACTTTATGTCAAAGCCCTAAAAGAGTTACTTTCTGTCCTTGATAAAAGTAAAATTTTTTGCAAATTGAGCTGATCAATAACTTTTTAATAAGCACAATTTATCATTGTGACAATTAAAAACAATGAAAAATAATTAACTTCCTTGTTAACCTTGCCCATGATCATAATTTATCCCATGAATGTTCAGTCTCATTCATTCATGATCATGATTTTATAATATGGATTTATTATTAATTTATCTTTGAGATTACTTAAATGTTGATAATTTTATTAAATATATTTTTGAAAGAATGTAATGTCTTTTGGACATCAATACAATTCATAAGAAAAGTTTGGTGTAAAATAAATTTGTCTGAAAATGTAAAAGAAAAGCTAATTATAATATACAGTATTTACTTCTTTTCAAATGGAAGTTAAAAACAAATTCTATTATATTTTATTTTCAGTTTCTGGGATTTAAAGAATTATTATTAAGTTACTAACCATAAACATTTATTTTAATTGTACTTCAAAATATTGATTACAATATTTAACTTCACAAAATGAATATTATAAGTACAATAAACTTGAATCATATCAATTAGAAAATTCAATAATTATTTTCATATAAATCAATATTTAAAACATACTGAATTAAATTACTTTCAGATTATTATAATTAGATGTATTGTATTTCTTTTTTTTTTTTAACTCTTTCTGCGCTGTGGGCACTAAGAGGGCCTCTTTTTTGCAATCCCATTATGGGTTCGGTAAGGCCCACAAATAAACGGTTGGGTGGTGAGGGATGGGGCTTGACATATTTGGAACAGACCATCTCCAAAAAATTCCTGGGGATTTTTTGACCCATCCAGATTTGATCCCAGGTCTCCCAGAGTGGTAGGCTGCCACCTTGACTGTTCAGCCATCCGGCTGTCAAGATGTATTGTATTAGATATTATTGGTTTAAGAAATATCATCTTAAGATATGTTAGACTTCATTTTCAATTTAAAGCAATATTTTACAAAACTCAATTTTTAGTAAACATGCTTTAAATTTAATCTGTAAATGAACTACTGACCTGGAATGCAATGCATTAAATAATCTAATACCATCAGCAAGGCCACATATCTGAATTAAATCATCACGAGACAGCCTTAAAATATCAGCACCTACAAAATTATTAATATGAAAAATGATTTAAAATATCAATATACTCAATACGATTACTTTATATTAGTCTAATATTGTGATAATTTTATTTTATTATGTAGATATAATAATTTCATGCTAAAATATATGTGTTTTAATAATAAAATCATAAAATTACTTTACTATAAAAAAAACATGAAAGATGTTTGAAAATATTAATCTTACTTATAAAAGTCAAACAGAAATGAATCTTACTTTCTTTTTATCATCATCATCATGATCATCATACTAAAAAACACTTTTAAGTAACTTATCCATAAATTATGTATTATGTTACATTACTTTTATTATTTTTAAGAGATATGTTACATTATCAACTGGCAGAAATAAATTTACCAGAGAAATTGGAAAATGTCCGAACAAAAGTACCAAATCTATGCTGTTGTAACCATTGTGCAGTTTCTGCTGAATTTGCCTCTGATGACAGGACTTGAGACTAAATAATTAAATTTGCATAAAAAAACATTTAATTAAAATTTGATAGTTTTAATTGTAATTATTTAAAAACAATGTTTACAATAATATATTATAAAATTTAAAACCAAATAAAAACAAAAACAACAACAACATTATTAAAGTAACTTTAATGATTTAGTCACAATGGGTGAATTGCAGAGCAGGTTCTAAACATTGACCAAGATTCTCATTAAAATCATGGATCATGAGAAAGAAAATTGCAAGAACAATATTTCTTAATGACCTCAATTTAGACAATAATTAGAAGCTAGTTTAAAACCAACTTTCTAGACCTGCCCAGTGGCAAGTTTAGATCATAGAGTGCTCTTCTGAAATGGAAATTACTATTTTGTTTTCTCTGACATTGCAAGAAATTTGATTAAGATTGAATATCTTGGTGTTTTTGATGTTATCAATATGATACAGAAGCAATATTTGTCTGGACAACTACAAAAGGAAAGAATAATGTGAGATCTAAATAATATTTTAGGATTATATTTCAATCAGGAGTTACAAGTTTGTACATATTTTCTAAATCTGGATTGATGTTTATTTTGAATCTAACTGAATACAAAATTGAACATTTGAGAGAAAAAAGTTAATTATTAACTGCAAATAACAATACACAATTGTTTGTAATTTAAAATGGAATTAAAATAACTCAAAGTTAGACTAAGAATTTTTATCTAAGATAAACCTTTAAAATAATTTTTTCTGAAAAGCAATGTTGATTTTACTGCTTATAACTTTTACTGAAGATTAATGATAAATTAACTCCAACAAGACACAAATGTGTTGCTTTTTGTTTGGTTGAGTGAGATATTAAGATAATTAAACAATTACCAATCATTTATTGTTACATCATCACAATGGTGGGCTGCAATTTTTAATTATATTTTTACTTTATTTAATTTAAAATATATGTTCTCCACCTCAAATTAGTACAGTAGTGTCTTGCCCCTGTACATCATACTTTTCCTTTACCAATAGAGTTGTGCTGGTCATCTTTTAACTGCTTTCAGAGGAAAAGTTTTGAATTGAAATAATGTGACTTCCAGTTTACATCAGAAGTTTATATATAATAAATCGGGATCTCCTGCCCCCAAGGTTTTCATATCTGGTCTCAAATTTCATCTATCTAATTCCATTCTTGAGACTAAGGAAAGACCGATGGATGGACAGCTGACTGGGAATTTACAGGTCTACAATTTTTTAAAATTGCAGCCCAATAAATAAATTAGCAAAGGAAGGAACCAAACTAAGTATAGAAAAGAACAACAGAAGTCCAGTATTTATAAAATATCAATGACAAAAACAACCTAAATAATCACTGATTAAATCACAAGTTTTATTATTTAAAGCAAGCATGAACTGACCTCCTTTTGTATGTGCAAAATACAAATAAAAACAAAAATTAAGACAATCAATTGTTTCCAATTTATAAATTCTTTTTATCAATTTTGTATTTAATAAAATATAATACAGGGTGGGGCAAATAAAAGTGGCTCGGACGAGCGGATACTATTGGATGTGAATGTATGCATAATAACAATGAGTGACTTGGACATGGATCTGTTCTTTATGTCTGATGAAGCCTGGTTTCACCTGAGTGGTTATGTCAACTCACAGAATCACAGGTTCTGGGCAGCGGAGAATCCACATAACTTCCACGAAACACCATTGCATGATCAGAAGGTTGGAGTTTGGTGTGCAGTGTCTGCACACCGCATTATTGGTCTCATCTTCTTTCATCAGACGCTGAGTTTGGCGCGTTACATTGCCAACATTTTGAAACCATTTGTGGCAGCATTAATGGAGGAGGAAAAGACCTACAGTTACTTCCAACAGGATGGAGCAACTGCCCATACAGCCGGGAGCCCTCAAGTCTAAGGTGTATTGCAACAACCCTAATAGACTTCAAGAACTGCAGCAGAACATTTCGGATGAGATGGCAGCAATTCCAGCAGTCCAGCTTCTCCGGGCCACTTTTATTTGCCCCACCCTGTACATGATCTGTTTCTATTTATAAATTATACTTAACTATCATAAAGACCTTGTCTCTGCAATCAGTCTAATGTATATAGCTAATTTAAAATAGTAATAACAACATAGTTATTAAAGTATCTTCATATAATAACTCAGTATATAAAATAATTGAAATTTAAGAGTAACTAATATAAGCTCAATTAAAAATTTTTATTACTGAGAAATAGTTTTAAAATTTAATTTGTATTTGAAACTTTGTTCTTTTAACATTTATCAAACAAAATCTATACTATAAATAGATATACAAATTTTTTATGTTAAAAGATACAATGAATTGTTAAAATGATTCAGATGAATCTATTTTATAGTTTTATACCATAATCAGAATATTTTATATCTTTGGCACTGCTAATTCATCTGTTCTTAACTACTAGTAAAGAAAAGAAGGATAATGAATCATACTTATCACCACTAAAAATCATGATAATCAATTAAATATAAATAAATAACTGTTTTTCATTTGCTTTTATAATTACAGTTTCTTATATAATTATATATATAATGGCCTCTTTCTATGCATATATTTATATACTATTAATTAATACTAATATTAAGTAATATACTATTAATTGTTTTGATTAGAAGCTATTAAATTGAAATCTAAATTAATTTTGAATGTTAATACACATCACAATTTCAAACTCCTTTCATTCATACAGAGAAATTATCAAATTCTATCTGTCACTACTAAGAAAAATGTTCACATAGTAAATGATTAATGAAATGAAAAACTTTTCCATTTTTCAAAATTAACATTACACAATATTAAATATTGAAACTAATACCATAAAATTTGTACCAAATTCATAAATTTATCATCAAATTTGCTTACATAGAGGTATGTGTTAGTTATCATATGTTTATTATTATTATTATTATTGTTATTACCACTGATTTTATTTTAATTATATGTATTTATAGAGATACTTCTAAGTTTTATAATAGAACTTATTAAAAATTTTGAAAATCAAAGTGGGTATTATTAATGTGAGAATCACTAAAAAGAGAAAGTTTAAATTTTTTCTTCATAAATTATAAAACATTGCTCCAATACAGGCTAATATTAATCCAAGATCCACTATACCAGAAGACCAATGAACCAGCATGAAAGTACTACTCACTTTGAGAAACGAATGTTTTTGTCCATTTTTGGATGAAAATGTTCATCTGAGTACATTTTAGTGAGCCTGAGGATGTTCTTTTAAAAATGGACAAAAACATCTGCTTCTAAATTGTGAGTAGTTCTTTTATGCTAGTTCATTGATTTTGTGACATAGTGGATCTCGGATAAATTTATTCAGTAATTTTTTAAAATCTTATATCTAGGTTTTTACATAAAAGTATCATGAGATAAACTCCTAAATTAAGATTAATTACAGAATTTCATATTTATATATAAAATGAATTAATTAAAAACTATCTTAATGAACTATAAACATAATAAACTTAAAAATTTCTACTAATCATCTTTGAAAAACATCAAAGAAAAAACTAAACATAAAATAAATCTTTACGATAATTATCAACATTCTTAGAACCATTACATATATTAAGTGATCATCATTTCCCTAAGATAAAAACAAGAAAATTTTTAATGTAAATCTAATAAGGTTGTATGTCATTATTCTGGCATGTCTCAAAAAATATTTTGAAGTCCAATTACTTCTACAGAAATTCAAAACTAAGAGTTGATTCAAATACTAAAATCAATGATATTACATCCAGTAATGAGCCCCCAATAATTTTAATAAAATTTATAAGGATCAAACTCCCGTTTTAACTATTAAAAATTAAAAAACATTCAAATTACTAATCCCAGAGAATTTAATTATACATAAAGCAATTTTTAAACTTAAAAGTAAAACTTTCTGAGAAATGACTATGAGCAACATCTGTGGCAAGCATAAAACAATAGTCAACAATTTAAATATTTAATAAAATAAACAAACAAAACAGAGTATAAGTATTGAATTCTTGTCAGTTACATCTGGTCATCACAATTTGAATGAACTCAAAGCTTCAACTGTCTGTAACTTTTAATAATTGCTTGTTATAAAAAATTGCTTTAGATAAACTTTTATCTTTTCCTGTAAAATCCAAAAATATACACTTTTCTGTAGGGTTCAATTTAAAATTTGCCTCCTGTCCCCTACATAAGAGGACAATAAACAACATAATTTTATCATTTATTAGAAAGCTCCTTTTAAATCATAAAAAAATGAAAACAGACAATTTTATCAAGTTTTTTTTGAGAAATTAGCTTGTAACACTTTATGTAAGACACCTTGTATGTATGTATGTATGTATGTATATATATATATACAAGTATATATGGTTAGCTAGCCAATAAGTCCTTAAAAAACTGCATGGTGTAAATGAAAGATGATTCTTTTCAAAGAAAGCAATAACTTTATTCAGTAATGTATAGGCCAGTTTGATTTACAACCATTGCTATCATTTGGTTAGCTCCATAATTCATTCTCAAAAAAATTCCTATCTTTCTTGGCAAAAAATACCATTCCAAGTGCCATTTGATGCCTTCTTCAGAAACAAAGGAAAATTAATCACAGTACATAACCAAATTGATTGTTCTGTTCTTTGAAAGCAGCTCATAGAATACAATCACCCTTCCAGTCCATCAAATTGAAAGCATGATCCTGTTTGGAAAGACCTGTCTTTGAAGTAATTTGTGTGACTCACCATGCAGCCCCACAATTGTTTTCACTCAATATTTGTTGTACATGATCCATTTTTCATTGCCCATTATCATCTGTTTCAAAAATGGAACTCTTTCCTCACATTTTCTTAGTGAATAGCTGAGGAAATATATACATTTCAGTCAATGTGTGTAACTGAAACATCAAGCTTGATAACATATTAAGCTGATTCAGACAATTTTCCATGCTCAATTTTGATATTTAGAGAATGCCTGCAATCTGCCATGTAATATAGTGTGGATTGGTGTTGATTAGCTCTTTCACTTTGTTGATGTTAATCTCTTGTGACTTGTCTGAGCATGGTGTATCTTAGACAGAAAATCTTCAGAACAAAACCTTGCAAATCACTTCTGGCACACATGCTCTTTTCAAAGAATCCTCATCATATACCATACCTATCCTTTTATAGATTTGCAGTGTGTTTTTGCCTGTTTTTTAAATAAAAAAGCATAATACAGTGGTACCTCGATATACGTCTGCTTTAGAATACGTCCAATTCGGAATATGTCTTGTTTGGATGAAACAAATTTTGCTTGGTATACGACTTTTGTTTGGTATACGACTTAATTCAATTATATGCACCATCTATGAACAAGTAGCACTATCGGTGTATTAGACCAGACTAGATGTTCGCTGTGCCACGGTCTATAACTTTGTTAAATATCTTCTGATTTTAATTTGTAAGTAAAACTTTATTATTTTTATTAATCATGAAGTAAAAAGGGCAAATGAAAGGCAACAGAAAACTAAAAAAAATGACTAGAATCACAATGGAACTGAAAAAAAAGATTGTTGAGAAATATGAAGGTGGCATGCGTGTTCGAGATTTAGCTGTTGCATACCGTATTCCGAGAACAACGATATCGACAATCATGAAAAATAAAGACATTATTAAATCTGCTAACATTGCGAAAGGGGTTAAATCAATTTCTAAACAGAGATCGGAAACATTAGATCATGTTGAGAAATTGCTTTTGCTTTCGATAACTGAAAAACAATGTGCTGGCGACAGCGTATCAGAAGCAATTATTTGCGATTATTACTGTAATAACTTTAAAAATCCATAATAAAATTTATTCTTTTATTAATGTCAACCAACCAGTATTCTTTTATTCTTTTACAGTGTTTCAATTATTTTACAATCCCATTAATATACCATATCAAGAGTTTTTTTTACATGAGAACGGATTAATCATTTTTACATTACTTCTTATGGGAAAGGTTGGTTTGGTATACATCCTATTCGGTAAGTCCAAACATCAGGAACGGATTAAGGTCGTATACCGAGGTTCCACTGTATGACAAAAATGCTCATTTTGTTTATCCATCTTTTAACTGATAGTGAACACATAACACAATCAATCTTAACACTTAAAAAAATGAATGGTGAAATATCTCTTTCAAACAGTTACATGCTTTCAATATTTAAAAAGAAGCTTGTTGTTTTTCATAATGCTTACTTCCATCTATCAATAAAAATCACATGGACTTTTTGGCCTATCCTAAATATAACAATCATCATATCAAAATGTAGAATCACTCAGCCGACTATCACTTTACCCAGCACAGTATATATGGATATATATCAACATTCCAAAGCCCAATGTACTGATACTAATCCAAACTCTCGTCATAATTAATTGGGATATTATTATGCTATAATTAATAATTACAAAACTAAGTAATTTGATACTAGAAGTAGATGTTAGGTGCCATCTCTTATATAAATTAATAATTATATAATTTAATAATTTATTAAATAATTTAGAACATTCTGGAAGAACTAGCCCAGAGCAGAATCCACAACCTCCACTTACCATGTGGTATGCTTGCCAGTAATGGTGAGAATTTGGATTAGTATCAATACATTGGGCTTCAGGATGTTTATATATATACATATATAACATGCCAAGCAATGTGATAGCCAGTTGAGTGCCATAGTGGAGGAGAACATAGACTGAGAGCGTAAGAGTCACCCAAGCTGGCACCATAAGTAAAATCTAAAATTATAATCTATTTGGATAATGCTATAAAAAATTTATGTATTTATACTATAGCTAAAGTACTTAGCTATAAAAAATATGTTGTAGAATATTACTTTTTTATAATAAATATATCTTACAGGACTTTGAATTAACACTTCTAAATATTCTTGCACTTCACTTGTGGAACTAGCTGGTGTAGAAGGTTTTCTAAAAATTAAGAAAAAAAAGTTTTATTAAAAATGTTTCAAATCAATGTAAATTGCTATTTTTTATATTAGAGTACTTCTAAAAAGAATGTTTTTTAGATGCTTCTGTTTATGCATTTAATTTGAAATATACTATATTTGTGCATGTAACAAAAATAATTAACTGCATATAATTATTCTTCATTATCATATTTATAATAAATTAACATAAAAGAGTATTTTTTTATTTATAAAATTTTAAAATATTTCGTAATTATGCAGTGATTATAAAAACAATTATTATTACATTTTAAATTTTCAATATTTTTGTCTAAAAAGCACAATATAAAATGCATACTTACTGTTCTGCCTGAACCGTAACAGTTTGTGTGTCTCCAATAGTAGACTGAGTTACAGATAATGTAGATGGTGTAGTAACTGATGTAACAACAGTGGTAGTGGATGGAGGTGGTGGTGAAGACAGATACAGTGTATCTAGAGGTGCAGCCTTAAAAAATTTTTTAAAATATTTTAAATTATTACAGAGAAGTTCCATTTAACTTCACACAGATAAAAAAAAAATAAACTAATATTAAGGAAACCAAGAACAGTATTTTTAAGAGAAACATTTTTGTCTTTATTTCAACCAGCTTCAGCTCTTTCAAAAAAATTTAGAATGACAAATACAGTGTTCCATATACATATTTTAAATGTTTAAATGTCTAATGAAAAGTCATGTAGGCATATCTTGTCATATACTGAAGCCCAATAACTACCGTATTTTATGGACTATTATAAGACGCACTTTTTTCTTCGAAAAATTGCCTCCAAAATTCAGATGTGTCTTATAGTCCGTAGCGTCTTATAGGTATTTTTTTAAAAAATTGTTTAAAAGTTAAGGTGCATCTTATAGTCTGTAAAATACGGTAAATCCATGTTTTGGAGAGTTTGTGCTTCATGTTCATTATAAACTCACCATTTTTGTTGAAATAATAAATATATAACTGCTCTAAAATTCTGAGTTGTAGAGTAAAGTTATGTTCTCTAATTGTACAAGGCTATTGGATTCAGTAATGATTTCAGCATATGACAGAATAATTAGCAACTTTCCTGTCTTATAATTTAATTTTTTATATATAATCCTTAGTCCTTAATCTAACCTTTTCTTTTAAACATGTTATTATATACCAGATACATGTTTAAAAGAGAAGATTAGATTAAAGACTTTACAATTACCAAAGTATATTAGTAGGTATATACAGAAGCATGATATTCAAATAATTGAAAATAGAAATTTAAATCTAATGACTGAGTTTTTGAAGATATAAAATTAGAAAATTAAAATGAAAACAGATTAACAAATAATAGTAATTGTTTAGACAATGTGGCAATACTAATAATAATGATTATTACAATAAGAAATATTTTAAGTTAGTAACTAAATTACAATATCCAAAGTTAAATGAAAAGGAAGAATGGAAACAAAAACTAACACTCAATCATACCAATAATGAAATATCAAATAAAATAATGACTTTTTTAAGGAAAGCTATTTATTACAATGTCCTGATGAAGTGCAAAAAAAAAATTTAGTGGTTGATATAGGAAACATTGTGACAAATATAGGAGACTGTAGTGCTATGCTAATGTGTTATATATTGTTCTTTTATACGTTTCTATGTTATTCTAGCATATCAGCTGGTTTCTGTTAATTTTGTGTTGGGTTCTAGTTTTTGTATAATATTTCACATTGTCTTCCATCCAGTTTCCTGATATCACCTTTTCACAGTTGGACTGATCCGAATCTGCTAATTGGTACAAGAGATGGTCACGTGTTAAAACTGCATTCCCGGATGGTGGGAAGTATAAGTTGTATTGCTTCACATGTTTGGGATCTTTTTCCTGGCTTCCAAGCTCCCATCTGGACAAGAGAAAGAGAAGGTGGAATGTGGTGGACCTCAGAGAGAACGGCTGAAGAACGAACAGTTCAATAGAGGAAAAGTAATCCAAATTCATCTCCAAGAAATCATCATATACAAGTATAGGACATGTGGATTATGCTCAAGAGTTGCTAAAGGACTTTAGTATTATTTATTAGTTATATAATTGAGTAGACACATGGGTGATCACATTTTGATCAACAGAATGCTTTGTGTTGAATGGGGCACTCATCTACAAAAGTAACTGAGAAGAAATGCAACAGCATGCGTTGTCATCCTGTATATAAATGTAATTAGTTAAACCGCGGATTCACCGTATTTCTTGGATTGGAATTGTTTTTGTTAAGTAGTTGTATTAATTGGTCACGATTGTACATGTATCTAAGCCAAGAATACCAGTTGTTGGCTATGGCTGTGTGTTTTTATTAAACCTGACTTTATTGTGTTCGTCTAAGATTTGTGAAGTCCTCATTACATTACCCTCTCACACAGACTCGGTATATCCTGGTATATCCGAAGCACTACACGACAAATACGAAATAAAAGTAATGGAAAAATTACAAGATAATAATAGGATATAAAGTACCAAAAAAGCAAAAGGAAGAAATTTAAAGGTTTTAAAAATGATATCAAAAAGTTTTCTCACTTTCCTTATATCACATTATTTAATAACAGTGAAAACAGACAAATAAAAACAATTAGGCAATATATTTTTTTTTTAATGCTTGAGCTGCATGTCAATGGAATATAAGAAATTTGACATTTGATAATCAGTTTATAACTAAAAATAAAAGTTAATAAATTTTAAAAACATAAAATAAAAATAAAATGAAATACTCTTTTATAATAATCTAGTTTTTCTCTTTTAGTTAATTATATAATATGATCCATAGTTTGGAAATGTTGAGGGTGGCTGTTACATGGAAGATGGGAGGAGATATAAAATGCCTCCCATAGGAATAACGTTCTTCTATCCTGCATTGTTTCAGAACTAACATGCGAGACCAGAGGAGGTTCATAATCTTGGTCCAAGACTCTTTTGGCTAGTTCTATAGTATATTTATTATTTTATATATCTTTCTGAAGTTCTTAGATACGTCTGGAGCATTCTAATAATAGCTCCAATAATTGATTGTCACTGCTGAGAGACAGTGTTGTAAAAGGTATGGTGTATATTCCCAATTTTTCCAGCAAGTCAATTTTATCTCTGTCATTCATAAAAGTTTATGTTATAGTCGGTTAGAGAGCCAGTGAATGGTAAACCTGAATTTTCTGAATGTGTATGTGATAGCTAATAACAAGTACCATAAGTATGATATTGCAGGCTGTATATAGGTAAGGTCCCTTTTTGTGTTAAGAGTGGATAGCAGAAAGAGTGCTTCTTCTACATGGTTAACCAGGTATTTGAATTTTGCAGATGTATAAGCTACCTTATGTACTGTACTGCAACTCATTATCAACTGCACCTGATTAGAGGGGAAAAGAAATATCCTGCATATAAGAGCCATTATGGCAGAATTTATGTACTGGAAATTGGAAGGCCGTTGATAGAATTATATGAGGCAAGATATTGAATTTATGGAACACAGAAAACATAATTCCATCTAGAGATATGTATATAAGCAGATCCAAGAATGATATTTTAGCATAAACCTCATATTTCATGGTGAATTAAATGGAAGAGTAGACCGACACAGCGTTTCTATAAATATTAATAGTTCCTCCCCCAAGCCTTCCCAAGCAATTAAGATATTGTCTACATATCATGGGTAACGAAGAGGGTATCACATAGCAAGTTGAGAGCTGAAGATTTTTGTTTCAACATTTCTCATAATAAGTTCAGCTCGTGCAGTAGAGAGGTAAAACCATTGGTATTGGTTTTTGGATGTAGATATTTCTGTCAAAATGAAAGTAATTATTTTCGTAATTAATAGTTGTGCCTCATGCAAATTCAGTACTTGTGGTGCTGAGAAACCCTTCTTAATAAACATGGGATTCGCTAGCATAACAGCTTCAAATTGGATTGGTCAAGTCACGCATTCTGGAGAATAAAAAGGGAAGACAAGGAGGACAAATCTCTCTTTTTTGGTGCGATTTATTTCTGCCTGTGGTGCATGTATCTAGAATCACTAGAGTGAAAGAAGAAGAAATACAAAATGGAAAGTTCCAGAAGGTAGCTATGTTGATAAGTGGTGGTGAGAAGAGAATTAACCAGAAGAATATTTAACACTTTTATGTTGGACCTTTTAGGTGTCATGATTCTGTAGACTGACCTTTGTTGACCTTTTCTAAAATCTTGCATGTTTTAAAACGAATAATCTTATTTTTTATGACTATTCTATATTAAAGATTTTTTTTCCATTTAATTTGATATGTAATAAGGAAGTGTTTGTAGATATACCTGTGATTGTTCATATAAATATAATGTATATAAATGCAAAAACCAATTTTTTTTAGCCTTTATTTATAATTGCACAATTTGAAAAATGTATGTTAATTATTTATTTTCATTCTATCTATTGTGTTCTGTCCTTTGACAATGATATATGACAATGTGTGCAACAAAATTTTAGTTTTTGTTTATATGCCATTCTAATAAAAATGCAAATTTGCACACTGTAAAAAACTGCAAT
Source organism: Centruroides vittatus (assembly GCF_030686945.1). Lineage (NCBI taxonomy): Eukaryota > Metazoa > Arthropoda > Arachnida > Scorpiones > Buthidae > Centruroides > Centruroides vittatus. Next base: position 1,598,906 of record NW_027121909.1, on the reverse strand, counting down.
AATCTGCAATAATTTGATGTTTATACTTATTTACTTATTTGTATTTATATTTTAAAAAACTAAACATTAAATTATTTAATAATAATAATAATAATTTCAATTAAAAAAAAATAGAAGGAAAACCTTTTGTTATGAAAAAAATTTGATAAAAGTTGCAAAATTGCAATATCCATTTCAAATTTTGATCTTAAAATTTTGTCAATAGATGAAATGTACTACTTAAAAAAGGACTATGGTTGTAGGAAATACAAGCAGACATGTTTAGACCAAAGGTTACAAAAAATTATGGGTATATTGTTGGGTCAAAGGTTATTCCTATATCTTATACTGAAAAGTGTTAAGTAGGTTAATCTTTAATCAAATTTCATTGGATGTATATCCCAGGTATGACTGACAATATTACTCATAAACAATTAAGTTAAAAAAGAGAACTTTAATTTGAAAGAATTATTGTCGAATGATATGGTCAACATGTGTAACAGTTTTGTATAACAGATATTAGAAAGACAACATTAACAATATTAGAAAGAATTCTGGGTATTATTAAATTAAGTTAGTTGCCAACTTGAATTTAAAAAAGCAAAATACAAAAAATATTGTCTAATATATTTTGATAAAAAAAAAAAGAAATCATTTTGCAATACAAACAGAAAATAATTAATTCTAAAGGAAAGAAAGGAAAGTAAATTATTATTGGATTTTATTGTCTAGTGGATGGGAATTTAATAAATATTAATAAATTTATGTACAAAACTTTAACATTTCATTTAAAAATTTCTAATATACTACACATTTGTAAAAATACTAATAAACAAATCAAATAGAATTAAAAAAAGTTAATAAATTATACTCTGGTAGTTAAAAAATGTACTCTCAATATAACAAAGAAGAAATGTAGCAGGAAACAATTATAATATTAGTTATATTTACTAACAAAAACTAAATAAAGAAAAAGAAACTGAAAAGAAATGATTTATCAAGTAAAATATTTAAAAAACTTACTTCTTTCAATACTGTACAATCATAAGAAGGTTGATATTTTTCCTGAAAAAATTAATATTTAAAATAATTTTATCTCAAAATAAAATCAAATCTTTCATTATTTCTCTTATTAGAGTTGAATAAAATTTAAAATAAATTCTTATAAAATAAAAGTATAAATTAGAACATTGAAAAACTATAAAATTCAAATCACTAATAATTTAATAGCTTTTTACAGATTTAGAAACAAAAAAGTTGTAAGAAAATGCAAAATTTTAAAAATATTAAATAAAAAAAATCACATAATGAGTTGCGTAACTTTTCCAGCTGTTATGAGATTTTATTTTAAAAATCACTTTTTAATTATTAATCATAATAAATAAATAAATAAAATTGTATGTGGCACCATCTATTATTTTATTTTCTGTATATTTAATCTCCAGGGCTTTATAGTATTATAAAAGTAGCAGTACTGTTGGTGAAATTGGCAGTGAATTTTGTTGGCAATTTTGGTATGGTTAATTAAATATGAACTTTTGTTTTTTTGTTATAGGTGAAATGAATTAGTCTTGCTTTGTTTACTTGTATGCTTTGCTAATGGTTCACTGCCAATTTATGTTGCATTTAGTGTGTTGTTGTTATTAATTTGTTTTGCCCATTTCTATTTATACCGAACTGCATTTTAAAAATTTGTAAGATTTAGTTATTTATTCATAAGCACAGTTAGAGAAGAGCAACTTAATTCTTTTATTAATGTTTTATAAATTAAAAAAATGTTTATTTTTAATAACATTTATTGATTTTCAGAAAAATAATATTTCTAACAATTATTTCCATACCGAAATAATATTAAAAAATTACCTGTTCTGACTGTGGTCTCTTAGACATTTTCTCTCTATCTGTTTTATGCTTCCTATCAGCTCCTTTGGGCTAAAGAAAATGTTAATATTAATCAAGTTAAAATAAAAAATCTCATTAAATTCAGTAAATAATGAAGTTAAAATTACTGAAAATGTATTTCAGTTAAGAGTAAAATCTGTAAACAAGGAAGTAATTATAAATATATTAAAATATATTTTGAGAATAAGAACTATTTTATTACTTTTTTTATAAATGGCATTTTAACTGAACATATATTAATAAGCAAAAATTTATTTAACATGACTCAAGTCTATAAAAAAATTTAACTGTTAGCATTAATTAATAATATTAAAAATATCTGTTATAGTAAAACTCTGATTATCTAAATTGATTTGTTCTGCAGGTGATTTGAATAATTGAAAATTTGAATAAATGGATAATATGTAAAGAATGAAATTAAAGGGTAGCAGCACAGTATTGTGCAAGTACTGTATTTATTTATTCATCAATATGCAAGTAGCATCCTACCAATCATTTGGATCTGTGATAGCAAACAGGCATATACAAAAAAAAATCACTTCAGGTAAAAAATAATGCCGTAAAGATTGCTTAGCATACAAAATGCATTTTATAGCAGCAAGGTCTCGCAGACATTTTAGTGTCAACAACTGTGGCACAGTACATTCGTCCCGCCTTTCAACCTTTCACTGCTGTCTCAAGACAGTTGAAAAGCCTTGATGTGTGATGGTCCAAGATCATTGTTTAATTCTTTTTCTGTTACATCCTCTCTTCAGAAGTGTCCTCTCCTCAAACAGTTTCTATAATTTCTTAATTCAAATACGTCTCACTAACCTTGTATAGCTTTGCAGGTAAAAATTCAGAATGCATCACTAACATTTTCGATCCACTTTTTAGGGTCTTCTTCAGGTGTTCTGTAAATACAGTTGACTCCGCATAAGTCGACACCCCAAGGGGAAGTGAAAATGTGTCGAGTTATCCAATGTGACAACTAAAGCAAAGTTGGAAAAAAAAAACCCACAAAACTACAATTAGGGAAATACAGTAGTGCGTTATACAGTAGTATAGGCTTAAAATACATTGTGTCCTCCATTTACAATTACTCTGTAGATGAAAAACTGAAAAATTTGTTTAGTGTTGTTTGTTTTGAGCACGTAACTGTCTCGACTTTATCTTTGCAATTGTTAATTGTTGGCTAGTAACATCTAAGGATTCTTAATGCCTCTAGTGTGAGAAAATGCAAAAATTGAATTCTGGTGTGACGATGTAAATTGTATATTTCCTTTTTGTTTATCTGTTATTATTTTATACATAAAAATACATAAAATGTTAAGACATTTTTATTAATATGTATATATATTATTAAATATATTAATTATGCATTAATAAATAAATCGACTTCCCCTCCTAAAAAAAAAAAATGAGTTCGCACCACACATGTGGAGTGAATTCATTTTTTCAGGAGGGGGTGACGACTTATCGGAGTGTGGGACAGCAAAAGTATGTCGACTTATCCAGCAGTGACAAGTTAAATGGTGTCGAGTAAACCGGAGTTTTTTAACATTAATGCCTATGTAAGTCGACACCATTGGTTGAGTAGTCAGTTTTCTGACTACTTAACTGATGGTGTCGACTTGTAAGGAACTGAGTCCGAACGTTATTTTTATTTTATTATTATTTCTGTTTTATTATCTTTTGTTTGGGGTTTATGTTTATTTAGGACGAAGGTTCCCCACCACTCTCTTGTTAGTAATGAAAAATGAAGATAAAACAACTCACGGAGAAATAAGCGCCGTAGGAAAAATCTTGCGCACTTGCGCTGCCCAGCGGAAGTAACAGTCCGCAGAGAAAAAAAATTGGAGGGGGGAGTCCCCACAATCACTAGTAGAGAAATACTTGATAAACCGTCTTAAACATCCCAGAAAATTATGATAAATATTTTGTAAACGGTTTATAAGCTTTGTCAGAAACTTAAAGCTGCCAGAAAAGAAAGTTAATGTTAGCAACTAAGTATGTAAATAAGGGGAGTAACCCAGCTCAAGTGTGACGTCACCTCACAGTATAAAACCCGTACGTTAACCGAAGAAGAACAGAGGTGATTTCCAAACAGAGGTGATTTCCAAACTGAGGTGAATTCCAAATCGAGGCGACTGTGAGAGAGAGGTTAATTCGAAAGCGAAGTATTTTCTGATAGAAGTCCAGATTGATAATTGGACGATCCAAGGTGCTAAAGAGGAGTTCGATTGACGATTTGACGATATCGAAAGTATTGAGGAAATAGTTTTCTTCGTATAGTGAGGTGACGGATAGACGTTTAATTAGTAAGAGATTTTGTTCATAGTTTCTAAGTATTTGATTGTCGAATTTCAAAGGGGAATTACTATTAAGTTAAGCTAAGTAGCTGAGTTTATTGTCGGGTTGACTTGTTGATTTTTGTTAATAAATTTGGTTTGGATTATTGATATTTGTACGTAGTACATTCTAGTTGCTAATTAAATATATTTGAACTTTTGATCTGACTTGATATTTATCGTTATTATTACTAATTTTTCGGTGCACGCTTAAAAGCCCAGGCCTGGCAAACTAATCTCGAATCCGCGTAAAGTACCCGTTAGGTTAACGGAAGTTTCACCGACCGTAATTATAGTCGGTTTCCTAAGATACAAAAATTAAGTACTTTACAGACTTATGTGGACTCAACTGTATTTTCTGGTTTTATTCTAATTTTCAAGTTTCCAGTTTCTGCTGTTTTCTATCCTCGAATTTATTTTTCAAATCTTTTTAAAATTTAAATATTCAAAAGATGTGCGCTTGCACTAGTTGTTATAGCATTGCATCATCATAAATTGCCTGCCACGCTCTCGATAGTTGTTTCTCTTCCTTAAAATTGATTGACAGGCCTTTTGCAGTCCGCTTTAAAAATTTCTAACGTCTCCAGATTTTGCAGTTGGTTTATATGCCAGGTTTGTTTGATCATTTCTGCTTTCTGTAGATCAGGTATAATGCTGTTTTCATTAGCATATATTGCTAAAGCAGTATTGTTTTTCTGTTTTTCGATATCTGTTTTGTACTCACAGAGGCGTTGTCTGAGTGATCATTTTGTAGATCCGATGTATATGAGGTCCTTATCGAACCTGTTATCTTTTAGCGGAATTTTATATACTCCCAGCATTCTTTCGACTTTCGCTCGAATTTTCTAATTTCTTAACGTGCTGAACGTATCTGGCTTACGTCTATCAGTTATTTTTGCGTTAGTGTAAGTTCCAATTTCCTTATACAGGGACTGCATAGGGTGTTCATACGTTATAACCATACGGTAGGGCGATGTATCTTGTTGCAGATCTTTGTTTGGAACCCTATTTAATAGGGCTTTGAGTTGGTTTTCTTGTTTTTCTGCCATTCTATACATTAGGCTTTTATTTTACCCGTGGTCTGCAGCAATTCCTGCTATTTTTCTTACTTCCTTCTGCTTGTCTTGTTCTTTGCTACAGTGTGTGTAGGCCCTTCTAATAAGTGCTCTAAAAGCTGCTATTCTGTAGCTGTATGTGTTGTTGGAGTTGGCAGGGATATATATTGGGATGGCACTCAGTTTTTGGTATATCTTGGTGTCATATCCGCTACCATTGAATATTACATTAACATCCAAAAAATGAGCCTCTTTATTGCTTATCTGTTCCAATTCAATTGTAAAGCCATACGGGTTGCAATTCATGCACTGTATAAATACTTTGATGACTGGCTTCATCTTCCATATGATGCATATGTCATTGATGTATCTCTGGTATATTTTAATGTTGGGAAGGAACTTGGGGATGAACTTGGCTTCCAGAGGGCATACTATAATTTCAGCCAAGTCCCTTGACAGCAGGCTACCCATAGGTACTTCTCTTTTTGGAGGAACATCTTCCTATCTAATTCCCATCCATGATATATAACATAGTATGACTAAGGTGGCAAACAAAGCAGACTGACGATAAATACTAGAACTATCACATATACTATGTTATATATCACGGATGGGAATTAGATGTATAGAATGGCAGAAAAACAAGAAAACCAACTCAAAGCCTATTAAATAGGGTTCCAAACAAAGATCCGCAACAAGATACATCGCCCTACCGTATGGTTATAACGTATGAACACCCTATGCAGTCCCTGTATAAGGAAATTGGAACTTACACTAACGCAAAAATAACTGATAGACGTAAGCCAGATACGTTCAGCACGTTAAGAAATTAGAAAATTCGAGCGAAAGTCGAAAGAATGCTGGGAGTATATAAAATTCCGCTAAAAGATAACAGGTTCGATAAGGACCTCATATACATCGGATCTACAAAATGATCACTCAGACAACGCCTCTGCGAGTACAAAACAGATATCGAAAAACAGAAAAACAATACTGCTTTAGCAATATATGCTAATGAAAACAGCATTATACCTGATCTACAGAAAGCAGAAATGATCAAACAAACCTGGCATATAAACCAACTGCAAAATCTGGAGACGTTAGAAATTTTTAAAGCGGACTGCAAAAGGCCTGTCAATCAATTTTAAGGAAGAGAAACAACTATCGAGAGCGTGGCAGGCAATTTATGATGATGCAATGCTATAACAACTAGCGCAAGCGCACATCTTTTGAATATTTAAATTTTAAAAAGATTTGAAAAATAAATTCGAGGATAGAAAACAGCAGAAACTGGAAATTTGAAAATTAGAATAAAACCAGAAAATATTTATAGAACACCTGAAGAAGTCCCTAAAAAGTGGGTCAAAAATGTTAGTGATGTGTTCTGAGTTTTTACCTTCAAAGCTATACAAGGTTAGTGAGATGTATTTGTATTATCGCTTTGTTCATTGGATGGAGTTAATTTGTTAATTGTTCCAAATTTGAAACCACCATCATTCACATCACATCCCAGTCTATTTTTCACCTCCTGAATTCTTCACTCTGAAAAACCTGGAATACTCTCTATATCTCATGAATGTCATTGGAAGATGTTTCATCTGCAACCTAGACAAGCTATAAGTCACATTAAACATTTAATGCATCATGAAATGATACTACCTTCCACAGAAATACCTGTGGAACTTATATTACTGAAATATTCTCTAAGAACTAAGAATAATAGATGTATCTGTTAAGTACTGAAAACTTTTAATTTTTTCTTATAATTATTATTGTCATTAAATAATAAAATTAAGATTAGTAATTTAATATTCTCAAATGGAGTTGGTTATTTTGTATATAAAAATTAGATATAAAATTTTTTTTTCAAATATAAAAAATTTCTTACAAAAACTAAAAATATAATAATATATAATGACTCCGATTTATAAAGTTTTTTAAAAATTTTATTTTATAAACATTTGGATCACAAAAACAATAAAAACAATTATATTAGCATAAAAATCATACATTATTTGAATAAAGATAACATAACCCAAGATTATCTTCATTTGAAGCTCAAGATGACTTACAAAAAAATATATAACTTTTTCAAGCCTATTCTTTTTTATCCTTTTCACAATCCAACACAGAGGTAACAGCAAATTAACTTGAAGATATAACTAAATCTTAATTAAAACAACAATAACAGATTATTAAAAAAATTTACACAAAGTTAAAAATGATCAAATGCCGACCTTTTATTTTAGGATTTGGCATTTGATCATTTTTATTATTGTCGTTTTAATGAAGATTTAGTTATATCTTCAAGCAAATTTGCTGATATTTCTATGTTGGATTGTGAAAAGGATAAAAAAGAATAGACTTGAAAAAGTTATATATTTTTTTGTAAGTCATCTTGAGCTACAAATATATTAGGTCGTGTGAGCAAAAAGTTTGAGAAATGCTGATCTAGACCAATGGTGGGCAATCCCAGCCCGCGGGCCAGCTACAGCCCGCGAAAAGTTTCTATCAGGCCCGCAAGATCTTTAATAGATTATTAAATTGGAATTGGAAAATTATTTAAATCGTTTTCGAAAAATTACAAAGAATTGGAAAAATAACTATTAATTAGTTATTTTTCCAATTCTTTGTAATTTTTCGAAAACGATAAGATAAATAAATGTAGTAATTAACTTCTTTTTTTAATATATTTCATATTTGCAGACTAAAAAATTACAGGTCACAAGAAGGCATCAATTAACTACTACGGCCCGCGGAAAAAAAGTAAAATTTATTCTGGCCCATGTTATAGAAGAGGTTGCCCACCCTTGTTCTAGACCACAACATTTTTCCCAAGCAATTTTTCCCATGCTCTATGCAAAGTTTCTTGCTTAATAGAATTCCATGAATCAGCTAGTGTATACATGCACTCCTTAATATTAAGATGCTTGTGAAATTCCCACACATCATTTCTGTCATTGTCACACAGCAAGAGCTATCACAAGAGTGTCATATGCTGGAATTTCAGAGCTTCAATAATGCCCTGATCCATTGCTGCAGGAGAAATGTTACATATAGAGGAAGAAATGTGACTTTAAATTTCCTTTCTTCTTCTGTCATATTTTTGTTTCAAGACATGATCAGAGTAGGATTTGCAACAAACATAAGAGAACTGTAGTTATGACATCAGTGTGGTGGTTCAGATAATTGAGCATTTGGTTAATAAGCATTCTACTGTAATAATAAAATCCATACAGAAAGATCTGTTGTTAAAACTTCATATAAAATAATAGTTCTAACAAATATAAAATAATAAACAACAATATAACAAATAATTATTTTATCCAAAGTTTTAAATAACTATAAAATATTGAAATAATTGTTTAAATATTTTGTAAATTATGTCGTCATCTTAATATTCAAAATAGAAATAAATCATAATGATGGAAAAATATATCTGTGGCATATGAAACATTTTTTCTAATGTTTTCTTAATTACTTTAAACAAAAGTAAAGCCATTTGATGAGTTTGTAATTGTGATTTAAAATCAGTACAAAGCCCTCTCCATCACATAACTGATAACATAACTAACATAACTAACACATAACACTTTAGAAAGAGGCATCTCTTTCTAAAGTGTCTTTTTCAAAGACAGATAATCTTTGGGTAATCCAAAAAAAGTATAATGTTTAAATAAAATAATTAACAAAATATGAACTTAATTTCAGAAAATTTTATTAGAATAAAAGAAATATCTTAGCTATATATATATATATATATATATCAGCAAACATTGTGATGAATTAAATTAATTTTTAAGAGAATGTGACAGATTTATTATTATTATACAGCATTTGAAAATTATATAAAGATATATTTAAGATATGTATATATATTTATAAATTATATATCAAATAATTAATGGATAATTTAAAAATCATTATTAAAACCTTAAAAACTTTAACTTGACAAGAAGCCACATGCAATCTGACTGATGCTCCATCACCATAAGAAAAAGTTTCTATTTGAATTCTAAATGGTACTCCTTTCTCACCTCCGTGTTTCTTTGGCGTAAATTCAGTGCTTATGCAATTAACCTGAAAATATTTTTAAATGTTTGAAAATAAAATTTTAAACAAAAAATTCATAAATCTTATTTTTAAAACAATTTATATTTAGATCACTATCTTTTTCCAACCCCATTACTCAGACAGCCAGAATGGCCAAGTGGTCAAAATGGCAGCTTACTGCTATGGGGACCAGGGATTGAATCCAGACGGGTTGAAAAAACCCCAGGAATTTTTCAAGTGGTGGTCCATCCTGATGTCAGACCCCTTCCCTCACAACCTGGTCGCTCCATTGTGGACCTGCTAAATACAGTAGAGCGTCGATAAGTGGAACGTCGGTAAGTGGAATGGCCGGAAAGTGGAACAATTTTCAGTCGGACTGTGTCGTGCTGAATCGAATGTTTTTGATACTAAATTTACTTCTAAAGTATAATTTTCATGTTTTTTATATTCTTTAATATATTTATTTTGTTTGTACAAAATGCAGAAATAATTTTTAACGATACGATAGCCTCGATGATTATTATAAAAATTTTCGTTAGGCTTAAAATCGACGAAAATTCAACAGGAAGCGACACACAACGGAAAAAAATTTGAACATCGAACAGGTTAATGTATTTTTTCGTACAAAGTCGGAAACTGGAACAAATCATTAACTGGAAGGACCCCAGTCCCCAATTGGTTCCACTTATCGACGCTCTACTGTAATGGGCTCTCTTAGTGCTCACAGGGTGGAAAGCCGTTTGATGACACCATAACTGAAATGATCATCAATACTAATTCATGTACAGAAATCTTTTTTTTATTCTCTTATATGAACTGATGAGCTTTTGATGATAACATTTCACTGAACATTCCATTATAATATTCAACTGAAAATTCATTTAAACTTTGGAATGTTATACTGGAAGCTTTTGATTTAGTTGTTCAATTTAATGATATTAAAAAAGTATCTGATGATGGCAAAAAGCACTTTTAACAACAGAATATGCATTTCTCTTATATCTGCTATTTCTCTGTATATGCAGCATTTCTTGGTAATAATTTATATTTATTTAAATAATCAAGTTATTAATGGCATTATTATGATACTGCAATCATTATACAGTGCAATCTCAGTACTCAACATATATAGGATGGGAACAGTGTAAGTTAAGGAGATTGCCAGATTGCTCAACATTGTTCTGTTTGATATTCGTTAAAATAAATACCTGATGATATTAGTTAGAAATGGACGAAAACATTTGTATCATTAAATAAGTTTATTCCTTTTACTGGTTTTGGGTATATTTGTGTGTGTTTTTTGTCACATACAACCAGTTTTTGAGGAAGTAAATGTATTTTTCTAATATTAAATAAAAAACTGAAGTTTTAAATAAATATGCAACATACAATCTTCTACATATTCTTTTGCATCCCACTGAGACAGAGAAATTTGTGAAATAATGATATTTATTTATATTCTTATTTCAATGACATTATTTTTGTTGCAACATGATACAAAATGATAAAATGCCAAATATTTAATGGACTAACTAATACTAGCTATATGACTGTACATATTTTATGAAACATTTATACATATATCTAAGTTTGTTTAATATTCACGTGTTATTTTCACACCAATTAAATTTTCATTAGATTCTATAATATACAGGTATCCCTTGTACAACATTCCTACAACATGGTTTGAGAACTGAGAAAACTATCTGTACAAAATGTGCTTTTACAACATAGTTTGAAAATTGGAGACATCCCAAAACAAAATGTCACAATATTTAAGTGCACACACCATTCAATATTTTTTTTTTATTCATGTAAGCATATATGTTGTCTCATATTTGTATGTGGATTTTAGAATATTGAAATTTTCAATGTTGATTCATGCCTTTTGTCTGGCTTCCTTTAATGAGAATGATTGTACAATTTTTATTCTTCCTTGTCCTAGCTTTTCTATAAACCAGTGTCACTGACGTTGGTGATAGTGCTCTAAATGAACCTGAAAGGTTGTCAGTGTTTTGTTTTTATATATTAAATTAAAAGTTACTACATAAAAAGATAAAATTTTTAAAAATCTCTTAGATGCATGCAAGCAAATGAAAATTTCAGATTGTATGAAAACAGTAGAAAAAATCATGATGATGATACTTCAAATTAACAACAACAGGAAATATCAGATGATATTTTGCCAAAAAAACATCCTTGTTTAATGATGTTTAGCAGTGAAGAAAAAATTAATATTAATGTGCAATACTTTTGTTATGACTGTTAGTTAATTATTAATTGCTTTAATAAACATATTTCTCTTAATTACAAAAAGAATAGTATACTTTTTCTAACTTTTGAAACATAACTCTGTTTTGTACTAGTCTTTTGTTTCATATAGCACAGATTTGCATAAAACTGCACTTTTTTGGTAGCTAACTATCATGTTATATGGGAAATATTTATACATTGAAAAGTTTTCGAAATATATCAAAATACTGTTTGCAATTTTCAGTTTCAATTTTATAATCTACAGTCTATAATAAGTTTCAAATCCTGACATATTCAGTAAAATGTGAATAATATGTTAATAATTAAATTTGAAATTTATAGTAATGAATATATGTATTCATTAACATCAACTGACATATACCAATTATTTCATTAAGAACTTACCCGTATAAAAACTCCTGTTTCTTTTGTCGGATCCCAGAGAAATTCACATCGATTACAATTTTGAGAATCACTAACAGCTTCATATATACCATAGGATAATGGAATGTCTAAAAAACAAAAATTTTCTAATGAAACTTTATTATTATTTGCCTGATATATCAAAATGTTTAATATCTATGTTGAAAACTAAATTAAATAAAAAGAAAACAGAAATTACTAGCTATAAAGCATTTTAACTTATAAGTTAAAATACTTTATAACTAAGACTATCTGTTACTTTCTTTTTGTTTATTTACTATATACTTATTTTAATCATTAAGTAATCTCATTCTCATTTACTCTAATAAACATTAGAAAAACTTTGATTTTTATAATGAATCCATTTTTGTTTTTACATATCATCATTTTATTTAATTATTTTACTGTATTTAGTTAATAAATATCTGTAGTTTGTCTTTAATATTTTATAGATGAAATTTAGTATTAATTTTATATTTTTGGTTACTTAAAACATTTTTATAATACTAAAACTAAATTAGGTAAAAGTATAATCTGTTAATATCACGATTATTACTTTAAAAATAATTATCATATGCACATAACTATCCAGAAATATTCAGCACAACCATTCTAGACACATAAAGCTTCAACTACTTCTGACCTTTCTTTGTAAAGTTTCTAGAAGAATGGCCTAACTGCTTTGCCAAATATGCAGACTGTACTAATAATACAACAACCTATAAGTAATAAGACAGATTCATGGGTATAATAGTATAGTCCATTGGCATGAGCAACACAATTTTTTTGAAAGGAAAGTTTAAAAATATTTTTAAAAAAGCATTTGAATCTTCAGACTAATGCATTTAGAAAAGATTTTTAAAAATTGTATAATATACATAACTATCAAAAAAGTTTGATTTTATAATTGCTTTTTGTTTTTTTTTGAATTTATTCTCAAAAAGTAAAGTTTTATGTTAAGAATAAATACCCTTCATTTATAAAATATATCTGGTCCTTGGTTATTGTTAATACTTACACAAGTGCATTAATTTGCACCTGGGACAAGATTCATCAAAAGCGAGATACATTCAAAATAATAGCAGAAATTCATATTCCTGACTTGAATTTCATTGAAAGAAATGTTTTAAATAAACATATTAAAATAACTATCCTTTTTTAATATAAATAACAATCAAAATCAATTAATAAATAAATAAATTAAAAATTGATATAAACAACACATATATATAAAGATGTGAAACAAAATCAAAACTGCAATAAAATGAAAGTTTTGGGACTAGTTTGACAGAACAGCTAAAATACGTAACAAAATTTATAATGTGATGTAAGACAGTTTGAATGGAATTAATTCTTTAATATTTCTCTGAAATAGTTATTTCATTTTTTCACTTTTTGGGCAATGTACAATAATTGTAGAAACACTGAGTCATAATTTTGATTCTTATTCTACAGAAATTACCAGATTCTCAATCTCTTTTGTCCCCGAGGTTATGAACAGCAGGATATGCTTAGGCTGCAGTGGAAGCAAGGCCTTCTCACTGATTGTTTATCTAAACATTTTAATTAATGACTAAGTAGAAGTGTCATTTTAGTAATTTTAAATTGCACCACTAGATTTCTTGTAAAAAGTTATATTTATTAGATTCCGGGATGTGTGTCCTTTGTTCCTATTACTTACAACAAGATCCTTACCAACACCTACAAACATATAACCTGCTAGATGAGAAAAAGGATCACTTACAGGAGATCGCCAACCATTTTCTCTTGTTTAAGAAACGATAAGGATCGATTTGATCGAAATAGCATTCCAGGAATATATTCTATCCCTATTTATGATCATAGGATGAACCGTTCGGGTAAATATATTGGTGCTAATGCATGCTGCCTTAAAACTAGGATCAAGGAGCACAAGTACGCCATTCAAAAATTCCTTTCCACTACGGCATTGGCTTCTTTTGCCCTCGATGATGACATCAGGGTGGACTTTGATAATGCACAATTACTACAACGATGTGATCACCAGGCCAGCCTGAAACATCTCGAACATCTGGAGATATTTAAAGCATTCAAGAAGGAAATGGCCATCAATTTTAAAGAAATGGACTTGCTGGCGACTGCATGGAGGGCGTATTTTGACATTAAATAGACCTACACCAAGTTTGTCTGCGTATTATATTTAAACATCAAAATTTTTTAAAAAGGAAGCCAGTTTCAAGACTGTTTGTTAAAGCGCTACATTGGACATGCACATAACTTCAACACGTGCGATTTTTGTACTTTTTGAAATGCGTGTTCTCTTGCAAGCATTCCAATGAATCAAACCTGACAATGGCCGTTGAAAATGGTAGAAAACGTTCGTTCTGAAGTGAATTAATGCTGGTTTTTCGGTAATTATGTTTTTATTTATTATTTATTAGATTCCTTTTCAGCCCTGCAGACTTTCTCCTTTTAATTTCTATAATGGACGGACATACACACAATCAGGAATATATATAAGATCTTATACATACAGTACAATTTTGGTAATCTAGCCATTTGCTAGTTCAACATATCCAGTAATCTGATACTAGTCACTCTCAGGTATTACTAGCACTATTGCCAAGTCACAGACAATCTTTCCACTAGTTCAAACTTGTTTCCATTAAATTTGAACATCTCACTAAACATGGCATGATATCAAGCCTGAGCTTAGTCACAAAATTAAAGATGTAAGGATTGTCATCTTAGGATGCTCAAAAAAGACAGTATCTTATAATACAATATTACATAAATATAAAAATCAGTCTCCCAAAATTTTCCACTAGAAATACTGTAATTCTCATTCAATTTTCTACAGTTACTTTAATTTCCCACTAAATCTACCAACTTTGCAACAATACTCGTGATGGTAGCATGCTCATATGTTTTGATAAGTAGTCCAACTTAATATAATGTAAGGTGTGTCCAATAAATATAAAGGCACAACTTGTTATGCAAATAAAAGCTAAACTAATTATCATAGAAAACCAATTTACATTTGAGGTAGTTACAACTTACAAATAAACATACTAAAAAATCATGTAATTATATTGTTTAACAACTTAACAATAAATTAATTTAAATCAAAATCATGTTTCTCGCTGTCCAAAAAATTTAAAGGCATAATACAAAATCATTAGAACAGTAGAAACTATTGTTGCAAATATTTAATAATAATCAACTAATAACCAATACACTTCGCTTTTTCATTATAACTTTGCAGTCTGACATTGATTGTATAAGTTTTTGAAGGACTATTGTAGTTATGGATGTTAATTGCATGTTTCAACTCATCTTGCTAATGGATCATAATGCAAATCAATATGCTAATGAGTGTTATATTAGCACCCATTAGCATATACAGCTGTAACTAAGATTTTCCAGAGGTTTTTCATTAGATTCAAATCTGGAGAATGAGCTGGCCAATCAATAATTCGAACTCCATTACTTAAAAATCATTCATAAGTTAATTTAGCTGTGTGGATAGGAGCATTATCTGGCTGGAAAAACCAATGATTTCCAGCAATTATATCAACCCAAGGCAAAAGATAACTTTCTAGCATGTCTTGATAATGATTTGCATTAATTCGGCCACTGAGGAATTCAATATGTGTCTTGCCAAACCAACTAAACCCACTCCTTAGGGGCCTTTTTATGCTCTCTATTGAGTGGTAAAGGGCCTTAAACCACAAAAAAAAAAAAAAAAAACTAAACCCACTCCATACCATCAATGAGCCTCCCCCATGCTGCCATTTTGAAAATATTACTTCCTCACTCCTCAAATCATGCTAATAACAAGTCCAACCCCTGGTCCATTGAGATTAAACTTTTTTTTGTCACTCCAGATGATGTGCTTCCATGTGTCTGTGCATCCCATTTTCCCCCGTGCCCACTACAAGCACTTTTTGCTCATCGCTGGAGGTTAGTGATGGTGCAGGCTTTTTCTTCTTATAGAAGAGATGCTGACATGTACTAACAATTTTTCCAATTTTAGATTTTGATACATTAAGCTCTGGTTTTAATGCTAGTTTTTGTAAAGATGTTTGGTTGCTTTTGATTTTCCTCAAAAAACTATGTTTTACTGTATTTGTAAGTTTTGAAGGTCAACCTGTTGATTTCTTTTGTCCATATTTGTCTCCAAGCTTTTATAAAATTGTCAATTAAAGTTGGAGAATGATTAATTTTCTTTGTAATTGCTCTTGCTAAGTAATTCTCATTTCTTAAAGATGAAATCTTGCCTTTTTCAACATCTGTTAAGGGTTTTGCACGTCCCATGATGAAAAACAATTCATTCACATCAATACATAACAGAAATAAACATTTGAAATATGTGACAGTTATACTGTGGTACTGTATGACCTTTATTATTAGAAAATCAAACCTGCCTTTATATTTTTGGGACAGCGAGAAATGTGATTTTAATTTAAATTAATTTATTGTTAAGTTGTTAAAAAATATAATTACATGATTTTTTAGTGTTTATTTGTAAGTTGTAACTACCTCAAAATTAAATTGGTTTTCTCATATGGTAATTAGTTTAGCTTTTATTTGCATAAAAAGTTGTGCCTTTATATTTATGGGATGCACCTTATTAATAAAATGCAAATAAAGCAAATGCTTTCTTACTAAATTATTAAACCATTGAATTCACTTTGCTTCCAATAATTTGACAATCTCTTTAAATCCAATATTGTTCTGGTGCCATATATGTGAGATTATTGAGAATGTACTGTATATATCTTATCTAGTATATCTAGTATTATCTAGTATGTTGTAGTTATTACAATTTCATATATAAGATTTTATTATTTTATATTATTGTTACAAATCATAATAATAATATAATAAAATATAAGAATAATATCATACTTTACTATAGATTGCAACACCTATTATTGACATAAATTTTCTTACCAATATCCATAATTCTTTCTCCTGCTCTTTGACTCTGCCATTGGGAAATTAAATCTTTCTCCATATATTGCAATTTTCTGTCTTGAAATCCCACTTTAACAACACTCTAAATAAAAAATAGTATTTATTTATTACAATATTTACACAATTATATAATAAATTTATAAATTATATATATTCATACAAAAATTAATACTAGATATAATTGTAAAAATTTTCTAAATAAATTTCAATGTAATAAAAAAAACTCGGGTGTAAAACAACGATTATCATTATTTCATATGCATAACCTATAATTTGTGTGGTTAAGAGGCAACTTGAAAGGAGATTTGGTTTACAGGATGGAACATGCTATATCAAATTTTAAACTGCAATAATGAATTCAACAGCAGTTTTTCTTTGAGGACTGCAGACATATTCTTCTACCATCATAATTTTTCCCAAACTCCAGAAAATATCTATATGTTTATCTCACCTTTTGTTCTCTCCCATTTATTTTCTTCACATTCAATCCATGTTTTAATTTATATTATTAGACACTCCTATTTGAATTTATATCTTAAACCTGATAAATTTCAGAGAACTTTAATGATTAAGACAGAAGACAGAATAATTGTCATCGTAATAACCTATAAACTTGCATTTTCATTGCAATAAATTGAATCTTGACAACTAACAATTTTATAAGCATTTAAAGCTATAATTCCAACTTGACCATTGCATGGTCAAGTTGGAGTTATAGCTTTAAATGCTTATAAAACTAATCTAGATGTCATCACAATTTTGGTTTTATAAAAATTCAAAAAGTTTTTTAAAACATTTTCTGGCTTGTGTACTAAGAGGGCCTTTTTAATATACCCATTACAGGTTTGGCCAAGCCCACAATGGACTAGCTGGGTGATGAAGAATGGCACTGAGTGCTCATGAAAAATTCATGGGGTTTTCAACCACCCAGACTCAATTCCAATGTCTCAGAGCAGTAGGCTGAAACCCTTAATAGGCTTGACAATTCAGCCATCAAACAAAATTTTAGTTTTGGTCTCTTTTCTTCATTTTTTAACTCTATAATGAAAAAAATTCATTTTACATTAAAGTAATTAATTCCTATAAAATTTAAATTATTATTTAATAATTTTCGAGTTAGATAAAATAAATCTTTGTTTTATGTTTTCTAAACAACAAATGAATAGATGAACAAGATAGAGCATTGTAGTGGATGATCTGACTATTATAATACATCAAATCTTTACATACATAGAAGTGCATTTTTCATTTAAACAAGTTGGCTGCCAAGTGACAAAATTTGTTATCATACGGCTTCATTTTTGTTTTATTTATCAAATAATAATAATTTTCATTTTAATTAAATTTTAAAACATTAAATAAGAAATAATTTTCTTGTCTTAATTTTAAGCTTAGTTATTATACAGAGCAAATTTCTGGTAAAAGCAGAAAGCTAAATAAATATTACATTGGCAGGACTTCAAAAAATTTAACACATTAATTTTTCAATATTCAAATTTAGTTAAAATCTTTTTAATTCAGTTTAAATAATAAAATTTAAAGCTTACTTTTAACATTTTACCCCTCATCTCTGTAAGGTCTCCTAATTTCTTTAATTTTATTTCATAAGATTGACCTGCAAATAAAAAAAAAATATATGCATACATTTGATTTTTTCTGTAAAAAGAAATGAATTTAAGGTCAGCATCTAATTTATTTTTTAAGTTACTGTTATTATTCAAATGCTTTTCAAATTAACCTAACAAGGGGATCATCAACCTTTGCGTTCCTTGAATTGTTTAATTTTTTTTAATATGATATAGTACACTTATCCAAGTAATAGATGATGAAGTAACTCTTGCCAATGCACAAAAGTTTACAAGATATTAACATTTAAAGTTTCCTATTTTGGTTATATGTTGAGTTTGTAAAATTAAATCATGCCCAAGTGTAGTTGAATGAGTATGATGGTTGGTTGGCATACTTGATATTGCTGCTTCAATCCTCTCTTCTGAATTTCTCTTTAAAGCATTCTTTTTCTGTAATATGCAGTCTTATGAATTACAGGGTGGCCAGAAATCCGTAAACATTTAAATCGAACTTCCTGTGCAAACTTCGCAGGAAGAGTATTCAAACTTCCTGTTCGACTGAATTAGGAATATCCCACACATCTTTACACTGTATTTTGAAATCTAATTTTAATTACATCCATACAAGTTCCACATAATGCATGAACTAAAGCCTAATGATTTAAATTTCATAAATCGTATGCCAAAGCAATGTTGGATCATTTCAGTAATTTTGACATCATCTTGTTTTCCGACGACGAAGCCCATTCCCACCTTAACAGGCACGTTAACAAACAGAATTTCAGGTATTGGAGCAGCAAAAATCCTAAAGGTAAACATGAAAGGCACCTTCATTTGCCTAAGGTAACTGTATGGGCAGCAATTTCAACAAAAGGGATCACTGGCCCTTATTTTTTTGAAGATTCTCGTGGCCATACGGTCACTGTTAACTCTACTGAGTATGTGAAAATGTTATGGGAGTTCCTGGCACCATAGCTGCTGGAATTTGCTGGCTACAATCAGAACACGTGGTTTCAACAAGATGGAGCCACTTTTCATATGTCTAATGAGTCCCTGCCAGTAGTTAGAGATGTTTCCGGAAAAGCTGATTTCCAGGAAAGGCGACATCCTGTGGCCACCCAGGAGTCCCGATTTGTCCCAGCAGATTTCTTTTTGTAGGGTTATTTGAAAAGTCGTGTCTACACTAATAAGCCAAAGACACTGCTTCAATTAAAAGCAAAAATTAGAGAAGAGATGGCTGCTATCTCACGGCCTCTTTGCCGAAGAGTATTCAAAAATTTCCGTACTCGCTTAGAAGAATGCCAAAATCGAGATGGTGGTCATTTAGATGATATAATTTTAAAAAAGTAAATTCTTGTAAATTGGCTATCTTGTAAATAAAAAAATAAAATAAGTCAAATAGTTTTTTTAATATAATTTTTTAAAATGTCTATGAATTCATGGTCCACCCTGTATTATATACATTGAGCCAAAAATATTTTATAGTTGCAAATAAATTTAGTACACTTTTAAACCAACAACTGTAGGAAATGTACTAATTACTATTCAATAAAAAAAAAATTGTTTTGACTTTATGATTTTACTTGACACGACAAAGTTAATGCTCTCACTTCAGAGAGAATATGAATGCAAAAATCACACATGGTACATTCCAAAGACTGGGATTGTCTTTCAATCTAATTTTTAAACCATAAACAAAATAATTGTCATTAGTGTGCTAACTGTAGCAGCTGCATGCCAGGATCACCAAAACAAAATCACAAAACAATTCATTCCTTATATATTGACACAAATTGTTACTCTAGATTTTTCAACTGCCATGTAGAAAGCATTGCTATAAGTGCAAAACAGAAAATGTAAGTACAAGTGAGAAAATGTAAGTACAAGTGCAGAGACAAGTATTTTGAATTTGGAGAATGTTAAACTGAGAGACAAGAACTGAAAGGATGAGCTTGCAAATCCTCTAATTTATTGTAAAAACATGTTCAAAGCAAAAATATGATTAATAACCCACTTCTAGATAAAATATCATCTGTTTCCATGATTATGGAAAAAGAAATTTTTAAAAAAATTTTGCACATGCTGGTAAATAGGAAAATTATCATAGACAAAGATCTCAGTGCTTTCACCAAAACTGACAAAAATGAAAGATATAAAGAAGTAGATTATATTTTGATGTTTTTGCCAATTTGTTTGTAAACATTCTGAAATTTCTTTGCTAATAGTGTAAGCATGAGTCTGAAAATGTAGATTATATTCCAGAAGAAATGAAGACTAATTTCAATTATATTCCTCTGTCATACAAAGAAAAAATAGCCATCCTGGCAGAAGTACATCCAAAATGGAGTTTTAAAACTCTACACTAATAGAGCTGAACTCAATTTTGAAGATATGAAAAAACCCAACAGTGGAAAGCTGATATAAAACATAAAGAAACAAAGTTTTTCAAATGAAAAAATTGAACAAGAGACTTTTGAACAATTTACAGAAGCAAGAGAGTCTATAGAGTAGGTAAAATAAACATAATCATCTTGGATATTGAGACATTTATCAAAGCATTGCACAAGCTTTTCAATTCCTTCTGCAAAGAAGCTCACTGCCTGTGTGTTAAACCAGCTTTGTATAGCAACCTTCAGTTTGTCACTGTCACTATCAAATCTCTTTCCTGCTAAACATTTTTTAGATGAAGGAACAGATGAAAATCTGTAGGTGCAAGATCTGGGCTGTATAGTAGATGCTGGAATATTTGCTAGCTGAATTTTCACAGAAATTTGTATGTTTCACCAGCAGTATGAGGCTGTGTATTACTGATCCCAAAAATTGTGCACATGAGCTTTCTGGAAGACATAGTGTACTTAACATTTTTCTATGGATGCAAATCAGTATGCTGCCATTGTTTGGATTGCTGTTTGCTCTCTTATCACTTAGAAAACCCAAGCTTCATCTCATCAAAATATGAATAATAATTCATTGCCATCCTTCTGATAGTGTTCCAGAAATGTCAGTGCAGTTACCATGCATTGGAGTTTGTGGGAAACTTTTTTGGCACCCACCTTGTGCAGAGATTGTGATAATGCAAATGCTCTGTGATGATTTCATAAAACAAAGACTGAAAAGTTTCAGGAAAATGTGCATGGAACTCATAAATGTTAAACTTTGTTTTCTTGAATTGTTCCATCTCCTCTGCTGATTAACAAAAGGCATCCACTCTGTTCATCATTGTGCATGCTGGATCTTCCTGCTTTAAACATCGGCACCATTTTCTCATCATTCTTTTTTCACCATGAACATGACAAATCTCTTGATGAATTTCAACTGAACAAAGGTTTTGCAGGAACTTGATGACAGTTTAGACTTCACACTTGACAGGATTATTGATTTTCTTACACATTTTAGAGTACAAAAACAAATGCTTCTGCACTGCATCCAACCAAAAATAGCATTCATAGACCTACATGTCATCATTAATACGGTGAATTATCACTGGCACTACTTGCACAATTGCTATGGGCAAACAGTACTTACTTTATGGTTGTGTCTTGTATAATATATAAATTATATTATTTAAAATATATAATTAGGAATACAGAATATAAATAAACATCTCTAAGCCTGATGAGTATAATGAATTACCAACGATTGCCTTAAAAATCAGGCTATAAATTGGCTAATTAAATGATTGAAATAAAGTACAGTAGTGAACCGAAAATCGGAATCAATTGGGGACTGGGGTTGTTCAGATTAGGGATTTGTTCCGATTACGGTTTATGTACGAAAAAATATATTAACCTGTCTGATGTTCAAATTTTTCTCCATTGTGTGTCGCTTCGTGTTGAATTTTCGTCGATTTTAAGCCTAACGAAAATTTTTATAATAATAATCGAGGCTATCATATCGTTAAAAATTATTTCTGCATTTTGTACAAACAAAATAAATATATTGAAGAATATAAAAACATAAAAATTATACTTTAGAAGTAAATTTAGTATCAAAAACGTTTGATTCAGCACGACACAGTCCGACTGAAAATCGTGCCGATTACCGGCAATTCCGATTACCGGGGTGCCAATTTACGAGTCTCTAATGTAATTTGTTACTAGAGGTAGATGTTAGGTGCCAGCTCTTATCTAAGTTAATAATTATAATTTTAAATAAATATTAAATAAATTTAGAACCTTTTATAATAAATGAAACCTTCTGGAATGAAATAAATTTTATTCCAGAAGGTTCTAAATTTATTTAATATTTATTTAAAATTATAATTATTAACTTAGATAAGAGATTGCACCTAACATCTACCTCTAGTAACAAATTACTTTATTTCAATCGTTTAATTAGCCAATTTATAGCCCGATTTTTAAGGCAATCATTGGTAATTCAGGAATACAGAATATATAAATTAATCAAATGCTTTTATGTGTTAATATATAGATAACAAGAATTTTGCAACAATGGGCAATGAATGCAGTATTCCCTTTTTTGGCTAAAGAGTTTTTTCTCAATGTCTGTGATGAGTGGCTGATGACTTCAAGCAAAACTATAGAATTAAACAGTGGAGTGTAACTAGATATGGAAATACAAAGGATTACACAACATTGGAGGAAATGATGGAGGCAGCTGAAAGGTTTAGGATACAAACAAAAGCTATCATGCCTGATTTTGATCTGTATTTATAATGAAATCCAGTTCAGAGTGGTTGTCAACATCAAAAACTTATAAAAGAACAATGTCATAGCAAAGGACAAAAATGGTTTCTATGAAAAAAAAAAAGTTTACATAATCTTACAAATTCCTATATCATGCAATATGCATTGACTGCTTCAGTCAAAATTACTCCCTTCATATCTTGTGTATGCAGGAACTGACAGGAAAATTTAGTGCTTTGGTTCAAAAGAACATTGACAAATTGATATGACTTCAAAAATGTCATTCTGACTTGCTCAAAATTGGGAAAATTGAAAAAAGAATTATGTAGAGATTTAAAAAGCACTCTCTATATATCAACAAAAACAAATTTCGCCTCATTACTGACTCGTGGAGAGGTCAGATAGATCTCACTCTGTATGATGATATTTTTAAAAATGAAAAGGGAAGCAACTCATGCTATTAAAGTCATTCCACCCAAATGCACACTTATTTGCCAACCTTTGTGTATTTCTATCAGTAGGTAAAGAATTTTATTAAACAATTGCAAAACACTCCTACTCTGTTAAGACATCATCAGAAAATAGCCACTCAAGAGGATGCAATTAAAATCCACTCACTTCTTTTGCACCAATTGGAACACCAGTTTCCTTTCCAGTGATACAACATGCCTGATATGTTTCAAAATTGACTAATGACAGATCAGTATTTTAAATGATAATGAAATCTGCTTTCCTCTGACAACACAGAAAAAACCATGCTCTTGCTTTTATTAAAGGCAGGTGGTGTCAATTGGTGCTTTATTTTAAATGTTTTTTTGATATTTACCATCCAAATGTGTATGAAGACTCATTCAGAACAAGATTATGATAGCAACAACTGAAAAAATTATGATGCCAATATATTTTTATATAATACACAAATAAAATTCCTTGTAGAATTATAAAACAATTTTTATTTTTCCATTGAATAGTAATTAGTACATTTCCTATAGTCATTGATTTAAAAGAACATTAAATTTATTTCTAACTATAAAATGATATTTTGACTTAATATAATAATAAATTCACAAGACTGCATATTACAGGAAAAGAGTGCTTTAAAAAAATTCAGAAGAAGAGAGGCTTGAAGCAGCAACATCCCACATGCCAACAAGTCAATTTATTTGACTATACTTGCCCATAATTAATTTTTATGAACTCAATATATAACCAAAACAGAAAATTTTAAATGTTGATTGATATCTAAATCCTCATGCATTGGTAAGAGTTACTTCACTATACATTAGTTAGATAAGTGTACTGTAAGATATTAAAGAAAAAAAATCAAATTCAAGAACAACACGGGTTGATGATCCCTTTGTCAGTAACAACAATTGCAGCGATTCAGCAATATTTCTCTTTTAGTTACACACACTATATTGAAAAAATTTTATAAACATTTTTTGTTCATTTTTATTTATATTTATGGCACATTTTGCATTTTATATGAATGTGAAAGTTTTACAGGTTAAAATTTTACATTTTAAAATTCTTAGATTAAAAGGTTGTTCTAATAACTTTTTTCAGTGTGTAAAATAACTTGTTCTAATATTTGAAGTTCCACAGATGTTTAGATATTTGAATATCAGTTATGCTCAATTAAGTTTGAAAGTTGTAACTGAGAATAAGTCAAATGGGCTCTAAAAACATTTGATTCATAAATAAAAATGGGCTCTCTCACAATAGCACTTGAGGTGTTATACTATATGTCATTTAATACCATCAGATATAGCAAGTTACCCATGACAGTAAACATACATGCCCCATGCACAGTGGTCAGAAATGATAAGAAAAGCAGATTCATTTGTATGAAAACTTTTTACTAAGAAAAAGTACTCCACTTAAGCTATGCTTTACAATAAAACTGGTACTTACACTGTAACAGGCATCTTGATATACTATATGCCTGGAATCATCATTCTACTCAAAAGGTGGAGGCAATAAATTTATAAGCATCCTGTACTCAAGTACGTACAATCACCACTTTGTGGGTTACCTTTGCATCATGTATATTGGCAATTCATTTAGATATTGATGTGATATAGGCATGACAAAGGTCTTGTGGAATGTTGGCCACATTTCTTGAAATACTATCTCTAGTCATTCTTTTTTTCAGGGCTTGTGTTTTTGCACCTCTTTCTTAAGGACACATCACAGCTCTTCAACTGTGTTCAGATTATGCAAACTTGGGACTCAATTAAGAAGCTGAACAATCTTTTAACAAAGCCAAGAGTGTGTATGTGGTTTGCTGAGATCTTGTTGGAAAATTGCATCTTCTTGTATACATAGATGGACACAGGAGGAGGAAGTACTGGTATAAAATTACCTGATAACACTGTGCACTGATAATTCCATCATATGGAACTAAATCACCAATGCCAGAATATTCAAAACATCCTCATATTAAACCATAACTGAATTTCTTGCTTCACACAGTTTTGGACAAATTCTTCATTGTCTGGTGATTCTCCATCAAATATTTTCTTACAGAACTGGGAAGGATGACTCATCAAACCAGCCCAGAGGTATCTGCAGATTAAAAAATGGGGCTCAAGCTATAAAAAAAGGACCTTGTACATTATGCAAGAAGCTTCAAACTCAGATTCAATATTGGATCAGCACTTCCACAAGTGGCACTGGTTGCACTTGGGGGTTAACTTGGCCTTGGAAACAATGAATGTGGTTTTTGTCAACAAATGATAAATATAGTTCATTAGTTTCTTTTATATTTGAAGAATAGGCTAGAAGTCATGAATTTTCTGTTGTTTCTTGATGACAGAATTTGGGGACCTGTTGAGAATTATGAAAAGGCAACCCAGACAAAAAAGGGGGTATGTGCCCAAGTCCCCCAATATACAGGTGACTCTGGGGCAGCCTATAAATTATTGTAAAAATGCACAGAATAATTAAAGTTGATGGCACTGCCTCTAACAGAGCAAGAGAAATAAACATTATTGTTTTTTAAAAAATATTTTTTTAGAATGAATTAATAAAAAGTAAGAGTGAAAGCTAAAATCCTAAATCATATGCTTTGTAGAAATGCATAAATTGTAAAGATCTGTACAATCATTTATTAGGTCCAAGGAGTGTTACAGACATTACTGTATTTATATATAAACATAAAATAGATCATAAATAAATAAAACTCTCAAAGATAAAAAAAACTACCTTCATTCAAATATGTCATAGTTTCTTCATCTATTTTTGTAGCAAGAGATGTAGCAGCACCCAATACATATTGAAATCCACTTGTTTTTATAAGAGAAGGTGAACAATCTCTAATAGATAGAGTAGGTGGTGAAGGTGATAATTGCAATATTTGAGATAACATAGATGTATTTACTGTAGTATTATTTAAAGTATTCTGTGTAGCAGCTACTCTTAAGTCAGGGACAGATGAACTATGTCTGCATCGATTGGCTGTATCAGTTGTATGAGTTGTTGTTGTAGTTGTGACGGCTGCTTCACAGGATACTGATAATTGAGGTAATAGACATTTTCCACTATAGTAACTGTTAAAAATTTTAAAAAATTAATTATTATATTATCATAATAAATTCTTTGTGCAAAATCTATAATGTTAAATTAATCTATGAAAGTATTTAATCTTAGGCGGAAATAAATTTAACACCACTACTAAAACTAGATAAACCAGTAAATATATATTACATACCCAAACTCCAGCATATGGCAAACAGTTGGTAAAGAAAAGCAAACATTTTCAGTGAACTTAAGCCACCATCATCAGATTATCGCTGCCTTTCAAATGCAGAACAATATTTACGATGGAATGCTTTTTATTTGAAACTTTGGAATGCCTTGCACATTGGAATATTTTAAAAATTAAAAGATTCCAATGTGCAAGTTTGCATTCTTATTGGTCAGCTGTGATCGTTATGTGACTAGCCTTGGGGAGTGGTATTCTGGAGATCAAATAAGGCTCTCCAAGCCTGTGCCAGGGAGTTGCTGTCTTTGTATTTGATGACATAGCCTTTGTTTGATGCTTTATATATTTCAGTTTTTTTCCAAATGCTAAATATGAGATTTTTTGTCAAAGGATGGAAAAGCCTTGCCTGATCTAGATGGATGTTGATGTCTGTTTCCAATGCAAGGATGGAAAGAGCAGTGGTAGTTTATTGTTTGTTAATGGATATTAAATGCTCTTAAAGGCATAGATTTATACATTCATGTAACCTGAAAAACCCTCACAATTATATGGACTTATAACATAACTTATGGATTACACTTAAACAAACCAGGAAATGGATAGAAGTTCATAATATTGTAGTGGCCTGGACAGATAAAACATTTAGTTCTTAAGCACAAACTTACAGAGAGGAATTCAGAGAGCAGGTTCTATAGCACATTCAGAGACCCCGAATGTGCTATAGAACCTGCTCACTTCCTGCAGAAATTACAAAAGATAGTGGTCCAGTTCACTAGTACTCTTCTTGCCCAGATACTGCACATAAAGAATGCATTCATCCCAGTTCTATATACTCCTAGATTATTCATCTTTGCCAAAGCACATAAAAATGGCAGACAACTATAGTAAATTTTGGATCATGCCGTCCAATTTCTGAATTTATGGTCCGTCAGAAAGAACATCTTATAACTCCTTTAACTCAGACTAAGTCCATTTATTTGACAACTATTTACAATATGTACACAATACTTCTCGATTGCTACTAACAACATTTACACCAGGCTTATTTCTCTCTGTTCCAATGGTCGCATGGCCCCTTATATCTAATTTCGAGGATTGTTAGCCGACCAATACAGAGCTTTCTCCTTTGGGTCTGTCTCAGTTGGCATACCTGCCTCACTTGTCTAGGATGACTCACGCTAACTGACCCTTTTTGGAAAACGTGTTTTGACAAGTGGAAACCTAAATTATCTTGTCCCTACTCAATAAGCCTCCTTGACAACTATGTCCAGTAGTAGAGAAGTCTGTGTTACCTACCATCAGAATTGAAAAAATTCTTAATAACTACATCTTCAATAGCATTGGCACTTACCACCATACAATAAGTTGACCAAATTTTAACATTGATGAAATAGGACAAAATTGAGGGGGGAATTGGTTGTCTTGTAAAAATTGTTCTAGAGCAACAAAATTTTATCATCAAAGAATGCAAAAATTGTATTGTATTATATTTTTTTAAATTTCAACATATGTAAAATTTATAAATATATGAAAATTATCACCTTTAATTGTCCAGCACAAATGTTTTAACAAAAATAAAAACGTTTTCGATCGTTTTCAATGGTCATCTTCAGCTACAACTCAAATTAAAAAAGAACAATAAAATGGAATTAAATACGCATTTATTAATATATGCGTATTTAATTCCATTTTATTGTTCTTTTTTAATTTGAGTTGTAGCTGAAGATGACCATTGAAAACGATCGAAAACGTTTTTATTTTTGTTAAAACATTTGTGCTGGACAATTAAAGGTGATAATTTTCATATTAAGTCTAATTTCCAGTAATTTAAAGTTGGTTTTATAAATATAATAAATATATATACTATTATAAATCTTTACAAACTCTTTATTCTTTTGCATAATTCTCAGTTGAGTTAATTTTTTAGTAGATTGCTGCTGTTGTTTAAAATGTCATGAAATTTTTCGCAAGAACTTGTTAAATTATATTTCACACACAATATGGCTTTCAAAGTCTCAACATTAATTGTGATTTATCAGATGTCCACACTTTATTTATGGTAGAAAAAACATGTTCAGTTGCGGCATTAGTTACTGGTAAGGACAGCACATGTTCCACAATTTTTAATGCATTATTGTATGGAACATAGCTTGTTTTAAGATGATGAAATATTTCTAACCATTTGTTCTGTGTTGAGATTTTTGCCAATGTCCAAGATTTAACCTTTTCCTTATCAATATAATTTTTTAATAATGATTATTCATTAAAAAAATCACATTTGGAAATATTTCTATCTGGAAACTGTTGACTAATGTGATTGAATGATCTTTGCACATCTTCCCAATTAAGTTCTTGTTTTAATATAACCCAATGAAAATGTTCAATATCATTGTAATATACTGTCCACTCTTCTAAATAATTTAAGCAGTTACTATAGAATTTTTTGACGTGATTCATGAAATCTGCACGATTTATTGCACCTTGTTCTTCTAACTGACTTATACTATTACGAATGGTTAATGGAAAAAAATTATTTTCTAACTGCTCAATACTGAAATTTTGTCACCTTCAATAAATTTTACAGCATTTTGAAAAAGACTGCTTGATTGTGTACAAACCCTAGCCAAAGTTTTGAAGATTCTCTTTCAAAAAATACTTCTAAAATTCTAGGACATTTATCCTATAATAGAAAGTAGGATTTCAAAGGATCATATATTTTCAAAATTTGTTCAACAGCTGGCAAAAATGCTAACCGGACATTTTACTATATCCAAGTATTTTCTGATATTCAACTTTTGCAGTTTCACAAAATTCTTTAAGGCAAACAATGCGGGCAGTGTATATATAGAAATATGAATGTATTTTAATAATAATACTTTCCACATCTATGAGTAACAAGTCAGCAGCTGTTTGAACAGTATTATGTATTATGTGCGCTGCGCATAAAACACCAATAATGTTTTGATTAAGGTTTTTATTTAATTTATAAAAAACATTAATCATACTTCTTCTTGTTTTTCTGCTAACACACACATTGGTACTGATACGTGTGGTACAAAATGATCTTTATGAATCTTAAACTATAAACTTTTAATTATAACTTATAATAAACAATTGTAAACTTATGTCTTATAAACATAAGACATAAGTTGATAATTGACAAAAACTTAATCTTTCCAAAACTCAGAACTTTTTTAAAATGCCATGGGATGCAGGATGTCTGGTCACCTTATCATACAGTGAAAAACTCCACACAGCTTCTGGAAATCTTGGAAGAAAGAAAAGTAGGAAAAGATTCATACTTTATGGCATGCAACTTCAAAATCCCTCTATCCATCCATAAAGAAGAGCCTTGCTTCCATATGCTCAGTGATTTCCTATTAGAACACATAATGGAAGCCAACAAGACCTGAAGGTTATTTTAGAACTGACAGACTTAGTCTGCCATTCATCCTTCTTCCAAATAGAAAATTCAATTTACATGCAATACTGGTCAGGCTCATTCTGCAAGCTTGTCATCCAACACCTGAAAGACAGTGTCTTCCTTGCCTTTTGAAAATAATATCAAAAACCATCTTGGATTTGAAAATGTTTGCTTTTCTTTACCACTGTATGATGGAGTTTCACTGTATGCTGGAGTTTAGAATGACATTCACATTGATTTGAAAAGCATACTGGACATGTAAACTGTATTATGTGTTTACAACAACAACCCTATAGTCTCACTTTGAGCTTAAAACAAAAACATTATATGGAAGTACACTTTCTTGACATTGTTATAAGAAGCAAGGAATAGCAGTTTTCCACTACAGTATATCAGAAATCATCCTACCATCTGGTGTTGACACCAGCACATTCATATGATCTGTTCAAGTTTAAAATTGCAGGCTTTAGATCATTAATAAAAAGAGCACGTACTCATATGTCTGATTACAAAACTAAGATGGTGGAACTACTTTATATCAAAAACATAGTGGTACAACATGGATACAGTACCAACATCACAGAGAGACTCATCAAGAAGTACCAAATGAATCAGATAAAAAAAAAGATGTAATCAACCTTATAGAAATGTATCATATAACAAACAATTATATTAAGTATACAACTACAGGAGAGATTGCTAATAATAATAATGTATAATTGGCCTTCAAAAGGAGTCCCACAATATACACATTACTTAGGAACAACAAAGACATCTTAATCAGAAACACCTTTCAAGTGTACTCCATACCTACAGCAGATGACAGAATAGGCAAGAAGTTACAGTTTACATTGGGTCATCACAAGACTATCATATAAGATCAGTGATTCTCAAAGTGGGGGTCACGACCCCCTTGGGGGTCGTGAAAAATATTTGGGAGGTCGCTGAAAAATTAATGCCAGATCAATTTTTTCAAATATTTTATAAATTTACTATAGATTCATGTTTAGAAATAATAGAAATAAAAAATATATAAAATAATTTTTACTTAAATAAATTGCACATATAAATAATAAAAATAATATAAATATTTAAATACGAGCCTAACCCCCTCCCTCCGGGATGTTTTTTCACACATACTTATTCTTCGGGGGTCCTTTGAAATTTTTAAGTGCAGAAGGGGGGTCGCGGTCCAAAAAGTTTGAGAAACACTGATATAGATGCCTTCAAAAGCATCCATTAACAAACAATAAACTACCACTGCTCGTTCCATCCTTGCATTGGAAACAGACATCAACATCCATCTAGATCAGGCAAGGCTTTTCCATCCTTTGACAAAAAATCTCATATTTAGCATTTGGAAAAAAACTGAAATATATAAAGCATCAAACAAAGACTATGTCATCAAATACAAAGACAGCAACTCCCTGGCACAGGCTTGGAGAGCCTTATTTGATCTCCAGAATACCACTCCCCAAGGCTAGTCACATAACGATCACAGCTGACCAATAAGAATGCAAATTTGCACATTGGAATCTTTTAATTTTTAAAATATTCCAATGTGTAAGGCATTCCAAAGTTTCAAATAAAAAGCATTCCATCGTAAATATTATTCTGCATTTGAAATGGCTTAAGTTCACTGAAAATGTTTGCTTTTCTTTACCAACTGTTCACTGTATGCTGGAGTTTAGATACATAACATATGTTTATTAGGCAGAAATAATTAATTTTATTATTAATTATCCAATATTATCCAAGTATCCTTAAGATTTTAACTATATTTTGTTCTAAAATAAATTTTTGAACCAACAATGTTTAGTATCTACATATCTGAAAATTTAAGAAACAGAAACAGTCTATATCTAGAATTCATAAATGCAGACATCATTTTATTCATAAAATGAAAATTTTCAGAAATGAGTATAAAATTCAATACAGAAATTATTCAAGTAAAAGAATAGAGTAATTACAAAATTAAAATAACTGCCTCTTGAAAATAGAATTATTTAAATAATTCTATTTCTAGAATTCAGTACATGATGCTTGATGCACTCATATCAACTACAGAAAAAAGTTAACTGTATAAACTTTCATAATCATACTTAAACAATTCTCTTACATATTAAAAAGCTGTTATTAACTTGAATGGAGCTTATGAGTTATGTATTAATATAAATGTCTTCATGAATAACTTATAGAACAGTGATTAGAATAACTAGTGTAAAAATTTTTAAACAAATAATGTGATTAAGCATTTTAAGTAAACAGAATAAATATATAAAATAAAACCAAATAAAATGTAAATACATATAAACCAAGCTCTACATATAGTATATAAACAAATAACACTGCCAGATTTTATCTGGGCTATAATTAATTATAAAGTTGTTATATAATATCCTTACAATTAATCATATTATAGCATGATTAAAATCCACATTTATAAACAAGTGCATTGTTTGTTTATTAAAACAGAATATTAAATTAAATATAAAAATACACATTACATAAAAAAGTAAGTATTCATAAGAAAAATAATAATGCAAGATTATTTTGTTGTAATTTATGTCCCATCTATTATTACTTTTCAAATGAATAATTACTATTATTATTGTTACACATTGCCCATTACATATTATTGTTGCACATTTAACTTTATAAATACATTAAAATAATATGCAAATATTGAGCACAGCATATTCATTCTTTAATTAATAAGTTAAGATTATTGTTATGTTTAAATGCAAAAAGTAATTTTTGTTAAAACTCCCTCGGCAACAAATAAGGTGTTAGTTACTTGATTAATTAATTTGCTGAGTACAGTTTTGTTCAATTTTTGTTAATACTATTAAATGGCAAGTTGAATATTTTATTCAAAAATTTATCTTCTATAATATTGTGTAAAATTCTTGTTTAATTATTTTTACATGAAAAAACTTTTACAAGTAAACATTACAGATGGATTAATATGGGCTACAATAATTTGTTCAATTCACTTGATTCTTAATGCACGGTCATGGCCAAAAGTCTAGAAAAACTTTAATGTGAATAAGTTTTAATAATTTTGTTGTCAATCTAAATAAATGTTAATTGTTAAACAAAACTGAATTAAAAACATCCCAAAATAAAGGATAATATTTGTGGGTGATTAGATGTATGTTTTATACATTACAATAATAATAATAACTTATTCTGCAGCAAGCATACAAACAACACAGAAACATACACATGGCATATATAGACTACAGAAAAGCATTCGACAGTGTTCCACACAGTTGGCTGCTACATATTCTACACATGTACAAAATACATCCATCACTCATTGTATTCTTCCAAAACACTATGCAGCACTGGAGAACAACACTACATCTCAGGATTCATACTTTCATATAAACAAACCAAATATTCATTAGGTGAGGAATTTTTCAAGAAGATTCCTTGAGTCCTTTCTGGTTCTGCTTACCCCTGAACCCATTATCCAACATGTTAAATAACACAATATGGTTACAATATCAGACATGAAAAAACAACACAGTTTACACTGTCACATCTCATGTACATGAACTACACAAAACTTTGTGCATCAACAAAACCAACTTCATCAACTCCTATAAATCACACATTCATACACCAAGAACATACAAATGGAGTTTGGCCTAGACAAATGCAAAACATAGAAAAAGGAGTCCTGAAAAAAGGAGATTTTGCACTTGGAAATGGAGACATTATTGAATCCAAGGAAAAGAGCAAGTTCTACAAGTATTTCAGATTCCAGCAGGCCAAACTAACAGAATATACATACACAAATAAAGCAAAGGTTAATTAAAGAATATCAAAGTAGGTTAAACACTATTCTCAAAACACATTTAAATGCAAAACACACAGTTAAAGCAATAAACACACATGTCATCCCAGTACTCATATATTCTTTTGAAATTATACATTGGACTCACAGATCTTGAGCAACTCCAAACGAAAACAAGAACAATTACTAAGCATAAACAACATGATCCTAAATCTGTCATAGAAAGATTAATCCTTCTACATAAAGATGGACGTAGCCTGATTGACATAGTTAATAAATTTCTTCACTACAAATACACAAACTGTGATAGTTTTACTACAAAAAATAAGAAACATTACAGTTACATAAAGCAGTAACTTTAGCAGACTCAAATAACACACCATTAAATTTACACTCACAACATATGGACACAACAAAACATATAAAAAGCATAGACACCATTAAGCAGTCGTGGGTTCAAAAGGCACTCCATGGCAGGCATCCCTATGACATGACCCATTATTTTGTTGACTAAACTGTTCAAACAGCTGGTTAGATCACAGATGACTCTTTGGGGAGATGGAAGGATTCATGATTGCCATATACTAAAAACTACAGAAAACACATACTCAAAGATACAACACTCACAAATGACACATGCAAAAATTGTCACATCATGCCAGAAATTATACAACTGTAACAATGCGTAAAGCACCCTATGCTTCGGCACAACGGGACCGAAGGGTCGACACTGCATTTGCAATGACAATTTCATCAGGACTGACACCACTGTCTTTAAGGTAGACACAGAAACCTAAGTGGTCACAAAATTCATTTTTTTCAGCACGAGCAGTTGCATTGTAGGCATTTGGATCTGATACAAGGGATGGCACAGATTGAAGAAGTGCATCAAACACAATTCTAACAATAACAATTTTTGTTTATTAAGCTAGTTCTACAAAAAGGTTATCTCATATTTAAACCTTTAAAACTTCTTCGTGAGATCTAAGTTGGAAAGAGAGAGAGCTTACATATAAGTACTATAGATACCTGGTAAGAGATCTGAATGGATTGAAGGACTGTTGGAGTTCACTTAAATTGAGTTCACTTGGATGGAAGTAGTTCTCTTTTCCAAGAAGTTACTTTAAAGGAATTCTCTTTTTGAAGGAGTCACTTTAAAGGAGCTCACTTATTCGAGGTGTTCACTCTAGACCAAGGATCGCCAAACTTTTTTGATCGTCGACCCTTACAAGTTTTCGAAACCTCACATCGACCCCCACCAAAAAGTTTGTGTTACAAGCAAAACAAAGCACTTACTATTTTAATACATTTCTTTTAATTTTGCATTTTTTTTCATTTATTGTATATTTGTTAATAATAATTTTTGTAACTGACAATCAGTGAGACAGATAAACTTGATCCTTAGCTTAAGATTGATAATCGAGCCCCCCAAAAATGTTATATAGACCCCTGGGGGTCGATATCAACCACTTTGGTGACCCCTGCTCTAGACGGAGGAGGATCCTGGAGGTATCCGAGTGAGAAGCAACTTGGTGAGGACGAACTATGGATTTCTCTCATGGACAAACTGTTGTCGTCATCCATCATTGCCTTTTACTGGGGGTCCTCCCTCTTTTCCCTCTCGCCCTTTTTTGGCAATGTTGCAGTGCCTGTGTCCAATAACTATTTCTTGTCAAGTTCCTGTGACAGATTCGATGTCTCATCTTTAAAAAGAAGTGACTCCACAGAGAAATAAAATCATATCCTTTACAATTTTAACAATTGTGGGAAAAATTATAGCTAATTTTTAATTAAATTTTTAGCTGAAAAAAAAATTATTATTTTTTCTCCAAAGTCTGATCTCTCACATAACACATCACTTCTGGTTGCAAGCTATTGGCATAGACAGATTATTTACATAGAACAATCAAGTAGCAAATATAATACACCAAGAGCTTGCAAAGAAACACAAATTATTAGACATCCACAAACCGTACTACAAATACATTCCACAAACAGTATTGGAAAACAACACATACAAAATGTACTATGACAGAACCATAATCACAGATAAAACAGTTTACCACAACAGACCAGACATCACACTCACTGACAAACACAATAAAATCACATACATTATAGACATATCCATTCCAAACACTCACAATGTACAAAACACATGCACTGAAAAAATCAGCAAGTACACAGAACTCGCTCAGGAAATAAGGCATCTGTGGAGGATGGATAGAGTGCTTATTGTACCTGTCATATTGTACCTCTCCTCCACAGGTGTCATACCACACACACTGCACAAAAGCCTGGGAACATTACAATTGGATAGAAACACATATATCACACTACAGAAGCCACTACAGTGATACCTTGGTTTTCGTCGATAATCCATTTGATAACAATCGGCGAAATCCGAAATCAATGAAAACCAAGGCAATTATTTCCATATGAATCAATGTAAATTCAATTAAATCGTTCTAGACACTCCAAAATACATACCAAAAACACATTTTATAGATAATTAATATAGCATTAAATACTAAAAGCAATAAGAAATTAATATAAAAGACTAATCTAAAGAAAAGCAATGGAATTGTTTGGCTAGACGTGTGGGATAATGTCTTGTCGTGTAGAAGCTAGTGGGGTAATGTCTTGTCTTGTAGAAGCTTCTAGCCTTATTGCCCCGTGGTAAAGTGTGACATAATTGTCATGTAATAGTAGTTGTATGCGTTTATGATGGTCATATCACGGGGAATAATGCTTTTTGGGAGGTCTGTTTAAGGGTAACTGGTCCCTATTCAGGCGTCATTACAGACGTGGAGAAATCCTGGGAAACTTCACCAGGATGTGGCCAGCTGTCCTGGTGAAGCACAAACCCACGACTGAACTTCCAGTGTTCAGGGAACAGAACCATTGGCCAATAGTGGGCCATCGTGGGGTAATGCTCACACATTCATTCATGTTTATTGACTGTAAAATAATTTACAATTCCCTGTGCCTGCCAGAGGCACAACCAGGGAGAAAACGTACAATCGAAATAGTTTACAATAAGTACATGGACGAGTACAGATGCAACAGAGTGGGAAATCACAGAAAAATGAAAGTACGGTATCTGCGTGTCAACTTGAAGCCTGGAGAGGACGTACACAAGAGAACAGGAAGGCAGTGCTTATGCCCGAAGTGGGAGACTTATCCCAGCCTGAGAGGGAGAGGCCTAGGGTTAACCAAAACCCCTTCAGAGGTATTGAAGGGAGGGGAAGGACAATTGGCCCGTACCCAAAAGCCTGTTAGGTAAGTCAATTAGCTTCTCCCAGGAGAAGTTTGCAGTTGGTCATTACAGTTTTAATGCTCACACAACAAGAAATAACGCTACACTGAGCCGGAAAATGCACGGGTCACCCTTTGTTTTCGCAAAATTAGAAGTGAGGTCACTTGAGCACGCCAACGAAATACGAGGCAATCGACGAAAACCAAGACAAATTTTTCATGAAAAAATTGACGAAAACCAAAACCGATGATAACTGAAGTCAACGAAAACTGAGGTATTACTGTATATTGAATACATGTCATATTGTTAGGAAATTCCTGAATACAGACACACACACTGACACACTTATTTAATTTTTGTCTTGTTTTGGTCCCTATGCCTTGACTCTGGTCTGGCATAGTACACAGCCACTGGTGTCAACCGAGTATAATTCACAAAACCCAACATAATAATAATATTTTATTCCATGTTTCCAAACTTTTAGCCATGACTGTATATTGGATTTGATTTTAAATGCAAAATTTTTACACAGATCACATGCATTCATAGCATTTAAAAATTAGATCAGAAACAGTTGTTTAGTTTTTATATTTTTAATGTTCTGTTTTGTTAAAATAAAAAACGAAAATACATTTAATAATTAAAATTAAGTTTTAGACTTGCTTTATTTTATTTATTTTTATTCTAAAAATTCAAAAAAAAATAAAAAATCAATATAAACTTATATACTTTAAAATATTTTTAATATTTCAAACAAACTGCCAAATTATTTATCAAACTTTAACAAGACTAATTTAACAGTTATAAATAAAGTAATTTGGATATAGATAGTCGATTAGCCTGCCATCTAATAACAAATTTGATAATTAGAAATAAATTTTAATTTTTAAATTAAATTTAGAATAATCTGGAAGAAAAAAATTGGTCTGAAGCAGAACTCAAATCTGCAACTCCTGCTTACCATGCAGATGTTTAGTTAAGAGTTAGTTATATAATTAATATGTCTGGAAGTGAAGATCATATGGATGTACCGGTAGAATAACTGGCAACACATCTACATGGTAAATAAGAGTTACAGGTTCAAGTCCCATTCTATGCTGATCTTTCCTTCCAGATTAAACTAAATTTAGTTTAAAAATTAAGATTTATTTCTAATTGCTAAATTTGCCATTAGAGAGCAGCCTAACCACCTACCTACAGCCAAATTACTTTATTTCTAATTGTTAAATTAGCTTTGCTATAGCCCAATAAATAATCTGACCATTTATTTGGCATAGCTAATAGAATTGGGTTGATGTTTATGTTGTTATATTTTTGAAATTATTAAAACATGGAAAAATTAATTATTCAAATCACTTCTCTGTACTGAGAGAAAGCTGATTCAGAAATTTTTGGAAACAGAAAAAATATTTCAATAATTATAAATGAAATTAACACTAACTTCTTATTCTGAAAATTCATTACATAAAATATTGACAAGTTTCTATATAAAAATAATATCTACATAGCATTTTTTAGATGTATACTGCATATAAAATACAATACCTAGAAGTAGGAGAACTATCTGTATCTTCTTTATCATTACTGACACAAAACCTTTTAATAGCACTTGAAACATCATCCTCAATACCATGCGAAAGTCTATTTTTCTTTCCATGAACAACTGCTACTGGACGAGAAGGTTCACACTGAAGACGACAATCACTGCCATGTGATGTATCACTGAAAATACAAAATCTTTTTAATTAGAACTTTATTAAATACTTTAACATCTATATTGTGAATTCAAATTATTATTTAAAATATTATTTTAATCATCCACATATTTTAGAACCTTCCAAAATATATAACCTTTGGATTAAACCTTCTATCTTTCAGAAGGATGTTCATAAAATAAAATTTTATTTTTAAACAGAATTCCAAAGGTAGTTAGCATAATTTGAGAATATTTCAAAGACAAAACGTTTAATTTCAAAAATATTAAATAATTAAAATTTGTTTCTGGAATTATTATGTTCATTATAACTGAATGTGCATCAATATATTATCATAAACAATTATTAAAGACATTTAAGTAGTAATCTTAAAATTCTGTTAAATTTTAAAGTTTTAAATTGTATGTTCCATTAATATTCCAAAATATTTGTACTAACTTCATTTTTTTGTTCTATCTTTTGCCTGATGATAGTAAATTCATTTATTAAAAATGCTTGCTTTTTAATAAATTTTCTTTTTCTCATTTTTCTTGTTGTAGTGTGCTTTTATTTATTAAAATAACACCAAAATATAATAGATAAAGAGGGGAAAAATTGAGTCTTAAAATTATTATTTATAGTGAACTATTAATAATTTAACTATAAAATGCTATTATTCTTATACTCAAATTAATTTACTTAAAATTTAGTTCTCAAGATTTAAAGCAATTCGAAAAATTTTCAATAGTAAAATTTATTACAATAAAAAATAAAATATAAAAGAATGAAAACAATGATTTTATTTAATATTTTATTCTTAAAATATTTCACAGACATTTAATAATTAAAATGTAGCTTAATGATTTGATTTGTCATAATTAGTCTCAGTTTTCTCATTCACAACAAAATGCCAAGAGATAGGAAATGATACCATAATCTGAAACTTGCTGTGATAAAGCCAGGTGATCTGTCAAATTATCAGGCTATAATTAGGCATAGTTAATAATCAGGTATGAAATAATTTCTTTAGAGGTAGGTGGTTAAGTCACCATTCCATGATAACTTTAATAATCATGTTAATCATGTTTGTTGAATTGTTGTTTATATATATATATATATACACACAATAATACCTCTGTTTTTGTTGACTTCAATTATCATTGACTTTTTCTGCAAAAAGTTTGTCTCAGTTTTTGTCATTTGCCTTGGATTTCATTGGCGTGCCCACATGACCTTGCTGCTAACCAACAATTTCATCGCTTTCCTTTCCCTTTAGCTCCAAAGAAAGTTTCCAGAACCAGCAGTCCTTTGAAGAAGAAGGCCAGGAACACAACTGAGTTGAAGGAAATCATTGAAAAATACGAGAGCAGCATTAAGATTGCTGAAATCAGCTGCATGTATGGGAAGTTGCCATCCATGATAAGTTCCATCGTGGAAAAAAAGGAAACAATAAAGGAGGCTAATGTAGCGAAAAGCATAAATGTGTTAATGAAACAGAGATTGCAAACAATTGAAGATGTCGAACAATTATTATTAATTTGGATCAATAAAAACAATTAGATGGTGATTCTGTTTCAGAGGCCATCTATTAGTCTTTTATATTCATTTTATATTAATTTCTTATTGTTTTTAGTATTAAACACTATACAGTAATACCCCAAACTTACGCAATAGGTGGGACCGAACGATAACAGTGTAAGTCGAATTCGCGTAAGTCGGGGTATAATTTCGCATATAAATACATACAAATTATTTTTAATTGGGACCGGAGACTAAAGAAAACAATAAGTTAGAAAAAAATGCTTAATAAAATTTTAGATAATACATATGTATAACAAATTATATTATTAAAATACTAAGCTGAAGTTATTTTGATGTAGAAGGCTTCATAAAATCTAACAAATTCATCTGACGGCTCAAAGATTTTTTTTCTCCCGCAAGATTTCCTTGTAGCATGCTAATAATTTTTTTATTTCTCATTTTGTAGAAGAAATGCACTCTGCGTTGGAGTCTATATTTTATAAAATTTGTAACCTCTTTTCATTTTTGTATCGAAGTCTTCAATAATGTTAACTTTACATTTCAAAGATAAAGTTTTTCTTTTCTTGTTTGATGCAGAAGAATCAGTTCTACTTCATTTGGATGACATAGTAGAGTCTCTCAAGTCTCCGTAGATATAACAAACACAGAAATAAATAACACAAAATAAATTGTAGTTATGCGTCGATTCCATGCGACACGTCCGAACATGTAAGCAGAACAGTAGTGTGGGGGAAGTGAGTAATCAAGAGTTGCATGGAGCTCAAACAAAAGATGAATAGACGAGTTTTAAAAATCACGTAACTCTGGGTTTGCGTAAGTCGAGGTATTACTGTATTTATTCTCTATAAAATGTGTTTTTGATATGTATTTTGGAGTGTCTAGAACAAATTAATTGGATTTACATTGATTCATATTAAAATAATTGCCTCAGTTTTTGCCAGTTTCGGATTTCACCAATTGTTTTCAAATAGATTATCGATGAAAACCAAGGTATCACTGTATATGGTAAATTATAAATGTATTGCTGAGATGTTCTAGATCAGCAGTCTGCAACCTTTCTGATCTCATGGACCCCTAAACTCACAATTTTGAATCCTGCGGACAAGTATCATAAATTTTTTTAAACTATACAAAATCTGTAGAATAATGATCTTAAAAGTTGAATTTTACTATATTAATATGAAACTCACTTGTTTAATTATAACAAATTAATGCAAACCTAAAGTCCATTGCTGCTTGTTTGAAATAAGTTTATGGATTCTTAGCACTTTTCCACAAAGGATGACAATCGCACTCACAATATTGTTTATTGTTCATTATTTATTGATAACAGTCACTTTGTATTTGGTTTTAGATTTGAATAAAAAACCAATACATTAGAACCTTTTTTTATACACCAGTAAGAACAAATTTTAGTTAAAACTAATGTTTTTGACCATAATCATGGTCTTCCTCAGGCTTTTGACCAGTATAATTCGAATGTGGAACTCGCTGAACATGTTTAAAATTATTTTAAAATTACGAAATATTTAAACGTTAGAAAATAATTTTTAGCCGTATGTGCTACAATAGTGATAAAAATATCCTTACATCACCACAAATAAATAAGATGTAATTAATGATGTATAAACAGTAGCTACGTGCTAGTGTTGCTCTTGTTTTTTCATAGCACCACCTCCATGCATATGAAACGTTAGTGACATACTTTGCGTTAATATAGTTGCTGGCCAGACTGGCTTTGTATATTTCTAATACTTCCAGGTTGTGAAGGTGTTCAACCTGACCTGACATTTTCACCAATTTGGCCTTATGGAGGTCGGCTTGTATTTCGGGGTCCAGGCGGCTAGGATGGTGGTATGCCTTTGGTTGGCAATATCATATCCATGTTCCCGTATCCTTTTGCTTAGTGAGCACTTTGTGGATCCAATGTGTACTAGATCACGCTGGAATCTGTGGTCTCTGAGAGGAACCATATATACACCCGGTGCCGACTTTCCTCGGTCCTGTCTTTGTTGTTGCGCAATAGCCGATATACTGTGCAAGATCTTTTATAGGCAATCTTTGTTAGAGATTACTACCTATAAAGGTAGTTCTCTTTATAGATGGAGGTTAGGTGCTGGTTGTATTGCACCACCGTGCGTGATTAGTTGATGCTGTAACTATGGGTGTTGTTGGGCTTTACCTGTATGTTGTGA
The DNA here is from genome assembly GCF_030686945.1 of Centruroides vittatus. Classification (NCBI taxonomy): domain Eukaryota; kingdom Metazoa; phylum Arthropoda; class Arachnida; order Scorpiones; family Buthidae; genus Centruroides; species Centruroides vittatus. Next base: position 1,556,113 of record NW_027121909.1, on the reverse strand, counting down.
GTATGGCATGCAGTTAGCAGGTTGGTATACATGCGTGACAAATTATGTATCATGCTTCTACCATACCCATGCATTACTGCTATGTTTTCAATGAGCTTCAATTCTGTCACTGTATCCTCCCATCTAGTGTGGTGCATGTATGCCCTTCTAGTTAGCGTACGGAATGCAGAGATCTTGTAAGAAAAAGGGTCAGAAGAGTTCAATGGAATAAATATTGGTACGTAGCAAGGTTTGTAATGAATGTACACTGGTTTGCATTCTGCCCATGTCCAGATGAATGTTGAATAAAAAAACTCCCGATGAGTGAAAAAAAGCAACTAAGCATTTTGCATTTCTTTCGTAATACTTCACATAACCTTCAGTTCATCAATGTCCAAATTTCTCCACAGACCACCCAGATTTTCTCATGGACCATCAATGGTCCAATGAATCTAGACCACCAGTTGCCGACCACTGCTCTAGATCCTCCATGGTTACAGACTGATTTCTTTTCTGTTGCTATCTGACTGATTAACTTAATGATTTTACTGAACAGTAATTTACAATGTAAAATAAAAATTCTATTATGTTGCATTAAAATTTATAAAATTTTAGCAATATTTTTGTAAAGTTTCAAGTAAGATTTTATATGATACATTTTCATTTCACATTTTTGCATAAGTTATCTTTATATCATTAATTTGTCAGAGAACAGTTATTTATAATAATAAACTAAGACTATATTATTTTAATCTAGATCAGTCATGAGCAACCAACAGCCCATGAAATCCTAATATGTGGCTTCCAAGGCTTTGGCAATGCAATCTTATTTTCCTGTTTTCTTCACCATGCATACAGCCCTAATTAAGCTGATATTTGTGACAAAGAATATTCAAACTACACCTGTTCAAGTGAAAAGATAAGAATAAACTAAATATTACTAGTTTGCACTAGCATAGACATTTATATTTTAGTACCAGCAAATATACTGTAGTTATGTTGAAGCTCCACAAGAAGAAACATGTAATTTGCCAGAAGCCTATGATGTTCACTTGCAGTCTGGTTGCTCCAGAAAAGGTTGCTCATCACTAATCTAGATTGAATAAGTGCCAATACTTTCTTATATATTGTCAAAATGTAACACATACCCATTTTCTCTACTGTTTTCCTGTTTCAGTGCACTTAGATTTGGCAGAGCCATTAATGCATCACTACAATGAAAAAAATATTAAAGTTTTTTTTTAATCTAATATAAAATAACAACATGCCATATTTTAAAAGTTTTTCAGAAGTCTGCAAATTAGCATACTTACCTACCATCACTATAGTTTTTAAAAGAAATGATTTTATTGACAGATGAAATCTAATTTTTTTTTCTAATCAGACAGATGATTAGAGATAAAGTAACAGTCAATAGAAAAAAAGTGTTTTGAAATACGCAAGTTTACTATAATAAAAGGAGAAAGAGAAACCATAAGAATCTAAAAAGTTTATTACAATTTCAATTTGACTTGAAATTATTACCTTAATAACCATAATAAACAGAATTTTGTTTAATAATCTTGCAATTCAAATATTACATAATATGTATTCAAGCACTTTCATTATTTTATATACATAATTTCATAAGAGACAATGTTTTTAAAAGGAACAAGTAAAACGGCAAGGCCGTATTTGGGACAAGACTATGTCTCGGAGACTCACTACTAAGCGGGATCACTTCGACACTCACGACGGGTCTCGTTCTCATTCTCCAATCATCTTTGGTATCACTGGTTTTGAGCACAATCATTCAAACTTCACTGGCCACAGCCACGACCACGAGGTCATCCACGATGCATTTTCATTGAAATTAACCTATCAAATGTTGAAATTTTTCTCCATTGCATGACGCCCCAGGTTGAATTTTTGTCAATGTGAAAATTTCCCATTTTTTAAAAAAATAATGGTGGCTATTGTATTGTTTGCAATTATTTTTTTTATTTTGCACAAACGAAATATATATATATATATTAATAAATGTAAAAAGAAAAAATAATTCTATTTCGAAAGTAAGTTTTAATATAAAATTATAACGACGCGCCATCTAGTTTCAAAAAGTTCCAATAATGAAATGAGATATCTCCAGTCAATCGGTCGAGGTTAGCACGTGGCAATCAGAAATATGTGGGGAATAACACGGGACAGGTAAATGGGTTTTTTTTCAAAGATTCGTTAGTCAAAATTCAATTTCACAATATTCGTATTTCCAACTTACCAACGAGCAACGCATGTGCAAATCTCGCACTACTGCCTGTTCGTAGAGAGTGCCACCATTTTGTATTTTATTGTGTCAGTCCCCTGACTACCTACAAGTCTGTTTCTTTTATGCGCGCATGATTTGGGCACCTAATGTTCTGTGCCAAATTTCAATTCTTGACATGTACTCCTTCATACCTCTAAGCTGGTAAGACAGCAGGCAGTATGATTTTATAAACAAGACATAGCCTTGTCAACAAGAATATAAAGTGTATTCAATTATATAAACAATTTTTAAAAAAAATTTAAAATGCTTAGTTGGATATAATTACAAATTTACAAATTACTGTTTTAAATTTTTAAATGTTAAAAATATTTAACAATAACTTTTTGTTAAATTTTTTATCTCTATTATAGCAGTTTTTATTTCCATGTGAATGGCATTATTTGAAAAGATGACAACAGTTTAATGGTTAATAATGATAAAACTTCTAACTCAATAAAAAATAAACACACACACACACACACTTGGAAAGTAAATGTTTTGGCCCATTTTTAAAGAACATCATTAGGTTGGTGTTTTAATATGGAATTGCACAATTTTTGAACAGTTCAGAACTTCTACATTGCTACTGCTGATTGGAGGATATATGACCGCTGCTTATAGGTGGATACATTGTATATGTTAGGCTCAAAGACTGAAATCACTCATTGAGCAAAAAAAATTACCACAACGCATTGTGGCTAATTCAAAATAACCACAAAGCAAAATTCGTGTCATGGCTTTCATAATATTTGACCACGACACATTGTGGTGATTAAGAAAAGCCATAACGCATTCTTAGCATTAGCTGATGCAACCAAACTAGAGGATCATAGACACACAGTGATTTGTAACTTTAAAATATGGATTCTAGCCTCAAAACATTTTTACAATTTTTACTGCTGAACAACACTAGTTCTATAAGTTTTCCTAGAAATTTAATTTTCATAGTTAAAAAAATTTCAAAAAAATAAAATGTATGGAGAAAAATACACATTTGTTTCTTTTGTTTTGCTAAAAAGTGCTAAAAGTCTAACTACATATACTTGTAGGTGCTTGATATACTATACACGATGAAATAAAAATCAGCTGCTAAAGTTAAAACCACTGTGCAATGAATTTATTATGGTTAAAAGCCACCACATGTTCTGGATGTTAACTAATAATGAGGTGATGATAAGAAAATAAAACTTTCTTTTTTCATTATGATTTATTTATCTTCAATCATCTTATATAAGTAGGTAACAAAATTATTCATCACATACAGAAATGTAACTTGGTTACTTTTCAACATTTACTCATTCATGAAAATCTGTTGCAGTGCTTGAGATGTCAACGTTTTCTAACAACTAATTTACTAAAAATAATTACTTTGTCAGGAACTTTTATTAATAAATCAGTCTTTTTTTTTTATGAGAATCAAGAATGCTGCAGAGTTATTTTCGTCAATTGTTTTCGAACAGATTATCGATGAAAACCAAGGTATCAATGTACAGTACCTAGCATCAATCTGCATTATTTCTTTAGCTACTGTTGTCCTATCCTAAAACCCTCCAGTTATAGGGAAAAACATTTCGGTTTTAGACTAAAACTTTTTCTAGTGAAACTTGTGGCGCAATGAGAACAAGGGTAGTTTTGGGATAATGAATACCTCACAGAAAAAACACAATGTACACTCAAACCTGTTTTTGTGCGGTCTTTTTTTGTGCAATTTTTTATACGTGCAATGTGTTTTGTGCAATTATTTTTGTGCAGTATACCAATTTGATTGAAATTCATATACCGCACACAAAAAAATCACACAAAACAAATTGCACAAAAATAGACCGCACAAAAACAGGTTTGAGTGTAAAATAATAAATACCAATTGATCTTCCTTTGTCTCCAGGTGACAATTCAAAACCTTTCGGAGTGCAGGAGACATTGACATAAACGCTCAACTCGATACTGATCAGATAGTATTCCTCCAAACTTTGAAACTCTCCCTTGTAATTCCTGTCTTTTATTTACCTTTCTGACAGAAAAAATTTTTTTATAGTCTTTGCAAAACTGTTAAGTTTTTCAAAAACTATAAAAAATTCCCATTAAGTTTTGCATCAGTTTTTATTTTTGAAAGGTGAGAGTTTAACTGTCCCATCAGATATTTGTTAACATTTTAACACCAAATTTCAAATTCTGTCCAGGCCCCATATTTAAATAATGTTTTTGTACGCTAGTTGATTTCTATTCTCTGAATTTTTGTGAGTGCTTTTCCGAACTTTTTATTTCAAAAAGAAATTGATAATATTATGACGCCTAAAAAGAGTGAAGTGTCAAAAACTGTGCTCACCATAGAAACCAAGTGAGATAATAGCAAAGGTAGAGTGGGCAGATGTCTGATATTGCTAGACAGCATGGCTTGAACAGGTCTACAGTAGGCACAATCTTAGCTAAGAAAGAAAGATATAATCAAGAAGCTCAAACAGCTAAAGGAGTAACAAAAATCACATCTAAGAATCAAAGACGTGAAAAAATGGAAAAATTGTTTTTAATTTAGATAAAAGAAAGGAACATAAAAAGAGATGTAACTAGTATGCCTATCATTCAAGAGGAAGATAAAGAAATTTTTGGAGAACTGAAGAAACAAACACCATATTCGTCACATGAGGAGATAGAATTCAAGGTGTTTTGAAGCATGCCAATTCTCTTCAACAATGACATTAAAAATGTTTTAGAAAGAAAAATTTGATATTGTTGAAGCTATCCAGCTCATTCAAAAGACATGGTCAGAAATCATTCAATGACAGTTGAATTCTACTTGGCAAAAGCTGTGTCCCTGAAATTATGCATTCAGGGAGACCGAGATGATGTCCCTGAAATTATGGATGAAATTGTGACAACTGCTAGAGATCTCGAATTGGAGATGATGAAGGTGATATTGAAGAGCTCATAATAGAACCTGAAACTGATCTAATGAGATTTGTAACATGAATGGGGCAGAAAAGCCAGGACCACTCAGAGGTATTTCCTAGTGTGAGAGAGAGTAAAAGAGATTTAGCAGTAGGAGGTGAAGGGGAAGAATAAAGTGAGATACGATAGTTGATGAAAGTGGAAGAGTATATGAGTGCTGCAACAAATTTATTGAACCAGACATGATACAGGTACAAGAGATTATGTGACAGGTAAATATGAATAGTGTCTCAAGTTTTTACATTGTAGTGGTACATAGTAAAACTGACATACATTATCTATAACCATAGACAGTAAAATAAAATAAATAGATGTCCAATGCACTTATGTACAATAAAGTTACATGGACATAAAAAAATGAACCCATAATGGACTTGACTTGGAACTTGGAACCTGACACATATGACAATCAATGCTATGGCAGGAGAAAAGTGGTATGAACAAAGATATATACAAACCTGCAAATGACTGTCCCTTTTCAACAAACAAACATACCCAGATAGAATAGGCGATCTGCTTAGCCGGGTTCTCTAAGGCTGCTGTACTTAAGGTGTAAAGTCCATGTCAGAAGAACTAATTACTGAAAAGTTCTAGTGCTTTCATTGAGAGAATAAAGTCCACTAGTTCTTTGAAAACACCAGGATTACCAATAAGAATGTCCAACAGGCAGGGCCAGTTGTGCCCTCCCATAATGGTGGTCCTCATCAATCTTTTCTGTAGATCACTAAAGCAACTACAGTGATAAATTAAGTGAAGGGGTCTTGAATGTAGACATCATCACATGTGCAATAGGGGACTTCCGTATGCTCGAACTGGTGTAGGTATTGATTGAAGTTACTATGGCCTCTGAGAAGCTGTTATAGAAGTCAATCATCTGATTGACTTCTATATAACACTTCTTCTATTGACTTCCATCTTTAGCCTGAGACTAATGTCTGGGAGAAAATAGAAGATTAGCCAACTGGTATTGCCCTTCTTCCAATCCTGTTGCCATATTAGAAGAGCTGTCTGATGGATGGTGTTATGGATGGCACTAATAGGAACCCTGTTATAGATAGCAGTTGCTGAAGAGGTAGCCGCTTGCTTGGTCAGGGTGTCAGCCCCACTCCACCCAAGTGCTCCTGGACTGATGAGATGGCGATGTAGTTCAGTTTACTCTTATTAACCTCCAAACCAATGAGCCTAGCAAGGTGGCCTGAAGACCACTTGAATGAATAACCAAGAATCTCAGCGAGATGTGTTTTCTTCCAAAAAAAGAGGAAGACAAAAGAGAACCAATGCTGACATCTGCTATTAAAGATCTTTTGAAGAAGTGGGAAGCTGTCAGAATAATGGTCTTAGAATGGCATCCAAACCAAGTTCAGGATAACAAGCTTGGGAATACCTATGATGACAATGCTATTAATTACTTCTGAAAAATCCTGAAGAATACAGAAAAAGCACATTGGACAGATTATTTAACAAACAGAAAAAAAAACATGGTTGATAAGAATGCAAGACTGTATATGTATATATTATTATTATTACAAATAAATAAACATAGTAGCATATAATTTATTATTTTTTGGGGGGGGTCTCCACAATGAATTAATCAAATTCCCATAAAAATCTACAGTAAATCAATAATCGGTTAACAATCAATTCGGGCAGTGAACATGGTCTTGGAACAGATTGTGTTAATTAACCGATCACCCACTGTATTTGCAAAGAGGATCAGATTTAAACAAAATTATCATTATTCAAGGCCAATTTTGTTAATAAAAAAAAATAACATTTTTATTAACATTATTCAATTTGTTTGCTTTCCATGAGCACAATTTTGTGGATGATAACTGTCATAGAAATACATGAAACAATAAACATTTCTGCAGTGTGTACATTGAATAAATGCAGATTTTTACAATAAGATTTACATGTGTCACTGGAAAAACAAACTTGATTAATGTTTAAAAACACTTCTCCATCATCAACTAATTTGAAGGAAATCATTTGTACTGTATCATGTTGAAAAAAATCAAAGTGCTTGGTGTTTTATTTCTACCACCTTTGCAACTGAAATTTTGAAAACCCTCAACTGCAATTAGGTCTCGATTTTGAAAGATGCTTTCACAAAATGTAAATTTTGTAATATTGTCTTGCGGTGATTCTTCTGCAGAACACATTTCTATGCTATTGACGTTAGTATGAGATATCAAAGCCGTCTTCATTCTTTACTGAACGAAGATGCAATTATATATGCAAATTTATAAACAAAGACATTATTTAATCTAAATAGGTTAAATAATGTCTTTGTTGACACAGTAAGAACATACTGTACATGACCATACAGAAAATGTTTTGTTTTTAAATAAATATTGTTAGGAAGCATTTGTAGTATTCTAAAAATAAATCAGTCTCTCTCTCTGATATTATTATAAATTTAAAAATACCAAGAATAAATCAAAAATTATAGTTTTGTATTAAAAAAATTTTTACATTGCTACCACTGAGATTCAAAACACAAACCTCATAATTATGAAACTGGCGTGTCCCCACCAAGCCACCAGCCATTCTACAAATGATGGAAATTCTAAAGGTTTTTAATGATTTGCAATTTTCAACATCAATTTTCTCCTTTAATTTTGAGTATTGCACCTTACTGCTTGGCATGTCAGTCTTTAGGGATGCACTATAACCTCACAGAGATTGATCAAAATCGATGACTCAATGTCATGCCATCCCCTCATCAGATAATCACTCTGTCAGACTCAACATGTCATGCATGTGCAAAAACCAGCTGGACTATTTCTACTACATTTGTGGAAAACTGACTTTGAAAGCACAATGAAAATCACTGAAATGTCTATTGAAGAAAGCAATCGTCATTATTTTGGTGTAAGGGGATCAAAACTAAACATAGGCTCCTAAAATATGCTGTAATTCATTCATATGGACAGTGACTGAATGGTTGAAGGGCACATACAAATCAATGCCTTTTTCTGTCCCTAAGGTCTGGCGAGAATCTGAGAATCACATTGATGACTGCAATTAAATAAAACCAATAATATAAAAACAAAATAATAATTTTACTTTTATATTATTTATAAAGGGCACAAATATTATATAATATATGGTAGAATCTCATTTTAATGGATTGCAAAACAACGAAATTTTTGGAATAACAGATTTTTTTTCTTCGGGTCTTGCCAAATCTGTATAATTTTACCTCTGTTAAGTGGATCTGTAACTCAGAATAACAGATTTTTTCCTAGCTCCATCTCCAGTAAACACCATATTTTTTCAACCTTTAATCAATAATTGGATGTTTCTGGATACTGAATTTTAAAAAATAGATTATATGCTGTGCAAACTAAGTGCATAATCATCACAGTTCTCACTGCTAATATTGCAGCCACGTGTTATGCCCACCTGTTAGTAGAGAAAAACTTCTTATGACTTAACACAAGATATGCATGTGTATGCAACAAAGGTGTGCCACACCTTTGTTGTAGACATGTTTTTGGGAATATCACACCTTAAAATCATGTTTGTGCAACATTAACATTTCATTCTGATGATGCCACCAAAAGAAGCCCAGAAACGCATCATCACAGCATCATCAAAGCAAAACAAAATGGATAAGTTTTTTAACATATCCTGAAGTGCTAATGATCATATCTACTTTGTCACTTTTTGGCTTATAATGTATACGGCTTCTGTCAGCTTTATTATGGCATAATGTATGATCTTGTAATATAGGTGTTTATATAAAATAAAAGATAGAAATCTCAAGAGACTGAATAATTTTGAGTACAAGTGTTTATACAAATTACCACCTTTTAAACACTCCAGCAAATAATTTAATATTGTAAAAATGTTTTCGATCGTCTTTAACAATCTTCGTCAGTTAAACGATAAAGTAAAGTCCTTTTTACTTTATCGTTTAACTGACAAAAATTGTTAAAGACGATCGAAAACATTTTTACAATATTAAATTATTTGCTGGAGTGTTTAAAAGGTTTAATTTGTATAATTCTTTCTAATTCCAGTATAAGTTAATATTTTATTGTACAAGTGCTTTTTTTTATGCAGGGTTTTAAAAAGGAAAATTTTTTCGAATAACAGATATTTTCCCGTGAGTGTGAGAAATTCGTTGTTTGCAATATAACAGATTTTCGGAACAACAAATGATTTTCAGCATCCCAGGCAATCCATTAAAATAAGATTCTATTGTATGTTTCTTAGGCAGTTCATATGTTGCTGGATAATTGCAATTAAGGCATTAAAAAGTTATAAAATAATTTTGCATAATTTGATACAGTTATGAGACATGTTTAGCATATTTAAATAAGTTGAGAACAACTCAGAAATCCTGGTCTGCATCTGCAGTTGTAAGTTCATGTTTGTACTGTAGATATATCAGTTCTATTATTGCAATCAATTGTGTTCTTTCATGTAATTTTGAAACATTTATTTCTCTCTGATAATCCTCATCAATGTATGCAAATAAAAGATCAAGGAAACCTATTATGTGGATATAATTTCAAATCATTGAAGAAAAAGATAAAGCAAAATGTATATAATGTAATGTTGTTCTCAAGTGTTTTTCAAGTGGGCTTTTTACATCACTTAAAAAACGTTCACAAAAGCATATACTGGAATACTAATAACTGCTACTGTTAATACTGGAATAGAAAAGTCCTAAAAATTATAAGACAAAAGTATCACAGCCAGAAATATCAACTTTTTGTATAAAAGAAGACAAACTGTAGAAGAAATAGTAACTAAATTATTTGCTGTTGATTTCAAAACTATAGCAAAAAATAATTTTATCAGGAAATCTCTTGCAAGAAAAGAAATGAAGTTACCCAAATTAGGTTTCCAGTTATAACCATCAATGGTTACTGATTGCACCGACACGGGTTTTGAGATGTTTATATGTATATAGTAAAGTGATACCTGGCTAAGTGCTATAATGGATGATTATACAAGTCATGGGCATAGGAATCATCCCCAGTCAGCACCTTGAGTAACTGGATGGTTATATCAAGAATTAAATATGTCTGAAAGCAAAGAATTGCTCAGAGGTCTGAATGGCATAACTGGCAACATATCTGCATGGTAAACAAGAATTACAGGTTTGAATCCTGCTCCAGGCTGATTCTTTTCTTCCAGACTATTCTAAATTATTTAATAAATATTAAATTATTATAATTATTAAATTTGATAAGAGATGACACCTAACATCTATATCTAATATCAAATTACTTAAAATCTAATTATTAGTAGTAATAGCAAAAAAATTAACCCAATACATTATAGCAATCATTTAGCTTTGATTAATAATAACATCAGGTTTGGAGATGTTTATGTATACAGAGTTTAAGTATTTTCTGATTGATTTTTATTGATTAAAACTTTGGTCTTCATTTGAAGTTTTTAAATTTTACAATTCATTAAAAATCAAATTGCAATATTTGTTTTAATTTTTTTATTATAGAATGCTAACTTTAAACTTTTCTGGTTTTGTATTATTCTTAAAATGAAGTAGAAAAACTGAAAAATAAATTCAATATATTTAAAATAATATTAAAATTGAATTATTCTAAATGCTAAATAATTTAGCCAATAATTATTAAATTTTAATGATTCCAGTTAGGTAATTGTCAGAGTAATAAATAAATGGTGATACAGCCATCTGTAGCACCAAATTATTAAATAACTCTGTTAGTCCAATTTTATATTTGTAATTTTTAGTAAAATCATTAACATTTGGCATTAGAAATAAAATTTTTTAATTGAAGTTTGTATATAATTTTATTTGTTAGATTTTATTTATTTAATTTATTTCTTTTATCATCATCTTATATTAACTAAATGCTATTAATTATAAATGAAAACATTGATTTAAAACATTTTTTTCTAAATTAGTTCTTATTAGAAATACTTATAATAGAAATTTAATTTTTTTTAGTAACTGTTATATTTGTAATCATTTTTATAATACTTAAGGAACTTTTATATTAGAAAAATTATTTTATAAAATTTTTAAATTAGTTATGTTTTTGTATTTTAATTTTATTAAAAATGCATCCAATTAATACAAAATAAAGCTAAATAGATACAATAATCCAAGTTAAGTTAATCAATTAGAATATAAGTTTATCAACAAGATAAAGTAATTAACACCAAATATTGGATTATCTTGTTGACAAACTTTACTTTTATTGGTGAATGCTATAGTGAAGTTACCTGTATAAGTTACTAGTATAGCATTTTAACAGTATCACTAATAAATTATAGTCAAATTAAACCTAAATATACACATATTTTACAAGAATCATTGTTAGATAGGTTTGATAGGGTAACAGAACTCAATGGTGATCTACTAGAATGATTCCTAGGAGGCCTTTTCTATGAGAAATTGGTCCCAATTTAGGTGCTAATTTAAAAACCCAGAAAACTCCTCATGACCAGCCTGTTGGTCTGTTGTTCGGATGCAAATCTGGGATCAACTACTAGGATTTAGTGATTTTATCTGCTCAGCCACTGGTGAGATCATTTGTGAAATAATTTATTATTATAATAGACAGTTATTCAATAATCTTTTGGATATTTGCATTACTAAATCATAAAAAATATAAATTTCTACATTAATTCGATCATAATTCATAGGATAATTATTTTAGTTTTTATTATTGATATTATTACTACTAATTACTATTTTACAAGATTACTAATTTAATAATAAATGTAACTAATACAACAATACAAAAATAAATAAATATAATAATATTAAAAATTTCTACCTCATATTAAATGATGCAGTACCCAGCTCCATTCCCAAACCAGAAAGGCTTCCATCAAAATCAGCAGCCAAGGCATCATCAATATCATCAACATGCCAATGATGAGTATTTGTCATTTCTATTATTGTTAATTAGAAATTGTGAAGCTTTATCTATAAGAATAACAGTTATTACTTTTTTAAAATTATAAATAGTATAAAATATAAAATATACGAAAATATAATAATTATTATTAATGTAACAGAAAAACAAATTATCATTCCAAGTTGTGATTGAGATAGCAACTGTCATTTGCCAGCAATTATATTGAATTTCATAAACAGAAATGATGATATAATGATAAAGCTTGAACCCTTGGGTTCCATGAAGCAAGGTCAGGGGTTCCATAAAGCTACATTGAAAAGCAATATTGAGAACAATTTGCTTTTCTGTAAAAGTTTAGAACTTCACACCACAGGAAAAGATATACAGTGGTGCCTCGTATAACGTACGCCTCGAATAATGGATGCTGCGAACAACAGACTTTCCGGCATAATTAGTGACTGCTCTATGGGTGTGTTCTTTAATAGCAGTTGCTCTGCGTCTCTGCTACTACGGGAGTACACTGCTGTTTGTAGGCATTTAGGAACGACGGTGGAAGAAAGAAAGATGGCAGCGCCCTCACTATTGATAGTATCGTGATAGAGGAATCTATAATTCTAAAATATGAGCTTTTAAAGGCAAAAGAAGGGTCCCAATTGTAAAATTTAACCATAAAATGGATTATTTGTTGAAAGAGCATTCAAAATAGCCACAAAAAAAATTAGAATGCCGGCTACCATTCAAAAAAAATTCGTAAAGACACTTACATCACTGCGTGCACTAACTTGCGCTTTCACAATTTCTAAATTTTCATTCATAAAACCACATAATAGACCTGGAATCAAAACTATCTGAGCCATGGAGGATGCCATGTTGCTTTCCACCGTAAACTACTGCTACAAGCGGCCGTTTTTGCCATTCGATGGCGTGCACTCCCACCGGAATTTAAGAACACATTCCACAGGAATTTTTAAACAGATGTTGCTCGCGCAGAGTTATGCAGAGAAATAAAAGAACACACCCCATGTTCATTTTTTATGATACAGTATGGTTATTTTATGCTGTGGAACAAATTAGATGTTTTAACATGTATTTCTATGGGAAAATGCATTTCGTATAACGGACATTTCACTTAACGGATGTGCACCTGGAATGGATTAAGTACGTTATATGAGGCACCACTGTATTTGATTGTGTTGATAATTATATAACAAATCATGGTATTGGTTGAAATGAATGCATTTCAGTGTGCACTGATGGAGTGAAGGCTATAGCGATGGGAAAATTATCTGGCGCTGTAACTAGAATAAAAATTGTTGCAAAAAACTGGAGCAGTAATCACTGCATTCTTCACAGATACGCATTAGTGACAAAAAGAATTTCTGCTTCATTAAGGTAGTTTTGGACGAAGCCATGCAATTATCAATTTTATTAAGACTTGGCCATTACAATCAAGAGTATTTAAAGCTTTATGCAAAGATATGGGTAGCCATTAAACAACTCTTCTTTTACATACAGAAGTAAGGCAGCTTTCAAGAGGAAATGTGCTGATGAGAATGGTTGATTTGATAAAAGAATTGCAGTTTTACTTCCTTGAACATAAATTTAATTTGTCTGACAGATTAAGAAATAATGTATGGCGTGCAAAACTTACTTATTTAGCAGATGTTTTTTCAAAGCTGAATGAAACATGCCTATCTCTACCAAGGAAGGAAACAAACATTTTTCAAACTCAAGATAATATGACATCTTTATCTCGTAAATTACAGTACTAGATTTCATAAGTAGAGCATGGTATTTTTGACTGTTTTCCACTTCTTACTAAATTTCTACAAGAGTCTGAAATGGAATTGGACGCAGAGATACTGGATGAAATTAAAGATCATCTCAACAGCTTATCCACATCTCTTACAGAGTATTTTCCTAACTTGGAGTACAAAGATTATTATTGGGTACAAAATCCATTCACAGTAACAAAAAAACCAACAGGATTTCTGTCAGTGGATTATGAGAAATTAATAGAAATTACATCCGATACCCAGTTAAAGGCTAACTTTGAAGAAGTGCCATTAGATGTATTCTGGGGAATCTACTTGAACAATATCCTGAAATATCTAAACAGGCCATAAAAATACTTTTGCCCTTTACAACAACATATTGATATGAATCAGGATTTTCAAGATATGCTAGCACGAAAACTACGTATCGAAGCAGACTGGATGCCGCCCCAGATATGAGAATCCAGTTATCAAGTATAAAACCAAATTTCCAGTAGATACTTATGTCAAAAAAACAGATGCATTCATCTCACTAAAATTTGATATTCCAATTTACAATAAGTGTGTTTCAAATAAAATATTTCTTTTACTATAATAAGTATTAATTTAAATAAGGGTTCCATTATATTACAAATAATGTAAAAGAGTTCCATTGCAAAAAAAGTTTGAAAACCCTAGACAATAAATCTGTCAACTAAAAATTACATTAAAAATAAATAATAAACTATTTTAGACACAGCTTTAATTTTTAAAAGAATCACTACTATAATACTGGTTTAATGTGTAAATACTCCAACAAAGAACCAATAATCAGTAGAAAACAAAATAAATTTAACAAAAACAAACATTTTCTTCCATATCAAAAAGACATTGTCAGGTCAAACAAAAAAACAGAATGAATATTTAAAAAATAGAATAGAACATATAATATCTGTTCATTTGATTTAATGCAATAATGTGTTCATTAATGTGTAGATTTTTCAATCAATGTTAACACAGTTTAATCATACATTATATCATTTTCAGGGTGATTAAAGAGCATGTAAACAAATCCAAAGCATAAGCGGAAAGTGCTGGTAAAAAAATACACAGTAATAGTCTGCAATGTTCAGATCACATATAATTGATTAAATTTTGTAAAGATAAAAAAATGTCCTGTAATCTGACACCACTCTAGTCCTGTAGATGCTGGATTAATAAACTTCTACTTTATCATGAGTCATGGCAGTGACTCCATGCCAATCAAAAAAGTCACTGACTGACTATATTTACAGAAATCAGAGTTGCCAATTTTCAGAGGTCAATTTCTCTGCCCCAAACAGCTAAACTAATTCCGAATAACTTGTTCAAAAGAAAATTGTTTCTTAGACAGTATGCAAAATTTCAAGATTTTCTATAATGCAATTGCCAAAATATAAGCAATTGAAAAGTGCAAAAATCACATAAAAAAAGCTGTATTTTCTTCTTCTCCTTCCTTCATCCATCACTGCAGATGCTCATACAGAAAAACTACAGAGTCTAAAAAGCTCAAATTTTAAACTTAAGCCTTTCTCGTTATCAGTGATGTGCTCACAAAACTTCCAGGTGAATAGGTCTAAGTTCACAGGAGTTTCCCTATAGAGCTAATTCAACTTTATGGCTTAATTTTATGCTTATAAAGATAAAATTGCATAGAAACAAATGGATTTTATTCAAAATGTTATTCAGAATTACATAAGATCAAAATTTATGTGAATTTAAACTTTTTATAACAATTTTTGTAAACAGTGCATTGAGTGTCAGTCAGTGCACTGTTTACAAAATTGATTGGCGATTCATTCAGGCATCACTGACCAAAATGAATATTGAAAGCATTCTGTTGGCAGTGCATTTGTTCAGCGGTATGTTTAGTAACTGAATGCTGACTGAATTGTATGTGATCATCTTATATCTTAACATAATAATACAGTCAAACCTGTTTTTATGCGGGGGATAGGGACCGCATTAAAAAAAACGCATTAAAAAAAATCTCACGAAACTTCACGAATGGCTGTAAATAATAGTTTTCGCAACACAATTAAAAAAATAATTTTTTTATGCGGTCAACAGGGACCGCATAAAAAAAGTCTCACATAGAAAATAACTCAAAACCGTACGAAATAGAATTTATTGACAACAGATGTCAGCACTTGACTGCATCGTCTGGTCTATCGTCTGTTTTACATATTTTTGTTTAGGTGGTGTTTTGTTTACTTAAAAAGTAAATTATTTCATTTTTCGCATATTCATGCAATAATATTACTATAATAAGTGCATTTATGCTATAATAAGTTTATTTAGCTATAATAAGTCAACGTGAGACATGACGAATCGCACGAGACTAGTCGCCAACTATACCGCACAAATTAAAAATTCGCATTAAAAAAATCGCACAAATAAAAATCGCACATAAAAAGAGCGCATAAAAACAGGTTTGACTGTACACTTATTAAACAAAAATAATTGATATCCATACAAAAACATCTGAAAAGTAAAAAAATTATGTCAAGTGAAAATTTACAATTTAGACAACAGTCAAAATTTTTCTTCGCAGTTTTTCTTTGGTAAAAATAAGTTTGGCACTTGGTGGTGAAATGTAGAAAACAATAATACAAGTAAAAATCTTGTGGGTACTGCTTCCAAGCACCAAGCTTATCTTTACCAAAGAAAAACTGCTATGAAAAATTTTGACTGTTGTCTAAATTGTCATAAATTTTTACTTGACATAATTTTTTTACATCTCAGATGTTTTTGTTTGGATTTAGATTTCTTAAGAAACACTGATCAATTAAAGTAATCTATTACTTTTTAATTTAATCTGTAGCTTAATCTAATTTCATTATATAATAGTAAATCTGAAAGTGTTGTTTATATATTTCATCTATAATTATTATTCATACTAGAAATTCTATAATTATTATTCATACTAGAAATTCACCAAGCATGATAGAATATTTTTTGAGAAAATAGAGATTAAAGAATTGAGAAGAGATTTCAAGAAACTCTAGAACAGTGCTTGCTTGCCACCCTCTGGTGGTGAAGTTAGGCATTAGGCACGTTGGCTATTTCACCCCGTGCAGTTGTTTTTCCAGATGAGTGGAGTTGGTTTGAGAAACAGATGGTGATCTCAAGTTGGAGAACTTGAAAGGTCTAGAAGAAACGTTTGACAAAATCAGTACAAATGTTGAGGGATTGTAAAAGAATGCACAAGGGGGTGTGGAGTCATTGGTGGTTCAGGACACTGCAAATGAGCAACAGGTCGAAAAAAAAAAGAAAGGTGGATGAATAAACTGTTTGTCAATTGTTGGCAGACAAAATGAGAGATGAGAAAAAAGTTATATTGATTTAGTAGTTGTAGGTATTTTTGTATCATTAAAAAAGATCGATAAGGATTAAAGGCAAACATCTTTCGAGTTTAATTGAAGGCAATTGCTGATATTGAGTAGATGATTATTTGTAAGACTGTTATTGGAGAGGATTCTTCTCCTGTTGTCGAGTTTTGAACATTTGTTGAGGCGATGTATGGTTGTGTCTGTTTTGTTTGGACAGTATTTGGTCAGTGGCATTCTAGAACAGTGTTTCTCGATGGGGGCAATATCGCCCCATGTGGGCGTTTTTCCATGTTGGGAGGCGATTAGTAACAATTTATATTTTGGGGAGCAAAAAACAATTTTCTGGGCGATATAGTAAAACATTATATTAAGAATAATTAGATATTTTATTCGTTATATCATACAATAATTAAACAAATAACATTATACAAGTCACTAGTCTATTCAATGCAATACAAATTTCATATTAGCCTCAGCCCCTGGCATCAGAATTTTGAAACTTGATTGCATCAGATTTTTTTCAAAGTGAAGGGGTGATACTACGTAACAGTTTTATTGAAGGGGCGACGATTCGTTAGAGGTTGAGAAACACTGCTCTAGAAGCTTGATGTTCAGATGCTGTTTCTGCAACCCTTGACGACTTTGCTCAAGTCAGACTTAAGGGGTCTCAGATATTCTTATTTTTTTAGATCTAAAATTTATCTGACCAATTTTACTCTTACTCTTTTCCCTAGGCTTTTTTTTTTACAGCTATAATAATCTGAATAATGGGCTAAATAGATCATTACTTCTGATTGGATAATAGAATGTCATGTGGTCACTGGGGGGGGAATTTTTTAAAAAATTTGTTATAGTAGTGACATGATATGACTATTATCTTTTACGTTTAAATTTTAAATTTAATGAAGTAAGTTTAAAATATGCCATTGCCAAAATGCAATGTAAGGGAAATTTCCTTGTCAAGCAAGAACATTACATGGTCACCAATATCACTGAAATGTGAGTGCAATCATCGATCAGAGATCAATAAAACGTTTACTCTATAGCTAATATTTCCACAAAGTAAATAGTCTATACTTTCCATCAGAACATAAAACGAATATAACCAAAATTTCATCTGAATTGGACAAAAACTGCAGAAATTGTAAGGAATTCACACACATGCACAGACAGACACAGACACCGGCTTTTATATTAGTAATATTTACTGAATATATATATAAAATTCATGATTACGATTAAACAAAATCTATTTACTCACAAAAATGTATTCAGTTACTGTTCAGCAATTATACTGTAAATTTCTGTAATTCTCCTCATAGTTTGATCACTAATTAATAGCCTAATCTTTTCAATGCATTAATTAAAAGAATCTGTAAGAAAAAAAAAACAAATATTTATCATAAGCAAACTAGCTAATAATCACATTAAATTTTTGATGTTCTATTATATAAAAAGATAAAATATAAAAATTCCTCTAGAATAATATAAGAAAAAAGTAAATATATTAAATAAAAACCAAAGAAAGATGAACAGTGCTTAAATTAAATTTTAAAAAATGATTAAAACAATTTATTAGTTATTACTTTAATTCTTTTGACTACAGAATATATAGTTTGGTGCAAAAATCATGCAA
Organism: Centruroides vittatus; assembly: GCF_030686945.1. Lineage (NCBI taxonomy): Eukaryota > Metazoa > Arthropoda > Arachnida > Scorpiones > Buthidae > Centruroides > Centruroides vittatus. The sequence goes on along the minus strand of NW_027121909.1, from coordinate 1,537,271 downwards.
TGCCTCATATAAACATGTATTTTAGATTTTGAACTGACTTTGAAAAGAAATGTCAACACCAAACATGATAGATAATATATCATTCTAAAGGCACCTTTGTAAGGAATTTGAAGCTTTTAACAAAATTAAACTAACAGCATTGTTCTATATTCATGGGTGACAAGACAGAAAAAACTGAAAAGCTAACATTTTTTTATTTCCTGTAAACTACAAGAAAATAAGTCAGGTGAAAAAAAAATACTAAACTAACTCATTAAAGCTTTTAAATGTAGTCAATGAATGTTAGATGTGTTAGAAGACAAACAGACAATTAATATTTAATTGGGAAACCTTTACTTATAATTATTAAGCACGTATAAGTAAATTAATCAAGCTTTTCAACCTGATCCTCTGATGTTAGATAATATCAGTATGAAATTATAGTTTCAATTAACTGTACTTTATTTGTTGGATTCTTTGCATTCATCTTCTGTTTAAGTTTCATCCCAAAGTTTCAATCAGATTAATATTGGTGATTGTGCATGCCACCGCAATCTCCAGACCAATTTAAAAACTAACTTCATGCCTGTCAGTACAGTACATTATCATCCTGGAAGATGAAATTGCTATTTGTAAACAAGTCAACATATAAAGGAATCATTTTGCTCTCTAGTACAGTGATTCTCAACCACTGTGACGCGGCACTCTAGTGTGCCGCGAGATTTTTGAAGTGTGCTGCCACTGCGATTAACCATACATAAGCAACATCAGACAAGTAGTTCATTCGGTTCTAACCGGTGTTATCAGTAACTGCCGGTAGTTACCAAGGCATTTAGAAAATGTACCTAAGTAACCAACTGCGTTTAAAAAATTACTATTATGACGTCACCGCGGTACTGACCGAAGTAACCGCGTGTGCCGCCAAATTTTTAAATTATTAAAAGTGTACCGTGACGAAAAAAGGTTGAGAATCACTGCTCTAGTACTTGGATATATTGAATAGCATTCATTTTTCCTTCAACAATTGTAGCACACATATTCCCAACAGTAAAATGCTTTACTGTTTGAATAGTACAACAGGGTTTGAATCTGCCATTTTTGGCATCATAAAAATATTGAATATCAAAGAGATTCAGTAAGGTTTGCAAGTTAATGTTTATATACAAAGCTGACATGTTTATTCTGTATTTTCATAATTAAAAACTAAAAAATATTCTCCTAAAAAGCACATTTGAATAAGTTAAAAAAATTTATTTACATGAATATTTAAATAACTTAAATAATTTACCAATAATTTTTAATTGATTCTGAAATTGAGTTTGAATGTGTTTTTTTTTTTTTAGTTTCTAATTATCAAGGTAGAGAACTATAATAAATTGAATTTTAATTTAAAATTTCTGGAAGAAAAGAATTAGCCTGGAGTAAGACTCAGCTGCAACTTCTGCAAACCATGCAGAAGCATTGCCAATTATGTTACCAGGATCTCCATCAAATCTTCACTTCCACAGCTATTAAGATGTTATTATATATATTAAGGTAGAGAATTAAACTTTCTCACTAGTTTTTAAAAAATGAACTAATATAGTAATTTAAAAACCAATTTTATTTCTTTAACTGATTAATTTTATCAACTTGTTAAAATATCAAATTTACTCAAAAATGTGAGGAATTATATATTGATGAATGTTTTCAAAGTTCTTTACTTTTACTCTTCATATCTAATACAAAATATCATTCTTTTCAAATGCAACTTCAAACTTGAACATGTTCATAACATTCTATTAAATTACATATGATTTCTTTAAAGAATTATAGGTTGATATATAATGATTGTTTTATTTTACATTTTTTAACATCCAACTCAGAGTAGTTAAAGGTATAATGGGTCAACATTAACATTAGACTAGTTTGGATGTTAAAAAATATATAATGAAAAAAATCAACGCATATCAATCCAAGATTCTTTATAAAAAAACAAACATCACACATAATTTAATTAGAACACATTTGTAGCATTTTAAGTTGTATTCAGATGTAAAAAGAACATTTTGAATTAATCTAAAGAGGAAATAAAGAACTTCAAAAATATTCATAAATCTGTAATTCCTTACACCTTTAAGTATGCTTGATATTTTAACAAGTTTACTAAACAATAATATAATACAGTATTGCTAATTAAAATAATACTTAATCCATGCCAATTTTTTAATTTTTTTTACCACATTAACAATAAATTTTATATGATTTTTATTTGTGCTTACTTATAACAAATTAACTGAGAGAAAAATATGATTTAACAGACATTAATACAATAGTAGAAATTTCTGGAAAAAGGTTATATTAAATTCAACAAATCATTAGCAAAAAACACATGTTACTTTTTTATCTAATTTTTTACCTTTCACCCTTAATGGTGACCCAAACATTTTCTAAAAATTTTGTACTTCTGTTTTCCATGAATCAAATATTTTGGTCTGCTTTCTATTCATTTTTAGAATTGTGCTAGCTATTAGTACCATTTTCATGTACTGTAGTCAAAAGAGTTACCAGTTGCATACCTGGTAACTCTTTTGACTTTTTGTCTTTGTCCTGCAGTGAGTATTTTCATTTTAAGAAAGACCTAACAACCACACAGTTTTTGAAATATTTTTTTTCTTACAAATAAATTCTCTAATCTGTTCATTATTATTGCTTTTTGGTAAGAATTTACTCATTTATATCTCAAATATGTGAGTTTTAAATACAGTAAAACCTTGCTTTAAATGGGAATTTCAATCCCATTTAAAATTGCACAAGTTTTAATATAAACCAAACTCCATATCAGTGGCCACCTCAACCTCACTCAAGTAGCCATGATAGGAGTGTACTGAGGAGACATTTATCCTTATTTACATGGCCAACAGAACAGGAAAACATTTCATTCCTAAACTCAATCTATTGTTTAAAGTGCTTTAAATGAATTAGCTTCGTTGCTACAGTTTTGGAAGAGTTTGCTAAGATCCCTTTGACAGATGATATTAATAAAATAAATCTTTATTTACACTCAACAAATTAGATTTATCTCCAGAATTTAATAAGAAAAAAAACTAGAAAATCTCAATATCGTCCTTATATTTCCAGCAAACACATTTTTAAGAACACAAATGTTTTTAGCATATTTCATAAGCCTTCATCATGTTTCATATTCTAATTTGATAAGCTAGAGCTTATCAAATTGAAGCTAGTGTGTGAAACCTGATGATAGATCTATGTCATTCACAACACTCAATGAAGAAAAATATCAATGAGCCTGATGTAAAAGGTGGTGTTCTTATTAACACTTTTCTTTGACACTTGGACACATGCATATTTAGTGTCTTCTTCTGTTTAATAAATTTGTCTTCTGAATTCTGTTAAAATAAAATGTTTAAATAAAACCTTTACTATTATTTCATAAACATATTTGTTCCATCTAAGGACATTAAACAATTCTATTTAAAACTGTACATTACAGTATTTGATGAATCCTACTGCAAGCAGCTTGCTTTTATCGTACATGTACCTTGTATTTTAATGGTCTATCATTCAATGTTAATACATTACTCCATATTAAAGTACTGTATAATACAAAACATATAGTGTATAGCAGGGGTCCCCAACCTTTTTGTACCTAAGAGCACATTTTAGAATACCGGTCGGGCGGCGGGCACCATTTATTTTTTCAAGGTGAATTTAGAATTGGACATAGTTAATAATACATACACATGATATACAAAAAACATTTAATTCCAAAAATGTAATTTAACATACAAAAATATTAACAATAATTTTTATAAAACAAGTAATTACTAAACAATGCATGCAAAATCTACAAAGTATAAAAATTCTTTATAAAAAAATATAAATCTCAAAGTCAATGTGATTTTTGGCATTTCATTTCATTGGCCATTGCTTTGTAATTAGAAGAGTGTGGTGTTATTCCTGCTCATAAGCAATCATCAAGGTGTTCATCTGTACGTCGTGATCTGTACTTTGATTTTATAATGTTCATTGTCGAAAACAATGATTCACACAAGTATGTGGAACCGAAAACGATTTTATTTTATATGTTGCTTTTTTCAAGAATGTTTCTTTCAACTATATTCCAGAAATTCTCATCTGATAAAATGGATTTTAGGATAATGTCGTTCTGAAGATCCAAAATTTCTATTTCTACCACTCCAGCCTACCCCCTCTGGAGAGACCCGGGATCAAATCCGATCGGGTCGAAAAATCCCCAAGAATTTTTCTGGATGGTCCAAGCGGATATGTCGGGCTCTGTTCCTCATCACCTGGCCGCCCAATTGTATGGTGGCCGAATACATAATGGGCTTGCTTAAAAAGGCCTTAGTGCCTACAGGGGGGGGGAAGTTTAAAAAAGGAAAAGTTAAAATTGCTTAAAATATCTTTTAAAACAGAAAAACTTAAAACCAAATTGATGAAGGAGCATGATATATGCAAAATGCACATATTAGTTTAATAAAGAAATGTCAGTCAACTTTCAAATTAAATAACTGGTTTGAGAAGTTCTTTGGAATAGGAAAATTATTATTATTTTTGTTCTACTTTTATTATTTAAGGATTAACAAGTCTAGATTATAATAATAAGTATTAAAATTTTGTCACAAAAAAGAATATTTAAAAAAATTACTTTTACAGACACTTTCAATTTTTACTTAAAAATAGATATATTCATTAAGGAGACAAACAAAAATGTATTTAAAAAAAAGCATAATTTGAAAAACATAATAAAACAAATATTTGTTTTATGTGGGTCTGTAATTAATCAAAAACGACAAAACACCATTTTAAAGTGATTTTTATTCAAGTAATATATTTATAAATAATATGTAGCCAAAAGTGTAGCTATGTCAAATTTATGTAACCCAAAAAGTAGCCAATGCGCCAAATGATATTTTTTACGCGAAACTAAAAAAAGGGTAGCCAAATTTGGGACAAAGTGGCCAAATATGGCAAGGCTGGATGACCTCCAGACAAATGTCTGCATTGTCACAGCAACAATAGAAACGGTCCGATTCATTTCATTTTAGGTATGGAAAATTTCGTTGGCGAAAATTTCGTGCGAGGGGAAAAAGAGATCGGTCGCATTTCGCTTTGTGCTTTTATCTGTGTTGGATGCCATTTCTACTTTTGTGTGGTTAATCATTAAAAATGAAAAAACTTTTACATAGCATTTTATTGAAAACTGAAATATTTTTATTTTTATTGTGGTCGCACAGCGGCGGGCACACACAAAACGATCGGCGGGCACTATGGTGCCCGCGGGCATAGGGTTGGGGACCCCTGGTGTATAGTTTATGTTAATTTATTATTATTATTATTTGTTTACTTTTATAATCTGTATTAAAGTTTTCATCAGAATTCAGTACTATACTATAATTCAGTGGCCTGCCACTGACATTTGATGATAGGGAATCTGTTTTTCCATAAAAATTTTAAACAAATACTGGAAATGACAAAAATAATCAGTTTATTTATTTTAATTCTAAAATAGATAATTGACATGAAACAAAGATATAAAAACTTGTTTTTATTATTTTTTATAAACTAGCTCTATTCGGCAATTTTTTCCGTCAAGTTGTTAATTATTTTATCATAAAAATCGCTTGTCGTTGATCCCATCAAAGTATTTAGAAGCTCTTTTTCTATTGAAACCAATGCTAGTGATGACAATCTTTCCTCTGACTGAGTGTTCCTTACAAATGTATCAATTCACTTCATAGTTGAAAAACTGCACTCAACAGACACACTCGTAGATGATACCGTAAAAATTAATGATAGTAAATCATATAATTCTTTTAGTACATCTTTGTTCAGATCTTCATTAATTATAATATTTTTTTGTGTCTAAGAGTGACTTGCCAATATAGTCTGGACAGGAATATAAATATTGTAATTCACTATGTAATTTAGAAAAATCAAAAAATTTTCCATACAATTTACTTAAAGAATTAAAACTTGCTTTGGAAAATTGTTTTTCATAATATTTAAAATTATTAACATCTAAAAGTGATCAAAATTCTAAAGATTTTATGTCTGAAACTCTGTCAATATAATTATAATTAAAAAAAATTATAATTAAATATAGCTTTGTAAAGAAATGTACATAAATATAACATTGAACATTCTTTACTTTTTAAATCTTAAAACAATCCACTTAGTCAAATAGCTCTACAAGTGGCTAATGAATAGAATCGTTGGAAGTGTTATATGATATTTTGGTGTGTAGCATCCATGAGCTAAGTCTTGAGAGATTGGTGCTCTGTAAAGCACATGCACGAATGGTGTAATATGGCTGCTTTACACGATTGAGATATTTCCGCAGGCAATACGGCACTTCCATTGGGAATATGCATATACAAATTTATATTCGAATATACAATAGCAATCTTATCATTGTTTTTCACACGTATTATAGAAATTTGTAATCAATCAAGAAATTTGTAATCAATCAAGATTAGAATAAGATATTAATTTAAAGTAATTCAAAGTACTTTAAAATATAAAAATAATCACACAATATGTATTTATATTTTAAAAAATACAAGGAAAGCGGCGTTTCCACAGCTTCCACAGACAGCATGCCACTGCTATAATTACATTCTACGAAGGCTATTTTTTAAATAAGGTCCGTTTTTTAATAAAAAGAAAAATACTGTAAATATCATTAAAATATATTTTTTCCATATTCTACATTCTTTTATCTACTTTTCTACATAATTTCCATTTTGTTTAAACATTTGTCATACCGCTCAACAATTTTTTGAATTCCGACTTCAAAGAAATCTGCCGCCTGTAAAGAAGCCTAATCCATGACTGCAGTTTTCACTTCTTCGTCGTCGTTGAACCGTTGACCACCAAGGAACTCCTTTAAGTATCGAAACAAGTGAAAATCACTGGGTGCAAGGTCTGGACTTTGTGGATGATCGTATCGAGTCAAATACGATAAAGCACTGTCCAATCTTTTTGTTTTGTGATCGTCAGAAAGCAATCTTGGAACCCACCGAGAACACAATTTTCGATAATTCAGTTTCTCCGAAACAATGGTATACAAGACTGATCTTGAAATCTGTGGAAATTCAATTGATAACGTTGAAATCGTGAATCATCGGTCCTCTCGAATTTTGTTATCCACATCAAGAACAAAATCTTCAGAAATCAGAGAAGGTCGGCCAGGGCGTGGCTCATCATGCACATTAACTTGCCCATCCTTGAACATTCTTACTCATTTTCGAACTTTACTGTCACTCATAGCATTATCACCGTAAACTTCACAAATCTGACAGTGAATTTCCACTGCTGCCAGGTTTCTTGAACTCAAGAATCGAATAACAGATCACATCTCACAGTCGGCGGGAGACTCAATTTTCTTAAACATTTTAAACTTCTACAGCTCAGCATACAGACTGATGATATGGCTACAAATGGCGTCAAAACGTGCGCCATGCTTGCTCGGAGCAGAAGCCCATGCGTACTGCCTTGATTGCGCATTATTCTCACTCTCATTCACAAACGAACCTTATTTAAAAAATAGCCCTCGTATATGCCAAGTAAAAGGAGATATAACAGTTCCAAAAGAAAACATTGACAAAGAAACTACTGCAAAATTAAAGAAGAGAAAAAATGTGTTAAATTTATCCAAGTACAATACAGTCTCAGTAATCTGGCCATTCACTAGCTCAGCAAATCCACTATCTGACATCAGTCAATTCTTGTTATCACTGACAAAGTTGACATATTTAGTGGGAAAATGTTCAAATTTAGTGAAAACTGGAGTTAACTCTAGTGGAAAGCTTGTCAACAACTTTGCATTACTTTGAGTCTTAAGCTACTAAAAAAAAATATAAAAAAATGGTGTACCTTATAACACAGTATTATATAAATATAAAAGTCAGCCACTTGAAATTCCCATCAAAAATACCATACCTCCCACTAAATTTTCCACAGTCATTTCAATTTCTCACTAAGTTTAGTGGGAATCTGTCAACTTGGCAACATTGATTATTGGCGATTTCAATATATGAAGATGACGAAACAACAGAAGACAACTGAAAATTATTTTAAAGAATTTTTGATTAATTTGAGAACTCAAAAACACAAGCAACATATGATTGTTCTCCTTTCACATATTCTATACATGTTTTTGATTAATACAATGTATTAATATCATGTAAATAAACATATGCTTTCTTTACAAATGATTAATCGTCAAATTGACCTTACTTTCAATAATTTGATACTGTTCCAATTTCATATATGTTGGATTACTGAGATTGTACTGTACAAAGCATAAGCACTTGGTAACTTATTATAAATGAAAAAAGTTTATTTATAAAGTGAGCCATTATAAATGAAAATGGTTTTAAGTTCATTTTTAAATCAAGGTATTTAAAGGTTTGCATTTGTACTGATTCAAAAATATCAGTAACTGATAATTATCTATTAACAAACTCATGGCAATTTTGAAGATTCTGACTGCAAATAGTTTAAAAATAAAAAGATCACATAGAATTATAACTAATGTCATAATTAACTTGATTAAAAAAAAACGAACTTAAACCACTTTCATTTGCAATAGCTCAAATAAATTCTGTTCAGTGATAAATTGTAAAGATGAGTATTAAGTATGTTTTTTCATGTTTGAAAACTTTCACAATAAATAAAAATATTTTTGTATGTTTTGTTCAATAATAAGTAAGGTTGTTCCATAAAAGAACCTACCATAGACATGAAAGACCTGGTATACAGACATATATGTATATTATAATGTCATTAAAATGCATTTTAATACTTATTCCAATATGGAGTCAATTCAAAAATTTATTTTTTGAACTTGTATCATCAATCCTTTATATATGCACTACATTTTAAGTCCATTTTATACAAGTTTTTATTTATACAATTTTGTATGCTTAATCTAGGTTTGTCACATACAAATGAGATATTTCATAAGAAAAATATTTACTCATATGAGTTCTGTATTTTATACAGTTTAAAAATATATAAATAATAATATGTTATTAAAAAACTTAATGCTTAAAAAAGAATAGTTTGGCTTTTTCATGCAAACCTATGTAATAGACAATTTATATTAACAAATTATGTAGATTTGTTAATATTTTATTTCAACTTAGTTTGCAAATTAATGTTTTAAAAACATATGTCTTTTGGAATTATGATCTATTGATGATTATTTGTTTACTTGATAATGAAATGAATGCGATAAACATTATAAAATTTACATTCATCCAAAAATAAACTTAAACATAAAAATATTTTTGTTTTCTTGCTAGATTATTATTATTATTGTTAGTATAATTTATTAAATGTTATCCAAGAAATGAATCTTATACTTATTCAAGTTATATTTTTTAATGTTTTTAAACTAGTAACTATGATTATAAAGTTTTAGATGTAGAATTTCAATTATTTACTTTGATAAAAACATTGTATGGAATTCATGCCAACACACCTGAGAAAAAAAGAGGATAAACAAACAGAAAACGGCATTAAAGGGCTTTTCTAATTCCTTTGCTAGCACTTTCGATATCGAAAGAGCTAGCAGAGGAATTAGAAAAGCCCTTTAATGTTGTTTTCTGTTCATTTATCCTTTTTTCTCTCACAATAAAAACAATGCATGCCTATTTGCATCTCAAGGCTTTCATACCCTCACCCTATTATTATTATTATTTTGGCATTCCGAATACATGCAAAACATTTAAAGACTCTCCTAAGTTTTAATTCTTTAAACATTATTCTCAGTTATGCCGAACAGAAATTCAAACCAAGTACAGGTCATTGATTCACACATTAATTGCTCAATAATTTTTTTTATTAGTTTTTTTTTAAATAATCTGTAAAAGTATCATTTCCTAAGTTATTACTTTCATCTCTTATACATTTAAAATTCCTGTTTAAAGTTCAAAATTCATTTGCTAAATAGTTATTAATTATTCACAAAACTATCATGATGCTCAAACAATGATTTATCTCGATATGCAGGCATTTAAGCATTCTAATAACAAAATAAAATTGCAACTTTCATCCAATATACATGAAATTTATATTGATATTAAATAAATTATTTTTACTTAAATACACGAAATGTATTTCATGTTTTATTGCACAAAGTAGCTTTAAAAGAAGCATATTCTATCTTTACGCTTAATGATGAAATTAATATTCGTAGAATGATCTACTAATATGAATATTTCGATACGTCGAAAAAAAATTTTATTGCTAGCAAGTGTAACAGGGTGCAATGATCTTCAAATTTGGCAGTCGATCTCGATTATTTGCATCGAATCAAATAAAACCACGAAAGAAATTAAACTTACCTTAGTAACATATCCGTACGATTAAATAGCGTTGATATGTCAATCATATTAACTAAACAAATAACATTTTTAGAAATTTTTTCCCCCTTTTTTCCATCTAAACACGTTTACTACTTGCCGCGAAGTCGACGACGCATTTACTCCAAACGGAATATGAAAACATGCAATCCCACAATTGACCGAAACGTTCGAGGAAAAAAAAATTCGTTTTTTTTATTTTTAATTTTATGTAATTTTTTAAAATTCAGAGTTTTCTCTTTATTTTTGGTATTTAATAATTTGATTTTTTAAAATTAATACTTTTTTTTAAATATTAATAAGAATTCGGCTCGATCGCAAAGATTCGAGCGTTCAGAAAGTCTTTTCGGATTATACAGTGTTTGCGAAATGTCAATAGACAATTGCGTGAAATCAAGAGAATTATAACAATTCACTAAAAATCAACGTATTAAACTTACAATATTAAAGGTTTTATAAACACAGAACCAATTAGCTAGGATAGTCTCGATTTATACATTTAAATGACAGTGAAACATAATCTGTACGTTCTGTTTTTGTAAATACATCATATTCGTCCATATCTCCGTCTGTAACGACACCCCGTTCTAAAATTTATCAATGTACTCCGTCAACTTTGTTTCATTTATCACTGAAAGTATTTGCATATTTTCTGTAATATCCAGAACTTGCTATCTAGATGTTGAATAGTAAAAATATGATAAACGATTTGAAAAAGTATCAATATACTTTCTTCCTGCCATTTCCAATATAATAGCTTTTTCTATTGATGTTTGTATTGAAAAATTCAATTTGTAAGTTCTTGAAAAATTGATATTAATAAAATAAAAAATAAAAAATTAACTTGTTAAATACTTACTATAATTTTAAAATAAAAATTTTCAGTGATAATTTCGGAAACTTGTTTTAAATTTAATAACAAAAAGTTAATTGATAATGCACGCCTATTTGCATCTTAAGGTATTTTCCTATTTTCATACCCTAACCCTGTTATTATTATTTTGGCCACATTCCGAATACATGCAAAACATTTAAAAATCTAATAAATTTTGACTCTAAAATATCCAGTTATGCTGAGCATTTAATAGAAATTCAAACCAAGTACAGGTCATTGATTCATCACATTAATTACTCAATATTTTTTTTATTGCTTTTTTAAAATAATCTGTAAAAGTATCGTTTTCTGAAGTTATTAGTTTCATCTCTTATAATGTACAGTGCATTTAAAATTCCAATTAATAATAGTCCAATTCAGCGGTCTCTAACTATCAAATAAAGTCTTTTTATCCGACTGGCGAAGTTTCTTTTCAGTGACATGTTTTATCAACATTTGATATAGTTCTTAGTATGTAAACTGTTCAAAAGTTAACTAGAATTAATAGACCTTGCCGCAAAATATTTTTATGAAAACCTATTTGAAGGTGGTTTGAAAACTTTTGCAAATCTTTGCCAGGAGAAAATTTACAAATGAAATACAGTACAACCCCGATTATTCGAGGTTCCCCACTATCCGAGACAAGCCTGTAGGTTAATACGTAACTTTTCTTATATAGTAGTTCATAAAAAAAGTTCAAAACGGTAACATGTATTACAAAATGATTTGTTTCTGTTTCCTTTATCATTTAACTTTAACACGAGAAAAATCATTCATAGTAAAATGTGACTTTAATAACACACATTTTTATTTTAAAACTATTGTACGTTTATTAGCAGTATAACAAATGATGGGAAAAGTTGTTTTTGTACATATATATTATTAAATTCATTAACATGTAAGAATGTCATGTGTAAAACTTATATTCGTAATTTCTAATCCTAAATGACCATTGTCATCCGTTTTATCTGTAGCATCAATCTTTGTTACATCGGATAATCGGTTTCAACTATATATAAAAACGCAAAATATCGAACATCGTTTTACAACGAGTAAGTTATATTATCGAATTACTTTAACAGTGCCGTAACTAACCATTCTTGTGCCCTGTACAAGAATTTGCATTTAGGCCCCTTGATTAATTAGGTTTGAGGAAATAATAAAACAAATACATGTATTTTGGGCCCCCCCCTTCCAAGTGGGCCCTGTGCGGGTGCACCTGTTGCACCTGCCTAGTTACGGCACTGGACTTTAATAATGGAATGCCACAAAATTTATCTATAAATTTGATGCATTCTTTTGAAAAGTAGCCTAATTGTAAATTTCGTATTGATTTACGGTTGATCTAATGTTAATCCTTGAATAGATCTTTCGTACATGTCCCTGGATTCGTCTTTTCTCACATACCATATACCCTTCTCGTGGAGACCTCTGATACAAAGGTCAAATGTTCAACTGTTCAATGTGATACAAATGTTCCGATAATAGCGAGGTTGGGGCCGAAGTTTTAAACGCGAAAACGTGTACGTCGGACGTTCAGCGCCGCTTTCCTGTAAGCCTAGAAGTATGACAATGGCCTTTGGAATGTCGAGCATGAATCATGCTCGACATTCCAAACGCCATTGTCAAACTTCTAGGCTTACAGGAAAGCGACGCCGAACGTCCGACGTACACGTTTTCGCGTTTAAAACATCGGCCCCACCTCGCTAATGTTTATGTAAAACTATCATAAAATCGTATGAAAAAACACGCATGCATATCAAGTGGATGAAACAATTTCATCTTTGTTTAATGACTTGACACATTCACCATCTTTATCGATATCCACAAATTTATCAAAATTGAATGCGTTTGTAGTCACGGCCTGCGCGTGGGGTGAGGCGTTGAAGCGGTCGCCTCAGGTGGCACTTTCAAAAGGCGGCAGTTTTGGTTTACATATTGAAATTTTTATTCATTACAATGTACAACAACTAAGTAAATAATTTATTTAGTTCACTTCTTTGATAATTTTTCAATGTAAATATGTCAATTGGCGATCTATTGTTTTTCTTTAGCGCAGCACCGGGGTGCACTGGCGCTGAGATTTTTCAGGAAGTCAGCTAAACATGAACGATTGTTTTCTAGTTCTCAGTTGTATTCTGTTGATTCTAGAGAATCGCTATTCGCTAGAATCTTAGAACAGCTACGGCAACGTTGATGAGATACAGGTAACCCCCGTAAAACACAGCACTTCTATAGCACGGATTCACTCTAACACGGTTTGAGAATTGGCACCATCCCCGTATAACACGGCACTTTTATAGCACGGATTCACTCTGACACGGTTCGAGAATTAGGTAAAACCCTCGTACAACATTAAATGTAATAAATTTTTACATACTTAAGTACTAATAGTTCACGAAAATAATAATTTTCGTAAACTATTAGTACTTAAGTATGTAAATTTGGAGATCCATGCTTTACCTTTAAGGATAACTTACGATAAGGATAACTTGCCAAAAAGAAAACGCCCTCGGTTAATAGTGATTAGTGATGACGAAGAAAACATTGTTTAATTTATATTAATATGTATCACTTAAGAAAATTTTTAATAAAGATATTTATCTTAATTATGAAAATATAATAGCATGTTTTTTAATTTTTGGAACCTATCCGAATCCGTGTTATACGAAACAAAGAACTAGTACGAAAAGGGGAGTTAGCCCTTTTCGTACTAGTTCTTTGTTCCGTATAACATGGATTCGCATAACACGGCAATTTTTTTGGAACGTAACTCCCGTGTTATACGGGGTTACCTGTATATTAAAGAGGATAATCTCAGTTATTCAGTTATGTGTCATACAACTGTTAGCATCGAGAGGAAGTTCGGATAAAATATTTTCACCAAGCAAATGTAACTTTTTTAAAATATCAAAATTTGACCCTGTTACCAGTGAACCAGTGAACATTTAAGAAGGTCGTCTGAGAATCTTCTCATTAACTAAGTAAAGATATATAAAATGGACCTTAGACCATTTTATATATCTTTTGACCATTGTCATTATTGATATTAATGATTGTAAATATTGTAGTATACCGTAATTTTAGACTGTACTCGGATATCAACAGAATCAAACGAATGTCTTTGTTTTTCTAGCAATATTCTGAATATTTATCCAAAGAATATTTTAGCAAGAATCATTAGGCTTAAAAATTGAAGTGGATGGGAAGTAATATAAAAGGTTCTTATTCCGGTGTACAAAGACGAATTTTAAATGAAAATTTCGGAGCCGTTTTTGTTTCCTGCTCGTACCATTTTTTAATCTTGTTGTCAGCAATGTAGCGGCGGCTTCTGAACAAATTAAGATTTTTTCGTTGGTGCAAGAAGTATTTATATCTTTTTCCAGTTCTATTAACAGATGAAGTGTTTTAGAAATATGTAACATCCTTAACCTGAAAAGGTGTAAGTGATACGAGATGGGAAAATTGCATTGATACATTAAAACTATTGAGATATAATTTAGGAGAAGTATATGATGCTCTAACAGAAAATTATTTTGATAAACAAAGAGATAGCGATATTTAAATCTCTAGCGTTTAAAATATCTAAATTTAAATTTTTGGGCAAAATTGTTATTTGGTACGAAGTGTTATTTGGTACTAAATTAACACAGCATCAAAATTATTAAAAAGCTCAAAAAGAACAACGATTCCTAAACTTTTTACTTTTCCGACTGTTATATATAACAAAGGGAAAATATGGCAATCGGTCAAAAAATGATCCTCAAATTTTTACATTTTTGGACTCGGCGACCTTGAAACGTCGAACAATACAAAATTCGCTTTTTTTTCTGTAAATATGAATGTTAGTGTGTGTGGGGGGCACGATTTTGTTCATCCTCTTTGAAGCTTAATAACTCCTGTCCATTTTGTCGAAAATTTCTGAAATTTTGCAAGGAGGTTTATTAAGAAGATTGATGCTATTAAATTTTAGTGATTAAAGGTCAAGGGGTGGGGAAATAAGGGGGTGTATCTCCAGTAGGGCCAGACTTAATGACAATTTTACTTGTTATTAGCATTTACAATTTTAAAAAAAAAATAAATAAAACCCATGGCTACCCTCACAATTAACCTTTTTGCCATTTTATAATAGTTAAAAATATAAAAAGTTTTAAAATAAAATATAACAACAGATGGCATTACCCCAAATATTGCCGGGAAAGTTAAGCAACTTGTTGCTAGCTTTTTGACTTGGATACCTCTCGGCAGCCTATTTTCCTAAGTTTTATCTCGCGTGATAGTCAAACAGTGGCACTCGGTCAGTTATACAGCACTGTACAATTAGAGGAGAGGAAGGTATTATGGAATACCATTTACATTTCTAAAAATAACTACTGGTTTTTGATTAAAATCCCAAAATCATCATGAGTACATACTATAACTAGTTGTAATGAACTGTCACTTGTAAAAAAAATACTATTTATTTTGTTGTTATAAAAAGTCACAAATGGAGGTTATTATGAAATAGTCGGGTGATATGGAATAGGTGGTTTAAACCATTTAAAAACTAATTATAGCTCATAAAACAGTTATTTTTAACTATAAAAACCACATTTTTAAGATTATGTGCATGTCATTTCTGCTTTGAGTCTATTTACAAAGTCACAGAAATAATTTTCTTTCTCTGCTTCGGTACAGTCACGGTGAGCCCACAGAGAACAGCTGAAGCATTGAATCCAAATTTCCCCTCGTTGATCTTCAGAAAATTTTCCGTTTCAGACGATACATTCAGCGTCTTCGTTTTCCAGTTATATGGAATACTATACTTTTACGTCGGATATTATGAAATACCTAGTATTCCATAATACCCGACACGCCATCTTGGGAAATTAACCTTTACACTGATGAACAAAACATTGTCAGCTAAAAAGCGACCACAGTATAACAAACTACAATTCTTTTAGTGTACATTATGCTTAACATCAATGTTCAAGTCACATGTGTACTAGTAGGTTAAAATGTTTGAAAACTTACTTGCAAAAACTCTTGAAAATCACAAAACACATTTTGTTCTGTAGCGAGTGGTACGACAACAACAAGCGGTCAACTCTCACTGCACTGTATCATAGGAGTCTTTCTTGAGTAGTTTATGGTATTCCCAAGTGATAGCAGCAACAAACAGAGCCGAAACCTCAGTATTCCATATTTCCCGACTATTCCACAATACCCTCCTCTCCTCTACTTGTAAAAGAAGTTTAAAAAAAAAAAAAAAAAAAATCGAAAAGTGTTGTAGGAAGGACACAAATAAATATAATAAAAATATAATTTATTTAACTCGATGCTTAGTTTTATTTATTTAAAACTAAGCATCGAGTATCCTGACGTCGCCAGAGGCCTCAACGCAGAATCCCAATATTCTTATACGAGTAGTAGTAGACCTACATCTGCCATTATTATTTTTTTTATCGCGTACCCCTAAACAACCAAGAGTGTATTCTTAGGGAACGCATGCAATAGAAAAAATTATGACTTTTCAACTTCTACAGCATCAAATGCTGAAACAGAATTTGAAAAAAAAAGACCAATCTACTAGTACCTCAACACAAATGACAATTGATTTAACAGAAGAAATAAAGAAGAATAAATTAGAAAGTGATACTGAAGAAGGCAAAAATGTAGTAGAAAAAAGAGATACGTTGCATAACTGAATGTTACCTCTGGTTATGTTATTAGATTTCCTTTGATCCCGAGAACTGGCGGAATATAAGCGATTCTGAACGTCAATTTATTATAGAACAAGTTACTAGAATTGATTTTTCTAACGATATCAATGGCATTCGGAAATACTATTTCTGACCCCTTTAATGAAAAAGTAATGCCGAATATTATCCCTTGTACAAAGGATAGGTTTGTACAAAGGATAACTTAAATAGACGCCAACACACAGACACATCCACAGAATTTTTTTTTTTTTTTTTTTTTTACTTTTTTGGATTCAGGAGGTCTCAAAACGTGGAGATTTGCAAAAAACTCGGAAGGTAAAATTTGACATGATTTCAATACTTCCCGTTATTATGTATACATAACAGCCAGGGAAAAAATACAACAAATAATAAATTATAATTATAGGAATTATAGAGGTTCACTTAATTGTTCAATTCTCTTTCGGTTCTTTGTAATATGTGTTAACAAAAAAAAAAAAATTATTTTTGAATATGCTATTTTAAAAATTTTTACTTTTTATGGCTACCAAATTCGATTTCTAATTTTAATTTATTTTTACTTCGTTGACCATAAGACTACAGAATAAGATAAGACGTCACAAGAGATTAGAGTTCGAATTCGATCCTAGCTCACCAAGGCTGTTCACACAGAAGAGTTGTGGGAATTTAACCTATCTCATTTGGGAAGAATAATAATCTGATGATAAAACAGTAGTATATTGTATATAACTTATATTTATTTTATACTCATTCAATTACGCTTTAATCTACTGTGTTGTGTAGCTTTATATTTCTACTGTATATTGGAAAAATTAACAAACTCAATTATTAAAAAAATCAGCAGTTTCTTAACTTTCCCGGCAGCTTTTAAAGTTATGTGTGGCGCTATCTGTTACGTTACTTTATTAAAAATATTTTTAATTATTATAAACTGGCAAATTTTATAAAACACTGTAAATGCTAATAACGAGTAAAATCGTTATTAGTCCGACCCTACTCGAGATATAAATATACAGCTCCCCTCAATCTCCCGACCCCGTCGACTTTTAACCACCAAAATTTAATAGCATCAACTCCTCTAACACACAAACTTCGAAATTTCAAAAATTTTGGACAAAAAGCATAGGAATTATTAAGTTTCAAAGAGGGTGAATAAAATCGTGACCCCACACACACCATCATCCATACATACAGAAAAAATTCCGAATTTATTTGCATTTCTCGACGTTTCAAGGTCCTCTGAGTCCAAAAATGTAAAAATATTGGAAAGTAGTTTTTGTCCTATCGCCATATTTTCCCTCTGTTATACAGGGTGTAGTTTTTATCTTGAGACAATGAAATAACTTAATTGGATCTCATTATTTTGGGAAAAAGGTATAGACAAAAGTTGTAGGGTTTCGAAGGGCCAATCAACTGGTTACCTTGGATGTGACCTTGACCTTGACCTTCAAGGTCGTTTGAGGGTCAAGTCTGTTTTTTCAATGGGAACACATATTTTTGACCCCGGCAATGAAAAGAGCGAGAAATTTCACAACCGGATATATCTTTGATCTTATGGTATAGGTCAAAGGTCAAGATTATTTTAAGGTTTAAATTATAAACTTTTTCTAATGGGAAACCATACTTTCTATTACTGGAATAAGCAGGGAGTCAAAAGTTTATCCGCAATCAATTTAGTAAAAATTAAAACAAGAAACCGGCTAACAGACACATCGAAACTAATTTAAAACTACCAGTGACTAATATTTCCGATATATTACATTTACATCTGTGCCAGAAGCTAAATTAAATATACATATGCTAATTTATAATTATATATGAATAAATAATTGTGATTTATCGGCATTCTTTTTTCTCTTTTCTCTTGTATGCGGCCCGCGTCAGTTCAAGTTTTAAAATGCGGCCCTTACATAGAAAAAGATTGCCCATTCCTGGCTCCAGCCATCTCCAGGGCCTAGTCAAATCCGAGATGGACATGAAGAATACCCTTTCGTGCCTACAGGGCATAAACAGTTAAAAAAAGAAAAACACCGAACGATTTCTGCAATTATTTTTACAACATAATTTAATTATCATAAAATTAATTTAGATACTAACGTATTTGCACACAGAGTATAGACAGAAACATTTTACCAGAGTATATCTTGCTTCTCTTTCGTATTAGCTAAGTACAAATGCACGAGAGTAGCCAGCCTATAGGAAATCGGTAGTCGCCAGGCATCACTGACCGATGGAGCCAAATCCTATCTCGGCTTCTATGAAAGATAGCGATACAGTTTAAATTATGAAGTCGTACAGAGTCTCAAAATTTGTAGAAAGCATTTCTGTGCGGTTAAAATACTCAAAGGAGAAGTACTGTACTGAACACCGTCAAAAATAAGTAGAAGAAACTGTGAGATTCCTCTGCGTGGCCCGCGTGGTCACACAAATAAATTGTTTACAAAACTTATGCGACAACGTGACACAAAGACACTATGCCGAGTTAGAATGCCTCCCGGGTGGACTTTCTATGTAAAACTGGCCCTTATTTAGATATTACAAGCGTAAATAAAACTCGAAAACTTCACGTTAGCGAGGCGTGAACCCGCGACCAACTACCAGAGTTCAGTGGTTTTATGCAAGGTCTGTATAAGAAGGTCAGGACACGCGTGACCTACTTCTTGAGCCGCCATTTTGGGGTATTTTGAGTCACATGTTTTAAGCAAACTTGTACGAGCAGTCAGTTTTATACGACATTAATTAAACTAAAATTGCATAAATCTAGTGATTTCCAGTCAAAATTATGATAATAATTTCGGATGATTATGCGTCCCCAATTTTATGTAACTTTTCGATCAAATAGTTTAAAAGAAACAATCATCCACATCACTCGCTGTCGTGAATGAAACTAATTAAATAGGTGCTAAAACTGATGCAATTACGTATATAGCCTTGGTAAAGTAATGCAATAACATAAGTTATCCAAAATTTTATTTTAAAGCATTTACCAATACAATATTAATGCATTAAAAAATAAATACCGGACTAACGTTTAATTAATGAACATTTTTTGCTTTACAAAGGCTTAAACGTCATATTTTCCTAATTATATAAAATTTAATCAAAAAGGATAATATTAAACACAATTTGATGATATTTTTAACAGAGCTTATCTGAGACATAACTTCTTTCTCTGTAAACACACAAGATACAAATATAATAAAATACCATTTTCGGAAGTCAGCAGAAGTACGCATAAATGAGTTTTTGCTTCCATACAGTTTTTTTACATTCAAAGTACTGTTCATATCTCTGGCAAAAATATGTAATCTCACTGACAGAAAAGTTGAGATGAACAGTTCTAACTGAGATTCTTCGAAATGAAGCTGAACAACAAATAATTTAATGTGAGCTCACGTATACACTCAAACCTGTTTTTGTGCGGTCTTTTTTTGTGCGATTTGTTTTGTGCGGTATATGAAAATTTCAATCAAATTGGAACATAATTGACTCCTGTAAAATTTTTTAAAATTCTATTGGATGTTTTCTATGACATCAGCAGGTTTTTTCATTTTTTATTCAGTAAAATTTTTTCTCATACGTTTTTTTCGGTCCCCTCTCATTTTAATAGCATAAAAATCATAAATATTATGTTATATTTGAACAGATGCGGTGAGTTAGCTCCCCTCCAGCTTTAGACTGCGGGTGTGAAATTTCACGCTTTGTTAAATGAAATACACTTCTGCAGCTATATTTATCAAATAAAATCATTTTTAACGATTATTTTTAACTTTTTAATGTTAGATTGGTATTTAAGTGGAAATAATTAATTAATATAAAAAATAAAATTCTTAGAGGATTTTTCCCCATTAGGGTCCTATTGCAGAAAAAGGCCAAGGAGTTAAAAAAGCAATTCCTAGTTATTTCGTACGGTTTTGAGTTATTTTCTACGTGAGACTTTTTTATGCGGTCCCTATCCACCGCACAAAAACAGGTTTGAGTGTACATCTCGAAGACAGTACCTATAGAAAAATACATAATATACACTACTCTCACATAGTTTAGAATGCTCAGTTGGCTGCCACTTATCCCGTCAGCAGTTCTGCACCCATTTCGCTTTCCTCTGCTTATCTGCAGGAAATCTAAACAATCGAAGGTCGGTAGACTTACTTTTACAATTAGGTGCCACAGAATAACCCATTGTTTAACGTTCTGAGTACGTATATACGTAATAATAGTCGACTCACGCAGGGACCGCGTATGGTGATCTCTATCGATATGCACCAACATGGCCGCTGCCGCATAGAATCACGGGAGCGTGTCTTGACCTTCTTATACAGACCTTGGTTTTATGCACTCTACCACTGGTGGACAGTGCTCACGCGATAAACACAGTTTATTTTTAAGACGGGTTACATGTTTCGAAAATTATAGTTTCCCATTAAAACACTACTTTAAAAAAAATCAAACTAAATCACATTCCCAAAGTCTGCTTCCTTTTCACAGTAGGCTGCCTTGAGCTCCTGACGCCATGTAGGGAAGCCTCGCACTGTTTCCAACCCATTTTCTGAGAGTATACAATCACTTCCCATTTGAGTATTTTAACCAGATAAAAACATTTTCTACTAATTTTGACCGACTTTATAATTTAAACTTTTCCGTTATATCTCAATAAATTTGAGATAGCATTTGCCCCTGTAGAAGGCAGTCGGTCAGTGGTGCTACAGTGACTAGATATATACAGTGTGGCCATGAAACGTACCGATACGTCCACCATATTCCTTCCATTCCGAATTTCTCTGAATGACGTTCTAGCGAAAAGTTGTTTGTTTCTGAAAATTTTTTCGATTTTCAATCAAAAATCGAATTGTTATATTTATTAAGGATTCAATTTTTAAGTAAAAACAAACTTTAAGGCTAGATTGTTACAAATAAAGCAAATTAAAATTTTTAATATTTATCAAAAAATTAAATATTACATTTTAATAAGCATTACTACAGTAACATGATATCATGAAATGCAAGAAATATTTTACATCATAAAAATTGCTAAAAATGTAGTAAAGTGTCTGATCAAGTCATATTAAACATCGATATTATAATAACAAAGTTTACATAAATTTTGCTTAAGAAGCAATAGAGTTGCTACTAAAGACATTACAGAATTTGATTTTTAAGCTTTTTAGAATTTATTTTTACTCTAAAAATTAAATATTTTCCATAATTATTTCTTTTAGATTGTGACAATACGAAACTGGAAGGAATATGGCGAAGCCAATCAGAAACAGTCTAATTCATGGTCACACTATATATCTAGCCATTGTACGCGGTGCATGACGAGTACGCCAATATTCCAATACTGATTACCTATATTTTTGTGCACCCGTATTTAGCTAATAGTAGCAACGAAGATTTAACCTGTATAAAATTTAAATATAAAATTTTACAATAATAGAGATCATTCTCGATCACCGTGTATATTAATTTTTATGTGCTGCAATATTTAGCAATTTTCTGTATAAATTTATCATCGCTTGATTATTCTTAGTGTAATTTTTCTTATAAATATAAGAAAAAATTTTACTCAGAGCACTTATTATTCAGTGGCATAATTTTTCTTATTTTCTTAATTAGAAAAGCTAAAATCTTAAAATTTACTGCAATTTAAAAATATTAAAATAGACTATTAATTGAGAAAGGTACTTATTAATTTTTTAATGGTGTATTTATAAAGACTTATCGCTAAGAAATATTGAAAGAATCAATCAATCAACCAATCTTTATTATTTGATATAACGGGTGTTATTACAAAGGGGTTAAAGAACATTGTTATTTTAAGTTAGATACATGAAAAAAGAAATTATATAGTTTATACAGAGTTAGCATGGCAAAACTATCACCGAATAAAATTTGGTAACAAAAATCAGATGGCAGTGTAGCAGCTCGAACATCCAAAAGAATGTTGCAAAAATCAAGAAGGTGTTTTCTCATCCATCGCTGTTGTTCCACAAAAAGAACATTCAGAGTCACCTAAAACATTAATTATTTTACCATTTAGGTTTATCGAAAACCTATTTAATCTAAATTGTGCAGCAAATGACTTTACTTGATAACTCAAATTAGACAATAAATAAGGTGCTGGACTCCACATTCCATTAAGAAAAATTTCACTATTCCAACCTCTTTCACTCAGATATTGAACATCTTTTAACCAGTATAAGTCTCTTAGTCGTTGGTCACAGTCCGAAAAGAACAAACTTTTACTTAAATACATATAACTAGAGGACAATTTATTATTATTTAGTAATCCTTTAGCAATAGCAAGCCATGGCTTCTAAAAGGAATAGCAATAGCAGGCCATTTATCTTTGAAAGTCTTGTATATGTCAATTTTCGGTAATCATCTTTCGGTAGGTCAATAAGTTTCCTCCAAAATCTAAACAATTTTATCGACAATCCAATAGCGAGGGGAGGTTTTCCCAATTTTATTCTCACTGCAGGTTCTGAGACAGATCTGTTAATATGGAACACCTGCTTAAAGTAGAATAACTGTATCAGTTCAAATTTGTCTACTAAAAGACCGCCCCAAACCGGAAAAGCATAAAACATACTTGGTCCAATCAAAAAATCAAATAATTTAAAATAATTATTTAATGGAGACACTTTAATTTTAATAAGTAACTTGATGAGATTGGAGATTTTAGATATTGCAGCAAGTAATCCTTTATTTAAATGATAGGAGAATGTGCCATGTGAAGAAAAATAAATACTTAGATATTTAAAATTTGACACAATTTTCAGTTTATAATTTTCTAAAACTGAAATTATCTGTTTTTTTAAGTTTTCCACCTCTACGAAAAATCATAAGCTTTGTCTTTTCCGAATTAATTGTCAATCGATTATCTTCACAATATCTCCAAGTAAGATTAAGTCTTTCCCTAAGCGAAGAAGCTGAATTAGCCAAGAGAAAGATATCATCAGCATAAAGAAGACAGTTAATTTCGACATGAGAAGACAATGCTATCATAGAACTTTGACTTCTCAGAAGTTTAGGAAGATCGTTCAAAAACAAAACAAAAAGGATAGGACTCAGTGGTTCTCCTTGAAGTAGCCCTCTATTGGACTCAACATCTCTCAAATTACTCAAGAGTTTCTTATTAGAAAAGAGACTCTTGAGTAATTTGACAAAAAACGCAGAAAGACCAATGCTCTTAAGCTTATACCATAACAAATCATGATCAACTGTATCAAAAGCTTTCTTGAGATCAATAAAAACAGTATATAGTTTCCCTCGTTTCCTCGAAGTGATATTCGAATAAGACCAGTCAAAATAAACAAATTGTATTCTACGCCTCTATTTTTAACAAATGCTCCTTGGAGAGGTGTAACAATATTAAACTCATTCATCCAATTCCGGAGACGATTTGCAATAATGGTTGAAAAAACTTTCTAAATACATTAATTAAAGCAATTGATCTATAATTAGTTGGCGTCTGCCTACATCCCCTCTTATATATCATTCTTAAAGCAATTTGTTTCCAAGATAAAGGAAAAGAGCAAGTACACCAAAAGGAGTTAAACATATCCAATATATCCAGTAGTATTTCTGTAGAAAGGTATTTTATCATTTCATTCCTTATATTATCAGGACCTGAGGCCTTAGATGATTTTAATTTTCTGATTACAGTTTCCAATTCACTCAAAGTGATAAGGTCATCCAAAAGAGGAAGATTATTACCAAGACTTAAATCAATATAAATTACTGTATTTGGTCCAGCGAATAATTCAACAAATCCGAGGAAGATATAGCATTTTCACACGGTTTCTTAATTCGAAATTTATTAACTAGTGATCAAAAATCTCTAGTATTTTTTGTCTTCAATAATAATAACTTTATTTTAGCCAAAAATAACTTTTTCTTCGCCTTACATAGCGACTTGTAACTTTTATTTAATTTACAGTATTCGTCCGATAGATTTCCAGTTTTGTTTCTTTGAAACATTCGTAGTATTTGGTTCTTCGATTTCTTTAAACGTAGACACTGAGGATCAAACCATTGCTTCCCAAACGATAATAAAGAAATGTTTTTCTTAACCATCCCACATTGAAAAGCCGAAGTCAACAAAATCTTTAATAATTCCTCATAATAACTCTGCGCATCCAGAAGAAAGGTCTTTTTAACCGAGGTATATAGCGAGCTGGTCAAAAACAAATAGTCATTCGATCTTTCTTGTTTCCATATATAGCGAATTTTTGGAAGTTTCAGAGTCAATACACTATCCGACGTAAATTCAAATGATCAGAATTCAAAATATCAAGAACACTAAAATCCAGTAGTCTATCTAGTAAATTTACATTTCCTGTAATTAGATCTATAACAGATAGACCAACTTTGACTGTCGAAAGAAAAGTAAATTTAGCCGGGTAGTCTGAGGCACATCGACCGTTTAAAATATACAACCCGTGTGACTTAATCAATTGTAAAAAGCATTTTCCTCTTTGGTTCAATATTGTCATTAGATCTTCGTGAATTTAAAACATTAATATTACTCCCAGCATAAAAATTATCTAGTTCCTCGCTTATTCTAGCATTCATGTCAGCCAAAATGACATATCATCCCCAGAGAAATTTATCAAGTCTTCCATTTTTTTTTTTTTTTTTTTTAACAGTACAGTGTATCATAAAGATCTATTCTCAAATAAACAAGAACAATTATCAAATGTAAGACCCAGACGAGGTCCGAAATTGCAAAAATGCAGAATTCTGTTGTGAAAAAAATAACGATAAATTATATGAGAGAAAAAAAACTCTTGATCAAAACAACGTAACGAAAAATGTAAACAACGAGTCTCGGGATGACGTCAACGCGTGTTAAACGACCTGTTGATGTTCAATCCAGGGCCGGATTTACCAATCCAGGGGCCCTGGGCACAAATTCGGTGGGGTCCCTCTTTAAGAGTAGGCAAATTTGATGATTTAGAAAATTTACACAAAATACTGTACTTTCAATTAGATTTGAACTAGGAAGTTGTAAATTTCATTTAAAAATAAGGTTATTGTAAACATACATATATTTTATTGTGTAAAACTAATTATTTTAATTTAACTGAAAAATACCTATGTGAAATTTTTTCCCGAAATTTTCCGATGTTTCATAGGTTTTTTTCCGGGTTTGGTTTTCTCTGCCTGTTGCCCTCATGATTAGGACACACTAGGCTGTCGCGGTAATAGAAAAAAAAATTATGTTTAAACATAATTTTTTTTTAGTTTTGTGGGGGACCCTATTTTGTGGGGGCCCTGGGCACAGGCCCCAAATGCCCTTATGTAAATCCGGCCCTGGTTCAATCCAAAGGTAGAACTCTGACACACGCGCTCATAAAGAGGTATAAGTTTGACACAAGTACTCAAAGGAAAAAAATTCAACTTAGGAAAACAATTTCAGAAAAGGGGAAAAATTGGAGAGATAGAAAAATATCGCGTGATCGTTAGAATTCCAAAATGACATCAATTATAAACAACGGATTAAATTATGAGTGCAGGTGTTGTGGTTCTATCAACAATCTTGGAGCATAGTCGACAAAGGGTATCAAATAGACACCTCGAATCGGACCTTTTCCGCGACCCGACATGGTCTCGTTTTGCGCTTGAAAACAAAGGGGAGACCAATCGGGAAACGGGGAAAGGGACGAGGGACCAATCCGAAAGGCGGATAGTACACGAGAAAAACGTATAAAAACTGGGACTTCAAGGTCGAACAGGTTGACATTGGAATTACGGATTGCCTCTTATGGATTAAACCGACGGTGTGTGTAGTGTCGTCGCCAGGAACATCTAAGTGTATCACCGCTCGTCGCCATCGTCCAAAGGCCATTCTCGTCCGCCCGGGACTGGATAGCTCAACCAGCCGAACTCTCACGTTTCGGAAAATCGCTAAGATTTGGAACAATCTAACCGATGTAAGTATGAATTCGTCCAAATAAACGGTTTTCCGCGTGTAAACACTTGTTATCATTTGCATCCTTCACAACCGCCCACACACACGGGTTCCCTTAGGCTCATCCTGACGCGGGATTAATTGTAACCCCCTTGAAAGTCGGCAAATCTTACACAAACTTTGACTAAGTGAACAAAAATTTCTCCTATAATTAAATCTAATCCCTATTAAATTGTCGGAGTTAAACAACATTTCTGAAAAACCTAATTTTTGGGAAACTGCAAGAATGAGACCGCCATATGGACGACCGGGACCAGTTGGTTTTCTAGCAAGTTGTTCATATGAAAGCAAATCTGGGTTCAAGATAGAAGGAACTGGTTTATAAGAGATAGTTAACCAAGTCTCAGTTAAAGCAACTAAATAATAATTTTGCAATAAATATATAAACTCTTGGCCATTCACTGTCAAATACAGCGTTCCTTGACAATTCCAAGACAATATTCTCATTTCTAAAGTTTTATTTTTCTCTTTAGCAATTGTTCCACTTAACCCTTTTGGCTGGATTTGTTTAAAAACGTATCAATCTTCTGTAATTCGTTCGTTTCTAAATTGAAGGTGAATTTGTCACCATCGACCGACAGGCAATCGGCTTTCAGAAATACTTTTTTATTCAAAGATTTAGCTTCCGCAAAAAAGGCAACAAATTTCTACGCCTTAATTTTGATCTCTATGACAAATCGTCAAAAACTCTAACGCGCGAGTATGACGGCGACGCCTGAATTTTCTTTAAATTTTTAAAAATAACTCTTTTGTCATCTTGAGTATCTTGAGCTTAAACAATATGAGCCGAGTTTCCGATATTCGATAACTATTAATAAAAGGAATAGACTCCCCGCTTTGTCTTTTAAATAATTCAATAAAACTATTAGCATTATTAACTATTTCTTCGTCGTCACCACTCAAACCGGAAACGATAATATTATCTTTCTTCGAATCGTTATATACAGAGTCTATAAAATAATTCTGAAGAGAAAATTTATCCATACATAGTTTTAAAAAGACGAAAGCTCGATAATTTCTCCTTCCAGGCGAGATAGATGGTTATCGTACTCCTTATGTAAATTAGATAGCCAGTGAAATTTCGATGACAATTCTTCCAGTTTCGATAGAATAGTATGAAAACCTTCCTCAAGAAAACACAGAATCTTCTGAGGTAGTTGAGAAGGAATATCCTGCGATGCAAAATAGTCCTCCGATCGAGATGATTTCAATGTTGGCTCGCTTGGAGATCGACGATGTTTACCGGCGGAAGTCGAAGCTTTATTGCGAGGTGAAGAAGATGGTGAACGAGACATTGGATCTGGGTTAAGTTCAACTCCCCCGATAACAAGCAAAAAGAACAGAATTAAAAATTAAAGTAACTCAATAGAAAAAGACGTCTTCAATAACGGCAATTAATAGCAAACAATCGAAAGAATAAATATATAATCTTATCATAGAAAGATCTTATATTCATTTTTTCCTAATATGAAATTTTCTTAGTGAGTAGAACAAAAAATGTGAAGGCTGTATATTTTATTTAAAAGTAATATAATCATAATTCTTAGAAAAATATTTAATACTTAAACCTATAAATATTTTTTCTCTTGTTCTCTAAATGAAGATACGGAATTTATTAGTGGACTGTAAAAATTCGCACTTTGGTAAATGACGGAATTTTTTTTATTGAAACCGACTTAATTTCCTATTGCACTGTGCCAGTAGATACGTAAAAGAATGGTCATACGTAATATTAGCGATATCACTTTTTAATATTCTTTCCATTCACCAATACGTTCTTTCAATAAATATGGAATAATTGTTACCACTATAAAAATTGTGTCGAATGGCTAAATAATATAATATATATATATATTTTTTTTTTTCGACTTTGAATCTAATCCAAACTTTATTGATACTTCACAGATAATTCGCATCAGACGTCGTTTCCTAGCCTTGACCCAGACTATCTGACCTACTAGATATCACATTAGCTCGTAAAGGACAAATTTTTATCTGTTACGTGTTAACCTGGTGTGTCATATAATAAGATTGCTTATATTCATTCAATCTCGAGTAACAAATGCAATTCAAATCGATAAAATTAATTTGACACATAATAAACGATGTTTTTAAACAGTAAGTTTTAGTTATATATATACATACAAACATACATTCACATATGTATATACGTATAGACTATATGTTGCACGAACTAGAATATACTAGATATACTCTATCTGGTATAAGCGATGCCATGTTTAAAGAAAATTGAGTACACCTCCGCCATTTTCCTTTTAGTCAAGGGAGTATGTCATTTGTGTTGTGTGAAGACAACGAGCTAGCATATTCTCGTTGTGTAAAAGTGTGCGAAGGAAAGTGAAGAGTTTTAACTCTTGACTGAGATGGTGCGAGTCATAATGACCCTACTTACTTTTATTTATTTATTTTTTTTTATTTTGAAAGTAAATAACAAGATATTTCTTTCTTTAACTCTTCATTTAAACGTTTCTAAATAAGACAAAATATTCTGTAGCAATAAGTTAAATGCATTTCTAAACATTCTTAATTTTGCTTTCCCGACGTTATATATACATAACAAGGAAAAACATTAGAATCGTGTCAAATTTGACCCTGAGAATTTTTTGCAAATCTCTATGCTTTAAGACCTCCTAAACCCAAAGAAATATATATATATATAAAGAAAATATTCCGTGTTTCTGTGCTTTGAAATTTATAAGAAACGAAATTTGGCATGTTAGCTTGCATATAAGGAGCATTGCTATTAAATTTTGGTGGTTAAAGTTTAAAGGAGTGGGGAGATAGAGGGATATCATGTGTCATACATCGCGAGAGGTTGGACTTAATGAAAATGCTATTGTTACTAACATTTACAACTTTTTTAAAATCACTACCCTCAAAATTAAGCTTTCTGCCATTCGATAATAATTAAAACTATAAAAGTTATAAGTAAAGGTTTCTTCTTCCAATAGTGAGACTGGTGATATTTATCACGTCTTTTTTAATCATCCGCAATTAACAGAGACCGTGATTAAAACAGTTCACTTTATTTCGTCTGTTTAACAATGCACTCTCGAAAATTACTTGAAACATATTTCGTGCAGATTGGTAACCTCGTAATTTTCCTATTCGAATGCCTCCATACCGCTGGTCCGATAAAAAGAAGGAACTGTGTTGCTGAAGGAGGTTGAAGTAATTTGACCAAAAGTAGTCGTTGACCATCTCTCGATAGAGAGAACGGTCAACGACTACTAATTATTACTGGTCTACTATTAATATTTGAAAAGTGATCCGTGTTAGATAAGTTGTGACGGCCCCACACATGATTGAAGTTGCTAACCTTAACGTCCAAAAGACTTCATATGACTACCTCTGGTGGCCTAACACCTTCCAGATGTTAAAAGAAACTAATTGCCCAGTCAACTTATATTATATACTAAAAAGTTACCTATCAAACAGAAAGCTGAATATACAACAAACCATCTAAACATTCGAACTAAAGTCACAAGAGGCTGCCCACAAGGCTCACGTTGTGCGCCTGGCTTATAGAACTTAGCCTTTGACAGCTTACTAGAAACATTTCAAGAGCATAAAGGCAAAATACGGGCATTTGCAGACGATAGAGTTGAAAATGAAAACTGTGAGAAGTTAGAAGGAATTACAAATAAAACCTTAAAACCAATAGCCGACTGAAATAGAAGATACAACCAAGCAATAAATTATGAAAAAAGTTAGGCACTGGTGTGTTCAAAAATGAGAGATAAAGGCTAGCTTAAAAAAGCATTGGGAATACGCATGGAAGGAGTGAGAATTAAAAATGTGCAACATCTCAGTTATCTAGGAATAGTCTTTGACAGAAATCTTTCGTGACACGAACATGTCAACGAACTACGTAGAAAGATGATACAGAAATAAATTTTATTGCCCAAATAGCAAGGAACACCTGGGACTTAATTACAATAATACAAAACTAATGTACAAAGCGGCAATTGGAGCCAGCAACACTGTATGGTGTACAGGTCTGGCAAGAAGTCAGACCTGTACACCAGCAGAAGGAAGCTCGTGTTAATCCAACGGAAAATCATTCTACGGGTCTGCAGGGCCTACCGAACGGCCCCAACAAATGCATTGTTGGTCATAGCAGATTTACTCCCAATGCACTTAAAGGCAAAAGAGATCATTTGGAATTGGAATGTCACTAAAGAAAACATCGAAATAGAAGGCGAAGACATCATAATGGGAAAAATTCGTAACAACCAGCTAGCGCCATTCGACGAAAACTGGATAAAAAACATTAGTGAACACGGAATCGACAGGAACAGCAGCTACACTAGAAATAATAAAATCTATATCCACCCATCAGAAGAAAACAGTTACTATATCAGTCTAGAATTTGAAAAAGATGAAAACAGAAGCAAAAAGTGGAATGCATACACAGAGGCTCCAGCGGGCCAACAGGAACAGGAGCGGGGTTACTGGTAGAAACACAAGAAGGAAAAACAATATACAAAGGCTAAGTTAGCCGTTAAACGACTGACAGCCCTCTAATTCCTTTATTAAAAATAAAATATTTATATTTTTGTAACAGATTGTTTAAACTACGTTGGAAGTAGGTCTTCGTAAATATCACGTTCATAGTAGCCTAAAACTAATAAAAATTAGGTTGGTTTATTTGGTTACATCTATAGCGAACAAACAAAGAAACATCTTCATTTATATATAATAGATATAAACTCCAAACTTCATACAGCTGCTCCCAATCCAACTAAACAACGAGGCTGTACTAACGTAACTATAACGTTGTAGCTTTTGTGTCATGAAATGCAATATAATGAATGATTCAGAAAGCATTCAGCAAATTCCACTTCTATAAAAATGTTTAGATATATTGAATCCTAATTAACCAACGGCCAAAGCGGTTAAAGCATTAGCCTATCGCTCTAGGAGACCCGGAATCTAATTCGGACGAGCGACACCAAGAATTTTTCATCGGCTTATATGTCGAGACTATCTCTCATTAACCAGGACAGGTATATCCATTCATGAGAGTCTGGCCAAACCCATGGTGGGCATGGAAAAAGGAGCTTCTTTGACGGAAAAAGTAAAATAAAATCCTAATTAATCTCTGCAAATTATTTGAATTCTGTTAAAATGATCGAGAACCGATATATTTGCATATACAGGGTGTTTTTTTTATCTTGAAACAATGAAATAACTTAATTGGATCTCATTATTTTGGGAAAAAGGTATAAGCAAAAGTTGTAGGGTTTCGAAGGGCCAATCAATTGGTGACCTTGGATGTGACCTTGACCTTGACCTTCAAGGTCGTTTGAGGGTCAAGTCTGTTTTTTCAATGAGAACACATATTTTTGACCCCGGCAATGGAAAGAGCAAGAAATTTCACAACCGGATATACCTTTGACCTTATGGTCTCGGTCAAAGGTCAAGATTATTTTAAGGTTTAGATTATAAGCTTTTTCTAATGAGAAACCATAATTTTTATTACTGGAATAGGCAGGGAGGTAAAAGTTACATTTACATGGAAAGAGCGAGAAATTTCACAATCAGTCATGACCTTGAGTATCCCAAATTTGACTGCTGAAGGTCATCTCAAGCGTGATAATTTTAAGCGCGGCTCGACAAATGCATCAAAGTGGAAGGACATCATTTTGAACATTTGTTATAAAATTTTTCCCCGAAACCAACATCGCAAGCAATGGCGAAAAGTAAAGTGACTCACCTAAAACAAGCATTGCGATAGTGAGAGGCAAGGGGACTCGCTGAAAATAAGCATCTCAAAGGGAACAGAAAACTACTATGTCCACATCGTTACTCCTGGATAGTGCTAAAAGTAGTGAATGCTTTTAGAGTTCAAAGTAATAAGGTTATGAAAAAATGTAACTTTTACCTCCCTGCCTATTCTAGTAATAAAAACTATGGTTTCCCATAAAAAAAAGTTTATAATTTAAACCTTATACTTCTTCACATCAAAACCTTATACTTTTAAACCTTATAATTTAAACCTTAAAATAATCTTGACCTTTGACCTAGACCATAAGGTCAATGTTATATCCGGTTGTGAAATCTCCCGCTCTTTCATATTTAATAACACTGTACACTTAAAAGTTTATCCAGGGGCAAAAGAGGCTTTTCAGTATTCCACGAGTGCATGTATGCAGTGCATACTTGTTCTAGCGCTAAAGTACAGAAAATAATCAATTTAAAAGTTTAACCCTCTTTGTCCGACCTGTCATAACCACCTCCCTTCCTTCCAGTGTGGACATCAGTTATGGACAGACCCTAAGACGATTTAACATAACATACAAATCTCTGATTATGAAGGATAAACACAACATTGCAGAAATTGATGGAAAAAAGTCAACTTTATTTTCTGTGAGAACATGTTCAAAACGATCGCCTTCGGCGACAATACACTGATTAGGGTTTCTCATTTCCCGGTCTTTTGCTTGTCCCGGGATTCCGGGATAAAAGTGAACTGTTTCCTGGGATCCCGGGAAATCCCGCGATAAAATTAATTATTTTTAAGCTATACAAAATATCTTGAAATCAAATGATATAATTATTTTTCGTTTTTTAAAGTAATTTAATACGTTCTGCAACCTCCAAAATCATATTAATAATGTTGTGTAAGATATATATTAAAAATTACTTTTGAATTACGTAGAAGTTTTCACAAATAGAAAAAATTTATTAAAGTTTGCTGGAAACTGCATACAACAACAACAAAAGTGCCTGTGAATTGAGTTTAAAATTAAAAAAAAAAAAATGAACTTAGATCAAACTTCTAACTTAAAAGGTAACTTTTGTTTTTTAAATAAAATAATACAAAATATTATTGTAAATTTTTATAATAAGATTTTAAAAAGCAAAGATGGTCAATACTCCGATCACTCAATTTGGTTCTTATTTTAGTAATGAAAAGTCCTGTTACCAAGAATGCCCTTTCCGATTCAATTGATGTGATTGGAATCGTATTTAATGCATTTAAGAGAAGACAGATATTATGTGTTTTTTCACCTATAGCCTGGAAGATTTCTAGTTCGTTTTTGAGATTGTAGTACTTCTTTTGCTTTCTAGTATTCTTGATTTGTCTTCCTCGGCTGCAGCTGCTTTAATCGAGCTTATATCTTGATATTTCGGCAGTTCGTTTGGGTTTAATAATCAGGTTTATGAAGAAAGACTTCATACTTACATACTTCGTACTCATTTGTATCCTTGCCGAATTTGCACAACCTGGCGTTACGCAGTTATTGAAGCTACTGGGCATGGTTAAAAATTAAGACAGCGTAACACAATTATTCCATATATTACAGGTTCTGACAAGCAAAGAATTTTCAGAGTTCTGTTACAAATAGGCTACTTATTGATTATTGACAATTTTTGACATGTATACACGCATGCAATGCTGGAATGATCTCTTCTTTTTCTCCGAGCGTCTGCAATTTTCAATCTTTTTGGTGCTGCTCGCGTCCACGTATTGTACAGTACATGTCATTAAATATAAATCAAATTATATAATTAAAGTAAATATCCAATTTTTAATCATTTTATTTTAATAGTAAAAGAAATATAACTGTATACACATATACACAAACAAACACACATAACATACTATATATTTAGGTATTATATTAAAAATGTTAGTCAAAAAATAACGATATAAATGTAAAATTTACTCTAATGTTGATCATACAACTTTTTAACTAGAAAAACTTTTTAGGAAAATCAACACAATTCTAAAAAAGTCCTATTCGTTGAGTTCAGAAATTTTACAATAATTTTTTCAAGATACAAAAAGACGTTATTACTATCTATCATAATTTAAATGATTATAACTAATTTTAATTGTAATTAATCGGGATTCAACAATAAATCAATTTACTTAAATCGGATACGTTCTAAAACAACACTGTTAGTACTATTATTACTAATATAATATTTATGGTATAACTTTTATCTGCTATATTAAAATAGCGTAAGTCTTTTTATTTGAATTGTAGAAAAATTCAAAAAAATGACCAAACAGCTATATTTTTTATAAGTTTCAGACTGAATTCCAAAATGTTGTCATCAAGATGGAAAAGTAATCGCTATAGAAAGTTTACATTAAACTAATAATAAATAGTCTTAATTAAAAAGAGTTGTTAATAAAATCTAAAATATAAGGAATGACCCATATTTTGTTGCTATTATCTATACAATTTATGATATATAGCCAATATATAAAGATTGCCCAAATGAAAAGTGGACGCACGTCAGAACTGACAAACATTTAATGCGAATCTAAAAGAAATTCCATGTTCGTTTAGGCAAAGATCCCAGCGTCTCACAAGCAGATTGATGCCCCTTGCGTATAATTCTGGTGGCTGTTGGTAAACAAATTTTTCGACCTATCCTTCACCTCATAGTCCGACATGAATCTTTGCCCATGCAAAGTTTTCTTGAGAGGTCCGAAAATGGGAAAGTTGTAATTCGAGTTGTAACTCATCTGTCACTTCTGATTATGTCGTCCACAGCGGCGATTGATTCAGCGTGTGTGCCTGGCCTAGTTTCGCTTTATCCTGAATTGACTTGCGGCCTTCTCTGTAACTCTTGCACCAATTATTCACAACTGTTCGTCCTAAACAATGTTCACTATAAACGTACTTCATTCGTTTATAAATGTCGGAACTCTTATTAACTTCAGCCGCTAAAAACCGAATTACCGCCCATTGTTCGATTCTGGATGCTTCCATCGTAACTGACTTAACGTTAATCTGCCAATTACTGGAGATAAAATCTATTCCTGACAATACTTAATGCAGGCCGCACTTTGCCTATGCTGAGTTCACCCGCTTGTAAGGTGGCTGCTTTGCACGATGAAACATGACACATGTGCACTTTTCAATTTTATAATTTTATAATTTTCAATTGGGAAATCCTTATATATACGTAGAAAATACTAATTCAGGACATTAAAGTTCATTAAAATAACAAACTTAGACTATCCTAACGGCGGCCTCTCAACTTGCCCTTCACACACCAGGAATTCATCTAAAACACACTGAGGTTCGATCTTTTATTTGAGGCTACAACCTAAGTAATTTATGTAAAAGACAAAAAATGGTTCGGCACGATTCGGTAATATAAAATAAATTACATTTAGAAAATAATAATCTAGGACATTAAAGTTCATTAAAATCACAAAGGACAAGTCAAGACGTCGTGCGTCAGGTTAGTCTACATTTATGATGTTAATTATTGATTGGAAATAAATTATCGATTGTTTTAATAAACATATTTTTCTTAGTAACCAAAAAAAAAATATACTTTTGTTAACTTCTGGAATGTAACACTATGTTTTGCGTTAGTCCTTTGTTTCGTATAGCACGGGTTCGCATAACACGACACTTTTACCTGTATATATGATGATAAAAAATTCATTACACAATATTTCATTAGTGTAATTAACTTTTAAGTAAAAACATTTTTTCAACTTTAACATAAAAGAGCGTGTTTAATTAATTTTGTTTAATATTGAACACTACAATATTATATTATGCAATAATAATATACTATGTTTTTTAAATAAGTAGTCAAGAGAGAAATCAAGTCATCTATAAATTGGCGAAAATAAATTATTGTATATTACAAAAGTGATTGGTTTGGTTTGGTTTAGTAGAGTATGGCAAGGCAACACGTGGGCGATCTCTCAAGAGATGATGTCTCACGAGATGACTATTATGGGAAATTGACTTCTACTTAGGTGTTAGACACGTAAAGAACTCTCGAAAAATCCGCGTAGTCAGCCCGTTGGTGAAGCATAAACCCGCGACTAACCTCCAGTATTCAGTGGTTTTCCTCCACTCGGCTAATGGTGTAGTCTTGGACAATGAGTGAGTGAGTCGATAAAATGAATTGATTCAATAGTAGTGGTGTTTCATTGAGTCGGTTCTTGGTATTCGGATGTTTCGAAACATTGACTCAATTTCAATACGCTGCACTCATAGAGTGAATTTCGTATTAATAACTCCTGTGCTTTGTGACAAAAATTTATGAAATATTGCAGGGAGGTATTAGGGGATTGATCTATTAAATTTTGATGGTTAGAGGTCGAGGAAGTGGGGAGATAATGGAGGGTCGTGTGTCGTATCTTGAGTAGGGTCGGACTTAATGATAATTTTACTTCATTATTAGCATTTTTTATGATTAGCATTTTATTTTTATGAAATCTATGTCTACCCTCACAATTAAGCTTTTTGCCATTTTATAATAATTAAAAATATAAAAAGTTTTTAATAATAAAATATTATAACAGAACAGATGGTGCCAAACACGCAGTTTTAAATATTGCCAGGAAAGTTAAGCAACTGTTCGCTGGATTTTCTATTAATATACAATTCTTGTGTCTAAATGTAAAAATAGTTGATTGAATTTATCACCATAAATGTAAGTTTAAAAAATGAAAATGTATAAAATTCAACTAATATTTAAAAATTCTGTTAGATAAAGTGCATTTAAATTCGTTTATTAGATAACAACTTTACCATATTTAATGTTGTATTAAGGGTTAAAAATCAGAATTGAGACTATTAACGAGATTAGGACCAACCGTCTTCGATTAAACTATATTGTCCTCCGTCCTCCTTTTGAGTAGAATTTTAATTGTTTTATTTTATTTTATCTTCTCTGAAATATTACCGGCAGACGACGTTCCAATATTTTATTTTCTTATAACTCTAAAGTAATGGTTTCATCTTTATCAATTATAATAAAGTAACAGAAAGTCACTACTAATAATCAGAGTTGGACAAGCAAGTAAAATTTAAGGACTCAATTAGAGCAACGTGGTAATAATTCTAACATTGAGTTTAAAACCCTGTTTATTGTCTACTTAATGTTTGTTTAATACTTATAGTTAGTCAACAAGTATTATATAACAATAAAATCTAATAAATAAATGGGAAATTGTTTGTGGTAGCGTTAGTTCTGGATTAAGACTCTACCGGACCCTGGACAAAATTTAAATTGGGACCCCCATTTAAATAAGTTGCTTCTAAAGGGGAGATGAAATCAGGGGGAAGCGGGGTATCCAGGTTTCGTGGTAGTTAAGAATGTCCTGGAAAATATCGCGTTTGTAGTAAAACTAATAGAATTAGGTTGATTTATTTGGTTACAGCAACGCGACACGTGAGCTATCTGCCGAGGAGGATGCATCCCAGGAAGACTTTCATATAAAGCTGGATTCTATTTAGGTGCTACTAGTGCAAAGAAAACCTGGAAAATTCCACGTGGCCAGTCCGTTGGCCATGCGCGAACCCACGACAGACTACCAGTGTTTATTGGTTTTATCCACTCGGTTACTGGAGGGTACTTATTGGGCTGCAATTGGAAAAACTTGTAGACCTATATATTCCCACTGTCGTCCAAATATCTGTCTGTCCTTCCTTAATCTTGAGAACAGAGTTAGACAGTTTAAAATCAAGACCAGATATTGGAAGCTTAAGAACAGCAGGAGGCCCAGATTAACTAAATATGAACTTTCGATTTGAAAGAAATCATGTTATTTCAATTCAAAAATCTTCTCCTGGATACAGTTAGATACATAACCGGCAAGACTCTATTGCTAACAGGAAAAGTATGATGTACAGGTGCAAAACACTACTACACTCCATGCAGGCAAGTGCTGTGTACTTGTTGCAGTAATGACGTATCTATTTCGCGCTATATCATTGTCACAGTAATTAAGTGAATATAATATATATATTTTTTAAATTATATCCTTTTTTGTATAAATTATATTTAGCTTATTATTCCGTTAAATTTTTTGCCAATAGATGGAGCTACATGTAAACCCAGAAAATCGAACATAGAAGAAGAAATTAGATTATTAGATCCCAGTAGAAATTAAATCGATACATAGAAATCCATCAATATTTTGGGATGGGATGTATGACATTATCTAATTTAGCGGTATATAAATGTAACTTCCAACTTTCGTAGTAATTAGTCGAACGGCCTAAGCGTGTATAGCGAACAAACAAACAAACAAACATCTTTGTTTATATGCATAGATTTTTGCATTATTTCAAAGTGAAATGCGCTTAACTTACGTATTACATGTAATTTTTTTACTTTATATAAATAGTAAAAAGCTTAATGTAATTTATGTAATACTCAACAGGAAAATTTTCAAAATAGTTGATCTTAGATACAAAAGTTAATATCAAAATAAAGATATTATTTTTTCACAGCTTGTAATTAATAACACGGATACAAATTGTGTCTTGACGTAATCTATGACGACAACATCAAATTTTTGACGTCAGTATCCTCTATTTACGTTTGAATAAATAGAGATTTTCCATATTAATACTAATCTTCGTATTTGATAATTTGTGGGAAAACCTCTTTTCGTTAACCTAAATGGAACTAGAAAAGGGAATTTTTATCTCATTTTAAACATGAATCATCTTTGTAAACAGAGCTATCTAATTTCATCTCATTGTTCAATGAAATAAACATTTTGTAAATATTTATTTTTAAAATGTTTATTTTTAAAACGTTATATTGAACGATATTAGTAACGGGCTATGGCCTATAGAATATTCCAGTTTATGTGAAATTTAGTAATTCTTATAATTCATTAATAATTATTTTTAATATCAGTTGTGATTAGAAAATTCAAACTAAAATGTAATGCGGGGGATAAAGTGTTTATAAGAAAATTTATTTCTGTAACGTTTTAATTTTAAGACTACGCGAAATTTTATTTAATAAAAAATTAATGAACGAAGAGAAATTTAAATAAAAGAATTAAATTTAAATGAAAAGTACAAAATAAGATATAAAGTAAATATAAACAGGAAATTAATTAATGAAACAAAAGTGTTGCAATTTAGCCATCTAGAAAATATAAAAATAAAAAAACAGAGCTGAAAAAACAGAGAAAATGATTTAATAACAAACTTGAAAAGTTAATTGAATACCAAACTTTTTAAACCAGAAAAATCAAACTTCAAATATAAAAATAGAATTAAACAGTAGTAAACCTAGATTGATATACGCTTCTGGAAATGAATAGAATATAATTTAATATAAAAAATAAAAAGGGAAAAATGACAATTATTTTATGATGTACGATCACTACAAAACTATTAAATATTCCAAGTCTATATAAGAATAATAAAAACCATCAAACGAGAAAAACCCCATTAAATATAACAGAAATAACAAGAATGCACTTACTACACGTGTAGGTCTCTTTAGTACTGTATTTTTCAATATACAGTATTTAAATGACGTTGTCATATAAAAATTTTAATTCTTACTAAATTATAATTTTGTAGTTTGTATTTGTGTTTGCGTGGCGAGTCTTATTGAAACTAAGATTGAACTCTAAAATAGCTCAATAATTTAATTTAGCTTTTAAATATTATTTTACATTTCTTTTTAACTTTATAGAAACATTTCTTTAATATTATAGGGGAAAAGGTAGAGGACTGTAGGGCATTTGCTACTAAATGCAAAGAATATCGGTTAAAAATTATAAAAAAATTACAATTTGATTAAAATCGATGTGTATTGTTTCGAAATGGGTCAAGGTAATGGTGTTTATATTCCGCAAAATAAACTAGGATAGAAAATTGATTAGCATGATTAAACCGTAACAGAAAATATTATTAAATTATTTATAGATAAATATTTATATAATATTATCATCAATAATTTTTGAATAAATAAGTATGAAACTATTTCGATTAATAAATCAAATGCTGTACACTCCTTACTTGATACTTTTTTTGGAGGAATTTTTTTACGTAATCCTAATTTGGCAGGAATGTTATTTTTCAGTAACAGAGAATTATTATTTATCATCATCAAGTTACATTATGGTTTTCTCGTGATGTCGTATCAGTTTATTAAATATTAAATATCATTTATGACCGTTAAGAACGTTCTCACGGCATACATATAAATTGTCACACTTAACGATTTAGTTTGCCGTAGATGAAAATATTCTAAAAAATTCTATTAGTTAGCAACAAAATAGTAATGAAAAAACATTTATTTATTTATTTATATATATATTTTTTAATCTAGGAATGTAAGCAACCCGATGATGCAGCGATAAGTTACACGTCTCATATAGACATCTAATGATGAACTTTGATCTTAGAGCCGTCTGCACTACGAAAGTAGATTGATAAAGTTCTAGATGCGAACTGCTTTCTAATCGTCGTTTTAGATAGAATTCGTCAACGTTTTCAACCTGAACGATAAAAATAGTTAATTATGCCTGTTATATTATTAATAAAATTTGATCGATAAGGAAAATATTATTATATAACGCTTAAAAAGTTTGTTGAACTAAACTAAAAGATAATGTAGTTCTAAGTGCGCATATTTATTTTTAGATTGTTTGTGAAAACAACTTTTCTTATTGCTGTTTATTAAAAAAAAAAAAAAAAAAAAAAACAATTTTATAATTTTTCAACGAGCATTTACGAAGCTTAGAATGTAAAGTTTTAACTATTTAACAATTTTAATTTATATATTTTTGAATAATTTCGTAAAAGAATAAGCAGCTGCTTATAAAATGCTATAAAAACTAGCCGTATTAAAATTACATTTATTAACATTTCCAAAATTATTCCCAAAGATATAATAGGGAAATATAAATAATTCTTTAAAATTAATCCAGTACAACAAATAATTCTCTTAAAACTTTTAAAATTTCAAAAATATTTAAGATTTTAAAATTGTAATAATTTTCCATTAACCTAGGAACTTTGAAACATTAAATATTTTAACATAGATTTTTAAAAAGGCTTATATTGAAATGTATTTTTTAAAACATTTATTAAATATTATGATAATCAAGAATGATGAAGATATTTCACAACAAATGATGAAAATATCGATGATTGAATCAGTTTTATCTTAGTTTTTTCGTTATTAACGCATATTAAAAAATAATCTTTATATTTTAAACAAAGGTCTTTATATTTTAAACAATCTTTTTTCAACAGCAATCAATTTTAAAAATTATCTTATTTTTTATCGATTAGAGTTAATAAATTTTGACAATTTGATGAGTTATATTTTTATAGCTTAATGTTTTTTTGTGATTCTATCCCGATGGCTAAATTTCTGTAGCAAAATTAATTTTATGACTAGGGTATCAAAGTGAATCCAATTTTAATCTTTCTTCGGCAATTTTCTTGGTAAAAATATTACACTTCTTTTTCTTAAATATTTTATTTTAGCAATTATTTTTCAACTAGATATAATAATTCGTTTAAAATCAATTTTTAAAACATCTTATCGAATCACCGTTGTAATATATTTTCTCTTATAACGTTCCTTGTTTAAAATAAAAATTTCATAGAAAACTAAGGGAGGCCTTGACCCCTTACTTGACTATTAGTAACGATTCATCTTTTTCCGGCTGTTTTTTTTTTTTCATTTTTTTACGATGGAAAGCGTTTTTGACGATTTTAAGCTAAATACTTTATAAGTATAGAATAGATATGATTACACTCAGAGACAGAAATAGAATATTGTCATAGGAACAATTTATATAAATACATACGGATGTTATTACTTGATTGGAATTTTTTATGTAGTTTTGATATTTGTGTATATTTATATAAACAAAGTTCTATACAACAAAAGTTCTATTCAAACAAAAAGTTATTTTTAAATAATAAATTCCAATTTTCATTTACTAGATTTAGCAAATTTATCGCTAATCTTCGCCGTATATTAATTTTTCTATATACAATACATTGGGAAGCTTTACAGTAAACATTTTCGATGTTTACTGTAAAGTCAGTGTTTAAGAATTAAAAAAATTATTCTATGATGATGCAACGTTAATCAGTGTTATATTACTGATTGGATAATACAGAGTAATTAAGCGATGGATTTTGGCATACAAATTTAAATTGCAATCACGTTTCAACAAAATTTTGAATGAAGCACTGAATGATTGCAATTAAGTTCAAAATCAGAAATTGGGACATTGTGAGGTAGTATTCTAATAAAAAAAAATTGATGAATACCCCAGTATTAGATAGGTAGTAGCTACTCTGGAAAATAATTGAACAATTCCTATTAAATTAATTTTATTGAACATTTTTTATCTGTTATTATGTTGCGTATCTCAACGAAGTTATTACTAGAAATCCCTGTTTCTCCATTGTAGACCTGGCCTAATACAGGATGGGCATTAAATATAAAGATCCTCTTAGTGTCCACAGGACAAAAAGAGCACAAAAAGCTAGTCTATGGCCAAACGTAACTATTGATTGATCCATTGTCAATGATTGTACGAAACCATCGATAATTTCGAAGCCTTCGCAAACCATTACATAGGATCACAGAACACAACGCATACGATAAAGATTATTAAAGGCGTGCACGTGAGATTGTGAGCGATGAGGATTCGGCGGAAAAATACACGACTCCCGACTCCCATAAAACGATTTGACTCTTCGAATCCTGACCCCTACTCCGACTCTCCATCCCTGATTGTGAGGACAGTTGGCGCATGTATGCACCAGAATAAATAGAGTATTCGCACTCGTTGTCGCTGCCTTTGATGTCGTGCAAACAGTAGGCGGAACCTAGTTGGTCCGCCATGTTTAAACGAAGCAATTAGAATCAACACAGTAAATACACTTAATAAACGAGTCTTTTTCACTCTATTTTCTTCGTATAATATTTTATTTAATTATATTAAAAGTTAAACATGTTTAAAATCAACATTGCTGATTTTTTGGTACAATTGAAACCGTGTTGTTATTTATATTTGGTATACTGGCACAATGAAGTGGCGCTTTATCAACACTGGGCGAGTTTTCCATCTTTATTTAGTTAGTACGTTATTTTACATGTGCGTTTCGGGCCTTCGCCCCTCTTCAGCTAACTAAACATAAAAAAGGAAGGCATAAAGCAACATAAGAAATTACAATTTTAACTATAAACCGAACATAAAATTATTTTGCGACTGGTAAAACATACCTCGGTTTAAAACACACACCTGCGAACAACATTTAACGGATTGGCA
Source organism: Centruroides vittatus (assembly GCF_030686945.1). Lineage (NCBI taxonomy): Eukaryota > Metazoa > Arthropoda > Arachnida > Scorpiones > Buthidae > Centruroides > Centruroides vittatus. Next base: position 1,493,275 of record NW_027121909.1, on the reverse strand, counting down.
TGAGACAAAAAAAGGTGCATAACAATTATTACGGTATCTATAAATACAGTCCTCGTACGACAGTCATAGCAGAACAGTTGTTTTCCTTTAATTTTAAAAAATTATTGAACGACTTTATACAGACATTAAAACATCATTTAAGATACATCAACGTATGCTCTTAATACTAGAATTAACACTGTTATTTAGAATTAACACATCACAAACAAAAGGAACATAAAGTTAAAGGAAAACAACCGTTCTGCTATGACTGTCGTACGAGGACTGTATTTATAGATACCGTAATAATTGTTATGCACCTTTTTTTGTCTCATGCCAATCCGTTAAATGTTGTTCGCAGGTGTGTGTTTTAAACCGAGGTATGTTTTACCAGTCGCAAAATAATTTTATGTTCGGTTTATAGTTAAAATTGTAATTTCTTATGTTGCTTTATGCCTTCCTTTTTTATGTTTAGTTAGCTGAAGAGGGGCGAAGACCCGAAACGCACATGTAAAATAACGTACTAACTAAATAAAGATGGAAAACTCGCCCAGTGTTGATAAAGCGCCACTTCATTGTGCCAGTATACCATATTGCTGATTTTCTTTGAACAATTAATGTTTTACTTAGATTCACACAAAAGTTATTAAATTTTCTTTTCTTAATGTTTTTATCAAAAAGCTTAAATATACACATATAATGTTCATAAAATGTAAGCATGATATGCATGTTTTCCTAATAAATATTTACAATTTCATGTTCTAAATTATTACATTATATTTTTAGACAACGAAGAGAAGAGATTCAATTCAACGTATAAAATATAGTGATGTAACGAATAGTATATTCGGCGTCAGCCGAATACCGAATATTCGGCTAGGAGCGTGGCCAAATGGCCGAATATTCAGCCAAACTATTCGGCTTGATTAACGCACGTACGAAAATTGGCGCGCAAACCGCATTATGGCAAGGATCGCGCACCCTGCTCTCTAATGGCCCGCTGTCACTACGATTTTTTCTTCCAGTAGTTCTAAATTATTTAAATTAATTAATTAAATTATAATTATTAAAGTTAATATGAGATGGAGCCTAACGTCTACCTCTAGTGCCAAATTGGTTTATAATTTATGCAATAGCCGTAAATAGCCCGATATGATTCGGCAGTTGTTGGTATTTAGATTATTTAGATGTAAGTTATAACTATAAGTTATTTTATTTGCAATCGATCTTTTTAACTCTTTAATTAAACACTAAAATTTTGTTTTTACTACGTATTTGTAGACTGAATAGTACCCTAAAGCCCTGGTCACACTATGCGATTTCCAGCCGCGCAGGCGACCACAACTGCAACAAGCGTGAGTCGCGCTCGTCTTCTCGTGGTCACACATTATTCGGTGACGTTGCAACTCGGAACACGTGACCCTATAATAAACCAATAAAATTACAGTAGCTTGTTTTTGTGTACTTTCGTGTGTTCACCGACATTTTACGTTCTACTTCAGAGTATTTACGGAATTTTAGCTACTTTTCTTATTAAAATAGCACGCAGTTCCTTTTCTGGAATGAATAAAAGAAAAAAGGCGATAATTTTGTTAGAGCTGGCGAGAATATACGAAGAGAAAAATAAGAGAAAACGTTCATGCTGGGTTAAAACTTGGCGAAATGAAAATAAACGGGCTAAACAATCTCGCTTTCACCAGCTGATGAATGAATTAAGGCTTTCGGATGCCGAAGGTTATAGGGGATATATCCGTATGAATACCAATACTTATATATAATTTAGGCAAAACGTTTCGTAGTTTGACATATCAATTTAGAGTGGCCCATAATTCAATATCAGTCATTATCCCAGAAGTTTTGAATGCTATTTATCATTCTTATAAAAGTGAATATTTGAGGGTAAGTGTTGTTTAGAGGAAAGCTTGAATGATTTAATTCATTTATAATCGATATATTTTTTTCTTTTATATCAGCATTTATTTTATTCAATTGTATATTATTAAAAGTAATCAAACTTTTAAAAATAAATCTAACAATAACTTTTATAAATTCAGATTTGATTTATATCAAATATAGCATTTAAATGTACTGAAACTCAGTTAATACAAATGTTATAATCAAGATATGTTGACAAATATACAACACAAAGTATGACATAGCACAAAAACGTTTTCTGATTGGATGCGCGTTTGCAACCGTCGTGAATAGAACAAACTTCTTGTTTCTAGCTGTGGTTGCAGTCGCGCGGGTTTTCGAGGGGGGATTACTAGTTAACGGGAACAGCCATCGCGGTTGCAGTCGCCCGCGCGGCTGGAAATCGCATAGTGTGACCAGGGCTTAAGGATATACTTTAATGGGGACATATGGTCTAGTTTCTCCCAGTTGTGGAACAGTTCAAATATATTATTGAGGGTTTCTATTTGTGAAGTTTTGTGTTATTTTGTTGCTATTGTTTTTGTCAATATTTTTAAAATTAACATGATTTCAAATGTTATCTTTTGCATATAATGAGAAATGCTCATTCGTTGCTTTATATATAAAATAAATTATATATTAGTTACTCATCTTCTAGAAATAGATAAATAATTCTTTCATTAAACGATAGATTTCAATAAAACGTTTCATAAATCATTTTAAAATATCGTAAAAAATATTAAAATATATGCGAATACGAATATGACATAATTAACTAAACAATAACATCAATGCCCGATACATTCTAACCTACACACCATCAATGCCATAAAATATCGGGCTAGATAAAGGCTATAATATTATTTAATTACGAAATAATTTAATACTAGAGTTAGATGCTATTTCTTATTAACTTTAATAATTATAGTTTAATCTTCTTCTTCCTCAGCTTTTCCCACTCTATGTAGGGTCGCTGTTTCTGATGAGTCGCCTCCACTGCTCCCTGTCTTGGGCTGCCTCCACATTCAGATGCTTCCCTCTCAAGTCCTCCGCCACAAAATCCATCCACCGTCTCCGCGGTCGTCCCCGCCTCCTCCTCCCCCTCACTGACATCTGCATAACCCTTCTTCCCACATACTCTTCTTCTCTTCGTACCACATGACCAAACCACTTCAACCTTGCCTCCTGTATCTTTGCTTCTATGTTCGTTACTTTCACAGTCCCCCTCACGCATTCATTTCGAATGTGATCCCTTCTCGTAACCCCACACATCCAGCGGAGCATCCTCATCTCCGCCACCTCCATCCTTTTGACATGGGTTTTCCTCAAGCTCACAGTCTCAATAGCATACAGCATAGCTGGTCTCACCACCACCCGATAAACTTTCCCTTTCAACCTAAGCGGCACCCTCTTATCACATAACACACCTGACATATCCCTCCAATTCCTCCAGCCAGCCTGAATCCTGCCTGTCACCTCCTTATCCACACCTCCATCCTCCGCCACAGTTGACCCCAGGTACTTAAAGGTTTAATAATTATAGTTTAATGTTCAGCATTAATGAAAGTTACCAAAATGATTAATTTACTGTGTTTTCGTTATTTCTTACTCCTGTTTTTAGGTATTCGGTATTCGGCCGAATAGTAATTTAAATATTCGGTAATACAGGGTAGTAACCGAATATTCGTTACATCACTAATAAAATACCTTTATTTATTATTATTAAAACCTATCGAAAAATTTGTAAATTTATTTAAATTCTATCGTTATAGATATATACACGTATTTTATTTATACAAATTTCATTATAAATAATTTATGACAATTCATTTATACAGTAGAGAGTCGTTTATCCGAATCCCGGTTATCCGAACGCTTTCCAGTCGCACTGTGTCGTGCTGAATCGAACGTTTTTGATACTAGATTTACTTCTAAAGTATAATTTTTATGTTTTTATATTCTTCAATATATTTATTTTGTTTGTACAAAATAAAGAAATAATTTTTAACGATACAATAGCCTCGATTATTATTATAAAAATTTTCGTTAGGCTTAAAATCGACGAAAATTCAACACGAAGCGACACGCAACGGAGAAAAATTTGAACATCAGACAGGTTAATATATTTTTTCGTACATAATCAGTTATCCGAACAACCCCAGTCCCCAATTGATTCGGATTTACGACTCTACTGTATTTACGTTTTTTTAAAAAAATTATGTTTATTTTTTTGTTTTTATCCTATTAAAAAACTTTAAGTAATAATAAATTCTGAGACTAATGAAATATTTTAAAATAAAATATTAACGCATACAGGACATTGGCATCACAAAATGTTTCATATATCTACATATTATAGACTTTACTATTCCTTTAAGAGTATACAAGCAGATGAGCCCAGCATTGCTCGGGAAAAAAATAAAAACAGCAAAGATTAAGATTATTAGATTAATTCGTACTTCTAACCATTTTATTATATATTATAGTATTTGATTTATATTTACAAAGGCCATCTTACGTAAGAGTTTATCACACCAAGTGCCCAATTTGACACATTTTAAAAATTCGTTAAATTGTGTGCAATAGAGAAATAAATAATTTTTAAAATGTGTTAGATTGGTCTCGCAATGTAATAAACCCTTAAGTAAGATAACCTTCGTAGTTATATAAATCAAAAACTATAATATAACAAACATTAAAACAAAAACCATATAAATTTGGTTATTTCGGCATACTAATGTCACATTTATCGCAATACTCGGTTTGTACGAAATGGCACAATTTCATTCGTCAAAAAGACAGGAATTGAAAATATGACATCATAAAATCTTTAAGATATCGTATTTTATCTTAACGTTAACTCTAAGAAACTGTACCATTCATAGCCGAATATCAAACGGAAATCTGCCAACGAATCACATTTTGGAAAAAAAAAAACGGGCAAAATATTTAAGCTCGACATCCTCGAAAACTACTTAAATCATATTTTGTGCTCGCCGGTAACTTTGTTTTATGTAATTTTATTTATCCGAATGCCATCATACCGCCGGTCCGATAGAAAGAAGGTATTTACGGAAAACGGTCGAAGAAATTCGACCAAAAATAGTCGTTGACCACTTCCTGGAAGTGAGATTGCTCAACGACTATGAATTAATACCGGTTTATTATTAATATTTGAAAAGTGATCCGTGTTGGATAAATTGTGATGGCTCACATGTGATGGAAATTGCTAAACTCCGAAAGACTTCATATAAGACTTGTTTAAATAAAAAATCCTGTAAAAATGCTAGAATAATTATTTAAATTTTGGCAACATATTTTATAAACTACGTGAAAAATATGTTCTCGTAAATATTGTGTTTATAGAAAAAATTATCGAGCTGCAATTTGAAAAAATTGTAAACTATAAATTCCCACTGTCGTCCGTCTGTCTCCGCCCTTCCTTAATCTCTAGAACGGAGTTAGATAGATGAAAATCAAGACCAGACTTGGAAATCGTAAGAGAAAGAGGACCAGATTAACTCACGTTATTTCAATTCAAAAATTTTTCCTCGAACGGAGTTAGATACATAACCGGCACGACTCTATTTCTAACAGGAAAAGTATGATGTACAGGAGCAAAACACTACTCCACGCAGGCAAGTGCTATGTGCTACCTGTCGCAATAATGGAGTAATGGCATATATCATGTCGCAGTAATTCAGTGAATATAATATATATTTTTTTAAAATTATATCCTTTTTCATGAGAATTATATATAATTAAATATTTTGTTAATTTTTTTCAGTAGATGGCGCTAATGTAAAGCCAGCAATTAAATGTAGAGAGAAGTTAACTGATATATAGAAATCCAATTGATATGTTGGGGTGATGTTTATCACATTATGTAAGTTAGAAGTATTTGAACGTATCTGCCGACTTTTGTAGCAATTGATCGAACGGCCTAGGAGTGTATAACGAACAAACACGTCCGACTCCAAGCAGAAACATAATGCGAATCGTCATGTGTGACGAATTTCGAACAAACATTAAAAGACGCGTCAACAATGTTCGAATTACGTAAAAATTAGAATAAAAAAATCAATTTTATTTTTTAAAATTAATTTATATATATAGAATATATTTTCTTTTTTTAAATTTTGCTTTAATCATTTTCTTGTGTTTGAAATTTGATAAATAAATTATCTTCTGTATTTACATGGTGCAGAATGTCCACCGTAGAGAGATAAAAGACGATCTTTTTAAATTCTACGTCTCGAGGCTTGACCATCTCCGAAAATTGCCCGAAATTCGTTTGAATAAGTCGATAAATATCTTTTTCGTCCATTTTCGGCCATGGCATGAAATAAATCGAATTCTTAGGATTTCGATTTATTTTGGCCTGTGGCCGCCAGCGCCAGAGATCCCGAACACTGCCTGGCAACACTTGCCAACGAGATGTTGGCTGGCAACTTGTAAAAAAAGAGGCGCGAAAGTTCGCGGGTTTTTGCCTGGATGTTGGCCGAGGATGTCGGTGACAGTTCTCACCTTTTTAATAAAGTTTTTGTTACTGTTCGTGTTTGTCTGCTTAGTTCTAAAGATCAGTAGGATCGAATGACAAAGGCCATTATTATTTCGCTTTTCGGAGAGATTCGTCGGTCGCTGTCAGAGTTGCACGTTTCGCATATTAATGCAACATAAAACTAAATAAAGTTAATATTAAAAAACCGAAAAACCTTTATAATACGGTCGAACGAAATTTAATTATAGACAAACGTCTTATGCAAACTGAAAGTCACAGACCGAAGTTGGACCGTATTTAGGTGTTACTAACGCGAAGAAAACCCGGAAAACTCCACGTGGCCGGCTTGTTGGCCATGCCCGAACCCACGACTAAGTAACTACCAGTGTTCGGTGGTTTTATCCACTTGGTTACTGAAGGGCATGTATTAGAATTAAGAAAATGCTGTATAAAAATAAAAAACCCCGAGTTGTTAGACGTGGAAAATTAAATACTGGTGGTATTGGTCATTCACAGACATGCGTGAAATCAAAATTGTTTAAGCTAGTAAAAGTAGCTTAAACAATTTTGATTCCACGCATGCAAGTGCTAAATGCTACCTGTCTCAGTAATGATATAGCGCGTCTATTTCGCTCTATATTATTGTCGCAGTAATTATATTTAGTTTATTATTTTGTTAACTTTCTTGCCAATAGATGGCGCTACGTGTAGCTCAGCAAAACAAATGTAGATAGAAATCAATTGATGTATAGACATGCAATCGATATTTTCGGCGGGATGAATCACATGATCTAAATTAGAGTATTTGGACGTAAATGTCGAGTTTTGTAGCAATTGGTCGAACGGCCTAGGAGTGTATAGAGAACAAACAAACTTCCTTTTTATATATAGATTGCCTAAAATTTTCCATATGATTTGACAGATAAATGCTGACTTGTTTTAGCTAATTTTTTCTTTTCGTATTTATAATCCATTTTTTTATTATATTTTAAAAAGTATTTCTGTAAGATGTCAATTTAAAAACTTAATAAAACTTTCTTTTATTCTTTGCAATTTAAAAATCACAACAGACATGAACAGCCTGTTACTGAAATTATAACATTTTGCTGAAGTATAAGCTAATTTTTATAAAAAAGAATACATAACTGTAGAGATTTACATCATCAAAAATATATCACAAATAACATTAACCAACATAATATAAAATATAAAGATTTATATGACTCTGAATACAAATATTAAATCTGGTTATAACGACAATAATCTAGTGTGTCAATTCATATGCTTCTGTGTCCTTACTGTATAGATTAGTATGCAAAATGTCTACAAGGACTTATTTTAATAAAAATAAGTCCTTGTAGACATTTTACATACTAACCTAGTGTCTCAATTGCGCTTTATGTGGTCGTGATCTATGTTATACCAGAGAAAATTATAGATTACTCACTTTCTAATAGCTAATGCTCATGACTGTATTCATTTTGTAACATACCAGAACAAGGGATATCTGGAATTTATTGTACAGTTAATTGTCTCGAATCGATCAGTTTTCTTCTCTGATATGTAGTTGTTATTATTTGTAATTATTTCTTTGATTGTTTTTTGAATAAATTACTGATAACTTAGTGATAAAGAAAATTATCAAAATGGCAGAAAAATATTGTTTAGCTGTTAGTTGCCATAAAGTAAAAAATTCACATAAAACTACAGTAGAGAGTCGAAAATCGGAATCAATTGGGGACTGGGGTTGTTCCGATTAGTCATTTGTTCCGATTACCCATTATGTACGAAAAAATACATTAACCTGTCCGATGTTCAAATTTTTCTCCATTGCGTGTCGCTTCGTGTTGAATTTTTCTCCGTTGCGTGTCGCTTCGCGTTGAATTTTTCTCCGTTGCGTGTCGCTTCGCGTTGAATTTTCGTCGATTTTAAGCCTAACGAAAATTTTTATAATAATAATCGAGGCTATCGTATTGTTAAAAATTATTTCTTTATTTTGTACAAACAAAATAAATATATTGAAGAATATAAAAACATGAAAATTATACTTTAGAAGTAAATCTAGTATCAAAAACGTTCGATTCAGCACGACAGTCCGACTGAAAATCGTTCCGATTACCGGCCATTCCGATTACCGGCGTTCCGATTAACGACTCTCTACTGTATTTCAATTTTCTTCGTGACGCAGAAAAGTAATTTTAATTATTCTCATCATTGCTATATTAAGTTAGTAAGTTGATAACTTAGAACAGAGATCGGCAAACTCTTTTGGGAAAGGGCCAGATCGTAAAAAAATCAGGTTCGGTGGGTCAGGTTGCAAACTCAAATAGGTATTTCTATTCATAAAGCAAAACAAAAAATAAAGTTATTTTTTATTATGAAATGATATTTTTACATACATTATATTTATACACATTATTGCTGATACTTAAAAACAGATAAAAATATTTTTAATAAATTTATTATAGAATGGTGAAAATTTGTACTAATGTGAAGAATGAAATTGTTTCTTCTGAGACAATATTTCATCATACTGGACTTCCAAGTAATTCCCATCATTCTTCCGGACCGGATTTGGCCCGCGGGCCGAAGTTTGCCGACCCCTGACTTAGAATATTAAACTGTCAAGAAGTGTTTAATAGACATGGCTATAGAAAACGATATTTTAAAATAGAATTAAATTTTTGGTTTATAAATAGAAGACTTAAAGTATCAATTTGATTACCAAGAATAAAATTTATAATAATATTTGTATTCAGAATAAAATAAATCTTTGTTTTTATACTATTTTATTAATATGTTATTTGTGATATATTTTTGACAATGAAAATCTCAGAATTTACAATTGCTTGAAGGCATTCTTTTTACATAAAAATTAGTTTATACTTCAGCAAGGTAACAGTTTATTTTAGTAATAGGCTGTTCATGTTTGTTGTGATTTTTAAATTTTAAATTGTAAAAAGAATAAAGGAAAGTTTTATTAAAGCTTTTAAATTGACATCTTACAGATATCTTCTTTTCTTTTCTTTCGAAGACACAATGTAGTGACGTAAACTTAAACACTGGGCGAATTTTTCATCCTCCCAGATAGATCTTACAGATATATTTTTAAATATTAGATTAAAAACTGGATTATAAATACCAAAAGAAATTTACTGAAAAAACAAGACAGCATTTCTGTCAAAAATTATGGTAAATTGTAGACAATATACACATAAAGGAATAGTAAGTTCCATAATATGTGGATATATGAAACATTTTGTCATGCCAGTGTCCTGTATGCCTTAAATTTTCTTTTAAAATATTGCATTAGACTCAGAATTTACTATTGCTTGAAGATTTTTAATAAGGTAAAAACAAATAAAAAAAATTAAACAAAAATTTTCGGTAAAAACTATTTGTAATGAAACTTGTATAAATAAAATTTGTATATATTAATAACGATGAAATTCAAATAAATTTACACATCTTTCGATTTTTTTCCATCATAATAAACAACATTTGCGTATATATTTATATACGTACTGTACATCATACTTTTCCTGATAACAGTCATGCCGGTCATCTATGTAATTCCGTTATAATGAAAAATTTTTGAATTTAAATCACATGACTTCCGTTATAGACTGGAAGTTCGTAAATACTTAGTCGGGGCTTCCTACCCTTAAGCTTTATATATACAATAGAGCATCGATTATCCGACCTCCGATTAACCGACCGCGTTCTAGTAAGCAAAGTCAAATGTCCGCTAGTGATGTGGCGCTACAATATTTGGTTATGTCTTGGCTACTTTAATATTATTTTTGTTAAATTTTTGCATGTTTTAGTTGGCAGCACTGGCTCGACCATGAAAGGGAGGCTAGTATTTAAACCAGCCCTATACTAATAATGTATTTTTCATACTTTTTGGTTATCCGAGTTTTCAGTTATCCGACCAACCCCAGTCCCCAATTAAGTCAGATAATCGATGCTCTACTGTGTGAGCCCGCAGGTTTTGAGGGCATAAATTCGAGAGTTAAAAGGGGGTTCATGACCTGCAAGTTCGATAGGAAATCGATCGGATGTTGATTACACATCCGATCAGAAAGAGAAAACATAAAACCAAGGCATCGCGATTAGATCAAAAAGAGAAAACAGAAGTCCCAGTCATCACGAGTCAGCCAATTAGTCATCGAACATTGAATAATAGACTGGCTCAATGCCAACAACGATTGTATAAAAACATGATCGACTCTGGAAAGGGGGCGATCATCCAGGAAGGTCTGAATCCAGTGTCTCCAGTCCCGGACATAAGACTGATTCCAGCTTCCATAGTCCAGGAGGTCGTCGCATACAGTCATCGGACCACCTATCAAGGTATATCGACTTGTAAACTCTCTCCCACTCGAGGTTAGGCACGTGACTAATTTATTGGTTAGATCGCGATTAGCGATAGGCAGTGGCGTAGCGTAGTGGGGGCGCGCCCGCCCCGGGCGGCACTTATAGGGGCGGCAAAATTTCACAATAAATAATAATATCTTGTAAAAATACCTAAATAAGGGGGCGGCGAAATTTTCCTCCGCCCCGGGCGGCTGACACTCACGCTACGCCACTGGCGATAGGGATATTTTATCCGCATTTTAGCAGTAATTATCTATATACCTTTATTTTATGTGTATTTTATTGTATGTTCTCTTTTGTTAGTTAATAAACCTTTATTGTTATTTGTCAAACCTGTCTCCTGTCAAAGTAAGGACGCCTGTCGACTTACTGACGCACTTCACCACTCACTTTTGCCCTCCTAGCCATCCAACGACAACGAGGTCGGGTTTTACCAACCCGTGCAGCGTAAGTGGTCAGCGAGGTTTTCCCCCTGACCCTCTGCTTATCTCACACCTGTATATATGGTCTCGACTTTCATCTATCTGATTCCGTTCTTGAAATTAAATAAAGGGCAGATAGACAAGTGGGATTTTATGGGTCTACAGTTATTTTAAATAAATAATAATAATAAAGTATACAAAAATATATAATACTTAATAATAAACCATAAAATACAAAAAATAATAATAAACGCTGGATTCGTTGATTATATAACAATAAATTACTGTGTAGTTTTGTTCCTGTCGTAATGTGTAAGAAATTTCCATGCTGCTGATAAGCTCGCCGAGACCTTACGGTTAATTACCTGTGTTCTTACAGTATTTTTGTATATAGCTATTTTTTCTAGTTTTTTTTTCAGTGTATTGATTCCTGGAGGTTTTAATGAGTTTTGCGGCTATGAAATGTAGCACATTATCCGGAAGCGTTGCCATTATAGCCAGCGTTGTGGGACATTTGCCTTTACGTACTGTACATCGTACGTAGTTTATGTATTAAATATTTTTGTATACAGTACTTTATTATTAAAATTTATTTGCGTTATTGCAATTGTATGTTATTGATCCATATTTGGAACACTGGTGAATTTAAATTTTAAAAACTATTCCATTATATGTTCGTTCCTGATAATGGCTGCACAGATGGCCGTAAACGTTAGAAAATTAAAAATTTTTGCTAAAAGACTGGAACTTTTTAAACTATAAATGACGAACAATTATTTTATTGTGACATCGTCATAATGCCGGGCTACAATTTTTAATTTATTTAATTTAACATATATGCTTTCCACCTCAAATTAGTAGTGTCTTACCCCTGTACATCATACTTTTCCGTTAGCAAGAGTCGTGCCGGTCATAATTAACTGCTGCTTTCAGGATTTGAATTGAAACAACGGGACTTCCGGTTTTCATCGGAAGTTCGTATATAGTTTATGGGGCCTCCTGCTTCCATATCTGGTCTCATCTTTCATCTAACGCCGTTCTCGAGATTTAAGGAAAGACCACGGTAGGAATTTATAGGTCTACAATTTTTTCAAATTGCAGCCCAATAATCTAATGATTTAAACTTTGTTGAATAGAGGGTTTATTGTCTGTGTCTAAAACAATGGATAGTGGAGTATGCAGCGGTGGGGGCACCTGAATAGTGACAATGGCGACGCCGCGCGGCGTTTGAGTGTAATTTTGGATTGCAGAGATAGGAGGTTGAAATTGGTTTCGACTTGTAGAGAACAACAGGATTTACGATATTATTTAGCAATAATAACCTATAAAGTAAAATTTACAAAGTTATAAGCCGATTAGTGTGCTGAGTCGAAGAAAATTTTTGTAACCTCGAATAAATTGCAAAGGAAATATGAATATTAGTGTAAGAAACGTGTATCATTGGAAAAACAATTTCAGGAGGAATCAGAAAAGCCCAAATTGATTAATGCTGAACGATGTAAATTGTATAGAGCAATGTATTTCAACCTTTTTCTCATAGCAGACAGAGTAATTATATGCGATTACGAATTATGCTTTGTTATTACGCTTATATGTGTTATGTATATTGTTATACATGTTACATATTTATTAAACTTATATACCGTACATAACAAAGTTCTTACAGTAACCCTAAATTACTATTTAAATGTCATCACAGTCAACTGCATCAACTTCAGTACCGTCAAATAACTGGCCGGATGGCCGAGCGGTCAAGGTGGCTGCCTACCGCTCTGGGGGACCCGGGATCGAATTCGAACGGGTCGAGCAATCCCCAGGAATTTTTCGGGGGGTGGTCCGTTCGGATATGTCGGGCCCCGTCCCTTACCACCCGGTCGCCCCATTGTGGGTCTGGCCGAACCCATAATGGGCCTACTAAGAGTCCCTCTTAGTGCCCACAGGGCGAAAAGTTAAAAAAAAAAAAGTACCGTCAAATATTTTCTGCTGATCGGCGGTTGAAAATCCATCGAGGTGCTTAACTTTTCCGGCTGTTAATAATTTTTTTTAAAATAAAATCTCTTAATATGATTAATAATAGTGTGAGACACAATCTGTTATAAAAATCTCATAAAATGGCAAACGCTTAATTTTGAGATAATTTTTTTAAACAAAAATTCGTATTTTAATAACGAGTAAAATCTTCATTAAGTCCGACTTTAATATTCAGAATGGGGTGAAGATTAAGAAATTTGGCATGATAGATTGCTAAATAATATCGTAAATCCTGTTGTTCTCTACAAGTCGAAACCAATTTCAACCTCCTATCTCTGCAATTTGGCCCTTACTTGTGTATAAGGGATATTCTATTAAATTTTGGTTGTGAAGAGGGGATGGAAATAGAGTGGTCACGTGTCATATCTCTCATGGGATCGAACTTATTTACTTATGTCAATATTTAAGAGATTCAAATACAGTTATTCTCTAGGAATTATCACATCCACACACCAAAACTACTAGCCAATAAACAACTTTATTCTACACAAATGTTTTTCGGAAATTACCTTTCCCTCCTCGGTGGGCTTTCTTTCAAAACAAGCCAAACGAAGCGCACACTTTTGATACTCTTACACAAATGACACTGATAAATTATAGATTTTACTTGTTAGCATTGTTTTTTTAACACTCATCTCTACCCTCAATCTTAGTTTTTATAAAATGGAAAGGTTTATTTTTATTATAAAAACATTTCATAACAGATGGCGTCACACAACTTTTTATTTCTTTATAATCTGAAACCGTGCTTCTAACTGTTGTTTCGAACACAATAGAGAGTTATAAATTAAGGCACAAATTGGGTTTCATCTTTTATTTAGTTGAGACATGCGAAATTACACGCCCGAAACGTGTATATTTTCGCACGTCTCAACTAAATAAAAGATGTTTTTATATTATTAATATAAATAAATAGAATTGAGATTTTATTTAGAAAACATCTTTAGACAGCCGGGAAAGTTACGCAGCTGTTCTTGTTGTTAGGATTGATGTCTTAAACGATTGCGGTTGTCTCCCTTATACGACCCCCTTTTTTGGACGATTAATGTCAGGAACACACAAGAAAAAAGTTACGATGCAGTACATGGAAATAAAATGAACCATCATCTATTAGAGGTGGCCAAATCTATTATGATAAGGGCCACATATCGCATTATCAGAAATAAGCGAGAACAGCATCCTTTATTGAAATGGTGTGTGTGTATATATATTGTTATATTATATTTAAGAAATCTTTTCTTACCTACGAAAACACAGTATTCAATTATGCAATCTAAAAAACTCAATTTTTTTAGGTGTTTATTTGTTAATTGTGAATAAACTTACAGGTTGGATTTAATTATATTCTGTAAAGTGTACTAATGATTTGCATCTATATATAGATCCAAATATGGATAAAAAACAGGATGCTAATAGGATATTTCACAAATTGCAAGTTGATCAATGAATTTGAGAAACATGTTCCTAAAATAAAATGTAAACATTTTTAAAGAATATTATTCTTTAAAAATATTTACATTTTACATTTAAAAAGTCATTGATCAACTTATATTTACATTTAAAAATTCATTGATCAACTTGCAATTTGTGAAATATTTTATGGCCATCATCTTGCACTTCTATCAACTCCATTTCTCCTATTGTTGTTTCATAAAGTAAATTTTTGTAAAATTTATCAAAAGAAATTGTGTAAGTATACAGGACTGGAGTAAGGTTCTAGAGGAGCTGCAGTTTGGCTACCTTGGATGTATTTTATGGCTTTTTTAAAATTTGTTACTTAATAAAAATTGATTCTTTTGAAAGTTTTCCCTTCTTAAATCTTAAAATGCAATTTCAAAATAGTGATGAGTCTTACAATCAAGTAATATGTTATTAAAACCATTTATTTTTTTCTTTTATCACAAACTGCATTGTATCAAAATTTCTCCAAAAAGTTCAAAGTTATTTATATATTCTGAAAGCTGTTCAAAATCTTTTCTGAAATATCCAGTGTTTGATGCAAATGAAAGTGTTTTAGTGATTTCTTTTTCTCAATGAAGCTAAAAAGATGTTTGCCAAATGTTCAAATTATATTTGAAGTTCATTAATTTACAATTACATTTAATTACATTACAATTTACATTTGCATGAAGATATTAATTTTATGAAATCAAATCTGTATGTGAAAATTTTCCCTTATAGTGATCCTTTAATTTTTTAAAAATATGAATTTTGTTTCTTTAAGTTTTTAGAATAATGAAGTCATTAAGGGAAATGCATTGCATAACATCAGCTAATCAAAATTGATATTTAATAATTTTATTAAAACTGTTATAAAGTAAACCCAGCCTAAAAATATTGTTCTTGTAAATCAGAATTGTTGTTTTATAAATCATGTACGTTAGTTATTAGAATTAAAATCTATATATCACGTAGAAACATGGTAGCATTACAGGATTATTTTTAAAATATAGACAAGTTCATCTGTCTTCACCAGATTCTTCCAAACATAAATTGAATTCTATTCACTAAGGTAAATAACCTGGTTTAAATGTATTTTTCTCAAGTGGATACTCAATAAGTATAATAAAATTTTGCTTTGTATATTCAGAATTATCAGACTAAAATGTTATTCATTATAGTAAAAACATAAGTAAACTGTTTTAAACACACTTTAATGTTTTTCTGTTAATTATAAATGGTTACATAACTGTCGAGGTACCACTTGAGATGGACCACAAATTTAAGCAGTGTCTGCCGACACACAACCCCATGTAAAACAAGACAATACTGTGATTACATATCAATACAGTGATAAGAGGAGAGTTTTGTGTTGTTTTTGATTTAATCAGGATTTTTGGCTTAAATATTTGTTTGGAAGTCTCAACTTTATTTATAAGCAAAGAACTGTAGATAAAGATGGCATCAGAACAATCCATAATTGACATTATTACTTTTAGTTAAATTTTAACTATTTTCTACAAATTTTCATTCAAAGAAGCATAATTTGTAGAACTTAAAATTTACAAATTAAATGTTCTGATCAAGATCAACTTTAGTTTTTTATTAAAAAATTTCTTTAAAATGATTATATATTTAAATTTTGACTATTTTAAAAAAGTTTTTAATTAATCTAACTGAGACTATTGAACTTTATCATATAACTGAAATGACAAATATACAGTATATCTGACAAGATTAGAGAAGCAGATTACTGAAAATCATTAAATTCTACATGAAATTTTAGTAAAAGTTCAATCCAGAAGGCAATTGTATGAATTATGACTAAATATAATTTAATCATTCAAATATGTTTAAGAGGAAGAATTTTAAAAACTTACGTTTTGGTTATTTAAATATATATAAATAACCAAAACATTCTTTGGTTCATACTAGTTTGTTTTATCAGTTCAACAACAACTTGATTGATTTTGAGAATTAATTCATATTAGACTAATACTAATGCACAAATAAACAATCTGATATAAGGGCGATAGCATATGTCAATTAGATCTAGACTGTTTTACAAACCATATTTTAAAAGCCAGTAACCATTTCAAAATTTTTTATGCAATTTTGTCTAGCAAATTTTAATTACATACAAAAAAAATCAAATTTTTAATTAATACTACAACTACTACTACTACTAGAATAAGTTCCATGAGATTTACAGTTCATTCATTTTTCATAATTTTCAAAAATGTTCCCTTCGCTTTCCTAGATATACTTTAAACGTTAAATATGAAATCTATTTAAATTAATAAGAAAAGCCTGTGTTAAGTGCAATTTCAAAAAGTTATATAACTAGAATTTTGTTTTGGTTGTCCAAAGCCATCTTCTGAAAACTCTCCTCATCTTCTAAAAGCATGTTTTCATTGTTTTATAACAGCAGTTTTCAGATTTAAAAAATAGATTTGATTTAACTGAATCTTTCACTATAATGCAATAATTTTCCCCAAAAAATTATGATTTGGTAATTTGATTCATTCATAATTGAGTAATTTGGAAAAACAAAATTTCTGTAACTAAACTTTACAATTTTATTGTATAGCTGTGGCTGTACTTCTTTTACATGGTAAATAAAAAAGGCTGTGAAGTATATATATAAACTCCAGCCTCTACATCAGAGTATACAGATTATCACCAGTTCTCACCACAATCATTGGGGGCACAATAAAGAAAAAATTTCAATTATTACTCATACTAGCTTCAGATATTTGTTCTTTTTAAAATAAAGGCATATGCACTAGAATGTGCTTCTGATTTCTTAACCTTGCTCCTCTGATTTATTTAAGAAAGGAATGAGCCCCCAGACTGAGGTTTGTTTAGTTGATAATTCTTTTAATTTTCATCCTACCAGAAGGTATATCCTCCACTGCTACCTCCAGTGAGAAAGCTGGATTTCTGCTGACCAAGGACTACTGAACTACCTTGCATCATTGCTAATTGAGCAGCATTTGGAGACATTCCAGGTGGTGGTGGCTATTAAATAAATTAAGATGAGAATAATTGCTTTATTAAATTATATAAAATTTTGATTAACAAATAAATCACTTATATTAACAATATTTGTTGTATTTTTAAAGTTTATATAAACATTATAATCAATAAGGTGTTACAGGCAAATATTGTATAACATCATTTAGATATATATTTTATTTTTAATATAAACTATATAAAATACAAATTCTATAATTATTAAATCATTTATAATCCACACAGAATAAAGATCAAAGCCAGTCTGTAGGTATCAAGTTATGTGCTCGCAGTAAAATATACTGAATGATGAGAATTAACATTACATTTTCTGCACAGCATTTGTCAAACATTTTGTCCATTGTTGTTCCTATTTTGATTTTTTTCATGATAAAATTGTCAGTGCTTTTTTCCTAAGCTAAGTATTTTATATACTCAAGTAGATTATGATATTCTTGTTGTTCTAATGTCTAAAAGTGTTGTCTAGAAACATCAAATCTAAATAGATAAATTCTATTTTGAAAATTGTTTTTTTGAATGTTTGGTGTTAAGTTCAATCTGTTTCCTTTTTGTTTGGTGTTGTAAAATATATATTTAAACTCAATTAAAAGTTTGAAAAGCCTCAAGAAAAATGTATGTTTCTTGAAATGAACAAAATACTGAAGACATGATCCTTCACTTTTGATGCAGTGCAAACAATGATCTTTTGGAAAATAGCAACTGACAGTGTGATTATGCTACTACCTTCAGTAGATATTTCTCATTGTTAATTTAAAGCTAATTGTAAAAGACAGACTACTAAAGTCAAACAAAGCAAATTGTCCTAAACATGTATTCGCACATTAGGGAAGCTAATCCAATGAAGCATAGAAGAAACTGTTGAAGAACCACAAAACTGACAGTATGTTGTCTTTTGCCATCTTTGCCACAAAGAACAATGGCATGAGGCAGATGGAAATCTTTGGATACCAGACAAGAAAAGGCCTCAAATCTGGAGCTGAGAGATGTGATGCCAAGTATGACAGTTTCACTTGCACTACAGTGTGAAGTATTGTACATAAGTATTTTATTCAGAAACAAGCCACCAATGTTAAAATACTGAATGATGTAAATGATGACTGGTTTGCCAATCATTTCCAAAATTACATTATAAAAAAGATTCAGCATTGACCAATAAATATGAAATTTTAGCTTGGAAGCATAGATATCTAACAAGGAGACCTTATGGTCTCGGAAATGCAGTTTGGGATGAGACTTCGCAGGTTTGTAGTATACCTCAAAGATGTCCGCCTAAAAAAATTTTAAAGCGCACTAGCCAGAAGATTCCGAAAAAAAGGGCTCTAAAGTTTTAAGCGCAGCTCATATATTGATCGATTTTAAGTTCTTCGCAGCACGGCGAAATGGCTGAGTCTGTAGCGAACCTTCTTGCCACGCGGGTGAGCTAGGTTCGCGCCTATCTTTGGCAAATTTTTTTTTTTTTCTGTTTTAAAAATTATAACAACTTTTAAATAAAGTTAATGACCTAAAAGTATTATTAATTAAATCATAAATAATTTTATTTTATTTATGAAATGACTGTTACAGCTAATTAAAATGTGAATTAAAGATATTTTATTTTTAAAAAGTTGAATAATTTCAAATGCATTTTTAATGGAGGTAAATTAAACCTTTAATTACCACTATAACAAATTTTCGGGTAGGGTTTTATTTATATAAAAATTTTTACAATATCGTCTTTATTTGTCAATTTTTTTATTTTACATACAATCACCAGAATGATAATTATGATAAAAACATTGAAAACAAAAACTATTTTGACATCTCGCACAATTTATGAAGAACGATTGTTTACACGAACAACCTTTCTTTAAAAGATCTGTTGGAAAACATACTTCGTTGACATTCATAAAAATTTCTCTTTCATCAGAAAGCCTGGAAGCATACCAGGCATACCGGATCATTTTATTAAAAATTGGCGATGACAGTTGATGATGCACTATTGATTGTATTTTTATACAGTCTTCACGGGAGTTTATTTCTCTATTATTCTCAATCAGATACGCGCAATTTTGTATACGTTTTATTAAATTTTTTACCTGTCTATAAAAATATACGTCGCAAGGTTGAGCAAGAGGAGTACATTTTGGTGGAATTACTTTAATTGTACAAGTCGGTGATTTTTCGTCATCCTGAAAGATTTCGTCATATAATTCAGGCTTTGTTTGGCCACCCCAAGAGTCAATAATTAATAAAAACTGTTCTTTTCCCACATAAGAGTTTAAACAACGGTTGAGAAAGTCAATATAATGTCGTGTCATTAGTTTCCCAGATTTCGAGGACGTTATTACGACATTTTTATATTTTTGTGCATATTCATCTACTGTTTTTTGAACTCAGGGACCAAAATTACCGGTTGCTTCTTGCAAACAAACAAATACTTGAGGTAGGACTTTTCCAGACAGAGTAACAGCATATTGAGCGGTATATGTATGAGTCAGTTTATTCATGTCGTGCCTTTTAACGAAAATAGTTTTGCTTCCTTTTTCACCCAGAGTCCTGTTGTACACCGACTGATACTGACATCCTGGAAAGAGAAAACAACCGAAATTGAAGTATTTTGTCAGAGAGTCGTAAAAATAGAGAGCAAAATAAGTTAGTAAATACTCTGCAAAAATTTACCTGTCTGGTCAGTGTTGATAACAAAATCTTTGTTGAAATTCGGTATCAATTTCAACGTCTGGGTTTCAACGTCAAAAATGTCTGCAAAAGCCAAGGTTTCTTCGATCGTCGCTGTTTCTTTTTTTGAGAGAAATTTTGTCACTTTTTGTTGACGAATTCCATGCTTCTTTTTGAATTTATGAACCCAGCTGTCAGAAGCTTTAAATTGAAAATCTGTAAATTGTCGTGCTGCTGCTAAAGCCCACTGTTGTAAATTCCGAGTTGTCACTTGTTGATAATTCTCTCGGGCTTCCAGAAAACGATCATGTGTCCAGGAATCGATTGTTGCGTACTTATCAAATTGATTTCCTCCTGTTTTTATTTCTTTTTCACATTGGGATAAATATTCCATCTTTTTTAACCGGCTGCATCCTTTTTTTTGCAATGTTCGTAAATTCCACGTGGGGTGAGCCTTTGCAATATTAACAACTTTAATTTTGTAATCCAAAGAAAGATGGTCTACCTCTCTTCTTTTTTTTTCTTCTGGTTCATATTCATCTGATGAGCTATGGTCTTCGACTTGTTCAAAAGGTTCCTCATCACGGTTTTCATTTTCATGAACAAGTTCTTCATCAGTCACAAGTATTTTTTCAGCCAGCATGTCCATAGTACGTTCGTAAATTTCTTCACCCATCAACATTGCTTCACGAGAAATTGAAGTTGAAGATTCTGATGTAGTCAAATTATTTTCAGCAAGCAAGCTTTCGTAATAAACGACCGCATCTTTTAACCTCAACTTTGACTTTTCACTGTATAATGAATCTTGACTGATTTCATTTGCATCTTCTGATACTTTTGCGATTTCTCCATTAACAGACATTTTAAATTCACAATATTTTAAAAATTTTGATATTATTTCACGGTATAGAACGCTCCAATCCTGCGAAAGTCAAGAATGAACTGGCATGTTAGATCGAGTTTCTAGAGGAATAAGGGTGGGTAAACCTGTATATATTGTTCTGTAGCAGATAAGACCATTGTTCGATTAGTTCCGTTAGTCTTGAAAATTCCTGACTATCTGCCTATCTTTCAACGAATATTTTTAACCTCTCCACAGGTTATAATATCTTAAAATTTGTAATAACTTTTTAATGACAATAGTAATTAAAGGTTTGATTTACCTCCATTAAAAATGCATTTGAAATTATTCAGCTTTTTAAAAATAAAATATCTTTAATTCACATTTTAATTAGCTGTAACAGTCATTTCATAAATAAAATAAAATTATTTATGATTTAATTAATAATACTTTTAGGTCATTAACTTTATTTAAAAGTTGTTATAATTTTTAAAACAAAAAAACAAAAATTTGCCAAAGATAGGCGCGAACCCTAGCTCACCCGCGTGGCAAGAAGGTTCGCTACAGACTCAGCCATTTCGCCGTACTGCGAGAACGTAAAATCGATCAATATATGAGCTGCGCTTAAAACTTTAGAGCCCTTTTTTTCGGAATCTTCTGGCTAGTGCGCTTTAAAATTTTTTTAGGTGGACATCCTTGAGATATACTACAAACCTGCGAAGTCTCATCCCGAACTGCATTTCCGAGACCGTAAGGTCTCCTTGTAAGACAAATTCAACAGTATCATTCAGAAGGAATAAATATATTTTCACTTGTGAAACTTAGTAAATGCTGGCCACACAGTGTCGAGATGAACTATGGAATCTGGTAAGGATGAATTTTTGAAATTGGCCTGAAAGAGGCATATGGAAAGACAATTGCCTGATTTGTACTCACTGTGAAAGCAAGGAAGGCTTTGTAGAGGGTGCTCTCCTGTTCCAGTCGAAAAATACAAGTGGTCATCAGAACATGAATGGCATCTATTTAAAAAAATAGTTTCCAAGTTGCAAAAATTCCCACCATCAAGTTGATTATAATATACTGTGGTAGGAAGCATTATCTAAGGTCACAGGGGGAAAGAAAAAAAATCCCTACACCAGTAACATAAATTTAATGAAAACGTCGAATGTTTTCAGCCTTATCCAAAGGCTGCTTCAGATTTCTAACAAAACAAATTCCAAAATGGAATGCTTGGAACAAAGATATTTGAAAACTATTTTTTTTTTTAATTTCGAACACACAATGTAAACAAAAATTCATAGAGTAGATATTTATGATTTTTATTTTATCTACCGTATGAATTTTTGTATACATTGTGTTGTTCGAAATTTAAAAAAAAAAAAAAAAACAAAATAGTTTTCAAATATCTTTGTTCCAAGCATTCCATTTTGAAATTTGTTTTGTTAGAAATCTGAAGTAGGCCTTGAATAAGGCCAAAAACATTTGATGTTTTCATTAAATTTATGTTACTGGCATCTAAAGGTTATTGAATTTTTTGATTAGCTCCAGTAATTTAGGAAGAAGATAGTTTTAAAATCCCTATAAATGCATGGAAGAAAGATATCAGAAAATGGCTCACAGAGAAGGATAAATGTTGTTTCTATAGCTTATTTTTCTATCATAACTTTACAGGCAAATGGTAAAAGAAGTTATTTATTACAGAATATGCATTTTAGGTGTTACATCCCTCTTCAGTTCTTATTGAAATCTATCATACATTTGTAAATATAAACCGATGAGGAGTGTAATACTCAAAATGCATATTCTGTAACAAAATTTTTTTTTTATCATTTGCCTATAAAGTTTCTGAATGATAAGTTAAGTCTGTAATAAATGCAAATTTATGCTAAATCAAAACAAAGGACAAAATATTGGCACCAGAAAAACTGAAGCCTAAACTGATGCTTTTGGTACAAAGAATAGCACAGGTACTGTACACTACATTCACTATCAAACAGGTGACACAGCTGCTGCTGCTGGCCATGAAGTACTTCAGCTTCTGCCATACCATGCTGAACTAAACCCAATGGAATTGACTTAGTCAAAAGGATGTGTGACTTGGAATAATACTACAATTAAAATGTCATTGAATAATTTTTCACATAAGTGAAATTACTTTCAAAGTGTGGAAACCTTTTCTCCATCTTATCATTAAAAAAGAGATACAACTTTGAGAACTGGATGTTCACAAGAAAGTAATGATTCATCCTCTCTAATAAATTCATTTGGAGTCAGTCAGATTCTGGCAATGAAGTGTGTGGCATTTTGCTCATTGTCTGACAGTGAGTGAAGTATAACACTTTTAAAAGAACTTTTTCAAGGCCAACAATTTGTGGTGGAGTGAGTACTGTACAAACCATATGATTAAAACAACAAAATCTTCACAAATTCATTTAAAAACAACAAATAAACACTGAAAAGGTAACGACTTTGGATAATCAGTTATGTTTTTAATAAAATATGTCCCATGACCACCAACAAGCCAAAGACAAATTCAAACAATCCAATCTATAACTATAATAATTTTGAAAATTGTTGAAAATCGTATAATAGGAAGCACATATTTTACATCTGATTTCTCATCTTCTTCACTAATGTCTATTTTTTCATCAGTAGATTTTCTATTGATAGAAAAATTTGTTTCTTTGTCCATTTTCTTGATTCTTTCTCATTCCAAGTCGTGGGCAGATGACTTGGAACGAGAAAGAATCGAGAAAATGGACAAAGAAACAAATTTTTCTATCAATAGAAAATCTACTGATGAAAAAATAGACATTAGTGAAGAAGATGAGAAATCAGATGTAAAATATGTGCTTCCTGTTATACGATTTTCAAAATTATTATAGTTATAGATTAGATTGTTTGCATTTGTCTTTGGCTTGTTGGTGGTCATGAGACATATTTTATTAAAAACATAACCAGCTTTCATTTCACACAATCAGTGCTTGATTTAGCTTGGATAATCAGTTCTGCCAGGCTAGTCTGCTATACGAAAACAAAAATAGTTCAGCATGAATCATGATTTTGTGGTAGAGATACACATGCAAGTAAAGAAGTTTTGTTCTTTATCCTGCAGAGATCATCATCATTCATTGTCCTTGAGATTAAATATTTTGATTCTGATTAGTAAACCAGAAATTATTGACTCTTGAAACTGCTGCTTATCTATTTGTTGTCTGCTGGTCTTGAAACAAAGGGTCCACACATTTGAGATGCTTATTCCAAGAACAAGTTCAAAAAATACTTTTAGCATGAACTGCAGATGGTACACAATAGATGAAATTTAGAGTGTATAACAATTAACCTTCATGTACTATCCATGGACAAAATTACTATAACCTAATTTACCATAAATAATATCCTAGTATAACTCTGATACAAATTTTAAATGCACCAAATCTAACAAATAGTATATATGTTTCAGGAGGAAGACTTAAATTAAAAATTATTTAAGTTGCAAACAGGTTAAATTTTCTAATTATTAATTATTATTTTATATTAGTAATGTTAAATGATAATATGAATATTATATAATTAACAATTAAAGTTATAAGAATCTGATAAAAAGTTTTTGTTGTTAGCTATGTTCACATAGAAAACAAACTAACTAGTAAACTAATTTCAAAACAGGAAATCCCAAAAATGTAACTAAAATTATCAAATCAAGAACAATTAAAAACAATGCAAATGAAATACATATTATACACTTCTCTAATAAGAAAAAATAATGTAATTAGATACACAACAATTAGTCAGAATATTGATTTGATTTATTAAACAATACAGTTAGAAATTTAAATTTGATGTTATGTAACTGTCAAACTTTCTTCATAGTTATTACAAAATCATCAGAAAATTAAAAAAAAACTGTACAACCAGATTAATGATTCCAACAGTACAATTAATAATTCTACAAATGACCAAAAATATCAAAAAACTTAAGTGGACAGAACATTAATTACAGATGCATTTAAGTTTTTCTATTTACAGTAACCTCCTGATACTACTTTGAAAAAAAATTGCATTAAATTAAAATTTCTTCAAAAGAGAAAAATTATAATTAAGAAGTGTTTTCAGTATGCAGTGATCTTTGCAATACTGTGCATTATATTACTGTAGTCAGTAAGTTAAAGACTGTGCATTGATGTATACTGAATTTTTTCAGCTTATTTTCTGTAAATATAAATTCAGAAATATAATCTCAGCTCATTAAAACTGCTGGACAGAGCTAATTGTATTAAATTACAGTACTGTGCATTCATATTCTCTGAGAAAACACGGACAATCTCAACCTATTAGTCCAAGTTAGTAGGATGTTCACCATATACAAATAATATAAGAATTTATTTTGTATGTTTTCTACAAAGACATACATTATAATTGTTTTGTATAACAAAGTTTCTTCAAGCTATTGTAAAAATGTATAACAACAAATAAACATTAAAATTTTACAAAGAAATGCAGAATAGTATCAACTCAAAAATCATCATTTATTCTTTCATAAAACAATTTCATAGTAGTTGTATTTTTATGTTTTATGAAAAAAATACATGTTGACTTGAGTTGTAATGCTCGTCTTCCAAACAAATGATAAATCTTAATTGATCAGAAAAAACTAAATGGATTATAAGGACTAAGAATCAGTAGCCAAAGAGAAAAAAAAATACAAACACTAAAATGTAATTAAAAAAACATTATAGAATGATGTAGATTCATTATAGTTCTTCATACACAAAGACTAAGAAAATATGTATAATTTAAAAGATTTAAGATGTGAATCCTATATAAGTGTTTAAAAAAATGGAAAAGATTGTGCAAGTTTTTCAGTATTTGATTTTTTGCATATGATTCCAGATTTTTACTCAAGCACAAATAATTGATTTCTGTCCAATAGATACAGGTAACATTTTGGTAGCCTAAATTTTTTTGTTCTAAGGTCAACAACTAATAATGAGTACAACAGAAATTATAAAATATTAATGAATCTTTTATAATTAAACATCACCTTCAATTTAAATAAAATCTACTGTATATATAAAATATGTTTTAGTTATTTATCTTCTCTAGCTCAGGTAAATAGTGTGGATTTTCTAGGTTTATCATCTAGAACAGTAAGGATGAAAAAAGTTATTTTGCATCATCTAACTTTTGAATTGCATATTTTGATGGTGTTTCCCCAATAATTATGTCATAAGTATTTGATTTATCTGTTCAATGATTGATTTAAAATCTTTTCAATAATAATATCTTAATAATATAGCTTATGTGCTGTTTGTTTTTTCTGATATTCTATAAAAGATACAATGAATCTATTCAAAAATTCTTTATCAAAATTTAAAGCAAATTCAGATTGAAAACAGAAATATTTTACAAATTAAACATATTGTACCACTTAAGGTTAACAATCCAATGAAATGAGAACTTTCATAATTCTTTTTCAGATCCTTTAATTTGTAATTTTAATACTTTTGAACTTTACATTTTTAAAAGTAAAACTATTATAAACTTTAATTCAGATTTTCTCTAATCTAATTTAAATAATAAATTCAAGAATCCTATGTATTTTTATTACATGAAAATTTTCATTTAATAATAACAAACCTTATTTTTCAATTTATAAAGACTTATTTTTATTGATTTAAAAACTTGTCCTGGTTGTATTAATGTCTTATGCTCACATAGAAGACCTATTTTTATAATAAAATTTATTTATCAGCTGAACAAGATTAAATAAATAATTCTTTTCTTTCAATGTACAAAATACTTCTACAGGAAATCAAATTTACACAAAAAGGAATTTAAATACACTAAATGAAGAACTGCTCATTTAATAATCAATTAAAAAGCACAGAATTTTAAACTGGTTAAAATTAGTAATGTTTTAAACTCAAGAGAGACCCATAAAAGAAACAACATATAGTTTCCAATTTCAAAATTTTCAATTCATATTCAAAAGATCTGATTATGTTACACAACCTGAATCTCTCATTAAAACTATATATAGAGTGCTTAACAAGAAATTTATCTAGAATTTTAAAAAAAATCAATCTTGCATAAATTTTGATTCTTGGCATAAATCAAAACACTTCAGATGCTGTATAAAAAAAAAAAAACACCTAAGGAAACTCCATTTCATCAAAAAAATTTTGTGATGTATCAGATGAAGATTTATATTATATCCAATAAGAATAAACTTTGACAGAAAATAATTTATTAAAACAAAAAAGTTAGTCACAGATTGTTTATTTAGTTTGCAGTGAATATATTATGTTTGTGTAAACTAATTAAGATGACATAAGAATGAAGAGATTACAATCCTGTTGTCTTTAATATGCATATTTTAACTGAAAATTATTTAGATTATGTTCGGATTTTATTACGAGAACTTTCGTATAATTTTAAGTCAAACAAAATAATCACGATATATGTAAAATAATAGTTTGTCATACAATACTGCATGACAAATTGTGTTACTGTATGTTTAACCAAAATACATACAATAAAAGTAAAATAATGATTAACTTACCAGAAACCAGATGGCTTGAATATAAAATATTCAGTTAATTGGTGATACCAAACAATAATTATTGGAAAATGCCGGCATTTATAGCATGCTGTTAAAAAAAGGATAATAATTCAAAATCTGCAATGGACCAACAGCAAGGTGTTTAGCAGTTACATTAAAAACTTAAGTCTGACTTACAAGAAGATAAACTGACAAAACCTGAGTTTATCTCCCGAAGTTCACTTACTAAATGTGTGAAAGTAGCTCATTAATGCTTTTTGCTTATTGAAGAAAAAAATTCTTAATTTATTAAAAAATGCACTGAATCAAAATTACAAACAGGTATCTATAACTATTTCATCTATCGTATTTTAACAGACAATTTTCTGAACTTGTCTAGTGGAAAACCTCTTGAAACTTTAAAATGTGATAGTTCATAAATAAATTTTACTATCACATTTACTTATTAATTTTATTATTATTGATAACATAAAAAACAAATCAGAAAAACTGCAAAAATAAAAAAAAGACATTAACCTAAATATATATTTGTCAAATATTTTACTTCTCATACAAAAACATTTTAATCAAAACTGAATAGATTATGTTCCTATCTACTATTACTCCTCATAAATGACATGTTATATATATATATATAACAAGTTTTTAATTTGCAATTTTATTCTTAGATGGTAATTTTTCTGGAAAAAAAAAATTAAAAAAAAAACACCATTACAAAAATTTTACAAAAATTAATATAGTATCAAATAAAAATGATGGTAATCCATTCAAGGAGAAAATTCTTGTGATATTTCTAATTTTTTGAAAAATTTCTTAACATTGTTTTACTTAAAGTATTACAAATCACATTTTATTGAACTTTTATCTTTTTAAAAAATGAAAATGGTTACATACTCATTGGATTGTTACAAAAGAAAAAAGCTTTCAGATTCATCATTATTAAATTTGGGTATTTTTATGCATTTTTTTGTAGTCAATTACACATTTTGTAGTCAATTAAATATCTGTAGCCACTGATTTTCAAATATCTGTGGATACAAACATAATGCATCTGATATAAAATAACATTTAAAAAATTATTATTGTCAATCATCTTGAAGTGTAATACTAATTTAATTAAAGTAAATAAAAGTTAATAATTTAGTTTCAACAATGCAATTGTTATGTCATCATAAAGTAACAAAAAAACAAAGTTTAGCTTTTGAAACTTTGTTCAACTTAATTTTGGTTTTCTTGATATAAATATAATAATTGTGTTAAATATATTTCATGTTCATCATCATAATTATAATTATTTATGATAATCTATGATGATGATAAATAGTTAATTTTTTAACTAATGTTTTTTTAAAAATCAGAAGAGTAATTCAGTATTTGAACAGCATTAGCAATGCATTTGCCTGACATTTTTTATCAATGAATCATAAATAATTAAAATAAAATCAAGATAATAATCTAAATTGTTCTATAACTAATGACATCTATCTGTAATCAAATTTACAAGATTAAGTTTGATAAATGGGCTAAAAATTATCAATTTTTCTATTCAAACAAAACAGAATTAAAGGTTGTGAAAAAAGGACAAGATGAAGACTTATTTTTTCTTCCAAATTGAATATTTCATATAGAATTAATGGTTTTAACAAAATTTTAAGTTGGAATCAAATAAATCATATCAATAATATGGACATTTTACAGAAAAAAATTATAAGAAGAGAGTTAAATCACTTCTTAATTTCTCTTCTATATCCCTAAAACTTAGTAGTTACAATGTGGTCAAAACTAATAATTTTATATGTTAAGAATGTTATTAAAAAAACTGTTGTATATATAAGATATCCTCTAAGTGACCTTCCTAAGGTACACTATAATTATTCTTATAGAATTTATGAATATATATAAAGAAACAAGGTCCAAATTAAGCTAATAAACTGATAGAGTATATTAACTAAAATGAGAACTTGACTAATTAATTACAAGTCACACAATACTTAAGTTTTATCATAACTATTAATCCAGCCTTATCATTTAATTTATAAAAAAATTGTTAATTGATGATAATTCACATCATTAATTAAGAATTTTTTTTTTATAAATTTCTACTGAAACTTTGGAAAATGGCTAGATAAAGCAAGAGTTGTTAAACTTGACCTGTAATTTTTATTTTATTTTAATCTAAGGCAAAATTTTACAAAATTACAGTGTTTTCAGTTTGATAATTTTTAAAACAGGAAATTTTGTAATTATGTTATTTGTTTTATTTCTACATGATTAATGAATTGAAAAAATTCAGATGTTTAAAATCCAGCAAAACAATAAAATTGAAGAATAAACATTTTCAGCCACACCTGACCACTAAATGTAATCAAAAATGTTCATTATTCTTCAATTTTATTGATTTGTTGAATTAAAAGATTGTTGATTATTATATGTACTGACTGTAGGCAAACACTGTACAAAAAACTCATCAGATATAAAAGTCAATACAGAAAATTAAGCAAGCTATCACAATGAAGCTGAATAAGACCAAAAAATTGAAAGGAGAAACAAGTAATATCTCTCTGTTTTATTTTAACTTTGTCACAAATATCTAACAACAAAATAATATGTAGTGTTTACAGAAGAATTTGAGAGAGACTGAAGAATCATTAAGTAAAATCTAATAGAAAAACTGAGGCAAGATTTTGGTAAACAAGCAATTCTTAAAAATTAGTTTTTCTCCAATAATAAATACCTAACATTTCTTACTTTTATTGGTTTATATATAACCAATAAAAGTAAGAAATGTTAGGTATTTATTATTGATTCTCAAAGTGGGGGTCGTGAAAAATATTTGGGGGGGGGGTCACTGAAAAATTGATGCCAGATCAATTTTTTCAAATATTTTATAAATTTACTATGGATTCATGTTTAGAAATAATAGAAATAAAAAATATATAAAATAATTTTTACTTAAATAAATTGCACATATAAATAATAAAAATAATATAAATATTTAAATACGAGCCTAACCCTCTCCCTCCGGGATGTTTTTTGACACATACTTATTCTTCGGGGTCCTTTGAAATTTTTAAGTGCAAAAGAGGGGGTCGCAGTCCAAAAAGTTTGAGAAACACACACATATATATGTTACAGTAAAAACCCGTTTTTAGTTAAAACGCATAACTAGTTTTTACTAGATGTCATTGTTAAAACCCGTTTTGTCTAGTTAAAACTAGAATTTACTGCTGTACATGTTTTGATTTTAGATAAAACTAGTTTTAACCTTTAAGATTAGTTAAAACTAATTTTAGCTACATAAATATGTTTGGGAGAAATAAATAAAGTGATGATTGGGATTAAAACATTTGTATTATTTAATACGATATTTATTGAAAATATTGGTCACACATCTGTGTTATTAACATTAATTAACCCTTTGTCCCTGAAGGCACCGATCGATCGGTACCCTGGCTTTTTAAGCAAAACTTCGAGGGTACCGATTCATCGTTACTTTGGTAAATATCGGTTTTTGTAAAATTTATTAACAACAGATATAATCTCATTCGATATGAAGTGAATAAAGTATAATAATTCATTATATTAGTTGATTGAAATCAAAATTTTATATTGCTAACAAATGTTTGATATAATGTGCGATAATTTCACAACAAATAAACATGCATGCATACGTGTTATATCGAATTGTACAAAACAATATTCTGCGTCTTTCTGGCTCAGTGCCAGCAAACAACTATGTAACTAGACAATGTTAATTTTCACAAAATGTTACAAATTATCAAGTTTATGTGTCAGTTCTGATATATATTATTTTTTTTCTTATAAATTTTTCTAATAAAATGTATTGAAAAATATCATATTTAAAACTAAAGATATTAATAAATGTAAGTGATTTCTTTCATATAGATATAATGACAATTTGATTTTTGGTGAACTTTTAAAATAATATCGCCTGGCTGACCTATATTGCCTTAGGAGGGATCACAAAATAAACGTAAACAAGATGTCGGGGGAAGAGGGTTAAAGCGATACGAAATTCATCATACACTATAGGAACGTGTTAACTGAATGACCTTGGTCGAAACAGTTTTACTAACAAGTAAGCCATTTTGTTAAAACCCGTTTTAACTCATTCATTTTTGACTAGCAGTAAATTCTAGTTATAACAATGACATCCAGTAAAAATGCATTTTAACTAAAAACTGGTTTTTACTGTAACATATGTAAGAAAAAATGTAAATAAATGAACGACAAGACAAAATACAAACTTCTAGACTAATTACTGATACATGCAAACATCACAGTGATAGTGATATCAAAAGGCAAATACAACCAATTGTTTTTATACTATTTTTAAATATTTTGATTTTCACATGATCCAGGAAAAAACTGAATTCTGTTTTTACATGATTTGTTTTGATTCTAATATGTTTCAATAAATTTGCTGTTTAAAAATCTTCATTTGATTTTAATTCAAACTGACTTTTTTCCTTTAATTATTATGCCTTTGTGTCCTTTATAATAGCTGAAATTTATCTTTGTATACTAGTACTTATATCAATTAACAGGACTTATTATACTGGAATATTATGGATGCAGATACAAAGTCTTACTGATCAGAAATAATATTTTTTATTTAGTTAACCTGTACACACACACTTTAAGCTTGTGTTTCGGACTCGTTTGTCCCTCCTCAGCAGGCATCTAAATAGCACTTTCTACAAATTAACAATAAAAAAAGGTTTTTTGTTACAATTATGAATAAAAATTAAAAGTATACACATTATTTCCCCGACATTAAAATAATAAAATTCTTACGGTTTCTGTGTTTCCAAACTTCTTTAACGATACAAATATTCCTTTTATCCACTTCCAATTAAATCGAATACTATACCTATTTTTTTTTAATATATATTAATAATATATTTAAAATGTATATGAATAAAATAAGACAAAGAACAAGTGAAATAGAAATGCAAAAACAAGAGGAGGAAGAAATAATTAAAATGTTTATTTTAAATGACTACCCAAAATGTTTACTAAATAAATGGAAAGAAAGATTATGTCATAACAACCAATCAAAACTAATAGATAAAAGAGAAAAAATTTGTCAAATTACGGTATGTACCAAAATTATTTGAAAGAATTAAAAAAGTTGTAAAAAGTAGAATTAACTTAATACCTGAAAAAATAAACAACTAAAAAATATTTGTGTTATAGAAAAGAATAAAATTATGATATAACGGAGGAAAAAGGTGTTGTATATTCATTTAATTGCAATTGTAACCCAAAGAAAACATACATAGGTGAAACAAAGAGAAAATTGAAAATTAGATTAAATGAGCATATAAGAGCAATAAAAGGAAATTATGCAAATTCAGCAGTGGCTGAACATTGCAATAATGAAGGTTGTGAAATAGATTTAAACACTGTTAAAATAAGAAAGAAGAAAATAATTTTAAACGTCAATTGTATGAACATATAAATATAATAAGACAAACAGAAAGAATAAACAACAACACTGGAAGGGAAATCCACCAATCATGGAGAAGCATAATAGAAGGGGGAGGGAAGTAAAAGCATAAAAGGATTGTTTGGAAAATGAATAGTAAATATAGCTTAAAGTAGAAAAGAATATTCCGGAATGTAAGTAGTTAAAGTAAAAGTTATTGGATGTTATTTTGATAGTGATTAATTGTAATTGTAATGTTTAAAAAAAATAGGTATAGTATTCGATTTAATTGGAAGTGGATAAAAGGAATAATTGTATCGTTAAAGAAGTTTGGAATTACAGAAACTAAGAATTTTATTATTTTAATGTCGGGGAAATAATGTGTATACTTTTAATTTTTATTCATAATTGTAACAAAAAACCTTTTTTATTGTTAATTTGTAGAAAGTGCTATTTAGATGCCTGCTGAGGAGGGACAAACGAGTCTGAAACACAAGCTTAAAGTGTATGTGTACAGGTTAACTAAATAAAAAATATTATTTCTGATCAGTAAGACTTTGTATCTGCATCCATAATATTCCAGTATAATAAGTCCTGTTAATTGACTTTTTTCCTTTTCTACAAAACTGGTTTTTTGAAAAACATTCTAGGAATTTGCATTTAACATGCTCAAGTGAATTTTAAAATTTGATTGTTTTTTTCTAATGATTTATTTGTGACTTACTATTTTTTACAACTTAAATGTAGCGATAGTCTTTCATTCCAACTTTATCCTGTAACTGTAGTAATCAGAAAAACTTCAAGTTTGACAATTTGTATATATAACTGTAACTTCTAATTCTTCAATACAGAATAGGTTTTGTATGCCATCTTACATTTAATTGAAAAACGTCAAATAAAAATTGTTTGAGTAATATAAATTTATTAAATGTTGCTAATAAATAATAATCAGAGAATGGACAATTTTAACTTAACCAAAATTAAAATATTTTGTTTAACCAGAAATTGTTTATTGAAATATTTTGTTACTAACAAGATTATTTAATCATCTACAGCTGTGGTGCTCAATCTGTGGTCCGCAGAACACAGATGCTCCGTGAAGCCACTTCAAGTGTTATGCGAAAAATCAAATATACAATTAAAAATTGTTGCAAAAGAAATATCGATACAATGTAAAATAAGTTTTGTATGGGAATGTAATCAGCAAATGCCAATGTTGTCATCTACTAGACTGAGTGAACTTGATTTCAAAAAGTGCTTTAAACTTTATGTATTGTAAGTGTTCCGCAGTAAAAAAATGTCTACGTTTAGTGTTCCCTGACTTCAAAAAGATTGAGAACCACTGATCTACAGTAATGTTTTTGGCTATCTAAGCAGCAATCTTCAGGATACATCATACAGAACAGAAATATATAGATTTAAACACATCCTATTACATTAATTGGTTTATGATATTAATTTTACTAGTTTGGTCTGGAACAGATTTTCCATTTTTCCATATAAACTTTTTTACACTTTTTTTACATGATTTTTCAAGAATGTATTACTGTGTAAAAACAGAATTGGGTGACATCAGTTTCTTAAAATATTACAAAGCAAACAAATATATATACAACATTAGATAGCACAGAATGACATTTAATACTAAGTTTTTTGGTATATAAAAAAACTTTTTTAAAACTAATACAATACTAGAATTAACAAACTAATGTTGTACATATTAAAACATATTTTTTCGATTTCTTATATTTTTTTTAAGTCTCTAGATTATATGTAGAATTCCTTCTATATTTACAAGCAAAAAGCATTATGTTGTTACTTTTCACATATGAATAATCAAAATATAAATGATAACGTTATTTCGAATTAAAATTTAATCATCTGACTTATGAACTTTCCACTTCATTATAACAATAGTATCTTTTCTATAACCTTTACTGTTTAAATACAATATTGTTATAATGTGTAAAAAAATGTAATAATAAACACATAATTGAAGTTGCAGCATCTGTTAATCTACTGTAGACAATAAACAATTACTCATTATTTCATAACGCTTAATGTATATTAATTTCAGGATAAAAATTTAAAAGCTGTTTATTAGTATTTATAAAAATTAATTTCACAATATTTAAAACATTTGTACAGTGGAACCTCGCTTAACGAGCACCTCACACAACGAGTATTTCGCATTACAAGCAAAACAAATTGTAAAAATTTGCCTTGCTTAACAAGCAATGTTTCGCATAACGAGTGATGAGGAGAGAGGAAATCCCAAATTGTGCGCATGCGGCATGCTCCATCAGTCTGTGTTTAGCAGTCAATCTGCTAACATCTTAGTGTCGCTTGTGATCACACATTTTTTCAAACTTGCGTTCGCACATATTACAGTAGAGCATCGATTATCCGACTTAATTGGAGACTGGGGTTGGTCGGATAACCGAAAAGTATGAAAAAATACATTATTAGTATAGTGTATTAGGCCTGGTTTAAATACTAGCCTTCCTTTCATGGTCAAGCCAGTGCTGCCAGCTAAAACATGCAAAAATTTAACAAAAATAATATTAAAGTAGCCAAAACAACCAAAATTGTAGCGCCGCATTACTAGTGGACATTTGAATTTGTCGACTAGAACAATTAACCGACTTAACCGACTTATCGGTTAACCGATAAGTCGGTTAATCGGGGATCGGATAATCGATGCTCTACTGCAGTGATTCTCAAAGTGGGGGGTCGTAAAAAATTCATTCTAGATTAATTTTTTCAAATATTTTATAAATTTACTATTGATTCACGTTTAGAAATAATAGAAATAAAAACTATATAAAATAATTTTTACTTAAATAAATTGCACATATAAATAATAAAAAGAATATAAATATTTAATTTACAAAAAATATAATTAAAACATGCCAGGACAAAATTCATACTTTGCAATATTAAATTCACAGAAGCAATCACAAAACCTTTGTGTCTTCTTTTAACGTCTTTTTCACACTCGGAAAATAACTGTCTTTACAGTGGAGTCGACCTTCTTTTGTAGGCTATTCTTCCGCCTCAATATGTAAAACGTGGTTAAAAATATCCCCAAGGCTTTTGGCACAATCATTAAATTTAATTTACAAAACCGTGTTTTACATATTGAGGCAGAAGAGTAGCCTACAAAAGAAGGTCGACTCCGCCGTAAAGACAGTTATTTCCCGAGTGTGAAAAGGACGTTAAAAGAAGACACAAAGGTTTTGTGATTACAATATTAAATTCACAGAAGCAAAGTATAAATATTTAAATACGAGCCTAACCCCCTCCCTCCGGGATGTTTTTCAATACATACTCATTCTTCGGGGGTCCTTTGAAATTTTTAAGTGCAGAAGGGGGGTTGCGGTCCAAAAAGTTTGAGAAACACTGCTCTACTGTACTTATAAACATCAGCAACCATAGTCCATTACATAATAAACACGCCAAACGATATGCCAAATTTTTGTGTCATTAAATTTAATGACCAATTCCAAATTAAATTTTAGAAATGTCTGAATTAAAAATTAACTATTTATAATTATTAAATTTAATACAAGATGGAAACATAACTGCCTTCCTCTAGTCAAATTAATTGATTTCTAATATTTAATTACAGTCTTTACATAACCCAAGAATTTGGCATATCGTTTGGAGTGTTTATCAAACATATTAGCTGAGACATTTTTTTGTTTCTGCAAATCAAATTCTCATTCCAGGATCAAATTCTCATTCTGCACTAGAAGAAAAGATGATGATGATTCATGCTCCTTAACAATGCATATTGTACAATTATTTTTGAGTAACTGTTATACATAAATCATTTGAACATTTTTTTGGCATGGAACGCATTATTGTACTTTACATTAATTTCTATGGGAAAAATTGTTTTGCTTAACAAGTGTTTTGCATTACAAGTAAGACTCTGGAATGAATTATGCTTGTTAAGCAAGGTTCCACTGTATTAAATTATATGAAAATATTGTATGTCATTAATTTTTAATTACATAATTCCATGTTCCCCATATCTAGATTGATGCATTCAAATCTTTTCCCAATGATTGCTTCTAAATACATTTAGTTACATATACAGTATATGCAAATATATTTAGACATACAAATAATGTATGTAATGAAGTGAAAAACTTTTTCAATTGTATTTTCATATATATGTGCAAAATTATTCATTTTTCATCTTTTCCATATTTTTATATTAAACATTAACAGAAACACAAATTTGTAATGTTATATCCAAGAAAAACAGCCTGCAGTTACTACTGCTAAGTTTAAAACTAACTTCCTCTGGCAAACTAATTTTTTTTTTTAAATTGAAGTTTTATTAAATATAGAATAGTAATTCAGATTTAATCCAATTTATTTAAAAAGTTTAAATCACATATTTTAATTAAATCTAAATAGAATGTTTTACTCATCTCAAGAATGTATTTTTTACTTCCAGGAAAATTAATTTACTTGAAGAAGTTAATTTTACATATAATGAAAAATTTGCATTTGTTTTATACATGCATTTATATAAACTAATATTAATGGTTAGAAAAATGATAATTTAATAATCATATTTGATATATTACTGTTTATAAGATACTGAATTAAGAACAAATTATTTGTCTACAATAGATAAGCCATATTTGTAATAATTACTTGTAAATAACTATTTCACGTATGGAGGAAACAAAATTCCATATTTTCTGCATTATCAACATTTTTTAAACAATTATTTCCAATAAGAAGTGTTTGAAATCACCACAGTCATTTTTATTCAAGTCACCTTAGTATTTTTATTCATCATAATGCAAGAGGTTAAATATATCAACTGAGATAAATAAGATTAGCACTTAATTTACAAATCTTGTTTATATTTTAATAAAAATAAAATATTCTGAAAATAAAAAAAAATTAATGTACAATCCACAAACTTCAAATTTTAACAAAATATTTTAATTTTATTTTTTAATCGGTGTCAACCAATATAGGTTGTAAACAAACTTATAAAATGTTTAAAATGTTAAAACCTGAGTATACTTAAAAGTATACTCAGGTTTTAACATTTATAATTTCCACAAATGATAATTTCTTGGTGAATACATATATTAACATCCCAAAAGCCTGATATTAATCCAAACTCTTCCCATAATTAATTATAGCATAATAATAGCCCAATTAGAGCTATATTAATCCAAGTGAGAGCTTGGATTAATATAGGAAATATAAATGCTTCTCAGAATAAAACTGATTCAAAGCCTAATGGTATTACTAGTAATAGAGATTTAGAATATGTCTGATTGCATGAACAAGATTCAGGGAAAATTTGCAATAGAAAAAAATATAACCACAACACAACAATAAAAACAAAAAGTAATGTCACAGTTAAGCCTAGCAACATTACTTGGAAAGATTTTCCAAAATGAGATCTTGTGTTTTAAGAGTGAAGTTAAAACTTTGTTTAGTTTATTTCTAATGAATTCACTCAGTTGTTTACATCACTGCCTATAATTATGCACTACAGTAAGGAGGAATGGCTCTCAGTTATGGAACCATGTTTTTTGATTTTTACAAAAAACTGAAACAAAGCTTTAAAAAGAACTAAAAACAAATTCATTTTTTTAATAAACTCTTTCAAACACTAAAATGGTGAAATTTCAAGTCAGCTTGAATTAAAATGAAATACTCATTCAACACAAAAAAATTTTTGAATTAAACTGCATTTAGAAACAAAATTGTCTTGATTAAATATATAAATAGAAGTTTTATCATCATTAAATAAACATTATTTCCTTTTATTTTTCTTTATTTCTTCATAGATTTATTATAAAATAAAAAATAATGCTGAAATATATTTTAAATCATCAAAAATATGTTCATCATCATTTAAAGATGTGACAAGTTAATCAAAAACTAAGTTTATCTTCTTGAAAAATTGATGTATTTCTTAA
Organism: Centruroides vittatus; assembly: GCF_030686945.1. Classification (NCBI taxonomy): domain Eukaryota; kingdom Metazoa; phylum Arthropoda; class Arachnida; order Scorpiones; family Buthidae; genus Centruroides; species Centruroides vittatus. Next base: position 1,454,093 of record NW_027121909.1, on the reverse strand, counting down.
ATAAGTTTTCAATTTTTGTCAAATAAATTTTCTATTTTTTGGATCCCAAAAAGTCTTAATTAGCACCCCATACTAATAATAATTCATTTTGTCAGTAATGGCTTCAATTTTATTTCCATTAATCAAAATGTATTATATCGGGTTTATAAGTGTGTATGATGGTACATACTTAAATTAAAATGTTCTTTTAATTAAAAATTTTCATATTAATTTGTCAGTTTAGTATTGCACAGCAAATTACACAATAGCAAACCTTGAAATAGAAAATGACTTCAAAATAAGTGAGAATAGTAACTCCCAGCAAGGAAAAGTGACTAAACAGTGACAAATAAAATTAATTGGCCATGATATTATTTGTAAGGAGTTGAGTCCAAATGTTATTTTATGTTTATGGGTTTTGTTTCATTTGATGTTATAATTTAGTTTGAGAACATTTTATTTCGTTTAAAGAATAACTTATTTTCATTATTAACTAAAACTAATTACGAATAAAGTAATCATGATTTGTAATTTTGATGATGTAGCATAATTTAGAACTAATGCACACACAAAGTCTAAACATTTGTGTGCACTTCTTGCGTGTTTGCACAAGAAATTCATTTCTCACTTCTGCATAAATGGTGTTGTGACTGCCAATTCCAGTTCAAAAAGTTCATTTTCAAGTGTTTTTCCCTCTTCTTGCATTTGCATAAATACAGCCTAACAATGAAGACTCAAATAGATGCCAGTCTCTGGTGAAACTATAACTAAAAAGTTTCCAGTTTTGTTTTTCGTTTTCAAGTGCATCGTATCCAAGTCAGTTGAACAGAATTAACAAAAGGGGTTGTTAATTATTCTTTGCTATATTTGTTTATTGTTATCTGTTCTTTACTTGGTTTCTTTATTTTTTGTAGAACATAACCCTAGGTTAATAAGTGCTGGGTTGGTCAGCCAGTTTGAGAATTAAACAAGAGAGGCATCTATTATAAGATATACAGCATGTCTCTCAAAAAAAAAATTGAGAGAAAAATTGCCTGTATATTTACCATTCTTTCTAATCAGTTATCTTCTTAAATTTTGCAAATTAAAATTTTTAATTGGTTAAAATTATTAATTAGAAAAAAGTTTTCAGAGTTGCAGAATTATTAAAACTTAAACATCACTATAACCAAATACATTATAAAACTACAAGCCAACCAATGCCACATGTCATCGGGCTAGAAGATGGCTATAATACTAATAAATTATGAAACAACTTTGTACTAGAGGGGGGCATTAGGTACCATCTCTTAATAAATTTAATAATTATAATTTTTAATTAAATAATTTAGAACTACTGGAAGAAAAGAATTGGCCCGGAGCGGGACTCGAACGTGCAACCCCTGCTTACCATGAAGAGGCATTGCCAATTATGCTATCCAGACTTCAATTCGATCTAGTCTTCCAGTATATACATTAGAGCATCAATGATCCGACTCAATTGGGGACTGGGGTTGGTCAGAAAACTGAAAAAATGGATAACCGAAAAGTATGAAAAAATACATTATTAGTATATCCCATGTAATTTGTATATCGCTATTAACCTACTTCACGTTGAATTTTCATCGATGTTAACCCTAACAAAATTTTTTTAAAATAATAATCGTCGCTATTGTATCGTTAAAAATGATTTATTTATTTTCCACAAAATAAAGAGAAAATAAAAAATTAAGCATGGTTTAAATACTGGCCTCACTTTCATGGTCAAGCCAATGTTGCCAGCTAAAACATGCAAAAATTTAACAAAAATAATATTAAAGTAGCCAAGACATAGCCAAATATTGTAGCGCCACATCACTAGCGGACATTTGAATTTGCCGACTAGAACGTGGTCAGTTAATGTGACGGTTAATCGGGGGTCGGATAATCGATGCTCTACTGTATAACATTACGTTATAACCAATGACAATTATTAAAGTACCGGCTGGGGATGCATACAGCTCCCACATCCTGTAAACACCTATGGTACTCAACCAGCCATCGCAAACCCCCAACAAGGCATATATAAACAAATATCACCACTATAACCCAATACATTATAAAACTCCAAGCCAACCAATGCCACATGTCATCAGGCTATAAGACTGAAGTATTATAAGCAGTCTTTGGTGAACTTTCCTATAGTTAGAAGACTATAGGAAAGTTCACCAAAAGAAAAAAAAATTTCCCTTGGCAGATCACTGACATCAATAAATGATTACTACTACTCTTTTCATGTAATATGTGGATAATAAGCAATAGCATATAATATACACCTATCCATCTTTTTTGTGCATGGATATGTTCCAAAGAATACCACCTAAACCATACAGTACACAAATCTTGTACAAAAATTGTTTGATAGGATGAACAACTTCAATGGAATGAAAAACTAATCAATGTATAAAAGAAACATAAATGATGATATAATAAAAGTTCATCTTTAACAGTATTTATATGTAAATATAGCAAACACAAGGTAGCATAGGAAACAAAATCAACACAGTATTCTCTGATATACAAAACAGTACTTAAAGATAAATAAACTCTTGATTTAGAAGCATGTGATTTTAAAACCAATCCTTTAGTAAAAAAAAACAGTTTTTAACAGTAACACAATTTTAACAAAAAGTTAAATTAAAAAATTTTCAAATAAACTGTTCTTTCCAAGTAAAAAAATTGATCATGTAAAAAGAGTATTTGTTTTCTTTTGTCAACTGTGTTATTTCAAGATCATGTTAGAACAGACTGCATAAAAAGAGGGATAGGTGTATACCCAAACAAAATTCCAAAATTTTATATATTGGCACACAAACATATCAATTGAACAATGTTTAGAATGTTCATATATGTTTGTTACTTCATTATATTCAAATGTCTTATTTAAGATTAGAAAGAAATATGGTGTAGTTTTTCAGCATCAAGTAACTTATCTATTCTGTAAAGATATAAAATAAAGGTGTGTTTTGTTTGAATTTCTATATCAACTGCTTTGGAAACTAGTCCATACTAAACAAAGGTGATTAAAGTTTTAAAGTTACAATACATTAGTTACAAAAATGAGAAACTAAAATACATAAACATTTGAAAGTCATACCAGTTGTAAAGGTCGCCTTTGGCGGCCTGAGTCAAAGAAACCGCCCGACTGAGGTAATTGCTCCCACCTGGGGTCGGGGCCATAAACGGCCGGAAGGATCAAAGGTGTAGCGTCTCCACTTAAGGGTCAATGTGTTGGCCACGTGCCGGCCAGCTTAGGAAAATAAATGTAAATAAAGCGCGGACGCAAATGTAAGCTACGTCGGCGGGAAATAAGGCGGACGTCTTGGAAGGCTCTAAGAAAGGGGAGGCACTGATTGGTCGCAGGAAGGAGTAGCAGAATCCCTTAAATTGGAAGGGTGGCAAAAAAAACGAGGAGAAAGGGCGAGGGACCTGATACGTGGCGGTCTCTAACACCAGGCAGACCTTTGAGGCGGAAGAGAGAGTGTTCTCCTCTTGGGAAGTCCTCTAGAGAAAAGTTGTCGTAGAGACGGACGGCCACGAGGTCAAGCCATCTCCGGAAAGGTGACTCGTGTTCCCCGGCCAGCTAAGTCGACGAGCGGCATCACAGTTTCGGTACCTTAGCGTACGTAATGTTATTGCATAGTGTACATCTTTGTAAATATTTGTAAATAAACTGTATATAACTAATTATCGAGTGTGGAGGTGTGACTTTCAACGGACCATCAAACGGACAATCTCGAGGCGTAAAGAACGACTCGGGACGGAACATTTGTAAAGATCACGTGACGATAAGAAGGATCTTCACTCCAGTGTTATCTATGTTCTTCCTTTACTTCTCTACATAATCATGTTTAACATTGATATATCTGTCCCAGCATTGAATCATGTTTAGGAAATCTTGCACATGAAGTCATATCCCTACATATAAAAGATCGTTGTGCAGTGTCTTTCACATTTTGATTTGTTCTGAGACCCTTACTTTCCAAGTCTTTCCATATTGAGAATATGTGACAATAGGGTTGTCAGATTTTCCAGTTTTCTGGGATTGTCTGAATTTTTTCTGACTGCCATTATAGGACAACTTTATTATAGGAAGAGCTTTTAGAATAAGGTATTATTTTCCACATTTTAAACATATTTCTATCACTGGCAGAGTAAAAATACACATCCTGCAAGTCCTGAAATTGAAGCATTGCAGTATCTTTCAGGAAGAACTCATTTATCCTCAAGTTCTTCACAACCCTACATGACAATCACTTAACACAAGTTCTGAACCATACAGCAAATGCTGATGTTCCAATCCAAAAATTTTATGATTTCATTTTGTGTTGTCTTGGCAGATGAGGACAGGCTGTCATCAAGCAGGAGCACACCAGCAGTGAGAAATGCTGGTTGTTTGCAATGGACTACTCATAAAAAAAATGTTGCAAGGTTTCACAATAATAGTAGCATTGACTATTTCTACAAATTAGCACAATGTCTCCAATGGCATCCTAGAGACAGAGGCCATAATTTTTCCATCAGACTTCAAGCTTAAACTTTTCTCACCAGAGATGATGATTTCTTATTTCAGTGGTGTGTGTTTGGATTCCTTGAATGTAATGACAGCCAAAGGAAATGAGATCAGATCTATGTGCAAGAAGAAAGCCAGTGATGCTTTCCTCTTGCATGTGGATAATGGTTCAGCAAGTGGTTCAGGCTGCATTCTATTTGATGTGAGCACATGTCAAAAGTGAGTGAACATGAAACCAACATGCAGTTCATTGTAATACAAGTTATTTCTGATGATTGTAGTGTAGGAAGAATCAATTAAGATATCCATAATATAGACATCTCTCATTTTTTGTAAAATTCTCAAAAATCAGCACATTGATTTTCCCTCACTATTTCAAGCATGCCAAAAGTAAGATGCCCTTGACTGCCTTCATTCACCATATTCCATCCTTCTACAAACAAATAACACCATTTCCAAACTATTTGCATTAACATGACATTATCTCCACATAAAGCAACAGCCAATTTTAACAACCACTAGTATACCAATGTAACCAAACTGTTTTCAAAATTTTAGGAAATGGTAAAGTTCCATATGATTACAACTTTGTACCAAGCATCTACTCAATACCAACAGATGATCAATGTTTCATAACAAAACTTCTGTACCTAAGCACTATTGAACATAATTTACAACAAAAAACAGAACACAAATATACAATTAACAAGAACATCTAAGAAATTGATTTTTATTTAAAGTTATGTATAATTTTGTAATTTTTTTCGTGTCATTTAAGTTCCATGCTCATGCACAAGAAACAATTTTGAAAAAATGTTCATTGCTATTTGTGTTCTATTTTTCAAATTGAAATTTTTATTCTCTATGAATGATATTGCCTGAAGAGGACAGTTATGTACTGTTGAAAGTACTTGTGAAAAACTTTTTCCATAATGCCAATAGACAATTGTGTGGCTAAATTTTTTGTTCAAATAATATCAAAGAAAGGTTAAACATACTAAACTAGAACAGTCAAGGTTGAAAAATAAACTTTTTTCTAAAGAATTTAAACAGTTGTATATGACTTTGCACATAATTGATATTAGAGAAACAGCTTTGTTAGAAACAATAACAAATTTACTTGATGAATATATCATTATCAGTATAGGCAAAGAAACCAACTAGAGCTGGTTGAGCTGCAGGAGTACTATGCTTATAAGAAAATTAGAATTCATTGTTGATAAATAAAATACAAGTTAACATATAAAAGGTATTATTTAAATTTATTAATTCAAAACTAGATAAATAATTAATAATTGTGATTTAGGTTCCCTCCAGGCCAGACTGAAGTCTTAATTGAGATGCTCAATTATATGAGATTGGTGACGACTGATTATCTTCTCCTGGGTGATTTTAAATTCAAGATTCTCTGATCAATATTATAAGATAGTAATTATTATAAACTAAATAAGTTAATATACAATAATCCTCTTTCAAAGAATACTAATAATAATAAAATGGATTTTAAACTACTGAATCTACTATATAAAAATCAATTCTTTGCAATAAACAAACAGATTGCATCAGACTAGCCAGCTGAGTTGAAATGCTTAACAAATAAAGATAAATCTACTATAGACCTAACTATTTTTTTGAGCAGTTATTGGATTTTTGTACCCAAATTAAAGTTATTAATGAGGATATAATCAGATCACTTTCTTATGATGATAATCCAATCTACTTTCAGGATAACAACAAATAAATAAGAAAAAACTATCAAGGTAAAGCTTATAATTTTGATAAATTTGGAAAAGAAATAAATATTTATTAATATTTATTAATTTACAAAAATATAGTAAATTTAAATGCTTTTAATATACCGTATTTTACGGACTATAAGACGCACTTTTTTCTTCGAAAAATTGCCTCCAAAATTCAGGAGCGTCTTATAGTCGGTAGCCTCCTATAGGTATTTTTTTTTTTAAACTGCTTAAAAATTAAGGTGAGTCTTATAGTCCGTAAAATACGGTATATATAGAATTAATAACAATTACATATAAATTTATAATCATCATAAAACAATAACAACTAAACAGACCATAACTGGCAAAAAACTAGTTTGATAAATATTACAACTAACTGAAACTTAGAACAAATAAGTTTGTTAGAACTCAGGAAAATTCTCAATGAAGAAATCTTACATAAATATCAGATCATCAAATGTTACTACTTCAACTTAATAAAATCAAAAAAGTCTCAATCCCTCAAACTACAATTGCATAAATCAAAGAAATCAAAATACTTTTGGGATATAGTATATAAATTGATGATAAACAAATACTAAGATGACAAACATTAACTTTAATGAATACTTCAAATTTCTAAATTTCCTGATGGAAATAGCTATTCAAATAGTAATGCTTTTTTGGGGGAAGAAATTACAATAGAAGAAATAAATGAGACCATTTCTAAAATTCAGATCCCATTTCAGGTGTTGATTTAATCTAACTTAATTTTTTTAAAAATTATCCTCATTCATTAGAAAATTATTAGTCAAATTATATAACCAATTTTATTTTTCTTCACTTTTTCCATAAAACTGGATTTTGACTAAATACAGAGGAGGAGACATGAAAACTTCATAAAATTATTAAATTGCAGTTCTATGTTCAGTTATGAGGAAATGTCTTACATTAATACTGGCAACAAGATTCCAAAAGTGGACAACAGAAATAATCTTAATTATTAAATAAAACATCCTTCCAAAAGCAGTAGTTATTCACTAAGGCCTCAATAGTCAATAGTTAAAGAATTAAGATCATCATGTAATCTCAATCACAATATTAGTGTTTATATTAATCTTAACTCTGTTTTTGATAAATTCATATTAATATTCAGAGGTATGGACAAACAATCTTTTTGTTACACTTCAATAATACAACTCCAACTAAATTCTAAACACACAAAATGATTTCTATCTTTATAGATATTGAGAAGTCATTCACAACTCCATTTATGTTTCAAATCTTAGACCAGTTAAAGAAGAAAGAAGGGAAAGCTTTCTCTAGGTCAATACCATCACTATACTAATTATTGCAGTGGTTCCCAAACATTTTTGCTCACAGTATGCTTTAGAAGTAAAACTATTTTGGCACACTACATACAAAATGTCTGGAAAGTTTTCAACTTTGCAAATAGAAATTGTTTACATTTACCTAGAAGCTAGTCAATTTTGTCACCTTTGAAGTAGTCCCCTCCTGAGTTTATGTACCGAATTCAGCATTTCTGTCATGAAAAGAACATCTGAAACTTCTTTTGGGATGATGCACAGCTCTACTAGTAAATTTTGCTTAATGGGGTCAAAGGGTTCAAATCGGTAACATTTGAGAGTAGATTTTAATTTGATAAAAAAAAAAAAAAGAAGCCTACTGGGGTTTAGAGTCCAATGAATCTGGAGGTTGGAGAAGAAGTGACATCAAGTCCTTGGCCAAAAAATTATCAGTAGTGTTGTGTGACAGGAGCATTGTCACAATGCTCCTGTCACAAAGTTGTTTTCTCCTAGTAGTCAAGTCTTTTTCCTCTTCACTGCTTCACAAAGACACTTCATCACCTCCAGATTGCAAAACACAATTGAACTTGCAATTGAACAACAAATGAAGATAGAACTGCTTTTGGTAGAGAGTACATAAAACTTACCACTAGAGAATTGTGCAACTCAGATTCAATTATTGATTGATGTGTAATTTAAAAAGTTTGCTAACTTTCTAGACAGACCTTGTAAATTTAAAAAATTATTAAGAAGTAGTTTTAATATGTATTAGGCAGCATAGCCATTGCATAAAGCTAGAAATATAAATAATTTAAAATAGAGAAATAGTATGAACTTACCTCTTCATTTAATAAATGAAGCAAACTTATGAAAAATATGCACTTGATGTTTTTTAGCAAAGTTGCAACATATTTAAAAAGGAAACATTACATTGCATCAAAAAAGAAATTAATTTCTTTTTGGGTTTGATATTATTGAGGGTTGAAAATCCTAACTCACAAAGTTAATATTTGGAAAACTGCATCAGAATGGATAAAGCTTTTTTAGCTACTGCAGGGTATTCTTTAATAGCAATCCAAAAATATCAATGGGTAACTTAACATGCTTGACTAAGTCCATAATTTCTGGATATACATGCCAATTCTTCACCTAATTTCATTTTCAGACCAATATTATATGAAATTTCTATAAAAGGATTTGAGAAAAAAGTTAAGTTTTATTTTACATCATTGAACACAGAAATGTATGATTGGATTCAGAGTTGTTAAACATTCCACTACAATAGGAGTCATTTGTTTTATGCACCTTTTAAGCTTTGAGGAGAACATTTTGAAGTTATCATTAGCTCCATTTTTCCAAATTACAACTTTTTTAATGAAATCAGCTTCTCTGTTGAAATGAGAATGTTTTCATCTTTACCTGTGTTTATGCTATTAAGTTTTGAAATATCTTGCTAAATATTCCAATTTGGCAATATAAAATTTGCATTGAAAATACTCACAGAAGTGTTTATGTTTTTCTTTAAAAAAAATGCACGTAATTCCTTTTGGAATTCATGTATGCAACACAGCACCTGGCCTCTTAAGAGCCATCTAACTTCTACATGTAAAATTAAGCACTTGTGATAGGAATCCATATTAACACGAATTATTAAAATCTCACTTATTTGAATAAATCTAATTTTAATAGTTCAACAACTTTTAATAATTATAACAATTTACTTTTACCATTTCAACAACTTGTTTTAATGTTAGCTTTACTTCCAACTGGTATTGTTTTGAAATGAGTACCTCCCTATGAAGTAAGAAATGGGTATGTGTAACATTAGAATTCTGCAGTTGTACAAGCAAAATCCTAATGTGATAAATTAGGATTTTGCTTGATTTAAGATGCATTTTTTGAAGTAAGCATTTCATCTGCTTACTTTAAAAAATGGAATTTACCATTTTTTGAAATAAGCAGATGAAATGTCAAAGATATCTTAACCTCTTGTAGTGAGTGGCATTTCTTTACAACAAAAAGACTTATGATTTGGATTCCGTTGGGTCTGTTGTTTTTGTATGTGTGAAAACCTAACAACCAGGTGTCCAAACAGTTTTCGCCTATAGGTGGTTGCAAGATTTGAGGAGGGTCTTTGTTTCGGAATCAGTCAAATGAGCAGGATGTGACCAGAGTCCAGTCTGGACTGTTATAACCACCCAATTTCTATTTCATTGTAATAGATTAAACAAGAATTACTCAATTAGAGATTTAAACCCCTCCAAAGATCCTAACAGTGGCGACAAAAATTAGGTACGGCGATGGACCTGGAATCAGTGAAATCACTTGTAAAATCATTACTTACAACAAGCAGCATTCAGTCGTCAAGAAGCTTTATTTGAGCTTATCAAGGATGATTGTTCTACTGCACACACACCTTCCTCATCATTTTCATCGTCATTGTCAGGAACAATCCCTCAGTTACCAGAATTCCAACCCAATGAAGAAGACTGCTTAAAATTTGATGAGTGGGTAAGTCAGTCGTTTTCAGCCCTGGACAATGTGGTACCTAAGATGGCTGGTTACAAGAAAGTCAAGTTTCTTATGATTAAACTTTCTATGTCTGCCTTCAGTGAATACAATAAATATTGTACGCTGAAGTGCATTACAGACTGACTACAAGGAAACAACTTCTCAACTCTGTCAACTTTTTAGTAAGAAACATTCCATCTTTGCAGATCACTGACTGTTTGTGCATTGCAATTGATGGTAAAGACTTCCACCACTTCAAGAACAGTGTGAGAGCAGCCTGATGATGATAAAACTTCATGCTCAGACTGAGGAATAGTTCTTTTGTCTTGTCATTCTCACTGGACTTAAGTTGAAAGCCTATGAGTCACTATGCCTTCAACTTCTCCAGAAGCTTAACTCAGAGAAAATGTTACATTCAATGACATAACAAATGACTGCAAATAGTTTACAGCAATAGATTATGAAAACAAGTTGTACGAAGAAACAATGTCTTGTTAATAATGTCCATGTCAAAACCCAGCCTAAGGAAGAAAAAACTAAAAAGGTAAACTGCCCACCAAGTGCTTGCAAGCGATGTGGGAAGTGGCATTGGTATAAAGACTGTCTGAATAGGAGGCAAAAATGCCAAAAGTGCAATTGCATAGGACATTTGAAAAAATTATGTCAATAACCACAAAAAAAAAGCAAGTGTGCTCCGCCAGGGTAGGAATTATCCATAATTTTGTAAATGTCTGCAGACTGCTAAATGCAAGGATTGAGGTTAATGGACACCCAGTCAACTTCTATCTCGATGGTGGTTCTGAAATTAACATCATTGACAAAACTATGTACAATGCAATTGGATGACCCACACTTCAGCCATGTATGAAACGAGCCAAATCATATGATGAAAGTACTCTTTTGCAACCATTCTTAGGAAAAGGATGCACCACCTTCTGTCATAACAAGGTATGCAAAGAAGAACTGTTCTATGTAGCCAAGAAAGGAACTCTCAACATCCTCAAGGTTGATGCTATGCACCACTTCCAATTTTTTGCTGCTATGGTCTATAATGTCAGTGGAAATCAGAAGTCAAACAATGCGCCTCAAGTCATTGAACCATTGCAGTGCAACTTCTCAGTTTCTGAGGAAGAACTGGGACTCTGCAAGATAATGAAAGCCTCATTAATGTTGAAGCCAAATGTCACACCTGTCAAATGCAAGGTCAGATCAGTTCCATATGCCTCACAATTGAAAGTCGAAAAGGAACTATTGCCTGCTGAGCATAGGAGACAAACCCATTGACTTTGTTGAATGGGCTGTTTTCATCATAGTAAGCAAAAAACCAAATAGATTGTCATGACTGTGTGTGGACTATCCAATGAGTTTCAATAGCCCTCTCCAGCTCAATGGTGGCCAAATCTTCTCACAAATAGACTTTTCTGATGCCTGTTTGAAAGTGGAATTCGAGAACACTTCCAAGAAACTCTGCAATATTACAACACAGTGGATTCTACGAATTTCAATGTCTTCCATTTAGAGTGAACTCAGCTCCAGACATCTTCCATTCTATCGTGGATTCTATGGTCTCAGGACTATCATTTGCCTTTGCATATCTAGACAACACAATCATCATTAGTGGCAGTGTGGACAATAATCACTAACATCTCCATGAGGTGTTCTATTGCATCCACAACTATAGATTCCAAATCCAAAATCATAATAACTGTTCAACACAAAATTACTAAACAAAATACATAAAATAATCTGAATATTAATGAGTTTCTAAATTTATGAAACAAGTTGCAGTTCATCTAATGAATATTTTTGTGTTTAAAGTAAATGTTTTGAATTAAAACTTAGATGCATTTTGCAACTTATTTATTTCTTTAATCAAGGAAATAAATAGAAAGTTGGATTTCTGTGTATATACAGGTAACCCCCTTATAACATGGGAGTTACGTTCCAAAAAATTATCGTGTTATGCAAATCTGTGTTATACGAAACAAAAAACTAGTGCGAAAAGAGGTGTTTGGTTCCAAAAATTAAGAAAACATGCTGTTAAATCCTTCTTTAAATTGGATTTATGATTCACAAAAGGCCAATGCAGGCCAATGCAGGAGCATACAAAATTACAATAAAAATAATAATATACTGAATATTATACTTTAAAAATATAAAATATATATAAAATAATTTATATTGTTAATTGAAAATTTAAATAATTGCTAGGGGCATCCCTAGTGGCCATTTTTGGCATACAGCGATAGAATCCAGTTTTTCAGCTTTATATAGTAGATTTTTTTTTATGGGTAAAATACTTACTAAAGTAAATATTTTACCAGTGAGTATTCATCTTATATGATGATCTCAGCATAAGAATCAACAACTGGTAACAGTCTTTAATACATTTCATGTACGAGGGTTTTACCTAATTCCCGAACTGTGTTAGAGTGAACCCGTGCTATAGAAGTGCCGTGTTATACAGGGGTTACCTGTACTATTTCTCTTGTAAATATCAATATCATACTATTAATGAGTTTCTAAACTTTCATAAGGAATTGTTACTTTTTGTAATAAAATGTATGTTTTGTTACTTTTGTAATATACTTTTTGCAATAAAATGTGTTGTCTCCTAATTTGTTCCATCGTCATAAATGGAAATACAAAGTTCTCACCACTTTAGCAACAAAACTAACTTATTCGATTTTGTCAATCTTTGAATTTGAACTTACACCATCTGGCAAATTTAAAAATACAGTTAGATCCCACTTAACGCTGTCTTGATATAACGCAGTCCACTCAAAGCCTTAAAAAAATGTTCAAAATTTATGTCATTCAAATTAACATGGCATTTCACTGATTATTCCCAAACCCGAACCAATCGGTAAAAGGTGGCAATTCGTCATAGCGCTGTACTTTCCTTAAATCTATGTTTGTTTGGTGCAATTTTGGAAAAAATATAACATTGGATGCCACAGGCAATATCAACTTCGCTTGGCAAGTATTAATTAATAAATGCATGAACAGAGTGTGAAAGAAGGTATGGGCTGGAAGTTTCCAAGAATTCTTAATGAGAAGAACCAATCTTTGACCAAATTGTCAACCTAATTGATACAGCAGGACTAGATGTAGACAAGCAGGATATTGAAAAGTTACTGCAGCTTTCTGGTGAGAGCTTACCAACAATGACCTTCAAGAACTGGCAGAACAAGGAATTCATGTAGAACTGGAAAATAGTAATTCTGAAAACAAAGAACCCAAAGAATCTCTCTATTGATTTCCTTAGAAAAAAAGTTTGGTAACAATAACCGAAATCGTTGATTAAACTGTAGCAAATGATCCAGATTTTGAAAGGAGTGCAAAAGCAAGATGTGGCATTTTAAATGCAATCTCCTGCTACCAACGTTTGCTTAAGGAAAGAAAAAACAAAGCGACAAATGAAACTACATGACTATCACAAAAAACAAAAATTTCAGAAGAGCCAGGACCTTTGTCACAAAAAATGAACTTTATATTTCTGTGTGCATATGTTTGTGTGTTATTTAATATATATTATTATGCAAATTAATATAAAAATAACTTATAATTAAAAAAAAACTGTTTATTTTTGGTCGTGTGTTCCCCTATCCCTATTTATTCTATGTTAAAATGGCCTTGTTTAATGCTGTTTTGTTTAGCGCTTTGTTGTCTAGAAATGTATCCCCTGCGTTAAGCGAGGTCTTACTGTATTTAACTTGTGGAAAATATCCTCCCAGGATAGCATCAAAGTAAATTTTGTTAATTCATATTCAAAGAAATAATTGAGTTCTTATTCACTTACATTTAAGAAAGTCAATTAAGCTGGGCCATAACATTAAATATGAAATTAAAGTACACTACAAAATGCAATGCATTTTATCTGATGAGAAGATTCAGCAAAAAAAATAATTTTTGTTATGTTTACAAAAACACTATTGATTTTACCAAATGACAATAAAAAACAAATAATACAATTAATAAATTGTTCTATGAAAGATTTGAATTTGGTTGCTATACAAAAATCATGTTTCACCAATAAGAGGTTTGCATAGAGCTAAAAATGTACAGACATATGCTATTACATTCTTAGATATTTAATGATCAGGAACAATAGAAATGAATAAAAACATTTTCAGTAGATTTAAAATGGATTTCAACTTTATTAAATTGAAACTTCATAGTTTTACAATTCCAGAAGAGAATTTATCTGATCATAACCATTACAACAAATGTAAGCAATAAATTCCAAATTATTGTCCATTGGAAAGTACTACTTTTTTTTCTTCTAAAAAAAATGCAGTTCTGAATACTACAATTCAATCATCATATAAAATATGATGAATATTTAGCTAAATGTGTAATATACATTTAAGTATAACTTTCATAAAATCAAATATTGATAAACTTTTTACTGGCTTTGAAATTTATAAGTCCTTCATGTAAATGTTCATAAAATTGTTCTGTAAAATAAGAATTAGACTCAGCAGAATGAAATTGTTTACTTTAATGTTAAAAATGCTATCCAATATCATTCAAATATTGAACATTTAACAAAGAATTTGACTTTTTGTCTAAATGTTTAAAACTTGGAAAAATTTTTAATAATAAACTGGAAAAAATATTTTCTAAACATTAATTGGTATTTTAAATTTCATTATAAATCAGTACCTTTTGTTTTTTTAATAATTAAATACTTACTGGTACTACGGGCATTCCATGTCCATCAAATCTAGCACCAGCATCATAAGCTGTAGGCAGATAAACTGTTGCTGGGCGAGGTGAATACATAGGTGCGACAGGAGGAAGATATGAAGGTGGAACACCATACGTAACACTTGGAGTTACCTGTTTAATTAAAATTTGAACTTTTTATTAAAGATTATAATAAAATTCAACATCAATTGTATAATTAAAAATTTCAAACTGTCAAGTTATGGATTAAAAAACACTACAAAACCAAACTTGTAATGAAATGATTTTATAGCTGTAATGTTAAAGACTAATCCATATTATTAGTATTCAGCAAATAAAATACTGAACTTCCATCTGATGTTTTAATAAAGTTCAACAACTAAAACTCTTGGAGACATAGTGCTAGCACTATACATCCCTGAGTGCTTCAATTATATAAACAAACTATTTGCAATGGATGCCACTTATTAAAAATCACATTTATTGTTATCAGCCTCTTATTGTGATTATTTTTCTAAGGCATTCATGCATTTTCTATGCAAAAGTCAATCTTTATTATGCTTGTTTCAGAAGAACAGAAACAATCTTGAAAAAGTGGCATGATCTAATGAGAATAACATAAGTAAAAGGTAACATTGCATAAGAGAAAGATGTGTCGATTAAGAGTCCATTCATTCATCAGAAAACTAAAGACTACGCTAAAAAAAAAAAAAAAAAAAAAAGAAACATTTTATAGACTGATGCTGTATTCTTTCTGGAAAAAATGCAAAATCATTATCAGTAAGCAGATGCATGGAGAAGATAGATTTTTCTTCAGTAAAATATAGGCTGATGAAATTCCTTTCTGAATGTTCACTTTGTGATATTTATACAGTTGATGAAACAGAAATTTATTTAAATGCTATGCTCGAACATATCTACTTATTTAAAAACTAGTGGACCCAGCCAAGCATTGCTGTGGCTCAAAATGTATCTATTATAAATGTATAACACTTTCCTCTCAGGAGGATTTTGAAAAATCCCTTCTTAGTGTACATTCTATTGACGTACCCTATTAAAACACAATCAAAAATGCAAAAAACCGCATCTAAAATAGTATAATAGGAGCAGAGATCTTCATGGTAAGCCTTAATCCTCTCTCTTCCCCCGGGGGAATTTCAACATCTATATTATATAAAAACACGCCCGTATTCAAATGCAACGTTGTATGAAAATTTCAAAGGAATTGGTGAAGAACTTTTGAAGATTAGCTATTAGGAACAAACAAACATTACATTTTTATTTATTGTACTTTCTCACCACACCAGGCTGTATCAATTCAACACACAGAACACACAACCAATAACCAGCATAAAAATTTCAAAACAGCAAACGTTTTCGATGCCCCTCCTGGGCTCTTCCTCAGGCTTAATCTGTTTCTTTCATTGGAACTGGATTCCAACACATTGAGCCTGAGGAAGAGCCCAGGAGGGGCATCGAAAACATTTGCTGTTATGAAATTTTTGGTTATTGGTTGTGCATTCATTTTTATTTATATAGATAAATAAGCATGAGACTAAGATATCCAAATAGCATCTGATAGTTACATGTTTAGGCATGTCACAAGAAAAGGACAGAATGCTGTTGTGATTCTATCATTTCTTTTACATTAGTCTTTTTTTTTAAATCATAGAATGCTGGTATTTTATATTTTTGACTTGTTTTGTTCTAAACAGGTTTTTGTTTTTTAAATATTAATACAGTAAATGCTCTAATAGACACCTGGGCATCTATTGGACAGAATATACTTAGCCTCCAGCATTTGTAAGAAGCCCAGTCTCTTTTGCAGATCTGGCATCTATTTCATTCTCACAGAATTTCACGTGCAAACTGGTGGTAAAAAAGGGAGAAATACAATTCAATCTTCTTTCCATCCATCCTCTCTCCCAAATAATGAAAACTAGGTAATTCACAAGAACATTACCTTTTTATTTAATAGAAAAAAAAAACTATTATACAATAACATTACTACTATAAGCATAAAGTTATTATGGTATTACTGTATCTACATTTCATTAATCTCTCTAGCCACTCTCTGCAAGCTGTAAAAACTGAATTTTGTTTATCATTTTCATCTAATTGAGTGAAGATTTTTCTTGCTTTATCCATCACCATCTGTATAGAAACAATTATTTTTCTCTCACTGTTCACAGATAGATCCACTGTAGTACATTCTCTTTTAATTCTTTGATAATGAATAATAAAGTACACAAAGAACCTTTTTATTCTGCAGCCATTTTTATTGCTAATAAATGGCTGCAGAGTAAAAAGGTTCTTTGTGTAGTTTATTATTTGTTATGAAAAGCAGTCTGTGAAGAGTTTAAAGAGTCTTTGATAATGATCTTGTACCTTCCTTCTGCCAACCTCTTTGCTTCACTCTTATTCTTAATAGCCTTAAGTGTGTCATGCTTGCTGCTCCACACACAAATTTGCTTTGGATGTATTTTGAATTTCTGCACTGCTGCTTCTCCCAAGTATTCTTTTGTTTACACAATTGCATTCAGTTTGAAAGCAACACTGAACTAGACATTGCAACATCTAGTTCATTTATTTGTGAAAAATTAAGGGTTTGAAACAGAAAATATAGCACAAATACAGAAAATACCCGTGGACTTCAAAGCAGTCCTGCAAATGCTCTATGAGATTTAAATCTAGTGACCTATCTGCCAACAGATGTAGCCAATCGTTATTTCATGTTGCTCATGTCAATAAAATATTGGCTCTGCGAATACAACAATCATCATCCTGGAACAACAGGACTTTCATGTCATGTGTATCATTGAAATAATCTGCAAGTGATAAGACCTAATTGCTAAAGTAGTTTGAAACCTGAGGCATGTTTATAAAATTAACCAAAAATGAATGTTCTTTAAACCCCTTTGGCTGGAAAAGTGCAAATGGTTTTCATTTTATGAGACCTGAATGTTTAGAACATTAGGTCTTATCACTTACATCCAGTAGATAAGATAGACATCAGAGGCAGATGCAACTAATTTGTTTTGTCCAGTGTCTGTATTATTAGTAAATTCTTTTATTTAACTTGCTTTGTATCAGTCCCCAAATCTGGCAACTCAAAATTTCACATTTTTAATTAAAATGAGACTGAGGTCACAAATCCAATGACCCTTCCACTAGCTTCCCCATTCTGAAACACAACAATCAAATGTAAACTTAAAAATCAGTAATATCAACTGGACATGGATATTTTCAGTCATATGTAAATATTAATACATTGCAGTGATGTGCATAATGAGACAGAATTAACAGTCTAAAAGATAATCGAATGAAATTGTCACTAGTTTTTGAAAATGACAAGCTGTGAAACATAATAATATGCTAATATCAATAAATTGATACCTAATTTAAGTGATGTCTAGAACAATGCAACAATTGGTAGCAATGATGATCATAATCAAGAAAATAAAATCAAGGACAAAAAATACATGTCTATATTCTTTAGTGACAAGAGACTTCATAAAACCAAAATGTCAGCAGCAAAATAAACCTGCCAATAAAGATGCATATTTTAACTTTATATATATACACAGTTAAATTTTTTTTTCCATAAGAGATCCAAAACCAAAGATTTTAAATTCCATACTAAATGAAAGTCTGAGATCTTGCATTTAGTACAGATCATGACACTAAGGATTGTCTTAGCAAAGCAATTCAACTGAATGTGTCTGCTATTAAAGCAACAAAGGAACAAAAAACATAATGCTGCAAATGTCAAAACAGTCTTAACATTATTATTGGATACCACAACAGATGTTTTAATGATGATGAAGTTTGATGAAGAACCTGGTATAATAGGGAATTTACACCTTATCATATGTTTATACATATGATAAGGTGTAAATTCCCTAAAAAAAGTATGAGATTAGGCAATACAATTACAATATAAGTTCATACACCTGGAGTGATGATAAAAATATGCAATTTTATCTGTAGAAGTTATGACATTTTTGATGGGGATATCTTAATTGACAAGGATGTGACTAATTTACTAAGTTTAATGAATAAAGCAAGGAAAGTCAAAACTAATACATTAGGATGAAAGTAAGTATTTGCAGAACTTTAATGATGATACATTGTTTTAACCTTGAAAAAAAACAGGCACGAGCAAATTATGTTTATAGGTGATCCAGAGGATTGGTGTGGTGGAGGAGGTTAAACTAGGATGTGAGATAAATTTTTCAGGTTTTCCTTATAACAGTAGGAGGCCTCTTTGCATGTTAGTCAACAAACATATATTGTGCTGTAATGAAGACAACTGAGCCTGTTACAATGAACAGATTTAACAATGACATCAAAAGTGTTTTACTGTTACATCTGGGTATCTTAAAAGCTAACTTGTAAATAATAATATATTAGCAGCATGCACATTTTCTTGAAAAAACTCCCAAGAGGTTATTGCACAGTGAATTATCATAATCATATGAAAAAATAAAAAGCCAATTTTCAAATTCTTAGTAACAAAGAAAGCAAAATAAATGAATTAAGGTGAAAAGAATTAATGATGATTCATAGCAATTGCCCACAGATATGTACAGTACATCTATGTAACAAACAGTATTATGGCTTAAATCACCTGAAATAATTATTATGAAATATTGGGTGCATTTCCTAGTAGAGCTGCTTTGCTTAAACTACTGGAGGCACTTTAAGCAATTTCCACTGTTGTGGGAAACATTTCTACACCTCAGGTATTCAGCAATGTTGTTTAGTTTTTTTGTATACATTGTTTTGTATGAATAAAAATGTTTAGTTAGAAATGATACAGAATTGTCAAACCATAAGTATCAGAGACAGCCAGCCAATCCAGAAAATTTGATATTGCATGAAAATGCAATTACCTATATGGTAAACAACAAATAGAACATGTGCATTTGCCATTACTAATAGTAAGAACGTCAAAAATTATCTGCATTTAAACCTAAAGATGTGTTATGACTAGTCACACTACCTTCTGCGCATGCATGCTTAGAGTTGATACTACTGTGATCATGTTTATTGAAGTTTGACCTTGATAGTGTCATCTTTCTTGCTTCTGTTTCAGCATAAATATGACCACTCTGCTAGCAGTGGGCACTAAGGAGGAACAATGAGCAGTGATCTGATTTTTCTGGTCAGAACATATGCCAGGGGTTGCAGGAGTAAGGATTTTCGTTGGCAGGGAAGCTTAGTGGAGTACACCGTAAGTGATCTTATCAAATGTTATATTAATCAAGCGCTTTCGTACGGTGTTATACACTTCATCTAGGAGTACCAGAACAAAGACCATTGTTCTCTTCTTAGAACCACGTGGTCGCATTCTTCGCTTCTACTGTGAAGGCCCTTTTGTGTGGGGTATTACTGGAATCAGCATCTGAAGCTCTATAAATGTACAGTAATAGCACAGTGTGTAAACTGTTTTTGTGCTGTTACACCAACCAGCCTACTTGGCCATAATTGTGTTAATCGTAGGCCTTGTATTATCGCAATCGAGCTCAACTGTAGCTTGTAGACTGTGTACATTGTCACGACTGTATATATTATTTTTCGTTGAGCCAATACTTACGGCACAATAAGGGTAACTGTTGTAGCGGAAGGACAAAGCCAGTTGTCTCAGTACACGTGGCTCATTAGCTGATCAGCATATCTATTTTCCTTTCGGCATCATCCAGCTGTCCGGCTTTATCTAGCTGACCGCGCTGCCAAACCATTCGGCTAACGCTAGTTCAAGCATTTTCTCTGGATCTTTCTTAACATCCCAATTGTCTGCTCATTCTGTTAAGAAGTTTTGCTGATTTGTGTTAACATGGCTGAGTCTCAAGATATCAT
Organism: Centruroides vittatus; assembly: GCF_030686945.1. Taxonomy (NCBI): domain Eukaryota; kingdom Metazoa; phylum Arthropoda; class Arachnida; order Scorpiones; family Buthidae; genus Centruroides; species Centruroides vittatus. Next base: position 1,433,490 of record NW_027121909.1, on the reverse strand, counting down.
CATGGGGCTAGGAGAGGAAATAAAGGAGAAGATTTTCATTATCAAAGAATGTTTAGAGGCAACCCACAACGTGCGGACAGATCTCAAAGATAAAGGCATACAGAGTCTGGCAGGTGTAGGCAGTTTGATGCAGGAGCTCAAGAAAAAGCTTTAATAATGTCATCCAACAGCAAAAACTCCACATTAACTCCCTCCAGCAACCTGTTAGTAATGGCCAAGGTTTGGGAAATTTAAGTCTCACAAGAAACAAAATGTACTTATATGGACATTGTGGAGGAGGCCCTCACGTCCTGCTAACGATAAAGTTGTACTGGTTTATCCAGATGAGAATGCTGACAGCGAGGAAATTATTAAAAAAATTGAGGAGGAGGTGGACATCACCAATTTGGGCATAGGTGTAGCAGGTGTCCGCAAAATCAAAAAAGGGTTTGCTATAAACTGCAACAATACAGAAGGAGCAGTTAAGTTGCTAAACACTCTAAAGAGCAGGGGAGATGTAAAAGTAAGAGCTCCCAGTCTAAGGGACCCAAGGATTATTATCCCAGGGGTTTCTTGGGAGATCAGTGAAGAGAAGATGAAAGAATACATCCTAGAACAAAATGCTCACATGCTCACTGAGAACCATATTAAGCACGTCTTCTTCCTGGGCAGGGAAGAGAGGGGTATATGGTCGTGGGTGTTTGTCATCACCCGAGCTCAGGAGGATGTTTATGGAAACAGGTGACACACTATACGTGGGCTGGAGGAAGAGGAAAGTATATACTTTCCACTACTACAAAAGATGTGGCAAGTGTTGGGAATATAGGCATACTACTAAAATGTGCCACAGTGAACTTCGCTATACCGAATGTTCAGAAGCAAATCATTGCTCAAGAGAATGTAACGTGGAACCTCACAAAATGCTGTGTATCAACTGCCTGCATTACAATAAGAGGTGCAGCCAGGATGCAGACCGCGTGGATCCCAGGCATGGGGCCCGTAGCCGTCGCTGCCCTGTGTTAAACTATTACATTAAACTAAGTACTGACAGCACTAAGCAATTATGAAGCTAAAAGTACTGCAGATTAACCTTGACCACAGCTCTACTGCTGTAGTTACTTAATTAAGTTTGCCTTAGACCACAAGATCGATACAGCATTGATTCAAGATCAGTATGCTTCCTCTCAGATACTGGGTATTCCAGGGTGGATCAATTGCTATAGCCTAGGTTTGGCCTCTGCAGTGCTGGTATTTAATAAAAGCATCTTGTCCTCTCTTATCAAGGAACTATCGAATGAGTTTTCTAGCACTGTTTTAATTAGTACAAAAACTTGTAAATTTATTGTAAACTCTACTTATTTAAAACCATCTGGTGATATTGATGAACAGATTCTGGCCATTCATAGGCTTTTCTCTGCCTTTAAATTTCCTTACGTGATTGGTACTGATGCAAATGGTAGGTCGCCTGTCTGGTTTGACAGACTTCAAAATCCGAGAGGAGTGAGAATACTAGAACTAATACACGATTTAGATTTAGTCATACATAATTTAGGAGGACTGCCTACATTCTCTTCTCACCAGGGAGAAAGCTATATTGATTTGACCTTAACTAAAAGTAGCATTAATATAAAAAATTGGAGAGTCTCGCTAGCTGAATCACTTTTAGGCCATAGGTATATCTTATTTGATGTTGAATTATGTACAGCTAGGACTCAAGAAACTAGCGAGCCATTTAGTAAAAACTACAATGTCCATAAAGCTGACTGGAACAGTTTTAGCAAAACGTTCTCTGAAGATATTTCAGAGATTAATAATTTAATTCATCATAATCATCCAGTGGAATGCATTATTCAAAAATACAGAAATTATTCAAAAAGCTGCTGACAAAAGTATTCCACTCAAAAAATGGTATAGGCACACTGTTCCCTGGTGGAGTCATGAATTGACTGTCTCCAGAGCAAGTGTTAATAGGTTAAGGCATAGGTTTCAGCAATCTTGTGGTCCAGATCATACAGATTTTAAGAAGCAATATCTAGAAGCTAGACAGAGCTATCAAAATTTAATTAAATCTTCAAAAACTGAATCCTGGAAGAGATTCTGTACAGACAAGGGCAACATTGATCCATGGGGTCGCATTTATAAATTATTAAAGAAAAGCTTTATTACTAGTTCTTCCAAATTAACTATCAAAAATGTACAAGGCAAGACTCTGTACGATGACAGAGAAATTGCCAATATGCTCTTAAATCATTTCTTTCATACTGATAATACTGATAATGATAGTGATGCTCACAGTGATATAAGGAACTGTATTCAGCAACCTTACCATATGGGCGACGATCTGCCCTTCGTTCATTCAGAAATTAAAGAAATCATTTTGGCTCAAAAAAAATAAGAAGGTGCCTGGTCAGGATAGGTTGAATGTGGAGATCATAAAAAATGCCTTTAGCACCTCACCCGACTTCCTTGTTAATATTTACAATGTGTGCTGAGCTGTTGATGTCTTCCCCACAGCATGGAAGCATGCAGTGGTGAAACTCATTCTGAAACCAGGCAAAACTCTGGATAATCCGAAATCCTTTAGGCCAATTAGTTTGCTCCCTGTATTAGGTAAAATTTTAGAAAAATTAATGATCAATAGAATAAATTACCACTTAAATCTTAAAAAATTCCTAAATAAAAACCAATTTGGCTTCACTCTGCAGATGAGTACTGTTAACCCCCTGATTAAAGTTAGGGATATTATCAGCATGCCTTAAATAATAAAAAAATATGCATTGTAATCTCTCTGGACATTTCCTCGGCATTTGACACCGCCTGTCCCATCTTCATTCTATGCGAACTTCGGACTGCCGAAGTACCAAAGAATCTGTATGATCTTGTGGTAAGTTACTTTCAGGACAAAAAGGTATTTTTAAGGTATGATACTGTAGTAGCCACTAGGGATGTTTCGCTGGGTGTTCCTCAGGGTTCTGCTTCTGGCCCAGCCCTGTGGAATATTTTAATGAACACTGTTTTTAGGACCAAGCTTCCCGCCAGCAGTGAACTCTTTGCCTTTGCCGACGACCTGCTTGTGATGGCGACTGACAAGAATATTTATTCTCTTAAAAAGAAAGCTAGTTCCATACTAGCCAGTCTTCAAAATTGGGCTAATGAAACTAAATTAAAATTTAATACTGACAAGACTAAATTGCTACTTGTAACGAGGAAGCATAAGATTAGTAAACCACCTTTGACTTTAAATGGGAAAGTCTTGGAGTATGTAAATTCAATTAAATACCTAGGGGTTACATTACATGACAAGCTTAGCTGGTCACTCCATATCAGTGTGTAGTTGGGGAAAGCTGAGAAACTGCTACACATGTTAGATAGAATAGCGACCATATGATGGGGACTTGCATCTAAGACTTTAGATGTTATTTACGAGGGAGCTGTGCTACCGTATCTGGGATATGCTGTAGGGGTCTGGGGGGACGCTCTCAAGTACCAAAAGAATAGGGATATGCTTTTAAAGTTTCAACAGCAGATTTGTATTAAAATAATTAAGGGATATAGGACTTAAATAATTACAACTTACTCGTGCCTGTGACCGGTGTGGAAACAATTCAAAACTAACAAACGTTTTCTGGACACCTTCCGTGCCCTTCTTCAGGTTAAAATCGCTGGATTCTATTATTTAAAAACGAAACCGCCGTTCTGAATTTATACGAACGAATTCGAATGATGATAGTTCGAATGTGTGACGTTCAAGGCGCATGCGTTATAACTGTCGTGTTCCGTGTTGTAACGTATTTTTTAATCTTGGTGCTCTTTTTTATCTTGGGGTCACTTGACTTCATGTGTCATCGGACCCAAATAAATTTTTAGGCATCCTCTTGTAATAAAGCTTGCCAAGCAAGCGGAAGAGCTATCTCGTCGCGTGAATTAATGCATGTTGTTGCACTTTGCGCTTTATGTATCGCTAATCGCTTCCAGCCATTTAAGGTGTTCTATCTGGGTCGTTTTGGTTATTAGCTTGGCTCCCGCGAAGTCCACATTGATGCCCGGTTCAGAAGCGTATACTGCGAGTGACGTGGTAGCTCTGTTGTATCTTATATCCGCCTTATGCTCTTTAAGTCTGACTTCCATAGAGCGTTTCGTTGATCCTATGTAGATCAGATCCCTATTAAATATCTCGTCTTTTATCGGGATTCGGTATACGCCTGCCATTCTATTCGGGTCAGATGGGTCCTTTCCGTTACGCAACAAACTGTATATAGTTGGGCCTCTCCTGTAAGCAACGATGACCTTACATCTCCTGGCGATAAATTCGTATATGGATTTCAATGTCGGATTATATGTGACGGGTATTCTCTCTACCTCCGTACTTTGGTTGTTACCTTGTGCCATTGTGGGTATGTTTTGGCTCATTCGTATTTTTTGGCTTCCGACATTCTTGGAATAATGTTACGGTAGCCGTGTGTATCAGCAATCTTCTCAATGTGGTTCAACTCTTTCCTGAGTGCTTGTTGAGTGGATGAGTGCGTGTATGCCGTCTGACCAACGATCTAAATGCTGCTATTTTGTATTGGGTTGCACGAGTCACTCAGGATGTATGTGTGGCTAGCACATTGTTTGCGATAGACTGATGTATGGATGCTGTGTGAGTCAATCCTGATGTCTACATCCAAAAAATGCACATTGGCATCGCTGTGTTGGCCAATTTCAATTGATAGACCATACGTGTTATCATTCATCTTTTCTACGAATTGTGCCAGGTTCGGTGTTGTCTTCCATACGATGACAACATCATCTACATACCGTCCGTATAGTAGGATATCATTCATGAATCTCGGGAGTGTTTTGGATTCTAGTTGTCTCACCACTAACTCATAGGTCCCCAGACAACGGACTGCCCATCGGGACACCCCGCATTTGTGTGTATGTTACATTTTTAAATTGAAACACCGACCCATAACATATGAGGTGCGCCAATTCCAACACATTCTGGTGGAGGGCTGTGTCATTTACTTTCGTAAACAGGAAGTCCCAAAGTGCACAGAAGCACAGTGGTATCTTGATGGAAGGATACAACGACTTAAAATCCAACACTTATGTACGCTGGGGAGGTGATCTGTTTTAACTGATTGATTAATTCTTCCAGATTAGAGATGGTGAACTGATATCCACTCATGTGTGGAACAATCATGTTGTGGATCGCTTTCTCCAACTTACGGGTGGGTGCGTTGGTTTTATCTACAACTGGATGAAACTGTTGGCCTTCTTTGTGTGTTTTCGCGAACGCAAATAACTTGGGTACGTCCGGGGTATCCATTGTGATGTTCTTTAGTTCTAGCTTCTTGGCTAATTTCAAACATGATAATCTCTTGACTCGTGAATGTAGTTTTTCAACCCAGCTATTTTCAACTTAAGTGCATTGAGTTTCGTCTATGTATTCTTGCAGCCCTTTCTCGTATGTTTCCCTTTTCATGATTACTATGTTCTTGGTTTTGTCTGCTCTGGTGATCGTGACTTTATTCAGACGTGCCCATTTAACTGTGCGTTTGATATTTTCCCTCAGATCTAGAATTTCTTTGGAATACCTGTTGTTTTTAATTTTGAGTGTGGCTACCCATCTATAGTATTCTTTCTGGGTGTCGGTGAGGCCTCTTATCAATAGCTCTAAATCCGGTATCGTGGATGTAAAGGTCTCTCTATTAGGACGTGCCAGTGCGAATGTTGGCCCAAACTTGAGAACATCCTTGACAAATCCAGGGATTTGCAAATTATCCCATATTACGTAGGGGCATTGATGTTGTCTCTGGCCTTTAGGTATTTGGAACCTTAAAATCCAATTCAGTTTCTTGCTGTAACGTTTTCTTAGATTCATTCGAAGTCTATCCGCCATGTTTATGATTCTATTATTCTCCACTTCCAAAATGCGGGGGTCCTGTTGGAATAATGTGTTTTCAATCTGTATTAGTTTCGTTACATTAAAAAATACTAATTTTTTGGTCTTCTTTATGGCCCTGTTCAAACACATCCATTTTCTTCCTTATGTTCTCATTGCCTGGCGGTAAGTGGATGCGGAATATTGTCATTGGGAACACTCCATTTCTCTTGCATGTGTTCAGGAAATCCAGCCTTTCTCGCGCCTTAGTTAAGCCTACCACTATCTTCCGGTAATCCTTAGTCGGCATCACTAATCAACATCTCTTCTTCATACACACCGGGGTATGTATTAAATAATTACAACTTACTCGTGCCTGTGACCGGTGTGGAAACAATTCAAAACTAACAAACGTTTTCTGGACACCTTCCGTGCCCTTCTTCAGGTTAAAATCGCTGGATTCTATTATTTAAAAACAAAACCGCCGTTCTGAATTTATACGAACGAATTCGAATGATGATAGTTCGAATGTGTGACGTTCAAGGCGCATGCGTTATAACTGCCGTGTTCCGTGTTGTACCGTATTTTTTAATCTTGGTGCTCTTTCAGAGCTACCACATCACTCGCAGTATACGCTTCTGAACCGGGCATCAATGTGGACTTCGTGGGAGCCAAGCTAATAACCAAAACGACCCAGATAGAACACCTTAAATGGCTGGAAGTGATAGAGATACATAAAGCGTGAAGTGCAACAACATGCATTAATTCACGCGACGAGATAGCTCTTCCGCTTGCTTGGCAAGCTTTATTACAAGAGGATGCCTAAAAATTTATTTGGGTCCGATGACACATGAAGTCAAGTGACCCCAAGATAAAAAAGAGCACCAAGATTAAAAAATACGTTACAACACGGAACATGACAGTTATAACGCATGCGCCTTGAACGTCACACATTCGAACTATCATCATTCGAATTCGTTCGTATAAATTCAGAACGGCGGTTTCGTTTTTAAATAATAGAATCCAGCAATTTTAACCTGAAGAAGGGCACGGAAGGTGTCCAGAAAACGTTTGTTAGTTTTGAATTGTTTTCACACCGGTCACAGGCACGAGTAAGTTGTAATTATTTAATACATACCCCGGTGTGTATGAAGAAGAGATGGGATATAGGACTATTTCAAGAGAAACTGCTTTACTTTTAGCTAACAAATTACCATTTGATCTTCTGCTTACAGAGCATTATGATTATTTTAACATTAAGAGGGAAGGTACATTGCACCTTAATAATTATTGTGTTATGCTATCCATGCTAGTGTGGAGCAGCTTCCTCACCCTGCATATTCACATGAAGGTGCATTGATTGATTATGCTGACCACTATCCGCTTAAGATATTCACTGATGGGTCAAGGTCCGAGCACGGCACGGGGGCAGCTGTGGCTTTCCTGTCAGGCATGCAAGTTTTGCATTGTTTAGACCAGGGATGGGCAACCTGCGGCCCGCAACGCATAAAATGTGAATAAATATATCAATTTCCCAGCTTAAGGAAGTATGCAGCAAAAATTCAAACGTTATTTTTACAACTTATGTATGTGAATAGTTTTTCTCACAACGAATTTAGTAAAAATTAAAACAAGAAACCGGCTAACAGACACATGGAAACTACTAAATACCGAACGGAGTGAAGAGTAATTTTACTCACATGGAAACTAATTTAAAACTAGCAGTGACGAATATTTAACCAAATATTTCCAATATATTACGTTTACATCAGTTCCAGAAGCTAAATTAAGTATACCTAATCTAATTTATAATTATATATGAATAAATAATTCTGATTTACCAACATTTTTTTTCCTCTCTCTCTTGTATGCGGCCCGCATCAGTTCAAAAGTCTTAAAATGCGGCCCTTACATAGAAAAAGGTTGCTCATCTTTGGTTTAGACTTTAAGTTACATCAGGATTGTTCCATTGTTCAGGATAAAATTTTAGCTGTCTGGCATGCTTTAAATTACATAATTAAAAATAAACTGAACCATGTGTCATTAAGTATAATGACAAGACAATACAAAAATATTACATTTTAGAGTCCACTCTTTCATCCAATTTCACACCAACCACAGAAGTAACAGTCGTAGTAGCTCAAAGAAAAACTTCGTTAAAAAGACAATTAATAGCAGAAAAAAATTTTTTTACAAAGTTAAAATGATATCAGACATCAGCCTTTCATTGTAGAATCTGACACCTTTACATTAAAAACAAAAGTATAATTTTCTCACCATACTATCAAATCTTTAGCTTTTATAACTGATCTGGCCCTCTAGTAGTGGTTCCGAGTTTCTTATCTTCATTTACATGTTTACATAATAACTCTTGGATTTCTTCTGTTTTGGTGTGAAATTGGATGAAAGAATGGACTCAAAAATGTAATATTTTTGTATTGTCTTGTCATTAAACTTCAAAAACAGAAGAAATCCAAGTTATTATGTGAACCATGTGTTACTTTGCATTGATTTGCAGACTGCATTGGCTTGTTTAAAAAGGCCTAAGATATCCACCAAGCTAAGTTTAGACACCTACAACTTATTCAAAAAGTGTGTCGCCTTGTACAACACTAAGGCCTCTTGGATTAAGGCACACTCTGCTTGCCCAGGGAATGCCTTGGCTGACCTCCTGGCTACTAGTGCACATTTAAATAGTAATATAGACTATTCTATTCTTCCTTTAGGGCATGCTAAACACATTCTTCAACAGAGTTCAATTCAGCTGTGGGACTCCAGATGGCAAGCATACACAAATGGTGCCATAAGGCATAGCTTCTTTCCTACTGTCAGTCACAGGATTAAAATTAATTGGGAGCATCATGACCATCTCACTGCAACTTTATTAATGCAGCATGGTAAACTAAATAGCTATCTTTATAGATTCAAGATTATAAATAACCCAAATTGTAATTGTGGTTGCCAGGTTCCGGACACTATTGAGCATATCTTGTATGACTGTAGCCTTTTTGATATCTGTTGAAGAAAATTGATCACCTTCCTTTGCAACCAGTTGCAGGTGTGGCCGGTTCTTCTCCACGCTTTAGTAGAGGACATTGAGGGTTTTAACTTACTAAAGGATTGCTTTATTCAGTGTGCAAGTCATTACGGTCCCCAATAAAACTCTTTCTGCTGGCTGCAGCATACTGTCACTGTTCCTGGCTGGGCTATTTAGTGTTTCTACAGGGTCTATCTTGGTAATATATGTTTTCATATATTTGTTATATTTAGATGTATGTATATGTTTCTGGTTATATGTGTGTGTCGTACGCTCTGTTCTAACTCTAATATTAGAATAAAATATGTTGCTTCACCCGCTATCCCTTCTTTGTGCCATCACAATGATTCTCATGTACCAACTATGCCTAGACTTCCCTGGGCCTCTTAGTGCTCTCTGAGTGGGAAGAAGCCTTTTCTGCATAAATAAAATTTTAAAAAATTAAGTTTTTCTACAACTATTTTTTATAACTATTTTCTTGAGAATGCCGGAATAATGGGTCCTGTGGCTTTGGCAGGGTTTAAGTACAAGTAAATACTACATGTTCACAAAATTTAGTTGAAATCGGTGATGACAACCTCCCAAGTTCCCCTTGTAAATAGAAAAATGACATACTTGTTCAACCCCTACTTGTGTGTAAATAACTTGAAAAAATAAAGTCTGAATAATTTTTGACTTTCTCTCATAAATCTGAAGCTGTTTATGTCGGAATAGAAGATTATGTGGAAAATTGCATTTATAACTTTTCCAATAACAAGTTTAAAATAGATTTTCATATGTCACAATTTTCATCTGAGGTACAGTACATAATATGCATATAATGGTGGTAGCCATCTTAACTTCTGTCATTGTCACTGTGAACCTCACTGCTAGTGCAGTGAGGTTCACAATGCTTAACTTTTTTTTAACAAAGTGGCTTTACTAGAAAACACATCCATTATTATTAGAAATGATCATTTTTCTACATTCATTAACATGAATATAATTAAGGATTTACTTCCAAATTGATCTCTGCCATTTGATAGAAAATAATATAGAAATAAAACCTTCCCAAAGAATCTAGATCCCATAACATAACATGGTGGGCTATAATGGCTTCTCTAAGTCTGGACTATTTTTGACCTAGACTCAAGAAATGACTATCACCTAGAATCTAGGTCAAAATAATAGTCTAAACTTGGTAGGCTATAATGATCTTACCTTATATTTTCTTTATTGCTAGAATAGACTGTTCATTCTAAAAGTCACTAATAAAATATTTGGCTTAAAGCCTGCATATGCAAATTAATTTGATTCTAGTAAACTATATAATAGATCAAAAACATTTTCCTGAGGTTTCACTGTCCCTGGAATGATATAATTTTTATTCTTTCTTTTGTGAAATTATTATATGCACATACAATACTTTCCCATTTTCAGATCATAACTGTAGACTCACTATTCATCCCCACAAGAAACACTGCTCCTACATCCATATAATAACCAGAAAATGCTTTACATTTGGGAGGCATTATGCATTGCCTACAATAGATCTTGCAACACCCCAATATTAGTATCATTAGGTCATTGGGTATCTATATAAATTTTTTAATTAAAATGTTTGTATAGAGATATTCTCATATATCCAGGAGTTATTTGTTAATATTTCATTTAAAAAATAAATGTATAACATACGATCATTGTGTATTTGAAATTACAAATTTGTTCTGAAATTTCAAATTCACTCTGTTCCAAATTTGCAATTCTGTTCAATTATGAATTTTTACCTGAAGATGACAGATGTCAATGTCAAAAGTACTTGTGAAAATTAATAACTTAAAAATTAATAATTTTTACCAATTTCATTTAAAGTTGAAAAACAGATAAACTCTGTTTATTAATTGAAATGTATGATTATCATATACATAAATATTCAGATTAAGCACATTGCAATTCTTTTCTACTAAAAAAATTAGTTAATATTTTTATCAAATATCTTTCTACAATATGAAAATTTCTACTTACACTAACTGCACCATATGGTAGAGGAGGACCTATTGGGCTTCCATACGAGGCTACAAAAAGCAAACAAACAAAAGTCTGTTTTAGAAAGGGATATATTATATCATATTTGTACTGTAATGAAATAGTTTAAGTTAATTATAACTTTTTAAAATAATTCAGTATAGTTAAACAGATTAAGCAGCATATCAAATTGTAACCATGGTTGTTATCTATAATAATGATAAAAATTAATGAATTACAAGTTTTACTTAAAAACCGTAATTTGACTGGCATTTATTAATAAATGCCAATCATAACAAAAATTAAACAAAAAATTTACATCTGTATCTAAAAGAAAATGAAGAATCAAAAATACATTTTATCTTTTAATGGAAGTTGATTATTTACAGCAGTGGTGTCCAAGTTTTCAGAAGCCATAATCAAAGTTAATTTGGTTCAAAATATTGAATTGTTCAAAAGAAAAATAATTTTGTAACAAGTTTTGAAGATATGACAAAATCGTTTTGTGTGTTATACCCTAATAATCTTGTCAGGTAGCTGAAGAAAAACCAGGAAGTTAAACATCAACTCGATAATTGTTGTGCTTTGACTACAAATATTACTTTAACTTTAATTCTTACTTTACTGTAATTCAAGATACAAAGTACATTGTAATACTGTCACATATTTGTCATAACAAGCACTGAAGTTTAGTGATATCCATTAGTGATAAGATGATTAATCAGAATCAGGAATCGGAAAAGTTGGACATTTTTCAAGTATCAGATTCTAGCAAATTTCATCACAAGTTTCAATTCTTAAAATTATTCCATATTTAACAAGAAAATTAATTATTTGTTTCAATCAAAGGTTAATATCATAATCTAAAAAATTTTTAACAATTAAGTATTAGTTTATTACAGCAATTCTCAACCTTCTTACACCCCCTAGATAGTAAATATAAATAAAATTAATATTTCACGACCCCCACACAAAGGAATAATAACAGTAAGCCTTACTATTACTAATTGAAAAATGCTTTCTCAAAGAGATTGGTACTGAATCAGTTTAGTGAAAATGTTGTTGCCACTGCTAAGTTACCAGTTGAGATTCACGACCAGCTCAACGAAATGTCTGCTGACAAAAACGCTAAAACTGCAATTTACATCTGAAGATCTTGCTCATCGACATGAATATGCAAATTTAGTCACAGAAGCATTGAAAATATTAATCCCTTTCGCCACGTCTCATCTCTGTGAAAAGGATTTTTCTTCTATGGGTGTGCTAAAAACTAAATACAGGAATTGTCTTATCACTTGAAAACAATTTGTTTTTGTGTGTTTCTAATGTAGATCCACATATGGAGAAAATTTTAAATGAAAAACAAATGCAACCATCACATGTGTACTTATTGTAAGTAAAATGTTTATAAGTTGATGATAATGATTTCTCCTCATAAAATAATTTCATTATTATTTCTTGACCCCTCTTTAGTATCACTGCGACCCCCTTAGGGGTCACAACCTTCGGGTTGAGAAACATTGGTTTATTGGAAGTGTTCACATTGAAAAAACAGAGAGCACACCATATACGAGGTGACCATTTGTCACAGCACACTTTCATATAGTCAGAACAATCAGAGATTGCATTCGGTCAGTACTAACTGTCTCCATTTTAGGATTGGGTGGCAGCCTTAATGTCACACTGCATACATTGGGCCAGCTAGATTTGAAATTGATGGAAATTTCAAATCAAAGCCAGCAATCAACAAAAATACTTAAGTGTCAGCAACAGTTTAAAATATAAACAAAATTACATTTTAATTGAAAAAAATTATTATATAAAATCATTTTTAATATTTAGTATGTTTTCTTATAATGATAAAACACTTTAAAGGTGTTGTTTAAGTGTTGCTGAAAAAAGTATTATTTCTTAAAATGAACGTTTGACCACTTTTTACAGGTCTGCATCATGTTTAACGAGAAGATTCAATCAAACTAGGACAGTTTGAATTAACCATGCCACAATGTAAATCATTAATTTTTCTAAATAAAAATAAAGTCATTCTCATACACACTCATTGAACCTTTATCCCTGGGTACTACTTAGATTTCGTGAAAAACATTTTCGGCCTCACCTGAGGTCTGCTTCAGGTTAAATGAAAACTGGATTCCAATCTTTGAAAATGTTTCAAAAACCCATTCTAACACTGAATTTTAAAATAAATAGCATGTGCTTATTCTAGACCACGTGACATGCATGGTACACCCAATACTCAAAGAGTTCGCAACCAAGATTGAGATCAAGACCCAACCATCAGACGCAGCATGGTTGAGTACAACCAACAATTTCAAGCTTTATATAAAGAAATTTAATCAATCAAAACTGGTACCAAATTAACATACCGAAGGTCTCCCAGTATATATATACAGTAGAGCATCGTTTATCCGAAAACCAGTCAACCGAAAGCTTTCCAATCGGACTGTGTCGTGCTGAATCGAACGTTTTTGATACTAGATTAACTTCTAAAGTATAAATTTTTTGTTTTTATATTTTTCAACATATTTATTTTGTTTGTACAAAATAAAGAAATAATTTTTAACGATACAATAGCCTCGATTATTATTATAAAAATTTTTGTTAGGCTTAAAATCAACGAAAATTCAACACGAAGCGACACGCAACAGAGAAAAATTTCGAAATCAGATAGGTTAATATATTTTTTTGGTACATAATCGGTTATCCAAAAAAAAATCAGTTATCCGAACAACCCCAGTCCCCAATTGATTCGAATAAACGAGGCTCTACTGTATATACATTATGCAATGCGAAAGACAAACAGAACAATCTCAGAGCTCTGGGAGTATACAATATTCTGGTGAGAGATAACAGGTTAGGTGAGAAATGGTGTACATCGGCTCTGCTAAACGTTCTATCAGACAGAGGGTCAAGGAGCACAAATACGATATAGACCATGCTCATTACACCACCGCCCTATCCACTTATGCCACCGACCCAGAGGTTCATGCAGATCTATCCAACACCAGACTGATAAAAAGAGCCTTTTACACTGACCACATCAGGGCCCTATAAACCCTTGAAATATACAGGGCAGGCAGGACAGGGAGATGTATAAACTCTAAAGATGGCAACGTGCTTTCATACACCTGGCGCTACTTATGTGAAGAGTAAGAAAGAGCCGACGCTCCGTAGCACGCACATATCTTCAAATTTATTTTAAAACTCAACATTTGAAAATGTTTTTAAAAAAACCATTCTAAGATTGGAATCCAGTTTTCATTTAACCTGAAGCAGACCTTGGGTGAAGCCAAAAATGTTTGTTTCATGAAATCTACAAAATACTGAAATAGCTACCAAAATTTTACTTCATTTACTTTAACAGAAATATTCATTAGAATGAATACTGCTGATCATCAGTTATTTAAAAAAAATTCAATTGAACTACAATAAAATTATATAAATTATTCATTTCTTTTGTCAACAACAACAGTGGCGAAATAATTTCATTATAGGTTAAATTCCTCCAGTCAAGTCTACTTACTCTTAGAGCCTTACTCAGATCTCAAACATATCATCCAGTCTGATGACCAACTGAAAAGTTGGAATGTCCTTTATCTTCTGAACTTGAATCTATCAATTTCTCATCTCATCCCTCTGGTCAAGTAACCATCTTTACCTCTTCAAGCAATTCAAAATAAACTTATTGCTATTTGATTATTTTTGATCCAGCTTGATCCCTACTTGATCCAGCAATAATTTTTACTAAACAATATTTTCAGCTATGTTAAACAATCCACTCCAAACTCTAACAGAGAAGTTAAAAATTAAAAACTGATTCTTATATTCCTTTCGTTCTTCACACTGAATAGTTCTTTAAAGTACCTATCTAGTTCAGAGTTTTTCAACCTGTGGGTCACAACCCCCAGGGGGGTCGCAAAGCCTTACACGGGGAGTCGCAGGTAAAAGAAAAAGACAAGTGTTTGTAGGTCCTACACTACAATAAAAAGAAAAAACGTTACTATTTGCAGGGCTCTTGCAACTTCTTTGTACAGTACAATTGGTTTTTCGATTGATAGTTAGGTCTCAATAGAAAAAAATTAAATATGTAGTTTTTAAAATCACTGACATAGTTTTAATATGGCCCTAGGGGGTCGCCAGAATTTTTTTTAACTTGTAAAGGGGTCGCGTATTCAAGAAGGTTGAAAAACACTGATCTAGTTTGTATATTTTCTTTTCTCCTTAATACTACTCCATCCACTCCCAATTTGTTTTACTTGAATGATCTCTTTTGTTGCTTTATTTCAGAATTTAGCCAAGCTATAAATTCTATTCTGTTTTTGTTTCCAGTTTTCCACACATCTTGAATTGTTCGAGCAACATTTGCTTTTCTGTATATAATAATCATCAGCTGGTCTTGTTTCCTCCCATTTTTATCTTATTCCTGATATGTATATACTTCTCTATACCATTTATCAGTATTCTTTCCATTCTTTTTTCAATTTAATATTTCTCTACCACAAATTTTATTCATTGCATTGTTTTTCATCAATTCAACCTTGTACATCTTCAAATTCTCTTGAAACATGCCTCAAATTATTTCTCTAAAAACTATTCTAGATTTTATCCTTTTTACAGTTTAAAAACTATGATCTTTACATCTGACTTATTGATTTGTATTCATAAAATCTTAGTGGACATCCAGTCACTTCAATGTTTGAAGTGTTATATATACAGGTACTCCTCACTTTACAACAGAGTTCCATTCCAATGACTACGTCGTTAAGCGAATTGGTCGATAACCGAGGAGCTTGTGTCAGGAATATGGGATCATTGTAAAATTATACAAATTATGCAACAAACTTCAAAATTTATTCATAAAAAGACTATTATAGTATGCTATTAGCCTATTATAGTACTATAAGTCAATTATAGTATGCGCTAGCCTATTATAGTACGCTTAGTGTGCATGTCACCATTCGCCACTGATCGACACTCAAGCTGAGAAAGGGGATTCCCCGAATTGCAGGTTGAAACTCGATTGGTCGTTAAGCAAATAGGTCATAAAGTGAGGAGTACCTGTATTTCAAAACATTTCAAAAAAAAAATATCTTTCAAAATATATATATGTATTTTTTTTTTTTTTTAATTTACTTCAAATTAAGTAATTTGAAATCTAATCACCATATTTTATAACCTAATTTAAATGAATGATTTGTTTTACCTGGCAGATATGTAGGTGCAGATGGTAAATATCCAGGACTTGTAAATGCAGTTGTAGGATAACCAGGATATGGTGCAGTCATTGTGGCAGGATGAGCAGCAGCGGCAGCAGCAGCAGCAGCAGAAGCTGGCATAGCCTGATAATGTGGCGCTGTAGGTGCTCCAACAGGTGGATAATCTAAAATTATATTTTTAAAGATTAATAATGTAAAAAATAAGAACTTAAATATATATTATAAAACTAAACAAATCACAATATTACTCTGTTATTCTTCTTACATTTATCTTTTAAAGTTAATAAGTAAAACGGCAAAACCGTATTTGGGACAAGACTATGTCTCGGAGACTCACTACTAAGCGGGATCACTTCAACACTTGTTCTCATTCTCCAATCATCTTTGGTATCGCTGGTTTTGAGCGTGATCATTCAAACTTCACCAGCCACGACCACAACCACGAGGTCTTCCACAACGCATTTTCATTGAAATTAACCTATTGAATGTTGAAATTTCTCTCCATTGTGTGATGCACTCTGTTGAATTTTTGTCAATGCAAAAATTTTCCATTTTTGAAAAAAAATAATGGTGGCTATTGTATTGTTCACAATTATTTTTTTATTTTGCACAAACGAAATATATATATATTAATAAATGTAAGAAGAAAAAAATAATTCTATTTCGGAAGTAAGTTTTAATATAAAATTAAAACGACGCGCCATCTAGTTTCAAAAAGTTCCGACAATGAAACGAGATATCTCTGGTCAGTCAGTCAAGGTTAGCACGTGGCGACCAGAAATATGTGGGGAATAACACAGGACAGGTTAATGGGTTTTTTCAAAGATTCGTTTGTCCAAATTTGATTTAGCAACATTCGTTTTTCGAACTTCCCAACGCACGCGTTTGTCAAAATTCAACTTCACAATATTCATATTTCCAACTTACCAACCAGCAATGCATGCACAAATCTGGCACTACTGCCTGTTTGTAGAGAATGTCGCCATTTTGTATTTTATTGGTCCCCCGACCACCTACAAGTCTGGTCTATTTTATGTGTGCATGCAGCACCGGATCCAATAGGTGCGAGGCCCAATTGAATTTTTTTTTTGCGGGGCCCCTCAAACTTTAAATAACAAAATTAATTAACTGTTAATTTACATATTGATATATGTTGTTTTATTTTTAATAATAATATACCTAGATACTTATTTTTGTAACATGTACTATTTTTAAATATATAAATTTTGACATGATGCGGGGCCCCTTCAAGCACGAGGCCCAATTGGCACCAATCGCCTAAAATCTGGCCCTGTGTGCATGATTTGTGCACCTAATACTCTGCCAAATTTCAACTCCTGACATGTACTCCTTTATACCTCTAAGCTGATAAGATAGCAGGACGTACGATTTTATAAACAAGACATAGTCTTGTCAATAAAACTGTGTCTTTACATAATCTTATTGGCAATAATAAACAATAGTTATAATTATTAATAAGACATAGTCTTGTTAATAATTATAATTATTGATAATGATAATAATAATACTCTTAACAACAACAACAACAACGCTCTCACCAGTCACCACCTTGCTATGGCGAGAGAGCTCAGTAATTCTGATGAACCACAGAGTTAAGTCATCTGGAGCATCTACTCTTAGTAGCGTCACCAGTGAGGTCTGTGAGGAGAAATGAAGCCAAGAGTGACTGAACCCACATCTATGGAGATCTAACAATGGTAATAACACAATCCAAATGTAATATCAGCTCAGATGTCACCCAGGTTAACAAGGATGCACTCATGAGTTAGACATTTTTTGAACATGAGCCTCTGCCTCAGTCTTTTTTGGCCACCAGTGGTAAAAGCAGTACTGGTCCAAGTAGGGTAACTGCAATGACCACATCGGTTGTGAGAAACCGGCCAAACCTTGATGTTTGAGGCAATACAGCCAGACCACTAATGCAAGTAAACCAAGCCAACAGACAAAATGGACATCAGAAATGAACAAGTTTATCATCCATACTTACTACACTACCACAAAACTTGAAACAGACATGACAGCACACAGACAAGTTACATCACTTATTAAATAAATAAATGCCACCTTTAACTATCCAGCAAATTGTTTAATAAATAAAAATAAAAACGTTTTCAACTGTTTTTAACGGTTTTCTTCAGTTAACAAAAGAATAATAAAAATAAAACGCAAAGAATTAAAGATGAAAAACATGAACTGCACTTGCGTAAATACAATTAAGATGCACAACAAGATTAACCATAAATAAATTACTCATTAATCACAGAAATGCAGACACATTGTCAACTGCATGGAAATCTTTTTACAGTAACACACATTAATTACATATAGTTATCCAAAATTATTCCTTTGCAGCCATGTTTTTTATTATTATGTATTTTGTTATTATATATATTTATTTCTTATGTTATATTTTTTGTTATTTTTACTATATATTATTTAATTTATTTATGGTTAATCTTGTTGCACATCTTAATTGTATTTACGCAAGCGCAGTTCATGTTTTTCATCTTTAATTCTTTGCGTTCTGTTTTTAGTATTCTTTTGTTAACTGAACAAGGCTGTTAAAAACAGTTGAAAACGTTTTTACTTTTATTTATTAAACAATTTGCTGGATAGTTAAAGGTGGCATTTATTTATTTAGTACTGTATACGAACTCCAGTAAGATTTAGAGTATCACTTATTAAATGATTAATAAAGTAATTTGTCACTAGAGGTAGACATTAGGTGCCATCTCTTAACTAAATTAGTACTTATAATTTTAATAAATTATTAAATAATTTAGAACCTTCTGGAACAAAAAAACTGACCCCACAACCTCCACTTGCCATGTGGTGCACTTGGTTTAACCTTACTTGGTTAAACATGGCACTGGCTGGGGACAACTCCTATGCCCACAGCCTAAGAACATCTCCACAACAGCACTCAGTTATATCTAGGTTATATCTAAATTAATATACCTCTGAAAACAAAGACTTGCTCGGGGTCCAGGTGGTTCAACAGGCAAGCACACTGCATGACAAGAGGAAGTTGCAGGTTCAAGCCCCGCCCTGGGTCAGTTCTTTTATTACAGGTTCTAATAATTATAATTTCAATAAATTATTTAAATAATTTAATTTAGTTAAGAGATGGCACCTAATATCTACCTCTAGTGACAAATTACTTTATATTAATCATTTAATTAGCCAAATTCTAGCCTGATCTTTCAGGCAATTGTTGGTTATTTCATTACATCACTTATTTTCACATTCTCATCTAACATTCACTGTACAAAAGGTTGTTGATCAAAAAAGAACAATTATACATAATAACCTTACACCACAAACACTAGAACATATCAAAACAACAAATTGCCAAACAATTACAACAACAAACAATTATCCCAAAATCAACAATCACCACAATCTTTCAGGCTCATAAAGATACACGCATTGACAATGCTGTTCCTACCACCACCATTTTCACTGATGCTAACAATATCAACACTTCTTCACTGCTGAAATAGATTCAGATTTAAATCACACTCTCTCTCTCTTCTTTTCCAAGAAGCACTCACTAAATTTACAGGCACTGACCCTGCACAACAGTCACACATTCCCAAATATCAACACTTTTACACTAGTAGGGAACTATAGTATGTGAACACTTACATATTGCACACATTCTATTTCTACACTCTCAGACATTCATGCACTAGTCTATGCAGGTGCAGTCACAATAGTAACCTACCATGAACTAAAACTGTATCCACAATCAGAAGCACAGAATAAAAATACTTCAAAAGCCTATCTGGCAAAGAATAGATACACAAATATTAGACAGCAGCTAGGCAGGCTGACACAAAATGCTAACAACAAAACAATACCTAATTTAATGTAACAACTGAAACCCTTTTCAAGAAAATTAAAACACATACAAAACACAAAACAACAATGTCCACATGGCAGAATACATTGACACTAAAATCAAAAACTTGCAGCTAAAGCACAATGATTCAAACATTAAGAAATTTGCTCTATAAAGAAACAATAAAATAAATTTTTTACAAACACTGAAAAACTCTTCTACAGACAAATTAATACCAAATCCACTACCGATTCCAACACAATGGCACGCCAACTGAAGAGGAACTCTCATATTATTGGTCTACTTTTTGGTCTACTGCTGTCATAAACAATGCTGAAGCAGACTAGATCAAAAAGAAGAGCAAAGACATCTAGTATGCATTATGTTGAAATATTTGCACAACACATTTGTTGCACAATGCAGAAAGCACACAACTGAACATCTGTTGAAGACAACATTCACAATTTCTGGTACAAAAAATTCACATCCCTGCACCAGGAATTAGCTAAACATTTAACTCATATCATCAACAATCCACAAGACATGCCCTGCACGAGAAAAATTGACATGGGGGAAAAAAAACACCAAGACCCTGCACAGTACAGACCAATTTAAATGTCAACAGTTTACAAGATTCTTACCTCTTGCATTGCAAGCAAAATATATCATACATTGATTACTGAAAAGTATTCAACAGTGTCCCACACACTTGGGGATGGATTTTATAGGTGTGGTGCAAAGTGTATGCAACAGCCAACTCAGTTTTCCTTGGTTCTACCATGCTCCACTGAGAAACATCACATCTTACCCTCTAACATTCACATAAAAACAAAATCAAATACACATCAAGCAAGGAATTTTTCAAGAAGATACATACTAGACACACACAGATCTCGAGCAAGTCCAAAGAAAAACCAAGAACAACACTAAGCATAAACAATATCACCCGAAATCATCCATACAAAGACTAATTCTTCCTCAAAGATTTGTGGCCTTATTAATACAGTCAATCTGCTCTACAAACAAATTCAGACAATGCCTGAGTTTTTCCACAAAAAACAAGAAACAAACATCAAAATTACATAAAGCTATAACTCTGGCAGATAGTAACCACACACCTTTAAACTTACTCTCTGAACACTTGACCATAACTCAACATAAAAAAAAACACACACCACTAAGCAGTCATGGGTCCAAAAGGAACTTCATGGCAGGATTATGACTATGCTCAGGACTATGCTGACAAAACTGCATCAAACTACTATCTGAATAAAAGCAACCTGTTTGAAGAGACTAAAGGTTGCCATTCAAGATTATGTCATAAACATTAAAAACTACAGAAAACACATCCTGGGAGAATATATCACTAAAACATGACTCTTACAGAAAATGCCACATTCTGCCAGAAATGATAGAACATAACTTCTGGTTGCAAGCTCTTAGCACAAACAGACTATTTACACAGGCATAATCAAATAGCAAATATTATACACCAAAAGCTTGCACACAAACACAGATCAGGAGTCACAACAGTGACTCCTCGACAAGTAAAAAAAGTTATTAACTGCCTATATATACAGGAATCAGAATTGCCATTTTTCAGAGGTTGATTTCTCCGCCCCCCAAACACCTGAAGTAATTCCAAATATCTCATTACCTAAGAAAACGATTTTTCTTTTTGAGTGTTCACAAATTTCAAGATTTTCTATAAAATGGTTTCCAAAATATTGAACAAAAAGTGCAAAAAAAACAAATTACCAAAAAAGCTGTATTTTCTTCTTTATTCAGCACTGTAGGCACTCAGAGAAAAAACTACTGGGTTTAGAAAGCTCAAAATTTTCAACTTAAGCCTTTCTCATTATCAGTGAGGTGCTTGCAAAACTTCCAAGTCAATTAGGTCAAGTTCACAAGGGTTCCCCATAGATCTAATTCAGTTTTACAGCTTAACTTTATGCTTATAAGAATAAAATTACATGGAAACAAATAAATTTTATTCAAAATGTTACTCAGAATTACAAAACCTCAAATTTATACCAGTTAAAACTTTTCATAATGAATTTTCTATTGAAAGCGTCGATACTGAACACCAACCGGTCTTATGTGTTGACATAATACAATACAATTATTATAACAAAAAGAACTGATATCCAAACAAAAACATCCAAGAGGTATAAAAACTTCAAGAAAAAATTTATGACAATTTAGATGACAGACAAATTTTTATTAGCACTTTTTCTTTGGTAAAGACAAGCTTGACACTTGGAAGCAGTACCCATAAGATTTTTACCTGTATTATTGTTTCCTACATTTTGTCTCCAAGTGCCAAGCTTGTCTTTACCAAAGAAAAACTGCTAATAAAAATTTGACTGTTATCTAAATTGTCATAAATTTTTACTTGATATAATTTTTTTTTACATCTCAGATGTTTTTGTTTGGATTATTAAAACACCCATACTACAAATATACTCCACAGGCAATATTAAAAAATGACTTCCTAAATTTTCACAAATCATCTTCATGTGTAAGTTTTTATTCAAAATAAAAATTATACTTTACTATTACAGAATACTTGTAAGATGTAACAGAAATACTTTTGAAACAGTGAGCAAAGCAATTTCTTGGCAGCGACTAATTGACAAATTGCCAAAACATGTTTTGTGAAGTAATGATGTATTAAATGTGTAAAATTTTCTTCAAAATTGGACACAAGTGATAAAATTGCACGTTGCAATGGAAGTCCTAGGAGATAACATAGTGATGACCTTTGACCCCTTATAAGTCAATAGGTGAATTTTGCATTGTAAAACAAAAACAAGCATGCATTACCCTGCATTTGAAATATAGCAAAGCTCTTGCTATTGTGAATACTGATCTATTTCCATTTTTCTTGAAAAATTGACCATGTATACTGTAATCTATACACATTAACATGTTATACCTTGCATTAAAAAAAACCTTGCAAGGTGTAATACATCAATGTACATAATAAACATTGTGCTGTAAGTTGAAGTTTTAGAACAAATGTAAGAATTCATTACTTACGCAGAGTGACAAGTCACATTAATTTAGCTCCTCCCAATGATTTAATGTGAGTTTGTAAACATCTCTGCACTTCAGTCAGGGATAAAATTCTCCTAGTTTAATTAAATATTAAAGACAGAAGAAAAATAATGAAACAAAGTTTATTACATCTAGAGTAATCATTTCATTATTATTGTAAGTAATTGTTGCAAATTGTATTCAAAGGCTTATTGCAAATTTATCCTCGATAAAAAAGGTGTGTGATTTCTTGTGATGTACTTAACATAAGTAATGCCTGATTTTTCTTTTTTTTAGTACATTATTAGAACATGAGAGAGAGAGAAACTTGCAAACCAAAAATAAATTGTTTTTCAAATTTTTGAGAATCGGTTCTCTATAGGTTTTACTATGTGTAATTCATCACTTTTAGCAGAATTGTTGAATGTGTATATAGTAAGACCCCACTTAACGCTGTTTCGGTATTACACGGTAGTATTGAAATTTCCCGAGATAGCACGCAGTGTTGGGATCAAGGCGTAATATCAAATTTTAAAGCTTATTATCTGCGGCGGGCATTCTGACAACTGATTGATAAAACAGATGGACCAGATAAACAATCCATTAGAGATTTTTGGAAAAACTAGAATATCGTGGATGCTGTAGACAACATCAATCTTTCCTGGAATGAGGTGACCGAGAAATGTTTGAAAGGAGTATGGAAGAATGTATGGCCGGAGCTAAGCAAGGATGTTGACACAAGAGAATCCATTGTTGATGCCAACGAAATTGTCAAGCTAGCTAATGAAACAGGGTTGGATAATATAAATGTGCAGGCTATTGAAGAATTATTGCAAGTTACAACTGGAGAAAGTTTTTCCAACGACGATCTAAAAGAATTAGTAGAACAACAGGTGCATGAAGATGACGAAATTAGCATTTCTGAAGATGAGGAACAAAAGGAACTTTCAACGGATTTTCTAAAAAAAAGTTTAGCCACTATAACGGAAATTATGGATCAGTTTATACAAAATGATTTCAATTTTGATAGAAGTCAAAGTCAAGACAAAGTGTCATGGATGCCATGTCTTGCTATCGACAACTGCTTGCTGAACGGAACAGGAAAAGGCAGACGACGTTAGATGACTTCTTCACAAAGAAACAAAAAGATGTCAAATGAGGAAGGCTCTTCCACATCACAAACAACTTCTTTACTCAAACTTTTTTTTATTTTCATGAATGTTTTATGAATAAATTTCGATATTAGCAATAAATAAGTCTATAATTAATGTAATAAAGTATTTAACAATAAATAAAACAAAAAAAACCTGATAAATTTTCTTATTCTCTGTTCTGTTTCACATATCCCTCTTATTTACATGTTAAGATGACCCCGTTTAACGCTGTTTCGTTTCGCGCTCTGTCATCTAGGAACGCATCCCCCGCCTTAAGCGGGGTCTTACTGTAGTTTGTCAGATTGATTTCCTATAAACATTTAAAGAAACTTGCAAGTGGTTTTTTTATCTACTAACACAATTAACTCATGCTTCACAGGTTTGCTAAAAAGAAACACCCTAACCAAACACTTTCCATGAAAAGAGAGGTTGCTCATCTATACTCAGATACTTATATATACAGGAGTATTTTTAAAACCTTTAATATTTCAAATCTAAATCTAATTTGCTTCTTCGATGTAGAGATCTTTGCTACTTTGAATTTTACCTATTTATAATAAATTACAAATATGAAATAAGTTTCACTAAAAATCAAATGATAAAAATCAGAAACTTAATTTCTTATTGTTGTCTTTGAATTAATAAGAAAAGCCACTGATGCAAATAGTTGTAGGCATACAGTATTAAGCCAAACATATTAACACAACTAATTTTAAAGATAAGTGGAAAAACTTAAAAATAGAGGTAGGCCATTGACTTATTAATAGTTACTGCAGGTATATAGCTTTAATAGAAAAGAAATATATAGAAAAAATAGTAGTGATGGATTACATGTGTAATCTACATGCCTAACCAAGAAAAAACATTGCTAATTCATATGAATTCTTGACACTTGATTCGATGAATCTTGTGTTCATTTAGTAAAGTAACATTCTTAATTATACAGTAAAGTTATGCATGAACTCTGCAAAAGAGTGACACATTTTTTCCTCATTCACAGTTCAGTTGCACGGCTAATGATAAATGTTTAACCTTGAAACTAGTGTAAAATATTTTCCTCTTTATTAAATGGATATTAATAAAAGGCAAATAAGTTTTTTGCAATAATTCAGAATCATCATTTCAAAAATTCAACAAATGAACTAAGTTGAGGAAACTCAGCAGTTCATTTGTTAAACTCAAAATATACCTTAATTCATTAACCCTTCGTGAGTCGAACGGGTCTTTTATTACTGCATTAACATTTTTGATCTTGTTTAATCAAATGATGATCATCAGAACCTGATAATTGAATAGAAAACAATTTTAAAAATACAAATGATTGAAGAATTTGAATCACATTATATGTTGTGTGCACAAGGTTTGAATATCCTAACACATATAATCTAAAAGCTGTTGCTCGTGCATGTGCACATGTGCGCGTGCATGCATTCCTTATAACTCCCGAAATTTTTGTCCAATCCAGATGAAATTTTAGTTATATTCATTTTGTTTTGATGGAAAGTACTACTATGGAAAGTAGGCAACTTATTTTGAAAAAAATATTAGTTATAGAATAAACATTTTATCAATTTCAGATCGGTCATCACACTTATGGGTACGTTTGTAAAGTCGAACGAGTTAAACAAGAATGACATCATCGTTATTCTTATTTTGTTATAAACTAATCGTTTGAAAAGTCTAACTAAATGGCTGTTTCTAAAATCGAAGATATGAATGTTGCTAGTGCAGTCTTATCCGAAATATTTTGCTTAGATTGCTTCAGGTGGACAGTTATTTCAATCATTTCACCTTTTAATTCACAATTTAAACACTCTAGTAGATTTAGAAACATCGATATCGTCGGGCGCCATTTTCTTAACAAAGTAAACTAACTTTCCTTCCTGAGCTTCGTTAGAGTTTTGTTTGAAACGTCATCACCGCAGAGCATGCGCGCTGAGCGAGACTACTACTTTTCGAACGATTCGTTACTAATGCATTTAACTCGTTTGACTTGATGAACGTGCTCTATGTTGCAGTGATGTCAATGACCACATGATGTTCATGCTTGACAAGGGAATTTCCCTTAAGTTGCATTTTTAAATAATTTGGCAAATGGCATATTTTAAACATACTTCGTTAAATTTAAAAACTTTAAAAAAGATAGCCTCATTGTGTTATTTCTATAACAAATTTTTAAAAATCTTTCCGTAGTGACCGTGTGACATTCTATTATCTAATTGAAAGTAACAATCTAACGAGCCTGTTATTCAGAAAGTATTATCACTCATTTCACTAACGTACATACAATTTATCTTTGTTTTATTAATGTGGAATTAAGAAATGGATTTATCAAGGGCTGCAGAAACAGCATCAATCATCAAAATAATATTAAGGTGTCAATCAAGGAATTCTTTTAAAAGACAAAAGACAATAGTGTGTAGAAACCAACTTTAAATTACTGGAAATTAGACTTAATATGAAAATTATCACCTTTAATTGTCCAGCACAAATGTTTTAACAAAAATAAAAACGTTTTCGATCGTTTTCAACGGTCATCTTCAGTTACAACTCAAATTAAAAAAGAACGACAATAGTGTGTTTACTCAGAATGTAGTGTATAAAATAATTTTTAAAATAATAAAATCTTTCTTTATAAGGCCTAAATCTGTGTGTGTAAGTGAATTCTCTACAAACTCCTACTTTTTTTTTTTGCCCACTTCAGGTGAAATTTTGTTTTGTTGCAACATATAGTGTGAACTACTTAATTTGTAAAAATATTAGCAATTTTTATTGAAATCTCTACTCTTCTCAAAAGTTGCTCTCTCATGTTCTAATGTACTAAAAAAAGAAAAATCAGGCATTACTTATGTTAAGTACATCACAAGAAATCACACACCTTTTTTATCGAGGATAAATTTGCAATAAGCCTTTGAATACAATTTGCAACAATTACTTACAATAATAATGAAATGATTACTCTAGATGTAATAAACTTTGTTTCATTATTTTTCTTCTGTCTTTAATATTTAATTAAACTAGGAGAATTTTATCCCTGACTGAAGTGCAGAGATGTTTACAAACTCACATTAAATCATTGGGAGGAGCTAAATTAATGTGACTTGTCACTCTGCGTAAGTAATGAATTCTTACATTTGTTCTAAAACTTCAACTTACAGCACAATGTTTATTATGTACATTGATGTATTACACCTTGCAAGGTTTTTTTTAATGCAAGGTATAACATGTTAATGTGTATAGATTACAGTATACATGGTCAATTTTTCAAGAAAAATGGAAATAGATCAGTATTCACAATAGCAAGAGCTTTGCTATATTTCAAATGCAGGGTAATGCATGCTTGTTTTTGTTTTACAATGCAAAATTCACCTATTGACTTATAAGGGGTCAAAGGTCATCACTATGTTATCTCCTAGGACTTCCATTGCAACGTGCAATTTTATCACTTGTGTCCAATTTTGAAGAAAATTTTACACATTTAATACATCATTACTTCACAAAACATGTTTTGGCAATTTGTCAATTAGTCGCTGCCAAGAAATTGCTTTGCTCACTGTTTCAAAAGTATTTCTGTTACATCTTACAAGTATTCTGTAATAGTAAAGTATAATTTTTATTTTGAATAAAACTCTTTCTTCCTAAATTAATAACAAGTTTTGTTATGAATTACAATAGTAATCTACGAACCTACTCTTAAAAAAAGCACAGCTAATGTAGAGTTAAAAGAATACATGTTTTTAAGAAATAAACTTGCTTCTGTTTGAAGAACTGTTGACAAGAAAAATTTCTCAAGATATAATAACTCTGATCATTACCAGATGAATATTTTGGAGCTACATATTAGTTTCTAATCTTGTATTAGATTATCAGAAAAGTTATTTTGAAATACCAATTGTTTGAAACTGAAAATTTTGCTAATATGAATTTTTTTGTAGACTGAACAACCAAAATCTGAAAAATTATTCTAAATAAATTATAGCAAAAAGAATAAAAAGTCAAACAAATATTTTCTGAGAAAATATGCAAAGAAAGATTTTATGCTATTTCTAAACTGAGTAGTTTTTAGTCAATTGAAACAATACTTTTATAATTAGTTTAATCAAAATATTCCAAAGTTATATATTTTGAATATTAAAATATATTTTTTAGTTTATTTTGCTTTTACTCAAATTTACTACAAAACTTTGTATTGATAGTATATTTTTTTTTATTTGTCTGTAAAAAAAGAAAATGAATATATTATTTAAAATATACTATTTAAATTTGAAAAGATCTAAAAAATACCATTTTATTAACTAACATCATTAGAAATAGAATACAAATAACTGAAACAAGCAGCAATTTACATCTTAAAATAAATATACATTTTTTTTTATATTTTATAAAAAAAATAGGAAGAAATGTTTATTTTCAATAATGTTCATATCATTTTAAAGCTTGAACATTTATCTATTTTTCTACGTAATTGTCATTTCAGTTGATGCATTTTTGTATGCACTGTGGCAATTCTTGTATGCCCATGTCATACCACATTGCTGCCATGTCATGTTAAACTGATTGAAATTCATCACCAATTGACAGAAGTGAATGGCAAGTCATGCACAGATGACAAAAATATCCTCAAGTGGTGTAGGGAGTGATTGTACAGTGGTACCTTGGTATTCGAACATAATCCATTCCAGAAAGAGGTTCGAGTACCAATATGTTCGAACTCCAAATCATTTTTTCCCATTACAAATAATGTAAAATAGATTAATGCGTTCCAATCCCCAGTTGATTCGCTAGTATGTTTTTTATTGTTTCTTTATTCTTTAAAATAGTCGATATCGTCGACTTAGCCATAGAATATTTGACAGCAAGATCCGAAACACGCACTCCATTTTCGTGTTTAGCAATGATTTCTTTTTTCAGTTCGATTGTTGTTCTCACTGTTTTCCTTTTCACTTGACCACTTTCACTTTTATTCTTCTTGGGACCCATGTTTAAGGGCTAATAAATCAAAAGAAAAGGATGCTAATTCAAAAAATATAGCACAGCGTAAGTTAATGTGCATGCCAAACAATGACTGTCTCGTAAAGACCAACAACTGCCGTATTATCGGGCTAGCAAATGGCTATAGTAATATTAATAATTTAAGATAATTTGGTACTAGAGTTAGGCGTTAAACGCCATCTCTTGCTAAATTTAATAATTGGAATTTTAATTAAATAATTTAAATAAATTTAGGCCTAACTGGACTGTCTCGTAACTGACGCTGCCGCCGCGGCGTTGGCGTCGACTTGGCGGGCTTTCCCGTTAGAGTACCAAAATTTTGTTCGGGAACAGGGGCATTTTTTTTTTCGAAATTTTTGGTCGAGTACCGATTTGTTCGGGCTCCAAAACGTTCGAGTACCGAGATATGACTGTACTGAAATTCACAATGAAGAAAGAAGTGGGAGACTGTCAATTTCTGACGAGACAATTGAGAAGACTGAGACAAACCATGCATGAAGATCGATGAATCACGCTGGATGATCTCTACATTTTGGTTCTTGGGGTTTCCCAAAGCACCATTCATAGGATTTTAACAGAAAAGTTGCAATATCAAAAGGTTCCCACACATTGCAAGATGGGTCCCGCAACATAGCGGCGAGCTGGTATGACATGGGCATACAAAATTGCCACAGTGCTTACAAGATTGCATTGACTGAAATGGCAATTATGTAGAAAAATAGATAAATGTTCAAGCTTTAAAATGATATGAACATTATTTTCAGTAAACGTTTCTTTAAAGGCGTGTAATAGATTTAATTTCTAAAGTATCCGGCATACTGTTAAATTATCATAAGAATGTTTTCGATCACTTTTAGAGATCTTCAGTTACCCATTAAAAAGAACGAACAAAATTTGAATTTAAAAGATCGCAAGTTTCGTTCATAATGATGTCATCACTAACGTAAAACATTAAGAAATTAAAAAATTAAACAAATCAAATAATTCTAGTTCCCGTGTGTAAATAACTTAACGGTAAAAACAAAATAAGATGAGAATGGAGAGAAGCGGCTAGTATGGAGCGGCTAGTAAGCTAGCGGCTCCATTCTCATCTTATTTTGTTTTTACCGTTAAGTTATTTACACACGGGAACTAGAATTATTTGATTTGTTTAATTTTTTAATTTCTTAATGTTTTACGTTAGTGATGACATCATTATGAACGAAACTTGCGATCTTTTAAATTCAAATTTTGTTCGTTCTTTTTAATGGGTAACTGAAGAAGATCTCTAAAAGTGATCAAAAACGTTCTTATGATAATTTAACAGTATGCTGGATACTTTAAAGGCGTGTAATAGATTTAATTTAATTTGTTTGTTCCAGTAAGCATTTATTATTAAACGTTTCTTTGTATTTTTTTAAAAAAATAGGAGACCTCATATACCTATAATAATGCACAAATGTTTAACTTAAATTATACTTAAATGAATGAAGATGACTCATTCTAGATCAAACTGTTCTTCTGACAAAGATCAACAATAAATACAACTTTATCATAAACTGGAACCATACTTATAGAATTGCAAATCACACCTAAAGTCAAATTTTCCAGCAAATAAATGTAAAAAACTTACAGATCAAACGTTTTCAGCCAAAAATTTATCAGCCTTCTTCAGGAAAAAATAAATGGAAAAAGCATTCTATAAATAGAACATAGCTGCCTTGTAAATTTTAAAAAATCGTAAACAGCTGTGATTTATATAGTGTATGATGTCTATTATGAGTCTAGATAGTGTTTCCAAGCCATTGATACAGGAATGACATCCATTTTGATGCAGGTTCCACTCCTGCTTGCCTTGTAGATTTCCACTGCTTCTAAAATTTTAATATTTTGCTGGTCTGCAAAATCTGCATTTCATACATGATGCTGGTAATGGCAATGTCATGAAAGCACAAATGTACTAAGAGCATTTTCCCAATAGGCCAGTTTCCACTTGGAAAACATCTAAGTGCTTGCACTGGTAACTGTGCAAGACAGGATCTTTCTTCAGTGACAGATATGATGCAAGTCATTCAAGAATGGTGAGAATGCTAAATACAATAGAAATTAAAGACACTTTTTCATGTTCTGTTTCATGAGTCATTACTGTGTTTACACAAACATTTCAAATTAGACCACACATTTCATGAGAAATGTTTAAGGGGTGGAAGAACACACACAAACAAAGTTTTGCCTATATTTTTTGAAATACCCTGTAAATGTATAGTGTGAGTGAATGAGTAAATGTATATTACCTATGTACTATAACAATATTTTAAAAAATTTATGAAACTTACAAAATTCAAAATCATATACAATTTTATACAAAGAATGCTTTTGATCTTACAACACATTCACACAAATTATGATCATCATCATCCTCACAATAACATGATATTTTATCTTACAAAAATATAACAAATGTGCATCTAAAAAATTCAAACTATGAAATAGTTTGAGTACCAAAAAAATTAAAATAATTTCATAGTTGAAATTTTTCAAATGTACATTTATTCTATTTCTGTGAGATACTGTATTTTGTTTTATTTACTACCATATTTCTGTGCATATAAGGGATGTCATTATAACCATATATAAGAACATGGCTCATATAAATAGGGCAAAAATTGGCACTACATACACAAAGTACCTAAAAAAACAAACTTCAGATACTATAAAAGTTTTTAAAAATAGTGAAGAATTACTTTATTTTGGCTTTTTATTTTTGTCAGTGAATAGTTATTGTATAAATTTTATATATATATAAATTTATATGAACATAGCAGCACAACACTGATAAGCAAAAACATGTACATATGGTATGCTCTTATAAACAAAGTATGATGTGTGTTTTTCAAAAAACAAAAACAGCAATTTTCACATAAGAGCATGCTTTTATTTGTGCAGAAATATAGTATATAAACCAGATGATATATGTAAGATCAAAAAATTCTTGGTATAAAATTGTGCACAATGGTTTTTGTAAGGTTAATTATAGTATGAATAATATTTAAAAATAAATTCTACAAAAATAGTATAACTTAAATACATTTATAGTTGAATACTTAGTATTTATATTTAGTAAATGTCTAAAATATTTCACATTTTTTCCTATTTTAAATTTTTTTAATTTCAAAAAAAGGAATTAAAGAAAGTAACAATCAGATTTTCACAAAAGTTCACAAAATTTGACACCATTATAATAACAACAAAAGATAAACTGCTAAAATTAAGATTAATTAACAACCTTTTAATAATTTTGGTAAATACTTTTGGTAACCTCAACTTCAGTAGTTTATTATTATTATAACAACCATAAGATTGCTTCTTGTTTACATTACTACTACTTTTTTTGATTATAATAAAAGCCAAAAGTTTTAATTATCATTTTGTAATTTTAAACTATCAACAAAAATTAATACATTTTTTTATGTAACAACATATGCAACATATAACATTATGATATCTAATTAAACATTCAATTATATCAATACCATATCTCAAAAAGAAATTATTTTCTTTATTAGAATAATTCATAATTTAAGTACACAAAATTGTTAAATTTATATTTTAGAATATTTTTAGTAAAATTTTATAGACATAAGTTTAATATACAAGTCAAAGTCAAATGATCTAATCTAACATCTATATATGTAGCAAAATAGTTTCAATTAAAACCTTATTTTTAATTTTTTTTTGATTTGCATCTTTTACTAACTTTTTATTTCTTTATTCTTCTATAACTGTGCTTAAATAACAACCAAGTCTCGACAAAAACCTTTAACACGCAGCCTTTTTTTTTTATTAAACTTTTCAAATGTTTTCAGCCAAGAAAAATTCAAATGTTTAAAATCATACCAAAACAAAATTTCGTTTTTATGGAAATCTGAATCGTTTGATTTTTATTCCCAAAGAAAGTCATTCAAATGACCAAAAACGTTTGAAAAGTTAATAAAAAAGGCTGCATATTAAAGGTTTTTGTCAAGGTTTGGTTTTTATTTCTTTATTTTCAGTTATATTCAAATAACTATTTTTTTATTTCGGCAATCAATCAATTTTAATATTTATCTATCTACAGGCATATGTGAAAGATCACAGGTTGGGATGCATGAAAATTGTATTAAAAATTCATTTTAAAAATTTATGATAAACATTATTGATTCTCATTCTGAAGTTAAGAGTTTAATATAATTTCTCTATATAAAAGTTCCTATTTAGAAATGTCAAATCTTATCTTCTTTAGATATAAATTTATATGTTTATCATTTTTGTAGTAAAACTTCAAAGATTGTAAGTTCAAATTTCATTGTAAAATTTATTATGTCACTTAAGTGTTCAGTATGATTTTATAGTATGCTTTTCTGTAACTCTATAGTATTCTAACTGATAGAAAGTCAGCATTTTAACTTGAAAGACAGTCAACATTTTATGTTTTTAAATAAATATCTTCAAAATATTTTTAATAAGAAATTTTATGAATTAAATAGAATAACTATTTTACGGTTTATATTCAGAAATAATAAATACATATGTTATTTATCATTATTTACACATACAAATTTTTTATTTGTACTTTCTAAAAGCAAAAAAATATATATATAATAAATATCGCTAATAATTTCTTCAGCGAATAAACCACTTTTATATAATCAAGTTATTATAAACAGGTTATGTGCGATAACATTAAAATCCGAAATATTTTCGATGAAATCGAAAGTAAATATATTTCATTAAATGTTCGGTCTCCATCTTGACAACAATTGTGGTAAGAGTAAAAAAAATAAATAAAAATAAAAAATTGAAATCAGTCAATTCTCGTAATTTCATACCTACTACGTTTATTATACTTTTAGCTAAGAAAAATGATTCTAACCTTTCTTTTCTGATGACATGTAGGCAGTCCTGTTCTTCCTGTTACATAAGTTTATAAAAAAATTTACAATTTTTAGCGACCAAAAATTGATATAAAAATTCTCGTATCTCTAATCTCTTCCTCTTCTGACGTCACAAAATACTCTCGTTCACATATTATGACATGTTATGGTTTATTCAAATTAGTAAAATGTATACGTTGCCAGATATGTTTTAAGTGTTTATAAAATTTTATTTTGGATTTTTATTAACTTAATTTATTTGAAAATGTTTCTTATTTCACCAGAAATTAATTAATTTTTTTATTAGATAAATTAAACATGCGAATTTATCTAAACAAATTATCTGAATTTTAACTTAAATAGGATGTAATATTTGAGAATTGTAAATATCAAATTTAAACCAAAATAGTTACAAATTAAAGAATTCAATATTAAAATAAACAATGTGCATTTTTATTCTTTTATTTTTGCCTTGTGACCGGTAATGAGAACACTAACTCGTAAAAGAGCCTTTATTTATGCCCATTTTGAGTTCGGCAAGGCCTTAATGGGGCGACCCGTGGTAAGAGAGAGGTCCGACATATCAGGAGAGGATCTCCCGTTAAAATTCCTGGGATTGCTCACTTAAATTCGATCTGTTTGCTTTTCCGCGGTCTTTTTGACGGAGAATTTTTTTTTATCCAAATCTTTAGTGTTTTTCAATTTCTGTCTACTTCGGAAAGAAAATAATGATTATGGGTTCGGCCAGGCCCACAATGGGGCGGCCGGTGGTAAGGGACGGGGGCCGACATATCCGTCGGTCCACCCCCCGAAAAATTCTTGGGGATTTATCGACCCGTCCGGATTCTATCCCTGGTCCCAGAGCGGGAGACTGCCACCTTAACAGCTCGGTATCCGGCCATCCAAACACTATTTAGCTTGTCATTATATGCAGTGAAAATGTTAACATGAAATTCAAACTTTACACTGAATCCCGGTACGAATGTGTAGTTTCAAAAATAAGCAGATATTTTTACATGTAGACGAACTCATAAATTTCATTGACCAATAAATCAGTAAGTTGTCAAATAAACATTTAAAAATTTTAAAATGTATAAATTTAAAAAACAATTTTAAAACGTTAAAATTTGATTGGCCAATTCGCGTTTAATTTTGAAAATAAAATCACTACTTCAAATGAAAATGATGTTAAAAGTTTGAATTTTATGTCGTGTAAAAGCGTTGTGTAGTATGTTAAATGTATATTTTATAATAAATTGTATATACTTAATTTTTTAAATTGCACATATTTTAGTAATTTTTAATTATACGTGATGTGATTTTGCAATATATAGATTAATATTAGCTTATTTGCAAGTCAGAAAATAGCGTTGCGAATCGTCATAGTTGAGATGATCTTTTTGCACAGTGATTCTTAAACTTCTTCTGGCCGCATATCCCTTGAACACCATTGTGGGGACATCAAGATTACTCCCGTCCGGGCGAGACGCGAAACCACGATCGAACTCCCAGTGTTCAGGGAACGGAACCGCTTAGCCACTGGTGGGCAATTAAGAATATTGGTTTATAAATTGCAGTTTCATATCAATTTTAAAATATATAACGCGTAAAATGTCAAGAACGTTTTGAAATGTCCTTGACACAGATTCGCAAGTATTGATTTATTTACTTTTATCACAGAATTTTTTGACAAATCTGAAATATATATATAATCAGCTTGGATAGCGGCGTAGAAACATGTCTTGTTTCAACCAAGAATCTTGAGTTCCAATTTTGTTTCTAACGTTTCGATCCTTTAATGTTTCAGCTGTCTTTAACAATGAAAAAAATATATATATATAAATGTTTTTTTTGACAGTTTAAATCTGTAATCTTTTTATAACTTTTTATTTTTATATTAACATATTTATTTTTAATTATTTTTATTTATTCAATAAAATACTTGATTATTAATAAAAAAAAGAAAGAAAGAAAAATTATAAATAGAAATTTACACAGAAAAGTAGGGGGCATGTAACTTGTAAGTTGGCAACATTCACTTCGAAGTAAAATATAACTTTTTCTAAACAAAATTTATTTTGAATATTATAAATTCATTGATAAGCTATATCGAATTAAAATAAATTAATCAATATATTATACAGGAAATCACCAGAATACAAATTTGGTAATTTTATCCACGGAGTTCATATATTTCTTGGTTTTATTGTATTATTAATTAAATTGTTTTGAAGTTAAAGATTTAAATATTTAAATCTTCTGGAATCGTTGAAATAATAATCTACACTTTAATTTCATTAAACATCTTTTATGTTCCTTAAACGTATGATCATATAAAGATGTGGTACTAATCAGTTTTATACATTAAAATTTCAGTAAAGTTTTGCATAGCGTATACTGTATATTCATGTACAGTACAGGAGAATCTTGCTATGATCACTTTGGAACTTGCCTACATTGATGATGGTAGCTGGCTGATAAGATTAATTGGAATAAGTATATTGACTCTTTGCTATTAAAAAGGCATATTAAAACAAATAAAAAAATTGTAACTTGTAGATTTATTAACTAACTAATTAAATTTTATCCAATATTGTTACCTTGTTACTTCCTTTTTTTATTTTCTTTTTTTTTTTGCCATACCATCTTTTATAGCAGCTAATGTATAATTGAAGTAAGAAATGCCAGCAATTTAAAACATGCTACAAGTGAATAACAATCAAAATAGTTAATGTTTGATGTTTAAATCAAGGTTAAGACTGTCTGATGATAAAAACTGATAATAATTGTATGTCATCAACAAGTATTGAAGCTGATAGCATGAAATGATAGCTTAAAAATGCTTGTTTACCTTAAGATAATAAGTGTTTTGCCTAGTAAAGTGACTTTAATACAGTTGGATAAGCAAACCAATGACTGACATAGTCCATTTCATATGAAACACACTATTTCATTGGTTTGCTTATTCAATTGTATTAAAGCTGCTTTATTAGGCAATGTGTCCAATGACAACTATAACTGAAACTTTGCTTCAAAATAAACACACTAAAACCAAAAATATCTAGCAAGAACAAACTTTAAAAAACTAAACGGACATTGTTAATAAACTAAACAAAACAATGCTTATTGTAAGCAAGGCAATAATAAGCAAAGTTTTATAAGTTTATTTTAACTTGCATGTTTTGAGACATGCTAATTCTAATAATATTAGACAAGTGATGATAGTTGTGATTACACTAAGCAGATTCTTCTGTTAACTTTCAGATAGAAGTTGAATATTTTACTACTAAATTTTACATTGGAATCAAATATATAATCATTTTTTAACAAATTGCTTTAATGTTTATAATTATGAAAATGGGTGATGATGAAAGTTATAATTTTTTTTTGTAAGAGCAACAATGTTTTTTCTTATGATATGTGCTTGATTTATCTTTGGGTATAATTGAAATGAACTCTATAGCTCTAATCAGGAAAATAACCTAGTAATTGATAAAAAATAAAAATTTCAAATAAATTATCTTATAGCCTAATTGGATTATATTGAAAAACTTTATTCTGGCAGCCAAATTAAATTTATTCATATACAAAAGAAAGGAAATTATACAGTTCTAATCAAGTGAAAACAGAAAAATATTAAGTGCATGCAATTTTCTAAATTTTTCTTTTGTTTTTTAAAATCTTTATACTTCTTACTTTCTTGAACTATCATCAAAATTATATATACTAGTAATATATAGTTTATTCTTATCTTTTCATTAGTTAAATTTAGTTCTAATATTTTTTAATGACAAATATCAGCTTAATTAAGTATATACTTGTTGGCCTCTTTATTCCTAGACTTATTATGTAGTCACTGGACACAAAATCAGCCTTCAAAAATCAATTTATTTTCCCAAAAAAATATGCATTTCAAACCTTAAGTCCCTCGTCAGCATTTTTTATAAATATTTATGAAGTTGACACATCCACATATACGAAATGCACAATAAAATTTCAACATTTGGTAAAATGCCAGTAACAATTCCAATCATTCAGTATATAATTAAATGTATTAGTATGTTGTTTAGAGTAATAAAATCACATACTTCAAAATGCTCATGAAATCTCCATAGTTGGTAAATCATTGATTATAGATCCAAGTATTAGTTTCTTGATTAAACGTGCTGATTTGGTATTTAGAGCAGTATAATTAAAACAAACAGTATATGTAATAAAAGACAGTGTTAAAACAATAAAATAATAAAATGATTCACTGAACTGTACATTTAGCCTAAATGTACAGTACAGTGAATCATTTTATTATTTCATTTTTTTAACAGTGAATCAATTATTATTTATTCATTGTTAAAACAATTTGGAATGTGCAGAACACTTGAAATGAACAATTTTATGGAGTTAGAATTTAGCACAGGGAAATAAAACAAATTAAACAATTTTTAATTACTCTTGATGACGTACATCAACAATGTCATCAAGAGAAAAATTCATAATAATGTATTTTTCTAATATTTAAAAGTAAATCATTCTATTCTTGTAAAATTATCAAAAATAATTTTTTTTTCCTGAAGACATGATTATCCTATATAACTAAAGATTTTAATGATTAAAAGATGGTTCAAAATTTTAACCCAAAAAGTTTTTTGTCTCACTATAACCATTATCATCATTTATTAAATCTATAACTTCTTAATTGGGCTGCAATTTTTAAAACTTGTAGACCACTGGTGTCCATCTGTTTGTCTGCCCTTCCTTAATCTCAAGAATGGAGTTAGATTGATGAAAGTTGAGACCAGACATGGAAAAGCCTAGGTGCAGGAGGCCTTGATTATGAACTTCTGGCTTGGACCAGAAGTTCATAATTTTTTTAATTGAAATAACATGACTTCTGGTTCAAACCAGAAATCATGTTATTTCAATTAAAAAATTTTTCCTGAATAGATGATTGGAATTACTCCATTGTTAACAGGAAAAATATGATTTACAGGGGCAAGACACACTAAACTTGAGAGCATTGTCACAAAAAAATGCAGACCAGTGTTGTGACAATGTCATAATAAATAATTGCTTATATTAAATTAATATGTTTATTGTAATGTCACTTTCAATCAAACTGTGCCTCTCAACCGAAGATAAAGATTGAGATTGGAATGCTTTAGCACAGATACAGTACTTATACATTAATATACATATACATTTGCATGCATGAATGGATCTAAAGTTGTGTTTTCCATATAGTTATTTCTAGCAACATTGTGAACTCTGTTAATCATTATCTGAGATTACTACTAGGGCAACTAATAGCAACTTGATGATTAATTTGATAAAAAGTAGTTAGCTGTAATTGATATTGATTTAGCAGATTTTCTAATTGATTTTTGAAGGTTAGAGCAACATTTCCAGACAATGAAGTAAAATTACAAGAGATATTGGTTACATATTATAATCATAATTATGTCTGAAATACTGACACAATCCTAACATTTGTATAGATTCCTTAGTAATGTTAGAACGAGCAGCATACTTCATTAAATTATTAAGTGTTACAAAATTATGATTTAAAGTTTCTATATAGATAGAAGTGTATCAGCTTAGGATGATATCTTCTACCTGTACAAGGATTGCTTCCCAAATAGCCACTATACAGTGAAGCCATATGGATTCCATTGTAATACCTGAGATGGCAAACTATCATTCTGGTTGAGTAAATTTTAGTTCAAGATTAATAGTCTTCCAGAGAGGAAATCTTGGAAGTCTGTATAATGGACAAAATACGTGGTGGGTTCTTCACCATGATCTAAGAATATTCTTTAGAATAATAGAGATAAAAGAGTTGCTAGCTGGACAGTTGAAAGAGAGATCTTGCATGTAAGAAAGTTATATTTTCAAATGTTGGGCTACCAGATATTATGTTTAATCTACTAATATTCTACCAGCATAGGAATGCTAATTGTAAGATGTTTACAAGAACTTGGGGTTAATGATTTATTTTCAAAACTATAATTCTCTTTCTCTCTCCTGATCCTTTTTTTTCATTTTGTAAACTAATATA
Source organism: Centruroides vittatus (assembly GCF_030686945.1). NCBI lineage: Eukaryota > Metazoa > Arthropoda > Arachnida > Scorpiones > Buthidae > Centruroides > Centruroides vittatus. The sequence continues at coordinate 1,393,373 of NW_027121909.1, read as the reverse complement.
CTTGAGGGAGAGAGCAAGCAGCACTGTTAGGGTTAAATTAGCATCTGTCAGTCCTGTTACATTTAAACTGTTTATGAAAGATAGAGAGATTAACCACCTAATGCTTATAGTTATAATCAGTTTCTACCTTAACACACTATTTAAAATTAATTAGATATTTAAGAAAATTTTATTCATGTCTCAATCAAATATTCTTATACGTTAACTGATGGCATGAGTATGTAGATTTCTAACTGAATTTAGACTGAAGCCAACTACTACAGGGATATTCATAATAAGAGCTTTTTTTTGCTTTTAGAACTGATTGATAAAACAGCTGTGAATTGAGAACATGCATGTGGACTGCATGATTTCAAGGAAGTAATAATGCCATCTACTGAGAAAAATGGGAATGAGGGCAATTGAATGATATAATAGAAAACAGTAAGTTTATGTTGTCTTTTCTAGAATTTAATACAGCAATAAGGTTGTTGAATAACACTGTTCTGCATCAAAATCCCCCTATAAAAGAAAATGTGATATTTTAAGTATTTTTGTGTGCTGAATATGAATCTGTAGTTCAAAATCTAATGTAGTTTTTTTTTTTAAATACCACTTTTTTGTGGAATAATGCTGTTTTTAGACAAACTTTCTATTACTATTGTTTGAATAAAATATAAAATTTGAGAAATATTTGTTTCACGTCAGGAATTGTTTTAAAATGACCCTCTTGGGTCAGGTGCTATATCTTAGTAGGCTACAGGTGTCAGCTGTCAGGTGCCAGGTGGCCCCATTCACCCACCTGTCAGGTTTAGAGGTGTGGCCTGTCAGCTATATAAGATTCAACAGAGATCCAAGGAACTCAGACACACACACTTTCTTTCTCTCTCTGACTCAACATGTCATGCAAAAATCAAGTCAGACTGACTGTTTCTGCTACATTTGTGGAGAACTGACTGAAAGCACAATGAAAATCACTGACATCTCTAGTGAAGAAAGCATACCATTGTTATTTCAGCTTAAGCTGGGAGATCAAGACAAAACCTGGGGTCCTAAAAGATGCTGTAATTTGTGCATGCGGACACTGACTGGATGGTTGAAGGGCAGACAGAAATCAATGTCTTTTGCTGTCCCCATGGTCTCTGGCAGAAATCTCAGAATCATGTTTATGATTCTTACTTTTGCATGACTGACATCAAAGTCTTTATAGTGAAATCAAAAAGAAAGATACAATATCCCAACTGTCCATCTGTGCTTTGACTAGTGCCCCATAATGAATCAATGCCAATACAAGTCTCACCTCTGAATTTCACAAAATATTCAGAAGAGGAATCCAATCTTGAAAATGCCTTACCAAATGACATTCAAGTTGTGATGAGTACCTATCATCGGGTCTCATAGAAGAGCTACAGTTCATCAGTCAGTCTTGGTTGAATGATCTGATTCATGATTTGGTTTGTTCAAAAAGAAAGGCTTGCCTACTTGCGTCACATCTCAGCAATGGAATCTTTTTGAGAAAGAAGTTAAGGTTCTCAAGTAAAACAGCTTTGAAGGATCATAGTTTCAAGGAAAAACTTAACCCAACAGAAGGGACAGCATAGGAGACATTCAAAAACATGAGCAAGAATTTTTTGGGGAATGTATGAGCTAACAACTATGAAGAAATCATAGAGAAGTTGGTAATATCCTATCAAACACGGTTGCAATATGTCACTCAAGATGCATTTCCTGCATTCCCATTTATATTTTTTTCCTGCCAATCTAAGAGCTGTTCCTGATGAACATGGCAAAAGATTCCATCAGACTCTCAAATGGAAAAGTGGTATAATGGAAGGTGGAATGAGAAAAAGTCAATAGATTACTGCTGGACTACAGCAAGAAACTTCAGAAGAATATAAAAGAAAGAAAATGTGTCATTAAGAATAATTAACATAAATTTATTTGTATCTATCTAATTAGCCAATTAGCATTGTGTATAGCCAGTGGCAGACTGGATCTAAATATATTGTTTGCCAGGAGACAGAAAGGACCTATTCACAATTCTAAAACTATCGTTTTATTTTTATAAGAAATAAATAAAATTTTCAAAAAAATGCATAATTGAAAAAATGATACAATTAAAATTTTTGCTAAATAAGCATATATTTTTTAGAAATTATAATGTACTGTACAGTACATATTGCAATATATAGTGATACTAAATGTAAATATAGATTGTTATAATTGACAATGGATAGCAACATATATGATTCCAAATTCTCCTCAGACAGTAATTTTTTTTTTTTTTTTTTTTATCATAGCTTTGAAAATGTCTTCTTACAATGGATTTGAGTAATAGTGTCAGATGACTTCATAAAGTTTGTAAAGGTTATCATATGGCTTGTCATGAAGTCTGTTGGATGCCAGAATTTTTAGTACACATAATGGGCAAATGCTACAAATTTTACACTTGTTACAACTTGGATTCATATTCTTACAATCATTGAGCAATACCTTTAGCACATCAAAGTTTAAAGCAAATGAAGACAATTTCAATATTACTTGATCTTTGCTAATTTGTCACAGCTTAATAATACCTTCTAATGCTTCATCTTCAAAGTCCTTCTCTGCAATAATTTTATAGTCGGCTGGATCCAAACAGGATAAATCTATATAACTTTTTGTGTTGTACACAGCTTGAATCTAGTGACTGATTATCTAATATATACAGTGCACTGTATTTACAATTTTTAATGAGTAGTAAAGAATAAAAATATTGAGCATAAAATTTTTCAATACAATGACAATGTATTGAAAAATTTTATGCTCGATATTTTTAGTTCTTTAGTATATGGGTTACATTAAAAATTATAAATACAGTGCACTGTATATATTAGATATTCATTTGTATTGATTAACTATTAGTGTTATAATTATTATGTTGGTGTCATGTGTTTGTAAGCTGATGAGGGGTCCTTCTACCTGAAATGCATCCTTACCTAAATTTGAAATGTGATTATTAAAGACTAGTGTTGCCACCTTTACAAAATCACCGACACGGACGGCAGGTCAGGTTTGTTCGAACAGAAGTTCCTGATGCATGCGCAATGTCATTTTACAATGCGAAGAATAACGTGCATGCTGGTTCTAAATCAGTTACAGTTAGGGACTAGGGACTTGTGTAGGAGTAACATACAAGCAAAAAAAAAATGGTTGAGAGGCAGGTTGCGCATCACACGTCAGCATAAACAGAGTAACATGGCGGAATGGCAGATGAGTTTCAGTGAGTGTGAGGTCTTTTGTTGGTCAAATGGTGCAAATTTATAAAAATATTTGCAAGAACTTTGTTTCATCGTAATTTCACAATTTCTACGAAATTCCCGGACAAAATTAATAGTTTACCTGGACAGTGAGTCAATTCCTGGACTGTCCAGGTTAAAACCGGATGAGTAGTAACACTATTAAAGACTAACTTTTTTGTAAAAGATCTGGTCCTTCTTTCTGTCGGCCTTAGTGTGATAAGCCCCTCTAATTGTTAAATCCTATTTATTAGGTTATCTAACTCTAAAAACGAACATGTTGATCAGCAATATCAGCAATTTTATTTAGTAAACCATTATATTGACCATGGTATTTTTGAAGCTCCATATGTACTGTCAGATAAACATTTCTTTGAGAGCAATTTTAAGATGTAATGTTTCAGTCAATAGATCAAACCTGTCCTGTGCCATTATTACTTGGCACAATTGAAAGTTGTCACTCATAGATAACACTTTTTACATACTGAATAATAATGCAAAACTAATTGATGGATGAATTATCTTGTGTTGGATCAACTTGAATAGAATAATATTTTGTTTAAGAAACTTCATGACTAAATCTTTCTTTATCATATTCTTCATAATTTGGATTAACATGTTAATAGTTGTCAGGTGTGTAATAAGTCCACCATGGCCTTTAGTTTGAGCCTTTCTTTGTCTTTCTAATTGTTTGTTTTTTGTGTAAACTTGATTTGTACTGCAGAAATGTGAGCTGTTATAATGGAGTCATATCTTGCCATCAATTACACTGTAGCTAAAAACTTGCCATGATTCAGAATCTTATCCAGAGTGTAGGCTGATTCATTTCTGTGACCTCAAAAAGGAAGTGTTTGTTTGCTTAACATCAATATGATAGTTATATTGATACTTCTTTATATTCAAACTAGTAGATGAGCCCAACATTGCTTGGGCAAAAAGTAACAATAGCAAGATTAAGATTATTAGATTATAGCTGATCTTACCCATTTTCACCAGATACAAGAATTAGGTCCCCCTCTTCTAAAGCTGATTAAAGAATTCTTAGATGGGTCTAAAAATATGTTTGATTTTCTGCAAAAGTGCAATAAACTGCATCTAAAATAGTACAGTAGAAGCCAAGTTCTTCAGGGTAATCGTTAACCCTCTCCCTCTTCCCACAGGGTGAATTTTGAAAAATTCCTTCTTAGTGTACATTCTCATGATATACCCTAACTGTGTACCAAATTTCAGCTTTCAATTCCTAACTGTTTGGCCTCTGCACTTATTATTATCATAATAACTCATCTTGATTATATATATAGATTAAAGGACATAAAGTCACAGTATATAAAATATATTAATTAAAAGAATATAAAATACAGCCAGCATGAAGTGAAGTGCTGATGAAGCATACTCAAACTGAAGCCGATACTGTTTACATGTCATGTTTCCAGGCTGGAATTCCTCCTAGGCGTCATTGCATAGTTTCAATAGTAAAGATCTGAGCCTATATAACATATGAATCATCTTAACATAACTCAAATCAGAATTATTTTTTCACAGTTATTTTTTTATATTTTGTGATATAAAGTATCTTTGAAAAATGATTTTATTAAAGTAATAATACAATGTAAGTATTAGTTACATATAGTAATAATATTGGAAATTCTATTATATTTTAAGCTACTAAAAGGCACTAAAATTTTTAACATGTTTAATGTTTAAGAGGGCCCACTTGTCATTAGGCAAGCTGACACAGCAGCCAGTCTGCCACTGTGTGTAACCAATAAATATGATATTTTGAACAGAAAATGTTTTCCTTCAAAAACTTCATTTCTTTCAAAAGTGATGAGTGTTAGGCCAATTCTGTTGCCAGATTTGGATTTGGCACCATAAACTATAAAAATCACTGAAAATGTTTGATTGGAGTGGAAATAAATTTTATTTTGCAGAACAGAGTAATTGTGCTCCAATAACCATTAAAAAAAATTAAGAATGAGTGTTTAATCTTATATATTTCTATATAATATGAGATATTTAGATGCAAGATCCAAAGTACTTAAATCTGATTTTTATTACATAGAAGTGTGAAAAAACAAACTTAAAACTTTTCAGTATTGTCAACTACAAACATTGCAATTTTCATTACATCTTTATTGAACATTTTATCAGTTGACATTATTGTCTTTCTTCTCTAACTACACTTACAACCAAACCCTAAAAACCTTTTAATATGCAGTCTTTTTATTAAATCTAATGCTTTTGGTCAGTTGATTGACCTTCTTCACGAAATAATCAAAAGATTCCAATTTCTACAGAGCAAAATCTATTTTGAAATGTTTTTAAACTTTCTTAATGTCTAGTGCGCAAGTCTGTTATCAATACATGAATAGATAATTAAAATACATGGGATAACAACATACGAACATACAAATAAATTAAACATAAAACATAAAAAACATACAAATTAAACTAAATAATAAAGTAACATGACTGATAACATAACAGGAAACAACTGTGCCTATTTCTTTAACTGTCCATGCCTTTTTCTTACTTATATTCATATTACTGCTCCATGCTGCTGAGACTTTATATGATTCTTTAAAGTTTATCACTTGTCCTGATTGATTGTTCTTGTGTATATGCTATGCTTCTGTGTATGTAAGGTGTCTCCTGTCCTGAATCTTTTGTATTACTTTTGTTATTTCCCACTCCACTATAACCTCTGTTGGATCAAAGAGATTACAGTGGAGTGGGAAAGATGCTATAACATAAGTTGCTAGTGCGATGATTGGCTGCCCATGCCATACGTTCCTTTTATGCTCTTTTGTCCTTTTTTTAAAGACCTGCCTGTGGCCCAATGTAGTACAGCTCTTTTTGCAGTCTTTTGTCTTGTACAAGTATTCTATAAATTTCAGGAATAAGGCTCTGGTCTATAGCTTCCTTTTTCATACACAGTTATTGTCTTTCAGGAGAATTATTTTGCACCATTTCTACAAGTTAAAAATATGACAATTAGTCACTCTAGTATAGACAATTAGTTAAAATATGGCAATTAAAGCTGATGGCTTTAATTATCATAATTTGTCAGCTTAAAGCTGATGGCTTTTGCCATAAACCTGTACTAATGAAAATAAGGTTAAAAGGAGTGATACTTGTCACTTAAGAAAGTTACAAAAACCAGTTTAGTAAGAAAAGATGCACTTTGTAAATACCCCTTACATCTTTAACCTGTAAGTTATCTGTATACCATATACCATTGCATAATATGCAAACTGAAAATTATGCAATGGTGAATGACCCACCAAATTACATAAAATTGGTGAATTTTAAATTGTAAGTATAAACTTCTGCCTAAGCATAACTTCTCCATGGTGGTGAAGGATATACATCATTACGGGTTATATGCACAAAAACATGGTAATTTATTTATTTTTAAATTTAATAGTGTTTAAAACTATTTACAGTAGACCTCCCTATAACATGGGTTCATATAAGACGGATTCGTATAACATGGGGTGGAAAAATTGCAATCGTGTTTGTATAACACACTAAAAGAGGCTTGTATAACTCGGTAAAAGAATGAGACAGATTGTCATGGCTGACTTGTGTCTTGACAGGATTGGTCGAATCTGGACCAATAGTGGACATTGCACAAACTGTTGAGTTTAAATGCAGCGGACCTACTAAAAAACATTTATTATTCAACAGCCATAAAAATTATATTTCTATTAAAGATGTCTCCAAAGTTCAGAAAATTTTTCGCAGAAAGAATAACTTATCAGGAAACGCGTCTGCCATTTGATGAGCCGCTCCGCAATGAAAACAAGCTTAAGCAATGGCGTCTTCAAATGGTGTGCACTCAGTAAGTATTCCTACAATTTCTTGTTTATAGCATAGTCTATATGGATTATTCCCAAAAAAAATTATACATGTTTTGGAAATGTTCAAGTCAAATTAGTCTAGAATTGATTAATTTTATGGAAGAAAACCTTTCAAACAGCCATACCCCTAAACTGCACAAGTGCCAGGCTATGAATGGCTCATGTATTTGTAAAATCTAAGTGACTCGTACAACATGGAATTCATGTAAAACAGAACATATCTACTGTGTTATTGGGGGGTCTACTGTACAATTTTTTAAAATGGTACAATTTAATGTGATTTCATATAATTAATAATAATAATAATAATTCTTTAACAATATTTTTACAGGAATATGAAGATTTAAGTAGAAGCATTTTATTTAAATTGTTTTTACTTAAATTTTTAGTTAAGCCATCACTCATGTCTAAATCTAAGAATGTGAATTTTAAAGTTGGTGTAGTATTACCTGCTGCAGGAAGTGGTGAAAGATTTGGATCAGATATCCCAAAACAATATTGTCATGTTCTTCATAGACCAATTATTTTGCATGCTATTGATACATTTTTAAGGTATTCTTAATTATTATTTTATTTTTATTTTGTAACATTTTCTTTTATGATTTATAGATTTACTATTATATTATAAATTTTTCAATAAAATTGGATTAATTATAAACTAACAGAATACAATATAATTGAATACGATATAATAATTGATTTCTTTGGCATAAATAAATATAAAACAAAATATGATTCCATATCACATGACTCCATTTTTAACAGATTAATATTGGGTTGTTTGGACAGTAATTTCATTTTTTTATTACTAGAGGAATTAGATGTATTTTTACCAGCCAATTTTATTTTAAACCACATTTTCATTATATACTTTGACAGCTGACATTTTAAGGCTTATTTGTATAAAAAATTTTGTTTGATTCTGTACAATTGTTTTTTTTCGGTAACCCATCAAATATGGAAAATTGAAAGCATCATTTTCGGCATATTTTGCATTTTTATAACTAAAAAATCAAAATGCTGTTCAAACTAGAAAAAACTTGTGGTACATGTTTGGAGAAGATATGTTGAGAGAAAGACAGTGCCAAAACTGGTTTACAAAATTGGGTTAATGTGTACCTAGGTAGCCAAGATGGCGGACCTTCCGGTAATCTCGATCCAGGTTACTTAGTGACGTCAAGATGGCGGCCATCTTGACTGCGATTTACGATGGAGCAGATGTGATCACATGATTTGCTCCGCGATTTATTAAATACTAAATCCCAATTTTAGAATTTAAGGATTTTGTTAAAATAATTACTATTTCGAAATACTAAAAAAATAAATAAAAATAAACGATAATTATATAATGTTATTACTTACGTCATTGTGCATGCTGCTGTTCCTCTCTTTTTTCCAACGCTTGGTTGGAACAGGAATTGATACAGTTTGACTACTTGTCTTTCTGTTCTTCTTTCTTTCGTTCCTACTTTTATCATTATCATCATCAGTAATATTGCATTCCTTTCTTTTCTTCACCTTTTCTTCGACCACCTGTTTTACTTTTTTCCGAATATTAGAAACTGGGGCTGCAGGGACTGTCTCGGGTTCTATTTTCAGCGTGATTTCGGAACGATCGTTTACTTGACAGATAAAACACCTCTTGTCTTCTCGACATATTCCCCCTACAACCCATTTCGTACTTTTTAGTTTGCGGCCTTTTCCATATTTTCATTTACATGACAGTCTTGTCGATTTCGATGGTTTTCTTCGGACCTCCGATTTTAAACGACGTCATATTGTGCAGAGCAACTAGCATAATAAAACGTATATGGTTGGACCAGTCGACAGCAGCCTTATTCGAAATGCCTACAGCAATACCCGAGGTGGTCGAAGAGCATTCCAATGCAATGTAATGCCATGTAAAAGAAAAGATTCTACTCCACGATATTTTTCCACGTTTACCTTTAAAGGTTCCTTCGAATGCAGAACTATTTCTTCGACATTTTTTGCATCTCATCACACACGATTCTTGGTCGTGTTGATAAAAAATTTGGCACGAATTCGAACAAATCTTACACACTTCCTCAATATGCTGTAATCCTAGACTCACTGCAAATTTAAAACTTTTATCGATTCTGGGGTCCATACCTAATTTGGAAAATTCAGATTCGAGCACTCGATAGAAATCATGGGTGGTACACACTGCCCAAAACTCTTGGGAAGAAATATCGAAAGAACTCATAACTAACCAATTAATATTAAACGAAAAACTTTGAAAAGAAAAAAAAATTACGTCTAAAGTCAAAAATCAATCGAATCAACACAATTATCACACCTGTTACCACTTTCCGCCGATAACTCTACACGAAATGCATCATTACTATTAATTTGCATATCACAACGCGATAGTCCGCTGCTCCCTCCATCTTGACGTCACTAAGTAACCTGGATCGAGATTACCGGAAGGTCCGCCATCTTGGCTACCTAGGTACACATTAACTTATAATTGTGTTCTGGCAATTTTAATATCGAAGATACATCACATACTGGATGGCCATTTGAAGCCAATGAAAACAAAATAAAGGTACTGATTGAAGCAATCTGCCGTAAAACAAACGTGAGATCACTAAGAGATTAAATCTGTTAAGTTGAATCGTTTATTATTACTTAAAACAAATTGATTTTGTTTCAAAGCTCGATATATGGGTTTCACATGTTATTAACAAGAGATGCTCTCTACGGTTGGATTTTAAAGAAAATTTTTTTTTTGAGCTTTTACCAGACAATTTAACAATTGATTCGAAAGTGTACTGCCATCGAGTAAACAAATCGAGTAATATCATCAAACAGAAAAGGCCAGAATTGATCAACAAACAAAGTGTAGTGTTTTACCATGATAATGCCAAATTTCACACAAGTTTGGTAACTCGTCAGAAACTGTTATAGCTTAGATGGGATGTGTTATCACACCAACCATATTCGCCAGATCGGACACACACAGATTATTACTTGTTCTGGTCTATACAAATTTTTTTTTAACTGTAAGACATTTACTTGAAATGACAATGTCAAAAATCACTTGGATCAGTTTTTTGTAAACAATGATCAAAATTTTTATGAATGTGAAATCATGCTACTACCAAAAACAATGACAACAGGTATTTGACCAAAATGGTCAAAATATAATTCAATAAAATATTTATTTATTATAAGAATGTTGCGTTTATTTTTCTATGGAAAAAACGAAATTACTTTTTGAACAGCCCAATAAATAAGTAAACATTAGTAAAACCAGGAAGTCCAGAGAAATTCTTTTATTCAATAAAATGTTTTATAGGGCTGTTACATCCAGCTTTGGATTATTTGAATTGAACAAAAGCAAAGAACAGCATTTACAGAACAACTTTGAAATTCAAATAATCTGAAGCTGGAATGTAATGGTCCCATAAAATATTTTAGTGAATAAAATATTTCTGGGGCCTCTTTGATTGTTTGCTAATTTTTCTTTATTTATTAAAATAAAACAGCTGTAATAAAGAAGTCAAACTGGTTTATCTATTGTAAATATTTTCAAGAAAAACATGTTTCAATTTTCAGACTCTATAATAAATTTTTTATATTAAACTCAAATTATATTGAACATAAATAGCTATACAACATTTAAATATATAACAAGAAATTACCGTATTTTACAGACTATAAGACGCACTTTTTTCTTTGAAAAATTGCCTCCAAAATTCAGGTGCATCTTATAGCCCGTAGCATCTTATAGGCATTTTTAAAAAAAATTGCTTAAAAATTAAGATGCGTCTTATAGTCCATAAAATATGGTAATTGAAATATAAATTGACAACATTGAAGCAGTTCAGAATATTCAATAAGTTTAACAGAGGAAGTGAATGAAGGATGGCTCGTGAATCCAATTTCATAGGAAAAACCATGTACAAGATGAGATAGGATAGGATGATCAGGGCCAGATTTATAGTGGTTAAGCTAAGTTGTCAGCATTTCTGAGACCCCCATATCATATTAAGGCAGATTTAAAAAAAATTTTTTTTAAATTTTTTTAAATCTTGCATCTGGCACTCACAGAAGAATTAAAACACTTAGAAGTGATTGCCAGGACCCATGGTTACCACAATATCATATGGAAAATCTCTGAATGCCATAGACAGATGCAGGCTTCTTCCAGCATTTCTACAGTAACACAAAGTGGTAACATAAAGATGGATAATGTGAGGATACCTCTTACTTTTAACCCCCTCTTGAGGTCTTTATACAGTACCATTGCAAAGAAACGTAATGTTACCCTTGCCCTACTCTGTTCGACATCTTACATAATGGAAAAGACCAATCCAGTATGGAGAGACTACTAGGCATCTATAGCGTCCCGCTTAGGGATAACGGTTTAACAAAGATTTGGTATACATAGGATTGACTAAACATTCATTGGGGGTTAGGTTAAAGGAGCATATCTCCAATATACAACACAATAGATGCACCACCTCACTCTCCACTTATGCCATTGACCCTGAAATTGTGGTGGACTTTACAAGAGTGCAATTAATTGTTACCACACTACACATTGACCACCTGAAATTGTTAGAGGAGATGGAAATTTTTAAGGCCTCTTGCTCATCCACATGCATTAATACAAGGGAAGAGATTGGCCTTTCCATGACATGGCAGGCCTTACTACATACGGAGAGATAGCACTTTATTATTAAGTTCTTCATAAAGAAAAACACTTGCAAACATGTGAGATTATTATTGATGATTTATCTCTCATACACGTATTTTATGTATTTTGACCTAACATTCACTACTGTTTGGAGGTTGATGGTTAAATTTGAATACTTTCAAACATCACATGACAGAATACGCAAACGAACGGGACATTCGAAACATAACATCATTCGGATTAGTTCGAATTTTCGTATTTGAGTTCGATCCAGCTGTTTTATCTGAAGAAGAACCCAGAAGGGATTAGGAAAACATTTGTTTTGGAAGAATAAACTTTGTACACACCGGTTAAAGATTCAAGTAGGTCATGTTTTGTTATATCTTATATGTATTCCAGGATTAAATGTTTTGCGAATACAAAGCTTGCCAACAGGCTAGGTATGAAGGACATCATCGTGGAGGCTCCTGACGTCCCTAAACTATTCGCATTTGCCAAGATGCATAAGCAAGGGCAGCAAGTGAGTCCTCTAGTGAACAAGGCTAGAGCACCCACTTGTAAATTAGAGAGATGCATACACAACATGCTTGCCACACACCTGGAAGGTTACCAATTCACAGTATCCAGCTCAGTAGAGATTTTGGAACAACTTAAGGAGATTGCCTCCCCCATGTAAGCTATAGTGTTGGACTTTAGGTTGTTATACCCATCGATAGAGCTTCCACTATGTTTTTGTGAGATAAGGGATTTATTGTTTACAAAAATAGATGATAGATCAATGCACCAAAATATATTAGAATTGGTGTACTCGTTATGTTATAGTTCGGCATTCCAGTTTAAAGGGATTGTGTATGCACAGAGTAGGGGTGTCCCTATGGGCAGTTCATTATCTGGAGACCTATGCGAAATGGGGGTCAGAAGGTTGGAAAACAGAACCCTACCTAACTTCCTCCCCAATATTCTCCTATATAGGAGATACATAGATGATATCATCATCTTTTGGAGGACGAAACCAGATCTTAAACACTATAGACACAATGAATGACAATCCCTATGGATTATTTGTTGAGATTGAACAACACAGCTCAGACAGAGTCCACTTATTGGATGTGGACATCATAATTGAAGGATTGAACATACACACTGCTGAATATCAAAAACTAAATGCTGTCTCAACATATATTCCAATAAGATCCTGTGATCTCTTTTCTTATAAAAATAGCAGCGTTCAGAGCATTGGTCAGGAGAGCATTCACACACACTTCCATTACGCAGGCATTAATGCTAGAAATAAGAAATGTGGAAGGGATAGCCATTGAGCATGGATACAACAATCTTATATGAAGGTTATGTGAAAGCTACAAACATACGTAAGAAGTAGCGTCTAGTAGGATGGAAATACCAAACAATGAAAAGGAAAATGATAGGAAGAGGATCCCCCTTACTTATAACCTGCATTTATATCAATTGCAATCTTTCTGTAATTGATTGCAATTTGGCAATTGCCAAGAAGCGTGAGATCAATATAGCATACAGGAGATGTTCATCCATTTACAGCATACTAAGGAATGGAAAAGACCATCCCAATCTGGACAGATTACCGGGGATCTACAGAGTCCTGGTAAGAGATGGCAGATGCGATAGAGAAATGGTGTATGTCGGCTCCACCAGACGTTTGTTAGCGGTAAGATTAAAGGAGTATAAGTCGGACATACTACACAATAAATGCACAATGGCCTTTTCGATTTATGCGACAGACCCAGACATCATAGTTGATTTTAACGAAGCACGTATCATCCTTACCACCCTGCATCATGATCAGCTCAAACTGTTGGAGGCAATGGAAATATTTAAGGCAGGTTGCAGATTCACATGCATTAATTTTAAAGAAGAAATGTCGCTTTCTACGGCATGGCAAATTTTAATTGACGACAGCATTTGATTTTATATTGGTTTTATAATGGTTTAAATTGAATCTAGTGTTCATTTCGAATCTCATACTAATATCCAATATTTGAATATCTTGGAATACGTGTGCATTTTGAATCAGAAATTGAATGCCTTCTAAATAGAAATTTGAAAATTGAATGAACAGCTTGCAACAGATTTATGTAAAACAAACGTACTACACCTTTAATGTATCCAGCAGGAAGTCTTCATTAGCTTAAAAACGTTTTTGTCTGCGTTAATCAGCCTTCGTCAGTAAAACGAATACCAAAAATGAACGAAATTCGAAACTACAAAAAACGGCGTTCGAAATTTACAAAAAAACCGCGTCTGCGCATTGACGAGTCTAAGCTCCGTTTTCCGTGTCTAAACGTAATGTTATTCGACAAGTGACTTCCAAGCCGATGATAGGCTGTCCGCATCCCGGTGGTTGATGCAAAGCATAGATAAGTGCGCTTTATGTATTTCCATTTTTTCCAAGTACAGTAGAGACTCGTAAATCGGAACCCCGGTAATCGGCACGATTTTCAGTCAGACTGTGTCGTGCTGAATTGAACGTTTTTGATACTAAATTTACTTCTAAAGTATAATTTTCATGTTTTTATATTCTTCAATATATTTATTTTGTTTGTACAAAATGCAGAAATAATTTTTAATGATACGATAGCCTCGATTATTATTATAAAAATTTTCGTTAGGCTTAAAATCGACGATAATTCAACACGAAGCAACACGCAACGGAGAAAAATTCAACACAAAGCGACACGCAACGGAGAAACATTTGAACATCGGACAGGTTAATATATTTATTCGTACATAATCGGTAATCGGAACAAATCCCTAATCTGAACAACCCCAGTCCCCAATTGATTCCGATTTTCGGTTCACTACTGTATTTGATAGCCTGCCTGGATCGAGTGGCTCTTACGATGGAGGCCTTATCCCAATGCACCGTTATATCCTGTTGTCTAGCAAAGGTCGCTAGGACCGTGCTGTCACTGCCACTGTTTATCAAGTATTTATGCTCTTTTATCCTCTGTTTCAAGTTACGTAATGTGGCGCTTACGTACACAATGTCGTTGTTAAAACAATGATCTTTTATTGGTATAGAATATACCCCTGTTAACTCACTCGAGCGATCTCTCCTCTTGTTGTTTCTCAGTAGTCGGTAAATCGTTGGATTGCATTTGTAAATTATGCGCAAGTTCTTCTCTCTGGCCACCTTTTTGATAACCTTATTAAGAAAGGGCATATAGCTCAACACAACCGCTTTCCGTGAATCCCCATCGTTGCGCTGCCGACTGTTCTTCTGCAATTTAGTTTTTAGGCGATCAACGACACTTCTTTGGTAACCATGCTGTGCAGCCACCCTTCGTATGTAGGCCAACTGTAGTACGTTTGTTTTACATTCCAGTAAACGTTTCTCTTTTATGTAAAAGCCTAAAGAAGAGCCCACAAGGAGCATCAAAAATGTTCGCAATAGTAGAACATTTTTGCTGTGGTTATTTGGTTTAAGTAAAGTTGATTTTATAAAAAAGATATGAGTGCAGCAAGCATTGTGACAATATTTTGATTTGAAAATAATTTAAAACATTAACTTATTTTTGTAAATAAATTTAATTTTATTTAGTAAATTAATTCAAAATATTATAATTTTGAGATTTTGATCATCTATTAAATCTTAACATCTTAAATTATACTACCTTGGCTTTGACGTTTGTTAATGTGAATTTTCGATAAAGTGAACTAACTACTGTTCTTCTAGTGATTCATATTAATGCAAATTGTCTGTATTACATTTTAAAATTACAATCTCTATTATTAATAATGTTATTACTGGAGATTGTTATTTTATTCATCACATTTTTATTTTTTAAAGTATTCTCTTTCACTGCATAATAACACAACATAGCTATATGTTTGTTAACACAACTAAGCCTTGCATGTGTGATCATTTATTGTAAACATTTTAAACATATTTATATATATATATACATATCTTAATCTATTCTAATCTATATCTTAAGCTAGATATATATATATATATCTTAAATTTAACAAAATTTTAACAAATAGGACTAATTTTAAAGAAAAATATCATATAATTATTTAGGTATTTACTACATTTTGACATTATGAACAGTAACAATTGACTAACTTATAAATATAGAAAGCTTAGGAGTAAGTTAAGTTTTCTATAATTCCATGCAGGGAAGGCTAGAACTTCTTTAAGAAAGTTTCACAAAACCTTTCACTCTTTCTCTGGCTATTTCTTTAATCCATTAGATACGAGAACAAACATTTTTGGTCATTTAAATGGCCTTCTTCAGGTTCTATACCATGGGAGTCAGTTAGCAAATATTCGAATAATGTCATTGTTTAAAAAAGTTACTTTTTTCTTATGACATCATTGTTTTAAACAAAAGTTGAAAGACAGACTTGGATAAAATTGAAATAAAATTAACAAATACAGTATATGTGAAAATGGATAATATAGTAAAATGAGTTAAACGACTTTAAAACAAATGACTATTGCCACTAAGATTAAAATGTAGATAAGTGGGAGAAATGTATACAAGTTTGCGACAGATTCAATGAGATTAAAACATCACACGTTGTTTGAGAAGGATGGATCAGTCATTTGTTTTAAAGTCATTTAACTCATTTTACTATATTATCCATTTTCACATATATTTGTTAATTTTATTTCAATTTTATCTATGTCTGTCTTTTGTTTAAAACAATGATGTCATTTGAATATTTGTTAACTGACGTTCCAATGTTATAGAACCTGAAGAAGGCCATTTAAAATGGCTGAAAACATTGGTTTACTTATCTAATGGATTAAAGAAATGGCTAGAGAGAGTGAAAGGTTTTGTGAAATTTTCTTAAGTTTTTTACTTTTTTATACTTAAAATTGAAATATTAATCATTTCAAAATCTTTGATAATTTCAGACAGCCTTGGATTCATAAAATTATTATAGTATCTTCAGAACTTGAACAAATGTACAAATATTTATCTGAATATTCTCCCGAAAATTTTAAAAAATTACATGTAACTATAGGAAGTTCTACACGGCATAAATCAATTTATTGTGGGCTTCAAGCATTGGAAAAAATTGGTAGGTTATATTTTACAATCTACATGTATCCCTCATATAACATGGTACTTACGTTCTGAAAAAATTCTGTGTAATGTGAATCCTTGCTGTATGAGAAATATGTTTATTAAAGCAATCAATAATTTATTTCCAATCAATAATTAATTAACAATCACAATTAAAAGTTCTGTATTATGCATTAATATTAATTTTAGTTAAATGAGGACGTTTTTTTTTTTACAAAGTATTGTCATTCCAGCTTTTTTGTTGATCTTTGCCAGAAGTATCAGCAACATTTTCATATTTTTTATTTTTATCATAAAAAATGTTTATGGATAACAAAACAAAAATATGTCATTAATCAAAAGTTTGTTCTAGCGGGTTATGTTACACTGTGTAGTTCAGTCAAGTACTGAGTGACTTTTCTCCTGAATTTATGTTTGAATACTGAATTGTTTGAGTACTGAGATATCGCTGTATTTAGTTAGTCATTTTACAAATGATTGCTTACCTACAGTTAAAAAAAAGTTTAATAGCACTTATCTAAAACTTTTTAAATAAACTTTACTAAATACGAAGATTAATTTATAAAAAGAAAACAGTTGACAGTCTTAAGGCTAAAGTCTGAAAGCAACAACGACGACGACACCTTGTTGATAGGAAAGTTTGTGAAATTTGTTCTATCAGTTTTTGTTAAAGCAAACATGATGAAAAGCACAAAATAATTTAAAAATTTCAATATTCTAAAATCCATGAACAAATTTGAGATGACATGTGCTTACTTGAATAAAAGAAAAAATCAAATAATGAAGTTTACACTTAAAAATTGTGAAATTTTGTATAGAGGATTTCTGAAACAATGTTAGAGCAAAACCGGAAGTCATGTTGTACAGGGGAATTTTTCTAATTTTCAAACCATGTTGGAGCAAAACCATGCTGTAGAAGTACTGTGTTGTGTGAGGAATACCTGTATTTGCAAAATACATTTTGATACTAATATAAAATAATTTAAAAGACAATTATGTACATAATTTTAGTTGATTTTTATTGAGATAATTTTATATACATGTAATGATGATAATTTTCAATTAATGACTAACATTTTATATAAATAATCAAATGATATGATCAGATTAATTATTAGGCTAAAACGTAGTTAATGAACTATGTAAATAGTTTATTTATATAATTTATTAGTCAAGTTATAGTATGATAATTAATCCAGTTGTATCATTAGATTATTTCTATAATTTGTGCTTGGTTTTATATATCAATATGATTACTATTTTATGTTATATTTATGTAATTGTTTAGAAAATTTTAAGAGAAAGTTTAATATTTAATGATATTGAACAAATAATAATGTTATTAGCATTTATCTTTTTTATTATTATTGTTAAAAGGATTAAATAATCTGTTTCAGAGTGATAGTTTGGATGATTATTTTACGAGAGATAAAAAATATAGTTAACTCAGAAATCAATCCATTCTCTTTTTGAATAAAACCAAAACAACTTCATACCTTCAGAATTAATATCTAAATAATGTCACAAATTATATGCTATTATTTTATATTATACCAAACTGTCACAATATTCCATTAAAGGGATGGCCAAGAAAAAAGTTGATTTCCTGTGCATGATATCCTGCAAACTTCAATCCTCTGAAGAACATCACACAGGCATGGCATAGCACACCAAGAACACTTCCCCAATCTTTCACCCTGGATCTGCTGAATTCATTCTTTACATCCATACCTGACAATCTTGCACCATTTCTGTCTATCCATACATACCTCTTTTGTTTCTTCCACATTCACACACTCTCAGTACCTTCTTTTACTCAAAATCTGTTTCTTTCACTCTTTCACTTGCTCAGTCCATCTTTTCCTTGGTCTTCCACACCCCCTTCTTCCCTCCACACTCCCCACATACAACTCCACAACTTCACATACCTCATCTTTTGACATCTTTTCCACATGGTCAAACCAATGCAGACATCCTTGATGCACTCACTCAATTACATTCTCTTTCACATTGCACTGCCCAACACATTCTCATTACTCATCAGATCTCTTCTTATCACACCACATATACACCTCACATATCTCAGCTGCAATCACTTTGCTCTTATGCATCATTCCCCATACTCAAGTCTCACAACCATACAGCAGAATCAGAAGGACCATGCTTTTGTATGCAGTTACACTTGTCTTCTTCGGAAGCAGATTCTTACAAACCAATCACCGTGTGCACCCAATCACTTTCATACAAGTATCTACTTGTCTTCCAATTTTTATCTATTCTGCTATTTCTCTCAAAGGTGCTCTCCAAATAAAAAACTTACTTGCTCTATTGTCACACTGTTCAGCTATATCTTGCACTCATGCATTTGCTCATCTATTTCAAACACTAAAACATTTATTTTCTCTCCATTTATTCTCAATTTCATTTTTTCTCAGCATTCATTCAACTTTCATTACTTACTGCACTTCACTTTGGTTTTTGGTCAGTAGAACAGTATCATCAGCATATAATAAGCAATTAAATATTTTACCACCCACTTTCACACTCATTCACTCTTCTTTCAACTGCCTCACACATCAAACTATTCTGACAGTTTACCTGCCACTCTAACACACACACACTGCTGTTCTCATACAATGCTTTTATCATCTCAAGCAGCTTCCCACACACCCTATACTCAAGAATAACATCCCACAAGTACTCTCTTTTCACTTGGTTGCATATTTTCCCCAAATCCACAAATGCTGCAAAAATTCTCTCATTCACACCCAAGTACTTCTCAAGTCATTTGAAATCCAAAGATTTGATCCATACAACTTAATGATTAAAATACAAAAATAAATACACAACAGCACCATCGATGAAGCAAGATATTTTATCACAAACTACACTACTTACAAGTTTAGAAGCTTAAATATCACTATCCACAGCTCTGGTATGTCAAGCATGGGGGAGTTGCACAACAACATTGAGGTAATAAAAATGAAAAGGGATACTATATGAATAGTGTTATTTGGTCTTCACAGTGATTTAGAAATGAAGTCTGTGACTAAAGTGGATCAAATTTACCCCCTATCACTTTTTTTAGCTAGTTCTGTTGTACACCAGTTATGTACAACATTTTGAAGATGTTCCTCAAGACAGAAATGGAGCATTTAGCAGTCACCTCAATATTTAATAGCTTTGACCCAGTTAGCAGATTTTGTAAGGGTATAGCATATGCTCCAAATTTTTAAAAGAGTGCAAGATCATCTCTATTGTTGCAAAATATCCTAAGCAATGTGGGCTGGGATGCTAGTGGCAATACATAACCAAACTTTTTGAAAACCTGGCAAACGTAATGAAAATAGACCCAGGTATGGAATGACAGGTGTCACAAAAACCAATTCCTTTTCATGATTCAAAGTGAATCACAGAAATAAAAATTCTTTGACCCAGTTGACTAGATGGTTAAACTTGGCCAAAGAATATCCAGCACTGCAAACTGCCAATTTAACAAGGGAGAACTCTTCATCCACAAGCAGTTGGTTGGAAAGATATAAGAAAGCCTTGCATGTGAGCACTATAATAGCTGAATTTTTGTACCTGGGGGTTGAAAAGCTGTGGAAGGATGATGTATAGCAGCACATCAAATTTATGAAACAGAAAAGAAAAGCCCATTGGAGATCTATGTACAAGCAAATCCAAAAAAAATCTTTGCATTTTTCTCATCCTCTTTAATAAACAAAATAGTCAGAAAAATGGCTGACAGTAATTGTATAAAGTCTAGTAACTTTTCATCAGAGCCTTCCATAACCATCATAACATACTGCAAACATAGAAGAGGATAATGTAGGTAAGAGGAAATGTAGTAAAAATTTTGAACTCTGTCTCACATGATTAATTCAGCCAAAATAGCCGAGCAATGTGAGCCCATGGGCACTCCCTGCTTTTGTAAATAAATGTTACGATTGAAACAAAAATAATTACTTTCTGTAATTAGTAAAAGTGTCTCCTTCAATCCCAGTATCTGTGATATGGGACAACCATTCTCAATCAGTAAGGTGCTTGCAAGCATGAATGCTTCAAAATGGGGCACTGACACTATACCCATCAGTGTCCCATTTTGAAGCAGTTGCCCAAGACAGGGCAACTACTAGAATGCTCAGCCTCCGTCTTGTGGAACATCATGAAGATGTTGTGTATGATACAACAGAATTGCTAAAAAAGTGATAGAAGATAAATTTGATCTCTTTGGTCACAAACTTCACTTCTAAAATGCTGTGGGGACCAAAGAACACTGTTCATATGGGAATCCCTTTTCTTTGCATCAATGTCACTGTGCAACTCTCCCACACTTGACATACCAGAGCTGTGGATAGCACTGTTTAAGCTTCTAAACTCGTAAGTCACACACTTTACAAAAAAACACTTAACATCATCAACAGTGTTGCTGTGTATCTATTTATTTTTGTATTTTAATTCAGTAACTTTTATTAATGTTATTCCTTTGTATATCCTGGTTATTTTTGTAATTTTTATATATATAATTTATGTTCCATACTTGTATGCAAGAAACAATTTTGAAAGAATGTTTGTCAGTGTTGTGTTTTATTTTTCAAATTCAAATGTTCTGTTTTTTATGAATGATATTGTCTGAAGAGAACAGTTATATATAGTGTGGTGTCAGTAAACAAATAGTCTGACTCTGACTCAGGAAAATTTGAATGTGTGATTCCAGCTCTGACCTGTCACATTACAATTCCTTTTATAAGGATGATACCTTTAGGTACCCGAATATTTTTATTTAAAATTTCTCTGTAAAAAGTCGTACTAAAATTGATGGTGAGAATCAAAAAATGGATATAATGAATTTACCTCAGAAACTTTGGAGTACATAAAGAAACATACATTTTAATCAGTTAAATAAATTTCATTTTTGTTAGTTAATTATCAAAAATTGATTTAAATTTAATCATTTTAAAGAAAAGATTTAAATACAATAAATGAAAAAAAAACAACAATTTGATTAATGAATGACATAATGAATTGGTTTGCAAAATAGTTTCTGTTGCTCAGGCTATTACAAGAATAGTTCATTTCAAACCAACTGTTGACTAAACTATATTGTAGACACAATAACGACTTCTTCTAATAACACTGTAGTGCTTAACACAGAGACACAGTCTAAAAACCTTTCACAGTGTTGTATACGATAGAGAACCAACAAACGTTTTTGGCCTACACTGAGGTCTTCTTCAGGTTGAGAACTAAAAGTCATCCCCACTAGCCCACCAGAACAGTGTTGCTCATAAAATAAACAACATACGTGTCGCATTTCACCTCCTCTCGGCACCATTCAAATTCTTCGAACAGGTACCTCCACGTATGCGCGACCGAGTCTTCGTCGTTAAAGTTGATGCATGTGCCATTGATGCTGGCTTTAAATATCTCCCACGCCTCTAGATGCCGTATGTGATCGAAACGGAAGGTGCACCATATTAACTTCGTGCTCGAGAAGTCCACCCATTCATTGGTTCTCTATCGTTTACAACACTGTGAAAGGATTTTAGATTGTGTCTCTATATTGTAGAATTTTAAAATAGGAATTTCGGGAAAAATATACCAGCCGTCTTGAACCAATGCTTACAATCCTGCCCCAAGAAAATAAACTTGTAAATAAGCTGGAACAAGCCTGTTAATTACAATTTGCTGTTTTCACTTCTCCTTTAATTTGTTGCAGTTAGATTCTCATCTAGGTTTTATTTTTTGTTGTGTTTCTATCGACTGTCTTAAAGATCAAATTTGTTTCAATTTTTGTTAATAATTTTACTTGTGATTTTTAATTTTTAATGCTTAACTGTTGAATGCAAACTGCTATGTTCCTTGATTAGTTTGGCATTAGATTTTTATTTAGATACCAATGTGTTTGAAGATGATGCCAATTTTACTTCAAAAGATTTATGTATTAAAAATTTTTTGCCTTATATTTTGCCATGGTTTGATTTTATTTAGAGTTAATCAAAATTACTATACAATTTATTATTTTTAAGTTATAACAGTAGAGAAAATTTATTTGATAATTTCTAAAATTTATAAATTTCAATTTCAGATAAATCAATAGAAGTTGTAATTATCCATGATGGCGTGAGACCTGTTATACCACAAACAATTTTAGAAGAAGTAGTTATGGCTGCCAAAACTTATGGTGTAAGTTTCAGGAGTTTTATCAGAAAATCAACATGATTCTTTATATTAAAATTTGAATCAATGAAAAATTATTGTTTGGATAAAAAGATTTTATACACCATATTTTTTCAGTTTATCAATAGTTATGTGTATGCAGGTTGATTATAAAATTTATTTTGACATTTGAGACTATGTATCTCAGGAAATGTCAAATAAACTGAAACTTTGGAAATACAATTTATTATGGATGTGTTTGAAGGCTTTGTAAGTTTTGTAGGTTGTAGATTTTGTAGTGTATGTGATGAAATGCTTTACTGATGAATGTTTTATGATGAACAGTGAATAGAGGCTGTCCATAAATGACATCCATACTTAAAGGGAGGAAGGGGGTTAAGACAAGTCAGGCAAGGGGAGAGGAAGGATTGAGCTTAAGTGGACGTTTGTATATTTCATTAAAATTTATACAGTTTATGCATTTTATTAACCCAGATAACCAAACAGAAATTGTTCTTTTCTGGTCATATAATGAGAATCAGCTCCCTTGAGAAGGTGATCATGCTGGGGATGAATAGTGGAAAAAGAGCATGGCTGACCAAGGACTCGGTGGTTCGATACAATCAAAAGTGACACTGACTTATCTATAATGGAATTAAAGGAGGCTGTGCAGAATAGAGAGACATGGAGAGTTTTGATCCATAGAGTGACTGAAAGTCGGACACGACTAAATGGATAAGATAGATAGATAGCATTTTATTATATTTCTTTCTTGTATGTTTTATTTCTACTTATCTCTCTTTCGTAAAATGATAAATGTTTAAGGAGAGTTGAGTTTTGTTGGATGTCCGAAGAGGGGAGGGGGTTATGGAAACTTGGAAAAATTGGGACAAGAGGGAAGGGGGTGTAAAAATTTCAAGAAAAATTGTGGATGTAATTTATGGACAGTCTCCATAGTGGTAAAATTCACATTTCTAATTGCACAAGAAAGTACAGAGCAAAATTTAGACATTTATTGGAATCTTTAATTTTGAATTTTTGCATTCTGGATAACTTATATAGGGAATATTAGTAATGTCTTTATAGAAATGTGGAAATCAAAACAGGATGAGTAATGTCATGTGCACTAGTGGTTCTGTGGAACTAATTATGCCTTTGGACTGATTAATGAATTTTTACAATTGTTTTAACTGATTTTAGGATTTTTCCTGATCTTGTAAATTAAATTAAAAAATCTGCATTGGAATTAAATTTCTGCATTGGATTCTGTGCTGCTACTAATACATGGACTATACCACAACTTAAAAAAGTGATGGTATTCCTAAACTGAAGTCTTAGCATTGTAATCGTGTTTAATCCCTGTTATAAATGTGCAAGAGACATCATTATTTATTGACTGCACATAATTCCATACTGTTACATAAAGTTTTCATTCCTAGTAATGAATCAGGAATTACATTCATTTAAATGTTTAATTCATAAATTTTCAGAGCACAGCTATCAAATAATACTGCACAAATTTTATTTGTTTGGATAAGTATTTACACATTACATAATCCTAAACATCAGATGTTATTTTATAATCACCTTTTAAATGTAATAAAGTTATGTTATAGTTTTGTGTACATACAAGGCAGGTTCAATAAATACGGTTAGTATCACTGTAAAGAAAAATAATATAGCATACAAGATATTTCTTTCTTTTCCTTTGGTCTCTAATTTGTTAAACCTTGTAGTCATGACATCAAGAAATATCAAGTGTTAAAATTCAACTAATAATTAGTATTTATTTAATATCAACTAATTACCAGTTATATATATATATATATATATATAAAACTTATATATAATAATAATATTTTTAAAATATATATATATATATATTTTAAAAATAATATTATTATATATGTTATGGACAAAGTGATTAATCAGACATTATGAATAATGCCTGACAAAAAAGGGCACACAGTGTGATAAATATTGATTAATTTATCAAATTGACCGGTCATTATGAATACTGCCATCACCTAGTTAGGCAATGTGATGATAATATGTTGAGGAGTGATCATCCAACATATGCTAGCCAATCGGTACTCTGAGTTGCATGTTTGTATTGAATTTAGTACTGAATTTTAAATTGTGCGACATTTGATTAAGAAAACTCCACTTATTTCATCTAGAAATATTTATTTTTTGTGAATTATTTCAAAATATTTTAAAAAGAACATGTAATCTTTTAAAATAAGTACTATTAACTATATTAATTAAATGGCAAAATTTTACCTATGTGCACCATCATGGCAGTGGTTGCAACTGTTTGTGCTCCTGATGGATTCCTCCCAGAGGGGAGCCATTGGCAGGCCACCAATTGTTTAACATCACTAGATATCGATACATACTAGTTATTGATACATGTGTTCAAGAACTACCATGAATAAATAACTAGTGACGTTAAACAATTGGCAGCCTGCCAGCAGCTCCCCTCCGGGAGGAATCCATCAAGAGCACAAACAGTTGCAACCGCTGTCAAATTTGGTACTAAACCCAATATGCGCACACAACTCAGATGCGAGTGCTGATTGGCTAGTGTATGTCTGATGATCACTCCTCAACATATTATTATCACTTTGCCTGACTAGATGATAGTAGTATTCATAATGATCAGTCAATTTGATAAATTATTGAAATTTATTACAATGCCCGATTTTGTTGGTCATTATTCATAATGCCTGTATTAATCACTTTGTCCATAACATATACATGTAGATTGGAGATAAAAGAAATCACCTCTCACATACACTCGTTGACAAAAAAGTTACACATACAGGTAGAATTGTTCAATTACTGCAAAATTTAGCATATAGCTACATCTAAGACAAGTATTTAGATGATTACTGTTGTGGTTCAATTACATGCCAGGTAATGTCACTAGTGTCTTAAAATTACTATTCCAGTCTATAAAAAGACTCAGAGAGGTTCACTATTTCACAATTTTTAGTATACCTGTTGTTTAGAAGTCTTCAAATATCAGGCATGTCTGCATGATGCAGCAGGCAAAGACATAAAGACATTACATAGCTGACAGAATTTGAGAAAGGCTGCATCATCAGGCTGAAGAAAACAAGGTGGCTGTTTTGCTGAATTGCCCACCACCTGGACCATTCATTCTGACCTTTCTATGAAGAGGTGTTTGGGGCAGTAAATATGTCAGGGTACACATACACAACAACCAGGATCAGTAGGAGAGATGATTGTCTGATTATGAGCCAACTGTGAATAGTTATAACCAGTGGTGCAGGTTTTTTTACTTTGAGGGTGCCAAGGCTAAGGGTCCTTGCACCCCCCAAAGTAAAAGGAAAAGAAACACTAGTAAATTTTTCAAAAATATTTTTTTAATCAAAATTCATTTTTTATTTATATTGTATTGTATATTCTATTTCTATGCTACTTATGAATTAGCAGTCACATGTGGAAATTTTATTGGGTTTGTATTAAAAAATTTTTTTTATTCATTTGTCTTGGCTTCCCTCAAGATTAAATCTTGAGTGTGCCACTGGTTACAACAATGTCAACAATGTCTTTGTCCCATCCAGAGACAGGTGGAAACCTCCCTACAGAACCCTCTCTCTTTCCATACCATTGGCTGGTGACAAGTAGACTATGCATGCATAACAACCACTATGCATTCTGCTATTAGCACCCAATATTTTCAGCTTCCTTTGCATTAGTGCCATGACAGAGAAGCTTAAACAGCTGTGGATTGGCAGCATATCATCTATACTGAGGAATACTAGTTCCATTTGGGAATGGATGACAATTGTATTGTATGGAGGACCGCTAGTGAGTGCTTCAGTCCTATCTTTACTGTTGAGTTAGCACACTGCATCCACTGCTGGCTTACTGGACTGGGACAGTTTTTTATAAGTCAGACAGTCATTCCTAGCAACAGTAAGAGAGACATTGATGGCACAGCTGTATTTGCAAGAAATCCTGTGCCCTCATGTGTTGTCTTTTATGGCAGCTCTATAAACAGCTATTTTTTCTTTTAGTAGGATAATATTCACCTGCATACTGCTAGGACAGGGTTGTCCAATCTTTTTCCCTTATGGGCCAAATTAGAAATTTAGGTATATTCAGTGGGCCACAAAAGTATAAAGTGGGTCATATAAATACGCTTTTAAAAAGTTCATAATGTGAATATCAAATTTTAATAACAAATATATATATTATCATAAAAAATACTGTATTATTGACAGTAAAAAAAGAAATTATACTCACACAAAATAAAATTCAATGCAATTTTTGACATTCTTTTTCTTCTTCTTCATCTTTGCCTTTTCCCATGTTTATATGGGTTGGCGTTTCCTTCTCTAATATGTTTTTTTCATTTCTCCCTATCAAGGGCTTCTTCTCTCTTAAGTCCCCTCTGGTTCAAGTCTTCTTCCACCTTATCTTTCCAATGCATCTTTAGTCTTCCTTTTTTTCCTCATTCTTTTTACTATCAGTTTTCCGATTTTCTTTCCAACATAATTGTCACTTCTTCGCTCTACATGGCCAAACCACCTCAACCTGCATTGTTGCATCTTTTTGCTCAAAGGGCCCATTTTAACAGAACCTCTAATAAAATCATTCCTTATTCTATCCTTCCTTGACACTCCACACATCCATCTCAACATTTTCATCTCGGCCACCTCTATCTTTCTTTCTTGGGCTCTTGTTATTGCCTATATCTCAGCTCCATATAACATTGCAGGTCTAACAACTGATTTATACAATTTTCCTTTCAGATTGCAACTAACTTTCTTGTTGCATAACACACTGCTCAGTTTTCTCCAGTTCATCCATCCACATTGAATTCTATGCTGTACCTCCAAGTTCAATCCTCCTCCCATCCTGACAAATGTCTCAAGATATTTAAAGCTTGGAACAAAAGGAAGCGACACATTTTGGATTTTAATATTACACTCAGCTCTACCGTTCAGAGTCTTTGCCTTCCTTTTATAATATTGTCAATATCTGCTTTTATGATACTAATTTAATTCTAAGAATGTTAATTATTTAATGCACGAAGAGAATTGTTCAAAACAGTATGTACTACCCCACATGCAAAACAGTTCTCTAGATAAAACAGTTTTCTAACACCAATTATGTCATTATGACATCAAAGTGTATCTAGTGAAACAAGAATAAGTTTTACGACATATTTTACCCAGATAAATGAAAATATACCTAAACAATTTAGGATGCAGTGGGCCACATAAAAATGTTGTTTCATTTGATTCCAATGCCTCATTTTTTGTGTGTAACTTTTTGTCAATGAGTATAGTAGCAAATTTTAAGATTCAAGACCTTTCAGTAGAACAGCATTTAAGGACTTATGGTCATTGACAGATCAAGAACCAAAAGAGAGCTAACTCAAAAATTTTAGATATTTGAATAATTGTAAGTAACTTTTATTAACATATGCAAGATAATTTTATTGCACCAATAGTCTGATAAATCATAATTTGCCATGGTAGGGCTAAGAACGGAAGGGTTAATTAATTAAAAACAACATTTTGAAGTTTGAACTAATAAATTTTAATTTTTTATGTCAATGGGAAGGGTTTAAATTCCTGTAACACTTCTGTGGATCTGCCCCCTGCTTATGATGTAGTTTAAAAGATTACAATTTTGAAAACTAAAATTATATATTTGTTTGTAAATAATAAATAATAATTTATAACTACAATATTCACCTTGAAAAGTTTTTCTTGTGTTTTGAAGACTTGAATTGTACAAAAGCTATGAATACACATAAGAATTAAATGATTTCAGGAATGCCATCAGTAACAAAATGGGAATGGTGGCAACTGAATGATATGAAAAGAAAGGTTGAATTTATCTTATCTACACTGGAATGTAATACGGTAATTATGGTTAATGATTCTCTGCACATTCTGATTTTATGGTTAATGAATAATCTGTGTTCAGATTGCCATGAAAAAAATTATTAACTAGTTTTTGCTATAGAACCTATACTAACAAAAACAAGGCCAAGAAAAACAATGCTTTTGTCACTCACTTGTAAAAGCTAATTTAGCAAGGAAAGCAGCTCATTGTGAATATCTTTATCAGTTATTAATAATGTAGATTTTTAGCTGAATTTGTGCTAATTAATATAAACAATTTTTGTAATATTCCATCATTACAATTATCTGAAATTTCAAAATATGTTTTAAAGTAATTTTTGTTTTTTCATATATAATAGTAAATGTATTTATGTTTTATTTATGCAAATATTGAATATAAATTATTGTATTTTTAATTAGTTATATTATTTTTTAAATAATAGTAGCATTTAATTAGTTGAATTTTGTTCTAACTGACAATATCTTGAATGTAATCAAGATGAAAGTTGTTTATTACGCTTTTCAATAATATTTTCTTTATGCATTATATTCCATTATATTCTATATGCATATATAACTTCTTTGGAAAGATCAATAATTTAGAACTATTTATTAATAAACTTTTAAGAAACAAAAATTTATAAATTTATGTAATAACTTGCAGTTGATTTAAATGAATATTTAGTTCACTTATTAATAAATCAGTTACTGCTTTCAAATGTTTTTATATTACTTATTAGATTTGAAGTAAAATTGCATTAAAATTGAATGTTTTACTAATAAAAACTTTAATATAAAAATTAAAATTCTAAATATTTCATATTATATACACTCAATTCTGTTTTTACATGATAGATAACTTCCTGAAAAATCTGTATAAAAATATCATGTAAAAAAAGATACTGTCATATGGAAAATGGGAGATTTGTTCTAGACTTTATAAACAAGTAAAAGTAATACTATAAACCAATTAATATAATATAATGTATTTAAATAAAATATTTCAGTTTTAGTTAATAAATCGGAGCAAGGATTTATTAATTGTAACATATCAGCAAAATTTAACAAATTTATAGCATTCATTCACATTTTATTTTTATTCCACTTTTTCAATTAAACACCCAAAATATCTCTAGATTTTAACACCAGATGGCATCCAAAAACTGTTTTATATTGAAGGGGATAAGTCAATGCAATACATTGATGATCTGTCAAGGAGGGGGTGTTGCAGCTGGAAAACTGGCCTTTATTTAGGTTCCAGTGAAAAAACCAATATGTAACAGCCTAAAGTGCAAATTCAAAGAAATTTTTTTAGGGCAGTTTTCTAAAAAAGGAATTATATATTTTTTCTTAGAATTAAAATTCAATAGAGATTTTAAAAAGGCATATTTAATTTTTAATAAAGCCTTTTCAAGGTTACAATTATGAATATGAGTTTATTACTAATTATCAATTACTAATTATATGAGTTTGTCACACACTGGGGCCTTTATTAAAACATACAATGTTTTTCAGGGTACATTTTGGCCTTTCAGACCCTCTTCAGCTGGTTATTATTTGTTGAATCATGTTAGATCAAAAAAAAAATTATGTAAAAAAGAGAATTGAATTTTTCCCAGTGTGTGTTAAATCAAAATTGAGTTTTAAATAAAAAACCATATAAACAATAGAATTGGGTTTATATTGTTTTCCTCAGAAAATATTTTAGATGATCATCTTGCAATGTTAGCTGGTTGCTACTAGAAATTTACTTAAAAACCTCCAATTAATGACATCAAAACACTCAAGAGCATAATAATTCATGGTCAATCATCTTTGTAAATAATAATAATAAATAATTTTAACTGGCCAGAGAAAATATGGTTGATTGACTCTATCTAAAACTAGTTGGGAGAGAACACTGTTATAATTATAAATCTGTATTCAAAATATTATATGTAGTATATACATATTTCAAGATATTTAATTTTTAGGCAGCTGGTGTAATAAGACCACTAGTTTCAACAGTAATTTCGCAAGATGAAGAAAAGCTTTTAGATGTAGTTTTGGATAGAACAAAATACTATGCAAGTGAAATGCCTCAAGCCTTTACTTTTAATATGATACTAGATGCATATTCTAAGGTTAGTATTATTTAAATTTTTTAAGAACTATTTTAAATATAAAAACATTTGCAAAAAGAAAGTTCAATATATAAAAATTTTAAGTCTAATTTTAATTTATTTAATGTTTTTTAAGTTTATTTATTAGAATTTTATTTTTGTATTTAAGAATTATAATTTTAACTTTAATATTATCATAATAAAGCATGCAATGCCATTACTGCTTATATCTACATCATTTTGTTATCCCAGAGAATTTGTAACCTAGCAAGTTTTTTCTATCATTTTATTATAAAATAGAAATGAATTCATTCACTTGAAACAGTTTTTATCTATCCTGAAAAGTTTGTTTTTTGGCATTTACAATATTATGGCATTGTTGAGTAAACCAGAGTTTTTTAACGTTAATGCCAATGTAAGTTGGCCAGGACCAAAGGAAACTGTCTACTTAACTGACAATGTCATACGTATACAATGTTATACGTATGACGACTTATTTGGACTCAACTGTAAAATAGATTAACATCTGCATGTTTCATTATATAAATTTTAATAATATCTTATTTTAATAATATGAATTACATTTTAAATTTATTAAATGTTTTTTTTCAACATTTTTGATTTCTACATAATAAAGTTTATCCAAATTTGATAATATTTGGTTCAATGGAATTAATTAATGCACCTTTAACAGTGGGTGAAATTTCATAATGGTGATGTTTTTGATCCTACAAGTTAACATTGACATTCCACTTTCAACTCTCCATGCCTTTAAGCATGGACAGTTGAAAGTGGAATGCCAATGTTGGAAAGTTGATGAGATAAGATACTGGAATTTCACTTTCTGTCCAGTGTGCCGTTTTCTGTGAAGATGCCACTGTTCCACTGTTAAAGGTGCATCGATTGATTCAGCTGCGTAATCACAGTACCATCCTTATATAAGTATTTGGTTCAAGTATGTATATATATATATGTAGGCTGTTTTTTTCAACCTCCAATGGTCCATAAAAAAAAAGACAAGAGTAAATAACAAAATGAATTTATTACCAAAAGTTAGGTACAAACATGGTTACTTTTCGACTTAATCACCGTTGAGGCATTTGTCATATCTGTGGATGAGCTTTTCCATTCCCTCTTCATAGAATGTTGCCGCCAGTGAATGGAGATGGCCTTAATGATGTTTTGAAGATCGTCATCAGTCTCAAACCTCTGCCCTCCTTGCCATGTTTTCAGTTCAGGAAAGAGGTGGAAGTCTTCACACATTAAAAAGTTCCAATGGGTGGAAGTCTTCACCTCCTTTAAACACCCAGCATATAGCCTCGATTTGGCACCTAGTGACTTCCACTTCTTTCCTAAACAGTAAAAGTGGCTAAGAGTGCAGAGGTTTGAGACTAAAGACGATCTTCAAAACAATGTTAGGGCCCATTTCAAGTCATTGGCGGCAACATTCTATGAAGAGAGGATAGAAAAGCTTATCCACAGATATGACAAATGCCTCAATCTTCACGGTGATTATATCAAAAAGTAACCATGTCTGTACTGTACCTAACTTTTGGTAATAAATTTTTTTATTTATTCTTGTCATTTTTTTATGGACCATTGGAGCTTGAAAAATACCACCCTCATATATCTTGTGGAACTGAGGTTTCAATAATTATTTATGAAAAATTTGGACTTAAACAAATTTTTCTTTAGTCAATCACATTTTCTTAATGTAATTATCATGTTTATAAAATTATCTTTTTTTAATTATTGTATTCTTTTGATATAATATATACTGTAAGAATATTTAGTTGAATATGTTATTTTATATTGATGAAACTTTGTTTTCAATGGAATGTTATTAAATCATGAATTATAAGAAAACATTAAGTATAATGATAAAATTAGTAATGGTAATACTCACTTTAAATTTAGATATATGAACTAAATATATAAACAGTTGAACTTGTAATAATGGCTGTCTTTAAACCATTTTTCAGGAACTTTTCTTTTCTGAAATGCATACAAAAGAATCTCTAAATAATGGTCACCCCCCTAAACAGTGGCCATTTTTCATGTTCTTGTCAGTGGCCATGTCCAGAGGTTTGACTATATTAGTATAAATCACTACAGTTTATTTGTGAAAATCAAATATTTAATACTTGTTATATTACAATACTCAAACTAAAATATAAATTGAATTTAAGTTTTCTGAAGAAAAAATATCCATAAATTAAGCACTACCCAAAAAACCAATATCCAGTAAGACTATTATAAGAAACTACAAAAGCAAACATTTGTACCCACATGGAACATCATCATCAGACTAAAAGACGTTCACAGTTCAAATGCAACTGTTAAAACAAACAGTTCAAACAAAATAATTATTTAGGATATCCATCCATTATTAGATATGCCATCCATATGCTAAAAGGGAAATGATGTAAAATAGAGGGAAGAGGAGGGTTGTAAGACTAAACATTGTAGAACAACTTTCACATGGGGAAGGAGTCTACTTCTGTAAAGTTGATGGCTACATATTTTCTTGCTGCATTGTAAATTTTGAACTGTTCTAAATATTTCAGCCATTCTTTGTGGGAGGCGTGCTCAGTTGAAAGGTACTTCAGTGTTGGGGTTGGTGGTGAAGGTTGTTAATGCTGTGGTGGCAAGCCTTTTAATGATGGCAGTCTGATATTCTATGAGTCAGGTGTTTAAAGGTTGTCCTGAAGCACCCATTGTGAGTATGTTGACTTACGGGGAAAAAAATTCTTATTCCCTCATCAGGGATGAACTAGGAGCTCTCATGTATGCGGGTGTGATTTAAGAGGCAGAGAATACTAAGTGCTTTTACAAAACTGTTTATTGGTTAAAAGTGCTTACATCAGATTTTAATAAATCCAAATAGTAGGAAGAAGTCACAAAGTTCCCTCTATCTATGTTGTAAGTCCTTTCATTGGTAATGATGTATAGCCCCAGGGTAGCAGTGACTTGTAAAAGGTCCAATCTGATTTATTTCTGGGATCCTTTTTAAGAAGGCAGTGACATGGTGGAGTAGACCAAATGGAATTGCTGTCCCCCGTGTCTTTCAACATGGAGTTTTTATACCTTTTTTTGTTCCAAAATTTTTCATTGGTTGAGCTTCTCTTTCCTCGCTCCTAGATTGGTCTCTCTCACCTGTCTCCAGGTGTAAAAATGAGACCAGTTCGGATCATGAGGAAGGTCTGCCTGGGATGGTTTATCTGACACCATCCTTCCTTCTTGTCATTGTATAATAGTGAAGGTGTCAAGATTCAGTGTCACCATCTCGACACAGGTAAACTTGACACCTCACAGAATCAGTTGTTTCTCCATGTCACATGAAAAATGTTTTTATAAAATTTTCATGCTCTTTTTAAGTCCAACCTATT
Source organism: Centruroides vittatus (assembly GCF_030686945.1). NCBI lineage: Eukaryota > Metazoa > Arthropoda > Arachnida > Scorpiones > Buthidae > Centruroides > Centruroides vittatus. The sequence continues at coordinate 1,358,971 of NW_027121909.1, read as the reverse complement.
TCTAGAGCCTCACACATGTATTATAAGTTGTGGTTGGCTCTGTTATCCATAATGGGAATAGCATATTCACCAGGTGGATGAACATATCTGGATAGTCTTTAGATTGTGGAGGAGGGTAAAAATGAGGGCCTTCTTTTGAAAGCTAAGCAGAAGTTATTATTTTTAGCAATCTCCTTGTAAAGGGTTGCCAGTCTTTTGTTGTAACAGCTTAATATATGGAGTTACAGAAGCAATTATTGGGCATAACAGTAGTGGTGGAGGAATGAAAATGAATTAGACATTTGATGGTGTTGGACATTCAAATTTCAAATGTTTTCTTTTAAAAAAATTTTTTTCTTTCATTATCTAATTAAGTGTGTCTGCATTGTTTGGTATAATGTTGGGTCAAATATAGCTTGCCATGTCTTTGAGATTTGTTCTTCATCTTTAAAACTGATAGATAGACCCTGGTAGTCTGCTTTAAATATTTCCAATGCTTCTATATTTTTAAGCTGTTTATATGGCATATTCATCGTGTATGATGAATATGCCATATAAACAGCTTAAAAATTGCCTTGAAACTGCCTCTAATGATTATGTTTTGTTTAATTGATTGAAAGTGTTCTATTATTTTTGAAACATCACTTTCAGTATTCTAAAATACACTTGTTACTTGTAAATTCAGTGATGTTAATAAAGCAAAGGTCAAAATGAATAAAAATACACTCTTCACAGCAATGATTGTTCATTAAATAAATAAAACTGTCTTTCAGTGTTAAAATTGTTTAACAATGTTGAAATTAGCATTTCATCTACTGATATGATTTGTTTGCCCACTAATGATTATTAAGATAGCTTAAATATCTTAAGTGTTTTATCTTGTAATACTAGTAACACAGTGTTTAATGAGTAGTATAGACAAATCTTGCACCAACATCTTCAATGCGTTATTTTTCTGAAACCTAAAATTTTTCAAGCATTTGTTTTCTGAGTTTCATGTTTTTCATAAAATGGAGTTATTTATATCAAAATAGATTTTACAGTTATTAATTTATTACTGTATCATCAACATATTTACACTCGTTAAGGAAATTCCTTAAAATTTAGTTCAAATTACTTTTTTTAGCATGAAGTTTTTTAGAATCATTGAGTGCTTTCATGCTATTTTATCATCATAAGACAACTTGAGAAATAAAATCAGCAAGAAACCCAATTCTTATATCTCTAGTCCAGTGGTTCCAAAACTTTGACAGGTTGCAGACCCTTTTAGTAATTAATAAACTGCAATAAGCAAGAAACAAGAAAATTAACATCCAGGCGTTAAGTGTTTAGTGCACACTTAACGCCTGGATGTTAATTTTCTCATTTCTTGCTTATTCAGAGATCCCCGTGAAGTCCACCATCCTTATGATTTACTTTTAAGATGAATTCTGGACAACAGACATCCTTTTTTACGATGTTAAATCTGAATAAACTGCAATAACAATAAGTAACTGAGGCATCTTATATTATTATTTGACAGTTTTCAATTGTATTAATTTGAAAAATTTTGGTAAAATAATAGAATTAATAAATTATAAAATTAATAAAAAGAATTAACTTACTTATTTGTTTAAAAAATTCATTAAAATATAACATTTTAATATAAGTTATAATATACAAATTTATCACATTTCATTTAAAGCTTAATATAGCTTGTAGTGTATTGGAATCATGGAGAGATCCGGACTTAGTGTTGATAAGGATACTAAGGGCCGCACAAAAAAATAGATCACACGATAAGCAATTCTAAACAACCATTTTATGATACTGAAGTTCATGTAAAATACACAGATCTAACCTTCCTTCCATTGGCACTAGCATAACACTAACTAGGGGTTTAACACCCTATAACTCTAATATACTAATTACTATGAATAACAATGATACTTAAACTTAGGGTTGCCAACATTTGCCAACTATTCACCTGGAGGATTGCCCCCCCCAAAATAAACAGTCACAATATTTTATTTATTCAACAATTATATTATCATATACGAGTACAGTATATATGTTACCGGCAAAACCCGATTTTACACCAAACTAGTTTTGCCTAGGCCAAACTAGTTTGGCGTAAGCGTGTCAGGCCAAACTAGTTTAGAATTATTATTCAAGTATATTAATGGTTAAATATATTAATGGGTGGATTAAAGTGTACTAGGTAACCCCAATGGCAGCGCTTCCGACTGTTCGTGCTTCCAACGGACTCCTCCTGGAGGGGAGCCACTGGCAGGCCGCTCAGTGTTTAACGTCACTAGTTATTGATTCACAGTAGTTCTTGAATAAAAGCAAACAAAAGTATATAAAAGTATATAGTATATAAAAGAAACAGTATCAACAGTAAAATATCAATTAGATGAATAAATATTGTTCATCTAATTAATTGCCTTTTAATTTTATTTTAACCATTAATATACTTGAATAATAATTCTAAACTAGTTTGGCCTGACACGCTTACGCCAAACTAGTTTGGCGTAAAATTAGGTTTTGCCGGTAACATATATATTTATATATAGTATTACACAATTAACAATCCAACATTATTTTATATAGTAAGTGTAATTGTAATGCTTCTTATTTCTCAAAATTATATTTTTTTTCTGATTTTGCTACTTGCAATAATTTTTTTTTGGTCATGTTGAAATAAATAAGAATGAAAAGCTTTAAAGCTCATGTCGAAATTAATTCGAATGCCTAACTCTGCTTTAGCGAGCTCCACTCGCATTCTACTTCTATCATTTCTTCAAGAAGATTCCATTATAGAAAAAATTCTTTCCACAAATGCATTGCTTACAGGTATGCTTAGAACTTTGCCAACAATTTGTTTGATTTCAATCACATCAAGGGTCTTAAAAATAGACACCCATATTTTTTCTGTTGATAACTCCTCATTTCAAAGTTTTTTTAAATTGTTATTTTGAATTAAAATTATTTTGTCATATAGAATATCTTCATTATAGTAATAAGCATTAAAACTTTATCACAAAAAAGGATATTTTAAAAAATTACTTCTACAGACAATTTCAATTTTTACTTAGAAATAAATAAATTCATTTATTATAAAGGAGACTAACAAAAATTTATTTGAAAAACACAAATATTTGTTTTATTTGGGTCTCTAATTAATAAAAAACAACGAAACACCGTTTTAAAGTACATTTTTATTCAAATAATATATTTATAAATAATATGTAGCCAAAAACACAGCCAAGTCAAATTTCTGTAGCCCAGAAAGTAGCCAATGCACCAAATGATATTTTTTATGCCAAACTGATAAAAGGATAGCCAAATTTTGCACAAAATAGCCAAATCTGGCAACGCTGTCTATGGTAGTGAAATATGGCGACCCTTCCAGTAATCTTGATGACATGAGTGTTTAGTAATGAAATGTAGATGGCGCTTATCGTAATGATGATTTTGTATGCAAATTTTCAACAGAAGTTTTCGATCTGGAAATATGAGGAATAATGTGAATGTTACAGAATAATTAACAAACCGATTTTAAATTTTAATATTAAAGAATAATAAGTAAAACATTGATATTCCTGGTGAAATTACTAGTAAAACTGGAGACTGGATAAATGTCACCAAAACTGGAGTCTCCAGGCGAAAATGACACGGTTGGTAACCCTACTTAAACTAACAAAGATATTTACAATATTTACAGTGATGATTGCTTGTTGGTATCCATTAATACACACCTATCGTTACTATTGGACAATTAATAAAGAAAACACCAAAATAACCTCAGATACAGGTTATTTCCTTAACCTTCTTCAATATCCATGAAGGTCTCTGGACTTAATGATCAATGGTTTCCTGATGCACATGGATTATCTTCTCAAACAAAAAGTCTGATATAGTGTCCTATCTTCCAAGTCATAGATGATGACCTTTCTCGCTGTCATTCTCTTGGTCTGGGACTCGAGAGTCTTCACCAAGCTTAGTCCAGAAGGGAAAAGGTGTTCCGCATGTGTCGTGCATGTGTTTTTAAGTTTGCTGCCATCCAGGATCTCCAGCCTTAGTCACATGGTGTCATGACAACCAATCCCAAACAAGCAGGCAGCAGTTGCCAAAGGTGGCATGTAACAAATGAAAAAAATTACAAATAGCTTAGTAACACGACAAAAGGTAGAAAACCTGATACGAATGACTACAAAGTACCAAATATATATACAAAAGCTGGGAAACAATAGTGACGGAGCACTACAAGCTTTACATAATATTTTTAAATATTTGCTAAGTGATAAAATGACAGTGTGGTGTTCATGCAAGTGGTACAGTACAGTCTGTGAACGAAAAGTACAGAAAGGACTCTATGACAATTATAACAATATTCACAGTTCCTTTATTTCACTTTGAACAAAAAAGGTTATATAAGGAATCCCAACTGATTTTGTGATAATTTACAATCCGGCTTGATTTATACAAAGAACTCTTTGTTCCAAACAAAGCATGATGGTATCTCTTTCCTGATCGCATGACAATTAATTTCTAGTAAGTGCGTAACTAAACCTAACTTAATTCTAACTTAAATCTACTTAATACTAAGGAAAATAATGAGGGATATAGGATAGTGGTGTAAGGTGTGAAGCGCAATAGGAATACACAGACACGTGAATTCAATTAAAACAAATTTAATTTCGCGATTAATAATATATACAAATAAGTTCTTTGTGGATTCCCTCAGTCCAACTTCTCTTGTTGTCCGATTGTAACAATAAAACCCGCGCGATTCTTAACTAACTTAAACCTAAAAGGATAGAAAAGTATAAAAGTAGGAAGTGAGAAGAATTGATAGGATAGTGGGGTACCCTTGTTCTCGCTGAACTCCGATTCCGGCTGGTGGTTTATTCTGCGTATCTCTGGGTTCGTCAACGTTGTAAAAATACCTTTTAGGATAATTTCTTGTCAGTGTCTTTGACTCTACGGTCCGGATCCTCACCTCACGGCTCTCTATTCGGCCCTCGTAGAATTCCGTCTCACGAGCTCGCCGTTCTCGTCCGTGCTTCCTCGTGTCCGGCCGGAGAAAAAGTGACTCTTCGATGACCCAGATTTTACTCGTCCTCCACTCGAACTCTTTGTTCCACACGACCCCCTGGTGGGTGGGGAGTGGGAAGCCCGCGTTCCCAGAAGCCAGAACAATGGACAAAGGAAATTAGAAAGAAGGGTTAAGAAGGAGAGAAAATTATTAAAACTAATTAAATCTAAAATTCATATGTACAAAAATATGGCGTACAGCCACATACGCCCCATCGGAAAGGCTCAAAGTCCATGATGGAGTTTGTAGTAATCTACTCTCCTTTTCCGAAGGTGGTATCGACCCTCGCTTGCGGGAACAGCTTGATGCTCGTCATCCGATTCAAGGGGATTCTCTGGTGATGCATCGTCTTCTTGCCGCCTGATAGGTATCATCGGCTGTCTCCTGTACTGTAATGCAATCTCATCACCTCCATCATCATCAGACATATCCGGGGAATCATTGTTGTTGGGTCGGTAATGGTTTCGACCTTTATATACAGCATATGAATAATATGGTTTCAAACGATCGAAATGCACAATACAATTTTTCTTTCCATCACTACCACCCAACTCTGCGGTTACTGGACCTAAAATTCTCGTAATACGGAAAGGACCCGAATACTTAGGGGAAAATTTTCCGAACTTCCTACCCTGGTGCTTGCGTAACAGCCACACTCTCTCACCAACACTAAAGCCACGCCCTTTCCTTTTTATATTGCACCGCTCCCTATTCTTTAAGTTGTTTTGCCTGCTCCGTGAATAAGCCAAGTTACGAACAGTGTTCAATTTTTCTAACAGCTCCCTCCGATAATCATGCAAATTATGGTGGGCCGGCACGCCCGTCGGAAAGACCTGAGGTAACCTGGGGTCAAAACCGAAGAGAAGGAAGGCAGGGGATTCGCCGGTGGATGCATGAGTGGCGTTATTATAAGCAAACACTGCCTGAGCAAGATGCTCATCCCACTTCCCATTACTTCCTCTGGAGATCCGAGCTATAATACTACATATAGACTTATTAAACCGCTCACAAACCGAGTTCGCACACGGACGGTAAGCAGTAGTGATTTTATGTTTGATACGGAGTATGCCACATAATTCCTGAAACGTGGAAGAAGTGAAATTAGCCCTCCGGTCTGAGATAATAATTTCGGGGCAACCGTAATGGCATATCACATGCTGGAATATGGCGTCTGCTACGTTCTTTGCAGTCTGGTCCTTAATAGGAATTGCTTCAGAATACCTGGTGAAAACGTCAATAATAGATAGAATGTACCGATTTCCGCTGGGAGTAACCATGAGTGGGCCGACTATATCTATAGCTACCTTCTGAAAAGGGAAGCCAGCTAACTCTGTTTCTTGGAACGGCTCCTTTCCCTTGTGTAAATTAAACCTCTGACATGTCCTACACACCCTCACTACCGATCGGACTACCGATTGTAGACCCCGTATGTAGTAATGCCTGTCAACGGTATTACAAGTCTTCTCTATGCCCAAGTGCCCCCCAAGGCCCGACTCATGGAACGCTCTAACAACCTCTTCACCCATTTTCTGACCTACACATATCCGCTTCCAGTTATATAGGCCATATCTTCCCGGTTTAATGTGGACCAACACACCTCCTTCCAACTGGAATTCTGGCTGGACACCCTTTCCGGCAAGACCCTGATGCATGTTCCTTTGAGCCTTCGCAAGACCTAGTTTCATTTTTTTTTAAAAATCGTCTTCCATTTGTGATTCCACTACTCTATGGTGGAAACTGGGACTATGCACATCTAAACACTGGTTGACCAAGTTAGGTCTCTCTCCGCAACATATCGGGCGTGACAAAAGGTCGGCCACCGGATTGTGTTTACCCCTAACATGAGCTATCGTAACATCGTAATTCGTCAATTCTAAGGCCCATCTCATTAATCTGTCGTTGTGATTATTCATACTCCTCAAGTAAGATAAGGGCTTATGATCCGAATATACAGAAACTTCGTGACCTAGAACTATCGATTTGAAGTGCCGGAGAGAGAGAATAATCGCAAGGCACTCCTTCTCGATCGTTGAATACCTCAATTCCGGTCCCCTAAACTTCCTGCTATAATATCCGAGTGGGACCACGCCTTCATCCCGTTGCTGTCCCAAAACGGCACCTAGCCAACTATCAGAGGCATCGGTATATAGCACAAACGGAGAAGAGAAATCTGGGTGTGCCAACAGGGGGGGGTTTGATAAAACTTCCTTGAACCTCATAAACTTGGACTGACAATTACTGTCCCAAACAAAATGTTTCCCCTTTTTTGTTAGTTCAGTCATGGGCAGCGCCATCTCGGAAAAATTGGGGATGAAATTGCGGAAAAAACCGACCATTCCGAGGAAACTGCGAACCTCTTTGACATTACGCGGGGTTCTACATTCCTTAATTGCTTCGACGTTGCCTGGGTCAGGGTATATACCATCACTACTAATGATGTGACCTAAATATTTAATTTCTCTAACACAAAATTTGCTTTTGGTAGGGTGGAGCTTCAGATTTGCCTTATGTAAGATCCCTATCACTTGATCAAGAAGTTTTAAATGCTCCTCCAGAGAAGGGGAAAAAAGGATGATATCATCCTGAAATACATAACATTTGTTTCCGATGAAGGGGGCGAGGAGACGTGACATACAATATTGAAAGAACCGACCGCTGTTCTTCCCCCCTTGTGGGATACGCGTTAATTGATATTTGGACCAAGGGGTAGTGAATGCAAATATATGCCTAACCTTGGGGTCAAGCGGGATCTGGAAGTAACCGGATTTGAGGTCTATTACGGAAAAGTATTTGCTACCATGGAAGGTCGTGAGTATTTCGTCCACCCTACTTAGCGGGAACACCTGTGGTTTCGTTATGTCATTAATCCTACGTAAGTCCAAAGTCATCCTGATTTCACCCGAGGTTTTCTTCACAATATGGATGGGGGAATTCCATTCCGAATGGCTTTCCTCTATGATGCCTGCCTTAAGATATGCATCAGTCAATTTTTTTAACTCGGCAAGGTAGCAATTCGGAATACGGTATTGACGGGTATTGATTACCCGGTTAGTGTCTATTTCAGGGCTGTGCATAAAAAGATCGGTGCCTTTCAAATCTTCGACCCCCTCCGAAAACAAACCGGGATACTTATTGAGGACGCGAGTCACCTGATTTTCGTCATTCGTTTTTGTAGTTCCTGGAGTTATGGCGGTGCCAACCAGAGTACTACTTAAGCAATCGAAATACATGATCGATGGGCGAGGACTATGGTTCAATACTCTAGCTTCACGACTGATGAATGTACATCCATCAATTATCAATGACGGGATTGAGTTGATGACATCCATCCCCAAGATCCCTTGGTATTCTAGCCTATCCGGGAATTCCATACAACAAAGGGAAGCGGGTATTATCTCATCCTTGTAGCTTATCGATCCCTTTAGGACTTCCTTACATGTGGAGATTGTGCCGTTGATACCTCTGATATGGGTGATCTCACCCCTTCTTGCAACCTGGAAGGACTTAGCCAATTTCGCGTTTTGAGTCAGCGCTATATCAACTAAAGACCTTTCCGCACCTGAGTCAATTAAGAATTTAATCTCTACCCCCACTACCCTGCCACATATTAATGGGAGTCCCCTCTCCGAACATGAAAATTCGGTCAGTTTAAAGATGAGGATGGGAACACGACACTGACCCTGATCAGGTTCCCGGACTAGTTTAAATCCTGACTATTTCTTTTGGGGCATTTCCTAGCCAAGTGATTTGGGCTATTGCAAACGAAACAAAGTCTGCTGTTAATATTAGGCGACTTAGTAGTCTGGGTCGAGTTTTCGGCCATCTTGGAAACTATTTCGAACAGGGTTTTCAACCCTTTTTCTAAATTGGCTAACCGATCCTCATCTTTTGGAGTCTTGTCAGGGTTTACTTCAGGACTAGTACATTCAGCACCCACTTCGCTTTGGGAGTTATAACAGACCGTTTTGAGGTCTCTAGGATTACTACATTCCTTTTCTAGCTCTTCCTCCCTTTCAGCGCATTCGAAAGCTTTCTCTAAGGTAGCAGGTTCCCTGCGACATACGTGACTTCGGATACTTATGTCTAATCCCCTGATGAACCTCTCCTTGATAATCTCATCTTTGAATGTCACGATATTTGGGTTACTCCGGATAGCCCTAGACATTATGGTTTTAGTCCTAATGATATACTCACTGACTAATTCCTTTCCTCCTTGCCTCAAATTTAGTAATTGATCGAGTAAGCCCCTTCCTTTCCCTTCGTGCTTCTGGAAACATTTAATTAGATCTTGCTCAATTTCCTTAAACGTTGGTGCAGGCGATTGCTCCAATAAACAAAAGAAAGTGTTTAATGGTTCACCTTTTAGTTTAGCTTGCAACGCAGCCACCTTAACCTCGTCCCCCCATTGGGCTAACTTAGCCACATTATCAATGGTTCTAAATAGTTGATTTATATTTACCGTGTCGTTAGGCGAATTTGAGAAAGTGGGGATCATCCCTAAGAATCCAGTAACCACGAGTGGGGGGTTCTCACTGTGGCTTTCTGCCACCAAACTCATACTGGGAGTACCTTTGTCCTCCATATAACTTACAACGATGGCTGATAATCAGTACAGCTATACAGAGAATTGGATCAACGAGGAGGGAATCCTGTCGCGGACGCCAATGTAAAGTGTGAAGCGCGATAGGAATACACAGACACGTGAATTCAATTAAAACAAATTTAATTTCGCGATTAATAATATATACAAAAAGTTCTTTGTGGATTCCCTCAGTCCAACTTCTCTTGTTGTCCGATTGTAACAATAAAACCCGCGCGATTCTTAACTAACTTAAACCTAAAAGGATAGAAAAGTATAAAAGTAGGAAGTGAGAAGAATTGATAGGATAGTGGGGTACCCTTGTTCTCGCTGAACTCCGATTCCGGCTGGTGGTTTATTCTGCGTATCTCTGGGTTCGTCAACGTTGTAAAAATACCTTTTAGGATAATTTCTTGTCAGTGTCTTTGACTCTACGGTCCGGATCCTCACCTCACGGCTCTCTATTCGGCCCTCGTAGAATTCCGTCTCACGAGCTCGCCGTTCTCGTCCGTGCTTCCTCGTGTCCGGCCGGAGAAAAAGTGACTCTTCGATGACCCAGATTTTACTCGTCCTCCACTCGAACTCTTTGTTCCACACGACCCCCTGGTGGGTGGGGAGTGGGAAGCCCGCGTTCCCAGAAGCCAGAACAATGGACAAAGGAAATTAGAAAGAAGGGTTAAGAAGGAGAGAAAATTATTAAAACTAATTAAATCTAAAATTCATATGTACAAAAATATGGCGTACAGCCACAGTGGAATGGAATAAGAAATGAAGAGTTGATTCACTTGGGGTTTCTCTACATCAGGATGATATGCACTTTGGGTAGGACCTTGGTTCTGTTATGGTGGCTTCTGTCTTTAGGATCCTCTCTTCTCTATCACTTATCAAGGTTCTCTCTTACTTCGAATTATCCGACACGGTCCCTTGCTGGACTATCTCGATCTTCTGTCCTCTCCACCAAAACTTTCTTCAGAGCCCCTTCTCACACGTCCGACTCCCTCCATGTCTGGTTGAAAAGTGACTCCTTTCTTAGTTGCTTTTTCCCAGGCCACCCTACCTGCTATTGTCTCTGCTGATTCTCAGAATGGCTAATCCTACCCAAAGGCAATATTGATCATCTTGGAAGGTTTTAGAAAGGATAGATAAAGGAAATAGAGAAAATTGGAAAATAAAATAGAATTATAACTATATACAATAAAATACATATATATAATAAAAGACATATATACAATATGGCCGATGGCCACAACAGTGTTTTTAGAAAATGGGCCTGTGGATTTTCTGACAAGTATCACATGGAACCCTCAGGTCCCCAGACCAAAGTTTCAGAAACTACTGTTCTAGTGATGGTGTATAGTTGAAAGTGCTTGAAGATTCAAAAATTTCCACTGAAGTTTCTGTGATACAATAAGTAAGTTTTACATAACTGTTTTTTAAATTTGAAAAAATAGTTTTTCATAGTTTTTGAAATAAAACTATTGATGGTTTTAAAATAAGCATTTATTACAATAAAGGGACAACTCTTTCATTTGGTACAGATTTAATTAAATGTAGATATTTTATTCTGAATCACCTCCATATATTAAAATTTTTACTTTTTAGTGTTCTGGTCATGATTTGGATGTTGGCACAGAATGTTTACAAATTGCAAAAGATTATGGAAATATTAGAGCTTACCTTGTTGTGAGTGATTATGATCTATGGAAGGTAAATATAGTTAAATCAATATTAATTTTTCATTTTACTGATATAATCAGTTTAAATACGAGAGTTTTTTCAACCTCCACTGACCCAGAATAAAAAGCAAAAATGAAAAACAAAACCACTTTATTTGTAGAAGGTAGTTACAGTCTTCACCCATTTTTCCACATAATTCCCTTCTCGATTCAGGCAGGCATCATACCTTGACACCAGCTTTTGTATACCCATGTCAAAGAACATTGCCCCAGGCCATTCAGCCAACCTTTAACACTGTTAGTCAGTGGACTTTGAAATTTGAGGAAACTCCTCACTGAACTCAGAAATCATGAACTGATGCCTTCCTCACATCAGTTGATCCACTTTGTACACCAAATCGTCAGTCATCACACACTTCCTTCCTTGACTGGCCTCATCATGAACATTGTCATGTCCTTGTTTGAATTTCCTGCACCATTCATGCACGCATCCATAGCTCATGAGGCTCTCATCATACACATTACACATCTTTCAATGAATTTCACTTCCATTCAGTCCTTCAGCCTGTAGAAATTGAATTACTGCTCATACTTCACAGTTGGTGGGAGACTGGATTGGTGGCATCACGTTTATGTGTTTACTGCAAAGTAGCAAATGTCTAAAATAGCTTGGCACAATGCTAAGTAGTGAGGGAATATACTACTCACTAGGTGTGCATCCTGTCCATGTCTCACATGCTTCCAATTTTTTTCATGCATTAGTGGAGGTTGAAAAAAACCCTCGTAATAAAATATTTTATAAACAAAATGATTCAGATAATATATTTAGTTTGTAAACATCTCAATGTCCTATATTAAACCAAACAATTGCTGGATTAATTGAGTTACTTTACCGCTATTATTATTCATTAAATATTAAAGTAAATAAAGTAGTTCAACAAATTTGGCAATCATTTGGTTTATTATATTTAGTTTGTGGCAATAAGTCAGAATTTGATACTTTTAATTAGGGTTGAGGAGTCAATACACAAAAGCTTATGACCGTGACTCCTGTATTTATTTATCAATATAGGAGCTAAATAATAAATATACCTTATTACTTCAAATTTAAACTGCACTTTTTATTCCAATTTTTAAGATGTAAAATTAGGGTGTGGCTTAAATTCAAAGTGAATATTTTAACTTCTTATTTTTGCCAATCTCCAACTCCCCAACAATCAGATCTTTCTTTGCACTCTATGCTTGCACATAGTATTACTATCATTGATAGCAGTTTATTCAGTGGTTTCCCATTTGCACCAATCAGATTTAATTCAGTTGCTGTTTGATAGCAGCTGTGTAAAATCAAATTTTAAATTTTTTTATTATCCATACTCACTAATAATGGAAAAACAGTTTACATATGATGCTGAATTCAAAAGAAAAGTTTTATTGTGTGCTGAAGAAAGTGGAGATTGTTCAGCCAGTAAAAGATTTACAGTTGATGAAAAGAATGTGCATTGCTGGAGGACCATGAAGGAAAAGTTATTTCGGTGTAAAAAAGAAAAAATCATTCTTGGAGTCTAAAAAAGGAAGATACTCTGCAATCATATATATAAAATCATTTTTATTTTTTATTATTTTTTTTAATTTTCCAATTTTAAATGCCTACTGTGGCTTAAATTCAAGTACAACGTATATAGTATTAATTATATACTTTTTATATCAGTTGAAAGCATGCTACATATAAGGAATTTCATCACTGTCGATCTCAATCAACAAACTACTTTTTAGAACCATAACTCATTAAACTTTGAATCTAAAGGCTACCAGTTACATTATTTTTTATTTTATTTAAAGAAATTATAAACATTCATTGACCTTAAAGCTTAAAGAAAAGATAAAACTTAGAAACTAAGAACAACAAGGCTATATTTTCATTAAAATGCTATAAAGTCTAAACTAATAGGATATAATAGAAAGAAGCTATAAAAGAAATCAAAAAGTTCTCTTTACTTTTCAGAATTCTTGAATATGAAATATGACCTGAAAAATAAGTTAATCAACTTATGCTCTGTGAAATAAATTTTAACATATATTAATTATTAGTAGTTGGAGTTGGTTCTTTTGTACCAACTCCAACACTGACAAGTTAAGAATTTCTTTCAACTCAAGCTCTGACTCTATGACTCTGATCCTGATTCCACAGCCTTGGTTTAAATAAATGAACATATGGCAATGTATCACAAGATTTTTTTTTGTTTATATTTATTCTATGTAACTCTTTTCTCTTTATCATATTCATAATTGCAAAAATCCAAAAATGCAATATTCAACTATCATGTTTATTTTATAAAAAAATAAATATAATTATTTACAATATTTTATTTTTAAACAATTGAAATTTGATCACAAACAGATGTTATAAAATTTATAATTCAAAAACTAACTGAATATATTTAAGATTAAGAATTTTTTAATTGAGGGTTTAAATCTATTGAGTAATATGCAGTCTCGAAGAAATTTTTAATTCTTCCGAGACTGCATATTACTCAATAGATAAACACTTACTCGAAAATTTTTTAAACGTGCAGCCAAATTCATTAACTTCAAACGTTTTTGGTCTTGTTAAAGGATCTTTCTCAAGAAAAACATTATAAAATTCGAAGACTTAGTACAAATATAAAAACAAAAAAGCTTTAGAACATTTTTGAACAATATTCCATTGCAAAATTACTTGCGTCATCTTAATAAATAACTAATATTACAATATGCATGCAAAATAGAGAAAAGAAAAATAAAGAAAAAAAAGAAAAAATAAAAATAGTAAACATCGGGATCGGAGTGAAAAAATATACAAAACAAAGATTCTTGAAATATAACATATAACCAAGTGAAGGCCTATATAAAGTAATAAGGTTAAAAGCCTTTGCGCTGTCTGTTTTTTAAAGAAGATCGTATTCTGTACTTTCAGTTTCTTCCATTTACATGGGTTTAAATTAAGCTTGAACGCCAAGCCACAGAAACTTTAGTGGACTCCCGGAAGTTGAAGGAGAGACCTTTATGGTTTGCTTTACAGATCTGCCATGCCTCTGCGTAGTGGCAGTGCTTAATGTCCCCCAAACTACTTGTAAAAGCCTGGCTTGGTCCCATTCTGCTTTGACCTGTTAGGGGTCGGCCAACACATAGGTGGCCAGCGTTGTGCATGGTTGTTCACTTCTTACATTTCTTTGGTGTTCTGCTATCCTGTCCTTGATAGATCTTCCTGTGGCTCCAATATACACCAATTTATTTTGTCGCCGTGTGTCCTGGCTGCATGTTTAAAAGGTTTTCGAGTAAGTGTTTATCTATTAAGAATTTTTTGTATATAAATTAATATGTAATTACAATTACACTTAGAATTTTAATATTACAAGTTTTATTTCTTTTAACAACATTTTATAATTCAGTTTATTTAAAAATTTTTAACATGATGAACTTTCAAAAAAAAAAAATTTTAAATTAATGTCTAATCCATATGCAAAATTTTGGAATTGAGCAGGGATTGCTAGATAATGTTTTATGTAAAATCTTAAAAAGATACTCCTAATAAAATAATGAATAGTGTGATAATTTTTCTACAATTATGTTAAATTTTGTTTTAAATAAAATGATTTTAATCTATAATCAGTATGTCAGTTTGACATTTAATGTGTATTGATAATTTTCCCTTCACCATAGCATACCCATTGTTATACCTCAGATATGTAGACGATATCCTTGTAGCTTGGCAGGACACGAAGGAGGATTTCCTCACCTTCAAAACTTCACTCACGAAAATTTATTCTACCTTCAGCTTTACCTGGGAAAAAGAAAATGAAGGGGCTATTGCATTTTTAGATCTAAACATCTCCAAATCCCAGGGAACTTTATTGTACTCTGTGTTCCATAAATTCAACTGCTTACCACCTTTAATCCCTGCTACAGCATTCCAGCCGCAGCATTATGTTAATGCAGCTATCGCCCCATTAATTAGAAGGGCTTTTTTGTTATCTTCCAGTCAAACAGCTGTCGACATTGAACTTAATGCCATTCGCTCAGCAGTAAACGCGGCGGGGTACACTAATGCCAAGTACAGGTACCTCCTAAACAAGGTCAAAAGATCGCTCTTTCCTCCCACGGCGTTACATGTTCCAAATGAATGCTCGGTAGTCCTTCCCGCATTACCATTCTGTGGCCGAGTCACCATACGTATTTGCCGTGTTTTTAGGCAACACGTGCTCTTTCTACCAGTCTCCCCACGGCCAAATCTTAGGAGGCTACTGTGCAATGACAGGGATGCTACCTCCGTACTAGAGAGGTCTGGAGTTTACTCCATCCCATTGGAAAATACTGCATCCGGTATTCGCACCCACTACGTTGGTGTGACAACCAGAATGTTGGCTTGTCGTATTTCCGAACACCGACTTTCCATCAGGGCAGGCAAAGGAGACACCGAACTAGCAAGAATGGTGTTACAGCACCTATACACCCCGCTATGGGACCAGGTGATGATGCTCAGGCATTGTAATAACAGGAGCATCGTGTTTATTTGGGAGGCCTTTCTTACCGCTGCACTAAATCCGTGCAACACTCCCACTCTTGATTTGCCTGTTATGTGGGTCAACTTATATAACAGATTAAAACAACACCTCTAGCTCCACATCTCAGTAATTTATAGCGCATGCGCTACGTCACCACGCGCGCACATTTAAATTTCTTCTCGCTCTGTTCCATCGTTGATTTTGTTCCAAAGTTCTAAAGCGGTTTTTGCATTTCGAAAATTTTTTGATTTGAAAAAGGATTTTAACCATTTTTATCTACCTGAGGAAGACGAAAATAGTTTCGTCGAAAGCGCTAGTGATTATAGCGATATTCGTAAACACTTAATGCCTGGATGTTAATTTTCTCGTTTCTTGCTTATTCAGAGATCGGCGTGAAGTCCACCATCCTTACAATTTACTTTTAAGATGAATTCTGGACAACGGACATCCTTTTTTACGATGTTAAATCTGAAAAAGCAGTGTGTTAAATCTGAAAAAGCAGTGGTATAAGTTACATGCCCAGCTAATCTTCTTACTTAAGTGTAGAGGACATGGCATAATCCCGAAGTGCATCACCATCAACCGAACAGCCTTTCCTGCATGCCTTCGAAGTGCCCTGCTGAATGTGGAGAAATCGCTACTTTCGAGGTTAATTAAATGTAAGCATAAATCTCTAGCCAATGTGGAGCTAAAATTATATCTTGCCCATCAACAGTTTACGTGAGCTTGCCACCTGGCCTCTCTGTACGTCCAGCTGGGAAAACTACAAAGTATTGCAACAGCGTTTGCTGATAAGATAGCCTTGAAATTAAATAAGTATTGATAATATATACTGGCATTTATATTTATTTATTTTCATCTCTTTCTGCTTCGTGAACACTAAAAGGACTTTTTTCAGATCCATGATAGGTTCAGCCAGATTTACAATGAAGCAACTGGGTAGTGAGAAAGGGACCAACATATCTGGAACAGACCACGCTCAAAAATGTCTATGGTTGCTTGCCTGGATTTGATCTTGGGTCATTCAGAGCTACCTCGGCCATCCAGCCAACTATTGATAATGTTTGGAACAAATAAAAAATTTTGAACTAAAAAAAGGAAATAATCCATTAATAAGTTTTTCCTTGACAGTTCATAGAGAAAATTTTGCTTCTAAGAAACTGCTAGATTTGGTTATTTGATTTTAAAAAAAGATTTAGTTTCCAAATTTAATAAAAGCAAATTGCTAAGAAACAGATTATTTAACTAAATATATTCAAATGTATATACACTATATATAACAGGGGTGGGCAAGCAAGAGTTCAGTGGGAGCTGATATGTAGGTTTTGCAAAATGCATGGGAGTTGCAGTTCTGTACTGTCCTGGCGGATAGTATGGTAAGACATGCGATTTTATTATATAATATAAAACAAATATTGAATTTTTTTAATAAACACATATTTTCACAAAATTATAAAAATAAAATTGTAAAAATAATAATAAAAAACAGAAATTAACACTTTCAGCGAGAGACGCATGTAACTGAAAAAGAGCCGCATTTGCCCATGTCTGATATATAATGTATATAGTATATATATATATATACAGATATACAGTAGAGCATCGATTATCTGACCCCCAATTAACCGTCACATCGGTTAACCGACCGCGTTCTAGTTGGCAAATTCAAATGTCTGCTAGTGATGTGGCGCTACAATATTTGGCTATGTCTTGGCTACTTTAATATTATTTTTGTTAAAATTTTGCGTGTTTTAGCTGGCAACACTGGCTCGACCATAAAAGGGAGGCTAGTATTTAAACCAGGCCTAATACACTATACTAATAATGTATTTTTTCATACTTTTTGGTTATCCGACTCTTCAGTTATCCGACCAACCCCAGTCCCCAATTAAGTCGGATAATTGATGCTCTACTGTATATATATATTTATATATATACTATATACACTATATATAGTGCATATATATATATGAGGACCATTTCAGTAAAAGTGACTACTCAATGATATTGTCCATTGTTTGTCACTTCTAGCAAAAATGAATTACATCATGTTACAACTTCATTTCTACTTCTACACATGAAATGTCAATTCTACAGATTGATGTTTGGTGGCAGCACTGCACTGACTGTGGCCATAATTAATAGTATGCTTTAAAACAGGGCTTCTTAAACTTCTTTTATTCACGACCCCATTTATGATTGTGATTTTTTTCGCGACCCCCCCCCCCCCAAAAAAAAAAAAATATATATATATATAAAATAAAGATATATAAATATTTTGCAATATACATATGAAATACAATGAAAATATACATATATATTGAAGATATATACAAATTTGCAAAAACAATAATGCTGTACTACCACAGTTCAATCTCGTGTTACAATGAAACAGAGACAATGAATACACTGAAAAGCAACAACACTACACTAGTTCAACTATAATCAGTGTTGCTGAATCGTCTTGCTGCACCAGAAGTGACACAAAGTGCAACTCACGAAACCTACGACACAAAGCATGCCATTTTCAAATTCTCACAAATTATTTTCAATATTTTGCATTAAAATCTTGTGACCCCAAGATTTTGCTAAGCGACCCCAAACGGGGTCGCAACCCATAGTTTAAGAAGCCCTGCTTTAAAACAATGTTCTCATTAGTGATGGGATGATACTGAAATTTCTTTCAATTCCGATACCAATTCCAATTCTGCCAAAAACTCTCGATTCTGATTCTTCTGAATACAGTATTTTCTAAAGTTTATTTTAGTTTAAAAAAATTATCAGTTTATGTTATAAGCATGATACATTCAATAATTAATAAATATCAAGCTGAAGAATGAAAAATGATTGGGAAATCTAGAATCAAACTTCCGGAGAAAATGTGAAAATTCACCAGTTATAAGTGGATATGCATGCTTTTATTGTGTACTACAAAATCAATTTGTAATCTTATTTCAAATATTGTAACACTATCCTCAAAGAAATTACAACTAATTAATTCACTTTTACTCAAAGAACTATCCCATCGTGTGGTGTTGGATTGCCATCTTTAGAAACTGCTTTGTTGGCCGTTGTGATGACTGCAGGGAAGGGAAGGTAAATGAGAAGCTGTATCTTTACTCACACTTCTTGCAATGGACATGGCTTGTAAATAATTTAACTCCATCATATTTAATATTAAATGAAGTTTAGGAAATGAACCAAACAAATATCATTGCACAAGTTAACCAATTTTTGAATTCATTTCCTTGAGCCACGAATATCTAGACTGACACACCTTGAAAAATCAATTTTTAAAACTCAAAATGGCATTAACTGTCAGCAAAACAGTTTAAAATGTAAACAAAATTATATTTTAATTGAAACAATATTATATAAAATTGTTTTTAATATTTAGTATGTTTACTTATAATGATAAAACGACTCTCTCATTATAATTATGGAAGTTTTTATGATGATTCACAGATGTTAAATTTGTATGTTATGTTGTATGTTTGTATGGTATTGGGTTGTTCGGAAAGTTCGTAGCGATTTTTGATAGCCGACAGTTGAGACACCGATTGACGCGAAAATGATTAGAATTGTACAAACCAATGAATATTACGATAAATGACCTTGAGACGCGTCCGTTACAAAAAAACCGTTAAGATTATTCAAATAGCGTTTAATTTGGCTCATTGCAAAAATGGATGCGAACAACGTGCATTATCGACACTTGTTTCTTTTCTTTTTTCGTAAACGCAAAAATGCTGTACAAACAGCAAAAAAGATATGTGATGTTTATGGTGAGAGTGCTGTATCAGAATCAACTGTTCGAAAGTGGTTTGCAAAATTTAAAACGGGTAATTTCAGCCTTGAAGATGCTCCTCGCTCAGGAAGACCTCCTGTTATTGAAGAGGACCAAATCAAAGCATTATTGGATGAAAACCCTCATTACACAACTCGAGAGATTGCAGACATAGTGAAGTCATCAAACAGTACTGTATTTCAACATCTAAAGAAGCTCGGATACGTGAATCGTTATGACATTTGGATACCTCACGACTTAACGGAAAAAAACTTACTGGATCGCATCTCCATTTGTGATTCTCTTGAAAAACGAAATGAAAATGACCCTTTTTTGAAGCGTTTAGTGACAGGTGATGAAAAGTGGATCATTTATAACAACATCAGCCGAAAACGATCGTGGGGTAAGAAAAATGAATCACCATTAAAAACTCCAAAGGCCGGTCTTCATCCAAAGAAGGTCATGCTCACTGTCTGGTGGGATTGGAAAGGAATCCTGTACTATGAGCTGCTTCCACAGAATCAAACAATTGATTCTGATAAGTATTGTTCCCAATTGGATAAGCTGAACATGGCAATTAAAGAAAAACGTCCGGAACTGGCCAATAGAAAAGGCATTGTGTTTCACCAAGATAATGCCAGACCTCACACGTCTTTACGAACACGCCAAAAATTATTGGAACTAGGCTGGGATGTTTTACCCCACCCCCTTACTCACCCGACCTTGCCCCGTCAGACTACCATTTGTTCCGTTCTCTACAAAATTCCCTTCATGATAAAAACTTTGATAGTTTGGAAGCTTGCAAAAACCACGTGGATCAGTTTTTCGCGGAAAAAACTGGAAAGTTCTACGAAGAGGGTATCATGAAGCTGCCCCATAGATGGCAACACGTCATTAAAAACAATGGCGCATACATAGTGGAATAAAAGTATATTTTTAGTATTAAAACAATTTCTTTTATTTCTCTTAAAAATCGCTACGAACTTTCCGAACAACCCAATAATATGTTAAATTTTCAAATGAGATTTGCATGATTCTGAATAAAAATACTTGTTCATGCATTTTAAATATTTTTGCTATCCACCAGCCTTAATTTGAAACTTGAGAGCCCAATCAATATTTCAATCAATAATAGTTCAATCTTGATAGTTTAATCAATGTTAACTCGCTTATAATTAAAATTTTTAAAAAGCATGCAAATTAATGAAATTACTAAAAAATTAAAATAAATTCAAAGTTGATTATCTATTGGCAAGCGCCAAATCCGACAGAGGGCACTCAAGATGGCTGCCGAAACAGGTAAGGAACTGACCATGTGTTTGTTCAATGCCTGAGCCCATTCAGTTTCCATTGGTGACGATTACTGCAATGACCAAATGGAGAACAATTCATTGAATTTATGTCAAATTCTAGACTGTATCGGCGACAGGAAACGTTGTCTTATAGAAGATGAAGCCGTTTTAGATGCTGGACACATCGTATTTTGTGGATTAAACTCTAACAACAACACTGAAAGTTCACGTTGTTGCTTTAGTGTTGCAATCTCAGATGTTGTCGTTTTAATACATCTCAGTTACGGGGAGAATGCACTTGCAAAGCAGGGCTGTCTGGTTTTCTTAAACATCTGATAGCCGAGCATAATACTAAAATGAAAACAAAAAACGTAAATTAACTTATATTTTCAATTAACAATATTTTTAAAAATTTAACTGGAAAGTTATCTCGACATATGTATATGAAGATAGAAAAATTTACTTATTTTCTTTCCGATCTGCGTACAAAAACAATTTTTCGACAGGCATGTCCATTTACAAAAAAATAAATTAGACATTTTTTTTCTTTTTATGTGGATGGCTTCAGATTTTCAAAAGAATAATTTTCAAACTTGAATTGGAATATTACCGCTACGTCATGACTACATAAGAATTATTATTTAAAAACTAGCTGACCCGGCCACGCATTGCTGTGGCTCAAAATGTATCTATTATAAATGTATAACACTTCCCCCGTGGGGGGAATTTCAAAAAATCCCTTCTTAGTGTACATTCTCTTGACGTACCCTATTAAAACGCAATCAAAAACGCATCTAAAATAGTATAATAAAAGCCGAGTTCTTCACAGTAAGCCTTAATCCTGTCGCTTTTCCCGCTGGGGAATATCGAAAAATCCCTTTTTAGTGTATATTCTGTTGACGTAACCTATTAAAACGCAATTAAAAACGCAAAAAAACCGCATGTAAAATAGTATAATAGAAGCCGAGTTCTTCACGGTAAGCCTTAATCCCGTCCATCTCCCCCCACTGGGGGGAATTTTGACATGTATATTATATAAAAACACGTGCGTATTCGAATGCAACGTTGTGTCAAAATTTCAAAGGAATCGGTAGGAACAAACGAACGTTATATTTTTTATTTATATAGATAGAAGATAGAAAATGATCTGCTTCAGTCCATTCTCACAGAAAAGCAGAATGCCTGACAGAAAAGCAAACTTAGGTCGTCGGAAGTTAGTGCCATCTGTTGGACATAAAAGCCTTAATCCATATATAAATATATTTTTGAAAGGGGGAAATGGTGTAGGGGTATGAAAAATAGGTAGTAGCCGATTCTCAGACCTACTGAATATGCATATGAAATATGGTAAAAATCGGTAAAGCCGTTTCGGAGGAGTAAGGTAACTAACATTGTGACACGAGAATTTTATATATAAGATAAAAGACTATTGTGTGTAGTGTACAGTACATGTTAACAGGTGAGAAGTGTTTAAATATTTTAAGCAGTATACACCACGTTCCAATATAAAAACAACTATTATGATAAATAAAACTGTATTCGGTGTTGTTGTTAGAGTTTAATCCACAAAATACGATGTGTCCAGCATCCAAAACGGTTTCACCTTCTACAAATCAACGTTTCCTGTCCTTTCCTTACCTGTTTTGGCAGCCATTTTGAGCACCCTCTGTCGGATTTGGCGCTTGCCAATAGGATGTAACAGAAAGGTGTGTAAAAAATTTGAGGGGCTGTAGAGTGGTTAAGAGTTTGTTATAATAAAAAAGAAACTAAATTATTAAAACATAAGTCTCATAACAAAATAATGAATGATTTCTGTTGACAACTGGTAGTTTAATTATATTTATCAATTTGGTATGTTTACATGTAAGTATAAATAAATTACCATGGTTCTCCTTACCAAGGAAACCTGGAAAACTAGGAAATATTAAGTAATTCTTTAATATTTAGGGTAAAGTCTGGGAATGTAAGTACAGTATGTAAAAAAAAAACTTATTTGAATAATTTAATGGGCATATATAGTTTTCGTTAGATTAGCATTATCTAGAAAAACTATAATTCAAAGCATATTAAAGTAGTATATTTAATATATAATATAAAGTCATGTATATTGGTATTTCCTAGATAATACTAATTTGTTTCTCTCACTAACTCTACTTATCTAAACTTTTCAAATATATATATTAAAATTATTTCTATTTCTATTCTAACTTATATTGTAAACTTACATTGTATATTTATGACTTCAAAATTTAGTCTTATAATTTTTCAAGTTCAAAATTGTTTGATAATGAAACTATATATGATGATTAAACTAGACATTATTTGTTCTTGTTTTATGTTTATAGATTTCTTTATCAGTAATAAAATTTTATTTTCTTTCTCCAGTTATGAAACTTTAATTTTGACATTTTGTGATTCTTTTATTTTTATTTGATACAAAGAAAAGCTAATTACAGATTCTTCAAAATTTTGACTGTGATCAAAATCAAAGATGACTTTTATTTTTCAAATATGTCTGTTGAAATTAAAAATCATTCTAGAATCACTTTATTTTGTTATTTTTCAGATATTCTTATTATTAATTTCTAAGAAAGTGAAATTACAATGAAAATAATGTTGCTTATGATCATGCTTCTTATTCTAAAAATGTTTACAAGAACCTTATTTCATTTAAGGACTTATTACATAAAGAAAGAATATACAAAAACTAAAGTACAACAATCCTTTTTCAAATAATTAGCATACAAATTTGTGTTACAATAAATATGTGAGAAATGATTGTCATCCTCTAGTTTTTGTATATGCTTTCTTCTTGATGTAACAAGTCCTTAAATGAAGCAAGTTTCTTGTAAACTTCTTTTTTTTAAATAATGTTGATTTTGCTTTCTCAAAAATTATGAATCTTATATGATATTATATATATATGATAATGATACAATTTTTCAATGTTTCAGTTTTTTAAAATAAAATTATTCTGATTATTAATTAAAAAAGTTGCCTTTTTATGATGTAGGTAACTTATAAAAAAGATTTATATGCTACAGAAGGAATATTAAAAGGTAAATAATTTTTTTTAATTTTCTTTTTATAAACACACATGCAGACACAAAAATTCGCAAATTACTATTACTTATTGTTCTATTACATTACCAACTGCCATAAATAATTGGACTATAAACGATTAAAGATTATAAATAAATATGGCACTTGAGGTAGGCATTATGCGCCATCTCTTATTAAAATTAATAATTATAATAATTTAAATAAATTTAGATTAAACTGGAAGAAAAGGATTGGCCCGAAGCGGGGCTCGAACCTGCAACTCCCACTTACCGTGCGGTCGCATTGCCAGTTACACTACCCGGACCTTTGGTCTGATCTCCTCTTCCAGCATATATAAGCCAAAACCATAACCATCAACGGCTATTACAGCGCCAACGGCCAGCAACATCAACCCAAGGCACTCAGTTGGCCATTGCAACCCCGGCAAGGTATATACGGTCAAACCTGTTTTTGTGCGGTGGATAGGGACCGCATAAAAAAAGTCTCACGTAGAAAATAACTCGAAACCGTACGAAATAACTAGGAATTGCTTTTTTAACTCCTTGGGCCTTATTCTGCAACACCTAATGGGGAAAAAAATCCTCTAAGAATTTTAATTTTTATATTAATTAATTATTTCCACTTAAATACAAATCTAACATTAAAAAGTTAAAAATAATCCTTAAATAATGATTTTATTTGATAAATATAGCTGCAGGAAGTGTTATTTCATTTAACAAGGCGTGAAATTTCACACTCGCAGTCTAAAGCTGGAGGGGAGCTAACTTACTGCATCTGTTTAAATATAACATAATATTTATGGTTTTTATGCTATTAAAATAAGAGGGGACCGAAATAAACATATGAGAAAAAAATTTTACTGAATAAAAAATGAAAAAACCTGCTGATGTCATAGAAAACAACCAATAGAGTTTTTAAAAATTTTACAGGAGTCAATTATGTTCCAATTTGATTGAAATTTTCATATACCGCACAAAAAAAATCGCACAAATAAAAATCGCACAGAAAAAGACTGCATAAAAACAGGTTTGACTGTATATACAACTAAACACACATTGAACCCGATGATATTAATCCATTACATCACCAACTGCCGTAAATAATCGGGCTATAAATGATTAAGATTATAAATAAATTTGGCATTTGAGGTAGGCGTTAGGTGCCATAATGGCTCTGGTTATGGCTTTGGCTTATATATGTTGGAAGAGGAGATCAGGCCGAAGGTCTGAGTAGGGTAACTGGCAATGCGACTGCATGGTAAGCCTGAGTTGCAGGGCCGATTCTTTTCTTCCAGTTTAATCTAAATTTATTTAAATTATTATAATTATTAATTTTAATAAGAGATGGCACCTAACACATACCTCAAGTGCCAAATTTATTTATAATCTTTAATTGTTTATAGCCCAATTAGTTACGGCAGTTAGTGATGTAATGGATTAATATTATTGGGTTTAATGTGTGTTTAGTTGTACTTATTGTTCTGTCTTTTAAATATATTTAATTGCAAGCTGTGCTGTCATTTACTTCATTATAATTATTTTTTGTTTATTTTTTTACAAGAACTTTGCTTTATTATGTTGCCATGGATTTTGTAAAACATGGGTCAACCTGATTGGATGATCCATGCTTTTCAAAATATGTTGATTTTGACAAGCTTGAGGAAGAGTTCAATTTTGGACATTTCAGTCATTGGACTTTCTCTGATTGTGAATTATCAAAGTTTTGTTCCCTTTTTTTGTTCTGTTGTTTTGACATTAATTACGTAATTTTTTATAACTGAATATGTGAGTTATAGGTTTTGGCTCTCAGAAGCAGTGGTGCACCAAGTAGGTGGGCCAAGGGATCCTGGTACCCTCCAAAGTAAAAGGAAAACAAACCCTAGTCAATTTTCCAAAAATATTTTCTTAATTACAATTCGTTTTTTATTTATATTGTGTCATTTATATTTCTATATTACTTATGAATTGGCAGTTACATATAGTGGAAATTTTATTGAGTTTGCATTAAAAATTTTTTATCCATTCAACTCTGTTCCCCCACGATTAAATCTTGAGTACACCTCTCAGAAGAACTTATCACATAATATTGATGCAGTAGGAGAAATCACATATCTTTACTTCATTAAACAATAATTATAACCACCAAAGATGTTTATACAGTGTATAAATAAAATGTCTGTAAGAATTCAAAGTAAGGCAACCACATTGGTAAATGAACAGAAGGCACATGCATAAATTATTTAACGTTAAAAAATTTGCCAGATCTGAAGACATGGTTTTATAATTATAAATCATGTCTGTAACCCATAATTTGTAATAAGAATGAATGAAGAGAGACAGATCTTGAATAAGTAACTCATTTGAAAATACAAGTGAAACTGAAAACTACGACTGAAGCAAGTTATAACTAGCTTTTACATCTTCAGTTTGGCAAAAATCCAGCTGAAAACAAATCCAAATCAACTGCCATATAAGATTGTGCTATTTTCCATCAACTATAATTTTGATTACTAATTAATTTGTATTGTTTTTAGATACTAATGGGATCAGCTGAAACAGAATCTCAAGTTTTCATTTCCCATTATAATTTTTTTTTTTTTTAATATTAAGAGTAGTCCTTTTGGAAGCATAAATTTTGTTTTATTTTATTAAGTAATTGGCTAATTTAGTATTTTTCAATGCTGCTTTTCTAATAGCAGCACCCTAACTTGGTAATTTTTTCTTGCAGTTATTGTAATTGTATATAGAGTTATATATATTACTATAAGTATGAAAAGCACAGTCTTAATTGTTGTTTCATTCATATTCCATTTCTGTAACTTGTCATAAGAATGACAGATCAATAATGTATTACATACTGTGATAAAATTGCCATCAAAGTTAGTTAAAACACCATAAAGCAGAATTAAAGTATTCTTATAAATGCATAAAAATAAAAAAAATCAGTTTCAGCAAACAGTGAAATTGGGTGGAAAAAATGAAGATTTACGACATTTTTGTATAAGCTTAAACCTTGTAGCTTATACAAAAAAGTAAATTATCCAATAATATAATAAAGAAAAAAATATTTCTATATAATTTTAAATAAAAAATAATCAATTTTATCTTATTTCAGAAGGAATGCAAATTTGTATTAAGACAGATGGAGTAAATAATGATTTTCTGGAATGTATGAAATATAATTTAAGCAAAACTTTCAAGAATGTAAAGGTATATTTAAATTCATATTTTAAAGAAAATATAAATTTATATTTTTAGAGATAAATTAATTTGTAATATTGCTATTTAATATTAATGTTTTTATACATTATATACAATTATATAACACAAACAAAAATCACCTTCATAATCCTAACAGCATATTTATTAAAATTAAGAATGTTTTCAATCAGTTTAACTGACCTTCAGTTAACAGCAACATTGAATAAAAAAATACAATTTAAAAATAGAATGTAATGTTTGAATTAATATAGGAACAAGAAATAATAAATGTATGGTATTGGGTTTTTTACATGTTTTTATATGTTTATTTTTATTGTTGTTGGAACGTTGTTAAACAGAAGCTGGAGATCAATAGTCAACTGGCACTTCTTACTTGTGATGTATTGATAATAAATAAATAAATATATATGAATAAAATACGTAATAAATAAAAATAAATAATTAATAAAGCCAAAATTTCACTTAAAGAAATGTGTACAATTTAACAATAGTGCATAAATATTTCCCATGTGAACAAGAAATTTAAATAACAAAAAACAATAAATATATAAATAAAAAATAAAATACATATAATAAAAATAAACAATAAACAAAAGAAAACATAAGTATTTAAATCTCAAAAAGTGACCACCAAGGATTGGAAAGGGTATCAGTAGGATAAGCAACAACTGGTGATAGTCAACTGAGTAATAATTAATTGGGTGACCATCATTTGAGTGACAGAAACTTAAGAATTTTTGCATACATAGCAGGCAGATGTTTTCTTTTTTGAGACATTGGTAAAATACATATAAAGATAAATCACAAGTCATGTAAATTTATGGATTTATATGTGATGTCAATTATGAAAGAGCAATAGCAGGTTTTCAACATCAGCATGAACATAGATGTTATGATAAAGCTGACCAAAGGAATTGAAAAAAGTTTTAAATTACAATAGGGAAAACATAGTAAAATATTTACATGGTATTGCATTTAACTATATGAATTAATAAATTCAAAATTTTGTTTTGATTTCGTATACTTTTCCTTTTTAATGTATATTTGTAGTGTGTGTGATATGCTTGTTATTTACAAAATAATATTAATAAATGAATTAAAAACTTTTTCTTTCTTTATTTTAGTACTATGCAATTATACCATTTTATTTTAAAATCATTTTTGAACTGCTTTTTTTTAATCATCTCTTTCATAAATGATTTTAAAAATTCTGATTTGTGATATAAACGAAAATATTTTTAAACTATTTTATCACGTAACTAAATGAAAAGTTATAATGTTCAATATGTCTAATACAACATACCATTAAATTCTGCAACCACTTTCTATTTGAGACTATTGAAATAGTGAAATGGAGGCACTATTATCAAAGAGCCACATTTATTTAAAAACATTCCATATTTAAAATTGTTTACAGTATGCATTTCAGCTGGATACTAGGTACAAGGTCTCTTCAGTTATTAGACATATATCTATTTTATTTAATACATATTGAAAAGTATTAACACTGTAAAACTCATCAGTATAATGACATACATTTTGAAGAACAAGGTTTGGTTCTAATATCCAACCAAAAGGCATATTCTGAACAATTTTAATAAATATTACTTTATGTGTTTCTGGTTCCATAGTACTATCATAGTAAAGAACATTTATTTTTTATTTTTTTATTTTTTTGATAGTACAAGGAGAGCCCTGTATGTACGGGCAATAAGTGAACAAACAAAAAAATATTACAATCGCACATAATAATATAAGAATACAATTACAGTATCTTCTACCAGAGACACGTGACAATTAATCTGTAAACAAAAAGAAGTACAAAATTATTCACATCACATCCCTTCTAAAGTCAATAAATGTTCCCCCAAAAAACAAAATGACAAATAACAAACAAACACACAAAACAAGAAAGTGGCAGCGATTGGTCGAGGCATATAAATAGTAAAGAACATAAATATATATTCAGTGGTGCCTATGTATACAAACCTTGTTGTAAAATGTTAGGGATTGAGTAGATGCCTTACAGAGTTGCAATCATATGGAACCTTATCATTTCTTAAAATTTTGAAAAGGTTGGGTCACATCGGTATACCAATGTAAGATTGTTACTTTTGGCTGCTTCTTTATATATACCTCTTAAAGTCAGGAAATAATTTAAGACAACCTTTTTTTCTGGTTCACTAGTATCTTATATGATATACAGTAGAGAACCGAAAATCGGAATCAGTTGGGGACTGGGGTTGTTCAGATTAGTGATTTGTTCTGATTACCGATTATGTATGAATAAATATATTAACCTGTCCGATGTTCAAATTTTTCTCTGCTGTGTGTTGCTTTGTGTTGAATTCTCGTTGATTTTAAGCCTAACAAAAATTTTTATAATAATAATAGAGGCTATCGTATCGTTAAAAATTATTTCTTCATTTTGTACAAACAAAATAAATATATTGAAGAATATAAAAACATGAAAATTATACTTTAGAAGTAAATCTAGTATCAAAAACATTTGATTCAGCACAACACAGTCTGACTGAAAATCGTTCCGATTACCGGCGATTCCGATTAACGAGTCTCTACTGTATATATAAATATATATATAAATGGTCTTTTAACTATCTATATTTATCTTCTACCATTTTTTTTCTGTTTGATATGATTTTGTTACTTTAACTTAACACATTCACTGCAAGTTGACATGATTTTGCATCATGTGACTTTCTTCACAGTGTGCTAATGATATGATTTAGTATGTGTGCTGGAATTTTTTGGTAAATGGAGCATGCTCTATTTTTGGATGCTATTTATTACTGTATGGAAGTATGACAAACATTTTCAAGATTATATTTGATTGCTTGGTTTTTAGTTTTCCAAAAATATTTAATTATGGTAGATTATTTTTTTATGTCTTTGGATAGGTCAATGATTCAATTTTGCATCATAAATAATTCCATAAAGATTGTTCAAAATGAAAAATCTTTTATTCTTAATTTGTGTAAAACAATGACATATTTTATGAAATAATAAATTGGCATATTTGCATATATTTGCATATTTGCCATATTTGTCAGTGGAATTTTGCCTTATAATGGGTGTCAGTGAATGTGTTAAATTTTTAAAATTAAATATGAAGGCTATTCAGAAATTAACCTCCATTAGACAGTGAAAAGACAAGAATAAAGACAAACTATATTTATTATATACAAAAGGTGTATACATATCTTAGATTTTTCTTGACATAAATTCTGTCAAAATTTAGGCAATTGTCATAACATGGCACCATTTTCTGTATTTTCTCATCACAGTAGTTTTCCAAAAATCCAATAATTTCTAAAATAAAAACCATTTACACTTTTCGGCAAATCAAAACAAAGCAAAAATAATAAAATGAGTCTACAATGAACATTGCTTAAAAATGTTGAAACATTGGAAATATTCAAGACCACATTGAAAAATAGTTTTATTAACCATAAATACTCATAATTCATATTGTGAGAACCGGGGGGGTTAGCAGGGGGCTAAACCTCACTTATCGGCAGCTCTTGTCAGAGAATGGCTGTAGGAGGGCAAGTTGTAGAGTGGGGAGGCCACAAGTAAGGTGACAAGGTGTCCGTACTCAAAGGAAGAGACAGGTTTAACATAAACACAACAACGCACATTTATTATCTCTAACCTAAGTTTTTTATATGCGGCTAAATATGACCATATACGATAGAAATATACAAAGATAAAATATGCAAAAATAGACCCGCGCAACAATCTATCTGTCTACTCGTTGCGTTCTTGGGATGAATATTATTAAAACTATTCTTATAAATATTACTTATCAACTATTTGGCAGAGAGAGAGAGAGAGAGAGTTTACATTAATCATTCCAATCTAATTGAATACCTCTAGATATGCATAGCTCCCGGGTTATGCGGTGGATGTGTAGACACTGGCTGGTCAAGCTGAGTCAGAGGTGGCCTGTCTGAGGTTATGGTGGAGTTGGGCCGAAGGTGATCATTGAGGTGTCTGGCGGGTGGATTTCGGTAGCGACTTCTCTGGATGCTGCTGTTGTGTGTGGCCGCTGTTGATGTCCGCTCTAGCATATGGCGGTCGACATCGGTTGCGTATGTCCACCTTCGAGTATGGCATTTCTTACTGTCCGCTCTGTCGATGTTTGCCCCGTGGGTCACATTCAGTCCCTTTTTATATTCATTCGAACGGAAGCTGATTCACACCCCAGGTGGTGTTTGTAAGTTTGACTCATCATTGTTGATGTAAACTGTCCTTGAACGATATTCTGCCTTCTAGGCGAGTTATCACCTCCAACACTGGATGGTGGGGTCGGAAGGTTAAGCTCCGTGTAAAATAATTGTTGTTCTTTCTGTGAGTCATCAATTCAGAAACAGGTGGGCATATTTAGTTCGGACCTCTCTGCAAGGTGATCTTTTGTCTACTTCTATCGAGGGACTGGTTTAGGGCATAATAATTGGTTAAAGAAGATGTCCTACGACGGTGGATACACATAGTTGAACCCTTGGTGAGAGTGGAGGAATTTTTCTGGACACCTGGGACGTCTTGTTGTAAGAGAAGATCACTTCATTACTACGTGGTAATAAAAGGGAAACGAAAGGGTCATTCTCTTGACCTCTCCAGAGGAGAACTCCAGAAAGGAGGGAAAATTAATTAACATCGTAGTGTGAAAATTCAGGATAGAGTGGGAAATCTCACACTATTTAACACTTGATGTTGTTCTTTAGATTACCCCAAAGAAATGAGACTGATAAGTACAATAATGAAAAGACTTAAGCATATTCAGTAATATATCTTGGTACACAAAATTACAGTATTTTAAAAATTTTATAATTAACATCATAAAATGTTTGAAACATTCTAATTTAGAATTTCAGAATTTTGTAGTTCAAAACCTGAGGCAGGTTTATAAAATAAATCAAAAGTGTTTGTTTGTTCATTTAATGATTAAATCCATTTTCTGGAAAAATGTGATTGGTTTTGATTTTAGAAAAAGAAGGTTGCTGTCTGGGAATTCAGCGATCCACAAATGCCTTGCATCAGTTCCTCATTGGATTTCAATTGCTGCATTCTTAACCACATTCATTTTTGGGGGCAAATGAAAGCCACTCAGAGTGAGGTTGGGGTTGTAGATGGGTGATCAAACAACTTCCATTGAAACTGTTGGAGCAATTTCTGTGTGCATGCAACTGTATGTGGATGTGCAGCATTGTGGACAAGAACCATGCTTGATGACAACGTTCCTTGTTTCTTGTTCTGAATGGATGGCTAAACTTCTGGGTGGCAAACTTCTTTGATGAAGGAATACAGAAAATGGTACCATATTATGACAAATGCTTGAATTCCAGCAGAACTTATGTTGAGAAGTAGCTAATATATGTACATATCTGTTTTGTATAGTCAGTGAAAAAACAAAAATAAAGACAAACTATTGTCTTTGTTTGGTTTTTTTAATGACTACTGGAGGTTAATTTCTGAATAACCCTCATATCAGTTTAAATTACTAGATATCATGTAGATTTATTTTACACACACATTAGCTTATCTCAAAATTAGAATTTATTTTTATATTTACAAATTACTTAATTGAAGATTTTATTGCATTATTCTATTTGTTGCAGTTTAGGTAACAATCACTCAAACATAAGTTTTTCATGTAATTTAATGTTTTTCATGTTAATTTAAATTCTCAATATTTATATGAATTATGATTTTATAATGTCAGAAATATTCACTTAATTCCAAATATATTTGGATAAAAATAATAATTTTGGTTACTAGTAAGTAGATTTTGCATTTTATCTAAATATGACATAAGCATATTCTCAATTTAATTCATCTAACATAACCTTAATCGTTCCAGTTAATCACTTTCATACTTGTTCAAACGTTTTCGATCCATCCTGGGTCATCTTCAGGATATCGTTGTAATAAAATAAACTAACGTGCGGAATTGGAACGTTCAAATCGAATCCAGTCCGATTCAAATTATTATACGGTTAATCTTGCTAATGGAACTATTCTCTCATGCTATGATGACAATATGGCGTGTGAGATCTTGGTGTAAATTTGCTGCATAATCATTAAAATTAATGCCTTACGACTCAATTACCAGGTGTTTTCCCCTCATAACAGTATTTCCATGCTTGTGAAATGCTAGCTGCATCTTTATAGTTAATGCAGGTGTTTTTTAATCCAGCTTTGTAAATTTCTAGTGTTTCCATTATTCTGAGCTGGTCCATGCGGTGGATGAGTCTTATGAGACGAGCATTTTTTAGATCTGCAGTGATTCCTGGTTCAGAAGCTGCACGCACAAGGGTGGTGGTATGTTGCCGTTTGGTCCTTGAGTCGTAAGGCATTAATTTTAATGATTATGCAGCAAATTTACACCAAGATCTTCTCACGCGCCCTATCATCATCATAGCACGAGAGAATAGTTCCATTAGCAAGATTAACCATTTGATAATAATTTGAATTGGACTGGATTCGATTTGAACGTTCCAATTCCGCACGTTAGTTTATTTTATTACAACGATATCCTGAAGATGACCCAGGATGGGTCGAAAACGTTTGAACAAGTATGAAAGTGATTAACTGGAACGATTAAGGTTATGTTAGATGAAGTACATTCCTCCAGTTTTTTTGTTTGAGGTTCGTTTGAATCTCAATTTAATAGTTGCAAATTTGATACCTTGACATTTTCCAGAAAAACTTACAAATTCAGGAAACTTACTCTGAATATAATATTATTCTGAATACATGAAATAAATTGATCAAATTATATTTATATTTTTAATGTGCTTGATTTAGATTATTGAAATGGGACAGTAAAGGCCTACCATTCTGGGGATATAGTTTGAGTGTAAGTCAGCTTATAAAGTTTCATGGATAGGATGGCTCAGACATGTTAGGCCTGATCTCTCACCATTTGTCCAAATTCTTGATGAGCATGAGAAAAGGCTCTATTAGTGCCTGCCAGACAGAAAATGTGAAAAAAATAAAAATAATGTGTTTGATTTCATAAGCAACATAGTTTACATAATTATCAATACTAAATGAAAAATATGACATTTTTAGATATATTAATTATTAATATATTATCATCTATTTTATACTATATATATATAATATAGAATATTAATAGTTAATATTCTAATTTGGTAATAAATACTACTGGGTGTATACCAAATGTTCTCTTACTCAATCTCAAAGTTTTTTATTAATAAAACATGACCTAAATACAACACACCTTTCTTATTTTTCCACACACTTTTCAAAACATAAAAAGCTCTCTACTTATATTCAAATGGTTCCGATCCCTAAAAATTGAAAACATTTATTATTTTATTAAAGTGATTGCTGGGAAAGTAAGAAAGGTGTATGATGTTTAGTTGTATTTGGTTCCAACTTTTATATGTTTAAAACATGACTTGTGCACAAAATATAAAAGAATAAAATTCATATATAGACCATATATTGTACTCAGAAATTAAAAACGTTTTGCGACCCGAATACTAATCACTCCGGTTATCTGGTTTTACGTAAGTGTATTTTTTGATTGAATCACCGGTGTGTAAGGAAGATTGAGTACTCAGAAATTTTTAGAGTAGTTGCTGGTAGTATCCATTTTCCATCTAGAGGCATTTCCATCTGGATCCACTCTACAACAAATACTTTTATTCATTTTCTTGGCATGATAACTGCTATGCTTGCTGAAATGTTGTGTTTCAGCCATCCAGATTGTAGGAATTATTTACATAGCTCTATCTTTTAAATTCCACCATAAAAAGAAATCTGGCAAAGTCAAATCTGAGGATTGGAGTGGCCACAAGTCTTTAGAAATGATAAAGTATTCAAAAATATCTCAGAGTATGCTTTCTCACAGCATATGGCATATTATCCTGTCTTGCAGAAACCAGTAATTTTTGTGCTGAGACACTGCATACTAAACACTAATCTTTTGCAGATGCAGTGGTAGGTTTGCAAGTTTATGCTGATCAGAGTTGTGTGTTCTGCAGTGGCGTGCCGTGACATTTGATGATAGGGAAGCTGTGTTTCTGTAAGATGTCGACTTCCAGGGGCAATCAATTAATTGAACGTCAGGTCTCGTTCGTATTCGTTTGTTCGATAAGCCAGTAAAAATCGTATACTTCTTTAAATGTATTTTTAATAGATTATCTGATGTACTTGATAAATAACAGAGGTAATTATATTGAATTTTCTTATTAGATTCAATAAATTCCCTACGCCCTCTAAATGCCAATTCTTGCTTTTAAAAAAAACATATAACATCTATTAATTTAGATATATCTATTAATTGTAATTATCTTGTTATAATTTTTAATATTTATTTTACATTGTCTACCAATGTTAAATTCTATTCTATTTTGATTTCCAAATTGCTTCAATTTTATGAAAGAATCGTCATTCGTCATAAATTTTATCGTCAAAATGTCGAAATTTTTTTGTTGACATATTTATATTTAATTTAGGCATTGGTCTTTCTCTTTTAATAATGTTTTCTTTTTCATTATATGGTCTTGAGCCAAAACTTTTTAAAATAAATTTTTTAATCACTAGTCACGATATAAGGGCTAAAATTAAAATTATAAAAAAAAAAACTTACTTTGTAAAACAAAATGTGTGATGAATGCATATACCTAGTACAAAAAATTCTTCAATTGTATGAATATACTTTTAAAAAAACTTATAATTAAATATAACTTTGTGAAGAAACGTACATAAAAATAACAAAATTTTCTTTACTTTTTAAATCTTAAAACAATCCACTTAGTGAAATAGCTCCCTACAAGTTGCTAATGAATGGAATCAGAGACGTCCTGGTAGGTTGTGGCACGTGCATGCACGCAGGCTGCCAAATTCCAAGGGTGTCGATACCGGTCAATGTCAAATGCCTCTTTTGTTGCGTCACTAGTATATCTCAAAGGACGCCACAGGGCTGTTGTAAATTTTAAACATTTCTCACCATAGATGTAAATATGTTAAACTTAATAGTCATTTGTTTTCTAACTACTGTAATTCATTTTAGTATCAGGTGTACACGGAAATCAGTTCCCCACTGTACTGAGCTAATAATTGGTTTGGTTAAGCTTTTGTTTAAGTAAAATTCTGGCTCTTTCAGCAGGGTTTTATTTATATCCCCATTCCCTAATCTCTTAATTATTTAACTACTTCTTAGTAGAAATAAGTCGAAACCAGTTACTTTGTACCTGAATATCTGTAGTCTTGGGAAAAAAGTGGAAAGAAATTTTTATGACAACGGATATATAAATCGTAAATTTAAGGAAAATAAATTCTAGAGCTTTTTTTTTTTGTACCATTGTATGTCTCATTCATTAAATTTGGTTGTAAATGATGCTGTCAAAGTAACAGTTAATTTTTTAACACTGTACTAGAATTGTACACATTTTTTCTCCAACCCCTTACAGATGGGACATACTAAATCGTAATATCACCGGTTTAACATTGAAATCCGTAAGTAATATAAGATGGGAGAGCAGAATAAACGCAGAATAAATATATCAAATATTTTAATGGAGTTTTTTTTTTAACTCCTGTCAACTATACAGAACTATCATAAAAACATGCCAGTAAACTCCTATCAGTTGGGTTAAGTTATAAATCTAGTCTAGGGTGGGCAACCTTTTTTATAACATGGGCCAGAATAAATTTTACGTTTTTCCATGGGCCGTAGTAGTTAATTGATGCCTTCTTGTGACTTGTAATTTTTTTAGTCTGCAAATATGAAATAAATAAATAAAAACTTAATTACTACATTTATTTCTCTTATTGTTTTTGAAAATTACAAAGAATTGGAAAAATAACTATTAATTGGTTGTTTTTCCAATTTAATAATCTATTAAAGATCTCACGGGCCAGATAGAAACTTTTTGCGAGCCGTAGCTGGCCCGTGGGCTGGGGGTTGCTCGCCGTTGATCTAGTCTGCTCGTGATTCACATAATCGGGCGAGGGTGGCCAAATATCTAGCAGGCGGCTAACAGCTCAGAACCGCTCCGGGATATAAAATTGTACGCTTTACGTGTGTGTCGCTTCTACCAGCTAAACCAGGTGAGGTTGGTGCTCTGTAAACCGCATGTGCCAATGCCTATATAATCTGGCTGATTGGAAACTGACCGGGTTTTGACATTCCTTCCGCCACCGAATTATTCGAATATACAAATACAATCTTATCGTTTTTTTACGTACGTTTTTCTACATTATAGAAATTTGTAAAAGATACACAATGCAGTTATAATAAAATATTTATTTTAATTAATTAAAAGTACATTAAAATATGAAAATTTATATTTTATAAAATACGAGGGAAGGTCATTGGAAGGTGGAAGCAGAGCTTCCATCGCTTCCAATGACGGCACACTACTCGTGTTCTGTGAACTCACATATCCATTTAAATGAAACCATGCCCCATCTGTGTAAAAAAATCTTGTTGAAGATGGTTACATTGTTTCATTGAAATCTGTAGAACCAGTTGCAGAAGCATTGTCATATCTCACAACAATTCATGCAGCCACACTCACACAGTAGAGGTAAAATTTAATTTGCTTGAAAGCCCTGTGTGTTAACCATACTGATAATCTTGACTGCTAAGAGAGTCATCTTAAAGACTTTCTTGGGGACATTGTCAATCTTTGCTGCACTTCCTCAAAAATGGCAGGAGTGAGCTTGATATACCTTTCACTTCTTAATCTGTCTACAGCAAACTCAGTTTCACAAAATCTTTGGACAAGTTTGTACAAAGTGAGCTTACTTGATAGTTTATCATTGGGAAATTTTTTCTTCTAACTCTTCACATATCATTTATAACACTCCATATCAAAATTAAGCCTTCAAAAAATGTAATTACAGTATTTGTTTTGGATTAAACATCATAGTTGACATGACCATGTCTTCCATTTTCCAGTTGATGGTATACTGTTACTCTACCCATATGGATTTATCCAAAACACTTTCTAGATTGTCACAAATCTCAATCAGTAATGCCCTCTTTTGTCATTTCTTCAGCTTGTCAGGAAGTAATTTTCAAAAGTTTAGTAAGGGAACCTTTGGTACATCCTGTACCTGCATTATAAATTAAACTGTAATTTATTTTACAATATAGTGTATTAAAATATAATGTATTTTTATTTAATTATAATATTTTATTATTTAAACATTGTTTACAGGTTGATAAAAATAAAGTAGAAGATGACTTTATTACAAAATCAAGTGTTATACAATTTCATAAAAATAAATCTTTAATGCAAGTAGTTAATGAAGATTTTGAAAATTCTACTGTTATTAAAAATACTGTGGTGCACCTCGTTGTACATTCTGAATTTAGAATGGATGAACATTTTGAAATTTCTAAGAAAGTTAAAGAACTTGTCAAATTGAGAAGAATTCATAACAGTTTTATATATTATGTATGCTTAAAAAATGATGTAAGTTACTTATATATATTTTTGGAATTAATTGTATAAATAAATGCAATAAAATAAGTGAATTTTGAATGAGAATAAACAATAATATTTACACTTTTGTTTTTTGCAGGATTGGATCTCACAGAATAATCATGTATGTGAAATTATTGCTGATCTTTTATTCAGTAATTCTTCTGCACTATCTGGTCAAATTTTTTATGTATAATATCTTTACAGTTTTATAACATTCAGAAAATATTTTTTACTATAAATCATTAACTTTTTTTAATGAAAATATAAACTTAGTATTAACATATCAATCATTATTATCTCAATTACAATTATGTGAAAATTGAATTAAATGAAATTTTTTTAAATGAGTAATAACTAATGATAACTAAAATAATTAATTTTAAATTGATGTTAAACATTTTCAAATGAATAATATTAACATTCAATATGGAAAAGATATTTCATGTGAAGAAGAATAACCTATGTTTTAAATACAAATTTATATTAAAATTTATTATTATTATTTATTGTATTAAGTTTAATGTTTTTAGTATTGTGGAACCTAATTAACTCTAACTGGGATAATTCAAAGCCATTTTCGCTCCCTGGCATAAGGTTTTACATGTTAAATCAAACTGGTTAACTGGTCTAACTGTTTAACAGGGGGATGGGGTTTTGATACAGTATTTTTATAAATTCTCCGAATTTTTAATTTAAATAAAATAACATTCGTCTATCAAGTGAACTAGTCATAAACTTTCTGTAAAGCGCGGGAATCACATTACGACTGAAAATAAATATTCTCATATAAGGATGGGTGGCTTCCAGACAGCATGTGCGACCTAGATATTACACTGTAATTGCCATTTGTACTTGCTTTTTTAAACATTTTTCTTTTTTATTTTATTTGATTGCTGGTGGATTTCTCCGACTATCAGACGTGATAAATGGATTTTTGATATAATCGGACTATAATCGGTTTTTAATTAATTTATATAAAAAAATTTTACCTTTGTGGTAAAATTTTGAGAATAACAATCGTAGTTCTAAAATTGCTGTTCAAATCAATTTCTTCCGAACAAATCACATAAATTGAATTATGTTGAAAGTTAAAAGACTTTTCTAAAAGCATTCGTTTATTTCTGACTACAAGGACAGTAAATAAAGAAAATCCAAACAACTTAAGATTAGTGCTTCTCAATCTCCGTATTCATGGATCACTTTTTCTTCATTCCAACCGCTTCGTGCACACAATATTTTGTGAAATTAAATAAAATAATTATGGGAACGAAATTCAACGCATTTTTTAAATTTTAATATTTAGACTGTATTAGTAAGAGAACTATACAAACAAAATTTGGTTCTAATTATTTTGAAAAAATTTAGCAACAAGTTGCGTATCTTTCCTGGCTATTATGAGATTATATTAAAAATATAACTTTCATAATATTACAATGAATAAAATTGTGATTGGCACAATCTGTTACGAGATTCTATTTCAAAAACATTTTATTTTCAATTATTATCAAATGCAAAATGCTTAATTTTGAGGGTAGAGCTGAATTTTATTTTAAAAAATTGCAAATGCTAAAACGAATAAAATCTTTGATTTGATTATTTCTCACAATGAAGTGTAATATAACTAACACAAGGCTTTTTTTAGATCTGTTTAATTCTCTTTTTCTATTAGCCGAGACGCGTTTCGGGTCTTTGCCCCTCTTCTGTCGCTTTTCACATTAAGATGTTATACATTTAGTTTTCCGAAAAAGTATAATAGCCTTTAAAACACTGAGATACATATTAAAACTTGGATTCTTAAACGGTACATAGTTTTCATTTTCCAGCTCAACTAGCTGACAGCATCTTACTCTCTGAACTAATTATTATACTATTATATCAATACTTTTTCGGAAAACTAAATGTATAACACCTTAATGGGAAAAGCCGACAGAAGAGGGGCAAAGACCTGAAACGCGTCTCGGCAAATAGAAAAAGAGAATTAAACAGATGTAAAGAAAGCCTTGTGTCATTTATATTACATTTCATTGTGAAAAAT
Source organism: Centruroides vittatus (assembly GCF_030686945.1). NCBI lineage: Eukaryota > Metazoa > Arthropoda > Arachnida > Scorpiones > Buthidae > Centruroides > Centruroides vittatus. The sequence goes on along the minus strand of NW_027121909.1, from coordinate 1,318,226 downwards.
ACTCAAATAAGAAGATTGACACGGTTTCACATAAAGAACAATAAAATCTTCATTAAGTCCGACTCCATTTGAGATATGATATATGACCGCCATGAATGTAGCCAGGAAGGGGCATGGGTGGGCACGGCCCCCAGTTAACCTGGTGCCCCTCCCCAGAAAATTACAGCCTGGCCCCCACGCAGTTAACCTGGTGCCCCTCCCAGAAAATTACAGCCTCTACTAGGCCCCTCCCATAACAAAATCCTGGCTACGCCAATGATGACCGCCTTGTATTTCCCCACTCTTGACCGTTACACACCAAAATTTAACAGCTCTTTTTTTATTTTAACAACTAATGTTTTTTATTTAGTATTAACTAAATAAAAAACATTATTTCTGATCTGTAAGACTAAATAGCTGCATCCATAGTTTCCAGTATAATAAGTCCTGTTAATATATAAAAAAGTACTAGTATACAAAAATAAATTTTAAATTGCGATAGAAAGGACACAAAGGCATGATAATTAAGCAAAAGACTTAATTTTGATGGCAGCGATGAGTTCTTAAAAATATTGTAAATGCCAATAACAAAATTTTCACTAAGTCCGAGACATGACATGTGATCCCCACTATCGTCCTATCTCCTCGACTTTCAGCCACCAAAATTTAATAGCATTCAATGCTCATATACAAGTTATCATGCCAAATTTAGTTTCTTTATTTTTAATCCATTCTGAAATACAGTATTAAACAAAATAGACGTCAACACACACATTCCGGATATCAGTTTTTGATTTTTATTTTATTTTATTATTTTTTTTATTCGGAGGTATCGGATTATAACAACCCATCAACCCCAACAATATCGTAATTGTGCCATATTTGACACAATTACAATATTGTATTATAACAGCCGCAAATGTAACTCGTGTTACATTTATAACAGCCAGGAAAATAAAAATTTGAGATGATTACAATACTTTCCTGTATTATGTTATAACAGCAAGGAAAATAAGTGGGTTTGTGGGCCGTTTTCAAGTCATTTCCTGGGTCGATTTCGGTCGCCATTCCATTCCGTGTTTAAATATTAAAAACGAAAGCTATAAAGTAATATATTTTTAAAAGACTTTTTATAACTGAAGAATATTAACGTAATATACATGAAATTTTAAGTTAAATCTCGTCGAGGCCCAGTAATAAACTCTTTGCGACCACAGTTTGATTAGCATTGCCTTAGACCAGTGTTTTTCAACCTTTTTCATTGAGTGGCACTCCTGATTGAAAAATAAAAAATCGCGGCACCCTTGACCGGCAGCGGATCTAGAATCTGAATAAGGGGGCTAATCGGGGGCAGATGAATTTTTTGCAAAAACGAATATCATGCACAACACTGGGGATGGGGATGGGAAAAAAAAATTTAAAAATTGACAGTTTGAAGTAGCATTTTAATGCAAAAATTTAAAGGCTCCAATACATAACAGAAAATAACTTGAAAGAAATTTACCCAAATATTTACATTGTCGTTCAAATTTTGTTAATAATACCGGCAAGTATTGCCTACGCTGAAAGGAGCTTTTCAAAATTAAAACTAATAAAAAATTATTTAAGAAATACAATGGGTCAGGAAAGACTTTCAGCTTTGGCTTTATTGATCGTTGCTAATTTCAATGTGACACAAACACTAAAACTATTCTGTAATTTAATGGTCTCTAATTCACTGAAACAATACCTATATAAGAAGTGAACAGCTTATTTATCATTTATTCTCGTGAAGATATTAAAATTGAAAGAAGCGTTTAATAAAGAACACGTCATGTTGATCTAAATCTTGCATGTTTTACTTCAAGATAAAATCCTGCGAGTGTCCAAAAAGTAGAGAGTAATAGATTTTAACTATTTAACGACGTTGTGATAAATGCTGTACATGTTAAATGATTTATCCAGATAATTCCATTTTAATTCTCAATAAAGAAATTTCATTATTCCATTTTCGTTTTCTTTTTAAACTATGGGATTATTTATATCTTTTCAGTTTAAAGTAAACTATCTACTGTATATAAAAACTGATGCAATAATAGGGCTTCTAAAATTAACATCAAAAATCAAAAAATCGTTTTTAGAATACGGGCGGCTTTGTTCTTTCTTGTTGAATTATATGTATATGTTACAGTCAAAACCCGTTTTTAGTTAGAACGCGTTTTAACTAGTTGAAACTAGTTTATATTGGATGTCTTTGTTAAAATCCGTTTTGTCTAGTTAAAACTAGTTTTAACTCAAATTCATTTTTGACTAGCAGTAAATTCTAGTTTTAACTAGACAAAACGGGTTTTAAAAAAGACGTCCAGTATAAACTAGTTAAAACGCATCCTAACTAAAAACTGGTTTTGACTGCAACATATAGAGTGATTCGGGGTAAGATGGTAAGTGGGGGAAGATGCCTACTTTTTGATATTTTCAAACGGTGACGTCAGATATTGTTATGTGTTTGTATGATGAATCGTTGGGCCAATATTGAGTGAGGAAAGCTGTAGTTGGCTACCGTTATCTCATTTTCTACATCTGAGAAGAATAAAAGCAAGATAAGAACGAAGTTTTTGTTGTAAAATGTTTCTAGAATCATTTTAAAACTAAAAGTTAAAATAGAATTTATTAAAAATTGCGGAATTAATGTGTGATGTAGTTAAGGTTCTAAAGTTTCCTTTGGCAGCTACCGCCGATCCCAATCAGACATGCTAGAACACGTACAACGTAGGCATCTTACCCTGACAAATGGAAAATATGCCACATTTTTCATGGGGTAACATGCCTATTTTTTGTTAATTGAATTCCAATATGCCTATTTTTAATAAATTTTTGTTTTCTCGTTTTATTGCAGGATATGCATAGAAATTATTTAACGACTTCTCAAAAACGTTTTTGGACTGAAAAAAGCTTTCAGCTAGCTTTAGAGCACGTTAGAACGGGCGGAAACTTAACAATACTTATCAGTGGCATGCCGTGACATTTGATGATAGGGAAGCTGTGTTTCTGTAAGAAGCCGACTTACAGGGGCAACCAATTAATTGCGCGTCAGGGCCCGTTCGTATTCGTTTGTTCGATAAGCCAGTAAAAACCGTATACTTCTTTAAATGTATTTTTAATAGATTATCTGACGTACTAAATAAATAAGAAAGTTCAATATAATTACCTCCGTTATTAGATTCAATAAATTCCCTACACCCTCTAAATGCCAATTCTCGCTTTGAGAAAAAACATGTAACGTCTATTAATTTAGATATATCTATTAATCGTAATTATCTTGTTATAATTTTCAATATTTATTTTATATTGTCTACCAATGTTAAATTCTATTCTATTTTGATTTCCAAATTGCTTCAATTTTATGAAAGAATCGTCATTCGTCATAAATTTTATTGTCAAAATGTCGAAATTTTTTTGTTGACGTATTTATATTTAATTTAGGCATTGGTCTTTCTCTTTTAATAATGTTTTCTTTTTCATTACATGGTCTTGAGCCAAAACTTTTTAAAATAAATTTTTTAATCACTAGCCACGATATAAGGGCTAAAATTAAAATTATCAGAAAAACTTACTTGGTAAAACAAAATGTGTGACGAATATACATACCTAGTACAAAAAATTCTTCAATTGTACGAATATACTTTTAAAGAAACTTATAATTAAATATAACTTTGTGAAGAAACGTACATAAAAATAACAAAATATTCTTTACTTTTTAAATCTTAAAACAATCCACTTAGTGAAATAGCTCCCTACGAGTGGCTAATGAATGGAACCGGAGACTGTCCAGGTAGGTGTGTGCGTGCCAAATCCCGAAGGTGCCGATACCGGTCAATGTCAAATGCTTCTTTTGTCGCATCACTAGTATATATCAAAGGACGCGACGGGGTTGTTATAGAGTTTAAACGTTTATCACCATAGCTGTAAAAATCTAAATACGTTAAACTTAACAGATTGTCCGTCGTTGGTTTTCTAACTAATTCGTTTTAGGACCAAGTGTTCACGGAAATTTCCAAAATTTACAACTTTTCGGTCACTCTCATTGAACTGGAGAAATTTCTGTCTTTATCTTCTTATATATAAAATCGTCGTGTCACAATTTTTGTTACCGTACTCCTCCGAAACGGCTTTATAGATTTTCACCAAATTTTATATGCATATTCAGTAGGTCTGAGAATCGGCTACTATTTATTTTTCATACCCCTACACCATTTCCCCCTTTCAAAAATATATTTATATATGGATTAAGGCTTTTATGTCCAACAGATGGCGCTAACTTCCGACGACCTAAGTTTGCTTTTCTGTCAGGCATTCTGCTTTTCTGTGAGAATGGACTGAAGCAGATCATTTTCTATCTTCTATCTATATAAATAAAATATAACGTTCGTTTGTTCTACCGATTCCTTTGAAATTTTGACACAGCGTTGCATTCGAATACGCACGTGTTTTTATATAATATACATGTCGAAATTCCCCCCAGTGGGGGGAGATGGACGGGATTAAGGCTTACCGTGAAGAACTCGGCTTCTATTATACTATTTTACATGCGGTTTTTTGCGTTTTTAATTGCGTTTTAATAGGTTACGTCAACAGAATATACACTAAAAAGGGATTTTTCGATATTCCCCAGCGGGAAAAGTGACGGGATTAAGGCTTACTGTGAAGAACTCGGCTTTTATTATACTATTTTAGATGCGTTTTTGATTGCGTTTTAATAGGGTACGTCAAGAGATTGTACACTAAGAAGGGATTTTTTGAAATTCCCCCCACGGGGGAAGTGTTATACATTTATAATAGATACATTTTGAGCCACAACAACGCGTGGCCGGGTCAGCTAGAAATTACCTAGAAATAATTTATATGGCAAAACAACGTTTGCTGGGTCAGCTAGTTACATCTAATATTATGAAGAGATCAGACCCCACTGTACTCGGCAAGGGATTGGTTCGGTTAAGCTTATGTTTAAGTAAAATTGCTTAATTATTTAACTACTTCTTAAATAGAAATAAGTCGAAACCGGTTACTTTGTACTTGAATATCTGTAGTCTTGGGAAAGAAGTGGAAAGAAATTTTTATGACAACCGATACATAAATCGTAAATTCAAGGAAAATAAATTCTAGAGCTTTTTTTTGTACCATTGTACAGTACGTCTCATTCATTAAATTTGGTTGTAAATGATGATGCCAAAGTAACAGTTAATTTTTTATCACTGTACTAGAAGTGTACAAGTTTTTTCTGCATCCCCTTACAGATGGGACATACTAAATCGTAATATCACCGGTTTAACATTGAAATCCGTAAGTAATATAAGATGGGAGAGCGGAATAAACGCGGAATAAATGTATCAAATATTTTAATGGATTTTTTTGAAACTCCTGTCAACTATACAGAACTATCATAAAAACATGCCAGGAAATTCCTATCGGTTGGGTTAAGTTATAAATCTAGTCTACGGTGGGCAACCTTTTTTATAACATGAGCCAGAATAAATTTTACGTTTTTTCCGCGGGCCGTAGTAGTTAATTGACGCCTTCTTGTGACTCGTAATTTTTTAGTCTGCAAATATGAAATAAATAAATAAATAAAAAGTTAATTACTACATTTATTTCTCTTATCGTTTTCCAAAATTACAAAGAATTCGAAAAAATAACTATTAATTAGTTATTTTTCCAATTTAATAATCTATTAAAGATCTCGCGGGCCGGATAGAAACTTTTCGCGAGCCGTAGCTGGCCCGCGGGCTGGGGGGTTGTCAGCCGTTGATCTAGTCTGCTCATGATTCACATAATCAGGCGAGGGTGGCCGAATATCTAGCAGGCGGTTAACAGCCCACAACCGCTCCGGGATATAGAGTTGGACGCTTTACGTGTGTCTCGCGTCTTCCAGCTAAACCGTGACGTTGGTGTTCTGTAAAGCGCATGCGCCAATGCCTATAATCTGGCTGCTTGGAAGTTGACAGGCAGGCGGCTAACAGCTCAGAACCGGTCCGGGCAGCGCCGGATTAAGCCTCTAGCGGGCCTTAGACAAAATTTAAATTGGGGCCCCATTTAAATAAGTTGCTTCTAAACAAATCTTATATAATGTGACATTAGCGTAGCTAGCATGGGTGACATCCGTGCTAGCTACGCTGGTGGTGTCACCCCAAGTCACACCGTAGTGTCACCCTTTTTAACTCTTTTATAAAACACTATTGAATTGTAATATCTTCGCACTCGAGCAACTTGAACGCTATATCGAATATGCGATGTCACGACGTATAAGTTTAGATTTAGAAAATAAATCATAACCATACATTAGTACTACCACGAGAGGCGGCCCTAGGAATATTTCTAGATGGCGAGAGATCTCGTAGCGTACATTACTTCTGACGCACGGGTGACTGTTGACGTTTTTTTTTTTTTTTTTTTTTTTTTTTAGGCAGTGGCTAGTCGAGCGGAGCTTAGTAGAAATTGTTAAATACAGCCTTTTCTCTCCTATCGAATTTCTTACATAATTTTTAACTCGTTTTGAAACAGAGAAATCTTCTGCACTGAAGCCGGGCCCCTCCGAGATACGGGCCTTAGACATTTGCCTACTTTGCCTATTCGATAATCCGGCCCTGGGTCCGGGATATAAAATTGGACGCTTTACGCGTGTGTTGCTTCTACCAGCTAAACCGGGTGAAGTTGGTGCACTGTAAACCGCATGTGCTAATGCCTATATAATCTGGTGATTGGAAACTGACCCGGTTTCGACATTCCTTCCGCCACTGAATTATTCGAATATACAATAGCAATCTTATCGTTTTTTTTTCACATGTAGTATAGATACAAAATGCAGTTATAATAAAATATTAATTTTAATTAATTCAAAGTACGTTAAAATATGAAAATTTATATTTTATAAAATACAAGGGAAGGTCATTGGAAGGTGGAAGCAGAGCTTCCATCGCTTCCAATGACGGCACGCCACTGATACTTATACTGTGCTCTTATACTTACTATGAAGTACTTTGTACTACATATGCAATAATTAAATTTGGTTAAGATATTCGAAAATTAATTTTATGCAATTATATTTGTTATCTTACCCTAATGGCATTTGGCATCTCACCCGGATACTTAGGGTGAAATGCCTAAAATGCCAGACAGTAAAAAAGTCGTCATTGCAAACACAATATACAATTATTTTTCATATATTTCAAAGTTTTATTTGAAAAACACGCTCAAGAATATGATATTTTCGTTAGAGGCCTCCAAAACTCAAATTATCGCTATAATTTCCTTCATAAGCATAATGTTAGGCTTCTCCCGAATCACTATACATAACTTTATTTCCCCCAAACATATTTATGTAGCTAAAATTAGTTTTAACTAATGTTAAAAGTTAAAACTAGTTTTATCGAAAATCAAAACATGTACAGCAGTAAATTAACTAGACAAAATCCGTTTTGTCTAGTTAAAACTAGAATTTACTGCTAGTCAAAAATGAATTTGAGTTAAAACTGGTTTTAACAAAGACATTCAGTAAAAACTAGTTTCAACTAGTTAAAACGCGTTCTAACTAAACACGAGTTTGACTGTAACATATATATTTCCTGATGAAGGTCAGTGAATAGGACCGAAAACTTTATTATGCCTTTTTGTCTTTTTTAACTCTATTTAAAATTTATTTTGTATACTAGTACTTTCTATATATTAACAGGACTTATTATACTGGAAATTATGGATGCAGATATTTAGTCTTACAGATCAAAAATAATGTTCTTTATTTAGTTCACCTGGACACATACACCTTTAAACATGTGTTTCGGACTTGTTCGTTCCTCCTCAGCAGGCCTTTAAACGACACTTTCTACAATTAACAATAAAAACATTTCTTGGTACAATTATAACTAAAATTAGTTAAAAAAAACAAATATTTCCCGACAATAAATTTAAAAATTCTTACAATTTCTGTATTTCCGATCTTCTCTACATTTCCACTTAAACTCACGATCCACAGCAACCATACAATTTTACACATTTCTAATTTTTATACATTAAAATCAGTTTAAAACGATAAATTTAATTATTATCTAAAATATTATTATTTCAATTAACTTACTTCTTTTTGTTTATCCGTTTCTACTTAATTTCGAATATTATTAAAAATATAAATATAAATATTAAAATATATATATATAATAAATATTAAATAATAATAAATATATAAATATTAAAATTTTTTAGAAATGTATTTCATACTTTGGTGTATTAAAATTTTTTATAATTTTTTGTGGGTGTTTTTTCTGTAAAGCACAAAAAAACAATGTACAGTACCATATAATATAAGTAATAAGAAAAACCTAGTAAAAAAATTATTAGTAAATAACGAAATACATTCGCGTATTTACAGTAACTAGTTCAGATTTGTAGAAAACCTACTCCCCCTTCCTCAGGCATTGTTTGGAACATCCCGCGAAACTTTACAATCAGCTGTTCTCAAGGTCATCCAGCTGTGTATTTACTGCAGCAAGTGTCAAGTGTCTCCTTGCTAGTTTTGTGTTACATGAAAAATAACAAGTTTCTAAATAATACATAATAAAATATATAAAGTTTTATAATAAAATATTTTAGAAATTCATTTTATAAAATGATGTATTATAAATTATTTCCGATTTTTTGTGGGAGTTTTATGTAAAGCTTCTATGTCAGCATATAAAGCTAGAAACTAATAATTATAGAATAAGTATTATTGTGATATAAGAAATTGTACTTATGTAAAAATTCTCTTCTGTACTAAACGAACTGCACCCTTCTATAGCCTCATGGTGTGAAATGTCATTGTTTACAATATACTATTTCTCTCTTCATGACAAACTGCAAGATTAGTGTGGTTCAAGCAATGTAGGACAGATAAAACCTTTCTATGATAATAAGCTAATGAAAAATATTCATATACAGAATTTTTATAAGAACTCTGCGTTCTTCTATCAAAAACACGATGTTTTGCGGAGAAGCACTTTTACGGATGCAAGTATTGTTTCAAATGTGGTACCTCCCTTCAAATTCGCACTACATTCAGTCTGTTTTTTCTTTTCTAGCAAAATCATATTACAGTTTTCTGTAGTTTTGTATTTTGTTTGTCATGAATTTAAATTATAATAAAATTTTAAATTTCCGAAAAAAAAGAAAAAAAATGTATTTATTTATAGAAATTCGCTAAAATATCGTAGATTTATTAGTCACACACATCTGTTCTTTGAAAACCACAGCTTTCTAGCTACAGCAAGTAAGAAGTTATTGCCATTATTCACACTACTTCTCTAATTACTCTCATAAAAAGGGAGTAGATGAGTCATCTGAGGGTCGAAGTCAACACAAGTTTTCTTAGCAATAATGTATAAGAAACATTATTTTTATATTATTTAGACGATTTTTACAATAATTGACTATACTACACAATTTTGCTGGCGATTGTTTACATATTTTCTCATATTATGTAATAGCAAGGGGAAATGTTCACTTTCCCAAATAATTTATAACTTCACAGTTCTAAAATAATGCTTATTCACCTAAATACTCTCTAAGAACAATAAATTAGGTAAATAGAGCTAAAAAACGATAGAAACAAGCAATTTTATAGCGATTGTTTAGATATTTCAAAGACTAGCCTGAGAGGGATGGCACTTAGTGGAAATTTGAGCTCCACTGTTTCCAGAGGTGTCTGATTCGTTGATCTAATATCCACATAGACAGAAAGTAACCAACTACAGTGTAAAAGAAGTTGACTATCGATTTTATCAGCCAATAATCTGCCTCCTCACCTCTAATTGCTTTATAATGGGAGAGGACGGTATTACACGAAATATTTATGGTCCGGAGATGGTGAAAAAATATTTATTGATTGAGACAGTGAAAAGACATACAAGAAAGCAAATGAAAGCTTAGATCGCTACAGACTTGATTACAGTTTGTACAAAACTCCTCCTTCCCATGTTATATCTATAGAACAACCTTCTTTTGTTTATTGGATGAAACAAACTTTCATTCACCATGCTTTTTGAGCTGTAATTGATAGATTATAGCTAATTGACAATCCTTCAACGAATAAGCATCGATTCGGGTTTGTGGGTTGGAAATTTTCATGCAAAAAGCCATGCCTTCTCGGAGATACTTTGTCAGCTACAAACATATACAAACAATCATAAATCATTACTCTCATTTATTTTTACCCGAGTTTAATAAATTTATATGTATATTCATACTGTTTTACGTTTGTAAACGTTTTTTCAGAATCATCCAGCCACAAGTCTTTCTAAAAAACAAAGTAATTCCGGTTTATTGTGGTACTTCCGTAATACATAAAAAATAATACATGTATAGTCGTTCATATAATAAGGTAATAATCGCTTATTATAGTGCTCTATTATTATAATAGTATAAATAACATGAACAAAATCAAATATACACCATCGATGCACAAATGTGTGTTGATCTACTTTTACAAATTCAACCGCCCCCCAAACCAATCGCGTTGTAAACTATAGGCCATATTTTATTTCTACGTCGGTTTAGAAAGCTGCAGGTTTTTTTTTTTTTTTTTTTTTGAGAAAATATACCTGTCTACGTAACATATAACAGATTGATCGAATGTTTATACAAAAAAGTTTTTTGATTTTTTCAAGTCTTGAATTTTATAAATTTTTGTAAACATATATATGTTATAGTTAACAATCATAAACGGTGATATGTTATTCATATTTCTGTAAAATTATTTACGTATAAAAGCGTTTAGAAAGAACTTCCAAACACCTGCATGTAATTATCAATTCTCAGGTGGAGAACGTGTAATAAAAATTTGCTAAATGAAAATGAATACTGTACTGTAAGTACAAAAGTTTTCGATACCGTTTATTCCACCAACAGAGAAAAAAGCCAACCCACAAGATGCTGTGCTGTATGTTGCAACAGACGCGACCACCGGGGGGAAAAAATACGTAAAGAAATACGGTACTGGTGCCCAAAGTGTGAGGTTGCACTATGTCCTGCACCGTGTTTTGAGATCTATCATACTAAATTACATTTTTAATTTATGTATAAGTCAAATTTTCAATTTTTTATATTCTTTTCATCTTTTTCCTATTGTATTTTCTTTATTATATTATATTATTGTATTTTTATGATTCAATTTCTGTATTTTTATCATTGTATCTTTTATATATTATTTTTAAATATCTTTTATGTCATTAAATTTATTTTTATTTTATGTTTTGTCATGTTTCATTTTTTAAATTATTTTTAACCTACTTTACCCACGAACGGCAGCTTCTTAGCAAATCACGAAACCTATACGGTGAAGCCGACATTGCAGGATGGGATGCCCTGTAAAGTTGGCTATCGCAAGGGAAAGACACCGTTTAGGAACCATCCGAGGCGCGAACACAAAAACTGGTTAAAATTTTTTTTTAAATTAAAATGAACTTTTTGGCTCTAATATTTAATAACAAGATAATTTTCGAGCGTTTTTTTCTTCCGAAACAGGACACTAAACCGGTTAAGGTGTATGTGTCCAGGTGAACTAAATAAAGAACATTATTTTTGATCTGTAAGACTAAATATCTGCATCCACAATTTCCAGTATAATAAGTCCTGTTAATATATAGAAAGTACTAGTATACAAAATAAATTTTAAATAGAGGACCGAAAACGTTCGATTAGTGAATATTTTACTGCATAATTAATGGTTCCGTGTTTGTTTTTTTATAGTGCAATTACAAAAAAAAGAAAAAATACTTTTATTCTATAATCAAAATAATATATCTTGGAAGATTAGTTTCGCCTTTATTTTTTTAAATTTTTCTCTCTTTGCTCTGTGAGCACTAAGATGGTCTTTTAAATCATTCCCGCCGTGGGTTTTGTCAGGCCTGTAACTGTTCTACTTCTTCTACTTCCCACCAGGTTAATATGGAGATTGTAGCCTTAGTACGCTTTTTCTCCGACTGGCATCGCCGTCTACCTAGGTGAAACGGCCGCCTACGACGGTTCGCACGAGTGATGAGAGACTAGGTTTGACTTAGACCGACCTTGGAAATTTCCTGGTGAGTTTCTCGCTTGGATTCGATCCCGAGTCTCTGAGAGCAGTAGGCTGGCGCCTTAACGATTAATTTCGCCTATAGCATAAAAATCTATAGAATCATCTACAGAATATTTTTCGGTACTATTTTCAAAAGAGATGTTATTTGTATTAATATTGAAACACGCTATTATTGTATGTTTGATTTAGGCAATTTGATAATGGCAAAGTTCTCTATACTGTATAATATGAATTATGTTAGAAATCTTAATAGTTGGATACTACCTGACAGTCAAATTGAATTTTCTTATCAACTATCGTATAATCGATAGTGGAATATAGATTTTAAAATCAATGTATTTAGCTTACAAAAGGTTTCTACATCATGTCTATAAAAATTAATCATGCTATCTTCGGTAGTGGTCATCTGGTCAAAAATTTATGGTACTGTATGGGCAATCGAAGAACCAAATTGTAGAAAGGATAAAATAATTCAATATATCACCACATCAATTTATATGTTTTTGTTACATTTTTATAGTGTAATACAAATATTGTTTTTTATTCACGATATGAAAAACGGACAAAATTGGTACGAAGCAACAAACATGGCAGATCTTATTACGGCTGTTTTTACAGCAGATTATATGTTTTTACACCGTAAATATCTAAGGAAAATAATTCGAAGCCTGGAAACATTTGATTTTTCATTCGAGAAGAGGAAGAATCCTTCAAACAAGTTAAATAAACTGGTAATAGTCACTTTTTTATTCTTCGTCAGCTATTTGATCATCGTTAGTATTTCCATGAGTTCTTGGGATATTAATTATGTTTTCGATGACTATTTTCCTATGTTTAAGGATATCGATTTCGATAGGCAGGTAAAAGTTTTCTTTATTTTTATGGAATGGTACGTTTATGTCTTGTACGGTTGGGGCACAGTCACATTTTTCATTTTGTTGTATAGTGAAATAGTGGTTATACTTCGTGATCATTTTGACAGTTTCTGTACGGAGCTGAAAAATATTTCTACAAATAATGTTTTTCTCAGTTTACATTCTTTTCGTCAGTTATTTAAAAACCATGACGATCTCTGTGATTTAGTTGCAGAAGTGGATAATATATTTTCTTCCGTAGTATTTATTTGGTTTTCACACATTCTGGTAGCTCTCTGCATCGAAATGAATGCATTTCTAGCAGGAGAAAGTGAAACAATTCTAGCAGTTGGAGGATCGTTGATTATAATATTTGACTTGGTATACGCTATTATGGCTATGATTATAATATGCGTAACGGGTTTTTCTGTTTATATGTCTTATATTAAGTCAGTTCCTGTCATTGTCAAATTATCACATACAAAGTTGGCATCGTTTCGCGCCATTTATCCAGATATTCAGTTGTTAATTATTAAAATTAGTGGGCATCCTGTTTATTTGACTGCCGGTAAATGTTTTGTAATATCTAGAGGACTTATTCTTACGTTTCTTAGCCTTTTGTTAAGTTACGTATTACTTCTTGCTCAGATGAATCCGAAAGCGATGAAATACATGCTTGAATTAAATGATTAACGTATTTCATAATGAATTAATTATTATTCAGTCAAACATACAACATACGCTATTCAGTCGCTTTCTGAATTTTCATGTATTATTTTTATGAAATGATCATTCGACTCTTGATATAACCTATATGTATTTTAATACATGCAGGATTGCCCTGAAGGTAACGGGCCTAGGACAAAATACATAATGAAGGTCCTATAACAAATTAAATAATTATTTTAAAATAAAGGTAATAAAGAAAAATCTGTTTTTATTTATTGTCATTTTATAGGACCTTCTTCAGGACATAGAACAATTTGTTCCATTTTGCTTCTGGGCGTTCCTGATACACTGTATTTACAGTATTTATAGGCTAGGTTGATATATATATATATATATTTCAACCTATATGTTTGGACTTGATCAAAATTAAAACAAGTATATATATATATACTTGTTTTAATTTTGTTAATAGATCAAGTCCAAACATTCTGATTTCTAGCGTAAGACATTTAAATTATTCAATTATAGAAAATGTGGGCACCCGATAACTTCAAACTAAAACTGGAGAAACCTATTAGAATTCTGATAACAATTGATTATTCGTCCAATAATGGTTAGATTTAGACTTAAATTATGCAAAAGCAGTGGCGTGCGGTGACTTGATGATAGGGAAGCTGTGCCGGTCCTGGATAGAATAATTGAAAGCGTTATATAATATTTTGATGTGTAGCATCCACGAGCTAAACCGCATGAGGTTGGTGCTCTGTAAAGCGAATGTATATAATCTGGCTGCTTTACACGATTCAAATGTTTTTGCCGTGGAAGCTGTCCCGTATTCGACAATACGGCGCTTCCATTCGGAATATGCACATACGCATTTATATTCGAAGATACAATAGCAATTTTATCATTGTTTTTCACATGTATAGAAATTTGTAATTAAATGTATAATGCGGTTATAATAAAATATTGATTTTAAGTAAATCAAAGTACGTTAAAATATGAAAATAATCGCAAAATATGTATTTATATTTTAGAAAATACAAGGGAAGCGGCGCTTCCACAGGTCCATGGACGGCACGCCACTGTACAAGAGTTTATTAAATTTACTTGAATACGGATGTACAGATGAATGTTGCTTAGGCTGCAAGAGATAGAGTTTATGATATAGATTTAGCGAACAATTATTATTATTTATACAAATTTTAAATGAAATGATGCCGAATAGAATCTCTTAACATTAAAAATTTATCTAGGCTATAATTCTAATTTGTCTGGAAACTCTTCTGGAGAGAAAATTTATAAACAAATCGCAGTTATTCAACAGTTATGAATATAAAATTGCAATGATAATGGCCATTTTACCAGGAATATTTCGGCGACATTCTTCTTGATCAACCGTTTTCGGATCTTCTGTCGAAGTGGACTAGAAAGTAAAAGTTATGCATACGCTCAGTAACTTGAAGTGGCAAGCGAAAGGACTCACTTGATAGCCTTTAGAAGACTGAAATTGTTTCTTCCTTCTGGACTGAAACTACATACATCATCTTACGCTTTAAAAGAAGTGTGACCTTTTGTGACAAATTATCATTTGATTTGTATTTTATGTCATTATCTTCATTATAACAGAATTATCTTCTTATATTTTGAAATAAAGTTTATGTAAAGCTGATCCATTTTTGTTTATTAAATACATTTTTGCTAGATTTTGATCTTGTTAAATTTTTGTTTAATACAAAAAGTTTTTCTTAAATAAAGCATTTTCAGATTATTTAAATATTTATTTAATATTATAATCATACTATTTTTCGTGACTCTATTCACTATGTTGAAACATTCGACGTATACTATTTCAAATAAATTACCTGTATTAATAATTTGTTGATATTTATGTTGTCAAGATATGATACTAAATGTTCTATGATATTCTTCGTTATTTCACTATACCGCTGTAATTCCTGAGACAGTAACTTAATTATTGCTGTTTCATTATCTTTGTATAATGTTCCTGTTATAGATATTGATCCGATTTAAATAAATAAATAAATATATATATTAAAACATCTCAGAGCTACTGTGCAAGTTAAACTACATACAGAGGAGTTAGAATGTAGAGTTGAAATGACATTTTTAAATTATGAAAATATTTCTTCACGCTTTCCTGAAAAAATGAATATTTATTATGCTATATTTTCCGTTATTATTATTAATGTAATTTAATTAAAGATGTTATGAAATATTTGAAAGACACTGAAACACCATAAATTGAGAAGATGTTAGAGATTGTAAAACAATTTAAACTTATATCGTCTACTTATTCAAGTAAATAAACTATTAAATTTTTATGTTGTTTATAAAATATAGAAAACCAAATACTGTACGGTAGCCCCTCGTTATATCGCGCTTGTCAAGAGACCGAGTACTAAAATTTCTGAGCTTATACTAAACAGATTATACATGTTATGGAATCTCTATCCTCTATTCTTTCATCAGCAAGTGCTTCTGATATAAAAATAAGCTTAGTTTTTCAATACTGAATTTCGGTGTAAGTCGGACATTCAGCGCCGCTTTCCTGTAAGTCTAGAAGTTTGACAATGGCGTTTGGAAAGTCAGTGGAATCATGCTCGACATTCCAAAGGCCATTGCTAAACTTCTAGGCTTACAGGAAATCGGCGCTGAACGCCCGACGTACACGTTTTCGCGTTGAAAACTTCGGCCTCAACCTCGTTAATGTAAATTTATAACAAACGAATACAAAAGTTGTAAATCTCTACAATGGAATTTTTTTAAAAATTGAAGAAATATCGCGAATCACCCATTCGACCAATTATTGGAAATTAAGTAGCTAATATTGAAAAATTAATCGCGGACCACATAAACCCATTACACGGGCCGGATCCGGCCCGCGGGCCGTATGTTGGCCACCCCTGTACTAATGGTTACAACGTTTCTTGAAGAAAATATTTAAAAATGTATAAAATAATTTGAGAGCTCTCTCAATAATTGAGGATCTAAGAAGTCATTTAGTCCTCTTATATGTCTCTAGTAAGATGTGCTTATCTCTTAAAATACGCCCACCAGTGGCAGAGTTAATAAAAGCGCTGTACAAGAGTCCCGTTGGTCATGTGGACCAACGGGATGGTCATGCGGAATTTTCTGGGTTTCCTTCGCGTATCTAATACCTAAATAGGGCCAGTTTCCCATAAACTCCTTCTAGATGAAATCCCCTTGGAAGCTCGCTCGCGTTGCATGGCTATATCCCACCAAACAAAATCGTTCACCATCCGCGAAAACAAATTGAGCCCATCAGTGGCCAAGTGGATAAAACACTAAACATTAATAGTTGGTCGTAGGTTCGCATCTGTCTACTGGACTGGCCGTGTGATGTTTCCGAAGTTTTCTTCACTCGTCTAATACCAAAATGGGACCGGTTTATTACAGAAACTCCTCCTGGAAAACAGATCGCCCATGTGTTACGTTGCGGTATTTCATCAAATCAAAATATAATATAAATCCGTGTTTTTTATCTTGAGGAAACCATGTTATATGTTTTCTTTCTTGCGTAGACACAATGCAGTGACAGTTGATTTAAACAGAGAAAAGAAGACATATAACAGGAAATTCAAAGAAAGTGTAGAAATCATTAAAAATAAAAACAAAAATAAGAATTGTATAAATACTAATTTAAGTATAAAAATGAACGAAAATTGGATAAAAATGTTATAAAATATAAAAAAACGGTTTCAAAATTCGATATTACGTCATTTGCATAGTGATAGATATTAAAATCTAAACATGAAATAAAAAATTGGCAATGGGCACATGTTGTATATTAATAGGCCCTAAAAAATGTTATGTACCGGAATAATTTTGTTGGAAGGAAAAATTCCTTACAAGTAATACCTGCCCTATCGGTACTTAGCCAAATGTATGCAAATTAAAAACCAAATTACGCAATTGAAACGGCGGCGTGTGAGATTTGTATACGGAAACAATCCTAGTCACTACGCAAGGGAACTCCCAGATAACGTGTCGGTAGACGAATTTCAGGTATATTTTTTGTAAATACGATCTGTAGAGAATAATTTGATGTATTTAGATAGATTGATATTGAAAAATTTTACAAAAATTTTATAAAGATTCATGTTGTTGGACTACTCGTATTCTGTCTAAACTTTTTCGAGCGAGGTGTGGTTTATTTTTTAATGGTAATGTTACTTTGAACTTTTAAGAAAAAAACTCACTTTTTAGTTGATTATATAATTGTATATTTATCATTAATTCCAGTATACAAGATCTTAACACTCAGGAGGTAACAACCCCCAACAAATGCTGTGCTGTTTGTACACATGTATTTGTAACACGTACAGACAATTTTAAGGTACGTCTTATGGAGTGTCGTGTTTATATTTGTGTCGTATACCTCCCTTGTATGCTGTTGTATTGTTTAATTTAAGTATCTGTTTGTACTCTTTTCTTATGTAAAAAACATCTTTTGTTGTTTAGTTGGCTGAAGAGGGGCATCGGCCCGAAACGCGCAATGTAAAAAGCGTTCCAACCGAATAAAGGATGAAAATTTGCCCAGTGTTTTAAATCAACTGTCACTGCATTGTGTCTACGCAAGAAATAAATCAGTGTATAATAATCCCGCGCAAAACAAGATCCTACGGTATATGGAATTCTAGAAGTAGACGCAGTTTAAAATTGGTTAAAAACTAGTCCAGAATAATAGCATCACTTTTTCCTTTTTAACTCTGTTTCGTGGGCACTAAGAAGACCCACAATAGGGGTGGCTAGGTCGGAGCCTGACTTATCCAGGCCAGATCGCCCGTGAAAAGTTCTTAGTGTCGCTCTCTTGGATTCGATTCTGATTCTGGGGGAATCAGATACACTCTCCTTAACCGCCTCGGTCATCTGGCCATCAAACCAAATATTTGAATGATCTATGAAATCATTCGATAATATCTATTTATTGTTAATTTATACTCTTTCCCTATTTTGATCAGAATTAGATAGATTTATTTCATTTTAACGTTTATTAGCTATTTCTGTTATACAACGGTCAATCGCTGATTTCAGCCTTTCAGTAAAAGTAAGGAGTAACTTTTAGGAAATAATTATTGTATATTAAGGTATTCATTTCATTTTGTCGTATTCAGCTATATTTACTTACAGAAATTTTTCGGCGATGACATATGTATATCTGTTGTTCTCTTCTAAAAATTATAAATTTTAAATAAAATAAAAACCTATAAAGATCGATCTGATTGAATGTTTATGTGAAAATTCGACAATATTTTAATCAGCGACATAATTCATTCCTTTCAATATTCTGAAATGAAATTATATAAATCTGGATATAATTTTAATTGATACTTTGAGAAAATTTAAACATTTTTCTGTTTTTTATTGAAAATTTTTTAACATTTTTGACAAAATGACTAATTTGATTTCAAAATTATCATTGAAATGATAAGATCTAAAGTAGGCCATTGCTTCAAACTTTATTAATTATTATTACACTACATACTGTTTAAACACTGGTTGCATTAACAAACAATTTTGAAACATTACTATTAATCTGAAACAAAAATATGACATAACTCAGCGTGGCACCTATTAAAGTTAATAATAACCCTCTCGATAAAGTAAAAAAATTCCCCGCCGTCAACACTGCAGGACAACAAATTTGTCTAGAAGTTAATAGAAAAATATCATTATACATAGATGATGATGTCAGTTGATTAACGCGAGCTATTTTAACAATATTGGGAATAATAATTTGTGCAGAAGAGGATACGCGATTGCCACATTCACAAGTAATCAGAATAATGCTAGAATAGTATATAAAATCCATGGTCATAATTATCGAATTACCTTTATAAGTTAAGCAAATTTCTTCTCTTAATATGCTATTCATCTCTATACAAATTGCAGAAATAAACAGAGCAAACCATACAAATACTGCAGTACCGAATGAATTGTCTACGTCTACAGTTAACTGATTCAGTCTGTCACATGCCATAGCTAACTGTTTCAATAAATATTCACTATTTAATGAAGAGATATTCGAATTAAGTTCTTGAAATAATTTACAAAGTTTGTTGCAGTAAATATAAAATAACAGAATGCAATAAGCTAAAATACCAAGAATATAAATCACGAACATAACCCAATCTAAAAAGACCAACGCTACGATTAATTCTGCCGATTTAATTTTGAAATTATAAAACGGGATAACATCATTACTGCAAATAGTAGTTTTGTAACGAATAACAATTGTGATAACAATAAGTAAATAAAGAAAAAGATAAGTTAAGACAAAAATCACTGGTACCTCTTCTTGTCGAGGTGTTCTTGAATTTTGAGTGGACTCTTCCATTAGTAAGTCAAGTAAAGATATAAAAGTTTTTCTCAACAGTTTTCTTCTGGATATTAAAATGTCGACAGTAATTAAACTAGCAGTTACTTGAGATAACGATAATAAATTGTACCAAATATTATTATGTTGAAGAATGCCATTTAATGATCGAAGACATTGATAGACACTGTACAGATGAAGTATTATTAGGTGAACGTAACTTCTCCGTTTGCAACTAGTTTCTGCATCATTACCTTCTATTAAATACGAAATTCCCAGAAATTCCGACCATAGGAAATAACTAGTTG
The DNA here is from genome assembly GCF_030686945.1 of Centruroides vittatus. Lineage (NCBI taxonomy): Eukaryota > Metazoa > Arthropoda > Arachnida > Scorpiones > Buthidae > Centruroides > Centruroides vittatus. The sequence goes on along the minus strand of NW_027121909.1, from coordinate 1,297,976 downwards.
GCACATAAAGTTGTTTCGTTTCTTTGGTTTCATCGCGAGAAGAAGAAATTGTACTGAGTGAAGTCATGTCTTCTGTTGAATATCAATCCACTCCACTAATAATAAATAGTTACATTATTAAAGTCATTCGACCAACTTACGATCGATATAATGAAAAGATTGTAAATGGACATGTTATTCTTTTCCTTGAAGAATAAAACTTTCAAAATAATTAGAATGCATAAATATTAAATGGAAATATCGGAAATTTCTTTAAAAGTATATCCATATTTTATGCTTAAATAACAAAGGAAAACGAAAAAACATTTACTAATATTTAACTCACTTTATATAATTGCAGATTAGATAATAGAACATGAAAGTCAAAAGAAAATAATGTTAATAATTCAAATAATTTAAATAGAACAAAATCAAAACTTAAAAATAAAATAAAATAGAAAAGAAAGGAAAAAATATTGAATGAATAACTAATCCTGTATAAAAATTGATTAATTACTACATTTGCTATCTTTTAACATTAAGACATAAATAACATTTAAAAGAGAATTTTGCATCTCATTTTAATTGATTTAGCATCAATCATTATTGAAAATGTTTTTTTATTTTTATAAAAAGTTTTTTAAATAGCAAGAACATTGAGAATGGTACCAACAAAACTTCATGGTGACATTTTTTCGAGATTTTATTATTAATATATCTGTGTACACGCAAAAAAAAAAAAAAATACACAGTAGCAGTAATAATTCAATATTAGTTATTTTTAAATAGTAGAAACTATGATTAAAAAATAAATAAGTAAGTTACTATATTTTACAGTTAAAATTTTGAAATAATAAATAAACATAGTATAATAAGTCAATTATTGAAAGAAGAATGCACTGTAAAAAATGCTGTTAAATAATATTTTTCTTGAAGAACTGTGTAATTACTGTTAAATTAACTGTTAAATTACTATTAAATATCTAATTGAACAGTCTTGAAGAGTTAATGGCAATGTTATTTAATCATTAAAATAATTCTTAAATTTATTTAATATTTCAAATTGAAAATTTATCAAAGTTTTTCATTTTAATTTATTAAAATTTCAAAAATCTATGAATTTAAATATAAAACACGAGATTACTAATAATTTAGAAATCTCAATTTTTTAATTATTTGCTACTTTATTTTCTCAAATTAAATACAACCTTTTTTCGAGTTAAACATATATTTTTGAGATTTTTCATATATTATTTATAACATAATATTATTCTGACTGATAGCAAATATGCAAAGCAAATACTGAATATTTATTTCTTAAGTTATCATAGGGGGTCAATATTTCTCTCTCTTTACTAAATAGCTTAATACTTAAAGGATTGTTAGTTTGTTTATTAATACACAAGTTATAAACTTGTTAATCCACCTTTAGCCTGTTGATATTAAATCCTACTTTATCTAAACAAAAAAAGAAAAGAGAAGCTTTATTTCTATGCCTTATACAATCAAAGATAATATAAAGGATGCAAACAACGAAGTTTTTAGCTAAAACAGAATTTAATGTAACAAATCAAGTGCTGTATTAACAAGTTTATAACCAGTTGTGTACTAATAAACAAATTGATGTAAAAATGTGGTTCTAAAAAACCCAGAAAAAAGGAAACTAATTTTCCATTGAAACATTGATAATAAATTAACGCAATTTTGTTATTCTTTTTAAACTTAAAATTCTTTTCTGTAATATTTTCAATAATCTTAATAATTTAATACCATATGAAAGTATCTTAAAAATAGTAGAGGCTACTATAATTCAGTAATTTACATTTGTATAATGTAAAATTATAATTTCAAATTAAAAAAGTTGGCTCATCTGAACTCATCAAATGCCAGAAATAATATTCAATTCCAAAAACTCACTTTCTTTGATTTATCTATGGCAGGGATGGCGAACCTTTTTGAGTCCGCGTGCCATATTTTAAGCACACTTAGCTTTAAAGATGTTAATGCGTGCCAAAGTCTTAGACTTCTAATAATGATATTTAAAGAAATTAAACGAATACCCTTTAATTCGAATAAATGTTAAAAAATCTATTGAAAAAAGGATGATCAGGTGATAAACAGAAAGAATGATTGAAAAAAACAGAAATCATATGAAACATTACGTGCCAGATGATTTCTCTTAAGTGCCACAGGTTCGCCACCCCTGATCCATGGTAAACTCTTTTGGATAGGAAAAATTTATTTTGAAGATAATCAGAATGGACTCGTTAGGAATTGTTGCCTGTCAAACTTTCATACCTGCATAACTTTTAAATATTGCAGGAAAGCATCCAATGTAAAACCGAATACCCATTGATCGATCCAGAAATATTTCGTAAATTTAGAAAACTAAATAGCGTATTTTTCAATTCCCGATGCAAACAATTGCATTTCTTCTGAATGACAAATACTAAGTAGGCGTGAATATCATCCAATATATTTTATTACCATTGTTAACGTATATGCATTTCGGGCTTTAGCCACTCTTAGCCGGAAATGCATATACGTTAAGAATGGTAATAAAATATATTGGATGATATTCACGCCTAGTATTTGTCATTCAGAAGAAATGCAATTGTTTGCATCGGAAATTGAAAAATACGTTATTTAGTTTTCTAAATTTACGAAGTATTTCTAAATCAATATATAGCCTATATAAAAACATCACTAAGCCCTATGTATTAATAATAAACCAAACGATCTCCGTAATTAACCAGGAAATTTTTTGCTACTATTAATAATTAGATATTAAGTATTTTATTATTAGAGCAAAAATCGCTCGTAGATCTGGGTGGCGTAATTGGCAACGTTACCACAGGTAAGTGGGAGTTGCGGGTTCGATCCCGTTCTAGGCTATTCTAAAATTATTTAATAAACATTATATTGTTATAATTATTAATTTCGATAAAAGATGGCGCTTAACGTCAACCTGCAATACCAAATTATTGACAATATCTAATTATTAATAATAGCAAAAGATGGTCCGATTAATATAACCAGATCTCTAATTAGTGAGATTAAATGCTGGAATATCTATTGTTCTACATTTTTATGCAAGCACTAATTATTTAACAAGTAAAGATGTCTGGATGGCAAATTAGTAAAGGCATCCACTGGAGGTTATTGTTAAAATCTAAGAAATTTACAAATGGTTTGAACAAAATGTATTCGAGTTCCATCCTTTGCAGGTTTCCATTGCTGGCTTCATTATGTCCATGGTGGAAAGAAAAAAGTCTTTCTTAATACTCACAGGAGTAATTTTAAAAAATTCAATTATTTAAAAAAAACGATATCAAATTTATATTCTTATTTTAAGCTATGTGATAAAAATTATGTTTAAAATGTTTTTTTATGTTTAAAATTATGTTTAAAATAAAAATATTATAATAATACTACTATACATGTCTACTATAAGAGTAGATATGTATTATATCAATGGTGCAGGTTTCTTTTTGTATTGCTTTAAAAATCAATTCTTTAAATATTTCTTCAAAAAAAAAAACCGAAATGCATAGTGAATAAAGAATAGCGAAGATAACACTCAGAAGTTTTTGTCTCTGATGAAATGCGGTCCAGACAAAAGAACATCGGATTTAACCTATGAAGTCTCAAATTTTTTTCAATAAATATTTAAAGAATTGATTTTTAAAGAAATACTACATATCCTTAAATAAAATCTGTGTTTATTTTCTGTGATTGTATCTGAAAACCTAGTTAAGTGCATAAGTTTGCAAACTCTTTTTTAACTATTGATAATATGAGGGTAACAGTTTCTGTTAATATTAGGTTATGTTATAATTTCTATTTTGATCTAAATACTATTATTGTAATATTTGGATTATAGCAGAATTAACATAGATAAAACCCACAACATTATAACTAAATTTCGGCTAAAATCTAAGTCAAGAAAATTGTAAATAAATTGATTCAGCAACAAATAACTGGAAAATTAGAATAATTTTCAGGAAGAAATCTATTAGAGTTTTTAAATAGAATCTATTTAGATCATAACTGAAAACAATGATTTTATTTTGTTTTCCTTAGATAGAAATTACACACTATGTAAGGTAAAATATATTATCTATTTAAATAATGACTTTATTAAGCACTCATTATATTTTCTTAACGATGAATATGTGATACATGTTTATGATCATAAATCATAAATCTCATATTCGTGAATTTTATGTATATATGAAAAATTATGTTCACCTAATACAGTCAAACCTCAGGTTTCGAACGCTTCTGTTTACGAACAAAATTTTGAACGCCATATTTGACCCGGTTGCCGAACAAGTTACTCGGCAAGAGCCGCCGACAGACGGTCAACTTCCTATACTTCCTGTATTAAAGAAAGTCGACGGCCCGACCAATCAACGACAAAACTACAGATTCAGAAGTTAGTGGCGCCGAGATTGCCTCGCGTCATTAGACGTCGCGACACGAACCGTCGATGAGATTGTTATTCAAATTATATTTTAATGCGCATGCGAGTAAGATACTACATCCGTTTTTCGGTACATGCGTTTGTCAAAATTCGATTTCACAACGTTCGCATTTCCAACTTCCCAACGAGCTACGCATGCGCAAATCTCGCACTAGTGCCTGTTTGTAAAAAGAGTGTCGCCATTTTGTATTTTATTTTGACTCGGTTTTCGATCTTCTGAGTATCTACAAGTCTGATTCTTTTTATGTGCTCATGAGTTGGACACCTAAATACTCTGTGCCAAATTGCAACTCCTGACATGTACTCCTTCATACCGCTAAGCTGGTAAGACATCAGTCAGTACAATTATTATAATTTATAATCATGAAAATAATAGTATTCTTATTTTGGCTCAGTTCTTTGAGCTTTTGGCACTATTGTACGAGTTAGGTCTCCAGATGTTTCACTTTTAGATAGGCTGTCTGTTTGTCTGCCCCTCAAGCCGGACGCTAATTCTGTAACACTATCTATTTCTATCGAGAACCCAAATAATTTCCTAACGGTGTCGATTACCTACACGAGGGTTCGGTTAGTGCAGGGCTGTACTTTATGCGGGCAATAAGTAACGAAAAATTGTTAGTGAATCAAAACCCCGAAATGATTACGTAATAACGAAAAATCGATTTATTCTTCTAAGCCCGAATATGTACAATAACGAAACAAAGTTATCAAAAATTCAAAATAAACTGAAAAAATATTTTATCAAATTCAAAAAGCCAATATATGTATGTATGTACAGTACTGTACATGAAACTTTTCCCGACACTTCAGGACTTATAAATTAAATTATAACAACCATCTTACAATTATCTCCAGCAAAAATATGAAATGGAAATCTATCGAAAATTCACAAAGAATTCTTACAAATTAAAGTCGCATAACATCACAAAGAAATTTCTACGTCGCCAATGGAACTTGAAAGCCTGCTTTAACCTCTTTCGATCTGTATTCTTTATTCGCATGGTTCATATGAAGGATCAGCCTGTGCGGCTTTATTCCTCGGATAAAGCGGTGATGTTAATATCCGATGAGCTGGCCGAAGCTTTATTGCTCGTCTATACGCAGGAAGCGGAGAATAATGCCTTCTAGAAGGTTTAAGGGTAATTGGCGTTACAGACGTTGAGAAAACCCAGAAAACTCCATGTTGCCAGCCCGTTCTGGCGAGGCGCAAACCCACGACCGAACTACCAGAAGACTACTGTTCAAGAACCGGAATCGGAACCACTTGGCCACTGATAGGCCTAGTTCGCTTCATCTCCTTATAGTGCTGTTGTGGTGACGTCACATAATTACGCTCACTCGACTCTATTTACATACTTAAGTGGCTAACCTTTTATAAATTTTGGGCTGCAATTTGAAGAAATTGTAGACGTATAAATTCTCGCTGTCCTTCTTTTCTTAATCTCGAAACGGAGTTAGATAGATGGAAGACGAGACCAGATATGGACACTTAGAGGCAGGATGACCCGATTAACTATATATGAACTTCCGATGCAAAGTTACTTTATTTCAATTCAAAAAGTTTCCCCTGAAAGGTGTTAGATAGATGACCGGCATGACTCTATTGTTAAAAGAAAAGTATGATGTACCGGGTCAAGTCACTACTAATTTAAGGTGGAGAGCATATATTTTAAATTTAAAAAATTAAAAATATGATTAAAAATTGCAGCCTGGAATTGTAACGATGTCACAATAAAGAATTGCTCGTCGTTGTGCCTTTTGGTGATAATTTGAAACGGGCGATCATTCTTTTAAATTCCTGTGGACGTCTCTTCCCCGAGATGTGGTTTCCGGGTTCGATGACGTAATTGGTTTCCGCGGAAGTCGACGTAGTAAGGTGAGTTTTAGTTTTAGAATTTTGCTCGGGCGAGGTGCGGTAGTCTATTCATAACGAAATAAAATGCCCCAAAATAAATAGATTAACGAACTAAAAAGAACCCCCAAACAAAATAAAATGGTTCCGAATCGACTCCTTACAATTTCTCTTCTCTCTTTTGTAGTGTGCATAAAAATTTAGTTATGCAGTATCCAAAAAGAAAATTTTATTTTTATGAAATTCATAAAAAATTAAAATTGAAATTTTGAATTTGAGCTTTTTAAGAGATTATTCTATAGAAACATACTGGAAGACAGTCATTTTTTATGGCAAGATCGGGACATCAGAAAATGTATAGTACCTTAATATTTATTGTTAAGAGAAACAGATTTGAGATCTGTAAAAGCTGGTCAGTTATACCAGATAGATGAAAGATATGCTCTTTATGAAAGAAGTTTTATTCTTTATGACGGTAATAAAAGGGCTTAGATGTGGCATTTAAGACAGTTAATGTCTAAATTACAAACACAAAGAAAAGAAATTTTAAAAAATTTCCTTATGGTCATATATACGTAAAAAACATAATGAAATTTAGGATTTATATTTATATATAGCTCCAAATGTCAACAGGCTAATTTTTCTTATTTTTTATTTTTTTTTTAAAAGTTTGGAAATAGTCATCATAAGTACAAGCCAAATTATGTTAGGAAAAATTCTAAATAGTAATCTTGGAATTCTACCGTAGTAATTAGAAAAGTGCGTCGATTATTTCTGATTTTCGAAAAGGCTAGTGTATAATGTCAATGAAATAATATATAAATAATAAATTCAAAATGTGTATAAAGTTTTTTCAGTTAAAAATTTTCAGATCTTTCAATACAAGCCAGAAATTTTGTCATATGACACTAATTCACTCCTACACGTAATTTTTTCCTTTTCTGAAACATAACAAGCATAGTATTTGAAAACTGTTCCCTTTTTTTAGTAACAATTTTAACAAAATAACAACTTCCAGATTCAATCGGTTGCCTGCTATTGTTACTTTATTTTTAGTTTGAAAAAACATCCAAAGTAAAAAAGTAGTCTATTGTAAATGAATATTACTAAAAAGTTATAAATAAATAGCGTGCTCATATATTAATATTGTTTTTATTTACCTTATTTAAAAGTGAAATAATTTATTTTAATTATTTAAAATAGATATAACCTAAAAATTATTATTTTTTAAAATTTATTTTTTATTACAAAAATGTATTTCAGGAAAGTAATTTTAGAATTGACAGTTTAAATTATTAATCTTCTATAAAAAAAAAAAAATGTTTGGTTGTCTGTGTTTCTATTTTGTATGCATTTGAAAATGGTTCAAGCAAACGTAACTAAACATTCCAAAAAAATTTATCCTCTCATCCAGGTCAACGATTATTATTGGCCCCAAAAAATCGGTTTTTGGTCAAAAAGAGCACGATGGACTAGGTATTCGATCAATAACATTGTTTTATTATGTTGCATTAATTCACTACTGAACTTCATAAAAGGGCAGGTATTGTACTGTACAGTACAATACCTAGATGTTTTCGAGAGTTTTTTGTTGTTAATTATACATTATAAATTATTTTATATTATTATTACGTTTTTAATTTAATTTTTAGATTAATTTTACAAACTGATACCTAGTTTTTGTAATGTCACACGATGAGTCCACTTTTTGGATCAATTGGTACTTTTTCATGGCCTAGAGTGAGCAGTTTTTGAGCCAAGGTAAAACATAAATCATTTTGTAGAGATACAATAGATAAATCATTCTGTAAGTTAACTCGCTATGCTTGTTTCCAATTCCAATTTGTCCAGATATCTCCAGAGACTGTAGTTTACAAGTAAGCTTTAAGCTCATCGTCCGTTGTTTCCTTTGTAGTGGCAGTGTTCGACAAAATTGTATTACCTTCCCGAGAACTAAAACATTGTGCATCAATCTGCTTTATAATAATAACTATTTTTGAATGTAAATTGTTTTCTATTATTAAATTTTCTACAATGTCAAGGGTACATAATCAAACTTCCCTGAGCAACGTCAGATATCTCCGCTAATATACTACGAGTACAACACAAAGAGTTCACTAGTATACAAAAAGAAAAAATATATTCGGCACATATTAAGAGAATACAAATAATTTAAAGGGGAACAGATGGCTATTGATTTACATTTATGTAAGAAAATGTCAAGAATGCCAAAAATCAGAAAATTGGCATGTAAATATAATAAATCACTAAAATTAATAGTATTGTTAAGACACATTTAAACGTCACAAACATTCACTTAAATCACAAATTAAATATTTTATAAATCAAGCGCAATTATAGAACAATTTTTTTTAAACAGGAACAAATAAAATTTTCATTGAAAGCTCAGGTTTTCCTATAATTAAAAAATAATAGATTAACAGCTAATAATAATTAAAAAAAAGCTTAACCGGAACCGGCAAGGGCTATGAGGTGGCTTCACCTCGGCTTAGTCGGCAGTGTTCTCATGCAGTAGGCCAGTAGGTGATATGTAATATATGCTTTTGCTTTCTTTAAGTAAACTTAGGTTACTGTTACGTATAACCTACGTTTACAAGTTAGATTGTAAGTAGTGTACGTAGAGCTAGCTGGAAAAAAGAAAAATATCAGACAATTTTTTCAACTCTCCATTAGCTCTCAAAGATTTATTCTTAGCTTCGGGACTGAGCTTAGCAAAATAACATTTTAATGAATGATTACTATGTTTGCATAGATTTTATTTTATAACAATAAACTGCAGTATAAAGAATAAATATCGTATTGTTTTAATAAGATAAATATATTTATTTTGTTGCTAAGACTTTACAGTCGTATTTATAACGTCAGTTTGTTGATATCTTGAATACAGTTTATGCAATATTTATGAACTACGAACAGTTCATTGTAGGAGCTACAAAAGCCGCTTCTTAAGAATGGCAGTAAACCCAAGAATAAGAAAAACGTTCAAAAATATTTTTCTAAGAATTAGAATAGAAATCTAAAGCTTTATTTCTTAATCTTAATCCTTTCAACAGTCATTTCTTTTGGCTTGAATTATATTGCAAAGCCATTTTAGTTTTTCCCATTATGAATTTACATGATTTCGATTTTTCGTCGATATCCTAGTACCATACGATTTATGAATTCTCTTCGTTAATTTAATATCCGTAATAACTTTTTTAGAATTTACAAATTTTTAAAATTATTTCTGTAAAACGGCAAAAACGTATATTAAATGTCTCTGCGAAAATAATTTTTCAATTTATGTAACTTATAAGGAACGCTTATCAAAATAAGAGTAGAAGCGCCATCTGTTGACGAACATTTTAAAATCGAAGTTAATATAAAATAACGATTATTAAAATTGTTTTATAAATTAAATTTAAAATGTCAATGGTAAATTACTATTATTGTGTATATTAAATATCCATTTTGAAAATTTTAATACAGAAATCAAATTTGAACTTTATTTTATTTTCCGTGTTAATTGTAAGGGGGAAAAAAATCTCTATATAATCGTATTAGTCAATAATAATTAAGGTCGGTTTCGTAACTAAAAAGGAAATGCGTAAAAAAAAATAAAACTTGTCGCCCCTGGTGGGACTTGAACCCACAGTCTTTGGCTCCGGAGGCCAACGCCTTATCCATTAGGCCACAGGAGCAAGCCACGAACTTTTTCCTAAATATACTAGTTAAACTTATAACGTTGAAGATGACTAAATTTTTGTAATGGTTTTTCTCGTTTATAATACTTCTAATGTTCAATGCTTATAAAAAGTAATTTAATTTAAATGGTGCTGTATCTAATAATGAGAAATTGGTTAATTTAATAAAAAGATTTGATCGTATCTTGGTTTATAGGCTATCGCACTATATCCGCTATTTAAATTGAACTTCTTGCGATTTCACGCAGCTTAAAGTGATTTGATAAATGAAAATATAAATTTTAGAAATAATCTCCATCAATATGTATAAAAAAATTATATACTTAATGAATTTAGTATGTAACCCACCTTCGCGCGGTGAATGCGACGCGACAATTGACGCCGCCGCGATTGCGCGTCGCTGAGTCGCTTAGCAGTTTTTACGATTTCTTTTTTAATTTTATTTACTCACTATTTACAACGCTAGCAGACTCACTCTCTACACATTTTTTATCATGGGAGAAAGGCCATGTAGGGGTTTCTCACTGTTTTTTTTTTTTTTTTTTTTTTTATTAGAATAAGTATGGGTGTATAACACTAAGAATACATAAACCAAAATACATGATACAAAGTAAACATAAAATTAGTATTCGATTTTTAGTGAAAACTAAAATGTAAAACTAGAAAATTAGAAATAATCTCATCTTCCATATTTGTTGAACATAATTGTAAAAAGCATCAAACAGTGGCTTCTGAACAAGCTTATCGAGTGGATATGGCCACCTGAAACCAAGCGTAAAGATTTCTAATTTTACAATAAGTCTATCTTGATCGTAAATTGGACAATGATAGATCACATGGTCGACGGTGTCTAGGTTCTCGGTACAGCAAAAGAAAGAGGCAGTTTCTGCCCGGTTATACATCGATAGGTAGCTTCTAAAAATATCATGCTCAGTAAGTAGTTGAGCAGTAGCAAACGTTAAATCTCTAAGTGGTGATGAGAACCTGCATTCAACACTAGGAAAATAAAGTCTTCTTATTCTACCAGTTTTACTGCTCAACCATTGTTGATTCCACTTTTGCATAGCGTTGTCATAAATATAATTTTTAAGGCTGCTGCGTGGGAGAGGGATGCGAGTGTAGTCAAGTCAGTGTCCTTTGTAGCTGACTTAGCCTCAAAGTCGGCTTTTTCATTTCCTAGTATGCCACTATGGCCAGGAACAAATATAAAAGTTATCTTATTTACAAGATTTTTAATATGGTGCTGGATATATGCGATTTTATTGCTATTGCAACTGGGATTTAATAGAGCTTTTAGGATAAACTAAGAATCACTGTAAATGTTGATAGACAGAGTTTTGTTTGGTGGTGAAGTGGCCCACTGAACAGCTTGGTAGACAGCATCTTCTTCAGCTTGATATGTGGGGGTATCTGTACCTTCTAACATACTTTGGGCAAAATATGTCAGTTTGGAGGAAGATACAGATACATGAGCCAACATGAAGGGGGCTTTTGGACCCATCTGTGTAGATATTAATGTCTGCATGGTTATCCATGGAGGAAGCAGATGACACCAAAAGTACCCTGGGGATAACCTTGTTTACAGGGTTATCCCCAGGGTACTTTTGGTTTACAGGGTAAAATTTAGTAAATTTAAAATTTACTAAATTTTAATAGTTCATATAAAATATTTTATAAATAATAGTACATATCAATTAATTAATTAATAATTATATATTTTGGACCTAAGGTTTTTAGGGTTTCATAAAATTTTTTTTTTTTGTTAAAATCTTTCTTTAAAATCATGGCTAAATATTACGTAAGATAGGGAAGGGGAGGGAGGATCAAAGAAAATATTACGGTTTCTTACACAGGGGTGGGTGGGGTCTAGAATGGCCGAAATCGCCATTACGTAATTTATGGACGGCCCCTAACACGTTTCGTATAATGAAGACATCAGTATTTATGATTTTGATTATAGGAAAAACAGAATATTATAAATTATCAATAGAAAACTTTGATTTAGTATCAAGTTAAAATCAAGGATTTTTTAAAACTAATACTTTTTTAACTCGTGCACAATCCGAATATTTAAAATAATTTTTAACAAACTTTTGAATATCTTACATAACTATTTGCTCTCTCCAACCCAATAAGAATTTTTCTTCATCCTTTCTCTGCCTCGAATGCTTATGTAATGCTTGAAAGTTTCCTGTAAATTCTATCTTATTTGTGTGGGAGAGACTGAAATTACATATTATTTTATTTTATATCGATTCTTACTAATATACAAGAAACATTTCAACAGATATTTTCTTAAATAATTATTTAATTTACAAGTTATTTGTTAATTCACTATTTAACCTGGTGAGTAAGAATGAAAAGTAATGACAGTTTCTTATTTATTTACGTAAGCTATTCTATGAAATATGTCAGTCTTATTTCTATTTTCGAAATACCTGCATTTCAAACAAACGTAAGATTTTGATGTTATATCTGCTTTTTTTTTCATTTTAGTCATGCTTATTTAGTAATTTTTAGCTGCTATGTCACCATATATATTTATTAAGTGAAAGAAAAAAGCGAAAAAAAAATAAAATATTAAAAATAAAAGTTATGAGATTAAAAGCGAAAGCTATTCACAATAACTTAATTTTAGGATTTAACTGGACATTACATTATCGTATAAATACTGCATTAAAAAATTATTCTGTACTAACATCTTAATGCATTTTACTGGACACCATACATTAATAAGATTTAAGCCGATTACTGAATCTAAGTGCAATAAATTACGATTATTCTTTTAGAAATGTTAATAAAACTGTATAAACGTGTTTATATTTTATACATTTTTACTGTATAAAGAATACGTAATAATTTAAAATTTATCTTAAATTATTACGTATTCTTCGAGAACAGTTTAATGAAAAACAATAATACTGATAATAGCGGATTAGAGATAGCAAATCTTTTAGGAATGGTTTTCCAATTATCATAATTCATTTTCAGAAAAACTTGAGACACATCTAAGTTTTAAGGATCGAAGAAAATTGTCTTTAAAACAATTAAAGAAATTTTCATTAGTTACAATAAATAAGAAAAATTGTTAGTAAAAACATAATATAATAAAATAGTAAATGAAATAAATAAAATTATAAAAATAACGCTAAATAAATCATAAACTCAAGGTAAAATATAATCATCGTTTTTTTTCTGATATTAGACCAAATATCTGTTATAGTCTTTCTCCGTATTTTTGCTTATCCTTTGTGATAACTTCTCTCTGAGAATCTAAGAATATGCCGTGTTAACCTGATTTTGTTTCTTCTGTGAGTAGTGAATACATTATAGCCAAGTCTGTCTGTAATGTTGTATATATACTGTTGTTGCAATTATTTTTAGCTGGTTGCTATATTTTCATTTTTCATCTTATCAAATAGCGTGTAGCTTGCAATTTCTCTCAAGAATTTTCTTTCAGTGAATTATTGTTAATCTGTTTTTGATGGTTCATGCTTCAATGTCATAAATCAGTGTTTTCAACCGCCGGTTCGTGAAAAAATTTTATTGGCCCGCAGAAAAATATTTGCTCAAACTGACACTAGCGCAGTTTATTAGAATGGCATTTAAATAGTAGAGTTACTATATGTAACAAAGTATGTAAAAATGCTCTAGATAAGCATATATATAAGTGTAATAAATAAGCATAACTCATAGTCGTATATAATTACGGTCCGAGATGAGAAAAAGGTTGAGAAACACTGCCATCAATGAACACTAGTCTTGTTAGTGTGTTATATGTTTTAATTCTAGTGTGTCTTTGAACTTATGTTAAATTGAAAATATAATTAGTTACTCTGAGTACTCTGTTGTAATTTTGAATTTTATTATTTGTATTTATTTCTTCTAAATATATCAGATATTTGGATGAGTTTATTTGCTTCGATGCATATTTTGTTTTGAATATTTTTTTCCTTATGTGATAATGCGTTTTTAATGATTTTTCACTCTTGAAGAGATAGAAAATTTTTTCTAGTAATTTCAATTGCAACTAAAATTAAACCAAATTAGATAACTTTATTATTTATCTGATTAAGATTACTTTTTACTGTTTTTGAGTATTTTATTATTAAAAAAGTTTATAACAATGAAATATAATAACTATTATATATTTTCATAATGATAATAATAAAAATGACTTGCATATTGGGAATTAAGCAAATTCTTAATGCACAAGTTTGTTATCCCTCTATTAGAACAATAAATTATTTAATATATTTTGTAATTATTTGAATACTTTATTATTCCTATTCAATATAAATGTTTTAAAACTTTTAAATAAATTCGATAACTCGTAAAAATCGAATATCAAATTATATAAAAATTTTTATAATTTAATATAAAATTTTACATAAATAAATTTTTCGTAACACATGAAAATATGTAGTTTATAGAGTTTTAAACATATTTAATTTACTTTTGATTAATAAATGGAAAAAGATTACAATTAAAAACTTTTTAAGTGAATCCGTATTGTCAATTTGGCGCTGACGAATCTGCTTTTCTTTGAGTTTATGAAAATGTCTCTTTAAATTAGTTGTTTTGATTATGATTAATATAAGGTATTCATTATATTTAAATTTTTATAATCCAGATAAAGTAAACCTATTTATACAATCTACAGCCTATCCAGTCTATATTTAATACATAGCATAAGATACTGTATTTGTTTTATAATAGTTTTAACATTTTTGAGTAAGATACAGACTGAAGAGGAACATGGGAATAATTCGTTTGGATAATAAAGGTTCTAAATTAAGATATCAGAAGAGTGATAAACCGACTTTTATCTCAGGCATAATAGCCCCCTGGATATTATTGCAATCGTAATCAAGCAATGATCTTTTAGAATAGTTTTCTTCCTCGAAATTACGTTGTTATTTTTAATATCTTAAATTCTCAAATAAAAATTCTTATTATCATAGTTTAAGAGTATTAACCAAATTATAAAGATTTTTATGAATTAATTTTTTTTAGTAAGTTAAAGCTGGAATTATAATTTTACATGATTTTGTGTATTTCTTACAAATGCATATTATAAAAGAAATGTTTTATTAAATAAAATATCTTTCTAATAGCAATAATTACCCATAAAGTCTCAATAGTAAGTGGTTATAGGATAAATTGAGATCATCCCGTAATATCAACCACACTGTTTCTGTTTATATTAATTATTACAAAAACCACCCCTGTTTGTTTCACAATAATAATTGTTATTGGTAACTATCACTTATTAGAAAATACAAAGTCTTTCTATGCTAAAGTTTTCAAATTTTACATAATATAAATTAACGTGTAAGTAAATAGTGTACCTATATAAAAGAATTACAGTTATTTATCTATTTTGTCTATCTAAATTTTAAATAATCAAAAATAAAATGAAGAAATATTAATAATGTGATTCTACATTGATTCTATTAGAAATATATAAAAGTTGTTTTATAAGGTATTTTTATACGCGTGTTGAAAGAGCGTTATTAAAGTGTAGTAAGAATTGCTGGAGAAAATTGTGTGAATATAACTGTAGATTATTCATTTAGATTATTTTAATTTAATTTAATTAAATAATTTTGGGATCTATGCAGGTATGTTCGCCGGGGATGAGTTCCGAGAAATACTTCATCAAGCGAACATCATAGCGCGTAATCTATTTATATAAACCTATATGTAACATAATTGTTACACAATGATAAGTATTTATGTATCTAAACATAGAAAAAGTACAATAAAATATAGGTATTTCAAGTTTTAATGTTTAAAATGATTTAATTTATTGTAAAATTATATTTATAAAAAGGTTATGGAATGAAGTATTTTCAGAAAATTTCTGACAATAAATTATAGTAATATATTTTCAGAAATATTTTTAAAATACAGGTACTTCATTCCATAAACTTTTTAGACCCACTTTAAATACTTTTTTTACACGACTGGCTGAGCTGTAAGTTTGTTTATGCACTAATGCGAAACGAACGAATTTTTTAGCTCCATTATCTTACGAAATCTCTGTCGTACATGCGGCCTGCTTTAAGTGACGCATATCTGTACAATAAACATAAAAGTATTTATTTTCTGTTGTTATTTTTATTTTTGTTCTGTTTTGTACAAAATATAAATTTAAATAGTTATTAAACGCATTAAATATAAGAAAAACGTGGATATTTGTATGTGATTTTTATGTCTGAATATATTTTTTTCTACTAGAAAACGTCGATAACATTAATCATTTATGTTTAGTTAATACGTAAATAATTTTCATTTAGCTTATTTAAATATTAGCCTAATTTTCTTTAAATTATATTTCGTATCAGATTAGAGTTGATATAGTACTCTATTTTATCTTCCTAAACTAAAATCTATCTTTTTAAAATCCTTGAATTTTTTAAAAATATCTTCCTATAATCTCCCACGGTCGTTCGTCTGTCTGTCTGTCCTTCCTTAATTTCGAGAACAGAGTTCGATAGATGAACGTCGAACAAGATACGGAAACCGTAGGGACAGGAGGCCCGATTAACAATATATGAACTTGATAACTGTAAGTCGTGTTATTTCAATTTAAAATTCTTCCCCTGTAGAGTTAATAGGCGATGGCATGATTCTGTTGCTAACAGGAAAAGAATGATGTGCAGGGGCAAGACACTAGTAACTTGAAATGGAGATCATATATTTTAGATTAAATTAACTTAAAAAATATGATTAAAAATTGCAGCCCGGCATTGTGACGATGTCACAATAAATAATTTTTATATATAAATAATTAGCATAACTTATTACAATAGAAATTCAGGAAAGTACAAAAATGTAGAAAATCGTATTTAAAATAATTGTTTGCGATTACTTTTAACATTTTAAATACAATTTTTTTTTTTAGATTTTTGTACTTTCTTAAAGTTCTACGTTTTATTAATGCATTTATGATATTCTGCATAATATTATAATTTTTTTTTTCTGTAGAACTTATGTTATTTTCTCTATCTATAAAAGTAATGTAATACTGTTACTTTGCCAATAAAAACTTTTATTATATTAATAATATTTGTCAAATTGTTAATGAAAAATAATTTATTATAATAACGAATAACATAAGATAACATTTTTTAAAATTTTTATGTAGACATTTAATACTATATTTAAATCTGCTTTAAGATTATCGAGTCCAATTAATAAACAACAATAATTTACGAAATATTGTATAAATCAATGAGACACATTTAAAATAAATTTCCTCATTATATCTAAAGCGACATGGTAACTAAATATTATGAGAAAATTATATCGTAGCAAAGTTATTAATTAATATAAAAATTAAAATTGAAAATTAAAGTTAAAACTTAATTTTTAGTTTGCCAAATTACTTTTTCTAAAATAAAAATATGCAAAAATAACAAAAGAATGGCTAATATTAACATAGAACACTGTTTATAATTCATCTGTTCTCTTAACTAGATTATTGGATGAGTTAATTTAAAATATTTTTTATTTATTGAGTTATAAAATACGGCGAAAAATAATTTAAAATTTACATTCGCTTTATGCCTATATTTATTACAATTTATTTAAAGAACACAATAAATATATCTTACATAGAAATCATTAACTTTTCAACTCTACCGAAGATTCTAATAATGCTAATAGGATTAATATAATTTATAAGCTTTGCATTTATATTCATCATGCAAGGCGCGCCGTCGCATCGAGCGCATTCTTTGCTACACAGAATACGAATGGCTTATTTATATTCTTACTTCCGTTAAAGTATGTTTAGTAAAATTGTATAAATTTGTTTAAAAGTTTTCAAAATAAAAATTAACATTTTTATTTTTTTAAATGTATATTTCAATGGAAAAAACGACACCATATTCTTAGTGTGAAACATCGAAATGCATACTAAATATAGCTTAGATTGAATAATTTATTTGTAAATATTTTGTAAAATTTTACAAGAGAACGCTCCCGTACTTCGTATTTTTCAGGGAATGGAAACTTTTTTAAACTTTATATATATATAAAGACAATTTTTATTTATCCAGCTACATATAGACCCACTTCATGAATGAAATAAGCCTACATTATCTGGACAAATAAAAATTATGTTTTTATACGAAGTTCAACAAGTATTCATAGATATTTATTTTATTTATCCAGATACATATAGGCCCATTTCATTCATGAGGTGAGCCTATACGTAGCTGGATAAATAAGAGTTATGTCTTTATACGAAGTTCAACAATCTCATAAATTAATTTATTCGCTGCAAATATTACTGATAATGTTAAAACATGTTCTTTTTCCCTCAAAGTGGTTAAACTGAATTTTATCGATTTTTTTAGAATGGTTAAAGATTTATTTTTAATTCAATCTATTTGGTAATAACTTACATTTAACTTCAGTATGTAATTGAAATTTAGAAACATCTGTTACCGAAATTTTACTACATCATTATCAAAACTTTAATGTTTCCTTCTATACAAGCTATCTCATTAAAGTTATTTTGATGTAGCTTATTCCAATAAAAAAAGAGAGGAAAAAAATTAGATCGCGATCGATTTATCCCCTTCAAACTACTTGGACGAAAATTAATTTTTATCCTTTTGTATTCTATGAATTAGAATTAGTGTGGCAAAAAGAACTTTCGCCTTACCTTCGGTTTACGGTTTCATAATTAATTATTAATAATCAGTTTGATGCGGTCGTTATTCAGCACTTTGTTGTAAAGTCAGGATAATAAAACGGCCATTACCACGAGAAATATTCCAATAGTAAATTACGGCACGTGATCACGTGTGACATTCGATCGAGATGGCGGACGAAGGTCACCATTTTTCCAATACTGCCCTTGAGACAGGTAGAGAGGCCCGACTTTTAGGACCGATTTAATGCAAAGTCGAATTTGCCATTTTCTACATTTAATAAATAAATAGGAAGAATTAAATCTATAACAATCATGAAAATGTAAATTATAGCTTTATTATTCATAAATAATTAATAACGCACAATTTCTGGCTTATTTGTTTTTGTATTTTTCAATACGATTAATTCTTTTTATGATGTTAAATTCATTCTAACTTTGAGCAATTTATATTATGTCTGTATACAATTTATTGTAGTTATCTTTCAACGCTTTGCCAACGCGTCGCATCGTGTGCTGTCTGCGAGGCGCGACGCCATTTAAAATCCGTTTAAATTAAATTAAATTAAAATTAAGTGAGCACACACTTGAATATAATTCATACATAATTATTATACTATCTACATTTAAACAAGATTAAGAACATTTAAGTTCATTCTAAAATTATGTTGCTACTAAACTCATAAAAATTAAATACTTTTTTATATAATTTACTTGGCATATCATATAATTAATTTAATATTCTTTAAGTATTTTCTTTATTACATATAAAAGTTAAACAAACAAGAATCATCATTACATTTAATAAAGATATTTGTCTATATTTTTCATAAATATTTCTAAACTAATTCTAAACTTTCCACTGTATTTAATCGGGACTGATCTATGAAGATATCTGAAATGTGGGGAAAATGTGGAATGTTCAGATATTAAAATCTGTATATATATGTAAAAGACAATGTCCGTTTGCCTGTCTTTTAACGTTCTTAAACCCTTCGACCAATCTGCACCAAATGTTTCCTAGTTACTCTCCAGGATTCCGAGAAAAATACAAACCCAGACACATCACTTCCTTTATTTCATCCCCTTGACACTTTGCGATAAACTAACTAAATCGTAAGCTAAAATAACCAAATCGTTAACGTGGTTTTCACTTTATTACTTTCTTTATTACTTTCCACCCGAGCAGCGCCGAGAATACATAGTATCTGCTAGTTTTTAAATAAATGTTAACATATTTTCAATTAATTTGGAGTTTGACTTGGCATTTTTTAAAGAAATGATCCTGTATAGAAATTACTCTCAGATTATAGGAAATTGCAAAATAAATCAAATCAAATAAAAGAGACTTATTAACACTTTCAATTACAAAACTAAGTACTTTATTTAAAATTCACAAATTACCCTTATTGATATTCTAATTTCGCTTAATTGCGAAAAATTAACTGTACTCGTAATAACAAAATTAGAAAATTCGGTGATTAAACCAAAAAATTACATTGCAAAATAAAGTACGTAGTTTTGTATTTGAAAGCATTAATAAGTCTCTTTTATTTTATTTATTTTTGCAATTTACTATACGCTGAGAGCAATCATTTCTTTAAAATATGCTAAGTCAAACTCCAATATTGAAAATATTGGAAAATTAGATGTTACAATAATTACATTATACGTAAATTTCATACATTGAAATTTTTTTAAAATATTACTATAATTTGTTTATTTTGATCTTGAAATCTATTTTCAATTTCAAACTCAAGTTTAAGAAAGTTAAAATTAAACTTGTTTTAGTTCTTAAAAATTATCAAATTTTCTAATAGGAGAATTTTTCTGAAAAATTCTAAAAAATTTACTAGTATTAATTTTTAATCGTTGAATATTTACACTTTTTGAAAAATTGAGTTTTTCGACATATCAACATTTATGGGATACATCAACATAACATGTTAAAATTAAAACTGTGTTAATTCGATCACGTTTTTCTGCCTTGTAGTTTCTAAATTTATTGAAGTTCCGAATTAGCATAGAGTATTCATTTTATTCACTATATTATAGACACATAATACCGCATCGTTTAATTTTACTGTTGAGTTGCATGCCACTGCCAAGTTTAATGTGTCGTAAACTAGTTTAATCCTCTATGAAATCAGTTGAATAGTATGATGATGAGCACATATCGTAGACATTCATTCTGCATATATCACTATGTATTTGAGCGTATGCACATTTCATGTATCAAAATTTAATGAAAAAAAAAATGCGACAGCGCAAAAGCAAAATCCTGTGACATGATGACCGTTCCATTTTATTCGTGTCATAAAAACGAGCCTAATATAATAATCGCTTTTTACTTATTTTTTTGCCTCTTCAGTGATAAAATTAATCTCAAAATGATATTGATATATATTTTATTACTGTATTTATAACAACATTTAAATTTGGGAACGTCATAACATTATTTATCTTTATATTTGTATGGTTATAATTTAATTTCTCCGAATTTTCGTTGAGAAAATGTATATTATTATTATTTGTATTCTGAATTAAAAAGAATGCTAATATTTTCTAATATGTAAAATATCTATAAATAAAATTAAATAGCACTATTTAATGCATCTTTAGAAAAAATGAATAAAAAGGCTTTTGTTTATCAGGTAATTTTAAATTAAATATTAATTTAATTTAGTATTTGAAAACTGATTATAAAATAATTTATTTAAGGAAATGAAAATTAAATTAAAGACGAAAACTGATGAATTATAAACGAAAATAGATTTTACATGATTTGTTTCTCATCTTCAGGCAGCATTGATAAAAAGATTTCTAACGATACTAATAAAATCCATTTTTTTGAATATTCTATAATATATAATATAGGATCATCGACTATAAACTAAATATATTTGTAGTCGAAATGCTTAGATAAATGTTGAAAATTTTCAAGAAAATATAATAAATCCGTACGTTTGAATATTATAAACCAAGCTAGAGAAACTTATGGTGGGATGTGATTCACATCCTACTATATTAAAAGTTTAACTTTAAACCGCTATTAAAAAATAATAATAATGTAGTGGTAGATCAGTAATTTTGACTCATAAAAGCTGATCACATTGTGTAGTATACTTTTATGAATCAAAAATATAAATAACATACTATCTTATTTCCACTTTTTTTTTATAAAAGCTTATTAACCCACTCTTATAAAATTATACTGCAAAACATAGTTATGTTTATTTGGTGCACGATAATTGACATTCAAAGATCTCTTTTTGTAAAGACTCTATCTAAGTCATAAACTAAACAGAAATACTTATTATTCACCATAACAAAATTGAATTTTACTTCCATTCGTCACAAATCATAAGTTTTGTTTCTCTTTGGCACACTCATTTTCCACATAAAACAATTTCTAAAATAACAACATAACCTAGATACGACTATCGACACAAAGATCACGTTTCATTTCCTAGTATTCGCACGTGCTCTTTTTACTGTGCCACAATCAGTGACAAAGACGATCACTCGTCTTTGTTTCTCATACAATTTCATATAGCTCAGCCAGTGGCGACTAAAAGAAAAGGGCTACAGGGGCTTAAGCCTTCTCCATTAGCGCACATACACAAAAAAAATAATAATAATAAAATAAAATAAAATTTATTTTTTGAACTTCAAAACGATGTTTTTAAAAATATTTATGATGGCAAAGATGATTTAACGGATCATCCTCAATCCAATCGTTGTGCACGTGTTAATAATAGTTACTTATTAATTTTTCAAATATTTTTAATTTTTGAGTTAGCCTTTTCCTTTTTGGTACTTCTGGATCCGCCAATGAACACAGCGCTAACAACCCAAATCCGCAGTAAAAGATCTCATGGTGGAAATATAGAATCCACATTTCTATGAAAATTGCAAATGTTTCTCGCGTTTAAATAGTCCATATTATCCATAATCAAAAATGATGCCACGATCGTCTTGTTAGCCATGGCCGTTATAGACTATCTCTTATAGAATGTATCTATATCTGTTTAAACATTTAAAAATTGGCATAAATGTAGAAAATTTAATGTTGAGTACGTTTTAATTTAATTGTTGATTTTATAAATAGCTTCTTACCATAAAAATAAAACAAAATGGTAGCTGTTTCAATTTAAATCACAAAATGGCATTTTAAACGGGTTTCATTGCAAAACAGTTACAATTAGTGACCATTATTTATATGATAGTCACTTATTTTATAATACTTATATTTTATGCACAAAACAAAATAGAATAAACAGAATGAAAAAATTCCTTGGCACGTAACTTAAAACAATTTTATAGCAATTTGATCAATATATATTAAAATATTGCTGTAACATCCATATCTATACAGTATATTGATTAAATCATTGATTATATACCGTATGTTTGTATATACAGTATATACATAACTACTAAAATTAGATCGAGTCTTGCATGATATTGAGAGTTTACGTGTTAATTAATTATTTTTAAAATCAGTGTCAATAACGTTTATTTATCTAAAAGATCATCTATAAAATAAAATGACATTTTAAAGTAATTTTTTAAAACTATGTAGAAACTAGAGAATGTGAGACAAGTTAACGAATGTTACATAACTTGTGTTTTTAATGTGTAATATTAGAAGCATTTATCTGTACTTTGATATATAAATAAGTTAACTATTTGCTTACATAATGAGTTTGACAAAGGTTAAGTTCCATGAAACTAGAATAAGACGTTTTAATTAAAAAAAAAAAAAAAAATACTACTAGTTTCTTCTTCGTGTCTCATTAGGAGGACAAGATGACGAAAATCTAGGGGCAAGTTGACATATGATTTAAAAAAACAGACAAATACAAATTATTTTTACATTTGGAACAGTGCTCCTAAGTACAAGTATCGGCTACACTTTTATTTTAAACGATAGAATTAGAACAAAAGAAGTGAAATGTTGAAAAACAGGGCATTATTTTAGCCTACTGGAGTAAATCGCAGGTGAATTTTTCTGTCTTCGTAGCTGAAACATGGCGCATGCCACAAACTCATCTCAAATTTATTACATTGAATCCACTCTTTCTTTTAGTGGATCTGCAATTTTGCAGATTTTGAAAGATGTATGTCTTGATCAGTTATAATAAATTCTTGCTAAGGCGTGATGACGATTCGTCAACATCTTCCAGTTGTCTTGCTTCGTGTTCAACAATGACATGCAAAATGAAGGCAAATAATACATGAACTAAAGCTGCAAACATTACTTTCGCTATTATACAAAATAGCATACTCATGGAAAACATTCCAGGTACACGAAAAAGTTTCTTATTGATTGAAATTCAAACTTTTCAGCACAACTAAAGTATCTGTAGCAATCCAACCATTCGATGTCAGAAGGGACCTGTTGATACAACGTTATGTTTACACCAGACAAGTGCTTCTGTTTATCTCTAGATTATCTTAAAAATGAAGTTCGTCACCCTGCTCCATCTTCCACCCACACACACACTCTCATGTTCCTACACATAATATACAGCTTGGATGGTGTATTTTGTATCAAAATGAATTTTTTGCGATATATTTTTTAATTTTATAGTATGACAAATATATCAATGATATATCAGTTTACTAATATAAAATACATCAATAACATGTACAAATAACAATAGTATCAATTTCTAATTTTAATTTTTTCTAATTTCTTCAAATTTTTTAAATCTTAAATCTTATCGATTGACACATTAAAATCTAGATTTATGTTAAATTCTCGTATGTTATTAAATGGTTATAATACTGTAAATAGAGATTAGCATGCATTTTTAAAATCTAGTCAAAATTGTCAAAATGAAGATAATTTAGATATAAAATAATAAATCTTCACCAAAATATAAGCCATTAATTATAGCACAAAACATTTTTCACGTCAATTAGTGTATTAATGTTTTATAGATTAATAATAATTAATCCTATTGCATTATTAAGAGTTATTTCAATTCTTTAAATAAATTACGACTTCTATATATTTATATTTGAGTCGCATAAGTTGATTTGTTTTTAGAAAAAATTTACTCGTTTGTTTAAAAATACAGAAACAAAAGGACTTTCTTTTAATTTAAAGAAATTTATTATTTTTATGACAGGTTTATACAGGTTTATACATATATTTTTTCACTTATTCGCCTCATCTACGTTTCGTGATTGTTGCTACGCATATACAATGTTATATTATGAATAAATTTTCTTTAAATTCTTATTATCCTTTAACAAAAGACTTGATATTGTTTGTGTTAATGTATAAACATTAGGTATTTTGTAAAAATGAAAAATTCTCGAATTAATATCTTAGTCATTACATAATATGTGCCAATCAAATACTTGATATAGAACCTGTATTAACTTTATTTTTGTCTTTATGTTTTAAAGGTATGTATTCTTACAGTTCTTATAGTTCTTAACACAGTATATAGATTGTTTTAAATTCAAAAAAATATCTTATGGTAATTTTCTATGCAATGTGATGCCATTTCGCATCATGTCAAAAATCTATTATAAAAATTTAACTTAACTGTTTCTATAAGAATATATATAATATATATATTATATAACTTATATACGTAATAAATAAATAAATTTATTATATCTGTAAGTAATTTATTTAAATTACGACGATAAGTTTTGATTCAAAAATAAGACACTCACCCAAACCCGCACACACAATTGTCAATAGGTTTGTGGACAAGTGTCGTTACAAAATGGTATCGAAACGGGAAACCATTTTTTTCGAAGTTGTCCTATAAAAATATATTAATACCATTCTCATTTTCGTATGATAAATGTCTGGAGAAGCAGGACGTGACAGACAGACAAATCTCATTTCCAGATATTTCATAGAATATATCGAGTATTACAAACTCTACTCGTTCAAAAATAGCTATAAACGTTTACTATTTCTAAATATTAATATAGTAGTGATATTTTTCCATAGAAAAGCTAAAATAAGTTGAATTGAGTATTCCTTTTCTACTGAAAGTGTTTTGCTTCAACGATTCAACAGACAAAAAATAATTGAATAGCCTTTAATGCATCAATGATTAAGAATTAAACAGATAATATATGTTATATTATACGTAGGCCTATGTGTATAAATTGATCAATTGATTTTTGAATTGGAAACTATAAAGATACGTGCTCATCGATGCGATTCTTTTTATATTAACTGACAAAACAAGTTTCCTGCTTTGAAAATATAAAAATAATAAATTTTTATTCTCTCCAAAAGTTTTATTATTAGATTTATATGGAATTACTAAAATTCATTTTCTTCTTCTTTGAAAACTTGAACCAACAAACAGTTTAGTGTGGGAATTTCCAGTTTGGTTTATATTGAATTATATTGCTTTATTTACATTATTCTAAATAAATTGCAGCATTATAACAATTTTACACACACACATACACTTTAAAACAAATTAATAATGTACTAATTAAGAGAACACAATAAATTACGAATTTAAATAAGTAACTAAGTAATAAATAAATAAACTACAAATTTTAATAAAGCTGTATTTTATTATAATTTAAAATTTATAAAATAATTTTATAGCGTAAATTTCATTTCTATTTAAATTTTATTAAATTAATCAATACATTCGAGTCTCTAATAACGGCCATCTGTAAACGGCAACCATGTTTTCAGGAATATTGCTTTTTAAAATGTATACAAAATAACCTTCAAACAACGGCCATTTTTAATGTTCTCGTCAATGGCCATTATTCAGAGATGCTATAAAATTTGAAGTTGAATCAGAAAAGAGAAAAATTATTTTAAAAAATACTAGTCTGTTTGGTTTATTTAATACTTTTTATTGATTAATTCAATTGAACTCTGAAAATTGAATCATTTCATAGAGTCTGTGCTATTTATAAATATCTTATAAATGAGATTCCTTTATTTATCATAAAAAACGCATTTCCAATTATTATCCTAGTTAATCTAGCCTGTGCATTAAATTAAATGATGTGACAAGTTATTTAAGTACAAATCTTAAGACATTCTTACAATTTATTACTTGCATGATTGCTCATTGCTAAAAATTACAATAATTTACTCATATAATTACATAAAAATGACAAAATTAACTGATAATTTATTATCTAATTTTATTTAAAATTTTAGTTATTAATTCAAATGTCTTTAATTGTTGGACTGCAATTTTCAAATTGCAGTCGTATAAATTTCCATTTTCGTCCATTGTCTGTCTGTCTGTCCTCCGTTAATCTCGAGAACGGAATTATAGATGAAAATCGAGACCAAAAATATGGAAAACTTAAGAAACGGAGGCCCAGACTAACTATAGCCTATACGAACTTCTGGTCTAGACCAAAAGCTTGTGATTTTTTTCCATTAAAATATGATTAAAAATTGCAATCAGGCATTGTGACGATAACAATTTATTAAAATTAAAATTAAATAGTCATTCAACAAAATAAGTTAATATTAACATATGTAGCCTATTGATATCAAAATAGTTTTTTAAAATAAAATCTCGTAATAGATGAAAATGTTTCATAATTAAAATTCTAATTTAATTAAAGATTATTTAAAATAATTAAAAATTATAAGATTTTTGAAGTAAGGTAAAGTAAGGTGAAAAATGTAATTTAACGATGCCATTTTCAGCAGCATAAGAAAAAACAGAACAAGTGCTGTGAATGACATTTCACCAATATTTTATAAGCAAATATTCATAATGATCTTCATTTGCACATTTGTCAGAAAATGTTAGAAGTATGTTTCTCTAACGAGTCTAGCATATACAAATAACTCAGGTTTACGTTTTTGCTTTGTGTTGCAGGCAACATTTTATGTGACAATTCAACTCGGAATTTTAACTCTGATTTTGCAGTGTGTCTAAATCATTTTGTTTTTTGGAAAGTTTTTATTCATTTTCTACGTATTATTTTTTCTTTATTTATTGCATTATTTCAGCCTTTCTCATTATCTTACATCATCATATTAAAGCATATTTTCATCTTACTATTTTTAAAGAATTTACTAGTCATTTTTTACTTTTACTTTCCTTCCGATTTTGCTGACTAATTGGGTTTTATATAATATTCTTCGTAAGTATATTTTTATAAATCTATTTTTATTGATATAGGCTATATTTTATTAAAATAAACTTTTATGAGTATATTTTTTATTTTTTCTAAATTAATTTGATAAATTCTTTTTGAAAATTGAATAAAAATTTTAATATCTTCCGCTCGGTAGATTAGAGATGAAAACTGTAAATAATTTTAATAAAAAATTTTAAAATTAAATATTTTCTTAACAGTTTGTCAATATAATTTGCATTTATAAGATGTTGTTTACATCATAATCATATATCACGGAAAATACTTTAACCAGGAAGAAAAATAATCTAAATATTTAATTTTCAACATCAATTCATATCTTTATAGTATAAAAATTAATAAAAATAATTTATATTGAATTAAATAATAATGATTTAAGTAAAAAAAGTTTATCCAAAATTTTAAATTGGTTTAGTATAAAAGAATCATCTGTCAATAAAGTGAATTTTCTTAAAAAACATTCCTGCTTTTTGTAAAATTATCCAGAATAAAAATTTTAACTTTTACGCTCTATATAAGCGTTATAATTAATAACTTTAAAATTAAATTTTTGAAATAAAATAATTTATTTTCTATCGTTAACTTTTAAAATAACAAACTATGAAATTTGCAGACTGCCGTTAAAAATTTATGGTTTTCTGCAGACTTATATTTTATAAATTGAGTTGGCATATACAGTAATTACGTTCCCCCTTCTTTTTATTTTTATAAGTCCATATACCAAAATAAAATGAAATAAATAAATAAATAGAAATTATTAATTACCAAACGTTAAATGTAGCTCTATGTTTATATATTACTAAACTATATTTTTAAAATTCATTTATTATATAATTTTATACATGTATAAAATAATTAGATTATCAGCAAAAGCATTATGTAATCCTAAGATTGTATAATGTTAAAATTTACATAATACAGTATTTACGGTAATTTATACTAAAATTTATATGATAGAAAGTTGCTATCTAACATTACAGAATAGAAATAATTTCTATATAAACATTATGCAATTTTTACAGAAAATTAAGTATAATATTTGTATTTTTAAAATTACTTTACGATGCAATTTATAGTATTTTGTTATTATATTATTACATATAAGCATGGTAGATATTGCGGAAACTATTATGAAATTTTAATCAGTTATTATGATTCTGCTGAAAATTATATGTTTATTTACTATATAATTACAGAAACTTATAAAAATTTTATTCGGTTTGCCAAACTTCCATTCCAATGCTTCAAAAATATAATAATACCTTTAATATAAAATGCAACATAGCGATTTCAAAAATATGCATGTGTTTACAATATTGATCTTAGTATAAAATTACTTATTTCTTAAATATTTTTATGGGTTTTATTATTATTGTTATACAAAAAATTCTAATATCTTTTGCTCGTACTTTCGAATCACTCGATAAAAATTTCATAAAATAGACAAATCGTATATATAAAATAATACACTCGCTTAATGTATTTAAAAAACGATAAAATCCTTAATATTGATTTAAATAAAACATGAAATTAATAAACTGATTTTAAACGTTAGATACTATTAATCTCGTAGAGAAATCTGAATTACAGAAGTGAAGCCACGTGTCGATGGTTGCACGCTTATTATTGACTAGCTTTGCGACGCGTGCGCAGACAAGAAGATAAAAATCCTGTCAGTGCTATCTGTGCCGGTTTGCAGCGGAGGTACGGTGGCATTTACATCGGTGTCGTCTGTCACATCCACAATGTGCAACTACATCACCTTCTTGATCGTGGCTTTAGCTCTTTTCAACACGGTAAATGCAAGGCATAAAGTATTGCTAGTTTTAGTAGATGGATGCCGCTGGGATTATCCAGATACCGATTCTACTCTGACAGGATTCAAGACACTAGCCGAAAAGGGTGTTAGAGCCGAGTATGTTACACCTATTTTTCCGTCCAATTCATATCCAAATTGGTACACAATAGTTACAGGTAAGAAGCGCTTCGTTCCTAATAATAATACTAATATTAGATTTTTCTTTATTTTTTTTTAGAAAAAGTTTTTAAATGAATAAATTAAGTTATATTTAACGTAAATATTTTTAAAATTTTGAATAAATTAATTTAGTTTTCACAGCGCTTAACTTTCAAAGCAACAGATAACTTGAAATCTGTTATAAAGACTTAAACATGCGCTTGCACTATTGTTCTCGCGAATGCAACTCTTTATTATACTGTATATTCTTCGTTCCATTTTTAACTCTAAAATGTAGTAAATTTAATAAATTAAAAAAAAAGAAAATTAAATTATTGTACTGTACTTGTTGTAAATCATATCTTAACGTTTGCGATAATTAAATTAATTAAAAACTATAAATCATCGAAAATTTTACTTTAATTAAATTTAAGATAGACAGAGGATGTGATTTAATTAACAGATTTTAATTAACATTTAAATTTTTTTTTTCTAAATTTCGTTTGAGTTACAAATGGTCTGTAAAAGGCATACTCCACGTAAGGTGGATACTTAATATCGAAGGCGACCGTTGTAACATTTGGTTCCAGCTTGGCCGGTTGTAGACCTCGAATGTCGCTTCGAATGTGAATCAATGAAACTACCGTTGTTCTTACTTAACAAACTCAAAAATTCTGTCTTATTTTTCAAAAACAAGCTCATTTAAATAGAAATTATAAGGATTTATTTTGAAATTTTTTGAGGAAAAAATGAAAAGTTTAGCAAATAGATAGATATGCGAAAGTTAATTTATATAGATATAACACAACATAAATTATTCTATATAATCTTAAGAAAACAATAAGTTGTATAACAGTACATAAATTAATTTTTCATTAAGGTTAATAGATCAATAATTTGATCTATTAGCCCGTGCAAGAAATATATTGCACGGGTTAACAAAAATAAAGAAATATATTCTAGATAATATATTGCTTTATTTGTGTTATTAACCGTACTATACAATTTATAATTAAATATCAAAATTGAATCTTAATCATTTAATTTAATAATTTGCAATTTTTGTTGCAAAATACAATATAGCTTATACAATATAGCTTATATGCATTTATTCTTCTTAAGGAATGTCAATTTTTGCATTCGTTGACACGTAAATCGTTAATATTAGAGATAAACTATACTTTATTTAAATTAAATGATCTAATAGTCTTTATTTTTTGAAATTTATGTCTTTCGTGAATATAATTTTAGATATTTAATGTATAGACTATTTACAGTTTAGAGCTATCCATTTGAGCATTATTGATTTCTATCAGTTATTAATTAAATAGATTATTAGAAGTGATCTGAAATCGTTTGGTTCTTTTAAAACATAATTATTTTCTTGCCGAATTATTGATACGTTTTAACTTTTCAATAGAAATATCTCGTAAAATGAATTTATTTTATAAATTTATCCATTCTGTGAACTATTGAATTCTACAAGATTACGATTGAACTCTGTGAAAAACGGACGAACAATGGCAGTAAAAGTATCACTGACTGCATTTAAAAATCTTTTTTTTCTTTGTAATTATAAAATAAACAATTTATAAATATCGGAATCCATTATTATCACAATTTTTCTTTAACAAAAAAATCTAACTTCTCAACTGTAGGGTTAGAAGCTATTAAAATATGCCAATTATGTCTCCGAATTTAAGAAATGCTTATAAAGACTGAAGACTGAAAATTATATAATATTCGCTTATTTATATATATTTTTAAATACTTATATATTGTAAAAATATATAATCCGTTCTGACTTTTAATAAGGCAATTGATTTAAGCCTTAATTGTGAAAACACTTTTATAAAACGTGGCTATATTTTGTATTTACTTCATAATAAGTTAAAATTAAAATCTATTTAAATGCTTAAAAATGTGTTTAAATATTTTATTAAAGAACTAAAATGTCGATAGAAATACGCAAATGCGCGCTTAACATTCGAATAAAATAATAGTTTTAATTAAAGACTGTCATTAATGAATTTAAAATAACTTCAAGTCAATGCGATTATTTATAAATTAGAAGAAAATTTCTGTATACTTAAATGAAGATTAGTTTCTACTGTTATAATTACGTTTGTAATGTTTACTATGCAAGTTCTTTCAAATTTGGCTTTGATTCATTACTAAAATTAAAATATGAATGAAAAACCGAGCTAAATTTAAAACGTTCTAAAATTAGAGTTAAAATTTTCTCCTGCTCATTGAATAATGTAAATAATAATCTTAGAAAATTTTTCAACTATCTAACAGTATTTACTGTTTATCTAATTGAAATTAGTGTAATTAATTAGAGATTATATAATTGAATGTTATTTAGTGGATGGATTTCCTATTCTTCACGGTAAATAAAGTTTATTTTTACAATTATAGGTATTTTACATCTTTTACGATGTATAAAATAAATTTTTGTTTATTGAAGCGGACAATATTTTATATGTTTAAGTAGACCAGGACATGTTAAGTATATCTAAGATATAGATTTTCATCTGCATTAGATGTTATATCTTGTCTTTTCATCTGTAAACAACATAAATACTTACATGTGCATAGGCCTTGATTTTGCTTTTCTCTGTTCTTCAACGTAAAAATTTTTTATCTCTAAAGAGTAATATAAATGTCAAATAAAATCTGATCTGATCTATCAAAAGTTATAAATAGAATGCTTTAGAAACTATTTTGAACACATACGTTTTAATAACATTTCTTATGATAAAACGAGATATAACAAACGTTCGTTCTGAAACAAGGTATTAATTATGTAAATTCAAAAATTAGTTTTACAGATTTACATAATAAAAGCAAAGCGATTTCACATGTAGCTTAGATAGATAGCTTACATCGATTTTTTATACAAAGGTTGCATGAGTTTTATCTGTTTTGAATAACATTTTAATTACTTTTTGTACATTTTATACGAAACTAATTTAGATAATTCTTAAAATATTTTAAAAATCTGAAATAAATTTCTATTTGACATGCCAACATATCTTAAATTCAGAATAATTTTTCTTATTGTTATTCATATTTGGACAGGATTTATAATTATAGAATGAAGTACTTAATTAGTCAATTTTTTTTTATATGTCTGATAGAGAAAGTTAGTTTTTGTGTATCTGCATCGTATAGTTTCATAGAGATATAATTTATTTGCTAAAAAGATACAAAATATTTTTCTAGTCATTGAATTAGACTTATCAGATAACTACTAATCATTTACAACAATTATTTATTACAAGAGCTAATCTTTCATTTCTTGAAAGCTTTCGGCACAAAGTAATTTTCTAAACATTAATATTAAAGAACTTCCAACTAAGTATTAATATTTATAAACATTCATTATATATTTATATATAGGGTTACATTTATCCTTTCTTTCGAAGCCTGTCTCGCAAAACTAGGAATCATCATAAAAAATTTATGAAGTAGACATATATGTTATGTGATATCAATTAAATATCACCTTCAATTTTATCATAAGCTAAACAAAAATACAGGAATCTTCAGAAGAATTTTACAGTTAAAAAGTTTCTAAATATCTTTAAAATATATATATAAATCTTAACTCAGTTGTAATACTATCAGGAGAGATATAATTTAAGTAAATCGTGGCATATTTATTGGGTAACTTTAAATCGTGAGTATCTTAAAACTAATTATTAACTGTTCTGTCGCTGGTAATGATGATAAAGTCGATAAAGCAAGGAAGTAAATTAAGAATCTAAGTTTCTTCTAATGACTTATTAACAAGCGAGTTAAATATCGAATAACATAAAATCTCGCTTCTTGTATTTCATTTTATAGCATTGTACTTACCGAAAAAAAATTAAAATTTTATCTATTTAGCTAATGAATTCTGAATGTATTCAGAAGCTTAATGCCTTCTAAATATACAACAAAAAATGCTTTATCTTCAGTTTCTTCTGTAAAAATTTAATACATATTTTCACAATAACATTTTAAAACATAAATCATTTTTATGAAAATAATCAGAATATTTTAAAAATTTATTTTATTTTAAGTTATTTTTAATTTGCTTTATTTGTTTATTTAATATTTTTATAATTAATTTAAGAATGGATAAATTTAAATGTATAGAGTAATTTGCATTTATGCGTGATGGTATAGCATAATTAAATTAATTTTTTAGACTAGAATACTTTTATTCGGCATAAAAATATTTTTCTCTTATTTACAAGACTTCATTCTCCATCATTTATTATTCTTTCTTTCCTTATTTTCTAAATTGTTCTTTTGTCATAAACTTTGCGTCGTTCAATCAATGAATGTTAAATTTTGAAACATGTTTTCGTTCTGAATAATAAGGTTTCGTATTTATTAAACTACAAATAACTAAATTGTATAGCACGCCTGGAATGATAAAAACCTTTCATTTAAAGACTATTGGAATACGATTTAAAATTTTGTATAACTTAATGCATTCTCTCGAAAATGGATATTGCAATTTTCTTTATCTGCATTCTTGTGCCATTTTCTTTAAATGCTTCATCATCAATAAGGTAATAACGAAAAATATAACTCTCGGTCTTGTACATAAGTTTGTATTTCTGTATAACAAGGAAGACATTTACGATAACAATTTCTTTTCCGGAGTAGACGTACTAAATAACGTGAATTTTTTTTAACTATCTTATATTTTAAGTACATTTCCTTTGCTATTAAAAGGAACATTTATTAAATAATGCTCATTTTATTTACGATACTTAAGAAAAATTATGTGCAGATTTCGCATTCTCATAATTTTCCGTTGCTTAATCTGAATAAAGAGTAGGTTTGTTAT
This sequence comes from Centruroides vittatus, assembly GCF_030686945.1. NCBI lineage: Eukaryota > Metazoa > Arthropoda > Arachnida > Scorpiones > Buthidae > Centruroides > Centruroides vittatus. The sequence continues at coordinate 1,263,343 of NW_027121909.1, read as the reverse complement.
CTTAATGTACACTTATTTTTTTGTTCTAAAAATTACTTTATGTATTAAAACATTCTAATAGCACACGCATACGTATGCCTAAGTATGCATGTTTATATAAAATTATTGTTTTAATGATTTCTCTGATGGAGTTTTCTCATATATTTCAAAAGTATTCATTACAAAATAAATTCAGAAGTAGAATTTGGTCTATATTATTTCTTATTTTATGCTATAATAACGTCTAAAGTTATTAATATTCAGAGAGTATTATTATAATGCTATTGAAAAGAACATTATAGATGTATAGCCTTAATTATATGAGTGATTAATGGAAATAATAATATATAATAAATTAAATTAACGTAATAGTAAAATAAGTGTATTTTTACAGAATATTTTCATAAGAAAACGTTTTATTTTTTTTATCATTTTCTCTGTGAAACAGTATGAGGGATAAATACAAAAATGCACTATGTGTAAAAGTAATACTATAAAACTCCATTATAAACACTGAAATGCTTACAATTTTAATAAAAGTTGAGAGAATAGATAATTAGAATATAAATCATGTATGACAATAAATAACAAATTTCAAGAATTTTATTTCAGAGAGAGTATTTTTATATAGGAAAAGACTCCTGTTAATATCAGTTCATTTGATGCAAATCTTTAAAAATATAAAAGCGTATAGGTTTAAAGTTTGAAATAACTATTCATAGTTATATTAAACAAACGTATACATATTCTACATTTTTATTCTTTTATATTATGACAAATTGTACGTAAAACTAATTCCTAATTGAAGATTTCTTAAAGAAAAACAATAATACAAAAACTTTAAAATATTTTTGACAGGAGTGAAGTGCATTCTTTCGAAGTAATTTTTTTATTATTCTTTTTGCCCTGCACGTACTAAAAGAGCATTCTTTTTTGTCCGCAAAAGAGAAATATTTATAAATGTAGAAAATAAAAAGCAAAATTAAAATAATCCAAAAATTTTAATAGTTTTATAAAATATGTATAATAAGATTAACATTAGCTAAGTCATAAAAGTAAATAAATTTTCATATTTATGTAAAAATTGTAAACAAAAATGATCGAACGGTATTTTACTAAAAGTTTCATAATTTGCCATTATAAAATTGTTTTAATTACAGCCAAGCCTCCATAAAGCGCTACCATCTGTTCGCCTTTGAAATTGGCACTAAATGAAATGTGGCGCTTAACCGAAGGATCTCGAATGATAAGAATCAGATAAAGCGATGAAGTCTACACATAAGTTTGAAGGGCACGTAATTTGGTGACAACAATGCCTTTTGCAACGTCAAATCATTTAATACGAGTAACACACAAAGGCTGAAGCATTCTCTATTTAATAGTTAAGTGGAAAATTAGTTCGTGAGATTTATTGGCGCTCTTTGAGTGTTGCGCTATTTAAGAAGACGTTATATCGAGGTTTGAATGTGTATTATAGAAAAACTAGAATTCATAGAAATATTATTTTCTATGAAAATCATTCCAAAATAGAAAAAAGTAACTTCAAACGTCCCAAAAATGATCTTGATCATTTTAATAAGCTAATTTTGATACAATAAATAATTTTAACGCTTTGTTACATTATATTTCAATCCTTCTTTTGATGATTAAACGATATAATGGTTAGACGATAATTTTGTTAGATGATTAGCATAAATTTACACTATTGCATAACATTATGCTAAATAGATAATAAAATTAAAGTAAAAAATATCTAATCGATAAAATAAATATATTTATAATTAAGTTAAGTGAAGTCTTGTTGCTTGAAATTTAATTTAAATAAAAAAAAGGTTAATTAAATGTATTCAAGCTAACTGCTATAATTATTAAATTGCTTTCGTTTAATAACCTTATAATAAATTATCATTAATGAAAAAAGTTTTATAATGAAAATATTTAGTTTTTACTGCTCGTTAATAAAATTCAAATTTTCTATTAAATCGCTTTCTTTTATAAATTAACATAAAAGCGAGTAACTTTTAATTAAAATAATTAAGTTTTAAATTTAGAAAGTCAAACGCGGAACACAACAAAGAATTTCAGCTTTCTCAATCAATAAATTTTAATATTATATAATTAATTTTATATTTTAAAAATTAAATTCTCGAAGCGAAAGTTATTAAAAAATTTTAAATTTCAATCAAAGAATGAAGACAATAGGCCTGAAAGAAGAATATTAATTACCGAATAAATCTCTTCAGCTGTGCTTTAGAGAATTTCATAGCAACATGTGAAATTAAAAAAAAAACAGCTGTTACTAAAACAATTTATTTCGCAATAAATTGCACGAATTTATAAAATTTCGTACAATAATTGCATAAAAATAATCTTTAAATGTTGAATTTGAAACAAGTAACTTTTGTACACAACAATAAATTCGAATTTAAAAATTGAAAAGAAAGAGGAGAGAGAATATTTATAAATTTTCAATTTTACTCTTGTTTAATATCGTATAATAAAATAAATTATATATTTCAAGAAATTAACTCGTTTATATTTCAAAGTCTATGCAGTCGAACCTACAATAACCCGCCTCTAAACGGCGGTCAATTTTTAAAGGACGTTTCTTTTTAAAATGTAAAGTAACCTGCAAACAACGAACCTCACCTTCGAACAATGACCGTTGTTTGGAGGTGTACACGCAAAATAATTATAAATTTATAAGAATTTTCTATTTTAAAACTTAGTCCTTTTAAATTTTTACAATTTTACATAGTTTTGAAAGTAGAAATACTAGAGCCTAAATGAAGCTGTCTGATTAATTTTACTCACTCATTTTATAGCTGAAGAGGTAAAAACATCTGTTGATAAAATGTAATTTTATGAACCACATCTTCTCCTTAATTTTATGGTTTAGGTAGCATTCTGCCTCTACCGTGTTTATCGAAGTCATTTCTCTTTCATCTCCTGTATCTAACCCCTGGATCTTGTTCCCTGGGGTGTACATAATAAACCACATTTAACAGTAAATTTCTAAAAGTGAGATTTTATACTTTCAAATATACTTTTTATTTTATAAAATGTTTTATCAGCGTAGAGTGAATGAATTTATTATTGTTGTTATTTTAAACAGTTTGGAAATCGTTATCTTATCAAAAATCAGGTTTTTTTTTGCAAATAAAAAATTCTGAATGAAAGACTTTCCGACAAAAACTTCATAAGATAGTTTGTTTCAAAACTGGAATTATTAACGTTCTTACTTAAAATGGAGTTAATATAAAAGTTTAGTTTTTCATAATTCGATAAAATAGAATTTTCAAATACAGTCAAACCTCTGAATAACGGTCTCTTAAAACAAAAGAACAAAACAAAAAAATGGCCGCTATTTAGAGGTGGCCATCATTAAATGTTCGATTGTACATTAAGTCTTTTCTGCATATATGCGAGTACGCACATAATTATACAAGTTTCTATCTGATAAAAATTTAGGAAAATCTCATTTAATGCTTTTTCTAAGAATAATTTTAGCGAATGAAACGAATGTAAACTCACTACAGATAATTATTCCACCCTTTAAAAATGTCGACATTAAACATTTAAAAGCAAAATTCCACATTAGTTGCATTCTTCACGTTACTTTTACTCCTTCGATAGTTATAACTATTTGCAGTTTTTCTAAAATTTAAAACTGGAAAATAATTTTGATTATTTCCTAAATGATGTTTGCCAGGAAGTAAAAATCATTAACTTCATTACTTTGATAATTATGAAAGCATTTAATGAAATTTCACGCATTGGTTGCATTAAATTATATTTAAAACTAATCTCGGTGAACTAATAAATAATATCAAAAAATAAATTTCAGCAAAAATATCAACTTAAAAAATATTTAAAGTAAAAGGGAACGAGATACTGAATTTACTTAGAAGGCATTTCTACCTGTAGCTTTTATTCCACCTCTTTTCTCTTGAACTTTGATTTTAATGTGAATGAATATGCAGCATCTATATATTATACATGCATATACAATAGAATCTATCTATATACATCATGAATCCTGATATAAATATAATTATAAAATAATAAATCCTGATATCCAGAATATAGATTCTGGATATCAGGATTTATTATTTTATACAAACTTTCAACACTCCTGTGTTAAGGTAAACCGTGTTGGTGCTGATAAAGACCTGTTTACATTGTCAATACGAATGTAAGCAGGTCAGTTTCCCATTACTACAAACTAAATTTTCCTATTTTCTCTTATTTAAAAATTTCATGAAACGTATTTGCTTATTAACAAATTATTCATTTAATTGTTCTTACAAAAAATATTTTAATTTATGCCTAAAATTAAACTAATTTTTACTAACCATTTACTAGATGAAAACAATTTTAAATATTTATTTTTCAATTTTAAAATTACTACCAAATTTTTTTATAGTAAACTTTTTATAATTATGTAATTCTTGTTTAAATATTTAAATTATATTATCAATAAATAATTTTATACTTATTCATTTTAATCAGCATAAAAGACATTGCATTAAGTTTATGTAGAAATCGGAGGAAGAGCAAATATTACTCTTTTTTATTCAAATATTTAAAGCTGCAATCAAATTTATTTCAAATATATCAACACACTTTAGTAAACTTCGACATCAGAAGTAAATTTTTCAAGTTTTTTGTGAATAAAAAAATTTTAATTTTAGTAAATTTTATTTTATTACTTAATTATAATTATAAATAATTTTATTTTAGACTATTTGATTCAGTAAAATTAGTTAAATATAAGCATTTAACGACCGATTATTATTTTTTAATAATATTTTTCTATAAAAATTTCACCTTTTTTATAAAGTGGTAAATTAATTTTTGCTATTAATTTAAAACGTAATCATTAAAAAAATCTACCTAATTAGATCATTAAAATAAAAATATTGTTTATTTTTTATTTTAATGATATAATTAGATCTAGTCAGATTTTAACATGTTTAAAAAAATTAATTTTTATAATATTAAACGTACTAAATGTATTAACATCTACTAATAATACGTATATCAATTTCTAGTAAATTTTTTTTTACAATGAAATTTATGAAAAATTACAGTGTAATCAAGTTCAATATTTTATAATAAAAATATTTTTCGTAAGTTATCAAATACGAAATTTTCGAATTGAATCGTGTTCTTAGATACACTGTATTGAAGTAAAAGAAAAAAGTGACACATTTATATCTTTAAAAATACTGTTATTAGACCGCAAGTTATTACCATGCTACACACTAGCATATTCGACAAAGCATTAGTTTAAAACGATTTTTCTTCTATCTAATTACATGAATTTAAAGCAGAAAAGTAGTCGTTGTCACGGTTCCTTTACTAATAATTGTCGGAAAAATCTATTGTTTAGATATGGATAGCGATAAAATGCTCGCTTGTTTCGGAAACAAATATAGTCATTAGAAGTTTTGGTTGCCATCGCGTCAATGCAAAAAGAAATATATACCGTATATATAAAATAAAGAAAAATCAGTTTAGGCACGCTCCCTCAAGATGTGATAGAATAAGTAAAGCTCAAGGTCAACAACTGGAATAGTGTCTGTCACCACAGGAACCTGGTCTTTCGCCTCTTGGTTCACTAGAAACGAACGAGATTTAGTGCTCTTGGAATTTAAAATGTCTACCATGGTGTGCAGTACTTGGCTTACTTCTTCCTTTTTCATCTCTAGAAAATTTCGCATTTCAGTTTAATTAAAGAACGGTTTTTTAAAACCTTAAATATATATTACATTATGAATTTATTCTTATGAGAAATGTGAAGTTTTAATTTTACTTTTAAAATTGTATTTGATGACAAACCCGTTAATCTAATACATAAACACAACTAAAACTGTAATTTATGTACAGTTAGGAGAGGACCGTTGAAAACTTGGTATGAATAAAGCGGGTCCTATACCAAGCCTTATTTTTTGAACGTAAAAAAAAAACATTAATTTATAGGTGTAGGAACCACTACGGGCTCAAAGAAAGTTTCCTTCCGTTTATTATTTGTAAATAATCTCGCATAATTATGTTTCGTAATAACAATTCAACAAGTTAAATTCAATGTGAAAAACTATCTAGAAAATGAATATTAAGGATTGAAGGTTTAAAAAATAAATAAAACGTGGAAAAAGTTAGCTGAATTTGTAACTGAAATTCAATGATAGATGCTTTTATATCTATCCCGAAAATAGTTATCGTGTTATCGTGTAATAATATGAGAATTTATAAATAAATAAAACTAAATTTTAATTAATGAATTTTTACGAATTGAAAATATCTTTAATTACAAAATTGAAAAATTACAAAAATATCTTAGTATTTCTACAGTTTTTATGATTACTTGCTGCATTTTAAACAGAATTTTAAAAGATAAAACCTTAAAAAACTAGTTTTAAAATGTCAAATAAATAATAAATACGGTTTTTAACAGAGATTATTTAATAGAATAATTTAATTTATTGTATATTATAAAAAAATAGTTGCTATCTTTGATCAAGAATTCTTACTAAATAAGATTTTTATCATAAATTTGTTGTCAAGCTACTAAATTTGGGGCATTGATCTTTCTCTTAAAAAGTAATATATCAGTTTGACTGAAATGGAACAATTCGGTTCTGCCAAAGTAAAGAGAAATTTCTGATTGGTAGAAGAATTTGGACACTCGCTTTGGATTATTAACTGCTTTCAAACATTTTAATTAAAATCGATTTCCTATCCCTTAACGTCTCGATTAGTATATAAGTTAATATAATTTAATCGATAATTTAATTACATTTTTCATCTGTTTAACGTGTGAAGATCATCTCGAAAACTTCAAGATGTTTTTTAAAGTTTCTTTTCCATACTTTTAAGCGAATTATTAAACATATATTATAAAAAATCGATTTAAAAGAAATTTATTTTAACTTTATTAAAAAGCTAATGTTTACACTTCATAGAAAAATTAGTTACTTAACTATAGACATAATTATTAAATATTTATAATAATTAATTAAAAATATAAATTTATGCATTCTTAAAAGTAATCTAATCATTAAGTTTTAATTTAATAAAATTTATATAATAATGGATTCAATAAGATATAAAAGTATCCGAATATTATATTCAATTTCATGCTCTGAATCTCGTCAATCAATAAGAATCAATATGCTATTTGTAGGTAATGAAATGTTACTTGAAGGTTATCTAACTTGAAAACATCTTTAATTTTCTAACAAAGTTTTAAACGAAACGTTTTTAATATTTCATGTCATTTTTCGGCTACTTTCTAACGATTAAAATTTTACGTGTTATTTAAAAGTACCGTCGAATATCCAGGAACGGCCATCTCTAAACGGTAGCCATTTTCTCAGGAGCATTTCTTTTGAAATGCATAGAAAATAACTTCCAAACTATGACAACCTCGGAACAATGGCAATTTTTCACGTTCGAGTCAGTGGCTGCCAGAGGTTTGATTGTACTTATATTTTTATACGCGAATTAGATAAGATTTTATATAAATTCTAATTAATTAATTAATTTTTTGATAATTAAATATGTAAGCTTAACGTGTTGAAAAGTTTTGTCTATTAGTAACTCTAAACGACGACGAAACTGATAACAAGACTAAAAGTTTTGACCTCCGTTTATCGGAATTGGCTAAAATAACGATTAATTTTCGTAGACAGAAGTTAGTGACAGAGGTTAAACAAAGCATAAAAATAATTATAACGTGTTTTAAGCATCTACTGTTACTGTTTATAGAATATTTTAGATCTTTATTTTGAGTTAAGCGTATCAAATGATTTTATTTATTTAATAAAAACTTTAAAAATATACTAAAATTAAATTGATGAATCTCTTTATAAATCATCGGAGGACGAATCATTTAAACCTTTTTTTCTTATTTTAAATTTAGATGTTTATTTTTTTTATAATTATGTAATTTCATCCATATGATCGATCTGTCAGTTTGTCTGCCGGAAAACAGAAATAAAACAGTTAGATAATTAAAATTATTGTCATTTGTTTCATCATACGTTAGTGATTTAGGCCTAAATATTTTCGATCTCATAAAGTTAATTTATATATTTATCTAATATTTTTTAATTATTAAAGTTGCTAATTTATTATCGTTAGCTGGAAACTTTCAGATACATTTTTCTCATTTGAGAATGGAGAAAATTTTAGTCAGAGAGGATATAAGTTATGTATTTCATTCTGTATAAGATTATTATTAACTTAAGAAGATAAAACACTCATATATTATTAAATGATTAACATATAAGAAATCTATACACATATTTGCATCAAATTAATCTAGAAATGGCTTTATTTTAATATCATTCTTTCTATTTTACTATAAATGAAGGCTTTATAATGCAGCCTATATTTATTTAAATTTAGATGTTTGCAATGTCATAGAAATGATTAAAGTTAATATAGATTTTAACAAAGAGAGTATAATTATTGACTACTGAAAGCAAATGTTTCCATATATATATTACTACGCTAATTTAACTATTCGAGCTGTAAACAGAATCGTCTTTAAAATTCATAGGAAAAATAAACTCCAATTTTTTGTTTATTGGTTTTAAAGTACGATTTTTCAGACACAATTTTAGAATTATTTAACTGCGATGTATGTATCTCATTAAAAACACTTTTCTCTAATTTAAGATAGGAATGGAACTTATGATTTGATCTCAACACTAGAAAAAAGTTTCAATAAATTCTATAGAATTTATAGAAAATCATTGAACCTAGTAGATCAAATGTTTTTCTTCATGTTTTATCTAAAAACTCATCTTTCAACTTATCGATTTTTTGGTATAAAAGTCTAGAAATAAAAAAAAATTGCAATATTGAGTAATAATAGGCCTATATGTAACTATAAAATATAGCATCTAATCTAAATAAGATAAACCTTAAATTTTACGACAAAATATTAGAGTAATAATATCTTCGACAGCATTTCTTTGTTGTGATATACTGTATTTTGAATGAAACCCGAGATTAAATAATAATCATTCCAATTTATCATTGAATTTTTAAACTGATAAATCACTTTGATAAATTGTTAAACTTAACAGAAAAGAAAAGAAATCCATTTATAAAGCGAGAATAATGAAAAAAATGGATGATATCTTTTGATATGATTCAACTACAGTTTAAATAAAACTGAAAAGTTCACTATCTATTACGGTGTATATATATATATACAGTGTAATTTCATAACATCTATCTATGTTTTAAAAATGTGTGTGAAACATAACTATTATTTATTAAATTACTGGATAAATTAGATCAAAATACTAGAATGACTGAATTAACATTGCTATTAATTAATATTTGAGCCGTTCTGTCATTCAAGAATTTGAAGTTATACTTTTAAAAATTATATTAAAATATTTTTATATTGGAAAAAGATTGTCATAGAATGCTTTTAAATCATTTTTTTATATTGTTCAATTATAAAATCAAATCTCTCAATTTATTAATAATGATCTTTAATTGAATAAACGTCTTTAATCTTTATGCCCTTTTAGTAAGATAATAAAGTATTATCTATCTTTATTATAATTAAATTACAGAATTAGTAATAATAAAGTTATTATCATTCTATATTTTGGTAGCTGAAGACTGAATCTTTAATTTATTTTGAACTTTGTAAACTTTTTTACAAATAATCCTTGTCATTAGATAGCTTTTATTATTAGAGAACTGTAGAGTTTGGTTAACAGATTCATTTAGTTAGCATGAAATATAATTTGGAATAACATTAATGACACTAGAAATGATTTTGTTGATTTATTGGAAAGTAATTTGCCAGGATGAAAATTGATGGGTGTTAAGAGAAGTTTGTAAAATGATTAATGGATTTATATAGTGATTTACGAGATACAATCAAATGATAAAATAAGTATCTAGACAGTTCATTTTCCCTTAAAAAATTTGTCGAAGCTATAAAGATATTTTAACTACTTTATAAAGATTATTCTATACATTAGAATATATATTTATTTATATATAAGAAAGTTTATATTTCTAGTGTATTAAAATATTTAATTTTTAAAGAACGTTGAAAATTAATGCTGTAATGTGTAATGAAAGTTGCGATAAACATATGCACTAATTTTCGTGATACATTCGTGTAATGAGTCATACCGAATCTCTGTTTCCGCTCTCCTTAATGTGTTGTAGTTGAAAAAAAGATAGTTAGTTTATTATACTTCTTTTGATTAATTTTTAGTTTGATTGTTATTTTTATTTAAAAGCTTTACAATGATGTAATAAAGCAGATGTTTCACCGTATGATAGACACGTAGAGATATATTTCGTTGTAATATTTTCGTTAAAAAGTTAATAATTAACTCCTTAACGACTAAAATTTAAACTTATATTCTTAAAATTTATATAAAATAAGTTGATTATCGTATTGTATTTCGAATTTATGATTCATCTCGACTTTTAAAAGGGTTTTTCTGGAAAAAATTGAACTATAGTTACAAGTAAATATACTTTAGAAGAATTCATTAGAGTAAAAAAGTCAATAATACATTTAAAATGAAGTTAATTAAGTAAAAACGTAAAAGAAACAGAAAAATACTATAAAATATTCATTATATACAGATTTTAAAGAATGATGGATGCGGTAGATTTAAAACGTTCTCGAATTTACTCATCCCGGCTTTTAAAAAGGGATTTTTTTTCAGTGAAAAAGTGGATGATAGGAGTAAAGATAATCTAAACGAATTTATAAAAGTAAATATGGGAATTTATAAAAGTTTATAAACGAATTTATAAGAGTAAAATAGTGTTAATAATGCATTTAAAATATATTTAATAAAACTATTTAAAATAAATATAAATTACAAAATGTTTATTTCACACGTAGGATATACTGAATTTAAAGTAATAAAATAATAGACACTGCATATAGACTAATAAATGGATATTTAAACACACTAACAATAAATACTATCTTCACATTTTCAATTGTTTTTCATGGTTGTACTTCTATAAAACGTTTTAAAATATATTCAACATTGCGTATTGTATCTTTCTCTCTTAATAGTGACGATTATAAAATTTACGTAATCTTCGTTTTATTTTACGTAAACTATGCTTTAAAAGTAAAGTCATTTCAGAAAGAATGACATATCAATGATGTGATTCCTTCATTTGCATTTATTAAAATTCGTTACTTTAACATTAAAATAATGATTTAAAAATCCGTTGAAAAATATTTTAATCTAGTTTATAAAAATGGCAAAACATAAAGCATTATATTACACAAGTAGTTGTATTTTTAGAATTTTTGTTCAGTTATATTATAACCGGATCAAAAATACAATCATGCATCTATAGAATGACTCGCTCGGAACTGAACACTTAATTTGTTCGATACCCCACGATTGCACAGTCACATTTGAATAACATTTAATATAAAACCTACTTTGGTCGATTGTTTCGCCATGAAATAAACAATCGTTCCGTTCGTGTTTCACGCTCATATTTTCGTTTTATACGGAAATTTTCCACATAATAATTGACCAGTCCGGACTGAATCATCCTGTAATAAATTTAAAATATAGCAAATATTCACGATATCATATACCAATGAAGAGTTAAGATTTTTAATTTATTATATTAATGCCAGATTTACAGATAAGATAAACAAGACTCTGGTTACGTTTTCACGCTATGAAGCTACAACTTAAGGTCTCGTGTTTTTAAATTTATTATTACAATCCCTGACACCATCTTAAACGAATAATTGCGGAAAATAACATAAGCTTTTTTAGGAAATAGCTAAATTTTTGAAAATTTTGAGAAAATATTTATTAAATAGAGCATAAATTGAACAATTAGAAGACAGATTTAAAATTGTGGAAGGATTGCGCTATTACCAGATAACTTTACAGAAAAGAAAATGTGAGAATGAGAGACACATTTCGTTTTCAGAGAGAGCATTTCATCTATCAAGACACTTACTTCAAGTTTAGTAGGCCTATATTTTATTTAGTATATTTAAGAGATATTTTATAAATTAAGAAATTTATTGAAAAATTAGAACAAGGTTTTATACAAATTTGGAAAATTATTATAGCAAAAGACAAAATTGATTTGTGTTCTACGGTATTTTATATACTTTAGATACGTTTAAAGTTTTATCATACTGCAGATAGGTATTTAACTGTACTATATTTTACATGATAAAAACTCTATAGTCTCTAATAATGTATCAATATAAAAGTGTTGATATCTAATATTTATTAATTCCATAAATTTATGAATCAGTTCATCAAAGTTATAATTAATTCTCAAATTGTTTATAGTTTTATTCTATTAGCCACTTGAAATAGCAAACACTATAATGTTTCAAATATTTAAAATCTCATTAATATTTCATTTATTTGCAAGAACGCCCTATTAAACCGCAAGTAGTATCTTATTCACTAAAATCAAGTAAAATTCTTATCACTTTTGCAATGATGCATATGTTTTTTTTCAATGTGTTCCTTTCCTTTCCTTCGGCAATTTTTTAAAAATCTGTCTTCTAATTTTGCGATTTGTGAGCTATTTAATAAATGTTTATCAAAATTTTAAACTATTTCGTGCAAAGTTTTCTATATTTTCCCCAATCCTTTGCTTAAATGGTATCAGGGACTGTATTTATTAAAAGGAGAGGGCCTCATATGTTATAGCTTAGAGCCACTAGTCTAAATTCGGTCCTGAATATCATTAATAAAGGAATAATACCCAAAACACTAGTACAAATATATAAATCACATTTCACTCAAGAAAGAAAATTCAGACTCTCGTTAGAACAGCTTCCATCCGTGTAACTTATAAAATGAAAACATTGTCTGTGCTACCGATGGAGGTGGAGTTGGATTTATTTTGTTTCTGTCATGATTTTTTATGTGAGTGAACGTATGGTTTATATATTAGCATTTATCAATTATTTCTTACCTTCTCCTTCACATTTTTCTAACTATCTAATATGCAATTATTTATTCATTCTGTCATTAAATTCAATAAATTCTTTTATTCTTTCATAATTTATAACGCTTATTTTAATAAAATAGGTTTATTCCTATTATTAATTTGATTATAATTCACCAAAGAAATTTAATACGAATACTTAAGCACGTATCGCTTCAAGCTTAATTTGTACTCACACCTGTAGATAAGTGAGGGATATTATATTATTCACGTATTATAATATATTTTTATTTTATTACTGAAAACAATGATATTTTGATAATTTAAAATATATAGAATTATAAAAGCTTTCAATCGTTATTTAAATAAAAAAATCATTTAAAATTATTGTATTCGTTTTTATTCTGTACAACGCGATCAGGAAGAGTGCCTTTATTAAATAATCGATTATTTAAAATAGGCAACGTAGTGACTGAATTAACTTTTAGTCTTCATTTGTTTCATTAACTTTTATGTTAGCAAAAGATAAACAGGAGCTAGAAAATCCAATAAAATCTTAATTATGTTGATTAATTAGTTTTTAAGCTAAACGTTTGGAGTATCAGACGGTTTAAATTTAAGTTCAGTTAAAATATAGGCTTATGTCTTTAATTCGTAGAAAGATCATTTATATAGTTGTTAATTTGTTTATAATTTTACATATACATTCTATGTAATAAATATATGTCGTAATATATATTTATTGTCCATCTTTGTGAAATTCATCTTAGAAAATAGCCCATAAGTTCTGGAACAGTGAACAAGAGACTCGTTATCTATTATAGCATGTTGCTTCATCCTATTTTATATATAATTAGCCTATACATTGCTGTTTCGTTGTTTTTAGTTTCTATGTATGTGCAATTATATAATGTCTGTTCTTTGAAAAATATATAATATATTATACGATTATATAATATAATTTGCATCACAATTATGTGAAATGCAGTGCAATTATAAACCTGCATAACTTAATAGGAGCTATATATTAAACAATCTCAAGAACTTGTGCCATTAAAAGCTGCCACTGTTTAATTGTTAACGCGAAAATAACTGAAAAGTACTGTATGTTGAGTTCGAATCGAAACGATAGTCTGTAGTTTAATGCCAAATATTTATTAATATGTAACCATAAAAATAATATGACATTTTTAAATAATAAATTAATAAAATACTTTTCGAGAAATTTTATTTTATCATTGGTATGTTGATATCATAAAGTCGGTTTTTTGCTTTCTGAAAAATAAAAATGTAATAGAATGATAAGAATTTCTAATTTAATCTCTCGTCTTATATTCGCATACCAAATGAGAATGCATGCAAAACATATTAACCGAAGTAAATTTAATGCAAATTAAATCATTTTAAAACTGTATCACAAATTTAACTAAATATGTTACTATTTAATTCAAAAATTAATTATAATTTACATCTCGATTTATTATTATTAATATTTAAAATTAAATACGGGATGTTTTATATATTTTAAACACGTTTCGGTCGATAGTAGATCTATAATTATTTTTTATACTTAGTATTATGAACCAGACAGTAAATCAGAACGTATGGACTAGTTGATTACTATCATAAATCATATTGATGTATTTGTATACCACTGACCTAAATTTCGCCTCGAGATGATTTTTAAAAGACTAACTTAGGCCTCTATTCTTGTAGATTATAACTTTTATGATGCCGAATGATTTACTCATAGTTCATTTAAGGTATGTTTAGATTGCTTGTGCAAAATTGTAATGTTTACAAATTTCTGACTGCAAATTTGGTCTATTATTATTCATATTATAGAAGAAAAACCGTATGCTCATTATATTCTGAAACATATCTAATTTTACAATATTCTACTATAATAAATCAAGGTTATATATTTTAGTAAATGGATACTTTGACGATGCTTTCACAGGATATTTATCTCCATGAGACGTGACGCAAAACTGCATTTATATTTATTCTCCACAGTATTAATAATCTTTTCTTAAATATATTTTGAAAAGATTGAGTATAAATTTGCTATTTTAACAGAAATAATTATGCGTGTATATAATTTGTATTGTAAGTTAATTTTCGCACCCGCAAGTCTTGAGATGCGAAGTGCATGGTTCTGAACAACTGGAGAAAAAAAATTATTAAAATAATCTTAAGAATAATAAATTCTTAAAATATCTTGTATGTTGTTAAATATAATAAGAATAAGAAATAGTATGTAATATACTATAATTATCTATCATGACAATACGAAATGACCACTGCTGCAAGAAAAGTGCTCAGTGAAGAAGCAAATACAAGAATAATAAAGTTATTTAATATCTTTTCAGAATTTCTTCATTTAACGATTAAAACAAATACTATATACTAAATTCCAAACTGCTTTCCTGCGCGGGAAACTGAGGATACACATTTATGTATACCCTCACCTTTCCGAATCCGGATACGTATAATCTATTTGGAAACAATATACGATTCGAAACAAGCATATTTATTGAATTTTTCACACAATTTAAGTATCATAACATTTTTATATCTATACCAAAGTTCTTGAGTTTTCCTTAAGATAATTAACTTCCACACGATTGTCTCCTTTCAAGCTAAATTAAATGAAACCCGGATTGCCTGAAACTCATTTTGTTCATAGTTTTTCTAGTTACATGTATATATTTATCTCATTCTTCATTAACATAAACTCATTTTGAATCATTCGGCATTTGTGTCCGATCGCTATAAAGACCACACATCCGATGTCAATATGCATGAGACCAGGTAAGCTATATTCATCAAGGACACAAAAACCCTGCAGCGAATAATTATGTATATCACTTTGTCATTCCCGACAACTCTCTGGTCGTGAATTTTGAGCACAAATGTCCTTGTTGGATCATATTTTTAGAACGATAGATCTTGTCTCTGAGTCATCTTCTTTTTTAATAGATATAATTTATCGAAAGATAACATCTATTTATTTTCAATATGTGACATTCTTTATTCGGGTCTCTAACCTCTTTAACCGTAGAAAAATTTGAAGTTTTAGTAAAATATTGTAGTTTTTGCCCTTTTACAATACTTTTATTGAAGATTTTACAATGTTTCGTATATTGCTACATACGTAAATTTATAAAGATTTATATGGAGAGAACCTCAAGCAACGTGCGAGAATATTTCTGTGCATTAATATTTTAGCCCGGAGGAACGAATGCTAATGAAGTTAAAGAAACGCTGAAAAGGGATAATTAGAACTCACAAGAAAGTTTCGACGTGTCACTCAACAGTTACAGTAAAAGCAAAAGTACTTCTGATTATAAATTCCCAGGTTCTTAGCGATTATCTCTTTCGCGTATCTCGTACCCAATTATTAGGAATTGAAGAAACGCATGATTGTCTATAACTGTGCCATGGATTTAGATTTCCTGTAATAGTAGAGGCCTATTTAATGATATCGATGAAAAGTTTTTATTACATAGTTTTTTCAATATCTGAATAATATGAGGAGAAATTTACATTTTAAAATTGAAACATTTACAAGAAAAAATTGAAAACATTTTCATTACCATTAAAATGTGAGATCTTATAGTATGAATATTCAGGATAAAACAGCATATTTGATATTTAATTAAAGCCGAAAATTTTCTAACAAACATCTTTGTAAGAATGAACATTAAACATTAGTTTTTCCCCTTGGATTTTATATTAAATTTGCATTATATGAAAGTACTCTTTTTTAATTCCCAAATAAACAATTTTCTCATTTTTATTCTTATTTACATCTCATCACGTTCGACCGCTTTAAAAGTATACTTCTCGCAACTTTAAATAGACTATATAGCCTATAGGTTTCACTATTTCTGTAAAGAAATTGTATTTTTCTTTTTTCAGCAAGAATAGCTATACAATCAAAGCTATATTTGTTCAACATCAGAGATGTGAGCTTAATATTTCCAGATGTCTCATTTACGTTTAACAAAAAAACTTATTTGCGTATTGTCACGCAATGGGATTGCACATGTTGCGTGGTTGCGCATGGCTTCTTAATAAGATGTATGTAATGTCTTGTGGAATGAAAGTTTTATAGAATATAAATTATAATTTCCGAGTTATTAAGTTAAATTTAAATAAGATATAAGTTATTGTATCTTATAATCTTTATGATATGTATAAAAGTGATAAGAAGAAATAATAGATGTAACACATCCTGTCACATCATGAAGAATTTTATTTTATTTTATTTTTCTCTTATTAATACATCTTTAATTGAAACATTAATATTAAATTTGTGTGTTCTTCGTAATCGTTTATAATTCTCGAATTCGCGAAACTCTTTCATTTAAAATTTTCACCTTCATCAAAATAGTTTAGTTTAAAATAAGATTTTTATTTTCGTTTAAGATAATAATAGTTTTTCTTCCAAACACTACAAATTTGTAATAATAGAATGGATCAATTATTAATATTACTTAAAGAATAGTCTGCGATGTAGTGAGAAATGACTACTTGGTATGAAATGACACTCAGATTCAACACTAATGTCAAATATTTGAATAAAAATAGTGTTAATTTGCAACATATTAAAACAACTTGACGTATTTCATAAATTCTGACAAATGTAATTATGGTCAAGTATTTAAAATGTACTGACACACTGCATTTAATGATGCAGTCAACTCATCCACGAATCATCTTCATTCTTGTGAACTAAACAGTAAAGATATACGATAATTACACGCATTTATTACTTCAATTAAGCGATATTCTGTTATCTGAATGCTTGAGAGCGTCACATATTTTGGTTGATTAACGAGTATTTTAATGAAAATGAATCATAGAAATGCCCTGTCTCATACAAGGACATCTCGACATTTAATTAAGAAATGTTTCTCAAGAGAAACGCCCTACGTCTGACAATTATTGCTGTATATAATAGTATAATGACTTAAAAATTTATGTGGAATATATAATATATTATATTGTAAAAGATTTCCATTATAATAAAATCTTACTTTATACATAATAATTTCAGGACTTTATGCCGAAAGCCACGGATTTGTGCAGAATATGATGTACGATCCTATCCACAAAGATTTCTTTTTAATGGGACCGAACAAAACGGCTTCTGTGCCCCATTGGTGGAACCATGCCGAACCAATCTGGATAACTGCCGAGAAGAATAATCTCCGCACTTCTCTATATTGGTGGGATGGATGCCAGGTAGAAATAAAAGGAAAGAAGCCTACCTTTTGTGTTCCTTACAAGTACGTGGGAGAAGATTGGGAAACGGTAGATGCCGATACTAGAAACGCATTCTTGGAAGCACTAGATAAATTAAAGTCCAACGAAGTTCAATTGGTGCAAGTGTATTACGAATCTGTAGACCATAAAGGTAATATTAATTTAAAAAAAATACTTTTATGTTATATTTTATATTAAGTTAAAAGTATATATTACACATATAATCAAAAAATGTAGAGAGCATCGAAAAGTACGGTGCATTGTAGATACTTGTAGAAAACATTAGAATTTTTATTATTTTAACTTACAAATTTAAGACAAATTGTAAAAAGCTATTCAAAGGAAGTTCTTAAAACATGAATATAAAATATAAGCTATCAATAAAAAATAAGCAGACTTAGTGTAAATGTTCTCTTTTACTCCGTTGTCGAGTTAGCTTTTCTCTAAATTTCATAATTTGGCCAATTAATTTTATTAAAAATCTTACGAATTACCAAATAAAAACGATCGTTTTTGAATTTGTAAGTGTATTTAAAGGAAATTAAGTTATGTGACAATCAATAACTAAGCTAATTCAATTATCGCCTTTTACTCAATTCCGAAGTTCTAATAAGATTTGTTTACAGACATACAGAAATGCTTATACAGGTATTCTTTATTCCTGTAATAAAACTTTATGTTAAAAAAATTAATGAAATAAATTATTAGTATTTTTAAGTTTTTAGTCATATTTAGATCGAATCAATTTATACATAGGCCTACACTGAACTGTGTCAAATATTGATAAAAATCTAATGATAAATGTGCAGTTGTTAAGATACTCATATTATTAAACTTCTTCAATTAATTGATTTAAATAAAACATATTTAGAAAATATCATTTATTTATATGTTCCTAAGAGAATAAAAAAGAAAACACAATTTTTATTTTAATAGAATGATGAAGATTTAAAAGAAAACAAAAGTTTTCAGATAAATCACTTTCTTTATTGAATACGTCTTGTTACTTTCGCATGACACGACTCTAAAATCTAATTAAATTAAGGTGAAACGAAAAAATTCTCACAAATTAAAAATATATAGTGTTTAAATACAGATATACAGTAATTACAGTAAACCCTCGATTTAGCGGAATAAATGAGGAAAGGGGTGTCCGCCATTGCTGAAAGTCCGTTATCGAATGTGTCTTAAAAACGTATTAACAATAAACCGTAAAATGTGCAAGTTGTGTTAAAATGTTAACATGATGTATGAGTTAAATAATAACGTAATTGAGTAATTTATACTCATTAACTCACTATTCCAACCTTTAAGTATGCACTTTTCACGAACAAGAACGGTTTTAAATTTTCTTATAGAACAAATTTTCCCTTAGATTCGAAGTCCGTTAAATCGAGGGTTTAACTGTACTAGTATTAGGGCAAAACTAATTTATAAAACTTTAATAAATGCAAATCAGAGCTAGTGCAGTACTTTGCAGTTTTAGTTGAAGTTAGGTTATTATTATTATTATTATTTTAAAAATATGTTATCATTTATGACAATTTAATTAATTAATTTCTTTCCTTTATTTTTGCCTTGTTAACTGAAATGAATAGAGAATTGTGGTGTAGAAACAAATAAAAAATTGCCCTGATTTATCTAAAAGTTTTTCTTTTCATATTTTTGTTAGTAGTTGACAAAGTTAACTTTCGATTTTTTGCAACAGTTCATTTGCCGTACAGTTTGTTTGTACGTATGTTTGCGCGTTTTGCGTTTTATATTTCATAATATCTATGGAAGAATACAGCGTAAAATATTTATGAGATTTTTATATTTGTACTGTGTAATTTACGTATTCTTTTGAAGAAATGAGAAATAGAAAGTAATTCGTGTCAATTTTTTTTAAAAAATAAAACAAAGTTTTAAATGATTTTTTTCTATCATACGAAGAGTTTTATATCGACGACTCTATGTCCGATGTGACTCGAAAGTGTGTTATGTGCGAATTTTATAGTTAAGTATATTAATAATAAGAATGTAGTTAGACACATAACGTGATATATTATAAAACATAATAAACAGGCTATATTTATCTAAACATTAGTAATTTCAAATTTAGGTATTAATACAATCTAAATGAATCTCCGTGTGCTATTTTTCATTTATTTTACATAAATTTGTCAAATATTTCACAAATGTTTATCCAAAATGTTTGCTTAAATATAGACAAAATTTTATATCAAAGTATGCTAAAAGTTTTTATTGTAGCTTATCCTGTATTATCAATATGAAACAGATATTTATTATGATGGTTTGTATATTTATAGGGCATAAATATGGACCAGATTCAGATGAAAGGAAAGAAGCATTTAGAAGTATCGATAGATTGTTGTACGAATTACAAGAGGAGATAACAAAGCGAGGACTAGAAGATCAAGTAAACAACTGTGGAAGAATATCAAATGTCCTAGAACTCAGCTAGCACATTTGATAAATAGATAAATATAACTGTTATATTTATCTATATACTAAAATAATTCAATAAAGTTTAAACTAAACAATTCTGTTAATTTAAAATTTTAATTATAGAAATTTATAAGTCGTTAAGATAATTTTTACTTCAGGTAAATTTGGTTGTTGTATCTGACCACGGAATGACACTAGTAGATCCTCGTACTACTGAAGTTATTAACCTAGAGTCTGTTCTTCAGCCTTCTGACATTAAATATATGATATATCAAGGAGCATCATGCATGATTCTTCCCGAAGATGGAAAAGAAGTAGAGGTATGTAAATATATCTAGTTCTGACTTATCTATTACAAAATAAGATATCTCTATTCAAAAGCATTATAATTTAAAATACTTCTTTATAGTGTATTTAGAGTGTAGTCTTTCAGCTACATAGGATCTGGATATAACTTACGACTAAGCGATACAAAATAGAATAGGCCCTTTCTTACGCATCAGCGATGAAAAATGGAGGGAATGATTATAATCGACGTGAAAAATTGATAATAAACAATTAAGTTTTTACAGCTAATCTAAGAATAACCAGAACCGACATGAAGGAGAGCGCAAATTTTCACTTTTAATACAGTACTTATATAACAACAAGCATATATAAATTGCTGAGTCAGTAGTAAATCCCAGTTAAATTCTTTTTCTTATATTTGACATTTTTATTAACTTTTTCGTTACGAATCTCCCCTGGGTACGCCAGTGCAGCTAAGCTTATAAACATAAGAAACATATATTGACAGAAGAAAATAATTAACGACGTTAAGGTACTATCAGTTTGTTTGTTTGTTTAGTTATGGCAACGCAACATTTGGGCGATCTGCCTAGGGGGTGCCTTCTGGGAGGTCTTTTTAAGGGAAACTGGCCTCTATTTAGGCGTTATAGACGTGGAGAAAACCCGGAAAACTGTGAGGCCAGCCCGTCCGAGCGAGGCGCGAAACCACGACCGAACTCCCAGTGTTCAGGGAACGAAGACCGCTTGGCCACTGGTGGACCTAAGGTACTATCAGATTTATTTTCAGGGCTGTAGGGCCGAGGTGGTTAAGGATTCAGCCTACAGCTCTGGGGCCCCAGAGCTGTAGGCTGAATCCTGGCAGTCGAAAAATTCTAGACATTTTTCACGGACGGTCTATTGCAGATATGGCGAACCTCCTCCTTCACCATCAAAAAATTAACGACGACAATTAAGAAATACTTTAAAAATTGAAATAATTTAACAATTTATTATTTATTATAAATTAATCGCGGATAAGAAATTAATTTAAATAAATAAATGTTTCAAATGACGTAACAAAACAAATTCAGAGAAAAACAGAATTTACGGAATAAATAGATTTATTTCAGACTGAAGCATTAAAATTTTAAACCACCGAGATATTAAATTTTCTTTCTCTGATTTCAAATAAAATTGAATAAATCGATTTCTTAAAAATAAAAGTTTTAAATAAAAACATTAGGCCTATATACTGTATACAATTTTTATAATTTAATTATATTATTTAAATTATATTCTATAATCAAGTAATCAAGTTTAAATCAAAGTTAAGTCATATAAAATATGTTATTAATACTATAGTAGTTGAATAGAGATACTAGCTTGCTCTCAATATGAAATAGAATATTGATTTTAACATTTAAAAGGATATTCTTGTATCTCATTCCTCATCGCTAAGTGAAAATAAGATGGAATGATTTGTTGATTTTAGTACAGTAATAGTCATTTTATCCCACATTATTTGGAAGTTCATAAACTTTACGTGTTCTAAGAAAAACATTGTTGATGACTTCAACTTTAATTTAAATTATTTTTCCGAATTAAATTAAACTGATAGCATGACGTTATTAGTTAAAATCACTACAGGTATACCTCGTCTTACGTCGGTAATTGGTTCCAGGAGAGGCGACGTAAGTCGAAAAACGACGTAAGTCGAATTTACTTGTGTAGTTAAAACGATGTAAGTCGAATTTAAGTCGTAGTTTCGACTTGCGTCGTAACTAAACGCCAATAATGGAGGAAACACCAATAATGAGCACTTAAAGATCGCTAAATAAGACGACAACACAGAAACACAGATGTTTTCATGTTTCGTTCTCTAGGATTTATGATGATTATATTAACATTTACTGTAAATGTACATATTTTAATATGATTTTATGTGCTTTCAACGCTTATCTAGTGATATTACGACTTCAATGTTTGTGGCGGACGGATTTAAAGTCGAATAAACTGACTTAAACTTGATTTTTATTTTTCCATATATTTTTTTGACAAACGACGTATATCGGGAACGACGTAACTCGAGAGCGACGTAACTCGAGGTATACCTGTATTGTATTACTACAAAACAGCATATACGAATCAACCTGTGCAGTAACAAATTTGTATAACGCAAATGAAACATATAAACAGTAAGATTCTCTACGCAATATTTCGGAAACAAGAATGAATCACAAGGATAACGAAACGATTCATTTTTGTTTCTGAACTACTGCAGTATGAAATAATAGTAGGATTATGAAATACAGTCAAACCTGTTTTTATGCGGGGGATAGGGACCGCATTAAAAAAGACGCATTAAAAAAAAATCGCACGAAACTTCACGAATGGCTGTAAAAAATAGTTTTCGCAACACAATTAAAAAAATATTTTTTTATGCGGTCAACAGGGACCGCATAAAAAAAGTCTCACATAGAAAATAACTCAAAACCGTACGAAATAGAATTTATTGACAACAGATGTCAGCACTTGACTGCATCGTCTGGTCTATCGTCTGTTTTACATATTTTTGTCCAGGTGGTGTTTTGTTGACTTAAAAAGTAAATTATTTCATTTTTCGCATATTCATGCAATAATATTACTATAATAAGTGCATTTATGCTATAATAAGTTTATTTAGCTATAATAAGTCAACGTGAGACATGACGAATCGCACGAGACTAGTCGCCAACTACACCGCACAAATAAAAAAATCGCACAAAAATAACCGCATAAATTAAAAAATCGCATTAAAAAAATCGCACAAATAAAAATCGCACATAAAAAGAGCGCATAAAAACAGGTTTGACTGTATTCTGTTATCCTTAAGTAACAGAAATGCCCCTACCATTATTTCACGGTAGAATTATTGTTACATTTCATGGTACCATTACAAAACGTTTTGTAAAGTTAGGGTCATTCTGTTATCCTTAAGTAACAGAATGACTCTATCTTTACGTAACGTTTTGTAAAACACCTGACTTCCTAGTATCATCGTAACGATTACCTGCATACCTACTCAACCATATCTGCGTTACGTAATTTATGGAGAGTCCTACGTATGATATTTTATTGTTAGAGTTGGAAAAGCTAATCGATAGTGACTACGTTGTTTGTTTTACATCATCGAAATATATACTGAATGTAATACGAAAAGTTATGATATAATATCAAAAAATAGACTGAAACCAGTCGATTATTATATCCGTTTCGATACAAGCGAGTATAAATCTTGAATTAAACAAGATATTACAAGTATATAGAAAATATAATTAAAACTGAAAATATTTTTATTAACCTAAACATTATTGAACAAGTAAATGGTAAACAAAAGATTATCTGTATTTGAAATAATAACTATATTAAGAATATTAAAGGAACAGTAAAAATTAATCTTTTACTTTTTCAATAAACTAGTAGAATCAGACAGTTATATGAAGTTGTATACAAACACAGTATGTTCTCGATTTAACGATTAACTGAATAAAGGGATATCCGTTATTGAAAAAAGTCCTTTAAATCGAACAAATTTAGAAAACATATATTAATAACGGACTTACAATGTACAAGATGTATTAAAAATGTTGTTATAATATTTTATTCATACTTATACATTATAATATCTATATTGAGTAAAATAGTCTACTCATTGATATTCAACCTTTTATCGTATTCTGTTCACAAGTAAAGGTGCTCTAGATTTTTTTCTTTAGGATAGACATTTTTTATCCGTGAAGTCAAGGGCCTTCTGTAATTATATATAATTGATATATTAATTTAAAATAGAGTTTTATATTTCATTATCCAATTTTACAGATAATCTATGTAAAATATTAGTTTTTATCTTTTCAAAAATCGTTCATTTTATGCATTTCTCAATATTCTTGAAACTGAATGCATTATCTGATAAAGATTCTAACTTGAATTATATTTTTGAAGATTTAATAGATTGAAAGTTATAAATTGACATTGCTCAAAATATTAATCACATTATTAAAAAATGATAGAATGTAATTAAAATGATAGATTTTATCATGTTAAGAGAGATGAACGATTTTACCATCATTTAATGCGAAACTAATAATATACATTCTCAACTCATTTAAATATAAAAAATGGGCTCTTTCGAATATTATCAATTTATGTAGATCTATATTGTTACGGAAGACAAATTATTAAAGTTAACCTTCTGAAACAAGCTAAGAACTAAGTCCACAAGGGACTTAAGTTTCAGCTGAATCTAGTAATTTTTAAGGATTATAGTTTAAACTTAGAAAGTAGATTACTTCACGCAAGATCGATTTTTCTGTTTTTAACATCAATTTATATCAAGAAATTTAAACCTTAAAAAACAAATAGCCTTGGATCTAGATCATTTATCAAGAAGAAATATTACGCTTATCTGAAATAATATTCTAATCAAAAACTATATACTAACTATATACTATATAATCGGAATAAATTTTAGGATAATATTATGGAATTTTAGGATCGAAAATAAAACTCCAAATAGCAATTTCTATTTTATAAGCTAATTTCAGCACCTATATCTTCATACCTATCAAAGAAATTTCATACTTGAGAAGTACTATATATCCCGTTTTGTCCTGGACAGTCCCGGTTTTTTTGTTTTTAGCTGCAAAATAGAATAAAATTTAAAAAATAACCATTTTATAGGTCTTCACATGCAATTTAACGAATTTATGGGTCAATATATAAATAATCTAAAAAATAATCTTGAGTTTAGTCAATTTTAGACCCATTTTTCACTCTTCCGGCTGAGCGATAAACAGTATGTTCGCTCTATACGAAATAACAATAAATAATGTTCATCAGTTGTTAGTACTATAAAATATAAAGTTTTAAGAGTGATAATATGATAATTTTTTATTTAAAGCGGTTCATTTATTATAAAAATTACAGATTTATATAAATTTTTATTCAAGACAAATCATTGATAAATGATTGATAAATGATCTTCCTTATTATAATGCATGTTTAAACTAGATTACTTTAGAATTTAATTTGGCTAAAAACAGTTAAAATAGAACTCGAGAATGCTATTAAGATAACGAATCATTGTCACGAGTATATTAAGTGCATGAAGTAATTATATTCATATATAACTTACTAGTATATTATTTTAATGACAAATATCGGTCTACACATTATTATTATTAATCATTAATAATAATAATATTTAAAAAAGATAATAATTAATAATTTCACTAAGTAATTTTATCTCAAGATTAAAATGAAAAAGTAATTATTTATTAAATTGTTAAATTACCGAAAGATATTATGTAGCATTATATATATTTTTAGTATAAAATCATATCAAATTATTTAATATTTTATAAGCTTTGTACTGTTAATCAAAACGATAATTTAGATTTTTTGTTTTTTTTATAAGTGAAATGTGGAAGTTTGTGATAAGTCGAAAGAAAAGGAGCGAAAATTATGAAATATAAGTTGCAAATTACTATGTAATTAAATTATAACTCGTTATTTGAATTTAACGCAAAATACGAGTATTTGAATTTTAATTTTAAAAATATATTAATAAAACTGAATTAGAAAATAGTTAAAAACTCGAAGCTAATAATATTCTACACCCTAAATTTTTTCTGGCAACAAAATTTGTGGTTATGATCAGACTAGATATTACATTTAATTATTAGGAAACTTCTAAAATATGAATGGTAATACAATATATGAATTAAAGTTACCAAGCTTATGGATTTAAACCTAATAATTACGTTGTTTGTAGTTAATAGCATATTATAATGTAGAATATAAAATAGACCTCCATGTAAAATCAAAATCTTAATGCTTGAATGTTTGAGAAACTTAATATGATAATATTTAAAAGTCACGGTTTTAATTATTTTTATACTTATTTTTTATTTTGTTTTTTCTAAATAATGAATTGCCGAGTGGTTTATGATTATCCAAATTTTACTTCTTACAATAAAAACTGTATTTAAAACTTAAGCTACAAGACCCAGAATATCAAGTATCGTGATATTCGTATTTAACTCTTCCAATAAAATGAGAAATGCTCCAATTATTTAAACTAATACAAATATTTTCTAACACTATTCTTAACTTTACTTGAGAATAATCTATATATTATAAAATAAATAATTTATTATACATAAATTATTATTAGCGAGGTTGCTGCCGAAGTTTTCATCTCTAAAACGTGAACGTCGAACGTCGAACGTCGAGTGCCGTTGATCTTGTGGACGTTCGACGTTCACGTTTTAGAGATGAAAACTTCGGCAGCAACCTCGCTAATATTAAATTGGCATGAACAAAAATCATGTAATTAATAAAATATAAAACAAAATTATAACAAATTAGAATTTAAAAAAATGACAAAAAGTCCATCTTAGTAAAAACACCTGTTGTATAGTCAAACCTGTCTATAACGGAACCTGTATATAGCGAACCTGTCCAACACGGAAACGGAAAGGAAAATCGGTATCTTTACCCGGTTTAACACAAATTTAAGAAGTTTACGAGCCTAGTATGTATAAATCATAAAAAAAAGTGAGTAAATTCACATACCCAATACAGAATAGCAAAATATGACTACTGTATTATAGTAATTTTATCGGGATTGGAACGTAAAGTATTTGCGTATTTTTATTAACAGCTGTTTTTACTTAACATAAATATGTGATGTAATTACCAATTGTGAAATTTAACATATTATTCCTGATGTGAGATCGTATTTATTATTTTGAAGCTTATTTTAAACTTTTTACATCACATTTCGTTTGAATAAAATCAAGTCGAAATGTCTGCAGATAAAATGCACGTCGGGCATATTATGCATGCTTTTTAAGTTTCGTAAAGGATATCGTGCTCTACAAACAGTAAAAAATATCCGTACTGTGTATGGGAAAGATGCTTCTAAAAACCGAATGTGTCAAATGTGGTTTTGAAAGTTTCGTTCGGGAAACTAAAGAATACAAACGTAAAAATAAAAATATTTGTTATTAACTGAAAATCTGTTTTAGCGGATGGAGATTGTTCGGTCGAGTACCGAGGTACCACTATCTGATTAATGCGATTTTGATATGCGCGGTAAGATCGAGAAATTTATTATTCGCATTAATCAAGGGATACCTGTACTAGATAAACCTGTATATAGCGGAAACCTGTCTACTACGGAAAAGTTGTTCGGTCCCTTGGGGTTCCGTTACAGACAGGTTTGACTACATTAATATAATAAATTTAGTTATCGATGTACAGGTAACCCCCGTATAACATGGGAGTTACGTTCCAAAAAATTGCTGTGTTATGCGAATCCGTGTTATACGAAACAAAGAACTAAGTACGAAAAGGAGGTTAGGTTCCTAAAATTAAAAAACATGTTATTATATTTTCATAATTAAGATAAGAAAATTTTAATAAAGATATTTAAGTGATACATATTAATATAAATTAAACAGTTTTCTTCTTCATCACTAAGCACTATTAATCGAGGGCGTTTTCTTTTTGGCAAGTTATCCTTATCCTCTGAGCATTTTTCTGCATTATCTTCAGATCCATGCAGACAAGTATGTAATTTTTGCAAAAGGTAAAGCATGGATGCTTGCTTTTAGTTAAAAGATTATATGGTGCTAAGCACTTACGAAGAATAAAGCAAGTATGGAATAAGGGAAAAACATCTGGCAACATTAAAAGCAGAAGCGTCGAGATCTGGCAACATTGAAACAAGTTTCGAGAAGGACCATGTGTCTCGACAAAAGGCGGGAAAAGAAAATTTACATACTTAAGTACTAATAGTTCACGAAAATTATTATTTTCTTGAACTATTAGTACTTAAGTATGTAAAAATTTATTACATTTAATGTTGTACGAGGGTTTTACCCAATTCTCGAACCGTGTCAAAGTGAATCCGTGCTATAGAAGTGCTTTGTTATACGGGGGTTACCTGTACTTTAAATATCTTAAATTATCTTTTAATGAATATCTATATTTCAAGTTTTAAAAATCTAAGTTCACATTTATTTTTTTCTATTTACATTATAGATTTTTCTGAAAATATTTTATAAATACATAACATTTTAATTATTTTTTCTGGTTTTCTCTAGTAGAGGTAGAAAATTAATTATTTTCGCTAATTTTTTTACCTCTAACACTTCATAAACTTATTAAAATCATAATAATAACAAAAAAAAAAGTTCGAATGACGAATACCCTTTGTACTTGGATAATTAAATATCTGAATAATACAGTTTTGTTGCAACTGCTAAATTTGCGAAGATAAAATAAGCGGATTATCCATTCACACAATTTTTGTGTTTACTTGCTCCTATCACTTAAGCTTTACACAATTGCAGCGAATATTGCAGTAAAGCCTGCAGTTTGACCATTCACTTATTTTCTACTTGAAACAAACTTGTACCATGCATAGATTACTCGTATTGGAAGAACATTTTAACGTTAATAGAAATATATCTTTATTTTATTTGATAAATATTAATTATATAATAACATTTATCAAATAAATACATATTTACCATGTTGCAATGTTATATAAACGTATATAGAATTTAATTTATTATATAATGGACCTTTAATTTAGTATATCTAAATTAATAGCACTAATCTAGAAATATTTTTTTAATTATTAGTTTCAGATTACGAAATATTATTATTTTTTAAATAAATGTAACAAATTATTATTTTAATAATCGTTTTGAAATATTCTTTTTGAAACAGGTCTATAATAAAATCAAAAATTATAATCATCCTGGTCTGCATGTTTATAGAAAGGAAGAGATTCCTGATGAATATCATCTTAAACACAGTTATCTAACTCTTCCTATATTATTGGTTGCGGATAAAGGATACTTTATCACTGGAGTAAGTATGATATTCAAACTACTGTTTTTAAAATATTTAATGCACCATTACCAACAAACGATTAAAAATAATTTATAAAGTTATTGAAATTTCATTATTTATATACATCGTTTGAAATTTATTTAATAGCATCGACATTCATTTATAGTTTGGTTGCAAAAATCTGAAAATCGTTTTAGTAAGATTTCAATAATAAATAAGCAAAATGAATAGATTTTTAAAAACATCTTCTAAGTTCTCTTGTATTATATTAAATAAAATTTTTATTATAGTTATTTTAATTCAAATTGATACAGTGATGGCCGGATGGTCGAGGTGGTTAAAACGTCAGCCTACTGCTCTGGGAGATCCGGTATCGAATTTGGACGAGCAATTATCTAGGAACTTTACAGGGTGGTCTGTCCCGGATTTATCGACCACCGACCCTGGACATCTGGCCTTCCATTGTGGGTCTGGTTGAATTAGTCTCGGGTACGATTTAAAAGGTCCTCTTAGTACCTAAAGGGAAGAAACAGTCAACAATTAAAACAAACAAAAATTTTTAATCGATTTTGCTGATGAATTGTCTATTGTCACTTTTACGAAATGACGAATAGAATAAAAAATAAAATCTGTGATACAGTATGTAGGAACATAACTTTATCAATGGAATGAATATTCCTATGATTACAATTTCTTTAGATATAAATTCAATTAAGTCTTTGTAATTCGTGAATCTTTAATAATTTACTAATATTTATATAACATCTAATTTAAGCGTTTCCATGAAATAACCTTGTTATATTCTAAGGTTTGAATATCTATTAAAAACAGTAAATTCTGTTTTTTTTTTAATCATTTTATTTTAAAGTTTAAAAGATCAGATATATTTTTAAATTAATTTATCTTTTAATAATAATACAAATAAAAATTTTATTTCTATTCTCTTTGTAGTTTCTTTTTTTTAACATGTGCTGAATTTTCAGTAAAAAATATATTGCGTAAGGTGTGACTTTTTTGATTAAAAAACATTTATTTTTTAATTGTTTTAATGAAGTTTTAAATTTTATGAGAAGATTATTTTATCATGATGAAATAATTTATGGAATGTCATTTAAGAATTATTCCATCTTATACATTACTTAGACTAATTTAAAATAGATGTCTATGTGTGTGTTCCAAATGTTTTCTTGTACTTGTATTTATTTCATCATCGAATCAATTCTGAATCATAAACAATAGTGATATCTGTAACTTTTAACTTTTTGTGTATTTGATCTATGTGCTGTATACTGGCACAGCTTGGAATTTTTAGTTCATTCACTAGTAAATGAATATCTCTTCTAAAACGTTGTTTTATAATATACTGTATATTCATAACGCAAAATAGAAACTTTATTTTTCCAGTTATCAATAAAGACAACTTTTAAATCATATCAATACTCGCGACAGTAATGGAAATACATGTTAAATTTAATAAGAACTAACTGCAAAAACAGAAATTTTATTTAAAACAGTATTAAAGATTTTATGTACATGTTTTATTATATTTTTATCTTATTTTAAAATTTAGTTGGATTTTCCTGATAAAAGTATTCCTGGAAGATCAACACTTTCCAAAGGCGGTAGTCATGGTTATGACCCTTATAAAGTCAAGGACATGAGAACCATATTCTATGCTAGAGGACCTGGTAAAAATAATTTAGTTACTTAATTTTTAACTAAACTTAACCAATTTAAATGTGGGTTTGTAATATTAGAGAATTTTCATGATTATTTTAACATTTATCTTTTAGACCTGAAGAAAGGATACATATCCCCTCCCATCGAGAATGTCGATCATTATAATTTGATGTGTCATTTATTGGGCATAAAACCACTTCCTAATAACGGATCTTTAGAAAGGATTGAAGGAATGTTCACCAATTCTGCTTCTTATAGTAAATCGATATCCGTCCAAAGCATGGTGTTCATTGTAACGTTAATTATTACATTGATTATAACGTGATCTTCTTAATCAATTTTTTAGATAAACATTTTTTCATTTTTTAAAATATTGTGACAAGCGATTTTATTTTTCAGTTTGTTTACATATTGATAAACAATTTGGAAATATTGATATTGTGTACAGAACTTTTCCAATAAAAATTTTTAATAACTAGGAAAATACTTGTAGTTGATTTCGATTTTAAGTCCAAAGTATTGAAGTACTTGTACAATACACATACACAGGGTATAGATAAAAACATTGTGCCAGATTTTATCTTGTTTATACTATGTATTAGACAAATATAAGTGGACGAGAGTTTAGGAAAGTAGTGAGTTTAAGTAATAAGTAGTAGTAGATTTCACTACCTATTACCTAAACTCTTATGCCATGTCTACCTTGCGGCCGTGCATGACTACCTAGTCACCACTGCTCCTTTTTCTCATGAGGTCAAATCTTATCTCGACTTCTATGAAAGATAGCGGCACAGTTTAAATTACAAAGTCGTAGAGCGTCTCAAAATTAATAGAAAACGTTTTAGTCCGGCTAAAATACTCAAAGGGGAAACGACTGGACACCGTCAAAAAGTAGGTGGAAAACTGTATGAGGCTTTTGCATAAACGTCCACCAGTGACCAAATGGATAAAACACTAGTAGTTGATGTGGGTTTGCGCCTGATCAACGGGCTGATCACGTGAAGTTTTCCGGACTTTCATCACGATGTCTAACACCTAAATAGGGGGCATTTGTCATAGAAAGTCCTTCCTAGAGACATTTCCTAGGCAGATCGCCCATTTGTTATGTTACCTTATTCCATGAATCCAATCCAATCCTAATTTCTTCACTGTCATGTAAATCACTGCGGTCAAAATTTGACGCAGCTTTACATGGCGCAAGCCCACCAGTGGCCGAGTGGATAAAACTACCGAGCGCTGGTAGTTTGTTATGGGTTTGTGCTTCGCCAACGGGCTGGCCATGTATAGTTTGTCGAATTTTCTTTATCTAAATAGAGGCCAATTTCTCCTAACAGATCTCCCGGAATGCATTCTCTCTTGGCAGATCTCTCTTGTCGCATTGCCATAAACAAATAAAACCAAACTAAAACTTACATGGCACAAAAGCGACCCGGGTCTTTTTTACAAAAGTGACAGTGACACTTTTTTACAAAAGTGACAGTTTTTCTTTGTTTTCACCAATTCTAAAAAAACTTAAATTCCAGTTCTGTTCTTTATCTTTTCTAGCTTCGAGTTAAATCTGCGTATTTTGCCTAGGCAGATCGCCCATTTGTTATGTTACCATATTCCTATACCCTATTTTTATACCTACCTTATTCTTATACTCTATATGTTAACTATACATGGCCTGAACATTTCTCGGTAAATTTTGTCCTTCTACAGTTGAGGTAATACGGCCATACATAATGAAGGACAAAAGCCATGATATGTGTCACTATTGATGACGCATCTTATGGCTTTCCGCTATGTGTCATGACTAACAGCAAATACTACCACATCTGAAGCCATGGCGCTTTTCTCCGAGTTTTCCCATGTTATGTTCTTTTCTGCACTTTCCACACTCTGCATTTTCAACTTACAATATCCTTGATATCCTTCCGCAGTTCATCTGGTCCCTTTTCCAGACTGTCAAGCAATTAGAAGCGATTTTTCACCTCGATCG
Organism: Centruroides vittatus; assembly: GCF_030686945.1. NCBI lineage: Eukaryota > Metazoa > Arthropoda > Arachnida > Scorpiones > Buthidae > Centruroides > Centruroides vittatus. The sequence goes on along the minus strand of NW_027121909.1, from coordinate 1,229,847 downwards.
CATAACTCGGAAATACTAATTCCGTATCAAATTTCAAAGGACCTTTGGATCTGTAGTGTTGAAGAATCAAGGTTTAACGCTCGCAACAAGCAATTGATGATTAGAACTAGGCTCAGCAAAGCTCATCTTAGCAATTTGGAAATACCAAGCTAAACTGAGGTCTTGACAGGCGAGCTGCGAGTTGAACTGTGAATTTGGACCGGAGGTGAGCTGAGCTGGAGTGTAGGAGTGTATTATAGCAAAGGCTAGTTTTGAAGTTAAAGTATATCTGTAATAATAACGAATATACAGTATGTCGGACATGTTTTCATTTATCTGTTGTTAAAATGAGAGCATTCAAATAAAAACTATTTGAGCATTAAGCAATTGAACCATAAACAATTTTTAGATTAAAAGACTTATTAAAAACAAAAAAGGGTAATATTTTAAAACGATAGAAATAGCGATAATTATTTCTAGCAAAACATGCAAAGTGCAGATAATTCGAAGGGGATAGGATCGAGAGTACTTCAAATTACAAAAAACTCGGAATATGAATCGAAACTGAGTTGAGCTGCAAACTGCGATTCTGGAGTCCATAATCGCAGTTTGCTTAGAGCTGAGCTGCCCGTCAAAATCTTAAGCTGTAGCTCAGCTTAACTCAGTACATTTGATTGAACTTCTAATTAAAACCGTAATCAGTACCTGAGAAGATTTTTCACTGCCATAACCGATCTTTTACATCTTTGGAGACAGATACAACTGAACGCGTTGTAAGAAGTCCACCTGTAAAAGACGTTTTGGTTTGGTCATAAATGTGTTCATATCACAAACTTATTTTCTCTACAAAATTGAAGTAACGTTTCCGGCTTTGTTCTTTTCGCCAATCCACATTTTCCTATGAACAATGATGTAAACAATGTCCTTTTTCGGAATGCATTTTAGCACTTTTTGAATATCATCATATACGCTTTTTATTTGCTCGTTAGACTCATCCGTGGTAAGATCACAGATCTATATAACGAATTTGGCAAGGGATCTTCTGTGATGCAAATTTTAATAATTCAAATAAATGCTATCGATGCAAATACAAATAACCAAATGATGCAAATGCTAATAATTCTGCCGTTTACAGCAGAAAACTGTGAACTGCTCTGCCGATCGATTTTATCTGTATCTGGGACGATTGCAACGCCATTCCTTTGTATATATTAATTTACGGACAATAGACTATAAAATCATTGTTAGAGAAGTATCTGTTCTCGTCCATTGAAGCTCACAGATTCTGAGTAGATCGATATTTAACAGTTGCATGCCATTCTTTGATGATCAATTTTCCAGTGTTCATTCCTTTCACATTTCATTGTCGAATGTATATGCGCTGACCGTTTCTCTCTCTACATGCGGTATTAGCACCTGGATATAAGCTGCCAAATTTTGCTATAAATCGCCGATTGGGCTACTTTTAATGGTTTTATCTATCAGAAAAGGTGTTTCGCAAGGTTATTAGATAATATGGCTGGGAAGCAGAGCAGAATTTCTGTCTTGAGCCACTTTTGCTCAAAGGAGCGCTGGCGTAGGATTAAGATGGAAAGCAGGACGAGTATATACAAAACATATAAAACTGATAGGTAGCTCGACTTCTAAATGTAAATTAAGACTTTTCTGAATATAAGTAAATTCAGAAAGAGGAACCATCATTACTTTTTTCAAAATTGCAGGGCCACGCTTCCGAATAAATAAAAACTTATATTTAATATGATCTACAATTTCACGATTAATGCTTATAAATAAAATATTATTTAAAAGCCTTAAAATTATTTACCTATTTTTTAAGCTCTTCATTACTTTGAAAATGCGCGCATTTTATCCTTTTCTAAGAATAATTGTTTTTTCTTTTTCTTTTTTATTTTTAGTATTAACGAAAGTTGGTTAATGATTTTTTAAATACAAATTTAGAAGCTTTCGCAAAATATGTTTTTCAATAAATTCGTTAAAAGTATCTTAAATTCTTACAAAATAATATAAATTAATTGTCATAATTATTAATGAATCGATAAGAATAAATTTTTAATGTAGCTTAAAACTTTCATAAACTCATTACAAAGTAATTTAAAAAATTATAATTTTTCTGTAATTTCAAATTTCTTTTGAAGACTTTCATTATTCAATGACTTAAGTTGAACGTATACATCCTACACAACTATGCATTAGCGAGGTTGAGGCCGAAGTTTTCAACGCGAAAACGTGTACGCCGGACGTTCGGCGCCGCTTTCTTGTAAGCCTAGAAGTTTGGCAATGGCCTTTGGAATGTCGAGCATTATTATTTTGGCACTGCATTAAAAAATTAGAAAAGGTCTATCATCCCACTGGCTTACTTTATAACATCGAAACTTCATAAATGAGTTATCTGTTTCCATTGTTGGAAACTATATTTACGGCATAGAAATCAAAACGGAGAAAATCATCAAATCATTAAAGAGAAAGTGGTATCTTTAACTGATCAAAATGAATAAGAAATTTAAAAAAAGCAAAAGTTAGAAGTGGTTTTTTTAAAATGAAAGTTAAGAGTAAATAAATAAACAGCACATAGTTAATATCCAGTTTATTAGCAATATTTACATAAAATTATCCATAATTTTATTATGGTTACGTATTTAATTTAAGTGGGACAACTTTGATAGAAATAAAATTTTCTATCTAAATTGAATTGAATAACTTGAATTTCGAATTTTTTCCCCGAAGCATAGAAGTAAAATTTCGTCAGTACAGATTACATACTGTAACAGGAAATTGCAGAAGGAAAAGTATAGTTTACATGAATAATATAAAATAAATTACTTTACATTGTAAATGACAAAAATTTCATTAGGGAATTCACTTATATATAATATATATATATAGGCCTATATATATATAAAGATTCCTTATTAAATAAATAAATATGTTAACTGATGTGATTAATATTTATGTTGATTTGATCGTGTAAATTTTAATATTTTGATTAAAAATGCTTTATTGGGCTGCAATTTGAAAAAAATTGCAGATCTATAAATTCCCACTGTCATTCGTCTGTCTGTCTGTCTTTCCTTAATCTTGAGAATAGAGTTAGATAGTTGAAATACGACACCAGATATGGAAACCTTAGGGACAGGAAACCCTGATTAATTATTTAAACTCTCCATGAAAACTGAAAGTCACGTTATTTCAATTCAAAACTTTTCCCGAAAAGCATTAGATAGATAACCGTCTCGACTCTATTGTTAAAGGAACAGTATGAAGTACAGAAGAAAGCCACTACTAATTTGAGATGGAGAGCATGTATTTTAAATTCAATAAATTAAAAATTGCAGCCCGGCATTATGACGATGTCATAATAAATAATTACTCGCATTACGTTGCTCTATTACACACTTAATGAAGATATGAAGTTTAATATTCGTAAAACGAAATAAAAACGTGCGAAATTTATAAATTCTTAAAAGGTGAAATGATGAAAATGTATTTAAAAAGTTTCAAAACACCAAAGTATTCACTTAAAAATATCATTATGCCACTGAATAAACCTTTTTAATGGCTTTCCCACTTTACATCCTACAGTCATTAGACTAACTTTAAAGTAGTGATACTTTGCTTGAGTTATTCATTTAATGAGAATAAAAAATTTCAATCAGAAGATAGATGACGTTCGACGTAGTAACATGAATTCATCTTTTACTTCTTTCATTGTACTTACCATTCTGATATCTTTCGGAAATGGAAAAGTTTTCAACAAATGTGAAATGGCATCGATTTTAGTTAGAAATGGATTCCCAAGGAAGAACATTTCTGATTGTAAATGTGTAATAGTTTTGGACTCATCCTGTGGGCACTAAGATGGCCTTTTTCCATGTCCATTGTGGACTTAGCCAAACCCACAATGGGACGATCAGGTAGTAAGGGATGTGATCGAACAAAAATTCTGGTTTGTTTTTTTTTACTGTCAGGATTTGATCCTAGGTTCTCTAGAGAGGTACACTGACGCCTTAACCATCATCCGATATATAAAAATTATAATTTAAATAGCTGAAGCAATTTTTAATAAACAATATAACGTGCGAATCGACTGTTTTCATATTGTATTCTAAAATATATTTGAATACAAAATCAAGGAAATAAAAAGTTGAATTTTTATTTTAAAAATAACTCGTTATGGTTATTTTAGATATAAAAATTTGTTAAGTTTTCCTATGTTAATTTATATAAAAAAGATAGACATAATTTAAATTCTTCATAAAGGTTATATTTCGATCAGAGATCTGCTTGATACGACACGAAAGTAACTTCAATAGCCATGCAATAAATCGAAACTAAAATGAAGACAATTTTTCAAGCAAATTCAAATAATTATAATTTACTCAAATTTTTAAAATAGAACAATTTGTAATCTTTCGATAAGCGACGGTAACTGGTTCGCTAATTCTAGACCTTTACATAGTTGCAACGTTTAGTGTGCAAGTATGATAAAATATTTTTAATAATATTACAGTCAAACCTGTTTTTATGCGGGGGATAGGGACCGCATTAAAAAAAACGCATTAAAAACATCTCACGAAACTTCACGAATGGCTGTAAATAATAGTTTTCGCAACACAATTTAAAAAATAATTTTTTTATGCGGTCAACAGGAACCGCATAAAAAAAGTCTCACATAGAAAATAACTCAAAACCGTACGAAATAGAATTTATTGACAACAGATGTCAGCACTTGACTGCATCGTCTGGTCTATCGTCTGTTTTACATATTTTTGTCCAGGTGGTGTTTTGTTGACTTATTAAATTATTAAATTATTAAATTATTAAATTAGTAAATTATTTCATTTTTCGCATATTCATGCAATAATATTACTATAATAAGTGCATTTATGCTATAATAAGTTTATTTAGCTATAATAAGTCAACGTGAGACATGACGAATCGCACGAGACTAGTCGCCAACTATACCGCACAAATAAAAAATCGCACAAAAAAACCGCACAAATTAAAAATTCGCATAAAAAAATCGCACATAAAAAGAGCGCATAAAAACAGGTTTGACTGTATTTTAAAAATATAATAATATACATATCAATTGTGTTTTCATTGAATTTATATAATTTAATAGAATTTTTAGATGATAATATAACAGATGATATAAGATGCGCTAAAATGATATTCAGAAGTCAAATTTAATGCATGGCAAATATCATTGTTTAATTTACTAATATTTTACTATAATTTTATCATATGCCATAATTTAAAAAATATATATATATATATATACGTGTATATATTCATATGCTTTCTATAAATATGTCTGTATTATTTTTAGGAATGGGTGGAAGATAAATTGTCGAGGAAGGAATTTGCGACCTTACATTAATGGATGCAAATATTGAAATTAGAATAAAATTAATTGAGATTAATTCTATTTTATAATGAAAACACTTATTAATTGCGCTTTTAAAATTATATTAAAATTCTGATAATATTTTAGAAAATAAACGTATAACTTATAATACTTTAGTAAATAAAATTTACAAGTTCAGTACTCTAGAGCAGGGGTGGCCAACTTTTGTGCACTTAAGATCTACTTTTTATCGTAAAAATGTGTCGCGATCGACTTTGTTGTCATAGGCATAGTCTAAATGGGGAGGGGAAAGTGTGAAATACACACTATATTTATACTGTATCAGTACGAAGTGCACTCACTGCTTATGAGTCGAGTCATAACTGCATGCATATACAGTAGAGCGTCGATAAGTGGAACCAATTGGGGACTGGGGTCCTTCCAGTTAATGATTTGTTCCAGTTTCCGACTTTGTACGAAAAAATACATTAACCTGTCCGATGTTCAAATTTTTCTCCGTTGCGTGTCGCTTCGTGTTGAATTTTTGTCGATTTTAAGCCTAACGAAAATTTTTATAATAATCATCGAGGCTATCGTATCGTTAAAAATTATTTCTGCATTTTGTACAAACAAAATAAATATATCAAAGAATATAAAAAACATGAAAATTGTACTTTAGAAGTAAATTTAGTATCAAAAACATTCGATTCAGCACGACACAGTCCGACTGAAAATCGTTCCACTTTCCGGCCATTCCACTTATCGACGCTCTACTGTAGTTGCGTTCGGTTACAAATATAATACATTAAGTCAAGACATCCCTAGCGATCGACCAAAATTGGCTTGGCGATCGACTTGTTGGCCACCCCTGCTCTAGAGTAAAAGTGTCTTCACAGTCTTTTTCAAACCTCCGAATTATATAGTCTAATAACTTCAATGGAATCTACCTTTATTTTGAGGCACTCGTCCACCTTAATATATTTTGAAAAATTCCACGGGCTTTTTCGACCCATCCGAATTCGATCCCGAGTCCTCCAGAGCGGTAAGCTGTCATCGCTTGATCGCTCGGCCATCCAGAAGTCTTGCATTGTATACTGTGAAAGGAAAGTCGACTTCTTTTTGCTTAGTCTCGTTTATTTTAGGGATTTATTTTGTTTAGTTAACGGCAACCACTTCATACATCCGATCGAAAAAACGAAAAATGAACCTACCGTTAACTATTGTGGTGGACGCCATTAATCTCATTACGTCGATTCTCGGAAGGAAGCAAGATCAAAGTAATATAAACGAACAATTACTTATTATGACACCGTCCTAATATCGGGCTGCAATTTTTAATCATATTTTAAATTAATTTAATTTAAAATATTTGCTCTCCACTTCAAATTAGTAGTGGCTTGTCCCTGTACAGTACATCATCATACTTTTCCTTTAACAATACGGTCACTATTAGCTGCTTTCCAGGGGAAAGGATTTGAATTGAAATAACATGACTTCCGATTTGAATCGGAAGTTCATATTATAATTAATCGGGCCTCTTTCCCCTAAGCTTTAAGCTTTCCATATCTGTCTTTACTTTCAGTATCTAACTCTGTTCTCGATTAAGGAAGACGGACAACAGTGGGAATTTATAGGTCTACAGTTTTTCAAATTTCAGCCCAATAAGCAAGTCTCCTTTACAGATTTTTTAAACGAGTTATGAAAACACTCATCTATTTAGACTTTAAAACACGAGATTTTCAGGTACCACAATGAAAGTTCGAATTTACTTTCAGGTTGTGACAAAAATGCTCATTTGAAACTGCAAAAAAATTAATTGATTATTATAAATGTAATATACCGTTTTAGCTTTCGAGCCAATTCGGTTTTTATTAATCTTCCGAAATATTATATTAAAATACTGTAGTGTATTTGGAAAATGTTTTGAAAAACATATGAGCAAGTGGCGACATCTGTTATCGAACATAAATACTAAATAACATGGTTAGTAGATAATAGAGGTGGGTTATAAGGGTCAGAACTAACACGTTTTTCTTTTTGTACTCTTAAGAATATGGCGACGGTTTAAAAAGGAAAGATGAGGGATCTCTGTTTCAAAACCGTCCAAGGTTATTTGTTCACATATTATCTATTAAGGGCACAATAATCGTAGTTGGGGATTTTCACGTGTAACCGTGTTCTATTATATTCATATGCGCGAAACAATAATTGTTTCGTTTATTTATGATTTATGGCTACTTACAAAAAGTATTCGGGTACTAATATTTGCTTCATTTGTTAGTGGTAAAGTGCCTTTCTCAGTGAATTACTTCCAAACGTGCTGTTTAACGATTGCTAAAACATGTTTTGTGATCGGATGCGATGCTGGATATGCCACATGTTCAGAGAAAGTAAGTTTATTTAAAGGTTCTAAAGCTCTGGAATTATTTCTGAAGTGGTGGCAAATGATTTCAAAAGAAGACAAACTTTACAAATTAACAGCTTCTTGATGGACACAATTTACATATAATCTAACTTTTATAAACTTGTTCCAATGCTATATTTTTGAACAGTAACTTATATATTTAGGTTTTGAATAATGACATATTAAATGGAAACATTATCAAGTTTCGCTTGTCCTGGATTACGAGCAGGATGCTTAAGTTTGTTCTAAATTAACCATTAATCGTATTTATCCACATAAAAATGAATGTTAAATTGGCTACCCAAGTATGTTTCTATTAAAACAAGTATACAATGAATAATAGTAGGCTATTTATGATTTACCTTAAAAATTAGACGAACCTAACATGGTTTAGGTGATTCAGAATTTATTTTTAAAATGCTTATTCTTATAGGTATTTAGCAACTCAATTGCAGATAGATTGAAGTTTTGTGCTCACGGATGACATCAATATTATTGATGTGAGTCCAACAATCGGATTCACAAAACGTATAAATGATCTTTTTGATGCTCTTCATAGACTATTTCTTTCAGATGTGAGAAAAGAATCAAATAATCTACAAGTATGGGTGAAAATATTTTCATAATTTTACTTTTTGTTACTTTTATAGTTTTCTTTTAATAATTTAAGAAAATTGGTTATTTCCGTTGTAGGTACTTAAAGATAATCTCGAATGATATCTGGAAAAATATTTTAAAAACAAGCAAATTCTACCAGGAGAGCTTTTAACTCTCCAAACAGCTGAGGGTCTGCAAGTTACTTTGATATCAGCTATGGATCTGATTCAGTACTTTCTATATGACTACAATTACAGATATTACAGGAAAAAGTAACTAAGATCTATTTGAGGTAAGCATATAAGCTAAATTAAAGAATTTGCATCAATTAGATTAATTTTTATTTTTATGTTAGCGCTTCTTTGGTTCAATTCGTTAAGCTGGGAGAAATGATCATCCAGCAATACCAACATTTATACACTTGTACTAACTGCTGATTTATTCTTTGATAAAACCGTCCAAATGCGGAAATTGCACTATTATTGAACGAAAACCAGTTTTGGATTTGGTAGATTTCAGTCTTTGACAACAGAAACCTCAGGTTCAATAAAAGCCACTTACATTAATAACATTTAAAAAGCTGGATACTTCCAAAATGTGGTGCTGTTTTTGAACACTTAAAGCAAAGAAATTCGAGACTGAGTTCATTAGTATGTCTGTGTTTTGTCTATAGATATTTTTTAAAGAAAACTGAAGTTAGCATTAAGGTATTTTCTACTTGCAGTACTTTTTCCAATTTAATAGAAGCTGAATTTGTTAATGTGAAAAAATAGAAATGGGTTAATTTATCCAAAACTATGAATTTGGTTACAAATACAATATTGTGAAGAATATTTTGAAAAAAACATTGTGAAGTAGAATCTGTTTACGAAATCTGCATAGACTTTTTTTCGTAACAAAGCGTTGCAATTTCTATGTAAAGAGCATGCAGAAGAAATACTAGCTTAAATATTCATTACAGTATTACATTCTGTTGAGAATGTGACAATATGCGAAACAGAAATTACTTGCTTGGGTTAGAAAGCAGGATAAAAAATTTCAAGAATGCTTTCGTAGTAAACTTTCATCTAAATATATAAAATTACGTGTCCTGATTAACTGACTGACTGACTGAGTGACATTGATTCATCATCGCCCAGAGCAAACCGCTGAACCTAAAGAGGTGAAATTTGGTACACAGTTAGGGTCTGTCATGAAAATGCACACTAAGAAGGGATTTTTGGAAATTCTCACGCGGGGGAGAGAATTAAGGTTTAATCTGAAGAACAGCTTCTATTGTACTGTTTTAGATACGATTTTTTGTTTTTGATAATTTCCGAACGTACAATATTTACCAGATCATCTAAATCGTTTGTCCGAGCAACGCCGGGCTTATTTGCTAGTTGTATCATAAATGAATAAATTATTTAAAACGATGTCTAATCTGTAATTACTCTCTGTATAATTTGCACTTATTTTAATGTACTTTAAACAAAACTACTTAGATAACTATACTTCAATGCTTAAATCCCTCAACGTTACGCCATCTGGCAGATTCTAGGCAAACGATGGAAGGACAGCTTAGAGACAGGAGACTTCGATTATGAACTTCCGATGCAAACTATAAATCACGTTATTTCAATTCAAAAATTTTTCTCTGAAAGGAGTTAGATGACCGACATGACTCCATTGCTGACGGAAAAGTATGATGTACAGTACAGGGGCATGACACTACAGTGGAGAGCATATATTTTAAATTAAATAAATTAAAAATATGATTAAAATTGCAGACCGGCATTGGGACGATATCACAATAAGTAATTGTTCGTTTATATTTACGTTCGAGTAACCGAAAATGAACAAAACATTTACCTCGATCTTCCTTCGAGGTGTTTCTCGTAGTAAAATTCAAATACTTTCCTTTCCACGAAAAAGCTGTCCCAGGTATTTAAAATCATCAGTATAAGTTTGGTAAATTTATAAAGTGGATAAAAATAAATTTTCTAAATTGAACATTGGTGCTATTGCGGGTGCCAATATTCAATTTCAATTCACGAAATAAAGAACAAAATGGTCATTTTAAAAAAAAAATCTAAAGGACAGAGTAGTGAAATAAAAGACCGTCCTCTTAAATAAAGGACGTATGGTCACCGTAATTATACAATGATTATAACCTCACGAATAATCATGACGTTATAAGCGAAGACTCCCGCTGTAAGCTTACATTATAAAATAAGGTTGTAACGGTAGCCAATCGGATTAACAAGGCCAATAAGATGTAACAAAAGATTTATATCTGTTTTTGAAACGTGGCGAACGAGAAAAAGATATGATTTGATTTTTTCTGACGCTGAAAAGCTTAAAGCGATCCATGAATTAATAATGCGAACATACATGTATGTCTGAAATTAGCATTCTTGATATTAAATCTAATGGCTTCATATAAGCATTCTGGTTTCTCATCATTTCCCTGCATAAATTTATATACAAAATAATTTTTAATTCTTCCGGATCCAAGATTTCTAATGTTTCGTTTCAGTAGTTTAGTTTTTGAAATATAACGTTATAAGTTTAACGAATTTTTCGTAAACGATCATCTATTGATGTTTAATGTTACACTATTTATAAACTTGTAAGAATATCGGGAGAGCCATTGCTCAAACTTGCACTATATAAATGATCTTGTTCAGTACTAACTTTCCTATAATCTATACAAATTAGGCTAGTTTTGCCCACCAGTGCCCGAGTGGATAAAACCACTAAACGCTGGTAGTTGGTCGCGGATTCGCGCTTCAATGGACTGACCATGTGGAATTTTATGAGTTTTCTTCATCTGTATCATAACCAATATCTTCTATAACTTAGAAGGTGTTGGTCTGGTCGCTTTGTGCAGCGCTACACTGCGAAACGTTTCTAAATGAAGCGCTATAATGTAGCGAACCGTTTCTAAACGTTTGCTGCAAGGGATCGCTGCAGCAAATACGATATTATGCTGCGAAAATAAAAAAATAAAATAATTATAATATTTTATAATTATACTTAATTAATGCTTAAGGTAAAAAAAAAAAACAAGATGGAAAAATTATAATTCAATTTTCTGTATCAGTTATGTATAATGTATATTGATAATTAAATTTACTTAAGACCATATTTAAACTTACTAGCTAAAAGTTAAAGATTTAGTGTTTTCTCAAACTGATATTTTAGTTTCGGAAATTGTGGAAACAGATTTTTACTGTTCTAGCTGTTTTAGACTATAGCATAGAGAAAGTATGGTGATCGTTTAAATTTTAACCCTACTTTTTTTGCATTTCTCGACGTTTTCACCATCCAGGATCCCAAAAATGTAAACTCCATAAATGTTATTAGCATTTAAAATTTGTTTAAAAACTCTCTTCTACCCCAAAATAAGTCTTTTGCCTTTTTGCAATTATTAATAGTATAAAAATTATTTTTTAAAAATAAAATCTCATCACAGGTGGCTCCACACATAACTTTGTAAATTACAGGTGTCGTGAAAGTCCAGCGAGAATCCTCGCCAGCTTCCTTTTATAGTACTGTATTTTGAGACGGTGAAATTTCAACGCCGGCCGAGATGGCAAAAGTGCCAATTTGCCTCTCTGGGGTACTCAGGATCGAATCTAAGCGAAAAACTTTAGGATTTGAAATATATCGACGTATTCAATGTCACCTGGCCTCACTCATAGTGGGCTTGGCCAAACTCACTGTTGATTAGGAAAAAGGCTCTCTTAGTGCCTACAGAAAGAGATAAAAACGGAAAAAAATAGTCGGAAAGAGTTAGCAAAATAAATAAATAATTTAAAAATTTTTACTTTATTCTGATATTTTTAATGAATTTTAGTATCGAATGTTTAAAAAGTAAATAAGATATTTTTTGTGTGTGACACGTATATTTTGAAATATGTCATTGACTTTAGAGGAAACTTTAAACGAATTTTACGTCTTTTTAACCTGATACTGGTGAAATAGATTCAATGTCACCTTCAAGGAGAAAATTGAGAAATATAAATACGTGATATATTTTTAAAGCAGAATTTTAGAAAAAAGTTGCACAAATCATTATGACATTAATTTACGGCTTCTAAAAGTCGATGTATTTAAACAATTCTTAATGATTACATTTAATGAATAAAGGCGATAATATACTGTAATAGTTAGGATTTAGAAATTAAACTTTTATATACAAAATTATGCAAAACATAATTATAAGATTTTCTAATTTTATAAATATCTATTGTAGCCTTCTACATTCTGAAGCTTAATGCAGTTGATCTTATTTCATTCAATTATTAAAATAAATGAAAAGGTCTTGCATTTTTCCATTGAAAACAATTCCTATTTTTCAATTAAGCATTATTCAAGAAATAAAAAACAGATATTAGAAATTATACATAATTAAAAATATGTCTTATATATATGTATATAGGCTACATTTTTAACTCTTTGCCCTGTTTACTTTAATTTTCTGCGCTTTTTTTTTCATACCCACGGGGCCCGACATATTCAGAAGAACTGATACTGAGAAACGGGTCCGACGTATCTAGAACCACCCATGAAAAAATGCAAGGATTTTTGATCACATGGATTCGATCCCGGATCACCAGAGCGGAAGCTGATGCTTTAACCTCCTCGCATCTCAAAGTTATTTATCGAGTTTTATATTAGAAATTAAAAAAATAAGATTTGTGTTGTTGTTATTATTATTTGCTTGCAATATTCCAATCAGGGCCTTTCAGAGAAAATGTGAGGCCCGGGACAACTAATATTTTAGAGGCCCTTCAAAATTTAAAATAAAATTGTGGATAAGAGAATAAAGTCAACGGTATTTATTATTTATTTTTTTGGATTATTACGTTTAATTATTTTACAGAAGCTTTCCGCGCTTTAACATTAGCAAATTCACTGATTATTTCAGAATAGTCTAAAATACGCGCTATCTGGTAATTAATGTTGAGTGTTGCTAGTCCACTTAATTGTTCCTAACACATAATGTCGAGCGTAGGTGGTTTTTAATTCTTTTCAGAACACTAAATGATCTCTTACCTTCTGCTACACTTACAGGCAAGTAAAAATAATTCGAAGCACAATCGTTATATTGGAAAATATGCTTACGCATCCCATGTCGATAATTTCCTGCGGGTTTCGTGCTTAGTTTAAAATTAGATTTGTAAACACGCTTCGGCAGTATTAGTTCTTCTACAATTTCGTCACTTATTTCATTTTTGTATTTCTCTAGCAATAATTTTACCCTTGAAACTATATTCTCTTCACCCATTTTATTAAATTTTCATAAAACTTCAAAAAAATTGAAAATTTAAGAAATTGCTTGAAATCGACTCGTCAAATTCAAATCAAATCAATTGAAAATTAAGACAATGTTTTTAAAAACCGTTTAGAAGTTTTGAAATTTTGAAATTGTAAATCAAATTAATTTTTAAACTTACGTTATTTATGTGAGGCGGTGACGGAATATTTTGCTTTTAACACATATACAAATACAAGTTAATAAGATAAATCTCGAAGATTTTATTAACTATTAGTTTAAAAATGTAAATTGCTATATGGAATAGTCCTGGAAAGGTATTGTTTCGTGAAAATATCGATACTGAAATTTCAACTAAAATACTAAGTTCTATCTATCTATTCTCACTACTTTAATTTCTATATTATTTCCTATCCTTAATATCATTAAAACTATGTGTATCTTCCTGGTACTGTGTGCTTATTTAAATAAGACCAATGTAAACTAGACTGAAAAATCTCATAATACAACATTCTATTTATTTTTCTTTTCAGTTTGTTCCTCTTTGCCCCATGGACACTAAATGGACCCATTAAGAAATTGACATAACTAGCTTTTCACGTGTAGCATGATTTTACTTTCGGCTTCCCTTTATTGGAAAAAATATTTTAAAAAAAGAACAAAGAATACAATAAAAATGGCGGATTATTTTTTACTTTGGTTTTATTGGTATACGGCAACGCGACATATGGGCGATCTGCGAACGGGGGAATGCCTTCTGTGAGGTCTTTTCTGGTCCCTATTTAGGTGTTACTAACGTGAAGAAAACCCGAAAAACTCCACGTTGCAAGCCCATTGGCGAAACGCAAACCCATGACCAGTGTACAGTGGTTTTATCCATTCGGAAACTGATGGGCCCTATTATTTTTTAACTTTAATCAAAAATGTTACGGAAACGGCACCCATGGCAGCAAAATTTAAAATTTGAATCATTTTTTGATACTCCATCTCAGGTCCCCACTTTATCCTGGGCCTAATGCCTGTGCACTCTTTGCACCTGCCTAGTTAAGGCACTGTATTATGAGTTCGGCCAGACCCACAATGGTCCGGAAAAAGGTCCGATATATTCGGAATAGATTGTTCATGAAAAATTTCTGGGGTTCTCTGCCCGGGTCTTTCAGAGTGGGGAATTGTCGCCTTACAGCTTCGGCATCCACCACAATAAAACAATTTTATGTTTAAAAATTATTCACATTCACACAAGATTGAATAGCATTTCATTACGTTTCATCGAATTTTAAAAATATTACGACAAAATTAATAACTTATTGTGTTTTCTTCCAAATTAATTGGAGATTGTTGATTTACTTTAGTTTCTTCTCTTCATAAAATCAATCATAACGATTTTTTTCACTATTTGACATTGTTTTTTTCTTTCACAGTGAGGTCAGTAGCCTATTTCCAAAGAATTACTAATAAAAAAAAAATCGGTGTCATGAAAATATTAAAGCTTAAATTAACCGATAACCTTAACACTTCGGACTATTTGCTACTCCATCTTGGGTCAAAAAATTTTAATGTTAAAATTGAAATTATAAGATAACCTTAACTTTTTTAGTGTGAAGGTTATCTTATAATTTTAATTTTAACATTTACCTGAACTCATTTGCATAAATCATTTCTGAACAGTCATTTAAAAAACAAAATGTTTAGTTTGACCTTTCTAAAAACTTTTTATCTGTTTATTTATCGATAAAACTACTTTAAAATTATAAAATTAAACTTTTTAACGAATATTAAATTTTATTTTATATTCTGTTTAGTTTAAGAATTAAATTTTTGTTAGATTTAAAATGACTTCATTTCAAATTTTAATACAAAAGTTTAAGTTGTATATATTTAACTACTATATCCTTTTATATCAAAAGCTGAAACATCATATAATAAAAATTTTGAATTTTTTTTTAAAATTTTGATTTCTTTAATGTAAGTTTTGGTAAAGTTTACGTAGGAGGTCTAATAGATCAAAATATTTGATAAGAACATGGATCAAAAAGTCACTTTTATTGAAAGACTGTAACTGTTAACTTTAATTACTTTTAATTATTGTATATGTAGAAAAATAATATCTGTAATTAAAAAACAATTAATTTTGAAAATAGAGATTCTTAATAGACTGTTAAGTCTTTTGCAAAGAGAGATGATACATTTGTAGTTTCTTCTCAAAGTAAAATATGAAATTTACACCATAAATCAGTCTTTTCTTATGCCTTCTTTCAAAAATTTTGCCTTTATATGGTTTTTCAAAAATCATATTTGATTTGCTTCAAACTGATAGATTTTTTTTTTGTTGTATTTTATATTGTTAGAAGTTTTAAATGCTAAACTTATGTACGTATAAAATTTTAATGCAATACTATAATGGATGTTTCTAATGTTAATTTTTTTACATTATTCAATTAAATGCAAGTATTTCTGAGAGATTTTAAACCACTCGAATAATACATTGATAGAAGATATCATATAAACATACTTTATAATCTATCTTTTTCAAATTTACAGATTTACTCAAGTGTTTACGTTTTCGGACTTTCGCCTCTAGTTGATAAAATATAGATAAATATTCATTGATAATAGAGCAAACTGTCTGTTTGATTATTTACTTAGCTAATAAATCTAAATCTAACATAAAATTATTTTAGCTATTTAAAAACGGCTATTTTAAAATATAGATTTTATAAACACGCGCGAATGAATTCCATATAAAAATTTTCACATTAAAAACATCTTATATAGTTATAAAATATGTTGTTATTCATTTCGTCTTATTAAAATAAAGTAAGTTTTATCATAAAACTTAATTTTGGCACAGATAAAACTATAACAATATTCAAATTTAAATTTTTCATTTCATGAAATTCACGGAGTTCGAAATAGTATTATAGCGTGTAGGATTAATAGGACGAAATATACAGTACTATCAAAATACTGGACTGGTAATTACTGAATACTGGTAATTAGAACACAGCAAATTCCGCTGGCCAACGAATTAACCGTATGAAGTTTTCTGGTTTTCTTCAAATATCTAAGATCTACAGAGAGGTAAATTTCCCATAGAAAGTCTCTCGTGTGTTAGTTGCCTTATCCACTTCATTCTACTTCATTCGCTTATAATTCAATAATATTCCATTTACATGTATATTTAAGTTATTATTAATATCTTAGTAAATTAATTATACAGGTATATATTTTTGTTATCGTAAAAGGTCTCATAGATGGCTTTTTGTTTTACAAATAAAACTAGCAAACGTTTAACGGTCTTTGTTGTTTACCATTTTTAAAATAAACATATTTAATTCCCATTCTAAACATAAACAATTTGATAAAACTCATGATTTTTATATTTCGTATGAGATTAAATATAAATAATAAACATGTTTTTAACTTTAATTCGTTTAGTTACCGGATGGAATATTTTCTTGTAAAAAATGTTTGATCTAAATTATATTAACGACCTTTAAAATGCACACACATATAAAGATATATTGTATATTGATTTTTTTTTCTCTTTGTCATTGATTTATATAGGTTAATACAAAGATAATTTATGGTATAAAATTCATAGAATATTTTTTATATTAGAAAATACCATTTATAATTTTACAATATATTTAAATAGTATTACAATCCATCCGCCATATATTCAAGGATGATAATAGTATAATGTAACGGAAATGCTTTCATTTATATGATAACATAATTTGGATTCTATTCAAGAATAATTTATTTCCTCTTTTTCATTGAATGCAGTTTGCTATTGTAGTCAATTAGATAAAATTCTTTAGTTTATCTACTAATTTTGTTAACTCGTTGAATGTTTTTCTTGGCATTCACATATTAATATAATTCATTAGAATACTTACCGTAGACCAAGTCATGGTCTTCAATACAATACAAACGCGGCTAGATGACTAGGGCAGTTAAATTAAAACGTCAACCTACCGCTTTGGGGACCGGGATCGAATTCGCGCTGCTCAAAAATACCAGAAATATTTTGGATACGTCGGGCCCCGACTTAGTTACCAAGCATCCCGTTGTTGCTGAACCCACGAAGGTTTGAAAAGACCCTCTTAGAGTCACATTGCCTGTTGAGAGGAAAGAGTGAAAAAAAAAATAATAATAATAAAGAAATACAAACGAGATGACCGAAATAAGTTGTTTAATATTAAAATAGTATCTATCGAATATCATATATAATCATACGTTATGAATCAATAGATGTATGTATCTAAAATGCGCGATTCTATTTCAATAACAGAAGTCGGATAATAGAGGAATTAATTAAATTCCTCTATTATCCGACTAATTCATTATACACGCTTAACACATATTTAAAAAAAAATCTTAAATTATTTTTACAGTTTTCTTTTAAGAGCGTTTAAATATATATTTCTTCTTTTTTTTTATTAAATGGTGTTAGATTATAATAGCAAATAGTTAAAAATTACCAATCCAAAACCTGTATACGCATAAATGATAAAGGAAATCTGAAGTTACTTTTATCTTTTTACAAATACTTTGTACCCCGATACAATAAACTATCGATTATGAAATGGCGTGCATTATATAAGAATAAGCATAAATTTTCTACGTATTTTTAAATTTATACGTTACTAGAGAGACAGGAATGCCGTTATTTGAACTTAGACCATTTTCTCATTCCGTTGGCTTATATTTTAAAATATTCAAGAGGTTAACGTATCTTGAAGATTAACGTAGAAAAATGTACGCCGAAAAGGTACAATAACGAATTGAACAACTTAGTGTAAGAACGACGTCAAAAATGTATACTTTTACACAAAAAGAACAGGATTATTACTAAATTTAAATTATGGCGGCATTAAGGAAAAATTATTGGATAAAATTTTATTTTTATGTTTCTAACCAAAATACGTTGACGGCCGGATGGCCGAGCGGTAAAGGTGGCAGCCTACCGCTCTGGGGGACCCGGGATCGAATCCGAACGGGTCGAATAATCCCCAGGAATTTTTCGGGGGGTGGTCCGTTCGGATATGTCGGGCCCCGTCCCTCACCACCCGGTCGCTCCATTGTGGGCCTGGCCGAACCCATAATGGGCCTACTAAAAGAGGCCCTCTTAGTGCCCACAGGGCGGAAAGAGTTAAAAAAAAAACCAAAATACGTTTAATTACAACCGAATTTGATATCTTAATAATTTCCGGTAAAAATATGTTGAAACTATTGTAAAAATTTCAAAATAATTTGAAGAACTAATAACTTAAAGAAATTTTCGATATTTAACGTTATTTTTTACCAGAAATTACCCGAAATTACAGGGAATTTTACAGATAATTATAAAACTTTTTAAATAAAATTCCTTAAATTTTTAAGGATTTTACTTTTTCAAACACTCTAGAATCAAATAAATAATTTTTATTAATAATATTATTACTTACGTAAATAATTTAAAAACAAATTAAGTATATAAATAACTTAAATATAAAATTTTACTTATTTAAAAAAAACAAAAACTTACGAGAGTACAAAAATTTACAAATTATTAATTTCAATCTACTCCAATAAACATTTAAAAAATTAAAAAAAACCATTTAAAATATTTATTAAAAAATTTAAAAAATACATATATATCAAAAATTAATAATAATTTTATCCCTATTTTTTCCTGGTTTACTTTTGGCGATTTATCTGTGTCGTTATATTTGTCAATTGGGCGTTGTGTTGTTGATATGGGAGAAGTTTCCTATTTTAAGAAAGATAAAATAATAATAATAATAATGAGCATTAAATATTTGTTCGATAAGAAATATCAGTTATTGTGTTTTAATAAATTTCAGCATGGAGGATTAACTAAGTGAGTTGTTGCAAGAGATGTATCTTGTATTGCGCTGTTAGACAGAAAAAGGTCGGGTCGTCGAAGGTCACCACGCGAGTCACAGGTGATCCGAAGAAGGAAGGTCAACGAGAGGAGTGCAGTTGGGTTACTCGTCAGTCATATCACTTTTGACTGTTCGATATAGCAATGGACAAGACTAAGGTTGCTATCGTCGGCTCGGGTAATTGGTAAGTAACTTATTTGAACAGATTACAACAGTGCTACATATGATTGGAATTTGATGCATTCTACACCTAACCATTAAATGAAAGTCTAGCTGTAAATGTGCTTCTAATAATTTTAATATGCTAAAACATGTGCTTAATTTGAATGATAGAGATATTATATAATTATGAATAGAAGTTAAAAACTTTAGTTAATTCATATATGTCTATATAAATGCAATTTATAATTGTTTTATAAAAGAAAATTAAATTATTTATGAATTGTTTTTAGAATAAAAAGTCTTATTAATGATATCTAGTTATTGATAAAATAAGAAAACTGTCTGAATATTGACTTGTGTTACATTTCATGTATGTGTAAAGCAAATTTATTTAAAAGTATTGAAATTAATTCAGAGAAATGGCTTGTTTGGTAAATATCTTTATTTTTTTACTTTAATAAATATAATGTAATTTAAATTCAAGAATAGACTGACAGTATTTAAATCTTTTACTCTTACAATTTATCAAGCAATGAAATATTTATCTAATGTTCAAGTATTATATCCAGTTTTTAAGTGTATATTCAAAAATGTTACTTTTTTCTTTGAGAATGAATTATCTTTAAATTGATATATTACGAATTGACTTTATAAAAATATTTATAGACAAAACTTTTATATTAATGAGTATTTAAAGCTTATTAAACTAATAATTCTGTACTTTTACTAATTAATTCTATAATAGGATTTAATACTATACATTTTTTTTGGAACTAAATACATCAAGTTTTACACAACTGACTTGTGATAATGTTTGATATAAGATATAACTAGATGATTACAAACTTAAAAATCAAAACCTTTATGGTAAACCAAACATTTTTAACTAATTTAATTAATCGTATTCAGGTTCAAATTACCTAAAATAAAACAGTTTCTAAGATTCTAGAACATTGTGTATATTTCACATTATATATATTAAGTTATATATTTAAAAAATATTTAAACTAGCAAACATTCATAATTTGCAAATAAGATTGCAATATAAAATTACTTATTAACTATGAAGCACAGCTTGTATAATTTCATATATAAGCACTACAATAACATGCAAGTTTAAGTAACCCAGTTGTAACAGAATGCACTGACTTCAAATGCAATAAATTCTGTCTGTATCTACAACAAAGGATCAAAAATTAAGTTAGAATTTAACCAACAATATAGTGATTAATGATATATCAACCACACTTATGATAAGTCCTCTGTATCTCTGTCTAACCACATTTTCCTTTTAAGCTGTTTATAAATTTCAAGCATTTCAGAATGTCTAACTAGTACTGTATTGTAGACTGGATTGATTATAGAGACATTATTCCTGAAAATCTGTAGCACGCACACAATTTAACCTTGGGGAAGTTGAGTTGAACAGAAAAAAAATTTTAATGTGAATTCGATAAAATTCCTAATTTATGTGACTGCTAATTTATAAGTAATAGAAGACACAACATAATTAAAATTTATTTTTTATTTATATTAAGAAAAAACTTTTGGAGAATCTACTATCAATAGTATTGTTTACCTTTTACTTTGGGAGGTGCCAGGCTCCCTTGGCACTTCTGAATGTACCACTGCTGAAGATCATATTGTTTTGTTGGAAAGAGTAAGCAGACCTAGAGTTGATATTAGGGAAGAGCCCAAATTGGAGAATATAATGTAGCCTAAATCATCATATATTTTTAGTGAATTTATTTTTATTTCATATACAATACATTGTAGGAAAATACATGAATTTGCAAATAAGTATTTAACTTTTTATATAAAGTTTGACTAAAAAACTTGTATATGAACATTTTTACAACTCGTCAATTAAAAACTAATTCTAATCGTTTCTCTTAGTAGTAAATACAGTCAAACCTGTTTTTGTGTGGTCTTTTTCTGTATGATTTTTTTTTTGTGAGCGGTATATGAAAATTTCAATCAAATTGGAACATAATTGACTCCTGTAAAATTTTTAAAAACTCTATTGGTTGTTTTCTATGACATCAGCAGGTTTTTTCATTTTTTATTCAGTAAAATTCTTTTTCTCATAGGTTTATTTCGGTCCCCTCTTATTTTAATAGCATAAAAACCATAAATATTATGTTATATTTGAACATATGCGGTAAGTTAGCTCCCCTCCAGCTTTAGACTGCAGGTGTAAAATTTCACGCCTGCAGTCTAAAGTTAAATGAAATAACACTTCCTGCAGCTATATTTATCAAATAAAATTATTATTTAACGATTATTTTTAACTTTTTAATGTTAGATTCGTATTATAATAGAAATAATTAATTAATATAAAAATTAAAATTCTTAGAGAATTTTTTTCCCCATTAGGTGTTGCAGAAAAAGGCCCAAGGAGTTAAAAAAGCAATTCCTAGTTATTTCGTACGGTTTCGAGTTATTTTCTACGTGAGACTTTTTTATGAGGTCCCTATTCACCGCATAAAAAAAATATTTTTTTAATTGTGTTGCGAAAAACTATTTTTTATAGCCACTCCTGAAGTTTTGCGTGATTTTTTTTTAATGCATTTTCTTTTATGCGGTCCCTATCCCCGCATAAAAACAGGTTTGACTGTATATTGATAACTTCATTTACATTTATAGATAGTTGTCTTTGAGCATATATTTAATCTCAAATACTTTGATAAAATTTTCAAACAGCCAAATTATTGCTGTTGTCTATATAAACAACTTCACAAGAAATGTGCATTCTGGCAAGGTGATAGCCATTGTAGCTGATAAGAATGGCATTCATCAGTTGTAGCTACTTTTATATCATATCCAGAAGTTGACTCTAACATGAATGCTTATGTAAAGGAAACTGCTTTTTCATTGTTTGCTGCCAAAAGTGCCATACTGATGAGTTTTATTACTAACTAGTAGCCCAGGATGCCCCCTAGTGGGCATTCTAGCAGCAGCGTGGTATAAATAATAAATTCATATTACAAATAAAAATAATAATATATTGAATTTCTCATGGCGTACCCTACTAAAATGCAGTCAAAAATGCAAAAAACTGTATTTATTGTTGAAATCAAAACCATAGGAATGCACAATTATATATTGTAGGGCATGTTACATTAGGTATAAAAGTTTACCTCAACTTTTTTTTTTTTTTTTTTTTTTTTTTTTTGCCATTTTCTCTTATTTGGTCTTATTGTAGAGACTATACATAATTTGCTGTTAATGTTCTATTTATTCTTATTCTTATTAAACTAAATAATATAACAAAGTTGTTGAATTTAATCTGGCAATGCATCTGCACAGTAAGCGGGAATTGTGAGTTCAAGTCTCACTCCAGGCCAATTCTTTTCTTTCAGAACTTTATCAAGAGATGGCAGTCTAACTTCCTAATTCTAGTCAAATTACTGTTTATTTAATTAATAAAATTAGCCTTAAAAGAGCTTGTTAATCCAGTAATTTTTTGGCTTTTCTTTTCATTAATAGGGATAGATAAAATGGTAATTGATAATGACAAATTTAAGTTGGATTTGAGCAGGTCTTGGACTAACATAGGATTGTCTGGCCAAGTAAAAAAGGAAATATTGAAAATGTCATCATATCAAACAAGATAGAGAAAGCAAATATCCATTTCAGATTACTATTACTTTAATGTCTGTGTTTGTAGTATGAAGTTGTCTTTAAAATTGGAAAACATAAATGTCTTAAATATAGTTATAGTTATTGAAAATATTAGCCAAACTTACATTTAAGGCAAAAAAATGTTTTTTCCAATTTTACAGATGATTGTATATACTGTGCTTTTGTCTTTTTAAAATTGTAAAGACAAGTGTAATCATACAGGCATTAAACTTCCATTGGTCATTTTGTTTTAAATAGCACCATCATTTAGTTTTTTTCTGAGTGAAATAAATAATTTATTTACACCAGTCTGCAATTTGAAAAAATTGTAGACATAAAAATTACCACTGTCATCTATCTTTTCTTAATCTTAAGAATGGAGTTAGAAAGATGAGACAATATGGAAACCTTAGAGGCAGGTGGTCTCGATTAACTATATGTGAACTTACGATGCAAACCAGAAGCCAAGTTATTTCAATTCAAAACTTTTCCTCAGAACACAGTCAATTAATAGATGACTGGCACAACTACATTGCTAACAGAAAAGTATGATATACAGGGACAAGACACTACAGTATTAATTTGAGGTGCAGAGCATATATTTTAAATGAAATAAATTAAAAGTATGATTAAAAATTGTAGCCCAGTATTGTGACAATGTCACAATAAATAATTGCTTGTTACTATTTAGAACATTCATGTAATCAAAATGATTAATTAATATAACTATATATACTCTTCAAATAACCGGTGTGTAGAGAGATTGGATTAATTAATAGTTTAGTTTTATTATTATTTTATATATATTCATTGATATGTATATATAAACTCTAAATAGGTTTGTTTAGAAATTTAATATAATAAAGTTGTATCGGAAGTGTGTTCAGATTTTATCATTTTGTTCAAGTTCCTGTTTTTCTGATTTATAGTTATTATTACATAATGTTATGTACTATTTTTCATAATTAGATAATGTATGTTTTCAATAAATATATGTATATTTTAGTTTTTTAGCGGTAAATATTTCCTGATAGAAGATTTAGCTGCACTCTATTTAAATCATCAATTTGAAGGGGCGAAAAAATAGCCAGTTTGAGTTATGGAGATTTCTACATTTGGATGTAGTAGTGTCTAAAATGGCAGGGTTGTCATAGAAGTGCATGCAGCATGCATTGTTAATATAATCATTTTGATTTTGTATAATGTTTTGATCAGTGCTAGTTTTGATAAAAACATTAATTTTAACTTAAAATTAACAAAAAACCCAGCAATGATCAAAACATTATGTGAAATCAAACAGTTTATTAGGGTTGTGTACAGCATGTCCTTTTGCAACAGCACCCCCATATTAGATGCCATTGACCACCACAGGAAATAATTGAAAAATAGAAAAATTTTTATTCGGATGCAAAGTATCAAAGTAGTAGAATAAGGGGTGTAATTCTATGCTATATTTAAGTTCATAATGATAATGAGGCTTTAATAATGATTTAAATAAATATCAAGAATATAGGGATATCACAAAATTACCTCTCTATGGTACATTGAATTTATTCAATCAAATTTTGTATAATGCATAACATCAAATTTCAATATTCTTACTAGATCTATGAATTTTCCACTAAACTGGCAACCTAATCATGAATAAAGGGCAGTTTGCAAGGTAAAGTTGCATTAATGCTGTCTTACCAGGCAACATGCTAACAACGGATTTATGGAGTTTAATAGGTTAGTCGGCATCTGCTGAGTTCAACTTGTTCAACTTAAGGAGGAACAATGTTGAGATACATAAAATTTTGTTTGACTTGGGAGTAGATAAATGTTATGTTATATAGGACATTTGCTGGTACTGACTATCCAGTTTGACTTGGGGAGAATTTTAAAACAAAGAGGGATTTTAATTATTTGATTCAATAGACAATAGAAGTTTGAAAAAAATGTATGCCTAATTTTTTCATAATTTTTCTTTTTAAATAACTTTTAACAATCAATATATTTAAATTATTGTTTGTTGTTGTTTTTATCATATACTGAAAACAAGTAAAACGGCAAGGCTGTATTTGGGACAAGACTATGTCTCGGAGACTCACTACTAAGCGGGATCACTTCGATGCTCATGGCGGGTCTCATTCTCATTCTCCAATCATCTTTGGTATCACTGGTTTTGAGCACGATCATTCAAACTTCACTGGCCACAGCCACGACCACAAGGTCATCCATGATGCATTTTCAGTAAAATTAACCTATCGAATGTTGAAATTTCTCTGTTGCATGATGCCCCGGGTTGAATTTTTGTCAATGAGAAATTTCCCATTTTTGAAAAAAATAATTGTTTGCAATTATTTTTTTATTTTGCACAAATGAAATATATTTATCTATTTCTATTTATATTAATAAATATAAAAAGAAAAAATAATTATATTTCGGAAGTTCGTTATAATTTTATAATTTTATATTAAAACTATGTGCCATCTAGTTTCAAAAAGTTCTGATGATGAAACAAGATATCTCCAGTCAATCGGTCAAGGTTAGCACATGGCAACCAGAAATCTGTGGGGAATAACATGGGATAGGTAAATGGGTTTTTTTAAAGATTTGTTGGTCAAAATTCGATTTAGCAACATTTGCTTTTCAAACTTTCCAATGCACGTGTTTATCAAAATTCGATTTCACAATATTCATATTTTCAACTTACCAACGATCAACGCATGTGTAACTCTCACACTACTGCCTATCTGTAGAGAGTGTCGCCATTTTGTATTTTATTTTGTCTCAGTTCTCGGTTCCCTGACTACCTACAAGTCTGGTTTTTTTTTATGCGTGCATGATTTGGGCACCTAATATTCTGTGCCAAATTTCAACTCCTGACATGTACTCCTTCATACCTCTAAGCTGGTAAGACATCAGGCAGTACAATTTTATAAACAAGACGTAGTCTTGTCAATAATAATAATAAATTTTAAATGTGAAAATAAACACAGTATTTTGAGGTTTGTTAACATTCTGATAAAAGCATTTTATTATTTCCTATTAGACTGTTCTGGGAAAAAAAATTCATTTCCACTCCTGTGAAACATTTTAAATTATTTTTGAAGTTTCAATGGTGCCGAATTCAAATCTAGCAACTGAATTGTTCTAATACCATCCCTTTTGAAGTAAATGAGGTTTTTGATGGAAAACATTCTATTCAAAATATCAAATTTATTTATATTCAATAATGAAATTTAAGACAATATAACCAATGTTTGAGTCCTTTTTCCTATTTATAACCTTTTATTCCAATCCAGGAACCACAAACAGCAGGCGACTTGTACAATTATGCAAATAATTTATGGGCTGCCCGAAAATCTGCCAGAGGACTCTCAGCTTAAATGCGATTTATATAACATGGATGCTGTTGTGAAGGATTTTTAATGTTTGTAGACATCGTAGCCTACAAAAACAGGTCGACGTCGAGATCATTTTTAATTGTGTGTAAATTCGTTTGATAGTATTTTTTTCTGTTATTTTTAGAAGTTTTACTTCTAAATATTGAAAATTTAATTCTTATTTCCTTTCTTTTTAAAGATAAAGAAATACATATACATAATTTATGGCTTCTTAATGTCCCTAAAGAATGAAAGAGTAAATAGTACAGGGTGTTTGGAAAGTCACTGTTCACTTATATTTATTAACAAACATGTTTCAATATAGAATACAGGCAATAAATATGAATGACAATTATAAACAATGTTGAAAGTGATCCCCATTAGCATCAATACAGGGTTGGATCCTTATTTTGTTCCTAAACACCACTATCAGTTGCTCGCTTGAAATAGACTAAATGAATGTTATTATCAGTGCTTTCAAATCATCTAGCATGTGCAGATGATCTGGATACACTGCAGACTTTGCTGCTCCCCATAGATAAAAGTCTGATGGATTTACATCTGGCAAGCATGGGGACCACACATCTTTCAAAATAATGTGAAAATATGATTAGAAAAGTGCATAGTGATTTTCCAAACACCCTGTATTATCAAAAAATCTAATTTGAGGTATCAAATAGAATTACATTACTCAATTATCTGGCCACCTTCCAGGTACCAGTAGAAGCTGTTTAAGAAATTTCTGCCTAAGTGGTCTTCCCACTTAAGAAGTTTATGTTGGAGACAAATCATAATCTTTTTCCTCACTATAATTTTATCACTTATAAAAATAGTAAAGTTTTAGTAAAGTAACTCTAGATGTTCATAATATTGTATATCAAACACTTGTACCAGTACACCTGAAATAGTTTCTAAATTAGCTGAGGTCTTATTGTTTTGATGATACTCCCTATCCAGTGCTTTCCATTAACTATTGATATCATATTGACACCAGTCACTTCATCGCTTGCTGTAGTCAGTACATCTTACTATTCTACTAAGTTACACTATGCTTTGTTATATTACTTTGATGTTATAAAATATTACTTGAAATAATATTGATTTTACAGATAAAAAAAATAATTGTTTTTACAATTCCTGCATAAGAAGTTTTTCCACTAGTTTTTTTTTTGTTTTTAGAATGGTCCCTTCAAAACAGGATTCTACTGTATATGATTTGTGGCCACATAAGTGAGGTGGCTACCAATATGGAGTTTGATTTATATTAAAACTTAACCCAGTTTTACTAGAGAATTTCAGGGATAATTGGATGAGATGGCCATGTAACTGAGGAATCACAAAGTGAAGTTTTACATATATAGACAGAGAAATTAAAATGATAGAACAAATATAATAGCTTAAAAATATTCAATCTGCTTATATTTAATGTGATTGTAAGAAAACACAATTATTTTATGTTCATTACAACATAATTCTGCAAAAAATTAATATTTCTTGGAATATTGGATTATGTAGAGACTTCATTCAGATTTTGATGATATATTCATTTTTATGTGTATCATCATAAATTATTGATTTAATAACTGATGTATATAAACAAATTGAATCATAAATAGTTGACTGATTTTATTTACAAATAACACTTCATTTCTTAAATCAGAAAGATTGTTTTTTATCAAACATCTTATCCAAAAATTCAAACTGTCTTTTTGTATAATTACTAAATTTGCTATTTTAAGTTTGATTTAAAGAATAGACCTCAAATATGTACCTCAAATTCTCTAAATCTTTTATTATTTAAAGGCAGAACATTACTTTGTCAATATTCAAGAACTTTACTCTGAAATTTGAGAACTGCTATTTTTTAACTTGGACCTTTTGAATTAATTAGTAATTTGAATTTGAATTTTTAATAGTAATCAATATATTGATTTTATTTGTAGAATGTAATTCTATTTTGACTTCGACTTTAGTCAATCAAACATGTCTTTATATGAAACATATATTTGAGAAAATTTTAATGAGTAAAATATTCTTGTAGAAATTGTTTAATGTGTACAATTTCAATTATAATAATCTAAAGAATATGATATGAATAATGTTCTTCACATTATTCATGAAACATAAATATATTAAGAATGTGAAATGATATGACACAAAATCAGAAAGTAGATGATGATTGTTAAATTGAATAGTTTTGTTATTTTATGTAGGTTGTTTAATAATTCTCTATTGGTGCTTTTAAACCTTTTAAATTCATTAAAAATGACTTTTTCAAGCAACTATTTTTACTTTTTGTTAATATATATTCTAATTTTAATCTGAAGGATTATTTATTTGATCTTTTTACAAAATTCTTATACAATTCTTCCTCAAAGTTTAATTTAAAATGTATAAAAAGTCTGTGTTTATTAGGAATTGAAAGTTTTTTACTTCTGTGTACTGCATTATATCAATTTTTCCATCAGAAGTTTTTAAAAAATTAAAAAAAGATTTTTCACAAATACTCAAGTGGTAGCATTGTGTAAATTGTATTTTCCAAAAGTAATAATATAGTGTACTTTTTAAAAATTAATTATTTCATTATTTTATTTACAAAGAAATAAAAGATTTAAATAAAACATTTTTTCTTCTAGGGGTACAGCTATAGCAAGAATTATTGGTCGTAATGTTACTAAACTTGATAATTTTGATCAAACAGTTAAAATGTATGTATTTGAAGAAGTTGTTGATGGAAAGAACCTTAGTGAAATTATAAATACACAACATGAAAATGTAAAATATCTTCCAGGTTATAAAATTCCACCAAATGTTGTAAGTAATATATTTTTAAAAATATTATGTATAGTTTTATATGAATTAAAATTTTCATTTAGTTAAAAATTTGTTAAATATTATTTCTATTAAGAAAATTGCAACAGCAATTTGCCGTACTAAATTCCATATATTCATTTCTGAAATTTGAAATAGTGTAAACGAATAGTCAAAGTTCTACTAGCAAACAAAATAGAAATGTAATTATGATTGCAATGTAAGATCATATTTCTCAAATAATTTAATATAACTAAAAAATTAAATATATTTTTTATTTAGAGTTTGGTTTAAAAACATCGATTAGCTTTACATAAATAATTTACTTACTTTTGTTAGACTGTTTTCTTGCTATTCAAGTATAAAAAAATCTGTTTTATTCTAATTAAAGATGTTATTTTATATAACTTTGCAATAGTGTTTGTTTCATTACATATGTTGGTACATGAATTACAATTATTTATTTTCCAATTGTAATTTTTTCATGAAGGAATTTTAATAAACATTTTATGTAAATAAAACTACATATAAATATATTGTGAATGTTCATAACTATAAAATTAAGTTTTTAAAAAAATTTTATTGATATTAAATAATCCAAAAATAAAATTTAATCTCATTTTCATTCTTTGCTCATATAAGGCAGACATTTTGAAAAAATTTTATATTATTACTGTCTGAAAGAAATTTTGAAAATTTCTAGTTTCTAGATAGATTTCAAGTTTATTTCTCATATTTACTGCATCATTTCCTAACAGTTATTATTTCATAATTTTCAAGGTTTAATACTGAAGAGTATGAAATAATAGTATTTTCATCTGATTCATATAAACTTTATTATTTTCTTTCTTTGATGATGATTATTATTTTCATCATAAAAAAATGGGTACATAAAAAGAAAGAAAAGAATAATAAAGTTCATATGAGTCGGATAAAAACGCTTATTTCAAACAAAATACTATAAAAACATTATAGATGAAACATTATTATATTAATTATATTAATAACACTAATTAGATAATATTAATTAATACATTAATAGATAAAAATATCAGAATTTTAAATATTTTTAACACTATTTAAATTATGTTGCTCTATTATTTTTAAAAGTAATCAATATATTGATTTTATTTGTAGAATGTAATTCTATTTTGACTTTAACTTTAGTCAATCAATCATGTCATCTCTATGCAGGAAGTTGATTACTATTTCATGTCAGAAACTATTTTTAGCAGTCTTTCATAAGCAGAAATAGACATTAGTTCATTCTTTTCCTTCCTTTCTCAATTTCATATAAATAGAAAAAATCATAATTTAATATTGGAGTGTAAAGAACCAATATTCAAATACAATGTTATAGAAATAAAAAATAAATCAAAAAATATCTTTGCAAACTTTCAAATTTTATTTTATTCAGTGTTCAGTGTTTTTCACGACTATGTATACAGTAAATTCTCAATAAGTCAAACTTCCTTAACTGAAATTTTTTATTTTTGTCCTGACTTAATTCCCACCATCTCAATGCCTTCCATGTTTTTATGTCAAAGTACTTTTGAGATAATGTTTTGCTAAGTCAATATCCTGCTCTCCTTACATCTATGGAAGCCAGAAAACCTCTTGAGCTTTTTATGATCTTTCTAAAAATTACATCATTCATAACACAATTTGCTTTCAAGGAATTGAAAATACTGTTGATTAAGAAACAATAAATAGTCAATAACAAACTTGTTTAACACTTTTTTTCCACTAATAATGTAAATATCAGATAAACAAATAAATAATTTCATTTTTTTTAGTGTGAATAAAAATGCCTGTATTTTTTGTTTAAAATTTTATTAATCAAAATATTCATCTTTACATTCAATTATGCTTTCCCAATGGGAGGGAAGTTTGAAAATTGAGTTGCAAATCATGAAGCTATAAAAGAAGTAAATTTTTTTTCCACACAAATGATTATTCAAAAATAAAAAATTATGGTAAACTAACAGAGATACGACAAGATAGGAAGGAGAAGATAAAAGTTCCTATCCCAATTGTATTATAGTAGAACGTCGAATATCCGAATCAATTGGGGACTGGGGTTGTTCAAAAAATCAATTTTTCGGATAACTGATTCTGTACGAAAAAATACATATAGTATATTATTATATCCCACGTTGAAATTTTTCTCTGTTGCGTGTCGCTTTGCGTTGAATTTTTGTCGATGTTAAGCCTAATGAAAATTTTTATAATAATAATCATGGCTATTTGTATCATTAAAAATTATTTCTTTACTTTGTACAAACAAAATAAATATATTGAAAAATATAAAAACAAAAAAATTATAATTTAGAAGTTAATCTAGTATCAAAAACATTTGATTCAGCACGACACATGTTGCAACACAGTCCGACTGGAAAGCTTTCGGTTAATTAACATTCGGATAATCAACATTCTACTGTATTTTGTTGTACTTTCTGCGATGTGTGGGTAATGTTTATAGCTTGCACAGAAGGAGTTTGTTTGTTTTCTTAAGTTATGCTATTCAGGCATTACAGATGTGGAGAAAACCTGGAAAACTCCATGTGGTCAGCCCATGTGGGCAAGGTGCAAACCCATGACCAAACTCTCAGTGTTCAGGAAATGGAACCACTTGGCCGCTGGTGGACCTGTGTGGGTAATGTGTTATCTTGTATAAACAAAAACACTTCAACAATTTGCCAAAGATGGCTGTTTTATTCTTAATTTGTCATGTTCTCTTTCTAGCTGCTTACTATACAAATCTTCTCTGAATGTTTGATCAATGTTTAAGTAGTCATGATAAAGAATACCTCTCTCAGTCCACCAGACACAAAGAAAGATATTTTTCAGGTGTCATTTAAATCAAACTGTCCTCCTGTTGAGAAAGTGTAACTGTGAATGTAGAGATGAATATTTTGATGAATAAAATTATTTCAAACAAAAAAATACAAGCATTTTTATTCACATTTCAAAAAATCATTATTTGGTTACCTGATAGCTTGTTATTTTCTGCCTATACCTAGCTAAAAAATAATAGTCAACTTACATTAATATGAATTGAATCTCTAAATTATATTAATTTACTAAATAAAGTTAAATAAAATAAATAATTTGTTTTTGTAAATAAAATTTTGTGTGTTCTAAATGATTTTCAAATCAAACAAAATGAGGGGAGAATATTTATTATATTATTGGAGCAGTATATCATAGTACATAGTTAAACAAAACAAAGCTAAAATAAATCCATGATTTTTTTTTTCTGTTGAAGATTGAAAAAGTATAAAATATTTTTTGATGCCAAAACAGTAAAAAAAGGAGCAATTTAGCACAAAGTAGCCAAACCTAGTATCACTATATATTGACTTCCCAATATGCAAACTAGCATGTGTTTGCATGGGACTGCACCCATTTAAAGAGGGTGAGCATCCTTAAACTTTAACCTCTGTTTTCTGAGTATAGTAGAATAGACCTTAAAACCAGATATTTTGAATATCTCTATAGTTTGCTTACTGTCAAACTTTTTTTTTTTTTTTGCTTACTAGAAGAAAATCTATTTTTCTCAAAATTGAACATTTATTACATTTCCACTTTTTATTTATGTTGAAAACTGTAAAAAAACAACCATAATTGAAAATAGGGTTATTTTGGGGGTTGTAAAGGTAATTTATAGTTCAGTTTAATAAATTCTTGTAAAATTTTTGTTCACTTTATAGTGTGAAAATTAACAGTTACATTGGTATTTTGTCTGGGCAACAGCAAAATTTTCTTTAATGGTGTTTGTTTTAAGGCAAGTTGACTGTATATGATGTATTTACATTTAACTATGTTGTTTGTATTGGGATATTTATAATCTCATTAAAATAAAGGTAGTTTCCATAACTTAGAGAAAAACTGAGTTAACAAAATTTTATCACTTTCATTTTCAGTTATCAAGAGTCTGTGTAATAGAATTCTTAAAATTTTTATTAGTAAAATACAGTAATATTTATACAACATCTTTAAAATTATATTAGATTCAAACATGTTTTTTGCCTTATTTGAATTATTTTTTTCTTGCATATTACTTTGTTCCCTGTTTTCAGCTAAACCTACATATTATATTTCTAGTGTAACTAGTATGTCACTTAAATATTACAGAAAACAATATTTATTTATAAACTGCAAATATTAAGCAAAGTAACATTAAAGGTTTCATTTTTTTTTTTCACCTTTTTTTTTATAATTAATAATAATAGTTTATTGCTTAGATATCAGTTAATCAGAGTCTATTTAGACTATTGGCTGTAAAAATCAACTAGATTATTCATTAATAATTTTAATTTTGGAATTTCAAACCAATTTTTGCATATTTTATTTCAATTTATATTGATTATTTTGGCTTTCTTATTGCTGTTTTTATTTAATACAATACAAATGAATTCTAAGCTTATATCATATCATTTTTATCATTTGAAAATAAAAATTGTAGTTTCAATATCGTAAATATTCCAAATCATTCTTCTTTTACGATTAGTCATTATTTAGAAAATTTCTTTTGATAGCAATTCATTTGTTTCTCGTATACAAGAAGGATAAATTTTAATTTTTATATAATAACAATAATTTTATATGAAATTTGTATTCATTAAACAACAAACAACTAATATAATTAAATTTGAAAGCTGTGATGTATTTCTAATTATAATTTTGTTTGAAAATTTATTTTTGTTTTCTCTTAGTTAATATGATTTAATGCAGAAAATAATATTTTATGAAAATAAAGATAAGAATATTATGAAATAATTAAATATTTTATGACAATGAATTCTTTCATTTACTTCTTAAATTTACTTAATCAGAAAGAAAAGCTTTTTTTTTTTTTTTTTTTTTTTTGTGTGTGTGTGTGTGTGTACGATATATATAAATTTTTATTACAAACTTTATTTTATTTATAATTAATATTTTAAAAATTTTCTTAATTTTAACTAATTTAATTAGAAAAAATTTGTCCTTGAAATTTATATATTTAAAAAGTATAAAACACATTCAGAAATAAAGTTCCAGTTGGCTGGAAAAGAACAAAAACTTACTTTTTTGACAATGTGGATTAGTCTCTGTAAACCTTGTAGACTGGTAGACCTATCTCACAGCAGACTGGTCAGCAAACTATTTTTATTTTTATGAACGGACTACAAATGCATTTCGGGTTGGCACAGTGTATTTGCAACCCCTCATCAGTGCTAGTTCAAATAAAACGGAATTAAAACATGACAATGGTATACATTAAACAATAATATAAAAAACACAAAACACTTACAATGTACCACAATATAAATTGTAGAGTAATGCCACGAGTAGGAGGTGGAAGGGTCAACCTTCCTCATCACAAACCATTATCCAAGTGGATACAAATAGTAAACATTATATAATAGTAAAATAGTTTGCTGACCAGTCTGCTGTGAGATAAGTCTACCAGTCTACAAGGTTTACAGAGACTAATCCAAATTGTGATACTATACAGCAATCTGACTATATATTACTTTTTTCAATTTGTTTACTCTCATAGGGAAACAGTAAACAGCTATTTTTCAACATATTCATTTTTGAAGTTTAGACATTTGTCATATATAAGCTTTTGCAAATCTTCATAAAAGAAATTTTCTACCAGCTCCCAACCATACGTGATTGTCTGCAGCTTTTTGTTGCTGTGGAGCAACACAATATGGCAAAAGTTATCATGAGATCCTGAAAACATTTTAATAGACTATTTAAAACAAAAGATGTGGTCTACTGAACTCTGAAGTGATTTTTCTTTACAATAATCTATGGCTACATTCTACCTGTAGCACACTGGAATTTCTAAAAAAAATTTAATGTTTGACTGCCTGCCATATAATCTCAATCTAGCACCTTCTGACATCCACTTATTTTTGCATTTGAAGAAGTTTTTAGCAGGACAGATATTCAACAGTAATGGAAAACTGCAGACAACTGTATATGGTTGGGTCTGTAAGTTGGCAGGCGACTTCTTTAATAAGGATTTGCAAAGTTTATCTGTTGTCATAACAAATATATGAACCTTAAAGATGAATACATTGAAAAATAGTTGTAACTATGTATTCTCCTATGACAATAAACATAAGTTCAAGGAAGTTTGTTTCCACACACACAATATTTACTCACATATAAGACGAGGTTTTTATTCATTTATCACAGCTTCAAATTCCTAGGTTGTCCTATATACCTATGCATGAGTGAAAGATCCTTTGCAGTTTTGCAAATAATTTTTGTGAACTATGCAAACTATGCAAACTATGTGAACTATGTATTTGCATTTTTTACTGGATGCTCTGCTCACCCTCTTGTATTTAAAAACATAAGTATATTATCTGGGTCATTTCAATCATTCTTGTATATTGTCAGAAGTAAAGATGAATAGCAATAGGAAAAGCAAAGCTTTTGAATTGAATTCCAGATTGAAATTCCAAAATCACATGGGAGCATGATATAAGTTTTAATCCATTCCCACGTGAAAACAGATGATTATTTGGAAATTAGAATTCGGAGAAACTCATAAGTGTAAACGATGAAGAGTGGATTTGACTGCTGAGAATTGGCAAAAAAGGTTCCCGATTGTTCGGCTTTACATGAACAAATTATTTTGTCGATTTTACAAGATTTTTCCTTACAGCTTAAAATGCCAGTAATTTTTGCAGCACAATGTGTGCATTTACATGCATTTGATATTTTACTTGTGATTGAACGAAATAAAATTAGAATTGTATTAATAAATCTAATTTTCTTTATTTTGATCTTTAACGTCACACCTTGCCCTATATGTGAGTAAACATGGTATATATAATTATAATTTTTAATATAATAATTAACAAAAATAATTGTTAAAATATGCTTTTAACATTTTTCTATTTAGGTAGCAGTCACTAATGTAGTAGATACTTGCAAAGATGCAGACATTTTGATATTTGTTTTACCACATAAATTTATCCGTGGTGCTTGCGAACCACTTTGTGGAAAAATAAAATCATCTGCAGTTGGTGTCTCTCTTGTCAAAGTAAGTAAATCATTATTTAATATTATAAATACTAAAAATTTAGTAAATTTTAAAATGTATACATTATATAAAAAAATATTTCTACTATATTTTACATTTCAAAAAACATTGATACAATTTGTGCAAACATAGAGCCATACATAGTACATAGTCATTCAAAACATATCTTACAAAAAATAATAAACTAAACTATATATGTAAAACTAATCACTACCAAAATCTTCATTTACTAAAATCCAAAATATTGTATCACAATGCATTGAAAGTCTCGAATGAATATTACAACGTGTTAGTACATTGAAATAATGTTATTTGTGATAGTAAACTCAAAAATGTGAACATGGTTAATTTTCATGGTTAAGATATACAGTATTTCATTAGTTTACTTTTATTGATATTCTGTTTAAAATGAAAAACTACAATAAGCATTTATTCTGTATAATTAGTACTTATTATTTTGTAGTAACCTTTTCTTCAAAATAATTGGCAATACTTTAAATATGACAACCATATTGAATTACCAACATTCTCATTTTGGAGGTAAAAATTACTGTGTGCACACATTTTTGTAAATTCCCTGTTTTGTCTGCATTTCCAGTAGTTGGATGTTTTTCTCTTTATTCTGGTGGTACCCCATATAAAAATGGGAGATTTTTTTATTGTTACCATATTTTTGTGGATTGACCAGCATGCTATATACAGGGTGAGGCATGGAAACTTCCTTATTTTAAAAAATCATAAAACAAAAAGTATTGGAGATATCAATTTAATTCTTTTTTCTTTACATAGAGGTATGTTTAAAGTTTTATTTCATTAGGTTTTGAATGATATCTTGAAGGTGGCCTCCGTTCTGGTCAATACATTTGGAGAGTCAAAATCAGAAGTTTTGGTCCATTTTGTCCAGCATGTCTGTGTCTATGTTGGCAATAGCAGCATGAATATTGTTCTTCAGCTCACCCAGGGTCTTTGGATGATTGATATACACCAAGGATTTAAATATCTCCATAAGAAAAAGTCGCAGGGTGCTAAATCTGGCAAGTGTGCTGGCCACTGAAGATTGCCCCTCAAACAAAATCATGTGGATTAAGTTGTTGTACCAGTGCCAGTTTGTATGGATGAAATCTCGGGTCTTTATGAAGAATTCATCTCATTGTATGATCAGAAATTCTAAGTGCAGCTGCATGTTTGCGCTGATCGCTTAGGAGGACTTCAAAATCACCAGCCTTACTCTCTCAATGTTTTCTGGTGTCCTGGTGGTTCTTGAAGGTCCTAGTTTCTTTTTCTGCACACTACCAGTATCCATAAACGTGTCCACCCACTGAACAATCAATTTTCAATCAGGAACATGACCTGCAGGCACGATATTAAACTGTTTCCTGAATGCTTGCTGGGTTGCAATGACTGAATGGTCGTTGGAAAAGTAAGTCGCCATGGCAAACGCACGCTCCTCTCTCGTCCACTGCATGATCGTTACTAAACTAACCATACAAAAAACATTAGGCCCTGCCCTTTCGAATGCACTCAACCCCGCTCTCCGAGGAATAACGGCTGCTGTGTGGCATGTATTTCAAATAAGAAAGTTCCTGTGCCGCACCCTGTATAACTGGAGGAACCAGCATGCCAGAAACCCCAGGGTTACAGGCTTGCCAATTAAACTGTGACCAAACAAAAAATAATTCAGATCTAACAAACCTAGTTGTTAAAAGAATGTTTTTTTTTCAACATTTATTTAAGTACAATAAAATAATAGTATTGTAATTTGATTGACTTACAACCAGGAAGGGAGTTTTCATTTACAAGGTAATAAAACAATTAGTGGATTATTGATGTTAGTAGTAATAGTTAGTCAATGTGAGCTGTGCTGACAATCTGCCACAAAATTAATAAAGTTTTACTACCCTGACCTTGAAAGATAACACCATCCTCTCATATTTCACACAAAGTTGATGATAATTCTGTAAGTTTAGATAATGTACAGTGAGTTTTTGAAATTTGATATTGTAATTTCATCCAAAAATGCAAAAATAAACATAAAATAAACACAAAAAAAAATCACTTTTGATATTCCATGGATATTTTACATCATTAGAAAGAAGACAAAATTCAGAAATTGAACATATAATCATAGCTTTTGAGGTAACGCTGAGTTTCACAATTTTGAAACTAATGTCTGAGATGCCACACAATGTAACTGATTTCATTTTTTACATGCCTCTGGAGAGGGATGTATAACCTCACATAAACTGACATGTGAACATTCCCCTGGGAAAAACTGGCATACCAATTTTTACCATATGGAAATATCTGATTTTGTGGTCTCCCTGGACAGACCAGCATGCCAGATAATACACGAAAATGTATTATCCACAGCACTAAAGTTAGAATTCAGAAATTGGCTATCAATTCAATTAAATTGGCAATTAACTAGTGTTTCCACTACCAATATTACATTGTTAGCATTGTTTTTCGATTTGTTATTCAGATTCTAGTTTAAATTCTGATCTTCATTAGCAACCAGCTTTGCCTTTTGGTCACATGTAGACAGCATGTAACATTAGTTTTGTCATGTGTTCACTGTTTATGATGATCTACAGTTTATCCACTTACTCATTGAAGCAATTAGCTACTTAGTTCTGTAATACACTTCTTGTCTAGTCTTGTAATCAATTTTACGAACTTTATGATGGCTTTTCTTTTCTGCTAGACTTATTACACCATCAATTAGAAACAGGACAAGCTTTAGGTTATTTCTGTGAATCGTTTTATTGTGTTACGATTCTACTGTAAATAAGTTTATATTCTTATTGTTTTAATGGTGCATATGTTTTTTACTTCATCATGCTGTTTTATTGTTTTAATGGTAACAGTTTGTAATGTCACAATTTTAAATGTTATAGTTTTAACAGTGTACTTTGTCATGTATATTGTTTGCCTCTCACTGCTATTACTACTTTATGTATTGTACCATCATATCTACTCAAATACCTGTAAAATAATAATTATCATCTGTATTTTATCAATCGTCACCATTTCTGTGCTTCTCATAACCATTTACATCACAAAGAGTTGCTAAGAGACTCAAAATTGAAGTTTAGACTACAAAAAATAACATTTTTGTAAATAGTCTAAACTTCAATTATGAAGAAAATGTATCCTGAGTATTCACAAAAAAAAAGACTCAAAGTCCAAAATGCATACTTTAGGAAATAAAAGTGTGATTTTCTAAAGTTTGTTCTGTTTCTAATTGATGGTGTAATAAGTCTAGCGGAGAAGAAAAGCCATCATAGAGCTCATAAAATTTAATAGCTACTTAGTGCACAAATAGTGAATTGTTAAAATCAAATTAAATCTAGTCAAATTCCCTAATCAAATATTCTATTAAATTTTAATTAATAGAAATTTAATAGTTTTCTTATATTGAATTAAAAGCTATTAAGATTTGAAAAGAGGTTTAGAAATTTAAGTTATTCTTAAATTCACAAAATTAAGACAAATTTTTAACAGTCTATAAATATACAAGGGCTCAACAATGGTTAAAAAGTGTGACTGATCTTTGCTTTCTAGTGGCATTGTTTATACATTTATTGCTACTAGGCATTCTGTTAATGTTCCAAAACACACAGTAAATTATTTTATGCTGTTTTATTTAAAAAGTCATAAGGTTTCAAAAATTAAAGATCTATCATAGTATTGTAATTACTGTATTTAGATTTTATGCTCAACTCTGGTGACCAAATTGGCTGGGTGGTGTCCTTATTTTGGGGTTTCAAAATATGGCAATCATATGTAGGTAATTTTTTCACATGGAAAAAAGTTTAACTACAAGGCTGGGAAGTTTAAATTTAAAAAAAAAAACAGCCTTTTCATTTGCAACCTAATAGAATTTGCCTTATCTCATTTAAGAAACCAAAAGAATGTCAAGACTTCTATTACTCAGAAAAGACAGGAAGGAACCTTTTTCAAGGCTATAGTATTTTTGGTACAGTTCCATATCTGAGATGCAAATGGCAGAAGCATTTATACTGTCATGGACCTCCATTATCCTGGTTAAGTCAGTCTGACAAGTGAGTAGTATTTGATGGGAACATAATATATTAACTAGGGGTGGGAGGTGAAATTAATACATTTCATTCTTTTCCCCATATTATGGCAACATATTAACAAGGGAGCTCCAACCAACCTGACTGAGACAAAAGGCCAAAACATTAACTACATAGTTCCCCTTCTTGCACAACAGGGGATTATCTAGTATAGCATATTTATAATATATGACAACTATTTAAATTTTAGAAAAATTATTAATTTGGATTTATGGTTGAATATAATTTATCTTAGATTTGATTAATATATTAAAATATAATTAATATGAAATAGCTTAATTATTGATTATTATAATAAATAATTTTTATAACATTGAACATTTATATTTTAAGGGCTTTGATATTGGACCCGAAGGAAAAGTTGAATTGATATCCAAATTAATTCATAATATATTGAAAATTGATATAGCTGTTTTAATGGGAGCTAATCTTGCTGGTGAAGTTGCAGATGAAAAATTCTGTGAAGCTACTATTGGTAAGTTATTAATTAATAGAAATTTAATAGTTTTCTTATATTGAATTAAAAGCTAATAAGATTTGAAAAGAGGTTTAGAAATTTAAGTTATTCTTAAATTCACAAAATTAAGACAAATTTTTAACAGTCTATAAATAATAAATGTAATTTTAAAAAAATAATTTGAATTTACTGTTACTAATTTCCAGACCATTAAAGAATAAACATTTCATGGTAATAGATATATTTGGATTCTATCCAGATCATTGAATATTCAAATTCTAAGTAAAATTATTTAATGTAAAATATACATTCTCTAATAAAATTAACTGCTTACATTCTAATGGACATATATTAAAAAGATTGAGATGTTATATAAATTTTTTGAATGTTTATTATGTTTATAAGGAACAAATGCTGTTTATTTGTTGATTTTCCTTGTAATTAATGATCAATACTGAGATTTATTAATGTATTATTATTATTTTTTTTTTTTTTTTTTTTTATAAATGATGGTAAATTAATTAGAAATGACTTTGAAT
The DNA here is from genome assembly GCF_030686945.1 of Centruroides vittatus. NCBI lineage: Eukaryota > Metazoa > Arthropoda > Arachnida > Scorpiones > Buthidae > Centruroides > Centruroides vittatus. Next base: position 1,188,230 of record NW_027121909.1, on the reverse strand, counting down.
CACATGCATGCATGTATTCCTTTCTGCTAATATTTTATAAATAAATCAGTTTTATAGTCATTAATTTGATAAAATGAATGAATACATGTTTCTTGATGTTGCTTCTTTATAAGTATTGCAAAACTCTTCATTTTTGAATGATTCATGTATATATTTATTTAAAATTTTAATTAAAATAACTAATGAAAAAAAACAGAATTAGTTTAAATTTTATTTTTGATTTTAAATATGAAAGATAAGATTAAATATCAAATATTTGAATTTTTTTGTAAATGTCTTTTCGTTCTGTGACAGGTTGCAATGATTCAAAAACAGGTAAAATGCTTAAAGAATTAATTGAAACAGATTACTTTAGGCTTTCTCTTGTTGATGATGTGAATACTGTTGAAATTTGTGGTGCTTTAAAGGTAATTTATTATTTCAGTATATTGTTTAAAAGTTTAATGAAATTATTTTAATCATTATTCATTACTTTAGTTGTTTAAAATAAAACAATAATACCTAAATGATATAATTTTATTAAATTAAATTCATAGAAAATATTAAATAAAAAATAAATTATTATAAGTGTTTGTCCATTTTGTAAGTTATATTGTATGATATAATTGTAACAAATATTTGTGTCAAAATTATTCAAATTGCATTAATTTCTAGAAGTAATAAAAATATTTTAAAATAACAAAAGCCTTAATTGTTAAACAGTTGATTTTATTTTATGAATTCATCTTCATTTAGATGAATAAATTTCAAAATTCAAAAGAAAGTTTAAAAATTATTAAAAAGATTATTGCTTGTCACTTCTAATTGGTATTGTAAAAATCAAATATGGATTATTTTTTCAGAATGTCTTTTGAGCTACAATGTTTATAATGAATGTGAATAGATTACTCAACTGTTTCTTGATCATTACATGAAAATTTATTATTTTTATATTTATTTGAAATATTTCAAGAGAAAATAAAACAGAATTATTTTTAAAATAATATAAATTGCTATTCCAAAATGAAACATCATATATGACTAGAATGTACTATTGACATATTTCATTGATATAATTAAAATTGAGTGGCTTAGTGGAAAAACAGTGGATACTGAAAAACTTCACAAAATGAGTTGTTAACAAATTTGAATTTTCATATCATCAATCTGTCTTTTAAAAAACTTTTACAGTAGAGTTGCATGCCCCATTTTTCCACCAGTCCTCTCAATTGTTTAGTGATAGTTAAATCATTAATTAAAAATTTGATAGATTTTTAGTTTGCTTATGTTATGTTTGATTTCTTATTAGTTAAAACAATTCAGATTTTATCTTGAGGTATTAAAATCACTTTTGCTATTATTTTTATATACAGTTTTTTTAATTCAAAAATTAATTCAAGAAATTTCCATAATTGAATTTAAGATAAATAATTTATTTAAGTAGAATTTTTTTTATTATAGTATTAGATGATAGTTAAATTTTAAGTGAAAATATTTGTTTTAATAAACATAAGTTTAAACATTATTTACTCTGTTTTAAATATATAAGTTCACAAATTTAATTTATTGTTAGATGATTTAGATAACTATTAATATTTTTCTGAAAACTAAGAAATTAAAAAACAAAAAATGATAATTGAGAATTTATATTAAACAATTTATGATTTTGTTACAGAATATTGTTGCTTGTGGAGCAGGTTTTGTAGATGGATTAAAATATGGGGATAATACCAAAGCAGCTGTGATAAGACTGGGATTGATGGAGATGATAGAGTTTGGCAATGTATTCTATCCAGGTGCTAAACTTACAACATTCTTTGAGAGTTGTGGAATTGCAGATTTAATAACAACATGTTATGGAGGAAGAAATCGAAGAGTAGCAGAAGCTTTTGTTAAAACTGGAAAAGTAATTTTTTACCTCTTTCCTCATTCCCTTATTTATCTAGTTAATACATCATTTTTAAAGTTAAATATTAAATGGAAATTTATAAGAATAAAAATCTACAGACAAAATTTCAGTTAGTTAAAGAAAATTTTGACATTATTAAAATAAAATCTTCATTCTTACATATGAGACTTTATTTTATAATAATAATGGCAATTAATAATAATTGCGTATAATTTCTTATAAGACTTTTTATTTAACATTATATAGTAAGGATTATGTGTTTTAAAAAATTAAAGAATAGGAAAAGAATACTGATTTGTTTGACAAGATAATGAGGATGAAAATAATTTTCCTTTAGGATTTCTACATCTACACTCTTACACTTTTGTTGTTGTCATTTCTTTTTTGTGTTAAGGATTTTTGTCAAAGGAATTTTATTTTTTAAAGTATTAGCCGCATGTTAGAGCATAAGCATCTCGTTTAAATTATGTTAGTTTGAAATGTTCAAAATAAGAAAAAAAATTGATTTTTTAATAGAAGTTTATAGATGATACAACACAACATACAAATGAGACACCTCAATATATCTTCGATGTATTTGTTACATCTATTAACATTTCAAAATGTATTTTCTTTTAATCTTATGTTTTCTATATGCCATAGTAAATAGTAATATAGAATTCATAGAGCATTTTCTACATTTTTAATTTTATTTTATCAAGCAGTTTAATATATATATATATATATATATATATATATATATATATAAAGATAAAATTTGTTTGAAAAATTAATAATTTATAGGCTGTTTTAAATTTGATGTATAATTTTAGAGTATCGAAGAATTGGAAAAGGAAATGTTGGGAGGTCAGCGAATGCAGGGACATCAAACTGCAGAAGAAGTTGCCATATTAATTGAAGAGAAAAAAGTAGAAAATAAGTATGTCAATTTTTATTGTTTTTGTTTATTATTCATTCTTATGAAATAATTGGTTTAAATTAATTTTAAGTTTTTCTTAATATACAAAAAACTTAAACAAACACCTTAATGTTCGCTGAGAAATTTATTAATTTAACTAACGTTTTCGGCTTATTCAATAAGCCATCTTCAGGTTTTTAACTTTCGAACAAAAAACAATATCGTTCTATTAAAAGAATACCATAGTTTGAAAAAATTCAAATCATTAGTAACGGTCAAAAAATAAAACAAAGAGGATGAACATGGTAATAAAAATAAATAAATATACATAAATAAATAAAAATGGTAATATAAATAAATAAGTATACAAAAATATATAAAAACAAAAAAAGAAAAAAAGAAAAAAAAGAAAAAAAAAGGAAGAACGTGGTAATATAAATAAATATACAATAAAATACAACAAATGTAAGGTAAAAACGTTTTACTCGTGCCCATATATACTACCATCTATCCTAACCAGAAATACTTCCCCATAGAACTCACGTGTCTCTTATAAATTTTTAACTGCATATTTCCAAGCTGAAGGAAGACCTTCTGCGTCCCTTGCGTTAATACATTTATCTCTTAGTTTGCTTCTGTAAATTTCTATCTTTTCAGCCGCTCTTGCCAAAGTTGGGGAGTGTACCTGCTTTATGATTTTCGCCTCATTCCAATGTACTAAGGATCCCTCCGTCTGCCCCATCTGGGCTAATACCGTCGTGTTGGAACCTTTTCTAATATCATATTTATGTTCCTTGATCCTTATTCCTAGGTTTCTAGTAGTAACCCCTACATAATCTTTATTAATACCTAATAGCTGGTTCTCGTAGGGAATCTTATACACACCCGCCTTATCTTCTTTTTTAACTAACCCTTTATCGTTTCTAAGTATTTTATACAAATTCGGAGCTCTTTTCAAGATCACCCTTGTATCCTTAGTTCTTGCTATTTCTTTCATAATCCCTCCCAGATACTTATTGTATGTAAATTTCGTGTATCTGTAAGGCCCGTGCCTGGTGTTCTTATCATTACTGGCCTCAAATTTTCTAATAATTCCCTCAATGACTTTCCTCCTATAACCTAATGTTCCTGCTATCTGTATAATTCTTTCTATCTCTGTATCCCGGTCTATCACATTTTCACAGTATATAAAGGCCCTTCTAACCAATGCTCTAAATGCTGCTAACTTATATTTATAAGGGTCATTAGAGCTTGCAGGGATATATAGTGGGCTATGTGTAGGTTTAATGAAAACGCCGGTGGATATATGCCCTTTGTTAAATATAACATTAATGTCTAAGAAATGTACTATCCTGGAGCTTTTCTGCTCTAGCTTCAGGTTAAGGCCCTCTTCGTTCTCGTTAATTCTATCTACAAAGTTAGCAATTACTCGATTGTTCCTCCATATTATAAAAACGTCGTCTACATATCTCTTGTAGAATACTATATCCCTTTCGAAGCCCCGCAATACCTTTTCTTCTACTTTACTAACCACAAGCTCGCAGAGGAGCCCCGAAATTGGGCTTCCCATCGGTACTCCCCTTTTTTGCTTATATACTTGTTCTTCGTACCCGAAGAAGGATTCGCAACATACTAGGTTAGCCATTTCTATAACCTCATCTCTGTGTTGTGTTAACGTTGGGTTATCTCTGAACAAGAACTCCATAAGTGCTTCTACACAGGACTCAATCTTAATAGACGGGTACAAACTTTCGTAATCTAACACAGTTCCCACTTCTTCATCCTTCAAAGCGATGCTTTGTAGCTCTTTAACTACCATAACAGGATCCTTTACCACTAATTTATTATTTTCCATCCGTGAGGAGAGGTACTCTTGTAATCTTTTTTCCAGGAAAAATGTAGGTGCTCTTCGTTTTTCCACAATAGGCCTTATTTCTTTTCCCTCTTTATGTGTTTTGGCGAAGGCAAAGAGTCTAGGGAGCCCTGGTCTAGGGTTCCGGCATTTACGGACAAACGGTAAGATCCTCGCTAGTTTGGTTTCCTCGAGGATCTTACCGTTTGTCCGTAAATGCCGGAACCCTAGACCAGGGCTCCCTAGACTCTTTGCCTTCGCCAAAACACATAAAGAGGGAAAAGAAATAAGGCCTATTGTGGAAAAACGAAGAGCACCTACATTTTTCCTGGAAAAAAGATTACAAGAGTACCTCTCCTCACGGATGGAAAATAATAAATTAGTGGTAAAGGATCCTGTTATGGTAGTTAAAGAGCTACAAAGCATCGCTTTGAAGGATGAAGAAGTGGGAACTGTGTTAGATTACGAAAGTTTGTACCCGTCTATTAAGATTGAGTCCTGTGTAGAAGCACTTATGGAGTTCTTGTTCAGAGATAACCCAACGTTAACACAACACAGAGATGAGGTTATAGAAATGGCTAACCTAGTATGTTGCGAATCCTTCTTCGGGTACGAAGAACAAGTATATAAGCAAAAAAGGGGAGTACCGATGGGAAGCCCAATTTCGGGGCTCCTCTGCGAGCTTGTGGTTAGTAAAGTAGAAGAAAAGGTATTGCGGGGCTTCGAAAGGGATATAGTATTCTACAAGAGATATGTAGACGACGTTTTTATAATATGGAGGAACAATCGAGTAATTGCTAACTTTGTAGATAGAATTAACGAGAACGAAGAGGGCCTTAACCTGAAGCTAGAGCAGAAAAGCTCCAGGATAGTACATTTCTTAGACATTAATGTTATATTTAACAAAGGGCATATATCCACCGGCGTTTTCATTAAACCTACACATAGCCCACTATATATCCCTGCAAGCTCTAATGACCCTTATAAATATAAGTTAGCAGCATTTAGAGCATTGGTTAGAAGGGCCTTTATATACTGTGAAAATGTGATAGACCGGGATACAGAGATAGAAAGAATTATACAGATAGCAGGAACATTAGGTTATAGGAGGAAAGTCATTGAGGGAATTATTAGAAAATTTGAGGCCAGTAATGATAAGAACACCAGGCACGGGCCTTACAGATACACGAAATTTACATACAATAAGTATCTGGGAGGGATTATGAAAGAAATAGCAAGAACTAAGGATACAAGGGTGATCTTGAAAAGAGCTCCGAATTTGTATAAAATACTTAGAAACGATAAAGGGTTAGTTAAAAAAGAAGATAAGGCGGGTGTGTATAAGATTCCCTACGAGAACCAGCTATTAGGTATTAATAAAGATTATGTAGGGGTTACTACTAGAAACCTAGGAATAAGGATCAAGGAACATAAATATGATATTAGAAAAGGTTCCAACACGACGGTATTAGCCCAGATGGGGCAGACGGAGGGATCCTTAGTACATTGGAATGAGGCGAAAATCATAAAGCAGGTACACTCCCCAACTTTGGCAAGAGCGGCTGAAAAGATAGAAATTTACAGAAGCAAACTAAGAGATAAATGTATTAACGCAAGGGACGCAGAAGGTCTTCCTTCAGCTTGGAAATATGCAGTTAAAAATTTATAAGAGACACGTGAGTTCTATGGGGAAGTATTTCTGGTTAGGATAGATGGTAGTATATATGGGCACGAGTAAAACGTTTTTACCTTACATTTGTTGTATTTTATTGTATATTTATTTATATTACCACGTTCTTCCTTTTTTTCTTTTTTTCTTTTTTTGTTTTTATATATTTTTGTATACTTATTTATTTATATTACCATTTTTATTTATTTATGTATATTTATTTATTTTTATTACCATGTTCATCCTCTTTGTTTTATTTTTTGACCGTTACTAATGATTTGAATTTTTTCAAACTATGGTATTCTTTTAATAGAACGATATTGTTTTTTGTTCGAAAGTTAAAAACCTGAAGATGGCTTATTGAATAAGCCGAAAACGTTAGTTAAATTAATAAATTTCTCAGCGAACATTAAGGTGTTTGTTTAAGTTTTTTGTATATTGAATTCTGCTGGGTACGAGTGTGGTTTTTCTTAATATTAAGAAACATTTAAACTTTATTAATCATAAATTAGAAATTTTAGGATAAAGACTGAGTAAAAAGCTATAATTTTTTCCTTAATCTTTACATCTTTTTTACTATTATATTAGATGATAGTTATATTTTAAGTGAAAATACTTATTGTAATAGAAAAGTTTTAAACTTTTTTGTCCTTCCCATGTTTTATGTTTATTTCTAGATTTTGTTTTTCTTTTTGAAGGTTTATGCAGTGGCGTAGCGAACGTAACTGGCACCCCTCTCCCCCCTCCAGAAACACACACAGTTTGTCTTGGATACCATTTGGGCGCCCCTCTGCGAGTGGTGCCTGGTGCATGATACACCCCGTGCACCCCCTCGCTACGCTACTGGGTTTATGAGTTTACTTAATAATTGAACAAATTTGTAACCACTAGATAGTGTGTTTACATTGAGTCAGCTGCAAAAAATATAAAAAGTTTAGACCTTTACAATATTTTTTACTATAATTCTTTAAGTGATGTTTAACATAAAATTTATTGATATCTTTATTCTATCATTTTATTACAGTTAAGAAATCCCTCATGTAATATAAGTTAATCATTTTTGAACTGAGGATTTACCTTATTATTTTTGTTTTATACTATAATATATTCAAAAGAAAAAATATGAAAGGAAGAAAGTTTAAATACTTCAAAAGATTCTCTATCTTCAGATTTGTTAAATGACATCAAAGAAAGATACTAGTTTACATTTTCACATAGTGAAATAAATCTCAATCTTTTTAATTGCTTTGATTTAATGCCAAAAAACTATTTAGTATACAAAATTAAATTTTAAAACTGATCTTAGAAACTGATTACTCAGAAACTTCATTTAACTATCTCAAAGAAAATTGATAAGATTAAAATGTTTAATCCTCTTTCTTCTGTTGAGTTATATAAATTGAATTAAAAATAATGGATACTGAAGTCAATAACCATTATGCATTTTTCAAATAAAATTACCAGTTACTTTTGAGTATATTATAATGTAATATTTTGGATTATGACGATGTTCTATATTGAAACAATTATTTTGATGATCTGTTGAAAAATGTGCTCTAATCAAATTACATTTACTTTCGCTGTTATTTCCAATATTATATGGTGGCATTACTATGAACTTTGTTTACAGGACTGTAAATTGAAATATATTAATGTATTCGTCCTGTAAATAAAGTTCATAGTAATGCCACCATAACATAATAAGAATGTTTTTGAAAAGTAGGTATTCATATCTTGTAATTTTGGTGTTGGAAAAGAAGTTTAAGATTGAGAAATAGTCTACAATAATGCAAGTCTTGCCAATAAGTAATTTATCTACAGAATTTAAAATTTATTGATATGAGATGTTAAGAAATTAGACATACAAAAAGAAATGGGTGGTAGAAGGGGTCAATACAAGAAAATTTGGTCCTATGAACTAGGAGTTGCCACAGCCCCCTTTGAGATACATGCTCCTACACTTTTAATGGTGGTTGCTGCCCTGTGATCACAAATACTGTACAGAGAAATCTGATGTTACTGTTAATTCACACACAGCTTTAACAAATGTTTGATATTAATTCACATCATTCCAAATACCACAGTGAAAAACATTCCATGCTGAATAAATCTGCAGAGCATAAGCTTGCTACACCCCTTTCACTGTCAAACTATTCATGTAGCATTGTCCAGACATTAAAGTACAGTAAGACCCCACTTAAGGCTGCCTTGATTAATGCTGATTTGATATAATGCGGTCTGCTTGAAGCCTAAAAAAAGCTCAAAATTTACGCTAATTTAACTTATTGTGGCATTTCATTGATTCGTATATAATACAATTATTCCCAAACATGAACCAATCAGCAAAAGATGGCAATTCATCATAGCACTGTACTTTCCTTAAATTTGTTTGTTTGGTGCAATTTTGGAAAAAAAAATATAACATAATGATGCCATAGGCAAAATTGACTTTGCTTGGCAAGAATTAACTAATAAATGTGTGAATAGAGTGTAAAAAAGTTATGGCTGGAGGTATCCAAGAATTCTCAATGAGAAGAGTCTATCACCATATCTCTAGGTTGACCAAATTGTCAACATGATCAATACAGCAGGACTAGGAGATGTAAACAAGCAGGATATTGAGGAGATACTGCAGGGTCTTGCCTTACCAACGAAGACCTTCAAAAATAGGCATAACAAGGAATTCAGGTAGAACTGGAAAATAGTGATTCTGAAAATGAACCCAAACAATTTCTCTACAGATTTCCTTAGTAAAAGTTTGGTAACAATAACAGAAATCATTGGTCAAATTGTAGTGAATGATCCAGATTTTGAAAGGAGTGCAAAAGCAAGATGAGGTGTTTTGGATGCGATCTCTTGCTACTGACATTTGCTTAAGGAAAGAAAAAAAAATGACAAATGAAACTACACGACTTTATTGCAAAAAAAACAAGAATTTCAGAAGAGCCAGGACCTTTGTCACAAAAAATGAACTTTGCATTTGTGTGTGCATATGTTTGTGTTATTTAACATATATTATTATGCAAATTAATATAAAAATAATTTAAAAGTAAAGTAAAATCTGTTTGTTTTTGGTCACATATTCTCCTTTCCCTATTTACTCTGTGTTAAAGTGACCTCGTTTAATGCTGTTTTGTACGTTTTGTCATCTAGGAATGCATCCCCTGCATTAAGCAGGGTCTTACTGTATTTTTATTGTTAATTGCACTTAACAACAGACATGCAGTTAAAGATGGGTTATCTCTTTATTGATAACATTTAACATTCTCTGTTACATCCAGAAAAATGAAAGTGGAATCACATCTGTCTACATCAGTGGCACACTTGGCATTTAATCTTGAGGAGCACAGTTGAACAAATAAAAATTTTGTAATGCGAATTCAATAACAATTGTTAGGTAATTGTAAAAAGAAAAGTGGATTTTATTCTTTAAATAAATTTTTATAAAGTTCTTGAATTACTTCACTGATGCTTACATTAACCTTTGTGAATATATATAGCAAAGCCAGTATAATCCATCCAATCATGATTGTGTCATTGTAGATATTAAATAGAATATTTCCACTTTATGTGATTGCTAATTCATAAATAATATAGAAATAGAAGACACAATATAAATGAGAAAAATGAATTTTAATTTTAGAGTTTTGGAAAACTTTCTAATTTCCCCCCTCCTCTTTCTTTGAGGAGTGCCAGGGTGCCTTGGCCTCCCTGAAGGCCCCTCACCATTGGTCTGTTTAAAAACTACTACATCACAAAATAAGGTTCATGACAATGGTGGACTTCCCCCAGTTCATTGGACCAAAATTGCTTGTATTGACCCCCTTCCACCTCTCATTTCATTTTGTCAGTCTAATTTCTTAACACCTGTATAACAGTTTCTGTTTAAATTTCCATTCTTATTTAATTTGACTTAATTCTACTATTTATCTTGAAACAGAAATTGGAAATCATTCATTAAACTTGAATCTTTGATTGATAACTCACAAAATTGTAAATCTGTCTTACTTTTATTAAATATTATCTTGTAGGTGTCTGTTTTTCAGATAAATGATCACAAGAGGAAATTAAATTGCTACTCATACTCACATTATCTATTAGTTCTAGTTATGTAAAATTGTTCAATAAGTTGTAATGATTTCAGAAATTTTCAACAATAAACAGAACATATAGCTTTCAAAAAAACAGTATAAAATGGAGAGAAATTTTGAAAAAAACTCTCAAAGCATTTATTTACTTTCAACTGATATCATTTTAAATTGAAAAATTAACAATGATTACAACAGAACAATTTTATCCAATGCCATTTCAATTTAATGTTCTAACCTTCCATATAAACAGAGAAATGATTGGTATGTATTTAATTGTGCGCTTTTAAGAAAGACTTGAGTGCTATGCAAGATCAACAGTCCCATATGATCATTTATCTTTTAAATTAATAAATGTCCACAGAAACCTCATATTATGGCTTGATACTTATGCCAGTATCATCCCACAGAATAAGAAAAACTACTATAAATAAATAACGACTAACCCGTTACAAAGCTATACCTCCACAAGAGCTGAATTATCGGGCTAGAGTTGGCTATAATAAATAAATAATTAATAAGACGATTTGGCACTAGAGCTTGGCGTTAGGCGCCATCTCTTACTAAACTTAATAATTAAAATTAAATTAAATTAAATAAAGTTTAGTAAGAGATGGCGCCTAACGCCAAGCTCTAGTGCCAAATTGTCTTATTAATTATTTATTTATTATAGCCAACTCTAGCCCGATAATTCGGCTCTTGTGGAGGTAAGAAAAACTACTGTAATTAACTCAGCAACTGGATCAAAACCCTAGTAATGTCTTCAGTAAATTCGGTTTATTTTTTGCAAAGCAGATAGAAATGATGTATCTAAAAAAATTAAGGCACTTTCTCATTCAGTGATAGATGATTTGGTTTATATTCTAATAATAGACAAATCATGTCTGGAAGTATTGAAGAACAAGAAGAAAGCAACATTATATGAATATATTCATTTCAAATAGAATCAGTTGTGGCATGGAAAGGGATATGTGATAGAGGTAACTGGAATTGTCTTTATACTACAATATTCCTTATATTCACTTCTAGTGTTACTTAGTAATAAACATAAATTCATGTTTTTGAATATTAATGAGAGACACGTTTCCATTAAGACTGTCACACACATTTCTATTAGTCATCTATTCTTGATCTGACTAACCATTTAAAAGCTATACTTCAGCCTTGGGAACAAATTATCCGTAAAAGATAGAATATTGGCCTTAGAGATTAGCCAAAAGATGCAATTTCTCTGAGATAAATTCAAATAAACACAGCATCATGGTAGTGGAGAATTGCTTCTGACAGATGGACAAAAGACCTAACATATTTCCACATGTATGCGCAATGACTTCACTTTTGTTACCTAAGTGTTGTTTCGTTCCATCCATTTATTGTGCATGTCCACGCGCATGTGCAATGACTTACATTCATTCTTCACTTTCATTACTTAAGTGTTATGTTCTGTCGATCCATTCGATTCAAATGTTGGAAATTAGGCTTATAACTTAAGCCTAAACTCGATCAGCAAGCAAATACCAATGTTAGGTAACTCCTAAGCTTAAGTGTTATGTTCTGTTCCGTTCCATTCAATCTATTCATTGTGCATGTCCATGTGCATGCGCAAAAGGAAACTGAACATTTTTGTTTATGGTCACTGTAAGCTATAGTAAAAACTACCCAGTTAGTATATCATATTAAATTAAAAATAAATTTATAATAATTATTATTATAAATTTATTACAAATGATTTGCTTTTATGGAATGTGCTATCAGATAGTTTGGCACCCACATTTAATGAAAATACAAGACTGGTCAAGTTTTAAGATTTTCATGAATCTGGAAAATTTGTTATTTAAGAAGGGTAGAATTTTAGTTATAACAATTTGTAACTTTGGCCTTTCTTTACCACTAGACTTATGTGAAAATATCAATCTTAGTGCTCACCAGTCATTACAAATTGTTACATTTTCTGATTTAAATTACTTATTATTAAAAAATGACTTGCTGGAAATTTAATTCATCCTGTGTTACAATTATATATCATCTTGACTATAAAGATTATTAACAATGATTTATAATATCTATACATTTATTGTTAATCAAATTTTTTCAAATAGATTTCCATTATTCTATTCCATACATCGAATCTGCAGAAAGGACATACCACCCACGGAATTGATAAACTGTATTCGCCATCATCCAGCTCATCATGTGAAATAAATTGTTAATCTCTGTAGAAATTAGAATTTTTTTTAACAAAATTTCCATTGGCATGTTTAGAATTTTTAAAGTCATTTATTTTTTAATAATTACATGCATTATATTCAAAATATAAGATTTATAATTTATTAAAATACATGGAATTTTCTATGTTATAAAAAAAATCATGTAATTATGTTCACTCTCTAATTATTTGATTACTACCTTCTGAAAAATAAGCACAAATAGATAATTTATTTGGAATGTCTCTAGGTTGAACTATTTCTTGTTAATTGTGAATGTGGAGAGTTGGAGACTGAAGTGAAATAAAAACATTACATGTACAATGTTTAATAAAGTTTTGAAACAGTTTATTGTTTAAATATTCTATCACTTAATAAATAAACTTGGATTAACTTGAAAGTTTTGTATTCCATTCAAATGTAATGGAACAGATCAATCTATTGCAAAAATAAGTCTGGAATGTGGTGATGCGTGCTTCATAACATGAATGAATCGGAACTGTCACTTGGCGAATCCTGTTCCGCAGGCGGCAACTGAGATTTTTGCTTTTCGTCCAATTTTGCTTTGATGGTCTGCAGTCGTTGGTAAATAGAGTTATAATCAAAATATCCTCGTTTCTCTCCAAAAGGATCCTATAAAAGAGAGAACAGTTAAAATTCCTGAAATTACAACAAATATAAGATGACCCTGCTTTTTATAGGAATTTTGCTGAAAGATCTGAAAAACTTTCCAAACATACTAATGAATCTGTTTGTTGTCTGAATCACTCCCATTTAGGGACTGGATCTAGAGAAAGTACAGTTATCAACTATCTTTTCTTTATTTCTGTATTATCATACATTCTAAAATAGTTTGTAATTTTATAGTCAGTGATTGATCACATTGAGATTATAACAATAAAAAACAAATTTTAAACATGTTAGTACAGGAATGATGATGATTTGAATAAATATGCAATTTCAGTGAAAAAATTAAATGACATTTATGTAACTTATCATTATAGATTATCATTTTTTCAATTAAAAAAAGTGCTTTTTGGATATAGTAAATATTGCATTGTAATGAAATTCAAGATTTATTTTTTAAATATTGGTAACCATCTTTTCCTTAACCAAATTCTATAATTTTTTGCACTCGCTTAAATCTTTTTATTAAAAAAGGACAATCATAATTTACTATATTTCCGTGAAACTTAAAATCAGGGAAAATAATTTACAGTAAATAATGGTTTTAAGAGAGACCCATATTTCAGAGAATATTTGACCAGTGGGTTTTTGGTAGACATGTATCTACCAAAACAATACAAGAAAACTTCCTCAAACAAATTAAAATTATCACTGCTAGTTTATACTATTTTAGGTAAATTTTAGCCATAAAAATAAAAAGTTTTGATATTGTAATTCATATGTTTCAGTACATCATTTATAACTCTGAAAAAACTGACATTAATTAATTATTTATTTATATTTAAAACTTAAATATGTAATTGTAAAAAATATTCAATGATTATCTTACTTAATTTTGACAAGTGATTAAAACAATGAAAATCTATTTAAAGAAGTGCATGCAGAAAAATAACACAAATATTTTTTACAGTACAGTTAAGATATTTAATACACATTTTTTGGCTTCATTCAGGGTGTTCAATGATTTTTGATTTCCAAGTTTTCCAGGAGGAAAATCTGTATTTTTCCCTGACTGACTGAAAACTTGCTGCAAAAATTAAAAACAGTTCAGTTTATTTCATGCTACCAAATGAAACTCACAGTTGTAACATTGTTCAATTCCCTTTATTACAAAGCATGGGTAATTTTTTCATTTCTATTAATGAATTCATGTATTGTTAATTCAAAATGTGCAGACGATTGTATATCATATATCTCTGGACTACATTTCAAAGTTGCCTGAATCAACTGCTTTGATATAGTCATGGCAACTAGCAGATTGGAAAATTGGATATATCATGTACTGTACTTTCTGTAAGCTGTTACTTTTTGGTTTTCCATTAAGCATTCAATTCATTGTTGATGGAAAATCTGCATTACTATGGGACATTATTAAATTCATCTTCACAAATGTTTCAAATTCTTTTTACTTTCATGGCAGACTAAGCCAGAAAGAATGTGAAACATTCTTTCTGGCTTAGTCTGCCATGAAAGTAAAAAGAAACTTATTGCCGTGAAACATTCTTTCTGGCTTAATAAGTTTGTTCTGACCCTGTGATTGTAAATTGTAAATTGCCAGTAGTAAATTAATTTACTACTGGCAATTTACAATCACAGGGTCAGAACAAACTTATTAAGGAAATAGTTTAAAAAAAGTGACAAGTGTCAAGGAATTAGTTACCAGGAAGTGACCATTAATTTCATATTGCTATTAAAAGAAATAGAGGCATAAGAATGCATTCACCAAAAAATCTCACATTAAATCTCTCCACTGAGTGAAGTTTATTTAGTCCAGATACTTCATATAAATTCCCCAGTCAACCATGACAGAATACTTTTTATGAGAAAGTAGAGATTTCAAGATATTGAAGAGTTGTTAGTATAAACTACTAAAAATGTTAACATCTGTTGTAACAGAGAGCAACAAAACATCACCTGGAGTGGACAAAAATAGTCGGAGGGATAGAGAATTCACTTACACACACAAATAGATTTAGGCTTTTAGATTTTATTATTATTTTTATATTTCTTTATACACTACATTCTGAGTAAACACTCTATTGTCTTTTAAAAGATTTCCTTACTGTCTTCCTTTAGTAATAAACAGCTTAATATTGTTCTGATGATTGATGTTGTGGTGCTGTTTCTGTAGCTCTTGACAAAGCCATTTCTCAATTCCACATTGATAAAACAAAGATAAACTGTATGTATGTTAGTTAGATGGGCGATAACACTTTCTAAATAACGAGCTCGTTAGATCGTTACTTCCAACTGGATAATAAGATATCACATGATCACTATGGAAAAATTCTTTAAAAATTTGATGAGGCTATGTTTAAAATATGCCATTTGCCAAATATTTAAAAATGCAACTTAAGGGAAATTCCCTCATCAAACATGAACTAAATGAGGTTACCGACATCACTGCAATGTAAATCTGATCATAGATCCAAAATCGATAAAATGTTTCTTCTATAGCTAATATTTCTGCAAAATAAGTAGCCTTATACTTTCTGTAAGAAAGTAAAATGAATATAACCAAAATTTTATCTTGATTGGACAAAATTTGCAGAAGTTATAAAAGCTACTGTGTGTGTGAATTCTTTAGATTAGTAGTAATATTGGTCAAATTACTGTTTTCATAAAAAATAATTATTTGTTATTATGAAATCTATCTTTATTGTCCAGTAACTGTAAATTAAAAATTATAGCATGTAAAAGTTGTTAATCTAAAGATTTCACTATTAAAATCAATGAAATTTTGATAGACGGATGACATTCAAATCAATTAGCCATAGTGAAATTGCTCAAATTACAGTTAACAGGTTTAACATGTTATAACACTGGAAATGATACTAATGTCACTTAACATGTTTTGCTTCCAAGCTCACTTATACTTCAAATCTAATGCACACTTTTGAACTTTTTGAGAAACTGAGAAATAAAGAGTGCGCATTAAAATAGAATAAACACAGTAAATCTTTCCAAAAAGTTTGTCATTATTGCAAAATGTCACTAACAAAAAAGTGACTTTTAGTTGAAATAGTTCCAAACCCTGCAATCATTGTTGAAGTGTAGATGGATTCCACATACTATTTACTCAGTCAGAGCTTTCAAACAATGTTGTGAACAGACCTCTTCTACAATCTCATTTCCAAAGAAAATTGACTTCTAGCTAGAATTGCCAACTGCTTTTCAGTGAACCCCACAATATGACACTTAAAAATAGCTTTTAAAATCATAAATAGCTTAATTTTTTTTTCATAAAACAATTTAAAGCCACATAATTCAAATTCTGTATTTTCTTGAAACACGAGTGAATAAATTTAAGTATGATTATTAATAATTAGCATCCATGATGTAAGTTTAGATGATCATGCATATCATGTGACACAACAATGTACACATTCAAATCACTTCTGTTGTTTACTTTCCCATTACACACTGCAATAATAATTCTTCCTCCTTTTTCCAGGTTTAATGCCAAATTCCCTGACACTTCCAGGTTTCCAGGTCCATTGGACACCCTGTTCATTTGTCAAATAAAATTTATCATAGATGTAAAATGAAATTACAAAATATTTATTTTGCATATACGAGACCAGGGGAAAACATCTAAAAGAAGAAAATTAAGAGTTAATAGTCATTTATACCTATTACTCCTCATATTGTAATTAAAGTATATGGCACTGAAGAACAAATGGGAAAAGAAATGTTGCTAGGCTTTCTTTATCAAGCAACAAAAACAGTAAGAATAAAATTCAGATGGTAAGGATATACCATATTTTTTCAACTAAACTCTGGGGTTGTTATTTTTAAAAGTATGTATCTCAAGGTTTTACTACCATGCAACAGGAGACAAATGAGTAAAAATTGAAAGAAACATCTTAATTACTTGTATATTTTGGAACTATCAAAACTGTTTATTGACTGCAGTTATGGATTATAGCTACATTTGAAATAATTACCATTTTCTTAGTTAACCTGAATTGGAAGACAATATTCCAATTCAGTTGTTACATTGCCATTTGTCTGTTTTGATATTGCTGTCAGAATCAAGAGCTTGACTACCATTGTAAGGTTCAAACTTATCATCTTTAATTCAAGTTTTCTTAATTACTCAATTAAGCTCTCGATTATAATTTTCCCATATTCAGTATTTGTAAAATGTTCTTCTGAATCCCAAAATAGAAAGTGCTATCCAACTCTAGACAATTTTGAAGAGGTAGAATTTTAATTTTCTTACCTGTTACTCTATTTAACTACATTATCTTATACTCTGCAGTATTTCAACATGTTTTCCATGCCTTCCAACCTGGGGTTTAATTTTTAACAGCATCATTCCCTGGGTTTACTACAATCCCAGGATTTAATGAGAAAATCTGTTAGTTTCATTAAATAAAATACCAAATAATCATTCAGATGTTACTGTTGCCATATACCAATTATTTTTGCCTTTCTCATTACTAAATGCCAAATATTTAAACACATATTAGCTGAACTGCCTGAAACAGAAGGTTTAGACACTATGTCTTAGAATAAGGTGGAGGGCAGTATTTCTATTCAATAATAAAGATTATATATGTTTTATTTTTAAAAGATGATTATTATGTAATAAAAATTAAAAGATTATGAACCTCAATGGCAAGATTTAATTTTTTGACACCCCACAAAGTAGTGTTTTTAGTGAACATAGAATACATGGAAGTATTTATGGTGATCAACAAAATCACTTACTTCCTATGAATGCAGAAGCATTAATCTTTCCTCATTACAATTTATCAAGATTATTAACAAGTAATATTTGCTCAAGATCATTTATTAAAGTTAGATTTGGAAAGAAAAAAAATAACAATATTTTTAAATATATCTGAGATTTTAAATATTTTCTTTCTAATTTGTGTTTTATCTTTTTCTTTTTTCCTTTGTTTTTCTGTCTCTAAACTAAAATGACATTATTTGGCTGAATATTTTGGCTTTGAAGAAGTATTCAGTCCAAATACCAAATACTTTCTTTGTGGCCAAATATACCCAAATACCATTAATGTCAAATATTCAGTCCAACACTAACAGACATATATATATATCTGAGTTTGGTTTGGGTAGATTAAACTTTGCTTGGAGATGCCAGCATACACTTCCCATCATCATTGTCTCTAATGTTTTTATCGGTCAGTGTAATAACTGCTGTATTCTTTGTGAAACTGTCTATGATTTAATCTGAAAGCAATTATTACCTAAATTCCAGTTATTCTTCTTCTAAAAAAGTAACAGCTAAATTCAATAAAATTCTTTCAGATGCCAAAATTTTGATTAGAATAAGTAAAGCATATCTTAGAATTATCATGCCTGAAAATGAAGTTAACATTGAACAACTGATAACAGATTCTACCATATTTTTCAAAAATTCGTATCATTGGAGAATCATGCATCCACAATAGGAACACACAAATCTTTAGGGTAATTAAAGTGAAGAGATTTTTCTTCCTTTTAGAAAAGCTGTGAACTATTAAAATGCTCTTAAAAGTAGTAATGTCATCTACTGATAAAACAGTGACTGAATAATCCCATTAATGTGATAAGAAGGATGAAGTAAATGTTAACTCCAATAGCATATACTTCTACTTTCTTATCCTAAAATTGTTTAGATTTGTGTCTCTACCTGGACAGACAAACACCTTTCATAAACTAAAAGATAATCCATTTTCAAAAATAATGAAAAAAAATTTGGTTATTAATAATTATAACAATAATAACTTAAGTATAACTCACCATCATTTTTTGATTAGTCCAATGAAGTTTGCTTTGTGCTGTATTCTTGTAATAATCATAAAATTCTGGAAATGACCTTTCCATTATTTCTCTGGTGAAAGAAATGGTAAATAAATTATTTTCTATAAAAATAGAATTTACAGCAAACAATGCATATTGAATTAATTAATTTATTAGACTCTTTGGAAGATAAAGATAATAGAAAACTTTTTATGTATCAATTATCTATTATACAAGTAATCATGATAAACAACTAGTGGAAGATACATACTCTGTTTATTTTGAATATTTTTTCGTTTATTGGAAGATAATTATTTTATAATATTTCTGTGTGCACACACTACTTATAAGATGAATTGAATAAATATACTTAAAATAATTAACTTACATTAATGGTTGAGGGCAGTTCAAAGTGTCACCGGTAGTACCTTCAATCATATCGCAGACAGCGACCCTTAATGTTTCATGACGAATTATTTCATTATATTGTAAGCTGTCTCCAGAGTGCCTTTCCTAAAAGTAAAATTAAATTAACATTAATATGCTATTAATTACTTGAATGGAGAAAATCCAAGTAATTAATAGCATATTATTGAATAGAAATCTAGATAATAGATTTTTTTAAAATCATCATCATTAAAATTAGAAGTAAATAATTTTCTAAAAATTCAGACAACTTAAAATATTCTCAGAATTTCTTCTTTATTTTATAAAATGTTTTTTTTATCATCATCATCATCATCATCATCATCATCATCATCATTATTTATGAAAATAAAACAAATATACTTAATATATTAAATTTTAAAAAATTACTTTACATTTTGAAACATGGAATAATCTAAAAAATTTCTATAATGCTTAAATGATTAATGGCTGAATTTTTTCTTTTTTTTTTTTTAATTGACTCTTCCCATCATATGGATGCTAAGGTCTTTTTCTCTACTTAAACATAAAGTAGAATCTTGTTTTAACGTATCACAGAATAGATTTTTCCAAGTCCCATCAATGTAATTTTCTCATTTTAGTGGATCCATAACTCAGAACGATGGATTTTTTTCTAGCCCATCTATTGTAAACTTTGTGTTTGTTCAACATTTAGTTAATATTTGGGTGTTTCTGGGAATTTGAAGAGTTCAATTATGCACTTGCTATATCTGGGATATGTACAATTGAAAAATTGTATGAAGAGAGTCAGTAGACTGATACGATTGAGGAGGAACCACCTAGTAAATATTCTCATGCTGGTCTATGTGTAGTGCCAAAATTTAGCATCTTTCCAAGTTGTGAAGACCTTCCTGACAAGTTTCAGCATGAACAAATAATATTAGCATTGTCATGCATAACCTAAGTATTTGTTGTATTCAGTGGACAGAAAAGTGGCATAAAAACAAACCAAGATGGATCATAAAGTCAAGTGAAGAGCTAAAAGTCTATGCAAACAAGCCAGTCACAACTGAGCAGCTGAAGGACAATACTTGTCAAAAAAATTCAACAAACAACACAAGAAACATGTGAAAATGTTTATGAAAAATGTTGTTGAAAGAGTTGAACATTTGTACAGTAGCTAGAAGTGACCATTTGGCCACTATCTTATTCCACATACAGATTGAAATACTGAATAAACTATTGATAAAAAAAGATATGTATTTATCATGTTTCATAAAAAATATAAAGCAAAATGGTATCACTTATAATGAATGCCCTGTATACAGGGTGTATCAGAATGATGTTTTAAAAATTTGGGGGATTGTAGAGGATGAAATTTTGAACGTTTTGATATAAGGAACCCATAGCTGGAAATGTGGCATAAAGTTTCTACAGCACTTTGCACTTTGCGGTCGGTATGCTGAATACAGCAGAATACAGTATTTATGACAATTTTTTTTGACAAAACAGTAGAGTACAATCAAACTGTACATTGAATCAGTAGCTGCACTACTTTAGAGTAAATGTTTAATGTGACGACCACCAACTTTGTTATATCGCGTGCAACGACAAACCATGTTTTGTCTGACTCTCTGTAAGATGCAACGCTCCCCTCTGATGGTATTAACTGCTGTAAAGATGTGCTCCGCAAGCTCGTGAACTGTTCCTACAGGTATTGCATACACAAGGGACTTTACATAACCCCAGAGAAAGAAGTCAAGAACAATAACATGACGTCAATGGACAGAAGGGTAGCTAACAAAGTGAAGGGTGGTCAAACACTTCCTACCGCAGTAGAAACTTTATATCACATTTCAGCTATGGGTTCCTTATATCAAAATGTTCAAAATTTCATCCTCTACAATCCCCAAATTTTTAAAACGTCATTCTGATACACCCTGTATATCATAGGTATATGTAAACAATTATTCACCAGCTACAACAAATACGAGGAAAAGCTGTATTCTGTACACAGTTTCTATATTGAGAATTATTCCGAAGTATTAACATGACGATCTTGTTTTTTTCCAGCACAATTATTTAGTAGAATGACATGTTTTTGAGCAGATTCACTGTCCAACTTCATGAATCTGCCTGAAAATGTGTCAATCTATTAAATGTGCTGGAAGAATAAGGTTGTCATCATATTAATTATTATTAATGAATTTACTATTGAAAGGGTTAATATCTACTTTTTCAATGGATGAATCCAGATTTGTGATGTCTGGATTTTCAACACCACTGTATATATACAAGATGATTAAGTTGTGATTTCACAGTGGTCTAAAATAAGAAACACTGGTCAGAATGACTTGACATTTTGTGTGAATACCCAGGAAGAAATGAAATTTTGTTCAGTGAAGAAAAAGTTTAGTTCAAAAGTTTGCCTTTAGGGGACAACTTATGTTTTATTATGATGGAAAGCAAAACAAAGTAAAAAATATTTACAAGTGACATAACAAATGTTCAATATGTTGTCCTTTGTATTCTGATACAAACTGAAATTGCAAAATAGCATGTTCAACAACAAATCTGAGTGTTTCTATAGCAATGTTGTGGATATGATGTGTGATGCTGGCTTTCAGTTCTGTTAAATTTGTAATGTGTTCACTAAACACAACATTCTTTAGTTGTCCCCAAAGCCAAAAATCACATAGTTTCAGGTCTGGTGAGTGTACTGGCTATGTTACAGAAAAATGGTGGCTGATTATTCTGTCATTTCGAAATGTCTGTGATGTGTGCATGTCACATATAAGTACAGTAAGACCCCCGCTTAACATGGGAGATACGACAAAGCATTAAGCGAAACAGCATTAAATGAGGTCATTTTAACACACATTAAATAGGGAAAGGGAACACACGACCAAAAATAAACAGATTTTACTTTAATTTTGTTATTTTTATATTAATTTGCATAATAATATATGTTAAATAACACAAACATATGCACACAGAAATGTAAAGTTCATTTTTTGTGACAAAGGTCCTGGCTCTTTTGAAATTCTTGTTTTTTTCAATAAAGTCATGAAGTTTCATTTGTTGCTTTTTTTTCTTTCGTTAAGCAAATGTTGGTAGCAGGAAATCACATCCAAAATGCCTCATCTTGCTTTTGCACTCCTTTCAAAATCTGGATCATTTGCTACAATTTTGATCAACGATTTCAATTATCGTTACCAAACTTATACAAGGGTAATCCCAAAAGAAAGGACTCGTATTTTTAAAAAAATACAAAGAAACATATATTTTCAATAATGTTCATATCATTTTAAAGCTTGAACATTTACATCTATTTTTCTACATAATCGCCATTTTGGTTGATGCATTTTTGTAGGCACTGTGGCAATTTTTGTATGCCCATGTCACACCAGCTCGCTGCCATGTTGCGGGACCCATCTTGCAATATGTGGGAACCTTTCAATATTGCAACTTTTCCATTAAAATCCTATGATTGGTGCATTGGGAAGCCCCAAGAACTAAAATGCAGAGATCATTCAGAGTGATTTGCCGATCTTCATGCATGGTTTGCTCAACCTTTGCGATTATTTCATCAGAAACTGATGGTCTCCCACTTCTTTCTTTGTTGTGAATTTCAGTACGATCCGTTGCAAACTCCATACATTTTTGTTATTTGTGCATGACTTGCCATGCACGTCCATCAATTGGCGATGAATTTCAATCGGTTTAACACAACATGGCGGCAAGTTGGTATGACATGGGCATACAAAAATTGCCACAGTGCATACAAAAATGCATCGACTGAAATGGCAATTATGTAGAAAAATAGATAAATGTTCAAGCTTTAAAATGATATGAACATTATTGAAAATAAACATTTCTTTGTATTTTTAAAGAAAAATATGAGACCTTACTTTTGGGATTACCCTCATACTAAGGAAATCTGTAGAGAAATTCTTTGGGTTCTTCATTTTCAGAATCACTATTTTCCAGTTCTAGATGAATTCCTTGTTCTGCCAGTTCTTGAAGGTTGTCATTGGTAAGGCTCTCCCAGAAAGCTGTAGTAACTCCTCAATATCCTGCTTGTTTACATCTAGTCCTACTGTATCAATTAGGTTGACAATTTGGTCAACAATAGGCTCTTCTCATTGAGAATTCTTAGATACCTCCAGCCATACCTTCTTCCACACTTCATTCATGCATTTATCAGTTAATTCTTGCCAAGCAAAGTCGATATTGCCTATGGCATCATGATGTTATATTTTTTCCAAAATTGCACCAAACAAACATAGATTTAAGGAAAGTACAGCACTACGATGAATTGCCACCTTTTGCTGATTGGTTCGTGTTCGGAAATAATTGTATTATATACGAATCAATGAAATGCTGTGTTAATTTCAATCAGCATAAATTTGAGCTTTTTTTGTTAGGCTTCAAGCAGACCATGTTATATTGAATCAGTGTTAATCGAGGTAGCATTAAATGAGGTCTTACTGTAATTTGCGTTTTTTCATATTGCTAGTATGCATCACAGATCTCCTTAGTGACAAATTTTTAAACTAAACTTTTTTCTTCACCACATAAAATTCCATTGCTTCACAGGTATTCATGCAAAATGTCAAGTCATTCTGATCAGTGGTTCTTATTTCACACCATTGTGAAATCCAAAATTTAATTATAATCACTCTGTATATACATTATTTACACCCATGCTACAAAATCTATATGTTTTTTAAATGATTCTCTATAGAAAAAATTAATACAAATTTTGGCATTCAGCATTTCATGGGATATTTTTCATTACATTTCTTTTTGGCATTTTGGGAATTAAATTAATTTAATGTACAGTACAAAATGATCAAAAATGCCAACTAGCAACTTGAACCTGACTAAGATAGGACATGCACAACAATGACGTGACCAGAATAAGTTTCAGTCTTGCCAACTCTAAATGAAACAAAATATCTAAAAATGAAATAAAAATATCTGGATCTCATAGGCTACATGCTATTATAAATTGTGAAAAAATATCTGAATGGAAAATAAAACATCTAAATTTATTAGGCCACATACTATAAATTTTAGGAAAAAAGCTGGAGTACTTAGATCTAGATACAAAATATTTAGATTAGCAACAGTGAGTGTAACAGAGGAGATTATTTAGTTGCAAAATTGCCATTTTACCTAAGACTTCACTTTTTACTTCTTGTATATTCACAACTTTTAAAATTTTACCAAATAACCAGAACAAAATGACAAACTGGCCGGGACACAGGGACATCATCATCAAACTGGGATAATCCCAGTCAAAACGGGACGTTTGGTAAGCCTAATACTAAAAACATGCTTTTTAAGTGGTCTGTAACTAAACAATGCCACAAGTAAAAATATGTTGACTAAAAATAACTTTTTTAACACGAGTTTTTCCTATACTTTTTCAAATATCATGAGAAAATTTTAAAATATTTTTATTATAGCCTTAAAATTTGAATTTTTTGACATAAAAATCTATCTTTGAATCTATCATTTAACTTTTGATAATTATCTCTAGTAATTATCAAAAGGTAAAATGCATGTATTTGCCAACACAAAATTGAAATCACTGATCTTTGAGAATCCAATCTAACATAACATAACCAATCACTATAGCTACCAAAGTTATCATCTGCTAGTTTTGATATACAGTCAAACCTGTTTTTATGCGGGGATAGGGACCACATAAAAGAAAATGCATAAAAAAAATCACGCAAAACTTCACGAGTGGCTATAAAAAATAGTTTTCGCAACACAATTAAAAAAATATTTTTTTTATGCGGTGAATAGGGACCGCATAAAAAAAGTCTCATGTAGAAAATAACTCGAAATCGTACGAAATAACTAGGAATTGCTTTTTTAACTCCTTGGGCCTTTTTCTGCAACACCTAATGGGGAAAAAATCCTCTAAGAATTTTAATTTTTATATTAATTAATTATTTCCACTTAAATACGAATCTAACATTAAAAAGTTAAAAATAATCGTTAAATAATGATTTTATTTGATAAATATAGCTGCAGGAAGTGTTATTTCATTTAACTTTAGACTGCAGGTGTGAAATTTCACACCTGCAGTCTAAAGCTGGAGGGGAGCTAACTTACCGCATCTGTTCAAATATAACATAATATTTATGGTTTTTATGCTATTAAAATAAGAAGGGACCGAAATAAACGTATGAGAAAAAAATTTTACTGAATAAAAAATGAAAAAAAACTGCTGATGTCATAGAAAACAACCAATAGAGTTTTTAAAAATTTTACAGGAGTCAATTATGTTCCAATTTGATTGAAATTTTCATATACCGCACAAAACAAATCGCACAAATAAAAATCACACAGAAAAAGACCACACAAAAACAGGTTTGACTGTATAAATTATGTCAACAATGAAACAAATTTTTCTAAATTTCTTGTTTTTTTATGTCTTTGCATAACATTTGATAAAATTCCAAATTTTGACAAATAATAATATTAAATTTTACTAGATACCATTTCAATATGAAAAATAAAACAGAATATTACATTCAGTTATTTCCACTCACCTTTTCAAAACCAGGTTCATTAAAATAGGGATTTTCATTCATAAGTGACTGAATAGAAATTAAAACACTTGATAAACTTTGGGCAGGACTCCATGCAGGACCAGCCCAAGTTCTAAAAATAAATATATATTGTTATATAAAAAACTTTAAATAAATACATAATAATATTAATTTTTCAAAGAATTTATAAAGTGAGTTATAAAAAAATCTTTACCCTAGAATACTTAAACAGACTTTTCCATTCTTATATAAATTTGGATTGAATCTAATCTTTCCTTCACCA
Organism: Centruroides vittatus; assembly: GCF_030686945.1. Lineage (NCBI taxonomy): Eukaryota > Metazoa > Arthropoda > Arachnida > Scorpiones > Buthidae > Centruroides > Centruroides vittatus. The sequence goes on along the minus strand of NW_027121909.1, from coordinate 1,161,951 downwards.
GTAGTCATCAACTTCACCCTTGGAGGATGTATTGGATAATCTGGTGGACATCGAATCAAAAAATAGAAAAATCCTCCTTCATATGGAGTTTCAAATGGACCTGTAATCAAGGCATGAACCTAAAAAATAAATAAATAAATAAATAAAAATCAAAACTAATGTTTGAATTAAAATTAAAATTCTAGGTTGATTTCAATTTACATTCCATTTAAAGAAAAGCAGAAAACCTGAAGCAGAGCTCAGAAGGAGCCCAAAAATGTTTGCTTACATTTACCTGTGAATTTTATTGCTGGGCACCTGGAGGTTTATACTATTTTGATTAATCCAGGGTGAAAGTGTTTGAACTATTTTAACAGTTTTATCTAATTAAACAAAACTTCAGCAATATTTGATGAAATCTTAGAATTTGCATGCTTTCAACATTGATGAAAAATAAAAATAATAATATCTGATAGAAGTAATTCTAATAAAATAATAATCTACTAGTTACTAAAAAATTCTATCATATTAACATTTATTACAAACAAATTTAGCAGTGAATGTATCAGGATAGTGATGTTTAAATTATACTTGATATAAATATGTATTATAATTAACTGTAATATTACTTTTCAAGAAAGAAAAAAACAAAAGAATTTACTCTCTTCTATTAGTTTCTATTAGATATTGATAACATTAATTCATAAATAAATATAGAAGAATATCTAAAAAAATAAGAATTGTTGATTTGAATAGTGACAAAAAAAATTTAGTTGGTTTACTGGTAATTTAGTACCCTTTTAGAATTTTCTCTTTATTCATATAAATAAATTAATCTAGGAAAATTTAAATATGGCAATTCAATTTTAAACACAAGTTGACTATTAAATTTACTGTTTTCTTTATTCTTAACTCTAGCAAAATCATTCATTTTATTAATTTAATCAATAATTGTATAATAGCAGCCTTTAATATCTTTAACATTCCACTATTAACCTTTAATCAATTGCTATCACTAAACTTTTAATTTACAAGATGTATATTTTCTGTTATTGTAAAATTATTAAATTGTTAGAACAAATAAATAAAAATATATCAAAATAAATACAGATGAGTTAATCAGAATAAAGATATAATCTCATGCTTTGTAAAGATGTTTGGTTTGATTACAATGTCTTACAAATGTCTTTAAAATCATAGCAAATATCTTTACACTTCTGTCAAAAGTTTATCCAATATTAAAAAAATTTTTGGTAACATAACTACTGTCAAGTGCTCAATAGTCTATACATATAAGTAAATTTGCAAAATTTATAAAAACAAACCTTTGTCAGATCTTTATCATCTGGTACCACAAACATTCCTGGAGGTGGATCACTATATATTGTCATTATATCCCTATACAATAAAATGACATAGTTATAAAAGATTTTAAATAGAATTATGAAACTAAAAGAATTATTAGAAATACATTATATTCTATTCCATGTGATAGAATAAAAATTTTAGTAAAATTTTAATTTTGTTTTCACTCATTACAATTAATAAGTACAGAATTTGTATCACTTATACTATTATCACAATACACCAACCAATTATCAGGCTACCCACTGAATTATCAGGCTAGAAACAGTTATAATAATAATAATTTATAGATAATTTGGTACTGGAGTTAGGCGTTAGGTGCCATCTCTTGCTAAATTTAATAATTATAATGTTAATTAAATAATTTTAAATAATTTAGAACTAAAAAATTATTATTATTATAGCCATTTCTAGCCCGATAATTCGGCTTTGGTTGATGTATTGCTTTAATGTATATCGGGTTAGTTGATGAAGTTTGTTTATACTATTATCTTTTGAATATTTGATGATTATAAAATAATATGTTTTATTTTTGTTCTTTAATTCTTATAGATGATGTCAAAATTTGAATTCCACAACATTTAATTGTTACTTCTTTATATTGTTCATTACTATAATTCTGAAAATAATTGATACACAGATTATAACATAAAGTTTATACTTATTTTTAAATTAATAATTATCATCATTGAATGTGCTGAAAAAGTATACAGTAAGTCCTCTACTTACGAACTTAATCTGTTCGTAGCGGTTATTCACAAGTCGAAAAGTTCATAACTCGAAAAGATGATGTTTGGCGCAAAAACTCAAATACGTTGTTTTTACAATTATGTAATGTTTAGGCTACTTGAATAATGTTGAATTAAGATTGTTAAAGGGAAGTATAAATTCAAATCAATCACATGTACATTATTTATTAAAATTACTCATTTAAAACAACTACAAATGTACATATGTATGTACAGGTATACCTCATCTTACGTCTGTAATTGGTTCCAGCAGAGGTGACGTAAGTCGAAAAAACGACATAAGTCAAATTTACTTGTGTAGTTATGACGTAAGTCGTAGTTTCGACTTATGTTGTAACTAAACGCCAATAATGGAGGAAACACCAATAATGAGCCCTTAAAGACTGCTAAATAAGTCAACAACACAGAAACACAGATGTTTTACTCGCATATAAGATGAGGTTTTTATTAATTTTTTACTGCTTCAAAAACCTAGGTCGTGCATGCGAGCAAATTTCGTTTTTGTAATAATTTCTGTGAACTGTGTATACTTCATGCTGTCATTATAGGTCTACAGTCTATATATCGTAAGTTGGCATCTACTGTAAACAAATTAAGACACACTTTCCTGTTTATTGATTTAATATTACTCCCATTAATTAAAAACCACATTGTACCTCATTCGTTCGCAGAAAATAGTTTCTACTTATTTAAAAACATTAATAAAATACAGGTCACTTAGCAATGATTATAAATGTAGTTATTTTACATTAGTTAAATTGTTATTTTTAATGAATATTAGCCCATTCTGAATCATTAAAAATAAACTTTTTCTGATCATGCGCATTATAATGTTTTAGTTTTGTTTTCCAATTATCACATATTAAAGCACACATGGTTGTTTGCCTGAATACATGCATTTGATAATATTTTATTTGTGATTAAACGAAATAGAATTAGAATTGTATTAATAAATCTAATTTTCTTTATTTTGATCTCTAAAGTCACACCTCATCCTATACGTGAGATCATCTTATACTCGAGTAAATATGGTATGTCTTTTATTACTTTTTGTCCAGGAAATGCCAATTATATCTGCAGGTACAGTTCAATATAAAATAAATGCCAATAACAGGAAATGTAGTGCAAAGTCAATTCATGTCAAAAGTCCAATAAAAAGAAAAACAATAATGTATTAAAAAATTTTTGAATATGTCAGATTCAGCTAAGTAAAAAATCTAAACAAAAAATAATGTCTTATTATTTCTTTCATAATATAAAATAAAACTGTGCAATTAGTTAATTATTTACTTTACATTTCTTATAACATTAAGATAATACTAAAAAAAAATTAATTAAATAGGAATATATAAAACAAACAATCCTGCAAAATTTCGTACATTTTACAAAATACTATAATTTAAATTCAAAAATCAATGTTATATTTAAACAGTAACCTGCCAACTTCCTGTATTAGTGACTAATTTAGATACTTAAAACTTACAACTACATTATATAACTGAATAAACAATAAATTGTTAATTGATATGTATAAAATCAAAATCCATTCCAACTCATTACATTACTCAAAGTTTAAAAAATCCCTGAAATCATATCAGTTTAATTGGTAAATTGATTGTTATATATTAAACTGTCAATGAAAAAAAGTATACTTCATTAAAATGAAAATTTTAACAAAAAAAGTGCTTTAATGTAGTTAAAAAATATAACATAAAATAACAAGTTGATCTACAAGAATTTTTAAATATTGAAAACATTCATTGTCAAGAAAATTGTATGTCTAATAAAACACAGCTCTAAATGTAATAAATTCATTATCCAAGATTAGGCAAAATTAATATTTAATAGATGAAATATAATGTAAAAAAACACAGAATTAAAGAGCACATGAGAGACATTACAGCAGACAAAGATAACAAATATATTGCACAAGAATAGCGAACTTAAATTATGTAGTACAACATCCAACGTTTGGAATCTGTGAAATCATATGATAATTATAAAATAGCAGGATCATTTGGATTTCTAGAATGACCTGAAACATCAAGTTACTAACTACAGATAATTAACAAATTACTACTAAAAGCTACAGGGCAGTCTATCTCAATGTTACAATAAATAATTGCTCATTCCCATTTAAATTTAAATGAATATTTTTATATTGCATTTAATGTATTATACATTATTTTTATTCCTTTTTATTTTAACTTTGAGCCACAGATTTGTTACATTCAGTGTCTATGCAACTGTATTTTATGCCATCTTTCCAAAAAGTTTTTGCAATACAGCATGATATCACTCCATAAATATTTGATATACAAGAATTTAATAAGCTGTTTTATTTTGTCCCTCTTTCCTTATTTACAAGATGAAATATTCAATACAACAAGCAACAATTAATATTTATGATAACAAAATATTCTAATCACAAGTGCAATAAGATTGAAATTTCCACTTTTCTCATCCATCACTTACAGATTTCAGTCTCCATGTTCTTTGTTTTATTCACACTGTGTACTTGTTCATTACAAACAGTGTTATTTGTTCTAAAATAGTTGAGCAGTTTAATAAACTTTAAGTATACATTTAAAACATTTCTATCAATGATTACAGTTTTATTATTTTGTTTTAATGTTTCATTTACTTCATTTCTGCTTACTTATTAACTTAATTAAGTTTTATTTTCTCACCACTAAATAAACAAATATCTGATACTTTATGTATAGTACCAATATTAGCTTCTTTTATGGTAGAGTTTCGAAAACTCAACTCTCAATAACTCGACATTCTATAAAACTCATTATGTCATCCAAAATAACAAATGCATAAATCTAATTTCTACCTCTATAACTTAACACTAGCATTAAATTAGTTATGGTTCTTCACCAGTAACACTTGATAATAGCATCAATTCTATACGTTAACAAAAAATATAACACTTTTTCCAAGGTGCCACTGCAAAACTCCATGATGTGAATTGAATGTCGCTAACTTGAAAGTGACATTCAATTCACACCAAATAATCAATGTATTTTAATTAAATAGTAATTCTTTTTACCTCTAAGTCCTTACTGTTTTGCATTTCTATATACACAGGGTGTTTCGAAACTCATGGGCAAAAATTTAAGGGGTGATAGAAAACACCTAAACAAGCAATTTTCACCATACAATGCATGGGTGGAGAGCAAGCGGTGAACCGCTAGACAGCGCTGTAATGGAAAGCATAAAGCATGAGTTTCTCACACATTGTCATTTCTACCATGAAGGCATGGCGACGTACAGTAATCAGAAAAAGGTGGACATGCATATCTGTTTGGTGTTTCGTTCTTTCATGTGACAGTAACGGATACCTCCTAGCGGTTCACCGCTTGCTCTCCGCCCATGCATTGCATGGTAAAAATTGCTTGTTTAGATGTTTTCTATCATACCTTAAATATTTGCCCAAAAGTTTTGAAACACCCTGTATATTGTCTACTTGGACCTTGTTTATTAATAGGACTTATTATATTGGTGAAATTTCTGATTAGCAAAGAGAAGAAATCTTAGTCAAAAGTCAAAACAAAATATCTTTATCTTCACCTGTATAATAAGTCCTATTAATAAACAAGGTCCAAGTAGACAATATATACACAGAAATGTTTTAATTAAAATGTAACTGCAAATAGAAATAGTCATTAATGGTACATAGTTAATATGTACCGTATTTACTTGCATATAGGACGAGGTGTGACAAAGATCAAAATAAAGAAAATTAAATTTATTAATACAATTCTAATTTTATTTCGTTCAATCACAAGTAAAATATCAAATGAACATAAATGCACACATTGTCCTGCAAAAATTACTGGCATTTTAAACTTCAAGGAAAAATCTTGTAAAATCGACAAAATAATTTGTTCATGTAAAGCCGAACAATTGGGAACCTTTCTCGCCAATTCTCAGCAGTTGAATCCACTCTCCGTCAATTACACTTATGAGTTTCTCCAAATTCTGATTTCCAAATAATCATCTGTTTTCACATGGGAATGGATTAAAACTTATATCATACTCCCATGTGATTTTGGAATTTCAATCTGGAATTCAATTCAAAAGCTTTGCTTTTCCTATTGCTATTTATCTTTACTTCTGACAATATACAAGAACGATTGAAATGACCCAGATAATATACTTATGTTTCTAAATACAAGAGAGTGAACATCCAGTAAAAAATGCAAATACACGGTACACAAAAATTATTTGCAAAAACGCAAAGGATCTTTCACTCACTGACCTAGGAATTTTAAGCTGTGATAAATGAATAAACACCAAATCTCGTCTTATATGCAAGTAAATATGGTATATGAATTTGCACGTATAATACCTTTATAAAAACTTTGTTATTTAGACTAGCATCATTGCTATGCCATAAAACTAGTCATTTCTGATAACTCGTCACCTTAGTCCACATTGAATTTGCAGGACTCTACTATACAGTACATTATATTCACTTATCTCATTTCATATTTTCCTTTTATATTGATTAATAATCTAGTCAACAACTTCCTTTTATTCATTTTATTGCATTTAGAATCATGATTAATAGGCATGTAAGTGTTTTGTTGTACTAATGTTATTTTGGAAAATTTGGATAGCATAATTGGGTTATGCTGAAAAAAGATACAAATTTCAACCATAAGAAATAATGGAATGTTCTAAATAGATTTTCAGAAATGAAGTACACTTGCAAATTGGAATTATATATTCAAAACTATTTGAAAAATAACTTGGTATTCATTTTTTTTTATCTTTCAATTCCATTACCTCATCTGTATTTTTGCTGTCCAATTAAATTTATCAATTGCTAAAAATTACTTTTTTCTATTTAATGCAAGTTTTATTGATTATGGAAGCAAAGTGATTTCAAAATTATGAAATATGCTAGGATATTAATCCTACACATAAGGAATAATTATTCTTACTTGAATATAAACTTTCAAGTAAGAACAATCTTTAAAGTTTTATCTTGTTCAAATTAATTGAATGAGATAAAACTTAAATGATTCTAATATTTTTGTTTTATTTCTATCATAATTAAATTATTGTGTGTTATACTTTTGTTTGATTTAGGCCTACATTTTTCAATTGAAAAATATCTTTTTAAGTTTAATTCACTTAATCAAATTAATATCAATCAAACAAATCAAATTTTTATTGATCCTTTGTTCAAAGCTCTTTACAATGAGGAGTAAAACACTTTAATTGCTTGTTCAAAGAAAACATACATTGAACATTGAGATTTATAATCAAATTAATATACTTTTGCAATTAACAATATTTAATAAATACACTGACATTCTAAAATATGTCTTATAATCTAATTTTTTATGACAATAATTCTAAAGACAATTTGAGTTTAATTTATTACAATGACATGATTGACAAAATTGATTCTGTAGCATAAAAGCTAAAAGCTGAATAAAAATTGTGACTACTGAATTAATTATTTAATCAAGATTGGACTAAATATTATACAATTACACGGATAATTTTTGTTTCATAAAAAAAGTAAAAAGTTCAAGCTATCTTTTTAATAATTTTCATATATTAACATTCATAAAATGTTTTATAAGTGATTTGTTTTCTAAATTAAATTCAAAGTATAGCTTCTCTGTTTGGATTTTCAGTATTCCATTTGTAAATGAATTTTCATATAAGATGGTGACACTTTGAAAAGAAAAATATGATCATCTTAGTACAATCAATGCCTAATTTAAGGTCTTTGATCAATGATAAAGATAAGGTAGAATTAATAAAATAAGCTTAAATACCGTATATTCCATCTCTGTTTTGTCTCCTAATTCTAGCATAAACACATTTTATATTGATGCAACTTTCAGATCGTGCAAATAAGAATTAATAAAGATAAAACATTATTATGAGTAATAAAAGTCCATGCAAGGTAGAGTTGTCAAAACTAATTGTGCTGTATGCTTTTAATCTGTAGTGTTATTAAACTTACATTTGTATTATTAACCAAAAAACTATTTTTATCAGAGAAATAACTGAAATCCTAATACATAAATCATATAACACATTAACTTTGTTCCTTCTGAAAAACTGGAAGTTTGCTCTAAACATTTTGTTTGTATATAATTTTAATTAGTTCAGCTGTGTAATTTTGTCTACTTTTTTTTTTTTGTTTCATTCTATAATTCTGAATTTAAAATAATTCAAAGTTATATTCTAAAATTTAAGTCTGTGGATGTTAAACAATAATGAAACACAAATTAATAACAAACAAATTAATGAAAACATTTGGTTTATTGGTCAAATCTGATTTTATTTTAATGTCTAATGCTGAAGACAGTCCAAATGAAAGATAATAATTTAACTAGTAATTGTTTCACTAATTGTAAAACATTAATCAATTTTCAATCTTTTACTATCATGTAAGAGTTATTTATATGGAGTTATCATACATTGAAACTTTCATAAAACTAATTTATTAAATAAATTTCTGGCCCATCTAAAATCCATTAATTCTCATTAAGACTTATTAATGAGAATAAAGGTTTAGAAATATTTAAATATTAAATAACAATGTTGAGAAGTGCAGATTAGTAGTTAACTGTATAGGAGGAAAGTAATTGCCATGTATAATATAAATATGGATTGTACTTAAATAAGATAATCTATATGAATATTTTATCTATAATAGTAAAATAGTTTAAATAATAAGGATTTCAACACTTGTATTAATTTAGTATGAAGGTGGTTTGTAAACCTAAACAGTTTAGCAACATTATGTGCATTAATTTAATGATTAATTTGTAGGCAAAAAAATAGCCCGATGCAGGTGTCAAACTAGCGGTACCCAATGTGATTTTTCCTGACCCCTGGCCACAATGCTCTGAAATTAAATAAAATGGCTTACAGATCAAGATTAACTGATAAACATCTATCTGCCATGACAAAAATTGTTCTCAGTCGTTGAATCCAGATGTTGGAAAACAAGGAGGAAGATAGCACTGGCAAGTTTCTGGTGAAAACAATTAATTTTAGTCTTATAAATATGTATATTAAATAATATGAAGAGAACTCACTGTGTACGGCGTTACCAAATATTTTCTTTCGAGCACTTTCGACGAATGTATTTTGGTCGTCTTCAGGTGAATAAGAAATTTTTATATCAACATGAACGTTTGAAAAGAAAAACACATACAAAATTTAAATAGGCACATCACTTATCACTTATAAAAAATTTTATGAAAGTGATAAGTGATGTTGTGCCTATTTAAATTTTGTATATGTTCTTTTCAAACGTTCATGTTTGATTTAAAAATTTCTTATTCACCTGAAGACGACGGAAATACATTCGTTGAAAGTGCTCAAAAGAAAATATTTGGTAACGCCGTACACAGTGAGTTCTCTTCATATTAATATTACTTGGCGTGAATAGCATACTAGACTGTACATTAAATAAAATAAATGTTTAAATAAAAGCAATACTATAGCAATTATATATTGTTGAGTTGAATTCACTGAACTACATAATGTGTTTTAATTGCCCTATCTACATTCATGCGTTCTTACTTCAAATTATAATTTTTAGAAAATTTGTAAATGTGATGTTGCCCACATGAATATTACCAGTCGCATTAATGGCCCGTTGTTTAAATGAGTTTGACACACCTGCATTACAGTATCATTTGGCATTAACTAATAACATCAAATCTGAGATGTTTATGTATGTTACATTATGTACTCAAGAATATATGAAATTCTTTGTGCAGCTAGAAATATATTAAGGATTAAATTAGGTATAAAAAAATATTTTATTTGATAATATTAATTATAAAATAAATAAGTTTATTATTACAATTGGTAGGCTACAGGTATATAATATACAACATGTGAACAGGAGTGTAAATATTGTCTGTTTGGGAAATGAAGATATATGTAACATTTGGACAGCAATTACATGTAACAACAAGAGTGTACTGGGACCTTCATCAAAAAAGGTAAATAAAGTACTATAAAGTATATTAACAAATTTGTATTGCCATGAAATTGTGATTGTAACTATAAAATATTGTCATGTCATTAGTTATAATGAAAGTGCAGCTATGAACAGCTAGCTGTTTATTTATGGTGTTTTAATGTTATAGTATATATAAAGGAGTCATGCTGCATAGTGTCAAAATTGCTACTTGGCAATATTTTTATTAAGATGGCAAAAATATGTAACACTGGTGATAAAAACTTAGTCTGCTTATTTCGATATTCAGCATGAAATTGAATCACAAAGCATGAAAAATAGAGCAGAATGTCAAGCTCCTGTGCAATGGGAAAAATGACATTCTGCTTTAAGAAAAATAGCAGAATGTCAAGCTCCTGTGCAATGGGAATCCATGCACCACAAGCTAGGATGCATTCTTTTCTTCATCCACATACACTCTACACACATGGCACTCATTTAAAAATTCCTACAGGACAGATTCCTACAATTTTGGCCTGAGTGCAGACAGCATAAATGGTTGCTTGTAGTAGTAATTTATAGTGAAAACAATATGACATCCTCCAAGGCTAAGATAGTTTCATTTCACTGTCCATTATGCAATTGTATGAATAAAAATTTAGAGGTTGTGAAACTTCATGTTAATGCACATGGTGATATAGGTAAGTGGCATCTCAAAATTTTTCCAATGGTAGCCAATTGTAAAATTTTTATAATTTTTTCATGGCTGCTTTGAATGTTCTGTTAGCAAGACAACCCATTTTATGATGAAATTTTTGAAATTTCACCATCAAATGAAATTTACATCTTAAACCTTTCTTTTAACTTTTGTTTCCAAAACATATTTTTAAAAAAATTATAGATCCCACCTTCAATTGACATTATCAATAGGTATGGGCATTGCTATCATTTCACAGTCATTCCCAAATTATTACAAACAGCAGCACATGTCTATTATGGCAGAGATGCAGAAGGACCACTATTAATGAACACATCCCTAGCAATGTCATGGCACCATGTGGAAATTTGGAAAAGAAAGCAGGAAATAATGTTAAGAACTGAAGGCAGTTTTCATGTAATGCTGCCCAGTGTTTCCAGAATTATTCATTAAAAAATTATTAAAATATGATTCCTATTTCTAAGTGACAGTTTAACATGTTACTTTGGTTTCATACTGTGAACTGATAAGGCTTTTTTTTTTAACTTAAATGGAGCAGTCCATCCTTCCTGACAGTTCGTCAGGTTGGTACTCCAACTTTATTCACGACCTTGCTTCGCATCTTGCTTTGCAAGGGTTTAAATACATACATGCGGACGTAGCCGCTATATTATTATCCCGACATTGTTATCTAATTTATAATTTATTTGTATCCGGATAATGTTGATGAGTTCGAAAGTTCACTCATGTTAGAATGTTTGTTAAGTTTTTGAGTAGTGACAGTTTGTCTTTTGTCTTTCCTTGTCTAAGCTCCTATGAACTCCCCTAACATATTGTGCACAATACTCACTTCGGTATTAAGAGGATCCTTATGTCTTATTGTGTTGTTCTATGGTATTAGTCTGTATTTCTTCTTCCTCCCCGTTGTGTTTTATCGCTGTTTTCCTGTCCTCCGTTTCGTTGTATTCCATCCTTTCTCATCGTACTATTCTGTCGTTCCCATTGACATATTCTGTCGCACGTTCTCGATACTTACTTTGGTGAGGATAGGGGTTTCCCGTCTTTATCGTTGTGTGCTATCATAGTATTCTGTGATTATTCCTCCTAGTTGTTGTGTTATATCTTTCTGCTGACATTGTATTCTATCATGGAGTTTTATTGGTATTTTCCCTTCGTTGTTAATCTTGTAAATGTGTTTGCAGTTAGTATTTCATATGAAACCATTTCTTGTTTCAGCACGTTTTCTCAGAACGCACTGGTTGAGTTCTTACATGTATTCCATTATATATTAGTTGTCGGTTATTATGGTTATAGAAACAATAATAATATTAATTGCTTTATAATACAGTGGAGGGTGTATCACTATAATCTATGGTCGGCTACGAAAGTTTATTTCACAAACTATTCCAATAGTTGATAGGAATATGTTAGATAAGGCACCTATGTGGTGCAGGTGGTTTTGATGATTTAATTTACTTAAGTGAGCAGTGCAGAGTATATCACTATAGTCTAAAGTCTGCTATGAAATATATTAGCACTGTCTCATACTATTGATGTTGAAGAGGTGAACAATTTGGCATTTATGTCGTTCAAATGATTTAGTTATGTACATTTGCGGAAAGTATCCTAGGCAATTTGAATTAGTGTAGAAATCACCTATGTGTTACGGTAGAGAGGTGAAAGTCCCATTGCAGATTTTATGTATTTCACCGAACTTTTGGACCTATTTTATATATAGAGTTCAGCAATCCCAAGGAAAGCACTGAGAATTAACTTATAAAGAGGATGGAGGTGAAATGGAATGTCCTAAACTCAGCATTGAATGTGAACACTAAAGACCTGTTACCAATTTGTACTACCCTAACTGCTACAACAGAAACATTCACAGACTGTATTCATCCCTTAGGAAGAGCTAGTTTTTATCGAGATAATTTCGATTATAGAGGTTTCCCAGCATAAATTAGCTAACTGTTATTTACTTATGTGAATATATTTTTTTTTCTATATTTTTTTCTATATTCTATTTTTATAGCTTATTTTAATAAATTCATTAAAATGATAGTAGATATGCTCATTATTGATCAAGATTCGTTTTCGTACTGGCCATTGATATCCTTCTTTATTGCATATCAGCATTAAATTATGTCTTGGTAATTCATATCTGATACAGTCCATTAGTATGTGTGTTGGGGTTTCCTCAGTTCCGCAGTTTTCGCAAAGACCGTCACTCCCATGATTAAATCTTCTGTGGTAGTCTGCAAAATCTCCGTGTCCTGTCAGAAATCTTGTATTTTTATGGTGTATAATAAAGTAACTATTCGTAACTCTTTGGTTTATATCCGGTAGATATTCAAATAGTTCTCTGCCTGTTCTTGACTCTTCCCATCTTCTTTGCCAAATGATTAAATATTTATTTTTTATTTCTCTTTTTATATATTGCTCTGACAGCTTACTGTATATTTCCTTTAGTGTTAAATCACTGGCCTCCTTTGCCAAGTTATCCGCCTTCTCGTTGCCAATGTTTCCCATATGGGCTTTAACCCAACTAAGTTGTATCTTATTTATTCCAATTATGATGTTTTGTCTAATACTGTTTATAAGTTCATGCGTATTGTTTGGGTCATTAAGTGCCTTTAGTATTGATTCACTATCCGTGCATACTAGTATTTGTAGATTCTTCTTGTTTGTATTGATCCACTTTATTGCCTGGTGGATTGCAACCAACTCTGCTTGGTAATTATTACATCTGTTATCTAGTTTAAATTTTTTGTGATATTGCTCACGTGTTCTTGTAAAATAGATGAAGGCGGCACCCACTCCCGTTGAACTTCTTGAACCGTCCGTATATACTCTGTGAGGGTGTGATTCATTGTATTGTATGATTTTGATATGTTTCCATTCGAATCTTTTCAGATGTTGATGCACTTTTAGTTTCTGTTCTATTATGTCTCCGTTTCTGAGGATATCATGGGAATTTATATTCTGTTTAATTATATTTCTGGTGTCTCTTCTTTTATTCACTTCCAGATCCAACGGTAGCAGTCCGGCCATTACACATAAAGCGTCGTTAGATGTAGTGCTATATGCACCTGTAATTCTTAGTAAAATTTTTCTTTGGAGACTAATTATTTTTCTTTTTGTGTGTATTAGATTTACTCTTTTCCCCCATACTTGTGCACCATACGTGACAATTGGTATGATGACACCTTTATAAATTTGTATTAATGCTTTCCCACTCCTGCCCCATTCTCTTTTCTCTACCTTGGCAATCTCTTGGAATAAGTTACCTACTTATTCTTTATTTGTTCGATCTATGGTGTCCAGAAGGGTTTATTATCTATTGTTATTCCAAGATATTTTATTTGAGTTGTGCATCTGATTACCTTTCCATTCATTTTTATGGTTGGTTGTCTACGTTCAATTTGACATTTTGTAAAGGCAATGGCGTTTGTTTTGTCCGGGTTGAATTTTAATTTGTTCCTTTTCCCCCAATTAACTATTTTTTTAAGGTCCTATTGCATTCCTCCTCTACTCTTAATCTGCTACCTGCCAAACAAACTACCATTATATCGTCTGTGAAGGCTGTAATTTTGTTATCTTTTAAAGAATTATCATTTAAGAGATCGTTTAATATTATAGACCAGAATAGCGGGCCCGAACACGAACCCTGCGGGCATCCCATAGTCATGTCTTTTTCTATTATAATATTTGAGTATTCTATGAAGGCCTTCCTGTTTGTTAAGTAGTCACATATGAGTGCGTAGAGATTACGTGGGCAATTTAGTTCTTCTAGTTTTGTATGGAGGAGAGGCCACCATGCATTATCAAATGCGCCCTCTATATCTAAGCTTAAAGCTATGACCCATTTGTATTTTTGTTTGTCTGTTTCAATTTCGTCTATAACTTTTGATATGGCGTCTTCGGTTGAACAGCCTTCTCGAAACCCGTATTGATTTTTATTTATCCATTTCATTGAACCTAGCCATGCTGTAAGACGATAGACTATCATTTTGTCTAGAATTTTCCCCATTACCGGTAGAAGGGAAATTGGTCGATAACTTCTCGGATCCCGTTTGTCTTTGTTTTTCTGTTTATATATTGGTATGATTTTTGCTTGTTTCCATTCTGATGGAAATATTGCGTATTGTAGGCATTTATTATATAGAGTGTGTAATAGCGATGGAATCTTATTAAGGCTAACTGATAAGGCTACCAGCACCTGCACTTAGTAAGTATAACTGGTTGCAATAAATAATTTGATGTGGCAAAAAAAATTTTAAACTAGCAAAATGGTTGGCAATTTTTAAAAAATTTCAGAGTGATCCCTGTGTATATTTTTAGACATGTAAATTGTAGCATTGTAAATGTCATATATATATATATATATGTTTGTATCTGACCCAATAATTGCCTAACTGATGAGGACTGTATCATTGTATTTTAATTAATTAAGCTGAAATTCATTTTAGGTGGGTCAGAATAAAGTCATAAAGCTTTCAACTTTCAATACAACTTTTATAAAGCTGATTTATCTAATAAATCAGCTTTATGAAAGTTTCAATGTGTGATAGTCATTATAAATAACTATTATATGATAGTACAAGATTGAGGTTGACATAATATAAGATTAGTAGCTTAATAACTGGTATTAACCAATTTTATTAATATTCATTATCAGTTTAATATCAAAAGATAATTTACAGCATGATATTTAATTGCAATCAAGTAAATATAGAAGCATCTTTTGCATAATATGTAAAGAAAAAAGAAATAGTCTTAAAACAATAAAGTCAAGTATTTTTGATATATTTTTTTACATATAACAACCATTAAAGAGAGAGAAAGATAAAACATAAAATAATAGTATGAATAGTGTTTGAGCTTAAAATATGCAAGAAAAAGACTACTTTGTGATATTGTTGTCTTGTACACTGTACATTATTAAAACACATTAACATCACAATTCTGAATGAATTAATTCAGTTCAAATAATTCTAATTGATGATGGTGATTGTTTACGAATATCCTCCCAAAAAAATCTTTGAAACTATTAATATACGTGAAGATAATAGGGGTCAAAACATTAGTGTTCTAAAATCCTACTGTTATGCAACAATTAATCCAGCAACCACCAAATCCGAATTATTGGGCTAGAGTCGGCTATTTATTTATATTTATACGCCTTGCCGGGGTTGTGATGGTCGGTTGTGTGCCTTGGGAGGACGTGGGCACTTGATGTGTCCCCAGCCAGCATTGTAATGACCGTCGATGGTCGTTGTGTTAGCTTATATATACTGGAGGAGAAGGTCGGACCGAAGGTCCAGGTAGCATAACTGGTAACGTGTCTGCACAGATAGCAGAAGTTGTGTGTTCAAGTCCTGCTTCGGGCCGATTTCTTTTCCTCCAGTTCCAAATTATTAAAATTATTTAATTTAATTAAATTATAATTACTAAATTTAATAAGAGATGGTGCCTAACACCAAGTTCTAGTACCAAATTGTCTTATTAATTATTTATTTATTTTAGCCGACTCTAGCCCGATAATTCGGCTTTGGTGGTTGTATAGCTTTGTAACAGGTTAGTTGTTATTTATTAATCCAGCAATTAATATACAGTAAATCCTAAACAAATTGTAGGATAAAATTTGTAATCATTTGCTATAATTTTACTTAAAAGGTAGACTATTTCTTTCTGATTATAAAATTTTAAATTTCAAAACATCTAAGGAAAATAAGTTTTTTTTATTTCTATAATTTAATATCAACTGCATATTCTATTTATTATTACAGTTCCTCTACATATTTCATATTCATTAAAAATACTGAAGAGTTTTTAAAAGCAGCTTAATCACATATCTAAAAATTTTTTATAGATAAAATAAATTTATAAGAATAAGATAAAACTTTTCTTTCAAAAACTGTTCCATAAAATTAAGTTATTTTGAGTTATTTCTTTTCAGTCAATTACATAGAAGATTAACATGTTTGCTTTTACCAAATTTTAATATATTTATATAATTATGATTTTACTTGTATCATAAAGTAAATTTATTCATTCTTAGAAAAATAAATAGGTCATAAATATATTTCATTATTTTCTAAGACAGGAGAGAAATTCTTGGTAACTATAAATCATTCAGTTTTAAGTTTTATTTATTTAATGTATTGCATAGACTAAAATCAAATAAATATAATATATAAATATACTTTTTATTTATTTAATAATTCAATCTATAATGAAGTCATGTTCACAAATGTTTATAAAAAAAATACATGAGAATAAAGTTGTTTTTTTAATTTATTAAATGTGATTTGTATAGGAAATGACTTAAAAATTGATTCAAAAATTTAGAAGTTTTCTATTTCATTTATGTGAATTTGATAATTAGGTATCAAAATAAAATAATAATAATAATAAATAGAGCTTAAATTATATTTTATTCTTCATGAATATCACCAATTCTATAAATTATTTTATTAAGCACTATTTTATAATTTAATATGTCTAAAACTCAAGAAGTTTAATTTTGTTCTGTTAAGATGTCTGTTATCAATCTAAATCTCTTAAAGTTAAATATTTTATGTTGTATTAGTATTCCAAAATATTTGTATTTAATTATAACTGTGTTTCGTCTTTCTCCTGATAGTGATAAGCTTATCTTGCTGAAAATGCTTGCAATTTATTAGTTGTAATGTGTTTTTATTTATTCTTGAAACATTAAAATAGCACCAAAAGCTAATTTACTTAAGTTAAAATGCAAAACTATTATTTCTTCATACAATATGAATTATTAAAGAACTAAAGTAGGTTTCAATTATTAAAATCTGGTCAGAGAATTACAAGCCATATTTGGTTTTTCAAAATAATTCACATTATTTGAATTATTTTTCTAGCTAAATTAAACTTAAAATGCATAAATAAAATCATAAATCTATTTTAAATCTAACTTTTACAAAAGTAAATAACTTTAAAAATAGTTACTATATTATCAAATATCAAAAGCACTAAACCAACAACTTATCTGCAACAAATACTGCACACACTATCATAAATCAATATTTCCAACTTCTGGAAGCAACTTAAATATATGTAATGTCTGACATTCTCAACATATTTAATAAGTCACATTAAAAAATAGCTGTTCTTCATTCAATAAATTCAATTTAAACCATTCATAAATGAGCATTCTGCTACATTTAAAAATTATTATTTCTCGTTATTGAAAATTTATTTATACTTTTAAAAATCAGGAAATTATTTTTAAAACTATTACACATAGTTTAAGTAACTTTATTGGTCAACAAAATTGTTACACCGCAGTTGAAATATTGTGATGTAATCTTCCTTTTTGATATTGGTGAGATTTATAGCATAAATTTAAGACATTTACATATTGTTGTTTTAAATACTTATAGACTATCAAATGTAAACAATGCATAGGAATAAACATAATCAGATAAGAAATATATGTAAATTGTGAAGATATTTTTAAAAAAACACAATTTCACAAACATATGAAATAAACATTGCTGCTATCAAATCAGTTTTAGTTTAATTGCATTTAATTCTTTGATCAATATTTTCACATTTTTACATTTCAATAAGTCAGAAATTTTGAAAAACACATAAAACTTTTCTTCTCTCATAAAACAGTAAAGAAAACAACTGATAATTGTTAAATACTATAAGCAAGGTTGCGGCTGAAGTTTTCATCTCTAAAACACGAACATTGAATGTCGAGTGCAGCTTACAAGATAGCAGCACTCAACGTTCACGTTTTAGAGATGAAAACTTCGGCTATAACCTCGCTATTGACTACATCAAAAATCACGATTAGAAATAAAAGAGGAGATCTAAACTCAGCTTATGTGTAGATTTTGAGAAGTATGTATTTTATGTATAATTGTACACACACACAAATTACCCAAAAGAAACTTCTACCAGATCTTGTTTCAGTAACCAAGATTAGATTTTTCCAGATTTCAAACTGAAAATGAAAGAAATGATCTAAGCAGAAAAATGCTTGGAAATACTTAATTTATGCAATTAATTTTCAATCATTTAATATGTTGTTAACAATGACTATTTAATGAGAGAAATTTGATAAAATGAAAAATAAATAACCTTTTGATTCTAAGTAAACATCTCGCCGACGGTGTTTCTTTACTCCAGTCATCACTAAAAGTTGGATCCCATTTAATGTCTGTTGCAAATACAGAAAGAGTATCATTTTCTTCGGAATCGTTGTTGAAATCACTGTTACTGCTTGACGCCATACTTTATAACAGTTTAAATAAATCACTGAATATACATCAGATTCATCCCACGTGTTTCGAATTAAAACGTAATACAGAAAATAAGTTTATAACTAAAACACTACTGGTTCGCTAAAATTCTGCCTACAGCGCCCTCTAAACAGTTTTAAATGGTCGTTTTCGTAAATTTTTTTCGTAATTGATAATAATATTCAATAATAATATGTAAAAATATCTATTAATTAATATAAAAAATTCCAATATTTAACTTAAATTATTAATTTTATATCTTCGTTTAATAATTTAAATCTAAAGAAGTGATTGATCAATAAGCTAATGCTTTAATTGCATTAAAGCAGGCATGTCAAACACGTGGCCCGCCGAACTTTTAAAAAATTTTTAAACATCAGGCTTTGACGCTTGAAGTTGGAAAGTTTGAACTTTCTTAAACTGTACGATTCCCGCCCTTTTTGTGTTTGTTCGTTCCGTATTTCGTCCAACCAATTCAAATTGGTCAACGCTACGAAAGACGGTTGAATAACGGCCGCGGCTTTGAATCTACGAACGACGATTGGCCGGCGAAAAAACGTACGAGAGCGGACGTCGTGGAAGACTGCTACGCGCTTATTGGTCCATCAGCGATTGTTACAATCCGTATAAAAGGAAAGGTTTTGGCGCGAAAGTCAAGTTTTTGCTGGAACTATAAGGCGGATGTTTGTGTGCTCTACCGTAAGGTGTTTCGTCTACTATTGCCGTGACGAGTGACGGGAGGAGTGTTCCGAGTAACTGTATCCGAAGTATACGTCGCAAGATGTTTTTTCGACGAATCTGTTCAGGAATAGTGACTTTTGGAACTTTGACTGTTTGTGTGAATCTACTTTGTAAACGTCGTAATTTTTGTGATTTGTAAATCTCGTAAACCCTATAAGTTCATGTAACGTCAAATAGTTGTCATAAACGTTTTGTTTAATTTGAAAAGAGGTATTTCAAATTTGACTAACTTCAAGAACAATGAGTAAGGAAAGTTCAATTGAAGAGGAACATCGTAATTTTCAAGAAAAATGGGAATTGCAATATTTTTGTGTCCAAAACAAGAATAAAATATTATGCTTGATATGTAAAAACTCTATTTCAGTTCCTAAGGAATATATTCTTAAAAGGCAGTATGACAGAAATTATAAAAGAAACTATGACCAATACGTTGCAAAACTTCGTGAAGACAAATTGTCGGAATTGAAATCACTCCTTCAAAAACAACAAAGTGTATTCACTAAATCTGTTGAAGACAATACAGCTGCTGTAAGTTAGTTATATATTATCACATTAATCGAAACCATTTACCGAAGGGAAATTTATTAGTGAATGCTTAATGCGGCGGAAGTATTGTCTAGCACAAAAAAAAAAAAAAAAAAAAAAAAATTAAAGTGTAAGTTTATGTCAAAATACTGTAGTTAGCAGAGTTGATGAAATAGCCGATAATTTGAGAATTCAGCACAATTCAACATTTCAAGCCTACTCTGCAGTTGATGAAAGTACAGATATTTGAAATATCGCTCAGCTGGCCGTTTTTATTCGCGGATGCGATGTTAATTTAAAAATAAGTGAAGAACTTTTGGAAATCATTCCTATGCATAATACAACCACTGGAGCTGATATTTTTGATGCACTTATGGAAGTTTTGAAGAAGTATAAGTTACCATTGGAAAAGTTGGTTTGTCTCGCAACTGATGGTGCACCTACTATGACCGGTATTACTAAAGGAGTTGTTGCAAGATTAAAAAAAAAAAAAAAAAAAAAAAACATGCAAACAGCATGGTAATAATAATTTTGAACATTTTCATTGTATTATTCACCAGCAAGTACTGTGCTCCAGAGTTTTAAATATCGGACATGTTTTAAAAATAGTCACCAAAATTGTAAATTATATTCGAACACGTGGACTTAATAATCGTCGATTTGCTTCATTTCTGGAAGATATTGAATGTGAATACACCAATCTACCATATTATACGGAAGTTCGTTGGCTTTCGTGTCATAAAGTGCTAAAACGATTCTTCACATTGCTGGACGAAATCATAATTTTCTTGGAAACAAAAAATTATGAATGTGCTGAATTGAAAGATGCACAATGGATAAAGGTCCTGGCTTTCTCAGTTGATATTACAAGTCATCTTAACTTAATTAATCTTAAGCTTCGAGGCAAAAATCATGTTACAACGCTATTTGATGATAACGCTTTCAAACAAAAATTATCACTTTCGCAAAAACAAATAGAAAAAGAAAACTTGTCTCGGGGATACTATAGATTACTATCTATGGAATTTCGGGACTTTGAGTATATGTCTGAACTGAGGGGACCGAGACGAGTTCAACGATACCCTACTTTTTGACCGGAAACGAAAGCGGCCGGATGGCCGAGCGGTTAAGGTTAGCAGCCTGCCGCCCTGGGGGACCCGGGATCGAATCCGGACGGGTCGAAAAATCCCCAGGAATTTTTCGGGGGTGGTCCGTCCGGATATGTCGGTCCCCGCCCCTCACCACCCGGCCGCCCCATTGTGGGCCTGGCCGAACCCATAATGGGCTTGCTACAAGAGGCCCTCTTAGTGCCCACAGGGCGGAAAGAGTTAGACAAAAAAAAAAAAAAAAAAAAGACCGGAGACGAAAAATAAAAAAGTTGTTATACTTTCTTCCGGCGATCGCGCGATGATAGGGAGTCGCGTCGCTTGCCGTTAAAATTGTCTTTAGTAGACGTTTCCCCTTTTTTTTACTTTGTTCAATAACTAGTGACGTTTAGCACATGGCGGCCTACCGGCGGCTCCCCTCCAGGAGGTCAGTCGAGAGCACGAACAGTCGGAACGGCTGCCACGTTCGCTGCCATAAGTAACATTAACCGACATGGCGATCGCGCGATGATCGGAAGTCGCGTCTCGCTCTCCGCTCTCGTATCGCGTGTTTAACCCTACTGGAGATGACCGTAGTCCGACGTCATGGTTTGCAAACTTTACCGCAAGATGGCAGTACTAGCAACTACGGTGCCGTCTTCACGAGAGCATTAAAAAAGTATGGTAAGTGAAGAAGTATGATAACTTTTTTATTTTTCGTTTCCGGTCCAAAAATAGGGTACCGTTGAACTCGTCTCGGTCCCCTGAGTTCCAATATATAATCAAAGTCCTGAAATTCCATAGGGAGTAATCTATAGTACACCCCTTGTCTCACTTTGAAAGCTGTCAATATCTATTGCTTAAATCACCTAAATTAAAATTTACAGAATATGCTCACCAAATTAAATTGTTAGAAAATGAATTCGATCGAAGATTTTCTGATTTTAAAAGCTGAATTACAATTTCGTCTTTTTACTTCGCCTCTATCTATTGACATTGAAACTGTTGATGAAAACTTACAAATGGAATTAATTGAAATCCAATGTGATAATTTGCTAAAACAAAAATATATGGATGTTGGAATTCCAGGTTTTTATACATATTTATCTGTAGATCGGTTTCCTGAAATGTTATCGTTTGTTACCCGTATACTGGCTATCTTCGGAAGCACTTATTTATGCGAGCAACTATTTTCTTTAATGAAAAATAAAAATTCAGAAAGGTCAAGGTTAACCGATCAACATTTATCATCAATTTTAAAAATTGCATCAGCTCAATATATTCAACCAAATTTTGATGACTTGCTTTGTGAAAAACGTTGTCAAATCTCTTCTAAAAAGTAATATTAAACTGTAATTTTGTTCATTTATTATTATAACTTTTATTTTTGTTTTTTATGAAAAATATAAAATATTTATAGTTTAAGTTTAAAAAATATGAAATATAAAATGTCTATGTACAGTACGTATAATATACAATACATTGAGTCTAATAAATACATAATATAATCATTCTAAAAATCGTATTTTATTAATTTTTTGAACATTGAAAACGTGCGGCCCCCGACTTTAGATCGTGTGGCCCGTAATATCGTATGAGTATGACATGCCTGATCTATAGACTGTTAGTGGTAAAGTTTGTTTTCAGACAGGTTGTATAACAACATTATGTAACTTATTAAACAGAATAATAAATTTTTATTCCGATGTTTCTTTTAAACAGAATAAATGTTATATGTTGTTAGTGGACAGAAAACTTTCAAAATTTAAAATAAAATATAGTAATTAAGGGTGTACTATAGATTACTCCCTATGGAATTTCAGGACTTTGATTATATATTGGAACTCAGGGGACTGAGACGAGTTCAACGGTACCCTATTTTTGGACCGGAGACGAAAAATAAAAAAGTTATCATACTTTTTCACTTACCATACTTTTTTAATGCTCTCATGAAGACGGCACCGTAGTTGCTAGTACTGCCATCTTGCGGTAAAGTCTGCAAACTATGACGTCGGACTACGGTCATCTCCCGGAGGGTTAAACACGCGATACGAGAGCGGAGAGAGCGACGCGACTTCCGATCATCGCGCGATCGCCATTTCGGTTAATGTTACTTATGGCAGCGAACATGGCGGCCCGACTGACCTCTCGTATGGGCGCCACCACACGCCGCCATGTGCTAAACTAGTGATCGATTCACGGTAGTTCTTGAACAAAGTAAAAAAGGGGGGAAACGTCTACTAAAGGCAATTTTAACGGCAAGCGACGAGACTCCCGATCGCGATAGCGAGGCCGACTTAGCGGAGAGCGACGCGACTCCCTATCATCGTGCGATCGCCGGAAAAAAGTATGATAACTTTTTTATTTTTCGTCTCCGGTCCAAATGTAGAGTATCGTTGAACTCGTCTCGGTCCCCTGAGTTCAGATATATACCCAAACACACGAAATTCCATAGGGAGTTTTAATTTTAATTACGGGTATTCTATACCCGTAATTAAAATTAAAACTTTCAGTCATTTAAATTATGTCCCACAATTGAGAGTAATGTAACATAGTACTGTACAAATTGCGTATTCAATGATTATCCATGGTCGGCACAGCTTCCCTATCAAATGTCACTGCTATCTACGTGCTATTAGAGCCCTCTATAAACAGAGTATGGTCAACTGGGGGTCAAAATATGATTGGCTACTGCCGATCACGTGGTTTGTGGACGCCATTATGAGGCCAGCTTCCGATCCGCTTATGACAAGTGAGTGTCAATCAGCTATTTATTACGATAAATAACAGGATTCGAAACTTTATATACCAGGTAGTTCCAATCTAAAATAGATTCTAAACATCAAGTTAGTTCTTACTTTGCTATACTGACGTTAGAAATTATTATTTTAGCCTTTAGATCTATCGATACATCTATATCGCTCTTAAAGCTACCACATAAAAATAGATCATGCCGGGTTGATCAGCCATTAATTGCTCAAAATAGAGCTCCTAAATTCAAACTGCATCGATTTCCAAGTAAACAGGCTGGATGAAAATAAGAAATTATGGATTCCTGGAAAACATGCATTACTTTGTCAGAATTTTTATGAGAAAGAATCAGAATTTTATGAGGTAAGAATCAGAATTTTTATGAGAAAGGACTTCTGCTTTGCCTACCTATTTAATTGTACATTGCACATTAATAAACTAAAGCTAAAGAGTATTAAGTCTGTTAATACATTTTAACCTTTATAAGTATATTGGTTTAGCGATGTGAATATTTACAATTAACTCTCATAGGTTCATTTTGAGAAAGATCAGTGTGAAAATTACAGGAAGGATGGAAGAAGATTGCTGAAGCTCGATACCGTCCTACACTTTTTTCTCACAGACCTGCACCTAAGAGAAGATGCTCTGAATCAAAAACAGGGCATAGAAACAATTGTGAGCGTATAGATCCGACCTTGGACCACAGTTATGCTACAAATTATCTCCTATGACATCTATGCAGCCCAGTACAGGTATATTTATAATATAAATTTAAAATATTCTTATTAAATATTCTATTTTTTTATTGCATACTTTGATTCTTTTTGAAGAAAATGCTGAAGAATGTAAAAGCACGAATGAAGATGAAGACAATGAGACATCTGGTCCAGTATTTCAAGACTCCGGTAATCTTGTTAGCCAGCCACTGTCACCAAAATCAAAACAAATTAATGAATTGTAATCTCAATTGCATAATGCATTACATAGAGTTAAAAGAGTGCAGAAAAGAATAAGGATCTCTATGAAGAGATAAGAAAATTAAAGTCTAGAGTCAACACACAGAGTACAAACATAAAATTAATTTTCAATCCTGATCAAATAACAGCCCTTGGAAACGTGTCAACACGGAAAATAAAATGGCAAAATAATACAGTAAGAAAGGCTCTGCAGTTAAAATTTGCTTATGAAAGATCAGGCTATGAAATGTTAATTAACACCTTCTTTCCTACTTTTTTTTTAAATTTTATAATTAATTATGTTTAATTACATTAAAAATAATAAAAATGAAAAAAAAACGAAAGAAATGTGTTAATTTTGAAGAAAAAGCTTTAAAGTACTGTAAATTTCCTTTTTCTCGCCTTAGCGCGAAACTTGACACCGATGAGTCATTGTTTACACAGCTGGATGACCTTGAGAACAGCTGGTGTCCTGTTTCGCGGGACATTCTCATGAAACTCTCCCGAGGAGAAGGATAAAAAGTAGGGTGAATACTAGATGGCGGGATATTTCAAAAATTTTTTTTTAATTACGATTTTAATTGAAATTTCCGACCCCCCGACTTAATTAAACGTAATTATAAAAAATCTATTAATTAAAAAAATTAAAAAACTATTGGATGTTGTTTTTTACATCAGAAAATAGCTTTAAATAACTTTACCAAAGTAAAATCGGCGCGCTAGAACTTTAGAAGGATGAATAAAGTTCCATAAAAAAATCCCATAAAAAAAACAATTAAGCGTTAATCGCGCATCATTAAGGGTTAATTAAAATCGCAATAAAATTTTTTCGCGCGGGTAACAATTTTTCAAAAAATTTGGGGACAAAAAACATCCGAAAAATCAAAAAAAAATTCCCCCCGAGGGTCTAAAAACCCGTTTTCTGTGTAACTCTATGTAAACCGATCGAACTGAGTTCGATTGCGGGTACGAAGGGTTTGAACAAGGCTTGCCTCTTCCCTCTTTACGGACATTGTAAAGACGACTACAGAACATCCCCTGTAACGGGGAAATTACCCTTTTTATTAATAAATGATTGATATTTAGGAATTATCTGCATTCCTTGCAAAAAATGCAGAGAATCACTATTTGTTACTATGTTACACTATGTTACTTGAGTTTTTCTTGTTGAAAAATAAACTTTATTGATTCTTTTTTATAATTTTTGTCTTTAGTTATTATATTTTTAAATTTAAATACATATTTTTCAGATTATTTATATTGCAATAGTGCTGTGAATAAATGTGATCCACTAAATATAACTTTTTAATATTTTCACTTTTTTGCTTCTAGCCCTGTTATTGTTATATATTTTGTCCATCACTTATAAACTACAATTATTCCGAACATAATTAAAAATTATTTCTAAGAATGTTTAACTTAATATAATTTTTCTCTGAATCTAATTTCCGTTTTTAACTAACGTTGCTCATTTAAATGCTAAGCAGTACTGTGACATTGCAACTTTGGCTTCAAAATGGCGTCCATACGTTAGAGTGGCCATACTCTGTTTATATAGGGCTCTACGTGCTATTATCTGCAGGTTCCTTCGAGTTCGAGCCACGGAATTCCTTTTATAATTCTTGCTTAATAATCATTTTTTTATAAACAATAAATAAAGTTGATACTTATATTTGTTGGTATTGTTTACTGCTTAAAAAATTTTATAAACATACTTATTTCTCTATAAAAATACAGTAGAGAACCGAAAATCGGAATCAATTGGGGACTATGGTTGTTCAGATTAGGGATTTGTTCCGATTACGGTCTATGTACGAAAAAATATATTAACCTGTCCGATGTTCAAATTTTTCTCTGTTGCGTGTCGCTTCGTGTTGAATTTTCGTCGATTTTAAGCCTAACGAAAATTTTTATAATAATAATCGAGGCTATCGTATCGTTAAAAATTATTTCTGCATTTTGTACAAACAAAATAAATATATTGAAGAATATAAAAACATGAAAATTATACTTTAGAAGTAAATTTAGTATCAAAAACGTTCGATTCAGCACGACACAGTCCGACTGAAAATCGTGCCGATTACCGGCGATTCCGATTACCAGGGTGCCGATTTACGACTCTCTACTGTATCTCATATAATCGTTATATTTTTAAATTTCTTTTCCCCGGCAGCATCACAATATTAATAGGCGACGAAGAGTGGAAAACATAGAACTTTGAATATTAGTAACGAGTAAGTAATGCACACTACTGGGCATTAACAAATGCAAAGTATTAGGAAAATACCGACCTCGAAGTTTTTCTGATTTTGGATTTGTAAAGACGGGGTTAGCGCGTCATATGTACAAACCCCGTATACCAAAAATAAGGCACTCCATTAGCCCCAGTTTGGGGCAGGGTTCGATCATTGCAGTTGGATCCGAGTGCAATGGTCGAACTCTGCACTGAGGCGTGCTGGCGTGGACCCGCAACGTCCTCAGACGTGCTTGCCGGGCCCGCATCGCCCTGAGATTGCTTGCCGGGACCGCATCGCCGTAAGACGATACTTCCCGGCACCGCGCTCTCAGCCGTGCTGCCCGTCACCGCATCTCCCTGACTTTGAGATAGACCCGTGACCAGCACATGGTATGGAGCAGAACAGAAATTTCTGCTGTGGCTGGTAATCTTTCAGCACCTGTATTTCCCACCTCAATGAGTAACACTGGTGTTTTAAAACAAAAAACCATTTATTTATAAATGCACCTCTCAAATCTTCAAGCTTTCTACAGTATCCCACCGGAAATATCTTTCTCGTATGAATTGTTTAAAAATATAGCGCTTCTTCCATGAATATTTCAAATTTCCTCTTGAAATTACATAGGTTGGTTGGTTTTGGACTGGTGAAGCTTGAGGTTCGAAGCGACGCCGCCTTGGCGTTAACGGTTGGTGGCGCCGTCTAGTAGCGGAAAGACAGTATATTCTTGGAAGTAGTTAGCAGTAATTGTTCTTGAGCATAGTCCAATAGATTGTAGTTGTAGGCAATCCCTTAATTTATTGATGTTTTTTTTTTTTTTTGTTTGGCTGACTTCCTAGGGGAAATCAACCAAAGAAAGAAAGTGCCTGTCGAGTGTCTTAAAATATCGCGCTGTCGTCGATACAGTGGGGACAGGGCTCCCACACCAGATTATTTATATTGCAGATTTGGATTTTTTTTAATTGTAATCTGGGTTGATCAGAATAATATTTTATTATCTGGGTTTTTTCGATAATTTTTAATTTTATGTTAAAAGTTATTTTTATTTCTTGTAAATTGAATAAAATTTAATACATTTAAAACCCCTTAACGTTCGTTTTTTTTTCAAATTTCGCTCAGAAAAACATATTTTTTTGTTTAATAAATATTTATGTGGAAGTAAAACCAAATTCGATATTAGGAAAAATTAAAACGTAAAAATTGCCGCGAAAAAATCTCCCCAAAATGCGTTTTTATAGTAAAACTACTAAAAAAATAACAGATGACTTAAAATAAATGCTTTTAGTTAGAGTATCCTTGAAGGTATATTTTATATTTGTTTTTTCCTTTCGTCTTACACAAACTGCAACGCGACACCTGTAGTCTAGTGTTTAAAATTGTTTGACCTTAAGAACAGCCGTTGGTCAACGCTCGCGGGACATTTACATAAAAGTCTCATCGAAAGTCGGGGTTCTAGCAAGATTTGTACTAGTTATTACAAATACTCAAATATAACACGAGATTTTCGGTCATTTGTACTATTTATATAGAAGAAGGACCGGAAAAACGGCCCCAATCAATAACTTCTAATTGATATAGAATTACGAAATTTGCTGAGGTCGAAGACAACGACCATTAAAGGGTAAATTAATTTTACCCGAGTAAAATCCGTGCATAAAAAGTGAATTAATCATTATTTAATATTTGCCCGAGTCTGACTCGGATACGGGCCTTGTGTCCTTTTCACCTCACCCGAGTCTGACTCGGGCACAGGTGAAAATTGTAATAACAGTTTACAATTTTGTTAATTGTGTATTCTAACAATATTAATCATAATTTGTAATATTTCAAGTGCTTATACAAAATACTACAAATGTAAAAGGATTTCAAAGTTTTAGCAGGGTTCATCGTTTTTGTTCGTGTTACTAACATGTTATATGCTCAGCCTATTGAGCAGGCGAAAGGCCGTCTAAACTGCACAGTCTTTCGTTATCTTTCATAAGATTATTTCATTATCCAATTGAATTACAGTATAGAGTCGTTAATCCGAACCCCGGTAATCCGAATCGTCGGTTATCCGAACGATTTTCAGTCGGACTGTGTCGTGCTGAATCGAACGTTTTTGATACTAGATTTACTTCTAAAATATAATTTTCATGTTTTTATATTCTTCAATATATTTACTTTGTACAAAATAAAGAAATAATTTTTAACGATACAATAGCCTCGATTATTATTATAAAAATTTTCGTTAGACTTACAATCGACGAAAATTCAACACGAAGCGACACGCAACGGAGAAAAATTTGAACATCGGACAGGTTAATATATTTATTCGTACATAATCGGTAATCGGAACAAATCACTAATCTGAACAACCCCAGTTCCCAATTGATTCGGATTAACGACTCTCTACTGTATTGCATTATTGCATATTCCAGTTGAATTTTTCTTATTGAATATATTCAAGCAATCTTGTATGGCTGTTGGCATGGAGTAGATATAAATGGAGTGGACAGTGTGGGCAAAATGATATTCAAATGCTGCGAGCGATCTTCATGGTTGAGGTGTACACGCCAACCAATCAACGCATCGCTTATTGCGACGAGTTAGATGTTTTTTGCACACCAACCAATCAATGCATCGCACATTAAAGTTAATTGTCACCGCAGCCTCTATGGTCACTCCGGTGCAGTGGATAAGTTTTAAAGCATAAAGAGTATAGGTCAGGAGTGGCCAACATACAGCTGGCGTAATGGGTTTATGCAGCTCGCGATTAATTTTTCAATATTAGCTATTTAACTTCCAATAATTAGTCGAATGGATGATTCGCGATACTTCTTCATTTAAAAAAAAAAATTCCATTGTAGAGATTTGCAACTTTTGTATTCGTCTGTTATAAATTTACACTATTTGAAGAACGAAAGACCCCCACACTCACTGATACCTGCCATTCCGCCATGTCACTCTGTTTATGCTGACGTGTGACGCACAGCGCCGCCTGCCTGTCGACCTTTTGTTTTTTACTTGTATGTTTCTTCGCATTGTAAAATGACATTGCGCATGCGTCAGGAACTTCTGTTCGAACACACCTGACCTTTCGCCCGAGTCAGCGTGATTGTATTTAACGTGATTTAATTTTAATACAATATACATTTGTTGCTGTAACTTTGAGGTCCAAATTGTGCTATGCACGCGCACCCTTGAGTTCGAGGAACTAACGGTACGTTTTAAATTAATTTTTGTGGTATCTGTTAGTGTGTGTTATATTACTTGAAATGTTGTATATTGTTTTATTAGTTGACTGAAGAGGGGCGAAATGCCCGAAACGAGTGAAATAAAATCTCGTCTCAACTAATAGAAGTGGAAAAGTGCCAAGTGTTTAATAAATAACACGGTCTTGTGTTTGATGCTCAACATATAAGAAAACACGGTTTCAAGAACACCTAAATTATAAAAATTTTTGTCATAGAAACGGCAAATTCCATCGAGAAAGAGAAAATTCACACGTACAGCTTAACAAAATGGATACTACGCACATCGACAGGACGCAAGGTGAGATTAATAAAATAATTATCGATATAAACTACTTAAAAACACATCTAAGGGAAAAGAGAACACTTAAAACACTTTCCCTTCCTAAGTCCATCGCTAAAGCAATCCCGACAAGGGATAGGAACTATTTTAATTTGAAAATACTAAGATCGGCCATAAAGTATAAATATATAAAGCTTAGAGAATTAAAGCGCAATTTTAAAAAATCAAACGACAAAAATTCGAAATACTCAAACAAAAGAATCGACCCGATTATAAATTTAAGCGATTACGAAGCCAATAAACATGAGAAATTAGTAAAACGATTTCAGTATCCGCCCAACATGGAGATTAGCGCATGGAAAGAATCTCTAGTAAAAAACAAATCACAGGTTAAAATTCCTGAGGACATCCTTGAAACAATTCGTGCAGGCCTGGACTTTAGTGGCCCCAATAGATGGGAAGTTCTTGATATTATACCAGACTTAGATCGAGTATGTAACAACCTTCCTGAGCCAGAATCGCAACTTATTAAATCAAGTCTTAGTAGCAAAATTAAGAAATACATAACAAAAGAAAAAAGCAAAACTGTTATAAAAGACAAAAATTATTATAAATATAAAAATAACATTAGCAAAGTACAAACATTCCTGGTTGATAATGGACTAGAGATAATTAAAGCAGATAAATCGAAACAAGTTATTATTGTATATGCTGATTGGGTAAAAAATAAGAAATGTGAATTAGTCGAAGGTAAACAGTTTAGGCAACTCCCGATAGACCCAAAAGATATTATATATAAAGAGCTAAAAAGTAGAGTCACAAGATTACATAAAATGAATAAATTAACAAAAGCTGAAAAAGAATTTATCCTAAACGATCAGAATGATCGCACACCAAAAATTAATATTCAACTTAAGACTCACAAAGATGGCGAACAGGTTCGACCCATAGTGGACTTCAAATATTCAACGTTATATAATCTTGAAAAATTTCTAAAGCAAGAACTTAAGTCTTACCAAAATTCTAATTTTGCCATATCTAATACTGATGAGCTTTTAACAGATCTAAAAGATATGAAGATAGAAAGCACTTTTAAAATGGCTAGTTTAGACATAATTGAAATGTATCCCTCCATAACATGGGACATAATTGAAGAAAAATTAAAAAAACTTAACATAACACCAGAGATCACCCAACTAATAGAGTTTTCGTACATGAGTAATTACTTTGAAATAGAAGGTAATTATTACACCCAAAATGAAGGTATTAGTATGGGATCAGTTATAGGACCTAAACTTGCTGAATTAGTAATGATTGATATAGATGAAATAATTAATAAAATTCAAGGTATAAAATTTTACAAGCGATATGTTGACGATATTCTGATTATGTACAATACTTCTGAAATTACAATCAACCAGATAGAAGTCCTTATAAATAATTTAAATAAACGAATTCAGTTTAAAACAGAAGAAGAAGACAGTATTAATAATAGCATTAACTACTTGGACGTTAGGATTACAAGGAATAGAAATAGTATCGAATTTGAACCTTTTAAAAAGCCTTGCACTATCAGTACGACTATCAAATATAACTCTAATATACCTTTATATATCAAATATAACGTCTTTGCAATGGAATATGAAAAAATTAAAAATAGAACCAGTAAGTTAAGTAATATGTCTAAATATATAAAAGAATTAAAAAATAAATTTGTATTAAATGGATACCCAAACTATATAATTACAAAATGGGAAAAAGAAATAAATGATAAAACAAATAGAAACGACAAACAAAGAATAGAAAAACAAGGCTCAGGAATAAGATATATTAGTTTTCCATATGTAAAAGGATTATATGAAGAAATTAATAAAGAATTAAGAAAGGTAGACATAAAACTCGCACCTAAATATGAGAAACTTAAATCCCGGCTAAAAAATAAAAAGAGTATACAGCAAACTAGAACAGAAGCGAAAGAAACAAAGAATGTCGTTTACGAAATTCCGTGTACTTGTAAGAATAATAGTATTTATATTGGAGAAACGAAACGTAAGTTAAATATCAGATTAAAGGAACATGTCGCCGACTTAAGATACAATCGAGTAAACTCTGTTTTTCATGATCATTGCCTACTTAATAATTGTAATATAGATCAAGATGGTACAAAAATTTTATATAAAGAAAAATACGCTTATAATAGAAAATTTAAAGAGAGCGTGGCCATCATAAAGTCCAGTAATTCTATAAATAAAAATTTAAGCATAAATATAAACAAGAATTGGTTAAGAATATTATAATCATATAAAAAATAAGCAACAGATCCAGCCTAACTTGGCTACTTTTGGCTATACAGTTAATTATGTAAATTCAGATCGTCATAACCAGCAGAATATGCAAATGGTCAACAAACAACTGCGTAATAATGAGCCAGTACTAGACGAAAAGTGAGTTTTTTAGTTAACACCAGGTCCAAACGTTTATTGCATTATGTCAAGATAAAACAACAATGAAGAAAAGAAAAAAGTTAGTAAAAAGAAGATTAAAGATCTATTGCGTTCGATTTTAAAAAAGTAAGATACCGAATATGTTTAATATACCGATATGTATAAAATAAGCCTGTATGTTTATATATTTTAAAAGAAATTTTACAATTTAATTAGCCGTACGTAGAACATTTACATTTGTTGCTGTAACTTTGAGGTCCAAATTGTGCTATGCACGCGCACCCTTGAGTTCGAAGAACTAACGGTACGTTTTAAATTAATTTTTGTGGTATCTGTTAGTGTGTGTTATATTACTTGAAATGTTGTATATTGTTTTATTAGTTGACTGAAGAGGGGCGAAATGCCCGAAACGAGTGAAATAAAATCTCGTCTCAACTAATAGAAGTGGAAAAGTGCCAAGTGTTTAATAAATAACACGGTCTTGTGTTTGATGCTCAACATATAAGAAAACACGGTTTCAAGAACACCTAAATTTAATTTTAATATTTCGTTCGGCCCGTGAAAAAATTTTTCTTTCCAATTCGGCCCGGGGGCAAAAACTGTAGGCCTCCCCTGGTATAGGAACTGTACACTCCACGTATCCATGTATATTTACTCCATGGTTGGTTACTGATGAAAGAAAATATCAACTGGAAGAGGAAAATAATTTTGTGTAGTCTTCTAAGCAAGTAATCAATTATTATAATACTAGCAGATAGGCCCGGCGTTGCTCGGGCAAAAGTAATGATAGCGAAGATTAAGATTATTACGTTATAGTTACAGAAGAAAAAGAGTAATTTCATCAACAAACTAAATATTTTTAATAAAAGGTCGAATTTGAAAATCGAATATTGTAATATTGTTCGATTTTCACGACGTGTTCTGATTATATCGTTCGATTTTCATCGAATGTTCTAAAGAAGAAAAGTCGAGAAAAACCGAATTAATCAGTTTAAATTTGAAAATCGAATATGTTCTAACATATTACTTTTTTTTTTTCCCCTCCAGCGCTCGTAAATCTTGCACGTCGCCTTCTCTTGTTCTCCATTGTTACTTAACACTTCTATTGATACTTAACACTTCCATCAACAATGGAAGTGTTAAGCCTTAATCCTGTCCCTCTCCCCGTGGGGAGAAATTTCGAAAAATCCCTTCTTAGTGTGCGTTTTTGTGACGTACCGTAACTATGTACCAAATTTCAACTTTCTACTCTTAACCGTTTGGGCTCTTAACATTTCCATTGTTACGTAACACTTCCATTATTACTTCATACTTCCATTGTTGCTTCACACTTCCATCAACAAGTAACAATGGAAGTGTGGTAGTTAAGTAACAATGGAAGTGTTAAGACTTAATCCTGTCCCTCTCCCCCGTGGGGAGGAATTTCGAAAAATTCCTTCTTAGTGTGCGTTCTCGTGATGTACCCTAACTGTGTACCAACTTTCAACTCCTAACCGTTTGGGCTCTGCGCTGATTATTATTATTATTAACTCGTCTCGATTATATATATATAGATTACAAATCTCACACAGCAGAAAACTTCACAATAATTAATAAATACTGTATTAATAATAATTTAATTAATATAAATGTTTTTGAAAAATAATTCATTGATGAATATTTCTTGATTCTTGTGATAAATATATTTTTTAAATTAAATTAATAATTCTAAAAATTATAATTTCAGAAATAAACGAGTTAAAAATTACTCTCTTCTATCCGACTTCGAGAAATTTAACACAGAGATGGATCACAATCAAAATTCAATATTTATTTCTTACTATATTTTCCAAATGCATTTCGCCTGCTGGCCTCATCAGTGGATACAATGCTGTACTGTACATTATTATTACTTTTATACTCAATCACAGTATCCCAGCATGCATCTACGCACATGCCAACATTTAAATTAATTGTATTTACATGACTTACCGACGCAGTAGTGTTCGATAATACGTCTTTTTACAATATTTGTCGTTTTATACAATATTTTAATATTAATATTACTTCTATCAATTATACAATTTGTAATATTGCAATGTTGATGCCATGGAGACTCACCTCGTTTAAGTCTAATTGCTGCTTCATGTTCTTTTAATCGTGTTTCTAGTTTCCTTCTGGTTCCTTCTAATAATTTAATATTCTATTAAAATATTTTATTAATTCCATAATTCACACAGACACAACATCACTGTACACGAAGATATACATCGTTTAACCTTTACTCGAAATCTCGCACTCACGCGCTTACACGTCAAGCCCCACGTTCTCTGTAATTCGACACAATGAAACAACCCGAACACTCGCTTCCCACAAATCCATCCTCTGGGTCCTCGTCCCGGGAAGTGGAAACGCCAATTTTAATGCCCGTAGAGCGAAAAGGTTGACCGAGTGATCAAGGTGAAAGCCTACCGCTCTAGAAAACCTGGAATCGAACCGGACAGATTGAAAAATCCCCAGGAATTTTTTGGAGGAATGATCCGTCCGGATATGTCGGGTCTCGTCTTTCACCATCCGGCCGCCCCATTGTGAACCTGGCCGAACGCATAATGGGCTTGCTAAAAGAGGTCCTCTTAGTGCCAATAGGACGGAGAGTTTTAAAAATATGGGGCAGAAAAGAATCAAAAACAAACATAAATACAGTAATATTGTAAAAAAACAGCGGATTTTAATCCAGAAATTATTTAACCGAATTGACATATTTTTCTTCATAATAGCTTATCTTAAGGTAGGTTTGTTCTTCCACGGCATCTTCTACCATCAACAGCGTAATACGTTTGTAAATTTTCTAAAAATTAATTTTTCGAGCTGCTTTCGAATTTACATAAGCCACTACTTCCCTCCACAAAAGTATGAGGTAGTCCTATCGTCCGATCATACGATAGGAGACACAACGCTAATTAAAAATAATTATTTAGTGTTATTAAACATCCTACAAATACTTTTAAACAGTTTAATTTGTTTATTTACCTTCGCTGGTAACCCTCGATGTTAAATGTATCCACCATTCTTTTAATAAATTTCCCGTGAGTCAATCCGCGACGTTCACTGAGTCACGTGATGTTGTGAACGAGCGCCGCAACGTCTTTTACTTGGACATAGAACGTCAAACGTGTACTTCTGCTTGCCGTACAAGTTTAACGTTTGTACTTGCGCCTCAACCTTTCTATTGTTTCCTTTTATTCATGCGCGAACTTCTACGGCAAGTCGGGTAAAGGTAGTTTTTTTTTTTTTTTTTTTTTTTTTTTTTTTTTAACTCTTTCCGCCCTGTGGGCACTAAGAGGGCCTCTTTTAGTAGGCCCATTATGGGTTCGGCCAGGCCCACAATGGGGCGACCGGGTGGTGAGGGACGGGGCCCGACATATCCGAACGGACCACTCCCCGAAAAATTCCTGGGGATTATTCGACCCGTTCGGATTCGATCCCGGGTCCCCCAGAGCGGTAGGCTGCCACCTTTACCGCTCGGCCATCCGGCCGTCTGGGTAAAGGTAGTTACTACTTCGTCTTATGGGTGCGACTATGCAGACGCGAATTACATAGCGAGCGATATAGTTCTCGCAAAAAAAAAAAAAAAAAAAAAAAAAAAACAGGCACCAAGCGAGAAGCGAGAAATCTCGCTGGCGTGAGCGAATTTCTGGTTCTCGCACATATCTGACAGGGTTTGTTATTTATCACGCCTCGCATCTTCTCGCCACATATTCTCGCTCGCTCGCGTCTGCAAAGTCGTACTCTTAGGTTTAGAACCCATTTTAGAAGTTATTTAATTAAAAAAACTTACTTGAATAAAAATATTTTAAATTCGGTCGAACGAAAAACACTATTCGATTCAACAGACGATAACATTTTAGGAAACCGATCTACAGATAAATATGTATAAAAACCTGGAATTCCAACATCCATATATTTTTGTTTCAGCAAATTATCACATTGGATTTCAATTAATTCCATTTGTAAGTTTTCATCAACAGTTTCAATTCGATAAAAACGAGGTTCGATGAGTTTACAAATGACACCTATACGGTACTTTTGAACTGCGGATACGGCAGTTTCACTGTATATACAGTATTCGCGTTTTTCATGAACTATAGAGGGCGCTGCATTTTTACAAAATGGCTATTTTATCTGGGTCGCTTGTAACTAGTAATGTAAAATTAATCATATATTACTGTCCGATATAATGATATATGCTGCTTGTAGCTGTTTATCGAAAAATTTTACAATAGGAGAACAACGGAAACTAGCGGGACACGTCATTGGGTGCGTTCTTTTATTCCTCCGCGTAACTCCGCGCGAGCGAAATCCGTTTAAAAATTCCTGCGGAACGCGTTCCTAAATTCCGGTGGGAGCGCGCGCCGTCGAACGTCAACAAACGGCCGCTTGTAGCAGTAGTTTACGGTGGAAAGCTACATGGCGTCCTCCATGGCTCGGATAGTTTCGTTTCGGGGTCCATTATGTGGTTTTATGAATAAAAATTTAGAAGTTGTGAAAGCGCAAGTTAGCATGCGGTGATGTAAGTGTCTTTTCGAATTTTTTTCGAATGTAGCTGGCATTCTAATTTTTTTCGTGGCTATTTTGAATGCTGTTTCAACAAATAATCCATTTTATGATTAAAGTTTACAATTGGGACCCTGATTTTGTCTTTAAAAGCTCATATTTTTGAATTATAGATTCCTCCATCACAATACTATTGATAGTGCGGGCGCCGCCATCTTTCTTTCTTTCACCGTCGTTCCTAAATGCCTACAAACAGCAGCGCACTCCCGTAGTAGCGGAGACGCAGAACGACCGCTATTAAAGAACGCACCCATTATGTGGTATCGAAAACAAGTGAGCGAGATCGTTCTTATACATATTTGTGCCTTTTGTGTTAAAAAACATCAGCTTTGACATCTGTCCTATCAGGTCTGGATTTACAAGTAAAAAGCTATGTAAATTGTTGCTTAGGGCTTCGACTTTCAAGGAGCCTCAAATATTTGTACAAAAGAAAAAAAAACAAACAAAAAAAAAACAAAGCAAATTAGAGTCGAATTTTGTAATAAATATTTTTTTACAAACCAACAAAATATACTTTACTTTTTATTCTGTGTAGTATTTCGTTAAATTTTTTTCTAAGAATTAACATAAGGTCTTAAAAAATTGATAAAACCAATTTTAAAAAGATTTTTAATGGAATGGGTATAAAAATTTAATTAAATTCAGTTATACAACAGAAGACTAGTAAAACCTCACATCTTCCAATAACCGTATTGAATCAGAGAGGTAGTCTGATTTAATTCTTTTCTTTTTATGATAGACTTCTAAAATGGTAAGGGGACTTGCAGAGTTCAGCTTAGGGCTTCGAAATGCTTAAATCCGACCCTGTGTCCCACACAAAATTACTGGCATTTTAAACTTTAAGAAAATATCTTTTAAAATTGACAGCATAACTTGTTCATGTAAAGTTGGACAATCGGGAAACCGCCAATTCTTAACAGTCTAATCCACTCTTTCAGAATTCGGAGAAGCTCATAAATATAACCAACCGATTTCCGAATAATCATCTGTTTTTCATGTGGGAATAGACGAAAACTTATATTAGGCTCCCGTAAGTCTTTGAAATTGCAACTTGGAACGCGACAGAAAGCTTTGCTCTTTCTATTGCTATTCATCTTTACTGCTGATAATGCACAAGAATTAATCAAACGACCCAGATAGAATAGTTTTGTTTTTAAACACCAGAGGGAAAGCATCCGGTGAAAAATGCGAATATAATAGTGTATTATTGACATATAGGCAAAGTCCTCCTTGAAAATTTGGAAATGGACAGAAATTGGATTAGAAAGTACGCAACATCTGCATCCCCCTGAATCCGCCCGATATCAAAATTATCAAACGAAGGAAACACTTCGATTGATAATTTTGATATGGATCAATTTATAATTCAAATGCATTTTTAATATTGGTGAGCTAAAATTTAAGGTTTTCCTTTTTCTTCTTCTAAAAAAAAAAAAAAAAAAAAAAAAAAAACCCGAATCAGGAAAAAGACATCATGGATTGATAATTTACTTCACCGTTTGGTGGTGCTGGTATCGCTTTTAGTATTTTTTCGTTCGGTTTAATTTGTCACGAGGGTTATGCTGTTTAACGAAGTGTTTTAATATTTTTAACTCTATTAGGAAGCTTGAAATGTAATACAATAAAATCAATAATTGAATTAGCCTTCAGGTAAATAACATTTTAGAAGAGTGAAATATCGGAGAAGATATGGCGCTTGAATCAAATATCGGTAATTTAGAAGAAGAAGCTCTGAAGAGGAAGGAGAGATTGAAGTTATTGCGAGATAAAGCAAAAGGAAAGAAAAACGAAGAGAAAGAAACTTCAAATAATAAAGAAGAATTACCGAAGTAAGTTCATTTACGTATTTAAATTCCGTTCCAAAGCAAAGATGTTATTAGAAATGACATTTCGGTTAATGTTACCCTTGGTGCCAAGATGGCGGCTCGTCTCTGATTCCAGAAAGGAAACAGTGGGACGCACGTTCTAACCTAACCTACCCTATTCTAATAATGGCATTGGTTGCTAATAATTATGGTAATTTATTAGAATAGGTTAGGTTAAGTTAGGTTATAATGTGCGTCCCACTGTTTCCTTGCTGGAATCAGAGACGAGCCGCCATCTTGGCACCTAAGGTAACATTAACCGACATTTCTACACAAATACATATTTACAGTAAATAAATTACAGTTAAACCTCGATTTAATGAATAAAATTTTCGGTCCGTTCGTCATATGTACAATACATAAGTAAAAACAGACAAACTAAGTAATTTATCAAAATAGGTTTTCCGAATGCATGTGCTAAAAAGCACATGCATTTGGAAAACCTACTTTGTATATATTATTATTTAAACTTTATTATATAACAGAATTTCGATTTTAATGGGAGTCGCCTTGCCCAAATTAGACCAATAAATCGAGGTGTCGAAGTAACTTTCTCACCTTAACTTGCAGAAATTATTAATCAAAATGAAATATAATTTTTATCCACATTTACCAAAATATTAATAATGTGAATAAATGTGATATTACAATATTTCATTTTGAGTCAATTTCTTAAAAGTAACTTTTACCAAAAGTCATTCTGTGGTTTAAATGCCTGAGGAAGTTTGTTAATTTGATGAAAGTGCTAGCAAATTTTGAAATTGAAATTAAGTATAATTTTACCTTTTGGTGAAAAAATTTGGGTGGGTCACAAACTAGTACCAAAACAATCTTATTACATTACCTGATAACAATCATTCGAAGATCAAAATGATAGTTCAAAATATTTGGAGGGTCACAAGCTAGTACAGTACCTATGCAATCTTATTGTGTTATCTAAAAAGGATCCTTCAGAAACCAAATTTAAACGTTTGACCCCTTACAAAATTAACATACCATCAAAAGACCCAAGTTTCTTTTTCTTTCCAATTGCCCCCAAAAAACTTTTTTTAGAGACCATCTACCATGTAAAAACTGAATGTGGTCAAAAAAATTACAGACTAGACAATGAAAAAAACCACTTCTCCCATATGGTTGCAACTACGCATGCATGCATGCATCACTACTACAGACAATCTTTGCATCATGCACTGGCCATGATAGGATGTAATAATTTCCAAACTTTTTTTATAAACAATTAATTTGATGGTAACTTTTTACAAAGATTCATTTTAAATCTCATTTAAATGTTTCAGAATCAATAGCAAAAATTTAAAAACACGACAAAAGAAGAAAAACAAGCATAAACTCAATATGAGGTGCATAATTTCGAAAACATGCCAACTTCACTTTTACTGAGTCTGGAACAGGGTTGTGAACGAGGCTGATTTTGAAACTACAATTTTTTATCCCTTCTGTTTGATCAAACAAAATTATGAGAAAGCACTTTAATTCCTGTAACTACCAGGCTAGTTAAGTGATGATATGCATTTAGCATACATTCAATTGGATTTACATTGCAGTTGTTAGTGATTCCTCTATTTTATGAAAATTTTTTAGCTCATTTTATTCAGAGGTAGAATTAAATATAGAAAGATGATGGTACCAGTGGTATCAAGCATCAGTCCACATTTAATATATGCATAATTCAAGTTTCCAGCTATAATACTTGAGATATATGGAAGAAATAGTTATAATTAGTGGACTAGAATATACAGTTGAATTTTGTGAACTCATTATATCAAAACTGTTAAACTAGCAAAGACTTTGGAATGAAGTGTGCTGGAAAATTGGTGACTTACTTAACTTGTGACTTGGTCAACTTGTACTTATAAACTGTAAAGCTCTGTTCTAATTTGTAGAATTCATTCATAAACAATTTTTTCTTTTCACTTTTTATTTTCTGAAATTCATACTTATTCAATTCTCTGCAAGTGGGACCTAAACCTTTATATAATTTCATAAATATGATGGAAAATTTTCATTTTCTCAGTATTTTTCCATAAATGCTTTGTCAGTACATAAATCAGTGATTTGTTCATATTAAAATTTAACATTATTTTGTATTTATTAATACACTTAAGTGAAGGCAGAAAACAACATTCTTTATATACTTTAAGAAAGTTTGATAAGCATAGTAGTGAAGAGCTGAAGAGATCAAATCAACAAAAGAATTGTTCTATTTCAGCTCAACCAATTTTCATTACTCATCATGGAAACATGACAATTGTAAATAAAACAGTTAAATCACAAAAAATGAAGCCATATTCTCCAACCAGCATAAAATGTAATATATAAGACAAATATTTTTTTTCATCCAGTTTCAAGTGAGTAGTTTTCTTGTGTGAGTAAAACAGTTTTGATACTGTATACCAGTGTTCCGCAAACTTTTTGTGT
Source organism: Centruroides vittatus (assembly GCF_030686945.1). Lineage (NCBI taxonomy): Eukaryota > Metazoa > Arthropoda > Arachnida > Scorpiones > Buthidae > Centruroides > Centruroides vittatus. Next base: position 1,119,773 of record NW_027121909.1, on the reverse strand, counting down.
TCAAGGTACACCTACCAAATCAAGAAATTTTAGAGGTATACCAAAGGAAAAACCAATGTTTATTTAGTATCTATTTATTATAAAAATCAGTACAATTTTTAATGAGAAATGTGAGCCTGCTTAACTGAGCACAGGCGATCAAAATTTGGAACAATCATTGATAAGGCTGCTCTCATTTCTTGGTCGATCGTCCTCAGGCTTTCTCTTTTTCTTGATTTAATCGTACTGAGAGTTGAAAACCCCAATTCGCATAAGTAGGTCGTTGCAAATGGTAAGAGAATTGCAATAGCACGTTTTGAAAGCAGTGGATACTCATTTTTTATATGCATCCAAAAATGTACCAGCTCTGTGTCAGAAAATTTTAGTTTTAATGTCCGATCAGTTTTTAGATCCATGAATTCTTCCTGCTCGTTTATTGGTAGGTGTCCAATTGAAATGCTATCTGAAAATGGATTCGTACCCAGTCCATAAGTTGCACGTCACACTTAGGAAAATAAGAGTTCATTTTTTCTCCTAATAGCTCCAAGTGTTTCACCATCAAAGCCTGCACTTTTTTTCTGAATCGGCAGCCATGACATTTGGGAACATTTCATTACTACCATCGGTAGCGTGGCTGATCCATAACACCAACTTAGCGCAAAAGCTTTCAATCTTGTCCGATAACATTAAAATATTAGAATTCCTGCCTTGCAGTTTTTTGTTGAGCTCATTTAAACTGGCGAATATATCTGCCAGATATGCAAGTTTTGCTACCCATTCTTCTCTTTTAAACAGAAAAGTAAAATCTGAACCCTAGGCCTCTAAAAACGTCTGGGTCTCATTTTTTAGCTTGTAAATTCGAGAAAGCACTTTTCCGCGAGAAAGCCATCATACTTTTGTATGAAACAGAAGTGACTGATGATCTGCTCCCATTTCCTGACACACTGCATTAAACAGACGAGAGTTCAGCGGTCGCAACTTGATGTAATTGACAATTTTGACGACTGACTTCTTGTAGGACAGACAACAATTCATCAGGCAGAGACTTTGCTATCAGTGCTTCCCTGTGTAAAAAACAATGTACATTTTTAATATTAGGTTTTTTTCAGAAGCCCTGGTTATAAATCCCCTAATTTTTCCCGTCATAGCTGCTGTTCTGTCCATGCAAATGCTTATGCAGTTGTGCCATTCCAAATTATACTCACTGAAGTACTGGTCTGTTACTTTGAATATTTCTTCTGCAGTGGTATAACCAGATAGTGGCAGACAAAATAAAAAGTCCTCTTTTATTTCATATTCGTCAGTGTACCTCACATTTGATACGAGATGCGCGTGACCACTGATATCAGTAGCCTCGTCGACTTGTAGCGCAAAATCTCCACTAAGCATTAATTTTTCAATCAACGTTGATTGAATGTCGCTAGAAATATCATTAATTCGACGTGAGATCGTATCTGCTGACGCAGGTATTTTTTCGATTTCCTTTGCGGCTTCTTGGCTAATCATAATCTTGATAACTTCTTTGCAGACAGGTAAAATTAAAATTTCAGTGAGAGAATGAGGCTTCTTGGATTTAACAAGCATATTAGCGATCACGTAGCTTGCTTTCTGCGCTTTGTCTGATGTTTTGAAAGACGAACTCATAACAGTTACCTGTTTCTTAGACTGGTCTTTCAAACGTTGAAAAAAGGCTTTGTCTTTTTGAGCCACTGATGGGTGTTTAGTAGTTAAATTTCGTAAAAGTTTACTGGGCACCATCGAATTATTACCCAAAGTTTCTCCATTTTGGGATTGGGCATGATTTGTCTCCGCAATATATAAAGCCATAACGTACATAGCTCTCATCATATTTTCAATTAACAAGCTTAGGTTTTTTCTTCGTTGACTCTGCTTCTTGGGAATCATTAGTTTCACTTGACGAACTTGCGGTAGGTTTAAGGAATTTATATACACATACATATATACACCATTATACACACATACATGTATAAGGGTCTATTTATTTGTAATAAAAAAAGTCAATTACGTTCGCGACGACACATTCACAAACTAGCAGCTAGTTACTGGCGAAAAGCGATTTGTTTCAGTTTACAAAAGCACATGACAACGATGACTAAGCAGGGCGCAGTGTTACAATATCACATTGACATGCGCATGCGTGCGGCATGCGGGTGGGCTGTCTCGCTCCTCGTGCAACGAAGCGCTTTGCTCGCATAACTCTCAGCTATGTGTAGGTGCATTATCTTCATAAAACTTGACATTTTCCCGCGGCACACCAACTATTGACCACGATACACCAGTGTGCCGCGGCACACACTTTGTGGAACACTGCTGTATACAGTATATATCAGTTAGCTGATGAAATATTATAGTTGAGAATAAGTTAATCAAATTTGTACAGTATTTTAGAAAAAAATTCCTTTAAGGAAAGATTCTATTTATAATTGGGCTACAATTTGAAAAAATTGTAAACCTATAAATTCCCACTGTTGTTCATCCATCTATCCTTCCTTAATCTCGAGAATGATGAAAGTCAAGACCAGATATAGAAAGCTTAGGAGCAGGAGGCCCCAATTAACTATATATGAACTTCCAATGCAAACCAGAAGTTACATTATTTAAATTCAAAACTTTTTCCCTGAAAGGAGTTAGGTAAATGACTGACATGACTCCATTGCTAACTAAAAAGTATGATGTACAGTAAAGTTTCACATATCTAAATGCCTTTTACCGGTGTGCATATCATCCACAACAAAGTAATTACAAACGTTTTTGAATCATGATGTACAGGGGAAAGACACTACTGATTTGAGCTGGATAGCATATATTTTAAATTAAATAAATTAAAAATATATTTAAAAACTGTAGTTCAACATTGTGACGATATTACAATGAATAATTGCTTGTTATATTTACATTTCATATAAACTGTAGGTTATATTTTAATTGTATATGGCAACTGCTGGAACTTTGTACACAGTTAATGAAAAGTATTTGTTTTCTAATTTTGAAACTACCTATCAATAAAGTAAATGTTTACCTCTCAATATGATTTGTTTTGTATAAAGAAAAATTTACATATTTACATGTTTCTCAATAAATCAAACCTAAAACAGACTTATAGTGTCACTTACTGGTACAGTTACCATAATTCGGTTTTTGTCATGCAATTATTATTTTTAAAAATATTTAATGAATATTATTTTTTATTTTAGACCAGTATTTAGAAGCTATCAACCTCAAGATAAAACTTTACAAGAAAATATTTTGCCGAAAACAAAACCTGAATCAGGTAAAATTTTAAGTATAGTTCATAATTACATTGCCTTGCAAAAAAAGTATAGAATGCTTATCTAAATATCTTATGGGACCATCTGATGCATATACAACAACTCACCTGACATGTCACGGAAGAAATGAGGTGGTATAATATTCCTAACAGTAGATGAGTCCATTCTTACATTGGTACCTTTCAATTATGCCAATATGGATGGCAATAGTGTCCAATAATGCACTTATTGGTCTATCTAGTATACAATTATGTAATTATATTTAAAATGAAACAAAAAAGTAAAATAGCATTATATAGAACGTGCTCAGCAAAATATTAAATAATATTCTAACACCTTTATCGTTGCCGAGAAAATCTGATTTAAAACAAACGTTTTCGACCTATTCCATAGGTCATCATCAGGTTAAATAAACCAACAAATGGAACAGTTCCATTCCAGAGGATCGAATACAAATATTTAAATTTCAAAAAATTGACAACGGATTAAAAGATGATAAATAATAAACGAATATTGTATAAAATTAAAAACAAGGAATAAAAATAAAAATTAAAATAAACACAATTTTTAACACAAAATTTAAATATTTGTATTCGATCCTCTGGAACGGAACTGTTCCATTTGTCGGTTTATTTAACCTGATGATGACCTATGGAATAGGTCGAAAACGTTTGTTTTAAATTAAATTTTCTCGGCAATGATAAAGGTGTTAGATTATTATGTAAAATAGCATGTAGAAATGCTGGTAAATGAATTCAAATTTTTATGATGTAATGATTATGCCAGTATTTCTTAAACTATGTGTCACAAAATAATTCTACTTTTTGCAGAAGTAACTGTAAAACTTGTATTACTGAAATATTTTCTAACTAGGAACACTAGATGCATCAGTTATATATTGAAAATTTTTAACAACTTTTTCTGGTAATTGTTATTGTCATTTAGTAATAAAATTAAGATTATAGAAGTGTATATGAAATGTTATTCAAAATAAAAAAAAAGAAATCATCAAAATAAATATTTTATATATGATCGTGGTCATAAAGCCATTTAAGTTGCAATGATTTTGAAAATATTTTCTTGTTTATTCAAACTTTTAGTTTAATTGTCATGAATTTTGACAGAAGAGGATCAATAAGTAATTTTTTAAAAAATATTTGTATATATACTGTATGAAATGAAATTTAATATTTTTCAGATTGTAAGATGATTTTCTCAAAGTTTTTTTTTATAAAGTAAAATTGTTTCAAAATTATTCAGGAGTCTGTGTTTTATTTACAATCATCAGTCTTACATTGTTTAATACTTCAAGTTTTTATTGTTGAAATTGGCCTGAACTGTTCTTAATAGAAATGTACTTAACGTTACATTTCATACCTAGAAGTTATCAATAATGCATAATTTTATTCCATTATATAATATACAGTGATTCCAGTTTACCAACTTTTATAAAAATTTTATATTAACATTTGGGTTGTGGAACCATTACTAACAAATGTATTTATCACATAAGCAAAGTTTGAGAAAGGCTGTCATAACATTGTATATCATAGTCATAACATTGTAGTTATGACTATGCTTTAGTCGTAACTACTATGTTATAATTTTTATGAAATAAATATGGAAGTTGCAGATGTTTTAATGCTATATTGTATAGAAATCAGAAGATAGAATATTGAGTTAAATTTATGTGGAGTTGTACTCAAGAATATACAAAAGGAGTGCAAAAACTATCAATGTTTTGAACCACACTGGGAGTCATGCCCCAAAGTTTGAAAACTACTAGTATACAGAGGTTCTCACTACACCATTAATTGAGTTTTAAATATCACTCAGCAAAAGATGTCTAATTATATATAAAGTTTTTGATGGTTTCTTTTTTATTGACAACTAATGATTTTTTTTTAATCGTTTTCAAAAGTAAAAAGTGCATTGCTTATATATTTTTTATTAATTTAATGATATATAATCCTGTATACAGTGGAAGAAGAAGTACAAGATCATCTTGCAGCAGGAAATCCAGAACCATTGATTAATGAAGTGGTAATTATAATTTTTATTAATAATTAAAGTTGAATTGTATTTTACATACTTGTGATAAACTTTTTCATGATAATTTAAAATAAACCAATACATTGATTAGAAAAATAATAATTTGGAGCAACAAAACATTTCATAATTGTATAGTAATGATTTTATCAAAGATTTGTATCATAAAACATTAAAAAATGGTTATGTGCACTTATTTGGGTACAATTCTAGGTCCGAATGAGGAGGTTGGGACTTTAACAGAGCTGTAGAGCATACTGATAGGAACAAAAAAAGTCTAATAAACCATGGGTGTACGGCTGACCCTTCCCGAGATACAGGCCCCCCAAAATGACTATATGTGAACTTTTCGAGACCCTCAAAAATGGGGTAAAATTTAAAAGTGAAAATTTTCGCAAGTACAACTAAAATTTCTGTTTTGAACGCTTTTTGTTACAACTTACTAGAGACTCCTAAAAAACCCCTAAACACGAGGGTGCCACCCAGTGGTGATATTCGGCGGGTTCGCACAGGTTCGGCCGAACCCGTTGTTAAAATTTTCAGTTTCCGAACCTTGTTAAACACACAGAACATTTCTCAGTGGGTTTGTTTTTTTTTTTAAAAATATATTAAAATATGCGTATTATACTCTGTAATACTACTAAACTAGAGCCTTATACCCCGTTCGTACCGAGCATTTCAATCTAGATTGTGAGCAAGGTCAGGGAGTATGTCTTGGTGCGATCTCTCTCGACCATTTCAATCGAGGTTTAATCGCGATCGATTCAAGAGAGTTCTTGAAAGTAGATCCAGTGAGGAGAGAGATCCCAGAATGCCACGCGCGCAAGATAATACAAGATGGCTGTTGAACACGTGTCGGGCTATGGACGGCGAAAGAAAAAGTATAATGTATCTCGAGAGATGATGACACGTGTGTATTTCGAGAAGCGCAATTTCGCGGTAAAGATTATCCCTGCCTGAAAAAAAAAAAAGGTCGACAGCCCTAAAATATTATCGTTACCTGCCCTTCACCCATGGCTCGTTACGTTCCAAGTACGCCACTGATTGTTAGATATACGGTTGCAAGAAAAGGTGTTGTATTTATTTCTATTCAAAACTTCCATTTCATTTGTCGGTGATTGTCAGGGAAAAATTTTCTGCTAGCGAACCCCTTGTTAAATATTTCGAATATCACCACTGGTGCCACCTCTCGACCGCCACTTCTGGGGAGCGCCGTCGGGACTTGCGTCACTCTCTCCGCTAAGCCTGTCGCGCGTTTAACGGCCAGCAAGCCCTATTCTAACGACACTCGTCGACAATGACCAAAGAAAAGCCCGATTAACAAGACTAATTAGGCAACGCTTTCTCCGACGCCGCTCCTATGTAAACAGAGAGCACTTCTTCTATTTCGAGCTATCTCTAACACGCTCTAACTACCGAAAAGGCCAAGAAAACAGATCCTGCACTCACCTTCGACAGAGTCTCCTCCTCTCGCTACCTGACGACGTCTAGCCTGTTTCCGATCTTGTGTAGAACGGGGTGAGGTCGCCGGTTGCCGCCGCCGCCTCCTCCTCGGCTATGTCCCGGAGGTCGGCGACGATGAAGATGGTGTCCGAACAATCGCATATAATCCAGGTTTCGCGTACAAGTATCTTTCGGTAACGAGCACCATATATATATATACACACACACACAAGCTTCGCTGTTCGCTGGGCAGTCGTCTTTCCCCTGCCGTTTCTCTTCGTCGCCCTCGTGCACAGGTACTGTACATCAGAAAAAACATGTATACAGATGATGCAGACATGTCGGCGAAGACAGAAACGTCGGTCGATCGTCACATGTAAACCTTCGCCGCCAAACTTTCCAAGCTACGATTAAAACAAGTCCTAATCCATGTTCGTTGAGGTTAGGCATCCATTCCATACGAACTACATCGTTCAAGCTTTTAACGAAATCCTCAGCGGTCTTATAACCTATCTCAGCATAAGGAAGCCTTCTACCGTTTAAGTCACGATAATCCTTACGTAATTGTCCAACAGTTATGTTCGAGGGACAGGAAATCGACAGCGAAGGCATGATTTGTTTCGTTTCTAAGAACAGATCGTTCATTTCTCTCACTTTCGACCTTACATTCCCGAAACCATCGATTACACTTTAACTTCCGGGTTGTGAATGGTCAAAACCGGAAACCTTGATGCACAGGAAAGCTGTAATCGAAGTACGAATGAAAAGGCAATCACTACATATAAACTTCTCCTTGTGTTAACACTCAAAGTTGCAGAGAGCAATGCTTTCAACAGATCAGATGAAGACAGAATGTGTCACCAAACTGAAATCAGTTTCACATGTTCTGGATGATCTTTAAAATAACGCAATATTTGGAAGTACAGTAACTATGTCCTGACTTCATTAATTGTGATAATCAAGACGATGAAAGCGAATTTGACATTACATTGCTATGTGATTACAAATTGACAATTTAAAAATTCTGAAACAACATCATTTACTTTACTTCTTCAAAAAAGTAACTAAGTCTTTTAGAAATAGTTACTTTTAAAAGAAATATATATAAGTCTTTTGATAACATATGTGGAGAAAGTAAAAGTAAATCGCTTAGACAGTTGTCACGAGCCAATACCAAGTATGAGATTAAAAGCAGCTCCAACAAGTGTTATCATCTCATTCTGGACATTTGATTTTTGAAAACCATTGCTCTTTGCAGTCTTCACACGAGAAAAAGTTTTTATGTAGAGATTATGGGATGGTGACACGATAATTAATGGTTTACGAAATACAAGATCGAAAATGAGCGGAATCAACAATCTTTTACTAGAAACGAAACAAATCGTGCCTTCGCTGTCGATTTCCTGTCCCTCGAACATAACCGTTGGACAATTATGTAAGGATTATCGTGACTTAAACGGTAGAAGGTTTCCTTACGCTGAGATCGGTTATACTGAAGAGTTTATGTAAAGAGGAAAGCGATTCACATTACTCGACCATGGCTTTTATGATATCGCGGAACGAGTTTCCGGTTAATGTTACCTATGGTAGCGAATATGGCGGCTCGTCTCTGAAACCGTGGGGACGCACGTTCTAACCTAGCCTATTCTAATAAATTACCACAATTATTGCCAACCAAATTATTAAATAGGGGTAATTTATTAGAATAGGTTAGAACGTGCATCCCCACTGTTTCAGAGATGAGCCGCCATGTTTGCTACCATAGGTAACATTAACCGAGTTTCCATGCATCATCTAAAACAGTCTGCTCCGTCACTGAATGATGCTGTTGTTACCTCACAGGTGCAGAACTTGCTCCAAATTATTGTGATATTATTCAGAAAACTTTAGGGAAATACCGAAATGATACACAACTTGCGGGAGCGCCCTTTTCATCTCATTCGGAATCGTTTCGCGACGATCGTCCGATTCGTTCACTTAATCCACACTCGAGTTTGTACGTTATCAAAAGACTTTAGTATTGGGAAGAAGTAAAGTAAATTACGTAGTTTCGGATTTTGAAAGTTGTCAACACGTACCATTACTTTCTTCCGTTGCCTCGAATATCACAACTATTGAACATTTACTGAATTGCACTCCTGACTATTGAGGTGACAAACACCGGCCGAAAATGCCCAAAGGCGGCATACGAGCTTATAAAACTTCGGTAGGCCGTGCCGCAGTCACGTGACCCACGGCCGGCTTGCCATTGGCCGCGCGAGGGGCCCGCTTCAACTTCGCGGCCGAGGTGGGGCCGCGTGGTCGGGCGCGCTGCATCTCTGGCGGAGGTGGGGGCCACGTGGACGGCCAATCATGCGCAGTGCATTCCTCTGCCTCGCATACCTGAAATATGAGTTCCGAATAGGTTCTGGCAGAGCAACTTGACGGGCGGGTGCGTACGGGAGTGGACCGGTGCCTGCCAGGACGGGGGTTCGAGTCCCCGCTCAGGTAAGAGGTGTAATAATAATAGATACTTGTATTTACAGGCAACAGATGGCGACTCCGGACGACTGCAGGTGGGAGACTTGGTCCGCGGGCCGCGTGCGAGGGGGAAACGGCGGCGGCGGCGCGGACAGGAGGGGGGCTAGGAAAGGGGAGGCACGCTTTTTTTAAACACTGAGAGGCAGAAAAATCGGGGGGAAAAATATTGGGTCACGTGACCCGGCTTTTTTGCCCGCGAACCCGCGTGACGTAGGCGCAACTTTCGAGGGCTATATCTCGTGAAGGGTCACATATAGAGGTTTTGGTTCTTTTGACTTTTTTGCTCGCACAGGGGGTCGACAATTTGCCCCCCCCTCCTGCCCCCCTCATTCGGACCTAGAATCTTGCCCTTATTTGTTTAACAGTTTTTTTACACATGAAATCATGTTTATGAAGCAAACATAATTTAGAATCACATTTTTGTTGTTGAGTTTCCTTCTGTCATAAAAATATTAGATTAATTTATGATGATAGATTTTGTTATTTCATTAAGAAGTTTTACAAAGTATATTGCAGACAAAAGACTTGATATTTAAGTGTATCATCTTTACTTAAAAATTTAGCAAATAAATGTTTTATGAGTAAGTGAAAAAAGACGTGATTTTTTATTCAATTTTCAATTGAATAAAAAATTCAATTGAAAATTGAATTTATAACATCTTTGTACCACCTGATTAAATTTCGTATTTAAGTTAGCTTCAGCTCCATGTGATCAGAATACTATATGTGATCATGTGGACCGCCATCAAGATTCGTTGATGGTGGTCCACATTATGAGCACTTTACATGAGAGCAACTGATGAGGGACTTTAGATCCAAAATGCATTTTATTATATTTCCTTTATTGAGAGATTTTGCATATTGAGTTTCAGAGCAATTTTTTTCTTATGTCACCATAAAAGAAAACAAAGTTCATTAGTTGATCAAAAACAACGAAAGTAAATTATAACAACTCAAAATTAAATGCAAAGGAAAATATGAGTTTGTTTCATTCTCTTTCAAATGAGTGCAATCCTTTTAAACTTTTACAAAGAATTCATTTTATTTAAATTTCAGGATCTTTCAAGTTTGGCACCACGTAAACCAGATTGGGATTTGAAGAGAGATGCAGCAAAAAAACTGGAAAAATTACAAAGGAGAACTGAAAGAGCTATTGCAGAACTAATTAGTATGTATTAAATTTATATTTCATTTTTTTGTTCTTTTAACAAACATTAATAAATTTTAGCTATTAATTTTCTAAAATGTAATAATTCTAGGATTTCATCGGATGGCAAAATTTTTTTTGTAAATTAATAAAAAAGACACAGTCGATCCAAAAAGTCTTTTGGTGACCACCATTTATTTTCATCACATGTTCTAGAATAAAGCTTCAGACCTTCCTTTATAGGCTACTCGGCCGTCCAGTTAAACCATTCCTTAAAAACAGAAATTATCCAACTAAAAATATAAAATTAAAAACTTGGAATTGGTGGATCTTATGACATTTAAGTTTCTCATCCTTTTCCATTAGGGAGTTTGGTCGAGTAGCCTATAAAGAAAGGTCTGGTCCTCTAAAGTTTTATTCTAGAACATGCGATGAAAATAAATGGTGGTCACCAAAAGATTTTTTGGATCGACTGTGTTTTTTTTTTATTAATTTACAAAAAAAAAATAATAATTTATTACTTGAATAACATAATTGCAAATACAGAAAATAAAATAATATCCAGTTAATTTAGTATGAATTATTCCATAATACTTCTATGTGATGATCTATTATAAATAAGGATGCAGAACAATCTTTTCAGGTTAAGTTAATTTATCTACTAATCAATTTGTTATTTTTTCCAATTCTGGCTATAGTTTCTTGTTTGGCTGCAATTTTTAGATTGCAGACCTATAAATTCTCACTCCAGTCATCCTTCATTAATATTGAAAATGGAGTTAGTTGAAAATTGAGACCAGATATGGAAAGGAACCAGAGACCCTTATTAATTACATACAAATTTTTGATGAAGTCATGTGATTTTTTAAAATCAAAATTATGATTGTCACAATGCAGGGCTGCAATTTTTCATGTTGTAATAATATACAAACTTTTTTTAATATATGATATATATAATATATATATATATTATAACATAAGAATGAGGGAAATCATTATATATTGAAACACTTTTACTTTGGGTTATTGGTTTTTATTTGTTAGCTGTTTTATTTTCTAATTTTTGACCCAAAGGATTTTTTATCAATAAAACAATTTTGGCAAAGCTTAATCATTTAGCAACTGTTATTTATAAAATACTTTTTGTAATTAAAAATTATGCATATATATGTTCTATGAAACAATGATTATTTTGAATATAAACTCTTCAGTTAAAACCTGAGTAATTTACTATATAGTTAATTTTTTTGTACATGTAAGTTACTAGTTAGTTTGCTCAATTGACTTTTTCAATGAATGTCTTGATACTGGAAATTTAATCAAATCATAGTATGCTTAATATTTTTATAGTTTGCTGGAAAAAATAAAGTGTTTAATTACTGAAACCTCAATCTACAAATGATGAGTCATTTCGATTCACTTTTGTTGCTACCTTAAATTATAACTGAATTTTTGAACTTTACTATTAAAGATTTTTTATTGATAATTAAAATTTAAAGGGCTAAAGTTATGACTAAATATACTGAATTGTCTGATTTGAATGAAAGACTAAGTTCAACTCTAACTTGATAGTCCATTTTCACTCACTGTAACAAATTGTAATGCCCAAAATATGTTGTGGAAATTTGCTTATTTGATATTTATAAATAGATTTCTGTCAGAAGTACTACATTGAGTTATTACATAAATATGTTTTTGTTGTAAAATTTTGTTTAACAAAGAAATTTATACAGAAGGTTGATTACTTTACTTTCTTGTGAATGAATTGAAAGTTGGTGCACAAGCACAGAATGCAATTAATTGTGTAATGTTGTGGTCATGTGACTTTATGCCTGTTATGAAATGAATCTCATTCAAATTTAGAACATTTCATAAAATTATGGCTCCTAAAATTAGTTTGTTTTGGGAACGATAACAGCCCTTTCCCATACCAAATACACTGTTGGGATATTCTATAATAGTTGAAAGGAGCACAGTCTAAATATTTGCTAACTTCAATCTTACTAGCTAATTAAGCACCTATGTCATGATTACCTACCATTGAAAGAAACTTTAACAAAAGCTGTTCCATGGAACCTAGCATCAAAGACAATGCCAGTCTTCTTGCGTTACAAGAGAATCCACCAATGCAATGTGCAATGGCACATTGCATTGGTGGATTCTCTTGGCTGAGAAGATGACTGTTGTACGGTTGACCATAAGATCATCAGATAAAAGCTCCAGCTCTGGATCTGAAATGTCAAGGCTTGTCCTTCCATAAAGTGAAAAAAGTCTTGACATCTCAGCATTTCTAGGAGCAAAAGAAGTTGCCAGTGTACTGTATATGAAGGGTACCTCACTGGTGTGAAGAAGTTTGTAGTTAGGTAGATCAAATGTTCTGGGTGTAGCATGTCAACTGCAGTAAGATTCTGACAGTTTTTTGTCAATTGGACAACACCACTTGTTCCACAATGCAAGGAAGTATTCCCCAAAGGCTTCCTGATTTCTGTGACAGTATCTGGAAACAAAGCTTCAGATATGACAAGTGGCAAAGAACACTAAGATAATTCTCTGGTGTGAATTGGTTTAATGAAGTATAGAAATGACATTGTCCTTGTGGATGTAAATTTAATCAAAGCTTTGAGTCACACCACAAAATCATTGTTGAGATGGAAAGGTGTCAACTTGATACTGGTTCTGATTTCTATGATATATAGTTGAAGTCCCCTGATACCAGCCCAATAGACTTCTGTAGCTTTGGAATGCTGAAAACAGCTATGTAGCAACACTGGATGACATTTGGAAAATCTAGATTAGTGTTTTTCAATTTTTTCAGAATTATCACCTCCTTTATAAGTATTCGAACATAAATAATTGTGTGTTTTATAAAAAAAACATTAATTCTAAAATTGATGTTAGATTAATAAATTTTAATCTAATTTTTGCAAAACCCACATTTTGGATGAATAAATAAATTAAATAATAATTTATGTGATCCTCGAGACTGATGAAATTAAGCTAATTGTAGTTTATATTTGGTTCAAAATAATCTCAGATCACCTTTGAGTCATTGCAAACAATTCCTTTGGACAACTGAACAGCACTAAATACTTCTTCCATGAGATTATCTTGTAGTAAAAGGATTTAGAAGTTAGAAATGCCATAATTAGCAATTTAAAATGCAATGGAATGAAACCACTTTATTTTTTTACTCAAAATGTTTTATCATCACGTTGTTAAATCCAAAATTTTATATACATCATTTTGCAAGTCAATCAACCTTCCTTCAAAATGTACAGTACATGCATCAGATTACATTCTTTAACCCACTTAATGTGGGTGTAAGAGCAATATAATTAGACTTATTTTTATTGGAATTTTATGATTCATTTGTATCTTCAAATATATCAGTGGAGATTTATTTTTTCCAAATTACACACTACCAAAGAAATGCAGTGTCTCTGAAAGCTTTACAATAATTGTAATTATGTAACTTATTTGCTTGACTGATTAGGCTAGTCAAGCAAATAACTTATTACCACAGTTTCTTACATCATGATCATCACTAACATCTCACAGCATTATATTCAATAGGAACTTTGTTAGCATTAGATATATATAATTATGATTATATAGTGCGACTTTTAGTCACTAGAGGCTTCCTTATAGGCAAGCCAGATTGCAAAAGAAAATATTCATTCATTGCTAAACCACCCCTCAAAATGTAAATTAGAGCTTATCACCCCTTAAAACACAACAAATTCTCACAAGGGGGGGTGATATTTGCCCAGGTTGAGAAATGCTGATTTAGGTGAATGGCCATAAGGTGATGGTAGTAGTTTGCTCCAGTGTAAAGTGAGTTACCATGCTATAATCAGCCACAAAATATAAACATTAGATTTACGTAAATTGAGAGGCTAGTAAATTCGTTTACATGGAAAGGAATCAACTTTCTGTATCTAGTGTTTAAAATTTACATGTATTCACTTGATTATTATGATATAACAACAAAACTTTTTTTACAGGAGAAAGAATTAGTTCTGGTGGACAAAATTTAGCTGAAGCTGTAAATACCATCAGAGCAGAAAATGTAGATTCTGAGTGATGTATTAAATAAAATTTTTTAAATTATAAATTTATTTTGATTATTTGATTTATTTATGAATTATCAAAATCTGCTGAAGTTTGTCTTCTTGGGAACGGAGTTTCAATGCAGTTTTCATCAGACTTTTTTTTTAAATCAAAGTTGATGAAAATATTGTGCTTTTGTCATTTATACATTCCTAAAACACTGGTTAAATTTTCATCCTTATATGTTTATTATGAAATCATACTTTGACTATATATTCAAAGTATCCTTACATATTACTTTTCCAGCTCTGTTACATTTTACTTTGTCAGCAGAATATAGATATTGAAAACAATGATATTGAATTCCCATTATTCAATATCATTGAAAGCTTCCCATTATTGAAACAATGGAAGCTTTCTTCATGTTGTTGCATTTTGCTTGTAACAGAGGGAGTCATTTTTTGACCGATTACCATACTTTCCAAGATTTTCACATTTTTGGACTTGGGATCTTAATGAGACTTAAACTTATCTATTTGGCACACAATCAGCTTTTGTGATGCAGTTACTTATTGCAACTGCAAGTTTTCTGTTTTGGCATCATTTCACAATTCTAAAATTGCATGGATCAGTTTCTGCAACTGGTTTGCAGGTGGATTTTCTACTTCAGGCTGTGTTTGAAATTAGCAGTTCACAAACATTCTAGCCAATTGGAGGACAGTTAAATTGTAAAACATTCTGGTAAGATGATTTCCAATAATGTGAGAATATCAAAAGGGGGTGCAATGTGGTCGGGATGAATGAAGGATCAAAAGGGTCATATGTGGGTTAGGGTTTGTCGGTTTTTAAAACCCAGTTTTGAAAAACTGGTTTTTTGAAGAAATTTGTATAATTTTATACCCAGTTTTTTCCAAGTAAAAAACTGGTTTTTAGGCATACACTTTAAAATTAATTAATTAATTATTTGAGTATGTTTTAAAAAATCAACATTTTGACACAAAATCGTCTCTGGCATAAAACAGGAATATTGTTAAGTACTGTTTCATAAAACTAACTACAAAACAAAAGAAATCCCCTTTATGCCTAAAAAGCATCCAATTCTGCACAATTCAAGTTCTAAATGAGATGGTTGGGACCTTATCAGAGCTGTAGAGCATAGCTATAGGAGCAAGAAGTCACCTCTATAAGCATCCCTTCATGAGTTAAATCCCCAAAATTGGGTTGCACGAGATCGATCACATAAATATCTTCAAGAACTTGAAAAAGTTACTTCGTCTAGCCCTAAGACACTAAAGAAAGAGTTTTTAGTATTAGAGGGTACAAACAGAAGAACAAAAAATTAAGATTTATTTAATGCTTTAAAGATGATTAAACCCAGCTCAGTAACAAGTGTGAGAGTTTTTTCTATCTCTGGCAATTTTCTGTGGAAAATAAGGACAGGGTTGAGCAATAGATCTATAGACGTTCTTTGCTTTCTAAAATCATATTTTCTTATGAAAAATAAGAAATAAAATAATATTTTGTAGGAATTCATTGTTGTTTGTTTTCCTTCATGGTTTTCTATAGAGTAAATTTTATAGTTAAATGTGATGTTCTAGCATTTCTTTTGTTTTGTGTAAATGTTAATCGATTTTATTTTGTTATATTTTTAAAATGTTATTTTAAAACTTTTTCATTTATTTAATATTTATAAGTTGTAAATATCCCTTATCTCCATTTTTTGGGCAAAAATTCAAAAACTGGTTTTGTAGAAAAGTTGAGATTCGAAAACCGGTTTTTTAAAAAGTCGGTTTTTGTATAAACCCTAATGTGGGTGCAATCAGCACTGAGACAGACTCTATGGTTACAAGAAACCATTTGATATGAAAGGAGCTTACAAGATTTCTATGATCATAGAAATTCAAAGTCAGTGGCAGTCTCTGGGTCTTCCTCTTCTTTCCATGATAGTTCGAATGAATGAAGGAACTCTCACTCGTGAACCAGGGATGCTTAATGTCTTGATGACTCCAGGATGATGTGGCTGATCCTTCAGATCATCCACAGGGGAAAGATGTCAATCTGTGGAAGGGAAATGGAGACAAAGATAGGCACTCAACACAAACAAATTAGTCCTACACTTGGAATTTTCAAGAGAAGAAGCCATCATGTCCTTGAAATTCAGGATTGGTCACTTTTCCTTGTTGGTCATTCATTGATAAGTGTAACAAGATCTCAACTTAGATTGCAGGATGAGTGAAAATTGAATTTAATTTGATCGTAACTGTAGATAGAAGAATTAAGTTCCAAGGTCAACTATTTAAATGTTTGCATTGCATTTTTCATAAACAAAAAATTATTTCTAGCTTCTTTTTTCTTTCAAAAATATTTTAACATGAATTTTAGTGAGAGTTCAAACCTGTCCAGAGCCTCACAACAACAAATATGGTTTATTATTGATTTTAACTAGTCACTGTGCATTAGAACACTATGAAATAGAAGTGGAGATTCCTTATCAACCAGCAAAGTAAAAACCGTACATACAGGTGGACAATTCTGCCAAATTATTGCTTTTAAGTTGCATGGATTCTGCTTTCTCTACAATTTTAAGTCTAGACTAAAAATGGACACACTGTCTATTATGCATTCTGTTGTGAATATGCACATGTATTTAATGGACTTTGGCATTTAATTAATTTGGATATTTTTTGCAAGAATCTATTGTTTCAGTAGTTCCAAACATATCAATGAAGAATTTATTTTTATGGAAGAAATAACATATAAAATGACCTTGAACAGACATCCAATAAATCTATAATTGGCAAAACCAAAACTGCCATTTGGGCATGAAAACTTTCTTATAAACACCTAACATGATGGAAAATTTAAATTAAAACAATGTTTCGGCAGGTCATTGGACCAGTTAATGACTTTGAAATATGCATACAATAAAACTAAAATATATGCAAAATTCTGTTCTCTTGGCTGGGGACTAACTTCAAATTATCCGACATCAAAATAAGATGGTTTTACCGTATAATTGAAAAGTGCCCAAACAACATTTTTTTTCATTTTTGTGATTAAGGAAAATGTTAACTTTTGTCAATATTTTGAATGTGTAAATAAATGAGATCTATTATGACCATCAGGAATTTCAAGAGAGAGCTTGTAATCTTTTTCTGGATTAAAGAAAGCAATGAACCATCGGTTACTAGTTAATAAATGATGTAACTATAAAAAAAAGAAGGATTTATATCAGGCCTGGCCAACCCGCGGCCCTTCACATTAAATTGTGTGGCCCGCTAAGTGATATATATCTATTAAAACTTTTGTTTCCCTTATGTGTATACCAAAACAATTAAATAAATGAAAATTTGCACGTGTCATTGTTGTAATGCACGAGTATGAACTCTTGGTATAACAATAAAATCTTATTCATTTTATATTTGTTTTACTTTTTTAAAAGCATGTTTGCCTAAATTGTGGCCCAATGTAATGTTATGCATGATCAAAGTGGCCTGCAAAACAATTTGGGTTGGCCAGGCCTGATTTATATAAAGGATTTTCTTTTAAACCATTTTACCAATACAAAGTTTATTCATCTAGTGGTCACTAATACAATATATTGAGATTTTGGAATAAAAATTATGTACAAAATGTCTTAAAAATCCTTCACAAAGTCTAAAATACAAACAAAAAGTTGCACACTTAATAGGTCCTGTAATTTATAAATGTAAAATTTGTTTTTAAAAATAACAATACAATGTAATATTAAGCCAAAATGATTGAAATTTACTGTTGTTTTCTACTGACCTTCAGTCTTTAAAATTCAAAAGTATATTATTATGCCATAATATAATGCATTTAGTAAACTTCAGATTCAATAATATTGTACGTTGCGTGAGTTTCATTGTCCTGTCCTATTCTGTACTTTATCTGTTTCATAAACCAATGATTACATATGAGAACTAAATTTTTGATGGCCAGCTAAAGCTGTAGTAAAAATAGCTCAAACCTGTTTATAACAGTAGGATGTAAATCAAATCTTTTGACCCAAATATCACATCTGTTCCTTACAATTCAAGTGCCTACATTGTAGGTGATAACCTATGATAGGCTTGCATAAAAACATCTCATTGCTGGTAAGGCAAAAAAAAATAATATTGTATTCTTGTTATATGCTAAAACAGATGGCAATTCAATTAAATTATTTTGCATATACTTATTCGTTAAGAAAGCTTTTTTTCAGGGTTGTCATAAATCCGATGTGGTGAGGATGTGCCTCAATATATCCAAGCTAGATTTTCCAAGATAATTTGAGGATATGACACTCAAAACTTGGGTCCCTGAGTAACAGGCTGAAACCTTAATCAGGATTAGTTTGAAACAATATCAAATCACCATTGGGGACTGTTTTAAAGCAGGACTTCTTAAATTTTTTCTGTTCATGACACTCTTACCTGAGAAAATTATGTAACCCCCAGTAGATATATAAAATAGTAAATGATTTTATTCACATACCTGATAATAAGTCAAAACAATTCTTTGATATACATTATTTTACCATTTATTAAAAGCAAATTTGCATACTAGGATAGATGTACAGTACCTGTACTTGTCTATTTTTATATAAATTTAAATGTTGGCTGAATATTTTATTATGCTGCAGGATATCTTCATCACTTCTCAGAGTTTGATTTTATAATTGTCAATACTGAAAATAATGCCACTTCACAAATATATAGTACAAGATTGTTTACTGACGTCAAATTTTTGAAACCCCACATTCAGTTGTGACGACTTTAGGTTAACCCACAGTTTAAAAAGCCCTGTTTTAATATTACAAGGAAAGGCAATAAAATGAGTTTAAACAGGAAATATTTAAAAGTTACATAAAGTTTGTGTGAAACTAAACCCCTAATATAATATTTTATATCAATGAGTGGTCTATATTTTACCATAATTTAGAAACATTTATTAAATCAAAGTTAAAAATATTAAACAATTCAAAAAATAATATAAAAAGTACAGAAGAATTTTTGAATGGCTTAAAAGAGGTTAAAATGGAAGGAAAATATAAAATGTTATCATTAGATGTAAAGAATGGGTATCCCAGTGTAAATAACGAAAGAATAGTTAATGCCCTCAAATTGATTGTGAGGAATGGATTATTGACTTAATATGTTTTGTTTTGTCAAATAATTATTTTCAATTTAATGGAAAATACTTTATTCAAAAAACATATATTGATGGGGTCTATAATTGGCCCAAAATTGGCTGATTTGAGTATCCTTGACATCAACACACTTTTAATTTCTTTAATATTACTTATATTTTATAATAGATATTATATATAATAAAACAATAATCTATATACCAAAGAAAGAAATTCTAATAGTTTATTAAGGATGGTTAACAAACTAGATGATAATATAAAATTTGAAATTGAAGATGAAATTAACAATAAATTCTTTTTTTGGATAATTTATTGTTATATTTATTTAGTTGATAAACCCATAAAATTTGAAACAAATATTAATAAATGTAAACATTATGAACATATTGAAATTTTAAAAGTTGAAAAAGAAAGAATTAATGATAATTTGGGTGTAAAAATATATGAAGGTTGGTATGATTATAAGGTCTGTCACATAATTGTAAGACCAACCTCTTATTTTTTAATTTCATAAAAATGAATGAAATAATCATTATTATAACAGTAATCAAATAAATATTATTTTAAATTATACAATATTTATCACTGAAATAATTAATAAAATTGTGTGTGTTATATTTTTTTAAAATATTTGAAAATGTCATGTTTCAAAAATATGACGACACTATAAATGAGAGATGTACTGTACATTATAAAAAAGTAATCAATCAATAACCAATTGGACCTTCCCTTTTTAAAATAATATAAACTCTATTTTGCATAGAATTAACTAATTTCTGAAGTAATTCTTCCTTTATTTCATCCCAGGCTCATAATTTCAACTTTAGTTCATTTACATGAAAATATTTATAATGATTTGCATACACTTTTCTTATGGCATACCCCATAGGTTTTCTATAGGATTCAAGTCTGGGCTTCTTGATGGCCATGGCAAAACTTTAATATTTTCTTTTTCAAACCACCTTGTCACAACTCAAGTGCCATTTTCAAACCATGGCACTTGAGTTGTGACAAGGGGCATTACCTTCTTGAAATATCCTATTATTACCACCAAGATGGGGTCCAAATGGTAGAAAAATATCAATATATTTTTTAAGTAATCATTTACTGAGTTAAGTCTATCAGAAATTCTAACAAGGTCAACTTTCCCCAAAAAAGAAAATGCACCCGAAAACTTTACAGAACCACCTCTCATTTGCCAGCTAAAACATTCCTTTGGCTCTTTGCATAGATCATGTTAGTAACAATTCTGCCCATCAGGTCCATCCAAGTTGAACTTCTTTTCATCAGAAAATATGATAGTTCTCCATTCTTCTTTCCAGGACATGAAATTTTTGGCTCATTCAAGTCAAACTATTTTGTGAGAGAGAGAGTTAGTTTTGGAACAGCTTTTATTGTTGAATATTTAACAATAGGATTCTTTTGCAGACAACTCCAAATTGTTGTATGTGATACTTTATTGTCCATTTCACAAGATATTTCCCTGATAGACATATTATTCCTGGTGGCTTGCCCAAACACTCTTCTACAATCTCGATTACTCAGGGATTTCTTACGTCCTGATCGCTTTTACTTGCATAAATTTCCTTTCTTTTGATAAATAGATCTAAAATAGCAATTCATAACATATTAATACTTGTGCTATTTCTCTTTCTGACTTCCCTGAACCACAATAGTACAAAATTTGATAAATTTCATCCACTGAAAGCTCCTTCCCATGTGGCATTATAGAAAACAGCATACCATAGATTTAAAATTTAGTAAAAACCGTTAAAACTGTAAAAATGATGTTAAAACAATGAATAGATGATGTAATAGCAACAGTTTTTAATTTAAAAAATTTTAAAAATTTTTCTAATATTTTGTACTATTTCAAAAATATAAGATCGTGTATGTTTTTAGATATTTTGTAAAAAAATAAATAATAAAATTGTCTCTTATTACACGTGATAAATATTGTATAATTTGAAATAATAGACATTTATTTGATTACTGTTATATTATTATTTCATTCATTTTTATGAAATTAAAAAATGAGAGATGGTCTTTTAATTATGTGACAAATTTTATTAGTGAAAATAGATTAATGTAAACTGGTGTATATACATGCAAATTTTTATATTCGCTATTTCTCCAGGATTTGATTGTAAAAATGCATATTATTTTTCTTTTTATATGGTGTAATGTTTCAGTCAATCCTTCAAAAGTATCAATTGTAAGTATTGTGTCCATTACCTTATTGTTTGTAACTGATTGTAATCAATTGTGTAGAACCCTCTATGGCTGGTTTAGTTATAGAAAACATGAAAAAGATAGAATTTATTATACAGCACTTGTGATATAACACCAGTTTCTTAATTATGATGTCTTCATCGTTATCTCAGCCTTTTAATATAACTCTTATGTATTTTTATCTTGCAAGTTTAATTGAAACACCAACTGAAGAAGGACTATTTTAGAGTCCGAAATGCATTTGGGTGTATTATATACATATTTAATTATTGTAAAATATTTTTGTAAACTTAAATATATGATAAATTTAAGAAATTATGTGTTCATTCATATTCACTGGGGTGATAAACCAGTTATTTATGTTAAGGCTTAAGTTAGTAAAAACATTTAATAAAATATTGTATATTTCTTGTATTATTATATGTTGTATGTAGCATTACATCTTGGTGAGAAAGGTGCTCAATCAAAAACATGATTGTTGTTTTAATACTTTTTAAAATTTTACTGTTATGGAGCATTTTTTGAAAAAGCTATTAATTCACTGGTTTGTTTTCCTGAAGATTTTACAGTAAATAAAAACAAATGCCCATTTCAGTTGTCACTTCTTGGTAGATGTGATATTAAAATATTTTGTAGTTTTTTGTGGTTGATAATTTTCATTTATTTTTAAAAAATCAAAAATTTAAACTAATACTTTTGTAACCAGATCAAAAATGATTAATGAAACTTAACCATCATGTCACTGGAGTATATCAACTCAACTGCCTGTAATTATATGATAGTAACAGCAGCACATTTCTAGTCCTCATTATTCTATTCGTTTTGTCACTAGATGCTGGTCACTTAAGTGGCAAACTAGTGTTAAAATGAGAAAGACAAAGAAATTGACGACAAATACACACTATAATTATCATAAGCTGAAACTGTGAAGTACATCATATGGTTTGAGATGAAGGAAGGAGCAAAGTCAACATATGTGCTGCTTTTGAATAAAATTTGCAATGATACTTTTGTGAAGGCTAAGAATCACTGATTATACTTTAAAAATTAAACTTGAATGTGTGTTTGAACTTTTGTTTTATGGCACTTTTTTTATTTTACATTTTGTATCTACGTTGGAAATACATCTTTAATGCTGTGTTAATTTTTAGAACACTTCCATTAACTGTCTTTTCATTTATCTGTGAAGTTCCTGATCCCCAGTATTGACAATGTTTTATTTATTTTCCTCATGAGGAAAATAAATAGAATTTCATTGTATTCATGAATACAATGAAATTTTGATTATCCAACAATCATTTAATTATTGAACTACATCTGTTTAGAAAAAATGCATATATGAATTCCTGCAATTTAAATTTTCCATATATTTTTTTATATAAATAAAAATGCTCAATTGTAATCATTGTCAGTAGTATTGTCAGCCAATAGAAAACATTGTGTAACAAATTTTATTTGGTAAACTAGAGAACATTTCTTCATCTCTAGCTTATTAAAATTGGTAAAATCAAGTGTCTGAACAAATTGGAATGGAGTGTATTTTAATTGTTTGATTTTATTATGTACTAAATGCTCCATCTGATCTATAGTAGTCCAATCCTAGTATTTCATACTTAAGCACTTTGCAATACCGAGGAGAGTTGCAATTTATAACAATATTTTATGTAAAGACTAATCAATGGTAAGACAAAAGAAAATGTTTCAATTAATAATAATAAACATATTTAAAACTAGACTTACAGTGCTTAAATTGACTGACTACTTAGCAGTCATGAAATTCTGAGACTTTGCAAATTGAACTTTGATATCTCAAGAAAGTAAAATAGTGTGTTGTGTGCACTCTCAGATTTTTCTGATAATGCATATCTTACAAAAACAAAAAGGTACTGTACAATTGAAATAAATGTGTTTTTACTCAAACATTATAATAAATGAACATATTTTTAATTGAAATCTGAAATGTGTTGTGAATTATGTTATAGTATAGTAATGTTCTTTTTATGTTAAAATATGCAAATAAATTAATACATTAATATAACAGTCAATAACTTTTATTTTCAAGCAACAATATGCTGCTTTGACTTTATCCAAAGAAATGCAGTACATTTTTAAAAATACAAATTTTCAAATTGAAAAAACTTTTTGTATTAACAAAGCTTTACTATACAAAATACACAAAAGTAAATTATATAGAAATAGTCGAAATTTTACAGTCCACATAATATTTATATATGAAGTAAAATTTATAATCTCTGTATATTTAAGTTTATCCCCTTTTAAATTTACATTAAAATGTACATTGATCAAATGTGTTCTTACAATAAAATAAAAATTTATGTATCAAATAGGCATCACAAATAGCCTAAAACTATTGCAATTTTTCTGTACACTTTGAGTTGAATTCAAGTTAATCAATTTAAAAAAATAATTGTAATTGCATTTTAATTAAAAAATGCAAAATAGAAATGCATACTTTTTCTTTATTTTATATATATAATTTTTGGTACTTTTGTAATGGATTAATTTTTTAATTCAAATATTTTGGTAATTAATAGAATTAAATTTTTAGTGTGCTATTATTTTAATCTAAACAATATATGTCTTCTATTAGTATTAAATAGATCATTAAATAATTTTTAAAAATTTCCTCCTGTTAATTTTAGAGAAATTTAAAACTTCAGAAAATATGTGGAATATACCATTAAGATACATTTATATGCTATGAATAAATTGGCTGATAATTTGATATACATTGTATGTAAAATCAATACAAGAAGCTATGAAATTTTAAATGTTTCCAGCATTTAGATTTTATAATTTTCATATAGTTAACTCAGATCATTAAAAAGGTAATATTTGTGCCATGTCTTTAACAACTACAGTAGTTAAAACAATTAAATAGTTTAACAGCAATACAGTGCCCATGAATCTTATATTTACAACTGTTTTTATCTTTATGAGTTTTATTATATAAAATAGTTTTATTAAGTACATCTACATAATTTCAATATTTTTAAGAAATTCTGCTACACTGCTTGTTGTTATACTACACTATGTTTTAACTGTACTAATCAGCACATTTGAAGACAAAAAATGATAGCTCTTTTATTGTTGGAATATTTTTCTGTATATATATATTTTTTTTATCATTATTAAAATAATTTTGAAAATTACAATAAAAAAGAAATAAAGCATTATATTATTCTAAATTTTTTATACTGAACACTGGCAAGAGAAAAATGAAAATTCAATTTGTTATATCCAAAATTTTTATGATATAAGTATAGGAATCTTTCTATTTTAGCTACCAAACTACTATTGTTAATTATAAGAAAGAAAAATCTTCACAGTACTATAAATGTATAATAGGTATTAAATTATCATTAAGTTATTTCATAGTTTTTTGAAATAATTTAAAATAATCACTCTCTCTCTCAATAATATCATCTACACAAATATTAACTCTAAAATTTTACAGATGAGAGAGATTAATAAATACAAGTGCAGTAAAACCTGTCCAAAATGGAACCTTCCATCCACAAATTTTCCAGTCTACACAGGTATTACTTTATTTGACTGGATGGCTGCAGTTAGGGTATCAGCCTACCACTTTAGAGACCCAGAATCAAATCCAGGCAGTTCAAAAAAATTCTTATATGGTCTGTCCCATATGTTTGGCCCTGTCCCTCACAATTCAGTCAACCATTGTGGGCCTTCAAAAAGCTCTTAAGTACCTACAAGGTGGAGAGGAGTAATATATAAATATTCAAAGAAAGTAAGTTCTAGATAGAAGAAAATTTGTTGGACTGCAATTTGAAAAAATTATAGACCTATAAATTCCCACTGTCTATCCATCTGTCTGCCTGTCTTTTATTAACCTTGAGAATAGAGTTAGATGATGAAAGAAGATAGATGAGAGAAGATATGAAAATCTTTGGAGCAGGAGACCCCAATTAACTACATATGAACTTCTGATGCAAACTGGAAGTCACATCATTTCAATTCAAAAATTTTCCCCAAAAGATGTTAGATAGACGACTGCCATGACTATTGTTAAAGGAAAAGTATGATGTACAGGGACAAGCCACTACTAATTTGAGGTAGAGCATATATTTTAAATTAAATAAATTAAAAATATGATTAAAAATTTCAGCCTGGCATTGTGATGATATCACAATAATTAATTTCTCATTAAGATATAAAATACTTTTGATAATTTAATTATTAAACAACATCCAACACATACCAAACTAAATATTTAACAAATAGTAATATTAGTTCTTTAAAAAAATTTCTATTCCTGTTTAATGTGAAAGGAACTTGGAAGAATATATTTTGGAATTTTTAAGATTATATACACTTTTATATTATATAGAAAGTCTTTGGACTTTATGAGCTAGGTTCATATTTTATACGAATGGAATTATTGCTTAAATGAACAAATCTATTTTAAGGTAAGATAGACAAATATATTAAGAAATAATTTTAACACTTAAAATATTTTTATAATTTTAAAATTTAATTATAAATTTAAAGGAAATTTAAAAAAAAATTACTGTACAGGTGCCACTGAGCAACTGATAAGGACTTAAGAGTCTAAAATGCATTTTGTACAGGATGGCACCATAGAGAAATAAAGTACTTTGGCAAAATAATCACTGTTTAGTTTGTCTTTGAAAGGAAATTCACCTTATTAAAATATAATTTATCAGTGTAGTTAAGAAGAGAGTTAAAATATCTTCTAATACAGATTGTATTTAAGTTTTTCTAGTAATTAACAATAGTTTAAAATTTAATTAAAATGTTTGTGTGTTTCTTTAAAATGTTTGATTTATTTTTTTCTAATTTTATTATATTGAACATTTTCTGAAAACTATATAAAGGAAGATATTATTCTTCAATAATCAATATATTGAGCACTGATTTGATGTTGGTGCTTGGTAAATTTTTTTTATGTAATCATTTAAACTCAGACAATTCTTATTATATTTCATTAATTTTCTTCTGAAAATTGATAATTTTAAAAAGAATGGAGTTGAATTTGAATCATTTTAAATGATAAAGTATCTTTATACTGTATTTCATTTATATTATGCATGAAATAGTAGAGAGATACTAACAAACTCTGACGACTAATTTTTTAATGAAGTAATAAAGAGAACATTTTATACTATAAAACTCAGCCTTATATGCTTTTAATAACAACAAAAATTATATAGTAGTCTCAACTGTTAAAATACATTTTATTAAGTACAGTAGTTTCTATCTTATAATTACAAAATAAAATTATGTTATTTGTTAAACTAAAATATTCTATAATTATTATTGCCTTACTGTCCTTATTTAATTTATTTTATATTTATCAACATGGACATTAATCATTAACAGGACACTTATACTGGTGTTAAGCATTTACACAAGAATTCCTCATTCTTGCGTAAATGCTTAACACCAGTATAAGTGTCCTGTTAATGATTAATGTCCATGTTGACAAATATATAATAAAATATTCTATGTTTTTTTTTTTCTTTTCTTTTTGAAAATATTTGTTTTGGCACTATAATATTCTGAATGTAAATTAAAAATAAATTACTCTTATCTATACAAAATTCCATGTATCTTATAAATATTAAGATCGAAATAAATTGTTTTATTTCACATGTATAAAAAAATACATGAGTGAATGCAAATTCTGTTATTTTTTTTCATTAATTAAAAACAAAAAATGGAATTGTTATACATAAAAAAAATTAAATTTCTAGAAATTTGTAATCTTACTATTTTCATGAATTTATTTTTCATTAAAATAAAATATGTATATATGCACTATTTCACATTTCATACTTTCTACTTATTTACAGTTTATATAGAATGTAGAACCAACACATTCCAATCTGCAAGACAACTTATTACATGATAAATTCTCTAAAAACAAGAACTTTTCAATTCAGCTAATTTATCCATAGCATGAAATGTACTTTACAAACTTCATGAATGACAAGTTATTAATTTTTAAAATTCATTTTTTAATGGTATATTTAATAGGTATATAAAAATAGTATAAAATTTTTTAATTCCTAAATTATTATAATACAGTAGAATATATATATATGTATTTATATATGTATATGTTTCAAATATGCAGTTCAATTATTTCCAGCTTGTTTTTATTCTCACCTTCTTAAGTATTTGTATTTTCACACCTAATTTCCTTTTGAATCCAAAGTGGCAAAATCAAAATCATCAACACCAAAACTAAGTCCTTGACTGAATCCATCCTTAAAAAAATATAGAAAACTATTAATATTTGTCAACATGTTTACATATATTCATGAAAGATTGACATTTGGCACAGCTACATGTAGCACTGCCAAGTCATATGTGTCAAAATTGAAATTACATCACATTTCCCAAAACACTGAAAAATTATTTCTATCACTTATTGATCTAGTAAGTTCAAAAAAATTATAAAATGATAAATCATATATAAAATATAAATTACTTTTTACAAAAAACAAACTACATCTTCTATATCACACAAAATGTTAGTTTCATCCACAGATTGTTCTACTGCTAATTGTTGCTTTCTGCAATTCAATAAATTCGTTCATAATGTTGGTTTAATTTTTTTTAGAGAGTACTATTTAAAAAAAAGAAAATTATTTGGATAAATTACTATTTATTTAATTTAACCTGGCAATAGATGCACCTGTTTTTTTCTGCAGGGAGTCACTGGGGTGATTCTCCCCATGTTAAAAAATTATATAAAATGGAAACAATACAAAAAAATTTATGCATACTTAGAAAATATATATTTTAATGTGTGTATGCATAAACATAATATTTAAAAGAAACATTTACAAATTTAATACTACAGTAAATCCTCATTAATTCAAATTGGGATAATTTGAAAAAACTATAATTTGAAGTTGTGATTATTTTGTCCCTTGAATTTCAAACTAATGAGGATTTATTGAACATTACTCATGCAGTCAGGCCACACATAGTTCTAGTGATTTACATTGATGGGTTTTGCATGTAAAGTGGAAAAATTGGCTCCACATCAATGTGGTTTTTGCATCATTTAGTTTGTTTATCTCTATTCATATAACTTTTTCAATTTTTTTTTCTATCATTGTTGTCATCTATATTTGTGAAAATGTTATGGTCTGAAATGTAAACATTAATCTCATCTCTCCTATCACTGTCACAGCTTTCGTCCTTGTCACTTCTATCAAAACCCCTGTGAATTTGTGCAATTGAAAATAATTCTTCCATGCATACAGGTAGAAATAGAATCCTGTAAACTTGCAAATAATAAACATCACAGTAAATTGCGTGTATTTTTATACAGTAGTATTTGGTATTTGTTTTAAACATGGTTATTTACCTGTTATTTTTAACAAATAATATAAAACATTACACTTTTTTCAATACTATAGTGCTTCCCACTATTATTGTCATATTGCAAAAATGAATTCTGTAAATGCTCAATATTAGTCATGCAGTCATCCAATCCATATAAATTCTTTGGTGTTGAGGTAAGTCAATCTCAATAAGCAAATACCCTAAAAAAAAGGTTTGTATCATATGTGCCATCATAGTGTAGCTCCTAGAAACCAAAGTAAGAGTGATTGTAACAAATTTTGATTTAATTTTTATTAAGAAAAACAAAAAATTCCAACAGCCATAAATTTTTGCAGGTTTAGCAATACTATCAAATCTTTAATAATTCCACATTCAAGATAGCATTATCAGTTATATTTGAGAGATTCAAATATGAGTTTTAAAAATACATATCCTAATAATTTTTAAAATATAATTTCTAATTGAATATATTGAAATTTATTGTATATGTTGATATATACTCAAATAAAAAAAATGTTAATGACACTAGTTTTTTTTCCATTTAATAAAAATGTTAGCACAAGGTACTAGAAAAAAATAATAATATTTTATAATCTTTTGCTTTTTATGTTACTATTTTATTATTAATTTTAAGAACCAAGTTTTCAATTGGATTATTTTTTCCTTTATCATGTCTACAGTGAAACTTGCTAATGTGACCAACTGCTTAAATTGACCAGTTTGACAGATTGTTACTATGTGCAGCTATATCTCCACGATGGGGATATATCTGCATACAGTAACTACCTATCTATTGTGACCACTGACCACTTCATTTGTCCTGAGATGTCCAAATGGTCACTTTACCCAAGAAAAAAATATATAAGAAAAAAATATTTAAAAAAAAAACCCATTTTTAAAGGATGTAATTCAATTTGTTGCAATCACATTGCAAATATAAAATATTTGAAACCACTGTACTTGTAGATAAAGAGTTTAAACTAAATATCCTTTATTTTGAGATCTTTATTTTGGAAGCTTGAGTTACAGAAATGGCACTTTGAAAAATTTTAAATTATCTGTATCATAAATTGAAAACAACACTAGCAACACTAGTGCATTGCTAGTGTTGTTAGAGACATTGGAAGAAAATTTTAAAGCTTCATATAATAGTGATCACATTGGGTCACTATTGAGGTTCCCCATATCAGAACATTCCATATTTTAACTTGGTCTAGTAAAATGAGTCAGCTTCATGAATGCATGAGTGTGTATTTTTAATTCTAAGATGAGATTCATTATCTTTTCTTTTTCAATAAATCATTCACTGACCCCAATTAACTCTTAGAATGGTGAAAAGAAAGTTAAATCTTCAGCAGAAGGGCTTTTTGTAAAGACATAATGCAAAGCAAACAGCTGAGGAGTTTGGCATTAGTAAGATGACCATAACATCAAAAAGAGGAAGCATGAGTATCTGGATAGGCTTCAAATTGAATCCAAAGATATGAGCAAGAAGAGGGCAACTGAATTTGAGTATAAATTCCTTAACTCAGATAGTTTACTAAAATGAGATTAAATTTAAGATTGTCTGGTCCCATTCTTCAAGTAATTACCAATAAAATTTGCCAGCAAATTGTATCAAACTAATTTTAAAGCTTCATCTGGATGGTTTGAGAGTTTTAAAAGGAAGAATAACATTTCGTTAAAAGTCTTAATAGGTGATTCAAACAAAGTTGATTCTGAGGTGGTAGAGCAGATTCCAAGCAAACTTTCCTGATTTTGTAGGCGATTTTGAGTCAAAAAAATATTTTCAATGCTGACAAGTACAGATTGTTTTATAAGGCTTTGCCTGATCACTATCATCATTAAGGAAGATACATGCAAGATAGGAAAAATGTCAAAAGAACATTTGAGTGTTCTGTCTGCAAGCATTACTTGAAAAAAACTCCAACCTTTTGTAATTGAGAAGTACACAAACCCAAGGTGTTTTAAAAACATTAAGTTGCAGCAACTTTCAGTAATGTGGAGATCTTGGAGAAAAGAGTGGATGAATAGAGCTATTCATTGAATGGCTAAACATATTAACTTAACACTTTAATGAGAATAAAAAACAACGCATTCTTATGACCATAAAAAATTTCCCTAGCCATTGTCCTGTGAAAAAATTGTCTAATTTGATGCTGAAATTTCTGCCTCCAAACTCAACATTGATTCTACAGCCTTTGGACCAAAGGGTCATTAAAATTTGCAAGGCCTTTTACTGAAAGATCTTGCTAAAAGAAATTGGGAAAAGATACAAATGTTTAACAACTCTGCATTGAAAGAAGTTTCAAAATTAATGTTTTGATTCAATTCTCTAGTATCAGATGCATGGCATTCCATAAAGGAGAGAACAATTCAGAAAGTGTTTTCAAAAGGCTGGCTTCCTACTGGATGGTGAAAATGATGAAAACCAAGAGGAAACCCTGCTGCAGATGTTACAATCTTGATTCCTGATTTGGAAAACACAGACAAATTTATTGACTTAATGATATTGTGACCACTGTATTTGTTGATTTAGAAGGTTTTTGGAAGCATTCTAAGAGAGTTCAATAAGAGGAATGATGAAAGTAGTGAAGGAGGCCTGTATCAAAGAAGAGATGCTCTTGCCTATATCCCACAAGAAAGTTTACGATATGCTGGAGGAAATAGTCTGTTGCTATGTGACTGTTAGCTGTATTGAGGTTCTTACGCTAATATATCAAATAAAAAAATTTTAAAGCTTATGAAATTTTCAAAAACAAAATTCTAAAGCAATTCAGATTGACAAGTTTCACACAAAAAACTGAATTTGTTGCATTGTCTTATCTTCTCTGAGTTTTTGTTTAAAATACTACATAGTCAATTGTTTTGTATTTTTTTTCTATTTCATATTAAATTTCCTATAATCAGGCTTTTTGCTTATTTCTTACTTAAGTGATTTCATTCAAGAACACCTATATTCCCCTTTCTGCATAAGATGACACCTGCCTAAGGTGACCACTTTGAGCTGGTCCCTTTGGTTTCACTTTAACAGGTTTCACTGTATATACTGTATTAATAGACAAAACGAAGCTTACCTTCATTTCTGATAATTTTTTGTCTATGGCTCCAATTGCATTGTCTAAATCCATTCCATTCAGATCCAAGGTGCTAAATTCACCCATTCCAAATGGATCCTGTTTGTTAGATTGATCTGTTGGTATAAATGGTGTAGCTCCAAACAGATCTTTCTGACTATCTTGTTTATCATTTAATGCAGATGAATTATCTAAAACAAAATAAATGATTATTCACACATTTCATTTCTTTACTATCTGATATTCTAAATTTATTGTAACAATATTTTCTTCAGCAAAATTATGAAGAAAAATTTGCAGTATGTGCTACAGACTGCAGACTTTTCCCCCCATAACTGAAGAACAGTAAGTAGCCTCCTTGTAACATTGTTTTCTTTATGTGGCAGAAGGGGAATTCAAACTTACAATTTACAAATACACCATTCACACCAAATAATCTAGTTACTGAAAAAGTCGGCCTTTTCTGTTTTTAATACTACAAAAAACTTCAAATCTAGACTAGAACTATCTGAAAACTGCAGGCTATTTGATTGGTCATTAATAAAAGATTACTTAAAAATTTTTTAATAGTGTAGTTACATAACAGTATCTTAAATAAAAAATGTTTCTTACTTATTATACTACTTATATAAATAATAATTATTACAGAAATTAAAAATTAACATTTTAATATTAAAATCTTACTGATATTATTTTCAGTGAAAAACATTTGTCCATTATTAATATGTCTGTTGTTCTGTGTGTTTTGAGAAACAGTTTGGCCATTTCGAGGATTGAAATCAAAGTCATCAGCAGGTGAAGTTTGATATAAAGATGAAAGTGCCAACAGATCCTAAAGGATTAAATAAATTTGTTAAAAATTTAAATATGCAAAATACATTTAACATTATTACTGTCTAATAAAATGTTACTATTGTTAAAATTTTAAATTAAGTTACTCTAATTTATATATTTAACCTGGGAGATTCTTCTCATCCCGGGAAATCCCATAAATTTCTTGAAAGTTCACTTTTTTCTTATTTTGTGTTAAAGTTGAGGAAATTTTGCAAATAGAAAGTATAATTAACTCAAAAACTGTCAGAATGCATTGTGATAAGCAGAGGGTCAGGGGTTAATCCTTGCTGACCACTTACACTGCACGGGTTGGCAAAACCCGATCTCTTTGTCGTTGGATGGCTAGGAGGGCAAAAAGTGAGTGGGGAGGTCGTAAGTAAGTCGACAGGTGGGTTGGATTGACAGGAGACAGGTTAACAAATAAAGCATTTATTGGCTAACCAGAATAACATACAAATTGATTACAAGTCTATTCTACTATATACTAGGAGATTAAATATGGTTAACATACACCTAAATAATGCACGGCTTGACAAGTTCTAAACAAACAGGTGGCTATGAGCTAAACCTAATGTCGTTGCTAGGGAGAGAGAGTTCACAGAATTCTAACAAAATACCTCTATGTGAGACTGGATGGTATGGCTGAAGTGCAGTGGTTGTATGTCTTTTCCTCGGGATGTTAGTCCAACTCATGGAAATTGACGACACAAGTATAGGACACTGTGTCTTTAATTTACGAAAAATAATTTAGCCATCCGATGAAGGAAACAAACTTTTTGCAATAATTCATGACCAGAGGGGATCCCAAAATCTACATTTACCAGCGCATTCTTCTGTGGATATAAATCGGCCCGAGTGGAACAGGATGGAACACTATTAGAAGACGTCGTAAGACCAACTTATTCCAGTTTTTAGAAAAATTTTATATTTTTAATTGGATAAATTTTGTGTTTTTTAACTAGAGGCGGCCAAGTAGCCTATAAAGAAAGGTCAGGTCATCCAAAAGTTTTAATCTAAAAGCACATAATAAATTAGTGGTCTTTTGAATCAACTGTGTTTTTAATTTACGACAAGTACAGGAATAACTTCTGGATGCACTAAGTTTCCGGTGATGCAAGCTTTTATAGTTTTAGTGTGGGAAGCGGTTGGTTGTTGACGATGACTTGCGAATTCTTGACAGCTAAGTGTCAACTTTCCCACCTAACTGTTGATAGTTACTGGAGACCTCTGCTTCGTTTCTCCACAAGAAGTTTCTTCTATCGATGATTGTTTAGAATAATTTTTGAACAAAAAATGAAAGTTTTCTTTCATTTACAAAAATTTTAGTTACTGCTAAAATCCTCAGTCTCACAACATTGTATTTATTAATTTTAAGCCTGCTTATTCATTTTTTAAATTTTTGCTTGTTATGACATCTCACAGATTGTCAATAATCAATATGTATTTGTGGCAGGACTCTGAAAACTCTGAAAAATTGTCAGAACCTGTAATATCTTGAATAATTGCACTGATGCTGTCTTAATTTTAACTATGCCCAGTAGCTTCAATAACTTCATTATGCCAGGTTGTGCAAATTGGCCAAGGATAGAAACGAGTACGAAGTCTGCAAGTATGAAGTTTTTCTTCATAAACCTGATTATTAAAGCCAAACAAACTGCCGAATTATCGGGCTATAAGCTTGATACCGCTATTAAAGCAGCCGAGGTAGACAAATCAATAATAGTTGTGAGCAAAAGAAGCATTGCAACACATCTCGAAAACAAACTAGAAATCTTCAACGGGTGAAAAAACACGTAACATTTGTCTTCTCTTAAATGCATTAAAGATGATTCCACCACATCCACTGAATTGGAAAGGGCATTTTCAGTAGTGAGACTTTTCATTATTAAAATAATAACCAGATTGAGTGATCAGAGTATTGACCATCTTTAGTTTTGAAAATCTTATAAAAATTTACAATAATATTTTGTATTATGTTTTATTTAAAAAATGAAAATTACCTTCCAAGTTAAAAGTTTGATTTAAGTTCATTTTTTCTTTAAATTTTCAACTCGATTCAAAGGCATTTTTTTGTAAGCAGTTTCCAACAAACTAATAAATTTTTTCTATTTATGAAAATTTGTACATAATTCAAAGGTAATTTTAACATATATTTTACACAGCATTATTAATATGATTTTGGAGGTTGCAGAACATATTAAATTAGTTTTAAAAATGAAATATAATTATATCGTTTGATTTCAAGATATTTTTTATATTTTAAAAATAATTAATTATATCCCCGGGATTTCCCAGGAAACAGGTCACTTTTTTCCTGGAATCCTGAGACAAGCAGAAGACTGGGAAATGAGAAACCCTAATACACAAACATTTATTTGCCAAGCTTATAAATATAATTTTTAATTTTTATTTAATTTCTGTTATCACAATAAAACTTGCAAGTCTTATAACAGTATGTAATAGCGCATAAAGATATTAACCAAAAATATGTCATATCATTTTTACTCATCAATTTTACTTCTATTATTATAAAGAATCAAACTCAAAAGACAAGTTTTGTTATAGTTCAAATTAATTTTACAGTAATACCTCGATTTTCATTGACTTTGGTTATCGTTGATTTTTTTCACAAAAAATTTGTCTCAGTTTTCGTCCATTGCCTCGGATTTCGTTGGCATGCCTAAGTGACCTTGTTGCTAACTTTGTGAAAACAAAGAGTGACCCACACGTTTTCCAGCTCAGTGTGTCATTATTTCTCGTTGTGTGAGCATTACCCCACCATTGGCCAATGGTTCCTTTCCCTAAACACTGGGAGTTCGGTCATGGGTTCACGCTTTGCTAAGACGGGCTGGCCACGTGAAGTTTTTCAGGTTTTCTCCACGTTTGTAATGCCTGAATAGGGGCCAGTTACCCTTAAACGGACTTCATGGAAGGCATTATTCCCCTCAATACGACCATCATAAATGCATACAACTACTATTACATGACAATTACATCACACTTTACCACAGGGTAATATACGCTAGAAGCTCATGTCCAACTAGCTTCTACAAGACATTACCCTGCGCGTCTAGTCAAACAATTCCGTTGCTTACCTTTAGATCAGTCTTTTATATTAATTTCTTATTCCTTTCAGTATTTAAAGCTATATTAATTCTCTATAAAATGTGTTTTTGGTATGTATTTTGGAGTGTCTAGGATGAATTAATTGGATTTACATTGATTCATATGGAAATAATTGCCTTGGTTTTTGTTGGTTTCGGATTTTGCCGATTGTTTTCGAATGGATTATTGACGAAAACAGAGGTATCACTGTACTTAAAATCAAAGAATTTATCATACTGTTAAAGTTTGAGGTTTTCTGTTGCAATTTTTATTGTTTTGTCAGTTATTTATAAATATATTAAAGTTAAGCACTAAATGAGTTAAAATATTTTAAAAATAATAATTGAAAGATTTTGGACAAGTTGTGAACAGAGTAAAAATGCTCTTATTCTGCATTAAATTGCAATATAGTTTGCATTGTAATCTGCAAACATTTAGTCTCATTTTTTTCATACTGCACTATATTATATTTACCTATCATCTTATCATGAATAAACAATGAATTACCTATCAAATTTTAATGAAAACTCAATGTCAAATATCTTGTTTTATTGAAAAGAAACTTTTATAATTTTGATAAAATATCTATAGGCACACTTAGCAGCTAGAGTGTAATGCTCTAGCTACACAGCAAATGATTATAAAATGGTTTAAGTGTCATTGGAAAGAGAATCTAAACATAATTTTTTTTTCTTTCAAAACAAGTGAACAGTTTTGGAAATATTGCAATTTAAACTTTGTGTACATATTACATAGTGGAACAGTTAATGAGTTATTATGTGTTTGGCAGTATTCAGTGGCATGTACTGTACCTAGGAGCCATTAGCGTGAGTTTCACACTGATCAATTAACTGAAAATGCTAAATTTTCAAGCACTAATTCACAGTACTTACATTTTCAAACTACATAGTAAAAAGCATACTCTTTAGTAAAAGGACGAAGCTAACTGTATATGAGTCGCTGATTAGACCTGTGATTCCATATGAATGTGAAACATGGCCAATGACAAAAGAGGAGGAACTAAAACTAGAGAGATTTGAAAACAAAGGAAAATCTTTGGACCTGTGAAAGACTTTGATGATAATGGTGTTGTGATCAATGGAGAACCAATATGGAGGAGAACAAACCAGGAATTGCAGACAACCTACGACAAGCCCATGATCACACTTTTCAGTTGGACTAACTTTTCTGAAAGAGTGAAATTGAATACAAATGCTGTAGAATAAAGATATGTAGATGTAGAATTTTATCACCCCCTTTCTCCTCTTATTAAATACTTGTTAAAAATTAATTTTTTATACAAATAAATATTAATGTAAGTTAAATATTAAAAACACTAACTATAAAAGTATTTGGGTAAATGCCCAGGCTCCTTTCAGTGCTCAGAGTAGGGTACCCCCCTATGAATACGTCTGTCCCCATAAAATGACTTGGTATTTAATTTTGCTGGAGTCGGCCTACTAAAATTAACAGGAGTCAGAGTTGTCTTTTTTTTTATACCGATTCTGCAGCCCTGGTAAAGACACTAATTTGGGGAGAGCATATATTTTAGATTAAATAAATTTAAAAACAATGATTAAAAATTGCAGCCAGGCATTGCGAAGAAGAGATGTCACAATAAATAACTTCTTGTTTCATAATACATGTTATTGTTTTAAATTTTCTTTTATGAATTATAGTTTAAGAAATTTAACATATTAACTTACAGATTAGCCTCAGATAAATGCATAACTTCAGTTAATTGAGGTATAGATAAATCAGGATTCTACCTTACATAAAAAATAGGCTTTTGGATCTTTAACACAAAAAACCTTATATATTAATTTAATTACTTTAATTTTATTTTTATTTTGTTTTTAGTTTCTTAGTAAAAATCAAAAAAAAGTTTATTATGACAATCTCAAAACATTTTGTAATTTTATTTTTTCTTTGACATCTTGCTAACAAGTTGATTTTGTTGTTCAGAAAAGTATAAATTATTATTAAATGAACTTAACTTTTATATATTTACAACACATATATACAGTATATTGGTTTTTAATGCAAAAAATGCTGAACTCACAAATAAACTGAGGCAGCTTAACTCCCTGTATCAAAGGCTCTGTACTGTACAGTACATAAACTTAAGAGGAACTGACATCATAATAGCAAAATTCTTACAGACAATTTGAAGTATTTCTCTGATAACTGCTTTGTAAATAAGATTTTATATGCATAATAAACAATAGCTTAAAGTTTCTCAATACATAAGATACTAATCAAAATGATATATAAGGAATTCTCTCATGAAATAACATTTATAAAACTTTTTCAGTTAGTTTAATAATAATCCAAGGAAATTATAGATAAAATAGAAAATTTATGGTATCTTATTGAAGAATTTATTGTTTCAAATTGCTCTCATTTTCTTTGAGCATTATTATTCTTAAAAAGTTTACTAGTTTATTCAAAAAATCAAAACAAAAGAAATAATAAGTTAATAATGTAGCATGTTTAAAAATAATTTTAGAATAAAATACAATTACAAAAATATTTATAAATACAATAAAATTTTATGATGTAATTACATTAGTTTTAAGCTAAATTAGTTAATTTTTTTTTAATTTCTTGTTTTTTTTGAAACTTTATAAAAATTATACATTTACAATTTTTTACCTTAATTTTTTTTAATACAGTAATTGACATTCTTCAGAATTAATAGAATTTTACTAGAATAGAAAAATTACCTGAGATGGTAATAATGATGATTTTGAAGTACTGATAGATCCTTGATGTAGTCGAGGAGGAACTGGAGGAGGTGGTTGAAGAATAGGTGTTGTTCCCAAAACAGATGCATTGTGTGTAGAATTTGGCTTTTTATTATTAAAGGAATTAATCTCCAAGATCTAAATAATATATATTAGTATGAAAATAAAAGTTATAAAAAGGTAATTTAAAATCTAAATGGATTTTCAACATTTATTGCATTTATTCAGTTTAAAAAGTATTTCATTTAAATTTGCTGTAAGTGTAAAAAATAGTATTACAACAACTTTAATAATTTTATGTTTTTAACAAAGATTAGTTCATTTGTAACTAAATTATTATTTTCAAGTACTTTTCTAGTACTATCCAAAAAATTTTTGGAGTAAATAGTACACAAATTTAAAAACAGGTTATTTTATAATAAAATTATAAGTCCCAATGGTTCTAGGATTTCAATTATATCTTTGGAAAAAAAAGTAATGAAAAATGGTTTTAGTTTTAAAAAAATTATTAATAATTTTTCTTTTATATAATAATGAAAGTACTCAACTTTTAACTTAAATATAAATATATATAAATATAAAGAATGCATACATTATTATTTGATTTATAACACTCAACATCTTTCTTATCTTTTCCTTTTTCCAATTCTGCTAATCTTTTCTTCAACTGTAAATTTTCTAATTCTAATTCTTGTACCTGAAACAATTCATAATTGTAAATGCACATAAAGAATATAACTTTTTCTTGAAAATAATTATTTTGATTAAATTATTTAAAACATTTAAAATATTTTCTCAAGGAACTTTAAAAACTCATACATTTAGAACTATACAACAGACATTATACGAAAGAATTCAAAGAACAGAACAAATCTTTTGACTTTTTTAAATGTATAAATTTTACAATCGTTAAACTTCAAAATTAAATAAAAGTATTTCAAAACACTGTATTAAAAACAAGTTCTATAACTCAAAAATATACAAGAAAAATATAAAAACGTTAAAATTCACTGTAATAAAATTAATTTTTTAAATTTTGAATACAAGTATAATAAATAAAATCTCTCACATTTTTCAATAATATAGTTTCAAAAGGAAATATACATAATTAATATAATGATGATTACTCAAACTATGTTAACTAAAAGGAATGGCCTAATTTTATTGCATTAAACAAAACATTTTAGCTACATGATTTGTCAAATTAATTTTTGTTTGTTAAGTATCAAATTTTCTTTTCATTATTTACAAAATCTATCTATAGAAATAACATTGAAATATTTATTATTGACAAACTATAGAAATCTTGTGTTATTGACAAAATTTTATCATAAGGATTAAATTTTCTCAAAATAGAATGTTTATGTTTTAATAATAAAATCTATTATGGAAAATTTCAAATAATTTTATAATGTCACCAAAAATCTACGAGGGCTGTTCGAAAAGTTCACGGCCTCAAATAGAACAACAAACAAAATAATGTTAAAACGTTTTTTATTTTTCAATGTAGTTTCCCTTGTTAGCAATGCACTTATTCCAGTGATGTTCTAGCTTTTTTATGCCATCACAATAGGTCGATTTGTCAAGATGTGCAAAATACTTG
The DNA here is from genome assembly GCF_030686945.1 of Centruroides vittatus. NCBI lineage: Eukaryota > Metazoa > Arthropoda > Arachnida > Scorpiones > Buthidae > Centruroides > Centruroides vittatus. The sequence continues at coordinate 1,079,177 of NW_027121909.1, read as the reverse complement.
TTCACTTCAGAGATGACTTTGTCATTTGAGTGGAAATTCTTTCCAGCCAAGAAATTTTTAGGTTTGGAAAAAGGTGGAAGTCACTGGGGGCAAATCAGATGAGTACAGTGGATGTGGAACTAATTGGAAGCGAATTTCGTTTATCTTTTGTTCAGTGATTCTGGCGGAATGTGCAGGTGACATTATCATGGTGGAACAGAACCTGTTTCTTCTTCAAGTGTGGCCTCTTTTCTTTGATTTCTTTCTTCAGTTTTTCCAAAAGTTCATAGTAATAGACAGCATTGATGGTCTTTCCTCTTTCTAGGTAGTCAATATAGATGATTCCTTTAGCATCTCAAAAAAACCGAGGCCATCAGTTTCCCCGCTGATGGAACTGTCTTTGCCTTCTTTGGTGGTGACGAACTGTGATGTTTCCATTGTTTTGACTGTCCTTTGTTTCAGGAGTGTATAGTCAATCCACGTTTCATCAGTAGTCACAAACCAACGCAAGAAATCCTGTGGGTTTTTCTGACAGAAGTCCAAACACTCTTTTGACATCAAAGTGTGAACACGTTTTTGCTCGGCGGTCAGCAGACGCAGCACCCGCCTTGCTGAGACCTTTGTCATACCCAAATTTTTGGTTAGGATGTGGTGCACCCGGTCAACAGAGATGTGTGTTGTCTCAGCTATCCCACGCATTTTCAAACGGCAATCTGCTAACATCAAATCGTGAACTTTTCTGATATTTTCTTCAGTGACAGCAGTTGACGGCCATCTGCTGCGAGGGTCATCTTCCACTCTCTCTCTGCCAGATTTAAAAAAGGCTGTCCATTTTTTCACAGTGGTGTATGACGGAGCAGACTCTCCCAAAACTTCATCCGTGTCAGCTTTGATTCAAGATGAGGTCAACCTTTTTTTCGTCAGGTATTTTATGATCGCACGAGTCTTCATCTTCTCCATTTTTGACAAAGCATGTGCACACTGACTGTCTGCTAAGCTGTTGTGGCAAAACTTAACAACAAATCAAGCGGAAATTGGTATCACATCTTTAGCAAAGATGGCTGAATTATTCCCGCCAAAAATTAAATTGATCGCAGTGCCGCATATAGGCAAGGCCGCAAACTTTCCGAACGGCCCTCGTATAATTAATATTTTGAAATCTTATTGCAAATCAAAAAAGTAAAAATGCTCAAAACATTTAAAAGAAAAAATTTTCATAATATGCCTAGCATAAAATTTGTTATAAAATTAAAATTTTTAATTTATCAGCAACATTTCATAAATTCTCTCTCTTGAAAGTGCACAAATTATTCTATTTAGAACATATTTAATTATAAATTATATTAAATAAAACTTAAAATTTTAAAAACTTTCCATTTACCTCAGTAGAAATAATTACTTTTATGAATTTGTGTATTGAAATATTTATTATAATTGTTAAATCCTTTAATCTATGAATATTATCCAATTTATTAAATCTGTTACTTTTTAATAGATTGTTAAATAATTGTTAAATTCTGAAATCTTTCCTTATTCTCATATTATATTTAATCAATATTTTTTAAAAACTTTTTAAATAATGTAAATTATTACTATATAATTCTATATGAAATTAGAGCATTTGACTAGATAATCACACATTAAAGAATTATGATATGAATTTAATGGAATAGTAAGTTAAATAATGTCACTTTATTCATAATAATCAAAATTTAATTTTAAATCATAGGGGGAATTAACCTCGATCTCCCAAAATATTAAAATATTATATGAGTAAAACAAGCAATATATTAATTTGCATTAAGGATTAAATATCATTAAAAAAATTATTTACATTAGGGTACATTTAAATTTTTGCTTCTCTTCTATATTTGCAGAGATTATGTTTAGAAGAAAATAAAACACATTATTATTATTATGAAAAGTTTTATAAATTACTCTTTAATTTGTTCAGTACAAATGAAAATTTCATTTTGTGTAACAGATATTTTCAATATTTTTTAATAATAAATACAAAGGAAATACCTGTTTTTGAAGAAGCATATATCGTTTCTTCATTTCTAAATCTTTTCCAGACGTATCAAGAAATCTTTGATAAGCTAAATCAAAAGCTTGTCCAATAGTTAATGTAATTTCTTCAGCCTAAAATAAATTTATATTAAAATCATTTTGTAATTTGAAACATCCATTTTAAGTGTGTATTATTGTTTACTTTTCTCTCAAAGAAAACAATTGTCATTTATCTATCCCACTTTTAATTAAGGATAAAAGAAAATGAATAGAACTGTCATACCAATTTATCACTGGAAAATACAAAACAACTATGTCTTTCTGTGTCTGCTTCTTTTGCAATAAAGCTGAAAAATTTTTTGTCTGCCTTATCATCAGCACAATAGGATATACGATGCAAGGGATACTGATGATGTATTGTCTATTAAAAAAAAATCATTAAATTTCAAATTCCATTTCTAGATTTCACATAATATAATTTATGACAATTTATGATAACTGATGATATAAATTTCAAAAAAAATTATATTTTCAAACTTATCAATTACAAATATCTGTCATATAAGCACAGTAGTTACGTTCCATAAAAGTGCCGTGTTATGCAATCCATACTATATAAAACAAAGGACTAGTGCAAAACATAGGGTTAGGTTCCAAAAGTTAACAAAAGTATACTCTTTTTTGTTACCAAGAGAAATACGTTTATTAAAGCAGTGGGTTCTCAATCTTTTTGAAGTTGGGGGAACACTAAACTTTCACATTGTTTTCCGCAGAACACTTACAATACATCAGCTTTAAAGCAGAGGTGGGAAACCTTTTTGAAATCAAGTGCACTCAATCTAGAAGATGACGACATTGGCATTTGCTAATTACATTCCCATACAAAAATTATTTTACATTGTATTGGTCTTTCTTTTGCAATAACTTTTAATTGTACATTTGTTTTTTCACAGAACACTTAAGTGGCTTCATGGATCACCCATGTTCCGCAGACCATGGATTGAGAACCACTGTATTAAAGCAATTGATAATTTATTTCTAATCAATAATTAACTAACAATCACAATTAAAAGTACAATATTATGCATTAATATTAATTTTAGTTAAACAAGGGCATTTTCTTTTTACAAAGCATTGCCATCTTGATGAGAAATATCAACATCTTCATTTTTTTATTTTTATTATAAAAAAAATTTTTTTATGAACGACAAAATAAATATATGTTATTAATTGAAAATTTTTGCTAGTGAGTTGCGTTTGTGCAGTTGAGTACAGAGTGATTTTTTTCTAGAATGTGTGTTCAAATGCCAAACTGTTAGAGTTGGGAACAGTTCAAATACCAAAACACCACTGTATTTCATTTGTCATTTTTACAGATAATCATCTGTACTTACCTATGGTTAAAAAAATTTAACATTATTTACCTGAAAATGTTTAAACAAACTTTACTGAATACAAAGATTAATCTATAAAGACAAAACACAGTAAGTCTTAAATGCCATACTGTACAATTAAAATTTAATTATTAATTCAATTACTTTACAATTAACTTACTATTTCTATTCTCATAGAAAAGATCAAATCAGACCTATATAGTTTCTTTAAGCCAGTGGTTTTCAATCTTTTTGGATAATGACACACTTCTATATAATCATGTGAAGTTTTGTGGCACTTTTATTATCATATTTGCAGGACTAGACAACAGGATGATTGCAATTCGCCAGTCTATCGCAGAATTACTTTCGAAGTACTCGAGCCTTTAATATAACTATTGATGCTAATTAATGGGGAACAGTGCTGACATAGTCCCTCACACTGTAGTTGTCAGTTGACTTTTTATAAAAAAAACAATATCTTTGCTTTTCCTTTATGTTTTGACTGTAGCAATAGTTAAAAGACTATAAAGTACCTCATTTGAACCAATTTCATTTACATCTTAATCTCTGATCATTCTATCACAATCAGTAATACATCAAGAGGATCATGACACCATAAATAATATAGAATTGCACTGGCACCGACTACACACAGATGTAGTGATAGATTTAGCTAGGATATTTGTACAACTTGACTTTGATACTGACTTGTGCAAAACTTCTAGAAGCAATATAGTTGTGTGTGTTATCAACTGTTATTTTTTTTTTAATTTTAAAATTTGCTGTTTTAATTTTTTTACTCTATCTCATGGTATACCTGGAACAGCTTCAGTCAAGAATCTTTACTTTAAGCTATTAATTGTCTATAGCTAAAATATAAAACTTAAACTATATTGACTTTTTTTGTGATATTATGGCTTAGAATGTTCATACAAGAATAAAATAATGCATTTGTTACTTTTTTATATTTCAATACATTTAAATGTATTAAATAATTTCTAAAGAAATTTATCAAATGAACTATTATGACTAAATCATGTTTCTTTAGTGACAAATGTGTTTTATCTTATAAATATAACTAATTTTTTCAGAAAAATGAGTAATATGTGAAAAAAACTTTTCATTTTAACTATTTAATTTGAGTATAAATCTGACCAATTTGTAATCTTATATGGTAAGTTATAATATCTTCCTTGACAAACTTTTTATATTAAATTCTGTAAAAATAATAAACTATTCAATATTTAGTTCTTTCACAATTTCTTAATTAAATGTTTAAGATTTTTGAAAATTATAAGTACGAGAAAAAAAAGAAAGATTTCAAAAATTTATAAATTTGATAATTAAAGAAAAAAGGTTGAATTAAAAAGTTTTTCTTATATATTTACAATAAGTCCTATTTTTCCTCTTCTTGATAAAAATCTTTAGTTATATGAGAAAAATAAAATAAAAACAGAAAAACAAAATTTGATATTATTCTGTCTTACTTGTATACATGTAAAGTTAAAGAAAATTATGGAAATGTAAGTTAAGAAAAAAAACATTTATATTATTGATGAATGTTAAAAATAATGTTGAAAATGTTGAAATTTATGTAGGAAAATGGGTACAGTTGAAGAAAACTATTTGTTTGAAAAACTACAGTTGAAGAAAACTATTGAAATGCATCTTATGTATTGATGTAGTGTTAAATGTATTGATAATAAATGAAAACATGCATTAACTATTTTAAAATCTATATGTTAAACATCTTTTTGATGATACTGCATAAGCAAACAACAGTTTAAAATACTTAACCAGAACTTAATATCTTAAGGGTATTTTAAAATAATAAGTTTATAAAGTATGTGTAAATATCTCTTGCAATAACATTTCTACAGATAAATGTACTGTACCTTTTCATTTGATTGCACTTTACAGAATAAAATATACAATAAAATATTATTATTGAGTTGATTATCATCTATTTCATTTATAAAAATTTCATAAAATTTCAGAATATAAATTTCAACAAAACAGATTTATATCTTAAATAAATGTTTACTTTTGTTTTAGCATCTTGAACTCCAACACCATCAACTGAAATTGTTAGTTCTACTTTGGGAAGTTTTACTCCTTCAGACCTTTTTATCTGTTGGTCAAACTGAAAATAAAAAGTGAATAATTTATGTGAAATAACTTTGTTTTAAATTAAAATTTTAAAATCTGACACTTTAATTAAAATTTAATAAGATGAGAAATAATCCATTTGTTCATCTAAAACTCAATTCTTGTCAAAATACAGATCTCTCTTTTCAAAGTTTTTCAGGAAAATAAATCTGTTGTTATCAGATTCCATTAGACATTAATACTGAATAGAATTATACAAAATAATCCTATTTTTCACTAGAATTATTAATTCATACACTAACTTAAAAACAATATATAACTAAAATATTATATTATTATTTATTGTTTATATTAGAAAATTTCAAATAACTATTTATAGTCATTAGCTGAGTCAATTCAGATAAAAATATTTTCTTTGAAATCAAAAATGTTAAAATCTAAATATCTTATCCTTACTAATCTGGTATTTACATTAATATCAATCTATATTATAATGTAAACTATTGTAATAAAAATATTGTAAAATATTAGTTTTCTACTTATTTTACTTATACCAATTTATGAAAGCTAGAATCTTCAATAAATGATCATGCTAAAAATGTATAATTATTCCTATTGATTGTGCCAAAACAAAAAACATCTTAATAAATATTTGAAATCAAAAAGCACTATGTATTAAGTAAGTAGCCACAAGTTTTCAGAGAAGGTTCATGTATTTCCCTGTACTGTGGTGCAACCATCAAGATACTGCAGAACTATAGAATTGAAAATATAATTGATTTTGAAACTAATAAATAGAAATTTGTTCATAACACCCACTTTGTTAGTAATTGTAAGGATTTTTATATTTTAAATTATAAAGAAGTATTTTCAATCATTTTTACACAAATTTAAATTTTTTCTAATGCAAAGAAAAAAGCATACTACATGCATTGTGGGGAAATATCTTTTAAAACTGATAAAAATTTAAAGTAAAATTAAGAAAAAAAACAAAAAATAGGATTTAGGTTTTGTTTCAAGAAAATAATTGGCAAAATTGGCTTTGGGAATTTTACTAATATTCTACCGTTATTATCTATCAGGAAATATTTATATTGCTGTTAATTCATCAACAAGTAAATAAACAACAACTAACCGGTTATATATAAAAACCAACAACTGCCGAATTATCGGGCTAGCAAATGGCTATAGTAATATTAATAATTTAAGTTAATTTGGTACTAGAGTTAGGTGTTAGGCACTATCTCTTGCTAAATTTAATAATTAGAATTTTAATTAAATAATTTAAATAAATTTAGGCTTAACTGGAAGAAAAGAATCGGCCCGAAGCGGGATTCGAACCCGCAACTTCTGCTATCCGTGCAGACACGTTACCAGTTACGCTACCCGGACCTTCGGTCCGATCTCCCCTTCCAGTTGATATAAGATTACCGTACGACCATCGACGGCTATTACAATGCCGACTGGGGACACATTAATTGCCCACGTATCTTATATCAACTGGAAGGGTAATCTTATATCAACTGGAAGGGGAGATCAGACCAAAGGTCCGGGTAGCGTAACTGGTAACGTGTCTGCACGGATAGCAGAAGTTGCGGGTTCGAATCCCGCTTCGGGCCGATTCTTTTCTTCCAGTTAAGCCTAAATTTATTTAAATTATTTAATTAAAATTCTAATTATTAAATTTAGCAAGAGATGGCACCTAACGCCTAACTCTAGTACCAAATTAACTTAAATTATTAATATTACTATAGCCATTTGCTAGCCCGATAATTCGGCAGTTGTTGGTTTTCATCAACAAGTAGCCAACATATTCACAGAATATCATGGAGTTAAGTCTAATGAAAAATTTTCAGATTTTTGTGTAGTTTCTTCTATAAACTTGTATTTTCAAATTTATTTTCATGAATTAGTACTATAAAATTATGGAATAATGACGCGAGAGAATGGTCACCTTTGAAATATCCAGCTATATTTGAATATCTTATTAAAAGTAAGCCAATGATTACAAAGAAATGCTTAATTATAAGAGTATTGACTTATTATTTTTCAAGTGGCAAAGTAGATGAAATTTTAATTAATAAATTGTCACAAAATATTTATGTCCTTAAGAGAAATGTAGTCATCACAAACTATTTGCAAGTAATCATTCTGTATGGATTTGTGTCTAATGATGACAAAGTTATTTATCTAGCTGGATGCTGTACATGCATGGTTGATTACCATTCTCTTCTTAAATTTTCATCACATGGAAATGAATGTAACTGGAATGGTTGAATGTATGAACAATCTCAATGCATCATGTTTTTGTGTGTATCACATACAGCTTTAAATTACTTATAAAGAACTCCCTGGCTATTATGGCAGCCAACCACTGCATAATATCTACCTGAACTAGTTTTATAAGGCACGTAGCCAGTAAAAAACTAAAAATTCAGATCTACACTAACTAGCAGTATATTAATGGCTGCTGAAACATATGCTCTTGTGTAGCAGAATTCAAAAGCATGTTTTGAAAACTTGTGAATAGCAATGAAATATACATAAATACAAACTTCCTTTGAATTTATCCTTTAATGAAACAAATTTATCAACCATAATTATCTTGTGGCTGACAAAATATTTATAAAATTTTTGATCTGCACCTTTGCAGAGATGCCAACTTGAGAGAGGGGGAAACACTATCAGTAGCACTGTATCATATGTCATGGTTGGAGAGTTAGAATGGATGGGGAGTAATGATCCTATCCATCCTGCTTCCAATAGGATGTCATACTCTAATTTTAAGATATTTTAAAATAAAATTAAGATAGTTTATGAATAAATTCTAATGTTTTCAAATTATATTATTAATGTAATTAAATTTATAAAATTAATAAGTATTAAATATATAAATAGAAAAAAAAATCAGTTAATCATAAGATTCTTAAAATTTTGATTATTTATCAATAGCTATTTTAAAATATTTATTTCTTATTCAATGGAATAAAATTCATATTGACAGAATCTACCATTTTATCTAGGTCATGCACACACTACATGTTCTTTTTGCAATATTATAAAAATACTTCAAAAGTAAGTTCACTATGAAGTTATTTTTGTCAAGTATTTTCATTAGAGTATAAAAACTTATAAAACTATTTAGTTTTGTTAATATTAACATTTAGGGCATTGGTTTGTGAATCAATCTATTTTTTAACATATAAAATGATATCTTAAAAAAAATCTTTTATTAAAGTATTTAAATTTGTTCATGACAAATTGACTAATACATCATATTAATCCATTAAAATATAATGCAAATAATTAAGAAGCAGGACCAATATAATTAAACATTTAATTTGTAAATTAATTAAATCACATTGCTCAGGACTAGCTGTTTGTTTTCACTTGGTTTTTAACATGAATTATGATGTTAGAAGAGCACGTATCAATTTTATATATGAGCATGAGTCATGTTTAGACCGGTTTTATCATGAACATGCAACTTGGTTCTGCACGGGAACTGTTTTTAGATACCCTTAGTTATCCACTTGTGCACTGGAAGCACTCAATGTCTGTACATTCTACATCATTCCATTGGTTTGAGATTCAGCATATTAGCAGTTCTATTCAGACAAAGTTGCAGATTTCTTAAAGGGAACACTGTCAAACTGGTAGCCCACAGGATCAAATTGTCATTCCTTAACTCAATGTGGTAAAAGCAGTAGGTGCTTATCTACAGTTCTAAATATCAACATTTTGCTTGTCAGAACCACCAAACAAACCAGTTCATGGATAAGATGGAATATCTCCATATAGTCTGCAACATCTTATTTGGATCTTGCATCATAACATATGGTGATGGACATGATTTGGCATTGCATTTCTGAAAACAATATAATTTCTTATACTGATCAGAACTTTCTCATTGTAAGTATTGTACTGTACCAATGACAGACTTATTAAAGTATTGAATTTAGAAATTCAATAAGTGTTAACTAACATCTACACACCTTGCTGTCACTTTAATTAACATGCTTATTTGAGAGTACAAAAAGGTTGTTTTATAGATTTTAAATTATTATCCATAAACCCATAATTAACACAATATACCCATAGAAACCACAAAAAAATTCATAGTAACTGAATCGCTGATTTTTTCATAAAAATTTTCAATTAATTAACAGAAAAAAACTAAATTACATAGAAATATTTGAAAAAATAATTATTAGTTGTAATAGTCTAAAAGATTAAATATTGACAAGTATTTTATACTGATACAACAAAAACGAAACATTGGTAATAGTTGTATATCAAATTAAGTTAATATGCAACTGTTACAAATATTTTCACATTTTTATTGATTAAATTTCAAAATCTCAATTTTATTTTCCATTTTCATTATTTTAATTGTCAGTTGAAACTTATTATTATTTATCTATCTTACCATTAAAATGTTAAAATGTGTCATAATTTATACAGTTTTCACTTTTGTAAAATTATATAGATTATGAAAAAAAAACAATTAAGAAATTTGATAATATATATTTAATAATTAAGAAATTCATAGCTAAAGTATTTAATAATAATATCTTCAAATTATGATGTTCAAACACTATTTTGACAAAACAAGATAATGAATGCTACTTACTGTCAATTCTTTTTCCTAAATACAAATTATTATAAATGATAAAACATCAATATCTAGTAAATGATAATGCATAAATGAAATAAGAGCTAATTATTTAATTTTTAAAATTAAAACTGAAATTTTCAAACTGTTTCCAATTTTACTAATAAAATTACAAGCTATTACAGCAACACTACTCTTCTCCTTTACATAAATTTTACATAATATCAAATATGTATTTTATTAATATTAATTTCAGTAATAAAATTATAATATGAGGGTTGATAAATAATGCATTTGACAATATACAGGAATAGGAATGAATGTCTAGGCTGTACATGCAAATCATTTAGTATGTTGTGTTGTTATGTATTAGCCATGTTTAAACAAACTTCATTTCCTACAAAACAGTGGTCAGTGACTAATTTTTAGCATTATTCCTCCCTTTGTGCATAACCTCCTAATAATTTTGGTGAAGTATTGTAATACCTTATGAATATTTAAATAGACATATTTGCAGAGTAAGGTGAAAAACATTTGTCTTTTCCATGCACTATGAAATGCAAGATCACACTGCAGTAAGAAAACAGCAAAGATACAAGAAGCTAAAGTTTTAGGTTATACATCTCAGATTTAGCACTGATAGTCTTCTGGTTATTCCCAAAATTAACAGCAATGTTGAAAGATTATCAGATGCCAAAGTTCAAGCTGCTGTGTGGGAATGATCAAGGAAAAAAAAAAACTCCCAAAGTTTTTTTGTTCAGAATACAAAAAGATCATTTGGAAAAAATGTCATTTTAAATAGTAATTACATATTTTTATTAATTATAAATAAGTATGTATTTTTATGATAGCTTACAATTTTTTTAAAAACTGGTCACATTATTCTCTCTTCCTAAACTAACTTTGATAAATAAATTTCCCATTTTTATAAACAAACAACTATTGTACAAAAGGCCTTTATTCCCTTTTGAACATTTTACATGAAGATAATTTTATGAAACCAAATTTTACATCATAGCATAAACTATATGATTTTATCAATCAGCAACAATAAATTATTTTATTGTTAGTTATATATAAACAACAAATAAATTTATTTTGCCAATCATCATTTACAGTGTACATCATTTGATTCAGCATTAAGCACAGGCTTCTCACATTCAGAATTTTTATTGCAAATGAAAAATCTATTTTAAATTTTAAAAAATTAAAAATATCAGTGTTTTGCAATTTCAAATTTGTTTTTTTTTTACTCTGCCAATTTAGTTTGCTTTATTATTTTTTAAAATCTGATTTCAGTTGTCAATAATTATTTGCTTTAAATGACTGAAGAACAAATAAAATTTACTACATATGAATAAAACATATGAATAAAACATATGAATTAACTTACTGTAAAAAAATCAATCTTGTATTATTCACATAAAGATAATACATAAAGATGTTTAGATGTGCTTCATTGGCACATCTAAACATCTTTTACCAATTAGTGATTTTGCAAATATGTAGTAAAAGTATATTGAATCATGATCTGCTGACAGAAGTGTCACTTCTAGAATGCAACCTGGCAACAATTTTTTTTATAATCAACTATGAGAAGCTAAAATACATTACATATATAAAATATCTATTCCTTTGTAATGTAAAATTTATTATGTAACTATTTTACTAAAAATTCTCTTATATTTTATAACAAACATTATGTACAAGTTGTAATAAAGATAGCACAATTTTATGAAATGCATAAAAACCAATGAAATCAGTTTTAAAACAAAATGCTGATATATATTTATTAAACATTTGACAATATGTAGTCCAGCTAAAATAACACTTAAAATTTATAATCAGCTTAAAATTGTGAAAAATTTATTTTCTATTATTAAATTTTTCATAAACTGATACTTCAATAATCTTCAAAGTAAGCAAATGATGACTATGTTAATATCTTCACATTATGAGCACAAATCATCATTAAGCATCCCATTTTGGACTTATTGATAAAAGTTTCTGTTCATAATATGAAAAGTATATCATCAGTTTCAGAATTTGAATATAAAAAAAAAAGTCATATTTAAAAATACACAGATCTGTAGATTCTAATGTATATTTCAATTCAGTTATACATATCAGAAATAAATCAAATATACTGTGCTTTTAATATTTTATATTTGTGTATAAGATTAATAATAAAAAATTACCTTTAATTTAGTTATGCCTTCTTTCACCACATCAATGCCTTTAGCTTTTCCTACTTCAGTATAGCCAAAGAACTAAATAAAATTTAGGTATATATTATTTTAAAAAACTGAAAGTTATCTTTTATAGGGTAGATGTACCAGTTTTGGCCAGTGTACCAGTTCTGGCCAGAAAACAAATTTAACTTAAAAATATAATCACCACATATTCAAATCTGTCCAATGAAACAAACTTTTATTGTTAACTGTTCACACAGTTAACAATAAAAGTTTGTTTCATTTGTGATTATATTTTTAAGTTAAATTTGTTCTCTGGCCAGAACTGGTACTACGCTGGCCAAAACTGGTACATCTACCCTAGTAAAAATGTGTAAAGAAAATACACACTTCTTTCATACAACTCAAAATTACAATGCTATAACTATTTTTCAAATTAAAATATATCAGACCAGTATCTTTAATATAAAAACATCTTTTTAATAATTTGTTTATTTTTAAATCTTAATAACTTAATTTCATTTAAAATAAATTACAAAAAGTATCAAGAAAAGATTTGGCTCAAATCGTCATCGAAAATACAGAAGGGCATTTCTCACTTCCTTCAACTTTTTAGAAGTGTGTTTTAAAGATAAAGATCTTTCTTATATTCTTCATAAAAAGCTATTGAGTACTGATCTTTTTAAGTTTTCATTTACAGTACTTAGTAAATACTATAAACACACAAGTTTATTGCTGGCTTCATTATCATCATTATTTTGGAGCCTTATTTTGGGATCAGTGCTGTCATTTCTAGGGTAATTACCTCTTTTCTAGAATACTTTCATCCTCTCAGGGTAATGTTTAGGTCTTATATTTAGGGTAAATCTAGGATAAAACTGCCCTGTGATCTGATGCTATTCTGACCCATCGCACCACAAGTTTTGCTGGAAAATGTTTTAGCCTAGAACTGGAGAGTTTTAGGATAGAACAACAGAAGCTAAAGAAATAAAGTAGTGTGAAGGAATGTGTGTGAAACATGTGATAAATGACAAAGCAAATAATCAAATTGCTTTATTGGTCGAATGGGGAAACAAAGATTGGAATGCCCATGACAAAGAATTATATATAGATATATTTACGTCGTCTCTCTCTCATTCAAACTTCCCACGACGATTAAGATGTATAAAATCCCACTTAAAACTAAGAGTGAAGATCCTTACGTAATCCACTACGATCTTTACGATGATCCGTCTCGGGTTAGTTCTTACGACCCGAGAATGCTCTTACGTTGGTTCGTAGAAAAGTACACCTCCACACTCAGTCCAGTGAATATTTACAGTTTATTTACAAAACAAATATTTACAGAATGTACAAGTTTGACAACATTACACACACGATGCAACAAAGGTGTGGTATCTCACGTACAGCTTGTCTGTTGGGGACTATTAGACCCTGGGGAAACTCCGGTCGGTTTTCGGAGTTGGCTCAACCGTGTGGCTATCCGATCTCTACCCTAACCCTTCTCAGAAGAATTCCTAAGAGGAGAACACTCTCTCTACACCTCACGGGCTTCCTAGGTGTCAGAGACTACCACGTATCCGGTCTCTTGCCCTTCTCCCCGTTCCTCTCGCCACCCTTACAATTTAAGGAGTTCCGCGGCGACAACTTGTGAGCAATCGGGTCCCTCTCTCTTCCCTTGGGAGCTTCCAAAGACGTCTGCCCTACTCCTGACAACGTAGCTTACAGTCGTGTCCGTCCCTTGTTTATATTTTTTTCAAGCCGACCGACACGTGGCAAACACATTGACCCCTAAACGGAGACGCTACTCCTTTGTTCTTCCCGGCCGTTTATAGCCCCGACGCCAGGTGGGACCAATTATCTCGGTCGCGTGGCTTTTTGACCCGCTACGTTAAAAGCGGACCTTTACACTAAGATAATTACAATTCAACTTAAACCTAATACTATTAATACTTAAAACTAGAAACAGAAAAGGAAGGATGGAGGATAGTTAGAAAGTCTACTGGTAGCTTAGATTGATGGGTCTTGATACTGGGGTAATTATCGACAACGGTCACTTCATGTAAGGTGAATGTCCAATCCATTAGCATCCAGGGAAATAAAAAGCAGTTGTACATAAACAGATGCCGAGGTAGGTCCTTGGACTTCTCCAGAACGGTTGGCTCACTTACTTTTTAGTCCCTATTCCTACTTGGTCTATACTAACCCTCTTTCTCTTTCGTCCTAAGCCTTGTACCTTGTCTCCTAGTCACTCTCGCCTGACCTCTCTCTTCAGTGGCAAACCCAAAAGTGTCTCCCATCTTCACCTGGTGTCCACAGGTCTCCTTCGGGCAGGACCCCCTTCCTGTCCCTTTGTAAAGTGGCCAATCAGGACCCACAAATAGTACAGCTCCTGTCACATGACAGGAAAGGGTTAAAAATGGAAGGAAGAAGAATTATAGGAAAGAAGATAGGAGTTCTTATTCTGTATGCAGTACAATTATATACAACAAAATAGTGGACAGCCACAGTAGATTGGTGCTAGGTACACGGGTGGTCACTGTATATTAAATCCAAATAGGATTTTGCTTTTCTCAACTTTCATGCCATTGTGTCATAGACACTCTCCATATCAGATGTAAATTAATACCTCTGATAAAACTAAAAATCCTAAGACATTTTAATTATTAAGATTTTTAAAAACAATGAATTAAGAATTGTTCTGATTATTATTTCCCAATAATAGTACAGGAATCTGTGTCATAGAATTGTTTGCCTTATTATTATTTTTTATCTGCGCATGTGCTTAAGCTCAAGCTCGGGAAGTTTCTCAATTTAGTGTAATCTAGGGTAAAATGAAGGTGCCATTAGGGTAGTTCCACCAGAAGCAGGCAGCAGCATTGTTTGAGATATACCTTTATGTTTTGCTAATAATAAGCTCACTGATGATTTAACAAGATATACCTTTTAGAATTAAGACATAACTACCATTTAATATTAAAATTTGGCTCAAACTAACTAATATATATTCAGTCACAAAAAATTTAAAGAAAGAACACATAACATTGGTTTAATGTAAAAATAAGATTTAATTAGTATTTACAGAGAGAAAAGGTTTCTAACTTAAGTTTTACACATTTTATCTATTAATATCTCAAAAGAAAAATGAGCTTTAAAATGAAAGCATTGATCAACTCATTTTGTATAATAAGCGTAAGTAACATGTTCTGTAAAAACTGTTAGCCACATTGTACAACTTTCTAATTTAGGGTGAAGCCAAATATATCAAATTAATTTTCTAACTTCAGCAATTATACTCGTATGTTTAAAATTTTTTCAACCTCTTCAAAGCCATCTTCAGATAACATTCCAAAAAAGAACACTGCTTAATTAAAATTCTAAACACACAACTTCCAAAAGATTGCTCTGAAATTTCAAAGATGCACAATCAACGATTGAACATTAAAAATATAACAAATTTAAATAGATTTAAACATGTTGTACACTTCAAAAATAAAAACAATTCAAAAATAGATTTCCATGCTGTAGAAATGTTTCAGTCTTCAAACTTAATACAGCTAGCTGGCTTTCCATTAGAATAAATAAATTTCCAATTGCCACAGACTCCACGATTGATATTTTGTGGGATGAGACCTTTAATTTGTTCTACCTGGAAGAGCAGCAGTCTAAAGTCCTTGGAACAAATGGAAGTTTATTTGTCCCAGTGGAGGACCAGTTATATTAACTTTAAGTCTGAAACATTTTGAGAGGCTCTGGACAGGTTCAAACTCCTCACAAAAATTTGCATTAAAAATTTTTTTTTCAAAACTGAGGAGATATGATTTGTATTTTTCATACTAAAAAATATTTCTATGTATAAATAATAAAAGAATGTAAGTCATATGATCAATTATCTCTGGTTGGAATTGAATTAAATGTCAATTTTTACTTCTCCCACAACTAAATTGAGATCTTGTTATACATAGCAATGGGTGAGCTGAGTGATGAACCATTAAGAAAGAAAGAACAAGGAAAAGCAACCAACTGGAATAATGACCAAGAACAGAAAATAACAACCACCCCAAATTTCAAGGATGTGATAGCTTTTTCCCCTGAAAATTCCAAGTGTATGGTCATTTGTTGTGTGTGTCTGCCTTGTGCCTATCTTCATCTCTGTCTTCCTTCCTCAGATTTATATCTTCCCATCACCAGAAGTCAATTGCATCATCAAGGAGAAGTAGAGACATCAAAGGAACTCTCATTTGTGAACCAGGACACTCCATTTTGGAATATCTTGGAAAGGAGAGGAAAACCCAGAGAGACACCAACTTCCAAGATTGCAGAAATTTTGTTAGCTTCTTTTGTATCAAATGGTTTGTTGTAACCATCAAAACTGTCTCAGTGCGTCACACTCACATACAATCCTCTTGACTCCCCGTCATTCCTGACCTTGGTTACTCCTTATTGGCACCATCACA
The DNA here is from genome assembly GCF_030686945.1 of Centruroides vittatus. Classification (NCBI taxonomy): domain Eukaryota; kingdom Metazoa; phylum Arthropoda; class Arachnida; order Scorpiones; family Buthidae; genus Centruroides; species Centruroides vittatus. The sequence continues at coordinate 1,062,439 of NW_027121909.1, read as the reverse complement.
ATTTACAAAGCATGGAAATCTATTTTCAAAGTATAGTTCCTGTTTATTAATTTTTATTTTTTGTCATATTTTTGTGAACACTGATTATGCTTCTTTAAAGTTTTGAAGTCATCATCTTTTGGAAGCCTTGCATTCAAAATTCTAAGCAGTGTTCTTTTTTGATTATTAACTGAAGATGGTTTTTAAGACATTGAAAATATTTGTTTTAAACATATAATTGCTGAAATTAAAAGGTTAGTTTGATATTTTTGAACTATTAATAATGCAATAAAGTGGATTACTTGTAAATTATAAGTTGTGAAGTAGTTGACTTTATCATCTTGTTAATTGAAACAGAGAATATTGTTTACATCTGAGTATCTTGGTTCATCTAATAGAACACTACTAACAGACAAAGAACCAGATTCCTTTATCAGGCTATTAAGGATAAATAATTATCAAAAAGTTTGCAAGAGTAGGCACAGCCTAACTGCCTACTTCTTAAACTTTGTTAAACTTAATAATTATAAATAAATTTAATTTAGCTTTAGAATATTCTGCAAGAAAACATCTGCAATAAATAAAATATCTTTAAGTGAACCAAGATTCTCCAATAAATTTAAATAACACTAGATATACAAACCTTAACTAAATAAGCAACATGTCCTTGTTGTAAGGCTTCAGGAGGATGTACCCAATTCTTATTTGCTAAGAAAAATAAAGTTTTAAGTTAACATTCAATGTGAATTTATATGGATATGTTACATAATTGATAACATTCAAACAGAATCATAATGAGTGCTTATCATCATCACAAAAAAAGTTCCAGAAATGTTTTGAAAACTAAGAGCAGCTCTGGAATCTATGTATAGCTGCAGAAGTAACTTTCTTTTAAGGTAAAAGTTTTCAATAAATAAAATAACATGTATATCAGATATTTTTTATTGGACCAGTCTCAGAACTTTTTGACTGCACCGCATATGCTGCATTATATCATTTCAGTCTTTGCTTTTGTTAAAGTCAGAATATGAGTATGATTATGTTTAGTACAGATAAAGATGTGTGGACACACATTTTGGATATAATTTTTTGTTGTAGTTCTCATCATAAGAAACAACCAAAGATATGCCTTAGATGTACCTTGCCTTTAGTTCACTTCTGTTCATTTTCTGCATATCAATTTATACCTTATCTTATTAGACACTCCTATTTAAACTCTTATCTTGAAAGCTAATGAATTTCCAGTATGTCTCCCCTATACAGTGAGAACAATTTATCCTAACTAATTACCAATTTTATCCTATATATTTCATTCTGTGTGATTTTATCTTATATATTAATAAATCTATCTTTCAGTGAATAAAGACTAAGTAATTGGATTCAAACACAACTCAATGCAAAATGTACATTGAAAGCAATTAACACACATCTTTCCAGTCCTTGAATATCCTTTTGATGTTACACATTACACACACAGTAAACTAGAACAACTATAAAGGAAAACAAAAATGACATTAACAAAACAAATATCTCTTAAGTTGTCCATAGAAAGGCTGACTTTTCCTCACAGGAAGGCCAAGACCTTACAGATATAGTAAATCTTCACAAAGAAATACAGTTTTTCTATATAAAACAAGAAACATTATAATTACATAAAGCTGTAACTCTAGCAGACTGCAGACAAAAATAATTTACATTAAATCTATACAATACTGACCTGGATCTACCACAGTATACAAAATGCACAGTCATTTTGTATACTGTGCAAAATATTCAAAGGAACTCCACAATAGACACTGTAATGATCTCAGCCAGGATCAAATTGACAAAACTGTGTCAAACTGCTGGTTGACACATGGATGACTCTTTGGAGAGATGGAATTGCCATACAAAATCAGATTATGAATAAAAAAAACAAAAAATGGCACATTTTAAAAGTCAACACTTATAGATGACACTTGTAGGAAATGCCATGAAAGTACACACAACACTATACAACACATTCCTTTACAATTTAGACATAATGATGATGAATAGGATAGATTTAAATGGATAAAAATGGATAAAACTAAACTATGTATATTATATAAAATGATAAAAAATATCATTTTGTAATTAAAGAGATCCAACTTACTTGATTTTGAATTATTTTTGTTATTTTGAGTCCATTTCATTAAAGACTGACGGCTAAGCATGTTGACAAGATTTTTTGAATCTTACATACAATTTGCCTTTCAAATGGAAGAAAAAATTATTTCAATGAAGATTTTCAGTAAATAAATTGAGCATTTTCCTGGAGAAAAAAGTATTTGTTAATTAACTACTTTCAACACTGCAAAAATATGATAAAATTAAATAGGAATACTATGAAGTTGTTTATGAATTTAAATCATTAACAATTACATTTATAAAACATTCATTTGTTTAAAGTATTTTTAAAATATTAAAAATAATTCTTTAATTTTAATATACCTTAATATAACTTAGCTTCTACATGACTGAAAATGTTAAAATTATCTACAATTTCATTAAACTGAATATTTGATTTATATGTAATGCATTTAAATTACAAAATGTCAATTATTAAATTAATATACATCCACAAGAGCCGAATTATCGGGCTAGAGTTGGCTATAATAAATAAATAATTAAAAAGACAATTTGGCACTAGAGCTTGGCGTTAGGCGCCATCTCTTACTAAACTTAATAATTATAATTAAATAAATAATTTTAATAATTTGGAACTGGAAAGAAATCGGCCCGAAGCGGGACTCGAACCCGCAACTTCTGCTATCCGTGCAGACATGTTACCAGTTACGCTACTCGGACCTTCAGTTCGATCGCCTCCTCCAGTATATATAAGCTAACACGACGACCATCGACGGTCATTACAATGCCGGCTGGTTGCGATGGCTGGTTGAGTGCCTTGGGAGGGCGTGGGCACTTGATGTGTCCCCAGCCGGCATTGTAATGACCGTCGATGGTCGTTGTGTTAGCTTATATATACTGGAGGAGACGATCGAACTGAAGGTCCAGGTAGCGTAACTGGTAACGTGTCTGCACGGATACCAGAAGTTGCGGGTTCGAGTCCCGCTTCGGGCCGATTTCTTTCCAGTTTCAAATTATTAAAATTTATTTATTTAATTATAATTATTAAGTTTAGTAAGAGATGGCACCTAACGCCAAGCTCTAGTGCCAAATTGTCTTTTTAATTATTTATTTATTATAGCCAACTCTAGCCCGATAATTCAGCTCTTGTGGATGTATAGCTTTGTAATGGGTTAGTCGTTATTTATTTATATTTATTAAATTAATATTTAATTCATAAATACAAATTTAATTTCAAATATTTCATGATTTACATAATAATCTTCATAATTAACAAATTATAATCCACTTTTTCTGCAAATATACCTTTCTTTTATAAATTCTGACATAATAAATCTTTGCATAACTAAAATTAATATTCTTTTGACACATGGGAAAAACCTCCTGCTATTAAAATGAAAATATGTTAAACTACATATTTTTCACTCAATTAGTAAAGCCAAATCATATAGTGTCCAAATTAAACTTACATTCCCAGCTGGCCACAGCAGAAACTATTTATCAGAAAATCAGGAAAATTTGGGAATGCTTTAATGAGATGAGGGAATATTTCTAGAGCAAAAAAGTTAGTTCCAAAAATAGAAGGCATATTATAGCTTTATACAGATATAGTATAGTAGTTATCTGTCTAATGTGAACAAAACATGTTCAAAACATAATGGCCACCCTTATCTGCTACCATCTAAAATCATAAAACAGCTGCATGCCAGTGTGGGGCTTGGTATGTTATGCATATGGCATGCTATGCTGTCTAAGTCTGACAGAGATATTAGGAATCACTTTGACTTGTAATAAAAATTTTTATTTCAGCCTTTTGCCACCAGAGAAAGAAAAGCACTGTACATGGAATAAATAAGATGTAATGAAGAAAACAAAGAGTAAAATTTAATAATTTTTATTCTGACTCAATTTCAATTATAGTTCAATATTTTGGTCTTGCAGATGTTCAAAAACTGGATTCTGTGAACTGCTTTTTTCTAATGTGGAATGCAGCATAGCTTCACAGATTTGTGGTATGTGAAGCATTATTCGATCTTTCAAAGTTGCTAAACTATCCCATGTTCTAGGTTAATCAACTTTTTAAATACCCCAAAACCAAAAGTCCCAGAGAGTGAGCTCATGCAAATCAGTCTGGTTGAACCAGAACTAAAAAAACATTTCAAAAATAGATTTACCCAAGTCTATGCAAGATTTATTAAGCACTATTTGTAAGTGCTTATCTTGTTAACTAATTAATGAATTAATCATTTTATTCATTCTTGTATCATAAAATTAGCAATTAAGATATGATAAAATTCTCATAAAACTTTTACAACAACAAAAAATTAGCTGTGGTCAATATTTTGTGAAAATACCAACTGAAGTCTGTAAAAACAAAATGTGTGTGGAATAAAAAAAAATCCAAGATAGAATATTTGTTAAATAAATAAATAGTCAGTTCATGAAAATCAACAAGAACTTTGAATTTGATAAGTAACCATGTTTCCTTAAAATTAAATTTATTTGTATACTTGAATAAAGGCTCAGAGTTTTAAATAATATTACCCAAACATCTTATACCTTATGTTAAATTTATTATTTAACATTAACAATAATGGTTTTATTGGAGTTCACTTTTAAGTCCACAGGATGTATAAAGTTCAGATTATTGTTAATGTTAGATTTTTAAAGAAGTTGGAGTTGTTTACTTTTAAAATTATTATTATTGAATGCTATCATATTTTTAAAAATTACAATTTCTTTAATTAGAAAACTTGGCTTTTTACACAAAGCATTTTAAAATAATTATTTATAAGAACAGAATTGTGTGGTATGAAAATATCAATTCGGAAAAGTTAAGACAGAAATTAAATCAAAACTGAAACTATTTTAGTGTCTTAGAACTGATATTGCTCCGTGAAACATTTTTTTTTTAACCAGTAATTCATTCAGTTCAATTTTACACTAAAAAATTTAAATCAATTGTTCAAAATAAGGAAACAATATGTTATATATCTATATATAAAATATAAAAAGATAAAATATATATAAATATATTTTATATATAGATATATCTGAAGTATCTAAAATTTAATCAAAAACATACATTAAAGTACCTTCATGATTTGGAACTAACAGGAATTATCAGGAAATCATCAAAATTTGCTAGATCCTTGATGATCTTGTCCTAGAAACAAATTAAGCTGCAATGTTTAATAAAAATTCTGAATAGTGATTATTAATAATATAGCTATGATATATATTTTCAATTTAAAAAAATTACAATTAACAAATAACTTATTGCCCAAAATCTTACAAATTTCCTCTTTCCATAAAAATCAGTATGAATTGAGAAACTACTGCTATAAAACAAGACAATTTTTCATGTTTATTTAATTAGCATAATTGTTGTTTTAGATTGCAAATATAAGATGCCATCTAATAGTAAGATACATCTGTTTTGAGTAAGTAAAAATGGATTTAAAATATTTTGAAATTAAGGAAATAGTACATTCTTATACAGATATCATGACATGGCAATTTATTCAGAAAATAAAATTTACTTTCAGAATATATCATCATTAAAATAATCTAAAAATTTACTTTTTACAATTAGTTTAATATATAAGGAAATTTAATATATCAAATTTTGAAAACAATTAAAAATTGAGTTTTCTGATATTTATGACACATTTTAAAAGTAGATTACAATAACTTCATTGGTGCTTTAGAATGTGAGGATTTAGTAATCAGATTAATTTAAATTTTGACATCTCCCTCCCAATTTACACAATTCTATTATTTAATGCATATAGTTTATATTACAAATATCTGTTTATCAGTTTGGTCATAAAGATTTCTTTAATTAATTTAGTATGTATTATGTAATCGTAAAGTCTCTCTGAAGTAGGTAGGGAAACTAAAGAAACTTCCATAAACAAAATAATGAAGTTGCAGGCTACATAGGTGTGGCCCATTCCATATCATCTTTACGATTACACTGGATTAAAAAAATATAGAAAACATTATCCTGATGAGAAGGATGTCCTTATCTTATTATAACAAACAAAATTACATTATCTGGCATTAAAATATAAAGTACAAATTTGTCATAAAAATTCAATAATCACATGTGAATTTTAAAAACTATAAATATTCCATAAATATATTAAATTACAAAGTTATTTTTTTAAAGTACACTACAAAAGTTTAATTACAACTTAGGCATTAAGTTTAATTCATTTTTAGCATATGGTATACATTAACTATCTGTTAAACTATATATGTTTTAAAACATTTCTTAACATAAAAACTATAAATGAAAAAATCAATCATGTTTTAAATGAATGAATCATAAGTATAAAAATATTATTTAAATTAATATATAAAAACTTATTGCTGATCACCATATTTCATTTGTAAAGAAAAAAATATATGTAAATTTTGTATTGTCATAATAAGAATTTGTTTGTTTTCATTTAGTGTTATGAATGAAGTCATATTAAACAAACTAGTTATATTTTAAAAATTATTTTATATCAATTTTATACAATTAGTTTTATGCAATATTAGCATGTTAAGCATAATGTTCAATTTAATGATACTAATACTTATAGAACAGGTATTTGCTTAATTTAAATAAATTCCAGACATCAATTTGCAAGTCTAAATGAAAAATTTCAAAATTTGCTGTATATAAAGTCAGAAAAAAATAATGTTAAAATAGTAATTAATATTCATTTTACTTATATATACTACAATTTATACTTTGCATAGTTTCTTTTATTTTTCTCTTTTCCATAAATATCTAAATGAGTTGTATCTAATTAAAATATCTAATTGAGTTATAGTAATAGTTTGCTTTTAATTATCCATGGTTGTACAACAATTTTTACTTTTTTTTAAGTTTTTTTAATATTTATTTTAGTATAAATAATTTGTTAGTGCCTCATACAAAAAACAAAATTGGTTTTATTTCCTCAAAAGTATTTTAAAAATAATTTTTTTAAAAAACTTTTATAGTATTGGAAGCATGTTTTTATTTTGGCTTTTTAATTTTTAATAGATTGAATTGATTACAACAGAGATGTTACTAATAGTTATTAATGAAGTTGCAGCCAAAGTTTTCATCTCTAAAAGGTAAACGTCAAGCGCTGCTATCTTGTAAGCAGAGCTCGACATTCACGTTTTAGAGAAGAAAACTTTGGCCGCAACCTTGCTATTGTAGTCACTTTTAATTTTTATTGATACAGCAATGCAATGCTCTCTTTGTACTCAATCTATCAAAATGTAGTTGCTAAGCTATGAAATTGTTAATGATACTTCAATCCATAATTTGAAATACAGTAGAGAGTCATTAATCGGAACCCCGGTAATCGGAATCGCCGGTAATCGGCACGATTTTCAGTCGGACTGTGTCGTGCTGAATCGAACGTTTTTGATACTAAATTTACTTCTAAAGTATAATTTTCATGTTTTTATATTCTTCAATATATTTATTTTGTTTGTACAAAATGCAGAAATAATTTTTAACAATACGATAGCCTCGATTATTATTATAAAAATTTTCGTTAGGCTTAAAATTGATGAAAATCCAACATGAAGCGACACGCGACGGAGAAAAATTTGAACATCGGACAGGTTAATATATTTTTTCGTACATAATTGGTAATCGGAACAAATGACTAATCTGAACCACCCCAGTCCCAATTGATTCCGATTTTCGACTCTGTATTGTATAGAGGTTTTGGGAGAAAATTACTTGGTATAAACATGGAAGATATATTGAATTTAGGCTGAAAATGCAGGGGAAAAAATAACTTTTGAGATAGAGGTTTTTGAGATACAGGTTCAACTGTGTTTGTTTTTGTTATAGTCACATCATCATCATCACCATCACAGTAAGACCTTGTTTAGCACTTAGGATGTGTTCCTAGATGACAAAGCACTAAATGAAACACATTAAACGAGATCATTTTAACACACAGTAAATAGGGAAAGGGAAACACACAACCAAAAATAAACAAATTTTACTTTAATTTTAAGTTATTTTTATATAAAATTTTGCACACAGAAAAGTAGAGTTCATTTTTGTGATGAAGGTCCTAGCTCTTTTGAAATTCTTGATTTTTTTTGCGATGAAATCGTCGAGTGTCATTTGTTGTAAGGAAGCTTGTAGCAAGTTCTTTGGGTTCTTCATTTTCAGAATCACTATTTTCCAGTTCTATATGCCTTCCTTATTCTGAAGGTCATTGTTGGTAAGGCCTCTCACCAGAAATCTGCAATAACTCCTCAATATCCTGCTCATCTATATCTCATAGTCATGCTGTATCGATCAGGTTGACAATTTGATCACCAATAGGCTGCTCTTGTTGAGAATCAGTGGATACCTATAGCCATGCCATCTTCCAAGTTCTGTTCATGCATTTATTAGTTAATTCTTGCCAAGCAAAGTTGATGGATGCCATAGTACAGGGGTGGCCAACAGTTTTTGCCCCTAGGCCAAATTGGAAAGAAAAATTTTTTCACGGGCTGAATGAAACATTAAAATTAAATCATGTGAAACACAAATACGCTGACCCAGGCGGCAGGTGAGGCTTTTCAAACAGAGGTTCCTGACACATGCGCAACGTCATTTTACAATGTGAATAAACATACAAGCAAAAAAAAAAAAAATTGACAGGTAGGCAGCGCTGTGCGTCACATGTCAGCATAAACAGAGTGACATGGCAGAATAGTAGATGAATTTCAGTGAGTGTGGGGTCTTTTGTTCTTCAAATAGTGTAAATTTATAACAGACGAATACAAAAGTTGTAAATCTCTACAATAGAATTTTTTTTTAAATGAAGAAGTATCATGAATCATCCATTTGACCAATTATTGGAAGTTAAGTAGCTAATATTGAAAAATTAATCGCAGGCCACATAAACTCATTACGCAAGCCGTATGTTGGTGCTTAAAATAGGGAAAAAATAAATTGCTTACTTTTTTGTGGTCCTATCCTCCAGAACTATTCCAACTGGTCTCAAATTATTACAGAAGAAATTTTAACTTGCTATATTAATATTTAGAGGTAGCTCAATGACCACAAAGTATATAAAAAGAATGATTTATGGCAAATAAAAACACAAGACCTGTTTTGGTAAACCGGACTTGTTTCACTTTTTTGGACAACTACAGACAAATTAAATACTCATGTACAATACACTCTACAATATTCAAAAACTTGATGGATTACAAACCAAAATTTCAACGAAAAAATTTTTAGTATAACGTTCAATGTAACTTTATCAGTTTATTTTGATAGAAGCAGGGTGTGTCCTGTCTTGCTGTCTGGATAATCTGCCTCCAACTACTCCCTCACTACTCACTCTGTCTCCTTTACAGCTTCCATCATCATCTTCAGTATCTGTGCTACTGCTTGAGGATATTAGGTCTACTATTTCTTCATCACTTCTCTTCAAGTCTTCCATTCTATGTTTTCTGTTAAGCATCTGTTCCTATCTTTCTCCTTCGCAGCTAATTTTGCATCCAGACCTACTATTGACCCTTTACGTCCGTTTTCATGCTGAGCTAACAACAATTCATGATCCTCTGAAATTTTTATCATTTTGACTGCTCTAAGATGAGAAATGTCAAAAAGTTTATCTAGTTTACTAACAAATTCAGCCTCATTTATTTGCTGTGTTACAGATTGTCGCCCCTTGTTTTTCTTTAGCAAACGCCATTCTTCAAATGTTTGTTTGTTTAGTTATGCAGGTTTTTAGATCTATCATTGGGATCCTTGCCATTTCATAAAATATTGCCAGCTTTTCGCCTGTAACAGATGATGACTGTCTGATAGTTTGTTTCAGTTGAAGATGGTGATATAAAAACAAACCAAGAGCCTGACATAAGGATGGCAACTTGTTGCCAGTTAATTCAGTTACTGTTGAACCAAGGAAGTAAACTTCAGCTTTAGATCTAGTTGCTGCTGCCACCATATTTATTATTTAATAACTTCGTCGAAATGAACAAAAATGTATTATGTGATTTGCTTGAGCAGTTTCTGGATTATATAGTCTATACAACTGATGATATCAGCAGTCCTTCAGCAATATGCCTGAACTTGTCCATACAAGCCAAATAGCCAATAGGTGCTGATGTAAGCAGTATGAGCCACTGAGTCAGCCTCAACCAGAAACATGAAAAAATATTTGCAGCAAGACTTGATGATGTCAGCAAAATAAAGATCACAAGTCATGACAGAAATTAATTCTGTGGGAATGTCATGTAAAAAACCACACTAATGTGTGATTAATTTAATGATTTATTTATTGAGATGACCAACTACAGTTTTACAAACTGTTGTACTAAAATGGATACATAGTGGCTGAAGCTTGTGATTGCCATATGTTCATCCTTACTCTTTGGAACCTATAAAACTTCAGTGACATTGAGCTACCAGTAAATATTCACCAATGAAGTAGATTTTTGGCACAAATGTTTTCTATATATATTGAGACAAAAATAGAGAGGAGGAGGTTCACATTTACAAATTGTGAAAATAAGCTCCATCCTAATGCCACAGGCATCCATGATGTTATGTCATGATGTTATATTTTTTCCAAAATTGCACCAAACAAACATAGATTTAGAGGAAGTATAGCACTACAACAAATTTTGATGATTGGTTTATGTTTGGGAATAATTGTAATATTTATGAATCAATAAAATGCCGTGATAATTTGAACCAGTGTAAATTTTGAGCTTTTTTTTAGGTTCGAGCAGACCATGTTATATCGAATCAGCATTAATCGAGGTCTTACTGTACTTAGTTTGTTATTTTTGCCATATAGGCTACTAAAAAGTTAAATAAAATAAAATTTATAAGCATTTTTTTTTTAATGTTTAATTACTCAAATATTTGATCTGTGACTTGGAGTTAATAAATTTCAAATTCAATTTTGATCCATGTCCATGATTGGCTCATGTATTTAAGTGACTCATACAACACGGATTCATATAACACTGAACTTATCTACCGTGTTATAGGGGAAGTCTACTGTACAATGTGAAGACATGTACAAGCAAAAAAAAAAAAAACAAAGGTTGACAGGCTGGCGGCACTGCGCGTCACACATCAGCATAAACAGAGTGATATGGCAGATGAGTTTCAGTGAGTGTGGGGTCTTTTGTTCTTCAAATAGTGTAAATTTATAACAGACGAATACAAAAGTTGTAAATCTCTACAATGGAATTGTTTTTTTAAATGAAGAAATATTGCAAATCATCCATTCGACCAATTATTGGAAGTTAAATAGCTAATATTGAAAAATTAATCGCGGGCCGCATAAACCCATTACGCTGGCCATATGTTGGCCACCCCTGCTCTAACCTATGCCTGGTCACCATTTATTGCATTATTAATCAACATTTTAAACAATAAAAACAAAATTCAAGCTTGAAAATATTGTTTTTGTCATTAAACAGCATAAACATCAATCACAGCCCAACTTTGTTATGTATTATAACCCTACAAAGCAAAAAGAAGGGGTCTGCAAACCCATTAGACCCCCACTAACAACAAGCATGTCTTGGCACCTAATTCTTTCAATTTCTTTCTTAATTCAGCAACTGTCACATTCTTTAAATCAAGGGTGTAGAATTGGTAAAAAAAAACACTCGACTCCAACTCCTGACAATTTTAGTAGGCCAACTCCAACTCCACAGCCCTGTCCTGAACATGGGTCAATAACCCAAAATATATTTAGTTTTATCAAAATTTTTCTAAATATTTTATTTTCTGAGAAATACTACAAAAACTCCCCTTAACTATAAAAAGTATTTGTTTAATAAACTATCTTATCTTTATCTCACTTTTGTTGTTGACTAATTGTGTGGCTCTGATGTACTAAATAGCACAAGAAACTTCATACAAATAAACCACCCTTTGTCAATTTTCCAATTTAAACCAGTAAAATTTTTCTGAAAAGCATATGGCAGACAAATTTGGAAAGTGAAATAAACCCTTATTCTCACATCTTGACATAAAAACCTTTAAAAATGCAGCCGTTTTATTCACTTTTCTAACATTTTCAGCCAGTTTGAATGACCTTCCTCAGAAACAGAAAAATCAAATGATTCTGATTTCTATAATGACATTTGTTTGAAACATTTTAAACTTTTCTTAGATGTCTAGTGTGCAGGCTTGTACATACAGAATTACAATCTATATTGGCAAGGGCGGCCCTAGGGCAGTGCAAACAGTGCAACCGCACCAGGTGCCGCCATAGGGGGTCGCATAAAATGCCACGATCGACTGTATGTGCAAAAAATAAAACCCAATCTCCTTATTACTACTCAACCCTACCTGCTAAAATAAATTCTATACAACAGTGAGCTGGGTTGTGTGCATTTCAAAGGTATACACATATAGCGTGAAATTCACACTTAACGTTATAGACTGTTAACCTTTACAAACAAATATTTATTTTTACTGTTACGGTTTTTCTCATCCATACTACTACTATGCTAATCTTTCGGAAGTCTGAGTTATTAATAATGTAAAAAATGTATGTTATCTTTAGTAACTAAACACCTACTCAAAAACCTTTAAATAGTGCAGCCAAACTTTAACCTTTCGAATGTTTTCGGTCTTGTTCAAAGACCTTTTTCAAGAAAAGAACAATGTGAAATTAAAACATAGTATGAATACAAACCGAACAAGCTTTAGAATGTTTTTAAACATTAATCCGTTGCAAAATCACGTGCATCATCTTAAAACATAGCTAAAGTTAAAAAATGTGTGTGTAACAATAAATAAAATACTGGAAAAACAAAATAAAAATAAAAAATAATGGTAAGACATCAGGATCGGAGTGAAATAACATTTACTGTTATACTACGGGTTCTGAAGTATAAAGTAAAACAAGAGAGGGCATGTATTAAAGTAAGCTTGAATGCCAAGCCGCAGAAACTTTAGTGGAGTCCCTGAAAGTTGACGGAGCGACCTTAATGGGGCTGCTTTACATATCTGCCATACTTCTGCGTAGCGGCGGTGCTTAATGTCTCGAACTACTTGTAAAAGCCGTGTTTGGTCCCATTCTGCTTTGACCTGTTGTGGGTCGGCTAATACGTAGGTGGCCAGCACTGTGCATGGTTGTTCCTTATTAATGTTTCTTTGATGTTCTGCTATCCTATCCTTGATGGATCTTCCAGTGGCTCCAATATACACCAGGCTATTTTGTCGTCGTGTGTCGGTAATGGGGATTTCATAAACCCCAGGAAGTGTGTTTCTGTCGGCCTCGTCCTTATCGGATCTTAAGAGCTGGTAGATGGTAGGGTTCCATTTAAATATGATTTGTTTGTTCATGGCTTGTCCAATACGTCTGAAGATGTTACACAGTGATGCCTGAAAATGATAAGATGATACATTTCTTGGACATTTCCATACAAATTGACTCCCAAGGAGACTTCCGCATTAAGATGTATAGGAAACCCACCTACAACCCTATATTTATTCCTTGGATTTCCCACGACCCCCCGGCATATAAAATTGCTACCTTCCTGTGCGCTCATAAGAAGAGCCTTTTCGCATTGTAACACCACCACAGACAGAAGAGACGAGCTGAATTATATATATAAATTGGCCAAGAACTACAGAGTCAATATTAACACAATTATCCGACAAAACAAGACACCCCGCACGAAAAGTATTCTACCCATTAATGAGGAGTTTATAGTGTTGGAATACCAGGCATTACTGTGTAACATCTTCAGACGTATTGGACAAGCCATGAACAAACAAATCATATTTAAAAGAAACCCTACCATCTACCAGCTCTTAAGTTCCGATAAGGATGAGGCCGACAGAAACACTTCCTGGGGTTTATGAAATCCCCATTACCGACACACGACGACAAAATAGCCTGGTGTATATTGGAGCCACAGGAAGATCCATCAAGGATAGGAGCGGAACATCAAAGAAACATTAATAAGGAACAACCATGCACAGCGCTGGCCACCTACGTGTTATGCATGCCCATTGGAAACAAATCTCATATAATAGTAGTAATTGGTTTTTTAAATTTTTAACATTTAAGCAACACTAATTGTAAATAAATTGATGCATTTACTCCATATTTTTTATTAATACAGTACAGTAAAAAAATATTTAATAAAAATTTTAATGACAGATTGATGTTAGTTTAAAAAAAGAACTTTAAAAAATTTTAGATATACCACATCAATTTAATTTATAGAAAGCCACTATTTACAATATGCTTGATAAATTTATACAATGTATTTTATTTATACTTCTGCCAGTAATATAAAAATCAAGTAAATTAAGAAGAATGACTAGCTATAATATAATTTTATGACTTTCAAAAAACTGAGATGAATAGAATGAATAATTCATAAGCTATATAATTTATAAGACCTTAATTTCCATGAAATAAGTATTTCACAGAATAAAAAGTTATAAAAATAATGCTTTTTCAAATACATATAATTTAATAATAAACAAATGCAAACTTTACAATAAAAAAGAATATAATAAAGGAAACTCAGCCATACAACTTGCATATTATTAAATTATTTTCTCTGAAAAAAAAAACTTTAGTATAGTAACAGAAAAAAAACATTTTATTCTGTAAAAAAGTGCTGATTTTGTAGATTATTTAAGTCCTACTAAAACAATTTCAATTTTTTTCTTTAATATATAACTTTAACAAATTCTTATACTAAGTAAATTTAGCATAATAAAGTTACAAACAACTTTTCTATTTATTAAAATATTTAATTCAAATACTTTAAATTAAATCAAATTTTTTCTTTGTATTTCAGTTTTCTATTTATTTATTAATGAATTAAATCTTAATTATATCAAAACAAATTAATAATAAATTAAACATGATATATCTGAATAAATTTTTCAACTGATAATTATAACGATGATCTATATTTATTAATCTATTTATCAAGTATTTTTCTGATTACAATAAGATTTAGTAATGACAATATATTTTATTGTAATGATTATTGAATTAAGAAATATTCATCTGATTTGAAATGTCTATTTATGTGTAGAATATATAAATTATTAAGAACTAGCAGATAGGCCCGGAGTTGCTCAGGCAAAAATAACGATAGCGAAGATTAAAATTATTATGTTATAGTCAACCTTACCCGTTTTCACAGAATGGAAGAATTGGGTTTCCCTGTTTCCAGACTAATTAGAGAATTTTTAGGTGGGTCTAAAAATACTTCGATTTCTCGCAAAAACGAAAAAAACTGCATCTACGTCTTGCACGTTGCTTTCTCTTAACACTTCCATTGTTGATGGAAGTGTAAGACTTAATCCTGTCTCTCTCCCTCGTGGGGAGGAATTTCGAAAAATTTCTTCTTAGTGTGCGTTCTCGTGATGTACCCTAACTATGTACCAAATTTCAACTTTCAACTCCTAACTGTTTGGGCTCTGTGCTGATTATTATTATTATTATCAACTCGTCTCGATTATATATATATATATATATAGATTAAGATAAAGTTTCAGTGAATTTCTAAAAAAGTCTAAGAAAACTAACAGAAATATTTATAATCTTAAACAAGCTTAGTTTCTTAGATTTTAAATGATAGAGAATTGAATGTGCTCAAATTAGTTATAAACCAAATGACACCTTTAATTAATCAGGCTATTGTAAAAATTATATATAATATTTCTAGAACAGTTTTCAGTTTTATGTCAAGTAGAAAACAATAACTTAAACTTTCGAAAAGCTAACATTTCAATCAGATAGCAAAAGAAATCTGAAATGTAATGTAACAAGATAAAAAATTGTATTTGTGGTATTTGTGTTACACACACAAATGCATATATAAAGAAAGATTATAGAAATTTACTTAAAAGCTATTTCATTAGAAATATTTTAATAAAATGAATAAAATTTTTAACATTATTTATTTTGAAATATATTTTGAATTTAAATCTTAAATGTTAAATCTTGTAAAATATTCTATGAAATGTATAAAAAGCTTTTCCCATATTCTCTTTTTAATTCAGTTTCTAATTTTAGATTATTATTTTTATTTTTAATTCATACATGATTAATATATACTAATCACTGCAAATAGTAACCAAACTGAACTCAAGTTACACTGTTAAACCAATTAACTTACTAATTTTGTACTAATATAGCACTGTATTGACCTGATAAGAACTAGATGTACTACTTCCTCTGCACCTCAGACAGCTATTTAATATTAAAATAATTCCATAATTTATTTACTCATTTTTTATTTAGACATTACCTTATTAATTAAATAAACAGCAAGTATTTAAAAGTACAAATTTTTAGATATAAAGTTTGAACTTTTGGAGTTCTACTTTGTATTACTCTTTCACTTTCGGTTCTCATCACTCCACATGTAAATTGATTCAAAAGAAAAAAAAAGCATAATAAGATGTAAAATAAACAGATTTTAAAATAAATATAATAATAGGCATACATTTGTCAGATTTTGTCTAAAGTAAACTTATAATTTTTACTTTTTGTAAATGAAATTATTACTTTAGTTGTGTTGAGTTTTTTAACTTAAGAAATGAAAAATCACAAACTATATTGATTAAATAAAACTTAATGTCAAAATCATATATTACAGGAAGTGACATTGAAATATTTATGTAACTTGTCATTATTTCATAAATTTATTCACTAATTTAAAATCATATCAGATGAATTTTTTGAAATGTCAAATTAAAGTTAGATTTATTTAGTCTTTTAAGATGCACACCCACATTGTGTATATATAAATAGCAATCTCAAATTCAAAGTGAATTATTATTCAAAGATGTTAGAATATAAAATTCAATGTAAATCCAGTTTTACTTTCATATATGATTTAAGTTCTATAAAAGTTTTTTTACAGTTTATGTTGTAATATTGATAATTATATTTTGCCTTTGCAAAGCAAACAAACTATATTAAACAATGTTATGTATAAACGCAAAGAATGCATTTAGTATTATTTTGAAAGATTAAACTTACTTCAGAAATGTTCCATTCTAAACACGTTCAACTTGAATTTTAAAGAGGCGGATCTGTGCTTGGCACTAACGATCATAGTCACGATGACGTCTTACTCACTTTCTAGAATTTGTGCTTACGTCACCGAATTAAAACAGGAATTTCAATAATTTTTTAAAATAGTTTTATATTAATTATAAATTTTCATATAAAACTTTTAAATTATTTTCATAAGTATTATGAAAAATAATTATAGTAGTTAGTATGTCTCTTAAGTATTTTTCAGCTATGGCCGAGCGGTCAAGGTGGCAGCATACCTCTAAGGGGGACCCGGAATCGAATCCGGACGGGTCGAAAAATCCCAGGAATTTTTTGGGAGGTGGTCCGATATTTCGGTTCCCGGCCGTCCCATTGTAGGCCTGGTCGAACACATAATTGGCTTGCTAAAAAAGGCCTTCTTAGTGAACACAGGGAGGAAAGAGTTATTAAAAAAGTATTTTTCAGCAAAATGGTCGAGCGGTTAGAGTGAATATTTACTGTTCGGCATCCGGGATAGAATCCGGGAGGCCGCGAACTTCAGAAATTTTTCGGTGATGGCCTGCCCAAATATGTTGGGTCCCGTTCCTCATCATTCGGCCGCCTCATTGTGGGCATAGCTGAACCCATAATAAGCCTGAAGAAAAGATACTCTTAGTATCCACAGGGTGGAAAGAATAAAAACAAAGATATTGTTAAATTTAAAATAGACAGAATAATTTTTTTTTATTAATACCGAGGTTGAGGCCGAACTTTTCAACGCGAAAACGTGTACGTCGGACATTCAGCGCCGTCGTCCTGTAAGCATAGAAGTTTCACAATGGCGTTTGGAACGTCAAGCGTGATTTCACTGACGTTCCAAACGCCATTGTGAAACTTCTATGCTTACAGGACGACGGCGCTGAATGTCCGACGTACACGTTTTCGCGTTGAAAACTTTGGCCTTAACCTCGCTAATAGCTTTATATACTAAGACTGTACAACTGGAGATAAAAGAGGAAGATTCCATAACGATCTTAGTATGAATTCTGACGTCTTCCATAAATCTGGCTTTAATAGCATGTAGGCCTACAGTAAAAATATGTTTTGTTTTTACATACTGAATATTCGGCGGCACACACACTTCTATTTATGAAAATAAATTTTATTTCTTTTTATCGTTCTTCCCAAATAGCTAGACACCATCTCTTGACGAAGGTGGAATTTAACCGGAGTACATAATCTAGTGTTTTATTTTATTTGTTTATTTGTTCGCTATAAGCACGATTCAAGACCAAGCAGGGTAGACGCGACAGCCTCTCGAAATAATATTTTTCTGGTAGACACTTCAATTGTTCGATGTTTAATCTTTAAGCATTAGTTTGTAAGATAAATAAATATTAGTTTTTATACACAGTCTTATAAATAAGCCCATCATAAGATCGGTCAGACCCATAATAGGACAAACGGCGTAATGTACGGGCTAGATATTCTTAAAAAAGTTCCTGGGATTTTTCGACCTGTCCGAATTCAAGGTGTATAAAAAACACGGTGTATAAAAACACGGTGTATTATCGTTATCTTTTAAACTAATTTAGATGCCAAGTATGGAGTATACTGTTACTATAACAATAGTACAATATAAAAAAATAAGAGCAAGCCTGAATTAAACCAAGTAATGCGTGTTCCCTAAAAACGTTTCTCTAATTACGTTAAAAATGACAAAAAAAAAGAAAAAAATATGACGTCGTTCTGATGATTCAAATCCGAATACATTACAAATATGTTTAATTCATTTTATTTCACGTATTTCTCTTGCACTCTCTTATCCAATAAAAATTTATTATACGTCTAAAATTTGAGGATAAAATAAAAACATTGATGTTGTTCTGCCAGGATCACAGTGAGGCAATTGAGTGGTGAGAGATAGGGCCCAAAATAGCCGGACAGGGCATCCTCCAAAAAATTCCTGGGGTTTTTCGATCCGTCAGTATTCGATCTTGCGTCACATAAAGCAGAAGGCTGCCGCTTTAGCCGCTCAGCTATCAGACCCAGTAGAATACCTAGATATCTAGGTACTCTAAGACCTAGTGGCGTAGCGTAGTGTGGGCGGCAGGGGCGGCCCGCCCCGGGCGGCACTTTTACGGGGAGGCATTTTTTCAGAATAAATAATAATAATATCTTGTAAAAATTTGAACCATTTTATTTCATATTTTTGTCGCACCTACGATTCGGACCGATTGAAATGAGCACGGAATTTTTCATTACTTATTCTGTGACGAAACTGGGGAATCTCCTTTCTTTAAATGAATATATAATAATGACATCTTGCTCATTGTAGCGACTGACAACACCGTCTGTACTGACTTGTAGGAATTCTCCGCATTTTACTTAAGGGGGGTGAAATTTTCCTCCGCCCCAGGCGGCTGACATCCACGCTATGCCACTGATCAGACCGTCGGTTTTTTTGCTTTAATTAGTAAATATTGCGTAGCACGCTCCGCTGCACAGTCCATGGAGCTTCCAAAAAGAAGTACTACAGATACAGAGTGAGCGTTTTGTTTGATGACGTGTTTTATGTATATAGTTCGATCAATCCATGTTTAAAACATAATCTAAAAACTTGTTTTTTAACATTAGTATTTATATTCCAGATGTTCAAAAGCGAAGGAGTGCCGCGCACCGCGTCTGTTCCAGAGAAACGAATTTCTAACAATATTATAAATATATAAAAAATATATTTCAAGTATGTAAAAATAATTACAATACTCCTGTTTTCAAAAAAATACGCTTTTAAAATTCTTTAATATTTTATTTACAAGCAAAAATGTGTTTAAGCATACGGAAGAAAAAGAAATTACAAAATAAAAAGCACACAAGTGACCGAGTGGATAAAATCACTGAACACTAGTAATTGGTCGTGAGTCCACGCCTTGTCAACGGGCTGGCATGTGAAGTTTTCCGTGTTTTCACCATTGTAACACCTAACTAGGAGCCAGTTTCCATATAAAGACCTCTCGGGAGCTATCCCTCTTCTGCAGATTGCCATGTGTTGAACCGCCGTGTAGAACAAACTCAAATAAAATGATAATAGACAAGTTACACGTTTACAAGTTACAAGTTGTTTATTTAGATTTTTTTCCCTTTTTTTTTATAATTTAAAACGTGTGTATGTTGTAGTTTAAATATGAGCTTGCTATCTATATGCTAAACAGATTTCCGGGTATCCACTATCCCAAATGAGCACGTCTTTGCCGGATTCGATTCTGAACCTCCAAAGCGGCAAGCTTAATCTTAATCGTCTCAGCCATCCGATCTATAGGAAGAAACAGCAAGAAAAAAAAAGTTATATGTAAAATGTCTGCCTGGCATTCTGTTATAAACAAATTGAATCATTTTTGTTTCTGTTTTATTGTTTTATTTTTGTTTTGTATAGTGTAATTGCGGGGTTATGCAAAGGTCTAAGTAAACCATGACCGCATAAGCATCAGGACAACTAAATAACTGATAATTGAAAATATCAAACCATATTTAAATACAATTAAAAGATTAAAAGAAACGTTTGTCTTCCGTAATTAATTAAATAGAAATATAAAAACAACATATCTTTGAAAATAAAAGATGGACGATAATTCTTTAAACTGAAATTTCGATAAAATGATAAACAGATAGCGCTTCAAATATATATTAATAATATATATTTTTTCATTTTTAACTGGTGTAAACTATGACATTCGGTTAACGGTAATGCTGTGCCAATAACCGATATATGTTTATGATATCGATATTCAATATATCTAAGAAATCGCGATATCAAAATTTTGGTTTCGCGTAGCTCTAGTTAACAATTGAATGGCCACCTACTAACAAGTAAGATGACATTAGTAGGTGTCCATGAAGAAGCAAAGAGCCTCTTTGCCAACGTAGAAACAAGAAAACTAAATAAATACATTAATTATGCATACTGTATATATAAATTTATTTTTAATTAATGGTTGCACGGTGCAACAATTAAATTTTATTCTGTTTACTTTGTATAAAATTTCATTTCGTTTTACAAACCTGTAGATTGGGACATTGGTGCGGCGCATCCAGTTCATTCTTATTTGTACGATCCTGAATGTAACATATTGAAAGCGTGTTAAATGTTAATAAATATTGTTTTTATCATTACATTTATCATTTTAATCAAGTAAACATTTTTGCTGAAGAAATCAAGACTGTTTACAATCCTTAATTCTGCTATATCGTTAATAACAATAGCAGAAAACGAAATTTTTAAAAATTTTTATTTATTTACTGTATATAAGTTTTTATATAACATGTAGTATTAAACAAAAAATAAAAAAACGCAAATTTTTTCAAGTTAGCCTAATACTGTCATCATTAAGAAAAAAGAAACCGAGAAAACAAACTGATATTTTTATATCAATGTAATATAGATTTTTTTTGTATTCATTTCTACTGAGACGTTGCAAAAATTTCAGTTTTTTCCTCCGGGATTTGATTTTTTCATCGAATAATTTTTCTGTCAAAAATATCTTGTTGATGTTATAATAAGAAACAACGTTAACTAGATAATATATCAATATAATATTAATTTTATTATTTAGTCAAAAATAGAAACATTTCAACATGTGATAAATCTAAAATATACATCCCGAAAGCTCAAATATATTCATTCATTTAACCTACATATATAATTTTTCTTT
Organism: Centruroides vittatus; assembly: GCF_030686945.1. Taxonomy (NCBI): domain Eukaryota; kingdom Metazoa; phylum Arthropoda; class Arachnida; order Scorpiones; family Buthidae; genus Centruroides; species Centruroides vittatus. The sequence goes on along the minus strand of NW_027121909.1, from coordinate 1,040,637 downwards.
TGTTTTTGTTTCTTTACATCTACAAATTAAAAAAGAAAAAAATGAATTGAGAAACTTCATTTCTCAAAACTACTTTCGTTTAATAAAGCTTGCCACACAATGAGATTCCTTATAGGGAATCCTAAGTCCGAAAAAGTATGAGATTTGAAAATTATTACTTATTTATCGACTGAGAAATGCATTAGTTTATGAAAATTTAAGAATATGGAAAATATATTCTATTTTTACGCGATATATTACATGAATATATAAAATGTAAGGTATTTTACAAGAGATAATTTTGCATTTAAACTTAATTTTTAAGACAGGTAATAACCGACCGTTTAAGGCGTGAGAATGGAAATTCTTTAAATTAATTTCTTAACAATGAGAAATAGTAAAAAACTGCTAAAGTAGTTAAAATGTATGTACAATATAAGCTATATAATTCCAGAAAAATTGTTTTCACGCTCTATTTCTCAAGATTACGCAGGTGAATGTCCCAATAAAAACTATTTTCGTAGATCTCCTTTACTTTGAAACAAAATAACGACAATTTCAACAATAACGCATAACAATCAAGTCGTTTCGCAAATACAAAGGTATAAAACAAATCACGTTGGTACAATAAACCACAACAGAATCGCTATCTTTTAATTGAAGGAATGAAAAGGAAATTGTTTATTTTAATATAAGAAAATTGTTATATATTTAAATACTAAAAATATTTAATGTGTCCTTTTTTAAATTAGTAAACAATTAAATTTTAAAATATTGAATGATTATTAATTACGATGGCCATTCGGGTATGTGTAATGGGTGTCAATATTTTTAATTTCATTGTTATGAAAACAATAAAGATCAATTTTAAAAGTCCGTTAAAGATAATTATTTGTTAATACATATAAAATTTGATTAAAAATTTTTTTAAAAAAACATAATGGTATTTATTCTCCAGGTTAATGTTTCTCAGTAAGTGTTAGCAAAAATAAAATTATTTCCTCAATGCATTAACAGAAAACTTCCTGAAAACTTTTGAATGCTTAGAATAATTCTTTGTTCTGTCAACTGTAAACATTTGCCAATTGACTTCAACTCGCTTTTTTCTTCTATTTAATATTTATGAAAGCAATGAAAAACCTGATTCGGTTTCATTTTTCTTGCTTTTCTATCATTTTTTTACGTTACTTTGGATTTAAATTCTGTTTAGTACGTTTGATTAAATCGGGGCCGTCACAAGCGGGCATGCAGGATGACAAGGAAGTGCCAAAAGACATTTCTAATTTTACCAGATTTGAATTACGAATGACAAAAATTAGACAAAGCATTATGTTGATAAAGAAATATTGCGAGTTCTAATAGTGTTAACACTTGCTTATCACTATATATGTATATAAATTTATAGAATTGCACGATCAAGCGTATGCGAAGTGACCCTGGTGGCGAGCTTCTCCTCCGACGAGGAATTAACTTGTATGGATTTGTATATACTTTTTATTTAATTCTTTTCGCCCTGTGAGCAACAAGAGGGCATTTTTAGCAAGTCCATTATGCGTTTAGCCAAGCCTAAACTCGAAAAATCCCCAGGAATTTTTCGGGGATATATCGGGCCCTTTCCCTCACCACCCAGCCGCCCATTGTTGGCCTGGCCGAAACCATAATGGGCTTGCTAAACGAGGTCCTCTTAGTGCCCACAGGGCGGAAAGAGTTTTAAAGAAAAAAATGTTAAGCCAAGCTTAAACTGGAACGACTGGATGGGGATGAATGGGGCCCGGCATATCCGGAAGAACTATCGGAAAAAATTCCTGCGTTTTTCGCCCCGTCCGGATTCGATTCCGTATTCCCCAGTGCGATAGGTTGCCACTTGTAACGCTCGGTCATCTGGCCGGACTCGTATATACTAATGTAATAACATTCTAGACGTTCATACTATCCAAACTCAAAGTGGGGATAAAAAATAGTAATTCACGATATATTTGCACTAATTCGTAAAGGCCACAAAAAAAGGGATTTTGCACCTCGATTTGCATACTGACGCGAGCTACACTAGCGATGATGTTTAGTTAAATCATGAAAAATGCTGTTTAAAAATGAAATTAAGAACTCAAATAACAACTGTCTATACGTTTTAATCTCTATAAAATCTACTTTTGTTCGCAATTTAACTTGCTTAATATTTTATGAAATGGGAAAAACAAAACATTGATGACTGGATGGTTGACCGGTTAAGGTGTCATTCTATCGCTGTGAGGATTGAATCCGGACGTGTCAAAAAACCTCAGGATATATCAGAATATACTCTCATCATCCAGCTTCTCCATTGTGGGCCTGACCGAACCCGAGATAGGCTAGGTAAAAAAGTCTTCTTGGTGCTCACAGGATGGCAAGAGTTAAAAAATATATGGAAAATAAAATATTTCTTTATCTTTTTTGTGATAAATTTTAAAAAAATATTTTAAAAATGAATTCAAAAACTAGTTTAATAAAGCAACGCGTTGCGTAACTTTCCCGGTTGGTATGAAATTTTATTTAAAAAATAACTATATTATTAATCATACATAAATAAAATTCGTGTGACGCCAACTATTACGAGATTTTATTACAAAAAGTTTCTATATTTTTAATTATTATAAAATGACAAAAGGTTTAATTTTGAGGGTAGAGATGAATTTAATTTTAAATTAAAAAAGAAAAAGAAACTGTAAACGCTAACAGCGAGAAAAATTTTCATTAAGTCCTTATACAAAAGCTGCTGTGCCAAATTTCGTTTCTTAATATTTTCTCTATCCTGAGATATTGAACGAATTAGATGCCAATACACACACAAGCACATTCACGGAACTTTTTGCCCTTTTTCACTTTTTTGGGGTTTAGGGAGTCTCAAAACGTAGAGATTTGGAGAAGAAGAAGAAAAAGAAGAAGAAGAAAAAAAGAAATCAGATGGTCAAATTTTTTGACACGATTCCAATACTTTTTCTTGTTGTATATACATAACAGCTGGGAAAGTTACGAAATAATGAAAAATTCCTATAAAAATTTAATATATTTACGAAAGAATAATTGGTCTATTGAGTATTGAGAACTTTTTCATTTTACATCTCAATGATGCAATTTGTATTGATAGAAATTTTTGAGTTTTTAATCTATCAAATCGTTAGGATTTTGTTCAAACTACATTACGAATTTTCCTTATGCCGTCCAAATAGTACTAAACGATTTTCCTTTGATTATTTAATTTGTCAAAATATATATTTATTAATTTAGAAATACTTGATAAGCTTAGAGAACTAAAACACGTATTTTTGAAAATCCGATGTGAACAGCCACATTTCTTCTAACTTACAAGGACTAAGCAAACGAGAATATCATCCAAAATATTGTTATAAATATTAATTTTTAACAACTATTTTTTAATTACATTTTTCCCACTGAAGAATAAGTAATTTATAATTAATATATATTGGAACAGCGGATAATAATTTATGCTTTATTTACAGCTTTATACTAGTTAGTATTTGACAAGAAAAAATATATAAGAATATATTTAAGAAAGTATCTATAAATTCTGAAACAGTTGTTTATATCAAGTCAAATCTTTACGTTTCTCTTCGAGAAAGATGAATAGGAGTACTGACGCTATTCGATGGTCAGTAAAGTACAGTTGAAACTATCGATTCTTATGGAAACTATCTGAAAGATAAGAATACTTCTACTGTTATAGAATTTCAATATTCTGGTAAGAATATTTTGTAAGAATTCTATAAGAAATTCTTCAAGATTCAAATGGGAAAATCATTTTTTGCATTAAATTTCTTTCTATACAACGAAAACAAAATTTAAATTTTATATGTATATAAATGTTTAACGAGTGACTAACTCTTGAAGAAAATACAGCCATTTTGATTTTAATTTTTGTTAATTTTAATTTTAAAAAATAACGAGAGATGGCGCTACAATAAACGTCTAAAAAAAAAAAATTTTTTTTTTTTTTGTTAAAGAAATAATAAAATAAAATCAGAAAAATTGTAATAATTATAAATATAAAAAATTTAAATTATCTAACTATTTATTTTTATACAAAGTATAGTGTTAAACTTTTAAAAATTATTAAAAAAAAGTTCGAAAATTTAATAGACTTAATTAAATTTTGTATAAAAAAAACTTAGGCTTTTAATTTTTTTTTATAAACAGAAATGTGTAAGAGAGAAAATTTATTAATTGATTAAAAATAGGCCGTTGGACACAAAAAATATGAAATAATTATGTCTAAAATAATATGATAATTTTATTTCAGAATGTCAATGTATTTTTAAATGGTAGGCTTTTCAATTCTATCATACTAACATAAATATAATACATTCGAAAATTACTGAAATTTAACAACTCACACATCATTTAATTTTTTGTCTCTGCGTTACAAAATATGCGATTTTCATGGAAAAACATAATAATTGCTTATTGTTTCGTATTATTTCATATAGGAATCGAAAATTACTATAGAAAATTTTAATTATTCACATATTAATTTTTATTATAATAAACTTAACATTTATAAATATTTGTTGAATTTACTTAAATATTTTTGCAAATTTATATTTATGCACTTAAGAATATCATTTTTTTCCAGTATGATGAAATTAAATGATTAAGTTATAAAGAAACGTTAAAAACTATTGATAAAAATTTATCTGAGTTATTTATGATGCTATAAGATATAATATAGGGCCTATATATATTTACATATTTACATTCGTATTAAAAATATAAAACATTTTGTTTTTAGTTACAGATTTTAGTGACCGACAATTGAGACTGTTGTAAAATAGGTTTTAACAATTATTTCAATTTAAAAGGTCAACTTGTATAATTTATATTATCTAATTAATATTATTATAAGGAAAACGAGAAAATATGATATCCTTTATTTTTGCCTTATTTTAATATTAGATATGTTAATGCCTAATTTCATAAAAAGTTTCATATAACATAACAGGAAAACATCGAACGTGTCGAACAAGCAGATTAAAAGCCTGTTGTTTCTAACTTTTAAATTACTAAAAACAGACAAATCTTAGTTTCAATTTATAATATATTAGTCGAAAACTTTAAGTTTCAATAGTTTGATGATTCTCGGGATTAAAAGAACCATTGCTGAGTGCATTTAGAGAATAAGTGTAGATGACTTCCTAATTGCTCTAATTTCTCCCTAAATAAAATCAAATATTATGAAATGCAGCACTATTGCACTCAGCAATAGTTTTTTATTTCATTATATTTGAATTTTTTGGCATATTTTTTTACTCCTAAGAATCATTAAACCACTGAAACTTAAAGTATTCTACTACTGTAATCTCTAATAAATTACAATATAAAATTGAAATTGATCTGTTTTTAATAGTTTAAAAGTAGTCAAAGCTCAACAAAAATCACATAGAATTGGCACGTTAATGTAGCTAAATCTAAATATATGCCTTCAAGAAATATAATTGAAATAATTTACTATTGATTAAATTTTTCCAAAGTAATTGACAAACTTTAGACGCTTTTCGTTTTCTGTACTACATGATAGGCTCTATTTTCTATTCTCATATTTATGACTAAACTCTTCGTCAGATATAAATTGCTTTTATTTTTACAAAATAAAAAATTAAGGCATATAAAAATTAAACTTTTATTTTTACTAAATATATTAAAATTTATATTTTGTAAAAATCTATATGAAGGAACTAAAATAACAATTTTTTTGGATTATAATATTTTATAATATATGAAATATTTATATATTATAAAATAATATTTTTATTACTTGAATGCTGCCTATTTCGTGAACAAAAATAAACAATACAATAAATGTCAGTTATATCTAATATTATCAACTTTCATAATGGAAACTTTTCTTTATTTTTGTGATGAAAGTAAACATAACACTTATTCCCAAATTCCCAAATTTCTTCTAATCAATTCTATCAACATTTCTTCTTTAGGTATTTTATAATATTGTCTGATATTTATTTTTAAAAAAATGTATGCAAAAATCGTTTAAAAATCTTTTATTTAATGTACATTTTAATTCTTATAATTCTTCTTATGTTATAATTAAATTTTCAATTTATTTATTGTCGAAATGAATATCTGTTTAAATGAATTTTATCGAAGATATAGCTGATTGCAGCTGTTATTAGCCTCAATGGTTCTACGAATAAAATAAAACTACAACTCTAAAATATTTAAGTTTTCGTTGTCGTGTTTTTTCTAATTTTTTTCTGCTTTTTTTTTGTTAAATTGTTGCTGAAAGTTATATTTTCTGCTTTAATATTTTTCTGAATTTGAAATTCTTTCAATCCTTCAATTTCTCACAAGTGATATAATTCTTGCGTTTATATGTATTTATTGACATAAAAATATAAAATTTTATGAATTTTAAGAGTAATATAAATTAAATTTTCATTATGAATGAAACTTATTGAACAATCAAGGTTAATTTTTAAGAATAGATTGATGTAATTAGTTTAGAAAGTTTTAAATATTGTTTATTATTTAGAATAATTTATAATAGTACTTGAACAGTTCTACACAGTCAAATATTAATAATAGGACCTATATTTTTCTTCAATTTTATTTTATGTAAAAAATAACGATTAAAAGAAAACAGCATGGACTGTTCAATGATGATTCTAAATTAATCTAAACAATTAATTAAGAAAGATATTCAATAATTGTGCAACGACTAATTTAATGAATAATACAAACAACAATTTTTGTTATCATTTTAAATATATATCTGAGATATTAACTGATATAATATATCAATTATTTTTAGTTGTTTTAACTAAAATATTTTGAATAAAATATTCAAATATTTTTAATTAAAATTTTTTATATATAATTTAATAATCAAAAGAAATTATTTCAAAAATATTTTACAGCTCGATTTCACTCGGGCAAAGATTCCATTCAAAAATAATATAAGTGAAAGAGTGAAAAAGAGAAAGAGAGAAGCAAAATTTTCTTATTGGTGCGGGTGGAATAAATCCTCAGAATACGATTCGGACTTTTAACGCGAATAAGATATAGATTCACATATCGTTTGTATAATGGAGTCTGAAGAAGTTATGAAGATGCAAGTACAGCATGCCAAACACCCACATAGTGGCCAACCCAAGGACGGATGAAAAAAATTTCCCTCGCACCTCCTCCCAACTCAAATTAATTGCTTTATTCACCATTGCGCAAGAATCATAACCGATTTAGCGGTAAGTGAGGCTTTTCTATATTTTTCAAAAAAATTTTTAACATTTTTTAAAACATTTTTTTTTATTTTAAACAGAAGTTAACCTGTAGAAAACCTATTTGCGACGAACATCACTTAATTAAGATGTCGCACGCCGATAGGTAAGTGATATGGGAGATTGTCAGTCACGTAGCGAATATGGCTCTGGTATTGGTCGATACGTTAGCTAATAGGGCGTGAGTATTCGGTCGGTGTCCGATGAGGTTGCCTACTATTGGTTGGAAGAGGGAGGAAAAGATGGAGTTTAAATACCGGAGAAGAAATGAAACGGAACCAAGTAAATAGTTGCGATAAGTTTTGCTTAGTTGGGAAAATAGAAACCAACCGTGATAATAATACAGGTGAGTAGTTCATACTTTATCAATTGAATCTCGTAGACTTAACTTCAAAATTTGAGTTAGAAGAAAGCTTTTAAAATAAATTTTGCGTTGATTCTTTACTTGAATGCTGCCTATTTCGTGAATGACTCAAACATTTAATTAATATCATTTCAAAATATTTATGTATAATCATTTAAATATGCTTTATTCGTTTAATTTGATAGAGTTAAAAAAATGGAAATCCCCTTTAAAGTAATCTTCTCATTAAAGCCCACATTGATACTGTGAAGTAATTCTTCAGGGATTTTTCTGCTTTGTTTTCTCATTATTGAAATACGTAGTTTATATTCAATTTATTATTATATAATTTATGTACGTACATTTTTATAATTTAATTTATTATGTTTCGAATATTCTAATAAAGAAAAATTGTCACACTATTGTTATTAAATTTTACTATAATTTATCTTTATGATACATAAAATTAATACTTTTTTAGTTAAACTTTAAAATAAATTTAAATTAAATAATATCATATTTTAAAATAAGCCTTTGATAATGTGTCTATATATAAATGTTTATTTTTTAAATATTGGAACAAAATTGTTAATATTATAAAAAAAACTACTTTATCAACTATAACTACCCATATGACTTGTTACGAAATTTCGAAATTTAATCGTTTTAAAACAAGGTTAATTGACCCAAATATTTAATTTGTAATTTTTATATTTAAAAATTTTAATTTTTTCTTAATTTAAAAAAAATTAATACTAGAAATTAAATAATAATCGTTCAGAACGTTATATTTCTATTAACTTAGCCACTGGTAATAAAACTAATACAAAAAGCTTAATCATTATTAAAAAATGAAGAGATTTTTATCACAGAAAAATAATTTCAAATTAAACTAAGCACTTTTAAGTAAATATTTAATTGCTAGATTTAAAATATTTATAAATATATTAATTATTTAAATTATGATTAAGATAACTGATAGATTTTAATATAAACTAAGTTAAGATTTCAATTAAACTTAAAAAAATAATCCAAGATCTTAGTTATTTCAATTAATTTTTAATGCTTCTTTAAAGTTAGAAAAAGCTTATGAAAGTAGTCGACATGAAGATAATTTCGTCTCTAATAGAAAAATTAATAAACATGTCGAAATATTGTCATCACACTATAAAAATTCAGATAAAATTATAATTAGATTAAAGCAGAGACTAATATATTACATTTATAATTATAGATCATTTATAAGTACAGATTTATTCGTAAATTTTAATTATCTGTTTAAAATCTAGAATTTCTCTGACATTTAGGTTCATAAATATAATAATAAATAACGTTTAAACTACTAAACACGTATACTTTAATATGAGATTAGATAATTAGAGTACTTTGTTAAATCAAATTAATAAAAACTTGTGCAACTTAAGTACAGCCTATTGACTCTCTGCAATATTTTAAATTCAAGTTTTTCAAAAGTCTATATTTATTTAGAAGATAGCGTTTAAAATTTTAAAGTAAAAAGTTTTACAAGAAAACATAACTGGACAATATAGAAAAATTTGTTTTAAAATATATTTGTAAAATGTATATTTCAACAACAGATTAACTAACTAATCTCTAGCAGAATAAGTCAAAGTAGAATATTAATAAAAGCTGTCACACCCGGTTAAATAAAACCAGGTCATAACTCGGTACTGATAGATGAAACATCTGAATTTTTTAACATAACGTAGATATAACGCTTAATAAGAAAATAATTTAGATTCATTGAATGAAATGACCGTTTTAATTTGATCACAGTTCTGGAAGGAATTACATCTTGTAATAAAAAATAATTAGATTAAAAAATATTAAATTCTGAAGAGATAAAAATGAGTAAAATAACACACAATAATTAAATGAAACAATACTAAATAAATACATATTTTATATGTACTTATATGGTTATTCATATAAATAAAAATCATTCTATTCATTTAATTAATTAAATTTTATTTTTATAAATTTATTCAAAAACGTATCATTTACAAAAATCTATAAATGAACTGCAACTTAAGTAATAATCTATCATAGAAGAATTTTGCATGGTTTTTATCTTGATTAAAATTAATAATAATGATAAATAAAGTAAATTTCGCTTTCAGATCACGAGCGATCTTGCTTGATTTATAAATTTTGTACTTACTTATGCTTAAGTTCCTCAAAAATAAATCATTTATTTTACAGTTAAACATCTCATTTGATTAATGTAAGTAATGATGCAACAGCGAACTCGAAAATCATGAATAAAAATTTGAATAATTTATATCTTTAAATTAATCGTTACAAAAAATGTAAAAACTTTTTGTTTCTGTATTTTTCTGTTTAGAAATTAAAAAAAATCTCATTTGTCTTAATTTCTAATTCTAAGATATATTGTAAAGTGATCATTCACTTCGTTAATCGAAGGCCATTCTACGAGAATAACATTCCTGCTGTCTATTTAGTTACTGACAAGATAGCCCGAAGCTGTGGGACAAGGAAAGTTTGTGGAAGTTTACAGTAATTATTTATTTTTGAAGAGTATAGTAAGAAGTAATTAGTTGGCATCACTCATTTAAGTTCTAAGCACGAGCTTGTTTGTTAAATATACGCCTCTCGACGAATGATATATGTGATATATACCAAAATGATAATAATTAAATTTCTCCGTATTTAAAGATCTTTAATAACTTTTAAAATATAACAATATTTTGATAATTGTAATTAAATAAATGATGTAAATAATTTTTCACTTTTATTAAGTTTAAATTTTACTTATATACTCCAATTTTTCCTTCATACTTATCAAATATAAAAAGTAATAATCAAAATTTTAACAAAGAAAAAATGAGCTTTAAATAATAAAAATAATTTTTATTTATTTATTTATTATTTATTTATTTATTCCATAAAGAACGTTTTCGAATACTGATCTTTATGGAAAAATTTACATTAAATAAGATTAGTCAAAATGCCAATTGAGACTTTCAATCAAAAAATAATTAAATATTATTATTATCATCAAACTAGAATTAAATGACATTATTTTAATTAGGGAATGAGATTTGAAATCCTCAAATTTTGCGGTTTGGTCAATTCTGAGTTTATCTTCTTTAGTTTCGCTTATAAAAGAAATGTCTGGCCCAGTTTCGATATCAAACTACAAACCAATTACTTTATCATTTGGCCGGGAGCATGCAACTACATTAAATCCTCCCATACCTAACGGACAGGTGCGCCTCTTTCTCCCATTTTTTTAACCATCAACGCCTGGCGACCGACTATCGTTGAATTACATATTTTTCTACACGAATTTTCTCAATGCAGTTCTCATAACATAAATAAATATATATTGCATTTTTATAACGATCAAGAAAATTGATAAAGTAAATTGTACAGGGAAAGGCGTGTCTTCGATTTGTAATATATTTCTAATTTGGCACGTGTAAGTATCGTTGGTTGTGGCTTGAAAAGTCGACGCCTGTATTGACCTTGGATGTTTCACGACCAACAAGGACTGTCGTCTTACGCTTGTCTAATGAGGGGCAGAGTGATAATGTTTAGATAATAGAAATCTGCCGAGGCACAGTTTTATGATGAACCCACATTGTTTCTCCCCGAAGAGGGAGTGTGCTTTATTGTTATCATCATCTAACGATTCATCTTCGAAGAAATTCTAGGACAAACTATTGAGAACATAAATGAATAAAGTAACTGTTTCTTTTGTTAGATAATGAGAAATTCATTTAAAAAAAAAGTAATTTATTATGTTGTTTTCTCTCATTTAAATTGGTAGATTTTCAGGATATATTTATCGTTAAATAGTTTTCAGCAGGAATTTCGCATTAATCGAGTTAGATAGAATCGCTGAAAAGTGTCGAAGTTAGCTTGACGAGTGCTGACACGTAATTTGCTACTAGTGATTTACGATTACTCGAACCAAGATTTTTACGAGGTAGGGACTACACCCAAATTCCCTTTAGGGAGAACGATAGCTTGAGTGGGAGATTGTCTAATCTTTAAATTTTAAATTATTTTCACACAATCCGAAATTATCTTCGAGATTAATTAATTTATTATTTAATATATTCAGTTTAAACGTTTTTGCTTACAATTCTAATAAATTTTAGCGTTACTACTTATAAAACGCTTTTATTGAGAATATATTTTTAGCGGAATATTTATATTAAATACAGGAATAGATATAGTCATAAGAATTATATGTATATATGTTAGTGCAGTTATAAATTTTATTTCATTTATGTGTAAGTTACGTAAAATTTTGTTGTAAGTATCCGACTTTCCATATACGAATCTGAATATTTATTCAAATAAACTTTACATCGGAACACTTCCTCCAAATAAATATTTAAAAGATGCTATATTACAAAATTTTAATATACTAAAGAATTATTTTGGAAGCAAAAAGTTGTTTTAACGAATTAAAATACATTGCATTCATTTAAAAATCTAAAAATTTAGCATAATCTAATATAATATACTGTACGTTTCCTATGTGTAAATTAGGTAGATAAAAGAAATAATTAATATAATTTTTATGGTTTAAGTCAGCTTAGGATAATTTTTAAAAATCACAAAGTACTGTAAAGCATATTATTCAAAGTTATAAAATTTCATAATTGCTTTAATTAAAATATGCAAATTGTTATTGAATTTCTTTTATAAAATAAATAAAAATGCATTCTCTACATACAGTAATATTACATACAATAATTCGTATTATTCAAAGAATTCGAATTATAAGATAACTATAATAAGCAAATTTCGATAATTGGTAACTTATCCATGTGAACTTTTCACTTTGCATATAATTTATTTATCGAGGAAACATTTATATTATAATATTTATAATAGAAAAATATCTAAACTTTCCTATCAAAATTCATGTCGATGTCGTAAAACGATTAGATGAGGCATAAAGAAAGGTCGATATGTGGTGAATATTATTGAAAGCAAAGCCGTAACGGGAGATGCTATCTTAGCATCATCGAGTGGAGACAGGTGTGCTTTCGAACCCGCATCCTCTCTCTTTCCTCCCCTACTCACCCTTTTTTTGTTCGTACATCTCTCACATACATTTATACTAATGCTGTCAATAGCTTTTCTTTATAGGTTCTCCCCCGAGATTTTATTCTTATCTATAAAAAAAAAAAATACTCGAAGCAAAAAATCTAATATTTAGATTTTTCAGCTCCGTTTTTTAACCTAATACATAGAACTGAAAAAAATGAAAAAAATATTTTATTTTTTAAGATTAATTTTAAATAGCTACTCAATTGTAAATTAATTTAAACTAAATAAACTAACAAATTTAAGTTTACGTAACTAGAAAAACAACATCGAGAGCAACTGTCAGTAAGATTAATTTTTCAGAAGCTCATCATCAGTCGAAACCAGACTTTGGTACGTTTCCTGTTTTCTAGACAGGTGAGTCAAGCAGGTGAGACGCCTGACGCTCACCCTCATCCGATTGTCTTGTGACAGTTTCAGAGAAACAGCACGAGCCAGGCACGTGGCAGACATGGTGCCCAATGTGGGTTCTTTGCATATTAAGGAACTGCGATGATGTGGGTGTAGCTTCACTCCTGTTGCTCGTGGCAGATGTTTCTGATCAAAAAAAACGAATTTTCTCTAACTCCAAAAGTGATTTTTTTTCTAATTATTTAAAAATCAAATTATAAATGCTATTCTTAAAAGATTAAATTAAATTAATCTATTAATTGTGTCAAGAAACACTAATATTTTAAATATCTGTAATTTAATCGCTATTTTAATAGAGTTAGATAAAAATCCTATTTATTTTTAAATTTGGTTAATTATTATTAATATAAGCTTTGATTGAATTTCGCTCGAAATTATTTTTTCCTGAAAATAAATTCAATTAAAACTGTCTTAATTATAGTTTTAAACTATTTAATTCGATTAACTTATATATATATATATATATTATTTTGAATTTCGTACGGTCTTTGCTAAAATTATGAAATTTAATTATTTAATTCTTTTTATCAAATTTTTCTTTATATAATTATAATTAATTTTGATAATTTTATTACATTAAAATATATCTTAGAGAATTTATTTATATTCTTGCATTTTGATAATCTAAGTTTAACCAAGGTAAATTTATCTCAAAAGTTAACTTCGCATTACTTTTGAGTATTGTTTTTTGTGAAAATTTTAAAAAATATTTACGTTTGAAACTTTGTAGGAATTTTTTAATTTGATTTTTGTATGACAATTTAAAATCTATTCATTTATAGGACAAAAATGAAACTTTTTTATCTTTCAGATATTATCAATAAAAGTTTCTTTTGCTTTAAAAAATAACAAAAACTCATTCTAAAATGTTTATAAATATAAAAATTACTTTATATGTAAAATACTGACTTATTCATTTGTAAGTGAATATAATAGCTTAATACTGCAAAAAATTTATTTGGTTAATCCATTTTTGAAATTGGAAGAAATTTATTATTTTATAATTTTTATTCAGTTGGAAATTCTAAATAAACTTATATCATTCCTTTTTATATATATTGTTAAGTAAATAAGCTCATTACTAAACCATTACGCCTATATAAATTAAGTCAGTATTATGAATAAATTACAGTAATGGACACACGTAGTTATATCATGTATGATCTGAAAACTTTGATTAAAGTCGAAAAAATCTTTCATATTAAAAACAAAACGTCTGTCATTATAAGAATTCATTATAATCATTTATAGCTTTTGCTATTATATTTCTTTTATTATTTATATATTGCTATTATTTATAGCTTAAGCTATTATATTTCTTTATTATAATATTTTTGTGTCTAACTATAATAAAGTATTTCTGAAAGTTTATTAACATCTATATCTTTCTCTTCCTTCTTCGCTTTTTTTTTAACACATATATAATAGATATATTAATCAAAATCTAGAGTTAACACTATCAAAATACACTTACATGTTGATTAAAATAATAACAATACGTTTTTTGTTGTTTAAGAAAGTTTCTATATTGGAAAAAAAGCAATACTTTGACGTTTCGACAGATTGTAACGTTTTAATGAAAGAATGCCACAATATGTAAAATATTGAGGATATATTTTGTAATCGCTAGGAATTGTATAATAAGGTGTTCTGCCTACTTCAATAATCTAGGGCGACAAGGTTAAACGTCGAAGCTGAGTACAAGGCCATTGAAAAGAATGATGCTTTCTCCACCTTAACTCGTGTTGGTTTAAATAACGGTCTTTAGCGAAACACCCTTCTCTTGACAGGTGTCTCCAGCAACTCATACAGATGTCCTTACTTAGCATTATTTATTTTTAAATAATTTGCATTCTGCTAATGAAAATTCCCAGAATCTTCAGATATTTGTTACGTAAAAATCTGTTATTTTGTCGTAAAAACGTTTCAATTTTAAGCGAGTTAAACGCCTTTTCTGCGTAAACATTCTACAATTACTTGTCTTGTTTAGGAAAATAAAATTTATTATTTTTTAATTACACTCTTATAAGTTTTGAATGATTTGCATTTAGAGTGTTATAGAAAAATAGCAGTATATGTTCGAGTAGTATTTATAGTTCTTATTATTATTATTCTTATAAGCTTAACTTCTCAATGAGTAAATGGATAATAACGATAAAACGATAGTATAAATAGTCATTAACAATAAAAATGTTTCTTAATAACTGTAATTTCTTCTTTTTAAATATTGAATTTTTAAATTTCGTGAATATTTTTAGTTTCGTTTAATAATTTTAGTTAAAGTAATTAAAAATCACAAAATTATATTTCGATTTTAATTTTTGCTTCATAATTAAGTTTCTGTTTAAAGCTTAAAGTTCTCCATTAATTAAAATTTACGGGGAATAGTAGAGGAGAAGTTAATTATCAGATTTCTATATATTATATATAGTTTTAATATTTAGGTTTTTCAGCACTTATTAGGTATACTTTATATTAAAATAATGAATATTTGTGTTTTATAGAGTTGCTAAATTTCATACTTAAAAATTAAAGTACTCTAATCTTTATATCTCATTATTGTATAAGCATTTTATATTGTTATAAATTATTTTTTTAATATTTTAATTAATTTTTTGTTAATTTTATGTTATTTATTTATTTATTTTTATGCCTCAATAGTACGGAATTATATAGGCCTAATTGTTATATGTACTATCACCATTGAATGCTATGATTTTACAAGACTATATTTACACCAATTAAGATTTGATCATAGTTTATATCCAATTTTAAATTTTGATGAATAGCCCTCTCAAAATATTTTAATTTGATATTTTCACATTTAAATTTGATGAAACAATTTCATTTTTTAAATTGCTTCATCAAAAATTCAAATTTTATCGTGTGTAAAATTCAAAAATGCTTACTCTCTTTGCTGCTCTTAAGATTTCCATAATCCGAATTACGTCGAATTTTTGCAAAATTTGTATTGTTTTTCTTTGATTTCTTGAAACAGAAAATCAAATTATTATTATTATTATTATTATTATTATTATTTGAAATGTTTTAAAGACAAAAATTAATTAAAACATAATATTACGACATTAAGTAACTTTTTATAAAGAATTCAAATATTTCATATATTAATTAACTTTTTAGGCTTTAAGATACAAATATATATATATATATTTTAAAATATAAAATTGTTTTATAAACAAAGGTAGAATTTTTAGATACGACAACAATATATTTAAGTCAATCTTCAGTATCTCAATAACATAAAATGTTTAATGAACATTATTTAAAGCAACAGTATTTTTTTTCTTTTTCCTGATTTTGGATTTTTTAAATGTAAAGTAACATCCCCAAAAGTTAAAGGCATTAAATTTCCTCACGAGATTCCTGTTCAGCTTCTGAGTATTATTTGGTAACGTTGCAGTGAAACGATCATTCCAGACCTACTAGACACGTGTTGGATGGTACTGCAGTTTGTACAATGAGAAAAGCAGATTTAGGCCCATTATCGCTACCATTTAGCCGAGTAGAGAGAAGGATGTGGTAATGAAGTTAATTGCTCTTTCCCTCGCTACCTCTCCCCTCTCCCTTCTTATCTCAATTGGTCGATCATCGGCACGATATCTAACGACTAAATCCAGTTGTTGTGTCGATTGAGCCGTTTAGTAAAAGATATAACGGTTCGATAGTTAACGTACTCTACCTTTCTATGCTTAGCGATTGCTATAGATTTACAGATTTACATTCTCTTTCTCTACCCATTTCTAGCGTTTTTTATCTCTGCGAATTTTTCTCTTCATTTGCCAAGCACATGTTTTGTTCATGAAGTTTTAGGAACTAGTTGCACGTTTGCAATTTTCTTATTATTAGTTATTATTCTTATACGAACTTTTATTATATTACAGTATTAAAACTTGGAGGCTTAATTTATAATTTTCATTGAAGTTTTTATAAATTATTTATATGAGTTTAACATTTAAATAAATGTTGTCTAATGAATATTCATGGCAATTACATAATATAAAAAGGATTGTAAAATGCTCTATAAAGAAAATCAATTAATAAGTAATTAAACAAGAATATAAGCCTAGGGAATTTAATTGAATATACGGCTGTTTTTAAAACACAGTATATCAAAAGAATGTAGGCATATATCTAGTCTTGAAAATTACTCGAGCTTTCAAATCTATGTAACAGACTTTTTAATTACACAATTTTTTCACGGATTCAAATATAATTTTAGTTTTTAAATTAAAATAAAAGCCTACTCTACTTTAAAGAAAAGACCATTTAAATTTGTTTATAGTATCACTAAATTTATTTTGCTGTTAATATTAAATGCTTTTATCGAACATGATTTCGATAATTGTCGATTTTTCAAGTTGAAAACATGGTTATAATTGTGATTAACATAAAAGAAACAATCATAGATAACCTTCGAAGGAGCCGAAAGGATACCAATCTCGTAGAATAAATACAACTTTTTCTTTAAACATCCTTCAATCAAAAAACGGAAAGTAGAAAAACAAACAGCATCTTTCGTTCGACTTATATAATACAAAGAGCATAGGATGTCATTACATTTGTTCCTATAGTTTGCGGTGACCCGAGTTGAATCGATCCCTCAACTGGAAAGGATCAGTCTGTCTATACACACACACAAAGCACCCTCTCACTGCATCAACCACAATCACCCATGCGAATCTAACCTCATCGGTGCTTAAAACAACAAAAAGTCTTTCAATAAACAGGTGTAGAGGAAATTGGGCACACGTGCATCCTTTCTACAGCATCAATGGTAATTCGAGAAGTCTATTATCTACTAATATTAATCGAACCATATCGCGAATATTGGGATCTATTATATTCTTATAATGGGTCGACTTTGTTTGAGTGATTTTATAGAGGATCTCCAGAAATATATAGCATATATTTTTCAAGACGAATGCACAGTTTAAAGTTCGTAAACGAGACTAAAAAAGTCGACAATAAAGACGCATCAACAAACGTCTCCTGTCAAAAATTCCGTTCACGACAAAAGTGAGAGGCTGTGTAAGCAGGAGAGATAAGTATTCTCGAGATCAAGTAGCATGCAGTTCGCAGGTTCGACAGTTTACGAGTTGCAGGAAGAAAGACTTAAAGTGGACACGGAGGGTACGCGTCGCCAAACGACTTAATTTCGGATCTCTTATCTAACAAACACCTTGTCTCACGGTTCTTTTTTATGTCCCATTCGAGAAGTGAACAGGGAGAAAAACGGCTTTAACTCCAACGATAGAGCACCCCGTAACTCGAAAACATCTCATCCCGTTCGCCTTTGCAAGGATTAGCAGAGGCAAAGAAACGCTTGAAACTGTACAGATAAGATCAGAAAGGAAATGGAACGTCTTAAAATTTACGAAGTGTCCGGGATCAGATGTTTAATTTGCTGAAATCCTCGTTCTATGCAGCCTCACGCTAAACGTTTTATCGCTCGTTTCGTATCTGAATACCGTCTTTGGGTAGAACTTAGCAAATCAACTAAGAGGTAGCAGCATCACAAAAACAAAAAAAAAAGAAAGAAGAGAAGCCGTTGAAACGAGTTGGGACTTCATGATTACGGGCTTTAAGAAAATCGAGTGGTGAATGTTGAGGACGTCTTGTCTCCAAACAATCTACTTTTCTCGGATGTTTTATCGCGTCATTTTAGATTCGATGTATGTCTCATGAGATAGAGATTAATTGAAATGGCTCTAAGACGATATCTTGTAGGATTTTTCTTCTTTATGACAATAAAAAAAATTTAATTAAAATTTTACTAAATCACTTTTTGAGATTCTATAAAGTTAATATGAGCTATTTTACGACAAGATTCTCATAGTTGACAAACAAATCTAAACATGTGATTCACAAATATTTTATCTTCTCAACATTTTTATAAATATTAAACTTTATATAATTTGGCACATAAGATAAAATTCATAATTAAAATAATGTATATTATATATTTAGATTTTAATAATAATAATTGAGGTTTGCACGAGTAATCAATTTATTATTTATTCCGATAATCGTGACATATTTCAAGCAGTTTATTTGCCTATTTACATTTAAAATTAATTCTAGTATTAATTACAATCTTAAATAATTAAAATAAATGAATGCATTTATGCTTTCTATCAAAACTGTTTTTAAATTTTAAAATATTTTCTACATCACAAGAAATCAATAATAAATTTTTGTTTTTACGAAAGAAAACGTAAAATATTATTTTAATTTTGTGCACAAAGCAGTAAAGTATTTTATAGATTCATAGTTTTTACTTTATTGCAAACTATAAATAAATAAACTTATAGTTTGCATTTCCTATTACTCCAAACTATAATTTAAGTAAAAGTTTAATATTTCGTTAAAACTAAATAAAAATCTTATATTTAGGCCTACCGTTATAATTACAGAGTATAATAAACAGTAATTTGCTATATTTAAGAATATTAATAAAATTTATGTAAAAAGTAAGAATTAAACAGAGAATTTAAAGTTTTAAATTGTTCAAAAATAAAGTAATTTCTGAAAAAATTTATAATTTTAATTTTAAGTCACCTCAGAAATAATCATATTTGGTTTAAAGGTTATGATTAGAGGGTTTTAATATTTAAAAACCTTTAGACAACCGAATATTTAAGAAATATTATTTCATTTCCTTATAGTTATAACAATAAAGTAATACTTCTTAAATACAGTATTAAGATTATTTAATTGTCATTATCTGAATTTATATACATTACTTCTATTTAGAGATAAACTTTTTTCATTATTCAAAAATGTCATCTTCCTAAATGTTTAAGAAATATATGCTTTATTTTTTAAAAAATAGTTTTTAAAATCTGATGTTTTTCACTTTAAACTAATAACAATTTTACTCTTTAAAAGTAATCTTATTTCAGGTTTTATTTTAATATAAAATAATAGTTATTCCAAAGTGCTGTACTTTTAAAAATGTGATGTAACATTTTAATTGATGTGTTTTTAATATTTTAAATACTTTTAAATGATACTGAAAAATCATATAATAAAGAAAAATTATATGAGCTAATGCCTATAATATGCAAGTCTACTTTGCTTAAAACTGGATATATAGAAAGAAAGAAAGACAGAAGATAGGCGTACATGCATAAAGATTTATATTAATATTACAAAGTAATTACTGTATATAAGTTAAACAGTATATTATAAGGCTTACTTAGATAGGCTAAAACTTAGAATTGTCTAAATTTGTAAAATTTATATATGTAGAGTCCGAATAGGTCCAAATAAATAAAAAAAATTTGGAGAAAATGCGGTAAAAATCTTCTACGCTTAGAAAGTTGGACATAATAGCTTCAGTATAATTTTGCTAATCTCATATAACATATTAGACAATGTAAGATGGCGGTTCATTCATGAGACCAAATTCTCACGATTCAATACTTCGTCATTTACTTATCACGATTTGAGGAAAACTTTTCTCGTGTCTGATGCTTTTTCTTTCTTCCTTTTTTTCTCCTCGTGTTACGACTTGTGTAGTTGATTGTTGTACACAATGGAATCCTGACCCGAGAACAATGGTTATCTCTGTGACGTCGGAGATGAATATCTCTTTTTCTGCCTTTTAGGTTAAAATGTAATTTAAAATATTATTAATCGAGAAATCAAACAAAACATTATTTAACTCTGTTGTATTACATAATAAAGAGCTACTTTAAGTGATAATTAGATTTTCTTAATATTTTTAATTCGTTAGTTTAAAAAAAAAAAAAAAACCTTACTTCCGTTCTTTTCGATAAAGTATATAATAGATCAGTTGTCCGCTGTGATCTCAACGAACTTGAAGTTCATTTTTGGTTTGAGAGCGAAATTGTAGCATAATGAGCTAATAGATTACTTAGGTACAACTATTAAAGAACCGCTCGCTTGTTCACATCTGTCATTAACTAAGGCCAGACTGTTGTCGTGATCTGCACCATTGGTCAAGTTAGCCGGTGCCAATAGCTCCATAATATGAGCCTCTGGCAAAAGGGAGACTTTAACAATTTCTAGGCCTAAACCATTTAGAAAAAGTCATTGCTGCGCTTTGGTACCGATTAACTTTCTTCCAGTATTAACTAAATACGGATTGTTAAACCATAAATGTATTTTCTCGCGAGTTTTTAAGCTATTATCATTTCTTAGTAATAACCTTAAATGATTTAATTTATGAGTTTATTAAGTTACAAAATTCGTAATTTGATATTTCTATTTATTAATAGGATTCAACTAAAATATGAACTTTATTTAAATGTTCATTTCGTTTTTAGTAATAGCAGAATTTTAAATGTAAGACAAATTTTTTGTAGTTTATTTTATAAAAGTAAATGAAGTCATCTAGTTTCGGAAAAATTAAAATAGCTATTAAGACAGATTTTTTTTTCTACTTTTTGTGTACTAAAAATGGATTTACATTAATTTATTTTCTTTTTAATTTGTTTATGATAATGATGATTGGAGTTAAGAAATATTAATTAAATTCAAGAGATTAAAAACTTAGTTAATTAACTTTATTTTTTTAATACGCAAATTTATAAACCTTTTTGTTTAAATCAGTTATAGTTTTAATTTCCGTTCGAATATACTTTAATTATTTTTATTTCAATTGGTTTTCGAAAACTATTAAAGTATTTCGAAAACTTATTAACTTAGAAATTGATCACTTATCATTTGAAATAAGTAAAAGCTTAACAACGTAATTTATGAACGATTCTAACAAATCTTTTGTTAGAATCGTTCATAAATTATTGGAATAATTGGAATAATAACAAATTGGAATAATAACAAATTGGAAATTATAAACGATTCTAACAAATCTTTTGTTAGAATCGTTTATAATTTCCAATTTGTGGATTTAAATTCTTTAAGAGATTATTATCCAGAAAAGAAATATTTTTTGTTGTCTATTTGGGAGTATCAATTGAAGAAATAGTGTTTGCGCCTGCCAATCTTCACGGGGGAAGGGGATGCCACACCGACGCTCCACTAGTCTTATAGGCCTACACGACGGCGGTAAGACCCCCGAGGTAGCACCAAAACTGGGTTCTCTAGACCATAATTAGGATTACGATCGCTATCTCACATAGGTCGAGTCGGGTCAGCATTAGCTTAAGTCGAAACAACGAATCGACGGGTGCTAAAGTGGGGCGGTTATCGGATGATTCGCTCAAGCTTATCTTTTTTCCGACTCGCAAACTCGAGGCCAACTTGCCTATCTCCATATGTCCGAGCAGTTCTCCCGTCGATTCCGGAATAGGTAGTTACGATGTTAGGTGTTATGTATATAGTATTCATAGAATTGGACTATTTAATTTCTAAATATTATTTATTGAAGTAAAAGGTTATCGCTCATCATGGAAGATGTGGTAATTATTTTTTTAGCTTTGTATATTTTCTATATTTTATGGCTTAAACTTATAAACTTAGGCCCACTAGAAAATCAGAAGTATCATGAACGCAACTAAGCCTTATAGTAGGCCTTTAAGAATAGACTTTTTCTAATACATCAAAGTTGAGAAGTCAATTGAAATTTATAGAATTTAAAGAGTATTTATGTAATTTTATTGTCTACAATGTGTAAACGTATACAATAATTCTACATTTTATTATTTTTTTCTTTGCGTGATGAACTAAATACAAAATAATGTTGTGTAAAAGAGTATAAGTGTTTCCGATGTTTGAAAATGTATAAAAGTTTCTTTAATTAAATAAGATTTTGCTTACAAAATCTAACGCGCTACTTTTTGTTAATGCACACAATTATGAAAGCTTATTCCTATTGTACTATTTTCTTAAATTAAGCTCACAAAAATTATTTTTTTAATAAAATGATTATATTAAATAATACAAAATGCTTTTTTTTTTCATTTTAGAATCCTCAGCAAAAGAAAATATTAAATGATCAACGGAGTAATTAAGATTAACTAAAGCAGGATTTTTCAACAAAACTGTAAGCTTTATGTTTTAAATTAGATAACACTTAATTTTTGAAATAATTATATTTTGTATAGAAAAAGTTTAATAAAATAAGTGTATTTAAAAATTTTCTCTAAATTTATTAGGCCTGGTGATTAAAAATAGTGTAAAAATTTATGTAATATCGAATATATGAAACGTCGTATAGGCCTATAATAATATTTGCGCTAGGCGTAGAAACTGAAAATATTCTATATTTTAAAACATTAATATAAAAATCACTCTAAGTATATTCCTTTATTAAGGATGATTTCTTATATATCAGTTTTAAAGAAGATATCTAAACTAAATTAAAACTTGTTCTACCAATATCGAATTCTTTTAAAGTTAATTATAAAACATGACAATATTTTAATTAAATACAATTTAACACGATTTAAATCATGGCTATAATTTTTATTCATATTTTCTAATTTTTTGTGCATCTAAGAATATCGCACTCAAACTAAGCGCCAACCCTATAATCCCGCTGTTTAAGGTGGGACCCATCAATTCATCAAATGTAACTGGCAGTCTATAATTGATTAGCATATAACGAGTGACTATTAACTATCAACTGACAAGTTAACGCGATCAACCACCGATTATTGTTATTTTAGGCAGTGCTGCTAGATTTTCAATACGGTGTACAGGGGTGAATGACATGATGTTTTTTCAACAACGGTTTGGTGATTTTAATTAAATAGAGTAACATAATTTGTCATCAAAATGTATGAAAAACTATAGATACAAACATTTTATAATGCAAATATAAAATTAACATATTTTACTAAGTTTTATGCTGTAGATATTTAAGCATATAATTTACTACTTTTTATACTTTAAATATATACTTTCCTTCTTCATTTTACATATTTTATATATTTTTAAAGGAAATTTTTATTACAATTATAAAGAAATGTTATATTTTACCTATTGGGTTCTTATAACTTAATTTAGTTCTATAATATTTTTTATACATTATGTTTTTTCCCTAAACTAGTTTAATAAGGTTTGCGCAATACATACTAGGTCAACACTTCATTTTAAATATCATTACTATTGCATTTTTTACATGTTTTTTTGCTGCGTGCTTTATATCTGAATAATAAGCAAATGGAATAAATATATTATTTGAAAATACAAAAATTTACATTCTTTTAGAATAACACATTTTTAATTTCTATGTCTAATTTATGTAATTTATTATAATTATAAGATTTATTCGAATGAAATAGATAAATTATAGTTTTAGACTGGATTTTATAGTTTATTTGTTTCTGAATAAAGAATAAATTTACAGAAACACTCCGTAATATATAACCTTATACATAGTTCTACTTCTTACGGAACGTTTCTATGCAGTTTATATTACATAATACTAATAGACTTGTATATATAGTTAACGTAGTTGTACTTTACTGCATTGTAAAATATTAGACTTTGTACTTTAGGCCTACTAACTAAAAAAATACTTCTCACTTTATTTTTATGGTGATTACGAGTATTCAAGAAAGACATTTAAACAACTTATGTTTAATGATAAAATACTCTAATATTGTTAAAATATCGAAACAAAACATAAGAAAACATGACATCGAATATAAAGCAATTGTCATCATCCAATAAGAGAGAGAATCGGTGGGTTGACAATCGACAGAAAGTTGTCACAAGAAACGGTCGCGGTGAGTGTTCAAAATCTACACAACAACAACAATCGTTGAGTCGGCACGTGTTCGGCGTAATGGATGAGGTTGAAACGTGTCTCGAATGACGAAACGGTGACGTGTAGATCATGTGACTGACTCATTCTTTTTTTATTTGGTGATCCGGTTATAGGGAGCGCTTTGGAAGATTCAGGGAGGACATGACCATGTGCAAAGGATCACACGCTGATTGGGACATTAATGATAACAACATTCCGAAGGTAAGATTTTAGTAATTTATTTCTTTCCAATCGCGTTGTTGCGTTTTTATCAAATCAAAATTGTTTGCTAAAGAATTAAGCTGTGCTTTTGTAAAGTTTTTGTCATATGTAGCAATGCAATTACATGTATTTTAAATTATATTTTTATTTTATCTGTAATTTTTTAATATAATTTTATGTCATATACATATTTTTAAATATATAAATAATAGTTTATTTTATAAAGTTCAAACATTTAAAAAAAATAAAACATCGAGTTTTTGAAGTTTATAGTGACTATAATTAAAGAATATGTTACATAATGAATGAAATATTTCCCTTTATCTGAAAGTAAGATTTAGTCATTTGATTATTATTATTAAATTTCCTCATGAGTAAACTTTTTACATATTTTATTAAAATTTTATTGATTTTTTTTTGTTTTCGTAATGTTTTAATAATAAATTTTTACAAATTTTTTATGTATTATATAATCTAGTTTCTACGACGAAATGTCTAAAAGTGAAAATGTATTTAATATATTTCATTTTTAATGAAATGTTTTAAACGTATTTCGTAAGTTCCTAATAAAAATATGCGAGCTTTTTATCATTATTATTGTTACACCTATTATAAGTTGTATATAAACTATTTTATTTACAAATTTATTATAAGTGTATAAAGTTTTCTCGACTTTCATATTTTTATCATTTTAACCAATTTACTAAGTTCATTTTTGTACTGTACAGTACACATAATTAAGTTTTATTATAAATCCGTATGAACGTTACAACATAAGAGAAATTTTCTAAAATCTTTAGTTAATTTAGATAGACTAACATTATAAAAACTTATTTATATTGGAATACAAATTACTTTGCATCTTATTACCTTTTCAGCAATCCTTCTTCTCAAAATTTTTGAATACTTGAACAACTTTTCAGTATTTATGTATGAAATTTACTTAATAAATATATCTAAATAAACAAATCTATTAATTTATAGAACTACAGCGGCATTACATCGTGTAAAGATTATACATTAATAAAATTTTAATTAAACATTAATTTCAGACCGTTAAACTTATACAAATAAATAGATAAATAAAAATCAAACATATAGTTTTAATAAAACAAGAAAACGAACTAAACTCATTTGTATGCTGTATTTTTTTTATACATTATTTAATACTTTTTAAAATTGTACGTAGGTTTTCTAGTATGCGAAGACAGTACAGTACATTCGAGTTATAAATAAAGTTACAATGGATACAATAAAACATTGATCAATTATTAATTTACACTTCGACAAAAGATAATCAAAGTTTCTAAGATGATAATTTAAGAATAATGTAGGCCTCTAACCGCTAGAAAAATTATGAAAATAAAAGGAAAGTATGTATTATTTTAGGGAAAAAAATA
This sequence comes from Centruroides vittatus, assembly GCF_030686945.1. NCBI lineage: Eukaryota > Metazoa > Arthropoda > Arachnida > Scorpiones > Buthidae > Centruroides > Centruroides vittatus. Next base: position 1,014,186 of record NW_027121909.1, on the reverse strand, counting down.
TTTTAGAAAAGTTCTAGGACAAAATAAAAACTATAATCGAAAAACTAGGTGCATGTACTGTACCTAAAATATACTTTATTACATTGTATACTCTAATGGAAATGATCTATATTTTGAAGAATAATTGTTTAAGAAACTGAGTATATAAAACAAAACGTTTCTTTAGCAATTGGAATAGAGATAAATATGCATTGTTCTATTATTTCTCATATATAGGTCTATATATAAAAATTAATATGTTTTTCACGCTTAGTTTGGCACGTATAGCTACTTTTTCGTATTTAAAAGATCTATAATATAAATTTAAAAAGCTATGTATAAGATAAACTACATATCATACTTCAAAAAGCAAATAAAGCATGTTATAGAACGTAAACTTTTTACATTTCTAACCGAAATACATTTGAATTGCGATCAAATCAGTGTAACTCCGTTTTAATAGCAAAAAACATGTTCAAAAGAGCAAAATATCCGCAAGTAGCGCAAGCAAACAATTTAATGTCAGCCAGTAATTGCTAACTCACGTCCAATGGAAATTACAGAAATTTTCTGAATGTTCTCTTATCCATTAATGGACAGGCGAAGTAGTGTTAGTCTAATTGTATCCTCTTAAATCGACGATAACTTTCTGCCAAGTAATTCCCGTCAGTCACGTTAGACGTGTGAACTTTGACCTCCGTCGAATAAGATGTCAGCTAATGACCCAACTCGGTTAAGAATCCGTATTTGGTTCAATAATTAATTTAGTATGTTCATTTATCTATTTTCTACTTTCTTTCCGACTTTCACACTATATCCTTCTGATCACAAGATAACTCGGAAATGCTTTAAAGAACTTTTATTTAAACAGATTCTGTAATTAAGAACATTGGCCTATCATTAAAATTTTTATGTTATAAATTAAGGTATCCGCTTTAAAATTAGTCCAACACCATTTACATGACGAATTAATGAACCCGCATCAATAAATTTGGAACAAATATTATTGGTCGATTTTAAATTAATTAGGAATTAAATCCTTTTTATTTCGTGTTTAAATATTCATGAATTTCAGTTGATATTTAAAGTTTAGAATATTCTATTTTACAGTAGGCTACTTGAACTTCTCGAAACAGTAAACTTTACTTATAAAAATTGATGTAGGCCTATATCTAAGCCTAAATTTTGGTATATAAATACAAACGAATATATAAATATTTTGTTAATAATAAAATGAAATTATATAAGATAGGATAAATTTATAACTCGTATTTAGCAGCGGATCCAGAAAAACCAAAAGGGGCTAACCTAAAATAATAAATATCTGAATAAATACTCTATCTTTTATTAATATGTTTTACAAATTTTGTAATCAAAAGTACGATAACATTAGTAACAAATAGTAACAAATGGTTAAGCTTGTTTAATTTAATGCCCAAGATTTCATTTAAACAGAAAACCTTAAACAAAATATAAATAATTTTCGGCATAAATTTTAAAATAAAATTACAGAATCTTTGTAATTTATTCATTATAAATAAATTTGATATTGCCTTTTTACTGATATAACACATTTAAAACATTAATTAAAAAGTATCACTTTTTCAAATAATGAAATCATCTATAAACATTTTTATTTTAATTTTAATCCATAATAATTTTAAAGTGCTTTATTTAAATTTTGATAAATGCATTTAAAAAATGTATCAATATTTTTAAATGTTAAAAACTTATTATATAATTTCATGTTACATAAAGGATTAAAGAAATTTTCAGTGGGATAAACATCAAATCATTCATAATTATTCTTTGTATAGCACGTTAAATATAGTTGTAAAATTATCTCAGAAATAGCATTTATGTGTACTTAAAAACCGTAATTTAATATAATTATAATTATAAAACTATTTTAAATATGTTATATCTGACTATTCACAGTTAAATTCTCGGTTTTTTATTAAAAAGGAGAGATATTCTAATTTGAATTTCAGGCATTTTAAAAATGCTTGTTTTACTTTAAAAATGATTGATTTTGAATATTATTAACAACGTAAATATTAAAGTTGTAATAAATGCGATTTAAACAATTTATTTTTTTTATTTTTAACAGAATTTTTCATTTTTACTAAGATTTTATTTAGGTTTATTTTCAATTAAAAATTTGAAACCAAAAATAATAAAATTTTTAAAAATACATTTTATCCAATTCTCTAATAAAGTATTTATAATTTTTGTAATTCACGTTATAAAATTATTGTATTTTATATTATGTATAAAATATTTTATATCAAATAAAATGTATTTAAATTCTCTTATGTTTCTTTAAACAATTTTAAGTACATCTAAATTATGATTCTAAATTTAATTAAACCAATTATTTTACACACAGCGCAATAATAATACAAACACAAAGATGTAATCAATCTATATTTCAAAAATCATCATTTTTAAAATAAATTTATACGCAAAATCATATTAATTATACTATTGATGTTACTTTTTATCATATTTACTGTTATGATATATTGTTATGTTACGTTAATGTTATAAAAATTTCTTTTTTTCATTTAATTTATTCATAAAATTATTAATTAAGATTCCAGAATTTCTTAAATTAGTATTTTAAAAGAAAATATAAAGAAAATACAAGTCTAAATCATCATTTTAATAAGAAAATTTAGCCAACATATCATCATATAGTTTGCTTTTTAGATAAGCTTTATAATGTAACACAGCCATTATGTTGCGATCACCTGCATTTTCCTTGGTTATATATACTCTATATTTTAAAAATTGAACAATAAATAAAATAGCAAAAGTAAATTATGTCCGAACATATTAAATTGTTTTTAATTTCATCAATAAATCGCTTTTTTTATTTAAATTATTGAACAAATTTGTTTACCGGTTATGAGTAAGCTTAGATAATAAAGGAGTATAAAAACCATCGTTTTAATAATTTGAAGCAAATACGAGAAAGAAGAATATTTCATTTTTCTTCGAATTTATTAGATCTGAAGCGCAGTTTTTCATATTAATACTTATGTTAGTTGATAATTTCCAATTAAAATATTTCATTTTTATTTAATACAAACTAACAGTTGAGCAGGCGATCAAACTGAAGATAGTATTAAGCTTCTGTAAGGTATAATTAAAATATGGATGTAGACAATACCAAATTATAAAAGGATTCTTCTAGCCATTGTAGATACGTCAGAGAGATATTCAGACTTTCTCTCCTTGAATTGGGTGTTGTTGCTTTGTCCCGTAAGTCCGATGAACGAGATTAGTTAGGTTAGCTACAGAAAGGTCGAAGGGAACTCGAAAACCGCAACAAAAGCAAAGACGTCACTATTTGTCATCTATGAATATATACAGTACTTCAATATGCGATCTGATAAGAGATGAGTTGCGCTTTTTTATATTTATGCTTTAGTGATTCTTCATTTAAGATATAAATAGCATTCATTCGACTATTCACGTCACTTGTCATATCAATCATTCACTTAGTATACCCATGTTTTTTCTTAATAATACTTTTTATCTACACTGACTATTACAGAAAAGAAGAATTAGAAGAAAGTATAATACTCTTCATACAATATGCATACAATAGAATCTTTCGAAATGTTTGAATTGCCAACCATTAATTAATTAATTTCGGGCCAAGTATAGAAGAAAAGAGAGTTTAAAAGGGATGTAAAGAAGTATAAACCGTTATGTAGAGTAATAATTTGCTGCGAGGAGGTTCCTAGCTTGCCAAATCCCATTACCACACGGTGGCCACCCATCCCATTGTATGTTCGGCGGTGGTTCTGATTACATAGCGATGTCTCACTCCTACCTTTGTAGGAGGTTGGGGGAGGGCGTTCACGGTCGATAAGGACACGAGTTTTTTAAACAGAATCTAGACGCGAAGTATCGAGTTTCAAAGTTTGAAAGGATTCTGAAAAAGGATGAAGGTCATGGAGATGGTATTTCTGATTTGTTTCTATTCCATTCCAAAATTTTTAGATGCCATCGTGTAATAAGATGGTGGTATAGTCAATATGACAAAATTTTTCCTCTTTCTTTCTTCTTCTTCTGTGTATATATAACCTATATGTAGCGCATATCTTCTTTTATTTAATTTTTTAAAATTCCTAAATTATAAATTTGAGTTACAATTTAGGAATGACTACACCTTTTAAGTTTCCATTTCCTAAACTTTCTAACATTAAAGTTGTAAGAATGAATCAATAGATTAGTGAATATTTAGTATTTATGACAATTTGAGATTACTTATATTTAAATATTTTAATCAAACAAATATCATCTTTTGAACACCGTTAAATACTGCATGCATTTGACACTATAGATTCAATAAATTTTGCTGTAAGCTTAAATTACAAAGCAATCTCCAAATAATTATTTATAGGCCTATAGCTAGTTGAAGAAAAGCAAACTATAACTCACTGAATATTGAAAATAAAATGTTTATTTAATATTTTTATAAGTGTAATCCTAATTATACTCTGAAGGATTAAAAACCCAGAATTTGTCTTTATATACATCCACAAGAGCCGAATTATCGGGCTAGAGTTGGCTATAATAAATAAATAATTAATAAGACAATTATTTATTATAGCCAACTCTAGCCCGATAATTCGGCTCTTGTGGATGTATAGCTTTGTAACGGGTTAGTCGTTATTTATTTATATTTGTCTTTATATTTAAAATATATATATATATATATATTATAGAACTACACACTGAAGTACAATATAACGTTAGTTGAATAACATAATTTATCAAAATGACAATTTTTGAATACATGATTGCAATAATTTCTTTCCTTTATAATAAGAATTCTTTTTAAATATTATTTTGTGTTCTCATAAAAATAAATTTAAAAGTGAAAAAATTTGGAACAAGTGATTTAGTTGATAGATAAATAAACTGTATAAGATTTGTTGTATTATTTAAATCAAGCTATAGTTTAAAGTCAATTTAATACATTCGTTAGTTTAAAATCTAGCTTTGTATATTTTTTATCTTCATAAAAACATTTTTAGAAATAGTTTAAAAATCTCAATTTATTTAAAAAATGAATATATTATAATAAATATAACAATTAAACCGACATCTTTATTTTATAATTTCTATATGGTATAGTTCAATGTGTTCTACAACTTATAAGTTTAGAGGATTAAATTTACTGTACAGTACATGTATATATGTTTAAAATAGCTTTCTTTTATAAATTACTTGTACGTAACTTAATTTTGAAATATTTATTTATTTTTTGTTGTAAAAATCGAAAAATGTTGTTTACTTCCTTTATTTAAATACGAAATCTTCAATCTCTTCGTAATCTAACACTAGTAATTCCTCATTTATACAAATTCATATGAATAAACTATAGCGCACAAAATATATAAAATGAGAAAATAATTTTGTGATAAATATCAAAATTACTTTCAATAAACATTTCATATAAATACATACTTTAGATATCGGTAGGTTTCATTCATACGTCGAAAAGTGGTTAATTCCAATTAAGCCCGAGGCATAAAAGTGCGTACAAAGTGGAACAGCCATTATCTAATGGATTGATCTTAATTACTGTGTTAACCAACTATTACGCTGTCTTTTTTTTCCCCGAGGCAGCATTTTACCTTCTACTATACTTTAATCATGCTTAACGGTATAACGTAATTAGACAAACTTGTCATTTAACGACTTTCGGAAGGTCAAAGAGTTCGGGAATTTTATATTATGTTTAATGAAAAGATAATTTTGAAAAGCGCCAAAGCATAACTATAGATTTAAATGAAAATAATCATTATTTTAAAATATTCCATTTACATTTACAATCTTTAGAACATAAGTAATGAAATAGGTTCAAGTCATGACTTTTTACAATTTATATAGGCCTATACAATTCATATGCCAAATGTATACACAAATATTTCCAATATTTTAAAGTTTTGAATATATTTCTCTGAATAAAAAATAATAAATAACATTAATTATAATATTATATCGCTAAAAAATTAATCGTTTCTTTTAGATCACTACTTAACTAACCTGTTATTATGAGTATAAGAACCGTATTATTTTTTTTATTTACAAATATAATTATTGTATAAAATAAGTCTAATATATCATCGGTAAGACATATGTTCATATTTCAAATAAGTACTGTATTGCAATTAATAAATTTGAATTATGTGACCAGCTTAGATAATGTCCGAGCTGGTCGCATAATCCGAAAATACAGTAGAGCATCAATTATCCGACTTAATTGGGGACTGGGGTTGGTCGGATAACTAAAAAGTCGGATAACCGAAAAGTATGAAAAAATACATTATTAGTATAGTGTATTAGGCCTAGGTTTAAATACTAGCCTCCCTTTCATGGTCGAGTCAGTGCTGCCAGCTAAAACATGCAAAAATTTAACAAAAATAATATTAAAGTAGCCAAGACGTAACCAAATATTGTAGCGCCACATCACTAGCGAACATTTGAATTTGCCGACTAGAACGCGGTCGGTTAACCGATAATTCGGTTGATTGGGAGTCGGATAATCGATGCTCTACTGTATAGCCTAAACATTTTTAACATAATTGTAAATTATCATTCGTTTGTTTATTCTTCAATATATTTGTTTTTTATGTTTATTTATGCATTTGAAAATTGCTAATCGTGAAATATATTAATTATCTGAAATAAGTTTTGTATTTAATTACATCAATATTTACAGAAAATTAAACTTCTAAAAGGATATTAAATCTTTCCATTACAATTTGTTGTTTTCTGTAATCGAAACTTCAATGTAATTTAAATATTAAAAAGTTTTTAAATTTTAAGTATTAAATATATATCAAAATATTATCCTATATTTAAATATTTTTACTTCAAAAATTTTAGTTGTTAACACTTATTTATACTCGTACTAGAATATTTATTGAAGGAACTGATTAAATTTTAATTAAGCATCTTTTAATAGTATTAAGGTAGTAGCTTAATAATTTTAAGAGATATTGAATCTTATTAAAAAATTATATATACTGTATAAAAAATTAAAAAGGAATATAAGATAGCATTTTGTATAAAAATTAGTTAAATGTTAACAATTTTTTTATCTGTAACTGAAATTTAAATTCATTTAAAAAGTATTTAATATCAAATTTTCCCACAGAGTGATTACTTTTATTTTCGTATACAAATTTTTATATAAGATAGTTTTAGGGTAGGTATTAAAATGCTTTAGTTTTTTTTGTAATCATAAATTTAATTTTTTACCGATTTTTATATGGGATAATTAAAACACTATACAAATATTAATTATACAAAATTTGCTGCTATATTCTACATTATCAGATATTTATGTTTGATGTAACGTTGAAAGTGTATGGAACTTCGGGATTTGTTTCTTACTTATTGATGACATACGTTAATGTAACGAAATAACATATATTCATGTGACTCTTGCAGATAACAAACTATGATGATTTTCAAGAATGGGCAGACGGTCATTGCAGGTTCGTTTATCGGCCGGATTGCGAAGAAGCCAGAAGACACGCTAGTGGTTGGGCTATGAGAAACACTAACAATCACAACGTACACATTTTGAAAAAATCTTGTTTGGGGGTCTTGGTTTGCACTCTAGGATGCACTTTGGACAACGGCGATAAAATTCATCTAAGACCTGCTATCTGTGATAAAGCGAGAAAAAAACAACAAGGTAGTCATAATAAAATAGGAGAAGCCAACTTTGTGAAACGTTATATCTGTTTAATGCCTAATAGTTTTTTTTAATGAGTTATTTATATAATAAGTTTAATGTTTAATTTGTTAGTGTGTTCATGAATGAAATTAGTGTTTGAGGTTTTTAGCTCTTAATTTATATGTAGTTTTTATATTATTTTACTACTAAAAATTTTTAAACAACGTTTTAAAGTTTGATAGATTAAATTAAATTTTTAATTTAGAATTTTCATAGTGACGAAAATAATCAGTTTTTAAATTAAATTTATTAGTTTAGTTATAGGTTATATTAGCAGTTTAAAATTCTTTTTTCAAAGTTTAATATAAAAATAATATTTTTATTAAGTTAAACATCTAAATAGATATATAACTGTATTTAATTCATAAATATTATTAGTCTACTTTTAATATAAATATGATTTTTATATAGAGAATTATACTATTAAATTATTTATGAAAATATTATTTAATTTATAACTCACTCTCCCGAATATTAGATAATTTTATATGAAAAAAATAATAAATTGAAAAAGTTTCTAGATTCTGTTAAATCGTTCTTTACATTGAAATTTTAAGTTTAAAATCAATTAATTATCTATTAGAAAGAACACAAATCTTTGTATGGTGTATAGGAAAACCTTGTCCGAACAGGAAGTGTCCCGGACGTTTGGAAGTATTATCATGTCGTGGGCATTGCGGCTATCCTGTAACTCACTTCTGGAGACATACGGATTACGCCATCTTTTTTCAAGCAAAAGGTATTCACGATCACCCTCATCCTGAGCCAAAAGCAACTGCAGAAGCTCGTCGCTCTTTACACTCTTCTGGAAAGAGATCAAGACCGGATACATCTCACCTACAAGAACAGTCGATGGCCATCCAGTTAGGAATGAACGAACAGGTAATATAGCTTAATATTCATTGAGTTATCATGATTCAACAACTAATCATTTTGATGATCTTAATACATTTATAATTAAATCTTCTCGTTAGTCACTTGTATTATACAACTGACAAATAATATTCGATCTTATAATTATCGCATTCGTGAAGTCGACGCCTTAAAGGTGCATGTTTCCTTCTCACATTTCTTCATTATGATAATAAAAGCCCATTTACAGGATAATTTGGGGAATGTATATACCCCGAAAGGTAAGAAAATCTTTGTGTAGTTTGAGTTGCCATTCGTTTAAACGAGCCTAGAGGCAAAAATCTGACGTCAAGTGGAAGTGGGCAATCATTTAGTCGATCGTTGCTAAAGAATTAGACGATTAGCAAGATTTTATAGGGTGGGAGAGTTCGTAAAGAGTCTAGTTATTGTTCTTCGTTTTGGTCTTTATTATGATTGTCAACTCGGTTAATAATACTTCCAATGATAATTAAAGGACTGTTTTTGCTGAATACTCTACTCTATGTAATCTCTTTTTTGCTCACAGCCAAAACCATTATCGTTCCGGTTTTGATCTTTCCTTAGTGTTTAACGCTTTTAGATAGTTAAATATAGACTTGTAAGATTACCTACTATCGAGATAGTTTCTAACAAACTTGTACAGTACATTTAATACTTGAAACAAGATAATTTAAGAAATTATGAAAATAAATCGAATTATTTTATTCTTGATGTTCAAAAAACATCCTTTTTAATATCGAGTCTGTCTTCCTTTTACGAACTTTCAACTAAGTTTGTTTAGTAATTTAATACTTAATGCATTTTATAATGAAGATATTTTACATTTATTATTAATAATAGACTATTTTGTTCATCTATAAGTATAAAATTTTATTTAGAAAATTTATAAGAAAGTTTTACGCTATAAAAATTTTGCAGGGTAATTGTAACTGTTTATCAATTTTAGAAATAAATAAAATTTACTTTTTTGAAACTAATGATTTAATAATAGCATAAATAAGAACAAATTATTATTTCAAATAATTAAATGATTTATTAATTAACGATGTAATTTAAATTAATATTATATATTAATATTCATTTAATATATAATTTATGTATTTAATATAGGCTCTATACATTGATAATAATAATACAGTATACAGTTCGATAAATTTGTGAATATTATAAATTTGGAATTAATATCTGAATTAAAATTAAGACACGCTTTAATAAATTTGACTTATTTCTTCTATATAATCTTTTTTATTATTTTAATTTTAATTATTAAATATTTTCAGAATTGCTTTTTACTTAATAAATATGTTAAATGACATTTAGATAAACTAAAAGTTTCATGAAAACATTTTATGGAAATTCTGTATTTAATTTTATTCAAAATAAAATAAATAATTAATTAATTCTTCGTGCATATCATTGGCGATTGGTTTTTAACTTATAGTTTAAAATTAATAGAAACACATTAATACAATCAGATTTATTGTAACGAAAAAAATTTTATTCAAGCAGAATATATTATCAATAATAGATATATAAAAATTGCAAAGTAATTGCTGATTAAATCATTTTCAAATATTCATGCAAAAACAAATTATAGTTAAAATCGACATCGCATAAATAAATTAATAAATTTCAAATTTTCAAATAAATTTCCAATTTTTAATTTAAAAAATTTTCATTTCTAATTTTTATCGTTATTTATATTCTGTGTTGTTACAAATCGAATTAACGAATTTTACTGTTATAAAAGTGTATTTCATTTCTGTATCTTGAAAATTTTTAGTACAATTTTAGATTTTTATTTAAAAAATAATAAGTTTAATATAGTAAAATGATCAAATAATTTATCACGTAATTTTATAAATTTATAAACTTACTCGTTATTTTACAAAAATTTTATTGCCGAAATTTTACCTTGAAAACATAGATCTGATTTAAGAATTTTACTTTCGAAAAATGAGATTTGAGGTAAAGGAGTCGGCCTATTTTAAATCCAAACAAGAAACAGTTTCAACGTTCTGTCTAACATGATGTTGATCTAGGAAAGAAGAAAAAAAATCTACACGTGATTTTTCACATCCAGATCGCGCCGCTTGCTACACCTAATCTTCACGTTTCCGTCACTCCGTCAACCTTCACCCTGTAATTACGTCGCCATCTTATTTCTCTTACTTTCTGGAAGGCATATTTAAGAACCGATTAGAGGCAAAGTATTGCCTTAAAGCAGTGGCACAACCAGGCGTAGTTTAGATTCTGACAGGACACGTTTAATGAAACACAACCCTGTGATTTCCAAATGTTAAAGCAAACACAATTACAAACGATCTCACGATATTCAAAGCCTATAATGCTCTCAATTTTTACACCGAGGAGGAGGTTTTTCGACAATCATTTGTCTGTTTGTCGTGATTTGTAAAGTCGATTGCGATGCCCTTTCCAGGTGTTGTAGGCTACTACTCGGGTGATAGATTTCCTGATGCTCTGCTGCTTCATTATAACAACAAAGAGAGGAAAAAAAAGAAAAGAGAGGAAACTCTTTGAAATAAGCTGAAATATATATAAATCATATGCTGAGATTTAGGCTAATTATAAAATTATTTTTTAAGCATTAGTGATTTTCCAATACCGATAGTTAAATATAGAACGGCTTTACTTCAATATATTATTTATTTTATACTCTGAAATATGTACCTTTAAATTTTAATATAAATTTGATTTTTAACTGAAGAATCATTTTAATACGTATTTTAATTATAAAATTGTAAAAAGTTCTGTAAATATATTAAAATACGTTGTATATTTGTGGATTTATACTTAAAATTTTAATGTATATTCATTTATTTTTATAAACTGATAATTATAAAATGGCAAAAACATAAAATAGAGTTCAAAGAGTTTAATTATTGATATTTTTTTAATTAATCAAATTAATTTTGATGTATGAATTAAATTAATATTTAAACATTTAAATTTAAAAAAATTCAAATTTAATAAAATTTTCATTTTATAAAAATTCTTTATTATTAAACATAAAGGCCTATAATCAGAAAATAAAATTATAAAGTAAATAATTCACAGTTTTGTCTAATATTTACGATTAACTTCTAAGTTCTTGTTTATTTTTAATTTTACGTATCTGTTACATTTTTAGTAAATTATTTATTTAATTTTTTAACATTTTTATTTAATTCTATGATTTACTATCGTACATTTAAAAACCTATAGTATAACTATCATAAAAATGTCCATAAAATTTTTGTTCAAATAAATCATTATAATAAAATCGATTATATTAATTCGAAAAGAGGATAGTACATTTAAGAAAAGAAATTCGATTACTAGAGGAAGGAAGAAAGTTGAAAGTTGTGGTCTGACATACGAACGATTCCCACGGTGTCATTTTACGCTGAGTAAATCACATTTCGAGATAGGTAAACAAATTCTATCTAATTACTCGGACTGTCGATGATTCGAAAACGATTTGATACAACTGTCAAGTCAATTCGTGGGGAACGGCAGAAGGAACAAAGTAAGCAAATATACCTCCTAAACAGATTCCTTTTCGATTCTGTTATTCGAGGTTCGATTAACGAAAAGAGAATTTCTCGCTTTACATCCGATATTGATATAAACTTTGAATTATATTTTATATTTCAGCGGGTACTAAGATCTACTATCAAGCATTTATTATACAAAACATCTTTGCATGAATAAATAATTCTTTTTATTACTTTCTTATAGAATATTAGCACGAGAAGAGAGAGGAAGCTGATAGATGCGGAGTTGTTTTTCGCTCAAACAGATTGGAGCCTTTGTAAGGAATCTAATGACTATTCAATGAAAGTTGCCAGGACGGAACACATTCCTGTTCCACCCCCAAGACGAAATGGTAAATAATTTGAAAATATTCTGTTTCTCTAATCATTTATATTATTATTTATAATTAAAATATACGTAAAAACCACGATTTGATATAGGCCTGAATATAATGCATTAACTTTCAATAGGATTTTTAAAAAATTGTTGTGAACATAAATAGTTCTTTATGATATCGATCTAAGAAATGCATTCTATTAAAATTTCAGAGTAAAAAATACAGTTTTGATGACAACGGTTGTTGAAGAAAAATAGATGAACATATGTTTCTGCTTGATTGGAAATTAATTGTAAAGCTATTTATTCCTAGCCCAAAGAAAGTAAAGATGATCCAACAAATCAAATATTTATATTCTCATCAGATCAAAAGATTCACAACAGCATCAGAAATCCTTTAACTTTCTCATGTTTTTGGCTTATTTACAAAGTATATAACTAGAACTATTTACGTTTCATTTCTACAGTTTCATATATAACAAATTTCCAAATTATTTTTGTAAATTTATAAATTAATTCAATTTTTTCCGGTTTTAGATTATAGCATTTTATTTCATTTAATGTATATATTAAATTCATCGATATAGGTCAGAAGAGAATAATTTCAATAAAGACTCAAATTAGATTTATGTTCAAAAAATAAGAATAATATAGTATGAAGTAATACAGGAAACAATATTCTGTTTAAAATAATATAACAAAACAGAAATTGATGTGCCCTAGTAATCCTTTATTAAGCCGATATTCTTCTTTCATAAACTTTATAAATAACAAAACTGATGATTGATTCTATAGATCGAAGAAATTAATACGTCTGAACGTCAAAGGAACTGAATATATTACTCTAATTAATTCTAAATAACATAATAGACACTTGTCATCAGTATATAGGATCTTTCCACTGCAAATAAAATAAATAGATGAACAGGTATTTTCAAATAGATCAGTAGTCGGCATTTTGAATATCTAATTGAATTTGTTATTGTTGAACAGATAATAATAATACGTTACCATTTAAATAGAAAAAATCCAGCAACGAGTTGCTCAACTTTCTCGGCAACATTTGCTGGCGCCATCTATTCTGATATTTTATTTTAAAAACTTTTTATATTTTTAATTACTATAAAATGGCAAAAAAACCTAATTTGAGAATATTGGGTTTTATAAAAAGTTTTAAATGCTAATAACGAGTAAAATCGCCATTACGTCCGATCCTACTGGAGATACACGCGACCTCCATTATCTCCCCATCACTTCGACCTTTAATCACCAAAATTTAATAGCATCAATCCCCTAATATACAAACCTCCTTGAAAATTTCAGCAATTTTCGACAAAAAGCACAGAAGTTATTAAGCTTTAAAGTGAACAAAATCGCGCCCCTCACACACACAGTAAGATTCATACATACAGAAAAAAACCCAAATTTTTCTTGCATTTCTCGACGTTTCAAGGTCCCTTAGCCCAAAAGTGCAAAAATCTTGGGGGACTTTTTTGACCGATCTCCATACTTTTCCTCTGTTACATGAAACAGTCGGGAAAGTAACTAAAACTAAGAACGTGACTAAAACAACATTAGTAGGGACAAATTAATTTTCACAAAGACTTCACGAATCGATTTCATGACAGATTTCACCATTGACGATTTCAAGTTCACGAATTCGCGAACGACAAGTAATAACGAAAGAAAGTTTTACATAACACGAGATATTATGCAGAATAGAAGCGAAGGATTTCACAAATTAAAGAAAACTTTTCAATAAAAATCTGAGACAAACTATTATCACGATTTCAATAATATTGTCATTACCCGGTTTCAAATTTTAGTTCTAATGTTTCGTTTGGCGCCTGAAAGGCAGGATGTGGTATACGATGACACTTTGTTTACTCTACCTATGACCCCTTTGAATACTTGTTACCCTTTTGTAACGTCTTATGTCTCTTCGATGAATAAACACGTATAAAAGTTTTATCCGTCTCCCCTTTTTGTCCTTGCTGGCTTAATTTATCCAACTGGGTGAACAAAATTCCCAACAGTATGTGCAATATAACGAATACACTATAAATTAGTTTAAAAAAAACTGTTTATTTTTGTGAAGTAAATAAATAATTTCATCGGTTATAGAATATAATAGAGGCAAGCCAGTATATGCTTTTTGTAGCATTTCTCTCATAGGAAGAGAAACGAGATTAGAAAATTAGAAATAGTGCTGAAACCGCGATAATAATTTGCCTTAGATTTATTAAAAAGTTTTCTTTAATTTGTGTAATCTGTCACCTGTATTCTGCATAATGTCACGTGTTTAGTGAAAAGTTTTGACTAACTTTTTTTTAATTATTGCACGTCGTTCGCGAAGTCGTGAACTTTTTTAATCATCAATCGTGAAGTTTGTGTATCGATTCGTGAAATCTTTGTGAGAATTAATTGCAAAGACCTAATATTTGAAAGGAATATTTTCCTTCGTGAAAACTTTTCTCTAAATGCTGAGAGTGTAAATTAAAAATAATGAATTAATTGTAAATGGACAGGTTTAACTTAAATATGTATTATTGTTAAAAATAATTTATTTTTTTTATTTCATTGTCAGTGGACTTTAATAAATATAATAAATCCAATAAAATAAGAAAATAAAATAATATTTTACTTTTGCAACGATTTTTGTAGCTGATTGTTATTTAAGATAAAATAGTAAAATGATAATAAACTTATTATAAAAGTAGACAAAAACAAACAAACAACACTAAACGAGTAAACTCAATAGAACACTTCATTTTATCAAATGATGAAACTAAGAAGTTCAACTAATAATCGGCTTCGCAATCATTTTCAGTTGTAAAATTATATTTTGACTACAATATAGTTATAAATTATAATTTAAATTATCTTACTTTATCTATCAATTGCTTTATTTATTTTATATTAGTAAATCTGATTTATGTACTGTAAGAATAATTCTAAACCATCAAATATTTACTTAAATAGATCCATGTATTGTTGATAAATATTATTATCCTTTATTTTTATAGTATGGTTTTAAAGCTTATATTACATGAATAATGATTGGTCCATTTGAAAAAAGTTATTAAATACTGCTTGATATGTTATCGATTTAAGCAGCTAGCACAGTTTATCAAAAATTCCTTTTTTAAAAGAAGGAATAATTTAAAATATTTTAAATATACGAGTTATAGCAGCAGCAAAGTATAATCATAATATTCATAAAAATGTTCTTAAATCAAAATTTATTCTTGTATATTTTTTAAATAAGTAGTAAAATCTCTCTTTCTAACATAATAATGTTACTACAAAGAAATAGTTATTAGCTATATGCAGTAATATAATTAAATATATATATATATATATATATATGATTTTTATATGTAAATATTGATAAATAGTAATGAAATGTGCCACTAATTGATTTTCGTTCTGATTTTAAGTTACTGTTAAGTTGTACAATTCAAAATTTATAAGTTAATTTTTTAGATTAAGAATTTGTTTATTATTCGTGAGATGTATTCAAAATCTTCAATCAGAAACAGAGGAAATGTTGAACTATTTAATATTCTATCAGACACGCAATAAATTAATTGTTAAAATGATTATGAACACTGTTAATTGACAATTGCAATGATAGCGAGTTTGGAGGATAAAGTCATTTGTTACTGGTTTTATTTAGTTTTCAGTTGTTTTTAATATCTTTTAAAATAATTTATACATTTTAAAAAATTCATATTGATTTTCCAATGAAGAAGCAGAAGATTAAATTATTACTAAATAAATATATAATAAAGACTTTTTGCAATAATTGAAACATACAGAACTTTTTTATATATGAATGAATTCATTTATGCCCTTTGCTGTCAAATTTATAATATGGAAACAAAGAAACAAATACAGTACTCTGTTATAAAATAAATTACATTTAACAAACCTTATCACATTTCTAGTGCATTTATTTCAAATCATTCTTATTGAAATATCGAGCTATTCAGCTTTAAACTACTATATTTTATAGTAATTACTCTAATCAACGAAATATGAAGCCAAAATTACTTAGAATTAGAAAAATTACCACTAGACAGATCAGTCTTCTAGTGATTAGTTGAAACTTACACTGTGGAATGATTGATAGAAAAAGGCTACACCGCACATGGACGATCTGTCAAGGAAGATGCCACAAGAGGACTTTTTACGAGAAAATTGTCCTTATTTAGGTGTTAGACAGGCGAAGAAAATCCGGAAAACTCCACTTGGCCAGATCATTGGTGAGACGCACGCGAGCACTAACTACCAGTGTTTAATGGTTTTATCCACTTGGCCACCAGTAAATTGTGAAATGAAATATAAAATATTTTACAAACTGCAACGCATGACTGGTAGGCCTATTATTTTATCATATATTAATGAAAGGTCAAATTAGAGAATATTTTCAGAATAAAATGTTTAAAAATTCTGATGAAAACAATAGATTTTTTTCAGAATCCTTCCGACCAGAGCGGTAGACTTACGCCATAATCGCTTCGGCCATCTGAACAATTATAACAATAGATTGTATATATATATAATTTTAAAGATTCTGTTTATTATGCGCAATTCATTTTGAAGAAAAGATATTTTTTATAAATTTATCATTATTCCGTTATGTTTTGCTGTTTGTATACCACAACACGACTCGCGGGCGATCTGCCGAGCAGATGCTTCTCTGGAGCACTTTCTATGAAAAAATATCCTCTATTTAGCTGTTATAACGTAAAGAAAATCCCGAAAACTCCACGTGGCCACCCGTTGGCGAAGCGCGAACCCGTGATCAATTAACTATCAATGTTCAGTGGTTCATTATGTTTTTTTATACTTGAAGTGCATTTATATTTTAAGTAATCTTTAATTTTAAGCAAAATAATGGTCTTTTAAATAGATATCCTGACCCCCGAATTTAGGAAATTAATTAAAATAAATTGGTATTTAATAAACATTATTAATAAACATTATTAATTATTAATATTAGTTAGAATTTATGCGATTTAGAGTATTTTAAACACATTTTAATTATGTTGGTTCGCATCATTGCAATGTTAAATCACTGTATATATTACAAATATTTATTGGGTATAATTGCCAAAGAGAAATCTTATTTTTCAAAATTATTAGTAGTTGTACTATTTATTAAAAATATATATAAATAAAAAATAAATGTTTAGGAATATATCATATTCACGTTTATCATGTTCACAATATTTATTACGTCATTACTGATGTGCCGTGTAATAGTCTTATGTAATGTTTTCGATAATAAGTACAGTACTCTTTAATTTGGTGAATAATATTGAATAAATTGACAGGATAAAGTGAGTAGATATTAATAGTATATAGTTTTCACATTGCATAATAACATACTTTGGTTTTTTTTTTCATTTCAAGCAACCACAAATATATTACTGTACTGAACCAAATCAAACAATACTGTGAAAATGACATAAATTACGCATAAACATAGATTCAGAAAAATATTTAAAAATCATTTTTGTGGCAAAAATTTCGCGCTAAAAATTAATTTAAAAATTCAGCAGTATATTCTTATCATAACTTATTAGATAACTCAGAACATTTGTTTTTGTAATTTTTGTATGTGATTTAACTTGTCATTTAGGGCCATTTTTATCGATTGTTTTTTGATTTTATTTATTTTTTTTTAACTACGCTGCATTTGGTAAATGAAGTCGGAAATTTTTTGTAGTGTAATATGGGGTAATATAAATATTCATTTTAAAAAATAACATAACATAAAAGATAACATTTTTTCTAGCAATAACATAGTTTTTTCATTGCGATTTTGACGTAAAGAAACAGTGATATTTTTAAAAATTCAAATATCACATTTTCTTACTTAACTTCAAAATTCGCGAGAAATTTGGACCAATATGGGGCAGTATAATTAATAATTCACGATACCTACTTTTGGGCCAGATTTCATCCCATTATCTGTTTGGGGCTGATTCACTATGCATATTCTGCCATGGCCTTTAATCTAATTTAATAAAAGAAGTCGACTTTTAGAGAATAAAAAGGTTTACTCTGACTTGTATTAAAAGAATTATCATCTTATAACGCTTTCTTTATTATAATTTATTATAGTTATATTAACTAATATATTATTTTCATATTTGTTCTATACTTATCAGAATTACTATTTTACAGGAGAAGTTCGCTGTTCCTGTCCACCATTCGAGTGTTTCTGTCACGAACAGAACATACCGTCTTCCAATAATCCATCTCTTACTTATAATCATTCAGATCATCCGAATATGGTGCCACATATGGAGGTTCAAAACGAAGCGGTATTTCAAACAATCGACAAAATGATGGATGAATCGCGTAGTTGCTGCAATACTAGAGAAAGACAGGAACCATATTCCGAAATAGAATTTTGCTACTCCAACAGTAATTTAGAAAACATGGATGTGATATATGAGCAGCATCACTCTCAAGAAGCTGTCAGTTCTGTTGATAGCTATGTGTCACCTTTGCAATACCAAGACGAATTGGAAGATTTCGACGTGTTTCATCCTTCGGACATATTAGCTCTCGACCAACCGATAAGAAGGCCCATTAACAATAACATTCCATGTTGGACTTCCGAACCCAGTGCCCTCGATGATTACGTTGTTACCTCGTTAGATGATCCGGAAGTTTCGCAAAGATTTTTTGCAGCCATAGACAGTTTGTTGCAAGATTATATCGAATATCCTATATCATCCGCAAGACGGAGAGAAGTATTTGTCCAGTCTTCCAATTCTTCCTGTTCCTCTACATCCACACTTCCGATGACGCCTTCCAATACTATAACCGACGACAGTAATATGAATTCCGAATTAACAACTTTACAGACTTCATTTGGAGAAACAACATATAATTCTGTTTTTTCCATAGCTTTTCAACCCGCAGTCGGAGATTCCATGAATAATTCCGAACATACAGTAGTGACGTCAGCATTACAGTTCTGACCAAAATCTATGTACAAATTTTGCTGTTTATCTTTTATTAATCGTTTAATAAATAGTTAATTTTACAAAGTAGAATGAAAATTCGTCCTTTATTTTATTTAAAAACCTCAAAGCTGAATTTTAACAGATATCTTAAAATAATTAATACGTAGCTTTTACATTGTAATTTTAAATTCTAGAACTAGGTGTAGGTATATAAGTTACATTATCATTAAAACAGATTATTAATGGGAACATAAGATCAAACTCTTTTTATTTTACTGTGTTTTAATATTTTTTACTTTAAATATTAAATTTATTTTATATAGACACGTGCTATTTGTAAATAATGTAGTCTATTTAATACAGTAGTTTTATATCAATATGCCTTAATTAATAAAGTTGATATGTAAAACAAACCGTTATTAGCAAAATTTAATGTCGTCGCTCATAAAACAATGGAGAAATAGAGAAATAGGCTATACTTTCGATGTATTTTGAATGTAGATTTACAGTAGTATCAATATTTTCCCAACAAATACTGTGTTGAAAAACAATATAACAGACAGACGTAAATAAATCAAAGTTTCAAGTGTAGATATTTGTTTATTCGCTTACTTAAATTCACTTCAAAAACCGAATGAATATCATTTCATAAAGTGGTCAGGTGTTTTATTTAATAATATCATTGTTATTATTACGAAACATACTAATATTTTTAAAGCAAATATTTTCATTAATTCTCTTATAAATCAACCTTTTTTTTTATCCGAACACATCTGAAATTTTATTCGATTGGTTGGAATAGTGCACGTTTTGACGTCATTCTATTGAATTTATTATTAGAATAATGACGTCATATTGACGTAAAAACGTATATTATCCGAACCAATCGAACAAATCTTTCGTTTTAGAAACAATCTTGCGCCATCTATCGATATAACCATAAAGTATTATTTGAAAAGATTTTGTATCTTTCAAATAATACTTTAAAAAAGTTGAAGGACAGTAATATCACTCTTCTTTTGAATTTGTAAGTTTTTAAACATTAAATCTACTTATGATTTACAATTCGGAAGAATGCGAAATTCATATTTAAACGTTCGGGCTATAAGAGTATATAATTACTAAGTAATTTGACAAGAGGTAGTCCATGCCGCCATCTCTTGTTAAATATCATAATTACAGTGATACATCGGTTTTCGTCGATAATCCGTCCGAAAACAATCGGCGAAATCCGAGGCAATTATTTCCATGTGAATCAATGTAAATCCAATTAATTCGTTCTAGACACTCCAAAATACATACCAAAACACATTTTATAGAAAATAAATATAGTGTTTAATATTAAAAACAATAAGAAATTAATATAAAATGAATATAAAAAGACTAATGTAAAGAATAAATGAGCATTGAACATGGCATTTCCCTGTGATAAAGCTAAAAGGAAAGAAAATGGAATTGGGCATATTTAACATCTCAGCATCAATCCAGTGAGATGCTGCTGGAAGTCGAGGTCCTAGAATATATTCTAGGACCTTGGCTGGAAGTGACGCAACGGCTGGTGTTTTCTGGAGAACACAAACGATGACTGCCGGGAATTCCGGGAGAGAAAAACAATAAAAATGGCGATTGATGATGACTTCCACGTTACGTTAAATTTATTTTTAAACTTATTTAATGAGAACAGCTTAATGAAAAATTAATATTCCCAAAAGAGAAATAAAGATGAAGATTTTTTAAATTTCCGTATTTGAGTTTAAATAATTAAATCAATCCTAAGATTACACTTTAACAACTAAAAAAAATTATGTGATGTCTTACGTAAATATACTAGTATATTAAAATGTTCTCTTAATGCTACTAACCGAATATTAATTTATTCAGGGTTTATTCATCAACAAAGAAATTAAATTCAAAATTGTCAACGAAAATAGAGCTTTTACGAGCCTCATGGTAGCTGCCATCTTGTTTGCTGGTGTATCCAGTACAGAAAAAGACGCTTGCGGTTTGCTGGAAGCTCGTTGACAGCAACCGGAAGTTATCCAAGATTTCTAACAGAGGAGCTGTGAGGCTGGCTGCACTCAGAGATTTTGAATTGTTTGACTAGTCGCGCGGGGTAATGCTCACACAACGAGAGACAACGCCACACTGAGCAGGAAAACGCGTGGTTTCGCAAAATTATCAGCGGGACACGAGAGAACGCCGACGAAAACCGAGGTATTACTGTATAAATAAAGTACTAACTAAATTAGAATCCGACTTTTCGTTTGGCAATTAAAATAACTATCCGGTTATCACACACACACACACACATATATATATATATATATATATATACACATATACATACATACATATGTCGCAGGGATATGATAAAAGTGGGGATTTGGTCAAATCCCTAAGGGGATGATCAATTTACTGAAGAAGTTAAAATGACAAATCTATAGTCATTTCCCTAAAAAAAATAAGTGATTTGATCAAATCCCTGTACTATTTTAGTGAAAAGATAAAATAAACAAGTTAGGACTTCTATAGCACTGCTTGCGCTAGTTACCCGCCATTCGTCCCTTCAACAGGCTAGTTGCCGGCGACCTCTGGCGCACGCATTTGCACAAATCATTTATATACGGTACTGTTTATTTGTCCGTTGAAACTTAAGTACTGGTGCTAATTTAAATTGTTCAATGGCTGTGATAGCTTCTTCTATTCTTTCGCGGGTCTTTATCATGCCGCTCGCTCAAACGCGTCCTGATAGTTTCATTGAACTGTTCCTCATACACAAATTCAGTTTGAATCTAATTTTGTCCTGTATTCAAAGCCATTATTTTGATAATCGTACAAATTACAAGGAAAATAAAATATAAATGCGCGGGACTGTTAATGAGTGTTACCTGGGGCACTCCTGATTCCTAATTAGGTCTATGTATCTTTTAATGATTGTTTATTGAAATGCAAATTTCTGTTACACGCAGTTCATATTAAAAAGTAATAATAATTTTAATCAATATAAATATTTTTTTTATAATTAAAAAAAGCACTTTTATTCGTCATGTTTTTTCAAGATTGGGAGTGGGAGACTCTCAGTTTTGAAAATATGGGCGCCTTAAATACAGTACACCATTACACACACATCACGATTATATTCTAAATTTAGTTATGTTTATTGGATTTCGGGGGGTGTACCATAAGCTGAAGCCATCCCTAACCACCTAAAACCTCATTAAAATGCATTGTCATTGGACTTAGGTATGCCCTCAAAGTTTCAGTATTTTAAATAGAAGTTTCATCCGGATGAAATTTGAATTGCAAAATTAGAGGACAACACAAAACAAGTCAAATAAAAGTGTTTAATAGTAACTAAAAACGCTAAACTTTAATAAGAAAAATTAACAATAATTTTAAAATAAAATCGTCTTTATTTAAGATTTAATTTATAATCTATATAATTAATAATATTTGAAAAACAATGCTTAGATACTGTATTTACAAAGATAGGCAGATGTGAGAGGCGATAATTACACCATCTTCTCATTTCGGAAGATACAATTTCGAGTTCCGATCGGAGATGTCAGGAATTTTTCATAAACGATCTGGTTGTGGTTTTTTCAATTTTTTTTCCGTCACCTAACCTCTCTCTTATGGGCTTGACCTAATCCAAGACGGGCATGGAAAAAAAGACTCTCTTAGCGTCCAAAAGGCGGAAAGTTAAAAAGATAGAAAGGTTTTACGAAAATAAAACGTTTTTATGTTTTTAACTCTTGGGGATAGGAGATTGGGCTACCTACGGCGGCCGGGGAGAAATAGAAACGGCGGCACCAGAAATCGACAAATCATTAAGAAATTTTGAACTGAACAAATGTACTAAGTATCCCTCGTTAATATATATTTCTTTTATTAAAATAACTTTCAAAATAATATAGAGCAGGGGTGGGCAAGCAAGAGTTCAGTGGGAGCAGAAATGTAGGTTTTGCAAAATGCATGGGAGCCGCAGTTCTGCACTGTTGTGGCGGATAGTATGGTAAGGCGCGCGATTTTATTATATAATATAAATATAATATAAAACAAATATTGAATTTTTTTTAATAAACATATTTTCACAAAATTATAAAAATAAAATTGTAAAAATAATAATAAATAACAGAAATTAACACTTTCAGCAAGAGCCGTATGTAACTCAAAAAGAGCTGCATGCGGCTCTCGGAGCCGCATTTGCCCATGTCTGATATAGAGAGTAACTCAAAAGACGTTTTATCACGATTACTCCTAATTCGTTCGATTCCAACAAAATAACTGATTAATTTATGAATATTTCTGGGTTAACTGACTTTTGGACCCTCGTGTATATTTGATATTTCGGTCAAAAATTTTAAATTTTTCTATTTTCAATAAATAAATTCTAAATAATACTCAAGTGTATCAATGAGTATAAACAAGATTATACCTTTTCAGTGTTCTGAATAAGATTGTTAGTTCCTGTTATATATAGGCTTAATTGAATCCAATTAACATAAATTTTGCTTTTTTAAAAACGGGGGCGGGTATACTATAGATTACTCCCTATGGAATTTCGTGTGTTTGGGTATATATCTGAACTCAGGGGACCGAGACGAGTTCAACGATACTCTACTTTTAGACCGGAGACGAAAAATAAAAAAGTTATCATACTTTTTTCCGGCGATCGCGCGATGATAGGGAGTCGCGTCGCTCTCCGCTAAGTCGGCCTCGCTGTCGCGATTGGGAGTCCCGTCGCTTGCCGTTAAAATTGCCTTTAGTAGACTTTTCCCCCTTTTTTACTTTGTTCAAGAACTACCGTGAATCGATCACTAGTTTAGCACATGGCGGCGTGTGGTGGCGCCCATACGAGAGGACAGTCGGGCCGCCATGTTCGCTGCCATAAGCAGTGGTGATATTCGAAATATTTAACAAAAGGTTCGCTAGCAGAAAATTTTTCCCTGACAATCACCGACAAACGAAATGGAAGTTTTGGCAAGAAATAAATACAATACCTTTTCTTGCGATATATCTAATAATCAGTGGCGTATTTGGAACGTAACGAGCCCTGGGCGAAGACCACGTAACAATAGTGTATTAGTGCAGTCTACCTATTTTTTTTTTTTTTTTTTAGGCAGAGAAATTTTTCACCCTGAATGGCACTGCTGATGATAGACAGATGTCATCATCTCTCGAAATACATTATCCTTTTAATTTCGCTGTCCATAGCCCGACACGTGTTCCACAGCCATCTTGTATTATCTTGCGCGCGTGAGATTGTGGGATCTCTCTTATGACTGAATCTAGTTTCAAGAACTCTCTTGAATCGATCGTGATTAAATCTCGTTTCGGTCGAGATTGAAACGGTCGAGAGAGATCGCACCAAGACATAGTCCCCGACCTTGCTCACAATCTAGATTGAAATACTCGGTACGAACGGGGTATAAGACTCTAGTTTAGTAGTATTATAGAGTATAATACGTATTTAAAAAAAAAAAAAACAAAACCACTGAGAAATGTTCCGTGTGTTTAACAAGGTTCGGAGAAACTGAAAATTTTAACAACGGGTTCTGCCGAACCTGTGCGAACCCGCTGAATATCACCACTGGCCATAAGTAACATTAACCGAAATGGCGATCGCGCGATGATCGGAAGTCGCATCGCTCTCTCCGCTCTCGTATCGCGTGTTTAACGCTCCGGGAGATGACCGTAGTCCGACGTCACGGTTTGCAGACTTTACCGCAAGATGGCAATACTAGCAACTACGGTGCCGTCTGCATGAGAGCATTAAAAAAGTATGGTAACTTAAAAAGTGTGATAACTTTTTTATTTTTCGTCTCCGGTCCAAAAATAGGGTACCGTTGAACTCGTCTCGGTCTCCTGAGTTCAGATATATACCCAAACACGAAATTCCGTAGGGAGTAATCTATAGTACACCCAAGGGGGCATACAAATTTGACTTTTATATAAACGATTCAATCAATTCAGATAAAAAATTCGGACAGTTTCAAACTTTTCGTATCCCCAAACAATGATGCAATTCAAAACTTATAATTCATGATTCACAACGATTTAAAAATTTTTAATTTTTTCAATTTTATATTACATAATTTTATAAAATTTATATGAAGTCGAGTTCTATTTAATAAAATGTATAAATTAGCTAACATTTTAAAAGTTAATATATTAGTCTTACACTATTGTTTTTGACTAAATCTTTTAAAATTTTTATGCAAATTATGTATTTTGCCGTTAAAGATTAACATGTACTATATTATTGATAACAGAATTTTAAAAGATTTAATATTAAAAAATTCATATATTATGATAATTGTTTTTCGAAAGTGAAGAATTCAATATAATCGAAAATACCCAAAAGCGTAGCATGGAAAAGTAACATGATGAATATCAGACTACATTGAATGTCATATTTACGTTTTTATCAGATACTTTATATGAAAAATCTATGCTAATAACAAGCATAGAAAGACCATCCCAAGATAGCAATACAACAATGGGGTGTCCATAAATTACGTAACGCAGATATGGATGAATGGGTATGCCCATTCTAATGCAGGTAATAGTTATTATCAGTGTTGTGTAGTCGGAGTCGGTAAAATTCTTTCGACTCCGGCGACTCTACCTCGAATTTTATTATTGGCAAAATGTGAAGTACGAAAAATACTTTTTAAATTGGTATCTAAAGAAATTTTTTAGAAAATGGACACTTTGATAAATTTAGATATAGAAAAGATATTCGTGTATAAAGGCCATTTCACACCAAAATTTTATGCGTATCGAACGCGACGTACTCTATACATTCAGAAAATAGTTTTTATAATTTAAATGAATATATTCACATCGTCTAGAGTGCCGTACCCTGTATATAGGCCTAATGCATGCGCGGACTCAGTATATTTTTTCTATTACCCAACTAAAAATTATGAAACATCGCGTAATACTTGACTGACTTTGCAATTGTAAAACGATATCTTAATCTCGATATTTTATTATTTTTTGAGTAGCTCGTATGCTATGCGAAAAATTTGAATCTAAGTAGCATATGAACCACTCAAAAAGCAAAGGATTTTTTCAATGTTCAAGTGTATTGCGTGTTCGATTGGCAGATCGTATTGCGTGGCCCGTATCTAAAAACCAATCAACCGTATCGATTGATTGCTTTTAGATACTGGCACGCAATACGATCTGTCAATCGAGGGAATGTGCTTTTCGGGAGATTTTTTAAGGGACATTGGTCCCTATTCGGGCGTTAACGACGCGAAGAAAACCCGGAAAACTTCAGGAGCTAGCCCGTCGGCCCAAGCGCGAACCCGAATCGACTACCAGTGTTTAAGGATCGAATCCGCTTAGATACTGGTACAAGTACTGGTGTACATTCAAGTTGGAAAATTTTTGCAGCAATCTCGACCGGAATTTGAGTCTGGAACCCTAATGGCTGCAGTCTGTGCCGCTCAGTCGGCCGGCCGGCTTTCAATGTATGTGAAAAATAATATATATAATAGCTCGTATAAACATCGTAGTAGTTCAAAATATGCATTTAAAGACTGGATCTGAACTTTACTAATAAGAGATAATAGGATCCCTATATCATTTTAAGGAGAAAATAAAAAATTTTATAGTCTTTATAAAATAACTATTAGAGGTAAAAAATGAGTTTTTTAAATTAAAAATTCTTTTAGAAAATTAAAACAACAAAGATTTAATTCTTTTTACCGTTATGTCCTTGCTATAGGTTTCTGTGTATAAACAGACATACTTGGACCTTGTTTATTAATAGGACTTATTATACTGAGTAATGTAATTTTTCCATAGACAGACTGTAATATAATTAAAGCAATTTAAGTCACTTTTTTGTAAATTGTAGTTTTCTGACTATGCACATTGTTATGGTTATTTTGTACAGTTTTGTTATTGTTAGTCGTGTATCCAGTTTTTGTTTAGATATTTGCTATTGTTATAAATTATATTAACAATCACATATTCATTTTATAGTAATTATTTATACACACGTTTATCTATTTATTGAGTTTTAAATAGGGTTGCCAACTTTCTTGTACAAAAAAGAGGACATTATACAATAAAGGGCATTTTTAACAAAGTAGTTTGTTCTAAATATTTGTTAACTAAATACAAACTATAAAATATCAAACACATAATAAGCAGGGTTCTAAATTCGATGTTAGAATTATTATCAAGTGTTGCACAACGCCAACCTAATTCAGTTCATAAATTTTATTTGCTTATCCGATTCTGATTAATAGTAACTTTTCTTTCCGTTACTCTAGTGAATGATAAAGACGAAATTATTACTTTAAAATCGGAAAATAAATCGCTAGAACATCGTCTGCTAGTAATATTTCTAGTAAAATAAAGTAAAATTAGACAAAAACAAATAACTAAATCTGTACTCAAAAGAAAGACATTATTGATAAAAGGAGGTCAGGAGGATAATGTAATTCAATGGAGACTGTCCTCCAAAACGGAGGACGATTGGAAAGTCTAGTTTTAATCCTTGTTCTGTAGAGCAGTTTGCCAAATTAGCCCTTGTGACAACAAAAGTTAACCAACCGAACATTTCTTGTTTAGCATGATGTGTACACCATGACTCTATCGTACACCACTGACATTTTCGACCAACACGCGATTTTTTCCTTCTCGTGTATGTAGTATATTGAACAGCTAACTTCTTGTTTCCCATGATTTTAATCTTCTTTTTGCCGTGAACCTCAAATTCTAAATATTTTTCAAATATGTCGAGTGCCAAAATTATTTACGAGACTGCGTGCAATTTTTCGAAATTCCCTGTCATTGTATATAAAACTGCTAATAATTCTGGATTTTTATAACAATTACCACGTATAACAATTTTTTTATATACAGAGTAATTCGTAACTGTTTAAACAGAAATCGAAAATGGAAAACTCAAAAAAAGGCGCGAAAACATAAAACGTGTAATGATGAATCTATTATTATTATTATTTATTATTATTCTATCTTTATTATTCTATTTTTATTTTTTTATTTTATCCATCTATTATTATTTATTATTTTTTTCGAATAAATAATAAAACGCACCATAAGATGGCGCCATCAAGTTGGATAAAATAGAGCCCTCTATAAACAGAGTATGGTCAACTGGGGGTCAAAATATGATTGGCTACTAGGATAAAAAAAGAAATTTCGCAAGCAGTTAAGCCGCCATCTTGTGTCCATTTCATAATATTGCATTATTATTAAAGTAAACACGAGAAGGCGGCCTATCTCTGGTTCAAATTACGTAATATCTTTATAATTAATTAATTAATGCTTCTAGTTCTTTAAATATTATTTTATTAATATTAGTCTATCATGACTATCATCCATTGATAGCACTTATGATACTGATTTAACTTGTTCTGATTTCATCTAAAAACTTATGGGTTGTGACCTCACATTCTGAATTTGTTAGGTTTACATCTATAAGTCAAGGTTTATATAAGAAGGTCAGGACACGCGTGACCTACTTCTTGAGCGCCATTTTGGGGTATTTTGAGTCGCATGTTTAAACAAACTTGTACGAGCAGTCAGTTTTATACGACATCAATTAAACTAAAATTGCATAAATCCAGTGATTTCCAGTCAAAATTATAATAATAATTTCGGATGATTATCCAACCCCAATTTTATGTAACTTTTCGATCAAATAGTTTAAAAGAAACAATCATCTATATCATTTGCTGTCGTGATTGAAACTAATTAAATAGGTGCTAAAACTGATGCAATTACGTATATAAGCACTTCGTAAAATGATGTAATAGCATTAAAGAAAATTTAAAGTATAATAAAGAATATACAATAAAGTTATCCAAAATTTTGTTTTAAAGCATTTACCAACACAATATTAATGCATTAAAAAAGAAATACTGGACTAACGTTTAATTAATGAACATTTCTGGCTTTACAAAGGTTTAAACGTCACATTTTCCTAATTACATAAAATCTAATCAAAAAGAATAATATTAAACACAATTTAATGATATTTTTAACAGAGCTTATCTGAGACATAACTTCTTTCTCTACACACAAGATACAAATATAATAAAACACTATTTTTGGAGGTCAGCAGAAGTACGCATAAATAACGTGACCATTTATTTTTTGACTCAAAACGGGGCATTGGCTTATTTAGGTTAATTAACAGGTAGTCAATAAAAAAACACTTTTTTAAAGTTATTTATTCAGAAAAAGTCAGTTAGCTTAAAAGTTACGAATGAAAAAATATATATACCCGAAACGTTTAGTTATATTTATATTTATAAGAGGAACAAATTTGCTTTAATATAGCTGGTGATGATTTTAAGTAAGAATGAAACTCTTGGCACGTTTTTTTTTATATTCACCTTAATTATCAACATCGCCTTTAGAACTGAAATTTGTAACTGGGTCTTCTCAGATGGCCACAATTTGTTCATCATAGAAAATACTCTTTCTACTGGAGCATTTGTAGCAGGCAAACTTAAAATATATTCAATTAAAATAGAAAAGTTTTCATGCTGAAGATTGTTGGCTTGAAAGTGTTTGAATACTTCCACCCAACGAGTTTCCGTAGAAACATTTAGATTATTCCATTCGGTTACTTTATCCGATGTAATGTAGTTACAAATTAACGAAAATTCGTCAAAAACTTCTGCATCTTTATTACAGTCAATATATTCCTTTTCAATTAATATCTGTTAGTATATCCTTTTCAGTTAATATCTGTAATAATCTGTTCAATTAATACATCCAGAGATTTTTGAACGTCTTCCCATGCGGGGACCTTTTTTAAATCTGCCCAATAAAATATCTCCATTTCTTTGGTAAGGAAGCAAGTCCACTGCTCCAGATATTCACGGCTTGTTTGATAAAATTCTGTAGCCGCCCTTTTCACAAACTCTTCGTCTATGTCAGTAACATTATCTTTCGATTTCACTATTAATTGACGGACCATAAATGGAAGAAACTGATTGGTCTGTTTCTGAGTCAAATTGTCTTTTAGTTGATTGATTTCTTTTGCAGCTTCAATTGCCGATACAGTCTGACCTTCCAGTTTCAATACAGCTTGATGAAAACTTGCTGACAGAGCGTGTAAAAAATAAAGCCACAATTCGGATGTGGGATCTTCAAAAAAGTTTTTTAGTAACAGGGGACATCTTTCAATACTCAAAAAGTAGTTTTTTAATGGCTGATACATTTTTAAAACCCTTTCCAAGGCAGGCATAAGAGCAAGCCATCTAGTTTTGCTATAGCCGAGCATTTGTTGATATTCTGTTTCAGTTTCGGCGCAAAACTCCTTTAGAGCTTCAACTCGAATCGTGTAAATATAAAAAAATGAATATATCTTCACAATAATGCTTTCGTAATCTAAGGGTAGCCTGTCTGCAGCAGATTTTATTGCATTGTGAATTACATGGGCTCCACATCCAATACCTATCAATGGCTTTTTCAGTGATGATTGCAATTTCGTTAACACATTGTTAGTTCCTCGCCTAGCCGCCCCTCCGAAATTGACGTTGGCATTGTCTCCGCAAAATGCCACGATTTTGCTGTCAAATTATTATCTGTCAACACTTGGTTTAAATAATCGACAATGATGTCAGAAGTCTCACCTAGTTGGTCTTGGAGATCTAAAATTTTTACTTGCACACCTACGTAAGGTTGAAAAAAGCGCACTAGAATAGGGTATATTTTCTTGTTACCGTGGCTTGAAGCGTCGTTTAGTATTGTAATATAATTGGACTTATCAAGATCATCTTTTAATTCTTTCATTGCTGTAGGCGTCAAAACATTTACTACAATAGCTTCTGATTTCGTACGCGCGCATGTAAATTCGAGATCAAAACATGATTGAATTAATTTCGACGCACAATCATCAGAGCGAAAACTGTGGTTTTCTTGTATCGTGTGATAAGCCCAGACGCCTTCTGCCGCGGCGATATTCAAATCCTTTAAAGTTGGTGCGTCCAATTTCTTGAAAAAGGTTAACATCGAAGAACTCGAAGCGGCGGTACGATCGGCATTTTTATGTTTTTCAGACTTTAAATGCTGTTCAATATCACTGGCACCACCATGGGAAACGCTAAATTCTGTACGACACTTTTCACATCTGACATCTGAGGGAGTATTTATTTGCTTGATAAACGGATATTTTGCTTGTAAGTTAACATTGAACGTACACTTGCGTTTCGGCATTTTAACTTATGATTCCAAAACAAAAGAAATTTAAGTTATTTACTAGGTACACGAGCATCAAACAACAACAAAACAAATATCGAGAAGTGGCCGAACGAAAAATCTGCCAAACAATTAGTCAACAAAGCGCGAGCGATGACGTCTTCGCCACTCTCGGCTATCGTCGCGTCAACCGACGACGCGGTTTGCTCTCGCACACCGATCGCGTCCGGCCGCCGGCGCGACTACTCAAATTTTCGCGCGGTTTCAGAAAACGGGACAATTTTGCGTCCCAGAATTCATTTCGGGGACACCGGGACTCGTAACTCTAAAAAGGGACAGTCCCGTTCTAAACGGGACGTCTGGTCACGTTACGCATAAATGAGCTTTTGATTCCATACAGATTTTTTACATTCAAAGTACTGTTCATATCTATGGCAAAAATATGTAATCTCACTGACAGAAAAGTTGGCTGCCACTTAGCCTGTCTGCAGTTCTGCACCCATTTTGCTTCCTCTGCTTTTCTGCAGGAAATCTAAACTATCGAACGTCGGTAGACTTACTTTTACAATTAGGTGCCACACAATAACCCATTGTTTAACGTTTTGAGTACGTATACACGCAATAATAGTCGACTCGCGCAGGAACCACGTGTAGTGAGCTCTATCGATATGCCCCAACATGGCCGCTGCCGCATAGAATCACGGGAGCGTGTCCTGACCTTCTTATACAGACCTTGCTATAAGTTATCGTAAGGTGCTTCCATCTGACGAGTGAATTTAGAATTATAATTTCCACGTTAAACAATGATAAGATTATGTCATAATTTTTGAATGTTTAACTTTTTGTTAAATAAAAATTATTATTAGGCCTACATGAATAAAATATTTTTAGATTTGTAAATATTATTTAATTTTTCATGTTTATAATCTAAAATTTCATAAATATAATTAATAATTTAATAAAAATTTGACTGTTCCATTAATTATATTGTCAGCTAACAGCTTTTAATTGTTGTAGTTTATTGCTTAATTTTTAATTGTTTTCTCATCTTTTCTTCACCCATTTATTCAATTAATAAATTTCATTTTAATTATTTATTTATTTAATTTGAGAAAAATGATAATATTCTGATATTTTTAACCTTTGTAAAAAGTTAAAACTAAATTTTAACATAAGTATATTTAATGACATATATAGAATTAAATATTTATATAATACATGATTACAAAGCAATTTTTATAAATATTGTATAGGCCTATATCTTAAGTCTTATTTAATAGGAAGGCCACATCTGATTTCAGAGGAAACTCGTAAGAATGGATGTTTTATTGCGAGTTGCATAAGAGTTTACCTTCAGCTTGAGTGTACAAAAAATATACATACTTATGTTATATTCGCATAAATGTTTTATTTAAAAAAGAACAAAGTATGCTTTCGTAATTCAAAATTTACGTTAACTTACATTTTTCAGGCTGCATTAGAAAGGTCTCGCGATACTTCTGTGTTTTCCCATCTTTGTACTAAGCTACGTTTTCTCCATCTTTGTGCTAAAGTAAATCCCCATATTTCTCACCCTTGTACTAAACTGCATACAAGATGAAATTTCTCTATTAATTTTTTGCTTTTCTTGATTTTTTAACTTTTTTCTTTAATAAAGAATCGTGTACGGTATTAAATTATATTTTCCTACTTTGTTTTTTTTTCTCAATTTTGTTCTATACCGAATTACTTCCTGTTTTTCCTAACTTTTTGTGTTTCCTTTCGCAGAAATTTTAACCTCTTCCCATTCTCTCCTAATCTTAAAGTTTTATTTAATTTGATATATTTCTTTATTTTCGTACAAATATAAAATAAATGAAAAAACTGATAGAAAACATATAGAAAATATCGAATTCATACTTTGCATACAAAATACTTTAAGAATATAACTTTAAATTTAAGCCGAAAATATCTCAAATTAAAGATTACGACTTCCTTGAAGTGGATCTACAATTTGAGTGTCATCTAAAAGGAATGTTTTTAGCACGTGCAATACACCGTTTCACTAAAGCACGTGACACGAAACTTTCTTCCAGTAATTTCGCGACGTATTTAACGCATGCGTGAAAGAAATTGAAACAGAAACTTTTATCCCCCTCCATTATTTTCAATGAATACCTCTCCAACATTAAAATAATCAAGGTAAGAAAACCCCCTTAGTAATTATTGTTTTTATATCAGTTTATTGTCCGATGAATTTGGTATCGGCTACCACATATACACAATTACAATATACTACGCGTATAAATTGCATTTTGATAACTTCCTAATCAAACTTGGGTGTGGTTAATGTTAAGGTTTTAACAGTTTTATACATATATCGACATATATTCATGGTGAATCGATGATAAAATTTTGGAACGATATCTGTGAGACAGGTGTAGACACTCGGAATGAGTAGAACGTGCATAGAAGCTATTTATAGAAGAGGCGGATGTTTGGATAAGTTGGAAGATGATATTCTAGATCAAAAACGTCAATTAAGTCTGAATAAGTCTTTTTGGAATGAACTTCTATATATTTTTTTCATCTATAAATACAGTTTATAATTCTTCTTTCGTAATATGAATATATAAAAATTTGCCTGTAAAAGTCTACAAAAATTCTGCAAATCATTTTATATACTTATGACCCATTTTTTAAAATAAGATCTTTAATACAATTGCTATTCATTGGTGACAAATTATTGTTTTTTTGTGGATCTATTCACGGAATAGTTCTCTTATCATTCAATAGATGGTAGTACTTTATCAAGAGTTCAGCACTTCCTCTTTTTACTTATGAATATTTGAATAAGGAATTGTGTTTGAAGAAAATATTGTGTAAAATTTTCTAAATATATTTGAAAAGTATTAATTACATTATTTTAAATTATAAATTGACTGTTTCGTAAGTAGATTAGTTCGGATTTGTTTATCAACTTTCGGAAATGCGTCATTTCTTTACAGATAAGAAAACCAAAAATTTTTTACCAGTTAATTTGTTCATTCTAAAACTTCTAAACTGCGACCACTTTTTTAAAAAGAAATTTCCTTTTTGAAATTTCTACAAAATAACCTCTAAACAACGGCCATTTTTAATGTTTCCGTCAGTGGCCGTTCTTCAGAGGTTTGAGTATCTGTTACAATATTTTAAAATACTTTTTAAAAAACAGAAAAAAATTAGTTATTTGCTTAGTTGTTTACTGATTATTTTGACTCTTAATATATCGCAAATATAACTACTTTTAGTGGTAATAAAAAAGATACATTGTTTTTGGCTCGTTGCATTTGGCTCGTTTGTGCCTGGGCTGGCTTTGCTCAGCCCAGGCACAAATTAAACAATTTTACAAAAGTTTATTATGTACGCATTGTTTAATTATCGATATACTTTGTTTCTGAAAAAATAATCGACGGTTAAAGAAATCTGATGATAATAAAAAAAAGACATATTGGAATTGTCTCGCGATACATCAGATCTATGCGAAACACTCGCTTAATTTTTATATCATTTACGAACTTTCTATGCATTAAATAATTAATCATACTAAAAGTTATAGTCTTTTATATTTTTTCAAAACTTTTTCTTCTAAATACAGTAATCAGTAATCATAGCGTAAGCCGAATAGCAAAATGCAATTCGACGCGATTAAATTTCGCAAGTTTAAATTTTGAACATAATTTATTAAAACATCTTATCCACACAAAGTATCCACCTTTGCGGCTTCTTTCCAGTTTTAGGTTCACTAGTGGACGAAAACCTACGGTCACGGGTTCCCGCCCGATCAGCAGGCCGGCCGCGTGGAGTTTGCCGGGCTTCACGTGTCTAACACCTAAATAGAAGCCAGTTTTCCGTAGAAAATCCTTCCGGTAGGCACCAACTTCTTGACACATCGCCCACGTGTTGCGTTACCTTATCCCATTAATCCGATCCAATCTTTCTATTTATACTAATTTGAATTCATATCCGTTTTACAAAAATCTGAAATTTTGAATGCTTAAAAAGTTATTTATATTAATCGAATGCTCGAATTTTGTAAATTAACAATATATTTTTTTAAATTGCCATAATTTAAAAATCGATTTAAAGGCAGCAAAAGACGCTAAACACGATCATAGTTCCCAGATTCGATTGTTTGTCAATTTTTCCCCTCTTCGAAGCGCACATCTTTAATTAAGTAGAGAAAGAATTGACCATAAAAGAAGAAAATTGACTTTTAGAATATTATAAATTACATCGAAGACTATAAATGATAGTAAACTCTTTCATAAATTATTATCTGATGTAATTGAGTTTCTTCAATATCTAGAAAGCACTAACATTAACGTTCCAGATATATGAAGAATGGCTGTATTAACCAGATAAAATATAAATTAATTAAAAAATAATTTTTATTTATAAAACATTTAAGATAACTTTTAAAAAATGTAAAGAAATCGCTTTATGTAGCTTATGAATTTGAGTTTTATGTAGTTAAAGTATTGCTTATTGAATAGCATCGATTTGTGCAATAACTTATTACATTATCGACGTTAGCATATTTATTTCTAAATATTTAAAAACGGCTGCATAAAATTTTAAACTTAAACTTTATCTTATAATCAATAAAAAGCCATTAAAAATAAAATAAAAGCTGGAACGATTGATGTTGACTCCACATGCGAACAGTTATGCAGGAAGTTGTGTTCTGTTTCTAAAAGACGTTCGCTCCAACGCACATTTCTCCAAGATTTTAGAATTTTTTTTTTCTTACCTAGCGGCTCACTTTGCTAATTTTGGTATCATTAAATCTAATAGCGGCCACAGTTAAAGTTTTAACATACTTTTTTATTTCGTGCAAAGTGTCAAACGCTTTGCGACCCAGTACAGGCCATTTCTTTAATGAGACTAACAAGATGATGTCTCGTCTATTAACGATTTTCACTCTCTGTGCATGCGCAAATCAGCTCCGTGACGTCACTGCAACGGTTCCCTAGATATTTTGCTCGAGTAATTTACACCCGGAACGAGTATTTAATTGATTTTTAATAATAATACAATTAAAATAATTGATTTTTCTGAATTTTATGAGAAAATAAAGTAATGTTTTTCGTAATGTATTTCTGGTTTCTTTATTAAATATTTGATAGTATCAACAGATTTTCAATCCTTTTACTAAATTATAAAAAGAAGAATTAAGAATTTAAAGTTTATAAAATCTCCCTCCAAGTCTTTTCTACAACTTATTGTAAAAAATTATTAAATCTTCCCTATAAAAACTTATTTAATTCGTTATAATATCTAAAAAACAAAAGAATTTTAATGTTTTTTTTTCTGTTCATAAGAATTTAGCATTATAAATTTTAATTTCTCCATATGTTTAGCATTTATAAAATCGTATTCACCACGAGAAAATCTATTTTTGAATAATAAAAAGTATTAAAAATTATCTGGAAGAAAATTGTAACCGTAACTAATAAAAGATATTCGTGAGTATATTTTAATATAGATCAAAGTAAATCCGTGTTTAGTAGAGACGGTCAAATAGTTTAAAGTAACTAAAATGATTTTTGTGTAAGAAAATTGTTTATTTTCAGACAAGCTTAAGATAAAAGTCCGAAGCTGAAGTTATCTTCACGCAGTATTACGCAGCATATTTAATCATATATTATATACCAATAAATAGTGTCGTACCAAACTTTGACTTTTATATATATGATTAAAATAATTTTTTCTTTTTCTTTCTAATATCCCTGATTATTAAAAATCTTTTATTTAAATCAATAAAAAACGATAATTTAAAAATATTTTACTCAACAAAATATTATTGGCTTTATAAAAGATTTTATTTTACTTTACAGCTAATACAAAACAATGAATTTGACGTAAAATTACATAAAGTTCAATTTATTTCCAAGTTAAAAGTTGTATTTTTTTATCGTATTGTACAGCGGAGTATCAACAGATAACTTGTTGCTAAAGATAAAAAATTCAAAGATCAAATATTATCAATTATTTTTAATATTATCAACATGGAAAACTTAATGCAAAACTTATGAAAGAGTAAAAATTCCATTTTCGAAATTATGTTTGAAAATAAATTTGAGAAGATTACTTTTAAATTTTTTTCATAAAAAGATTGTTAGAAAAGATTCAATATTTAAGTAATAATAAAAATAAAAATGATACTTTTGCATAATCGATATTTTAATATGAGAAATTTAACAAGAATGTTGAAAATGTTATTTACCGTACAATGTTAATCAATAGTTTTAACTGGGATGCAATTAGTTGGTCGCATCTTGTACTTTTAAACGGTGTATTGGATGCAGAAGTTGTGTATATTTTCGTCAAACTTTACAATGGTTACCTAATTAAAGAAGAAAATTACTTAATTAAAGAAAAAAAATGGGTGCTTTAAAATAGAAAACGAACAATACTCAGCAGCAATCTCTTTCTCTTCTCTTATCTTGCAAAATGTTAAAACTTAGTAAAATTTTTATTTTTCTGAAAATCCAATTTATGATAGGTTTGGTATACGCCTTGTTTAGTATTATCTCAACTAATTCGCATTAACATTTAGCTAACTGCAAAAATTAGCATAGTTATTCGCAAACATTATGACTCTTGTAATGCACCGTTCGAGTTTCAGGCTCAACCGAGGGGACCGCGCGAGGACGATCTTTGCTATCTTTCGTCAGAGGACAGTTTGTCTGGGACCGAAACGTTCACAAAAACACTAATTAAATCCCGTTAATGAATGATGGCAGCTAAAATCAGAGACAGCCGACGCCTCGTGTGGCGCCACTCCACCTAAATATTTAATTACCGTCAGCCGACGCCCAGCAAATAACTTATTACTTTACTGATCCCATCAACCATAATTTGGGTTTAGGTTCGAGAAAACAATTGCGTGAAAGGCCAACCAACTCGTCTTCTTGTCAAACGATGGGTGCAAGTTGTGAAAATCTCTAGAGTATACTCTTTGTTAAAATCTGTAGGGTGTCATGACGATTTTTCTACTCTAATTACCTGTCTGTACCGTTTAGTGGTGAGTGCCACCGGTTTTCTGGCAGGTTTGGTACTGTTCTACCAACCCCGTCTCTGCCTCTTTTCTCCCACATTTACCCGAGAGGGTTCGAAAGGGCATCTGGGCCACCTCCCCTTCATCAATTAAATCCTGTCACTTCTTGTTCCTCGTCAACCCTATTGGGTCGTTGTGTAGCGCAGCGATACACTTCTTGATCTATATCTCGATATTGTTAGCAGTGATCCGTCGAATGACCCTTTTGTTAGTCATAACCTTATCTTAAAATTTTAAACTGTAAAGCAACCAATTTTCTACATCAAACTAATCTTTTAAATAAATTTTGGCAACCATATATGCTTCAATATATTTTATTCTTCCAGAATTGTCTGTAATTTACATAAATTTTCCTAATTTTTAGAAAATTAAAATCATTAATTATCAAAAAGATCTATTAATAAACTGTAATTATAGCTGTAAAAAATATTTTTTTCATAAAATTTATATAATTTTTAAATACACCACACTTCAAAAACAAAGTATTGGAATATTTTTCTTTAAAAAATGCTTTAAAATATTTTTTTACATTTCATTTTTCGTAAACTTTGTTTAGGTTTTAATTTTAGTTTTATTTTATTCATTTTTAAATTTGATTTTCATTTCTTTTATAAAATTTTTCTTCAGTTTTTATCAAAAAAAAATCTTTTGTTTTCGTTTTAATTCATTATTATTTTTATTTAAATTATAAAAAAATAATTCTTTTTATATTTAAAAAATCATTCATTACACTCTTGCTACGTAATGCATTTTTATTTATTATTACGTAACAATATATTATATTATTCTAGAGAAAGTTATTATATTTCACTCTAAATTCTAGAATATTATTTTTAAAAACTTTTCTTGAATTTATTATGATTTTTCGCTTTAGTAAAGCTTAAAAAATGATTATTTTTACATATAAATAATTATATAATTCTATTGAATATCTAATTATTTTCTATCAGATAATCTCATTAGAAATATTGACATAATAAAAGAAAGTTTTATCGTTTGTTTATATAATCGAAAGGCTAATAAAGATCTTAATTGACAAAGTTTGATGTATTTAAGGGGGAGTGTGAAAGAAAATTTGAACTTTTATCAATCCATATAGTGGACCATTCATCAAAACTGAATTTATTAGAAATTTAATTCGTTTGTTAATTCACCTCTTCAAAATTTACAGTTAATTTAAATACTTTTTCCTAATACAAACGGAATTTCTTTGATTACATCTATCCCGTTCAATTAATCTACAACTATAATAAATGAATATACTGTATACTGTATGTTGTTCCTTTTAAACAGCTTAGTCTTTGATGTTTACTTACATTAATTAATTTACAAAAATCTGTAGGAAAATATAAAGCGATATTATTTTAGTAGTAAAAAGTACTAAAAAAGTTTAAAGAATTTTGATTTTTCCATTTGCTCGGGACTTTGTAAATATATGAAGTAAGTAATCATTCAGCTTCAGGTTATTTGTTTATTCTTTTATATAATTCTGCCATCTATTGTAAACTAAATAAAATGTTTCGAACATAAATGTTTAAGTTTAGTTTTATTAAAAAGTTAAACTTTTATCTTCGATTGTTTACTTTTAAGTCATTATTGAAATGCATAACGTTGGAGGGATGCACGAAAATTAAGAAGATTAAAAGGACAAGGCATGTGTTTTGAGAATAAATAAATAAAAAATTAAATAATATTATATTTATAACATTATATTTATATTATATATAATCATATCAAATCTAAACAATATTTATATAAGCTTCAAATATATATAGTAACTCTCGATTTAACAGATTGACTAGAGGAAGGTGAACCCGCTATTGTCGAAAGTCCGTTAAATTGAATGTGTTTTAAAAGCACGTATTGATAACGAATTTATAAAATAATATGTTTTTATTATAGCGTGTAAATATGAATAAAAATATTATTACAATGTACTGTACTTTGAATAATTTATACTCATTGACTCATTAGCCAAACGTTTTAGCGCGCTCTATTCGCGGAAAAAATCTAAACTTTTTCTTTAGGACAGCAATTTTTTGTCTGTTAAATCCAAATTTCGTTAAATAGGGGTCCGTTAAATTGAGGGCCTACTGTATATTTCAATTTTTTAAGTTACAATATTATATCTATTATGTTTTTAAATTATCGACACTGTTGAAATGTTGACCTAATAGCAATAAAAAGAATTCACAAAAAGAAAAACAAAAAATAGCTGTTAAATTCAATACTGTTAAATTTTTTTTTCTTTTCGAACAAAAGCAATTCTTCTTTTCTTGTTTTAAAACGTCTGGAACCAACTCAGAAAATTCCTTCTGGTGATCTCTTCTTGTCTTCTAGCTTTACTCTATCAAATTTAAAAATAAAAAAGGAAAAAATAATATAGAGAATTCTATAAAATACTTTTTGATAAATTCTTCAATTTATTCGAATATAACGATTTTATACTTCAAAAATTTTTAGAAACATACTTATCAGATTTATTAATTAATAAAAATGTCATAAATTAAAAAAAAACAAATGGCATATTTTAATGCTTAAGAATGCCACTTTTATAATTATTTTTGAGTTTCTCAGATTCAAATTTATGTTGAAAGAAGTCTGCTGTTTCATGTAATAAGTTAGCAGTTCAAATTTTATGTTTTTATGCTTATTTTTCCAACATTCGAGATGTATAAAGGTAAAGAAACTATCGTTGCATAGAGGCAACTTCACACGATCTAGCATTTGGTCACTCGAACTTTTTTCAAAGTAACACAAACAGAAATGGAACTTTTTCTCCATATTGCACGCAATTTCACCATAAATGCCTTACTTTTTCTATATATATATATATAAAGGGAAAAATACGTTTAATCTTATACATTTTAACCTTTATATAAAATTCTGTTCAATAATGATGAAAATTAAGATCCTAAATAATTTTTATTTAATGTTTTAGGTGTTTAGAACTTAAGAAGA
This sequence comes from Centruroides vittatus, assembly GCF_030686945.1. Lineage (NCBI taxonomy): Eukaryota > Metazoa > Arthropoda > Arachnida > Scorpiones > Buthidae > Centruroides > Centruroides vittatus. The sequence goes on along the minus strand of NW_027121909.1, from coordinate 972,440 downwards.
AATTCTTAAAATCGAACTTGTAAGTCGTTCATCAAGATTATGTTGCGTGTTGTTGACCGTGTCACAAAATTGCGAAATTATTTAATAATATTTTGTTTTCTTCGTGATAATTTTCAATTTATTCTCAAGATTTCGAGAAAAGAAAAAAAAAATGTTCTATTTCGATTGCGTTGTGAACGTTTGGGAATAACGAAATCTTTATCGCGACTACATCTACAATTAAGGTGAATTATGAAGCACGGTTGACATTAATGGAAAAACCACTGAGGGAATGATCTAATTTCTTTCTAGGGCACTCGTTTTCTAATGTGTTTTTATTATCTTCCAGTAGTATTATCCGATATTTATACTAAAATCGTGATTTCCAGTTAGGCATTATCTTCCAATAACCATCGTTCTTACGTTCTAAAGCATAGTAGACTATCAGATTTAAGAAAAAATAACTCTAAAATTCTGAAATCTAAAATAAAAATTTATATATTATAAGTCATTTAAAATTTTCATTCTAATATTTAAAAAAAACAATTCGAGATCGAAAATTATTGTTAAAAAACTATTGAAATTTATATCTAAAAAGTCATCTGAAGTATCTATATTTTAAAATGATCTATAATTTACATTTAAAACCATTTAAATCAAGTAAAATTGAAAATAAAACCGCTTAAACACCATTTGAAATGTAAGACTCTACTAAATCTTTTAGAATTTATACTAAACAATTTGAAATTTAAATTAAAAAATCATTTAAAAGCAATTTAAAAGTACCTAAATTCTACACTAATCTACTCGAAATTTGTTATAAATCATTTAAAATCTACAATAAAATTAATATCATTTAAAATAAATTTATCATCATTGTTATCTTAAACCATATTATTAAAAAGGGGCGTTAATACTTAAACGTCTTAAACCTATAAAAACTCCGCAATTGATCAATAATTTAAATAAAAAACTGGTGTTAAATTAATTTTAATTAAAATATAATTGATTTAAAATGTGTTAAAGTATGTACAGTAATTATCTTTTATTTTAATGAAAAGAATTAAACAAGTAGCTAACTTATATTCTACTCTTAATCAAGATAGAGCGTATTAATCGCTTAATATCTAAAATTGATTTTAAAGTAATCAATACTAAGATGAAGATTGATTACCAAACGTCATCATCTTTCAATCATTTACTTATTAGAAGAGAACGAAAGAAATATTTTCTATGATAGCTGAATTTGACCCGGATATAACTGATCGCCTCGATTCGATTGAAAATTGATCAATGACGCAGTTCCCTCTCATGAAGTGCATTTTATAGGGCTTTATATTGATCATTAAATATCAACTATAGAAAAAATATTTTCAAAAATAGTAATTTATATAGAAACGAATGCATTTTCCTAAAATATTCTCGCGAGAGTTATCCTCTTTAGTTTATACTCACTCAATAAACCGTAATGCAGTAATCTTGATGAGCTTAAAGTAAATCCATTCTAATGTAAACCAATGCCTTTTTCGGATTTGGAAGTTGCTTTATTTTTTTTATCTTCTTTTTTCTATTCCCTCGAAAGATTTCCGAATCTCTCCAATAAATAAAAGAGTCTCTTTCACTAATATGAAGGTTTGATAGATGAGAATTTGATATTTGGCTCTAAGATCTGGGCCAAACTCCATCCTCGAGAGATATTCAAGAACAAACAGCAGCAACTGCAGGAAAAAATCTAGGTGCAGATGGTATAAAAATTGTCAATAAAAAGATACGTAAATTGTGTATATAAATATCCCAATGAAGATTTAATTCTAATTTACGTTAAGGTGCCAATTAATATCTGTATAGATCCTATCGTTTTCTTTAACTTTTACATATTAAATATGTTTTTCTTTCATAGAAAATACTTATTTTTTGTTGTTTGTTGAAAAAATAATATTAGATATTTATCAAAAAGTAAATAAAACTTTGCAAACTTTATATTTTATAAATAGCATAAATAAAAATCGAGTTTTAAATTAAAAAGATAAATTTATTCTTCGAAACTGTAAACAAATTTACAACTTTACTCAGATTTCTGTTTCTGAATTTTGTTTTTACTTTTAGTGCTTTGTGTAAAATTTTAGACTTTATTCAATATGTAATTTTTACACAAAATCAAAAGTAAAATCATTAGAGAAAAAAAATTTTAATTACGGTAAATATAAAATTACAGGAAAATTAATTTACAGTTTTTTTTAAATAGATGCAGGTAACATTTTTATAAATAACAAAACGTGTGTAAGCCATCTAAATTACACGTAGGCAGTGAAGATATTAATTATAGACACTATACACTTTTGTTTTGAAATTTTACAGGCGTCAGAAGCGCACAAATATGTCAGTCGATATCCGTCTCTACTTGTATTCGGAATTCTACGTCTTATGCAAAATTAAACATTGTATGATAGGGCTTATATAAACTTATATAAAAGAGGCTTGCAAGTTTGTGCTTACTAGGACCTCACACCATTTGAGCTGCCATTGCGATAGAGCTAAGATTTAAGAAATGTTTTTATAAATTCAATTAGCCTGAAGTTTTGGATTTATTTAATCTTTCTTCGGCTAAAATATGAATGCGATTCCAAAAAGTCGAAATATCACTCGTGTTTCTAAACTTCTTCCTCCACATGGGTACTACGAGGACATTTTCTCGGGCCCTTCGTAGATTCGGCCAGACTCACAATGGGGAGGTCAAATCTATGGACAGAACCCACGAACAATTCCCGGGGTTTTTCGACCCCTTTCCAGATTCGATTCTGGGTCTCCCCGGAGAAGCAGGTTGACGCTTTAACATTTATGAATGTTTACAATAAATTTTAAAATATTTTCTTATTTTTCTCTGGTTATAGCTATGTATAATGGGCGTTTTATTATGAGCTCGAATAATAATTTTAAATTTTAGAGCTATAAAATCAAATTTGAAGTAAATGAATACAGAAATAATGAAGATAGTCTCTTTTTCTATGTATCAAACGGTTAGGTGTATATTGATATCCTTAATGAGCATAAATTAACTTGATACAATATCGTAAGAAAAAAATTATAATCTCTCATCTTGCAAATCTTTTACATAATATAATAACTGTAAGAATACGAGAAATATAATCTTATTTTACGAGATTCATCCAAAAGTTAATAAACTGATATCATATTTCGTAGATATTATACTTAGTTATAAAGTAGTAATTAATTTAAAAGGCTCTCTTTTCGTCTTCAAATATCGAAGAATATTATATCTAAGTATTAATTTACATTATGATTTTATTAAATCTTAGTTCAAATTAGAAGAGAATATTCACAACATTCAAGCGAAATTTTTTTAAAAGCTTTGCTTTAATCTTTAATATAAAAACATAAGCAATATTTATAAACTGATGCAATAATTGATTATTGCATCAGTTTATGAATATTGCTTATGTTTTTATATTGAAGCATAGGTCTAAGACTTATTAGTTTCTTTATATACAAATGTTACGATTTTTTAAATCTTAATATACAGAGTACAATATTCTTTATGCTAATTTTTCTTTCGAGTTTTTTCTCATTTTTATTATTATTTTATTTTTAGGATGATATCATCTAACATTATTATTATATCTAATTTTTAATCTTTTAATCAGCTAGATGATTTCTGTATTATTTTGATGCATTCAAGATGATACTGAAGCTACTCTACATGTTGGCACATTCAAGATCTTGCATTGATTTCAAGTAAACATTTTGATTCGTTTAAATTCTTGCATTAATTCTACCATAATTTTTTTATTTTTTACATTGCTTTTTTATTGTTTTTAATGGGATGTTTGTTTGTTTTTGTTATTATGGGGATAGTCATCCAGGCCATGCATTACTTCTGTAACAAATAATAAACGAGCAATTATTTATTGTGACATCGTCTCAATGCCAGCTGAAATTTTTCGTTACAATGCTCTCAATTTTAATAGCGTCTTGCCCATGTACAGTACATCATACTTTTCCTGTTAACAACGAAGTCATGCCTGTCAACTAACTCCGTTCAGAAGAAACCTCAGAATTGAAATCACGCAACTTCTGTTCCAAACAGAAAGTTTGTATATAGCTAATCCGGGCCTTCTACCTCTAAGCTTTCGATATCTGGTCTCGATTTTCATTAACTAACTCCATTCTCGAGATTAAAGAAGGACAGACAACAGAAGGATGCCAATGAGAATTTATAGGTCTGCAAGTTTTGAAAATTGCAGCCCAATAAATAATTCATGATAATTTAAATATTTCCTTGCTAGATTGTAGATTTTGCACGACTCAAATAACCTTTAAGCAAGTAAGCTTTTTACTACTTGAAAAGCTGCGAATCCATTTTATTTCTAATAGAATGTAACGTAATAAATAAAGAGATTAATATAAACCAAGAATTTCTCTTATACGTAAAATATCATGTGACAGAAATAATTAAAATTATAAATAATAAAAATAATTAAAAATCTTGAATGGCCATAATGAATATTTCCAACTTCTGCTTTAAAGAAAATGAATAATCGATAAGAAAGAGCAACAGCAGATGATTCAGATTGTATTTAGAACATGACTTTTCTCTGAAGCAATTAAGTACTGCTCATTAATTAATATAATTTCGACGATTTTAGAATTATTAAAAGAAAGAATAATGTCTTAATATGGCCAATTTTTAAATTTTATACAGACTTTTTAAGTTCAAAACAGTAAAATTTGAACAACTCTTACGCTTAAAATTTGATTAAACCAAATGTTGGTCTCGTGACTATAATTTATACCTTGATTATACAGAAAATAATTAAATTTTGATAATTAGTTTCTATATTTGTAATTTGTTATTGTATAGATTACAGATCTATCTTTGCAGTTCTTACTGAGAGAGCGTAATTTGGTTGATTATCAAATATAAAATAGCACAGATGTAACGTCGAGAGGTATCAGTTGACAGCTTTAATGTAGATATAATGAAATCAATTTTAATTAATAATGTTTGTTATAGCGAAGATTCTATAGTTACATTTGTAAATTGAAGACTAATTCAAATAAAATAACTAAAATTAGTTTCGAATTTAGAGAAATTTGGATGAAAATTACAAATCGAGTTAGCCTTTGAAAGTAAAAAAAAATCAAACTGAGTTCTACAGATCAGTTTCAATGTTTTATATACATTTCAATAACGTTTACTGATGGAAGCATTAAAAATGGCCGTTGTTTGGAGGTTATTTTGTATGTACAATATTTTTGTTTTTAAAAAATTCCTTAAAAAATAACCGTTGTTTAGAGGTGGCCGTTTTTGGAAGTTCGACTGTTTATGAATAAAATTATATTATCTTTATTAGTATTTATTTTCTATATACACAATTTGTAAACAAAAACCTGCTTATTACATTTATTTCGTCTGCCTGAATGTCTTCTTCTGTTTCTTATTAATTTTTCTTTCTATCCTGTAAAGCAGAACTAAGAAAGAAAGGTTAATAGTGAGTATGTATGTAACACTTTAGCTCTTAGTCTGTTAAAATAAGAGTTTTACATTTGCAAAATATAATATAATCATCAATTTTTAAATAAAATTTCTTCATTTTATTCAGAATGTAAACGTTTTTTTACTGTTTGCATCGTAAAAAATCATAAAATTTCCGAATCTGAACGAAAATTTTGAATTTGTCGAGATATAAATCATGCACTAAGAAATATTTCATAACAGAAATATGAAATGGCGACTGCTTTGACTTTTAAAATGATATAAACCTAAGAATTTTTTAACAAAATTTAGTCACCTGTGCGTTAATTAAAATACAATCAATCAAGTAAATCATTAGAAAAAGTGCTTTTGTTCTTTAGTTTTATTTAAATATTAACAGAGCTGTAGAATTATCGATTTTATAATTCAATATATTGACAGAAAATACTTGTTTATTACTCAAAGTTGGCTTTACACTTATGTTAAACTAACTTCAATATATAATAATTAATTAATAATATAAAAAGAAAAGATTAATCTTATAAAAAACTTAAAAGAATATCATCATTCTTAAATTCGAATACGTTAAATTAGTCAAAACCCTTATCGGAAATGAGTAGGAATGTACACTATAGTATGATAAAAGTATGTATCAATACATGTGTGTCGCGTCACGTGACAAGGCCATTTTAAAACTGTGCTCATGTCACGTGATTCAGTTAGCAGTTTGTCAATAAAGCACTTTTCGAAATCCCGATCACGTCACTAGAAACCGACCAATAAACAAGAAGATACCGTTCAGCCCTTTAATTGTCGGTTGGATTGACGTCCGTAATTGAATCCAGGAATAAGAGTGAAGAGAGAAAAGCACGTTTTGGGCTTTACCGAAGTGCATTTGCTTGTACGACGAGTTTTAACCTGTTCTTTCCTAATTCCTGCCACAACCGGTAGATGTCGGGTCGATAGCACTTCGCAGAAATCGTTTTTCAAATTTCCACCTGGTGATGGAGGTTTTTTTCTTTCTTTCTTTCTTAATTTTTGTTTTATTTTCTTATTCTTATTATTTGACGATTATAGACGTACGGAAATATAGAAAAAAATTAAATTTATTTACGTTAAAATAAATACATATTTATTAAAAATATAAATACGTTTATGTACTCAAAGAGCGTGCCAAAACAGTATACATGACACCGTTTACGAATTGATATATTGACGATATTTTTAGAATTAGATTTTTCTGAGACATTGAAGATGCAGTAGAATTAATGAAATTGGTAGCAAAGAACTAAATTAGCCTTCTCCAGTCCAGCTGCTTCACTGGCCTCTTCGATCAATAAACTCTTCGGGTGTCATTGTTTAGTATTTCGCACCTGCCACATTATTCCTTTTTTTAAACGTCTCTCGTTTACTTCGATTTAGTATTTATATGAGAAAATATATTTTAAATAAAACTAAACACTTTTAGTATTAACTTTATAACAATTTTTATAAATAATTTAGCTTATATATTTTTAATTCTTCTTTTTATATGAAGATTCTTTTAATTCATGTTTGAGAAACTTTAATAAAAATGCTGTATTAGTGAGATCCTGTATTAAAATCAAAGCTTTTAAGCGCTTCTGATTATAAAATTTTTGTATTTGGGATATATTTTTGTGAGATAATCAGTTAATTAATGGATAATTTGAATAATATTGCTGTTAATTCGTACAAAATATTTGATTTCTTTAACGTTTCTTTGTAGGCATTTTAAGTAGTTGAAGTTATAAATTAAAAAAATCTCATTTTATTTATACGTAAGACAAAATATCTCGCATAACATTTATTATTTTAAAGAGTTGCGAGAAATTAGTTGCAGTTGCATTTTATTGCAACAATGATTATGTATCATGTAACAAACACCGTGTCATAGTTTACAGTTAAATGAAGTCGTAAAGATGTTTGAGAAACCCAAACTGTCTTGTAAATCGTAATTCTTTTACACTTCTGTTCTGTTGATGCGCTTCAAAAGCATACTTAAACACGAATTATTCAAATATATATTCACTTGAATGTATTTAGTTAGCTGAATTAATAGACACAGGAAATTATCACTGTCTTGCATTTCAATTAATGTTTAAGATCAATCCTTAGTTTTTGAATAAATCGTAAATTCAAGTTAAAGAAAAATCAAATGTCTTATTATATGGATGACATTTTTATCTATCGTTTTAAAATGTGGCCATCTTTGCTACAATTGTACTAAAAATACCCTTTTTATGCTCTTGTAAAACTTCGTTTCGTATATAATATTTAAAGTTTGGAACTACAGTATATTGATAAACATGTTTGTTGCTTCTTTCATTTAATGTGATCAAGGAGAATAATTTTGAAGAAAAGTAACGACTGAAGTATTGCAAAATCATCAGCTTTCCATATAGTAGACTTATATATTGCGAATATATCTGTAATTAATCAAAAATTCTATTTTCAAAAATCTTTCTTTTGTTCTAGATTTCTAAAAAGACGATTCAGCGACTTAGTTAGTGTCATCAAAACCTGTAGTGATGACACGAAATGTCTATTGGCGTCACAATGTCTTGTTGTTAGAAAAGAGAAGGAAGTTAACAACTGTTCGGATCATTACATTTTTCGTTATTCTGTAAGTCCGTAGAATGAATTAAAAGTCTCGGAAAAAGAATCGTGACTCTAAGAAAGCTGTAACTCTGAAATTATAAAATGATCCTTTGTTAAGAAAGGAATATTAAATATTTTAATTAACTATATAATATTTTAGTTTTTAGTTAGTAATTATTATTAATTTGTTTAGTTATATATAACAAAATGCTGACATTCAGCATTTTGTTTACATATAATACAAGGATGTGGTTTAGGATATTTCTTTATTCATATTTAATTTAACAAATATTCTTCTATTTAAACTATGCTTTATTATGCGTTCTATAACCCTTCTTATCTCTTTGAATAACAGAACGGTTATCCTAACTGGAAATTGTATGTTGCTCTCCCTATTAAAAATTTAACCCTTTTCTACTCCGCCATCTTTGAAGCGAATATAATCTACTTTTAAAAGGATAATATTGAGATATTGTGTATTTTTATTAATATTTCTATATAAATATGACAATAAATATTAGAAAACCTTTTAAATTATATGGTTATTTGTACTTTATGTATCAATATCGGCGTTGAAATTTAATGTATGTATATATTTTAAATTATTATATACCTTTAGTGTATAACATTATAGAATATTCTATAATAAAGATAATTTTACGTTAAATCTACTGAAAAATACTGATGCAGTTACATATAATAAGGTTCGTTATTTTATATTCTAGAATAGAAATTTGATATTTAAAAATCTTAATTGTTTCTTTGCTTTCTTTCATTCATATATCATATTTCGGATTACCGCCTAAAAGTGTAATCGAAATGATTTTGAAACAGGATAAATATATAAAAAATGCTTTTATATCTTGTTTCATTCAATATAAATAACCTATACATTTATTGGAAAAAATATTTTAAATACATTTTAAAAAAATATAGCTAAATTTATAATCTTTTCTGCTTTCTTATCCTTTTTAGTATATTAAAATGTTTACATGCTAATATCAGTTTATTTATTTTATTAATTTGCTTATTTAGTTTTCTGTAGTTTCATTTTTTAATATATCAAATATGTAACTTTTATTTTAAAAAATATTCACATAAATGAAATATAGATATAACATTGATATTTTGCAAATATTAAATAGTTCAAATTATGTTAAATTGGGAACGGCGTAAACAAATATGAACAAAGAATCTTCGCGGATTTTTTCTTGTTTACAACTATTTGCTCTTTTCTCGATCACTTCTTTCTTTCTCCATGTTCACAACTAATTGTTCACTTTCTTGTTTCCTTCCAATTTTATTTTTGTTTTCTTTCTTGTTTATTTTTACCTCTCGTCTTGTTCATTTTCTTGTTTACAAATATTTGTTTACTTTCTTCATTTTTCTTATTTACAATCATGTATTCACTTTCATGTTCGTAACTGCTACTGCTCGCTTACATCTTTAAAATTCCTAGTTTACAACTAATTGACTGTTTCTATTTTATTTTATTTTTGTACACTTCAGTAAAAAACAAAGCTTAACAAGTTAACTTGTTTTGTTAAAGTGTAACTCCTTGACTTCTTGTTCACGTCCGTTCACATATGCTTTGCATGCTGAAGGAAATACAACTGTTTTATAAAAGTATTAAGTTATTATTATTTAAGTTTTTAGTTACGAAAAATGGCGTAAAAATATTTTAAATGCATTAATTATGAAAACTTCTATACGTTAAGCTCAACTCTGTATCTTACAAATTTGAATTCAAAATCAAAAGTAATTGAAACATAAAATTTAATTATTAAAATATAAATAAAATAATGTTTAGGAAATATATATGTAATATTATAAAAAGTAAAAAAAAATATATGGTATAAAGATTTACGTATATTCCCTTAAATATAATCTATTTAAAATAAGTTATTAATGAGAATCATTTTAATTATATTCGAATAAAATAATATTAACAGATAATACTAAAAGAATAATTATGTTTAAAAAAATTATTTGCGACAGGCAATTTATTAAGCGTAGAGTATTTTAAAACAAATTAGTATAATAGATACGCATTTATAAGTATAGTACTTTTTCTCCCAACCAATCAACGTTAGTCTTTTAGTCTTCATTTAAGTGTATTTTTGTCATCGCAGAGGACTCCCTATGTTTATTTGAACTGTTTTTCATAATATTACTGCTTTTTTCTTTTTATTTTTTTAACATTTATGAAATTTTTATCAGTTCAGTATTTACATTATATGTATGAAACAGGAACTGTATATAGCTGTTTTAAACCTGTTTCAGCCGTCTTAAAATAATTTTTGACTTGATTTACTGATTCTGAACGATCTTATACTTTAAAATTATAATTAAAAATAAATTATCTTACAATTTTAATCAATTTTAATTTATGTTTTAACTATTGTTTATATGCATTTCTTTTTTTAATGTAATCATTTCCTTTGATTCAAAACTTATAAAGAAAATATTTATTTAAAAAATATATATTTTTTACTTTTTAATAAGTATTATATAGTAAGTACTTTAAGTATTATATTTTAGTTACCCACTTTATATTACTTTATACCAATGTTAATTATTTTTAATTAGTCTCTCTAACTCTATTAAAACTTTAAAAATTCTTTACTGAAATACTTTCGAAATTCTGTAATTTTTTAAAAATTATTTTTAAAATGGATAGTTTAGAGTTTCGAAAAATAATTTTGGCAGAGAATATTCACATATCAGTGAAGTTAAAAGTAACAAAGTCAATAATCAAGTTTTGTCTAGAAGGCAAAAATACTTTTTCTCTTCTACTTTTTAACGTTGTGTGATGATATTTACTTTGTTTCTCATTAAATTAAAACTACAAATTTTAGAAAATTATTTCTTTTTGTTCTTAATTTTATTATTGTATCACTAAAAGAATGGCCAACGTATTTAGTAATTAAAGTTCCAAGAAAATTATTTACTTTCAGTTATAAAAATATTACATTTGGCTGTATTATTACCGGAAGGGCCAAGAAAAAGAATAAAATTATTTTAAATTTTTCAAAAATTTAGATAAAATATTGTTTAAATAAGGTTGAAATTGTAAAATTTTAAAATGATCAAAAGAAATTATAACGTTTCTTTCATCCTATAATCCTCTTTTCTATTCTCAACATAAGTGGTTCTCTGCAATTGATGTAATTAACAACATTTAAAAAATTTTAATTAACGACGATTGGTTAAGTTTATGTCGTTTCAACATAATATTGGTTTTAGAGATAAAAGTAGGTGGAGACATTGCAACAAATTCAAATAGGCCTATACTTACAATATATTGAGAGCATAGTTGAAAATATTAGTAAAATGATTTAGAAAATTAATTTAGCGTAAAAAATTGTATAAATTACAATATATTTTTTATAGAAAGATATGAAACTCGAAAATATGAAATGAAATATCTTTGAATATATACAATTCATAGCTTTATAACTGAAAATTTATGCTTATTTTAAAGGCATAAATTTGCAAAATATGTTTTTTCCCTTCAATGTTTCAATGTGTCTCACATTTTGTAGCATCCGCTCGTAATTTTTTAAATAATTTCTTATTTTTTAAAAAATTATTCTTGAATATTTCGTTCAGAAATTTATCTTCTAAATTTTATTACGTATGAAATATTTCATCTGTTTTCCTGTTAACTAAAAGTTTATATAGACTTTCATTATATAAATGGTTAAAAATAGTGTTTTGTATGATTATGATGATGATGATGATATCCACAATAAAAATAATTATTTTTCTTTTTATAATAATTAAAAGGATGTAGATAAAAAAATTAAAATGCAATTAATGTTTTTACTTAAAATGTCATAATGATTATTGTTGATGATAACAGTTTCTTATTCACTTAATACTGTAATAGCTAATTACTAGGTAATCAGCAGTTCATACAATTGTTGATAGTTGTTGTTTTGATAAAAAGACGAATGATAATTAACGATAATGTTAATAATGCTGATGACGTCAGTTATCATCACTTTCCTATAAAATAATGATAATAATAATTGACGCTATTTTTAAACTTCGAAATAATAAAATAATGCCAATGACCTTATTTTATTATTTCGAAGAATATTCATTCGCTAGAATTAAATTTAAGATATTTACTTACGTTAATTAATTTTATTGTTTAAATAATTATTGTTGACAATAAATGATATTCTACATTTTATAAAGAAAGTACAGTGAATTAAGCTTTTTCTAAATATTATCTGAAACAATTTATTTATTTCTTATTTTTTCAATAGTAAAATAATCTAAACTTTCTGAAGTTCTTAAAATTATATCAGAAAAATGTCCAATTCTTATGAAATATATGAAAAAATTTTTGGATTATAAATTATTATTTTTATTATGTATATTACGAAATAATCGAAATGTGTTTCCATTTTTCCTCATTTAGTAATAAAATAATAGAATTTTATTGCTAAAAATTTAATTGTTTTTTTTTAGAAAACGTGTATACTGTAGAATCAACAAGAAAAAAATGTCAATAAATTCTTTCATGTTTAGTATAAGATCTCTAATATGGTTACCAATTTAAACTCCAAACAAATATTGAAACATTCAAATACCTTTATATTAAATTACCTTCGTGTTTTCGGAATTATTTCTAGAAAATTCAACAATTTTTTTTTAAAGTTTAGTTTATTTTCTGAACTGAATCCTTCCTTGTTCCTTTCTTTATTCATGAATCTTTTGTCTCGATGAATATTCATGAATTTACTAAATTTATTCCTTTCGTCAATTTGATTCAGTGAGAAAAATTTTCAAAATTCTAATGAATATCTGATAGATTAGGCACATTATCAAATAAATTAAGGAAAATATTCATTAAGTTGCAGTAAATGCTTGACTCTTGCATTATTTTAGAAGTGTAAAAGCAAATGAGCAATAAAATAAAACTGAAGTAAGTTTGATGACTTCTTAACTACTTGTTCAAATTTCATCGCCTTATTTTATACCGTAAACATAAATTATTTTCTATCTATGATTTGATATAGTCTAATGGTTTTACTAAATAATTCGTTTAAGTAAGGCAAAATATAACATATTTTTAGAATTTAAAAACTTAATTACATTAATTATAAGATTTTTTTCAGGGAATTTTTTTTTAAATTTACACGTAGTTTGTCTGTTTGTCTGTTCAAGCTTTATCTTATAATTAATGTAATTAAGTTTTCAAATTCTAAAAATATGTTATATTTTGCCTTACTTAAACGAATTTTTAGGCATAAAGGTTAGTTTTTGAATAAATTTGGATGAAATATTGATATAATATGCAGTTTTACACTGTAAAAAATTTTGTTTTTATTATACAAAGAAATTCCGAAAGTTTTGGTTCTTCATAATAATATAAGTATTGGGAAATTTTTTAATAAATTTATACAAAATATAATTTTGATAATTCATTAAACTGTATGTTACAAGCATAAACTGATTGATTGCTCCACAACAGTAATTAATTAACTAATTAATTAATAATAAAATAGCATTTTTAAAAATTTATTATTTTGTTTAATTAAATTTATTACATTTAAATAGCAGAAGTATAAATTTAATATATAAATTTTAAAAATAATTAACATAGATATATTCATAGATCTTACATAACAAGTCCATGTAAATATCATTAATGAATTTCGATTGAATTTAATATAGTTTACTTATTATAAATTATGTAAAAAGTTAAAAGTTTTAAATCCTCTTCTGCCATTTTATGGGTCCAAATCGAATTTTTTACGCTCGGCTGGTCTGTTAGGATAAGAGATGATGGATAGACCTATTTGTTCTTCATCCCATAAAGTTTTTTTACTTTATAGTTTTGTTTCTTATTTTCAAGAATATATATAATATATATATTATTTTACTATAGAAGAATAAATAATTAATATATTTTTTCGTCTTTTATAAGCTATTTAAGTTAAGAATTATCATTGTTTGAGTTATAACTTATAGCAACGTTGAAAAATAATTTTGTGTCCACATAGCCGTAGCCAGAAAAATAATCGAAAACAGTAATCGATAAGTGAAACTGCCTTATGATGGATTGCTTTAAATTTGATCTTTAGGCCCTACTATTACTCTCATAATGCTCCTGCTTAATACATCATTTTTAAATTTTACACTCGGATAACTAATAAACATCATCCGTTTATCATAACTGTATAGATCTATATTATATCAAACCTCTTCTACTAGATAATGCGATTTTTTTATATTTAAAAAACGTTTAAGAAAATATTTTTCTATATGATTTTGGATATTATCATATATATCGACTTATATAGCATCGTTATTGTAAAAAATTATGTCGATGATACTGTATAAAATGTAAGATCATGTTAAATACAGATACAAAAGTTACAAATTGTAATATTCTAACTTTTTAATTATGGTAATAATGATAAGTAAATCTGTGATTGATAGGATGACCACTGTACAATTGTGAATAAATATAATGAAGATAGGAATTCGAAAGAGCTATTTTATTGTTGTTTTCAAAAAGTATTGCCGTTTAAACCAATTAAAATATTTAAAAATAAGTAAAAGGAATGACTAAAAAACGCTTCAAATACAGTCAAACCTCTGAACAACGGCCACTGATAAGAACGTTAAAAATGGCCGTTGTTGGGAGGTTGCCGTTATTGGAAGTTCGACTGTGTTTTGTGAGAAAGTGTAAAAATTAAAAACATATAAATAACATGGATAATAATTATTTATAAATTTTACATTTATAAAATTATCAAATATAACATAAAGAATGTATTAAAAAAGAAAATTGACATCTATTTTATCTAGTTTTTAATATTCATATTTTAATAAATACTTAAATATTTTGTTTTTTGTTTTCAGTTTATACACTGAGTAGTTTACTATTCAGTATATAAATATCCATTTCTTTCATATAATCTTAAATTTCCTAGCTGTGAAACAATGCACATTATGATGTTACAAATAACTGAAAAAGCTAAAAGATCCAAATATGGCTGACTTTTACAACCACTTTTATCCACGAAACAGGATAATGTTTGTGAAACACATAATAGTAATGTGCTATAACTTAAAATTTATTTTAATAAAATAGGAACTACCGTCTTAAAAATATTAAATCTTATAACGCGTTATATGTTTGTTTTTTATTATTAAATAATGTTTGTATATGTGTTGTATTCGGTGTACTAAAATTTATCTTAAAATTGACAAGAAAAATTTATTTTTCTGATAAATGCAAGCATTTTTAGTTTATTTTTTCATGATTTTTATGCAAAATTGCGCTCTGAGTACAATTTTTTTATGGAATTGTTTCGAAGAAACTACTAATAAGCATAAACTTTTAAAAGGTCTTTAAATATTACACAATTTAATATATTTTTATTTTAAATAATTTTTAAATTTTTAAGAATATTATGGAAGCCTATAATTATAGAGTTTACTTTTATAGAAGCCTGTAATTACGATAGGTTTCTATAAAGTACATGTGTGCAATATATCGTCGCTGTTTCATTTATTCACTCAACTCGTAATCAATCAATATATCAACTCTTTGTATCGTTAATTATTTTTCAATATATAGCCTATACTTAATACTTTTCATTACAGGAATTTATAATTTTTATATTTCATATAATTCAATAAATTGCATTCAATTTTAATCAAAATTCCTTAAAATACAAAGTTTTTTAAAACATTTAATCTTAAAAATTCATTTATGAATGGTTACTCCACTTTATGATTTTAAACTATAAAATGTTCAACAAGAAAGCAATCATTGTATTGGTCCTTAAATATTAATTATCAAAATATAAAATTTAGAATATCTACAAATAAAAGTAGTAAAAATAATATTAATATTTTAATGTGAACACGGAAATTAAAAATATTTTAAGTGTAACAAATTTATTAAATTTAAAAACAAAATGACAAATTTATCCAAGTGATTGTAGAAATATATCACCATTTCAAATATTTACATGTAATGTTTACATCTTAAATCTATTAATTCAATCCATTTAAACGTTTATATAGACACGAATCATCTTCTAATAATATTTAACAAATTCATCACAAAGGGAGACAGAAAGTTCTCTTTACTTCCAAACGCAAGCGATAAATCCCCAGAATATAACTTTATTGAAATAATACACAATTTTCATCAAACTGTTGATTTATGGCCAATCAAATTGAATTTTAGAAGATAATTTTATTATCTTTAACTTTAATAAACACTCCAGTAAATTATCCGAAATTTGCATAAGAATAAAAGAGAGAGAGAGAGAAGTGGAACAGCAAAGAAAAAATGTTGATAATAAAAAGAATATAGCACGTTAATAGGTTAAAAAAAGACAAAGAAAAAAAAAAAAAGATGTATAGCATCAACACCCACTCGCCTCTCCTTACGCTCGTTTCTTTACACTGCCGCAAATACTCGATGTCACCCATTAAGTATTTATCCCGGCTCGGGATCATCCTTCATCCGTTACCATAGCAACTGCATCCTGCTGGTAATTGACTAGACGTCATTACGGCGCAGGCGCATTAAAGATACATTTCCCGGAAGATTAATAAAGCGGTGGCAGCCGCCAGTAAAAACAAACGAGGATGCGGTCAGAGGTAGAGACGTTATCTCCTCCCTTCCTTGTGTTTTATTAACACATCAGAGTGACGGTGGCTTTGCAAGAAAAAAAGAACTAAAAAAGTAAAAAATTTCACCGACGTAATATGTGCAAATTGCTCTGTTACGGTATAGTTGAGTGGACGTTTGTCACGTTACTCAACTTTTAAATGTACCATTCTTTCGTTACGTTGCATCTTTTTTTTTTTTTATTTATGCATAAGTTACGCTCTCGTCTAGTGTAAATTGGTTTGATTAAAGCTATTTCTCCACATCTTTTTCTATAAGAAGTGGAATAGTTGTTAAGAATCTGCTCTTTCTCTGCGCTTAATTTTCATATTGATAATATAAATTGCTTATAAGTAATTAGTTTACGAACTAAAATTAATAAAAATTAAATTTTTAAATAGTTTTCTTTCTTAATTGTAAGTGAAAGTAGAGAAGATAAATGTGATGTCTTTGTTGAAAATTCGACGTTGTAATAAGTTGGTTTTAAAGGTTAAAAAATGTTTAATTTTTAATCAAATTATTCATATCTTAAAATAATGAATAATTTAATAACATTTAAATTTTTTTTCGTATGAAAATGAGGTCAAGACTGTAGACTTCTGCAGCTGTAAAAATTATATAATGTGAAATAGAAATTATATAAATACTTTTTTATTATAAAACTTCAGTAAAATTTAGTATTTTTATTAAATTTCTTTCTTTTTTATTATAAAAGTAGCTATTTTATTTTAAAAGTGAACGAAACTAAAACATTTTCTTCATTTTCAGTAGACAAAGCATGTACTGTACAGTACTTCTTTTTTTCTCTACATAGAAACGTAAGCTTCCAAATATTGACCCACATATGCCTTCTTATTTAAACTTTAAATAAGTTTTTACAAATTTATAACAGGAATCTTACATTTTTTATCACTAAGAAGTAATTGTTACATTTTTGTAACATTAGCTTGTTTTTTAATATGCCAATAATTGGGTTATTCTGTTTCTCAGTTAAATTTTATAACTATTTAAGTGAAAAAAATCACCTAAATTCATAAAATATTTTTCATTAACTTCATTATTAATTGAATATTTAAAAATATCAAATGAACAAAGTACACGTTTTAACACTTTTACTATTGAATATCATGCAATATTCAGCGTCCTTACTACTGCTAATGCACTTCTATTTATATAAAATAGCCTTATAACATTTCAATATTGATATTGATCAACAGAGTTATACATTTAAAAGCATTTTTTACTTGAGAACAGGATTCATTTTCTTCTCTCTTCATACTATAAACATTGATGCGAATATCGTGTAAAAGTCATAACATCTCGAATGGCAGGAAAGAAACGTCTGCAAAAGATAGAAATTCTATTTGAAAATATCTAAATTTACATATTTTTAATGGGAGACATTATTAAAAGTAATTAAAAACGTTTAAAAATTGTTAAAATATGCATTTTTTTTCATCCTCACATCAGAACTAAAACACTAGAACATTCATCTATCTGGAGGATGTTTAGAATATGGGTTGAGTTTTAGCTAGAAAATTTCGAGACTTAACGAGCCTCGTAGATCTCCATTCCTTTCTAAATGACGTAACATTTCTCCTCCCCAAACGTTTTCACAGTTTCATTCGTCCAACCAGCTCCATAATTACCAACAGGGACTGCTCGATCGGACCCAAAACGTGGCTGCAACGGATCGTTTACTTCGAATCTCAACCAACCGTATTTGCATCTACAGAAAGTCTGTCAGTCTGCTAACCATTTTCATGTTTATTGCTTCCAAGAAATAAAAAAACAGGAAAAAATTCTCTTTCCTTTATGAGTAACGATATGGATGATGTTATGTTTCCGAATCTTAAAACATCTCTCGAATGATGGATTTATATATTTATATATATGTATGTATGTAGCTAAATCGACTGCAAATGTCCTATGTACAGATAGTATGTAAGAATATTTACTGTTATTTGTCATTATGTAGAGTTTTCTTTAAACTAGTAACTGGTTAAATTTAATGTGATTATTACAAATATTCTCATAAAATTTTGAATTAAAACAAAACAAAAATATTTCTATTTTTAGTCTTAAAAGGGATAAAAGTTAGTAAAATAGGATTATATTTGTTTAAAATGTAGCTTGTTTTTAAAAAAAATTGAATATACTCTAATATGCAATTTATAAATTTATGTACAAAACAAAAAAGAAAATCTTCCTCTCTTCTTTATGGAAGTAATTTTTGTATAGATAGAAAAACCTGTAGTCAAGAGCATCTTGTTCACTGTTATTCTAGAATTTTTAACACTGAGATTTAATGTCTTACAATAAGAATTACTAATTTAAGAATTTTTGGTTATAATTTATCATTTATAAATAATATAGAATATGTTAATTTGAGATAGAATTACATTCGTTATAGAATATGGAAAAATTAAAACGCTGGACCGCTAACGCTGTTTTTCTAAATTACAGGATCGAAGAGAGAACAATTTTTCTATTCATAAACAGCCATCGTAAGAGAAATGCGTCAAATTCTATGAGGTTATCTTCATGTTTTTCTATGTTTAAAAGCCTCAAATCGGTATTTGTTACACATGTTCATAACTGTATCAATTCTACAAATATTTATCACAATATCAATAAAATATAACGAGTTTCTGCTAAACGTTTTCGTTAATTGTCTATAGGAGATAAAAATTTCAATTGTGTACCAAAAATATAGCCTAATTGTTGTTTAGAATCGTAAAGACGTCGAAACTATCCTCTACCGAAATTAATTTCGTTATTTTGATTAACGAGAAGTATAATGTCAATACTCGAGATTAATAAGTACATAAAAAAAAGTTAACATTATTGACTTCCGGCACCTCATGCACTTAAATCCTGTATGCTCACCGCCGGGCATCCGTGTCTATAGGGTGGACGACGCTAAATCTAGGTAGTGCCTCGGGCTTCTGCAACGTTGCCATGGTTACAGCACGGCTATCTTTTCCAAGTTTTATCCTATTCACGTGTACGCCGCTAGCTAAAGTTCTATTCCCTTCGTAACACGAAACTCCGAATCTTTTCGGAAACTAAGGTTTAGAATTAAAGATGATTCTCGTCGGTCTTTTGTTGCTTTTCGTTGGAGCAGAAACTAAAACTAGACAGAAATCCAATCTCTGTATCTACCTACGTATATATTTATAACTCGTAGAACGTCAAAATGTGCTCATTAGTAGTAAAATTCAGTTTGGAAAACTTCCCTCTCCTCACGATAATCTTCTCGGTTTGTGAGCATTTTACTCTTACAAAAAATGTTTAATGCTGGTTAGACGTCTGTTGAATTATGTTTTGAAACTGTAGATTATAATCACGTTCCTCTTTTAAAGGCGTTTAAAATTGATCAAATATTTTTATTAAATTTTTTTTCGTTTAAATTAATAAATATGTATTATTTTACATAGTCTACTAATTATATTTATTAACGTAAAATTATAGATTAACAGGCAAGATTTTGTTTCCATATTTCTCATAAATAAAAACAAAAACTTCTACTTATAGATAATGAGAACTTTCTGACTGATTTCTTTAGAATAGTTTCTGTACATGAAGTATTTTTATATTCATTCTTTAACGAATAAATAAGCTTTGAGGGAGTCTTTATTTGCTTCGAGCATTGCTTAAAGATAAAATCCAAGTGGTTACTTTTTATAGAACTCTAAGAAAACTAACAAATATGAAATTATAAAATCATACTTTTTCCCTAATCTTCCAGGCAATTATACATCTAAATAGAAGCGTTTCATTTGGAGTTGAATCTCTAATGTATTGAAGTCATAAATGAATAAATTTTTTATTAGCAAAATAAATATTCAAATTATTAAAAATTCAAGAATATATATTCGAATCTAAGCATGTAAACTGTTGCTTAGAGTTCTGTCTCTTCCATAAGTTGTCTCTCTCTCGTATATAAGCTGCTCTTTCTTCTCCATCCTCTAAACAAATAAACATTCAACCTTTCCGCTTTCTTTTGTATATATCTGGCAATATAGTTGAATATCCTACAAAATACACGAAGATTTATAAAATTCAGTTTTTATTCTGTATAAAAATTTAATCTAATTTTGTAAAGAAAACAGGATTTTTATGCCTATTTATATATTAATAATGTATTCATTATTAAATATGCATAAAATGCGTAATTTATAAACAATTAAAGTATTAATACAATATCAAAAATAGCATTTAAAAACGGGTAAAT
Source organism: Centruroides vittatus (assembly GCF_030686945.1). Taxonomy (NCBI): domain Eukaryota; kingdom Metazoa; phylum Arthropoda; class Arachnida; order Scorpiones; family Buthidae; genus Centruroides; species Centruroides vittatus. Next base: position 951,458 of record NW_027121909.1, on the reverse strand, counting down.
TCCTTTCTTTTTATAAAAACTGTTGCTGGAAAGGTTGGAGGAGTTTAATGCTTGGATCAATTTTTACATCCGCATCTCGAGAAAGATTCGTGCTTTAGATCTATAGAAAACAATAGTGGACCTTACATACCATTCGTTTAAGATAAAATGGTTTCAAGAACTCGTACTACAGAACGATCACCCGCATGAAATTCTCTCAAACTTATGAAGCACGAATTGAAAATAATGTCTTGTTGTAGTTCTATTGAAGAGATTCGACTTCATTTCTACAGCTTTTATATATATTAGAAAATACAATTATCTCTTAAACTCATTAATTATAAATGACTAACTTAGCTTTTTATTAACAAAATTTAAGCCTATAACTTAGTGTTAATCATGAGCTAGTGAACAAAATTATTTCGGATATTATCTTACACAAAGATGGACCACTTCCTCATAACCACGGGAGGTTAATGACCTTACTCTACTCTCATCTCCATCACCCACTGATTTGTCGTTGTGTTGAAAAGAGATAGCAAGATTGAAATCCTTCTACGGTTATGGATCTTCTTAAATATACAATTCTCTAGAAATATTCCAGTTTTGAGAAGAGTAGATTCATTTCATAAAGAAAGTTTACGAAAAAAAAAAAAAAAAAATGTAATGCATAGAATCAGTTTACCAAATTATTTCTTTCAGAGAATAAACGTTGTATGCGAATAGTTAAAATAGTGTGTGTGTATATGTGTGGATGAATAGATAAAACCACTAAACACTAGCAGTTGGTGGTAGCGGGTTCGCGCCCGACCAACGAACTGGTCACGTAGAGTTTACAGGGTTTTCTTCACGTGTCTAACACCTAAATGGGGGCCACTTTCCAATAGAAAGTACTCCAAAAGGTATCTCAAGTGTTGCATTACCTTTTCTTCATCAGCCTATTCATAAATAATTGCGTTGATTAATTTATAATCATTATTATATGTAAATTTTAAAAGTGGGTTTTTTATAGTGTTATTTACAGATAAAGAGAATAACGATAGTTCAAATTTGTTATTTTTTTTTTACGTTTAATAATCTATCACAGGAAATGTAAATTACAAAATTAATTTATATTAAATTTAATCTGAAAGAAAATATTTGCTTTGTCATTTAAAAACTAAATAAATCTTAATAATTTTTTATAGCTTTTATTATTTACCAATGATAAATATCATCGACTTAAAATTTTTACTATTACCATTGATTTTCAGCCATTTTTACCATTTAACCATTTATTTACATTATTTACTATTTATAAATTACTATTTTTAAATTACCATTTACTATTAATTTACCAATTGATAATAAAAGGTTATCTAATGATTTATGTTAGACATTAGTAGATAAAATACCTCAGCTTTTTAATATAAAAAAATAATTTAAAATATTCTCTGACATAACTCAAAAATGTTTCAAATTTATCTTCTAAATCAAACTATAATTGTAGAAAAATTAATTTAATTTCTTTAGTTTTTAATCGAAATTTCAATATTCAAATGTTTATTTGATTTTTAAAAATTTATATTTATATAAAATAACTTTAAATTCTTTTTCAGTAAATACAGTAACATTTTTATCTCTTACAAATATTGATATAAGATATCGTTATTTTCTCTTTGCAGAGAATTAGTTTTTATTATAATTGTTTAGAACAACAACAATATATATATATATTTTTTTTTATAAAGTTAGCATCCGTTGTTTGTTGTCCAGTTTGTAATGATGCTATAATTATCGACTGGACAAATATAGAAGTAATTTATAGTTGGTGATATTTGCTATCTTAGGACGAAAATTACGTTTTAACTCACAGAAAATTTTGTTCAAACTGTCAAAAAATTAATCCGATTATTACAATTTTTGCTGTAAATAATATTTACAGCAAAAATTGTAATAAAATACAGTCGAACCTCCTAATAACGGCGGCCATTTTTATGTTTCCATCAGTAGCCGTTGTTTAGCAGTTTGATTTTGTAATGAACTATGGTTAATAATATACAGGAGATAAGCAAAATTTGAAGGAAATATAATTAAAAATGAACTTTTACAATGTAATTTGTATATATTATAGTGTATTTTTGATATGCTATGAATATCTTTTCAAGTTTTTCATTCATAAATAAAAAATTCGTGTAGTATAAGAAAGAAATTTTGATAAAGATCAAAGTTCGTGGCTTATGTGACCTGTTTTAATTTAATAAATTACTGAACATATTAGTTTTAGTTTAAAATTTAATGAGTTAGAATAATCAGAAGTTGAAATTTTAATAATTTTTTCTTTTTAATGAGGAAATAGCTTTAGAAAAATTATGAGAAGAGAAATACTGCCTTAAAAGACAACAAAAATACATCAATAGGAGGCAAAAAGCAAGAAAAATACACGCGATTTACACCACAAGAAAACAGTATGAAACAGCTGTTTTAGTACTTGTCTGAAAGCAATTTCTATCCCTGATTATGAGGTTTCTCTGCAAAACATTTATTTTTTCATTTCGCTATTCTTGTATTCTATGCTCCAAATAAACACTAAAAATTAATAACGTTTACTAAAATTACTTTTTAATTCTTACTTTATATTAGTTAAAAATTAAAATAGTAATATTATTAACTTAAACTTCAAGATATCTTAATACTTCCTTAATTGATTCCAAAGCTTTATATGCTAAGCTGCTAATTTGATATTTATATTCTTTTAGAATATATTCTCTTCGTATAATATTTATATCCACTCTGTGGATGCATTGAAATAACATTATAGGCTATATAAGTTATTACATTTGATTTTAGTACAGGAGACTTCGTTATCTTTGGTAATTTTAAAGCAACTCTACGTAATTCGACATCACTGATTGGTTTCTAGAAGAACATTTTCAAGTTTTGCTTCAATGGAAACAATGTAACCTCCGAATGAACCTATTATCTCTATCATTATGATCTTTGATGTGTCTTTAAGCAAATATATATTGGCTTTCGATTCAAATATTTTATATATATCTTCAACTATCATTCTTTTACGTTAGCAGCTCATCTCCCGAGGCGCAGATTTATTCTCCAAAGACTTCATCTTCGTTCGGGATTTAATTGAATTGTCGGACAGTATTTGCACTTGTAATTTGTTCGTCAACTTTATTGCTCTTCTCGCCATTGATAGGTCTCATGCAGACCCGAAAATCCAGTTAAATTTAACCTCTTTTCAAAACGTATTCTTTAATTGACTTTTGTTTGGAGAACGTTCTGATGAAGTTAGCGAAGTACAAATTGACATCTATCTATATACAAACACAAAGCTGATTCTATGTTATTTTTGTGGTGTAAAGAATGGATTATTTGAAACCTCAGCGATTTAGAAGAATGAGAAAACCACTTTTGGGATTACAAATGTTTCTATTCATTCGTTCGTGTAATGAGTAAAGTCTATCAAGATTTCTTTATAACGAATACCCTTCTCGTTCCTCTTTTTTTTTAAAAAAAGAGCGGGGGAAATGCCATCACTAAATTATTAACACATCTCCGTTATTCCCTACAGAATAAAGAAGCAAAACATGTTTCTTAATGGCAAAACATTTTAATATATTAAATTTTTGTTACGTTAGAAAAGTCATCAAAAGTAAATCTCAGTAGTAATCTTTGCTGTTGTTTTTTCAGGTAGAATAACACCTGTCAACAGTAATATCTTTAGCTTTTTTTTTCTACAGACATAAAGAACAATTTAATAAAGTTTAAAACGTATTCTGAACTATTCTTTCTATTTAATTAATTATTTAAAACTTAAATTAATATAATTAATTAATATTTTTAAGAAGGTTAGATGTTAGCGGAAGAGGTTCACGTATTGTAAATGATGTTGAAAAGTAGTATGATACATTTTTTATATAGTTAATTCTCAAAGTACAGTTCGCAACCTCTGTTCCAGTCACGAAACGATGAAGAATTATATAAAAAATTAAATTAATGCAATATTATTCAAGTGATTACAATATTCAAGACATAAATTAATATTTTAACCTTTACTAGAGTTAATTTAGCTCGGTCCAAGTTCTTAAAATGCAAACTATCAAACTGTAATGTAATCAATATTTTCTAACTTAAAGTTTTTAAATTTTCATTTATAATTTTATAAAGTTATCATTATCATAATAATTATGAACTTTTAATGTGTGTAGATGTTAATATTTAAAAATAATAATAATTCTACTAGATGAAAAGAAATGATTAGAGAATAAAGTTGTTTAGTGATGATGAAAACAGATAGAAAGGGCATGATGCCAATTTTAAGCTGGATAAGGATTAATTTATACAAAAAATTCTTTATTTACATTTATTGAATTAAAGCAATTAAATGCAAATATGTTTAACCAACTGGTTTAAAAAATAAATGTTATTACGTCTTCTATATGATACGCTTCTTTCGTGTCTTCGGTTAAATATTTAAATTGTTAGTGTCATTATTAAAAAATAAACATTAAAATTATTTTAAAACATAAATTATTCTCTATTTAAAACGATAAAATAAAAAAAAATCGTTATAGTTTTTGATTACCGTCTCTTATCAGATCGAATATTGAGTAAATTTAATAAATAAAAAATAAAATAAATTCTAAACAAGTAAATAAATATTCTCAAGTTTATTTTTCGACATTTTAAATAGCGCGGTTGAGGCGTACGTTTATCGCTCTGGGGGAGTCGGGATCGAATCCTGGCAAGCGGCTTTCCTGGAATTTATCATGGACGACCTGTTTTGGATATGTCGGGCTTCATCCCTCCCCATTGTAGGCCTGGTCGAACCCACGATGAGTAGGGAGAAAAAGAAAAGGCCAACGACTTACCAGTGACCGAGTGAATAAAACCATAAACTATTATAGCTAGTCGTAGGTTCGCGCCTGATGAACCGGCTGGCCGCGTGAAGTTTTCCGGGATCCTTCACAGGTATAACACCTAAATAGGGGTCATTTTCCCCATAGAAACTTTTTCCGGGTGGTACTTCTCTCTTAGAAAATCGTCGCCAATGTTTCGCGTTGTCTTCTTTCATTAATCCTAATTCCGAAAAAGACCTTAGTCCTCACAGGACTGAAAAGCGGATGATGATGAACTTTATTTTAAACAAATTTCTGATATTTTAACACCTATTTTATTATCAAATTTCGAAATTAATTTCAAAAAATATATATCTTTATATTTTAGAATAAGAGAATTAATAGAAAAATTTCTCTATTACTAATTTTAAAAAATTGGTTTTATTAATTTAAAAGTATTTTAGAATTAATTCTAAAAACAAAATTTAATTTAAAAAAAAACAGCAAAAACAAATTATTCCTTGATATTTTTTCCCAGAAAAGATTAAATTAATCTGATGTATTATTTGATACAAAAGAAAAAATATGTATTATCTCCGTAACTATAATGTAAAAAATAATAATAAAATTGCTGCTTTTAAGAAAGTACATTTATTTTATTTTAATATAAATCAAAATTTGTTAGAAGTATTTATTTTAAACATTGGCTATAATAATGTTATGCTTCCCAATCTTGCTTCTGTTGTTACGCTTTTGATATGTAAGAAGGGGATTCTTGATCTTCTGATTAAAAAACCTTTCAAATAGTGGCTGCATCTTGGACTCTGTTGCATAAAATATTTGTAGTTGTTACAAACTTTGCAAGTTACAAATTACAATAAAATGTGTTGAATAAAGTTTTATAACAAGTTACAGTTACACGTTTTTTACACGCTACTGAGTCGTTACGTATTGTTAAAGTTATTTATACTCAGGAACGGGCTGAAAGTGCTTGCTACAAGATACAAGTATTATAAGTCTTGTAGCTTGTAACTAATAGCTTATAATTTTTATGCAGCTGAGCCAAGCACTCAGTACTGACTTAAGAAGGTACCATTAAGTTTTTTACCTTAGCTTAAAGCCGAAGTGCTAAATAGTTAGAATCATTTTCAAAAATACTATTATTTTAATAGTTTAGTTGAATAAAACACGTTAATTCCGCTAAATATTTATTTAAAAAAAAATTAAAAACGAGCTTAGATAATTTTACGCCAGATGGCGCTGGATGGTTTTAATTTTCAATAAACATTTTTAAAAAAATAGTATTTATATATTTACCCATCAATATATAATATTAAATTTTTAAATATTCAAAATATTTAGAAAAAAATATTTAAAAATACAAAAATAAATTTAATTTATAAATTCAATGAATATTAAATAAAGCATTACGAAAATATTTTCGTATTTTTAAAAATCCCTTTTAGCAATAAGAAAATTATTAATATTATATTATAGTATATTCATTTTTACATAAATATAAAATATTTGGATAAAAAATGATTTTAAAATTTTAGTATTATTATTTTATTTTCGTAAGAAAATGTAGACATAAAATACATTTTTTGTTTTTTTTTTAAAGAAATAAATATAATATTTCATAGTTTGGTTAAAATATAAAAGAACTAAATAAAATTATCAAAAATTTTATTTTGACTATTTTAATATACTAATTTACTCGCCATCTTGACTGGTTAACAGTTCTCAGATACAATGGCGGATTAAGACCTTTCGAGGCCTTGTATATAATTTTATGACGTCATAGAGTAATAACATATAACTGTAGCTATAAAATTATATAGAAATAATAGTATACAATTACACCGGAAAAAATTGGTTTTTTTCAATTTTGGGACCTCGAGACGGACCCTAGGCATGTCTCACGTGCCTAGCGAGCAATCTGATACTGTCAGGTGTGCTTAAATAATGCTTAAATATTTTAAACACACTTTAAACGTTCTTACCTCTAAAATCATCTTTCAGATTCTTTCATATTAATATTATTTTATTAATCTTAATTATTTTTTGGTATTATTCGGATTTTACTTTCGAGAATTTCCATGTTTTCATAAGCGCGGAAAATAAACTGGAAATTTTCTTCAGAATATTTTTCAAATTTTCGCTATCTTTATTATCTTTGTTAATTTGTATTATAAGGCTATACGGATACAATATTTATCTATTAGTAGCTCATCGTCTTCAAAGTTCCTATTATCTAGCATTATCCTAATTTGTCTTTCATCCAGACATAATTTTCACTTACTTAATGTTTCAGTGATATTTTCCGTTCTCTTTTATCTCTGACTTGATTTATAATAGATAATTATCAGGATTAATTTTAAGTAGCTCCCATGCATGTACCCAAAAGCTCATTTTTGAACGTCACTTCTTTGTTACTTTGAATTTAATTATAGTTACCAATTTTTCCAATTCTGTTCTGAGTTCTCTATTATAGTTTATAGTTGCTCATTATCCTCATATTATCGCATATTATCAGTACAGAATTTTCAATTATTTGGCTATCTTCAATTTACTATTATTTATATATTATTCAATTATATAATTCTGTAATCATCTTTAATAATAACATTAAATTAATGTTAAAAATAATTATTCGTTTTATACATAATAGACTTGAATATTTTCTAATTATTGTTAATAATAAAAATTTATAAATATTACTATTTTAAAATGTTAATTATGATATTGTCCTTTATATAAATATATAAACGAATTGTGAATTAAGAATTTTCTGTAAACCTAATTAATTAATTTAATTAAACAGAAATAAAGCTCTCTCTCTCTCTCTCTGTACACACACAGAACTATAATAACAATAATTAATGGCCATAGAATTATGGAAATAGCATATAAAGAATGTTACATAATTAAAACATAAAAATGAAAACTAAATTTTTCACAGATTTAAATATTTATTAAAAAATTTTGATTAATTATAAAATAAATAATTTTACAATATATATTTTTGTTTGTACCATGCTTGAATCAGAACTGATTAATTGTAAATAAAATTTATAAATTATTTGTTTTATAAATAAAACATTTTCTCAATTGTTAAAGTTTTAAATAATTAAAATATTTAACAAATGTATTTATAATATGTTTATTGTTATTATTATTATTTTCGAAATTACCTTTGTTTGTTTAATTTATAATTTAAATAATATTTTTTCTACTTTTATTAAATTATTTTTAAATTATTTATTTTTCCTGGATATAAGTTTATATTTTATTTTTTAAATAAGATTTCTGTGTAATTTTGCTAAATTAATATATTGTGTAATTTTTTAACATTTGTAATTAAAATTATTTAATCTTATATAAAAGTAATGATAAATTTTCATTAAAATAAAATAGAAAATAACGACTTTGCATATTTTTAAAGATTATTTTTGTAAAATCACTGATTAATTTAGACATGTATGTTTATTAGTTATGCAAATTTCAACTTTGATAAAATTATTTTAGAAACATAACTTAGATAATGTTTTACAGATTGTTTATGTATCTATATAGAATTTTTCTTAATTTTTAAAATATTTTTTTTAGTTTCCGACATTAGATTCTCTCTTTGTCAAAAACCATGTAAAATTTTGATGAAAATATTCTAGAAAAATATTCTATACTCGTAATCTGCGAATCAGAAGTGTAGTAATTTTTTTATTAAACTTTTAATTATATTTAGATTATTCAATTTGGGCTTAAAAAGATTTTTGAAAGATTTTTCTGCAACATCTTTAATCGTAATTAAATTTAATTAAGTATTCTAGAGCATTCTCTTTAACTTAGCTATTAAATTTTGACAAAAATATTCTAGAAAAATTTTTCTGTAAGCAAATTTGCGTAATTTACCAATAAACAACTTTTCGGTGTTTTTTATTTTTAAAATTTTAATTCTAATTAATTCAAGTGCGTTAACAATGTTAATTTTTAGGATTTTCTTCTCTTTTCTTTTAACTGAAGCGCGTATTTTTAAAATATATTTTGAATCTTCTTTCATATCTAAAATTTTTGATAAAATATTCTAAAAAAATATATAAGATAAAACGTTTCCTTCTAGTAGATAAACGATACGATTTGCGTAATTCTCATATAAGCAAACAAGTGAGATGTTTTCTTAGCCACCACACAATATGGCCGTACTTTCCAGCACATAGCGCACAAAGTTGTGCAGTAAAATCCAAGGCCGTAGCAAAGAGAGAAAGTTTTACAAGCAAACTTTGCACATTTCACCAACATCAATGACATCTGCAAGTTTCCGTAGCGGATCTGCAAAGATTACGGACACGCAGCTCTGCACCCGCATCACTTTTACCAACTATACTAAGTCTTGTAGCCATAGCCACCGACTTCATTTCCTGGTAGCTTCTATGTGTATGCGTACGAGTGTATGTGTGGGTGTGAGTGTGTGTGTTGTGTGTGGAAGAGTTTCGTATATCCAACTATACCAAGGACCTAGAACGACAGTCATTGGGTTACCATCTAGTCGTCGCTTAAGCTGGCAAATTCCCTCGTCTACCGTCCTTTCGCTACTTGCCTGATGGAGTTTCCTGGTATAGGTTGAAGTATGGCAACGGTCTGCAGGAACCTGCCCGTAACTGCTTCTAACTGCACCACTCTCTCTACTCGATGTGGAGCGGTGAAGTGTTACCTGCAACTCTAAGAATATAAGGAAGAAGTGGTTTTGTTTTTTATAACTCTTTCTCTGACTGTAATGATTGCGATCCACGTTTATGAGTACGATTCCATCTAAGTTATCTTAAACCTCAACCGATATGTATCAAAATTATCCACCTTTGCTGCACTTAGCACAAACGTTCTGTCTTATCTTTCTCTGCTGTGCTGTATCAGAAATCTTTCGAGATTATTTAAATATCGAAATGGCGTCGATAACGAAATTATCATTGTTTAGATAACTTTATCGCCTGTTGATGGTAGAAAGATAATTAAAACTAGCTTTGTCGAAATTAGAAATAAACTTAGTTGCCATTGGTTAATTATTTTCATATATTTGGAGTTATATATATATACGGTATAGGTATGTAGAGATAATAATAATAATAAACTAAGAAAATATTTTCTTTATACTTGTATACACTGCATTTCTGTAATAAAAAGTTCTGGCAATTTTTAAATAAAACAGAGTTGTTACTAGATTTTCTAACAAATTAAACAATAAGATTTTCTTTATTTTTATAATTTACATTATATAAAATTTTTCAATTATTAATTTTAAAAATATTTAAATAGTATAGCATTTGCCTTTGCTTTGTTAAAGATCATATAACTTTTTTCATATTAAAAAGTATTAAATTATGAAATTTAGAATATTTTAAATACTATACAAGCATTATACATTTTTATGAATATAATAGCTATAAATTTTTGCATGTATTTATACAAAAATGATAAAATTTTTATCATGTTAACTATAATTATTCCTAAAATTCTCTTTGCAAGTTATTAATTTTTGAATACAATATACAGATAAATTATACATTTTTGCATGTTTAAAATGAATAAATCCGGGAAAACTAATAAATATTAGAAATTTTGTGATCAAAATTGTCATAAAAGGGAAGAAAATAACCACATATTTTTTGTATCAGATTAACAAACGTTACCAAATTAGAAAATATAAGCGAGTTACAGCGGATGCGGATGAAGTTAAAAACTTTCATAACTGTTTAAATATGAATAAGTTAAAAAAGAGAAACATAAAATAAAAAAGTTTGCCGATTAATAACCAAAGTGAAGCATAAGAGATGGCAACTTTTTGAATATTGACGATCATTAATTGAGAGATAGGTTGCGAAGAGTACCATCTGCCAAATTCACGAAAGCAAATCCAACAATCCTTTATTTCGCTTTCAGATAGAATGGAAAGTTTACAAAAAAAATTAAAAAAAGAAGTAGAACTATTCTTAAGGGATAGACTTTAGAATAAGGAGGAGGAAGAGGAGGAGGGGATGGAAACGACACGGGGTATTCCGCCACCGGAAACGTCGCTATTCCAACTGGATCCTTCAGGAAAAACACCAGACGGCATCTGCTAATGATCAATAATTCGGTGATTTTTTTCTTTTCTTCTAACCCAAGTCCAAGAAGTAGAAACCTGTCTTCTAGGCTGGAGGGGGAGCGAGCGACGGGTCGGAAAAACGGAAAGGAAGCAAGCAAGCAAGAAAGAAGAAGACACAGAGTTTTCCGGAAAGATGTGTCCTTAATGAAAAAGTCCAACGACGGGGGTTTTCGAGATCGATAGGAGAGTGACAGAAACTGATAAGTAGTTTTGATTAACGACTTCTTGAATGGCAGATATACTTATTTGATGGTTTTCTGCCTTCCTAACTCCTTCGCTTCTTCAACGTTTAGTTTAATACCTTCGAAACAATAGAGGAAAATAACTATATACACAGTTTATATATTTACTGTTTTCAAGATATATAAAATTGAGATGAACTAACCATTTCGCATCATATGAAATATTATAGTGCATAGGATTCGGTTTTTCTCCTCTAAACGTTGTAAGATGTTTTACTTACTTGCAGAAATTACATGCATTTAACTAATTAATTAAAAATAAAAGTAATCAATTCTAAAATTCTTATTTAAACATTAACGATGATCGATTTTAATAGCATATTAAAGTAAAATGCATTTATTTATATTGTTTTGCAACAGAAAATAATTATGTAAGCATAAATATTTTATATATTAATATCTAAATGTATTATAAATGTAGATATTAATTAAAATATTTCATAAACATAGACGTAGACATAAAGAATTAAAGAAGAATAGAGAAATTTATAAACAGATATAAACATAAGAATAGACACACAGACGAATAATTATAAACGTAAATACAAATTAACATGAATTCATTTAAAACGGATGTAATAAATTCATTCAAAAAGTAAATATAAATGCTGTATACATGATTTTTATTAATATTATAGAAAATAAAGTTCGAAATTTAAATTTTATTATTCATTTATATTTTTTAATGTATTAAATGATTTTTCATATTTGCAATACTTAAAACCTTTTTTGAATTAAAAACTAAAGTTTAAAAATGAGAATTGTAAACAAAAAATATGAAAATAAACATTAAATATGTTTGTAGTTTTATACTCAGTTATGTATGAAATATGCTCACAAATGGGAATGATCTTTACGAATTGATGGACAAAACATTTTAAATTATTTATTTATAGTTTCATACAGGAAAAATTGGTATTTCATACTTTTATCATAGAAAGGAATCATTTCTAATGCATTTATTGTTTGCTATTAAACACTATTCAACAGTAAAATGTGTAAATGTCTCTTTGGAAAAGTCTTTTTTTCTCCTTTGTACGATAGAAGCTGACACTATTTAATACACATTAGCGTGTAGTAATTATATTAGTTTAGAAAAATTCCTGTTTAGCTCAAAGATGTGTCTATTTTCAATTTTAAGGTTGTGTTTTATGTATAAATAAGTTATAAAAAAATCAATTTAATATAGATAAACAATTAAACAGAATTTCAACACAAGAAGTCCAGTCAGGACTTCTCGAGAACAGTTGTTTACATGTTATGTTCTTCCTTTATACAATTTCGGCTAATGTGTAGAAAAGAAAATAAGCTCTAAACAACTTGTTTTCCAGAGATTATAGAGTTTATACATGAAAAATGTGTAGCTTATACCATTTATAGATCTTGTTTTCCGGATGATGCAGAGGATAGTTAGAACGCATCCAACTTCTTAATTTTCTATATACGAATTTCATCCCGGGAGTTACAATCGGGTAATTACACCTCTGGCAAGTATTGGGTGCAGAGGGTGTATATCCAGAGAGTGAGATGGAGTCAGGTGGATGACAACACCACCACCCACAGCGCCATCACTCTCCATTTGGTCCGACCCGTTTTCACACATGACATGGCAGGCGTCATTCGTTGCTAGGTGCTTGTGAACTCCACGTGATCCAGGCTGTCTCTTTCCGAATGACTGCTCCATTTTTCACGGACCAACACCGAGTCTTTGTCTCTGTCCCACTAGCCATCGATCAAGTATTCACTCAGACCTTTGTATGGTATTAGGATTAAGCGTGAATCCTCTTTAATTGATTGTAGTTGGGATGCCCACTTCTTTTACTAAATCTTATATGATTTGTTATGTACATCACTCCATCCTCTATCCCATCTCATCACGAATAAGCTCATAAGATAATTTTTGGATAGAAATACTCATTTTTCTATATCTACTGCAGTCACTTATAGAAGAGATGTCCACTTCTTCTACTATGTCTTGTATGATTTATTGTTGTATATCAATTCATTGTCTATCCCATCTCATCAGGAATGAACTCACGTTATAAACTTTCGAATAGAAATAACATAATTTTACACACCTCCTATTACAGTAGAAGACAGAAAATTACATTAATTTTACATTAAAAGACTGCTAGTTGTAATCCTCTTTAAATGATTGCAACTGAGATATCCATATCTACTATATTTTATATGATTTGCAATGCGCACCTTTTATCCTTTCTTCCCAATAAAGAATACACGTGATAATTTTTCGAATAGAGGTAATGTAATTTTTTTAGCTTGCTACAGTCAGACACTCGTGTCTTTTTGTGTGTTTCATCTTCGGGAGAGGGAAAGAGAGAGAGAGAGAGAGAGAGAGATCTTTTCAACAAGATCTTTTTTTTTTCTTTTTTCTTTTTTTTTAGTTTTGGAACTTGGACTTCTTGCAATTTTCCAAACCAATACCTTTACTGTGATACCGAACGGAACAACAGGACTGCAGCCTAATTGGTGCTTTTCTTTCTTATTTCTACCCGCTCGGCTTTATGAAGACGTCGTAGTAGAACCAAAATAATGGCTGACGAAATTCTAGATGCTACTACTATCTCTGCTGCTCCTTTACAAAAGAAAACAAAAGAGTAAAGAGGGGAAAAAATAAGGAGAAGTCGACTACTGTCGATAAGGCATCGCACCAGTCGCCTTCTTACTCGACCACAGAATTACATTAACAAGTATAATTAGCAGACCCGGATGATCGATCGCGTTAAGCCCAACAGCAAGTGGGCCACCTGAGACACGCATCGGGAGTCCGCGGGTCCAGCGGCTACAACATTGATCCGAGTCCACTTGGCTTCCAAAACAGAAAAATTGGATTGCCGCCGGTCACGTGGTCGATCCAGATGGCCGTGGTTCTGTGGGAAGATAGATAATGTTTCGACTTTTTTCGGGATGGAAAATAAGGTGAAGGAACCAGCTACTACCGATTCTTCTCGGTTTTGACTTACTTTAATAAAATGTTGACTATCTACAACATAGCACCTGTCTTGGATCATAAACGAATGTAATGGATTCTGCATGAATCAACCGAATGGATGTTGTTAAGAATGGGATTTAAAATGAGTTTTTCTTCGCTTATAAGTAATTCATTGTTCTGATGTACAGTACATAGAAATGCATTGCTTTTGTATGCAAGAAATGAATAGGTTAGATAATGAGTTGGATTTTTTTGTAAACAAAAAACATTAAATGTTAAGAAAGATATTCCAAAAAATCACTTTCTTTATACATAACAGATATGTTTATAATAAAATATATTTTTATATATCAGAATTTACACGCAAAACATTCCTTTTATGTACAAAAAACAAAAAATAATTGCACGAGTATATCTTAATGTAAATTTATAAAAATATGCTGTTCTTTGCATACATGATGATAATTAGTGTCATCCTCAACACTATTCACGCGAACTTCCTTTCGCATCCTCTTCATCAACAATAAATGCGTTAAATTATTAAAACAATTTAAAATAAAACATTCTGCGAGAACAGACACTCAATCAGCTCTCGAACTCTGGAGACGTCGAGCTACTGTTTGAGAAACTATCAAAAGATCACAGTTTTTCAGCATCAATTAAGAAAGGTTAAGAAACACAACGCTAAACAATCGAGAAAAGTTACGCCAAGAATCGGATCGCCTCTTTTAAATATAAATAAACCGAATTAAAACTAATTAAAAGGTATAAACAATTTATAAAGAGAAAATCCGAATAGTTTTATAAATTTACACGCTTTTTAATAAATTAAATACAAAGAATTCAATTGTCATATTTAAATTATTGACGTGCAACTTTTTAATATTAAATACATTAAATATTTTAACCGAATATTTATAGTAACTTCACTAATTATACAGAAACGAATAATCAAAAATAGATCATTCATCTAATTAGCATTCACTATAATTTAACATTTAAATCTGTTTTAATTCTCACTTTTAACCTTAAAAGATTCAAAATCTGTTCGAAAAGTTAACTTTCGAATGCAAAGTATTTTTAATATTCAAATCGTTTGCCAACCAACAGAAGAAAAAACAATTTTTTCTTTCATTTTATAGCTGGAAGAGTAACGTTTGTAACGTTGTTTACATTCTATCGAATATTGTACATAAACAGGAAGTTAAAAAAAAAAATAGTCTACAGCAAAAAAAAACATAGAAAAATGCGCATTCGAATTTTATTTCTTTAACTTTTAAAGATGAATATATAATTTAAAATGTTTTAATATAAAATTATATATTATCTGCATCTTAACTCTGCAACTGTATACGCGATACGTCAAGTATAGATTTACTCCAATAAACATTATTTATAATTTATTAATACATTTCTCTACATGTATATACCTGAAAGAAATATATATTATGAAATTTTAATTAAATTATTCAATAAAATTCTTATTTAAATAATTAATTTTCGAATCCGAATCTTAAAGTTATTGATATTGTTGATTTAATTTATTTTTTCTCTTGAAATTTTTATAAACATTTTATGGTTTTTTTAATAACGTGATTAAAATTCAATAACTAAATTTATTATTAAAATCGGTTTTTAAAATGCATAAGATTTATGCTTCTTACTCAATATAATAGTTAATTTTTTATAGATGTTCTTATGTTCGTAGAAATTAATTTGTCCCATGAAGTGATGTGTGAAATGACTGTGTTTATTATAATATTTGAACATTTATAAAGTAACAAATTATAGAAATTTAAATATCTTTTATTTATTTCATTAGTTTTAATGTATATAAAAATATTATCTAAGTTAATTTATCAATTATTTATTTCCTTTCTATCGCTTTATATGTAGCTTATAAATTATCGCCTTGATGCAATGATTAATAGCTAAAATTTGAATAAAAATAGGATGTTTCGTATAGAAAAATGCTTAATTTAATTAAATACAACAGAATAATCTGATAAATTTTTTAATTTTAATAAAATAATTTGAATGTAATAAGGATACTTAAATAACAAATATAAATAGACGAAAGAGAGATACATTTAGATCTGCGGGAAAAACATTGGAAAAAATATATATTAATAAATATAAAATGAAATTTTTATATATTTTAAAATTATTATATAAATTTTATATAACTTTTTATATAAAATTATAGAATCTCTTATATTTTTGTTTGTTTTTCTAATTGTAAATATGTTTGTAGACCTATTAAAGGTAACATTTTAACATATTTTTAGCGTTTTTTATTCAAAATTTCTATCAAATTTCATTGAATTTACCTTTTCTAGATGCATGAATAAACAGTGTAAAATTTTATAATTTTCAAGGAAAAATTTAAAATATTCCAAAACGATCTTCTAGATCTTTATTATTTTGTAACCTTATTATAAAAATGTACGGTACAATACTTCCTATATTAAAAACATTACTTTTTTAAAATTTAGTACATTTATATCTAGACTTTGTTACATTTAATCAAATTAAACTTCTTCTATGCAATAAAAATACTCCCTTTTACCAATTTCAAACTGTTAACGACGGCATCAAAGCGATTATCTTCTTTTTCTTCATATAGATTTTCATAATTTTGATAAGTTTTTAGGATTTTCTTTGTCTTAAACTCTAAAAAATCTAGATTTTTTGAAACAAAACCAATTTATTTAGTATAGAATTTAACACGAACGTAAATTACGCTTCTTATTCTATAAACTTGGCGCAGTTCATAATGTTAAAAGTATGGAAAAAAGTGGAAGAGGTTGGCGAATCGAATTCACTCATAAGCTAAACGTCAGAAGAGAGAGAGAAGAATCGAGGAAAAGTAGAGGAGAACCAAGAGAATGGAAACTTTCGTTTGACTGCTGAAAATTGAAACCTGCGGAGGCGTAAGCAATTTCTAATAACTCTACGACTGACGCCCTCCCTCCCTAGACATAGGGGATAGATTAATCGTTTATCCCCCTGCAGTTGTGCCAGGAAACGATCGATGTTCCCTCTCAGACCAGAAATAAAAGAATTATTCTGGTTTGAAATATTCTTCAAAGACTCTGTCAAGATGAAGAGACGAAATGCGTAATAAACGAAATATTTTCTTTCATTCGACTAGAAGTCAACTTTTCTTTTTAATTTCCATTCCATTCATCACTATAGTGATTTCTCGCTTCCATTCTTAATATTCATTTTTCTCTTGTTGTTTCTTTGATTCCTTCGTTGAAAACGCGCTCATTTCTCCATCCCGATGATAGAATATAGAAGATCTCTAATTTACTTAAATAGAATTTTATAAAAAAAACTCAAAATTGGTATTTTTATTAGCTTAAATAAATCCTTACCTGACTTCTGAATCTCTGCAATTAACTTTATATAACTAGCAGAATTTTTTCAGCAATTATATGAATAGAATGCGTCGATTTTCAGTTACTTAGTTGAGATTAATTGTAGATATTTTTTTTTATTAATTGCCATCGTGTGAGGCGTGATTATGTAGAATTTCTCTAATTTTTAAGTAAAACTTATAATTAGCATAAAGATGATATATCATCTCATTTATTTATTAGCACTATCGTCGGAACGAATGAAATTTTTATCCACTCTTTATGTGATCGAATCTTTAAATGGTTTCTAAGTGATTAGAGCTGTAAACTATCGTTTATGAGTTTGATAAAATTTTCCAAGTGTAGTTAAAGAAACGTCGTGACTTCACAGATGTATTGGAAAATGTTTCTGAAAACTAAATTAAACTTTATAAAATTAAGCTCTATTTACGTTAAAAGAATCCATTAAGATTCTTATTTGATCCTAAATACTTAAGCATGAAGGACATATCTTATTTTTCTATTTTCTTAACGAAAATAAAAAGTAAATTTATTCTTTCAATTAATTAGAGTATATTTAATGCAAAATTTTTAAATTTATGTATCGTATACACGTTAACAGCATTCGTAATATTCTTTTTGTATAAGTTTTAATTAGCATTAATTAATAATTAACAGTATGACATTTAAAGTCAATTAACTCTGTAAAACTAAAATAAATTTAGCCTATATAATATTAATTAAGAGTATAAAACTAAGATAGAGCTTTCACTTATCCATTATCACATAAAGAATAATCACCTGGTTTCCTATTATATGGTTTACTATTTATATAATACCTGGTTTACTATTTATAGTGTCGACTTATGTTGCATAATCTCAATGAAACTAATGCAAATTTTCAATAATATGAACGAGCGATAAAATTAATTTTAATTTTATAAGTCTTCTATTAAATTATTAATCTATCCAAAATTGTTTAGTTTTTAATACATATCTGAATACTATGACCTTCAATGTAATTGTATGGAAGAAGTCGCACAGCATTCAGGCCTGAAAGTCCCATTGTGTCGGGGTCGACCGGAAGCTGAGGCGAGAACTGACCTATTCGCTACCCGCTCACCTGAAGATTCACGGGTATAATCCCAGCCTCTTCAACTGGGTCCAGTGGCCATCACACAAAGCAGAAACTCGATGGGGTAGCAGCCTCATTTTTAGTTGAAGTTCCGGAACCGTCAGCATTCCTGGAAAATCCAGGCAGACTTAGTCTGGATTCTATCCCCTCAGAGAAGCAAGCCGAAGCTAATTTAAGATATCCTTACCTAATTTACAATGAAAGTAATATAAAGTTTTACACTTCTTTAAATATACAGTATAGGCCTAAGCTATGTAGATTTTATCACGTTATTTGCTTTATCTAAATAGCATACTACTAAGATATTTCAATTAACTAAGATGAAATCAATACTGATTTTTCCGTCTTCTCGCATTTTATCACGTAGATACACTATCCAAATTTTAGTACGGACCCACTTATCGTAATTAGTATCAATGAAACCATAAAATAGAGAAGACCTATGTATAGTGCAGGTGATAATCCACCATAACGTGTTTACTAGCTATATTATTTCTCGTAAAGTGCGATTATGGTCTCGCGGAATCTACTTCTGAAGAAGTAATTTATATGTAGAATTTATATCACAATTATTTATGATAACGTTAATTCAGTTCTAGAAATGTACGCAAAATTATTACTAATTGATAATTATTTTCAATTCGTATCTGTACGATACTATTAGAAATATATACTTGCAGGGACTATAACTATACAATTTATAGAGCTAAACATAATCTAAAGATGTCTTTACATCCTTTAAAGATGTTAGAGGAGGACAATTTTTCATATCTTATGTAAGGTAAAGTATATTATATTATATTAAAGTATATGATAAGTAAATTTTTTAATATAAATGTACAGTATTCTATATCTTCATATTCCTGAAATTATAATGTGTAAAAATAATTCACAAAGAGGAAATTGTCTGAAGTAAATCAAAAATCAAAGGAAATTAAAGAAAGAAAATATATTTTTTAAAATTAAGACCGTCCATCAATTAAGCTTACGTTTTTGAGCCACTTTTCACTCCTTCTTTCCTTGTGACAATGTATATCATTGTACACAAGGAAAGAGGGAGTCAAAAGTGTTTTTAACAATTTTTAATAAACTTTCTTTCTTTAATTACACGTGTACAATAGTTTACGGACTCTTGACATTGAAGAAATGACTTTAAAAAGTTCTGCGAACACTTTTAACTAATAACTTATTCTAAGTAGGCTTATAAGAACAAATTCATATGCCACTAATATTATTAAAAAATATCCACGTAGACAATGCTTTGACCCCTTTTTCCTCATGTACAGTACTGTAGTGTATTTTTCGCGACCCTTTAAACTGTAAATGTAATTAACGGACGGCCGCAGATATCAAGAGAATCTTCAATCTTGTTACATGAAACTCTTAAGAAAATTAATCTTTAAAAATAGATAAATTAATATTTTAACTAAAGATTATTTTACCCGTTAACACTCTGAAATATGCCATTCAGAAGCTGTAAAATAACGTGTCCGTGAATAATAAATTCGTCTCTAAGATTCTCCGCAACTTAAAATTAAAATGATGCAGGGTGGAAATTACTTACGAAAATTTTACATATAACTTAATGTTTTATTTTATGTACTATTTTTACAACAAACAACTTACTAATTAATATACAAATTTAGGATGACTTTTATGAACATTTTTCAATGAAAATATTTTCTATTGCATTTAGTTTTCTGTATAAGCTAATTAATGCGATGAATTAAATTAAATTTAAACTTTCTAATGCTATTTGAAGGTTTATATATATATATATTTAAATAATAATTCATAAGAATTGCATTTAAAGTGTCACCGATAAAAACGGAGAAGACTACTCCTTTGAGTTCAATGTTGCAGCATCAACTATCTCTTTAAGAAGTTGATGAATTGTAATGGCTTAATAACAATTTTTTAGTTAAAAAAAGAAGGAGAATTAAGATTTTATAACTTTATAAGTTTTATTAGCTAATTTTGAGTAAAAATAACGCAACAAATGGCTTAAAAAAGGCAAATTATTAATGATTTATGTATGAGTAAAAGTGTTTTTTTTTTCGAGTGAGTATCTAGTTAATTCTGTGTTGTGGGATAATTTATCAAAATTTTCACCTCTTCAATCAGGATCACTCTTTCTATCTTCGACAAAATATTAAAAACTCTAGATTAATAAGTAAAATCAAGTGAAAAACTGAAGATGATGTCGTTAATTCAAAGTTTTTCTGAATTCTGAATTAAAGAAAAAGTGATTAGTTCCTCATTCAATATAAATAACCGAGTAAGCAATCGATTAACTTATAAAACTAAATGTTTATTTACCGATTTGGAAGTAAAGAAGCCGGAAATTTACCTTAGCCAACAAACTTCCGTTTCCGCAGCAACTTCCGATCCTGAAAGAAGAGGTGGAAGTAGAGGAGGAGTCGGTAACGGTCAATTTAGAGTCGGACCTATAAATATATTGGAGGAAGGGAGTGAAGACGGAAAAGAAAGAAAGGCAAAAAAAAAAAAAAAAAGGAACACATCGAAAGAACGCAACCGGAAATCGATTAGAAAACTATCAAACTTTCCGAAACGGGGGGAGGAAAACGGACGGATCGATCACGTTACCATAGAAACGGCTTAAAAGCGAAAGTAACTCGAGGATAATCCCAATCGCAGCCATGCATCCGACTTGGTAATTCGCTCCGGAGATTAAAGATCGAAGATTAAAGATCTGTAAAGTTTACTTCAGATTTCTCTCTTTTAGTTTTCAACTTTTATTCTAAGTGTTTTTTTTATTAGTATTTTTCTTTATACTTTTCTTTAAATAACTAATTAAGTTTAAGAATCGATAAGTGGAATTAAGATAAATGCTACAATTTTCAAAAATCGATAAATGGGATAGATCAAATTGTCTAAATTCCAAAATTAAAGACGCTTTCTGCTGACAAATTGCCGAGTCTTCTGTTTCGTTTCTTACTTTCTTAATAATGAAATATATTGTTATCACTTGGAACACTTTAAGATATTACAAAAATTAAAATTCTTTTAGAAAGTAAAAAATTTATATATTTATATTTATGAGCGTCAAAGATTTAGAAATGTTATATATTAGCTTTCAATGTTTATTTTTTTAAATAAAAATTTATGAATTTTA
Source organism: Centruroides vittatus (assembly GCF_030686945.1). Lineage (NCBI taxonomy): Eukaryota > Metazoa > Arthropoda > Arachnida > Scorpiones > Buthidae > Centruroides > Centruroides vittatus. The sequence continues at coordinate 929,677 of NW_027121909.1, read as the reverse complement.
ATCGTTTATTACCATGAAAATTTATAAATTTGAATTAATCATACGAAATTTATAAACTTTAATTGCATTAAGTAAACTGAAATTTTCACTTATTAACTGAGTTAAATTTTTAGAAATGAACAAATTTTAATTGTTTTAATGAAACAGAAATAAACAGAACTTTAATTGTATTGAAGAAAATAGAAATTTACCTTTATTAATTGAGTTAAGACTGTAGAAATTTACAAATTTTAATTGCGTATAGGGCAGTAAAAGTCAATAAGATGAATAGAAAGAGTAAAATGTGATATAACTTGTGATTTTTTCGTTAATTTTATATCAATGGTTTCTTGGAATAATTTCCTTCCTTTCAAACATTACCAATCATAATTAGTACACAAACTAAATTAGAGTAAGCAACAATTCATCGCCTCAATCTATAATTCCGAATGGAAGTTGAGATTTATAATTAAAGCTGGCCTTGCTTATATAGAATCCTTTCAATTATAGTAGGAAGGTAGATTTATCTCCAAGTGGAAAGCGCAGAAGTTTTATTCCCATGGGACGGCCGTAGTTCTGTGTTCGTCCACCAGGCGGCCCCGAAGTCCATCGAGGTCTAACCGTGATTGATGACAGCATATTGTGTCCACGTTTACGTGTTTTGCAAAGTCCAAATGTTTACAGAATATATCCATCGTGTGTACGTCTTTCGAGGCCATCAGGTAGAAGAAAAAATGGCGAAAAAATGGTTCGCCGGCCAATGTGAATCTCGAAGTACCTGACCTTAAGTATTTCTCTTTCCTCTTTTTTTTTTTCATAGAAAACTTTTATTGTATACTTCCATGTAAAGATGCTGATAAAAGAAGCTCAATTTTCTGTCTAATTTTTAAATTTATTGTGTAATTATCGACACGACGATAACTCAAATAAAGGGTGAAGTTTATATAATTTTTATATCGTCGAGTCTGCTGTATTCGTATACAGTTTGAACATTTTTGTTTTTCTTGTATAATTTTGTTTTAGTAATTTATATAAAGTATAAAAGAAAGAATTCTTTAAAAGTTTTGATGCAGCATATTTAAGTGCATCCTGTTGATCTCCTCGTACAACATTAAATTTTAAATAATCCAGAGAATACAGATGCGTGCTCTTAATATAGATTATATACATATACGAACAATAAATGTTTTAAATAATAATTTATTTATTGTTTATAAATTATTTTAATAAGAAATATTTGCTTTAAAAATATACTATAAATTTGTTATGGACAATTTTCCCGTAATAGGTTTGTTTATTGATGGAATTTCTTATTTTCAAAAACAAAAATTCTCATATAAAATAAGAAATTTTGATAGAAATTTAGTTATATTTAAAATAAAAATTAAATTTTGTATAATTTTTCGTTTTCTTTTATTTTGTTTCTATAAATAAAAATCCTAATCGCTTCAATTATGATCAATCGAAAGTTTAAGTTTATTCTCATAAGTTTTTTTTAAAAACGTTGTATTAATTTTTATAATTACTGTGATAAAAATCATATTAATTCCTTTTAAAATTAAAATAAATAAAATAGCATTTTAAAAATGATTTTCTGAGTAAGAGTTTAAGTCGATTTGTTAGTTTACTTACATTCGATTAATGAAAAAACTTTATAAAAAAATACTTTATTTAAATATTAAACGAATTTTATTTCTTTATTTTTTTATTTTCAAAATCTTTGCTAAAACATTTAAACGAATCTAACAAAATTTATATTTAAGGGATTATACTTTAATACTGTAATACTATTTCTTATATTTTAAAAATTGATTTATAGTTTTTCATAACAACATCAAAGAGAATCTGTTTACTAAAATAAACTCTATTACAGTAAAAAAGTGGAATTTTCGAAATTTATAAAATGGAATTTAAGTATTTTTATTCTTAGAAAGTAAATGATCACTTGGCGATTTTAACATCGTTTTTATCTTTTTGTTTTAAGCCATTTTAATCAGATTATTTTGTAGACGAAACTCTTAAACGATATATTTAAACAAGATGCTAAAGAAGGGGGATGCAACAGAGAACAGAGAAACCGAAGCGTTCTATAGAAGTGTTTAGGCACACCACCAGCAGACCAACTTCCGTCCCAGGTCAACATCCGTCGTTTAGCCAAGAGGCTGATGGACATCGTCCCTTATCTCCAGGGGATATGAACTGCTGATGGAAGCTGCAGAGAGAGTCTCTAGAGACAGGTGGGCTAACACTCTGGCCCCGTGCTTGTCCTCTTCGTGGTGCTTCTTGCCAATGCCAGAGGGGCGGAAAGGGGGTCTAGTGAAGCAGCTTTACTTTAAACTGTAAAAAGGTGGGAGGAAGAAGGCGTTACACATTCCCTTAGTACTTTATAGAACATCGGTGAATAAAGTGCTTTTCTCGGCCACTTTGTGAAATCTAGACGTTTGCGTTGAGAACAAACACACAATGGGATATTCCCAGAGGCTTGCTACCGAAAGGTCGGACCGCAAATCCGCCATTTTACCATGACTCTTTTTAAAGAAGTATTCCCCTTTTACTAAACATCCGATCCTCCTTAATCTTCCATTGTCCACCTGCTTTGGACGTTGAGTCGTAAATTGTTGGCTTTTACTTCTCGGCTTTGCAACGGATACTCATGATAGAGACTTGTGGATTTTCCAAAAAATGTCGACTGTACTTTTCTTATTATCTTCTAAAAAATAAAAGAATACAATAAGTAAGCATTATGTATTGCTTTTCTTTGATTTCTTACTTTTCTTCTGTTTTTCAGGTGTTTGTCAAATGTTAAAAACATTTCGTAATAAAGCCAGGAATTTTGTCATGCTTAAATTTTTCATAAAAGTATCATCATCATCTTGTTCTATTTCTCTATAATTTTATATAATGTATCTTCAAAACACAAGCTTTTATATACAGGCCTATTAGCCTACAATTTAAGAAGCATGATACGTATATTCGTTCTTCATTTTATATCTAGTAATAAAAATAAAAATTAAATTATATCAGAATTTAATTTAAAAGAAATAAAAAGAATCTAAAAATATTGTTTACAAGGTTCAGGTTTAGAGATATTCAAGACTTTTTAAAAATTTCAGCACTTTCTTTTAGTTAAATTTTTTCTTAATTAAGAGAAATTTAATTTTCGTTAATTAAAGATATTTTTCTATTAACACTAAATACGGAGGAAATAAAATAAATATTTCCATATTTTCTCACTTTGCTATTTTATTAAACGTTTAAAATTAAATCTCCTAAAATATCTCGAAACTAAAAGAATTCGAAAAATCCCTAATTGAAAGAAATTTACGAGAATTGAGAAGAATTAAGAAAACTGTTTATAAGATAATAAGTTTTTCTGTTAATTAGAGATTATTCTCTTCATTCTCTTTGACAGTTAAGAAAATGAAGCGTTATCACAACAAACCTAGACAGATTTTAGACCTATAAAATGAAAATAAATTCTATTCTTTAAACATATTTTCATTACAGGAATCTAAAATTTTGTATATTTTCTATCCAATAGCATATTTTTGCTTTAATTAAGTCATTTTTAAAGAGAATACAAATGTTTTCCAGCACTTTCAGTACAAATCACAAAATCCACTTTTTTACGAAACTTTGACTCTGTTGGATTCATTTTATAAATTACTCTAACCATTAATAACGTACAAATTATTGTATATAATATTTAACTATATATAGTAACTTATATCGAAATTAGAAATTTGAGATATGAAACTAACTATGATATTTTCACGGATTATGTTTCAGATATAATATCTACAGAGAAAGCAGAGAAGATATTAGTAAAATTATTAATTCACTCCACTCTCTGATATTAAAAATATTATCTTGTCCCAAGATGTATAAAAGTTTTAATATAAAATTAATTTAAAAAAATGTACTTTTCTTAAAAGTTGAAAAGTTGGAACAGAATTTAAAATTTTTATATATTTTATTATATTTATGAATGTTAATTAATAGAAAAATCGATCTTAAAATTGTTAATCATTAAATAATCATTACTTATTTCTTTAAAAATTCTAGATAAATTGTTTCTTAATATTACAGGAGAATTTTCTATCTAATTAGGATTTTAATGTTAAATTTAGGATTTTTAAAAACGAATAAATTTATAAAATTCAATAAAACTTTTATAAGTGTTTCTATGGATTTTTACTGTTACTTGAACTAGTAAAATCAGAATTAGAATTATTTATCTTAAAATCAGTTAAAAGAAAATTTTCCTTAAAGATTGAAAGGAAAGAACTGTATTCTCTAACCAAAGGAAATTAGACAAAGTTTATTTATAGTCATCTATATGATTAGACAATATAAGGACACAGGACTCGCACAGGGACAAAGTTACTGGAGATTTGGTCATTATTACGTCTCTTTAAGTCAGAAAATTCTACTGAATAAATCGACAGTCATACCACTTAAAAAATCAACAATATATTTTTAAATACAGATTTTATAAATACACAAGTAAGTTATAAAGAAGGGGCATGAGGAACGGAAAGGAATGGAGGAGAAGGAGAGCCAGCCTTCTTTACTTTATATGAACTTTTGGTATTAGCCATAGGTATCAGTGGGATAATCATCCTCCACGCCCTCTCCAATGATAAAATGTCTAAATACGGCTCTGGCTTTGGATCACCCTTCTGATAAATAAGGATTTTCTCTTAATTTTCCGACTATCAACAAAATGCCTTCAACTTTTCAATATTTGGTAAATCCTCAAAGTATTTTATTATAACAGTTGGATTTTGTGTCAGCATATCATAGTTAACAAGCGGAGATTTAACGAAGTTTAAATATAACATACTCGCTGGAAGTAATCAGATGACAGATGATTAAAATATGTAAGTTTTAAACATATGACAGTTTTAAAGAATTATCACACAGAAAATTTTTCTAAAAAAAATATATAATAATAATAATTGTTTGCCAAGTTTATTTTTCTGCAAAACTTAACGGCATTTGGCAGGAAATGGACCGAAGCCATTTATCACATCCGGAGAGGGGAGTACGAATATGAGAAGATGACAACTTCTATCTTTCTATATCAGCCAATGCCGCTAGCTGTTTCGAACTGAAGAGGTAGCAAACTAATGGAGTCACATACTTGGTTCGCGTTCAGGAAAGCGAGAAAATATAATACACACTTCCTTTCCGTCATTTAGAATTGTCCACGACATCAGGATCGAGAAACAACTCGAATAAACTTCGTTAAATGAACGTCGTTCCATTGATATTTCTCATGTAAAATCAGAGATTATTTTTCTTCCAAATTTTGGTCTGTGTCTATTGAAAGTTGTTAAAATATTAAGAAATTTTATTTTATTTTAATTTTTAATTATATTTTTGAAATTTTTCTAATATTTTTCTATCTTTTTAAAATGTAAACTATTTCCCTTATTCATTTACATTTTACTATTAAAAAAAGAACTATACTATATTATATTAGCCTATATTTTTCCTAATAATCGAAGAAAATTGAGGAAAATCCATAATTAAGAAACTGAATCGATTATGCTTTAATTTAATAGCAGACTCGCTGCAGTTTCCTTTAATTTTACTGACTATTAGTTAGAAATTGCGGAAGTTTTTTCGAGGAGGAACGTTGATTTTGAAACTAAAATTTGAATATATAATAGTCTTTTAAAATGTTTTCTTATAAACATTACCAAAGATATCTTAGTGAAAAATCGAATCTATATCTTCATAAGTTTAGTCAACGTTTATGAATAATGGTTTTAAATTAGTATTTTGCAAATTTTCAAACCTTTAGCTTTTATACATTACTGATATTGTCTCCGATATACACGTATCCTATAGACTTGCTGCTGGTCTTTGTAATATCGCAAAGGATAAACATTGAAGAAGAGTTTTACAGCATGATTGTATTATGTAAACTATTCGAGAATGCTTTTTATAGATTTTAAACTTTAGGTCGTAATATAAGCTCTTGAAGTCACTTTTACTTCAGAAAAAGTCAAATGTTGACTTTATTTATATTGTAATTTCTAAAAATAAACGTTTGTCATTCAAAAAATAGACTTGATGTTAATCCGAAAAGATCAAATGGGATTAATAAGAACATTTGAAAGATCTTCGTGTTTACTTTATTGATAAACATCGAAGAGTTAAGTAAAATTTTCTAAACGCACATAGAAATAAATCTTACGAAGAGGATTACGTAACATAGAATTAGATTTTATCGGAAGGAAAGAGAGAGAAGGCTTTCCTTCAAGAAGGCTGTCACTACAACATGCCCTGTAGTCTGGATCTGAGCAAGCTACTAACGTTAATTAATCATGGCGGCAATTTAAGGTTGTGACAGCACCCCCCTACGGTGACTTATTGTTTCAACGTAAAGTTTGCTGGGGAGCGGGAACAAGGTTAGAATCCGATAGCAGTTCAACCGAACAGCTACGATTTCCGTCTACAATATGGATTTTCGAACATGTTAGAGGTTAAATCCTTATATCTCTCTTTAATTGTTTTAACGTCGAACGAACTCAATAAATTCTTAGAACTTGAGGAAAATGTACTTCATATCTATCTACAAATATTTTGACTAATATTGATGAAGGTTATAGGGTAAGGAATGTTCTAACTTACAAACTGAGAGTTTAATAATAAAGTATTCTTGCGTAAAACTCTAATTTTACAAGATAATTAAACTTAAAGGAATTATTACGGGATGACCAATAAAAGTTTAATAAACAATCTAACATGATTATTATTTAGAATTTTAAATAGAAAAGTAATACAAATTATCTTCGTCCTAATCAATTAAAATGTAATTATGCTAATTATATATTAATTTATTTAAATTAGAAATTCAACAGTTTTTCAACTGTTGAGGCACATTATTGGTCTACCCGTTTGAGACTTATCACGGTACGATTAATATTGTAACTCGTTTAGCCAATCATAATCAATCAGACTTTCATGACCTCTGGTGAGTAAAATTGATTTTTTTTTTGTTTTTTGTACACTTTAATGACAATGCTAAAAAATTTAAAACGAACAATATAAATATTAGAAGAAATTTTAAATAATAATTTATTTTGAATTTTATTAATAATAATATAAATTTTTAAAATGTTAAAACTGCCAGACGGATGGCCGAGGCCAGCCCATGGTTCTGGGAAACCCAAGATCAAATCTGAGTGGTAGAAAAATCCCAGAAATTTTTTGGGGTTGTATGTCCCGAATATGTCAGGCCCCGTCCCTCACCGCCCGGTTGGAGGCCCTAGCAGAGAATTCACGACGTTCTGTGGGCACCAAGAAGGCCTTGAAAAAGGCCTTCTTGTGCCCACAGAACGGAAAGAGTTCAAAAATAGATTAGTAATTTTATCTATTTTCACAATCTATAAATGTTAAGAAATATTAAAAATAGATAATATATAAAATTTTAAAATAAATTTAATTATTTTACTTTTATTATTAAATATGCAAAACTTAAACTCGAACTTTGTCTAAAGATAAAAATAAATAAATATTTAAATATGAAATCCAACTTAAAATATTAAAAGTCACGATAAATAACACAAACTTGGTATACAATTGTATGAAGAAATTCAAATATGCAATTGTTAGAAGATGAGAATGTAAAAGAAAGATTAGAATGTCAGCATTTAAAAAATCTATCAATAGGATTATTTTCTGTACAATGAAAGATACAAAAATGCAAAAATAAAGTATTACAAAGAATATATTTTCTTTCTAAAGTAAGGATTTGTATGTTTATATTAACTTGATCAGCTTTATAGACGAAGAAAGGAAAGATTTAATAGAACAAGAAGCAAATTTAGTTAACTTTTCCACTCGAAAAAAATGGAAGAAATAAGATGTAATAGTATTATACTTTATAGAGTTGTGTGCAATCTCTTGTACATATATTGCTTTACTTTCGCTATATATATTTAGACACATTCACACACATATTGTGTACAGGAACTAGTTTTTCATTTATATTTTATGAAATTTAGATTTAATTTAAGATAATTGATTGTAAAGATTATTAAATTAGATCATAATTTTTTAAACAATGTAATTAACTAAATTTAGAACATATTATCAAAATATAAATCTTTAAAAGAGTATAAAAATTATAAAATATTATATTAAGAGTTTTAAAATTACATTTTGTTATTTTAAATCGAAAGATACAGTCATCTATACAATTCTTCGAATTAACATGGAGAAGTTTAATAACAGAAATTTCATTAAATCATGATTTATGTATTATTAAGTTGTGTAAAATTTGAAAAATATTAAAAATTAAAATAATTAAATAAAATTCGATAATTTTTTAAAATTCATTTTATCTAAGCTATTCATATTTCAGACATAAAATTACAGGTATCTGTAAAATTTATTATCGCAAAATAAAGGATTTTCGATGGTAGGAATTAAATTTATTTACACGAATTACTGCAGACTAATTAATATTTCTCAGCTATTATTCTTTACAATGTAATGAATTATTTATTTTAAATAATATAAAATTAATAAATAAATACAGACGTAATCCTTTGTTGTAAGCTTGTCAATCTTCTTGGCATATAAAATTTAAATAAAAGTATAAATATATTCTATATTATCTATTTACATTGTGAAACTTATTATAAGAAACTTTTTGTAAATTATTTATTCGTATTATTATTTTAAAACTTATAAATCGGCAAATATAAAAATATTTTTAAAATAGAATAACTAAACGTTTGCACAAAATAATAAAATAAATATTTTTTTATATTGTTTCTATTGTTTTGTATTAAAGTAATTAATATATGATTTAAATCTTTAAAAATAATTCATTTTTGGCTTGTTTAGTATTTTAAAATATAAGAGTACAATATTATAAATGGTTTTAGACTTTTAAAAATTAATTTTTAATATTTATAAAAATTATTATAAATTTAACTCGAATTAAATATTTTTAATTGATTAATTTTTATTTTAAGGTTTTTTAAAATTATTTTCGAGCGAAAACAAGATATTTATTAGTACTTAATAAGCAAGTAGAAAGAGAGAAAGAAAAGGGAGAGAAATGGAAAAAAAATTTTAAGAATGTTTTTTATGCAAGAGAAATGAAGAATCTAAGATCACAGCACTGAAAACTAGATTAACTAGCAAAATGATCTCATTAAAGATTAGTAATTACTGCGAATTCTTTTTAACCGACTGAGAATCAAATTTAACGATAATCTACAATGTGTGCTCTTTAACAAAGCGGTTTCTAAAAGAGTAAAAAAAAAAATTAGGAAAAAAAATTTTGAAAAAAATTGAGAAAGCCGATCATAAAACATCAGCTTTTCTGAGAAAACGTCACTATCAACGTTAATTAAATTTATGTCGGTGGCAAACAGCTAAGTTTGGCATACTGAAGCGAAAACTCGAACCTTAACCTCCAGTTAATGTTGTCCCATTTAGTAGAAAGGATGCGCTGGGAAACGATCAACAAAGTTCGACCTCATCTGCATCTTCCCCCTACTACAAAATTCAATTATTAAGACATACCGATCGATACTAATATATAACACCTGAAATACTGTATAACGGAGATGATAATGATTAATTATAATCATTATCATCATCATCATCAGTATCATCATTTTAATTAATTTATTTAATCAAACTTGTTTATTGAAGCATCAAGTTTTGAGTATTTAATTTTCTTTAGTTATCGATCAAATGGAACTGTTTAAAAACAATTAAAATTATCTTAATTCCATAACTGTTTTTCTAAATTTAAAAACATAAGATAATAGTAATAATTTAAAACTTAAAAAATCATCTTTATTTATTAATTTTCAAACATTTTTCTTTTTTAATTTTTGTTTTTAATGAGGGAAACATTTAATTTTACAAAAATGCGTTATTATATATTCGCGTATGTAGCACGTGACCGGAAGTTATTGATCAATGTCAAAACGGATGATTCTGCTCAGAAGACGAAGTGTGCAGTTAAGTGATAATTGCCCACTCCCGCATTCCTATGATCAAACCCTTGGGGATAGAATAGATGGCGGATAAGCACGCTGCCATCTGGTGTTCAAATGTTGAACTCTCGGACAAATCGATGATATTTTCCAAAATAAAGTTATAAATTTATGTTCGCATTTATCTTCATTCTGCAGAAAAAAACTCATAAACTATAATATAAATTAAAAAAATTGAAATAATTAGATATAACATATTCTGATATTTCTTCAATTCACAATAACAACATGGTTATATTTAAAGGACAATCACACCTGATGTATAATTTATATTATATAATACATTATAGTTATATATATGATATGTAACGATATACATATTCTCATATGTAATTGAATGTATTCAATTATCATGATATAAATTATAAATTTTATAAGATTTTTTAAAAAGATTTCGTATTTATATTTCTAATATTTGATTCAAATATTATAAAAATATACAGTTTTAATGTTTGTAATTATTTGTTATTAGTTAAAGTTGTGTAATTTATTTTTTTAGTAATTTAAACATAGAACACATAGGGATCATCCATTAATTAATGTAGCGTTGTAAACACCGCGATAATGCTGTCGCATATACTCACCCCCAAAATTACGTAACGAATATCTTCGATCAACTCCCTTAATTGTACTAAGGAATAATACATAGAACAGTATACTGAATATTACATTATTTTATTAATTACATGTATAACGTACAAAGCAGAGATTAAACAGTACGATTTGTTATAAAACACTTCAGAAACACTTAAATCCCTACATATTCAACAAATAACATTAGTAACCTAGCATAAAGACCTAGCATTAAATAACGTTTTGTAAACATCCCACCCCTTATAACACATCGTAACAATTACATGCAGATTCACTCACCCATATCTGCGTTAAGTAATTTAGGGACAGACCTAAATGATTCTATTGATTTTAACAGTTAAAATGTCCTACAATAAGAATAAATTCTTAAAAATTTAAATAATGATAGAAAAAAGTATTAAAAGTTTTTGTATTATTTTGGAAAACAAACAATTTAGTATGCTTTATTTTAGTTGCTAGTTATCAGGATTATGAGATTTACCAATACTTGTTAACAGATAAAGTTGAAGTAAGGAGTTAAACTTATCACTACTTTTACGATTTTTATCTTTAATTCCGATTTCTAATTAAAATGTTTCGAACACTTATAATTATTAAAATAGCGTTTATTTTCTAGTAGTTTTACTATGAAATTAAAAAAATCTCTGAAGGTTTTATTTACAAAACTACAAGAAAACTCAACTACATTTTAGCTTTACGAGTATGAATCTAGTAATATTATAATGTATTCTGATGATTTTTCGATAAGATGGATGTCTTGTTTGTTTGAGCGTCGAGAATTGTTTTACATTAAGAATGTTTCTGAATAATTTATGTATAATTTTCTTAGGAGGTAGAGACGCTCTGATTCTTTTATGAAGAGATTGTGTCTGTAGGCATGATCTGTACTGTACATTCTTAATTAATATTTTTAAATTTTGTCGAAAATCACTTTGTGCATTAGTAATATGTGACATATTGAATAATACTACTGAAGTTACTTGACAAATTTTAATTTGCACTGTTTTAGTAAAAGCTTTTTTAAAACTTTTTCCAAAATTAGCAGATAATGTAATAAGATAATTTTGTCCATAGAAGAGTTTATAAATATTTATAACTATAATAAAACTTTTAAACTTATAAAATATTGAACTATATAATGTAGAAAATTCGAAATTAAAAAATAAAAGAAAGAAAAAAGAAAATGGAGGGAGAAAGAGAGAGAGAGAAAATGAAATCACAAATATATATAGAGAGAAATATGATATGCATGAACAATTTGCTGGTTTTTATTAATTTTATAAAATATATATTTAAATTAATTTTTGTACTATAGTAATATAATTTTTGTACATAAATTAATATTTAAAGTATTTATATTGAATGAAATTCTAAAATTTGATGAGATTTGTTTTAGGTTTGTGTATAATACGCATATTCTACTTAGAAAAACGAATATATAAATTTATAAAAAATTAATGCTTTCTTTGATTTATAAGAATATAATATACAGTATAGTGCATATTTCCAAATATTTTAACATAAATCTTAATTATAAAAATAAAAATATGTAAATTGTATCATGATTTCCTTATAAAAAAACTATAAAATATATTTAAAAAATAAAATTTCTTGTTATAAATAGCATTAAAAAATAACAGTGAAAAGAATATTAATTTAATAAAATATTTAAGAATTAATAAAATAATAACTTTGTTTTCAAAATATCCAGTGTTATGTTAAATGTGAATATTAGAAAAAATACGAAAATTCTATTATTAGCCTAGATATTCCGAATAAATATCTTGATGAAAAATTCTGATAATAGTAATGTTTCATCATATTGTGTAACTTTATCATTACGTAAGACTTATAATTTTATCATAAAATATTTTAAAAGGATATATGTATAAATATTCTTTAATTTCATTATAAATTTGTAAATATAAAGAAATAATAATTAATAAAGTTTTAAAATTTAATGAATAAAATATTGAAATTAATATAAATTATTCATTTCATGATCTTATTCGAATTTTTAACTAATAATTTCTTCTGAATAATTGATTTTTCAAGAAATTATTTTATGAAAGAAGAGTAGAATTGTTTATAATATAAATAAATTGTTAATTAAATAAATAAATAATCCGAAATTCTTGAATATTTATTAGTATTTATCTACATTTATCGTGAATAAATTATGAAAAAATTAAAAAATAGAGAAAAATTAGTAAAATTCTAAAAGTTTAAAAGCAATTAGACGTATTAAAATTTTAAAAACTCGCTTAGAAATTAATAATTGTTAAATAATATTGCATTATACTAATTTATTAAATAAATATTTTAATTTTATAAACACATTTTTTGTTGATAGGCAAATAAATAACTAAATGTTACGATTTCAGCTTGATAAATACTAAAATATTTAGAAGTAAAAACGCGTATCAAACTTGTATATAATTTTATGAATAAGTTGATACATTTTTTTAGTTCTAGATATTTTTTAAATGAATAAATATCCATAGAATATATTCTAAGTATTGATAGAATGATATTTTAACCATAAATCACACACACACACACACACACACACACACACACATACACATATATATATATATATATATATCTTCTATTCAAATTTCATGTGACGAAGTCGAGTTTACGGATAGTGAGCAAATTATTTTACAATTTTTTTTTGAATTATTAATAAGTATTTGATAAAAAGAAATTTTTTACGATACTCAATATCTACGCCTGAATTTTTATTTTATTTATTTTTTATTTTTTTTTTTCCTTCTTTATCTCCTGCAGTGGAATGAATTCGCTTCTCACACAGCAGCAGCAGCAGCAGCAGCAGCAACAGTTCTGCTGAAAACTCATTAATTGATCTGAGACTGCGCAGTTGGATGAGGTCTTAGAATTTTCTCTTTCACAAGTGCAGGTTCCTTTACTCTAGACTATCTACAGAGAGGAAGCTTCAATCGCAGCTTCTTTCCATGACAGCATCTGATAGATGGCGCTCCGCCGAGTGCTCCTAAATCACCCAATCCATAGGACGACCTCCTACACCCCGTCTCTCTCTCTCTTTCTCTCTCTCTCTCTCTCGCTTCTCTCTCTCTATCTCTCTCTCTACTTCTTGTTTTTCTAGCTACGATTCTACTAGTGTTGCTAAGGAAATGCTGTCCATCTTCGGAATTTCGTATTTTGATGTATCTTGGGATACTTGTAGAGAACTTGTATCTCGTCTCGCCTCAATAAATTGAGTTTTAAAATCATTCTCTAGCGAGTTTAATATTTTTATTCCTTTGTACAAATTGTTCAACATGCTCTGCTATTTCTTCTTTAAGATTGTTCAGTATCTTCTTTTATTTCTAGAGTTTCTAATATTATAGTTTTTTTTTTTTTCATGTGGTTTTCGTGGTTTACTACGTAGTCGTCTTCTTTGAAAATCTACAACACGATCGTTTAATTGAGATGTTTACAATCTACACAGTTTCTATGGTAGGCTATTTATTCATTATGATCGTTCTTCAGATTTTTCAATTTGTTCGTGTTTCTTGGTTGGATTTTCAGGATACTTATTTTCTTGAAATTTACAGTGTACTATTTATATAGGAGTTTTCGACGTACTCGATGATTATTTAGTTTATTTACAATATACATTGAAAGATTTAAGAATCGTATTTATGGATTTTCAATATTTTTTAAAATTTTGTTTAGAGATCCGCGATATGATGTTTCAAAACATTTATTTTGTTTGAACATTTTGCAACATATTCTTTCTTTGAAGATTCTATATTCTCGTTTTTTTTAAAAGAATTCTATATGCTCAATCTTGCTGAATGTTCAAAAATATTTGCTCTTTTTGAGGATTTTAAATGTGTTTCAACGTTCGCATCTTTGAGCTTTCTAATACTCGCGTTTTGGGGTGTTCAGCATATTCATATCTTCTTGAGATTTTCAATGTAATGCTTTTAATTTTTATCATATTTTCGTTTCTTTTGAGTTTTTCAATGTGCTTATTTTGTTTAAAACTTTTTTAGTAGCTTTTAATATTCCCTTCTTCTTTGAAGATTTCTAATAATCTTATTATGTGTAAGTATCTTCAATATACTCATTTTCTTTGAATGATTTTCTGTATAAAGAAAACTAATGAATTAATTTGTTATCTTCATACATTTGGTATCTGGAAGTGCATTGACTTCGATGAACTGTTTCGTTTTCTCGTTTCGTGTTACCGTCTGTCCAGTAACGATATTGCTTGATGACCAAGTTACCGGTCATCCATCTCCCAACTGCTGCAGGTAGGGAGGGATTCATCTGGTCGTCTGGACTCCGTGACCTTCCTATCTATCTTCTTGTCCTTCTTCTAACTTCGGACCCGGATCGATAGGTAGGGTCCGGAAGTGGACGAAAACGAGACTAGAGAACGAAATTAGTCTCGTTATCTTTCTACTCTATAAATGGATCATAAGAAAATTTTAAAATTTTCAAACTTGGTTTCATATTTTTTTTTAAGAATCTCGTTTAATATTTATTAATTTTTAATATAAAAAGATTTTATTTTTTAAAAATTTAGGTTTAAGTTATATATAACTTATAAAATTATTTTAAAATAAAATAAAAGTTTAAGTTTATATATAACTTCAGCATTTTACGTGTAAATAAGATATAAAATATGTTAAATTTATTTATTTTTATCAAAAATAATTAGTTAATGCGTTATATTTTTGTTCATTCGTTTTTCTTACCCGATAGATAGCTTGTAATTTTCGTCAGAAAATAAGGAAACGACACCCTTAGGACGAATTGCATCACTTAAAAATATGATCAAATCTTCATACCCGGTACTTCGTACGCATGCGTATTAGTTTCAGGAAGTTCCGGTCACACCACTAATTTCCGTGCGTGACACGGCCGTTGCGTGATGCACGCTCAACACCAACTCTAATCAACGAATGCGCTCTCTTCCTCCTTTCCCTGACAGTTTCCGCCATTTGGCCTGAATAGACTCTCCAGTCTAATGCTTAATAGAGTTGTAAGGCAAACCTTTTAGACAAGTTTAATAAAAATATTTTTATATTATACTAGAATTTTATAATAAGCCAATTTATTTTATGTGTGTATATATGTATATATATATGTGTGTGTGTATGTGTGTGTATTATTTATCTAATTTTCATTTCCACTTTGTTAGGATATATAAAATGCTTATATTTTTTTATATAAAGACAGCAATCAATCTCGTGAAATAAAAAATAAAGAGGAAGAAAATGAATGAGTTGGATTTATACGATATTGTACTATAACACTATCGTAAATATTTAATGTTTTTCATTTTCCCAATAGAAATGATATAAATGTTTATATTTATTGTTAAGTGTTGCTTGAAAAATATTGCTAGTGCCACACGAAAATGATTTTAAATTAGATGTTTTTTCTATTAAAACATAATATATTATCTTTATTCTATTATATTATGTTTTAATAGAAAAAAAACATTAAATAAACATAAAATGATATTAATAATAATAATTTATTTTAAAATACTTAATTTTTAATATTAATGTAGTGCTTTTATAATATTTATTTTTTTTATTTTAAATTGCTTACAAGTTACTTATTTTATTTTAATTTGATAGTAAATAAGGAAACAAAAACATTCGATATTATTTCTATTTAGGTAGTCCATATATATTTTCAATGAATTACGCTAAATCAAAATACATTTATATTTTATAATATAACAATTCTGGAATCGAATCTACACTCTTTCGATTGTTGAATTCTTTTCTTTTAATGATTTTTTCAGTAGATTTCTTCACATTTCTCTAATATTTTGCTCGAATAAACCTTATTTATAACTTTAAAAATTGAATAAGTTACCAAAATAAACTATTGTTTAAAAATTAATCGTTTTATTTTAAAATGTGGGATGTAATATCATAAACTGCTTTAAAAACTTAAATAATTAATTCAAAACAGTGTAACAATTCTATTTCCAGATGCATTTAAGAAAAACAACTGACTTATCAATACATAATGTGCAATACAGTGCGTTCGGTTAAAAACGCTTACTTTTTTCTGTTTTCATATAGAATTTTTATTTTTAATATATCAATATAGTTTATATAATTGGTAATTATAGCTTAAATGTTACGTATTTATTCAAAAAACCAGCAATTTAGTTATTCTATTTAAGAATGTAACTTCGAGTTATATAAGAGAGCAAAATTAAATTTTTTTAAAGTTATAACTAAACAGTTTTTTTATTTTTTATCCAGAAATGCTATTTACTTTATTTAGCTAAAAACAGTACTAGCACTTCAACTATAATAATTTACTATTTATTATTTCTTATGCATGAGTTTTTGTATAGTACTGTAGAATATATACAGTAGCTTATGTAACTTGTGCTTTACATGCTGTAGTTTCAATAATTTATTTATGTAATAATTTAAAATCTACACAACAACAAATATTAATTATTGTCTATTATAATACATGTTATTTATATTTTTATAAATCCTTAATTATCTTCCATTATAATACATGTTATTTATATTTTTATAAATGACATGTACTATAATAGACGATAATTAATATTTTTGTTATTTGTAGCAAGATTAATTCGGATACTGTAATTGGAAAAGTTTAGTTGTAATGATAAAAAATGCAACTCTTTGTTTAGTTAATGCTGTATTAACTACATTAACTAATATTTTCCCCCAAAAAGTACAGATCGTGTGTCTATAATGATATAGAATCATGCACCTTATTTTTTTATACAGTAATTTAGTAACTGAACAAAAATTTTGGCTTATGTTAAATCTATAAATAATAACTTTGTTTATTTTCTAACTAAATAAAACTAAAAATTATCTATTGATTTTTCTATCATTTTAACTTAATTTATACTTATTTTTATTGAGTATTATTATATTTTAAGTACTCATCTAGCGCCTTTCTTTATCACTTTAATTTTTTACAACTTTTAGTTATACATTTTTAGAATAATAAATAAGCAAAAATAAAATTCGAATATTAAAATAATGTATTTAACTTTTTAAAATTTTATTAAAATTATAATTATTATTTCACAAAAAATTCGCAAATGTTTTTCTGATAAAATTCCATAAATGTTAAATTTTAACAAATTTTTCATGTAAAGGTCAAGTTTACATGTATGCAAGTTGTTATATAATTCGATTGTAAATTAATTAATATAATTCATTAAGAAAAGAGTCAATAGTTTCATGAAAGAACAAAAAAAATCGGAAAGAAACTAAAAAAGAAGAAAGAATCGAGAGCATATTAGAGACCAAAAAGAAACGAGAAGATCCATCAGGATTTTCTGAGTAAAAAATAAAGAAAAAATCGTGAAACAGCAAATCTAACGTTGGTAGAGTAACCGAAAAAAGAAAAATCGAGATCTGAACTATTGGCAAAATCAACACAGTTCTACAACTATGTAAACAACAAAAAAAATAACAACATAAAAAAATTAATCATCTAAATTTAAAATAAAATAATTAGTGATAGCTGAAGAAAGAAATAAACTGATAAATACAGAAATATCTTTAATTATTTTTCGAATTTGTCATTAAGATTTTTAGGGAAATGTAAGGAAATATACATATAAACACGTAGTTAAAATTAAGATCAAAATAATATTTTTATGGAAAAAATTTATACTTGTTTAGAATTGCTGAAAATTAATATTCTTGTATCAGGAATGCAATCAGTAATCAGTATTTTTTGACAATTTTTTCGTGCCATTATTTTTTAAAATTTATTTTCTCGGTTTCCTTATTAAGTTCCATAAAGTAAAACATGTAAAAAATGGAAGAAAACTAAGGATAAACTAAATTCTAACAGGAAAAAAGCTTGTGTATAGTTAGAATCGTTGAGAATTAAAATTCATGTACCACTGAATGAAATCAATAGTAACTACTTTAAATATTTACATAGTTGTATAGTTTGTATTGTAAAAATTAATTTTTAATAATTAAAGAAATATAACCATGTTATTAACATTGATTAAACTTTTCTCACATAAAAAGACTATTTATTAGATATAAATATTATGAAAAATATGATCGACTTTAGACTTTAACATGTGTTTCTGACGGTATTAGACTTCTAAATAAAATTTTTATAACTAATAAAATTTAATAAAAATGTTTTTGAATGGAAAAAATTATTTATTTATTTATTTTTTATTTAAGTTTTTACCACTTAATTATATACGAAAATTATAAAGTAGTTCGAGATCTATAAGTTGCGTTTTTTGTGAGTGAAAAATTTTGCGTGAAGAACGGAAATATGGTTCAACACGTCACATTGGAATCGGAAATTAATCGTTCGTTTACGTTACCATAAACACGATTTTCTCTAGTTTTATCAATGATAACAGAGCAATGAAAGGCTCCATTTTGTTTGAGGGTGT
Organism: Centruroides vittatus; assembly: GCF_030686945.1. Lineage (NCBI taxonomy): Eukaryota > Metazoa > Arthropoda > Arachnida > Scorpiones > Buthidae > Centruroides > Centruroides vittatus. Next base: position 910,636 of record NW_027121909.1, on the reverse strand, counting down.
TTTTTTACAGTAAACTGAGAAGAAACAAACAGAACTTTTTTAAACTTTGTCTGTAAAAATTCATTAAGTTTTGTTTAAAGCCCTTTTAAATAGTTTATATAGTTTTTGTTAAATAATTATTCTGTAATAAATATTATTTTATTAAACAAGTCAGCTTTTAATTGACTTATAGTTACTGTTACTTATCTATATTGAAACTAGATTTCTATATATTTTCAAAAAGAATATATATAAATGTTAAAATTTATATTTTGAAGCCTATTTTTTTTATATAAATATACATTCTTATATATAAATATAAGGTTCTAAAGAAATAATATGAATACATTAATTTTATTAATGAGATAGCTACTAAACTTTCGGAACATATTTTTCAGTATCTTCTTTATAAAAATCTACTGTATATAACATCATTTATATTATTATAATGACTCTATTATAAAATATAAAATTATACAAATTTTAATATATTAAAATATTATATCATATTATAATATAATAATAATAAAATATAATAAAAATAAATTATAATAAATATAATAAAAAATAAACTGTTATTTTTTTATTGTAAACGTAAAGTAGTACAATACGTTTAATATATTGTACTACTATAAAATTATTCAATACATAGAAAATGTATGTTAAATATAGAAAAAAACACGTAATTTTAATAACATTTTTTTATATTTTTATATATTTTTGTAATTTATTTTATAGATAATTTCAACAAGTTAAATAAATTTTATTTATAAAAACATGTTTTAATTATTATTCTACTTTATTAAATCTTAGTTACCAAAATTTAACGTAAAAATTCTACGTTTAGATTTTTAGAAGAATAATACAGTTAACCCTCTAATAACGGCCACCTTCCAACAACAGCTACCTCTAAAGAGGGACCAAACTTTTTCAGGAACTCTCTTTTCAAAATAAATGCAAAATAAGCTACAGACAAGTCTTTTTTATACTCCTGTTAGTGGCTGTTGTTCAGAGGTTTTACTGTAATTCTTTTAAATACCTGTACATTTTTTATTTTTTAATTATAATAGTTATAAATATATTTTTGTAATTTACATTTAAACATAAAATTAAACCCGAAATTAATTCTTGAAGTATTATTATTTTTAAAAATAATTATTTAGTATCAATAATTAATGTAACATTAAGCCATAAATTAATCTTTATTTTTTAAAAATAAGTATTACTACTAAAATCTAACTAAAATGAATTTATTAAATTATTTTTCTAAATATATTTTAATTAACAAGCTTTTAGAAAAGAAGAGTAAAAGAATTTATTTAAAAAATTCGAAGGGAAATTTCGATGAATCACATTTACGTCATTATATCTAAATGAGAGGAAGTGGATAAGTTTAAAGTATTCTGAATATAAATAATAACGTTTATTGCATTTTTGTAATCAATTCAGGACCATTTAAATCGTGATTAAGAAATAAAAATATATATTTTGAGATGGAGTTTAGTGTAAACTTATCAAATAAAACAAAATTATTTTTTATACTGAATTCTCGATGGAATGTGAATGATATCATTAATTAATGTAGGCTATAAGAATCAAGATTCAAGACAAGTAAGTTAATTTTTTATAAGTGTCACGTTAATTATCATATTTTAAAAATTTTTTAATAATATGTATAATAAATTTTCATTTTAAAATCTTTTTACAAGTTAAACTATTGCTCATTACATTATAGATGAGATGATAACGGTGAAGCGGAAAAATAAATTTTTAACAGATAATTATAATTATTTTTTTAATAATTGAGTAACAAGTAGTAAAAACTGGAAAATAGCTGAAAAAAGCTTTTAAAATTTTCCTTTTGCTTTGCTTATTCTTATAAAATTTAAAAGATCTTAAGACGAAAGCGTAAGAGAGAAAATATGTACATTTTTCTATAATTTATTTAACTTATTGAATATATACGAATCCAATAAAATAAACGAATTAATTCGAAACTGTTTTTAGAATGCTCATAAATGCTAAAGATGTGGCACTGAAAATATTCAATATCAGGCTCGTAGCTGGAGGGGAGCCAGGGTAGCTCAGCTACCCCTAGAAAATTTTGAGGTACTCTGTCTATTATTCCAAATAAAGGAATTCTATTTGATTATTGATATTATTTAGATAAATATAAATTTTTCAACGTTTAAATTTCGAACATTTTTGTATCGTTTTGTACGTTATTTAATAGCTTTATATTATGTTATATTTCAAAAATTTTTCGGGGGCGGGCCCTCGGATCCTCTTTTCCCGGGGTAACTCCGTAACTCCCAGACACCCGGAAGGCCGTCCCACAATTTGTTAAAACCACCCTTATTATAGTTGATCTAGCTACGCCCTCGTTCAAGATGTTTAACATATTTGAAATGAGCAAGATGCAGTATCAAGATTGGAACAGGAATATTAAAGCGATTAAATTATTTTCTAGTTTATAAATATATATAGAAAAATAAGTTTTGAAAATTTTGTTCCGAGAGATTTATGCATTTTCATAATAAATTTTTAAAAATTTCGTTAAAATAAAAATAAATTTTCGATCCATTATGATTACTAGAAATAATCAAATTACCTGTTTCAAATTTAAATAATTATAAAGAAAATTTTCATGAATAATCTATAAAATATTATTAAATTTAATTTTATTAACATAATTTTAGTAAACCGAGTTAAGGAAATATCGTTTACGTTATTATATGTTTAATTTTTTTCTTGTAAATTGCATATAACAGTCACTTTAAAGTGTGCATAATTAACAAAATTTTCAAATACTAAAATTTTGAATTTTAACATTAAAAGTATATATTTTTTATAATTCTTTTATATAGAATATAATTAAAATTAAGATTTTTTTCCATAAAAAATCAAAACAATTTCAAAAATTTTCATTATGCTACATTACTACGTAACTGATGTTATGGGTGCCTATCTATACAAGTGCGTGAAATGTTTAGTGGTTTAACTCTAAAGGCTCTTTCTTTTCTGGAAACCTTTATAAGATTCACGAGGTTATACAAGATTGTCGAGCTGAATAACATTTTCTCGACTATCGACATTTTATGTGACAATTTCCGGTGTCTAGTTTTGAAAAGGTCATAATCCCATTCTTTCCAAAAATGGAATCACTTATTTATAGAAAAAACTAGAGTTTTTTTCTTCGTATATCAGGATATTAAATTATATACATTTCATTTAGTAATATTAAAATTATCAATTTTATAAAATTAAATTTATATATGAGGAAATATTTTTTGTTAATGTTAACATTTAACTGCTCTTTTTGAATTTGATCGATTGGACAAGCATAATTTTTTTAAAAAAAATTAATAGTCTTTTTAAAATAATTTACTTAAAAGAAATGTTTATTTTTATTAAGTTAAGTTAAATTCCTCTTAGAGTATATCGTTTTGAAGTTTTCGTATACAATTAATTATTTCGTCTTCGAATTAATAATTATATATTGTAACAGAGATAGAATATATTTAATTATGTTTATTATCTCATTTTATTATATTAAATCATTTACGTTTTCGTATATGCATGTTGAAGAGTATTGTTTTCTTGAAAAAAGTCGATGTTTATATTTCGATTGCAGCACACGTTTTGAGACGTTTTGAACACCATTTAGTCTTTCTGAAGTATTATCTTTATTACTACACTATATACATTATACAAATATATATAATGTGTACAGGAATAGCATATCTAATGGAAATGCATTTCTGTAGCTATGTATGAAACTATATTACAGTAGTAGCGATATATCATAAAATACATTGTATGTTCATGTACAATGTATTTTTATGTCAGTGTAGTGTCTCTACCTCTGTATATATTTTATAATGTAAAAATCTAGTTTTTAAACAAAACTTGTTGTTTGTATAAGAGAATATTTATTGTTCTTTAAAACGTTCGACAATACACCAATTCAAAACGTTAAGAAATTCGTGGTCATGTTATTCGCATGTTGCAACGCATAGATAATTCAAGGCTCCTTATAACAATAATTAATAATCACTGTTACAGAATAGTGGAGTTACAGATACACTGCATTTTTTAGACTTAATTTATTAATTAATATGAAATTGCCAAATAGTTAATAACATATAAAATTTAAAGGTTTACAACTATGCGTATTCAATATTCTTCTCTTGTTTGTTATCGTGATAGGGCTTTTAAGTCTCTGCGTATAAACACGATAATATGTTTATATTCTGTAACAATGAAAATATATATATATATATATATAATATATATATATATTTGCATACAGAGCATTCTGCCATCTGTCGTACAATTTTAATACTAATAGAATAAATTGTTATGATATGACTTATGCCCACTTAAACAAGCAACAATGACATACCTACAATTTACGTCATGTTATATAAATGTACAGTACATGAAGTGTTTCTGTATGTTTAATCATACTAAAATTAATTGTTGTAATATGTAAACTAGTTTTGCTTAAACAAAGATTCATATTAACAGTTTTATCTAACTTCTTGTAACTTTTATTGAATTTTATGAAATATAATGAACGATTTTTCCTGTAAATATAATTACTTGAAAAAATTAACGATTTTAAGACAATAAAACATGAAATATTTTAATGCGTTAAAAATGAATAATTTGTAAAATGATAAAAGATTTACAATATTATTTTTCAATTAAAAATAATTTTTTATTGAATTGAATATTTAATTGAATAATTATTTTTTATACAATTTCTCTTTCTTTTTTTATTTTTGCACTTGTTCAAAACACGAAAAGATCTCTCTGATCAAAGCAGAATTTAAAGGCTGTGTGGTGTACAGCGAAACGATCTTGACAGTTAGGAAAGCATTTTTCCACCCTTTTAATAGAAAATTCTATTTTATTCTTATTTTATTTCAACAACAATAATAATAATAATAATAAAACACCAATAACATACAAAATGCATACATTGAAAAAATAAATACTCAGAACTCGCTTATGAAATAAGGTGCCCGTGGAAAGTGGATAGGATACTTATTGTACTATACATTATCTCTAGTCATTTCTAGCACAGTCGTCATATACGAATACAAAAATCTTGAAACATTAGGACTAGAGCAAGTACTGTACCTGTACATAACATTACCGAAAGTTGTCATATTAAACATATGTACAGGAAATTCTTAAACACAAACACACGAATATGCATAACTGTAGTAAGTTTTTCTGTAGCTATGCCATATATATATATATATATATATATATATATATATATATATGAGAATGTTTGTTTGTTTGTTTGTTCGCTATGTACGCCTAGTCCGTTCGACCAATTACTACGAAACGCGGTTACCTTCAAATACTTTCATACTTCTAACTTAGATAATGTCGTACATCCCACCCCAAATTATCGATTGGATTTCTATATATCAATTAATTTTTGTCTACATTTGATTGCTGGTTTTACATGTAGCGCCATCTATTGGAAAAAATTAACAAAGTAAATAACTAAATATAATTTTTACAAAAAATATAATTTTAGAAAATGTACATTATATTCACTGAATTACTGCAAAAATGATATAGCGCGAAATAGATGCGCCATTATGCCATTATTGCAACATAGCTGCTTGAAGTGTAGTTGTGTTTTTCCCCTGTACATCATACTTTTCCTGTTAGCAATAGAGTCGTGCCAGTTATGTATCTAACTCCATCCAGGAGAAATTTTTTGAATTGAAATAACGTGACTTGCGGTACAAATCGGAAGTTCATATATAATTAATCTGGTCCTCTTTCTCTTACGATTTCCATGCCTGGTCTCGACTTTCATCTATCTAATTCCTTTCTCGAGATCAAGGAAGAATAGAGACGGACGAACGACAGTCAGAATTTATGTCTACAAATTTTTCAAATTGCAGCCCAATAATTACCTTCTGATAACCGAGTGGATAAAATCACCAAATACCGGTAGTCTGTCTTAGGTTCGTGCATGGCCAACTGACTGGCCATGTGGAGTTTTCCGAGTTTTCTTCGCGGTAGTAACACCTAAATAGAAGCCAGCTTTACATGAAAATCTTTCCGGGATACATCCTCCTCGGCAGATCGCTCAGGTGTCGCGTTGCCGTTGCTAAATAAACCAAGCCAATCCTAATAATTTTTCTATAAACGCGATACTTGCGAGGACTTGTTTAACTATCAGGAAACCTGGACATCCCGCTCCTTTCCTGATTTATCTCCCCTTAGTAACTCATAAACCTATTGTCCCAAACTTCCTACTGATACTGCTTAAGATGTTCTAACTTTCAGTCAAATTAATGTAACGATTTTAAGGTACAAAGTAGAGCTGGAAGTCTTTTTCTATACCAATGCTAATTTTTCCTATTTATTATCATGGCAACATTGCTTCATTAAAAATTTCCTGTAGTTGTAGTCTGTGTAATATGCACTTTATTTGCGTGTTGAGTCTTACTGTCAAATCTGCTTTCACTATTCTTAAGCCACAATTTTCAAAACTTTACTTAGATGTTTTTGCTGAGGTTTACTTTTTCAACCTGGTTTCACCAATAATTTTACGGAACACACAAAAGCAATTATTCTCGCATTTTTACAAGATTTTTTTATTTAAAAAAGTGTTATATCAAATCTTTCGGACGTTAAGGTTAGCAACTTCGATCACATATAGGACCAACACAATCTATCCAACATGGATCACTTTTCAGATAATAATAGTAGACCAGTATTAATTAGTAGTCGTTGATCGTCCTCACTTCCGGGAGGTCAACGACTATTTTTGGTCGAATTACTTCGACCTCCATCTGCAACAGTCTCTTCTTCCTATCAGACCCATCGGTATGATGACATTCGAATAGAAAACTTACAAAATACGATGTTACCAGCCTGCACAAAATATGATTTAAGTGGTTTTCGAGGGTGCTGAGTTTAAATATTTGGTTCGTTTTTTCCGAAACTTGATTTATTGGCAGATCACCGTTTGATATTCAGCTGTGAATGGCACAGTTTCTAAGAGTTAACATTAGAAAAAAAAATGGTAAAGTAGATCAGCAATTGAAAATACGATATCTTAAGTTTTTTAAGATATCGTATTTTCAATTGCTGATCTACTTTACCAATGAAACTGCCATTTAGTACCATCCGAGTATCGCGATAAACATGACAATGGTAGGCTAAAATAACCAAACTATTTACATGGTTTTCGTTTTAATGTTTGTTATGTTATAGAATTTCATTTATATAACTACAAAGGTTATCTTACGTCAGGACTTATCACACCGAGTAACATTTAAAAATTCTTTATTTCTCTACTGTACATAATTGAAAGAATTTTTAAATGTGTTAGATCGGTTATTTGGTGTGATAAACCTTTTCGTAAGATAATCTTTGTAGTTATATAAATCAAATACGATGCTATAATATAATAGAAAGGTTAGAAATACGAAATAATCTAATAATTTTAATGTTTGTAGTTATTTTTTGCCCGGGCAACTCAGGACTTACTTGCTAATATTATAATATATAATCAAGGTATTAATAAAATATTTTGAAAACATTGAGAGACTCGTACAATTAGAAATTTAAAAAAACAAATACACTTATTCACAAAAATGCTACACACGCAGATAGAATTGTTCGATTACTGCAAAAAACTCAGCATCGAGTTATGTCTCAGACAGGTGTTTATATAATTAGTTGTGGTCCGATTGCACGCCAGGTAATGCCACCAGAGTGTCTTAAAATCAGTATTCTAGTATCCAATAAAAAGCTCATAGAGGTTCACTGTCTTTAGAATTTTCAGTGTAATTGTTGTTTGAAGATCTTTGAACGTCAGGCGACAGTGGATACGTGAGAGCATACATAAAAGGTGGCAGGCTCTTAATGTCCCAGACAAGCCACAAATCGTTGGATCATGAGACAATCTCAGACAGATGCAGCGCATTCCTTGTGTATCATCCATAGATAGATAGAAACCTCGTTACAGAACCCTGTCTCTTCCTACAGCATTGGCAGGAGACTAGCAAAGGCAAATTTGCATTCTAGGCGACAGCTACGCATCCAGCCACTACCACCCAACATTGTCGGCTTCGTATTCAATGATGTTGTGACAGAGAAGTTAGAATTATACGGATGGCAGCGTATCGTCTTTATCGACGAATTCCGGTTCTGTTTAGAAATGGACGATCACCGTGTTAGAGTGTGGAGGATCACCGGTGAGCGCTTCAATCTCTCCTTTACTGTCACTGTTGAGCAGCACGCTTTCCCATTTCTAGCGTGACGGTCTGGGAAACCATCTCGAATAAAAGTTAGTCACTTCTAGTAGTAAGGCGAGAAACATTGACATCACAGCAGTGCGTTCAAGAAATCCTGTGCTATCATGTATTGCCTTTCGTGGCAGGATTGCAAACAGAAATTTTCCAGCAAGATACTCTGCCGCACACAGTGTTGGAATGTCTCTGTCACGTTGCCACACATCATTGGCCTATCTGGTCTTCAGATTTGTCGCTCATCAAGCATTGGTGGGAACAGATGGGATAACTAGCTTCGGCCATCTATGGATGGCTGAAGTGTAAAGGATCTGGAGCGGCAGTTGCAACATCTGTGGGCAAATTGTTGCAGTATAGCATACGGTACCTGTATGTCTCCAATTTCGACCGTATCCCCGGATGTTCTATAGGAAATTATCCTTTTACTGTAATATTTTAATTACTTATTACCATCATGATTATTGATTATTATGTTCTCACTAATAAAGTTTTACTCGATTCTAACGTCTCCTTGTTGGTGCATATTTTTGTAAATGAGTGTAGAAATATATTCATAGAATAATTTGGAATTTTAAAAAGTCTTTCAATCTGCTTACAGATAAATCTATCTCTTGAATGATGTGAAACATACAGCTTTGATGTAGTTTAAAGGGTCAAAAACACTTTTATCATTTTTTAAATATTGAAAAGGTTAGCAAATTATTTGGCTAACATGTACAGTACTGTACAGTACATTTAACAAATGTGTGATATAGGCCATACAATTTTTTTAAAATTAAGATTTATATGCATTTATTATATTTTAAAATATTACCAATTCAGCTACCTATCATTGGTGAATGACGCGATGTCGCTCTCGTCGACGCGTCGTTCGTCATTGAATCGAGCCATCGATTTCAAATAATTACATTAAGATACTAAATTTTCCTCGTAAAAATGTTAATACAGTCGATGTTTACAAGAATACATAAAACATAGCTTTCTCCAGTCTTTGATTATTTTAAATTAAAGTGATTTATTTAATAAATTCCCGTAGGTGAAGCGACGTTGCTGTGAAGCATTTCGATTTCAATAATTAACCACCATTTTGACTTAAAACAGTAAAAAAATATTTTAAAAAGATTATTTAGACTACAAATATATATAACTAAAAGTATCAAAAAGCAAATCCTCTAGAAGACCACTTTTTTAAATGTAGAATGTGACAGATAGACATTTCGAAACGGATTTCTGAATTATAAATTTAATTTTTATTGTAAATTCTTAAACATTTTCTTTAATTAATTCTTTTGTAAATTAAATTTTAAACTTAACTACTGGAATTATGATTTTGAAAACCGCATTAAACAGTAATAGAAAGACATTTAATATTTTGTGTTGAAAAAATATTTCTTTCTTTCGAAATGGAAAGAAGATATGGCACTAGAAAGTTTATAACTGAAACCTAAAGACGGAATTTTGAAGCTTTGTACTTCTGACATCTTCACAACTATCTCAAATCTGTGGAAAAACACGAACTCAAAAATATCAGTAAATCGTTTCAATCAATAATAAAAAAAAATTCTTCTACATTCGAAGATGCAGAATTTACAATTCTTAAATATTTAAATTAATAACAAACTTAATAATATATAAATCCACTTTCTACTTATATTTACATATATTTAACTTCGATAGATGTATTATTACTTTACTAAGCTATTATATTTGCACGAATAGAATAAAATTTAATCAGATAAGAGGACGAAAAACAGTTTTTAAAAACGTGTTAGGATAATAATTTTAATTGAAGGTAAAATATATCAAAATAACTGCTTATAAATCAGTACACAGTTTATACCTCGACTATACATAAACCGACTGCAAACCTGTTTATTGAGAGTCTAAATAAAGTGCAAAGTATTGTTTGTGTGCCACTCAAAGATATCCTACAACGAGAAGAAAAGTGGCAATAACGAAAGTATATCCAAGTTTTATTGAATATATAAATTGAAACAAAGTATAAAACATTGATATTACGAAAATATTTAAAACAAAAAATTATTTAAGAATATCAAATTTGAAATTTTTTGTATTTAATTTTCATCCGAACATTTGTAATTTGATCGGAGAGTTAAGTAGATGAAAATTAAGTAAATTAATTATGATATTAGAGCATTATATAAGAGAAAGGGAAACGTTGAACATGTTCAAACGAGAAAACAAAATATATTTTCGAAAAATAGCTACAAAAAGATTTACACTATATATTTCTTAGAAAAGAAATCTGAGAAGGATGAAGATAAAACAAATAAAAAGTCAAAAAAAAGTGGCGAATAAGACGAAGAGTTTAGAAATCGATAGAAAATAAAACAATAAGAAACTAGTGTTATATAAGCAAAAGAAATAAGAGATCATAATGATTGTGATATTAAAAATCACCCGATAACCGGTTAAAAGAAAAGAAAAAAAATTCAACATATTTATATTTTTAAAATGTTTCATAATGAATACGTTCTTTTATCTTCAAATATGGTTTTTATTCACTAAATATACATGAATAGTTTATACTTTATAAATTTATTTGTAGCATTTTTCAATTTTAAGCACACTTTGTTTCTCATAAAAATCTGCTTACGTCTATTACGCTTGTTTATAATAAACTTCAAATTAAAGATAGTAGCCTATTTAGAGATTTTAAACAATTAAGATAAAGAAGATATTACAAATATTATTATTTTAAAAAATAATTTGAAAAGATAAATCAATTAAAATATGTGTAATAATTTTTAATGACCCTACAGAATAAATAAATAAATAAAGGCATTAGTATAAATGTAGGCAGTAATTTTTTTAAGATATCAATTTCCTAAGACGTAACGAAAAAAAAAATTGAATTTTAATTGGTTGGAACTTTTAAAATATAATTTTTGTAATTAAAATTCATTAACATACATATTCACAATTTAGGATCAAAAGTTGGAATTAAAAGTTAATTAACCAATAAGAATTTACATACTAAAAATGATTGGTAATTGGTTAACTTCTAAATTCCAACGCTTGATTCATGACTGTGAATACGACAGTAAAAGAAATAACAGAAATTATAATTTCTCACATTTTTACTTTCTCAACCAATTATTTTCTTTTTAGGGCCGCATTCACAAGCAACGATCAAGAGTTAGAATTAAACGTTAACCAATTACCATTTACTTTAAGTACGTGAATGCTTATTGGTTAACTTGTATCTGTTGATTCTTCGTTGTGAATACTGGTATTAGCAATTTAAATTGTTAAAATGTTGTAGGCTATACATCATATAAATATCTGAAAATGTTCATACACGTTTTTAATTTTTCTCTTCTGCATTTCTCACATTTGTTTTATTTATTTTAGCTTATTTTGTATAATTTAAAAGAATAATTAAATTAGTTTTTGTAGTTGTTTTTATAATATATTTCACAGATCTATAATATTTAACTTTTCTAAAAATAGTAAGAATTATGACTTAGACAAAATAGCAAAATGATAAAAACTGCTCTACTTTCATAAATTATTTTTTGCATTAGACTCACTATATCATTGCTTATCACATTTTCGATGAGTAATCGCAACTATCAGTGATTTAAAAATATATATATTGTACCTATAACTGGAATTTAAATAATTTGATATAAAGACTAACATTAGTAAAAAGCTCTTTAATTTACTGTTTAAATTTTAATTGACAGATTCTATTTTGTAAAATAATTTTTGTTTCTAAGATTATGTTACAGCATCTTTGACTATAAATGCATTCGTTTTCGTCGAAATAATGTACTGTACAGTTCATCGTTACGTCAATTTGACGTCATTTTACTCTTTTTCATTGTAATAAAAGCATAAGAATGACGTCAAAATGACGTAAAAGTGTGCATTATCGTGATAAAATGAATGCACCGTATAAAAGATGTTAAATAGATTTATATTTTAAATAAGATAAAATAACGGGAGGTAAATGGGTATTTTACTATTATAACAATAATAGATAACAAATGAAAGTACGTTATATTAAACTGTTAAAATTATTTAAAAATATCTTTAACTGAGTGATTAGCTTTAATTTCTAAGAATAATTAATAAATTGAATATAAAATTAGATAAATAAATGGAACATGTAAGAATTTTCTTTCAGGATACATTGCACTTTAATTGCGGAAAATTTATTTAAGCTTATTCTTCTTATAATTATGAAAGTGTTAGGATGTATAAATTAGTAATTTTCTTGTTTTGTAGCCAAGTTAGATTACAGGAAAATGAAATATTGCATGACGATAAATTTAAGTTTCTTTTTAAAAATCGACATCAACCCTTTATATATTCTCTAATATTCTGCAAAATAATAAACTTTATCAGATAATTTTGTATACAAATTTCCTAGGTGATTTCAACTTGTTATAATTAACTACAAAGGAGAATATTTCATTCCTAATTAACTAGAACATAACCATATAATATCATAATATATCGGAGTTTATTTGAAAAAATTATATCAAGTTAATTTAAAAGTAACTAATTTGTACATAAAATGTTATAAAATTTTAGTGAAAATTTATATTGAAATAAATTTTTATCATAAAACAATGTCAACACTGTAAATTTATTTACACTCAATTTTTAATGGTAAGGTTACTTACTATAAACGTTGTATCAAATAATTTTACCATAATTTACTGTAAAAATTATATCTTTTTACTATTAATTAAATAATATTTTAGCAAAGTATACCATTAATTTATCCAATTTTCTTCTTAATGAAATAATATTAATCATTAATTTTACAGTTTATTTTGATTATAAACTAAATAATATTTTACCAGACGTTACTATTGATTTAATTTATATTTTTTACTTCTAAATTAAATAATATTTTAATATTATAATTTATTTTCATCATTAATTTATTAAAATTTACCATGAATGTCATATAACTTTGTATATACACTATGTACTCTGACCCTGTAATTAAATAATATTTTATTACTAAATTAAACGAAATGTTATATAAAATAATAAAATTTTTAAACTTAAATAAATTTTAAAATTGTTTAAAGTTAAATTTAAACATATCGATCCTATATTTTATGTTTATATGCAATGCTTAAAATAGGATATTATAACATAAAGTCTTGCTTTAAAGTATAATAAAATTTTTCAGCATTTTAGAGTGCAGTCTATACGAAGACTTTTGATTAAGATAAGTGAGTCTTTTTTTTTTTTAAAAAAAAAAAAAAAAAAGCTAGAGCGAGAGAGAAAGAGAGCAAGAAATGACACGGGGCATACTTGTTCCATTGATCACTAATGACTAACCTGAAAAAAGCTCATAGCATTTGATGAAAGTGAGATGACGGTTATTAAGATGACGGAAACTATAAGAGGGTGATTTTACATTTGTGAAGAACCAATTCAAAAAAATAATGAGGAGTCTTTCATCAAATAACAAAAATGCAACCTTTCTTATAGGCTTTGGTCTCGAGAATCTTTCTTGAAATAAGAAAGAAAAATAAGAATGAATGGGGTAAATCATTGGCTGCTACTCTTATAATTAAATATATGTGTATCCAAGAGATTAACTTAGCGTTTATTTTTTTTCAAAAATAATTTATGTTACGTCAACTATAATTTTTATTCTGAATTTTTAATTATTTTCTTTGATTGAGTATATTTAAACGTATTTTTTAAACAAATAACCAATATTTCGGATAAATGGATATTAAGTACTGTCAATCAGTCAATTTAATCGCTAAGATTTAAGATAGTCTGCTATTCCTATACTGTTTTTTTTTACTATTAACTCAGAAATTCTTCCTTTACTTGAGTACTTTTTATTCTTGTACAGATTTTATCTGTTTTTAATAGTATATCTATAGTAGTAATTTTTCTTTGAACTATATAATTTTATTTTTCGGAGATTCGTTTTTAAATAAGATAATCTTTGCATTAATAAGTTTAATCTTAAATATTTCATATATCACTAAGGTAAGTCTTAGTTTTTGCTACTCTAGTATAAATTTTTCTGTTTTATAGTAGCTTTTCCTTTTATTTTTACTGTTTAAATAGTTAAAATTAAGATAAAATCATTACATTAGACATACTGACTTCTCGTGTTAGTAAATTACTTTTTAGTCGTACAGTACATAAATAAATAAATGTAAATTGAAATTTTTTCTTTAAATTGAAATTAGGTGATATAAATTTTTCATCTTTAAAAGTAGTTTTTCTTTGCTATAAATGTATAATATCAGTAGGTCAGACATACTAACTTACTGATATTATTTTTCTTATAACAATTTATATTTGCAAAATTAAAATTCGCTTTTAATATATGAATCAATGAATTATGCAATATAATCATTTATTTGAATGAGTTTATTCCCCTTTTATAAAGGATTTTCCCCTGTTATAAATTCTTATAATAAGTCTAATTTTGTACATAAATATAGACCTCATGCATACTTTAACATATGCACAAAATTAGAATTTACTTTTAAAATACAAATTTATGAATTATGCGATATAATCAGTTGTTTCAGCACTTAAAATCGAAGTTGATAAAAATGATCTATGGCGCTTCTCTCAGGATGAACATGCCATTATGAACATGCATATATGAAGGACATAGCGAAAGAAGATATACACCCTTATAAAATTTTAAATATGCCAAAAAGTGTCATATTTTATCTATATTTCGAAAAATTTATCACAAGTAGACAACAAAAATCGGTTCGAAAAAGAGTCGAAAGGTGACGATCGAAAGATAGTTGATCGCTTCGCGTGACACCTTGCACTAAGTGTCAGGGTTTCGTGACGCCGCTAGTCACGTGACAGCATTTTACGCGACACTATGGCAGGGAGGTTGCCAGTCACGCAATTTAGCGTTTGAATGGCGTTAAGGGGTGCTAATAGAAGCAGAGCACGACACGAGGTGGTGCTGCGACGTTCAGGCGTCGTTCATAGTTGCGTTAGTGGTCTACGTTAGAAACAAAACAGGAGTTTTGGTCGAAACGTCAATTGGCGCCAGTTTGGGAGCATATGGATCGCTTCTGCTTAGAGAATTATTTCTGTTGAATGAGTCAAGATTCAAATCAATAGTTGATGTAGCACGTGTCGATAACAATGACAAGTGTAAGCCGAGAAAAGAGCAACAGGATCAACGTTCACAATTTGCTTTCTAACTACTCAAATAACTGATTATGAAGCATAGTTCATTTGTTAAAAGCAAGTTGTAATTTCCTGAAAGAGACATCTACAAGTGAATTATAATTTAAATATGAAAAGAGCCTTTGTACTTTAAATTAGATTGCTTAATCACATTAAAGACTAAGCATTTGTAATTTGGATTTCATCGAAATTTATCTTTATGTAGTTAACCTCATACCGAACTAATATAAATTTAAATGATTTAATTATTATTTTCATGTTAGAGTTATTGAATTTGTTAAATATTGTCAGTTCTATAGTCTTATAATACTGTAAAATTTGTTTGCTGGAAATTCTTTTTATGAATGGAAATTGTACAGAATCTATGCGTTTGTTTTGATAGGCTACATTTTTTTATTAATTAGTGTTCGTTAATTTAAATAATATAATTATAAATCAAAATTTTCGTTTTAAATATTTTCGCGATGCTGAAATACCTATAAATACAATAATTGGATATGTTCTAGTTTCCATTTTCGCGTGCGTAACTTTGTAAAATCGTGATATATTAATTTGTTTGGATGGCAGTTATATTTGTGGCCTATAGTCCACAAACAATGTTGTTGTTTTTTATAATAACAGAGTAAAATGTGTCTATGTTACATATATTTAACAAACAGATATATCATTTACTTTATGAGCTATATTGCCAGGTCGCGAGTGATGCGATGCAACTACGCGCAATATGATGCGTAGAATGTGGTCTATTGATAGCTTAGACATGAATTACAATAATTAATCGGATAGCTCAAAATTGGATTAATGATTGAGATAAGCCGTTAATATTGTACCTGAATCGTTTATCGACGAAAAGCAACGTGATGACAGGTTACGGATTTTTAGAAACGTATCGATTTAGACTGCAAATTAAAATAAAATATAAACAAAGGGTTCGGAACTGACGAGTCTTATTAGTGTTAAAGTCTTGTTTGAATGAGAATTGATGCGACTACAATATGAAGAGCATGTTAAAAAAGATCTTCAGAAATAATATTTTATGTGTTATAACAGATTTGTAACAATTGGCTACTTGAAAGTTTATCCAGTTTTTAACTTTGTTTAATGCTGAAATAAACATATACGAAGTCTATGTTTAATTATTCGCTATGCGTCGTGCGTAGTCGTGCGCGACGCTCGAGCAGATCAACATTTAACACTGAAAATAATTGTAATAATTAATAAAGGAATAAAATACGCATATAGTAAGTAACGCGATCAAAAATTTAATCAATCATTTACTGTACTGTACAATACTTCGAAATTCGATAAAATATATTCACCTTTATTGTATTTAAATTTTTCGCCATACAATCTCTACGAAAGCTCATAGATCCATGTTATAATTCAGTTTCGATTGCTCTCTTCCCTTCCATTCACTCACTATAGGAAGGAAAGACCCCAAATGCGACACTTTTCATTAGGAAGATTGACCTCCCTACTTCCCCTGATTCGTTAGAGCATTCTCTGTCTCTTTAATTGCTTTACGCATACTTAATTAAATTTGATCGGAAAAAGGGGGCATCGTTGCAAGAGGGGAAGACAGTAGCCAAAGATATAATTAAGGGGGATGCTCCCCTCTTTGTTTCCTTTAGGTGTCGCCATGACTGTGACGTCAGGATTCGGAGCTGTCACTAATCTAATTGTAGAGCATAAGGACGATATCTCCCTTTTCAATCGGGATAACGCGCAAAATTTTGAGATGAATAATAAATTTAAAAGAATAATTTGTAATTTCTTAAACGCGTTTTATGCTAAAAGAGTTTTTCATCAGAATTTATCTTTATAATATTATTATTTATAAGGTAATTAAGTTATTTCGTATTTCTTAAAAATATGAAGTAATCAGTTTTATTTTATCTTTACAGACATGAGAGATAAATCTAAACTAAGTTTGTTAATATCTTAACAAATTAGTTTAGTTAACTTGCGAATAATTAATATAAGTAATTTATATATTAACGATATATATTCATATATAAATTATATAAATAAATAAAACTGCTAAAATAAAATATCGCTAATTAAATTTTAAATGTTCACTATATTTTTTATTAACATTTAAACGTAGATTTAATATACAAAATCTGTCTTGAAATATATGTTAAAATTGCAGTAATTAAAACACAATTCAAAACAAATTTTTCTATTTTATCTATTTTTCTAATTCGTTCTTTTATAATCAAAGGACGAATTTTTTAAAAAAAACTGTTTTTAGTATATTGTTTAAAATTATATAATATTCTCATTTGTGAAAGGATATTTATAGAGTTAGCTAATAAAGAGTTTTAATTACTAAATCAAGAAATACTGAACATTCTGCCTTCCATGTATTTAACGTATATAATATTTGGAATATGTGTGTAACACACGAACCATTCGTTGTAAGAAAATACTACTAATGAGATTTTGTTACTTGTACGATGACATTTAAAAAACTATGATCGTGTTTTCCGCCATGTTGAAATAAAAGACTACGCGACGTCTATTTCATTTCAAGCGAATTTACTAAATTATACTAGAATTCGACAAAATTAAACATGTATAACTCAGTAAGAATATTTACAGTATATATCAAGAAACAACTTTGATACTATGCTAACTCAAATATAGATCACGTTATCTGTAGAAGTATCTCTTTAGGACTTTACTTAATTACTGCAATATTTCAATAAATATAAATTATTGTATTTTGTTTCTACGTGTGAAATTAAATTCTAGAAAAACTATTTACGTCCGTCTTTTGCCATATTGAAACAAAATGATGCTCGTTTCACAATATACGACTAATCCCGTGGGAAGTCAATTAAAATAAACTTTGTTGATTTAAAATAATCCATATATTGAAGATAGGAATATTAAGTTACTAGAAATGAAATTTTGAATTATTTAAATCAATTCAATTATCTTCATTCACAGTAATTTATATTTATATTGTTGTTTTAAATAATACTTTCAGTTAACAATAAGCTGTAATAGCATTGCAAGCGTTAATCGAAGTTCTTGAAGTAGTAGTTGAAAATATTAAGTTTTTTTTATTAAATAAATCATTTTTAATATTACCGGTATAAAGTTTTTTATCGCGCTGAGAATTAAGTTTATTAACTATTCTTTTGATAAAATTAAAAATTTAAGGGAGCAAAGTTGATATTATTTAGATTAATACTAAATAATATCAACTTTGCTCCCTTAAATTTTTAATTTTATACATTAATAGTATAAATTAATACAAGTAATATAATTTTAAATAAAAAAATTTATATTTCACATTAAAAAAGATTTTAGTTAATTTGTTAATTATATCTTAAGAAAAATATTGTTTTAATTTATAAAATTATTTTAAAAATTAAAATAATAATGTAATTAAGTAACGATATAATTTTTAAAAATTTTCTAAAATATTATCACTTATTAAAGATTTAAATAATTAAAATCTTTCGTTTATAATTTATTTTCTTTCAAATGTACAATAAAAAATCTTTTAATAGCTTTAAAAATTAATTTAAGAAATATTCTTTAAATAACCATAATATTGTATTAGCTCTTAAAATCACATTTGATCTATTTAAATATTTAAAATTAATAAGAAAATAATTTATATGAAATAATAACATGTGTCTTATCAAACTATTCTATTAAGAAATTAATGTTTTAAGATAAAAACAAGTTTTTAAAATACATTATAAGTTAATAAGTTTATCTATATTTAAAAATGAAACTTAATTAAATATAATAATCTATGAATAAGAAATAATAAAATATTAAATAAATGACATAAAAGAGATCATTATAAACACAGGTGGTGCTTTGTGATATGCATAAGATATTATTTGGATATGTTATAATGAAAATTGGGCGGAGTTTTAATTATCTTAAAGTTGATTGGTTGAAAAAATAAAAAAGCGGATATAGGTGTATATTTCCTTGTTTTAAAAAATCTAATAACCGCTTAAAGGACATATTTTCAAATTTTACAAAATGTAGTCTATTTGGCTGAGTTCATACTATTATCGCAGTGAATAGATCAATATTTATAGAGATTTTAGACTTTACAGTTATTTTTATTGTAACGTAATACATATATTTCGATAAATATAGGTTACTAGCAGATATACCCGGCATTGTCCGAGCGAAAAGCAATAAGGACAAACATTAAAATTAAAACTATATTAAGAGTTTGGTTATTTTAGGACAAATCAAATAAATAGGGTTATCTCAGCAGAGATTCCAAATCAAGAAGTCTCTATTACTAAGAATATGATTCATTGCCTGTTTATTATCTTCATTATTATTATGCAATCCTTACTTGTATAAATAATACATTAAACCTAAATTATCACAGTGTTAAGGGGATAAAATCGGCATGTGAGAGATTTATGGCAGCCCATATTTTCCGCAGGTTCCTATAGAATAACTGAAAAATTTGATCTAGATCGGTCAAAGGGTTTAGGACAGGATCCCAAAAGTGGTTATCGACACCCAGAAATCGATAATGCATTTTTGGGAGTAGAAATTAATGGAATTGGGGGTTTACGATCTTGTAAATATGCACACTAACTCGTAAGTAGATCTTTTCTATGAAAACGGTATGTGAATTAATACTATTTAATTGTTATTAAATTGTTTTATTAATCATAATTATCGTTATTAACTTGTATTAGAATAAAAAGAAGAGAAGGTCAATAAAAGGTTTAAGAATCCTTGAAGAGATCGATAGTCAAAAAAACTTTAGGGACTCCTGGTTTAGGAGGTAATAGGGGAATTGTCTAGGTTTCATGGTAGCCTATATTTTCCGCGGAGTTCTAGAGAGTACCTGTATAATTAATTCCAGTTCGGTCAAAGAGTTTTGAAGTGTATAGGAAACAGACAGAAATTATATTATATATAACTTACATTATAAAACAATACTGATAATTGCTTGTAAATTAAAATTTTTTGGTTGTTAGATTCATTCATTATCTAATATTTTCTTTCTGAAACTATAGTAAAAATTCTGTAATATACAGTTCAGAATTCTTAGCACGTTCTCATTTTAACAAACTACTGTATTCCTTCTTTGCAAAACGAATTATGTTTATATATCAAATAATAGAATATAAAATTTTACATCTCAGGGTTATTCAAGCTTTACAATGTAAAGATAATTATAATAATTACGAGTAAATAAGTTAAGTTAGAACAAGTCGCCAATTAGGATAATTGGTCAATATTTCACTTAGTAATAATAATGTTTTTAAGTGGCGCTATAAATATTATTATACGAAAAAATATCAGAAAGATCAAATCCTCGCAACGTCACCTAAAATAAAACATCAGTCCCAGGAGTGCTCTCTAATAGCATGCATTCTCTCGGACATTTGCTTATACAGTAATTCCTCGATTTATTAGAACATAATAATTATTTATAAACGTTTAAAACATAAATTGAATTATTAATATAATATTTTTTTTTATTCGAAACGTTTAATCTCTTCGGGAATTAGTAATATACACGATTAAAAGGGTCAATTATGCGTTAACCAAGTTGATTCTATTTTCTATTCCCTTCGCGTATCTTCACTATTATTCAGCTTCTGAAACATTTCATTTTATCAGGTGTAGCTCTAATAATCTCGGTACGAATCATCAGAGCAACTTCACATCAGTAATTTAAAACCACTGCCATACCAGGAAGCTCTCAGTGAACTCTCCGACCCCTCAGGCAACTCATCCTGTTCTTCGTTAGTGCAACTCCCTGGTTTAACGGTAGAAACGTACCGCCCGAACAGTATATCCCCGTTACTTTATATTTCTTGCATTATGGAAATTGTATCTAGTCTTGCAGCATCTCAATTCTTCTCTCTTACTTTTAATTACGTCCATAACGCTCGATGTTCTAGGTAGTGTGCCTTTACATACTAGCAGTTTGCAACAACGGGATTTAATAGAATAACATAGAAAAATGCTTAAATTCTTTGAAATGTAGCTAGTTATCGAAGTAGTTAATAGGAAAGGAGAAAGCTGGTTTCGTAGACTGTAATTATTGCTTCTAGTCATTGCATTTTTTTCTTTTACATTCAAAATGGTGTTAAAGTACGAATCTGTATTAAATACTGTATTATTATTTTTTTACATAAATTTCTTTATTTATTTTATTAGATTTTAATTTATAAATTATTTTAAAACAATAATATTTGATGTATTTTGGCAAAAATTTTATAACTACAAATAAAATTATTTGTTGTTATAAAATGTTAAGAATATTAAAAGATATTAAATTAAAACATTTTTAAAAATATGATAAAATTACTAATCGCATTTTAAAACTTTTAAATGATATTTTATATTAAAATTAAATTAAATTAATTAATTTATCGCTCTATGGTAAAATATATAGGTATTAGTCTAATATACCCGTTGTAAAACGGGTAGAGATATTTTTAAAATATATTTATATTCATTATTAAATATTTAAAAAAAACTAAGAAAACATTTTATTTTTTCATTAGATAATGTATATTTGTTGCTATAATTAACTCACACTTTTATTAAAAATATAAATATTCTTAATTGATTATGAATTTTGAAAAAATATTCTAAATTATGCATGCGGGTTATATGAAAAATATTATATAAATTAAGCAAAATAACCGAGATAGAAATATATTTAATTGAAGAAATTAGAAGACAAATAATAAATTAGATTAAATTAAATGATTTTGATTAAAATAGTTTATAGTTTGAGGCATTTTTTATCGATTTGTGGAAGATATAACGATAGGCGTAGGCGTTTTCTTCGTCGAGATAAAGATAACACCACTTTATTTAGTACTATATCCTTCAGGAATAAATTAAAACTATTAAATTTATCGAATTATTTAAGTTTTTGAACAAGAATTAAAATTTTATTTTTGTTAAAGTTGTTAATCTAGCACGTTTCTCCGCGTGTTAATAATATTATTAATAATTAATATGTTTTCTTCAATTTTTTAAAACGTGAAGATTTAAAAATTAATATATAATTTACATATTTGAGAGAAGATTAGAAAATAATTCGATTATTAGTACTATATTTGTAAGAATCTAACGAATGATCTCGCCAGTAACGTTAAACACTCTGCACGTAGCATTGCCCATAATTAAATTTAAATGTGAAGATTATTTACCTATTCATTTTAAACTTCATCGGGTAAAATGAACAAAAGCTATTAATAATTTTTTTTCTTTTGTTTGCTTTTATAATTGTTTATTGGAAATGTTTACAAGATATTAGTTGATAAGGTTCGTTGCTTTGCATTGGGTACTGGTTATATATTATTATATCAATATTTTTAGGGGTAGAGTCTAGTCAAGGTCCTAGGCTGAAGAATGGAAGAAAGTGTGGGAATAAGAGGATGAGACGTAAATTTGAAACATAAAAAATTGTTTTAAAATATTTACTCTCTAAGCAAAACTCTTAATAAAAAAAGTTTATAAAAATATGAAAATAATTAAATTACGTTAATGTATGCTATTTAATTTGAACACGACGCGATACGACAAAGCGCGAACTGACATGCAATTCTGGATAATATTTTATTCCAATTTCTTTAAGAATTTCTTTCCAATTACGATACCAAAAACAAATAGAAGTGAAAAAAACCTATATGCAAATACTATCTTTTCTGTTTTTAAATATCAGTAAAAACTTAATAGAATAAAACGATTAATTCATTTAACTATTTTATATCAATTTTCGACATAAAAAATATATATTCTTTTTTATATATTTAAAAATATAAGTGATTTTTGATGATACTTGAAAAATTTGCATTTTTAAAGATGCAATGTATATATATTAAATATTTTAAATTTACGAAAAAAAATTTTAGAAAAATAAAAAAAAAATTTAGAAAAAGAAAAAATTTTTAGAAAGAGAAGAAAAAGAATAAGAAGACGGGAAAAAAGTTTTGTTTCCTAACGGGTTTCGTAAAAGTTATTCTTGTTGGATGGCAGAGGAAACGAATTGCTTTCTTTCTAGCTATCTTTCCGCTTGGCAAAGAGCAGCCATATCATCAAGTCACAGCAAGTACACAGAACCCTTGACCTTCGCCAAGTCACAAATCGATTTGTGTATCAAGGTGGTACCAGCAGTAGCAATGACCCCGTAATTATGGGGGCACTTTTAAAATATGAAAATATTCAAGAGTGATTTGTTTCTATTAAATTTTACTAGTTGTCTAACGAGTAGTAGATACGAAACATCATCACCTCTAATACAAAAAATATAATATTTTAAATAAATGTATAAGTTTAAATTAGATGCATTATTCTAACTTATATACATAATTTGATTTGATCTTTATATTAGAATATTACACAAGTTTAACGTATAATACAATTATATTAATGCAAAAATATTTATGCCTTTCATTTTCTTAATGTAGTAATGCTTACGCTCGCTATAGTGATGCATTAATTTAGAAAAATATTTGGCAATTTAAGTCCTTTTTATCGTTTAAGTTTAAATTATTATATTTTATTACTTCATATATAAGATTTTACAGATCTTAAGAGAATAGTCATTCTGTTATATAACATAGAACTAGGAAGTAGAAATTTTTACAATATATTTTCTTTCTGGTCAATTGATAAACAATGATTTTAATGGACAGAGAAAAAAATATAAACTAAAACTTTTTCAAAAATTTAAGAAAGCTCTTATAAAATATACTATTTACAATTTGTGTAATTTAATAATAATTTAAATTTTGTTTTAACTTTCGTAAGTTATTCATTAATGAAGAACTTACGAAGCATCTTATGTCTGTTTTTTTTCCATTTTCATTCTCTCTGTACAGTAGCTGTTTATTTTAAAATAAATTTTTCTACTTAAATTTAACTGACTAAGATAATTAAAGTTAATGATATTGCTTCTATTTATTCAATATTGTTTTAAATAATATTGTTTAAGATGTATTTTTTCTTTAACAAGACAAAAATAATCATATTCCAAATACATTTATGATAATTATGTAGAGTATCGAATTTTAAAAAATGTTGTAAACTTATAATCAAACTCATATTTATCAGTTCGTTGATTTTATTGTTAGTAAATGAAAAGGTCGGTGGTTTTTTTATTATTAGATTACACATAACATTATGTAAATTGTAATTACTATATCATAATATAATTCTAACTTATCAATATATTAATATTCAGAAAAGTAAAAGTATCAATAACTGTACCTAGAAATCTATCTTATATCTGTTCTTTTATCTGTAATATTGATGCAATAAGGTAAAACAACGATTATTAACTTTATTATAGATTGATGTTAGAATGCTTCACAAGGGTATATTTGTATTTAAAGAAATCGCTTTTATAAGAATAGATATTCAGGGATCTAAAAAACTAGAAATAAATTTGAAAAATTTCTAGAGTATTAAATAAGCAAATTTTATTATTTAATGGATTTTAAGTGATATAGATAAGTATCATAAGATGCTGTTATATAAAAGGATAATTAGAAGGCACGGTACAGGAGAAATAAGCATCCAATACATACAAGAAAATTAAAAAAAAATGCTTATAACAACGAAACTAGAATGAATATTTTCACAACGATATTAGAAAATCATATTTTGTTATTTACTGCTGAATTATGACTTAATTTAACATACAAAATTTAAATTAGTATAAATTCTAAAACTATATATATATTTAAACAAAACAATGATATTTTAAAAAGAAATATTAGTTATTAATCTTAATAGTAAAGTATGTATAAAATGTATTTGACTGGATGTTAATGTAAAATTATAAAACGGAAACATGTGTTTTGATGAAGCATCAAAAATTACAGGTAAAAATGAACATGATTACAAACTACTAGTATCAATTAATTTTCTAGTGCATGAATTATTTTTTAATAAAATATTTTAGAAATTTTGATTAATAAAACATGCTTTAATTGTTTCAGTTATAATTTAATTAATATTTTTTATATTTTAAAAATATTTTTAATTATAAAGTTGTTTATAATCTTGATAAGTTCTTTAACATTATATCGCGATGTTGTTAAATAGGTCTACATTTGACTATTTAGTGTAGTTTCGGTACTTTATTTTTGTTTATTTGTATCAAGACTAGCAAGAAAATTAATAAAATCTAATACAGATCAAAATCTATAATAGAAACTATTGATCTTTCGAGAAATAATTGTAATAATTATTAATGAAATTATTTCACCGAAAGACATGACACATCACTATGATCAAATACATGTATGCTATTGGAAATATTGACCTTAGTTGTTATAAATATTGAATTTCTCTATGCTTTTTTATTTTATTATATTTCACAATAATTCGTAGATTTCAAATATAATTTGTTGAAATTTCTCGAATTCTGTAATACAAATCATATGTCTATATTACTAAGTTTGGGTATTATGAGCTTCATATTTTTAAAAATAAGATTTAAATGTACTTATTATTACTGTTATATTTATGAATATCTTATTATATTTCATTTCTAAATATTTAGTAATTATTAAAATAAAACCATTTTTGAATGTTTTAGTTTGATTTCTTATAAGGCGCTTGAATGCTATTTCTTTTATTAGTTTGATTTTCTTTGGCAAGACTAATAGTATCTCTTTTACCTTTATTGGAGGAGAATCCAAGCTAGTTTTAAGATTTAATTTAGTATACATAGGCTAAAGGAGTTTGCTTTAATTTTTGTAGTAGAATACGCAACCCCCAAAACAAAATAATACCGTAATCATAATCAAAATGGCCATAGATTGAGCACGGAAAAACATAACCTGCCCTATCAACAGAGAAACTATCTCCTGAAAAAATCTATCCTTCTTCTGTATATATTTTTCGTTAAGTTGTCCTCATTTTTTAAAATTTAACACAATACACAATTCTGAATGTGATACTTATTCATAATTTCACATTGATGCATTGTTATAAACCTATTTATCTGTCAGAAAATTTAAAACTTAGTAATCTGTCTCTTTTGATAAAGATCATTTTCTAATAAAAAACTAATTGTAACTTTTAAATAATTAATTATAAAATATTAAAAGATTACTAAGAGTGTCATAATACCTTAAAATATTTCAATATTAAAAAAAAAATTAACAAAATAATATTATACGAATGCTTTTATTGTGCCCACGATATATAGTTTGTTTTGAAGGAATACGGTAACTCAACCCGTAAACGATCTTCCAAGGGAGATAACACCCAAGAGGATTTTTCTATGGAAAACTAGCCTCTTTTTAGGTGTTAGGCACATGAAGAAAGCTCGCAAAACTCCACGCGACCAATCTGTTGTTCAGGCATGACCCCACGACCCAGTGTTCAGGAGTTCATACGATATGCAAATATATTATAATGTAAATTTTTAAAATTCAAAAGCATGTTATTTTTGAATAACTTAGAAAAATAAACTAAACATATAAAAAGAATAGACTCGTGTAAACGTTTTTTAGTAGAAAACATAAGCGATAATGTTACTTTATCCGAAATCTTTCATTTAACATTTATTCTAAAAATGTTTTGAACAATAAATAATTCCTAGTTACATATGCGAAAAAACATATAGCACAAGTCACTACCTGTAAATATCTCTCACTATTGATTTTACCAAATATTTGTATATGATAAATTAATAAAGGAAATGTCATATTTTAAAAACTTAAAATAGAAAATCTGAAACAGGAAAAACTAACAATTAAATGATTTATTAAATAGAAAAAGAAACTTTGTTTAGTTTTGTTTTAATATATCAATAAATAGAAAGCATTTACGATTACTTGTTAGTAATATGCTAATAAGTAATCTACGCCCTTTCAATGCTTTTTAAAATATTTAGCGTGTAGATGGAAAATTTACATGTTTGATAGAAAGTATTTATATTTTCTAAATCGAATCAATTATTTATATGAGTCGTAATTAATAAAGTGGCAAAAAATTTCTTTGGAAACTTATATTTTACACAATGATTAAACGCTGTATTAGTACTCGTACCATATTTCTTTGCACAAAACAAGTTTCAGATTATCTACTGTATATAAAATATTAGATAATATAACAGTATTTATCATTTAATGAACGAAATATAGCTAGGACAATTACTTATAACTATGAAAAACATAGTTACAAATGTAAAAAATATGTAACTAATAACCAGAATTAGTAAAAATATTATGTATTATTTTTATACGTTGATGCAGGCTTTGCTTAAATATGGAATATTTAAGATTATATAACGTGTAAATTTTCTATTCTATGAATTTCATCGTTTTTTTTAGCGCAACACAATCGCATAAATTTAATTATTTTCGCTCTAATATAATATTCTGAATAATAATAGCAAATGTTTCAATAATTTCTTTATTTTAAAATAATGTTTTTATTTTTAATATTAAATTAATTTTTTTCATATGAAATACTTTAAATTAAAGTATAGTGCATAATTCATGGTACTTAGTGCATAAGTTGATAATATAAAAATACACATCATTCAGAACGTAATTACATTTTCTTTTTGTTTACTTTAAGTTCTAATATCGAAAGATTTGAATAATAAATTTCCGAAATATTAAATTTTGTTATACTTCTGTAGTGAAGAACTAGAATGTGTTAATTTTATCTTAGAAAGCACAGAAACATATAACTTTCGACCAAACGAAAAATTATTGAATTTATTATTTAACAAAAATGTATGAACATTAGACGATAAAACTATTAATTTACTTATAGTACTTTTTATCCTACATATAGGGCTGTTGAGATGGGAGGAGCTGGGAGTTTTTCTCTGGGTTCGGAGAAAACTTAGAGGCACGTTGTGGTTCCTATCCCTATTTAAATTAATGTTATTTTTACTAAAATAATAAAATCTTTAAATCTGTTTCTTTATTAATAAAAATTTGTATTTCATTCATTCTGAAAAAACAAACAACACAAAAAGGGCCCTTTCTACCCGGCCCCAAGCTCTCGACTGTCCTGCCTATATATTCATATTTATTCTTTAGATGGAATAATTATTTATAACGTTTAGAATTTTGAGATATACATATTTCTTCATTGTAATATTACTTTGTGTAGTTTTATAGACATAAAGATCGTTTTATTTTATTGAAAAATAGGACTGACATAAAATACGTTTTGTAATATTTGAGCTTCTTTAAATCTTAACTATTTCTAAAATTGCTAGTTTTTAAAACCATATAAATATCATTTTTTGAAAGAAACAAATGATAACTAAATTCAAATCGTTATTTTAGTAAAAGATCATAAATAAAATTTTAATTCATTTACCTCAATCTTTTTTTCAATTTTTCTCTTTTCTTTCTAGTGAATTAGTACTTTTTTCCTCATTTCAGTTTCTCTATTCATTACGCCTTATTCATTACAGTTTTTCTTTTGTACGTACGTTGAAACTCGACTACATACAGTACAATCTCATAGCGTGATTTCTCGAATGCACACATCGAAAGTATAAGTGTAGTTTTTTCAATGAGATTTCATCACTGAAGAAGATGACAATAAGTTCGTCTGAGACACAAAGACAACAATCTGAGAAAAATAAATATCGGAATCGAGTTAAAGAAACAACTTCGTATGATATTAATACACTTTATGCTAATTTTATTTAAATTTACTACTTTAAAATGAGCCGTATTACCTTTGGGAACACCATCGGCATTCGAATTATGCAAACGGAGAACTGGTAAAGCTAGTCTAACCCATAAACCCTTTATGTTAAGAAACGATTGATGGTATCAACCTCAGACTTATGGCACTACAGCGTGGCCAAATATTACTATACGAGGCCAAGAAGCGATCTGTTTCTTTCTAGCATTAGTCTGACAGTGTTGTACGTTATACCTTCCTTAACTCGTTTTCAACCCTTCTATAGTATTTATCGTGCATGTATTGCGCTGCGTGGATTACGTTTACTGGAACTGACATCATCAAACTTTGTCATCAGTTTTCTCGGTAGCAGAATCTCCCGTTTAAAAAACGTTTTAGAACTGAAATCCGCAGGCGGTCGATACTATGCAGCCTTATACAAAGTAAATTCAACTAGTAAATACAATAAATAACCACAAAATATGTAAAAGATATATATATATATATAACATAGCAACTGAAAAAATTTTGAAGGAGGATCGATAGAAGAAACATTTATTCTAATGACAATTAATCAGGGAAATAACTAACTATAACTCTACTTGTTTATGTTTTTTTTTAAATTAATAGTCATAACGATCATCATTAGAATGTTTCATTTTATTATATTCTTCGTATATCGTAGGAATATATCTATGCTTATTTAAATATTTTGCTGAATCTTTTATATATTTTACAAAGGTATATGATATATTAATAACTGAAATATTCATTTGCTATATATTTTTGAAGTTATCTTTATATATAAATTATTTTATACTTAAACACCACCCAATTAAGTTAGTTTAATTCCTTCCACGATAGTTATACGGTTGATGAAAATAATACTTGACAATATGGATAATATATTATTAATAAGTTTTACAGCAGAATACTTTAACCTTACTCTTTAAAGTGTTTTCTAATAAAAATAATAAACCTGTAATTATATTTATTTTATCATCGTTGTTGAGTATGTTATTTTATTAAAGTTTTATTCTTTATGCTTATTTAATTTTATTGAAATTAAAGACAACAAATAATATAACAATTTTAAGTAGATTTATTAAAAATTCTTCAACAATTTTTAGTCGGTTTTATCTTCTCTTAAAGGCCCTCTTGAAAAAAGCTCTTATAGTGTTCACAGGGCATTAAGAGGGATTTCTTCCAACCCCATCGTGGCTTCAAGCAAGCCCACAATGGGACAAAGTCCGATACTGTATGTCCGGAACAGTCCGTGAAAAATTCCTGGGATTTTTTGACTGCCCGGATTCGATCCCGAATCCCCTAGAATGGTAGGCCGACGCTTTAACTGCCTCGACCATTCTGCCGTGTCTTATATAATTAAGGACATAGACAATCTTATTATATTTGATATAATGATTTTGGATATTTGATATAACGGCTTAATCAGGAACATAATGATTTACAAGAACGTGAGAAAATAATTTTACAAACAGATTGAATTTTCATACGTTAAATTATTTTATGAAAAATATTTTTTATCCATTAATATTTCATTCCAGATTTAATGAATATGACGTGTTTTCAGCATTGTTTTTTCATATCAAATATTTTCGATATGAGGAAAAAAGGGGAGAAACAACCAACGAAGAAGGTCAAATCGGAAAATAATCGACCAACTTCGTATTATATTTTTATCTCAACTGTTATATGATACATAATCATTTTAAACGATGTTTTCCGTTTAATATGACATTTCCTAATAGGTAAGTACTTAATTTTTTCAATATCTCAACTTTTCTAAAACTTTAGTAATATTAAATTAAAATTGAATAAAATTTCTCGATAAATAAATTAATGTAAACTTATAAAAACAAAGAGAAAAAAAATAATTTAATTGTTATAAAATACATTTATTTTCTTCGTTATGAAAATATTTATACTTTTTATTATTATTTTTTTAAATTTAAAGTGAAAAATCTCTACAAGAAAATATGCGTTATAATTTTTATATACGTGCACCCACAATTTACATAAATTACTGAAATCATATAAAAGTTATTGGAAAATTTAAAAGAAAGTTAAAAAAATTATTATAATTTAATTTATTTATAATAATTATAAAAATATTATTTATTTAATTTTGTTTTGGATTGATTATGTATTATTAATAGATCTAATACATTAAAAAATCAATATATGATGCTATATAGAAATGATTGAAAATATACATTAAATTATTACATAATAATCAAGGAAGATGCTTGTATTCTTAATTTAATGAATCAGCATCATAAAGATATTCTCTTTAGATATCTTTTCATAACTTTCCTTGTAACTACTATAGGAAAGTTTAAAAACATTAACCATGTCTTGTTACAATAAAACCTGTCTAAACAGAAACTGTTCTGGACGGAAACCTGTCTAAACAGAAAAAATTCGATATCGTAAGATTTCGGTTTTTACAGGTTTTACTATATAATGAATATGGAAAAAAATAATTAATAAGTCAGTTTGTCCATGCTAATTACAGTAATATGGTTAACATTATTACTAGATAAAGTATAAAAACGATATAATTTTTTGCTACGTTTTATTGAAAATCAGGTAACTTTACGGATTTTAAAATGATTCTTTCAAGTTTTGCTATTTTAATTATAATTTAAGTTTTTCGATTATTAAAAGTAGAACCTGTTGTATTAAAATTTTTAGAAATTATTAATTAATTAGGCACCTTTCTTTTAATGTCGTTTTTATTAAAATATAAGTCAAAAGAAAGTTAGATCATGATGATCAAGCATTTAAATGTTTGATTGATTTGATGGTTGGTCGAAGACAATATTTTTCTGACTTACTACTTAACACAGTCATCTTCTACGCCAATAATCGTTGAAATTATTAATACTTGATGTCTTGAAATCTACAGAGAATTGCTAAAGTGAAGAGAATTTACTATCTACTAGACTATCATTAACTACTATATACATGAAACGTAACTCCTGTCTATACTAAGAGAGAACGTAACTAACTACACCCTCTTTTGCTTGTATTGTATACACTTATAGAATTTTTTAAAATTAATTTTGCTTTTTTTACTGTTTTGGTTATGTTTACATGCGGTTTATCTCCCAATATTCTCATTAATTATCTATAAATAAATACTTATAGAAGATCTAATATTTTATCGTATAATATAAGTGTAATTACATTTCTAAACCTCTATAAGAGAAATATACCTCATATCAAACTTTTCAGGTTCGAAAAAAATGCTGAATTAATTTTTCTATTTTTATAATCTAACGTTTATGATTTATGCTATGTTTATGTGAAGATTATTGTAAATATGTTATAGTTTTGAATGCGTTAGTGAACTAATCCTTTTAAAGAATTTTAATATATTAAACATTCTCAAGCTTTATAAAATAAAACAAGGAGCAATTATCCAAAATTATCTAAACAGAGACAATCGATAAAAATATAAGATAAACTCGTTTAAATTACATTAATAATCATTTATCTCCATCACAAACTTTCCCAGTTATGAGATTTACATCAAAGTAAATTTTCAATAAATTAAATTATCTCTTAAATAATATTCTAAGTAAACATATGAGAGATAATATCGATTAAGTAGTCTCGAAACGGTGATAATTATTTAATAAATCAGCTTTGAAATAATTTTAAAATACCCTTTTTTTCAAATTTATCCTTCTCTCGAGATTTTGAATTAGATAAAAAAAAGGAATATTTTTTTCTAAAATTCAATGCAAGATGAATTAAAATAATCTTCAAAAAGATTATTATTGAAACTCTCTACAACATAAGATTGCATTCCACTTTTATTTCTATAGCCATCTTAAACGTTAATGGCCCTTTAAAAAATCTAACAAAGATAAAAACTTCATTCGTTTTGCAATATGATTGGCATACTTTTTCTTCAGAAATATCGCCAATTTCATTAAGAAGCAGGTCGACAAAGGTAATATTTCGTACGTAGAATTTCGAATGTTTTAATGGTTAAATGATATGTGCGCATTATATAACAATTCCCGTAAACAAACAAAATAATTCATAATTTAAACATATAAGGTTAATTTTTAAACGAATTTTATTAAACAAAAAATAAAATATCATTAAATATAAATTGATGACAAATTTTATAATATTGCAAATTATTATTTTGCAAGTTAAAATTAATGTTATAAAGAGTCATTTATTAGTTTATACTTTACTTTCTTATTTTAAATAATATTTGGGTAATATATATGCCATTTTATGAATAAAATCGTTAAAAGAATTTTAAAATTCCTTAAATTTAAAGAAATTTAAAGAATAAAAGACTTTTTTAAAAGGAATTTAAAATTTCATTTATCTATTGTAATGTAAATACGACAATATAATTAGTTTAGATCAAAAATTAAAAAAAGATTATAAATTATTTTTTAAAATTAATTAATATATAAAGATTGATGTATTATTTAAAACAGTGAGTATTTTATAAATTTTATTGCGGCATTCATCTTATCCAAACACTTCTCTTGGTTTTCCTAACGGCGATTACTATTCCAGATATTTTACAATAAGAGAATATTTATAAATAATTTTAATTAAATATAAATTAAATAAATAAGACTTAATGAAAATTAGCACGCCACTTCAGATGTTAGTAGCATTAATAGAAATGTAGATATCTTTATCTGTATGATAACAGTATAATTGCTTTGTCTTCTGTAATTGCTATTTCTCCCTTGTGATTCCACTTTGGCCTTCGTTTATAGTTAATTGAGGTCATTTTGTCAATAATAACACTTGATGCTGACCGATATTGATCACAATTTTAATTTATGATCAGTTTTCTTCATTTATTCTCATAAAAGAATTTTTACTTCTCCTTTCTATACAGCCTCAATGCTCTTATTGTACAGTAATTGTTTAATATAAAGTATAAAATAAGTAGTTATATTTTGAAATATGTAATTTTAATAAAATATTTAAATTATCTGAAACGTTTTAAAAAACAAATTATAACGTATCAATTTTTAATAAATTTAAAAAATTTCTTTTTTAAATGAACATATTATTTCACACTTTCTTCTAGCATTTTGTGATTTGCTGGCAAAATTTTTATAAAAATTAATACGTATATTTTGTATAAAAACCTAAATAAGTAATTACTTTATAAAAATTAATTATGAATTATATTAGAGAATTTGATTGCATTATGAAATAGTAATATAAATAATTAAATTTTATTATGATTATTAATCTAATAATATTTTAGAAATGTAGAATAATATATAAAAATAATGCAATAAAAGATATTAAAATTTAAAAAATACATTTTTTTAAACAAAAAATTTCTACATGTTTTCTAATTTCTGCAATAAAAATGCATCCGTAAAGTCAATTTAACTTATTTAAAAAAAGAAGAAAAAAGCTTAAAGTAGGAAAAATCGTTTTGTATGAAAATTATACTTATTTTATCAATAGCAATTATTAAAAAAATTAAAAATTTAACGATGATTTGTTGTCATTTTTGAGCTTTCCAATTTTATCTCTTCTCATATGCATCATAAAAAGTAACGACTTCCATAATCGCTGTTTATTGTTAGCTAATTTTTTTACTGTATCTCCTTATTGCTGAATTATTTTGTATTTATTAAACGCGATTTCCGATTTTATAACAAAAGATTTATTTATTTATTCATTCATTCATTCATCACAATAATTTTTAACTCGAAAGATGTTTTTAAATATTGTTTAATGATGTAGCCATTCTAAAATTTCGTTTTCCGTTTCTTTGTTGCCAATCGACAACTTTCTCGATCAAGTTTTTAACAATTTATTGTTTTTGAATCCTCTTGATAAAACTTTTAATTGTTTTACTTTGTTGAATCGTTTATAAATATTCGAACTTTTTATCTCTAGTCCATAGATAAACATAAATAAATATCTGTTTCACATAACAATAATTGAAGAATGGGAAACAAAAATTTAAAAATATAAAAGGAAAAATTACATGATGAAATTTCATAAAAAAATCTATGTTTTATTTATTTTTTTATAATAATTTTTGATTAATTTGGAGAGAAATAATAAATGAAGTTGAAGCTAAAGAAGAAGAAGAAACTGTAGAAAAAAAGAGCAAAGTTTATATTGATGAGAAACTTAATATTGAAAGCGTAGAAGTCGTGTGCATAATATGTTACATAAGTGTGTGCGAGTTTCTGCATTACGTAAGGAATGCAATGCATGAATCTCAATAAGGTTATTTTGAAATGAATAAATGTTAGAAACGAAGTTGTCGAGTCTGAAGAATGAATAATGAATACCAATAGAATAGAAATCTATGAAAATCGTTGACGCATATTGTTAAGATTCTGAAAGATGCATTGTTAAGTGAGTGAAATAAGATAAACCTCTACAAAAATATGTTTAAAGAAAGACTGAGAAAATTAATATTTATAATAATTGAACTTGATTGATGATAAAAATCTCTAGTTATTCTTTATTTATAGTTTAATTATTTTAAAATCATACAGTATTTGAAAAGTAATCATTTGTGTAAACGATAGATACACAGTTTTAGTTTTATGAATTATATTGATACCGATACGTATTGTTAGGAAGAATTTTGTGTGCTTCAAGAACATTTTGATTAATTACCGGAGTTGATCTTTAAATCATAAATTACATAGTTGGACCTTAAAATAATTCTAAGAATGTCAATCTTTACGAAATTATCTCGAACACTTAAGCGATCGGAGATACTTTATCAAAACTACATCAGGGATTGTTTATCGTAACAACATCAGATTAGGTAAGTCGAGCTTATTGAGAAACTAGAAAATAACAAGATTTTAAAGAAATAATAAAAAAAAATTGTAAGAAAAATGTATAATATGAAAAAACCGTAGTACGTGTTGTTATACATAATTGTTACCAGTTATGATATATTACAGATGGCAATAGGTAACTAAACAGTTAAATAAAGTTTAGTAGAAATTTTACAGTAAAGAGTCGAAAATTTGTAAACAAAACGACTCAATGAATTAATGCTATAAATAAACAAAAGGCCTAGCCTCTCGCCAAACAGCTGCTTCTCAGCACGTCATCGGACAATTCCCATCTTCTAGCATTTCTCCTACCTCTTCTCCAGTTTGAACTCGCCCATACAATATTGACGTGCGCCTATTGTCAGGATCAGAGCGGGGGGAAGGGAAGCCGTGCAGCCGCGGATCAATAAAAGTCATTACGGAGTAGGACGCGTCTGAGAGAGCGTGCATTCGGCCCATGTGTGTGTGTGTGTGTATGTGTGTGTGCTCTCTCTTTCTCTCTCTCTCGCCAGCCATCCAATCCACGTCAGGCACGGGAGAGTAAAGTGCGGCGTGCCCAGCAGCGTCGGCGCATTACTCTAGCCGTCATCTGTTTCATCCACATCTCGTCTCTCCTCGCGAGGCCTCGCATCACACGCCGCCGTCTCTGAGGTAAGACAGACACATTTACATTCGAACTCTCGGCTTCAAAAATATAAAACTCGATCAAGTTTTTTCGTTTTGATGACAAAAATCTGGGTGGCCGGACGGGGAGAGCTTTCCAGAATCAATTCGGACCATAAAAAATAATCTTTCTCTTTCACGTTAACATTCTTATGTTTTCATATCTTTCTAAATTTTAATTCATTAAGATTTTTCAATTTTATCTATTCCTAGATTAAATCTTTTCAAAATTTTTATATATTATTCTTAAACTTAAATTTTAATATTTATTTTCAATTTTAATAATTTATTTGTAGTAGATGTATTTATTATAATTATAATTATTTGCGATGCTCGAATTTATTTATTTATTTATTTTTTTTTGTTAAAAATTCTAAAATAAATTAAATACGTGCAATAAAATTTGATTGTTACATAGAAGGTAAACCTTACCTCCTATACTCATGGGAAAACTAACTGCTACTTTAATCGAATTTTTTTCTTGCGAAAATAGACTTGAAATAACTTAGAAAACCATGCCAAATATTAAATTGAGGATTTTAAAATTTTAATTTTAAAATGTTTTCCTATAAATAAATAAATTTTATTTAATAATTATTTTAATTCGTATTTATATTTAAGTTCTTATGATGAGCATGCTTTAATTTTATTATTACTTAAATATAAATAGAAATTTAGCGATTAATGTGAATTCTGTTCACGTGTCTTAAGATTAAAAAAAGGGAATAAAAATTCTAATGTAACCCGGACTAGATGACAATTTTTACTAATATCTAGATCAATAAATAATTAACGTATTTTTAATGATAAAATATGTATATATTTAACTAGATTTGAACTTTTATTTTTAGTATAATTATATGTGAATATTCTTTTTAAAAAATTATTCTCGAATAATTTTTTAAATAAAGAAGAAAATTGTTTTTACATCTCCAATTTTCTCTAGAGATTTGAAATATTATATTATTCATCGAATTATTTTAAAAATAGAAAAATATCTTTCTATTCTTTAATTCTATTCTCCTTTTGTGTATGTTTCGAACGAATTGTTATATAATTAATTGAGTACAGAAAGAAATACGAAATTGGAATTTCTCTTCTCCATGTTTGTAATTATGTGATCAAATTTATGATTAATATAATATTCAGTATGATAAATACATCTTAAATATTTTTGCTAGACGTTTTCAACAATTTGCATAATTTTTGCATTGATTTAAATTTAATGGGAATGCTAATAAAAAATTAATACGAATTTCAATCAGATCTTCGAGTTGATTGTAGCTATGCTTAATTTAATTTAGTTTTTTCTTTATGCATTTACGATTTGTGTCAATTAAACTTTTTATCTTTTTCAAAAATGTAGAGGATTGCTTACTGCGCCTGTAGATCATGCTTTTCCTCATGATTTCGCTATTAGACAGTGGAGCTTAACCGTGCTCCTATCTAGTCTCGCCCTCTTATTTACTATTTTAAATATTGCTTTCTAAAAATTTTTTTAAAAATTAAAACTTTGAAGTAATTTTCACATATTGATTTTTATATTTTTTCATTTACATTGTGGTTTTCTATAAGGAGCATTTCATATATTTTACAGTATGATTAGACATATTTTATAGTACCAAATATTTCTTGGCGAGGAAAAGTAAACAGACTGTTCAACTTCCTGTCACGTGAGGCAGATGTAGCGAACATTTCCTGAACGTCATATCCGGACGTGACACGCAGGTATTTCTTATACGAAATGTGTTTTCTGTTCGTTAGATGGAAATGAGTTTTGTGAACAGGATGCTAAGGTGCATTAATTAATGGCGAAAGTGTAGAATTTCCTCGTCTGAAATAACTAGGAAATTGAATTAATTAAAATTTAACGGTATTCGTTTTATAAATCTTGAATGTAATTTTATACTAAAAAAATATGACTTAAAAACATTTCAGAACGTGATGCTACGTGATTATAATCAATGTGAATGTATTACATAAATGATAATTTATTACTTTATAATAAAAAAATCTAGTAAAAGTTTTTCATTTCATGAGGTCTCAATTGCAATTATCGTACAGAGGCTCATTTAATAAAAAGAATATCGTTGAAAGAAAACAAAATGTAAAATTTCCTAATTACTAAGTAATTTGTAACTTAATGAATATTATTATATTTCAATTTTTTAATATAAAAATCATTAGAAAATGATAGTAAAGTTAGTATAAGTAAAACTGTATATTGTTGCTATACTTCTTTTTCAAGCCATACAATAATTTAAAATTAATAAATTTTGTTTTATAATCAAAAACTAAAAATTTCAATTAACAAGATAATAACATAAATATAAGAAAATACATTGAAAAAAATACAAAGTATTACAGACAATACGAATACGAATTCTTGTCTTCTCCTTCGTCCTCTTTGAATATCACAGGAACATTATCCACACAGTATTTTTTTTTACTATGTATTTTTTAATAATTATATTATGTCCTGGATTTTTAGAATTTTTTCTTTACAAGATAATAACATACAATTAATATATTGTATCTTATTTTTATTTTGAATAACGTTTCTATCTTATTTATATTTGTCTAAGAGGTTTATCATTTAAAACCCTCTATATTCATTCTATGCTGATTTTTACGTTACATTGGCAAGAAAATATAGAAAATTATATAACAAAAATGAAGTGATTATTTTAAATTATTTCATTTAAAAAAAAAAGAATATAAACAGTTTTTTAAAAACTTTTGTTTAATTTTCCTATGGCTTTTTTTCGGTGATTGTTAGATGCAAGAATAATATTTTTCTATACACGTGATTTTATCTGATTACCTTACGTTACGCAGAATACGGATAAGTTTATCAGTAACATTATTCCTGCATAAAATATTCGTATTTTGACAAAAATAACCATTAGACAACTGAGTTTTAGGCGTGACATTCCTCAGTGGAGAAGCGGGGTGTGGTTCGGACATTCGCACATTGAAGGACAAGAGAAGGAAGGGCAAGAATAGGGAATATGTTATTTTCAATCACGAATTCCGACTTTTGCATTCGAAACGAAATTTACAAAGTCATTTTTCACTAAATTAACCCCCATATTAATGACGTCACATGGTCGGTGACTTCTGATGACTTTACGTCGATCGAAGTCGAGCAAATTTGTTTGGCAATCGGTCTATAAATAACCATGTCGACCGTAAACATCCATCTGAAGTCATTAAAATCCTCAGGGCGATTGTCATTAAGAGATATTGTGAAAGAAGTTTGTGATTAAGAATTGCTTATTATGTCCCCCCTTTCTTGTATGAATGTAGGAAGATTTTTGAATGTAGCTAACAATCCGAATTATGTAGTTTCTATTGACATCGAAGCTAAAATATATAAATTATTTGGCGATAATAATATAGTATATCTGTTTAATATAGTATATCTGTCATATATTTAGCGGTTTAATTCTTATCCATAAATCTTTTGAGACAAACATTTATATATATATATATATATAAAATTTTGTTCCTAAATGGAAACTGACCAGAATCTAAAGGTAATCTCTTAGAGTCAGTGACTCGAACAGTATTTGTACTTTGTGATTTGTTTGCAATACAACGTCTCCTGTTATCAATCGAACCATGCTAACGTCAACCAGTCCAAGTGGGTGTGTGGAGCAAACCGAGTGGCGAGTACCTCCTGCCAAAGAAACAAAGATATGAAGAGCTAGAAGAGAGATTACCACACGCTACTTAGAGCCTCTACGTTGCTATGGAAACGGAACATCATAGTCACTAAACAAAAGCATGGAGTCATGCGGGACGGAAACATCCTTGATCATTAAAAAATTAAAAAAAATAAAAATAAAAATAAAAAACAGAATAATTTTAAAGATGAATTTTGACTTATTTTTCTCATTAATTTTGTTTTGTAACGCAATTCTTATAGAGTTAGGTACTAAAGAAACGAGTAATTAATTTAAAAACTGCATTTAAGATTAGCATAATTAGGAGAATTTTTTAAAAGGTGCGATTAATGTTGTTCTGTAAACAATCTTTTAAATGTCAGGAGCCATCGAAGGAGATATTAAAATCAACTTGTGATATTGTTTACTCGTAATAATAGATATTATTCGGTAGAAGTATTGCTTCGTCTTTCTGTAGAAGAGAGCCAATTGTGTTCCTCCACGACCACCCCTCTCGCAGTCACTGACGTCATCTCATGCACGTGCTAAGCGTTAATGGGGAGAAGGAACAACAGAATGGAAGTTGCATGGGCCACGTGCTGCAACGTGGAACATTAGGCAGACGGAAGCATGGCCCGGAAATGGTTCATCTTTATTCTGTCACGCGCTACAATTTCTGTCACGTTGTCGTCTCGAATGTTAAATAAGTTACAAACTATTTCGATTTATTTATTGAAAACATGTAGCAAAGCGAATAATATACTAGATAAAGATCGATATTTTTATTTAAATTTGTTAGTTTTGTTGTCATTTTAACAACGATATAGCTAACAAATTAGCATTATGTATTTTAAAAACTGTTAAAACAAACGTAAATAATAAAATTTAATTCTTCGATAATTAATTTTAAATACCGATAAAGTTTCATTTTTGTTAAATTTTTATTCAAATATTTATTAAGATATATGTAAATTATTTATTATTTATGGTTAAATTTTGTATGTAAAAAAAATCGTGTTGTATTCATGCTATGTTTTATGTTGCATGAGATTTATATTCTATTCTTTTATATATAAGAACATTTATATTATATTTATGTTGTGGTTATGTTGCATAAAATTTATGTTGTAGTTTCGATTCCGAAAATTTATATTTATTTTATATTCTCTGTGCAAAGAATTTATTTATTAAGACTTTTTTTCTTATATGAGCGAAAATTTATATTGTATTTATATTGTGTTCATGTTTCTCGATATTTATTGTTGTATTTTACATACAAAAAATTTATACTGCATTTATGTTTATGTTGCTCGAAATTTATGCTTTATTTTCTACATTATGATGAAGTTATTTTTGAAAAAAAAATATATTTATTTTGCTTAATATTTTGTATTTTTAATACTAAAGAAATAGCCTAATATATTTATTATGCAGGCATGTTACTTAACATTTTTCTTATCTTTTACATAGGAGAAAATTATGTATTGCATGTATGTTACGTTTAAATAAGTTAATTTACATCATACTTTTGTATGTGAGTAATTTATTATTGTATTTATATTTTCATTTGTTAAAAGCATTTATAATATGTGTATTATATTATAGATTATATATATTATATAAATAATATTTATGTTTTTACACGTAAGAATTTAGGCAATATAAAGTAAGCCCTATTATTACTTCAGATTCGTTTCGTCGACTTTAGCTTTGTACTGAAAGATAAATAAGGTAGTAGAGAGCAGGACTCGACTGTGGGTGTGACGCAGACCGTTCATTAATTTTATATACCCCCGACGAGTATCGGTATATTCAGTACAACACCGCCCTTGACGTAATAAACTTTCAGGATTTCAAATTAAGAGCATCGCATTTCTATTGATGCTCTTAATTTATAAGTTATCATTTAAAATTTTTTTTTTATAAATTTTGTTAAGAAAAAACTGATTCAGTAGATAAATAATGTTTAAATATATTTATATAAAATGCTTTATACAATCTTCTTAAACCGCAAAGACTTAAATTTATCTTTTCGCTTGGTAAATGCATTTAGCAATAATAAACTTCTTCCTCTTTCCTCTTTCATTTCTTATCGATTCTGTTGCTGCTGTTAGATGATTTCTTTACTTTCTCATTAAACTATAAATAGTTTTATTTATAAGAATAATATAAAAATGGTACAAATGTTTATATTATAAACATTTCTCGAGAACATAACTTGCAATAAGATGCACAATGTAACAATTAGTTAACATTAAAGATACTGTCGGAGCAATGACGATATTATTATATGTTTCCTAAAAACTTTTTTTCTCTCTTCTTTATTGACGAATTACGAGATTGTAAAGTAATATTTTTTTACTTCCCTCCTTCTTTTTTCTCTGTTATTAGTTTTTATATTTTCGGTTGGTTTATCTTCTTGCATCAACCGATGAATTCGCATGAAAAGAGACTCCGTAGTAACGAATAGAGCAATGTCAAGAACGTCACCTTATCTGGAAATGAGGAAAAATATGGTATTAATTGCTTTCATTTTCCCGCAGGGGAGATTTTTGCGGGAATGTTGTCGCTCCTGTGAGTCCGGTACCTCGTTTTTCGCTTCATTTATCCACCCCCTCTCCTCTTTCTCTCTCTCTCTCTCTCGCTCTCTCTCCTCTCTCTCTCTATCTTTCTTTCTTTGGCAATATCGATGTTGTTGTCAATAAAGCCATACTTCGACAGAGCAATCACTCTTTGTTTCACCACCCCGTTTCTTTCCCTCTTCTATTGCGTCTCTTCGGCGTCTCTCGAAGGTCCTCTGTCCAAAAACTGCGATTACTTATTGGTGCTTCATTGATTGTCGCCAGAACTGATTACGTCTATAGAAATTTTCCATCCCTTTCTTCTCTGATAAAATTTTTTAAAATTGTGGTAATTTCTTCATCAATCTATAAAAGTAAAGTCGAAATATCTTTTCTTCCTCTTTAAATAACCATTATTCTTTTCGATGAGGATTAAATTACTGAAAAAATAAACAAAAAATTAAAGTATTATTTTATAATATAAAAATTTCTTATTTATAGCTTATTTAATATTTTTGATCGAACTATTGATGATTTTTTGTTAATGAGTTTTATTTATTCAATATGAATCAGTTTAACATGAAAATTTTAACACAGAATTGCATGTTTGCTAACGGATATTAAACATATTATAATCGCAGTATTGTAAACATAGTGAAATTCCTGCATTTAATTATCATTAAAATGTTGTAAATAATAAAAAGTTATATTTTATTTACTAATAAAACAACGTTATAGTTATACGTAAATTTTTAACAAATAATTAAGAGTTAAAAGGGATAGTCAATGCTTAATTATTGGCATTGTAAAGGAAATTAGTAAAATTTTTCACTTAATTATAATTAAATTATTGATATTCTTTCTATAAGAGGCATTCCAATATTCATTAATACGTTCATGAATCAGCTAAGACGTTAAAATATTCAATATATAGAATTAAATGTTTCGTTTAGAATTTCAAAATAATACAGTCGATATCATTAGAAACAAAGTTAGCACTTTTGGTTAATTAAAATTAAATCGTTGATATTTCTCTTCTAAAAAGTAATTTTATTTATTATCAAAGAAACAGTGAGAAATTTAATGTAAACTTTTACATTATTCAAATGCATAAAACAAGATTTTATCATGAATTATGCTATAGAAGGACATAATTTAATGTTTAAATTTTTCATTCAGATTGCATTAATATGTATTAAAATAGTTCTTTGAACATCCTTCGATCATATTTTACACCAGCTGTTAAACAAGATATTCAATTCTTATTTTTCTTCTTTTATCTCATTAGTTTCTACAAAATTCGATCAGAATTGAAGTTTTGTTTTGGATTTCTTAATAGGAAAAAAAGGAAAAGATTATAGCCATTTCATTTCTGTTGACCTGGATTTTGAAACAAATATTTAATTGAGTGTTTTCCACAAGTTTTTGTTTTTATAAAAGCTCATCTGTCAGATTGAACCAAGGACAGAAAGAAAAGGAGGGGGAAAAAATAATTCTCTTTAGCAACTGTACACTCGAAACATGAAATTGTTTGACGAACGTAAACATAGTTTAGTTCTTG
The DNA here is from genome assembly GCF_030686945.1 of Centruroides vittatus. Taxonomy (NCBI): domain Eukaryota; kingdom Metazoa; phylum Arthropoda; class Arachnida; order Scorpiones; family Buthidae; genus Centruroides; species Centruroides vittatus. The sequence goes on along the minus strand of NW_027121909.1, from coordinate 866,242 downwards.
GATTTTTTTTTCTTTCAGAAATATAAGTTTAATTGTGAAATTATAAATTTTTAACAGTTAATTTTTATATTTATGTCTATTGCTCTTAGTTAATTTGATAGATTTACAATTTATTGTTGTTATTTTTATAACCTCATAATAGGAAAGAGATAAAGAAGAAATTCATCCTTGACCTCTCCTCGGATAAGTACTATAAATTTAACAACAATAAAAGAATAATATACTCATTTAACTTTAATGCGAAGATCCGGTTTTATAGAGAATCCTCAAAATTGTAGAAGTAACATGGAATTTTATATAGTTGAAATTGCGATTTTATTTTAAAAATAATTAGCTGTTAAATTTTATAATTAATGTAGCAATAAATTCCATTGTTTACTATTGAAATGTTTAAAAATTTTTTCTGAATATATTGTAAAATATTATAATCAAAGAAAGATGTTGATGATGAAAATGATACATCCTGAAGAGTGTATTTTGATCTTTAATCTTCAAATTACAGAGATGTATACAAAATATATGAAGAAGATTCTCTCTGAGATATATTTAGATGGATTCTATCTATTGCTAGAAGGATTCTATATCTTCATAACAATAAAATATAAAAGTGAAGAAAGGATCACTTTCATCTTTATGCTTATTCTTTCTTAAACTGTATGGAATCTTTATATACAAAATTAAAAATATAGATATAAAAGATTACTTAAATGTTATTTATTTTCATATAATTAATTAATGAATAGAAAATTAATATTTTTATCATTCCACATTAGTTTGTGAGCTATAAAGATTTTTCCTCTAAGAATTTTTTTATTTCTGTTTATCGTTGCACCCAAAGGGAATGCCAAATTATAAATCAGCAACATTAACAACATCAGCCTAGCGCTCAACTGTACGTGCTTTCTGTATCTTAGCGTGGATTGAATCTCTCATTATTTTACGAGAGACGTGTCGATTTTATCTGAGAGATGTAAATAACGTGACATGTCCCTGTAAGAAGAGAGGAGTGTCGAGATTTCTGTCGCTGTTTATGTGTCGGGAAAAAAAATCAAACCACTAGGGAAACAGAGAATAAATCACGGTCGTTACGTCACTGCCACACTTGCCCCTGTATGTCGACTTTACCCGCAGAGCTTCTGGATACTGTTGAAAAGGCGAAAGCGAAAATCATTTGTTACCTGTCTTGAAACGTTCTATTGTAAATATAACAAAATTTGTTTATTTAAAATAGGGAGTGAAATGTAATTAATGTTCTTCTTTAGATGAATATCGAATAGATATGTAGAATTCTTTAATAACTTTCAGAATATTTATTTAATTCTAGAAAAGTTTATCCCGTCAGTTCGGTCAGTTTTTGTGAAAAAATGTGACAATTGTTTAAATGAAGTTTTAATTATATATGCAATACAATAATTTTATTTGTCATTATAACGAAAACTATCTAATTAAAATCTTTCATTAGATCTTCATCTTTTCAATCATAAAGTTTCTTTCGTACTTATGATCAAAGAATTCTGCAGGATAATAAAAATATAAATAAAGTATCAAAAGAAAACATAAAAAAATATTTAAGTATCCTTACAACTTTTTTACTTACAAAAAATTTATTTTTTTAATCATATTTATTTTTTATTTTTACGATCAAAGGATTCTACATCATCATCATTATATTTGAAATCTTAAGAATCCTTTATTTCTTACATCATTGCAATAAAAAATACTTGAATTGATGTTTTCATCGTAACAATCACGAATTCTTCATATCTTTTATCATTCTTCACTTTTACGATTATAAGGATTCTTCATATTTTTCATCTCTTCGTTCAAGAATCCTTTATCACCTTTATCTTAATGATTCTTGATTCTTATAATCTAAAGGATCTTTCGTATTTTTTTCTTATCTCGTTAAAAGCATTTTCATTCTCTTCATACTTTTAATTGTAAGAATTTGTCATCTCTATCTTCATAATCGTATAATTCTGATGCTAAATAGTCTTAAAATATAACTTTCTCTGCCAAAACAAAAGAGTTGTTATAATTAAGATGATTGAATTTTAAAATGTTATTAATCGTTCTTTATTGATTTAACTAAAATGAAATTGATTAAAGTAAAAATGTATTTAAAAACACCATTTTTATTTATAACATTTGTAAAATATTGTATATTTTAACACGATTTTAAACAATTTATCTTGATTTATTCATGTATAATTTCACTAATTAACGTAAATTTAATTACTAACACAAATTTATAGATATGTTTCCTTCCAAATTATTTATTCATGATAATAACTATGAAACATATTTTATACTAAAAATATAAATTTATGTTACAATAAAAGGAAAGTGGCCGAATTAATGCCATAGAATTAATACATAAAATTTTACTCATCGAATTTTTAAATTTAAAAAAAAAAGGAAAATTCATTATTCACTGTTAATTTTAACTTATAAATATTTTAAATTAATTATTAAAATGCATCTTTTTTAGTTATTTAATATATCTCTTGTGATTATTTTGAATAGTTCACTTTAAAAACTTTTATTTATTAACGTAAATTTAGTTTTTTAAGTACATTTTCTTCCTCGTGTTATCGTTAGAATTCCAGTTTTTTAAGTACACAACTTGATAGAATTATTACAGAAATCTGCCTTTCCGATTAGATATCTGAAAACGTTGGTTTATATATTTTTATTACAGATATTGCGTATTGTATAGCATTATATTTTCTAATATTTTTTAGTTTGTAAACACGAGCTTAATATTTTATAGCCGCACGGTATAAAATATACGAATTTCTAGATGTGTGTGTGTATATATATATATATTTACTTCATTTTTTCAGATGGTTGCAGTTTGGAAAGATATTTTATTAAACTGAATCTGTTTTTATTACTCGAAAACTGTTATTTTTTCGATGCTTATTCAATAATTAAATACTCAAATTTTGTATAAACATAAGTGGAAAATTTTATTAAATGTTGTATTTTCTGTAATAATAAATTAAAAATTGCCAAATTATATAATTAAGTTTTTAAACGTAAATGTAAGTTAATTTGTTGTATTTTTGGATTTTGTGCAATATTTAAACGCTGTTTTATATAGAAACTGATTAAAATAATGTATCCTTTACAAAAATGCGTTTAAAAATATCAAATTTCATTAATTAGTAGCCTTTAATTTTCTTTCGAAGTTCAATAAAAATTTATAATCTAAACTGCAATATTTTTAACATTGTTCAATAATTAATAGTTCGAACGTGATATTAAGCTGTGGAATTATCATTTGAATGTTTTATAGAAGCTGTATTATCTCAGATAATGAGATAAAAAAAACTTCAGAGTTTTAGTAATTAATTGCTCATTTTTGAAGAAAAAATTCTGAAATTAAACGTAGATATTTTAATTTGAACGGGAGGTTATGTTTTCGATACAGTTCAATAATTAAATGCTTAAACGTTATGCAATTATCAACAGAATATTTTATTAAATGCTGTGTTATCAACGATAACGAGTTGCAAAAACAGCATCAATTTGAGTAATTAATTAACGTTTTTTTTAAAAAAATTTCGAAAGTTAAACGTATATATGTATTATAATTTGAACAGTTAATTGATGATAGGGATTAGTCTAGCCACGAAAATTTGTTCTCTCTTCCTCTCTCTCTCTCTCTCTCTTCCTGGTTACTTTGAAAATACAAGATAGATCGACAATAACGGGTCGTTCTAGAATAAAATAAAATAAAAAAAAGAAAAAGAAAAAACTGGTCTCACATTAAGTAATTTCCGCGACTTTATTTACTTTTCGTAATTACGTTTGCGGCAAAGAAGTGAAAAAAATCTGGAGCGCCAAGGTTTCCGTCACACTCGGAAATTAAGTTACGTTTCCTCCCTACGTTAAGTCTTTCCCTCTTCGATTCCCCCCTTCGTTTTTTCGCCATTGTCCTCCAATGCCCTGCAGGAGCCGATTATCTCGCAGGCCACTTTTCTCTAATAGAGTTAGAATGTGTCATGTGACTAGAAGATTGTTTTCCTTTCACTCGCTATGCGATACAAATTTTTTTTGTGTGTTACTTTTTGCATATCCTAACATCGAATATTGACATTCTAAAAGCTAATTCTACTAAACGTTAATGATGACTACAGTATCTTTTGTATTATAAATGTCAATGATATTACTGTTTGTGTATTGTAAGCATTATCAGTCTCTAAAATTTTAATGTTTGTTATATGTTACTTTTATAGAAAAAAATAATAATTTATTAAAATATAAGAATTTTTAAAATTTAGTATGAATTACATAACGTATTTGTAAGTTAATATTCATATCGTTAATGAATATAGGCAGTCCTTTGAGGTTCACGTAAGATTTCATTTTAAACGATTGATTGATTGGCGATATAATCATCTTAAAGACGATTGGTTAGAGAACGAAGATAGGCGGCATATAACGTTTCTCCGCCTTTCCCCCTCCCCCATTACTTAACCAATCACTCTGCGATCGCTATATCGCTAAATAATACGTTTACGTTTGATTTCTTTCATATATCGCAGAGGACTGCCTATATTATGAAAATTTTCAAAATAATTTTGAATTTTTTTATTAACTTCTATTCTTATTCGATAAATTTGTAAAATTGATATATTTTATATAATTTTAGAAAATATTTCTATTTTTTTTTAAATATTTTTTTTATAATAAATGCACTTTTAACGTTGATTTTTTATTATTTGACATATTTAACTTATGTATATAGTCATACTATAAAATATTGTAAGTTTTAAGTTCCACGTATAGTAGAAACTGCATACTCATATCAAATGATATTGGATATCTAAATTTATCGCAATATTTTACGAAAGTAAACAATTTTTTCCGAATTCCGAACTCATTTTAAGAATAAAAAGCTAAAAACGATCACGTTGATACGATTAAAAAACTATGGTTTTCGTATTAATTTACAAATTAATTTGTTTTTTTCCCTAACGATAAAAATGTTTGATTTTGAAAAAGTGTAGGGCTTGATAATTATTTTTCTTTATAATTTTCTCGAAAAATTTCGACTTAAATGAAGGAACCAATAATTTTTCCATTGACTACTTGCTAAAGCTGTTACACGATTGAGATAGCGAATCATTATCGCAACATGCATCGAATTTTTCTTCCATCTCCGAAACGAATGATATTTCTTTAATGTTTCATATAGTGTTTGTTGGATTTTTCTCATGAAAAATTGCGTAAAATCTTTATTTTAATCGAATATTCCATTATCTTTCGTAGAGAGGGTGAAAAAAAAATACATTTATGATACTTTCTCAACTCGTTTATAGAATACCAATGAACGCATGCCAATAGATTATAAAAAGATAATTTGAAGTAAATAATGAAGATGTTGATATAAAATTTCTCAGTTTATATGAATTTAAGTGAGTTCACGAACAAGATGATCAACTTGAGAATTGTTTAACTAAACTGAGTTTAGTTAACTATTTCTTGTTTTTAACCGTTATTTTTATATAAACGTAGTTTGATTCTTTATTCAGTTAACCTAGTATAATTATGTTAATTAAATTAAAATAATTTAATTATTTTAACCTAATTCATCAATTAATTAAACGGTTATGAAAAGCTGCCGAGAAATATTAACTATTAATCTAGTTAACCTAGTTTACATAACTAATTTGTTAACTGAATAGGCTTACTGATAAAACAATTTAAAAAGTAGATTTAACTATTCATTTATTTAACGTAATACAACTTAATTTAATTAAAATAAGCTTGATTAATAAATAAATTTGTTTTAAATTTATTAATCAGTTAAGTTTGAAGTCTCTGATCAGTTAATCTATTGACTACAGCATAATATTTAAGAAAATATCGGTAAAATTCCAAGTTATCTAGTTAAAGTAGATTGATTAAAGCAATTAAACTAGGTTAAATAATCAGTTAATCATTTTTAAAACTAGGAGATTAGCTAGTTATTTTTAAAAAACAGATTAGATAACCCAATTCTTGTTATTAAGTGCTTTTTTTCTTCAAAAATTCTGGGGAAGGTTATACGAAGATATTAGATAATAACTAAGGGATGAAAAAACGAAGTAATGCACAAAAGCATTGATCGCATACTAGGCAGGTGTGTCCTCTTTTTTTTTTATTTTTTATTCTTCTTTCTGCAGAGTTAATATTTCACACACGACCGACCAATGCCAGTGGCAAAAGCTCTCGTTACCTTCTAGACATAGTTTGGTATCTTTTGTTAGTTTGTCTCCTTTCCTCTTCGAATCTAATATATTTGCCTATGAAGCGATATTGTATACTTAATTCAGCTTTATATAAATGTACATAACTAATTTTAAATATGGAACCTTTTTGATTTTTTTGAACTATTTTAACAATTTTCTTTTTCTACTTTTCTTTATCTATTTATATTTAAGTAAGAAATTTAACATTAATGATGAATAAAGGAACTCGAAAGAAAGAAAAAGTTTAAAATTTTTATCACTACTTTTCGAAATTGAATCGCGTATTTTGATAGGAAATAATTGAAAGACTTTTTTTCGGTTTATGTTTAGGTATTTAGTTTGATTAAAAATAAATTTTATTGATTTATAAAGAAAATAATGTTAAATTTATTTATAATTACATTTCTTAATGTAAATATATAAAAATTTGCTGAAAATTGAGAAAAATTGCATGTCTTCATGTGCGCTTCTCTTTACATCGCATCGACGTCGCGCTCCTTGTGGATAAAATTAAAGGAATTATGTTTCTACTTTTTAAAGTTTTTTACAATTTATACATTTGAAATATGAATTTATAAGTAATTTATATTTTAAATGTTTAAGACCAATTATTTTTTTTTATAGGAAATAAGAAATTGTGTCGCAAATCCAGATGCGACGTGTCACTTGCGAAAGGGATTACAATAATAAAATCGTAAAAGAACTGATATATTGATGTGTTTTTATTAATTATAATTGCGTATTGTTTAATTAAAATGAGATTACGAGATTTAAGGAGTACTTTTTAAAAAAAATTAAAAAATTAATTATCTAATTTTATATTGATTTTCCCCCCTATCTTCTAACATTAATTTTTAATTTGCTTAAAATATAGAATTTAATATACTAATTTAATAACCACGTATGCTTATTTTTTTAAAATCTTTGATTATAAAATAATAATATTTATTTAAAATTTTTCAAATCTAAAAACTAAGCGTTGAACATTATCATGACCAAATTTTAAATAATTTTTTCAGTTTTATCAATTTCATTAAAACATCTTCAAAGGTTTTTAGTTTTCTGAGTTTTAAATTATTAAATAAGATTAATGTATTTATTCAATCGGTTTAAATGTTTTTAAACAGTTTTAAAATGTAAATATATGCAACTAAATTAGTTTAAAGGTTTCGAATTTTAATCGATATTAAAATGTTTCTGGTGAGATGAATAAACACTGAAACATCGTTATTTTTTACGTGAAATATAATTTTGAAAATTTGTATTTCATGATTTTATTACGTAAAAAATTGTATATAACTCTCACGTCGTCTTTGATTTCATTGCATTTGAGACAGATTTCATGTACAGTTTGTTAAGTAATTACACATCTCTATATTAATTTGAGTTATCTTAAAGTATTTTAATTTAAAAATAAAATTAATGATTTATTTAATCGATTTAAATGTTTTAAAATATTTTAGAAATGTAAATATATACAGTTTAATAGTATATATTTAGTAAAGTTTTTAATCAATATTAAAACATGTTTTGAAGTTACTTCTAGTTTTGCAAGTCAATTGTAACGTTTTTTTTTATTTTTAAATTTATTACACTGTAATCTTGTTTATTGTTTACGTTAAACTTTATTATTTTCAGTTGATAATATAAATTTTAAAAATTTCCAAACAATTTTACTTCTTACGAATCGTGTATAAAGCGCACTTCGTGTCATAATCGATAGGAAAACGTATTTTGAAGCCAACTGTAGTTCGAAAAATCTATCGAAACATTATTTTTATACATTCATTTTAAATTTTATTATGTTTAAATAATGATTTGAAATTTAAAATTAAAAAAAAAAATGAATTTTGTTTTAATTTCAAAAATTCACAGATAAACAGATCATTTAAGACGAAAAGTGTATAAAGAATTTTTCTAATGTTGCCAATTTAATGAAACAGTTTTTAATATTTAATTAATAAAATTTTAAAATATTCCTTTAAATATTTATAAATAGTTCAAAAATATAAAGTAACAAGTTAAATTATTTTAGAAAATTTTAAATCAATTTAAAAAAAAAAAAAATTTTTCCCCTGTTTATATAGCATTATATCATTCTCAAATGATGCATTTAACAAAAAATATTCAGTTTTTTACACGATTTAACTTCGTAAAAATCGAATATAAGGTATACTTACTCTACCATTCACCGCATTTGCGATGGTATATTATGAACTTGTATCGAATAATCGGTACTACGTTTAGTAGTAGCGAATCGATATCGGATATTATATTTCGATCGTATAGGATCTGTATGAGAGAACAAAAATAATAATTTTAACAAAAAAATAAACTAAAATTTGCTAACGTCGGTCATAGAAAATATCGGAAAAATTGTTGGAAAGAAAAAAAAATATATTTACTTCTAGTTACGAAACTGACCAAAAGGATTACTTTGTAGCGACGCATGCGCACATGGCTCCATCATCCGCCATGGCGGCTTTCTGTTGTTTTATCGGGAGCCTGGCAACAATGTTACGATTTCTGGCGCGTTACGGCTCTACTTAACATGTTGGCTAAGAAAGCGCAAGAGAAAACATCCCCCTCAATTTGGTGTCCTGCTGTAACGACGGGACAGATAACTCAGGATGTTATGAGCTGCAGATGACGCCGGGACACGCAGCAGATGGCCGGCAAGTCCAATTTTCAGCAGGTGGGTCGTGAAACAGGTGGCCCTTCTCGTCACCCGGTTAGTAAGCTTTTTTCTATCCCCTTTTGTCTATATATAACTATAGAATTTGTGGAGAGCGTAAAATCGTTTGGAAAACGCAACTTCATCCCCATCCTTGTATCGATTATATACGAGATTTTACTCTCTCGTTGCTAGGCCTAATCTCCATTAGAAAAAAATGAGAAAAGATGTCGCCACGTAAAAGAGTAACACATGGTTTCTTTGTTCGTTCGCCACTCCATTCGATATATTGGTTTGGTGATAAGAAACAAAATTCTGTTTAGGTTACGATGTTGATGGTTTGTATGGCGTGTTGAGGTTGAAACGAGTGACTGAGAAAGAGTCTTTACTGTATACTTCTACTGTATCGATGGGAGGAAGAGATCTCAGGGATCTTTATCACCTGCTTCCTACAAAATACCCTTTACAAACAATACTCACGTATATTAAACGTACAAATATTTGAAGTAATTAACCTTTTCTTATTTTTAAATACTTAAATACTCTATTACATTTTTAGAATGCATCTATAGACTCTTTTTTTACATTGAATTTGTAAGTTATGAACCGAATAATTAAAATGATTAAATTCGTAACATATCTTTATAAGTTTAAACAAATAAATAAGTAAATAAAAGTATAAAAACTATATTTTTTATTGTAATTTGATCGTTAATATCTTTCATATATTTTTAAATACTAATAATATTAGATAAATTTAAATAATATAAATTTCTGTTTTAGTTTTATAGTCTTCAGATTTATATATTACTAAAATTTTTTATATTTATTAATGATTAAATATTAATTCTAGAAGTACTTTTTAATATCTAGAAATACTATCTTTAAAGTAATATTTTAAAAAATAAATTTATATTAAAGACATTAATTATTTAAATACAACATTTGAAAGTTGAAGTAATATTAAATGATACAATATGTTTTTTAATTATGAATAATGTATCTTTCATAATTAAAGTTTGTCTTTAATATATTATTTTATCAATAATAGTTTTTACATAATTTAAATGTAATAGATATTTATAGAATATAATTTCAGTAAAATAATACTAAATACTTTCATTTAATATTTTCTAATTTTAAAACAGTAATTTTAAAAAATTAGAAAATTAAATATACATTCCACTTAACTATTATTAATATATAATCTAGTAATCTGATAACAATTAATGATTATTAAAATTTGTATTAACAATAACTTATTTAAGTTTGAATGATTTAAATGTATGTACTGTACAATATAAATATTTTATAATTTAATACAAATAATTTAAACTTTAAATATTAATATTTTAGAAATAGGTCTGAATGGTATTTATATATGATTAGATTTTTTAAATAATAAACTAGTAACTAATTTTTGCTTTATAAGTATGTTAATATATATAATAATCTAACATACAAAATCCAGTTGAGGTTTTATATATCAATAGAATATTATATATATTCAGTTGATATATAAATTTAAATATAATAATAAATTATATTTAAATTTATAATATAAATATAATAATAAAATATATAAATTTTAATATAATTTAACATTTTATATTTAATTTTTATTTGTTCATATATTTAAAAGATATATTTTACAATAATTATGTTAAAAAATTGTTGTTAACTGATATAATGTTATGCTTCCTGTCATCTGTCATATATATATTAGAAATGTACACTGAATTAAATGCAGCAAAAATATAAAAGAAAATATGATGATTGATAATTTATATCAGTTATCCTTACCATAATTCATATGGATGTAGCATTTTCAGCTGATCATCTTAAAATTACTCTAAACTTAAATTAATTAATAATAATAGTAATATATTTAATTATTCTCACAATAAGATAGTAAATGGCTTAAAGTATATGAAATTATTTATCTAATATTATGTAAGCTTTAGAGAGTATAATTGTTGCATTAAGCTATTACAATATATAATGAGGTAGTAAATTGAAGATACTGTACACTTAGTTATAAATCTGAATAATAAGAATTAAAACAGAATTTTATTTTAGATTCTGTAACTGAACATTTAAATATTGATTTTGCTTACTTTACTATGATTTTTATATGATAAATTGATGGTAATTCTATGTGTACATTGAACTACTACATTTCTCAAGCATTACAAATTCGTAAAATAGCTATTTTAGTAATTATATTATGTGAAATTGCTTGTTTGAACGTTTAATTGAGGTTATTTGTGGTTTGTAATAACTGTAGAAGTCAAGCTACTAGACATGATTAATTTTAATCATGATTTTGAGTTTATTTAAATGTGTTATAAAATAAATTTATAGAGAAATATTGATGCGATTTCGTTAACAAAAAAAAAGCATTGCTTACGAAAAAACTGATAAAAATTCTCATAAATTTCAACTTACATGGATTAAAACTTGCAAAAAATTCTCTGTGAATTTAGCCTTTAGCTGCTTAAATATCGATATATTTTTTAAAACTTTTTTCTTAACATTTCATGCGTAGTAAACAGCAGTTGTTGTAAGGAGCATTTAATTATTCTGCTTTATATTTGTATTAAATATGTTAATATAGATTAAATGTATAATATATATTCACTCTGAACAGTATGTAATTATCTTCAGAATATGTACTGAGAATGATATATAAATCTCTTTACTTGCAATAAACATGTGATCATTTTCAGCTATATTATAATAACTCAACAGTTCGGTTCCTAAAATTTGCATCGATAATGAATAAAATGCACTTTATTTTGAAAATTATATTGTTTTATCCTATATTATCCCATATTTGAATATGGGAAAGGCTATTATTAGAATTTTACTTTTATAATTTTAAAACTTTGTGTTTAATTTTGTTATATTTTATTGTGATTAGATTCATTAAATGTGTTTATTTTAATTTCTGTATTATTGAATAAACAGAAAAAGTTAGGTTTTTATTTAGAATATAGTGTAAATATAATTATAATATTATTGTAAATAGTAATGTAAATAAAATTAATTTAATTATTAATTATTACTTTAAACTTTTATATGCATAGGTAGTTCGCTGCGTAATACATGACAAATTAAGTTTGTGATTTGGTTAGATAGAAATAATGAAAAAAAAGTGGTTAAAGCTTAATAAGAAGTGATTGCAGAAAATAAAATGGGAGAAATTTCTATTGTTTTCTTTTTTTATCAATTATCATCAGAAAAATTACACATTTACAGGACCGTCGAGAGCTAGAGCTAGGGATTTTTTCCGGGCCCGGAGAAAACTTAGAGGTTGCAGTGGTTCCTATAAATTAAAGTTATTTTTATAATAAAAGATAAAATATTCAAGACTACGTTTTATTGATAAGGAAATAAAACGTCATTTTACGTATTTCATTTGTTCAAACAAAATATGGCAAAAGCGACACGCTTTACCTCTGGGCTCCAAACAACCTGTCAACGAACCCTGACTATCTAACCTACCTAACCAATATTTGTTATATTATATATCTGAGGAAATCTTAGATATTTATAACTTTTTACTTAATTACATCATTTTCAGCATCTTTTATGTATTATCATATTTAATTATTTATTGTTCGCTCTGAATATATGTAAATTGATTTATGACTTTTCTTGACGCGATTGTTTAATGTTAACCTGGAGAATAAAAGAGGAATTTAATCAGAGATTATCACGCTTCCGAATTAATTATCTTAAAAGCGATTATAACTTTAGTTTGAACAGTTTTATCCGTTGAGGTTCGACTCGATTCGATAAACGGTCAAATGAAATTTAGCTATTAGCAATTGCTCTTTTATCAAAGTAATTGATGGGGCACCGTAGAGTCGCATGTTAGAGTCGTAACAGTTCGAAAATATACTAGTATTATAATTTTAATTACTAAAAAAATGTTATAAAAATGTAAAAAATTTCTCTTTGAGATTTAAATTTCGAATGATATAAAATTCGAATCACGTCAATATTTTTTGGATGGAGAACTATATTAAGAAATCGAATTGATTTTTTAATATCAGTCACCTCCCATTTATTAAGAATCTGGGTTATTACAAAAATGCAGATTTTTGCCCGAGAGATTTTTTGAAGAATAAATGATGAGTTTGTTAACTGAAGTGACATGTTGACTATATGTGTTTTAAAACAAGTTTTAATGAATTTATTCTGATAAAAATTGGGAATTCTTTCATTTCATTTATATATTACACACACACAAACATACAGGCAGCACACATCTCGAAATTGATCGCATTCTGTTAATATTTAATTGTAAAATAAATAAAAAAACCTCTTAATTATAAAAAGGTTTTTGAAAGCATTTTAATCTAGAAATCTTTTTCACTTATTAATTTAGATAAGAAATATATATATATATTAATAAATGCTGGACTTATTGGTGTTCCTTTATTAGATTTTTTCCCTCCTTCAATACAAGATTCTGGAGGTAAGGAATTGTTTAATCACGTGATGTTCGCGGTAACGGGCCCGAAATTGATTATGTGGTAAGTGATGTGCTGAAGGTGGCATTTAGTTTCCCCCTGAGACTCATACCTCACCAGGTGCCTATAGACGCGGGTCATTCACCTATTTCTTGGCACACTCCGTACCAGAGTCGTCATAACAGATTGCTATCCAGCTATTATCCTTCTTTATTTGTATTGCCTTGTTATTTTTATAAACATTCTCTTAAAAAGTTGTTACTATTTTATTCGTTCACGTGTTAGATTCTTGATTTCGCCGTATTTATTTTTACTACATATGTGAATATTTAAATATGAGGTAATGTAGCACGTGCCTAACAGGACCCAGTCGACTGCAATTGTCTTATCAAGTAGCAATCGATGGGAGGAGAATGCTTAAGGACGATCGTTCTCTATTGAATCGTGGGATAAAATCCTTGTCGTTGAAAAAAGATGAAGAAGAGGGATGCTTTTACTGAGAATTAATTGCGATTTTTCAGATTTTTCAAAACTCCGAAAACTCTCGAAGAATGCGGAATTTTTAACTTATTAATTTTATGCTCCTAAGCTTTTTAATGTAATTCTTTTTTAAGTTTAATTAAGTTTTGGCTTTTTTTGTACTCTTAAATAATATATATGAAACGCATGAAAGTAGAATTTAGAAATTTTAAAAAGTTGAACTTCTTGAACAAATTTCAGTTGTTTTATATTATTAAAAAATGTTTATCATCTTGAAATGAAAAAAAAATCAAATGAATATGTTATTTTGATTATTGTGTATATTATATTATATTATATTTATTTATCAAATAATGTACGAAAATTTTAAAACATAAACCAACTTAACTGTGTATATTTCTATTTATATTAAAATTTAATGTTTCTTTTAAAATTATGGATCTTGGCTGATACAAGTTGCTTTTAACGAATCGATTCGATATAAACTTTAAATATTTTAAAAGAAATTTATGAAAATTTATATAAAATTTTTTTCTATAAGTGAATTTCAAACTTATACAATAATGATGAACTTAGAGGCACTTGAAGAATTTCATTTCGTTGATGTCCACTTTAAGCTAGTTTGAATAGTTTTCGTATTTGGCATATTTTTATAATTTATTTTCTAGATATTAAATGTTGTCTTTTAAGTAAACATTATCCAATAATATTTTCTAAAGTTTATTAAAAAATTTAATATTTTTATCGTTTTTTTCACTTAAGACGTAAGACAATTATAAAAATTAAATTTTGTTAATTCTACTTTAATGATAATTATTATTAATGCTGTTTGTGAAAATTTTGAATTCGATTTAAGTTCTGTTTAAAATATATAAAGTCTTACGATGAGAATTAGAATGCATCTGGGTATATTTATATGTTATAGGATATATTATCTGTGCTTTATTTATGAAACGCATCACGCATCTACTCTCTCTCTCTCTCGTGTTAAAGATTCATATTAAAATCACGAAACGTGCCACGTGACCGAGTTTAATATCGACCCCACAAACTAGCAGTAGCGCCATCTGGTTGAAGTGACCGCTTAGTTGGTATCAGGTAGAACCACTTTACGAATTTCTTCGTCTCTATCAACAAATAGAAGTCTTAATGTTATCAGAAATGTATATTACAACGTTCCTGTAGAAATTAGAGATTCGAATTAAAATTTCAAATAAAGTTCAAAATCAGATAATCGAGGTTTTACATCCTTGCGAAACTTCCTTAATTTAGAGGAACAAAGAATCATTGGAGACGGATAATGTCGACCACATCTGTTGTGGGCCGTTAAATTTATTCGTTTTCATCACCAGGTGTAAAGGTGAATTTCGAACCAATTGTATGGCAAATTGTTCACTTTGCTGCGGTTATTTGTATATAAACAGATTTTTTCTGGAAGAATATAGCGCGATTTTCTCCATTTTCTCTGTTAGTTTTAGTAAAATCGTAAAAATTCAGGTGAGTTAAGAATCCACTTTCGTTTATAATCATTCGCCGGTTAAATATGAATTAAGAATTATTATTTTTTAGTGTAGAATAATTATAATTTATCATAATTAATTTTTGAATAATTTTAAGCAAAAATCCTTAATTTAATTGTAAGACATTTAAAAATAAAATTATATGAAATTATGTAATTTTTAATATTATAATTTATATTTTCCTGTATAAAATTCTCCTAATTTGCACAGTTTTTGTGAAAGTCAAAAATTCTTTTGAATTGTAAGATATTAATAAACTTATATTTTGCAGATTTGTAAAATAAAAATATATATATATTATTGAAAATGTATAAGATAATTTTACATTAACTTAAAAATACGGAAAATTTTAGATATTCACATTCAAATTTTAACCATAAAAAGTATTGAAATTTGAATGAATATCGAAATTTCTGAACCATGTTATGTATTTATAAATAAAATTTTTAAATTCACATATGCTAAATGGCATTGTAATTGGACCAGAAAACTTTTTAGCAATACTGTATTTTTTCGTCCTATACAAAGTTAACTTTGTGAAAATATATCAGAATGTTAAGCTAAACGTAAAAGTAAACGTAAACGTAAAAACTTTCAAAAGTGAAATTTAGCTAGACTAATGACAATAATTATAAAAATTGTTAGAGAAAAAATATGCAAATTTCAGATTTTATTTTAAAAATTGTCTTACCAAATTATCTGATAAAATATAGATTTGGGAAGCAATACATCCGAATACGAGAGGTAGGAGACATATCAGATGCGGAAGAGCATTTCTTGCCATCTATCACAAGGCAATATTTCACACTATCTTAATTGATTTTGATCTGTTCTTATCTGAACAAAATATAGATACGAAAGATGAAAGAAAAGTAAAAATTATATATATATATATATATATATAATTTTTACTTTCCTTTCATAGGTATAATAGGTATATACTCTGCCTATTATATTACAGGCAGAGTATATACTCTGCATAAAACAAAGGACTACATGCTATGCTGGATACTTCGTAATAATTACAAAATTTTATACTCCTGTATAAAGCATAATGACTTTGGTCCAGATATTACCTTCCTAATCGGTTAAACGTAAGTACGAGTAAGTTAAATTTGGATATTTAAATTTACATACGAGATGAAACAAACTGCTTGGTAATCGTTAAATACATTTTAAATGCTCGCATGGATCTAAACAATGCTTAAAACACGAAGATTATCCGTTTGTAAAATTTCAAATTTATATTTTTCTGTACGTAGATATTATCTTCGTAATCTCGGATTATGTTTCTGCATAGAAATTATTCTATTCTTTGATTTAAAGTGTGGATAACTGTTTTGTAATACAATGTGTAGCTAATATAAGTGTAATACAATGTAAAGATCAATATTTTACTAATATAAATTAATATATATTAATATTTTATATCAATATTGATTTTTGTTGCTGCGAAATTGTTAAGATTGGTTTTTTTTTTCAAATTTCTGAATGCTGAATGTATTACTTTCTTCATTAATAAATACAAGGTAAACTTTTATGAATAAAATATTACCAAATAACACAGAATCTAAATTAAATAAAAATATATTCTTTATTGTTTTTTAAAACACGAATTTGCAGAGAAACTTTCATATTTCCTCCCTTGAATTAATCATCATAACACAAGCTAATATTAATCGATTTATATATAACAACAACTAATTGAGGTTATCAGAATTGTGTTTAATTTAATTATATCAATTTTTATTTCTCCGACTAGTTACCGTTAAGAAAATTTTATATTTAATTAATTGTAATGTTATATGTATTTTGCATGATATCTTGCTTGAATTGGGAAGGCCCGCTTGTTTTGTTGTCGCAGTTATGCTATTTTTATCGTCTTACGAAACTATTACTTCGTTAATGATTTCAAGTAAATTTACCATCTTTCAATATATAAATCATGTAAATTATAAACTATTAAAATAAATTTGTTATTTGGAAAAATAAATCATTTATAAGATTTAGATGATTTTAATTTCTCGACGACGAAGAGAACTACAATAGAAAAATTTAACTGTTTCATTTAAACGACATATTTTTCCCTTCAAAAATGTTAAAAACTAAATAATAAATTTGACACAAAATTGTGTACACCTGCCGAAGGACAGAGAACAATTTCGCAGAACGAAATTACTATATTTAAGATAATTATTTTTTCACAAATTACAGAATAAACGTTTTCCATAAAGAGTTATTTTTTTTTCTTTTTTGCCTTTTAAAATAATATTATTTAAGTAGTATTTAACACCGCATTTGGTTATTGAAGATATTCTTATCAAACTTCCAAAGGGACTGACCGTTAAATAGTTTCAACACTCATCACGTGCTGCTTTTTCTCCCCCTTAGTAGGAAAATACGCAGAAGAAATGACGTACGTAATTGAGCAGCTATTAACCCGTCTTACCCGTCCCCCTCTTATCCCTCTTAGCTTCTTTTCCCCCTCCGCTATCACCGTCCAAATTAAAGCCACGTTATTAGACGCTTTAAGAGTCTAGGGCGTTTAGAATTGATCGGAGGTTTTTTTCCCTACTACCTCACCTTCTTTTCTTTTCCTTTCTTTTCTTTTCTTTCTCGTCGCTGTTTAATTATCGAATGATCAGGGTGGGTTGTCGACTGGATGAGATTATTGTCTGCACGGCGCTGAGAAAAATACCTCCGCTTTTTAATATATTAACTCGACGTCAAATGGTTTATAACTGAAATCAGTTTAAATCCCTAACTAGATTCTTCAGTTCGTAAAGGGTTTCGAAAGATTTTTTTAACATAAGAGTCGTAATGAACATTTCGAAGAATTTCTAATGGATAATGGATTCCTTGTTGAAGATTTTCGAATAAAAATTCGAAAAATCTCAAGAAAATTATCGATAAACGAATTGTGATGAAGATTCGTAGGATTTTTATCAATAAGGAAGTTATATTAATGTCCAAGAAGTTTCATAGAATCTATCATTTAAAGAGTCATGAATCTCATTAAGGTAATTATTTCTTAAGCATCATTATAAAAGATTAAAGAAATTTTTAAAATTTCATAAGAAAAGTCAGAAAATTGAAAGAGAATATTCATTAATTGGTCCTAATGAAAGATGCTTTATAAAAGGAAGGTTATCAAAATTAGAAACTCGCAAAGAATTTCGTGATAGGATTCAAATTAAGACTCAAAACTAGACTTTATTAACAACAAAGATTATTTTTCTTCATGAAGTGAAAAGTTAAAGGACTTTGTTTCGTTCTATTTATTAAGCTATATTATAAAATTAAGGATTTTGAAATCCTTAAATTTCTTAGCCATACTAGAATTTTACGCACATGTTTTCTTAAGATAGTTCTTGGAAGTTGAAGTCCTTTATCTCGTTCCCGAAAGGATCCTCATTAAAAGAGTCTTAAAGAATTTCTCATCAAATAAATTTTTTTTTAATGAAAGTAATTCTAAAGGATTTCTTCGAAGAAATCTTGATGAAAATTTCAGTTATTTCATAATGAAAAACAGACTTCAAAAAAATTTTAAATATTTTTTTATCCTATAAACATCCAAAACACCTTATTGCTGAGAACAAGTATTTATTAAATACAACTAACGTTTTCGGCCCAATTTATGGGCCATCTTCAGGTTACAGTTGTTCGACTCTAATACGAAATCGAACACGTTCAAAATTAAACCAAATTAGAACATACGTTTAAATTAATACTAATAGAACAAGCATGTCACAAAATAATAATTTACATAAATCAAATAACATGAAAAATGAAAATAAAAATAAAAATAAAATACTGTGACTGGCCGTAATTTTTTTATCATAAAAACTGTGTAAAAAACTCAAAGGATTTTCAAATTAGACTTGAAAAGCCAAAAAGAAATATTTACGTTATTAATTTTTCCACGATTTTTAATTAATATATATCAAATTTTTTTCTTAGTCAATTTTCAAATGGCAACAAGCAAAATTTGGAAAATGTATTTTAAACGTTTTAATAACGGTTGCAAAACTAATGATGTCATATTAGACGGCTATCTTATCAAATTGTGTAGAAAATTAAATTGAATAAATTTGCTTTGATTTAATTACCAACGTTTCTCAAGACATTAAATAGGATTATCCATGATGATAAACTGATAATGGTGGTAATGGCAATGAAATGACAATATTGTAATTTTACGTTCATCTCTTAATCGTATTTATGATGATATTTGGCTTCTAGATCAAAAATATCCAAATAATTATTATTATAGTAGATTAATTAACGTAGAGGAAACTAATTAAATATCTCTGATAGCATCGTTTGTAGAGGCTCGATCTTCTAAGAGAAAGAGCGATCATCATCAGTTAACGTAATTTGATACGGATGCAAATAATCTAATAAAGATGACTGTAATAATAATTATAAATAATCTTATAAATATATCTTAAATCGATATATTTGGCATTTAAAATTCTTTATTCGATGCAACAGAAAAGTATCACTTTGCAGAGGAACATCTGGTGAGGACATAATCATTTTTATCTCGTTAAAATCCTTTCACCACAATTGACGTCTCATTTAGTTTAAAGTTAAAACAACAACAAATATTCTCGCTACGAGCGTAAAATTAATCAAATTTACTCGAATTAATTAACTATTTAAGAAGGAATATCTGCTAAATGGTAGGAAATTAACATATTTTTCTGACATGTTTCGAGATCTTGTAATTAAAAATTCACTGTTTCGAATTACCCCCGTCGTATGCCAACTAAAATGCTATATCTGCTAATTTTCTTCGACGTTTTGCTATCGATCGGTGCGAGCTGAAACTAAGTATCGATCTTTGCGATAAATTTCTCGATTGACTAATTTAAACTGGAAGAGAAGTTCGAAGACCTTCAACTAAAAGAGCATCAAATTTTCAACAAAGAAAATCTTGCATTATAGAAGGGATGTTTGCTTGAACATGCTGCAGGCTGATTCTTCATCGTTGTAGAAATGTTGACAGCTCTAAATAATTCTTCATTCATTCTACCGACGATCACAAAATAAATAAGATATATTGTAATTTACTCAAGTTAAGGTGATTTAGAAATTATGCCACTATACAAATTAGTTCTTCTAAACCATTGCTACTTAATATACTCCTGCTTAATTGAATTTTAGCGTTTTCTTTGTACATGAAACTATTCATCTGTTTCTTAGTTAAGACTGGTAAACGATAATTCTCAACTTTAATAACATTTATCTTTAAAGTATGAATTCTTTCTGGGAGTGAAGAATGCGTTACTGAATAATATATTTTTATCTATAAACTGCAGAAGTAAATAGCCTATAAACGGTGTGTAAACGGAAGTAAATGTCGTGATAAATATTATAATTTTGAAAATGTGTAGCTTAAGTTGTTTTTTTATATAAAACTACATCTCTTTTCTTTTCTGTCACTATTTTTTATGATTTTTTCATAACATGGCTGCGCATTCTTTTTGATTTAGAGAAAAGATCTATCACAGAAGAATTTCAACTATAAGATTCTTTTTGGTTGAAGTATCTCTGTATAATCTATATAATAAAACGAAAAAGTGAATGTTTGTCTTGTTGGTTGTAGTCGGAATTTGAGTGTTTTCTACATTATCTTGGTTCTGTCTATACATATTATACGTGCTGTTTATGCTGTAACGTGTTAGACTATGTTTAACTTCATTATGTGTTTCCGTGCTTTTGTTTCACGGCATGTATATATGCAATTTTAATCATTATTAGGAAAAAACACGAAGGTAGTACAAAATTTCGTGAAGTCATTTGGCATATTTAAGAATGCAATATCGGAATGTATTTTCATGTTAATTCGAAACGAAACATGTTTCACCTTCTTTTTTTATCTTTTAAAACTAGTCGACTATCATAAATACTTTTAATTATTCAAATGCGAATAAAACGCGACACGTTGAAAGCCACAGGCCTTTCAAACAACAAAGACTGTTGCAAATCCACAAATTCGAAGGTCATTAACCAAATAAACAATCGAATCCGCTACTTTTCTTATAAGAAAACTGTAAGAATGACGTAAAATTGACGTAATAGTGATAAAACGAATGCACCTTTAAGCTAATTTGGAATCTATAATCACGCGCCTAAGTTTCGGTTGAAGTTACGGTTCTTTTTAATGAAAAGTGCGTGACTTACTAATAATTTCAATTAAATTAAGTTCATATCCGTACGGGAAACGGTTCCGATTACGTGTGTTTACTTGATAATATTGATAAATTCCCAGTTTAGATTTAGTTTCGCTAAACATCAAACGCTACAAAAATCCGTTAGTATGATTTAAAATATTGATAACCTATTAGATATATTGTAAATGAAACACTTTCAACACGTTGTCGATTGTTTAATATTTTCCAATTCACTTTGATTGATATAGAAGAAAGAAGAAGGAAAAGAAGAAAATTTTCGTATGCAGTTTCATTTTAATAATATGCAAAAGTGATATTGATTACTACTTTCTCAGCATTTCGAATATTTCTGGAGTTGCAAAACTCTCGTAAAGATAATTGCTTAACGTTTCGTCTAAGATCGATTGCACGGTCTGGTACTTCCGTACAGTCGACCGCTTACTCCAGGCATTTCTCGTTTCGTTCGTATCAGTTTAAGTGGAACGCATGCGCATGGTCCAACGTCGTCCGACGTTTTAGAAAACGGTTCCATTAAATTAATGAAATAGCTTGATGAGTCAGGCCGTCAATAGAAAGTTTGGACGAAAATTCAATTAAAACAGAAAAGTTTGTTTTGTTAAGAAGCAAACGATTCAAATATTTTCTAAAACTCGTTGCCGTTCTGCTATGGCAAAATAAATTTTCCGTAGGTAAATATTTGGTAATAGCTCGAATTCAATCAAAAAGCATATAATTGACGATTGATTTAAGTAAATGAACAATTATTCCGAATTTTAAGCATTCAAAAATAATCGTTTGATGCTCTTTCAATTTAGAGATTTTTACGTCGGAATTCTTGTTTGAAGTGTATATTTTTAACAATAATAATATATATTAATTAATTATAAACATTTTGGTAATCATTTTAATAATAATAAAGCCTATAAGATCCTTTTAAACTTCGCTTCTAAATTTTCTTTGAAAAGTAATAATTTAAAAGTTTACCGGTATCGTGCAACTTTCTCCGTGTTGTGTAGGCGCGCGTCGTCGCGTCGCGGAGTAAATTCTAAGCAACACTATTTAATTTCCGTCTCCGAATTTTTGGTTTGTTTAGAAAAATAATAGAAGATCTCGATGATATATATTAAGCTACTTTTTTGTATAAATCGATACAAATTTCACCTCCATATAATTCAAATTACATCAAACTTTCACCATCAGGAAACAGTATCTTTGACTCAAATACTGTACTTGTTATAGAGGGATGATAAATAAATTTAAAGTAATAAATTTTCATAAAAACTAAATATGGATTAATTGTTTATATATGGAAACAGGCCACATCTTAGTAGATGATAACAGACTATTTAAATACGGAAACTCGAATCTAACGTAATCAAAGGCAAACCAGACAGACGTTAAAAGAGAAAAAAGATAGAAAATGTCTGAAAATTCGAGACGTACAAATAAATTGTATAGCTCTCAGTCTGTCTGGTTGGCTCACGCATCGTGCTGGTGTGTCTTGTACTGGAGCAATCAAGAAATGTTATGAAAGAGATTTTAAAGTGGGATATGTCTTTACACGTTACACGTACAGTACACTTATGGTAAAAAAAGCAAGTTATGGAAAGTATTTCCTATTCAAGTAACCCATTCGTGGCAATTCTTGGTATTTTATTATCACAGTTTTATGCCTCTTAATTGTTGAGCCTTGAAGATATCCAGTAGAAAAAAATGTAGACTGTGAGCTAAAAAAATAAATAAACTGTACTTTAAGTAATTGGATTTAATATTGATTTAAAATTGATTCTTAAAATTTGATTAGTTTTTCTCCCATTTATAAAAGAGGGGAAAAAACTTAATAAAAGGTTATGCTTTAATTTTTTTATTTCGTTTTATAAATGAAAGAAAACGTTTATGGCATATTTCCGTATTTAGAAGTATATTGTAACTGATGGAAAAATTAATTAAAGTTATAAAAATAATAAAATTAGTGCTGTTTTGCGTTGAAGATTATGCAATTATATTTGTATAAAATCGAATAGTAATATAAATTTTAATATTATAAATTAAAAAAATAACAATATTCATAGAATAAGTGGGATAAAATGGGAGAAAATTAAAAAGTAAACATTATTTTAGAAGTACAATATAGTTTTTATTAAGTATTCTTAACAATTAACAAATTATAAGTATAAACTGAAGATTTATATCATTTTTGATTAATTTATAAATAAAAAAACAATGGCACACTATTTTATTGTTAAACAATTTTTTTGAGTAAACTTGATGCTTCAACATCAAGTGCTAATTGTAAACCGTGTTCTTACAACAGTGACCTTTGACCTATTTTCGTTCTACAATTTGAAACGTAGGAAATAAACTTTAACGGTCTTCTATTACAATAAGTAGAATTTTCGAGTTGCTTTTTTCAGAATACACAACAAAAATAGGTCAAAATCTACAGTTATGTCAAGTTGTAAGGATGTTGATTACAATCTCCACTTTCAGATCTCAAGTTCACTTGAAATCCCAAAGAAAAGAAAATAAATAAATTATGATATTTACTATTTGATAATTTTACATTGAAGTTTTTAAGATATATTTTAACATATTTTTGTAATTCAATACAGTTTTTTTTTGTAATTCATTTTAATTTTTTTTTATAACTCCAGGTATATGAATATATTACATTAATATTTTTGTATTATCATAATTTTTTTATTTTACTGATACATACTTTCATAAAAAAAAACAGCAGAAAGAATATTTATTTAATTAGAAGATACTCCGAACACTTGATAACTGTTTGAAAATAAAATCATTATTGATGTTGTTATTGAAATTTATGACAAAATTCCTCTTGTTAAAAGAGTTATAGAATAGAAATAGCTTCAACTTGTTTTCATAACCATACTGTCTTATGTTTAAAGTTGAATAATATCAAAAAAGTATAATATAATTTCCTTAAAATAGTTATTTTCCCTTAAGGTGGTGAATACCATAGGGTCATATAGGAGGTAGAACCAATGGGGTTTGCTTTATAGTCACGTGATATTGCCATTCCGGAAAGGGGTAGGAAGGAGTTCCGCTTCCGTACCCCTGCTTTCCTTGCATCATCCAGAACTATACCAACGGCGAATGCTGGAATGACTAATCGATAACGGACGGAGAGTGATCCCTTAAACGCCTGGTTTGCCAGACTCTAATATCCTTCCGTTATCTGGAGACCGGAAGTGATGCCCGGAGCTCCGACGCTTAAAGACAGAAGGAAGGTTATTAAAAATTTTTAATTTCGATTTAAATTTTTCGTTCCTTTCGTATTATTTTCCGCATCTATTCTTTAAGTTGGTTGAGCGTGAAGAAGATTGATCATTTATGCGTTTCGCCAGCTCAAAACTAAAAAGAAAGGCAAGAAAAGTAAAAGAAGAAGAAGACGGAAAGTAAAAAAAAAGAAAGGAAAAAGATGGAAATGAAGGTTGGAGTTCGTGAATTAATAGAAAAGCATTTTCGATCATTAACCGAATGTCATTCTCGTAGACATTTCGACTTCTGCTAGCATAGCACAGCAACACCCATCGAACAATACATCTGACTTTTTGAATTCATATTTTCTATATATTTTTTTCTTGTTTGAAAATCTGACTTATTAAAATTTATTCATAAATTAAAATTCTTTTGAGCATATTATGCTCGCAAGAGACGTTTTGCATATATTTTTGTTTTCCTTTTACTTATTATAGAGAAAACAAAGAGAGTGTATATTGTAATAGGATTTTATTCAATTTTTCTTGCGTTTCTTGTTCATTTTACGACATTGAAAACAATACAATTTAAATTTTTCTTGTTTTATAAAATAGAAAATAAAATAAACATTTTGCTTAATTTTACGCACTTTTTTTACCAAAAGAACGCGATAAATAAAAATAAAATTAATACAATATGTAGAAGAAATTTCATTAACTAATTAAACAAAAACTAAATAACTATCCGCACATTTTTCATAAATTTTTCAAACTTTTTGTAAGAAAATAAGCAAACATTCATCTGAATAATATACATTATTTTTGAACATTAACAATAAATATTGTGCAAAGAAAAAACAATTCAAGAATATTTTATATATTTTCCAAGACTTTTTGTTAGAAAATAATACAAATAAATGTATATTCAAATATTTTTATATAAATTTCGTGATTTAGAAAATAACAGAAGCATTTTTTAACCTAATTTACATGTGCATAAAACTACAAACTGATGTAAAATTAAAACAGTTGAATGTTCGACAAATTAATCATCGTATTTATTTTAAATAATGAGCTACGTTATAAAAATTGTCAGTCTCATTCACGAAATGAATTCTAATGTTTTTTGAATGAAAAAAATAAAAAAAATATCGGTTAGTTGTAGAGCACTTTTTTCCAAACAATTCCGATACCTAATATGTTATTTATATATCACTTGCGTAGGATTATTTAAATGATTGTGCATAGAAAGCACAACATTTTCGGCCCGTTCACGCGAATTGTTACTTAATGATCATGATCACGCACGTTGGCGATCACTTGATATTATTTTACAAGTTCACACATAATCACGAGAAAGCACCTTATGTCTCGACACGAACTGACTGCTATTCTTAGTGTTAAGGGAGAGGATTCTTAGATCATTTTTTTAACCTTGAGAGTACTTAGGAAGTAAGGAATATGTTACAAGTTCATGTCTAAATCAATTTGGAAATTACGAGTTTAACGATTAGTTATAAGACAGGTTATAAAGAGAACATTCTTTAAAATAGAATTAAATCTCTTAGATTTTGCATGAATTAACTTACAATCGAGTCTATTTGGAAAGAAAGAGGGAGTTGTTCTTCAAAATAATTAGTTATCTCTTCGTCTCCCTCCTCTCAGTAATGGTTATGGAGACGTTGTTACCTCATGATATTATTACACAATTAAATTCTATTGTTCAGCCGTGTTATTAGAGTCTTTCCCTCATTTATTTTGGATTTCAATAAAGAATATATTAGATGCTTAATTAATTGAAAATTAACCCGAAGTAATTTAAACAACATTTCACAAATATCAGCTAATATTAACCATTATTAAATTAGCGATAACGATAGGAAAAATTCTTGATCTGTGAATATGGATCAAATATCAGATGAACTTTTCTCTGCGTAAAGCAAGTTGATTTGTCTGTCTAGAATTAAATATTCTTCAAATTACGACGAATTAATATATAAAAATCATTTCTCTAATCACAGAAACGATCTGGGATTTATTGTTAAATATTTTATTCGGATATGAGACCGATTCACTGTTACATTAATAATTCTCTTTAAATTAATTTATGAATATTTTAAGCCAAATATAATACTGTGTATTGAATCCTGTATGTAAATCAGATTATGTTCAAGATTGTCAAACAATGACGATATATTTCTCCAATTATAAATTACTGGACGATTCGTTTCAGAAGGGGAGGGGGAAAAACATTTTATACGCGACATTGGCAACAAGTGTCACGACCCCCTTAGTTCCCCTCTAGAGATTTGTCGAAGCTGTCAACGCAAATCCAAGTGTAATTAAAATAGGATTAATTGTTGTTGGACTTGGCTGTAGTCTCCGGGGAAGGAGACGTAAGCGGGATTCGTGTTTTTTTTTTTTCGTCTTCTTCTTTTCTGTCGAGAAAACACGGTACATTTGACAGTCTGTTGTCCGATGATGTATAGACGACTGTTTATCATCCCGGCTCCCCACGGTTCTTTCGCGCTTGTCGTACTTTGTCGATGTGGAAACGGGCTGAGAATCGACTTTGCTTCGACGATATTCGTTCTGCACTGTTACTGCCTTTTTATGAAGTGCGCCATTTTTATCGCCCTTAGGAATTACGCAACTCTGTGTTAACGGAGTTGACATCCGTTAAGAGAAACCGAATCCAATCCTTCGCGGAAACATTTCTTTATCGTTTTATATATAAAATTCGGTTATATATATATATATTTACTTATTTAAATTTTCATTATTCTAACAGTCTTTACGGAATTTCCATTTCTGTATTCTAAATGGAAATATTTTCACTTCTAGATTTTTGAACGGCTCGAGAATACGGAAACTATCCAGATGCCAATAGGAAATTTTAGCGTGGAAATTACACATCTGTTTAAAGTTTTTTTAATATTTTCTGATGGATTATCTTTTAAATTTCTTCATTAATATCGAATATTTTAGGTTCGATTAACGCAAAATTTATCCTAGTTTCAATAGGCGGAAGAAGATTCACTGATCTAATTTATCGAATTTTTCGTTCAGATGGTTAGCAATAAAACTTTAAACCCCCTTTTTAACGATTATTTCAATAGAGAAAAGAGTTAAATAGGACAACTCCTCCTATAAGAGACACTATCATCTCAACCCGATGAGTCAGCAGCACTCGGAATGAAGCAAAGGCGTCGACTGCGTGCTGCCTCTAGATAAAACAGGTCGATAGAGGAGACAGGAGACGTATTAATTTCCCTGTCTGAATATTGGTTGTCTGTAAGACCAGGCTGGCAATAGCTCGTTTCTTGACGAAACCACTTGACTCTCTTTACAGATAAAAATTGGACACGTTCGAATTCTGTAAAGGAATTTACGCCATTTTTAAAAAATTCAAATACTTAACCCTTTGATTCCTGAAGAACTTCTGTATTTTAGTGTTCCAGTGTTGTAATAAACGATTTTTTCAAATGCATTCGTTTATCATTTTGCATGAATAAATTTCAAACCTATGCGTTCAATGATTGAAAAGCAATTCAACAAGCTAAATGTAAAATGTTCATTATTAATTATCAAAATTACATAAAATATAACAATAGAGATAATTTATGAAAGATAAGCTGACTGTACATTTGTGCTATATGAATTATTTACAAGTTTACGTTATTTACTCATCGGTCATTTCCAAAAAGGAAAAGAATTACAGCAAGTGACATTGATATCCTTAGAAAATAGCAATATATAAATAACATATTTTTGGCATTCTAAATACAATTCGAATTACATCAACTTATGTGTTCCAGCTAATTAAACAATTGATATTTAACGAAAATATGTTTTGAAATATTCTAAATTTACAAAAATTTAGGAATATTTCTAAATTGTTTTTGAAACGTATCACAATATTTAAATGCCCTCTGATACGTTCTAAAATATTTTGTGGTGTCGCATTACATAAGTCATAAGTTTTCATGTCCCCTGATACTTTCCAGAAAGATTTGGAATACCAGTATATCAGTTTATGAATAAGCTATACATCTCGCGCCTACTGAAGCTTTCTAAATGTATTTTTGGAATGTATCAGTATATGAATAAGCTCTATCTTAGTCGTCTATAGTTGTAAAATATATAAATACATTATATCTCATATACTTATTTAAATTTTTCGCATGTATTACTAATACATTAATATTTTAGAGAAGTGGCTTTGAATATATAAATAATTAACACTTTAAAACTGTACTGAAATTTTTGAACAATATTTCAGTATATGCCTATATTACAATATTGTAAACTGTAAGTCTGTACGCTCTATGATATACTTCAAAACACTAGAAAATATCAATTTTAAACTTTTCTCAGGACGTTTTAATATTTATTATTAATGAATAATATGTTAATAATATGAATAACATCTTAAACGATTTATTGAATATTTTTCAAAATATTTTGGGGTGTTTCAATGCCTGAAATATTCCAAAACTTTTTAAATGTGCGAGCACAATATACGCTTACTGTGTTCAAATAAATTTACACAATTTTTACAGATTTTTATGAAATTATAATTAAGTTATGGTTTGTGTATAAGTTGGTTTATTTAGTTTAAAACTCGCAATATTCATAGATAATTGACATAAAATTTTGGGATATTTAAGAGTAACGATAATTAGTTAAAGTTGTTTAAAATAAATCACTTAATTCTTCATCGATTATTTAATAACATTGTAATTTATAAATTAAAACGAATATCTACGTTCTTAATAAACTTAAATATAGTTTTAAGCTTATTAAGACATGTTAAAGTATGAATTTGCTTATAAACGTCTAATGTTTGCTTATTAATGCTCTAGGAAACTAAAAATTTTCTAATTTTTAGGTTTTTAGAGAAAATTTCACGATTAAAGTCTATTCATACAATAAGAGAAAATAAGAAAAATATATAGTTTTTCATCTTTAATCTTGTATCATCCGCAAGTTTTTTTCTATTTTGTGTTGCATCCGAATTTTGTAGAGAGGTAGACAGAGAGAGAGAAGCCATCTTCCTGTTAGAGATCAAACTCCGCCTCTTGATAGGTTTCTTATAACCACAGGTACTGAAACAGAATTAGTAAGGCATCCCGAAAACTCGCGAACAGAAATTTATTAGACTTCTCCTATTAAGTTGCAGTTCTCGTATTTCGCCTGCAGGAAACCAACTAACTCGAGTGGCCATTCCCTCTCTTTCTCTCTCTCTTTCTCTCTTTCTCTCTCTTTCTCTTTCTGTTGTGGAAGTTCGTTAGCTGCAGAGAATAAGCCCTATCTGAACGAACTGGATCTACATTTCGAAAAATCAGCAGCTTAAAAGAATTCTTTCATCTGGCTACGAAAGAGAGAAATAAACTGCTTATTATCGTTCGGAAAAATAGGAATGTTTTCTTTTGTTTTTAGCTAAAGAAATGATTAAAGTTGTCAGTTTTTAATATTATAAAAATATAAAAAAAATAATAATATATATTTTTGTAGTAAGCGTAATTTGCTTTTTCATTTCCTTTATTCTTTTATCTAAATTACTAATTTGTTGTAAAAATATCGATAAATGAAGTATATTTTTATTACTTTTGTTTAAAAATAAGACATTTTATTTGGATTACAACGATTTTGTAAAAACGTTTATTATATTTTATATACTTTGTAATTTTTTTCATTAGGGTGCATTTCATAAGTAACATCTTTCGTGTGAATCGCGACGTCGCCTCGCGTCACGTCGCCAGCGCGTTATCATTATCTGGTCAGTAATTACTTTCAAAACTGTGAATGTTGTTTAATTAGACCATAGACGTGGAACTTTCTATATGATACTTTTCTGTAACAGCTATTGAAATAGTGTTTCATTGTCGTTATAATGCGTGTTGAAGCGTCGTTAATATAAATGAAATATAGTAAAATACTCGAATATATTTTGTAAATAGTCTTTTTCTAAAAATAGAATTTATTTTAGCATTTCGGCAATGTTAAATTAGAATGTTTTAACCTTTGGCAGGCATAAGACGAGACGTCGCGTCCGAATCATTTAAACAACACGTTTCAGAATAATATACATAAATGAGAAAATAGATATATTTACATAATAAAATATAGCCTATTTTGTATAACCTCATTTTCTCGCGACTGATAATTGTCGCGGTGCAAAGCGTGACGGTCAGACTTCGAAAATTATGTACAGTATATATTAAATCGGTATTGTACTGTACTTCGTCAGGGGATGTAAATGAGATTATTTTTTAAATGGCATTTGATAAAGATTAAAACTTTAAAATCTTGTTTATAGATTTTACAAGTGAAGGCGAAGAATATAACATATAATAATTAAATTTCGAAGTTAGAAAGTTTTCGATAACAGGTCAGACATTCCAATTAACCAATTAACATTCGACATTTAAGCAGCTTCTCAATAATGGAAAAGTTGATAATTATGCAAAACGACATTAATTGCGGGCAATCAAAATAATGCAAATCTCCAAAATTTATTAAAACATTAACAGTAACATAATATCAAACTATTTATTTATCATGTTATTTCACTAGGCGTAACCCACGAATAAGGTGTGTCTAGTTAAGTGTTATCTTTGTTATTTTGGTTTAACTAACATTAATAACTATTTGAATAATTTAATCATTATTATGAATTATTACTCGAACAAAATATTTTACGGATAAATTAATGTTTTCTGTTGTAAGATAGCTGTAAAGCGTAACTAATTTTCGAAAAAATATTCTTTACTATTTAACTACGTTAGTTTTGAAATTATTATTATTTTTTAGAGTTGTTTTGTGGTTCGTACCCAGAAGATATTAATTTATTATTCTGTGTACGTTTTCTTTAACAGTGTAATAAAGAAAAATAATTATATATAATACCCTCTGTAGACATCTCTCATTACAATTTATACGTTCAGTAATTGTGAGGCATTTTCTCCTTTTTCAATATTGATATTAGCTAGAATGCTGAACCTCATTCAATAAAATTTCCCCAGTTCTTTTTATCTTTCCAATCTATTTCCCCCCTTTTTTGGAGGGATCTTACTTTCGCTAACTGCTTTCTCCAAACGTTCTCATACCTATTCCAACAATTACATCCTTTCCCTCATCGTATTGCGTATTGAAAAATATCATTTTTCTTTGCAATCAAACCGACTTTGTCATGGCAATTTCGTTTCTAAATATATGTATTTTATTTTTTTCTAGTTTGCATCTTCTACTCTTGTCTTCCGTACTTAAATTTTCATGTTTCTTGCTCCAAATGTCATTACGCTGCCATTTGTGTATCTTTGCTAAACGATCGCGGTCGTCATAAACTTTCTATACCTGTTCATTTGCAAATTGAAATTTGTTTATTAAATAAATTGGATCTTAAATTATGTGTAATTTATCTTTAACGTTTACCTTTTACTTTAAAATAATTTTTATGATAAAATAACGCTAGATTTTCATTTTTAATCAGCACTTTTCATTAAATTTAACATTGTTTTTTTATTAATTTCTTAAGAATATTTAAATATAATAGATTTTAATTTAATTAATATAGCCTATATATTTATTTAATGTAAAACTAATTTTTAATGTTATTTTAATGTGGTTTTGTCATTCGTAACTGACGAAACCAAATTTATAGTGAAAAATGCCTTGTAAAAACTTAAAGATTAATATTTAAATTAAATTATATTAAACAATTAAGCGTAATGGTTTCTAAATTTAAAAATATTAGTTTAATAGCCCTTTCTTTAATTTTATTAACTCAATACAAAGATTACATATTAACAAAATAATTTGTTGTTAGTTTATTCATATGACACCAATCTTAAGCAAATGTAATTACTTTTAATGTAATAGAAGTGATGAAAATTAAACAAGGAAAGTTTTTGTAAATATAAAAGATCCTCTGAGATAAATAGAAGATATTAACTCATGAAAGGCGTTAATAATTACTGTTAAAGGGTTGTACTGTGATTGATCATCGAAGCAAACTTAAATTGTGTGAAAATATAAAAATAAAATGTTTATCTTATCCTCTTTTTATTTCTTTGTTTGATATAATCGAAACAATTATATTTTCAATTAAACTTCTATATATTTTTGGTTTGCGTTGTTTCTTTAAATTATTTGAGAATGACGCCTGTTATAAGAGTTTTTACTTAATTCTTCCTTCTTAATTATTCTCATCGCTATTATATTGACTTCATCCATTAGGCTATATCTTTT
The DNA here is from genome assembly GCF_030686945.1 of Centruroides vittatus. Classification (NCBI taxonomy): domain Eukaryota; kingdom Metazoa; phylum Arthropoda; class Arachnida; order Scorpiones; family Buthidae; genus Centruroides; species Centruroides vittatus. The sequence continues at coordinate 833,189 of NW_027121909.1, read as the reverse complement.
TAAGTTTTGGACGTTGAATATCCGTCTCTAAGCAACTATTATTTCTTAAAGGTTTATCGATATAAAACATTTTATACATTATTCAGAATCTTTTATATTGATATAATGATAATCTTAAGACGCTGCTTCGTTAAATTTTCTTCGACTGTTTTTTTCTTTACAAAAAGTTTAATTTTTTGCTAAATATCTTTCTGAAATTTTAATATCGATTCATTTACGAACTCTTTCATCTTTTGAAATAAACTCACAGCTTACAGTGATGGTCTGAACGTACTGCAATAATAAATTAAAGAATGATAAATATTTAATGTGGTGGTTATCTTTCATCAGTTTAACGTATCGACTTAATTACCCAAAACGTTAAAATAAGTCCAGTTAGGAAAAATGGGCACCATTCTCTTTTTTCTCTTTCTTCTCAGATAAATCATTTTCATTTTATAGGCATTGATGTAGAGTTAACGAATTTAACAATGATGATCCTTAGAGATTATAAACCCAAATCCACTTAATGAGAAAATAATTAAGGAAAAAGATATATAAATTTATTTAGTAGAGGCACATTGTGCTATTCGAGGTAAGGATTGTGTGAGGAATGAGTGCATAACGATAGTCAAACCATCAACAAGTCTTTCTGACTTCCTCTAACGTGTTTGATAGTCTAGTTCTTCAAGGCCTAACAAAAACTCTTTTTTATTTTTTGCCCTTGTTACGCGCCTACAAGTTTCCATTCACATATACAGTCACGCAAGTCACGATCTCCAAATTAAAGAAACAAACGTCTTTTTGTGTGTCACGAGGCAAAAAATGACACATGAAAAATTAATGAGTGATTTTTGTAAAATAGAAAATTACGTAGTTTATTTAATAATTAATTTATGTTTCAATTCTTTCATGAATATTAATGATTTTCAGCATGTTTAGAGGTGAGAAAATACACAAAATTTAAAAAAAAATTGATTTATTTTCGCTGTTTTAATTCTAATAGCAACTATATTTGTATCTGATTTAATGCGTTTTTGATACGTAAAAATAATGAAGAATCGTTAACAATGTAATATTAATGTAAAAATAACTTAATTAAATTGATTAAATTATTAATGAATTACAGACGTGAATTGATGTTAAAAAATATATATAAATCGTATTAATCTTTGCAGTTTATATATCAGGTTTTATAAGAATATTAGTGGTATTTCCGTGATATAGTATTCGATCTCCTCACGATTCCTTTTTCGTGTAAGCACACGCTTTTGCAGTGACGTCACTGTACCTGGCCCAGAATAGTCGTCACGCGAATACCGCATCGCCGTCACGCGAACACCTCCCGCGAACAATGGTAAAATTATCGTCACGCATACTTCTAGTCCACGCCCCGGAATCGTCACGAATGTCGGTACAATATCACGCAAGACACGTAACCTCAAGTTCTTTAACTAAGTGAAATAAAAAGCTTTAGCTCGCTCGTCCTCTGTATCGTTGGAGGCAAACAAAAAGAGTTTCGCCCCAATTCATTAAACGGTTGTCTGTCAGACTGTATCCTATTAATGAGATTTTAATTAGCTCCGATCCCTAGGTTAGAAAAATTACCGACGTTTCCAGCCAAGCCTCAGGAGGGGAAAGAACAAGAGGGCGTGAAAAACGATCCCTCTATACCGGAATCTCCCGCCAGGTGTCGCTGCGGGAAGCGCCAGTCCATCAACTTCTTTCCCCCTCTATCCCCGTAGGTTTAACGAGGCGCGATAAGAAAGGAAAAGAGAAATCCTCCTTCACCGCACTACAGCGAGTCTCTGCGGTGAAGAGCTCATCTCAGGGGCAGAGACGTAATAGAATGGCGGTTTTTGGAAAACTTCCTAAAAACCTTTCTCTCTGTCTTACTTTCTCGTTCGCATTCTGAAGGTGAAAGCCGCGCATTCTAAAATCGCAACTCATTTAGAAATCTATGTCTGTAGGCGATAGGTCAAAACTGTCAAAAACTTAACCTCTTCTTCTTCTTCTTCTTCTTCTCCTCCACGGTCATTGCCCTACAAACTAAACTCAATAATGGTTGATAATTTATTCAAACTTTTGATATTCAACAGCTACCAAACTTAAAAGTTTGGAGATATTATATTTAATATAATATACACACATTTTCATAAAATTACTCTCGGAAACTATAGTTCTATGTGAAAAAGAGGGATACGAACTTCATGTATGAACTTATTTATTTAATATCGAAATTTTAAATCGTAAATATTTATCTTTGATAAAATTATTATTATTCTTCTTTTTTTAAAGTGGTCTTTCGTTTTTTCTATTAGCAGCATTTCAAGTTATTTAGCATTTAAACTTTATAAAATATATACTTTTGTTTACATTCTCTTTTAATATCTGAATTTTAGAATATTGTGGAGAGTTATCACGATAAAGTAAAACTATGATGTTGCTCTTTAATGGTTTTTAATAGTTAAAATTATCATTTCGAATTTATTAGAAGTTATAAATGATAAATATTAAACGTAAACGATAAATAGCATGGTAATTTTATTATTGAGTGTCTAACATAGTAAATACTCTTTGGTTAAATGAATAGGATAGATTGATGGCAAATGATATAGACTGTATATTAAAAATTCTATGATTAAATAGTAAACATTAGTAATAAACAATAAATGTTTTATGATTAAATGATAAATATTTTATATGTAAATAGTATATAATATGAATAAATTGTAAATTACAGGTTAAATTGTTGAAATAAACAGTAAATGCTTTATAACTAAATGATAAATGCACTGTATCTAGATGGCATATGGTACGACTAAATCGCAAGTGGTATGAAAATGATAAATATGCTAATTAAATGGTAAATACTATGATTTAATGGTAAACAATCGTCATAGATGACTAGATAAGAAAAAGTAGCTATTATAAACTAATGGTAAATATTTCACTTAGACGATATTGTAATAATTGTAATATCGTCAATGTAGAATATTTACCATTTACCATTCGGCCGATTTTTATTATAATCATTTTAGATTGAAAAATATTAGGCTACGTCAAAGAGAAGAAAGCGTTGGTACTCGTATTAAGCATTGACCTCATGAGCGCTAGGAAACGAGACAGGGTGAAATATTGAAAGATCTTGCCCGTTTATTATTCCCGTGGATATCATCACCTGCTGTATTATCAACTTCTCTTCCTTGTTGCTAGGATACCTTCTGCTTTATCAAAAAAAGAAAAAAAAAGAGAGAAAAGAAAAGAAAAGAAAAAATCGTTCTAATCGAATTTACAATTGGCAACTAGAATTTGGAGAAAGCTTGGAATTTAAATTTCTTTAAAGTCACTTTTCTTTTTTTTTATCTGTTATTTTACGTAATTATGAAGAAGAATGCTTCCTTGCTAAATCAATTTGATGATTCTACAAAGAAGAGAAAAGCAATAATTGTAAGATACACGATAAAATAACAAATGATTTAGCACAAATTTTATGGATGAATCTTCCTCCCCTTCAGTAAATGTTTGTCGAAATGAATCCTTGCATGTATTTTGTACGTAATTAAAACGAACCTATTAGTGCTTTCACATATGTAAATGATGTTTGGAATGTTATAAAAAACATAAAGTAAATTTAATTTCTCCAGAAATGGTTTATTAGGATATTTTAAATCTTTGATTACATCCTTTCAAAAAATTCGTGTTTATAAAGCGTTTAATTGCTGAATAATAAAATATGCAAGCTTCAGCCGTGAAAATGTTAGAGATCTGTTTTTTAGGATATAAATTGTTAGCCTAAAAGTAATTTTTAGGATATCATTTGAGGCTATTAAAGAGAATGTAATTTTTAAATTATAGGATATTATCAAATTAATGTGAATTAGTTAGCGAAATATTTAATATGTTTACCAAATTAGCAAATATATATATATTTCACAGCTCTGTTTCAATAGTTTTGTGTGCATTAATAGAAAATATTCATACAATATAATGTAAATTGGAATAATATGCATGTAATATGAAATATTACAAATTGATTTTAAAAAGGATATTCAATAAACTGTACTGTACAGTACATCATTCTTGATAAATTATAATAATAATGCTTAATTGTTGTACATTTATTTCATAATTATGTAACGATACTTAATATTATTGTTTGCATAATAACATTATATCAACAATAGCATGTATAAAGTCTTGCTTTGATACAAGAGCATATATCGTTTGTTCAGCTAATTCTTTAAAATTGTATTAAGTAGACAGTGTAAATCAAACAAAATATCTTTTCAATAATTTGAGATTCTTTAGTAGATTTAATTTCATATTTTAAGATTATTTACTGTTTAATGGACATATATTAGCTTATACTGAATCGTGAAGACTTTGAAGACTAGAATGCTGTTCAAAGCAGTGATATATGCTCGAGATGTACATAAAATATGCATATCATAATATGCACATATATAAGAGATGTATGCAAAACATTTAATGGGAAGAAAAAAATAGGAGAAATGGAAAAGAAGACTAATTTATGCATTTCATTCACCCAAGCGAAATGAATACTGATGTGATTAATCAAAGAATTATTTATTCCATTGAAAGACGAAAATGGTAATAGGAGGGGGAAGTTTTAATAAATTTAAAATTAAATTTTATATGCAATTTAATTAAATTTTAATTACGCAGCAGCAGCTTATAAAGAACATTTTAATAAATGATTTAATCAATTAATTAGAAATTAAAACCAAAATAAGAGAAGTGGATAATTGCGTAACAAATTTATTTTATGCAAGATCGAATAAGGATTTAATGCAAATATCATTTGATTGATTCGAAATAATTCTTTACTAAATTTTTTCTTAGCATTTATTTAAAAATTTACTTTTCAGATTGATTCTTAGCATGCAGATTATCGTGCATGTACTTAAATTACATAGGAAAAAATATTGTATTTGTATAGAGCATATTTAGCATAACAGATAGCGTAAATAATAATAATAATAATAAAAATAGATGGTATTAAAATAGTATTTCTCATTGACCAATTCTTCGTAACAGTTGTGAGGTTCTCTCCATAACAAGCTGCACTCTCCTCTCTTCACTACCGATTTTCTGGTAGGATTTTCTGCTTGGCTCGCGATGACGCATGATGGATGGCGTCGAGACGGCGGAGACGCGAACCCTGCCTACGTCACCTAGCGAGAAACGCATTCTTTATCAGAACTGGTTAAACAGTTCGCCGCAGGTTGAGAGAACAAGAGAAGATAAGAGGAGTTACCCCCAAGGTCCGTTCCATCCCCTCTTATCTCGTTGTGTCCCCTCTTCTCCATCTCTTTCGTAATGACTCCCCAGTCTATGTAGTAGCCCACGGGATGAAATTAAACACCCCTTGTCAGTCTAAAGCTAACTGGCTTTAACTGGTGGTGGTGGTGGTAGTAGTAGTAGTAGTAGTGCCGCTTTGATTCTTTCAGCATCAGGAAAGAATGGGATATTCTGGAACTTAATTATTGCTTTACTATAAGATATTTTACAAACATGTTTACCTAACTGTTGTTCTGAATGGTGAATAGACTAATGTTTGCTCGCATAATCCTTTCGGGGTGTTAAATTATATATTGTCCTTTATAAAAATCTGAAGGTGACTTTTAAACGAGTTTTAAAATGTCAATAAACTACTACTCGTTCGCTTTGTGCGTGATTAAAAGAGGATATCTTTAATTTATAATCGAAGAGATCTAATTTTATGTTTATGGCTCGAGGTGAAGCATTATGAGGATCACTGGGTTTTATACGGATGGTACCTACTGAATTTTAGTAATATATATAGATATAGGCAAGTCTAGTAGAACTCGATGCAGGTGGTGCCTTAAAGGCGCCATGGGTGGTAAATCCATTTCCATCATCACCATATCAAGAAATGACAGGTTAAGGACACCGCTAGGACGCTTCCTATTTGAAACGGTTCGATGCGATCGTTAGGATATAGTCCACCACTTATACCTCCACCCCTGACTGGACTGTTTACGTTGGGCGTCGTTATGGCAACGCAGGATTTACAGGTCTGTTTACCTTCTCTCAATTTCTTGGCCCGCTGATCACGGCGAAAGGTCAACTTCCAAGTCCAAAGGATCATCACCTTATCGATTACCGAAGCGATTGGTTTCACATTGAACCACCTTTGTAATCTTTATTCGTTTAAGGAATATTTGAAAATTCTTATCTTTTTCTTTACTTAAATTATTATAAATCTATGACCCTTCCAAAGAATTTTATACATAAAAAAATCAATTAAATAAAATAAATTTTGTGAGAAGGTCATTTGTCAAAAATATCATTTTTCAATAGATTTGTTGGAATATTATGAATTGTAAATTTTGTGGCAGGATGATTTGAGAAAAGTTTCTAAATTATGAATTATTTAAAGAAAATAAATTCTAAAAATTAGATAATTTACAGGAATTATTTCGCCAATTTCTTAATGGAAATATATAGGAAAGGTAATTTTCAGAAATTGCAGTTCTTATAAAGATAAATACTGTCAAAGTTTGTGTTGAAAAATTAATAATGTTTCAATTTGAGGTTCTAAAAAACTGGTTTATAATTTCTAAAATATAATAGCATCAATGTCTCGTATATAGAAATATTCATGCCAAATTTCAAAAGTTTTGGTCCACAGGGTCTTGGGATATGAAACAAAATATAGGCCAACACACACACATACAAAATTTGGTTCCTTGTTTTTGTTTTAAAGTCAGGAGACCTTAGAAACGTCAAGTGCAAAAATCCTGGAGGGTCAAAATTTGACTGATTACAATACATTTCCTACTATTACAGCCGAGAAAGTAATTATAAGTGGTTTAAAAAATACGTAGTTTGATACTAGATTAAAATTTCAAATATTCATATTGATTCTCATTATTCATTTTATGTGATTCTTAGGCAAATATGACAATGGCATTAGACGAATTAATTTAATGACAAAATTAAGAAATTTTTGGACTTTTTTTTTACCAATTTTGCTATATCTATAGGGAAATATCCGGAACGATTACACTTCTGATTTTGAAAAATGTTAGTTGCAAGCATTTTTTCATACTTATAATCTATGATTTGTGTTTGTCACATCGTTATTTTGGGATACTTGGAGAAACTCTCTTCCATACATTAATTCATATCTGATATTTTTTATCATTGGTATGTCTCCTTTTTAAAATTTTAAGAAAATTTTTATACAAAATAAGTTTTTAATTCTTTTTTCTTTGTAAGAAAAGATTGGATTGTTAAAAGTCTTATCCTGAATTACGATCATTGATTTTTTTTCTTTAAATTTCCATTTCTCTTACTGCAGCTTAACTGTTTATTATAGATTTTAATATCTGTATATATAAATTTAGTATACATTTTACACGAAATTAGACATGTTTTTTTTACATTTTATTATAGAAAATCAGCTTTAATCACTTACGCAGTGTATTTGATATCACGATGATTTTAAATTCAGATTAATGCAGCATTTATATAGGTACAATTATGTATGTATATAATATATGTACAGTGCTGTACATGTTTAATTTATGCATGGTTTAAAATTGAGATGCAAAAATACGTTCGACGACACAGAACGGAGATTAATATACCAAAAAAAAAAAAAAAAATCACACGAGGTACAATATCTCAAACAGTTCCTACCAAATATAAGTGGACCACGTTAAGGTGGTTCTTTTTACTATCGAGCGAGACTGCATTTATCTGTAATGGTCAATATATCCAACTGGACGACATCCTTTTGAATCCCTACCAAAAAATATGGACGATATATTATATTGAAATCGTTTAATTTTCTGAAGTTAAAGCTAACAAGAAAAATTCTAGATTTATCTTATTCCTTTATCGCCTATTTCTTTATAGAATAAATATTTAAGAAAAGCTAAAAGTTGCAATTAGATGTACTGTAAAAATCGTCATCCATCATTCGTGCGATTTGCATAAAGAAATAAAATACTCGACACCAGAAAGGCAACACAAAAAACAGACTAGGAAAAAAGAAGAAATTATTTACATCTGAACTACAAATGAATTTCTCTTTAAATACAATAAAAATTTATATAAATTTAACTAAGTTATATTGTGTATTATTAAGCGAAAAATATAATTAAACGAATAAGAATTTTCAAAAAGTATAACAACAGTCATTTGAGTAACGAATGAGATAAAAATAAAGAAAAAATAAATAATATATCAAGAAAAAAGTAAAAATATTTAAAATATTCGAGTTACGTACCTATTTAAATAATGCTTTCTAGCATAAACATGTTTAATCTCTGTTTCCATCGAGCGTAACGAATTGATCAACGCCATTTTATTAATATTACGATTATCCGGAATGGTTTTTAATTTATATTTTCGTCACCCGATTATATTTCTAAATCTTCAAAAAGCAGAAAATCGACAATGGAACTGGACTAGTCCGTCTATAAGAACATTTTTAAACTATTTGGAGCTCACTACGATCCTGCAAGAGGCAGATATGTAAAGCGTCTAAAGCGAAAAAGGGCAAAAAATATCACGTTTGGGACCGAGGGAGGTCCATACGAATTCTCAACTTATCGATTAGCTTTCCTATACGGGATGACGTCAATTTCTCTTAACTGAAGCCACGAAATGTTCGTGAGATCGAGCTTAGCTTCGAATTTCAAAAATTGCAAGAGAGGTGGAGATCGCCAGACCGTAGAAAAAGGTCATCGCTGTCCAGATATCGATTAGTAGGACCGGATTCGTACGCAGGCTGCTTCAAGCTGAGGAACCTGCATTAACAAAATGAAAGTGGTGTAGGAGAGAAAGAATTTAATTCATCGCGTTCAGAATCAAACATGTTCAATGTATTTTGATCGAAATCGTGGTGTGTAATGTTATTTTTTAAAATCTGTTATTCTTAAATGTGATTTATGTAATCTATAGACAAAATATCCGTCATAAATCAAAATAATTTTGCCAGTTTCTGTTGTTTTCAGTTAATTTTTAACACAAGATTATTAGCCAAGCGTTAATGTGATGAATCCTGAATCGAGTAATATTTTCATTCATATTTTATGCAGAAAATTCCTCAATTTTAAGAAGGAATTCACTCCGTATGCCTGATCACAGTTGATCAAATATAATTATGAGTCTCAGTGATCCGTAATGGTCATTTTCTAGTCTTTCTAATTACTTGGAAAAAGTGGAAAGCAATAGCAGAGAAAGTAAAGGAATGATGCGATCAAGCAGAAATTTGGCAAAATGAGAGCTGTATAGTCTATCTAATTTATTACTGGTAATTTTAACATTAAAAATGCTTTATTTAAAGTGCTGTTACGATTAATAACATTTTAAATAAGATTCAGTGTCAAACATATACATTTACAACTTATCTACAACTTTGTTTTGTAGAATTTCTTTGAATTTAGACTAATTTTTAGCGGTACGGCATTTCAAAACTCATGCAAATATTTATTTCCTTCCAGCGCATAAACGTAATGATTTTTATGAATATTTTAATTTTGAATTATATTTTCTAAAAACACAAGATAAGCGAATAAATTTGCTTTTGTAATAAGTGTTCCTGTGATGAATTTTGATGCCAAAAAATAAATATGTTTAAAAAATAGAAATAAACAACAATTTTAGTTTTTTTTAAATAGAATTTTTTAGCATTTAAATATCGATGAATGCAAATAAAATGGTGTAAAAAAATAGTTTAACATGACTTACAACCCTTTTAAAGTGTTAATTTTGTAGCGAATATCTTAGGAAATTCGACTGAATCTAAGTCTAGAAAACCACTTCTTACAGATTTAAAGCTTTATTAGGTGAATACAGGCAACTGTTGTCGTTTTTTTTAGTTATTAAACTTAAATGATGAGAAAGTTCAGGTGCAAGAATCCAACAGCAATTAACTTTTATTTCAGTCTGCGATGTTTCATCTCCAATTGCTTCTTCTCATCTGTAACGTTTTATAGCATCTTATTAGTATTTTTATTCATTCTTTTGACAATATTCTTAAAAAACCTATAAATTTATATATATAAATATCCAAATATATTAAAGTTTAATAAATATTTTTTTTAAACCAGAACTGTTAATCTTTGTTATGTTATTAATGATACATCTCTAGATAAATATGACATTATTTATCCGAGAAGGAGCTTTCCTATCGAAGAAAGGGGCATAACTATCAATACAATGACCACTTCTTTTATCATTGCTGCATTTATTTCACAATTTCTTTACCTATTTTTTTATTTGTTTTTTTTTATTCTTCCAATAGCGTTAAGTCGATGAGTGCTAAGATATTTAAGGAAACAGGGCAAAGAGATTTTCTAATGGTTGCGTCATTTAGGCCGACGATTTCCGAATAAATCTTGCATTAGGAAAAACGACAGCAAAATGTCTTTTCGGTTGGAGACGTAATCAATACTCAATTTGGCACCCCTGCGTAAAGGGGTCCTTATGTGGCGCGCAACGATCCACAGTTGAAATATCATCTCCTCCCTTTTGCTCCCTCTTTCAAACGTCACCTAAACAAGAACGTATTTATTGGAACCGTTTTCTATCCAATGCAAAAAGACCTTTAAAATTTTTTTTTCTTCTTTGTCATAGTTTCTCCTTACCATTATCTGCTTCCTAACTTTAACAGATAAAAGTAAAACCCGCTTTCATCTTCATCTCATCAATATTGTGGTTTGAAATCTTGAAGGTGCTAACTTTTTTTACAGAAAAAATACTAAAACTATAGCAAATTTGAGATATTTCAAACGTTATAAAAGCAAAATATTGTTATAAATAATTGTTTTTAACGGATAAAAGAGTGAAATACTTACAACTCTATTGATTTCATAAAAATATAATTTTAAGTGATGAGAATTATTATTTATTTATTAATTTAAATTATAAATTTTTATAGATTTTCCTTAATCCATTCTTCATATATTCTCATAAAAATCTCACAAGCATCTCGACATTTGCATAGATATTAAAACACAACTTTTTCCTACTATCTTCAATCTAGATAAAACACTAACAATCTGAATTATTTATCAAGATAAGAACATTAAGTTTAAGATTTTAAATCCTAGAATAATGCTTTAATTATCTTAATTTTCTTGCATTCTAATAATTAATTTAATATATGTTTATAAAACAATAAGAGATTTTATTACACTTTCCTCTTCCACATCAACCCATTCGAGTGATTTAGAAGTTAGTAAACATGAGATAACTTCGTTTTTTTAAAGTTTTTATGGGCAAGCGTTGTTATAAGACGTATTGTTTCAATAACGATAGATGTTTGAGTTATGAGACTACTAAATGTTCCGTTAGTCTATAGAGCACATCTCTAGGAGATGTGCAAAAGAAAGATACTGCGCAATCTCTATTCCCATGGCTACGTAAAGTAATGTATAAGACAAGATGTCGGTTCTGACTTAGAAGTGAAGAGGTGATGGCACAAACATCAGTCCTTCTGTGTTTCCATGCGTCATACTAGATGTTTACTACCTTCTCTTCATCCTGAGGGATCTTCGACTGTCTTTCAGAATCTTTCATCGAACTACAGAACTGTGTAATTCTTGTATCATGTCGGAAATACTTACGTCCTTTCCTTTATAACCTTAATTGTACGTTTAAATCTCGATTTAGCAAGTTAATTCTTCAATTTTCTTATTGTCAGAAGAATTATTTGCCACTTTTAAAGCGTCCATAACTCTATATTCGTCTATATTATTAACATAAGAGTGAATAAAATCTTGTTTCTGATACCTTAAAATAAGTTAATTAGTAATTTTAAGAGTTATTAATTAACATAATCTTCTCCGCATCTCGAATTGCAAAAGTTTAAGTTGAAATCACTTTGATAAACATCCTTTCTGATTCTCTAGAGAATACTTGCTGCCTTTTTTTATTTTTACTTTCGAAATTCTATCCTCATTCGAAAGATGAAGCGCACCTTAGATAAGCGTCCAGAATAATAAAAGGAGTTCCAATCGATTGAATTTTGTTCCTAAATACTTTTTACTATTGTTACTTGAAGAATTGATTCGGATTAGAAAATTAGCAAAATATATTTCTGATGATGACTTTCGACTGATTTTTTTAACGCTTCTTTCGAACGTTTAGTAGTTCGTTTCTGTTAGATTTTCTTCATTTCCTTGATAATTTCAATTAATTTTTATTTAACTTCATAGAAAAAAAGTGTTTATAAGTTATTTATGTATAAGACTAAACGTTTCGAGAATATTAAGGTAATTTTGCTGGAAGTTTTACGAGTTAAGATAGTTTTAGTTATCTGTTTGGCTTTAAATAGGGAAAAAAATGAGTCTTCTAAATTGTTATCACAGTTATAAAAATATGAAAAAAACAACAAATATCTTTAATTAAAATATTAGTAAAAATTATGTATATGTCTAATAATAAATAATTTTGAAAATACTTTTATGTGTAAATTTTCTCTTCGTATTAAGTTTCTATATAATATAGCACGTTGCCTATAAATAACAATTGATAATTAATAACAGTTTAAAAACGTCTTTTGCTATTTTAAATTATTATAAAATTTCTACAATTTAAGTAACGTTTAGATAATCCATTGTAATGCTACGAAAGGTACAGTATATCCTAGCTAAATCTTGCTTAATTTCAGTATTGTTCATGAAATTAAACTCATTTCATATTGAATAACTTATTTAGTAAAATATCTGTATTGATATATGAAGATATCCATATTTCTTCCAAAAGTTAAAGAAGTTTCGTTTTGTTACCTTTGTTACGTCCGTATTCACGAGCAAGGATCAAGAGTTAGAGTTAGAGTTAGAAGTTAACCAATGAGCGTTCACGTACTAAAAGTGATTGGAAATTGGTTAACTTCTAACTCTTGATCCTTGATCGTGAATACGGCCGTTAGAGAAACTCCAGGTTAAAGAAATATCTTGGCATCTCTATAGATGATGTCTAGAGATGTATGTGATGCTGCAGAAATATTCAACAGCATCTCTTAAATAAGGAAACTTAATAGTTATCTTGCCTGATACAGTTACTTTGATAAATTTTCAAAATTTAGATTTATGTTTGTTCTTATAACATAATTATTTTCATTTAAACTATGCAAATTTACCGACGTAATCAGAAATTATGTTGTTTATAATTTTATTAACCGGAAAATGAAACTTTCCTCATAATTGTAAAAAGTTGTGTAATAATAATTTCAGAAACTGTATGTAAAATATTCAAAAGAATTTTTGATTATTTTCCAATTATAGCATTATCTAATTTAGAAAATTCTATGAAAAGATTTGAAAATTACTATTTATATTATTAATATAATATTTTCGATTAAAATAGTAACTGATGCAAGATGTACTGTACATATTGCTTACGTGATTAATTATGAATTAGCTGTACAAGCATCTAGAATATTTTTGATTTAGAGAAAACAAGATTTTTAAAAGATCGTGCTTATATTACTGTTTAGTGGATTGATATCTTTGCTCACTACTGACGTTCTCTCGTTTCAATTAGAGATTAATGCTATAATCCTTTAAATATGCATATTTATAATTTCCTATTAGCGGATCGTACCTTTACATATATCTTAAATTGCATTTGTGACTCGTTTATAGTGTTATTTAAATGTGTTTTATATATAGGTAGAGTTTTAAAGTAAAAAATAAAATTTTAGACATGTTGATGGACAGCTAACTTTTCTCAAATACATAAAATCTTGATCAGTTCTCAAGAGATGCTGCAGAAGAATAGAAAGAGTACTTTTACAGAATACGAAAAGAAAGTTTTTCTACGCTCTTTAAAGATAATATTGAGATACGACACGTTGAAAAATCATAATTTTGATAACTTCACAAGGAAATTTTACAATTAAAAGCAATTTGTTTGGCTCCTCCTATTCCTGGACTAATCTTTTCACAAAACAATCTTAGCTTTAAGTCCTTGGATTAACAGCTTTTTCACCAAGTAGTACGAAACTTCTAGAAAGATTAATTAGAACGATTTCCGTCGGAAGTGCTGAGAATATTTCCGGTTTTGTACGAAGGGGAGAAGGGGGAGAAGATGAAGAGGGGAGAAAAAAAAGAAAAAAGCGTAGCAACTCCCAAAAGTTTCGCGATGATAAAGTCTCCGGCGACAAACACACGGCCAGTTAATCGGCTCTTCTGGAAAAGAACCTTAGCAGAGGGAGGGGAAGAGTGGGATGGAAGACCAAAGTAATCCAAAACCCAATTAATAAGTCATTTCAACTGCGAGAGGATTGAAAGCTGTTTCCTGGTCGATTTTGATGGCAGAACAGAAGTTTGGGATTGTGCTACGCTTCTTCTCGACTCTTTGGACTGCGCATATTCTTAATTGCCTTCCCTCGCTTTGTCGAATACGATGAACTTCATACTAGTTATAAACACGGTAGCATACATCTATTCATTAAGTGTTCACCTATATCGTAAATAACGAACAATAAGAATATTAAACTTTCCAGATTAAACTTTGCACATGTTTGTGGTGAATGATCTCCTTTCTAGGAACTTAAAAACAAACTGTTCCATCCCGACACGTCTTAGTGTTTTATTCTTATAATTATCATGTGACATGCATAAAAGGAAAAATAAACTTTATTTTACTAGGAAATGGACTAAAAATTTGACTTTTAGAGAAAATTAAGCTACAAAATTGTCTTGGATGATGTGCTTACAGTAGTAAATATTGTATTAACTATTTTATTGTAATAATTATGAAGTATATGCATTTATTTTTTAAAGAAAGTTTTTCTTTATAACCCTTTCTTATCATTCATTGTAATGTTAGTGATTTGTTTAAAGACAATATATTTACATTTCTGGAAAAGGATTATCAGTTATATATTCAGATTCGTTAAGAAAAATCCTAAGAAACTGGAGGTAGAAGATAAAAGATATTCTTTTTAAAGAAATTGAAATTTTTGCTGTTTAATTTACAATTATTATCTAGTGAGAACGTTTAAAACAGTATGCCTAACAAATAGATACATCTATAGGGTAGCATCTGCAAACTTTTCTACAGGAAAAATTAACCTCTTTCCATATGATACGTTTCTTTTGCGATTTTCTGTTTAAAAAGAAACGAATCTCTTACTCAGTTTTATAGAAGAATATAAAAGCTTTTATGTTATACTCCATACAAACGAATGCATTCTGGTATTATTTTTCATCACACTACAAAACCATAATTATCATACACTTTACAACTAGTAAAATATAATTCCTCTTACTAATTTTCAATGTTTTGGAAAAAAGTAACAATGTACAGTATCAATATGTACTTAAAATTTAAAAAAAAGTAAAGTTATAACATTAACAGAAAAGTTCTCAGAAATAAGTTTTGGAATATTTCTCGCTGTAGATAAAATTAACTACTGTAAGGTAATTAAGCTTTATAAATATATAAATCACCTATGGATATTAATAAACCGTTAGATAATAACGAACAATCATCTAGAACATTTTTAATTTAGAGAAAAAATGTATTAATCATTGAAGAAATAATAAGTCTGATATTGTTCTTCTTATTAATATTTCCTGGGTGGGGTGATAGATTTTAACAGTATTCTAAATGCATTCTGTTTAAGTAGATTTTATTTAAAATCTGCATTCTTCTCCTCGGAGCAAAGCATCTGTCACCACTTCGCTCCTCGATTCTGTTTCTAATTTAATTAATTCGGAAACGTCCGATCGAATCGCGTGGTTTTTGCCAATATGGAAATAAGATTTGTGAGGTTTTTATCCACTCGAATGCTACTCTTTGTCAAAAGGAAAGTGTATGTATGTGTGTGTGTGTGTGTGTGTATGTATGTATATAGACGTACTATACACTGCATCGGCGTGACGTCATTTAGCTTATTCAGCAGAAATGCAAAAATGAACTGGCTTCTTTTGTTATGATGAACTTGACAACTATAGGCTTGTTTTGTGATGAGTAAGTTGGATCTTCTTACGTAAATTCCATTTAAAAATGCTGGTTTTTATAAGTAATTATGCAAATAAATTTCGTTTTGAAGAATTTGGTGAGTTTTGAAATTTTTGTCTATATCGGCGCGTAGTTGCGCAGCGTCGCTAAGCGTGTCCTATAATAATAATCTTTGAATTATTTCTTGATCATTTTAATAAATTAATTAATTAAAATTGAAACTTTAAGCTTTCTACATCTTAATCTTTTGAAAATACACTAGAAACATCTGTTTTTATCGGAAATAATGACGAAATAGAATATTTTATATGTAAGATATATTGTTCTAAGCGCGATGGTTAGCCAAATATACTTAAAATGTTAGTAAAAATAACTTATAGATATATTAAATTAGGCTCGATTATTTATTATAAAATGAATATTTAGAAGGGTATAAAATTACGAAAAATTTTATGAAACTTTTTATTTTTATTATAAAAATTAGTTAATAATTGAGATTCTGCAATATCGTGTGACGCTGCGCTAGTACAATCGACTAATTATATGAGACAATCCAGCAACAATATAAAATGATAAAGAGGATTTTATTGCTTGTAAAATTATATTAGATTTTAAATATTTTTATTTCTAACGGAAATAAAGAAGAAAATAAGATATTATTTTAGAGTTTACGCGACGCACAGCGTTAAGTGGTGGACAATTGAATTATAGTTATGGGATCATAATCAAATTTACAATTAAATCGTTTTTTCGAATCCTATCGTCGAATCTCAAAATATATTTAAATTATATTTTTTTAAAATATAGCACGTTTTGAACAAAATAAGTAGTATTAATTTGCTTTTGCTACGAGTCTCGGTGCGTGATGCGGCGCGCACCGAGACTCGTAGCAAAAGTAATATTACATATGAAATTCTGTATGATTTCACAAAGAATAGTACATAGATTTCATCATATATATTTGATTTATCTCTAATCAAAAAATAATTTAAAAAACTAAGAATCGTATGAGAAATCAATTATGATTTTAATCAACTGTTCTTAATATAACTTACTTCAAGCAGGAATAATTGAAAAAATCATTAAAAAAACACATTTCGAAATGTTGAAATATATATATATATATATATATATATTGATAAATATTGACAAGAACGTTTCGTATAAATGGGATAGAACCTATGAAACGCGCGCTGCTACAGATGGAGAAATGGAGAAAAGGATCCTCCCATAAACCATCACAGTCTGGGAAGGCAATAATTGTTTCCATGGCAACGAGTAAAGGTAATAGTCGGTTCCTTATTTTCCAAGATAATTTTAGTCCAATTTACGGGCGAGGTTTTCGGCGCCCGATTGAGAAAAGGTCCTTCTTCCAATGGCGTGTTTCGCTTATTTTCTTCTTTTCTCATCCGAGTAATTTTTTTGGATGATGCTATTGGATATTATTAGAAGTATCAATTGGAAAATTGAAAGATATGAATCTGATGCCTTTTTTCAAGAAGTTTTCTAAAGGAACATTGATAACGCAGTCCACAAACATATACAAAATGATTTTAAAACTATTCTTCGAATAAAAATTCTTCTCTTATACATCACAGATAAGAAAAGAAAAAAAATTAAAAAAGAAAAATGTTTCTTTTCGAAACGGAACAAATTAATTTGGAACATCTTAAAGAAATTTCTTTAAAAATCTTTCTTCTTTTTCACTTTTAACAACTTTGCTTAACACGAACTTTTAGCTCTTTCTTTAAGGTTAGTTAATTAAATTGCCTAATTATAAATCTTTAAAAAAATTAATTTTGAGAGATTTCTGCGCAGTAAAAATTAACAAAATAGACAAAGAATTCAGTAAATTTTCTATTTCTTTACTTTTTTTTAATGGTCCGGATGTATTATATATATTGCCTGCATTTTTAAGAGAATTTTGCGTCAATGCGTACGAGAAATTCACAAGGCAAATTTCCGATTTACTATTTCTAATTCCTCCATTACATTAATACGGAGAAAAAAACCTACAATCTATAAGTGATGGAAAAGAAAAATAAAAGAAAAATCAAGAAAAACCAAAGAAGATTGATGGGATTGATCGGTGGAGCACGTCCAACCCAGAGAATCTATGCGATGTGCTCATGCCTCTAGCATTCTCTCAATGCAGGATTGGACTTCCAAATACTATATTTAGCGGTTTGAGATGTTCCAAATTCTGGTAATCGAACTCTACCAACGATTCCGCATTTGACCCGGTTTCCATCTCTTCGCTTTCACTTAAAAAAAAGAAATTTTTAATTATGGAATTGGTGCGGAATAGGATATATTTCCATCAATACGACGAGTCTTTTAGGCATTCTATTAGTCGTTGCAGCGAATTTTCGATTAAAATTTAATATTGGACAATACATAATTGCGTTGGAAAATTGCCATTTGAAAGCTTATAACTACCATTCGATGATTATTGTTATTTTTCCTGTTAAATAATTACAATCACAAAACATTCATTTCCTCTAAACCAGTCATTCTCAGATGTTTAAAATTGATAAATATTTATATTATAATTGTCAATTAATTGTCTGCACTAGAAAAAATTATTTAAACTTATTAATTTGAATGATTTTTCTTTTGTACGCCATCATTCTGCACAGATTTCATTATTATGAACTATAACTCAGTGTTTATTAGAAAGGCGTAAAATAAAAACCTAAATTTTGAATATGTTTTATAATTATAAGTAAGCAAGTTTTGAATATGCTATAAAGTTAAAAGTCGAAATTTTTAATATATATAACATGAGGACACTAACTTTAAATTATAACATAGAATCGGAAAAAGTAAATTTTTAATAAAGTGTAATATTGAGTCTAAATTTCGATTACGCTTAACATTGGAGTCTAATTTTGAATACATTTTTAATTTACTAAGTAATATTTCGGATATGTTTTAGATCTAGGTATTTAAATGGTTAAATATTCTGTAGCATCAGGAGTTAAAATATGAAGTAGCCTCAGGATATCGAATTTTGAATTGAAATAGTAAATATACATTTAATTATAAACACGATTCTTATTCAAAATTTAAAGTTCTGATATTTTGGCATATTTTATGATTAATTTTGAAAATACACCATTCTTATGAACAAAATTTAAAAATTCTTTAATGGAGTTTAAACCAAATTAAATAGTACGAGCATTTTTTGGTTTGTTAATACGATACATAGAATCACAAATCAACAATTTTGTAGGGCTAATAATATGTGAAATTGAGCACGACTTTTGAATACGCTTCTGGAATGGACATATTTTACGATTTTATATCAAAATTTTAAATATTTTATAAAACTTTTACTTAAATTACTGAATGGTTTTACTACAGGAATAGTAGATTTGAATTTGTTCTGAAATTATGATACAGGTTTAATTCTGTTATAAAATTAAGAATCAGCAGTTTAAAATAATCTATTTGTTAGAATTATGATTTATCGTCGATAAAAACATAAGATTTGAATTTAAATGTTGAATATTCAGCAAAATTATAGATCAATAATTTTAAAATAAGTTTTGGGGGTTATGAACCTATATTATTGAGAGCAATTTGAACTATAATACGTTAGATCGCTCTAACTCCTATAGATCATTCCTAATCAATTTAAAGATTCTATTAGATTAGACGTCAGGCTACCTCGAATTTCGATTTTAAACTAGGAAGCCATTTCTAAGTCGCATTTACTCCCTCCTCTATAGGATCTGTGGCCATATTCCGGGCGGTACTTAGTAGTGTCGTCTTTAAATTCATCAAGATCGCACCGTTACTGAACGTATCTAGCTAGTCCCGCATCTAGCCTTTCATCAGCTTCCCGCTCTACAACATCCGTAACTATGGCAACGGGACAACGACTAGGATTAATTCCATCTAGCCGTGAGAGAGGGAGAGGGGGAGAGTGTCTTATCACTGTTGCCGGTCCTAGATTAACTAACTCGCCGGGGGCTCTTCCGGTCTGACTGCCGGGCGGGGGTCTAGACGACGGGTCGTCAATTTGCCCGTCCTTCTTCCGACCGTAAATCCGAGTCGAGCGCGCGCTCGTCAATTACCAGACACGTGACCGATCTCTTGTAGCCAAGTCGCCTGTTTCCAGCCTTTTTTTCCCCCTTCTTTATACATGTGTGCCTCGGCGGAGTTCAGGCAGTCGGTTTAATACGTGAGCATCTCATTTCGGAGATGGAATATTGGTAAGGGAGAGAGAATCATCCCTCCTCCAACTTCTCGAGTCTCACTCTGAATATCTAATCAGCCGCGCCGGTTGTAAATTTTCTATCCCCCCTTATCTCGGACCTACCTGGCAAAATGTTAGCTATCGTTCTTGCTGGGTTTCTCTTCCTCGTGGCATACTTTTTTCCCCTTCTTTTTTTTTCCTACCCTACCTACTAGCTTAAATTAACTCCCCCTTTGGAAATGATAAATTGCTCCTGGGATACAAGTAGCCGTGGGCATTTTGGATTTCGTGACTGCTTGATTTTCATGCTCTGCTTTACTGATTCTTCTTATTGGAAGCGCTTACTGGAATAAAAAAAAAATCGTGATTTTTCTTTTTAATCGCTTACTGAATATCGATATCAAATGCAGCATTTAGATCTTATTTTTCACTTTTTGCTCTGTTCTAAAAATGATTATTATTCGAATTATCGAGTTAGATTCAGTTAAATATTTCTATATCTGAGCAGAAGCTTTCCTATTCTTTATATTTTTCATTAATGTGATAAATGAATGTTTTTCCGTGATTTTCTCTTCCTCGTGGCATACATTTTTCTATCTACTAAGCTGAAATTAACTTCTCTCCTTTGAAATGATAAATTTCCAAATGGGAATAAATTTCTCTTGGGATAGAGGCAACCGTTGGCATTTTGAAGCCTATGTCTGCTTGATTTTTATATTTTTAAAGGTTTCTTCTTGTAATAATGCTTACAGGAATTTGATAAAGTTAGTTGAACATAGATATCACGTCTATATAGTGTAATAAGTTTATTATATATTCTCCGCTTTATCATGAACATGATGATAATTATTTGGATAAACATTATTAGAATACGGAAATTGCATAGACTTATCGATTTTATTATTTCATTAATAATGAAGAATATTTTTGCCATTATTTGTAATATGAAGCAATTTAAGTTTACTTGTTTCTTGAAGATGATAAATTCTTCTTGCAATATAACTAGCCACAAACGTTTTGGATTAATTAACTATTTGATTTTTATCCATGATTGCTTCCTTATATAAAGTGCTAAAGTGTATTTATTTTACCGTTCGGTGAATATTAGTGTCAGTAATTATGTTTAAGTTTGCCGTTGTATAGGTTTGATTTTGTGTTCAGATCTGGTTATTTTCATTGCTATATTAATATTGATATCGATGATTTCGTTTATTGTATAATATTGATTTTATGCAGAACATAGTGATCATCACAGTTAAGCATTTCTCTATTCAAACACAACATGTAATTTTCCATCTTCTATTTTCCATTTCATTAATATTACGGATAATAAATAATTTTATGATTTTTCTTTTTCTCGTAATATATATTTTTTATCTGCTAACTTAAATTAACTTCCTCTTTGAAAATGATAAATTGCTGCTGGGATACAAGTAGCCTCTAGCATTTTGAACTTCATGCGTTGCTTTATATATTCCTCTTATATAAAATGCTTACACGGGCAAAAAAAATGCGAATTTTTAACTGAATATTGGCATCAATTGCGGATTTATTGTTTAATTTTTGGCTTTATTCGGAGCACGATGATAATCAAGTTAAAGCCAGTTAAACATTTCTGTATATAAAGCAGCTGATACAGATATGGAGCGTGTGCTTGCCTATACTCTCTATTCTTTACCATTTCATTAATATGACAAATGAAGAATATTTTTCCGTGATATTAGTCCTTCGTGGATGTCGCCGTTACAGCGAAGATTACTTGCAAACATTTACAGAATGCTTTTCGAGGTTCAATCTGCTTTACGTGGGAATGGCTCCACATGGCGAATGTCTTTACTTAAAACAGTATTTCTCTCTTCCATATTCATCAACTGTGCATTCTAACTACTTTTACGGAAATCGCATTCTTAGTTACCAGATCGCTATCAAACAAAAATCGAAATTTCGTCTCGACTTTGTATTTTAACTACTTGTTTAAATGATATATTCGTTAGATTCTGTTTACTCTCTACGTGTAAACAAAGGAACGCAGAATTAGTTTAAATAAATAACGAAATGACAATTTCGGATATGAAGTTGGCATTTTTCATCTTAAAGTGATACGCCTTTAATAAATTTATTATAAATTTAACTTTTAAATATCTTTAAAAATTTTATTTCTTTATGAAACTTGGAAGGTAAGAAAAGGAGAAAAAAATTCGCATTTTATAAATATCCGTATCTAAATAAATAGAACAAATATCTCTCTCTCTTTCTTTCTTCTTTCTTTATTCTATTAAACCCGTTCGGGTTCTTTTATTTTATTAAGAAAAGTGTTCTTTTAAAATTTGAATTTTAAAATTAAACCATTCGTAAATTACCTCGGGATATACTTTTCGCAGTTAGCAGCTACTGCAGAAGGGATTGGCAACGAAACATTACCTCGAAACTCCAAAGAATAATTTTTAAAATGAGAATTTTTGTCTATTATTCCGACTTGGAAGGAGAAAAAAACACATGCATTTTTTCCCTCGGTTCCGCTTAATGAGATCCTGACAGATAGATCGATGGATGACAAATTGGCTGACAAATGACATTGGGAGACAACACTCCTTCCTTTTAAACCGAAATGCGAATTTCTACTTCCTGTCTGTGGCGACGAGAGTCTGGTCCCGAGATTAAGAAACACCAAATTTTATCGCTTCCTGTTATAAATACCCCCAAAAAAGTTTTTAAAATCAATAAAGAAAAATACTAAAGAGAGCGCGAGTGTAGGCTGCCAAAATCGAAAGTGTTACCTCGAACATTGACACCGTCTAGGTCCTATATTTAAGCTAAATTTTTGAGATAGAAACTGTTTATACATTACCATATCGATTCATTTGAATTTGATATTTTAGAAGTGACATTTTTCTTTGTTTTTCTACCGTCGGATGATTTAGCTAACTATAGTTAATGAATTCTAGAGCTTGAAGATTGATGAAAATTTATTAAACGTGATATATAATTAGCGTGAAAAATTAATTTGAAAATATTGATGATCGCATCCGTTAGATATGAGACTGAATCGTTGATGAATACAAAAACAAGTAAGAGATGATATAGGAAAGAAAATTAAACAAATTGATCCTATAAACGTACAAATCTTTACTGTTTTTAAAGACGTTATTTGAAAGATAGAGAAATTTAAAGAAGATTGGGTGCAAATAATTTTTCTTAATGATAATTATTAATAATTAAGAGTAAACAAATTTACGCAGAGTGCTTATTTTATTCGTATTCTAGTTCTTTAAGCAGGTAAGACAATCATAATGATCATTTAAATCATTTAATTCGGTGTCATATGTTACTTAAATTCTAGCAGGTCATCTATATTCAAATAAACGTTTTTTACTTAAATTAGTCTCTAATAATAAGTTATATTCGTTAAAAGTTTATCCTCGTTTATGTCTAATACACATACTGTATACTGTATGTGTATGTAAACATTTTTTAAAAGAAGCAGACTGTAATCCGTATCATATTGTGCAACTTTGATTTGTAACTATTTCTATTTAATGATTTCTGTACAATTTAGACTATATAATGAGGAATAAATTAGATAGTTGAATTTTATTTTTTCTAAATCGTAAATTTTTCTAACTTAATTTCCATCGGATAAAGGTAACAAACCTAATATTGATAATTATGGCAATTATATATGAGTAGTCACTATAGTTATGGATAGTTACAGCGAAAATTTTTATTGAAGCGTAACATGTCAGACTGATTCAGTTAAATAGTTTTAAACAGTACGCAGAGAAACATGTTGAGCAATACTAAAGAAACAAAGTGGCTATTATTAATTTTATGTTCTATAAGGGGTCGTTCATTAATTTTCTATGCGAGGACAGAAGAAAAAAAAATCATATTCTATCATCCCCTCTCCGATCATTCCTATTTACAATTAGACATCTACGTCAGTGCTGGTGCATGGGATGGAACGGAATAGACCCACGGGAGCGATTGGGTTCTATCCCTCCATTCTTCTATTCTTCGGGGGAGGAAGAAGGGGAAAATCTAGCGCAATCACTATGGCAACCCAAATGCTATTGTTTCTTCGCTATAGTAACTAATCGATCCCTGGCGAAATCGGAGCCGGCAGCGAGTCTGAGTACAGGTTGTGGCTTCCTATATGAGATATAACGGTGAGTAGATGCGTTGCATTGGGTGAAGGGGAACTTTTATAGCATTTGCGGGCGGGGGATCGTAATTCATGCTTCGCTGGATCGGGAGTCAATCCTTTCTTTTCCTTACAACGTACGACTAAATTTGTTGCAGATGGAAATGCTCTATTCCTCTTATTTCTTGAAGCATGGAAGAAAAGATTCACATAATAAATGCCTTGATTAATTCACAAAATTATAGTCTTCTTGTTGAATAAATATCGAAGGAAACAGATTCGACCATTAACTGAATCTACTACACTACACTTTGATTCCAATGTTTGTTAATGTAGGCGGTATGTTTAAATTGAAAAGTTATTATATGATCTGATACTACAGAAGTCGTTTCAACAAATCTGGCAAACTTATAGAGTATTATCGGATGTTAATGCGACTTTAGATGATGATTAGGAGTGATCAGAAGAGATGTTAAGCTCGAATTTATTACACGTTTCGGGTTATAAGCTGCAAGTAAGATAGACCCTTAATTATGAAAGCATACTTCTGAAAGTAATAATTTTTATTTTATAAACATATGTTGAAAAAATGGAAAATTTTGTTTAATATTCAAAATTCCCACTAACATATGCTGATATTTCAGATTAAATTATTTTCGTGCCGATACCGGAGATCAACTTCTCAGAAGTTTGTTGTTCGAAATTTCATCAATTCCTAAAATTCGAGGTTAATTCAAGAATTTATTGCTAGAGGAAATTTGTTAATTTTTCAAAAATTGATGGTGTAGATGGGAGGAAATCAATTTCTTCTCTTCCTTCAGTTCGGAAGAGATTCATTTCTGGAATCAGCTTTTGATGCAAGTTCATTGAAAAACCCAACCGACCAACCAGCGTGGTATTCACTTTACTCACAAAACTTTGTTTTGGCTTTAAGTCTTTTCCTTCCGGCGATTACAAAACAAACATTGAGTCAATGGATGATAGGTAATCCGGAGTCCACAGATTAGAACGGAAGTAGGCTTAAGCCGAACGACATCCATTGAAGCGTAATTAGTTAAAAGAACCGAAAGATCAAATGATTTCTTTTCTTGTTTTACTCACCATCATATGTAAACATACATATTAATATATTTCTTTTCTTTCCTATGGCAGCTAGTTTCCATCTCAGGGAATTGACTGTTCTGTAAAGGGTTTCTGGATAACTCCTTCGTCACGTTTTCTCTGTTAATAGGTAACACGTTGTCAGAAGTGTTTATTTGTCTTAGAAATGCTAATAAAACCTCGATTGAGATTTTATTTTGCAATAAGAAACAGAAACTGATTATAAGCATGTAAAGTTTAATACAATTGCAACCAATAATTAAGGTCTGAATACTTATTTTTAGTCAATAAATTCTAATTGGTTACTGATATTTGTTAGTAAGCTAATAGAAAAGCGTAGTTATAAATTTAAATTACAGTATATGATGAATATTTAACTATTTAATTATTTCCAGGCTTAAACAACTACCCAAATAAGGTTAAATCCGAATATACTGGGACTTAAATGTTAATATCTTTAATTAATAACTAATATCTTGCTACTGATATTTGACTAGTAAAGATAGTTCGTAATCAGTTATTTGAATCTATACGGCAAAACTTTTATCAATGTAATGAATAATTAAATTATGCTTAAATTTAAATAGCTAAGTTATACACTCATTAACATATGGATTGTTAAATTGTAATCAGGATTTAAAAGTAATGTTCAAATTCACCTGTTTAATCAGAGCCGCGTTTAACTTGTGGGCCTGCCCTACAACATGCAAAGGTCCTTCCTCTTGCACCAAATAATAATAGACAATGTATAAAAACTATGAGAATAGAACTATGTCCCTCCTAACGTGAGGCCCTAACTACAGCTTATATAGCTTTTACCTGAATGCGGCTCTGTATTAAGTAAATACAAAATTAAGTAGTTCTCAGAAAATTCATTGAATTCAAAAAATTAATATAATATTTTAATCCAGATTTTAAACCGAAATTTTAAATTGTTAATTACGTAGAAAATCATGATATCTTAGTTTATCGTTACGACGCGGAGGAATTAAATTCATCAGTATAATTACAGAAACGAAATATGTAAAACCTTGCAATCGTATTAATTTAAAGCGCTTTATCAAAGTTTGATTAAAAACTGGAAGCAAACGTAATAAATAAATTAAAGAAAATATTAAAAATATTGTCATTTAAAACTTTTTGTCTCCTGTTCGTGTTTAATAGAAGAGTTAGTCTGCTGTAATCCCATCTTTCATCGTTTTTTTCATCTTCTCATCTGTTTAACTCGATGACATTAAGAGAGTTTCCTTGACTTCTTTTTTTTCAACACTCGATTAATGAAAAAAAAAGTAAATTTAATTTTATAATTATTTGAAACTAAAACTTCGACTAATCGCAGTTTATCTAATCAACCGGCATCGTGTTAGCGGAAGATATTTTAAGTTGATTTATAAAATTTATTAATGGATATAGA
Source organism: Centruroides vittatus (assembly GCF_030686945.1). Taxonomy (NCBI): domain Eukaryota; kingdom Metazoa; phylum Arthropoda; class Arachnida; order Scorpiones; family Buthidae; genus Centruroides; species Centruroides vittatus. Next base: position 806,372 of record NW_027121909.1, on the reverse strand, counting down.
ATAAATTAAATCTAACACAAAATTATTTTAAATTTAAAAGTTTTTTTAAACCATCGAAGTGCTTTGTTTATAATTAAAAATTGAGAAATTAATGTTTTAATTGTTATGCTTAAATGATAATTTAGTAAAAGAGAATGATTTTTTCCAGCCACTTAAACGTACAGTTGGATGTTTTAAGTGAATTAAATAAGAATTTTAAAACATTATCTCGAGGCAGATTTTAAAAATTTTAAAAGTAGAAACGTAAAAGAATCGATCAAAGTTTGTAGAATTGAAAGAAAATAGAGAAAAGCACATTTTGTGATGTGATACAGTAAAGCATTATTGTAATTAAGCTTCAGGCATTATATTTATATAAATTAATAAGATTTTCTAATTTACTATTATTTTATTTCTCGTTTGCCGTAATGAAAGTTAATCATTTTGATCAAAGCATAGTGAAAACTAATCTCGGTCATGACTATCGTAGTTTTATGTATTGAATATTTTTCATGAAAAAAAAACAATCTTAACATCAATTAAATAGTTCTTTCTTGTAAATAAAACCGGTAAATAATTTTTAAATTTTAGTTTAAAATGTGAAAGATGTAAATTCTTATATAAAAATTGCAAATGTTTCCTTTAGGCTTCTCGATTTCTTTAAAGCTCACTCTTTACGATGATCCTTATAGTGTATGCAACTGTATCTCTGGATATATCTATGTGATTTGAATATATTTCATAGCATAAACCTTCTTTCTTAGCTGTACAGTTTATAGAAGAAATACGAATTCTTGGAGATGTTGAAAACTGCATATTATTCTATTTTATGGATGAGATACTAAAAGTTTAATCACTTTTCTTATCTCTTCCATTGAAATATTTTCTTTCCTAATTTTCTGAATATGCCTCAATTAGTATAATTTTCGAAACAATTTTTTTTAAAAATTGAGAAAATATTCTTATTGTCGGAGGAGTAATTGTAACTCGTTAATCTTAAGAAAAATCGGTTAGCAAAAGTCAAATCGTTAGATTACGGAACATCGACGTTTCACGTTTTTATAAGGCATTTGCTTTTATTAAAGTTGTTATTAAACATGTAAATGACGCACATTCACGCTGATTTGGTCTTCTTTTTATTGCTTCCTAAATGTAGTAGCCAATTATCGCTTATTGTTTTGTCAAGCGATAGAAAATTTTTATGCCTTCTCGTTTTCAATAGAGGATAAACAGTAATTAGTCCACACTAATTGCCTTAAGGAATAAGTAGTCTACTACGTAACCAATATTTCTAATCGAGAAATATTTTAAATACAAAATATTCTTTTAAATCTTTTTAAGCACTAGATTTCCTTTAAAGTTTTACAAAAATCTGTTTTTAACGAGCGAGATGACACAACTACTTTCTAAAATTTTTCTAATGTTTCTCCATTTTGAACAACACAAATGATAAAACTTTGTACAAAAAAGGTAAGTTTTACAGTATTTTAAGAGGCAGATATCAGAATTATTTTAAATTTGATTAGTTACAGTTTTCATCCTACTTGGAATAGTTATAAACCTTTACATAGTTCAGTTTGATATAAAACTGTTAATGTTGCTGAATTATTCCTTAAATTTTATTTTAAGCTTTGTAATTTGTGGCTTTTTTAGATTTTTTTATACAGTTAAAGTAGCTAAATCGTATGTTTCTATGTATAAATATCATAAAGATTGCTTTTGCAGTTTCATATATTCTCGTGATGCTAAATCTATCGCACAAACGATAAAGTTTTTTCTATACAATCTAGCAGTGTACACACTAATAAACTGTATACAGTATATGAAAAGCTGTAAATAATAAGAAATTGTTATTTTTTGTCGGATTATCCAGAGAAACCACACACTCGTATAAAAAAAAGTCTTGAAATTGCTAACGTCTCTTTAAATTTTCTCAATATTGATTCTGTCTTAATAAACTATTGTTTATTTCCTTTACATCTTCTTAATATATGCTTCACTTAGATCCCTTGGTTGTAAATATACATATAATTAATTCTGTTTCGAATTGTTCATCACTTACGTCTGTTCCATTGCATTATACGAGCCACTAACTGATAAATTCCTCGTAGAAAAACAGCAAAAAAATTGATCTGGCTCCGTGCAGAATATATTTATTTAAATTAAATGGCAAACTGTTTAAATATTCTACTTTAAGATGATTTGAAAGATAACCCTTCCATTCTATTTCATCCAATGGAGTGAGAATATTTAGGAAGGCGCACGTTTCTCTTCTTTTTTTTCTTCGTTATAGTAGAATTAGGCGAAGATATGCACAAACATAAAGAAAAAATATATATAAGAGTAAAGACGGGGCTTTGGGCACACCACCTTGAATTAAGCGGAAATCTGCGGCGTCGTTCGTATCTCACGTATTTCCGCGAAAATTTCCGTCTGATCGGATTGCGGAAAGAGATGGAGAACGAGCTTCGAGACACGCAGACAGGATTTCCGGTTCCGTCTTTTCCATTCCTTCCTCCCCTCGCTCTCCCCCTCGGAGCACACCTTACGACGGCGAGATTAAACGACGGAAGGAGTGATACCAGAAAGGGTTCTATCTCGCCCTTTCCTCCACTGGGGCAGCTTACGTTCCATATGGATGCAAATCAGCGGTGTTGCCAGACTGCTAAGGAAATGATCGCTGTCCCATTTAATTCAATTCAACACAATCTGACTAGAGCCTCTGCTGCCGTAGTTAATTGGTTCGAGAACTAAGGCAAACAACTCATTCCCAGTTACAAACTGAGGCATGTACTGTTTTTTAAATTATCGATCTTTGCCGCATCTACAATGATTTTTGATTCGATATAAAAAAGAAAGATCTTCACTTATGATGATAAAAAAACGAAAAAAGTTTCTGGAATTTTCAATTCTACTTGGAGAATATATCAGTAACTTGCGAAAAAATCAGGTAGTGTCTTATTCTAATATTCCACTGTTTGCAACTATTTTCTTGTTTTGGGAGTTGAATCGGAAGAAAAATCAACGTAAATTTGTTTCTAAAAAAAAAAAGCATACGATGACTGCACCATGTTTTCTCTGTTATATTTACACCTACGCGTAGTGTTGCGTTGCGTTGATTTAAAGTTTTAATCGGTTTGATTTTTCGTTTGAAACGTTTTGAATATTAATATTTACATTATCGCTAAAAATAATTAATTATTAAAAAATACAGAAAAAGTAGCGTGACCTTTTCTCTACGTTAAAACTGTTTTTTCCTACTTTAAAAAAATAGTGTAAAATTGTTCATAAGAGCACACATACTGAACATAAAGCTACTATAAATACTAATAGACAAACAGATAGACATTAGACATTGTTTCAAAACTAGCGAAATTGATTTCGTGACATCTCAAGAAATTCCGGTTGAAATTTTGACAATTTTTTTGACGGAAAAAAAAAACATTCTTCTATATTCCGTGCTTTATAGAAAGAGTAAAAATAATAGAAAATTAAATAGTAAAAGCAGGAAATATTAATTATTTCTATATTATAAGAAGCTGAAACGTTGCAGATGCTGTGGTTTAGTAATGAATCACTCTCTCATAGACCTCCAGTTTTATTTATTTACTATTTTTCCCAACCGCCTCGACTATAAATCAATATAAAGTTTTACAGTAATAATAATCTGGACATCTAGGTGCAAATCATAGAAAAATTTCCTACCAAACTTTTTCACTCTCAACCGATATATACCTTTATATATTGAAATATCGCCAACACAAACACGCTATTCAGAATCGACACATCTGGACTCAGGTATCGCCAATGGGAGGATGCTAGTGGAAACCCGTGGTGTGAAATTTTTCTATTTTCTTCAGCAGAAAAGATATTTATGGTGTATGTGGAAGGTAGAAAAACTGGTCATCCGGAAGCTGGTCGGAAATACCAGCTGCGTCAGTTCGCGTAAACGCCAGTACTGATCTTTCTTTTTTCCTTATTCGATTGGTGAGTTGAGCGATGACGTTTTGTTATTCAATGGCATGTTTATAGAATGCTACAAGGGAAAGCAAAAGCACGACGAATATAAAATTATCTTCTGACAAATTGAAATTTTAGTATAAGAACACGCCTGCTCCCCTTGTTAAACTCAATATCTGAATTCTGATTAAGCCAAGTTTTTATATTCGACAAGTTTTTTTCTTTTTTTACACTCCAGAAACGAACCAAAGTGAAGAACGCATCTTACAATATATTCTTCTATATCGCTTTCGGCGAACTCAACTTTCGTGCTAACTATTTATAATGATGATAGAGTTTAAACACGTTAAGGGGGTAATGGCTGGAGGAGGAATCGAATTAAATCAAAATCCGGTTGGAGGATTCTTTAAAAGAAGGTCGTTAAACTCGATTTAATTCTTAATGCGACATAAAATTATATCAAAGTTATAAAAGAATTATTCTGCAGAAGAGGAAAATATAAAAGAGGGAAAAAATTCCGATCAGCTTCTGTTAATCGGTTGCCTGATACGGATTTGAATTGCAAATTTGGTGCCTCGTACCGAGATGCCGAACGATATACTGTACTTCGTTAGCTTTTTCTTCTTGTTTCTTTCGATTATCGTAAGTTTGACGATCAAATATCGCGTCTTTGATCAATTTTTAATCCTACTAACATATATTAATTCTTAAAATTGGTTCTGTGTTGTCGAACTTCGTAAATGAATGGTAATTTTTCCAGTATTTTATTCTAATTCCTATTAGAAAAAGGCTAAAGAAAGTTCTAAGCTAACGAAGTAGTAATTTAATTTCTTTAAAAATAAATATTTTTATAATAATTTTAAAAAGTTTCAAAAATCTTACATTTGACAGTTAAATTGTATGTTCTCTGCTTGGAAGTTGTTGATGCGAGTTCATTTACTATGTACTGTACAACGTAAAGCCTTCAATAATATAAATCTTTATATTATATATTTGTGAAATGTATATATTGCTAGCTTAAATAGATAGCAAATTGAAACAAAAAATTTAAAATATGATCAAGACTATCAGAAATTAATAAATAAAACAGATTATGAAGGCTTTATAGGTACTGTAGGTATCCATAAAGCTAATGCGAATACTGTTTACTTTTCGATATAAATTTTAAATTTAAACAATATCGTATATTAACAGGTCAATATAACAAATTATTAGTTACCCCAAACTATATAATTCGTACGCGACGAAGTATGTCGTAATGCGATTGCTTCAATTAGAAAAGTATAAAAATTGATGATGATAATCGTTCTTGTAAGAAAACTAATTTGCACTTTATGTAAGTCTGCGTAAAGAAAGAAAGATCAATTTATTAGTAAAAAAATTCGAAAATTAGTTTAAGTTTTGAGTTTTAAAACATTTATAAAAGAATATTCATCGGTTGTCGATAATTTATTCATTTTTATGCAAGAATAATTGATTAACTTGAGATACTAAACGGTTAAAACTCTGAAATATTCGAAATTATTTATTGTTTTATAATATTTCGTCTCTTTTAAATATCTTTTATGTTGGTTCGTTATATATAAAATGCATTTACTTAACTAGAAAGTGGAAAAAAAAACTGGGAGACGAAATAGGAAAAGCAACTTTGCTCATTTCCCCTTGAGCATTTCTATCAATTTTACAATCTCAGAGGGAGAGAATATTTCCGAAAACGCTTTGTAAAGATATCTCATTAGTAAAGAGTGTTGAATTTATTATTGGATAACTTTATGTAAAAATCTAGAAAATAGTCTTTCCATAATATGAAAGCATCGTTCATTGTAATTGGCTTAAAATGTCAAGCGAATCGCAAATCTTGTTAGTCCTCTGCAAGTTATAAGATAAACTTCGTTTAAGGCCACACCTGAATGGAAGAAAGAAGAAAAAATAAAAAAAAGAAAAAAATTGTGCACTTTATTATCCTCGACTTTACACCTGAATAAAGTTTAAGAAATCGCTTCGCTTTTTCTTATTAATTTATTTCTGATAATCGCTTTTATTCTCCTATTTGTCGAGAGATTATTACATAGTTTACTTTTGGATTATTTATATATTTTAAGAAGGTTCTCAGGCTGACAATTATGCTTTAAAAAAAGAGGGAAAATATTTGTATAGATAAATAGCCAAATTATCTGAAAATATAGGGAATATTAAAGTTTTATCATAGTAAATCTCTTTAAGAAAAATTTTTAAGTTGTATAAAGTTTTCCTATCGGAGCTTAGTGGCTGGGATTGTTTCAAAAGAGGAATTTTGCATAAGCGAAAACAGTTGTCGAAATTCCGATAAACAGATTTATAGATTGAGTTGATATTTCTGGATGGTCTAGAGAATCGGAAAACACGCTTAGTAAATAACGGAATGCTGTTATAGATGTAGAAACAGTTTCTAGAGTTGCGGAACACGAGCAAACTACAACGAGATGTTTTAATATGTAGTTAAAAAACTGTAAATATTTTAATTAATTTTGCTTATTTCGTGTATTTCAGATTTTACTTATAGATTTTTAATTGTATTTTTTCATTAATTAAACAATCGTATCGAAAATTAAATTTACTATCGAGTAAGAAAGTTAAATAATATTCCGGCAAACGGAGGTACTTAGTAGTAAGTATAGTGGTGCGTGGGGGAAAGGGCTTGGCAACACCTTTTAATGTTGAATAATCCCGAGTGATTTATCAAACAAAGAGGAATGCCTAAAGAAACCTAATTAAAAAGTGATTACCTTTTTGTTGCTTCAGCAGGGGGAGGGAAAAAAAAGAAGAGTGCGCCGTGTTGATACAATGCAAGCCAGACTACGTAAAAAGTGATTGAGTAGAGTCTCGTGAAAAACTCTTGCTATTGTTTTCCGAACGTGCATTCGGAGTAAATAGGCCAAGTTGGAATTATGTTACGTCATTAATGAAACAAGTAGCAGAAATGGCGGTTTATATTTTAAAGAAACTGACGTATATTTCTGTTTTTAATTTTTAAATTCTCCCAAAGTTTAAAAATATGATGATGACATGAGTTTAAAAACTAAAATAATAATTTTAAAAATGAACATTTAAAAATATTTTTCTTGTGGTATCTGAAAGGATTTATTAAAAATAAAACTGATAGAAATAGTTAAATTCACTGAAGTGAAGAAAGGTTAAATAATAATCTGGCATTCGGGAAAGATCTAGTAGTAAGTTTAGTACTGGGAGGAAGTAGTTGGCAACACGTTTTAATTTTTTATCCTTGATTATTTATCAAAAATGGAAGAATGCATGATTAAACAAATGATAAATGCAGAATAAAAAACAGACAAATAAAACAGCGCGTTATTTATAAGCATTATTATCATCTATAATTTATACAAGAAAAATTATTTAGTTATTCGACAATTTTTATAGTTATAAAGTGTTTTAAATCTACAACTAACGTAACATGTCATTAGAAATTTTAAAAATTTTTAAAGAAATAGATTAGTTTTAAAATGCATATGTAGCCATTTAAATTCTCTTTCATTACGTTGTTAGAAGCCCATCCGCCATGTTTAAAATGGAAAACGCTTTTATTATTAACGGCACAGAAAATTTGCAGCCAAAGGTGTAAGATACCCGATATCGTATGACGGAAACAGCGCTTAAATGGCCGCAACCCCATCCTCCATTCCTCTGGCGGCATCTCCAAACATCTGACGTATCGTGCCTAGACTACAATTTGGCATTGGGTTGCGACTGTTCGTCGTCCCAAAGTCGAATTCGTGAACAGAAAGCTCTCTGCCTGAACGAGGAAGCGTGGGAGTAGAGCGCAAATTACTCTCAGGCATTTTTTCTTTTTACTTCGTGCTGTTTAAAAAGGCCATTCTAATTCAACTTGAGATGGTGGCATTAGTCGATAGCGTGTTGTATTCTCTTCTTGTTCCACGTCCCAAAAATTCTGTTGGATGTAGAACAGAGTCATAAGCTAGCTCTCTACTGCCTGCGAATTCCCAATGTTTCTTCTCTTATTTACAACCTCGATCGATACGTTCGGATATAATTGCAAGGCAAGATTGCCAACGGCTCGCGGCTCGGTTTGACTGCTTTAATAGAAAGTATATACACCCGTCTGGCTGTCTGGACACGCAAGAAACCCGATTAAATCACATAAATACAATTAAACCAACCGCGCGAGTCGGGTATGCTGCCATCGAGCCTATTCTCGACACGCCACTGACTAAGCTTGTACTCTACCCCCTCTAAGGTTGCCGAATTATGAAGTTTAATTTGTTAGGCGCTCTGCTATTAGAGCACTTTAGTTTAATTTGTTAGGGACTAGTGTATGGGGCGATTTGAGGATAATGAACGGAGAGACACGTTACCAAATAATGCTTGGAGTCTATATTTTTCTTGCTTAAATTAGTAAAATTTTTAAAGTTTAATTAGTTCGAAGTGCTTCGAATAGAAATCTTATTTATAACCCTTTTTTTAAGTAAGATCTCTTAATCATTTCTAACTGCAGGTTATTAATTCTATGATTCGTCCGTTAATCAACTACTTTCTTTGTTAAAGAGCAGCTTGGTTAATTTGAATTGTTTCTTTAAAGTGTATGGTCGAAGCTCCTGGTTTAAGTAAGAATACTGATCCAGGTAAGAGCTTGTAATCATCTGTGCTCCTGCCCCAGGTATAAGCTTACGATCATTATTGTGTCGACAAGAATAAAAGCTTGGTAAACGAAAATACTGAACTATACTAAGTAAACTAAGGGAATATTTACCAAAATTAACTTTCGGAACTTATTTTCTCATCTGAGATATCCAAATTACGAAGTTTAATTTGTCGTAGACCCCTGTAATGTCTCGCTCCTAGTAAACGGAAAGGACGCTTTACGAGGGGACATATAAATGGTAACCGGACGTTCCTCGTTCACCTGGCATTGTTTGTATCGAAGACACGCGCTGTTTAAACGCCCCCTTAAGCGCGACAGACTTGCGGACGACAGACGCGGTGCGCATCCGAGTAAGATCAGCGGGAGAAGTCGCCGGGAAGAGGACGGCTCGGTGGCTCTTGGAGACTGTCCTCCCGTAGCGAGAAAATTGATGGCCGTCTCGGCAGTGACACGGAGCCCCAAGAGACGGTCGAGCGTCTTAGAAGCCGGTGGTTTCATCTAGCTGCCATCAATCTCCGGCGAGAAACGGCCGCCCGGGAGGGTCGGAAGGGGGATGGTCGAGATAGGAAGCGTGCGTGCACCTTAGCGAAACGGTGTCTGCACCAACGAGATTAGGATGACGGCTGAGTGGGTGGGACGAAACGGGGTCGTCAGAAATTAGCCGATGGGTTTCTTGCCTCTCTCTCTCTCTCTCTCTCACTCGCTCGCTCTTTCGGTCTGATGGCCGAGAACACGAGCACGGCCCGCCACATGTCTAGTCGCAATATTATCTTTTCTGCACAATATATGCGAATCTCCGACTTCTTACCTTGATCACGTGACTATATTCCAGCTAATATAACTCTCTCTCTCTCTCTTCGCTGTGGTTTGAGTTATTACATCTTAATTGTCATTCTCCGGCTCATCCGTCCTCCAGCATTCTCTTCCACACTATCAGATTTTTAACAGCAATCTACTCTTTACTTAAAAATATTATTTAACGCGGAAGCTAAGAAAATAAATATCAAATGTTCGCTACAAAACTGGTAGAGTTTGTCAGATCTTCCCTCGATTAAATGACTCGGCTCTAATTAACTCTTATCGATCACGTGATGCTGTTTCGACTAATCAAGCAGTCTTCGATCACGTTACTCGAATCCTACCAGACAAAATCTTTCTTGTGCCGGTGGTTGCAGTTATTACGCCTTAATTGCCATTCTCTAGATTGTCCGTGTTCGAACATTTTATTGTTCTTGTGTACAGTATTACTAGATTTTTAATAGTAGCTTTATTGGTAGATCGGAAATTATTAAACTGAATCTGAAAACAAGAAAATTAAATTTGCGAATTCTTACGCGAATCAAATGCTCTCTACTTACGTATAGATGTCACTACTGATCATGTGACTAAGTCACATGACTCTTTTTCTCAATCACGTGACTGCGCTTCACGTATTTACATTATGGTCGACTTCTCCTAAATCTCTTTTTAATCAAACGTATTCGTTATTATTTTTCATTTAATTACGTGACCCTATTCAAACTAGTGGTAGGTTACCTGTTACTTTATATTACATATTCTCCGATTCATTGTGTCTAGTACCAGAATTATGACAGTAACTTGTGTTGATTCTGTAAATAAATGCAGTTTAATTTTTTAAAAAAGAACCTAGAACATTGATCACGTAAAGATGTTAGAAAATTTTATGTATAGTAAACTCATGAAAATATTTTCTATTCTAATCTGGATGAGATTTATCATTCGCTTTAGATTATCTCGATTTTTATTCGAAACTGGCGAAGAAGGCCGACGGTGGATGAATATTTTAACGAAATCCTCAGGATTCGTGGAAATATTCAGAAATTCTTCCATGAAATATTCACAAACATTGAATTTCAATCAAACTTTCAGTCGATATTTATATCAAATTTGAAATGATTGTTGATCTCGAATTTTTTTCCTTGAATGTAAAAAATGAGAAAAAATTTGCATAGATCTATTCTAAGAGTAAGCCGTTTCTTAGTAATGAGGTATCTTTTTTAAAATTAATTATTATCAAGATTTTTCTCCAAAAGCATAATTTGGCAGACGTACTGTACATTTGATGGGTTATGTAAATTTTAATTAAATGATACTAGTTTACTTAGGAACTAGTACTTATATATACCGTGCATTATTTTAAATTATATGTATACATATATAAGTACATAAACTGTATTAAATAGCAACATTTTCAAAGCTTCATCCAATATACTGTATATAATATACCTATTCTCTTTCACACAACAATACTTGCAAGATCAAAGAAATGTAATTTTAATGCTAACTTTCTATGAACTCTTATAAAATGCCACTCTGTCATACTTCGCCGATGAAAAATTCCTATAAAAAGCTTATTACGCATAATTAGTTTATTTAATGTAGAAAACTATATACTTGCGTTCTATGTCTCTATCGAATACAGTGAATTCGGGAGTATGTTCTACGTAATTTATATATAAAATATATTTTAGCGGTACTTTGATTCCATAATTTAATTTTATTTTCTTATAAGAAGTTTTGTAGAAATAACTCTAAAAAACAGGTTTTTTTCTTTGAGTTTTCTACGAGGCATCTCTGCTGCAATTGGAGTTATGCCTCTTAGAAAACATATCATCGTTTCACATGATATACTGAGGGAAAATTCATATATTATGAGTTTTTTTACTGTGAGAAGATGTTTGCTTTTAGTTTTTCCGTTGTCTGAGATATTTTGCGCACCCTTTTATCTATATGCTTTACGGATTAATTGAAAAATACTTCGTTACTTCCTTCAACGAATATATAACACTGTATAGTCTACTCTTAAGTTCAGAAAGTTTTACTTATTATTACTAAGATTTTTACTGTACTTTCTTTCATTTCAATAGAAATTAAATCGAAATAACTAGAACTGTACAGTACCTACGCAACTTTACTTACAGTATAATGTAAAATTGATGCTAATTTACTGTATTTAATATCTTCTCGAACTATGAACGTCTCTCTAGAACTATTAAAAACAAAATATAAACGTATCCAAAATTGTAAAACTTGAATTTTTATTCATCTTCCCTTAATTATAATATGATGATAAATTATAGTCGTTCCAAAATATTTACACTTCATTATTCTGCTCGTTAGGCAATTTTAAAAATTTAAAAATGCTCTAGAAATTTTAATTAGATTTTAAATTAATTTTGGTATATGATATTAATAATTTTTAATTTTTTAACCCGAAAAATATATATTTTTCTAATAAATTATCATCATTTTTTTACCGTGCTGACCATTACATATGTCATGTTATGTGTTATAAAAGTATGCGTGCTTGTCGAAAATCTTTTTTTTCCCCTTCCTTTGTTTTTTAACTGTGTGCTAAATTTTAAATTAATAAATCCTGTTGATTTTCTGTAAAGATTTCCTTTTTTTCCTTCAAAATCGTTTCAAACTTAAACTTACAAGAATAATGTTATATGCTTATTAAACAAGTAAAAGCATAGATATTAGCGTTTTTTATATTATTAATTAATCAAATATTCTATTTTGGCATTCTTAATGATAAAATAATATAAATTTCGAAAATTTTAATTATGTGAATTTTAATTTAATTATAAATTTGCATTTATTATAGTTGAAAAGTATAAAATTATAGCTCTGTTGATTAAAGAAAAAATTCATATTTTTGTATTTTATTTAAAAATTCAAAAATTTGGGTAAACTTAATAATAAAAAGCATACTCCCGAATTTTTAATTATTAAAAAAACGCTTAGATTTTGGCATTTTACTTCAATAACCGTCGACTCGAATTCGCTTTTTTCATAATTCCTTTTGAACAAAAAAAATCTCTGAAGTAAATCCTTTAATATGAGACGCCTTTGTATACTGTATAAAACATACAATTTAACTATATCTTTTCGCGTGCTGAAAATCCACTTTATCCCTACCAGTTTGACACTTTGGGTCAAAGTGCACAGTTCCAGATCTCTCTAAGGACTTTTATTGCTACCTCCTGAAGGATTTAAGGGATAAGGCACACCCGAGATTTCCTTGGCCTCCTGCCACGCTTCACCGCTGCGTACTTGCTGCACATTTTTTTTATTTTATTTTTTTAACCATCACATACCATGTTTGTAGCTTCAATAAGTATCGGAGAAATGTACGAAAGCCAAATTATTCCGAAGAGAACTCTTTCAAAAAACAAAACACGTTAAAGTCCTTTAAAGATAAATAATATCTCGGTTTGTTTATCTGTCAGTTTTATCGTCATGTTTATTTGCTTTATATATATATATATATATATATATATATATATATATATATATTTTCTTCCTTGTAAAACTTTTATGGATACAAAATATATCGACTCAACGACGATAAACTGGATGATACTGTATACGAATTTTAACGCTCATCCCTATACAAAAGTATAATCGCTCGTTTACTCGTTATCTGATACATCTGTCAATAACTTAAAAAATCGGAAAATATGCCGATAATGTTAATAATTTAACCTGTTTTTTGATAGATTAATATTTGGTCAAGTTGCGATACATTATTAATAATTGCTCGGGCAAGAAAACTTTTCCTAACCTGTTGTTTCCATTGATCTTGCTTAGGTTCAACATTTTCTGTTTAAGAATTATTCTTACAGCTCAGTTTTTGTGCCATTTATTTAATTAAATAATATTATATTATTGTTTTTAATTATTAATTTTGGTTGGAGACGTTTGGATGTTAAAGCCCGAATTTCATTAATATACACATGTTGTTCGTAGATACGAAATGCAGAGGGTTTTTTTAAAGACGTTTTATCGATTTTTGTGGCAAAAAAAACCCTATTCAAATTAAAGTAAAAAGAAAGAAAACAAACAGAGAAAGTTTTCTGTGGATTAGTTAGAATGTTACATGTCGAGTTTAGAAGGATAAAAATAATTGTGATATTTAAAATATCTGAAACTTATAAGTCCGTCCTGCTACCAGATATTCAATTCTAAGTGAATGTAAGATCTTCCATGTTTGAAATTGAATTCTTTCTTTTTCTTAAGTTGTTGCATATAAGTTTAGAAAAGCAGAAATTGTGTTCTTTATTCTACTTTGTTTGCTTTTTTTATGTCTCAAACATTTCCATAGTTTTATAATATGTTTTCTGCTTAAAGGAGAAATGTTTCTCTTCTGCATTTTTAATTATAAACAAAGGAAAAAAAATCTTCAAATATTGATAATTTTTAATTATAAATAAATTCAAGTTTTTACATATTTTAATTATAGAAAAATTGATATTTTGACATTTTGAACAATAAAGAATCAGATATTTTGTCTTTTATAATTAAGAATGTAAAATTTTCGACACTTTTAATGTTTTTAAAGTGCAAAATTTTGAAATTTTAATTATAAAAAACTTGAATTTTGTTAATTTAATTATCTAAAAAAATTAAGAAATTTTTTCTTGATTACAGAAAAAATAATTTGACATTTTTAATTAAAATGTTACAAATTTTAGTATATATTCATGTATTTAAAAATTTATAAATTTCTTTATTTTATTTACTCAAAAAATAGAAGTTTTAATCTTTTTAATTATTAAAAAATACAATTATTTAAGTATAAGTTCTTGTATAAATATATAAAACGTTTCAATCTTTCAAATTTTGATCTTTATTTTGTGTATAAGAATTTTCTAAAATGCAACTTTTTATCTTTTTATTGGCGATCTAAAATTTTAATGTAAATATATAATTATATCCACGTACAATACAAATAAAATTTTTAAATGATAATAAAATTAAAACAACTTGGGAATTGAAACATTTTATATAAAAATCTAAAAATTTATTGTTAGGAACTAAAATTTTCTTCACAAATTTCGAAAATATCGATCAAAAAAACATAAAAGAAAGTAACGGATGCGAATTGGAGAATATATTGGCGAGTATTAATTTATTAAGAACGTAAAAGAGATTTATTTATAGTAGTTAATATTCTTTCTCTCCCTCTGTCTTCTTAGAAAGATGCTGTGCATCTCTCTCTCTCTCTTCTCTTTCTCAATCGCGTGATCTTCGATCGAGCGAAAGTAAAAATAAAAAAAAAAACCATTTCTGAATTTGGTCTCTTATCCTTATTGGTTTGTATGTACCCAACTCACTCTTTTGCTTTATTTTGTTTTCAATTAAAATTCTAGTTTGTGTGTTTCAGTTTTCCGGAAACAGTTTCGATTTTCCTGTAAAAATTCAATCACTCTCTTTCTTATCGTAACTGTTCTGTATTTGCATTTTACAAACAAACATCCTTCAGTAAGAGTAACGCGTTTTCTTATGATTCAATTTGATTTTAGGATTTATATATATGTAGGTTACGTATACATTTTTTTATTTTTGGGGGGGTCTACGTTTTAACTATTGGTATATAAATTATTCTTTTTGTTTATTTAATTTTTGTTTCATTTCTATAAATTCTCTACATCTACTCATTACTATTATACGTGTACCATTGGAAACTGCCTTGTTTCAAGCTAGTGGAGCGAATCTCTAGAATATCCCACTGTTGTCTGGACCTCTAAAACCGTATTGAATCAGCCAGAGTGCACACACATTTCCGGATTTCCTACTAGGAAATCTACCATAAACTTCAACCTTCATAAATTGTTGGAATCTTTATGAAAATGTTTTCTTTTTTCTTGAGAAAATGCGTGTTTTTCTTATTAAGTAACGAAATATTCATAATAAAGCTACTGAATCAATTTCATTCCGTTAAAGTATATTTTTGCAGTTATTTTGATAATTTTTTTTTGGTATTTTATTATTTAAAATGTGTTCAAAACAACACTATCTTTAGAAATGCGAAATATTCAATCTTACTGTAAAAAAAGTTACGGTTATTTTCATGAAACTTTAATTTATTGATTGATTTTATAATTAATCGTAATTTTATATAAAAGGATCTCTTTTAATATGAATATTTTTCGTGTTAAAAATTAAAAAATCATCAAAGAAACTGAAAGTTGTTAGATAAGTTCGATGAGATGACAACTGAAACGAGATATTTAACCTTTGAATTGATTGCAAAATATTAACTTGGTAGTATTAAGAATATTTTCTTATTATAACAAGAATGAGGAGGAATCAAATTAATATTTTACTCCCAACTCAGACAGTAGACATATCTCCCCTGAGGCATCTCTCCCAAACTAACCATACTTTATATATATATAATTAATGCGTGATTAATTCTGTATGGTTTTGATATATTTTCAAAGATTAGTTTTAAAGAAGTAAACTCGATTTAAGAACTATTCTCATAATATTTCATTGATTAACTATAATCAAAATTGATAAAAATAAAAAATAATTTCAAAAGTTCTGTTCCTTAAGAAGGAAACAATTCTTGGATTATTTTAACTTCATAACTGTATATTTGATTAAGTATTCTTGATTTTAATTATTTAATTTTTATCCAATTAACGATTTATATAATTATAAATAGATACTTGTAAAAATATTAAAATTTATATAAAAATTTTCAAAACTTTTCAAACTGTATGAGCTTAAATTTAGTTGATAATGCGTTACTTCTTTCTTGTATTCTATAGACATTTTTTGATATTTTGGAGTCTTTTCCTAACGTTTTAATTTTGCTTTATGCATTATTCATGTTATGTTACTGCATTTTTATATACACATAATAGTATTTTGACCATAAACACCTATTATAGTGCAGTCATGAGGATAATATAGTCGAGATAAGATTTCTTAACTTCATCCAACATTTGCATAAGTAATTTTGAAGAGTGTGAATGTGAAGTTTCTATAATTTTTAAACTTACAATAATCATTGTCTTAAGTAAAATATTTACAAAAAAAGTACATATACATATATATATATATATATATATATATATATTTGAAAAATTTCTACAAAGCAACCGAATGCATTCTTAAATAATGGCCGTTACAAATATTCGTGGATGTAGCGATAATAAATGGTTTTAAAAATATCCAGAGATTCGTAGAATAAAAATCTCTTTGGCATTTACTTTCTACCCGAATTTATACCTTTATATTTTATCTTAATAGCGAGATTTTTATTTATTTGCAAAATAGTATTTTTCAAGACATAACTCGAATTTTAAGTGGCTCTCTATGATAAATATAAAGCTTAGATTAAAATAATAACAGTTTTGTTCTATATTTCAATATGTTCTTAAAATAAATAGTATTATAAAGTATGTGTTAAAGATAAAAAGATTTATTTTTAAAATTTTAAAAATGTAAAACTAAAGATCTGGAAAATATATGTAAAAATGTAATTAAAAATAAAAATATGTGTTAAAATAGTCTCAAAATGCTTCTTGTGTTATTTTTTAACTTTAATTTAATTTCATAATTCAAAAATTTTTTAAATAATAAAAATATTTGAATTTTTTTAATAGAATGAAGAATATTTATATATATTAAGCATATGTAAAACGGAGTATATAATAAGGAACATATAAAAATAATATTGTAATTTACATAGTAAAACAAAGAATGTAATGAAAATATACATTTTTAAGAATAAATGTAATAAATAATTTTCAAGATGCTTCATTAATAGCATATTCTAAGAGTATTCTAAGACTTCAGGAAATTCAAAGCGTATTTATATACTGTATAACAAAATTATTTTTATCTAATTAAAATTTAACGAAAGCTTTACTTTGAATAATTATTTATTAATTTTAATTATGTGTTATAACGTTTTTAATAAAGAATTTTCAATTTAAAAGTTATTCTAGCGTTGATTAATGGCATTCATTGTATTGGTTTACATCAACAACGAACGAATATTTTATTATTCTTGACTTCTTCAATCGAAGAGTTTATTTAAAATGTAACCCATATCATTGTTTTTAACCCACTTTTTTACCAAATGCACTATTTAACCAGTTTCCAGGCCAAATATATGAATGACATTCTCTTTGGATTAAGACATTGCCAATTCACCTGTTCGCTCTCACGGTTTGAGTCACGCGAATTCGACTCCCCTTACCTAACTTTACTCTTCTGAATGTCAAGAAGGGATGGTTCTTCTTTACCCCCAACTTTTCGTGCATGTTTATTTGTTTTCTTCCCCTACTTTCGACTTATTCTTATTTGTTTTATAAAATCTTCTCTATTATAGTAGTCTATACGAGTTCCCATTTAAGAAACACGAGCTTCTCTTTATGGTATGCCGCATCCGCATCCTTTAACTCTAGCATCCCTATTCAGATATAGAGAATAGGAAAGATGTGATTAAGATACGTTTAACGAGTTTAAACGTCCTATTCGAGGTAGTATTTTAGCTTCGCGGTTATTTCTCTTCTCGTCACGAAAAGGGGGAAGAATGAGAGAGAGTAAGAGCTTGGACTGAGTAGAAATTAACCAGGGCTACCTTCAGTGAAAATTTAATAACGCACAACCTCCATTGGACGGCTATGGTACACGTCCCCCATCCAATAAATTGATTACGAGGTTGTCACCTCCAGGGTAATGGAAGTGGCAGTTTGGGGAACATCTTTCGGATATCCCCATGTGCCGTCAGTTAGATCTTAACTTTGTACTCTGGGACATCAGTTAGATCTTAACTTCTTTTATTTTATTTTATTTTATTTTTTTTATATCCTCTCACACTGTTTGCGATTTGTTTTCTTTGGTTTATCCTTGGTAAATTGTCTTGATGAGATTGCTTATAATTCTGATGCAGAGGACACAAACTTATCGGTAGGAATTTTTTATGATTTATGTACGAAACTGTAAGAAATAAATTAAAAACTGATTTTTTGTCATTTTTTTAAAATATAAAATAACTTGAGAAACGTGGTAAGTGACAAAACTACATCGTTGTGAAATATGTTAAGTTATATTTTCTAAATTTAAAATAAAAAATAAAATTACGAAATGATAAAGAATAGCCAAGATAAAGCCAAAAACCAAGATTAGTTATGAATATTAAAAATATTTAGCGATATAACACTCAAATTTTTTCAAAACTTCGTACTCCTGCCACGAAATATAAAGATTTCCATAAGATGTTTTAGAGTAATTTAGAATGAAAATGTATACTTAGTCTATAAAATAATCCTGAAAATTATAAAATTTTAGCAGAGATTTGAAAGTATTAATTGAATGCATACGGCCAGAGAAACGGATAATGTGCTAACATAAGCATTTTTTTCTTTTTTTTTAATCACTGAAAATAATTGAGTCTTTTCAGTTAATACATTTGTCGAATTATTATTTTTTGTACTAGAAATATAAAAATTACATTGCGGTTACTAATGAATTATATATGTGAGCTATTACTATATTTTTTCCACGATAATTATGTTATTATCCTATAGGAGAAATCTCGTCTTTTGTATTAAAAAAATGTTAACATAAATAATGGATGATTATTATCGTGCTGTAATATAATATAACTGTTTTAACATGTACATTTTCATGTCGAAATTTTTGAGAAGTAATTTTTTTTATTCAATTAAAATAAATTTTTATAGAAAGAAACAATTTTTTACAGAATAATCAGTTTAATGGTTGAGGTATGTTTAATTAAAAGAAATTACATTTAATAATACAAATATATTTTACAAAAATTTTAAGATTTAAGAACTTAGATAAGTAGTAAAATTTAAAAATATACGGTATCAAATTAAATATATAACTTTCTAGGAGAGATTTAATATAAAAAATCAAGATAACATCAATTATGCGAAAAATATCATATAGTTTGGTGTATTTTTGTATTACATTATATACAACACATGTACTGTACAGTACGAGTCTGTCTTCACCATCGATGGCTTATATTTAAGAATAGGAAGAACAGAATCTCTGTAAATTTATAAGTTATGATATTTAAGTCGATGATTTAAAATATTCGGATGAATAAATTAGTTTGTAAAGGCTGTTAAAAGTCGATCGAGTGTTTATTCTAAATGCTATCGATTTTGCTGCAAATACAGATAAATAGATTCGTTATTGCTTTTTAAAATAATCCAAAGCCGTTATTGATCAGACAAAACATCAAAAAGATCAAATTTTAACCATATTTACGCACCCAAGAAGAGTTTCTCTCATTATAAACTATGGCATAATTTATTCTACATATTCGCTATAAAATGGCTTATTATTTTTTCTCCATTCATGTGTAGTGATAAAATATTTCCTTTTAAATTTTGTCAACATCTTCCACTTATAATTTAGTTATAATTAAAGTAATTATTTTTTTTTAAACATTTCTGAATTGCTTACATTATCTTGTTTTCCTAACGAATATTTTTCTTTTTGAAAGGTTCTTTTAGAATAAATTCAACTGATATGAAAACGACACAACATAGAATTTGATATAATTTAAAAGATAAATTTAATAGAGCTTATAGGATAAATTACTGGCTTACTTATCATTAAAAATACCCAAAATCATATTGTTTTAAATGTAGAATTTAGAAAAAAATATAACATTGCAGCAGGTGGTTTGAATTTTGCTCTTCTTCAACTGTAATATTATTACTTTATTGAAAATTGCAGTCTGTATTTATTATTCGTGTGTTTAAACGAAATATATGAAATAAAAACAAATTAAATTTAGAGGTTGAATAATTTTTAAAATTATTTTACACAGATTTAATCAGTTTTTCCATCGTTTTATGTACACTTTTAATCGAAATTTTTACATCTTCTGCTTAGATTCTGATTAAAAATTTGATATTTTTACACAGTTTGATCGAAATTTTTATAATTCTATTATGCAGTTTTATTAAAGTTTCGTATATAACGAGTAAAAAATCTACGAATTATAACTTTGTAAAAAATTGAATATTGAATATTTTATTATAAAAAGTTTGATCAAAACTGAACATAAACGTATTTACAATTTTCATCACAAATGTTAACGAAATTTTGGAAAATTCTTATTATAACAGCATTTTATATCACGGAAGATTTGAATCATACACATTAGATTAGTTTCGGATTATAATTCTTACGTAAAATTATGAAAAATTTCGACCACAATTAATATGATCAGAATTTTCTCTACCTCTTTTGTTTTTATTGTGTAAAATTGATATGAAATTGAGACGGATTCAGATATAATTGTATACTATAATATAGAAGTTTTGATCATAGCTACATTACCAAAATTGAAGCAAGCATTTTTTATATTTTTCTAATGTAACTATAGGATGAAAATACTTGGGTTTTCATCTTTTATTTCGACATTCGAACCAACTTAGGAGCTGCAGAAGTCCTCTTCCAGCGGCTCTTCATTTCCATTAGAATCTTCGATTCTAACAGAAGTGTAATTGTTTCATCGATTCTCGGTCAGGGCGAGACAAAGATGAAAAGGAAAATCATAACCAGAGAGAGAGAGAAAGAGAGAGAGAGACTCTTATCGATCACTTCTGTTAGTAAGGATCAGTAATTACGGTAGGCAAAACCGGACACTGGAACTACTGACGCCAACTGAATAGCTAATGAGCGACAGCGGGCGATTTCTACGTGACTAGCAATTCTACCTCCGTTCTAGTTAAGATTTACGATTTATGATAAGAAATATGAGAAATAAAGTCGGCCTGTTTCAAATATCCAACCGTCTCGTAAAGCTATTTTTAAGTTTTAATAAAATTCTATACCGTTTTTTACCGTTGCTAAACTAATTGTTTATTTCCTCCGATTCTGTGCCTGGAGTTTGTAGTTTGAACTGTTTTTTTATGTCTAAACGAAGTCTAGTTCGAAAATTAAAAGTTTCATTTTTATGTTTAAAATGTAAGGATTTTCTGGAATTAAACTGGTATTAATTTTGAATATGTAACTGCTGTATCAAACGTCACGAAATGGTGGGTTTGGTAGAGCTACAGCATGCCAATTTATCCATTTCCGAATCGTTGCAATCAAGTATATAATCTATGACTTGCATTATTGATGTTTGGTACTATTCTACAAAATTAGATCTACTATCAACTGAGATAGAGTTTACCTCAAAGTTTGTTTTTGTAATTGTTTATATACATTCTTTATGACATTATGTCGTTATGAATTTATAGGAAAGATTTATATTAACGACTTTTTAAAATTACTTAGAGATTTTTTTTCAATTAATTTTAGGATACAAATTTCTTAAATCTAGTTCTAGATTTTGAAACATTTTTGAAAAATTAGATTATATATGCCATTGCCAATTGTATAATGATCATTTTCATTATAGAGTACTTTCTCGTTGTGTAAACAGCTGAAAAATTTTGAAATTTGAATAGTTATTTTACCGATATAATTATAAACGGAAACATAAGTAATATTGAAATTAATGCAACATTTAAGATGTAGGATTAAATAAATTATTAAAATTTTCAATCCTTCGGAGAATATATAAGGTAATGTATATACAAATTTGAAGTTTTTATCAAAAAATTGGAAGATTATCATTTAATTATCATTCTTAGGGTTTAAAATTGACATATACGTAAATATTTTCAAGATATTCTAGATAAGTTTATTAATATCTAAAATTTGAATAATAAAATATTTAAGTTAAATTTATTTTAAGAATGAAGTTAAAAATAGTTTTGAATGTAGGACGCATCAAAACTTGAAAAGTTCAATTTGTATAGATTTAATATTATTTAAATATATATGTTATGCTCAGAACTTGCTCGGTGAAGTTACATATAGTAAATATTTATTTTAAGATTTTTATTTAAAGCAAATATAATTTTTAAAAAATTCTCCTAAAAATTTGCTAATTTTCGAAGAATAGAATTAATTTTGTTCAGGAAAAAAATCTGTATTTCGTCTAATTATTTACGTTACGTGTCCTTAAAATATTGAATCTTTTCTTATCGCAACCGGGATACATTATGTTTGAATGAAATATTTTGCTATCCGCTAGAAAGAATGGAAGAAAGAGGTCCACCTTCACGAACCTCAGATTTATTCTCCTTGATTTTTCACCGGGGATTCATTAGAGCAAGATGTATGTTCACCTGTACCAGCTGCTCTCTGGAAACTGTAGGATCGGATAATCGACCCTGTGTCAACATTACTCTCTTTTTTCTGGACTCATATAACACGAACGAGTCACATTGAACGTTTCAGACAAAACTATACCCTAGTAAAAATAAATTTAAAGAAAAATTTAACGTAAAATCTTTATAATTTTATACCAGTTTTAATAGATGGATAGAAGCGTCTTCGCGTGTTTGAAGGTTACATCGTCTTTCGTTTCTTCGGACATCGTTTACAACCTGAGGCTAACAGATGGAGAAAGGAAGAGAGAAATCTCCCATCCGCATCACTCTTCAAACTAGGGGCATTAGTTTAATGGTGATAATCCCTATCCCAGCATGCATGCACCGCCGACTCTGCATGTCCATTAAGCGTTGCCAGCTATCGGTTGCGATGTCAGCTACACCTGGACCATGTGATAACGCCTCTCTCGAGACCCGTTTAGAGTCCAAGGTCGCTGTTTCTCTCTGTCTGGTTCGATAAAATGAGGAATTGAAGCACAGTTAAGAAGCGTGATCAATTTTTTATCCTCCTTTGCAATCAGGTTTTTCCGGTTTGAAAGATGCTTAAAAATTTCATATTGATGGTATTAATTATGTAAAAACGTTACGTAGGTTACGTAGGAATCTTAGAAACATAGGTTTTTTTTCTGAAGTGATAAAGTCAACAAATTACTCTACTAAGTCGCAATAGTTTTCCAAATTTGGTAGCGTGATCAATTGACTCGACTCCTTCATTGCCAATTTATGCAATTGGCTAATTGTGCGGTTTGTGGAATAAATCTGTTCGTGACGATCGATCGATATTATGGTTGATTTAGTCTAGAGAAGTATTAATTAACTCGTCTAAAAAATTAATAAAATAATAAAAATATAAAAATAAGTTTTAATAAAGATGAAAATCTGTTTAATAAAACTACAAGTTTATAATTTATAGTGTTCTTTTTAATGAACAGTCGAAGTGAAAATGTTCGTAAATTATATTTAATTTAGGCGATTCAATTGCTCTTAAGATTGATTGAATATTTTAAGAAGATTATTTAGTTTTTCTCAACTTTCCAGATAAATATTAAAATTGATTTTAATGTAGTTTATTAATAGAATATTCTTACAATGACTTGACTTTTTGGCTTAAATATTTTTAAATATTCATTTTTAGACAGAATTCTGTATAATTATTCAACCTGATTTTTTATAATTAATAAATTATGTGATACTGTTTTAACATTACGTAATTTTTTTATAAAAAGCAATATTTTTTTATTAAGTGATATTTTTATTGTAAGATAGCATACAGTCAATACGTATTATATAATAATTAAAACTGTAAATTCATTTATCGTTGCGTAATTTATTATTTTAAATAATACTCGTTTATTTATATATTAATAAATGCTATTTTTAATCGTGATATAGAACTTACGTAGCTTTAAAAGCATAAATTTTATTTCATAATAAAATAAATATAGCATATTGAAAGACATAAATATTGTAAAATTATACACTGTGTCACCTTCACTCACATCTCTTTACTTTTACGTGTGGCATATTTAATTATTGAATATATATTTTGTTTTTCGTTAAATAGTATTAACAGCGCATTGCTTAATAGTGTTATGATATATTTACTCCGTTTTCTACGTTTTGGTATGAGTTTAAGCTGTTGTAGGTCTAATTCTAGAGTATTTGCATAAGTATACGTTGCCTATCCGAACGAGATAATAGCAAATGAAAATCGAAGCGATGCGTAGGGGTGTCTAACCGATAGAATCCAACCGGGAGTTGATAATGTCGCTAAATAAATAAAATGCTGTTTTTATTAAGGGGTCCCTTATCAATCATTCATTCTAATGTAAAAAAAAGAGTTAGCACGTGTCACCGACATCCAATTGAACTGAAATGCCACTGACAATTAACCCTAAGTACAGACGAAGCTTTCACTCTTGCAAGGCCACAGTAAATGAACCCAAGCACGGATACAAGGAAGCTCGTTATAGCTTACGTGCGGAGTCGCCGTATTGATTGGCATCCATGCCTTAAGGGCGGAGACCGGGCATTCAGTACAGTAGGAGTGTGGGGGAGAGGAGTTTTTCCCCTCGACACATCGGCACGCCAACAATTAGAGAGGCTCCTCGCAATTCGGCTCTTCTCTACTCTCCTGCAAACCCACTCTCTGGCTCCTGTTCTACCTTTTTTTTTTTATTTTCTCTTTTTTTCTTTTTTCGTCGCTCGTTTCTTTCTCCGATTATTTGATCCGTTTCTGGTGAGAGAAAGAGAGGAATGCGAATCGATTCATTAAGAACGGCTTCGTTGGAAATACTATATTTGTGTATATGTGTATGTGTGTGTGTGTGTGTATGTATAATGTGTGTATATGTAGAAGGAGAGAGGGAGGGAGAACAGACTTTACCTAGATTCTAACAAGTATCTTATTGCTACAAATTCAGAAATTGAATGAAGAATGCGAGAAGGGTTAGTTGTAACTACAAAACCACTAATTGAAATGGGATTCATTGCCTTGTAAAGTGGTTCGTGTGGCTGGATAAGTGTTATTGACGACTCCTTCAGATGAGCAAAAGCTTCTTTGTGTATGTGTACGTGTGCATAGGCCCATGTATTGTTTTTTTGGTTTTAATATATCTTATATGCCGTATGCAACGCGTGCCAAGAATTGAATTTGGTAGACTGCCTGCTTTAGGTGCACAATTTATTGATTAGTTTTGCTTTCGGATCAGTACTTAATTTTACAAATGCTAAGTTTCTTTGAAATTTTTTAACTTTATTTATGAATTCTTTGCCATGCTGATAATATTCAATGTATTATAACGAAAAGGAAAAAAATATCCTTTAAAAATAATCAAATTTTTTGAAGAGAATTTAAATGCTTTTTAATATAGTATTTTTATATTTTATAAGATATACGAGAGATGTTTTTGAAGATTAAAATATATTTTATTACATTAATAGTAAACTTATAAATTTATATCAAGAAGTTGAAGGAATTTTCGAATTTTGAAATATATTCAATCGCTTTTAAATAAAATGAAGTGAAGAAGCATTTAAATTTTAATTTTATATTATGAGAATTTTATGATATCATAGCAGAATTTATCGTAAAATTAATTTAGATATTTTCTTCTCTTCTACTTGAAGATTCTGAAGCATTAATTATATTAAATTTAAATTAAGCTGTTAAAAACTCTACAAAGTGGAAAGCTTTAACAATAAAAAGCTTTTTTAAGTTTAATTTTAAAATTCAGATGATGTAAAATGCAATGAAGTAGTTTGGATCAGTTTTTTTTTTCATGTGTAAATGAGGTTCTCCACCAAAATCAATAGGCCTACTGTAAAATTAAACAAGATCTATTTCTCAAATAGTGTGAGAAACACAAAATTTGTAATTTTGTTTAGTAATAATATATAAATTGGAAATAAAATTGATTTTTATTCTCTATGCAAGTTCATTACGTTTAAATAATCAAAATAATGTAGAAATTCAGATTAGAGAACATTTTCTGTAATAATTATTCTTTTTGAAAATGTTTTATTGAGAAAAGTAATTTTGATTTTAAAGTATTTTTCTAGAATTGTTCTAGAAAATAAAATGCTCTATTCTGTTTTTAATTGTGATTTTATATTGATTTCACGTGTTTTGCTAAGCGCACAGTTGTGAAATTGAGTATTGTTTCTTTTTTTAACATTAATTTCGTGTCAGTTTCTTCATTTACGTGTTTAACAAGGCACATTATTGAAAATAATGATAGAAACAACTAATTCCAGAACACACTTAAATACTATCTTAGATTTGAAGAAAAAATAGTATTACGAATAAGTTTTTAAAATATATTCTTTAATTCCTCTTTATATTAATTATTAAAAAGTTATTATTTTAAATTTTAACGGGAAATTTCAAAATAGGAATATATATAAACGGAATAGTAAAGGTGGTCGCCTTTCAAGTTTGGTTATCGTATGCTGATTTTCAGAATATAGTCTAGATCAATATTATTCTCGAACGAAGTCTGAAAGTCTCCTTAATGTCACTCATTGGGGAACGTAAGTTAGGGCAACCTGGCGAAAACAACGGTTGCTATGGTTACTGGAAAATAGACAACCGTTCCTATGGTTACCATATTCACTCGCTGTGTTTGGAAGGAAATCGATCTTCTAACCCTTTCCTCTCTCTCTTTCTCTCTCCCTACTCTTAGACTCGTCCGCTCCACTAGTTACATTCTAGAATTATACCCTCTTCCCTTCCACTTATTAGGGGCAACTCCCGGTGTGTCAGTTAAACACACTTTGTCTCCCAACCAGTTATTGAACATAAAACCTTGCTATAAAATAATACAATGCCAATTATTATACATAAATTGTTCTTCTGGCGACTACTTTATTAATCTAACCTACTCTTTCGTATAAATATTATAAAGTCAGAAACTCAAACGACTCATTTAAATCTCCCATGAAGGAAAAGAAAGATTCGATTAATGTCAGCTTAAATTAAATAGTCAATTCTTAATTTCTCTCGATAAATCTAGGGAGTTTTGTAAGGATCATTATTGTTGTCTGCACGATAAAGAGCAATTACAAAACCGACCTAAAATGTGCGGCAACAACCATTAAAGATATTTATCTTTGTCAAAAGTATCTGGTAAAGACGTCGACGTAGACTGAACGATAACACTGTGTTTCTGGCAATATTTGTGTTGAAATTTGTTTTCTTCTTCAACAAAACAAGTAGAAAAAATACTTGGTATTTTATTTGTTGAATTAATTTTGAAGTGTAAAAGTCGGTAACTCTTAAAATATATCTTTAGTTAGATTCTTAAACACGTGACTCGCATTTGTATTAAATAAATAACCTATAAGAGTGTATTCTAGTGTTCTGTGATGATGAAAGCCATATATATATATATCTAGATCTGCTCATTTTTAATGTTCTTATAAATTTAGGAATTTTAGAATTTATATACGATATTAATTCTACTTAAAGTGTTTAATGTGTCGTATTTTTTCTTTGTTAGGGAATCGTCTCTTCATTACCCAGAAGAATGAACAAAGTAAGTATACACAGCTTCTCCTTTCTACTATCCATTCGAAAAGAGAATAACGCTATTAACTTCGAATTATTCTTTTATTGTCATAGTTTCGAATGGAACTAGGACGAAATTCAAATATTGTTTTCGCATTAAAATTTGTAAAATCGAATTTAAAAACTATTTTTCAAAAATATCGTAATGTTTTTACTACATTAAAGTAGAAAAAATATATTTAAATAAGATAAGAATTATATATTGTTTAGAACAGACGTATATAGTTTACTGTATATTGTAGATATAGTAGTGGCCCGAAGCCAAGTATAACAAAGTTTTAATTAGAAAGTTTCTAAATTAATTGATTAAGTATACCTTTATTAATAGTTATAATGTAAGTATATTGATGTGTATTGAACTTTTATTATATTTTAAGCGATAGTTTAAGAGTATTAAGATCTTGGAAAAAATTCTTCATTGTTTCTAACTGAGCACTTTAAAGTGTAATATGGTAAAGTGAAAAACTTCTCGATAAGATTTAAGAAAAGTTTATAAAGGTAAAACCATAACTGAGTGTCGAGAAGAATGGTTGGTGAATTTTCTTATGATTCATTAATATCTCAATCCTCGCTCTACCTAAAGCACCCAACTCGGCCACTCACTCACTTCTCTTAATCTTCGCTTCTAACTCAAGTTTCCTTCTGCCAGGCGTGATTAATTTGTCTCGATGATCGATTGCCATCGCCTGGTAACTATGGTAGTGTGGTTCCACTGAAATTGAATTCACTTCCGGTTCCCTAAGTTTTCTCTTTCAGTTCCGTTTTTAGTTGTAGAAAAGGCATTGCGCTTAATACTTTTTCGAATGGAGATCCTTGAATTTATAAACCTTTCTGACTCGTTCGATTATTTGAGATTGACGCCATTTTTGTCTGTACCACTCACAAAGTTATATTTTTTCTTGTCGTTAAAAGATTTAAATAATTAACATTTGATTGGAAAGCTGTTAAAATGCTTAATTCTCCCATTTTTAAACAACTCTAATATGAAATTATTTGAGCCATGAGATGAATTTATTAATTATCTTGTCAAAGAATCTAAGAGTTGTTAGTTAAGAGGAATGCAGAGAACCGTTATCTGAAGAAGCAAACCCTCCAGAGTTTAATGTCTTTTATCCATAACAATGCCTTCTATGCTTGGAAGAAACTGGTCCACAAACGCCAATCAATCATCTTAGCTTCAATGACGTTTTTGACATAGCAGCTAGTTTCGCAATACGGTAATGTGGCCAGGAAGTCCATTTTGGACGGTGACGTTTCGGCTCCATCTTTTTCAATTTTGGCACAAAACATTTAGAAATAAAATTCTTAAACACTACTCTTACTAATTCATCTTAATCATTTGACGTGTTCTCGAATTATTTTTCTTAAATTCCATGTTCTGTTTTAATAGTAAATTCGTCGTAGTCTTCGTTTTTTTCGTTTTTCTTTTGTATGTAAACGATGTAAGAGACATTTAGATTAGTTAATTAATGATGATATCGGTTAATGGCATCTGCAAAAAGCATTTCTTGCAGTTGTTGATCAGCAGACAATCACACAATTCATCTTCGTGTCTTGGCTGCACTGATTGGATCCCACCACAAGCAATCGGTTGCTGACTAGAAAGAAGACAGAACTGGACAGGGGAAGCTTCCAATTAGGACTAATTCCCATAGGATAACCAGAAGCTTTCTGCACAGTCGAACTACCATTCTACCATGAACGCAAACACATCCTGAGAGATTTGTTTTAATCGAAACGGAAACCCAATAAAAGAGGAAAAACATTTCAGAGAAGATTGGACAAAATTAATACTGCTGATTTTATATAAACATATATAAATTATAGATATGAAAATGGAATTAATTCTATTTTATAATCGTCGAAGTATTTTTACAACAATTATTTATCTTTCATGGGAGTTAAAATCAATTTAATTCAGTTTCGAGTTTTTCTTCTGATAATTTAAAAGTACGAGTAAATCTTATTAATATTTTCCTTATACGCATATTTAAAAAATATTCTTATAAATATTTCATATATTTTTTAATATAAAAGATTGCGATTCTATTAAAATTATCTCGAATTTAATATATGTATTTTAAATATGCTATCCCTTACATGCAGCTTTGTTGAAACGGTAATATTAATTACCGTATTCATAACTATCTTTTAATTTCGTTTATAAAAAGGCTGATTATAATAAATATTTTAATTCGTCTTTTATCATTTTAATTGAAGCGAGTGTAACGAATCTGGAAACTGCAAATTATCTAGTCAAAACCAAGGTTATAACTACACAGTTCATTTTATTAAAGTATTTAAGCGCTAGTTGAAATAGCCTGATTCTTTATCTCTTAACTAGAGAAACAAATTCAACATTTCTTATAGATTTGATCCCATTTACTTCTAGATAAGTCTGTCCGCCAGAAAGAAGAGCCTAACGAAAGAGTAAATATTCAGAAAGAATAGTGTTATTTATTTAATTAATCTGCACAGTAAAACAACGTAGTCACGTTCGGATTTAAAAGATTTCTTCTAAATTAAACCTTTTCTGAAGTCTGAAAACGTGCGAATCTTTCTCTCCTCCGAGCTCCAGATTCTTATAATTATAATTGTATTTACGGAAGTGGGGAGAGGAGCATCTCTCCTATCTTGTTGCTCCGGAGGATGCATTGGCAGATGTACACAGAAGAGAGGAAAAAAAAAAATATCAAAGAGAAAAAGGATGAGACGAGTTGGTCGTCGACGATGATGACCGTGATCGGAGCGACCCCTGCGGCCAAACTGAAGGAATTCCATTAGGACGAGAATAGGAAAGAGATGGATGGATAGCAAATGGATTCCAAGATTTGAAAACGATGGAGAAAAGAAACCAGTCAGGGGAATTACAGATTTTTAACACGGCTCTATCTTAATGTGATGAATCTATGTTTCATATACGCTAAATAACATATTCTACTTTTCTAGAAGATAAAATTATATCTATCTAGAATAGAATTAATTAAGCTTCTTTTCCAGACGAGGTGAAAGAAGATTGAAGATTCCACATGGTGTCTTCTCTTTTGACATAGGCCTGTTTTTTGTCGATGATTCTGTTAAATTTCTATTACAAGAATTCAAAATTATGAAACTCTGTTCTTATTAATTTTTATAACGGATTAATATTCTTTTATTTGTCTTTCAATAGTCTTATACAGGTGAATCCGCGCGTGTTTAATTATATAAAATTGGATAACGCCCCGACGAATTTTGGTGAATTAAACACAAACAATTAGTATTTAATCCAGAGAAAAAATGAGAAAATTTTTCGTTAATCTGATATAATGCGATGTTGATAAAGGAGGATGATTTAATCCTATCAAAAGAGGTGCTGCGATAAATATTTCGTACTTGTAATCTTCTTCCTGCATGATTTTGCAAGTAAAGTACTATTTTCTGATAGGTTAATTTCGTTTCTAAAATCATTTTAAAGACAAATACATTCAATTTATATTTAATAATAAGAGTTTAAAAAGTTTAATCGATTACAATTTACGTCTGTAGACGATCTTGTTAACATAGTAGATGTTATATTTCCTACACTTTCAGAATTGCTCGTCATTATTCTTGTGCGGAAAAAGAGATATATACAAAAATAAGAACTTAAAAGAAATCAAATTTTATAACTAAAACTCTTTTCGATCACCGGAGGCAGTAGTATCCGCGTTTTCATTTAGATTTCAAAACTTAAAACGGTTAATATCATTCCTGTGTACACAATTGTCGAAACTATTTGGGTCCAGTTGCAACCATACACTGCAGACGTTCCAAATTCCTATCTTTTCTTTCTTTCTTTTCCAGGTTGAAGATATCAGAAGAAGCACCCGATCTAAGGGCCCTCCAGGTAAGCGTTGCCATGACAACTATTCCTCCCCTCCTTTTTCTCCTCTAGTGATCAATCATTTTCTGGGAGCCGTATCTCGAGAGAGAAAGAGGGAGAGAGAAAGAGAGAGAGGAGGCAACGCTGCCAGTTCAACCCGTCACTGCTCGGCACCAGAGCCTCGCAGCACTTCGGTAATTACTCGAAACGAACGGGAGGGTGGGAAGGAAGCCGCTAGACGCGAGAGGGGTCGACGAGGAAGGAAAGAAAGAAGAAATAAAAGAGCCGAGATGTCATCAACTGTGGGAAAGTCCGCCACCTGAAGCAAGAAACAACGGGTTTTCCATCTGCCGTCGAAAGAAATTGACGTCAAGAATCTTTGGGAGGGGGTCGTAAGGCTAGAAATCGAGGCGTTATTGACTAAACTCTAAAAGGCCAAATATCTAGAAACGAGAATGTAAAATTGACCAACTTTAAACTCGATACAGAACCGAGTGAGATGTGTGCAATTTCTAAATCTTTTATTTTATCGTTAAGAGAAACTAATTCTTTAGCTCTTTAAGAAAAGAAATTAACATTGGAGAATAAGCCATAAACTTCTATACGGAATTTAATTCAAATAGCCATTATAATCTTAAGAAAATAATAGAGGGCAAAATTAAATAATAAAGTTTTTATTAATACAGATAGATCTCTAAAATATACACAAGATATCATTTATAAAGGATTTTAATGAAGGTGAGATGAAGAAATAACGGTCTTAACGATAATTGGTTGTTGTAAGCAAAGTACAACCTTATCACTAACTATTTTAAATTTGAAATTTTTTTCAATTAATTAGCATTAAGACAATCATATTTTCAACTAGTTATCATTAAAATTGCCATGTCTTTACATAATCACCATTAAGACAATCAATATTTTCAACTAATCATAATTAAGATAGTGATATCTTCTATCAGTTTTCATTAAAAACTTTATCCTCGATATCTCGTGTATATCGCAGAGAACTGCCTATATTTATAACAATTTTTATTGAATTTTATCAACTGTTTATTGATTATTGTCTAGTAAGTTCTCAATTAAATTTTAAAATCTTATATTACTAATCACGCTAACCTCCCTTAAATTACTACTAATGAGCATAATGTATAGCCCTTATATTTTTTATTTTTTGTCATCTTTATATCGAACTGGGTTTCTTGTTTTGTTCTGAAACCGTTCGATCTCTCCAGCGCTAATCGAAGTTCTAACTTGTTCAGCTGTAGGACCTCTCCCTCTCTCTCTCTCCTCTCTCTCTCTCTCTCTCTGCCTCTGTACATCTCTTCAACGAGCTTGAAATGTTCAGGAAAAGGAAAATTGCAATCGTTTGACTCGAATCTGATAACAATCGTTTCTGGTAAGAGAATTATTCGTTATATAAAATCCTGAAAATTTTATTTAGCACTATAAAAAAAGACAATTATCGAGTTTAACGAATTTATCTCATGCACATTCTTGTTATTATATTTACTTTTTATATGTTATAACTTTGATTATACGTTTGAAAATAGTTTAAAGGGAAAAATTAATGCTAATTTTATAAATGGAATATATTTAATAATCTTTTAAATACATTTTATTAATTTTTTGAGTAATAAAATATTTATTACGTTTACAAAGGCATTTTTATTGTTTTTTTCTATGGAATTTTATTGAAAAGTTTAAACAAATTTGTTAGACGCATTTTACACATAACTTATAAAAGATTAAGTTCGAGTTTTCTTAAATTTTTATTCAGAATTTAGTCCAATTTTAAATAGATTTTTAAATCGAAAATCGTATATAATTATTATCCGAAAATAACTTTTTTTTGTGTTTCTTCCGATCGTTTTGTTCGAATTTCGATATTGAATGATGCATCACCGATTTCAAAATCATACAAATCACACACGCGTTTGTCTAAAGTTTTTTTTTTTTTTTTATAAATATCCAATTTTATAAATATTGAAGTAATACAAACTATGCGATGCTAACTGTAGCAGAAATAATTAATGAAAACAAATGATTAAACCGTTTTTATGTCAAAATTAAGAGATGTTTACTTAATGGCGACTAAAAAGTACGTAAAAATGCATTCGATTATATATTGTGCAAAAACTTTCATTTTTGAGGATGGAAAAGTAAGATTTTCTCAGAGATGTGTCGCATGAAAGACTCGATTTAAACGAATTAACGATTTTCTTTTATAATAGTTAGAAATTATAAATATTTGGTTAATGTTACCTTAGGTGCCAAGATGGCGGCTCGTCTCTGATTCCAGCAAGGAAACAGTGGGACGAACGTTCTAACCTAACCTAACCTAACCCATTCTAATAATTTGGTTACTAATAACTATGGTAATTTATTAGAATAGGTTAGGATAGGTTAGAACGTTCGTCCCACTGTTTCCTTGCTGGAATCAGAGACGAGCCGCCACCTAAGGTAACATTAACCAAATATTTTATAGTCAATTTTGACATTTTTCCATTTTCATTGCTGATTACATTCATATAAAATTGCATGCTTCTAGCCCTTCTGTTTACCATTATTAATTATTTCGTTACTATTGTCTTCTAAGACTATAACGTCTATTATCATACGTAGAGACCGATTTTATTAATAGGTTGAAAATGTGAATAAGAATTTTATTGTAAAATTAGTTAATTACAGTATTGTATTTAATGTTAAATAAAGAATAAAATCTGAAAATCGGTAATAACGAAATAATTAATAATGATAATGTTCATGTTTCTGCTTTGTGTAGTTATATTGATTAAGGCTATTATTTTTTATGTTGTCGAATTTAACACATTCTCTTTCGTAATAATTTACATCAACTGTTATATTTAAACCACTGTTGGTGTTTATAATTAATAGACACCTTTAAAATATCCGAAATAATAATATAATTCTTGCAGATACAGACGAAAACATGCTAAATTAGCTCGAGAAAACTTATTATCTTCGTCTATATTAATGATACAATATTATTTTATCGTGTAACATATTCAAATCCGATTAATTCGTGAGAATTGCGCCTTTTAAAACTATATTTTAGAAATTTATTCAGGAATTTATACGAATGTGCGAACATAAGGAAAATGCATATTTTTATGGTAATTAATTAATATTAATTTGTAGAATTTTCAATATAAGGGGGTTACAAATGTAGATTATTTAAATTTTAGTGTGAATTTAGAAAGTTTTGAAAGTAACGAATTATATTTTTATTGTAGTATTTATGAAACCGTGCCGGTGCTTATTCTGCAACTTGAACACAAACTATAGTCCGAGAAAATACACCATATAGTTTGTGTTCAAGTTGCAGAATTATATTTTGTTGAAAAAGAAACGTTATTAACTAATCTATAAGCAAAATCTATAAAATATCGATAATCCAGGATTAAAACGGATTACAGATTTATAAGACGAGAATCAGACTTGAAAAAATAGATCGAAAAAACTGCAAGATATCTGAATATATTTGTGGCACTTGAAAACCAATGCCGTTTGATCTAGTTTTGTTTCATGTTTAAGCGGATTCTACGGATGACATTGGATTACCCATAACTTAAGCTATCAGAAACAATGTGACTTCCTAGATACTATCGTATAAAACATCTCTACTTGAATAGCATTTACTAGAGATCTTACAGAAGGAATGGAAAGCCATTTTCAAAGTTGTTTGCTTTAATTACTTTGAGTAATATAAAAAAATTATGTAATGAAAATTCATATAGGTTGGTTTAAATTCAAAAATCCGTTTAACGTATTAACGTAAGAGTAAAGTATTATGGAATACGATAAAAAAAAAAGCGCAATTTTCTAATATGAAATGAAGGAAAAAGATTAATTTGCATGAATTTTATGCACGTATAACAAATTTTTACTTCGCTTTTTGCATGAAGAGCATTTGCTACTCTTTATACATATCATGTAGACGTTCTTAAAAGTTAGTGAAATTATTGCCGCATATTCGTACTATATTAGAATTGTTTAGAATAACGCCAAGAAATATATTTGTTCGACTATATTTTAACACAGACATTAGTTGCCAAAAATTATTCTACTTATTAAAAGTAAACTTTTTTCTAAATATCAATAAAATATTTACATGTTTTTATATCACTTATTTGCAAAAATAAAATTAATTGATATTTTCTAAACTTTAGTTTTTGATAATTTTAATAAATTTTATGTTTAAAATATTAAAAAAATCAAAATGATCAAGAACAGAATATATTATAGCCTATTAATTAACATTATAGACTTTAATAACCCGTTTATTTTATTTCTAAAATTTAACTTTTATGTATTAAATTATAAAATGTCAGAAAAATATCATCAAAATTTAATAAATATAATTAATTAATTTTCCTTTTTTTATTTAATTTCTAATATTTTTATTAATTTAAAATTGTGAAGTAATATTAGCACTACGAAGAACTTTGATCGTATGAGCAAAATGCAAATCGAATGCAATTTAATGGATTTTGCGTATGGAAGATGACTTTCATTTAACGAATAAGGATGTCGTTTAATTCATTTATATACTTAAAAAATATAAATGATTTTAATTTTATTAATACTCATCCACAAGTCAGTCTTTTAAATTATTTATTACACTGAAAACAAAACGCATATCAACTTGAATGAAGATATAATTATTTTTCTAATTTATACAATTTAAAACTAATGATCAAAACTGTTTCCTGACAAATTTTAAGTTGAAATTTGTACACAAGAATATCTAATAACATTATAAATAGAGCTATATGGAAAATAAAATCCCATAATATATATAAATAATTACATTCTAAATAATTTATCGAAATATTTGTTAATTTTGAGATATTATTTTTAATTCGATAATTATTGATTAATATAATAATTATCATGATCGACTTTTATATGCATAACATATGCCTCGAAGTGTAACTTACGCATTTATATGAATTTCTAAAATTGATTCACAAGTTTTCTGCTTCAGATGATTATTAATGATTTTAAAAGTTAATTTTTATATAATCGAAAATTTACATTGCTTGAAATAAGACTTTTAATTTTGATTAATATAGTTACCTTTAAAAAGTAATTATTTAGTTATTAATTAATATAATTTCAATATTTGAAAAGATAATTTCTTAAATAACATGAAATGTTTAGCTATTGGTTTTAAATGACGACATTTGTAAAGAGTTAAACTTTAATTTTCTGAAATTTTTAAACATTTCTAATAAATATACGTATCGATATTGAAGCAAAATGTTTTTAGTGCTACAGGACATACAATTTTCGCTTCATTTAATGTCAAGTTATAGATAAAGATTTGGTAACATCATAAAAATTTAAAAAAATAATTCTCTGTTCTCCTTTATCTTAATTTAATATCTTATAGTTATTTTCCGTAAATTAATCAAAGTTAATTATATTTAATTTATAAAAATAGTTTTTAATGCGATAGTTGCCTTAAAGTCAAGTCGAAAAGGTGAAGATGCTCTACTTTACTTCCCGTATAGCATAACCTCAATAACATTCGGGTATTGATGATTTTATTTTTCGAGAATTTTTTTTTCGGTTGGGTTAGAAGTAGTTGTTCAATTCTAATAACCCGCTACGTCGTTCTGCGTAACTGGGTAGTTTCCACTCGAACCAGTGGTCTGGAAACTTCGCGCAATGACACTACTCCGCAAGGCAATGTAGCTCGGCAGTGAAGCAACCAATCCAGGCACAATGTTCTCTTCTGTACGGAGCACTTCACCTCCTCGTCCGGGTTATTGACTGTACCAGTTAGCATGCAAATAGGAACTCGGTTGAAGGAAAGGGGGTAATTTCGCGCGCGGAATTACTGCAGTACCAGCCTCGAGAAGAGTAGCAGTCAGTAATTTGGCTTGGCAAGGACGGGGTCACCATTAAATATCCCCCCGTCTATCGAGAATCGATACGAGAGCATGTGACCGGAACTATGCCTCGGATTCGTTTCAAAATAACACAAATTAGTCATAATACCGTACATGCAATCTAGTAATGTTGCCCTGCTACATCGGATACGTGCCATTTTAATTAAAATTGCAACAGTTCGATTCTTCACTTACATATTTTATATTGTCTGTTAGAGCGAATAGGCCATAAATAATTATTAAAATATAAAAAAGTAATCGTAACTGATTTATAGTTACTTTATTTTCTATAAGTTTATATAATTTCAACAAATTTATATAAATATAAATTTTAACTAATAAGGTGTCTATTATTTTAGAATAAGAAAGCTGGAAAAGTTAATTTAAATAAATAAAGGTATTTTAAATTTAAATTAATTAATTTTTATAAACAGGCTGTATGAATATAACTATATGAAAGCGATTACATGGAACGAAGTATGTGAAAATTGTGAAAACGGCGGTGTGAAAATGATTGATTTCATGAATATAAGTTATGAAAATGATATATAGAAGTGTGTGAAGACGATTATTTGAAAATAACTGCGTACTAATAACTAGATAAAAATTAACTGATGAAAATATCTGAATAAAAATAAGCGCATGAAAATTATTTTCTTAGACTTTAATTCTTTTAAAATTTATTTGGTATAAAGCTGAACTTATTTTTCTCTTTTTTGAATATTTGAAAACACGTTATATTTAATGTAAATGCCAAAATAATTATTTTACAAACAAAAGTCGGAAAATTTTTTGAGAGAAATTTGAAACTGGTGAAATCAGTATATTCGTGTTTTAACCTACTGTAATACAGATGTACTTTTATTTGGATAAGGCCCACGTGCAATAAATTTTTTTGTTTTATTTTTCGAAATATTCCGAAATGGTTTAGCTTAATCTAACAATTTGTATCCTAACCCTCGCGAGTACACAAACCTTTATTCTTTGTTACTATGGTAACGCGGATTTATCGTTATCGTTCACGTGATCTTCCTCTTCCTGTTCCGGTCTCGGTGTCCGGAAACCGGAAGCGAGTTGGGTTCGACCTCCGTTGCCCGGATGGACGCTCCCATCCAATTATACACTCCATCAGA
The DNA here is from genome assembly GCF_030686945.1 of Centruroides vittatus. Taxonomy (NCBI): domain Eukaryota; kingdom Metazoa; phylum Arthropoda; class Arachnida; order Scorpiones; family Buthidae; genus Centruroides; species Centruroides vittatus. The sequence continues at coordinate 767,771 of NW_027121909.1, read as the reverse complement.
CTGCGTAATTTGATTATCCAGTCTTTTCTAGTCCATATCAAGACACACAACCTCGTTAGTTATTCAGCAGCCGATAAACTTAACTAGACTTGGACCATCCGTTTCTTTTTGTTGATGCATGGAAAACGAATGCCCAAATTAACATCCTCTTCCGTTTCTCCCAAGCATTTAAACCGTCAGACCTGTTTTTTTCCAACTGCCAACTTAATGTGAGGCATCATTGAACCGAAATAGTCGTTTGCTGTTTTGCGGGCGATCAAAGATGATGCGTAAGAGAAAAAGTTTACGAAAGAAAGAAATGAGATATTCTACTTGCTTATCTATTGTTTTATCTAAACATTTTTTATGTTGTTAGAGTAGATGTATATTTTAAAATTCAGCAAGTTTTGAATTAATTCAGTCAAATCTTAATTCCTAGTGATCCATATTCAAATTAAACGCTAATCATAAATCTTACGATTTCATATAATTTCATTAAATCTCACAGAGATTTGTGTGATGTCTAAAATTATTAATCTTCTTTTAAAATGCTTCAACTAAATCCGAGCATCTTCTAAATTAAATCCACAGAAATTTCAAATTAAAATTCCAATGAGTTTAGCACTAAAGTCCAAAAATTATAAATAATTCAAAATAATAAAAATTAATTCTGTGAAACAAAATATAAAATAAACATGAAATGAATCCCGAAATTCTATAACATAAACAAATCATTGAAAAGATTGATTTTAATTAACAACTGTAGAAGAAAACAACACTTGAAAAGTAAAATTTAAAAAATAATAACTCGATATTTAATAATATACAGAAATATCCAGTATAATTATCTAACCTTCAGGAAATTAACTATTATTCTCACATTATTTTAAGTGAAAATAAATTTTTTTGTTTTTCTTTTGATTACAAATTGATAAATAAACTTGAAAAATGAAAAATTAGCTTAGAAACGTTTAGTTTTGTTCGTTATAATTAATAGCATTATGGAAATTTTTAAATGAATATCTATTATTTACTCAGATAAGAGGAATAATAATAAGCGCTAGCTCCTGGCCAATCATTCACAACTAATGCGAATTGATTCGAGAACAATGAAGAGAATCGTTGTTCCTATAAAAATTTCCATTTGTCTTGTTTGTAATCGTTTCTGCAGTTTTTCTTTTTTTCTTAATCGTCAATGAAGAAAACGTAATCCTAGTTTTGTATTCTAAGCGATACCCAACCATGACAACCTAATGATATATTCTTGTATGTATATATAAGAGATGGGATTCTTTACCTTTCGATAAATATTATACAGCACAGAATAGTAGAATATTCTCTGAAGAAATTAAGGTAAATACATATCTTAATTTCTTTAGAGACTATTCGTCCAGAAAGAGCATTTCTTAAGACTTCTTGAAATTCAACTAGGATTCCGCATCTTAGTGCAGGTCGTTTACCTTACTTCGTTGCTAGTCTGGAGAGTTGCGCGCGTGAAAAGAAACGATCCCTTGTCCCAGATCACTCTATGGATCTTCCAGGTGACTACCGCTTGAGTCTTCTCGGCACCAATTTGTCGCTCTGTCGATCTCGGATTCCCATTGGATCAGCTAGTGGAAATCGTTGTACTCTTCTCCAACGACTTGCCTCTTATATCTTCAGGATTAATATCGTTACATGTTCTTCATTGACATTAAAATTAATTCTCTTTTATAAATCGTTATTGAAGTAAAGCCGACAGAAGAAATGGCTTGTTGACTCCTTTAATGGCTTCGGTGAAAATCGAGATTTTTAATGCTGCCTCCGTTAGTCTTTAATCACCTGATGTGAGATCTTCTCTCTTTTTTTTATTGTTGTATCTTTAATAATTAATAGATTGCAAAGATTTGATGCAATCTCTGAAAAGGCTAGAGTTAAAAAATGATTAGAAAAATTATCTTTATTTAATACAAAAACATAAGTTGGTAGATATATCTACATTCACGCAGGAACGTATAAATTTTTAATTTGGCAATTTGAAACTACGTACTTTAGTATACCCCGTATACCCCCTCTTTTAGACGCAATATAATTATTATTAGCGAATATATTATTACGATAATTTTTAAATATCTTTCTTTAACTTGTTCTTCAGACCAAGCAAGATGCTCTGACGTACAGTACATTTAAACAGATCATGATGAGTTTATCAAAGAAGTAGATGGGAACTCCATTGGAGAAAGATGACAAATATTCGAATTACATTAAAAGTAATTTTTGGTTGGAGCTATTTTCTTATTTGCGTGCGCGAAGAGAAGACTTGCATGTTCCACAGATCTCTTAAAATGTGTTTTATTGCGAATTCAAATATTACAGATCTCAAAGTTTTACACTAATTAGAAGCGAAATGGAGAGAGATATAGGTAAAGTACGACTATAGATAAGAACAGATAATAATATTTTATTGATAACAGTAGTAGAATACAGCTGAAAATTATAAATTAGAAAAGTTAATTAAAATTTGTTGATAAAAGATACTAATATTTACAAAAATGTGTTAGAAATTTTCTTGTTTTAAATGTTGGGGTTAAAATCTTGGATACGATGGATTTTCTAACAATTGAAACAAAAATCGATAGCTACTATAACATATCTAATCTATCATTATACAGATTTTAGAAAAGTAGAAGATATCAGAATGTTTATACAGGATTAACAATTTCTCTCTAGAGAATATTTAAAATAATAACAAAGTAGAATCGAATCGAGTAGGAAATCTTACAGTAGAAAAACTTTATGCTTAATTAAAATATCAGTGTATTAATAAAAGCATTTAAGCTTATTAAATAGCGAGGAGAACGCTTTGTTTAGTAATCGTGTTAGTCTGCTATTCATTTACGGTTATCCTGATCGCTTTTCCGGTAGATTTGCTGCACGTCCCTCGCTTCCATCTCTCTAACCCTCTTCGCCACCGACGGCTAATCGGTTCGGAGCACGTGACCCACATTCTCAAGTGCCATCTGTCCTCTTTTATCGAGCCCGGCACTGCGCATGCCCATTTATATCCCAGATGTTCATCGCGGGAACTGAGGGGGTGGAGAAGACATAATGATTGCCGGTGGCCCTAGCGGATCGAATCTAGTTCCGCCTGCCGACTCTTCTTCCTCTCTTTCCTCCTCCCATCGCTAATATGTTCGTCTGATTCTAACTCTCTCCCGTTATTCGCATCGTAATTATCAAAAGTTCTACTATAGAAAAGGCGATACTAAGTTTGCATCATAATTTTAAAGGATATTATTTTAACAGGTAGGTTGGGAGTTTTTTAATATTCTTTTAGTCAATAGAATGAACTTTTATATCTTTTAAATGCAACTGTCGAGCCAACGATATCTTACCGTAGTGTCATTACTTATGTTAATATAATATTTAAACTATTTACATTGTTAAGTTTAATTTTATAACTGAAAAGAGATCGTGTTGTTTGCAGACTTCGGCTGTTTATATTAATTCAACGTTGGCCTAACGATTCGTTTGTAAAATTAGTCGATTTTCGATTAATTCAATCGATTACTATTATATTTATTACAGCGGTGAACCATAAAAGCCATGTTCGTACTTAACATATTTATTCTATGTATTATTATCAGAAAATTTGGTCAATTAATATGTTTCGTGTAGAAGCGTTAATCGTTCGGCTTCACTGCATAACACAAGCACATGCAAAGACGATATCTTTACAGGGGCACACTAGTTGAGCCGCATCACGCGTAGAATTAAAATCATTCGATGCTGTTCATTTTAAATAGCTCGCTATTTCACTCTAAGCATGCATAACCATTTTCGATACAAACCCAGCGTTAAAGCACTTAAGGGTTGTTCTAATGATTAAATTCTTTCCCCGATAATCATTGTTTATATAGCAGCACGGCTCTTATAAATTAGAAATGTTATAATTATAATTAATTACATTTTTTGAGATCTATTTTCATATATTAAAACTAACAAGGATTTATTCTAATGAATATTTTATTTTAATTCTAGGTTCTCCACAAGATACTATCATGTGAGTGTTTCTGTTATTATTATTAATATTCGAGCAATAAAATTAATTTATCTGTTAAATATCTTTAAAATAATTAAAGTGTGATTTCTCTATCAGTTTTACTTACAAATTTACGTGCTGTGACGACATTAAAATAATTCTTTTTCATACGAATAAATTATTTTTAATTGTGTTATACATAATTAAGTATCATACTGGTTCCTTTAAAATTTAGATGTCCTACAAGAGGCTGTGACGGTTCGGGACACGTAACTGGAAAGTTCGCCAAACATAGGACGTAAGTAGAATTATAAATTATAATTTTCTAATCTGTTAGATTAATTTTCTATAATTTTATTTTAAATTTGTAATTATTTAATAAGATATATGAAGCTGGACTATTTAATAACAGGTTTAGATTTTGTATAACTTCAATAAATTTTGAGTGAATTTTGACAGTTTTTTCTTATATAAAATAGTAAGTGCGAGAGAGAAATACCTAATATTTGATTATTATTTAGGTAATGCCGTGAACATGCATTACTACAATTGCCTCTTTCATTCGGTAAGAATGTTATCATCATAAACTAAAAAATAAAAAATGTTTTATTACTATTTTAAGTATAGAGCATCTCAACCAAGTACATTTCTCTTTCGCGCTTTCTGTATAATAATTGGCTACATGAAATGTGATTAGTAACTGTTCAAAGTCCGGAGATATTTAATTTCTGGTTGTGTAAAAATATTTTCGATTATCAAAATAATCGTAATATATTTTGTACATGCGATTTTGAACATTTACATATATTTTGATTTCAGAAAAGGGAAAATAATAACGAAAATTTCAATAACGTATTTTTATACTTAGAGAACCACTAAAGGAATTTATTTTTCATCGATTTAGTAAATTTTTATCCTTCCGTAAACAATTTTAATTTAATAATACGCTTTGAAATTTCTTATTATAATATTTTACATTGCAGTCTAACTAATAAAAATGCAATAAAGACGAAAAGATAATAAATATAATTATAATTAATTGTAATCTTCTAAGAGACATACGGTACATTTTTATTATTTAAAAATTTGTATAAAAAACAATTTTATTTTAAATTCGAGAACGAGAAGTTAATTATAAAAATTTAATTAAAAAGCGAAAACATATAAAAAGGTATTTTACGTAGAATTTAACGACTTAATATAAAATTTTATAGTGATCTTTTATGCGTTATATTATGTTAAATTAATTTGATATCTTTAATTTTATCTAAATATTTGAAATTTTATTCATTTTGTAAGTCCTAAAAAAATAATTTCACTGCAACGATATATGATTAATTTGATCGAAATTTTTGCGATCCTAAATTTTTCAATGCAAACTTAATCGAGTTAGATTCTATATACTTGTATATACACTAAGACATAAAAATACGTTTTTCTCCATTCCAATAGTCGGGCCCTATATTCCTTTCTTTGTATGAAGCAATAGCATTCTCTGGACAAATGACCAAATTCCCGAGTGGCTTTAGGATCTTTTGGCAGCGGGTCCCAGGAACGTCAATTATATTGTCCACTGAGTTACCGCCGCCACAAATCACGCGGTAATTGGCACGTCTACCGTCTAACAATCCGTAAAACTTTCTGTCGTCAGGGTTGCTGGCTGTCCTATCGCCGCTAAGAAGAGAAAACTCTCCTCCGGAGATCACTCCAGCGAGAAGACCAAAAGGAACGAAAAGAAGAGCACAACACTGACTATCGAAAATTCGAACAATGCGGATAACGAAGAAGATAAGCCATCTACATTAAAAGAGGAAGATGAAGAAAGATGTGCTTCCAAAACGGACAAATGTTCAACGGAAAGTTTGCAGCTGGAAGAAGTAGATGACGGGAAAACGGAAGTGATGACGCCCGTTGATGAAGCCGAAACGAGCACAGAGGAGACGGAGAAGGTGGACGAGTTGCCAAAGCGGCAAACGGAAGAGCCGATGGAAGTTGATGAAGATACTAAAAGGATTCAAGAAGCCGAAGCTGCTTTGAGAAGTCTAACTGGCGATTTTGGTGAAGGAGCCGGTTTTTATGTGGAACCCGACGATAAACCCATGTTCGAGAACTTATTCGAAAAGAAAGACAATGTTAAACCATCTGGAGAGTCGGTAACCAATTCGTGGAAAGATGTTGTCAATCTGAGTGCCTCTAGTAGTTCTTGTGGAAGCATTGACAGGTCGCCGCTTCGATCTCCCATTTTGTCTCCTGTGTCGACTGTGAAAGAGGAGAGGAGAGACGATTCGGAATCAAGTCCGTGTTCATGTATTTACCGCGAAAGGGAACAACATTGTCAGGCAGTGGAAATCAAAATGGAAGATATGGTCGATACCATGGAAGAAGAAGATCAACCCCAGAGTCCCGAAATGGCTCCTCAACCGGCACATACAGGGTCTGTAGCTTACGGATCACGTGAAATGTATATGTATCATCCACAACAACACGATAAACCGGACTCTTACGACGTAGAGAATTTATTAAAAATAGAAGAAGAGTGCGCAAATATTCAATCAATCATGGCTTCTCAGCAGCAATACGGACCACCTCATGCGGTTTGTAAGGACGATGGCGGTATGGACGACGCCGTGACTCACGAAGTACCAATGTATAGACCGAGCTGTCAAAATGTAATTAGTGTTCCTCCCCCCGTAACTAAAATTGAAAGAGTGTGTGATCCGGGATTAGAATTTACCGGTTCTCCACAGTGTCATTCCCCAGGTACTCAATACTCTTCTCCCATACCCTGCGATACCGGACAGATACTTCATTCGTCATGTTATCAACCTCAGTTTCCAACCCCCATCTCTCCATCGACACCCACCACTACTTCGTGTGCAGTAGAAGAAAGTGCCCAAGGTAAAAGATACGCTATTCTCGAAGCCAAGCTCCAGGAACCGCCAAAGAGGTCGATGAGTTTCGAAGAGCATCTTCTGCCAATCCCCGATGATGATAATCCTCTAGTCATCGACGAGAGTCGACTTAGACCTCTAGACGACGACGAAACTAACAGTGAACATTCAATGAGCCCGATTCCAGTCAGTCATAACGAAGTTCCGTACACCACGACAGCCACCAGTGGTCTTTCCACGGGTATGCCAGCTTTCTCAATGGACAGTATCAAAGTGGAAAAACAGTTGATGGATTGTCAACCGCCTACACCTGAAGGTTCGAAAGGTAAGTAAAATTCAATTTCTCTGTTGACAATGCATTAAACTCCTTGAAATATTGCTGAATCGATAATGTAGTCTTTAACACTGATTTAAAATATTAATATGGCAAATATTACCAGTCAGAATTTACTGAAATCAAGATATTTCTGACAATATAAAATGGATGACTCAGCTTTAAAGAACCAAAAACTAGGGAAATGTTACTAAATATACCAGGAAATTTTCCAAACCGAAAGTGTTATTAAACTTTCAACTGTCAAGTTTGGTGAAGTAAAGTTCAATTTTTTTTACTATAATATTGAATTAACAACAAAAGAATATTGAATCAGAAACTATAGAATTACAATAATCAAAACAAAATTGTATAACTCGAATATTAGTATTAAAATATTACTGAACAACTTATTAAATCTAAACAATGCTAATTAACTTAAAGCATTGAATTAAGAAATGCTAAATTACTATAAATCAAAGGTTATCGAAATGTAATTCATTGATACATCAAACTACAGAACACAATTGTTTAACAATATTGTTAAACAATTGTTAAATGATTCAAAATCAGATATAACTGAATTTAAACACTATAAAATAAGAAATTTTGTCATATTAATTTGCTGAATCACTAATGCTCAAACTTTAATTAATATATTAAAGACCTTTGATTCGAATCAAATCATTATCAAACAGAAAACTTGTTAAAAGAAAATGTAGCTTATTAACATATTACTGAAATTATTAGTTTAAATCAAAATAAATAAAAACTGCACGTGTAATATTCTTAGTATAGAATATTACTATTCTATACTAAGAATATTCTCATTTATATTCATGAAATAACTGTAAAACAATTTAATAAAGACGAAGTGAAATATTGTTAAAAATAAAGTAAAGAATGCGGTAGATAAATTTTAAAATAGAATGTTACTGGATGAAAATCAAAAAATAATAATATCCATTCAAAGAAAATAACGACGTTCGTTGGTAATTATCGTTTAATTCTTTTAAATACTGACAAGATTCGGAATAATTGCAAATTTTGAAATTAGCATAAGACAGAAAAGATGAAAATCTTATAATCACTGATTATCAGATAGGATTAGAACGTAACAAATTAATCATGTCTCGGTTATTGAAACTGCGATAGAGATGAAGAGTACAGCTCTAGAATGATTCAAACAAAGATTAAAAGGCGAAATATCACAATGCCCGTTTAATTAGATTAATATTTCAGCATTTGTTGTTCGAACTAATTAGCCGACTTAATATCACGTAACATCTTTTAAATGTTTTCTAATGACACGCGTTTATGTAGAGGAACAATGAAAGCCATGCGAATTGCCTTCCATCGCTTTATTAGATTAATTTATTGGTGAAAATTTGTTCTTGTGACTTTGGACTTGTTGTTGAAATGCATTATTCCAGCTTTCGTTACTTATAAATTCTGATAGAGAGATAAAAACTTTACTTGTTTTAATGTGATTGTAAGTTTCTCTTAAATGTCGCTGCCTATAGTTGAAGTTTGCAATTGAATTTCTTTATATCTTCTTCATTCCCCTTTTATTTCACTTTGAATAATTATAAGAATATTCACAGTTAAAAAAGACGAGAAGGCCGAGATGAAGAGGGAAGAAGTGTTCAATTTTATGCTTAAATAAGACAAAAAAAAGTTATTAAAATGATTATTTTTCTATAATTTTTTGATAAAGAAGAGATGAAGTTAGTAAATTACAGCATGCAACGCTGAATTGGACCATTTTCCGTTTGTTTAATTGAAGGGAATACGTGTGAGAGTGAAGTGTAAGGTCGAGTCGATGGATGCTGTATTGATGGATGCATTATCAATTATAATGAACGCAATTAATTTTAACTGTCAAAGAAACAAACTCGACGAAAACAAATTCATTAAGATATTGGCGAAATTCTCTTTGGAATGATCATTTTAATTAGTTATAATCTTTATCCTATAAAAAGATAATTTAAGTTTTTATAATATTCTATAGCTCTGATATGAATTTTTATTATAGTTATAGTTAAAGCATCTTTATCATAATCATATGAAGATAAATATGTAAAATTCTAACTTCCTTATTAAAATAACAAATATATACCGGTATTGAAAAGGAGTTATTCTTTTAAGATTTAGATCAAATTTCTACAAATATTTTTAAAAGTTCACAGGATCCATCTAAAATATGTTAATATTTTAATTTTTGTTTAGAGTATCCTCAAGCAGCTACAGATGTATCATGTATATATATATATACCGTATTTTACGGACTATAAGACGCTACGGACTATAAGACGCACCTTAATTTTTAAGCAATTTTTAAAAAAAATACCTATAAGACGCTACGGACTATAAGACGCACCTTAATTTTGAAGCAATTTTTAAAAAAAATACCTATAAGACGCTACGGACTATAAGACGCACCTGAATTTTGGAGGCAATTTTTCGAAGAAAAAAATGCGTCTTATAGTCCGTAAAATACGGTATATTCTATAACAAATGCTAATATAAACTGTTACGTTGCATTTTCTCTTTCCCTGTCACAAAATATTAACTAGTATTTCCATGACAACTTTTTGAAGGCTACATATTTGAGAATGACACAGATCTGTTCGTTTTTCACAAACATTTTTTATACTATGCAGTTTTTGGAATTCGCTAACTACTCAAAACATTCGAAAACAATTAATAGTCTATAAATACTAACTGTGATTGTACAAATTTATATAAATTTAGGTTAGTTTTCCTACATTTCCATTATTTTGTCGCTTGTAATCACGGCAGCGTTCAAAGAATAAAGTATTTATCATGGTTTCTATTCTTATCAAAGTTTTTCTAAATTTGATGCAAGTTTTAGAAAAATATTTAATAAAATATACAATTTTTTTCTATAGGTGTTTAGTATAGAGAGCTGTTACTTCTGAGTTAGAATTTGAGTCGGATGATTCAGAACCTAAATTCTTAAGGATTATTCCTAAAATTGATGACAAATTTTCTTCGGTTGAATATTTTAGCTTAAATTTTTTAATTAAAACTATTCTGATACATAATTTGCATGCTTTTATACCAATAAACCGAACGGAAATAAATAATGTATTTATTATTTGTGTTAAACTCGTTAATTTAAGTTTTCTTAATTAACGATTTTATAGATTAATGAAAATGTTTAAAGATAAATATCAGCTTAACTCTTAGTTTCCTCTGCTTACTTTTAATTTCTTTACAGTGAGTTGAATTCTAGTTTTTTCTTTTTTTTTAATTTGGAAAAAAATCCTTGATTTTTTTCCAAATTAAAAAAAGTAGAAAAAAATCCTTGATTTTTTTTCTACTTTTAAATTCTATGTCGATTTTATGTGCCAAAAGAAAGTTTTTGTCAAGTTCTGCAAGTTCTCAGGTAAATCGTTTGAACGTGATTCAGAACATTTACCTTTTGTTCTTCGGGGAACTATCGACCTTTTCTCCTTAACGAACTTTCAAACTATCATCGAACTTAGTCACGCTAGAGTGACGTCAAAATCGCTTATTTATCATCATCCTACCGAAATTATTCTTAATTTCATAACATGATATTCGTCATGTAACATGGACAATAACGGTTCGTCTTTTTTTCCGACTATTGATGATAAATTAAGGATAGAATCTAACGTCGTTTTATATCTCCATTAAGAACGAAAGAAATCGTTTCTAACTTAAATGTGATTAAATCTCCAGAAACCTAAATATATATATATATATATATATGTATATAAACTATTTTAAAAAATTATAACGTTCAGAAAATATTATTTTTAAATGCATTTTCTGCTGACTATTTTTTCAACATCATCTTCGAGAAATTTTGTTTTATTTCATATTTTTCGTCTTTAGAATAAATTGCTAATTTATATGAAACAAGTATTTGCAATTTGCTAATTCAATTGACACTAGATGTGGAAGTGGTTGCCGTAGCAACGAACGGAGGGTCGTGTTTCGTGACGTCATTCGGGAAGTGTATAATAATAAGTGTTCGATTATATTGGGAAAATTTAAGATTTCTTTTAATATCGGAAATCATTATAGTTTATAAAATAATTTAAAAAGCTTTTTTATTTACATAATTATTATATTTTAAATATTTTAATTTCGAAAATTATTATTATTTTTATATTTAATAATTTCGTACAGGATTTTAATGAGTCTATACGAAATTATTTATTGAATATTTTAAAATTGCTTCAAGCTTCAAGATTTTAAAATTTTACAGTAAAGATGCGATATTTTTTTACTATTTAAATAAAACAAAGAAACACAGTAAAAACTGGATACAATTTTATTCGGTTATAAAACATTTATGATTTGAACATTAAACATTTATGAGACATTTTAAATTAAACAATTCGTGTATTTTTTCCTAGATGTGTAGCTTCTGTAAAATGCTATACCACTGTATTCTAAGTTTTTTTAAATATTCACTTTTAGCTGGAATTTTAGGACACAATTTTTTAAAATCCTCTTTTTAATCATTATTATTAGTGTTATTATTATAGTTACTCCTGAAAATGCAAATACCCATGAGTAAGTAGTTGCCTTCTTGAAACGAAGCAAGAACGTTTGAATTCTTACAAACAACTATCTAACCTTATAAGAATTTTTTATATACAATGTTATCTTTTAGTAAGAAAAATTTTTTTTAATGGTTTAAACGACGTGTTTCTTTATAAAAAATAATCTATATATACTATACTAGTTTTTTTCCCTATCTGAGAGGGAGGAGACACAAGTTTATAAATGTAGAAGAAAGATATGTAATATTCTGTTTAGTTATAAAATATAGGCCTAAGAAATCTAAATACTTTCATGTTATTTGCTGGAGAAAATATGTACTCATATACTCTTACAACTTATAATAAAATTTTATTTATTTTTTAAAATATATTTTATAAAATAATTATATGCTTTATTATAATATTCATAAATATTTATACAAAAGTTTATTATCCAAAAGTTTATTATCTACAAAAAATAAATATTTATGCTTTTATTTATGTTGTATATAATGATTGCCCCATTTTATAATTTAAGATAAAATAAATTAACCTGTAAATTAATTTCTAAAAGTAATTCAAAATTTTCTATACATTTTACGTTTAATGAAAATAGAACATATTCTTAACACAATGTATTTATACAGAACTTTAAAGAACTATATATTGAATTCATTTTCTAGCATGATTAGATCAAATAAACATATTAACACGAAGAAAATATCACTAATTGTTTAATTTTTTAAGACAATATTCAGTGAATTATTATCTTTAAATTCTTCTTTGAACTTTTTAGAGTAAGGATTTAAACGAAATTTAAGAATATTTTAAAGCAATTTATATAAAACTCTGTGAATATTATCAACTTTAATAAATAGAATTATAACGTTATTAAATGCCTGAATTCTCTATTTAATTCTCTTAATTCATTTACGTCTTTTAAACAAAAATAAGAGATATTAGAATCGGGGGAAAATTAATATATGAAATTTGTTTCTTGTAACCAAGATGAGAGACGACTTGGCTTTTTTCAGGTTTGTGTACATTTAGAACATGATCGTGCTTATAATTACATGCAGATATATTCAAGTATTTGTCTTTGAATAATTTTATTCATATTTAAACTTTAAGTAACTTATACACTTAGAAGGTAAGTATAAAATTATCTAGAAAAAAAAAGTAGTATATAAATATCTACTACATCTCTCTCGCCCCCCCTCTCTCTCTCTCTATATATATATATATATATATATATATATATGTGTGTGTGTGTGTGTGTGTGTGTGTGTGTGTGTGTGTGTAATTTATAGTCATTTACAATATAAATAAAGGAATAAATGAACCAAAAATTATTTTTATTATACAAACACCTAACTTTGTGGTTGTGCTTATGAATTAAGATACACAAAATTATAACTGTTCTTATATAACATTGTATAACTTATGACTAAATAACACTGTACTGTTCTTTTAATTACATAGAAGTCATATAACAATAAGATGTATACATTCAATATATATTAATACAACTAAGACAAGTACTGTACACATACACTTGGCTTTATTCATAGCATAAATATGCCTATAATTTTATAAATACATATATACAGGCCTATATATAAATTTAAGACGTTCTCGCTTCAGTATTTACGTAGAAAATATATTTAATATTATAATATAGTGAAATAAATATTCTAATAAATTATAAACATTTTATAATTATTCGCGTTTCATTTTTACATCATAAATTATAACGGGGATGTTTATAAATACAAATCAAATTTTTCATATATTTCATCTTATAAATTTCAAAAATATATAGACGCTACAAATAACTTTTTCTCACCGTTCGAGTTGTTTACTAGAAACTTTTACTCAAGCGATTCGCAACAGTAAAATGGAGAGAAGTGGCGAATATTTTTATCGATAGAAGATTAATCCCTCAATCAATTCTATAAACGATGCAATCAGAGGTTCAATATAATGCGAGGAAAAAAAGCAGCACGGTTCGAACACGTTAATACGTGTTCATTGGAGCAACATTTACGACTGAGCCTTCATTTCCATGCGAGGGTGTGTGCACAGTAGAACACGCTTTAAACGTTCGAAAACCGAAAGACATCGTCTCGTGCCATGTAAGCAGCATACTAGCTATTCGCAGTCGGCACTGCTTGTTCCGGATGGTTTGCTAGAGATCGTAATTTCGCTCGGTTAATGGGAAAAACCGCCAGCGTTATTACCAAACTTGGGAGCTGTAATCTTGGCTGGCACACGGCACAGCCGGCAAATGTAACGGGTACCTCAACGGCTTAAAATCACAGACTTCCATTATCACGCTGGCGATGGATGAAGGGAGCAAAAGGGGGATGTTGGAGCGCGCGCGCCTGAGAGAGAGATTCTTTGGTTATTTAATACGCCTCGGAATGGTGCTTTTTTCTGTTTCTACAACTGAGCTGTTGACATATATGGCTGGTTTATGGCGAATTTTGCGTCACCGTAATTTCCTCATTATTAGTTGCGTACGGTTTAAATTGTTTACTCGAATAACTCGCTGCCTAAAGAATTATCTTCTCGCTAGCTTCTTTGGAATTAAATTTCTAATATAAGCTTCTAAAAGATTATAAGAAATCCGAATAAATCATTTCTCGTTTTTTTAAGTTGTATAACCTAGTTTTTGCCTTCTTAAAACGTATGTCTCGCATGCTCTCGATTCATTTTTCGTCAGGCGAAACAAAATACTTCTCTCATTTTTTTTAAAAATATTTTCTGTCATAAAATTTTCGTTTTTAATCTTTCTCCAATTTTTTATTCACTTCTTGTAAAGCTCATATTTTTAATCCTTCAAACTATTACAATTAATCACAAGAGTTAAACTAATTAATAATAACATCTTAGTGTCATAGAGTCTAAGTCACAGTACGATTTAAGTTAAAAACTATAATTACTTATATTATTTCCTCATTTAAATAACATGGATTTCGGAATGATTAGAAAAACAATAGACAATACTCAAATTTTAGAATTCAGATTTATATTTACATCATTTATAATTCATTACATAACTATATTGTCAGTTCTAACTAGTTAAGTATTGTAATTTTCAAATAACTTGATTGAGAGGTACTAGTTAGGCGTTGTTAGATGGTCGAAATAGGTTCATTTCTATGTTAAGATTATAGAAATCCAATAACAGATATCTAATTCATAGGTTTATGATGTTTGCCTTATTAGAAAATCGAAAATTATATATTAATATTTACACATTTGGTATATTGGGAGAAACGTGTTACTGTATAATAAATCTATGGAATATACACTGTACCAAATTTTAAAAGCGAAGAAAGTGATATTTTATTGATTAAATGAAAAAATATAAAAACATATTTGTTCTATAAATATAAAAATATAGTAGAAGATAATTATAATATTTTATTATTTATAATCATTCACTCCTAGTATTTTTGACATATTAACTTTACAATAATTCTTGTTCATCTTCCTGCATGTTAACGTTTTGACAATTATTAAAACTAGTTTTTTTTATATATTCCATTAAATAGTTTGTAATTCCCTATAGCTAAGTTTCTGTGTAACCGGATATGTAGTTTATAATTTACTATGTAACTGAAGTACATAAGTAACTGAGTATTTAGTCTATAATTCACTAAGTACATAATTCATAATTCACTGAGTAACCAAAGCATGTATACGACGAGGTATGTTACATTCTTTATAATTCACTAGACAACTAATACTAGGTTTTTGTATTTTGCTATATAATTTATAATTTACTTAGATATAAAACGGCCTAGAT
This sequence comes from Centruroides vittatus, assembly GCF_030686945.1. NCBI lineage: Eukaryota > Metazoa > Arthropoda > Arachnida > Scorpiones > Buthidae > Centruroides > Centruroides vittatus. Next base: position 752,212 of record NW_027121909.1, on the reverse strand, counting down.
AAATTTAAAACTTATAGGTAGGTAATTAAATTGCGTTTTTGCTACCCCAAAATAGGTTAGAACTATCATTTTCAATTATATATTGACATTAAATATTACATGTGTGTACTGTACTGTACGTGTTATAACATTTTGTAAGTTAATAGAATTTTATTCTTAAAATAATTAAATGTTTATCTGCTATTTTCTAAAAATATCTAAATTATAAATAATCTATTTCTTCTAAAAGTCTTTATTTTATCCTACAAAATATTTGTCTTTTACGATAGATCTATATAAAAAGCTAAATTTCTTTATGTATCATATCAGTTATTAAAAATATAATACAATTTTTACAATTTCTGGATATAAAAAAAAGCTTAAATGACTGATGAGGACACGTAACAGTCTCATAAATAATTCGATCGCGTCAATGATCGTGTCAATGATTTTCTGTGCAAAGATATGATGGAATGTTAAAGGTCATAGCTTAACTTTTGACATCAACTTCATAAATCCGTAGAGATACAGAAGAAAAATCACACACGTACATATATATGGATCTGCAAATACAGTTAAACACATATTTTGAAACATACATATGCTATTATTTTATGAAGTTTAATGCTCTTAATTTTATGTTACTTTATATAAATATATTTTTGTAATTTTTACAGAGTTAAATAAAAATCTTAAAAAATTGACTGTAATTTAATTTTTAGACAGTAATAATTAGTCTTAAAATGTTTTGATTGGATTCATATAACTTATTGAATAGAAACATTTTGAGAATTAACAATATTTAAGATTCTTCGAACTTATTTTTTATAAAATAAAAAAGAATATATTTATTACCTTTCGAGACAAATGATGAGCAAAGCTTTATTTAATTCAATTCGGATAAATTGGACTTTTTAAAGTTGACATTAACTTGAAACTTTTATCCCTTTCATTCTCTTAAAGGTTATTTTGGTTCCAATGGCATATTCTAGAAGATTCCTTCTCCCACTTTCAATCCTACCCAATACTTGAATTCCTTATCAGGTTCATCAAATATATATTCTCTACTAGATTACATTTTGGATATTCTAGACTCTTACCTCTTATTTTGTAATTTAACAGGCCTAAAATTGTAATAAAACCGTATATTTTTTGTCATTAAACAGATTTTTAAATATTTTTTTAATTATTTATTACCGTTGAAAATTTAATATGTTGGTTTTTATATTGAAATTAAATGTAGAGAATTAATTTTTGTAGGATATCTAAAATTAGGCCTAAATTAATACAAGTCCAATGAACATAAACTATTGTCGCAAAAGATCGTCGAAGATATAAGTCGAAATATATTGTAACTAACTGTATATGTGGTTTTCTACATAGGAATCGGTGAAATAAACTGAAATAGTTAAAATTACGCTTATTGCTGCTGATTTTACAAGTTTAAAATATTGTATTAATTTATTTCGTAATTGATTGATTTTAAAAAATAATCATATTTTCCACCAATCATCGTTAAGAAACTCATATTTCGACCAATTGTAGTAGATATTTTGAACAAATCGTCATTAAAATGAAATTTTTTAAAATAACATTTTCAAATTACAAGACACTATTTGTGTTAAAAGAAATGACTATTTTCATTTAATTTTGTCTTTTTAATTATCCATACCTGGACATATTTACTATATTCTCGTCCAGATCTGATAAGTTAAATGTTTTCTCGTTTATTACTATTATTATAACTAATAATGTAAGTAGATATTCATCGAAATAAAAAGTTTGTTACAACTTCCAGTTGATTAGAGTAATACCAATTTACAAATCTTGCATCAAATCTCAATGTGGGTCACTTAAGATCTTCGCACGTGCTTAAAACTCACGTCACGTAAACAAGAAAAGTTGGACCATTGCCAGTACCTACCACGTGATGGAAATTAGGAATGTTCGGGGTGTAAAAAGCCGTAAGAAAACTTAGAGGCCAAGGGGCGCGATCATAACTATTCTTCATTCCTTCTTAGTATGTTACACGTCATAAAGTCTCGCAGTCTTCCATCCGTTTCACCACTTAGTCGTATCTTTATTTATACCGTAATAATTTACTATTTTTTCCTATATATGCATTAAATAAACGATTAAAAATCGTAACAGAATTTTTATATATTTATTTTATTAACTAAATCTAATTTTTTGAAAATATTTTAAAATCTTTAACAGAGAGTAAGTGTCCTACTCCTGGATGCAACGGTACAGGTCATGCTACAGGACTCTACTCACATCATCGAAGGTAATATGTAAATTAATTTTTAAAGTATTTTTTCACCTGTAAACCCTAAATATCATTAACTTTAAAAAATTAAGTAGTTAATCAAGAGTAACGCCGTTTATTAGATAAACTGTTATCGTGGTTCGTGCTTCTCCGATAGAGTGGAAATTTTGTATAGGTCTTAATAAAGACGTGGCATAAAATAGCATTGTAGTTCAGCCCGGTTTCTTTTCATTATACTAAAAAAGGGGGAAGCCCACAAACGAATGACACGGTCGCTTTTTACAAATCATCTTACTCGAGTGGGTGTAAGAACGATAGAAGTAATCTGGGAATCTGGGATGCGGTAAGATCGTCACGAGACCATTTTACGGGTGGTTCGAAAGACGTAAATACGGCAGTAAAAAGAGCTGTTAGAAAGAAAAGGATAACAGAAGTTTCCAAGAGTCTCTACCAAATTATAAGAATTATTTTTTTCTTCTTCTCTTTTTAAATTATTGCCGTAAAGTTTTACGTCATTTTATAAGTATCTAGATTTAAAATTATTTTATCATAAATATAAAATTATACAATTTATAGTTTAGTTAATGATTATTAAGTTATATAATAATTGCTTTTGTATATTAATACCAAAAATGTAAGAATCTTATGACTCAAATGACATTGCTATAACACTTAATAACTTTTAAAAGTATTAAGTATAAAATAACACAACTTTTAAAATTTATTTAAAATATTTTAATCCTTTTTTTAAATTTAAAACTTGAATAAGCTAATTCTCATTCCAGTATACTAGTGAACAATTGCCTTTTTAATGATTTTTTTGGCTTACTTTTAATATCATTCCCTTTTAAATATATTTCAAGTTTCATGGAATTATGTTTTCTTTTTTTTAAATTTAAAAAGTTCTATTGATATATTTTATGGATTTATATTTTAAAATGAAAGGCTCTTATTCGAAATTTTTCTGTTTTAACAGCTTATCAGGATGTCCGAGGAAAGACAAAATTACGCCAGAAAGTAAGTTTATTAATTAAAATTTTTTCATATAAACATTTTAATGTTTTTTTTTCCTTAAATTATTTATAAATATAACTTTCGAGCAAATTCTTTTAATCGAAAGTTGGAGAATATATTCCAAGCTATCGAATAATTATTTTATATAATTATGACAATATATGAAAGAGAAAATAGTAAAATCTATATTTTATAAGTAAGAAAACTGTAAGTAAATTTCATCTTCCTTAAATCTAAGCTTTTTTGCTTAGATTTAAGGAAAGTTTCCGATACTAAATAAATCCCAGAGAATTTAGTTAAACATAAGTAACATCAAGAATTTCGCTTTACTTCCAATAAAAAATTGTCACATCTCATTGTTAGCCACTTAATGCTGTACACAATGTATACCTCACTAAAGCAATTTTTTTCTTAAAATGTCATTCTTCGTTGTATGTTATCTATAGTATAGATATTTGTTCTCATTTTGCATCTCGCTTTCAGTTTTTTCAAACATTAATATCTTAGTTTTCTTTAAGCTCAAAAGTTTCTTTTGTTGATGACATTCTTAAGAATGGGGGAAATTTCCCTGCAGACTTTATGTTTACTTTACTTCTTAACAAAGCACACGTTTTATAACTTCATATGTGAACGTTTTGCCATTTCTTTTCTTCGTACTACACTAAAGAAAAGAGTTTTTTTTATTCTCTCACTCAGTCTCTCTCGCTCTCTCGCTCTCTCTCTCTTTCTCTCTCTCTCTCTCTATCGGGTTTTTCTGTAAAATTAATAACGGTTCTTCATGTGTATAACAACGCAATCTCTTATTTCTTACCACTCTTCCTAAATCTATTGTTTGGCTAATCTTACTTCTAGTTATATATTTGGTTATACAAAAGTACTTAAATTAAATTTATTTCAGTTCTAAGTAAAGTCTTATCCATAAACATTGTGATAATTCTTGGTTACCTAAAACTTTTAAAAATACTTTATATTTAACGCACGAATCTCTAAAACTTTAAAAGATAATTAATTGTAAAATTTATAATTTTTATATAGAAATATTTCTATTTGTTTTGTAGATATTGTAGCGTGATTAATTAAAATGCTGTAAGTCCAGACTGTGCTCGTAACTTTTAGAAAATGGACTAATTTTGTCTTATTTTTTGTGAAGACAATGGATTCTTCAATATATATATATATATATCTGTCTCATGTTATAAAATTCCATAAAGATTTCGATAAATATAGTTTTTCAAAATGACCAAATCATTAAAATATCCGTTTTCCTCCAGGGGAAAAATAAGAAAAAAGAGAATAGTTTCGAACGAACCTTCTTCTAATACTTTCAGCTCCCATTCTACTAAAAATTGGATTCTTATATGTTGCAGATCTAGCTTTTTCCAAATCCAGAAGGTATAGTCTATATGTCAGATTATATGTTATGAAGCAAATAATGATAAAATTGATATTTTTCAAACTGATTTTTAGTTGAAGAAATGTTTCCTATTTTTTTTATTGCTTTTTTCCCTACAAAGAAGAAAATTTTATGGAGTAATCCCGATTATTTTATAAAATAAAGAATCATTAAATTCATATATATGCTTTCCTTACAAATTTGTATAAAATACTAATTTAAAATAATGCAAATTTGATCCAAACATCATATAATTTTTTTAAAGAATAGCAAAAATGACATTTATTGTAATTAATTTTATTGATTTAGTGAGTTTTATCTTTCATTTCTGTCAATATTTATTTGTGAATAACAAGTAAAAACTGTAAATATGTTTTGATTTTGCTGTTGCACGATACTAAAGTAATAAAATGTAGTAATTTTACGTTTTAGCAATAAAATTATCTGATTTTGGTCGAAATTAAAAACAAAACAGTTGGAAATAAAGGTGTAAATCTTTTGTAAATTATATTATTCTTATTCTCTATGATTGGTGTTACTTTGATTTTTCTTATATATCGATTGGTTACGATCACTAAAAAGTAGCTTACATTATATAGGAAATTGAAGGACCATACAAAGAAATAAAAAGAAAGGGAAAATATTTTATATGTAGTAGATGAAAAGACAATAAAATTGATTTTGAATTGCTTATTGTTTACAATGATAGGACATTAATTTTTACTGTAGTTACTTTTGTGTTGACATTTTGATTTTTAAACAAATATCAAAATGTCAGCACAAGTAAAAATTAAGCGTATAAACTTGTTTAAGAATGTCATTTTACCAACATATTTAAAATATTCATCAATTATATCTAGCAAACAGTGCACATTTTAGATATTTAAGCGTTAACATCGATCAAACACACCAGAATCATACTGTATTTCTACTAAAAAGTGACCTTTTTTTATTTTTAATGATATATTTCGATTCTTATATCTTCAACTTTTCATTAAGCATGTAAGATATTAATTTGTATAGAAATTTTATTGTATACAATATTTTTCAATTTAAAAATCTACGTTTCTCACTTTTATTTGGTCCTTCATTAGCAGTTCGAATCATAACTTTGTAAGTGAAGCAAAGAATCGTTGTAACCATTTTATCTCTAATAAAATAATGTAAATTTAATAAAGAATCGTAATACTGTAATTCTAATTTTAAATTTTAATGACGATTATAGGAAATTTAAAACATTTTAAATAGAAAATTGATGGATTTACTTTTCTAACAGACATTTTCTTGTTATTCTTACCTCAGAGATCGGTTTTTATGTTCACATTAAGCACATTGTTAAGTCTTTCTCAAAATAGTATGTATATTCTACTAATTTTAGAAATGTTGTAAAACAAATAAAATTTCTATAATATATAAAACTAAACATAAACACATGCGGACGTACGGTTGTTTAGAATATCAATCGCATCCTAAAATTGTGTTTTTCCTGCATTTTTACACATTTATATTATGAAATTCGGTACATATGAGATTACTTTCTTGCCTGATAATGTAAGTTAATATTTTTAATAATAATTTGAAGAGTAAATGAAGAATCTTTACAGTAATTTAAAATTCTGAGTTTATATTTGGATTTCACAGTTATTTATGTATTAATTTCTATTTTAACACAAAACTTAATGGATTTATTATCAAATTTAAAACATGGACATGCTTTATCCTATCGCAAGTTAAGTCCACTTAATTAATATTTATATTAATTTTATTCGGTAATAAGGTATTTTTTACAGCCTATGTTATTTATATAAAATGAAAAGCGGCGAATAGTTTATAGAGCTAATATCAACAAGATTGATCAGATACCAAAGATGTAAAGTGAATAATATCATTTGATGTTTTTGTAAATCTCACGAGTAAAACTTTCTAAACTAGAAATTAGCTTTTTGGTAGAATTTTTTTGCTTCTTTCGAAATAAGTAGCATCTCTCTAGTGATAATCTTTATGTAAATAAGAATGTTTAAGACAAATCTTCCTCTTCGCATTTACTTTCAAATTTGTACTTTTTAAAAAATATTTTTATGAAGTAAATTTAAAATTGATTAATGAATTATAAACTATGAAAACTTATCTAAGAGAACGTTTCGAGAAGTAAAATCTTTTTTTTTTCTTGTTGTCAATTTAAAACCAATTAATTTTTTTTAAACGAATTTTCTACTTCAGAAAGTTTATTTATGATAAATATACTAAAATATATTAATTAATTAATTTGTTCTGTGAAAAATCATGAGTTATCCCGTGACGAAACGAATTTATTCGACTTTAGTGCGTATGGCATTAGTGCTGTTTACGTGTATGGAACATAAGAAATCACGCGTTTAGTGACGTCACGATGGAAATTGACAGATGTGCGGTGACTTCTTGCAGAGAAATGAGCAATAGAGCAAAAGTCGGAAGACGGAGCAATATTTCAAAAGCTCTTATCCATCTGTTCCGAGTTTCCGACTGATGCGTGGGAATGGCCACCGCGGAAAACGCTTCCTTATTTTTTTATTTTATTTTATATATATATATTTTTTTATTCGTCTTCGCTACCGTTACATGCTCTTTATATATATATATATATATATATATATTCTAGTTGTAGTGAATAGCTACTTTCGTCATCTTTTTGTGACTGTAAAACATTCGGTTCGATTCCCACTCAACTATAACTCGCTTGTTTGTTTTTCTTCAACATTTGCTCGAGAGTTTTTACAATATTTTCTTTCCCTTATTCCTTCCCCACTCTTTCTATCCGTTAAATCGTGACTTATACAACTACTTTATGGTTGATTTGTAACAGTAATTTGTTTCTCTTTCCAGTTCTTGCTCTTCATGAAACCATACTCAAGTAAGTAGAGGAATTTATGGGTTTTAGCTAAACGATAAATATTCCAACTGAACCTAACTCGATTATTTTATTTATAAATTTTAACTTTTGTATAGTTTTTCTTGTTAATTCTCAATAATTTTGTGAAATATCTTTAAGTTTACACGTGTTTACATTAATATGCTCTCTTTTCAAGGTGTCCAACACCCGGATGCAATGGAAGAGGTCATGTGAACAGAAACAGAAATTCACATCGCAGGTAAAAATTTCAACACGTAATATATTAATATTCTAAAATTCTTTAAGCTCTTTTATAAGTTCACCATACGATAAATGATGGTTCTAATGATGCTTATCATCATTTAAATATTTTTGTCGACTTCTTTATGTTACGAAAATATTTAAATGATTAAAATTCACTTTGTGTATAGACAAGTAAATGAGATTTTTAAAAGTTTCAACTTGTTGATTTAGGCATATTAATAAGAATGTTCTTACAAATTAATTACGCATTCTTTGAATGTTTTACTTGTCACTTCACTTTATTTTGTCTTTGGACATTTCTCCAATTTCCATTAATCATTCCGAGGTATTTGTAAAAACAAGGCAAATCAACTCTCGATTGTTGCTGCTAAACAAGAGATTCGTTGATATGCAGAATCTTAAATATTCAGCTTTACAACCCTTTAATCTATATCCACCATTTGTCAGAGCTGACAGCTTCCATGCTATTGTCATCTAATAGGCCTGAATAATTTGAAGTTTTTGTGTTTTAAAACTGTTTCTGCTTTTACCTTAGCGGAATTTTGTTGAGAATTTTCTTAATTTTAATCGTCTCACTTGCGATTTATAGTTTAAAATGTTCTCTTGAATTTTACCAAGTTTTCTGCTAAAGATATATTTTGTTTTTATAACACTACCTTATGCCTTTTTATACTTTATAATTAAATTTTCCATTGCTTTTATATCTAAGATTTAAGTAGGACTAATTGCCTTATTATTTTTTTATAAATATTTCATATGCGATAGTTGAAAAATATCGATTTTTGTATTTTTATACTTAAGATTATATTATAGATATATTGAGAACGTACTATATGTGAAAGGTCGCACGATCACGTCGCTTATGTTACATTCGCATCGTCTGTAATTTCTTCTCAACATGAAAACATCAAAAAATTATTTTAAAATATTTATATATAAACAAATAGATGAACTATTATTCTACATATATATAAATACAACGCGATAGTTTGCGACTAATCGCGTCGCATGATTTGGCTTATTTTATCATCGCTTATGATTTCATACGCTTTCTGCTTATACGTTACACGTTACATATCTATTTTAAAATTCGATTAAAATCAGGTGTTTTATAATTGACTGTTATTGTTATTTACTCTTTAAGCATAGAATTAAACTTCTTAAAGCGGAAAATTTCGTATTTCATTTCATATTCAGAGATACGTTGAAAGTTTACTTAGTTACGCAAATAATTGTTATTAAACTCTAATTTTAATTCTATATGCGAAATTTAAGCCATTTAGACATAAATGTTTGGAGGTTGATCACCATATCAATCATCAGTTATTAAACTCGCGAATGTCGCGCCGCGCTGCGTGCAGATTACTAAGCACAGTTTTTTAAATTAATTAGTTTATTTTTTTATTTCTCTTAAAACATTAAACGTCTAAGGATGTTTAGGTTTGTTTTGATAAGAAAACAGATAGAATAAAAGATATAGGCCTATATTTGTTTCGCTATGTCGCGACGCGGCGCGTCGCGACATAGCGAACATTACATAGCACCGGACATTACAAGATTGCCCATAACTGTAATCAAAACGGCATTATCGGACCAGCTGGACGAAAGAGATAAAGTGAATAAAATAGTAAACTATAGGCTCGTTTTTCTCTTTTTCTTTCTGTTTTTCTTTGGGGATTCTTAGAAGCTTCGTCCTGTGTGCTATTTAATTATTATTAAGAGAATCTGGACAGTTGGTGCGACAGAACTGTGAATGAATGACGTCTTTAACAACTTAATCATGTTGACAGGACAATAGAGTGAATGAGACAGGAACAAAGACGAAAAGAAAGCAAGGAAAAACTCGGCATTTCTTACATCGTACGTCGGAATTGGAAACTAATGGTTTTTCACTTCAGTTCCGTTCGATTCCCATCTACTCTTTCTGATTAATACACTGCTTCCGGTTGGAGCGCCGCCTAACGGACATTTACTGTAACACCGGCGCCGCTTCATCCAGACACCAATTTCAACAAAATAAAAAAATTCAGCGCCATTTTTCTACTTTCACTTCTTTAAAAACAACGAAGCACATTTCGAGTATAAACAAGATTAATCAGAAAATCGATTTAATACCACCTTACCTTACAGTATACGAGATGAATACTTCCAGACATGCTATCTCAATCTATAAGCTTAAAGGCATAATATCTTACTATAGTGATATAGAATCTCTCCTTTGTTAGGACGAGATAGATGCTTCTACTTTGCAGTTGCAGGGACATTCTGAAGTAAATTATTAACTTAAATCCAGTATAAAATGAGAAATATTGCTTATATTATTTTTTTAGAGAATGAAGAATGCGAGTGTTTTTAAAACACCTTATTCTAGAATATATGTTTGATTCTAGAATTGCCTGTTACTATCTTTATAGTAATAAACTAAAGTTTATTCTAGGTTGAATATTTTGCTTTTATATTTTCTATCTCATACTAGAATAAAGTATAGGAAGATGAACAGTGACGATGTTATATGAAATTACATGTTCTTAAGATAATTCTTTGTGATTTTCTTTAAAAATTTCTAAGAAAACAGAATGCTCGAGTCTCAATAGATAGGTTGGTTGGTTAAATATAGGTTGGTCATTATAAATGAATCTGAAAGCTATTATCGCTCTATATATATATATATATCGAGCGATAGTAGCTCTCAGATATATATATTTGCTTTGTGAGTATTTCTTATTAGTTTGATTGTACTGTACGTATAAAGTACTTTAGTATTTAGTGAATATCTTTCAACTTTATAGTTCACTATAATAATTATTCTATAAATTTCAAAACAATGGCATATCGTAATGGCTAATTCTAACGTGATCAGTAAATTTTTAAAATTTTTTTTAGTTTGTCAGGTTGTCCAATAGCCGCTATGGAAAAGATAGCCCAGAAAGAACAGAAAACGCCAGGAAAAACTGTACAGCCTACAAGTCCTGGTAAATATTTTATATTCTATAAAAATAAATCTGTATAATGTTAACAAATTTTTAATTAATGAAATTTATTTAATGATTTTTTTATAGTATATAATATTAAAGTTTTAGTGTCTTTTAGAGAAGTAAAATATATTGCAATACATTAAATGTATATAAATAATACACTTTGTGAAATATTTTTGTTTTAACTCTATGCAATTTTTCCAAAATTTCGTCATTTCATATTAACTTAAAAATATGGTAGATAAAACATATGGCTTTGCAAAAGTTTGTCGAGATTTTTACGGGATTAAAATTGGAAAGTCTACTGATATTTGGATACTTTAGAGAAAAACTAACTTTAAAAACTTTAGTTTTGGTTGAAAGTTCTACACTTTTAATCTTCGGCTATCTTTAAGGACGTTTTAAGGGATTAGGAAGTCACCTGAGTGACGATGATACAAGTGAACAGGTGCAAGCGTCGCAGCGAACTTCGCTTAAGTCCGAAAGTGACCAAACGAAAATACTGTGACCTTCGAGTTTTCTAGGACGATATTATGCTTCAAAAAATCATTTTCTTTAACAAAAATAGTTTCCCCCTTCTCGGGAAACCAAACCATCAGTTATATGATAGATTAAGAAAGATGTCAGAACAAGGAGTCCGGCTTTATCGATATTCTTCAAATTGATGTATTTACTAATAATGTAAGTCAACACAAATGTCGAGTTGATCGTCATGAATTGAAGATAGGACCACTCAATCTTGGGTTAAATTTATTTTTTATGATAAAAACGAAAAATTTAATCCTTCACGAAAAAGAAGTTTATGAAAGTAGATGCCAAATGAAATATTCAAAAAGAAATTTTCTGTTTAATTCTATGTATTTAAACTCGAAAGTATCAAGAGAAAGCAGAAATTAGTAATGACTCAGATTTTTATATAATATCAAGTTTGCATTATGTCTTTAGATTAAGAATACAATTTCACATTTTTATTTTTGTGAAAACTAGATAATTATTACATGTAATAAGTATGATACAATACAATATCGGTTCTATTATACTAAAATATATTTAATTTGATATATCTAAGATAGCAAATTTTTATTATTTATACATAAAGTTAATATTTTCATTACAAATTGTGCATAACTAAAACAGCGTATAATTACAAAAATTCTTGAATATCGTAGAATCAGATAACAATTCAAACCTCACTCGACACTGGTTTTTTCTGTTAAAAATTTGGTTTTTATTCTGTTCAGTTATATTTTGAATGCAAGCCACTTATCATGCACATTATTTTGAAAAATTTTGATAAACAAAATACCTTTCATTTTACTTATTTTAAGATGTAAATTCAAACTTAGCCATGACCATTGTATTAATCGACATTTAATAGGATTTATTAATAAAGACGATTAAAATTGATAGAACTGAATCACGATGAAATTAAACTGAAAATGTAGGAATGTTGAACTCTAAGATACAAAAAAATTCTTACGTCTTAATTTATAATAGTTGTTTATTTGTATTTGTTAAATGTGATCTTTTACGAATTATATAATGATCATGATTAGACACTTATTGATAAATAACTTTTACCTGCGGTTAATATCGAAATCGGAATAACAAAGCGTATCTTTATTAAGAAATCGCCTGCTACCAAATTTCAATTATTAAAACAATAAAAATGTTGGCAAAATAAAAAAAATTTCATAGAATGTATAAATAAATAATATTAAACCATAATAATCGATGACTTTCGCACTTTTATAGATAATAAGCATTAGTCATTAGATGATGTTTATTATGAATAAATATTTAATTCAGTCGTACCCCATGCATTTACTGCACTAGTTTATAAAGCATTAACATATTCACGAACAGAAAAAGCAAGGATTGCGATTCATTTATTGATTTTCTTAAACTTATCTAACATTAATCTATCTAAAGTAAAGAAAAAAGATTTTTGGAAGATTCCCTAGGGTAATATTGCGGTTAGAGCTCAAATTAGAATAATTTTTCTGCTCTTTAAAGTTGTATTACTGTTCGAAAAAGCACCGAAGAGTGTATAATTATCTTTTTTATTTTAAATAATCTTAATTTCAATATTTTTCGCCAAACATATTATTAGCATATCGAAATTTTGTCGAAACCTACGTAATTAAAGAGAAAATAAAATCGATAAACCTCGTGGTGCCATCTCTCCTCGGCAATAACGACTAAAATTTACGATATGTCATCCTATTGTACAGTACATGTTTATAAGTTTCTCAAACTTCTAATAATGGCTCCATCCCATAGGATCGAATTCGTCAGATCGAGTATTGAGGCCCATGTGTTACGTTAAACAGCTGGATCTTCAAGATTATAAATATCCAGGATACGTATCCACGCCGACACCCAGGACACAGCTAGCTAAAGAATTAGAGAAGTATAGCAAGCCACCTCCTTCCGATTATGGTTACGATGTACATAAATATTATAATCGACCTATCGCACCCAAACCCAAAACGACAGAAGCTATGGAAAGAGAACCTAGTATGCATGCCAAACAAGGGACAACGTATAAGTAAGCAATAATTTATTTGATTAACATTTTAGTAGCCTTTCATAAATTGATCATCTTTTTATATTTGGCATCAATAAAATGTGTTCAAGGTAGCGATGCGACGATCGCGTCGTGCGCTGACTCAGGAAATCTATGACTCGAATATTCGCATCAAGGGTTGATACTCAAGTAAATTATTGATGCCTTATATTTTCATTAATTTAAAAATTAGCCTAGGTATATACAATGTAAACATCAATTGTTTTTAAGGTTAAATTTTGTATTTCTTCTGTAAAATTTTACTGCTTGCACCAGCTTTTTCAATTAGCTTAGTCGCACTTTTTAAATTGGCAGGTACGCTTTTTCCATGCTTAATTTTTTTTTTTTGTTTCAGGTATGTCTCAGGTTTTTGTATGTAGCTTAGCACTTTCAGCTGCATGTTTACTTTACGTTTATACAATATATAAAAGGTGAAATACCTTTTTAAATTTTTTTCTATAAATTTAATTATGAATCTTTTTTGTACGTCAGGTTTCAATAATTCTTTTAGGCGAATAATATATTGTTAAAACAGCGAGAATTGCAATTTAGATGTAGGATATTCCGAAAATATAAATTTCGAATTTTATTTATTTAACATTTAACAGAAGTTTAGAGAGGGAGAAATGGGAAAGTAGCGTTGCATAAACGTTAATCAGGACGTCGCGCGGTTTGCGAAAGTAAAGAGCTTTGCGCTGACTTTTTTGTCTCGAACTTTGACCTATAGGCAGGAGTACCAGTACGAACCTCAGATTCCGGCAGCCATCAACTTGTCAACTAAAAATTTGGAGCCAGTCATTGACTTGTCGGCAACAGGAAACCGCACGGTGACCTTACAGTCGTTGGATCTTAGTGTCAACAGAGTTGTCGGTGTTCCATCTAGGTAAAAGCTGCTATATTTACACCCCTTTCTGCATTCTATAGTCTGGTGATGTAAAACTGTATGCCAGCATCTTGTTTGTTATGAATGTTTTGCTTGCTTTCCTCTTTTCATTTTTGTTACATTGCTCTACTTTTGTTTCCTCCTTTTCAGTTTAGTTACTATCTTGCACGATTTTAAAGCTTGGCGTTAAAAGATCATTTGTTACAGATATTTGGTGTTTGCACGATATTTATTAACGTTTTAATATTATTATTTTGATATAATAAAAATTGTAACTACAACAACACAGTTTAATTGGCATAAAAAGTGTAACAAAACTTCAACGGCAAATCTTATAAGTGAAATTCTCACACTGAACGACAAGAAAATTTATGCGAATTTTCGTTTTTTTTTACAATTTTTGAGACTACAATAATGTTGTATATGTTTGTGAAATTATGACTGTAGATGAGTTTCCTATCTGTAACCATATATAGATACAAGTGGCGCCTTCGTGGAGAGATTCTGGAACTAAACTAGATCTTCGCGTAAATTTTCTTCTTTTTATTTATGAGAAATTTACATGTAAAATTTGTCTTTAGAGTTTTGTTACAACTTTATATATATACAGTATAACAATAGTTTTCATTAACCAATTTAAAAACAGTTAAGAAAATCAATTGCTTTTATATTCTGTTCTAATCAATAAAAGCATAAATATTTTGTTCTAATCAATTTATAAGACGTAAAAACTGGCGTCATTTAAAATAAAAATTCGACTGTTACAAAAAGAAAATTAACATAAAAGTTAAGTTTTAATTTTAATATCGTTCTCTCTATTCTCGCTTCATTATAATTTACTTTTTTTTTCCTTTTTAAACGCAATTTTAAATTGGAATTTGTAAGAACAAATTAATATCATGTATAATAATTTATACACTTGTCCATCTGTCTGTCTTTCCATTGAAATACTGATACTGTACTCTTTGTTGTTGAGAAAATCTTGTCGCTTCGTACTAGAGCATCTATATAGTTTTAATTAGGATGACGGCAGACAAAATTTAACTTTAATTATCTGCTGAATATCCTCATCTAACTCTGTAAACAACTCGTTTTCAAAACGTAAGTTTATTATTTGTTTTAAAGAAGCTTCTTAAGAAAAACACTATTATTATTATTATTATTATTGTTGTAGCTGTTTTTATGGTATAAAGAAAAATTAATTGCATAAAAATAAATAAAATTTTAGTAAAATTAAATTGAAAATAATTTGACTTATCATTCCAGAGTTTACTCACCTTTATATCTACGATTTATTATAATGAAGGATAGCTTTATCGAACTTTTCTCATATTTATGATGATTGATTAAGCTTGAATTTCTCAATCAACCATCATTTTTCGTGAAAATTGTTAATTTATAAATATGGTTTTAACTCATGTACTGTACATAAACATATTTGAAAAAATTTTTAAAATTGTTTATTTATAAACCTACAATAAGTTAAGCAAAATCAGAAAGTAACAATTAAGAAATATTTATTAAATATTTTAATGTTATTTCTACAAAAAATAAGTTATTCAGTTAACATATTCTTTCCGTAATTATAATTATTCATATAATATTAAATAAATAAATAATTTTAAAATTTATTTGTAATTTTTTATTTCAGAGTTTTCGCTGTATCAAATGTTTGTACTTAGATAATATTTAAAAATATATATACTTAAATATTTTAATGTAAAATGAAATAAAATAAATTCATATATGTTAATTAATTTATTTTTAATAAAATACCATTTTGTAAATTACATTCACTAAATATTTAAAATATTTTTAAGAAAATAAAATTGCAATTCTCCAATTTAAATGTACAGTGCATGGTTCAAAGTGGAGATAACTTAAGAATATTATTTCAGAAATTGCTCGTCTTTGTTAATTTTTGCGAAGTACATTTTTATACTGATTTTTATTTTGTATGAATCTATGAAAAAATATTCTTTGTATGATAAAAATAATTTAGTATTTTTAATAAAAAATTTTGTAGACGTGTAACTCGATTTTGACAATTGATCTTATTCTCTTGTTATTTGATTACAAATTAATTGATAATAAAATTTGAAACGTAATTCTTTCTAATTATGTTTAGTTATATAAAATAAGTGTTTACAATTTTCTGTGCAGAATCTTATGTAAGGAATTGAACTGTAAACGGTCAATATAAGTTATAATTAGTACATATGACATTTTTATTATTAGGATTATATCGAAATCTTTCAGAAATAAAACATTATAATTTTATTGTATAATATTAAGAACAATGTAAATTTCATAAACAGTTTTTAAAACAATTATATGAATATTTTACGAAAGAATGGAAAATAAGTACAATACGTGAAGATGATATAAACATGACTTCGATTCTAGATTGACTTGACTGAAATTAGCTTAGAGATTTTTCACTTGTATCTCATGCAATTAAAATCCTTAATCATTTTAAATCTCCTAAATATGGGTCTAGAAAAATTAAGAATAAAATATTAATCTCGCTGGATAGGCAATTTGCTATTTGTTTCTTAAGATAAAGATAACGAAAACCTTTCCAAGTATCTTACGTTTAAGATAAAGTTTCAATCTGTGCATATGAAACCAGATAGAATAAAATATAGTGAAAGCTTCACGTGAGGAAATTCTATGTTCTATTTATAAAAGAATATCTTGCAGTTGGTTAGCAAATTGTTCTTTCAGGTCAGTTGAGATTCCATTTACCGTGAATTGTCACGATAAGATACTTTTTAAACTTTATTATTTCTTTTGTAAGTTATTTGGATTTCGATTTTGTATTTTTTTAAAGCGATAGAATATTTTAATATATGGTTTAATTATATGAAATAAGCACTTAAAAGTTTTATTAAAAATACAAAATTCAGGATGAAACTTTAAAATTATTCTTCATTTCATTTATTTTATAAAACTAATGATTTTCTTTATCGCGATTTTAAAAAACTATTTAGTTTTTCTATATAAACACGTAATTTCATATATGAAAAAACTAAGCATACTATTAAAATATTAATAGTTAAACTTAAATTCTTTCTTTTAGCTTTGAGTTATTTTGATAAAATAAAATTTTATTTATAATTCTATTATTGTAACGGATCATATTACAAATAAAATTGTCCAATACTATAAATAAATTATCTTCAGATACATCTCAGTTTCGTATGTTTAGTGAATTATATTCCATTAAAACTTTAAATGAAATGGTATATAAAAAACCAACTCTGAAAAAATATATATATATAATATTAAATTAATTAAAAATAAACAAAATTTCCTAATATGTATTTATATCAGGCTAAAATCAAAAATTAAAATACGAGTTAAAATTTTTTGATTCAAATCTCTTTTATAAATCAGGTTTGTAATCGTATAAAAATTAAAGCATCCCCTTTGGGAGTAGAAAGATGAGAAAGGAGGGGAACTGTGCCCCAGTGCGATCATGGGGTCACGTTTGCTTTCGAGAGACTTATAATTTAGAATTTCAGACAGTTAAGTGCCACTGAGGTGCCGCACGCGTCGGCAAGTGTCATACGACTTCAGAAAACGTACCCAGTTGCGACTGCTAGCAACGGGTGCAGCAGGAAAAGGTACCCAAAGAGTTGAAGCAGAATATGAGCTTAATTATTCAGATGGGGAAGATTGTAAACACTATTAATATAGGTAATACATCATCATAAATGAATCTATATCAATTGATATTTTATTGAAGAAGTATTCTAATGATTGTAATGTTTAAACTTCTTCATTTGTATATTATTAGTAAAACTCTAACAAATATTAATACTGTTATCGAGCTAATTATAGTTTTAGCTTGTTTTAGTCATGTAGACTTACCTGTTTCTATGCTTAGATTTATTATTCCAAGTAAAATTTAAGATTGCAAGATGATTCCTCACGATATAATTTCGCAACTTGGTTTCGTGTGTCTTCAGGTTCCTTAAGCAGAATGAGGACAGAAATACTGCATACTTGTAATATTTAAGCGTTCATAATATTAATAGAATATTTATTTTTTATAGCGAAAATAAGCACTGAAGCATTGAAACATAGCTTTGTGAATCTGCGTAAAGTACTGTAGTTTAGACATAATTTCGATAATGATATTTAGTATTAGCTACTCAAATAAAACAATAATAATATTTTCTTGTTGCAATCATTATTTTGGTTTTAATATTGTCTATTTATAATATTATAATGTAATAATTCAACTAAACATTAAAGTAAGATAATTAATGATTTGTTGTTATATGAAAAATAGCTTCACAATGAAATATTTCTAATAGTCTATATGTAAAAAGTTTTAATATCTCGTATTATTATACAAGGTATTAAAACTTATAAATTCGAAATAAATTATCATAATATTTTATATAAAGATTTATTGTTATTAAATCATTTTATGTAATTAGCATAAATTTTTTTAAATTTTATTTAATAATGATTAATTAATTAATCAATATGAAATTAAGTTTGATATTGTAATCTAGGAATCATTGATACTCTATGATCTATAATTGTAAGAATTTTTATAAACATGAATTGAATAAATGTTTATAAGACTTCACAAATGTACGAATAAGTTGAAAGAAGTAAAATTTTCTTGAAAAATTTTACTTCTTTCAACTTAGTAGCGTAATTAATATTTTTTGAAGACTCCGTTCAATTAGCTTGCAACACTAAAAGAAAACAGAAAAACATTCGAGGGACCGATATGGATAATATGTATAATATATACTTTTTCTTTTTCAGCCCCCATCCAGCGATTGTCCCAGCGGGAGGCCAGAGACCATCAGTGCTGGTGACGCCAAAACCCATGTATCCACCCAACCCCGTCCCGGAAACCGAACAGACGGAACCAGTCGATTTCTCGACGGGTCACGTGACACCCCGACCGGAAGTGTCTGATCCGTAATAGCCGGTGCTGCCACCACCACGGCAGTCATCCACCATCCCGGATCTCCTCCCGCTGTCAGCAGGACTCCGATGGAACCAGCTCCCATGTCTCCACCGACAACGCTTCCGATTGCCGTGTCGCCTCACTGCTCACCTTCTCCTCAACCTCCTCACTCACCCTACCAACAGCTGCACTCCATCCAACCTCCTCAATCTCCCTATCCTCAGATCCAGAGTCCGGTAGTGGGAGGAGAAGCTGTCAGGTCACTATCTCATGTCACCGTAGGAGATTATGGAGCATCCGAGAAAGAAAAGTGAGTCTCGCTTAATTTCCTATTCATTACTTAATAAAATTTCTTGTATTTTTAAAGAAAAACATCAATCAAACACTCTTCTGATAAAGATAGAATAGTGTATGTCAATACAAATATCCTTTCCAGATCATGGTAATGATCATTCATAAAATATTGCCATTCCTAATGCTGATCTTTCCTCAAAAGTATAGCTTTAATCACCAATATTTCTATGGAGTTTAAAGTAAATAAATCGGAAATTAATTTGAGAGTTTACTTAAAACAATACTTCTTACATCCTTTTTAAAAGAAAAATCATCTTTAACTTTACCAAAATGTTCATCTTTTTACAAATTACATTAACGAAAATGACTCGTTACACGAATCTTTTACATAATATATATATTCTGATATTTAAATATATAAATTAGAAATTATTATTAGATTTATTTTGAATTAATATAGATCATTCTAAACTTTTCAAAATTTATTTTTCACAATACTTAACATATTTATACAAAGTAGTACGAAGGAAAATTTTAAAATATCTGTTAAATTACGAAGAGAAAGGAGCAAGAAATATTATGCGTAAAACATATACGTGAAAAATATACAGAAGAAAATAAGAAATTAATATGAATTTGAGTTATCAGCTGTAAATGTACTTATTGTATTTTTCTGTTGGAGTAATTGTGAACTTATCTTAAAAATTTTTTAATTAAAGGTATATTAAGGTAAATTAATAAAATTGCAAAGTTTTTAAACAGTAAATAACAAAATTTTGCAATTTTGTTTCCATTATTTGAAGTAGAATTCATTACTAATTACAGTCAAGAATATTATGTATCTTGTGAAAAACTATTTTGAAGAATAGTTTTAAAGGTGTTTCTAAATTTTTTCTTTTATAAATCATATTCAAACTACTGTGTTTAGTAAAAATAAAATTTTGCAATCTATTTTCAATCTTACCAAGAAGAAATAGAGAAAAATAGATTTTAACTGGAGTAACTTACAATGAGTTGAGATATTACATAAAACAAGTGCACATTACAAGTTTTTCAATTCTTTTATTTAATATAAAACATTGATTTACAGCAAGTATGATTTTTGTCACATTGATTATAAAAATATTAGGTAAAATAAATAAAAATGAATCATTTTTATTATAATTTCAAACAAAATCCATACTCAAAACACAATTTCGAAATTTATCTAAATTATTCTCTAGTTTAAAACAAATAAATTAGATGTTAATTTAACATATTAATACTAGATCTATTTTGTTTTATAACCTATTTATACGTGGTCATTCTAAACTTTTCCAAAATTTCTTTCTCTTCCATAAGTCATATTAAAGCAAATTGATAAGATGGCAAAATTTTGCAACAGTGATTACAAAACTTTTGGGAAGAAGAAGAAGCAAGGGGGAAAAAAGAGCCATTTTAACTTGGGTGGAAAGCAAATTAGCATAAGATGGATCGCGATTATCAAAAGATGCAAATTTCTTCAAATCTATGCTACTTTTAAATTTCCACACGAATAATTATTTCCCGGAATCGAGAAGGAGAGGGAGAGACAGAGAGAGTATTCACTCGCGTATTCTGCACAAAGTCGTACTTTTTTTGGTATAAAAAATAATTAAATAGATCTAACTTTAACTTCTTTCCACCTTCTGCAAATTATTATTTTTATTAATTCAAATATTAAATATATTATTTTAATGAAACTTGCTTTACCTATGGTAACAATTTATAGGAAAATTCCAGAATTTTTAGAAAAATCGAACTTATATCTTTATATAATCACTACAAAATTATAGCTTATAATTTAAATTACATAAGACGTATTTAGCGATACTTTTTGTTCATTTAAAAAGTTAACATGCTTCTATACTATGAGAGAAAATTTTTACAATCGAAAAAAAGATCGAATAATTTCTATTCATATTGCTTTGTGATCCCATTTATAGGTAACGAGTGGTCCTTTCCGCTCTATTATGAAGCGTTTTAACATTTCTTTTTGATTTTAAAGACGAAAATCGAGCAGCATCTGTAAAACAATCCTATGGAAAATTCACGAATACTCTAACGGGTTGTAAATTGAAACGTATAGATATCACCATGCTTAATTCTTTCTTTCTAAAACTCAAACAGGAGTTTTAAAAATTGAATCTTTTTTCTGCTTTTTTCTTAAAGAAAAAAAGATAAAGGACTTTTTGTCGAAGACGATCGAATGGCTTTGGATAACGTCTTCAATTAGATCCAAAAATCGATACCTTATCGAATTTGTGGACTTTCTCATCGGTCTTGAATTAATTGGCCTTTGGTATGAGAAGTAATTCTAATTTCGTTTCTCCCCCTTTTATTTTTAGAGTAGATATAACATACGCTCTTTCTGTGTGTGTGTGGTGTGTGTGTGTGTGTGTGTTGTGTGTGTGTGTGTGTTTTTTTCATGGTGGAAACTGTGCTTTTCTGGATAGCATCATCTGATCTTCATTTTTTTTTTTTTTTCTTTTGTTACGGTAAAAATTGTAGTCTTTCTTTTCGCGTTTGGTCTCTTTATCCACAAATGGTAGTTATGATTTGCATTTCATACAGTTTTCTTTTCTGTTTTTCATTTACGATGGATAGATACTGTGATTCATATATTTTATCCAATTCTCCTCCCTTTTTTCATTTATATTACAAAATACTTTATACAATTTTTTCATTTAAGTTAAAATTCTTTGCATCCTTTATATCCAATTTGATCTTTGTCCTTAAGTTATAACTATTCATTTATCATTTATGCCTCTCAACTTGATCCCTTTTCCGTACACGTCCCTGCATTCTTTGTTTATATTGCTTACTTTTAGGACAGAAGCTCTTGTATATATATCTTAATCTCTATTAGTACATGAATATTTTTATTTAAAGCTTATTGAAATGATCAGCTCAATGTCAAAATTCTGTGATATATCTAAACCCGATCATTTAATATAATATGCAGGTATGTGCTTTATATATAACGCACATACCTGCATTTTCTGTTTACTGTAGCCCTCAAATCCCACTCAATCGTTCTCTTTTCTGTTTACTATAGAAACTGTTCTCCTGCATCACATCTATTCCTGGTCATCCAATTTTATTCTTCTCGGTATTCTTTATTTATTATGATGATTAAGATCCTCAGCATCCGATCCTGTCTTTTCCTCTTTTTTTCTTTTTTTTTCTATAAAGCCGTTATAGTCTTCTGTATCCCATCTGACTCCCATCTTCATCTCGTTTATCGTTTTCGGATAGAATAGTGTCGCCACCTAGCGGCAGAAAGTTTGAATCGTATTTGAATAAAAATGTAGCGCTTTTATCATCATTAAATTGTTTATGCTATCTTTTCTTTAAAAAGTATATAATGCCTACTCTTTAAATAGTTAGCTTTTTTTACCTTTATTTTAAAAAAATTAATTATGTATATTATAATAGTTTAATATGCTGTCTTAGATACGTTGTTTAACGCATAGAAACACGAATAAAATGTTCTAAGTTTAAACGCTTTTATTACTATATTTCAAGGAAAACGATTACCATGAAGGCTGAAGAAAATTTTTAAAATAAACTAATTCTTAATTACTTACCGTAATACGTTGTACGTAAATCGGATACAGTATTAATGTTTAACGTTAAATTAAAATGTATTTATATGAATTACAAAGTATACAAATCTCATTTATTTTGTATAAGTTTTCACCATTATTATTATTATTATTTGTTTTTTAATCTTTATTTTTTTTCCGCGTGGAAGAATTGAAGAGGTTGATGTTCGACATTATTGCAATTTAAAGAGATTGGCTAAGGCAACAAGTCGAACGCAAGACCGTTATGATTATGAATGACGAGAACCTCTCGGAATGATGTATGGCTCGGGGTGAATACAAATTAATTAACGCGAAGAATGCTTTCTATCCATTTTGACTCCTATCAACGCACCGGGGTGACTTTGCTCACTTAGGTGCTTTCTCTCTTCCGTCGAATAATTGAAGGGATTACTTGATGGAAGGGAAATGATCGACCCCGGGACCATAAATTGCATGCTAAGGTTTTCTGTACTGTGAATTTTACATTTAGATTACAATGATTCTAATGATTGAGATCATCCCTATTATCTCTACTTCCAATTTGTAAATCACCACATTTGCATTCTGTTTCAAAGATAAATGACAAAATAATTCGACGCCGATATAGTATTCTCCAAAATCATTGCTCTTTTCTGTTTATACTGGAAGTTTTGATCCTCCGCATTCCATCAGATCTCTTTTCTGTTTGTTGATAGAAGCCGAGACTCTTTATGTATACCAGTGTATATTTAATTTAATAACGATTAAAATAATTTGAACAATAATTTATAATTCGATATATCTGTTTACTTTAATTTACTGATAATCGAAAGATAACTACTTTCGTGTTAGTTCCTCTTAACAGTATTATTTTGAACTTCGTAACAATAAATTCAAGAAAAGTCTCCAGTGTTTCGGATAAGAATTTCATTCGGAGTTTAATAATTTTGCTATGGTTTTTACAGAAACGTATAACAAAAGTCCATTAAAAATAATTGTTATTTTTTAAAACTTATGAAAAAATGCACTTGAGTTTCCAACATCAAAATTTTTTTGGTCACAAATTCTGCTTAGGGATCGGAGTAATTAAATTATCTTAGATATATTTTAACGCATACCTTATTAGTTGGAAAGCCGATAAAATTATAGATAATGATTATATCTATGAAAAGTGTATGGAAGCAAGCACAGACTTTTCACTCTTCATTTTTTCACTTGAATAAATTCGTAATTTAATTAATTGGTTAATGTTCGGTTAAACTTTTATTGTGAAATAAACTTTTTTTAAACTTAATTTTATCTCGAGCGTAATCGTTATTCTGTTATTTTTCGGATATATATCTCAAAGAGAGTTAAAATTTACCAATACGATGTTTTCATAATAGTATATTTCTCTTGAAGTTCAGAAAATAAACTAATATATATTATACTTTTAATTTCTAGAAACAATTTAACAAAATTCTTAAACTCTGCTAGTTGTGAGAACTCTGTTAAATTAAATAATTTAAATTTTTATGTAAAAAATTTAATAAACTTGTAGTAATTACATCAGTTTCATTTCTTATATTTAAATTGTATGAAAATTATACCGGTATTTGTCCAAATGAAATTATCACGCTGAGTCAAGATTAACATATTTTAAAATTATGAATAATAAAATAAAATTATAAATAATATTTTACTTATAATTATTAGAAAACATCAGTGCTAAACTTGCAAAGATTTTTTTAATGTTATTTCATTGAGAATGCTGTAATTTTAGCGAATGGAAAACTGCCTGTCTATGTCATTGAGTTAATACGTTACATAAATTTAGATTCATTGTTTTATTCAGATTTAATCATAAAATTTTGAATTATGGTCGAAGAGATGTTAATTAATTTCTTTCATTTTGTAATTTTTCAATACTTTGTATTGTTGTCAATTGTTTTAGAACTAAGTATAAATGCTTTTCCATTTTAGCAAATCCCGAAAAGTTTTTAACCTGTTGATCTTTAATTCTTAAAATAATACATTAAACACCACATAATCAATAATAGCGTGCCTATTTCGTTAGTCGTTTACTTTTAAGTACTATTTCTAGCGTTTTCTCATTATTTTAAGTTATCAATTTGTATATCATAAAATGTTTTCACGCAGATAGTAAAAGATGGATGAGAAATAATATTTTTATTAGTTTTCGTTGTTTTTCTTTTATGTTATTATATAATAAATATTTTTTTTATTATTCGTTAATTCCTTTTCACTCTAGATTTTAAGGAGGAGGAAATTCAAAGTGTGCTTGCTCAACTGAAAATCGAACCAAACTCCTCCTGATAGAAGCAGAATTCGCTTCCTGGCCATTGTAAGCGGCTCGTAATGAATAGTAGCAAATAAATGTTTTAAATTCAAAAATATTTATTATTGATTCAGATGGTTTTCGTATTTTTCAGTCTACTATGACATCGTTAAAATATTTATTTACAATTATTAAAGGTTTAGTAGATTATTTTATTAATTTTCAACACTTAATTTATAGAAGGAAAAAATAAATAAAAAGACTAATTACTATCAAAACATTTTTCCGTAAATTGTTAATTTAAAATTTTCTTTATATTCCTTAATTAAAATTTTAAATAAAGGGAAAAATATAAAATATTTTTCGAAAAATGGACATGGCGTCAGTTTATCATCATCACACTCTTCTTTCTTCTGTTTTTCTCCCGCCAGGTGTCCGACACCCGGATGTGACGGTTCTGGTCACGTGACCGGTAATTATTCTTCGCACCGAAGTCTGTCGGGATGTCCGCGAGCTAACAAACCGAAAAAATTACTCGGAAGAGAAGACAAATCGGAATCGGAACCGTTGCGGTAAGTAACGCGAAAAGTCGAAGTTAAAAAGTTTTTTTTCTCCTTTTGATTTGTGCATTACTTAATGCTATACTTTATATGTATATATATGCATGACAGCACGTGACTGCATGACTCTTATAACAGTAATTTGTCTCTTACGACTTAAAAAGTCAGTTATTGTTACGATTTGAAAGAAAGCGCAAAGAACATTTATTATCATCCTTTCCTCATATTGGCATATACTATTTTTCTTCCTTTTTTTTTAAATTTTCATTATTCGTGCGAAATATTATTGAGTTTAATCAATTCAGTCTTCAAATTTAAGTTTTCTTCTTTTTTTTCATTTTTTTTAAATTAGAAATAAATGAAAATAAACTTTTTGTATGTATTTTTCAGATGAATTTTGCAAGTTGTAAATTACTCATTCTATTTAATTGTTTTCGATTTTCCTTTCTTGTTTTTGTTAACGAAATAAGATTTACCTTCACTAATTGTTGTTTGTTTCTTTTTTCAGTTTTATTTTTCCTCTTGTACAAAATGATTTTGCATGGTATCGTCTTTAGAAAATCGTTTTCTTTTTTTTGGTTTTGTTTTTAGTACTTCATATTAAATTATTAGTAGTTTGTTGTTTATTAAAGCTTTGTTATTTTATATCAAGCATCCATGTGAAACTATTAGAAGAAAATAACTTTTTTTATGAATAAAAATTTATAGATGACATTTTTACGTTAAGTAATATTGAATATACCTTTAAAAAATATAAAAAACCCATTATATATAATTATTATTGATTTTAAAATTTCAGAACAATTTTATTTTGGGTCTTGTAATTAAATCATCTAATTAGACTTTCAATTGAATTAAGAATTTTATGTAAATTAGGATACACACTTTTACTATATTTTGTTATTGTTTCTTTTTGAGAAATTTTAAAAGACAAAAACTAACACAAAAACTAATATTAAACTAATTTAAAAATCCTTAAACTTTCCTCCTCTTATGTATTTTACTGTATCACTCAAAGATATGTATAAAGAATCAATTTGTTTACTATAAAATTAAATAAATGGAAAATATCATTTATAAATATTCATAAAATTGGTATCAATCTCAAATTAGTTTCTGATTTAATCTCAAATTATTTTCCTTTAAGTTTATTTGAATTGACATACAAATATTCAAAAGACTTACTTAAGTTTAGAATGGTGGTTTCTTGATATAAAAAAAAAAAAATTAAGGCTCATAAATAGAGAATTTTCAGCTTTTTAGTAAAAGCTTTCTGTAGCATTAATTATATTCAGTAACTTAATATTTTGTAGATGTGTAATATTGGCCTTGCTCTTCATAAATATTTTTTAACCATTATAGTCTTTCTAACATTACTTATCTATCCATCTTAGCTGCCCTATACCTGGATGCGATGGTTCAGGACATGTTACTGGAAAATTTCAATCTCACCGAAGGTACTATCAAACTAACAATATTTTCTCCATTGTTATTTTTATATTCTGTTTATTTTCCTCTCTATCTATTAACATTGCTAATTTTCGACTCATTAGTAAATAGCTTGCTTGCCTTAGCTTTTATTTTAAATAATTTAAAGATGATCATTGCTAGATTTGGTTCATTTTAATTAAATTTTTATATATTTTCAAATTAATTTGTATTTAGAAAATGTATATTTATGAACTAATAATTATTTCCGTGCACTTTATATTAGAATGTAGTTTTATTAAACAAATATCTAGTTGAAGATATTTTTGATATGTAATACTGTTGATGTTAAAATTATTTACATTGCTTAAATCTTTCACGGACAGAATTTTTTTTATAAACAATCAAGCATAGTCATGTAAACAGTTGTCTTTTTGAAGAATGATATTTGACATATATTAAATCAAAATATAGAATATAAGATTATTATTATTATTATTATTAAAAGTGATTGTTGATTTGAGATTTATATATAAATAATTAATAATCAAATGTTGGAATTTAATGTTGTTTGTATACTGCAATAGCATGATAGAATATTTTAAAATGTGACATCAAGTGATTTACTTATGTGGTTTATATTCATATTTTATATCTAAAAAACAAATTTTATTTTTTCTAAAATATACAATATATGGAAATATTAGAATTTCAAAAAGAAGCATGATTCCAATCATCCTACACAATTTGACTAGTTCAAGGTAATATGTTTGAGACATTTATTTTCATCTTAACTTTTTGATTCAACTATTTTCTGTAGTAAAAATGTTCTAATTTTGTGACAATTATTTATTTCAGAACAGTCAAAATCAAAAGTTTTTCATCTATTATGATGATTGTGATATATTATATTTTTGTATAACAGATTATATCCTATTTATCCATTTTGCAACATAATAAAGTATATCTAATAAGCTTTCTTTCAGATAAAACATCCAAAAGACAACATAATCTATTTCAGTTATAAGATTTCAATTATTTTTTTTTTAATAAATTTTTATTTATATTAATTTCGTTTTTTATTCAAAAATAAATATGTAATAAAACCAACACACTTTTCTGATGATATTGTTCTTAATTAATATTAAATTACAGAATAAGTTAAATATAATTTAATTTACAATATTTATTGAGTAATTTTATATTCAATTATTTTAAATAAGATATGGAACAAAGAGCATTTGGAAAAAATTTAGTAAATAGTTAGGAATTAATTAAATGAAATAGAAAACAAATAATAATAGACAAAAACAAATGTTTATAACATTTATCCATAATTAAATACATATAAATTTAAATACTTTATAAATTTCTTAAATTTTAAATAAAAAAAACTGCAAACTGTGTTATTGTTTACCAATAAATAATTTACTAAGGTAAATCACAATGAGTTACAGGGATTATAAATGTATGTGCATTAAATATATTTTAAATTTGAGGCTATTATTTGTACATTTGTCTAGTAATATATAATTTTCCATAATTAATTTTTATCCAACAGAGAGAATAATAAAATTTTATATTCTGATGAAACAATTTTTAAGTTTTTGCATTATAAAGTAAATATGCCATTATTGTTATTATTATTATAACATAAAACCAAATAATTTTCAGTGTGTCTTTCTGAATATTCACACAAATAAAAATCTGTTTGCAGAATGTAAATTAAATTACTGCAAGATGGGAATGTAAAAAAATGCTACAAATTTCCTTCTCAACATCGGAAATTAGTAATAACCACTCTTCTAACCTGTTACCGGTATATTTCCTCTTCTTCACACTCATAATTAACCCAAAAAATAGGTCTTTACAAATGTTTTCGAACCCCAAATGTCAGTTCTTCCTCAGGCAATACGAATTTCCATACCATAAATACGTATTTATGGTGAATTTGAAGTGATTCGAACGGCAATTCCAACGAAATTCATATTGCCTGAGGAAGAACTGACATTTGGGGTTCGAAAACATTTGTAAAGACCTATTTTTTGGGTTAATTACGAGTGTGAAGAAGAGGAAATACACACTAGTAACAGGTTAGAAGAGTGGTTGTTAAAAAAAATGCTATTTAAAAAAGCTCAAATTAAATAATTACTGATAAATATTGGTAAAAATTTGATTTAAAAAACCTTTTAGTGATCATTCAGGTTTACAACTTCTTTAGTTCAAACAGAAAATTCCACATGTTTGAAATGTTATATATATATAACATTTCAAACATGTGGAATGTATGCATACATTTACAGGGATTTAAAATTAAATAATCAAACACAAACTTATAAAATACTATACTGAAGTTTAGTTAACATATATTACCATGTGGCCTTAATATAAAAGTGACTTTTTTAATAGAATATGCATTCTATAAAAA
This sequence comes from Centruroides vittatus, assembly GCF_030686945.1. Taxonomy (NCBI): domain Eukaryota; kingdom Metazoa; phylum Arthropoda; class Arachnida; order Scorpiones; family Buthidae; genus Centruroides; species Centruroides vittatus. Next base: position 722,483 of record NW_027121909.1, on the reverse strand, counting down.
CATTTATCTTAGATTATTTCATTATATAGAACGTGCTCAGCAAAATATTAAATAATAATCTAACACCTTTATCGTTGCCGAGAAAGTTTTAAATTAAACTTTCTCGGCAACGATAAAGGTGTTAGATTATTTCAATAACATATATAAAAATAATTTATGAAGAAACCTTCCTATATTAGATTTCAAATCTGCATTGCTTAATATTAACTTAGCAATACAAGTGTCTGTACAACTTTGATTTGTTAAACCGACCAGTTTGAACATAGCCTAACGTTCAAAACCTCAGACGATGACAAAAAATATTTAAAATTTTAATTTATAGAATTTTCAGAATCAAACAGCTCTGTCTATTGATTAATTTTGTATATTTTCTAATGATTACTCCAAATTTTATACAATTAATTGATCAGTAAATTAATTTTTTAATTTTTTTAAATTATTGACATAATAGGCAGTCGCCTGTTACAAGGGGGTATATGACGTTTAATATGAGATAGAAAACAGACATTCAATTACAAAGATCAAACATATCTACAATTTATGAAATCACATATGGTATTTAAGGTTTTACATTCAAAAGTCTTCTAACACCGTTATAGAAATTAAAAGTTTAACCAGGCTACTACTAAGTGAAATTTATCATACATATGACTCACTAGACTTTGGTTGACGATTTTGATCTCCAGTGGTCTCTGAGTCTTGATCTTTATCGAAGTCACATCCATAGAATAAATGAATTTTTGATATTGGTTTTTTGCAGTTTGGACAGGTGGAATGGGCATATTCTAAATATTTACCTTCTAATATAAGTCCTCTTTGATTAAGTCTCATCTGGATAAAAAATTTTTTAACTTGAAAAGTTAAGTTTGTAAAAATATAATTGTTAATAAATGGATAGTTAAAGATAAGGTCATAATAAAACTTGTTGCTTCTATTACGGACATCCTCAGTGTCTTGAACTATGGAATGTTCTATAACTCTATGCAATTAATTGATCAGTAAATTAAAAGAATAATTAAATTTTTGAAAATCATTATGATAAATTTTGATTATTTTAGAAAGATGAAAATTTATATTGAATAACAGTTTTAATTTATTTATATATATGTTGTTAGTAACTTTATTTAAGAAAAATTAAAATGATTTTAAAAGGAAATAATTAAAATAATAAAAGGGCATTTTAAACATAAACATTAATTCTTAATACAATACAGAATTTTATTTTGAAACTAACTTTCAAACTTTTTAAATTTTATTTTATACAGATAATTAAGTATATTATTAATTAAATAGTATAGTCTTGTAAAAAATTTATTAGTGAAAACAATAGTAATATAGTTATATAATAAAAAGTTTATTAGTTTGTGCAATATTTTCACCTTAAAATTATTTTTGATTTTTAAAATAAAAATTCTGAGAAAAATTATTATAAAAATATTATTGAATAACTAAAATCTTTTATTAGAAATACAAACAAAACATGTTTTCAATAATTTTTATTCTGAAGTGAAACAGTACAGTTTATTAACTGTTTATTTATTAAAGACTATTAATCTTATATCAAGATTTCAGATCGAAAAACAAAAATAAACACTCAAAGATTTTACATATTGTTATCCAATATTTCAAAAAGCTTTTTCTGTTATGACCAATTAGATAATTGATATAACATTGAGTGCAAAATGTAATATTTTCATTTCATGTTAGTTAAACTTAACTTTTCAATTACTTATAAACTATATAAAATTTAGAATAACTTTGTAGTTTAAGAAACATTTGTAAGTAATTAATAATTTAGATATGTTTGAAATTGCAATATATGGATGCACAAATGCATTTAAAAATGCCAGATACATTCTCTATTCTCTTTAAAATGCAAGTTAAAAAAAGTCAGTAAAATATACTAAAACTGGTATCTATACTTCTGTCTCAGAGCAAATCTTACTAATGTTTATTACATCACACTTTTTAGGTGGGAAGGGATAAAAATGTAACAATAGGTGATACAAGGGATTTAAAAAATTATGACTTCACAAAACATGCATTGTTTCATTTAGGAGATGCACATTGAAGTCAATTATGAATAAGTTACGTGTTCAGTAAAATTTTATAACTTTTTGTATTACTTAATCATTATTGAATTTATTTCTATATGTACAATTGTCTAGAAGATTTTTTGAGGATGATAGGATTATTCTAGTTTCTCTCGTCTTATGCTTTTGTCACTGATCTAACTAGTTGTATACTTTTGTTTTTAGCCCTGCACAAATGATGAGAAATGAGTAAATGGTCTTATTAAGTTAATAACTACAGTTACTATAGATTTAGTGTTGAAGTTGTTATTAATATTTCTTCCCAACTGATATTATGAAATCTACTAAAGTTAGTTTCAGTGCAACTAGAACTTGTCCGTAAAAAATTTTTTGAAAGATTTAAATTTAACATTATTAAATTAATGAATTATTTAACATTAACAATAATTTTAGGAAATTCAAAGAATTTTGAGAATTTGAAAAATGAGAGATTTTCACAGCAAAATAGAATGTGTCATTTTTGGGACTATAACATTTGAGTTTTGCATGCTCATCTCTAATTAGATGGCAAGATGATATTTCTTGTACAAGACATGAATTGTATTGGTGAAAAAGAGTCCCTGCACAGATAGCATCATTTTAAAAAAATAGCACTTGAGATCATGAAAACAAGGGTATTTTTCTGTTAAAGGAATGTCAGCTGATATGGTAAGATTCAAGTTCCGAATGAGGGGTTTTGCACCAACTCCCAGAATTGTTGACCCTTCATGAGATATTCACCTCCAAAGATCAGTTTATAATATGTATCAGTATACTGCCTATTCTACATGCTTCACATATAGTTGTGTGCTTTGGTGCTCACTATCACTTGTACCTTAGCACTCAGGTGGGCGTGAGTCCCCTTCTAAAACTATATAACATCAAGTATTCCATGAACAGTCATGGGCTACTCAAAGCTGGCACAGTCACGTGGGCTAAATAGTTAAACACAATAGTCTTAGTGGAACGATATGGGCGACAGTATCGTGCATCAGATTAATGTTACAACTGGCATTTCATTAACAGAAAAGAACCAAAACAAATTTATAAAGCACTTATTTAGTTTTAAAAATGGTCAGATTTTCAAAATGTGCAGTAAAAATCATAAATGTATATTCTGTGTGTATTTAAAAATACATATAAAATATGCATTGTCAAACACCTTTAATTTGATACTTCATTCTAAATCATGTTTATATTGAGATTTTAACATCATAGCATTTAAGGGGAAAAACTGTACATCATACAAATCCAGCCTGTAGTAATTAAAGTTATTTGTAATTCACTGCAAATGTTAATCAGCAGTGATTGCTGATTTAAAGATGAATTTGCCTATTGTCAAATAGATGCTGAATACAATTACAATATCTGATTTTGATCTTTTGAATGCTGCTATTAATGAGGAAAATAAGTAATAATTTGAATTTTTAGCTTGTCTGACACAGTGTAAAATAATAAAATATAAATATGAAAAACAATAATTAGTCTGTGCAAATAGAATAAAATATTAAAATGCATTTAATGTGTAAGTTATTGTAAAATTAAAAACAAACAATAGTGTAAAACAAAATTTTACAAACAATAATTAACTAATATGAAATAAATATATATATGAGTAAATATAGGTTTTAACAATAGTATGATAAAAATATTTATATATAAATAGAATAAAAAAAACAACAAAACTAAATGTATATCTAAGCAAATCCATTAAGTAGTAATATGTATATTTCTTATATATTTATCACTTGTTTAGTGATTATAGATCCACTGTACTGTATATACCTAAATGCAATAAGATTAGTATTTAACATCATTAAATGTTGATAAATTACAAAATTATTTCTAATTAATATTTATTTTGAAATTGATGTGTGTTTATGACAATTATTTTGCTAAATAAAATTATTTTTAGTATATAATAATCCACAAAATGATTGGTATTTAGTTTGTCCTTGTGATGAGGAAAGAAGCTTTCTCCTCACTAGAAAATTTTTTTATCATGCTTTTTTTCTAAATTTTCTATTTTTATCTAAATTGAAGGCTCATAATGCTTACACTTGCAGTTCTGAAAATAGGACTATATGAGATTCTGAATTTGCAGTATTAAATTTATTTATTAAATAAGATTGTGTTACTGAAAAATTAAAAAAAGAATAATTGTTATATCTATTTATCTTAATAATTCACAGTATTAATAATCAAATAGAATATATTAATATTAATCAAACAATCTACATCATTACTTGTAACTTGAATTTCATTTATAGTTATAGTCAGTCTTACAATACAGTATAAGTATGTTGTTTAATATTTTACTCAAATAAATTTTAATATATATTTATAAATTTGAATTTTTTAACTATTATTTAATTATATTATGAATAACAACTAGAAAAAGTTTTATCATATGATGATGATATATTGTGATATTAATTAATTCTTATTTTTAAGTTGTTTGTTATTTCATGTGAAATGATTTTGTAAGTATTGTGTTAACATCACTTTGTATCATATCAGTTATATTGTTGTATCAATAGATATAAAAATTTTAAATGAAAGAGTAATATACAAAATTTTCATAATATAAAATACAAAATTTATTACTATACCATAAAAAAAATTACTTATTCTACTCGTAGATTTACTTAAAAAGCAATTATTTGTTAAATTTTTTAAACCAAAACCTAAAAAATTCATTTATACAAAGTATGTTTTATTATGCTTAGATACTTATTCAAAAACAGGAATTGTTTTTCTGGTAGAAAATAATGGATAAAACTGTTACACTGTGCTAAAGTGTAATGTTTTATATTTTTAAAATTTAAGAATTAATGAGAAGACATGAAATGAAAATTCAGTTCATTTTCTGAATATACAATATAAAGATAGTAAACTCTGGCATACTAGCCATTTATCTAAATAAAGATATATGAACTTATCATAAATCTAGTCTTGGTTTCACTTATGAAATTAACTTATAAGCAAAAACTTTACTCTAAATATATATTATTTGTTTTTAGTTTTCAGTCATAATTTATTGTTCAGTAAATATTAAAATTTATAGTTGAAAATTTATGCAAATTTTTTTATGCTTTTGTTTCTGATAACTTATCAACAAAAAATGTATTTAACTTTAAAATAATAAACTTTATTTTGATTTCCTCTAAGTATATACAGAAAATCAATATAGTCAATTTTCTTAATATAAATAATTAGAGAAATTATACTGTATAGATAGTTTTTATACAATACTTAAATTTATTAAATCAATTATTCTTAGAATATTATGAATAATTTATAGTTAAAAACATGATATTTGCTATTTTTTATATTATGAAGCATTCAAAAATTATTCAAAACAATAACAAACTTGATCTTTATATTTAAGTTGAAGTTAATGTTCTTTTTTCATAAACTGGTTCATAAAAACAAAAAAAACTACAGCTTAGTGGCATTAGATTGAATTAATACAGCTAACATTGAAATAATATAGAGGCTGTAACTGCTTAAATTTTGTTTACTATTTAAAAAATAAGTAGCTGAAATTGAAATAATTATGAATGCTACAATAGATAGAATGAATGAACAGTAGATGAATGAAATAATTATTCTTGAACATACTATCTGAGTTCAATACCAAGTAATTTTTACAAATTTATTATATTAAAATATTGAATTAATGTTTAAGTTATTTAAAACATTTTTATGTACAGTAAAAGTTTGTTAATCTAGAATGATAATCCAGCATTCTCTTAACACTAACTGCCATGAGGTACTATTTGTGTGGCTTACTAAAAATTTCTCCTGGTGCTTCAAGGTACAGTACAGTACAGTACAGGTTTGTCTCAATGACTGATTATACAATATGCTCTGTTGACTACCAATAGTACTCAAGGAGCATTTCTATAAATGCAGTCTAATCAAAAATAATGCAAAACAAACTTGTACCACCCTGCAAGTGAGGCACAATATATGCAACTCAACCTGTATATGTAAATTCATTTATTTAAATTTTGAGGCATATTGTACCTAAATCAAAACTTTCAAATTAGCATAAATATTTTTAAAAAATCAACTCAGAGCAAATTTGGATTTTCTGATATGAAAAGAACATAAATCTGTAGAAAAAAAAAATGACCAGGGGACATGAAGATTTTTTTTCCAATGGTGGTGGTTAATGTGTTAAAAGTAGTCAATAATCCAGAATTGTCTTAATAATCCATTAATTTTAAATTGTGTTGTAGTGGTCCTGGGGGGGAATCAAAATGAAGGTGGGGAATGTGTGGCTTGCATGTTACAGCACCTTGTTTTTTGTTGAGTGCTGTAGCATGCATATACAGTAAACAAATTGGAAGTATACAGCAGTGTGTACTGGTACAAAATGTACAGTAATATCTGCAATATAACTTATATAATGTATATAACTTATTGAATTGTGTGAAAACACAAAAACATTCAGAATCCAGCATTTTTGATAAACTAGTATTGCTCTGGTCCTGTGTGTGTTGGATTAGTGAACTTCTACTAAAATTAAATTATTTTAAAATATCTATGTAATTGAGAATGCTTTAACAGTTAATTTAGTAGGTAAAGTTAGTGTTATGAAAGTGATAATTTTTGGAAGTAATGATTACTTTTATAGTTATATTAATTTTTTTTTTGTTTTATAAATATTTAGTGCATCTGGATGTCCATTGGCTAACAAAAATAAAATGAGGCATGAAACTTTAGGAAATGATGGCAGACCAATCAAATCAGAAGGAGTAAGGTAAGATGGTTTATAAAACACATGTTGAAATTGAATGTACAATATTTTGGAAAAAGAATTGAGTTAATTTTATCCATTTATTCAATGGAAACTTTTTAAAATGAATGTTACATGTCATGATCATCACTTCACAAACACTTTGACCCATATTCACATGCACATGCCAATTTTAAAATATGTTCAATCTTGAGTTAAATTTTAAGAACGTTTTTTGCATTCTATCTATTTGAATTTTAAGCTGATGATGATCTAATTTCAGAGGAAAACATTTTGTCATATAATTTTGGCATCCAGAAGCAAGCATTTGAAATAGTTTATTTACATGATCATTATAAATGTTTGTTAATAGAAGGATTAATACATTGCATCAATAAATAATTGTAAGATGAATTCATTATCTTCTTGTTTATTTTTTGAGAAATTTTCTGGTTTTAGCATTATTTTTTAGTTATATTATATTGTCAAATTGAAAATAATAGATAATACAACTTATACAATTATTCTAATATCAATCTATTTAATTGTCAAGAATTAAATAAATTAATATTTTTAATTTGAGAGAAAGGAACTCTTAATTCTCTTAATGAGAAATTCAGAAGAAATAACATGACTGTGAAGTTGCTTGTAAAGAATGCATTTTTAGGATGTAATAACAATTGGAATTATTGACAATCACAAATCAAGACAATAAGTTTATTTAATTTTTAATTGTGATTTGCTGTACATATCAAATAAGATGAGTATAGTCATTATCAAACCAGGTGCTTTGAAAATTATTTTTGCTATTTGAAGAAAGCTGTTTTTTAAATCTATATTGGAAAGTTTTTAGAATTTTTTATTTATAAATATCAGTACATATATACGACAGATTTTATCAACATATATGTTGACTACTACTAGCTTAAAACAAGAATGAAAATTAACATTTATTTACTTTCATGTTTTTCTGCTATATATATATTTGTTACTTATTCTATTTGAAAGGATCAATACAAAAAAATACGTAATGAAACGTGTTGGTCACAATTTGGATTCAGGAAAAATGTTTGGTCAAAAGAAGTAATTATAATGCTAAGATAATAATGGAAAAACATCTGGGCTACCACAAGTCTGTATATCTCTGTTTTGTGGATTTTGAATAGGCATTTGACAAAGTGAAGCACCAGAAATTATTTGAGATCTTATGGAGTATTGACATAGGGAGAAATATTATTAAATACATTTATACTTATCAGAAGGCATCTGAGAATTGACATTGATTACACAACATGATTCTCTGTAGAAAGAGAGTTGGGACAAGGATAAGAACTTTCACTGACTATATTCAATATATACAGAAAACTTGATAATAGACACTTTTTTGGCCTTAAGAAAAACATTATGATGGGACATGTACCTACGTGCCTGCTCAAACCTTTTCATTTTTTAAAACATATTATAAAGAGGTTCTGTAATTAAATGGGTAACTTTAATGCTACATTTCTTCATAAGATTATATTCTGTTATCTCTTCCTTCAAATTTTTGGCAATTCAAAACACTTCACCAGATTTTTCAAGTGTACACTCTGTTGGTTATGGTTCAGTGTCTTCTTCTATAGATGATATGATATGGTCTTCTAACTCCTTGTTTGTCAACACTACAATGTTTTTCAATATGATCTATCACTTCTTCCTCTATCATATCAACAAATCCCTCACCATCAATTCATTTTGCTATGTGAATTCTCTCTTACTTCTGTGTCAATTCCAGGGAAACCTTTGAAATCATGGACAGCATCATTCCAGAAATTCTTCCAGTATGCTGTTATTGTTTCTGGTTATAATTCACCCACTGCTCCTTTAATGAAAACAATTGCATCAGCAACAGTTAATGATTTCCAACAGTCCATAATTCCCAACATCAGAAGTGGCCTCAATCATTGCTTGAATCATATCAAACAGCTGTCGAGTATGTGAGGCTTTGACACATTTAATTACACCCTGGACAAGTAGCTGAAGCAATCGGGTAGTATTTGTGGTAAAAATAGAACTTCAAAATTTTCATCTTTGATGCTGAGTGATTGAGAATGATGAGGCACATTATCTGTTTTCAATAAAACCTTAAATGGTAACCATTCTTTCTCCAAATATAGCTTCACTTCAGGAATGAAGCATTGATGAAACCTTTCAGCTAATAATATAGCCAAGACCCATGCTTTGGAATTGTGCTGACAGTAGATAGACAGATATTTTTTTATTTTTCTTTAAGAGCACAACAATTCTTTCCTTTGTAAACAACACCAGTTTTTATCATATGTCCAGCCACATTGCCATATAGTACCAGAGTTCATCTATGCTTGCTTGTTTTAAAGCCTGATGCATTTTGCACTTTTCTGGATATAGGTCCTCTCAGGCATCTTTTTCAAATGATGATTTTTTTTGTCGTAATAATTAAAACTTGCTTAGGATGATAGCCTTTCTCCTCAATGATTCTTTTTTAACTCTGATGGAAACATGGCACCAGCATCCTCATTAACATATGCAGCTTCTGCAGTAATTTTTATATTTTTTAGATTAATTCTAGCTTTGAATCTTTATAACCATTCCTTATTTTGCTGTAAATGGCTGTCCTCTGTGCTGTCTTGTGACTGAATGTCCTCATATAAGCTCAGTGCCTTTTGCTGTAACACATTGTTGTCAACAGGCACTCTTTTTCTAATCATATCTTCTACCCACAAATTTAATACTTTTTCCATCTTGAGTAATACTTTATCATGCACTATATCAAATATTTGAGGATTGGGGTTGCAACAGAAAAACTGGAATGAATTTTTCTTCCTTATGTCATGTATCAAAGATTTATTTTTTTCCATACAACTTGGCAATCTCTGCAAACCATTTTTTTTTTTTAATATTTCAATCATATTGAAAAATTTTACTTTCTCACATATAATTAATACTTCACATCTTCTCTTGGGCTTAGAATCCATTTTACAGGTTATTTAAAAATCTTACTTGAATAGTCAAATGAAGAAAAAAACACTATTTAATTCAGTAAATCAAACAAAACTAAATAAAATTATGTGCTGCACAAAAAAAGCAAAACGAATATCACATCAAAGCAAAATTTGATAAGTTTATAAGTTTACCTATATAGTGCTTGCAAATCACAGATAAATGAAACTGTTGTTGCTGAGACTGCAGATACAGTTGTCTCACTGTACTGTAATCAATATTATGATGTTATTTTGTTACAACATATTTTTGCATTTTTTTAATCATATATTCTCTTACTTTCTTTGAAGTTTGATCTTTAAATTCAAGTTTGTTTGTAATTATAATAAATTATTTTTTAGTTGTCCCACACCAGGTTGTGATGGTAGTGGTCATGCAAATGGCAGTTTTCTAACACATCGTAGCTTGTCAGGTTGTCCAAGAGCATCTCATGCTATGAAAAAAGCAAAAATGTCAAATGAAGAAATCAATATAACAATAAAACCAAATCCAAGTAAGTATAATTAAGTAAAAGTATTGAACATTACTAGAGCGATGATAAAATTTAATTGTCAAAGTTGTCCCTTCTGATTTTTGTGCTGACAGAAGATAGACAGATATTTTTTATTTTTCTTTAAGAGCACAACAATTTTTTGCTTTGTAAACAACACCAGTTTTTATCATATGCCCAGCCGCATTGCCATATAGTACCAGAGTTAATCTATGCTTGCTTGTTTTAAAGCCTGGTGCATTTTGCGCTTTTGTGGATATAGGTTCACAAAAGTGATTCCCTTCTTTATTTGAGATCTTCAAAATGCTTCTGTGATTTCTTAATCACACTCAAGCCATTCAGTTCATTATTAAGAGTAAAAGTTACAGAAGAAATTTTATTAAACTCAAATCAAACATCTATTGGCTTTTAAACTCAAAAAGTCTCAAACTGTATAAAGGTATTCAATAAGTATGAAATAATGAGAATAGAATGGTCCTATCTTGAGGAAACCGTGTTTTGTATTTTCGTTTCTTTTCTTTTCTTTCGAAGACACAATGTAGTGACGTAAACTTAAACACTGGGCGAATTTTTCATCCTTTTTATTCGGAGAATAGAATGGCTTTTTATAGACAGAAAATCATTTAAATAAATTTTTGTGTCTTCATATATAATAATTATTATTACCGTATGTCTCGGCAGATAAGACGAGGTATAAATTTTCGTCAAAGTTTTATAGTTTTAGCATATATCTGTCCTATAAGACGACCCCCAAACTATCAACGGCCTATGAATTTAGTTTAGATAAGCGATCATCATCTGGATAATAAGATGATAATACTGTATAGCGTATACGGAATTATGTCCTATTCGTAATTTTTCGAATGAAGAAATTTTATTTTCTGCCTTGTTATTGTTGCAAATGTTCACACTGATTCAGGCACCTTGACTATTCACAAAACGTCGTATGGGTTATTCTATTTTGTGGACATGCCCTACTCTCTACTAGTAAATAATTACGGTTTGTCCATTTTTTTATAATGGTTTTAATGTATATAAATTTAATCTAATTTTTTTTTTGTATCTGTCCTATAAGACGACCCCAGATTTTGGGGGCCTTTTTTCATGATTCAACTATCGTCTTATCTGTCGAGATATACGGTATTTTAAATAAGGTAAATTTTATAAATAAAATATTCTTTAATATAATAAAATAAGATATGTGAAATTTATTTATGATTTTAAAAATTTTATAAATTGATTGAAATAGTTTTGCTGTATGAACAATTTATATATTTTGTAAAAATAAAATTCTACATTTAATTAATAAAAAAAGATTATAACTTTAAAATAATTTAAAATCTGATCTTTCAAATGATTAATAAAATCAAACTCTTATGTTATCTACAGATTAATAAAATACAATTGTAACATTATGTCACAGATAAAGTGTATAAGTTAATGATAAATAAAAAGCTTACACATTGGTAAATTATAATTTCTTATTTATCATAGATATATCTATTATATTATTATTAAATCCATATATAGTTGATCAATTTTAAATATCTTTTGCTTGAGAAATTTGTTCTTAGGTTCAAGATTTATATTAGATTTTATATTCTTACAGAAGATTTTGGTCCACAGTTTTACTTATTTATTTATTTTTTAAGAGAATGTCTACTAATCTAATATGCCAACAAGAAAATTTCTAACTGAAATAGAAGAACATGCATTATCAATCATACCCATTGTGTAACAATTTATTTTACAGTTTGAGACATAATGGTCCTTCTCTTTATTCTTTCTGATTAGAAGATGTAAGAATAATTCCAATAGAAATACTTATATCAATTTTTTTTTTAGCTTTCTGATCATAAAGTTGTGAATAATGATAGATAATAGTTTAAATGTGAAATCTAAAGTTTTCTGTGAATTTTATATTAACATGAAAGAATATAATTTATCTTTTATATTAGAAATATAGCATTCCACTGGAAAAGTTACAATAATATTATTGCTCTTACAATCTATATTTCATTATCTCTGTATCATTGATAAATTCAAAGCATAAGCTAATATGAGTATGATTTCAAGTTCAGTTTTATATAATTGGTATTATTATACCTTTTATAAAACAAAGTTACAATCAAATAGTTCAATGTTAGAATTGTATATTTTGAATTTAAATGTGTAATTATAAACACTTTCATTACATTTTTTGTTGCTGTTAATATATTATGATTTGATAGGTAAATGTTTTCCAAGAGCAATATTAGTATATTGAAAGTTTTTATAGTTTGTTTTTATGGTTTCTTTTAGTACACAATGCATTGAGAACTGTGATTCCATTATTTCAAAAGCTTTCTTCTGCTTTGATAAATAATTTGCTGAATGCTCTTTTTATATTGCAGCTGATGATGATATAGTTTTCAAATCTATATTTAATTTATGTAGAATAATATAATAATATTCATATAGTTTATGAGATATTTGTTCTTTGTAAAATAAAACTTATGTAAATTTTTAAATATATATAAATGATTTTTATTTTAAAAAAGAAGAAATTCATCATAATATATACAGTATATACATACAAATTTGAACATAATGACTATCTTAATCCATGTATGAGATGAATTACAAAAAAAATGTATAAATTAGTGTTAATTTATGAATTGCATTTTCTAGACTAAATATGTTATTTTTACTTTCCCAGCTATTATAGAATATAACACAAAGAAAGTATGGTGATCAGTTAAATTTTAACCTTCCAGTTCCATTTTGGATTTCTTGATCTTTTGACATTCCAGGTACCCAAAAATGTAAAAAAAAAAAAAAAAAATACAAATACAGTGGAACCTCACATAACAAGCATAATTCGTTCCAGAGTCTTAGTCATTAAGCAAAACAATTTTTTCCATAGAAATTAATGTATAATATAATAATGCATTCCACGCCAAAAAAAATGCTCAAATGTTTTATGTATAACATTTATTAAAAACAAAATTGTACAATATATACTGTTAAAGAGTGTGAATCATCATCATCATTTCTTCTAGTGCGGAATGAACTATCCTGGAATGAGAATTCAATTTGCAGAAACAAAAAAAAATCACAGCTAATATGTTTGATAAACACTCTAAATGATATGCCAAATTTTTGGGTTATGTAAATGCTATAATTAAATATTAGAAATTAATTAATTTGACTAGAGGAAGGCAGTTATGTTTCCATCTTGTATTAAATTTAATAATTATAAATAGTTAATTTTTAATTCAGACATTTTTAAAATTTAATTTTAAATTTTGGAATGGTCATTAAATTTAATGACCCAAGAATTTGGCATATCCTTTGGTGTGTTTATTATATAACGGGCTATCATTGTTGATGTTTATAAGTAATATGTGTGAGCACAAGTTTGGAAAAATATGTGATCACAAGTGACACTAAGATGCTAGCGGAAGGAGTGCTAAACACAGACTGATGGAGCATGCCACATGCACACAATTTGGGACTTCCCCTCTCCTCATCGTTTGTTATGCGAAATATCACTCGTTAAGCGAGGCAAATTTTTACAATTTGTTTTGCTCGTTATGCAAAACACTCATTGTGCGAGGTGCTCATTAAGTGAGGTTCCACTGTATTTGGTGTGTATGTATTGGCATCTGTTATAACTCAGGATTGAATAAACCAAAAATTTTGAAACTTGACAGGATTATTTCTATATATTGGGCACATTGATGATATTAAATCTTGATAGTTAAAGGTCAAGGATACGGGGAAATAGAGGGGAGTCATATCTTGAGTGGAGACAATTTTAAAGAAAGTTTTACTCATTATTAGCATTTATAATTTATGTAAAAACTCATTCCTACCTCAAAAATAAACCTTTTGCCTCTTTATAATACTTAATATAAAAGTTATTTTTTAATAAAATCTCATAAGTGGTGCCACATATAATTTTGTAAATTATAAATTCAAGAAAAGTCATCCAAGAGTCCTTACCAGCTTTTTCAATATCACAAATTGTTAGGAATCATTTGAGAAATTTTGTTAACATAGTGTTTTTCAGTCTAAATATTTAAAAACACTATGTTAATCAAAATTATTTCAAAGATTTACAAGTTATGAAGAGAAATATTATGCTTAATGATATGTATATATCATTAAGAGAATTGAATTACCAAGATATTTCGGATGTTTAAAAAGCTGTGTTGTATATAATCAATCATATGAAAATAAATTGAAACAATATGCTTGTAAATTTTAAATGCATTATGATTATTTATAGATTGCATTTTGAATGACTCACCTCACATTGAGAAACTAGTTATTTTTAGTAACTGAATGCATGTGCTTACTAAAGACAGTTTTAAATTCATTTTATTAATTAAGAAAGTATGGTATCAAAATATTTGGGTTTTAAAATGAATTTTTAAACTAAGAAAACTATAATATTTAACTTTCATTTTCAGATATTGAGAGTTATAGGTGAGTATAAAACCTTCAAAATTAAAAGCATGTACACTAATCTGTTGTTATAGAAGTTAGATTACTTATTTTAAAAAATACAGGATTCACTGCACATAATATACACAGGTTTTCCTATTGAGAGAATAGAAATTGGATTACGTTAATTTGTTTTATTGGAACACCAATAAAACAAAAATTAGGTGTAATTATAGATTCTGAAAGATTGGAGTTTAATATTGGATGGTGGTTAGGTATATAGAATTCATAATTTTTGTAGTTTGATCATTATTCTTTATATTCATTTGTAATTATTGAAGTTTAAAAGAAAAATTAAACATTTAATTTTATTTTATAATTAACTTGAAGAAACTGAATATCATTTAATATGTAATCAGATATTATGTCTTATGTATATATACAAAATGTGTAAGGTGTCAAAATTTTTTCAAATGTAAATATTTTCTAGATATTTGATGTATTTAAAAATAAGATCATACTTAGTTGCATTGGTCTTGTGAATAAAAAAGTCTATTATATATATAAATTAAGATTCTAGAGTGAGTACTGAAAACAAAAGCCTCTGGAAATATTTCACCAATGAAATACTAATAATAATGTCAACATTTTAGACAATAATTTCATTCCCAGTTTTAAAATACAGAGTTCAATAGTGTACCGATATGTAATATAAAACCATTGAGATTTGATTGATAAATTTTATAAATAGTTAGTAGACTTACCTTTGTTATTAGTTCTTTATAGTACCTTCATTAAAACCTTAAATTAAATTGTTCAATAGTAAATATTGTAAATTATGAAATTGCAAAGAATTGTACATGGGTAAGTGCTGCCAGATATTTAAAAAAAGTGATATAAAATAGAAAAAATCTAAAAAATATATTTTTTCCAGAAAATAAAAAATGCTAACATTTTACAGTCTGTTAAGAGGTCAATGACTTCTTTTGAAACTATTTTAAATATTTTTTGTTGTTTTTTTACTATTTATAACCTGCTGAACATTGCTGGCATTAGAAACAAAATTTTATGGAAAATATGACTTGGGAACTAATAAAACCTCAGATTTTGAGAAAATCTGTTATCCCAAAAATTTCACCTGAAATATAAAGGGCAATTTCTTTATTAGGAATTGAACTTCAAAACACTACTCATGAAAAGCAATATGACATTCTGGATTGATGTTATGAATGTTTTAGAACTCACAATAAGTCAACAAAAAAAGGGGTTTAAATGTGGAAAATAGGTCTGCAATGAGCATTCAAGCGCAGTTGGCAAAAATTTTGAACAATAAGAGTGAAATGATAACTGAAGCTATAGCAAACTTTGTCTCATTCTTTTTAATATTACAGAATACAAAAGTATTTCTGTTATAATTACAGAATATGTGTAAGGTGCACATATAGATTTTCTTCTGAATAAAAAAGAAATCTTACTTCCTAAGCTATCACAAATTTTTTTATCCATTACAATAGTAATTCACACTCCTACTCTTTTAACAAAAAAAAAAGGACATGTCTAATAATAGAATAATCATTTTTCATTATTACTTATTAAAAACTGATCTCATTCAATTAAAATAGTTTTTTAAAACTCTTATTGTTAATTATTTTAATTTCTTACCTCCAAATATATAAATATAAGGTTTTATAGCTTTCTGATTTATTTTATTATTGTGTTTGCATGTATTTTGCTTTTTGTAGCTCTTATCGTTTATATTATATTTCTATAATATTAAAAAAATACACCTACAAAAAATACACTTACATAAAAACCAGATAACCGGAGTGGTTAGTATTAGGGTCGCAAACGTTTTCGTAGCCCCGTCTAGGCTCTTCTATAATATTTATCCTCTAATATACATTTTCTAACTTGTACTCAAAATTATTAAAAAAAATAATTAACATAATTAATAATTTGAAAATCATTCTAAATTCAAAACATAAAACCATTTTAACATTAAGTTAGTTTAATTTAAATGTATTCTGAAGGAGAAGATAGAAACATTCAAAAATATTAAGTAAACAAATACTAAGAATAAGTTTTGCAAGAGCCTAATTTATCAATTAAGTTTTTATAGCCTAGAATAATTTCACTGTTTGTTTTAAAATAACTTAAACAATTTATAATAATTTGTTTACTAAAGATAATACAATAACACAATAAACAACTTCTACTAATAACACTGTAGTGCGTAACACAGAGACAAACTAAAAACCTTGAAACCTTGAAAGGTTTTTAGTCTGTGTCTCTGATAATACAATATCTCATTACAGTGAAGTAAGAAATTTTTATGAAAAAAAAAACAATAGAAGAATTTTATATTTTAAAAAATCAAAAACAAATAAATTATTTCCAGTATGATAAGAAAACTAATATTTTAAATATAATTTAAATAATTTTTAAAATTGGAGCATCTAAAAAAATTTTTTAATAAGTTTATACAAGTATTACTTTAAATCATATTTCGTATTCACCATTCAAAATATGTTAAAAGAAAATAATTAATTTTGTATATTGTTTTTATTAGTTCATTATTTGTATTTTTAATATAGTTTAACCAAATGGATTTTGAATGTCAACAATTTAATTTGTCACTTTTGGGTTAAAAAATAAATGTATTTTGTGATTTGAAAAAATACCTTGTAACATAGTTTTTTTACTACTACTTTATAAATGAACTAATTAGTATATGAATGAACTAAATACTGTAGTTCATTTATATTTAAATACTACTACATTATATTAGATTAAAACAAATATACAAATAAATATATGTAAGTATTTAAATTATTGTTTAATATTATAAAGTTATATAGTTCTTTGTTAAAAACTTCATGTACTATTTTTTCTATTAAAATTTAAATATTTTTGATCATGAATATTAAATCTCATTATCTAGCTGAGATGGAGAATGATGCTGATATCAGAGCTTTAGAAGAAGAAATTTTGGAACTTCAAGAATACAATGCAAAAGTTGAGTCAGAAATGATAAAATTAAGAACTGACATAACACAAATGGAACAACATATTCGAACAACAGAAAGAGTGAGTAATTTTTAAAATATATTTGAGGAAGATATTATTTATGTCACAAACAAATAGAGCTTTTCAGATTAAATGTAGACAATAAACAAACTTTTTTATTTATAACATATAATCTTAATCTTAGTTAAGAAGCACTTTATGAGTTTTATAATTGTGACAGATTATATAATTTATCATTGTTTATTTTGATATGTAGTTTTATATTGTAATTTTATCATAAGGAAATTTCTTCATAAATGAATTTGCATCTGAAAGTTAAAAATAAAAATTTAAGCAACTTTAACAAAAATATTGGCAATTTAATGTAAATAAAGTTGTATAACTAATGATGTTTTTTTTTTCAAATGGATATATACAGATATGTTTTTTTGTTTGATATAGAAAACTTTCACAAACTTGCAATCACATTGATACATTAGAAAGTTAGCTTTCTGTTAAATTGTTCTGTTTACTATTTAATAGTTGTTGGTAGTCAGCTCACATTAATATGAATTGTGAGTGGAACAGCAATTAGTTTGCTTTATTGAAAATTCATATTAACAATTTTCAGGGTCAAAGTCAAGATTGTATAATTTAGGGAGTTAAGGCTTAATAGGTGATCAAAATCTTTAAATTATATTATTTTAAATTTATTTAGTAAATAGAGTTAAATAAAATAAAATTTATTTACAAAACAAATTAATGTTCTAAATGATTTTTAAACCAAACAAAATAAGGAGACAACAGTATTTATTATTTAAATGTGGAGCAGTATATCAGTGGTTAAACAAAACAAAGCTAAAAGAAATCTGTTATTTTTTCTGTTGAAGATTGATTGAAAAATTAGAAAATTCTTTTTGGTACCAAAAGAGTAAATAAGAAGCCAAATTTGGCATCCTCTATGCACTCCTCAATATTTAAACTAGCATGGGTTTGCATCCATTTAAAGGGGTGGGCATTCACAAACTTTAATCTCTATTTTCTAAGTACAGTAGAATGGTTTACTAAAACCAGATGTTTGAATTTACAATTGGAGGTCGAACTCGTCTTTGCTTACTAGGAGAAGAAAATCTATTCAATACATTCTTAATATAAATTGTTGTTTATATTAAGGATGTATTAAATGTGTTAAAATAAAAAGAAAAAATATAAATAAAAATTATATTTTTTATATCATCATAACTCCTTATTCCTAAACCATACTTCATATATTAAAATTTTATATATTTAGATCTCAGTTTTATGGATATATGCTGAAGATTGTTTAAATTAATCAATAATTCAGAAGATTGAGTTAATACTAAACTATTTGTTAATGAAAAACATGACTTTACTAAAAACTATTTTGATCATATTCATGTATTTTAATAAAATGCATAAATGTAATTTCATAACAAAATGATACAGCAGCTTGCTTTATGAAACAGTAAATATAGCAATTTTTTAAATTTAATTCATATTATAATTTGTTTCTAATAGTATAGTCATTTAAAATACTTCTCATGTGATGATAAATTTTTCTTATATTGTAATTAATAAAAAATTATGGTGAAAATATTATAAATATTAATATGTATTTTTTTAAATATAAAATGATTAAACTAATGATAAATTTAATTTATTACTTTTATGAATTTATGAAATTAATTATTTTAATATTTGATTTTTTCAATTTAGGATAATCAATCATTTGCACAGAAGACAAATCATTTATCTGAGTACTATGAATCATTAAGAAATAATTTCATTTCCTTATTGGATCATGTAAAAATTCCAAATTTTGATGAAAAGCCCAATGCTGATAATTTTGATACTTATCTTAATAAACTTCAGTCTCTCTGTATGGATAGTTACAGAGATGAAAATAAAACTGTCTTTAATTCTGTCAAACAAGCACTTCAAGATTTTACTATGCCATTGTAAGTATTTTATTATGTCTTGATTTTAAAATTAGGCCTATAAAATTTAAGAAAATATAATTTTTTTACCTTTATGTATTTGTTTCATTTTCTATGTGACTTTAATTTATTTACTTATATTTAATTCTAAAATGTTATTTTTATATTCAGTACAAAATGTTATATCTCAAGCAAGAGAGAAAAACAGAACAATCTTGAATAGAGAGAAAAATAATAGTTTTTTGTGTATGATTTGTTTACACGTGATCAAATGATTATGGATTATATTGTGTATTTAAATATATTTTATCCCTCTTATATTTTCAGAATTAAAAATACTGTTTAAAATAGACTAGTACCCAAAAACTCCATAATACATTTAAGGTCACAATTAAGGAGGCTTTAATTATCAACATGATTAAAAATTCATAGATTAAAATAAATCACTTAGATAAAGTTTTTTTGTAATTTTTATCAAAATGTACGTTGTTATTCAAATTTTAATTTATAAACATTATAATCAAAAATTATATGAAGGGTAATTGAATATTAGAAAAACCTAATTCAAAAAATAATTTTTATTTGTGATTTGAATATGAATTTAGTATAAGGGTTTTTGATTTCTTATAAATGATTTTAGTTGGAATTTTATCTATATTTAACTAATATAGATGCAATAAGATTGATGATCCCATTGCCATTAGATCAGTGTAATAAGTAAAATGGAATCTTGCAATAGTGCTCAGCTGGGAAACTGAAATATTCAAGGATAAATCACGTCCAGTGTCATGCAAGAAATCAATCTCAAGATTTATTGCTTGTCATTTCATTTTGATTATATTTTCTTTATAATACACAATATATTTTATGGCAAATTCATTAATATGCTAAATTACTCAATTGCTTCTTATAATATGTTATGTTTAATAGTTGCCATCTAGCACCAAAGATTTTTTTCTAAATTTTCATTCTTTCATTAGGTGAGAGTATAATTTCTATATATAAAGTTTAACCATTTGGTTATTTGTCTGTTAATTTTTCATATTTCTTTCATCCTATATGAATAATTATAAGAACTATCATCTATCTGTTACAGGATATGAAGACAAATATCATTTTATCTTACATGAATCATAGTTTTTAGATGAAATTTCATCTCTAAGAAAAACTTTACAATGCAGTTCATTTAATTCTAAATGACATTTCTTACATTAACAAAAGAAATATATATAAATCTATTTAATGTGTATTTTAAATAATAAAGTTTTAATATGTTTCATTAGTGCTATGTTATGGAATAAAAACTGAATACAAATACTCAAATTTACAATTTATATAACAAATGAAATTTTATAAAATATTTTTTCATATTTAATAATGCTTTTGTTTTCATATTTCAGACATCCCACTGACTGGGTGAGATCCTGAATGTAAGTTTCAGCAAATGTTGTTAAATGCCCTGTTTGTGATACAGGGACATTGTTAGAAATGTTTAGAATTCGATACAAGAATTTGTGAGACATTTTGCACAATTGTTCTGTAGTTGAAAAGTCAAGACATTAAAATCGATCATGGTGTCGAAGATTTTTGAACCTAAGCTTTGCTAGAATTTCTTTGGTGTACTCTACTTGAAAAGAACTGGAGACATACGATATGTACATTCATGATCTTTGGGGAAATCAGGTGAGGAGCATAAGGGGATTCTCCTATGACATTACAAAGTGCATACATGTACATTTAGCTACTATCAACTGTTATGAGAAGTGTAAATTGAAACACAAAAAGAGAAAACATCAGGGATGTCGATTTGTTTTAGCATCGTATGAAATCAAACTTTAATTTCTGGTTTAAAGCATCATCTATGGATTCTGAACAGAGAGAAGAAAATACGACTTTGCACAGTCTTTGAAATCCACCACCAGATTTGTTCAAATCATTTAATAGCACTTTAGATGTGTCTCACAAGAAACAGGTGCCTGCATTGATACAATCTGCCATATTGTTGGACCATAATCTCTCTAGTCTACTGGTTTGGTTGTATAGTTATTCCAGCTACAAGTCACTCCAAGATTCATAACTAGTGTATTCTAGCGGCCAAAACAATATCTAGTATAGGCTCGTTCGACTAGCCAATTAGGTATTAAGGCATTTACTAGCTATATATCTTGAATGTCTTTTGTTATTATTGTACTACAGTTTCTAGAAAAACTTATGCACTCTTCATTTTAACCAATATCATAATATAATTGATAAATACTACTATAACCAATATACAGTTTGGTAATTGAATGACAAAATTGGTCTTCTAAATGGATAATTGATGATAAGCTCTCGTTCTGAATTAATACGTTCCATTTGAAAAATTTTAATCTCCATTCATCGAGAATCGGATATCTGGCTATACCTTATTTTACCTTCATGATGTATCTATCTTCATGATCATTTTTGTTTTGCTATTTGATTATTGATCATGCTCATTTGTGGCTGGATTGAGACCTAGTGCCCCTTCACACTTAGTGTTGTGTGTCAAGATGATCTACTGTTGTAATTTTTATCAACAGAAATCATCCCACTATTGTAAATGACTTTCTTTGTAATATTACAACATGGAAATCTAGTGTTTAATGTACAGTATTTGATTTTAAAAAAAATAATTGGAGGTGTTTGTGTTCAATGAACAAATTGTTGCTGTAATTAATACAGGCTGTTTATCTACCTATCTTTCGGCATGTAAATTTTTCATGTTTTTGGAATATCATCTAACAATTCTCTTGAAAGTAACGCATTTCAAATTGCCGAATTATAAGTAAAGTTTTGTGAAATGCTCGATTTTAAAAAGAATTGTACATCCTGCAAAAAAATACAAATTTTTAAAAATTTTAATGCACACCAATTAGTGCAACTAAAGACAACATATATATATATACATACATATATATACATATATATTTAGTTATTTATTTAATGAATTTTGGTAATGAAATTTTATTCCTTTTTTATTTGTTGATTTAAAAATATATAATTTATTATATTCTAATTAGAAAAAAAAAATTTTTAATTTTACCATCTATATAGTGACTTTGAGCAATAAAAATTTTGCATAGTATGAAGTTATTTATTAAAACTCTCAGTTATATCACTGGCACGATACTTAAATTTTGTCAGATTTAATAACGTTTTTATTGAAATGTATAAACGGTTTAAAATTTTTAAATATATCATTCAAAAGAAATTATATCAAATTTTATTATTAAATATTCTTCGTAGTTCATCGCTCTGTTCTGTTTGAAGAATTTAACAACGAAGTTCCACGAGACATTCGTGACTCATTCGATCGAAAATGGAAATTTTTCTCAATAAAAAATAATTTATCTTTTAAGGGATCAATCTTGAAATTTTTGAGATAAAGGAAATAAGTTGTCAGTGATATTCCGGTATAGCCTATGTAATATGGAAACAAGAAACAATTGTGTATGTTCGCGAGTTCAACCAGAAGTGTCATTATCTATTTATTGTTTCATAGTTTTTAATTTAAATTGTAGATAATGTGCTTTGTAGAAAGTCATGCTATGTTCAAAGCTTGATTGCACCTCCAATCAGCTGTGTAATATTGAAAAACAAGAGCAGAAAATGACTTTTTTTCTTTTGTCAATTGGTGTCTGTCTGTTTATTAATCTAAACACAACTACAAATATATAACTTAAATATTTTATTTTCTTTAAAACTATGATGATGATAAGAATCGGAAGAAATTTCTACAAGCTAAATTATGATAAATTACGGAATCTTTATTAAAATCGACGTCGACCTATATGTTGCCCCGTCTAGAAAATCGACATAACATTGGAAATACGAAATAATAGTATGTTTACGCAAAAAATATTGGAAACAAATATGTAATGCTTAATAATGGATTATCATATAAAGGATAAAATAATATGGGTAATAGATGTCGCATGTCAGGTAACATTTGACGTTTTCTCATACGACGTATAAAGACTTTCTATATGTTAAGTTCCATTTTGTTGTTGAGCATATGCTCAACAAGAAGTAAATCAATGCTTAAAATTAATGTCCCCAGATTATTTTATCTAATTTATTATTTTTTCCGCAACTTTTACGGTAACATTCTTGTTATTTTAACATGAAAGTATATAGGTCTATATAAATACTAGAATTTGAATTATGTTAAAGTTTATCAGATTACCGAGAAACAAATTTTATAAGATGCTAATAATAAAGATTATCGAGATAAAAATTTTTGTGTCAGATTTAAATAAAATTTAAATATTTAATTAGAATTGGAATATTCGATGAAATCAATTATAAAAGTACTAATTAACAAAAATATAATTAAAGTGGAAAAACAAGTACAGTCAAACCTGTTTTTATGCGGGGGATAGGGACCGCATTAAAAAAAACGCATAAAAAAAATTCGCACGAAACTTCACGAGGGGCTATAAAAAATAGTTTTCGCAACACAATTTAAAAAATATTTTTTTATGCGGTGAATAGGGACCGCATAAAAAAAGTCTCACATAGAAAATAACTCAAAACCGTACGAAATAGAATTTATTGACAACAGATGTCAGCACTTGAGTGTATCGTCTGGTCTATCGTCTGTTTTACATATTTTTATCCAGGTGGTGTTTTGTTGACTTAAAAAGTAAATAATTTCATTTTTCGCATATTCATGCAATAATATTACTATAATAAGTGCATTTATGCTATAATAAGTTTATTTAGCTATAATAAGTCAACGTCAGACATGGACGGCCGGATGGCCGAGCGGTAAAGGTGGCAGCCTACCGCTCTGGGGGACCCGGGATCGAATCCGAACGGGTCGAATAATCCCCAGGAATTTTTCGGGGGGTGGTCCGTTCGGATATGTCGGGCCCCGTCCCTCACCACCCGGTCGCCCCATTGTGGGCCTGGCCGAACCCATAATGGGCCTACTAAAAAAGGCCCTCTTAGTGCCCACAGGGCGGAAAGAGTTAAAAAAAAAAAAAAAAAAAAAAAAACGTCAGACATGACGAATCGCACGAGACTAGTCGCCAACTATACAGCACAAATAAAAAATCTCGCAAATTAAAAATTCGCATTAAAAAAATCGCACAAATAAAAATCGCACATAAAAAGAGCGCATAAAAACAGGTTTGACTGTACTTAGAAGTTAATTATAAAGACATATTTCGAATCAAAACGTTCTAAAAATATTTAAATTATCCTTTTTGTTATAAAATAGGCTTTGATTGAAACTGTGGACAGCTTTTTTTTTTTTTTGTTTTTACAAATAGATTAATTTCCTAAAATTAAATTTGTTTGATAGTATCCTATGTTAAACTCATTTCTACAGTTTTCCAAGCAAAACTAATATCTGCAATTCTAACTAGATAATCTAAGTTTGATTCATATAATGCGGCTTTTATCGAAAAACTATTCAATCTCTGAAAGGGCCCCGAAAGCGACAGTCTACCGCACAGTAGATTATCGCTAATAAGGCTTAGCCTCCAGTGTGATTGCTTATGCGCTTGTTTCCACAAAAATGTTATCAACACTTATGTTCACACATCTGTTTTCGTGTTGGGTTTTATTTTTGTGTATTGGTTTACAGCGCGCTGTTTTATTTGCTCGCCTCCCTCCAAAAAATCAGTACCGAAAAGGTCATATCATTTGTTGTCTTTAAGACTCTTTACCTACACTCTCAGTAATCCGGCGCACTCGCTAATCTAACAATTTGATTAAATAGTATTTCAAACACATTTTCGGACAAGTACAGCACGTTAGTGCGTATCAGAATATTCAAATTCAGATTGAACGATAGAAAATATTACAAAAATAAAAATAAACTTGATTTTTTAATTGAATTAAAAGCATCGATAATCGTCCAAAACATAAATGAATCGATTTTTCGAAATAATACTAATACAGAACGCCTCAGGGGAAAAGAAGCGAAACTTACATGGATGGTTTGAAAGCTTGGATTCGGACATAGGAAATTGTTAAGAAATAAAATCAAAATAAGAAAATCGATTATAAACTAATTTGAATAAACTGTAAATTTATAATTTAGTATTTTATATTATCACAAATAAAAACAGTAAATCAATGTGTTCTTTGTATGTACTGTACAGTAGCCATAACGTTATATCGCGCTTGTCCGACAAAGAAAAAGAGAGATATATCCGAATCCACGATATAACGACGGGTGTCAAGTCCCAAAAACGTTTTAAATCTATACTTTTTGTATATCTTTACTTGTAATGCGCTACGGAATGGACAAGAATCTAGTTCTCTGGTAAACATTAGTTCTAAATTATGCCGCTACGGCGAACAGCGCCAATCGTGGCAACTGGATTTGTCTTTGTTTCAATGTTTCGTTACCTTTGTTGAAAATGGAATGCCATACAGTATATGCAATTTAAAGTACAAGCATAAGCAAAGTTTAAGCAGACATATGAAAGAGAAGCATAAAAGGAAAGACTATAACAGGAATTATGAAGTTATAAAATTATTTAAATGTAGTTTGTGTTCAGGTGAATTTCATTTAAAGAAAAATAAAAATAGAAAGAAAAAAGAAGTATTGTTACACTTCAGAGAGCTACACGATATTACTATATCTAATTATAATCAGAAATTAATTCGTTTAGTGATTTTAAAGAATAGAAACAAATATGAAGTCCCAAGAAATTTTTCGGGAAATGGTCCGTCCGGATATGTCGGGCCCCGTCCCTCACTATCCAGCCGCCCCATTGTGAGCCTAGCCGTACCCATGATGGACTTACTAAACGAGGCCCTCTTAGTGCCCACAAGGCGGAAATAGTTGTATATATAAACAGAAATATGAAGTGGGAAATACCGTTAAGTACCGGTACATTATAATAGAGAGGTTGAATCGCAAGTACAAACGTTAAAGTTGTACGGGAAACAGAAGTACACGTTTGACGTTTTAAGTCCAAGTAAAAGACGTTGCGGCGCTTGTTTACAACATCACGTGACTCGGTAAACGTCGCGCATTGACTCATGGGAAATTTGTTTAAAAAATGGCGGATACATTTAACATCGATGGTTACCAGCGAAGGTAAATAAACAAATTCAAAAACAAACAATACAAACAAAACAAACAAACAATATAAAAAAGTTTAAAAGTATTTATAGGATGTTTAATAACACTAAATAATTATTTTTAATTAGCGTTGTATCTCCTATCTCATACTTTTGTGGAGGGAAGTAGTGGCTTATGTAAATTCGAAAGCAGCTCGAAAAATTAAGTTTTAGAAAATTTACAAACGTATTACGCTGTTGATGGTAGAAGATGCCGTGGAAGAACAAACCTATCTTAAGATAAGCTATTATGAAGACAAATATATGTAAATTCTGTAGGCACTTCGCATCACTTGTTAAAAAATTGAATAATTAAATAATTTCCGGATTAAAATCATCTGTTTCTTTACAATATTATTCGTAAATGCTTAAATAATCATTATTTTAATAAAATAGGTCATAATTTTAACCCCAAAAACAAAAAAAATGAAGTTTAAGCCGATCGTCTACTCTCCATTCTAGGCGTAGCAAACGCCATTATCGACTGTATGAAATTGCCAGATGGCGGTGCTCGTCCGTCCGCCGTTCACGTTTTAGCTGAATATGTGCGCCTCAACCTCTATTATAACTGTCTTGTATCGGGTAGTTGGGCATGAGCTTATAGGCTATATCGCCCCGTGGTAAAAGTGTGACGTAATTGTCATGTAACAGTAGTTATATAAGTTTTATGATGGTCGTTACACGGGGAATAAAGCCTTCAGGGAGGTCTTTTAAGAGTAACTGACCTCTATCAGGCGTTACAGACGTGGAGAAAACCTAGAAAACTGTC
The DNA here is from genome assembly GCF_030686945.1 of Centruroides vittatus. Taxonomy (NCBI): domain Eukaryota; kingdom Metazoa; phylum Arthropoda; class Arachnida; order Scorpiones; family Buthidae; genus Centruroides; species Centruroides vittatus. The sequence goes on along the minus strand of NW_027121909.1, from coordinate 694,888 downwards.
ATAGATCATAAATTTTAAGCCTTCCTGTGTTTTATTTTATTCATAATTCTATATTGTAATTTTACAGTATTAATTTTTGTAGAATAATTCATTTTTTAAGCAAGGTTAAACAATTTTTTATCTATTCATAAATTTATTTTATTTTCACTTTTAACTAATAATTTCGAACAAAGCATTTATAATTTTTAATTATAAATAGAAAACACAAGTATTGTACTATATCGGTATATTTTAAACTACGCTCACTACATTCCATTTTATTTAACGTATAACGAGTTCAACAATGTTGACAGAATGTTACCCAAAAGATAAGGCTTGTAACTACGACTGAAACTCACAAACCAGTTTCCGCGATTGGAGCTGTTTGCCGTAGCGGTATAATTTAGAACTAATATTTACCTGGGAGCTAGACTCTTGTACCAGTTTGTCTTATTGTTGTAAAGAAGTCCTTTCTGGAAAGACCTTTTTTTGGTCAGTAGCATTTTAATATCCTGGTGCTTGTTATACATCTGATAATATAGCTAGATAGCAGGGGCAAATCCTGACCAAAATTTTAGGGCATACTGAAAGTTATAATAAGAATATGGCCCACCAGTGGCCAAGCTGCCTTCGTACCCTGAACACTGGTGGGTTCGCGCCTTGCTCGGGCTGGCTGGCCACGTGGAGTTTTCCGGGTTTTCTCCACGTCTGTAACGCCTAAATAGGGGCCAGTTTCCCTTAAAAAATCTTCTGGAAGGCATCCCCCCTAGGCAGATCGCCCAAGTGTTGCGTTGCCATAACTTAACAAACAAACATATAATAAGATTAATAAGCCTATCTCTAGCACTAAACAGTAGGCAGAAACGTTATTTGGTATGAATAAAAAAGTATGGACTATTATAAAGCTCATTATATTTACACATGAAATATATGAAATATAATGAAAAAGTATTAAAAATTTATGATAATAAATTCAATTTTTGTGGGCCCTTGACACTGGGGGCTCAGGGCTTAAGCCCTATTAGGCCCTACGTAGATCCGCTCCTGTACACAATACATGTATGCTGATTGGATACTGCAAGCTTTCGATACAATCTGGCCGTTAAATGCTTCGAATGACGTCATGCGCGTGCACTTGTTTGCTGCGGCAAACCACACGAGCAAGCTATCGAGTTCCCGCAAGCATCGCACTGACAAAACGGCTAGCCGCTAGCTGTCAACGTAAAAGCAAACACAAATGATAAAAGAGTTACACATTAGAATAAATTATTATTGGCATATTTGTTCTCATATGAAAAATATATTGACAGTCAAAACTTTCTCTTAAGCATGCGGCGCATGCTAAGCAAGCCCAGAGAATTCGTCCCTGCTAGATAGTAAAGTTTGACTACTGTAGTGCAATGTCTGAGGAAGGGGGATTAATTCAGGATCTGGAGGATATCATCAAAGAAAAATTATTAGTAATCAACGAGTGCATTGAGGGCTCCAGAAATATGCGAACGGAGCTCAAGGGAAAAGCAATACAGTCTGGCAAGGATGGGATTCCTGATCCAGATATCCTGTTCCTGGATCAGGAACCCCATAGCTGCCAGACTATGTATCGCTTTCCAAAGAAACTTTCATCAAGTCATTCATTAGCAGAGGAAGAGAATAGATTCTCTAGACAGACCCCAAATCAATCAGCTTAATTCCGAGACTTTGTCATATTCCCTTTATTATAATTTTAGCTTACCCATAAAATAGAGGGCCTGGGACTCCTATTGGTGTAATTGCTTCTTCATATTCATGAAATGATTCATTGTTTATTGGGTCAGGACCTGCATTATATCAAAATTTTGAAATTTTTAAAAATGAAAATACAGTAATTGTCTAGTTTTTATTAAAGGGGTTAAAGGTTAAAGGTTCAAGTGTTATATTTTATTAATAATTGTAGTTATTATTAATTGTTTGTTTCCATAAAAGATCTCCCGGGAGGCGTTTCTCCTTGGCAGATCGCGTTTGCATAATCGAATAAAACCAATCTTTTCTTCTTTTTCGCCATGCGGCATTAAGGCGTGCCTTTTAAAAATAAAACTATAAAAGTTATAACCTTTCAATTTGATATTTAAAAAAAAAAAAAAAAAAAAAAAAAATCTATACCGACCGGATTGGTGGGTTGGTTAAGGAATCAGCCTTCCAATTTGAGGATCCGGGATCGAATATAATCGAAAGAAATTCAGGAATTTTTCGGAATAATAATGCATCCCGGATATGTTTGGTTCGATCCCTCAGCATCCAGCCCCTTCATTGTGGACCTGGCCGAATCCACTATGAGTATAGGAAAAAAGCTTTTCTTACGAGTTAGTTCTCACAAGGTGGAAGAAATGACAAACGCCATACAGTTGTTATTAAAGTCTATAAAACAATATTATTTTTCATTTTTATTCTAACACGATTAAAAATATAATTTTATTTTATATAATAACTAAATTTTTAATTTTTGAAAAAATAAACTGAAACTTTACAATCTTAGCTGGCAACACTGAAAAATTACAAACAATATGAGAAGTTGAAGGTACTGTACATATTAACGTATTAGTTTTCTATAACAAGTTATCATGACTCTTTGAAAAATACTTTTGCTTCATTAACGCTTTTCAATTTTCAGTTCGAAACATCAGGTTTGTAATTTCGTAATTTAAATTAAATTAAATTTGTAATGCGTGTAGACTTATGTGTAAATACAATACAATTAATATGTATCAGATGACACGTGCGTATCTTGTCACTTCTCTCTCTATATTCTAATTATGAAATAAGTTCCATTTTAAATTAGTTGGTTAGTGCTATTTTTATGTCAATTTTACATAATCTCTTCAGATCTGTAATGACTAGTGAAAGATGATAATAATTTGTATTAACCCAACCGATTAAATAGAGAAACATTTTCAAATGATTATTTATTTTTTATTGATTAATTTCATGGATGATTATCTTCTCCTAACAGATGTGTTACACTGACTTCATCTCAAAATGAATTAATTTACTTGTTTTATTAAGATTTTATACAATAAAACTGATTATTAAATAAACTTACAATACAACAAAACAGTACATGCTTTACTATAAGCTGGCGTATAGTAAATATTTATAACTCGCATACTGCTCGTAATGCAGTAGTTTGGTAGATAAGTAGCAAAATTCTTTTTTGAAAAGTAGTTGTACAGTACCTGCAAGTAACTTTATTTTATTGTTATTCATTTGTAATTTATTTTATGTTTGATTTGTTTCATAATATCAAATAATTTATTCTATGTTCTTTAAATAACTGCCTGTATGTATTGTACAGTCTTAAATATTTGAACCTGAAGAAGAGTTATAAAGTAATTCAGAAAGGTTAGTTCTATAAAAAATTTATTGCTGGATTATAGTAAAAGTTGTATTATTTTGTTGCATAAGATACTCCAGTTTACGTTAATTCATTTTGAGCTCAAAATTACAATAAACTATTGTTTTTTAAAAAAAATTGATTGAATTAGTATTTTAAATATAAAATATCGCATTATTATGTTGACTCTTGTTTGTTGTCTTGTTTTGTACTAGAACACTTTTCCCAAAGACATACTTATCACACTGGATTAAATGTGGCACAAAATGACCTTGAGACACATAATTTACAGAGTAATTCTATTATAAAGATTGCTTTTAGCCCTTGGTATAATTAAATAAAATAAAATATCTACTAATGTGAGGTAGATAGTAATAAGGGCTTATCACACTAGTAATAATAGGCACAAACACTCAAGAATCAATGTAGAACATTTAATAAAACAAAAATGGTGTACAGTAAAGAATGACTACATGAGAATGAGTAATCAGCATAAATTTATGTTGGATTTATATTGTATATTTTGAGGCAGAGCATTAGCAAATTCTCTTGTCTGAGGCTTACAATATTGCATTTGATCTCAAAGTTTAATTGATTGGTTTTGATGGGAAATTTGCTGTTTTCCATTAATTGCAATGAGGAATCCAAAAATGTAATCTGTTTAAATGTAAAAATAGGAGTCCATGTCTATGTTTTTAATATACAGTGGATTAGTGGAGTCAAAGTGACAATGTCTGTGCTCCTTGACATACCTAATGGAATTTAGGAGAGAAAAATAAAAAAACAACATTGATTGTGCATAATGGAAAATAGGCACAAAACAAACAAAACACAAGAATAAAGCAATTGATGGCGATTGCTTTGTTCTTGGATTGCCTCTCTGTGTTGAGAAGTGCAAGTATTGCACCTCTCATGGCTGGCAGCTACAAGGATCACCTCTTCCTGTGGCTGTCAGGTACAAGCAGGGTTGTGGAAAGGCAGGTGCAGAGACGGTACTTGCTCAGGGTACCAAGATAATGGGATACCAAAATTGTTACATGGGTGGATTAATAAATCCATAGAAAGTTGTTACACGTGAGTATGAAATATTATATTTTTTAAATTTGTAACAGATTAATGAAAGGCTTATCCAAAAGGTGCCATATTTAGGTACAAGGATAGTCTCTTTTGTGGCAGTAAGTACAAAATTTGCCTGTTTGCGACTGTCAGGTACAAGGATTGCCTCTTCTGTGACTAACAAGTGCAAGGATTGCTTCTTTCTTTCCGGCTCCACCTCAATTCTGTTGCATTACAACAAAGTCATATGATGTCCTAATATATGCCATATCATTCTATATTGTTAAGTATTAAGAATCTAAGTTGAGGATGGTCAGATTTTGATTGAAAACATTTCTTTTAGTTAATAAAAGATGACTTTGTAAAATTAGTAATTATTTATTCATCTATTTATAAATTATTGTATTATTACAATTTTACATGTGCTAATTTATAGTTATGAATTTATAATATAATTTTTTAATAAGTTATAAAATTTTCAGAAACCAAGGCAAGAGTTTTATCAAAACTGTCTTTGAATTTTGCTAATTTTTGCCTTTAATTTGACTCAAGTAATTTTAGACAAAGTTTTTCACAATTCTAGAAGAAAGTAAATTTAAAAATGATTATTGTGAATAAATGAAATAAAAAGCAAATCATCTAATATTATCATAATGTGCTGAAAGTTGCTAAGCATTATAGAGTATCATATGTATATATATGGGATGCTTTTAAAAGAGATATGAACATAGCAGTTTTATTGTAAAATGTGAATGGTTACAGACTAATAAAATAAATCACATTGAATACAGCAATAATGGAGTGTGCAAACTAGCAATTATATGTTGCAAATAGTTATTTTATACAGATAGATATGCTAAAATATTACTATGTTAGAGATTGATAACTGAAAAATAATTAAATGCAGATTGTTTAGGATTATAACTGTTAAGGAAAAACAAAGTGCTACATTAAAAATAGTTTACACATATAAAGCAATCTGATATATTTTAAGCTGTTGAGAGATATTTGATTTTCTTTTTATTTTATCAATTATTGGGCTGCATTTTTCAAATTGCAGACCTATAGATTTCCACTATCACCTATCAGTCCATCTGTCCATATTTTTCCTTAAATTTGAGAATAAAGTTAAATATATGAAAATCAAGACCAGATGTGGAAAGCTTAGGGACCAGAGGCCCCAATTAACTGTATACAAATTTCTAATTTAGACTGGAAGTCATATGATTTTTAAAGAATTAAAATATGATTAAAAATTGCAGCCTGGCATTGCAACACTGTTATAGTAAGTAATTGCTCATTTGTGGTAAATTTTAAATGAATTCTAATCTGAAGAGTTTTTATTAGCACACACCACTATAGTGGTGAAGTGCTTATGTTAGAACTTTTGCATGTCTGTCCACGCGCATGCGCAATGACTTCACTTTCATTACCTAAGTGTTATGCTTTGTTCAATACATTTATTGTGCATGTCTACGCACATGCGCAACAACTACTTGATTCCAAGAATTTATAAAATTTATTTTAAACAAACTTAATATTCGATTTGCTTTTGTGGAGCATGCTATCAGGTTGGCTTGACCAAGCTTGTTTTAATAGTACATACATTGTAATCTGAAAAAACTTTGTTTGTATAGAGCAGGGGTGGCCAACTTTTGTGCACATAAGATCTACTTTTTATCGTAAAAATGTGTCGCGATCGACTTGTTGTCATAGGCATAGTCTAAGTGGGGAGGGGGAAGTGTGAAATACATACTATGTTTATACACTGTTTCAGTACGAAGTGCACTCACTGCTTATGAGTCGAGTCATAACTGCATGCATACAGTTGCGTTCGGTTACAAATATAATACATTAAGTCAAGACATCGCTAGCGATCGACCAAAATTGGCCTGGCGATCGACCGGTCGATCACGATCGACTTGTTGGCCACCCCTGGTATAGAGGATTGATTAAATTTTATAACCTTTTTATATGAACCGATCATTTAATTTAAAAAAGTATCAGTTAATGATTGTTCAAAACTGCAATTTGTAATGTTTTTATGTTAAGTTAAAAAAATTTTAAGCATATGATATATTTTATATCAAAATTACTAGATTTCAAGTTACCAGTAAATATGAAATTAATATTTATTTGTAACGAAGCAATTAAAATGAATTTATTTTAGTTTGTTAAAATTTGTTGAAACTTTAAACATATAGTAAATCATATTTCTTAATCTATGGCAAGTTAGCAATCCATATATAATATGTATTCTACATATATATATAAAATACTTAGTTTAAAGTCGTCATAAATGTTTTTCCATCATGGAAAAAAAATTCAAAATGATGAACTGGAAATTAATGAATCATCACAAAATTTTTGAACAGATGGACAAAAGAAGTAGATAAGTCTGCCTAGTTACAGTATAACAATAGTAAATTTAAAAATACTAGAATGTTTAAATGACTACTACTCTTTATGGTGCTGCCATTTTGTAAAATATGGACATTTTTATTTACCCAGAAAACATCAAAATACAGTTGAACCTCGCTTAATGAGCGTAATTTGTAAAAGAGTGTTACTCGTAATATGAAACACTTGTTAAGCGAAACAATTTTTCCCATAGAAATTAATGTAAAATACGATAATGCGTTCCATGTCAAAAAAAAATGCTCAAATATTTTATGTATAACGTTTATTCAAAAAAAAATTGTACAATATATACTGTTAAGGAGTGTGAATCATCATCATCTTTTCTTCTAGTGCGGAATGAACTATCCTGGAATGAGAATTTGATTTGCAGAAACAAAAAAAAAATCACAGCTATAATGTTTGATAAACACTCCAAACGATGTGCCAAATTCTTGGGTTATGTAAAGGATATAATTAAATATTAGAAATTAATTAATTTGACTGGAGGCAGGCAGTTATGTTTCCATCTCGTATTAAATTTAATAATTATAAATAGTTAATTTTTAATTCAGACATTTCTAAAATTTAATTTGGAATCAGTCATTAAATTCAATGACCCAAGAATTTGGCGTGTTTATTGTATAACAGGCTATGGTTGTTGATGTTTATAAGTAATGTGTGTGAACAACAAGTTTGGAAAAATATGTGATCACAAGCGACAGTAAGATGCTAGCGGAATGAGTGTTAAACACAGACTGATGGAGCATGCCGCATGCGCACAATTTGGGACTTCCCCTCTCCTCATCACTCATTATGCGAAACATCGCTCGTTAAGCGAGGCAAATTTTACAATTTGTTTTGCTCATTGTGCGAAATACTTGCTGTGCGAGGTACTCATTAACTGAGGTTCCACTGTATGTTTTTTTCTAATTTACCCAATACAGTATGAATATATTCTGAAAAAATGGTATTATGTATTAAAATAATATAAATGGTAATAATTTATTCTATATAGAATTAGTAAACACAATTGTAAACAAGTATATTTCTAGAATAAAATTTTTAAATCAAATATTAATATCTTTTAAATAAAATCAAAAAGTGAATGCATATGTATTAAAATCTCATTTAAAAAATATAAATTTTCTGAATCAATAATAAAATCAGTTAAATTAATTCGAAATAAAAATGCTGATTTATTACCATTGATATTTGTAGAATTTAAATGCAAGTTATTTTTAAATGGAAACAGAAATAAGTTTTATGTATTGTACATTGTAGCCAATGTAGATTCAAATTAGAACAAATGTTTTGTGGAAAGTATTGTAACATTAGTAAAATACATTAAATATTAAATGATTTTTATTTTAAAAAGCTGCTACAGTAGAGCATCGATTATCTGACCCCCGATCAACCATCACATTGGTTAACCGACCGCGTTCTAGTTAGCAAATTCAAATGTCTGCTAGTGATGTGGTGCTACAATATTTGGCTATGTCTTGGCTACTTTAATATTATTTTTGTTAAATTTTTGGGTGTTTTAGCTGGTAACATTGACTCTACCATGAAAGGTAGGTTGGTATTTAAACCAGGCTTAATTTTCTATTTTCTTTATTTTTGTATTTATTTTGTGCAAAATAAAGAAATAATTTTTAACGATACAGTAGCGACGATTATTATTTAAAAGAAATATTTGTTAGACTTAACATCGATGAAAATTCAACGTGAAGTAGGTTAATAGCGATGTACTAATATACTAATCACATGGGATATACTATACTAATAATGTATTTTTTCATACTTTTCAGTTATCCGACCTACTCAATTGAGTCGGATAATCGATGCTCTACTGTATTAACAAAATACCATATTTATGCATTTATAGTCTGCATGCACATATAAGCTGCACCCTATTTACGAAACAATATATTTGGAAAAAAATTAGAATCTTAGAATTCCATCAAGGGACGAAAGTAGAGACATGGGTATACAGAAATATGACATTATGAAAATTTTAAACAGGTGAAGTGATGGTTAATTGCAAGTCATGCATTTTGCACAAGAAAATGAAAATCAAGCAGCATGAAGGAAGATTGATGTGGACAAAAAAACATGTGGTGATGGATTCAAACAAAGGATACTCTTGAGAAAATATCACAAAATCAGTAATTGCTTTGCAGAAAGACAGCAAAATATCCTGACCTGGAAACAAATCTGTTGAAATATATCTGTGAAATTCAGGCAAATAGATTTTCTGTATCTGTTGAAATCTGTTTGAAACCCAAAGGATAGCTCAAAATATGAAAATTTCAAAAAATGAATTTAAGGGAATTTATGGTTGGGCAAGACATTCATGGCACAACATGATCTTGTGATTCAGCATTGAACTTCAATGGTGCAGTGGCTTCCTGATATCTATGAAGAGAAATGGTTTGCATTTCAAAAACATGTCCTCAGCTTAAGAAAGACACACAGCCATGATTTAAGGACAATAGGAAATGCTGGTGAAACTCCTGTCTTCTTTGATTGCCAAGTGACATTACAGTCAATCAAGCAGGTGAAAAAACAGTTCTGGAGCAAACAGCAGGAACAGGAAGCAGCATTGTAATGTAATGTGTGCATCACCATTGACAGAAACAAGCTACCATCTTACATCATTTTTAAGTTAAAATCCTTTCGAAAGAAACATTACTACCTGGAATATTGGTATGAGTTCAAGATCAATGCTGGATGACAGAACTCTATGTAGATTGGCTGAAGTCAGTGTGTTTTTGGTATCCAGGTGCACTGTTATGTTGGCAGCCCATGTTGGTTGTTGACAGCTTCCAAGGTCATCTGACCAAAAGTGTAAAAAAGATGATGAGGGAAGAGAAAAGTGACATGGTTGTGATACCAGGAGGGATCACTAGAATGCTGCAACCACTTGATGTATCCATCAATCATTCTTTTAAAGCTCATCTGTGATATTTCTACCATGATTGGAGGTGCACTGCAATGGAGACAACAGCAACTGGGAGGCTAAGAAAACCTTACGTGGCTCAGATGTGCAAATGGATTGTGGCTTTATGGAAACTAATACCAGAAGAAATGGTGTCCAAAAGTTTCAAAATCATGTCCATTTCCAACAAGATGGACAGGTCAGAAGACGATACAGTGTATCTTGCATCATCTGAGAATGAAGACTCAAGTGATGCTAGTAGTGACAGTGAAGTTTCAAGTGAAGAATATAAACAGTAGCTGTCAGTTTCAAATAAAGACATTGATTATAATTTTTATAGTCCTGTAGCATTATTGCTTAGTTGGGGCCTCAGACAGCTCTTTTCTTTTTTGCTTTTTTTTTTTGCCACATTTTCTTCCTACTTCTTGCCCCTGGTGACCTAAATCCTCCAAATAATCTTGCTACAAGTCCTAAGGTATGTAAACACAATTAACGATAATGAATTGCTTTAAAATTATTCATTATCCTAAGTATAGACTGCACCCTAATGTTGGACAAAAAGTTTAGGGTGAAAAAGTGTGGCCTATACATGCATAAATATGGTAGTAGAAGAATGTAATACTTCTGAATTGTCAACCGTATTTGTAACCATATGTTTTCTTTTTATGTATTTATCTTTTGTAGATTTTTGACAGTTTTGTTGTTCAATACCCATAAATATGGAGTTATTATATTACAATTCAATACATATTTTTTGTTGTTTTTAAAATTTAAATTGTAAGTTAAGACTATATGTAATAGATTGATGATTATAATCTATCATGATTATATTTAGTTTAACAAACATTATATACATATTTTATAGTGTTAAAAAACAATGGCTCAAGCTGATGCAACATATTCTACAGCAACTGCTGGGAGCCATGCACAAACTGAAGCTCATCAGATGTTGGAAACATTTTGGCAGAGAGCAATGGATGAAATTCGCAACATGGGACCTGTAAGATTTTCTTTTATGATCATATACTAGTAACAGACCTTGATATCTATTTTGAAATTTCTTTTTTTGACTTACTAAATAATAATAGTTAATATATTTGGAATTTTGAGAATTCGATTTTTAGATTACTTAAGAATTATAATAATAAGTATGGAAACCAAAAAATAACATATTTAAATGTTGTCAATAGAATATTTGAATTTATACAAGTAATACCAAGTGATCATAAGTTGTCTTATTCAGAGGAGTCTGTAGCCCCAATCAATAAGCTGATTGATACCAAAATTTGTATACATGCTATTCAAAGGATGCAGAAAAGACTTTGCAAAGAAAACTTAGTTCCAAAATAGTCTACTACAAGGTAAGTGGTGCTGCAAAAAAAAAAAAAACAATAGAAACACAATGAAAAAGTATTTATTTGTTGGTATGGTGACATACCAGTTTGTGCTGTACAAATTGCTTAGTGATGCAGGTAATATTGTCCAATGTGTTTCCCATTGTTTAGCTATAAAATTTGAAGACAATTCATAGTGTGTTCAATAGCTGATGATGCTTCACACATGCAACATAGTACTGTCCTTTTAAGTCAGCCAATATTGCAACATTACCATGATAAACCATATCATTTAAATGACCCATAGCCAGAAATCATATGGATTCAGACCCAGAATGTGGTGGCCAGGCAGTCAGAAATCAATGATTAATCACCTTGTCATCAGTGAAATGTTGGCACAAGTCTTAGTTGCATTCCATGTAGCTATGCATATCACATTTCTTAGCTTGCAGTGTCCTTTATCCTGTAATGGACAGTTTTGTAACTAAAACAGGTCTGGGAGTTGCTCACTTGTACTCACTTTTCTGAAGTATCCTCACTTTTCAGGTCATTTTCTCACTTTTTCGATCATTTTCAAGTGCCTAATTAAGATGTGGGACAAATCAAAAATAATTTTAAAGCGAAACGATCTGCCGAATTATCGGACTATTGGAATAGAATTTTCTGGAAGAAAATACTCGGCCTTGAGCAGGACTCAAAAATTGCAACTGCCACTCAGTGTTAGGTTATAGGAAACAAATTTTTTTCACGTATGTAAAAAAATCCTATTTGCACTTAAAAAATCTTTCTCGTTACAAATTCAGAAGCCGGTGTTGAGTAAAGTTATGTACTCGTGCCATATTTTCATTATTAGCCAAAATCTAGTTCTTTGGAGTTGTATTTCCTTCTACGGAGTTTAAAAATAAGTATTATAAGCGTCCCTGCGTTTTTGGCTGTTTTCTAAGAAAATCACTAAAATCCTTTTGCAGGGGGAAACACTATGCAGAGGGATTAATCTTTCAAGCTGACAACACTGCTGCCTCTTTTAAATTCAAAATATATAATTATTAAAATTAACACGAGATAGTAGCGTAACCTCCTACCACTAGACAAATTATTTCGTTTCTGACCATTTAGTTATCCTTGTTATAGCCCAATAATTTGGCAGATTATTTAATTAACAATCGGGTTATGGAGTTGTCGTTTACAAAAATATATTTTTACTCGATTTATCTTTAAATAATTTCATAAACTTGAGTTAAATAAAATTATTTTAATGATTTCCTAGCATATTGTTAATGTTAAATCACATCTATATCTTCCTAAATGTATCTTTAAATTGACTACAAGTATAATTATTCCATATAGTAACTGTTATTTTCATAAAATGTGTGATTACTTTATTTGTGAAATATCCATTTTTTTAATCTTTTCTGCCGATTATAATTGTGCATTAATTGAGAGACTAAAAAAGTAAACGAAAATGTAAATTCATATTTACATATAAAATTTGCCACATAAATTAAAAGAATCAAAGTGTTGTAAAAAGTAGAACACGTGATTGCTTGTGAGAAAAATTTTCACACGCTTCCCAAAAGGTTAACAACGTTGCAACGATGTTGGTTTTTATTCACCTGCGGGAAAAAGTTCCTTGTTATTTATGAAATCATTAATAAAATATTATTTTACTTATTCGAAATATATTTATTTTAGGTTTATTTTATTTTGAAATCAATATTTACACATCTCGAAGCATTAAAAAATAAAAAGTTTCTGATAATGATAAATATCCGAGTATAGCCAAATTAGTGAAATCAGCATTGAAAATCCCCGTTTCCATTAGAGAGAGGGTCAATTTCACACTGGCACTTTCTCCTGATAGAGCATCAGTGTTGGAAAGAATACTTAATTCACTTCTGATTGTTAAGGAGGGACTAAATATGTACGACCAAAGCCCACATCTTATACCTCTACAAAGGACTACTGAAATTAGCTCCCTCAGTGCATAAAAATTATCAAGAAAAATTGGAAAATGAAAAGAAGTTAAAAGAATAAGAGAAAGAGAAAAAAGAGCAGAACAGGAAGCACAAACATTTTAAAGAACAACAAAAGAAAGCTGTTTGTAACATAAAGCTTATGGAACTGCAGCTGAGTTTAAACCAGAAAAATGTAGAAAAAAATGAAATACATGCAACAGGCCAAGTTTTGTTAGAAGCAGAAAACAAAACAACTGGAGAAGGCTATTAACAGCAAGAAAATGAATGAAGTACGAGCAGCACGTGTGATGCTTATTAGTGTTAAGTGTTCAAAAGCAAGAGGAAGCTGAAAACATCCAGAATAATCTTAATAAAAGAACATCATCTTTCATTACTGATTATTTACAGAAACCAAAGACTTTTTAAGTATTCATGGTTTACTGGAAATACAGTAGCCACTCGTTATATCGTGCTTGTCGGGAGACAGAAAAAATGCGATATAACCGAGTAATAAAAATTCTGGGCTTTCACTAAACAGATTATACATGCTATGGAATCTCTATTCTTTCATCAGCAATTGTTTCTGACATAAAATAAGCTTAGTTTTTCAATACTGAATTTTATTCGTGGTTTTATCGTATTAATTGACGTTTACGTAAACATCGATACATTTAGCATTATTGTTTCTTTAACAATGAATGACAGACATTGAAAGACAAATACTGTCGATATAAAAAACATCAATTGCGATTTTATTATACAGTACTATATAAATCGCTTATTAGAAATTCGTGTAGTTTATATTTTTCAATAAAAATTATAAATGCTGTAATTGAAAATTTTAAAAAAATAAATACTGAATATATAATAGAACATCAAAACTTATAAAATTACAGAGTAAAAATTCTGTAAAAAGCAAAATAAAGTTACTACTGTATAAAAATTTTAGAACTTTCTGTTCAGAATTAAAGAAATCTTTTCCTTACACATTATGAGGTGAATTTGAAATTTCACTCCTTATATGAATTGACACAATACCGTTAATTCACATAAAGGTGTGAAATTTCGAATTCACAGAAACTTGTAAATGAAGAGACTGTACTTAAAACTAATAAATAAACAACTTTTATATCAAAAGGAAACAAATGATAATGGATCTATCCACCTATTCTGCATATTTAGATCTTGACAAATTTATTGTTTCACCTTCAGTGGTAGTTTCAAGGACAATAGTAGAAATAAAATACCGTATTTCATTGCAAATAGAAATTCAGTGGCAATTGGTAATTTAAAATTTATTGACTCAAATGCTTTTAAAATTTGGGGGACCAAAAAAGCATGATATATCCGAATCTGCAATATAATGAGTGCTACTGTATTACAGTATATACAGAAACTTTTAAAATGTGTTTAACCATAACAGAATGAAAAGAAAATAACAACTTTTACTGCTATTTTGCTGAGTTTTTCTTCTGTTTTCACTTTGTTTTGTCACTATTGCACTCACTTTTTATTCATTTTTTCTGTATTTCAACTCACTTTTTCAGAGGGGAAATGGCACTCCCAGGCCTGCTAAAATTTTTCTTTGCAAAATCCTTTTCCATATCTTTTGAATCATGAAGGATGTACACAAATTTTGGTATCTATTGGCTTATTAGTTGGATTTACAGAGTCCTCTGAATAGGACAACTTTAGTTATGATCACATATATGTTATGATTTATTCATAACATTGTTTGCAATGCAAAATCTTAGATTTAATATTTCACAGATACTGATGGTCTTTTGTTTAATATTTATAGATAATATCTGTTCAAAAGCATTCATTAATATTTTGATGGTGGCACTATATCAAATTTTGACTGTAGCTGTAATTTTTCTATTTTTATCTCTATTTTTCTAATTAAAAAAAGGCATTAAGAAACAAATTTGGTTTAATAGTTGCTAGTTTTGATAAATTTATTTATATATTGGGTTGTTCGGAAAGTTCGTAGCGATTTTTAAGAGAAATAAAAGAAATTGTTTTAATACTAAAAATATACTTTTATTCCATTATGTATGCGCCATTGTTTTTAATGACGTGTTGCCATCTATGGGGCAGCTTCATGATACCCTCTTCGTAGAACTTTCCAGTTTTTTCCGCGAAAAACTGATCCACGTGGTTTTTGCAAGCTTCCAAAGTATCAAAGTTTTTATCATGAAGGGAATTTTGTAGAGAACGGAACAAATGGTAGTCCGACGGGGCAAGGTCGGGTGAGTAAGGGGGGTGGGGTAAAACATCCCAGCCTAGTTCCAATAATTTTTGGCGTGTTCGTAAAGACGTGTGAGGTCTGGCATTATCTTGGTGAAACACAATGCCTTTTCTATTGGCCAGTTCCGGACGTTTTTCTTTAATTGCCATGTTCAGCTTATCCAATTGGGAACAATACTTATCAGAATCAATTGTTTGATTCTGTGGAAGCAGCTCATAGTACAGGATTCCTTTCCAATCCCACCAGACAGTGAGCATGACCTTCTTTGGATGAAGACCGGCCTTTGGAGTTTTTAATGGTGATTCATTTTTCTTACCCCACGATCGTTTTCGGCTGATGTTATAAATGATCCACTTTTCATCACCTGTCACAAAACGCTTCAGAAAAGGGTCATTTTCATTTCGTCTTTCAAGAGAATCACAAATGGAGATGCGATCCAGTAAGTTTTTTTCCGTTAAGTCGTGAGGTATCCAAATGTCATAACGATTCACGTATCCGAGCTTCTTTAGATGTTGAAATACAGTACTGTTTGATGACTTCACTATGTCTGCAATCTCTCGAGTTGTGTAATGAGGGTTTTCATCCAATAATGCTTTGATTTGGTCCTCTTCAATAACAGGAGGTCTTCCTGAGCGAGGAGCATCTTCAAGGCTGAAATTACCCGTTTTAAATTTTGCAAACCACTTTCGAACAGTTGATTCTGATACAGCACTCCCACCATAAACATCACATATCTTTTTTGCTGTTTGTACAGCATTTTTGCGTTTACGAAAAAAGAAAAGAAACAAGTGTCGATAATGCACGTTGTTCGCATCCATTTTTGCAATGAGCCAAATTAAACGCTATTTGAATAATCTTAACGGTTTTTTTGTAACGGACGCGTCTCAAGGTCATTTATCGTAATATTCATTGGTTTGTACAATTCTAATCATTTTTGCATCAATCGGTGTCTCAACTGTCGACTATCAAAAATCGCTACGAACTTTCCGAACAACCCAATATATTTATTGTTTAAATATTTCAGAATGATTTCAAAAATCAAGAGCTCCCTCTTGCAAGAATTAAGAAAATTATGAAATTAGATGATGAAGTAAAGGTAATTTTATTTTTTGACAATTTAAATATGCTAACAGCTTTTCATTACTGTAGTGATTTAACTATGAAAGTAAGCCAATATAGCTAATTGACGTTTACGTACGTTTACGTAAACGTCAATTAGCTATATTTATCTGTACAGGAAAATATTTTTTTAAATATATATTTAAAAATTTATTTTTTTTTTTATTTTTTTTTCAAAAAGGAAGAAATGCTAAAGCAATGTTTTTAAAAATCATAAATGATTGAAAATTCCTGACTATATTTAAGGTTGTATATATTTTTAAACTGTAACTAATATAAATTTCAAATATTTGTTTTCTTTTCTGAAAAAGTTTAATAAAAGAGTATACTGATAGGTAGATTTACTATACATCATTTAAAATTATTTGAGTTTTTTAAATAAATAAAATAACATATAAATAAAATACAGTAGGACCTTCTTATTGTAATTGCAGATATTGCTATCAGTTGTCATAATATATCACAAAATATATAAATTAAATAACGTTACAAAACTTTTGCTTTTTATAATCATCGTTACTAATGATAAGTTTGTTTTCATTTAAACAATTGATAACAGCCAACTGATAAAACAGATAATGATTATAAGCCATGTTGTTTCAATAACAAAGTTAACAGAACAGTCAGATCCAATTTAAATTAAATCATCCAATCATTAAGATTCTTAATATTGAGTGCTTGTTGCATTGCATATTGCATTAAATACTGTATACAGTACTTTAATTTAAATCTGAATTTCTGGCATGTTGTTACTGCATTCGTAGGCTAACTGTTTGCTGGTTAATGTAGACTGTGATCTCTAGTATTGTTTAAAGTACAGTATTTGTATTTTATTTTTTAGCATAATGGAAAAAGCAAATAAGAAATGCAAACTTCCAATTTTACAAAGTACCAAAATGAGTCAATGCAATTGGTTTAGTAATGTTTATGAAAAAATTGCACCTGTTCATGGACTATTAATGCATCATAAAGCAGAAGAATTACCGTATTTTACGGACTATAAGACGCGCCTGAATTTTGGAGGCAATTTTTCGGAGAAAAAGTGCGTCTTATAGTCCGTAAAATACGGTAGCTAAAAATATAGAAAGATTTTAGTGTAGCTAATGATTATTTCAACTGATAGATAAAATAAGAGAACATTGCATACAGACAGACTTATGATGATGAGTATTATTTTGATTCTATATCAGCTGGATTGTGGATAAAAAAATACAAATACATTATATAAATAATGTAATGTAATGAGTTTTATTGTGCTGTGTACTGTAGAATATAATTTGTAGATGTATGATAAATGAATAATCCTTTATTAATATTTAGTAAGAGTTGATTTACAAAGAAAATATCTGTTGGATATTACAGTAGGCTGAATTTTAATTCTTTATCTACAAAGTTTTATTTGGTACTAAATTAGAATTTATTCTAAAAAATTATAGAGAAAAGTTTGTGATTAATGAATTGAATTAAACATTGTTGAATTAATGTCAGAATATATGATTCACTTTTATAATGAAAGATACCATATACATTTTAGATTGGTTATAAAATTTATGAAGAGATTAATTTTGGAAGTGATAATATAAAGTTAAAATTTTCTTATAAGAAATATGTATATAAATATTACAGATGATTAGTGCTGAAGCTCCTGTATTATTTGCCAAAGCAGCTGAAATTTTTATCACAGAACTGTCATTAAGAGCATGGATCCATACTGAAGATAATAAAAGAAGAACATTACAGGTAAATACTATTATCATTATCATTTTTTATTTAAAAAAGAAAAATTAAACTTTTGTAATTTGTATAGTTATAAATATTTGGATTATATGCTAGATAGGACAGAGGGCAGTTACTTTTAATGAATTACATTTTTACAGATTTGGTGATATCAAAGTTTTTTTTTTTTTTTTTTTTATGTATTTAGTTACTAAAGTTGCCTTTTATATTAAAACTGAGTTATCCAAACTTGAATAAATGTAAATGTAATGATAAACACATCTTGCTTACTTTTCCAGCAGATAGCTGTATGTATTACAAACGTTTTTGGGTTTTTTAAAATGTTTGTAATGTGGACAACTGTCTTCTGAAAAAGTAAGCAAGATGTGTTTATCATTATACAGGTAGGCCTCCTACAACGCAGTAGATACGTTCCTTGAAAATACTGCGTTGTGGGAAATTGAATTATAGGAGACACCAACTTAATACAAAAACGGATTCAGTTCTAAAAAGAGAGAAAACTGCCTTTTATGGTGTAACATTTTCATCATTTTTTAAATTTATGTACATAAAAAGCTTAAATAAAATTCAACATCATATAAAAACTAAAAAGATTATGATTTCAAGTCAAAATCAAAAAAAACAATGTTATGCTCACAAATTCAGTCCTCATAGTCACTTATTATAGTTGTTCGAGAATGTTTGACTGGCTTTATTTCAAGATCTGAGCTTGTTTCATCAAATTCCACTGTACAGGCAGTCCTCTACTTACAAACATTCAACTTAAGAACTTTCGAAGTTACGAATAAAGCCGACAGATGGCGGGTTAAAGTGCAGTTGGTTATTTTTTATGTATAGTCAAGTTTATTTTTGAAGTTTTATGTTAGAACATTTATAGTACATACATATGTACATTTGTAGTTGTTTTAAATGAGTAATTTTAATAAATAATGTACTGTACATGTGATTGATTTGAATTTATACTTCCCTTTAACAATCTTAATTCAACATTATTCAAGTAGCCTAAACATTATATAATTGTAAAAACAACCTTGTATTTGAGTTTTTGCGCCAAACATCGTCTTTTCGAGTTATGAACTTTTCGACTTGCGAACGACCACTACGTACAGATTAAGTTCGTAAGTAGAGGACTTACTGTACTTATGTGATCCATTGTGATTTTTCTGTTATGTGAAAAATAATTCGTTTCTAAATACCCTAAATGGTGTTATAAGAATATTTCCGTGTTTTTCCAACCACGGAAAAACGCGGAAATATTGGAGCGAAAACACATTGTAAAGGTACTGTGTTGTAAGAGGCCTACCTGTACTTTTATGTAGTGTTTCTCATTTCCCGATCTTTTGCTTGTCTTGGGATTCCGGGATAAAAGTGAACTGTTTCCCGGCATAGAATTAATTATTTTTAAGATATACAAAATATCTTAAAAATAATTTTTATTATAAATTTTTCATGAAAGGATATCTTATTGTTTATGAATTGAAAAATTCAGCATTAATATATTCCTTGCATATCTCACATCATCAAATATTTTTATTAAAAGCCCTTTTCAGCTATGTAATGCTGATTAGCTTTTATTTTTTTTCTACACATTCTTAATGTTATAAAAATCATAAAGTTGGATGAAATACATTACATGAAAGGGAGTATATAAATAACAAAGAGTGAATTATTAATTTAAATTAGAAGATGAAAGATATTAGTAAAAATTACTGAATTTCTCTGAAAATTATTTTAGCATTAACTATCATTGAATCATAATATTAAAAAAAAAGCTTGGTGTGAATTATAATGAACATATGCAATAGAGAAAAGATCTGTATAAAAGTTTGTTTGTTTAAATAATCAAAATGTCTACTCATCTACAGATAGAAAAAAATCAAAAATTTGTAAATTTACTCTCAAAGGATAGTGAAAAGTACACTTAAAAGTAATTTAAGTGTACTTTTAATGAGACAAATCATATGATCTGTCTCATTAGACTAAATATTCTCAAGGTAATATTTAGTTTGATGTTTTAATATGTTTGAAAGAGATTCTACTTAGAAATTGCCTATTTTTTATATTTTTTAATCTTTCAAACTGTTCTATATCAAGATTTCAATCAATATTGAATAAAACATTCATTTGTGTTATTTTAATGCTTACACAATAAGCAATTATTTATTGTGACATCATCATCACAATGCCGGACTGCACTTCTTAATCATATTTTTAATTTAATTTAAAATATATGCTCTCCATCTCAAATTAGTAGTGGTTTGCTCCTGTACATCATACTTTTCCTTTAACAATAGTCGTGTTGGTCATCTATTAACTACTTTCAGGAAAAAACCTTTTTAAATTGAAATATTTTTAAATTTAAATTGAAATTGAAATGTGACTTCTGGTTTGCGTTAGAAGTTCGTATATCACAGCCTATTTATAATTATTTTTTATTTGTCTTTAAATTACTTTGTTGTTATTTTTTAAATGATAAAGTACTTTTTACATGATTACCAATAATAATTTTTAGTCTTAAAACTGTTATCATCAGTTTTCTAAAGAAATACAAATGGGTGCTTAATAGAGATAGTGAAGATCCTTCTTACTCGTCACGTGATCTTTACAAATGTTCCGTCCCGAGTTGTTCTTTACGCCTCGAGATTGTCCGTTAGATGGTCCGTGGAAAGTCACACCTCCACACTCAATAATTAGTTATATACAGTTTATTTACAAATATTTACAAAGATGTACACTATGCAATAACATTACGTACGCTAATGTACCGAAGCTGTGATGCCGCACGTCGGCTTGTCTGGCCGGGGAACACGAGTCACTTTTCCGGAGATGGCTTAACCGCGTGGCCGTCCGTCTCTACACCAACCTTTTTCCAGAGGACTTTCCAAGAGGAGAACACTCTCTCTATACGCCTCAAAGGCCTACCTAGTGTTAGAGACCACCACGTATCCGGTCTCTCGCCCTTTCTCCTCGTTTTTCTGCCACCCTTCCAATTTAAGGGATTCTGCTACTACCTCCTGCGACCAATCAGTTCCTTCCCTTTCTTAGAGCCTTCAAAGACGTCCGCCCTATTTCCCGCCGACGTAGCTTACATTTGCGTCCGTGCTTTATTTACATTTATTTTCCCAAGCTGGCCGGCACGTGGCCAACACATTGACCCTTAAGTGGAGACGCTACACCTTTGATCCTTCCGGCCGTTTATGGCCCCGGCTCCAGGTGGGAGCAATTATCTCAGTCGGGCGGTTTCTTCGACTCAGGCCGCCAAAGGCGACCTTTACACCTCCCACCGACAAGGTTCAAACTGCGCTTCAACAAAAGCCGGTTTGACCTAAACAATACTACCACGACAAACAGCAATCTTTACCGTACAAATTGTTTTGTTACTCTACACTTCCTCCTTTCTTATTACAAGGATCAAGTTATTACAGATAATAAACTATACTAACAATATACAGTATTTAATATTTTACAGAAAAAAGATATTTTACACAGTCAATACAATCTTCGGCAAATTGTCCCGTCACATTGCATTCAGAATCGCCTGGTAGATACTGATTACATCTATCCGAAGGACTTAATACCGAAATTACTGCCTTATCTGTACGATCTGGGGGTTCCGGATTGCTCCTGATTTCCCGTCTGGATAGTACGTCGATCTCATTACGATTTTTCCCTCTTCTGTGCGCGATTTTTGCCTTATTATCCCGCGCTACCAATGCCCTAGGGACCGATTGTTCCTTAAGAGGCGTGCGGTCAACTAGCCGAAGGGGAACGCTTGCCTGCCGACTATGACCCGCCTTACAATATTTTCTAGCATCGCTCTTTTTATTTGTCGTGGGGCTCGTCCTATTTTCCCCGCTTTCTTTCGCAACCGTAACCTTCGCGACTGGTTTCCGTCGCCTATTCGTTTTCGTCCGTTCGACTCTCCTCAAAACGCAATAATCGGCTGCCGAAAGTAATGCATCTGTACCGCAGCTAAGTTCGTCAGTTAATGCGCAAGTTATCAAGGCTGGAGCGTAATCATTTTTCTTTTTACTCGACCTCCCTTCTAGTCTTACAGGTATTGTCGCTAACACTGCTGATACCTGCTGCCCAAATGCGCTGATTAACTTAACCTTTCTCGCTACCCGCGACACGTAAACAGGCACTACAGACTTCCTAATAACCGTCATATCTACCCCCGTGTCCACTATTGCAGAAAATTTATTACCTTTACAAGCGAGCAGGAGATTTTTGTTTACACTAACGGGTACGTTTCCGCTGACCGTTTCCCTGTTCACCTTTACCCTCGCTACTAGTTGCTCGTCCGATTCTACCGTTTCGTCTATTTTAACCGCTCGCGTTGCTTTAGACTTCGGTCCTTCCTCTTTAATATGTCTCCGAGGACAATCCCTTCTGAGATGACCCATTTGGTCACAGACATAGCATCTCATTCTTGATCCTCCATTGTTCGCGCTCATGCCTCCAGTTCTAGTGACTGTTCTATCCCTTTCGAATTCAGATATAACTCTAAAGTCACCCTTTCCCACAGCCTCCGCATGCTTATCTGCGTATCTGGCTAACTCTTCCGGTGGGAACCAGCCTTTACCTTCTTGCAATAAAACGTAACGCTTAGTGTCAGCATCTAACTTAGTCTTAAGGTGATCCGAGACCACTAATTTTGTTAGCTGCTCAAAAGAATCTACGCCTCTACTATTCAGATAATACCGATAGAGATCCTCCATTCTAGCTGCAAATTGGGGCCACGTTTCTTTGCTTCCCTTTTCAGCGGAAGTGAACTCTTTGAGGTACTCAGCAGCAGACAGTCTTAGCTCGTCTAATATGAACTGTTTTAAGGTCTGGTAATCCCTGATTTCGACTGCCGTAAGCCTATTTAACGCCGTTTTACATTTCTCCGATAGCACCGTTAAAACTAGCTGCCCCTGGAGTTCTTCCGGCACATCGTACGTTTGTAAAACTACCTCTACGGCCCGAAACCACGACGGTACTTCCGCCTCCTTGTCTGGCATTTTAGGTAAAGCCCATCTGATTTTTCTAGCTAGGCTATCCAAGTTACCTCCCAGCTCAGAGTTATTACTAGTCCTAGAATCACTTCGTAGACGATCTCTCTCTAACTCTATTTCGGCTAGTCTAATTTGCGTTTCCATTTCTTTTTCTTTGTTTCTAGTTTCTATTCTTTGTTTTTAGTTTCTATCTCGGCTAGTCTAATCTGCAAGCGTAATTTCTCTAACTCGTCAGACTCATGCCCCTCTATTTCATTCTGGTTGTCCGTAACCTCGACCTCGGAGTCCAAAATTTCCCTTTCTGGCTCCGTATCCATTTCCTGGGATTGACTAAGATCAGCCCGACCTCCCTGATCCTCAGAACATGGCATACCCCTTTTTGACCCTTGAGTCCTTCCGCGTCCCGGCATTCTGAATACAAATAATCAAGAACAACTTACCAATGTTGAGTTCTGTTCCGCCTTGATTTCCGGCTACTCTTCCTTCCGTAAGTATCCAAATCTTGAATGTGGGCTCAGTACTTTCCTGTCGTCTTGCGAGAATCTCCTGAAGATTTGCAAGAATATCCTGTCGAAGACTGCGCCAGTGAAGATCCTTCTTACTCGTCACGTGATCTTTACAAATGTTCCGTCCCGAGTTGTTCTTTACGCCTCGAGATTGTCCGTTAGATGGTCCGTGGAAAGTCACACCTCCACACTCAATAATTAGTTATATACAGTTTATTTACAAATATTTACAAAGATGTACACTATGCAATAACATTACGTACGCTAATGTACCGAAGCTGTGATGCCGCACGTCGGCTTGTCTGGCCGGGGAACACGAGTCACTTTTCCGGAGATGGCTTAACCGCGTGGCCGTCCGTCTCTACACCAACCTTTTTCCAGAGGACTTTCCAAGAGGAGAACACTCTCTCTATACGCCTCAAAGGTCTACCTAGTGTTAGAGACCACCACGTATCCGGTCTCTCGCCCTTTCTCCTCGTTTTTTCTGCCACCCTTCCAATTTAAGGGATTCTGCTACTACCTCCTGCGACCAATCAGTTCCTTCCCTTTCTTAGAGCCTTCAAAGACGTCCGCCCTATTTCCCGCCGACGTAGCTTACATTTGCGTCCGTGCTTTATTTACATTTATTTTCCCAAGCTGGCCGGCACGTGGCCAACACATTGACCCTTAAGTGGAGACGCTACACCTTTGATCCTTCCGGCCGTTTATGGCCCCGGCTCCAGGTGGGAGCAATTATCTCAGTCGGGCGGTTTCTTTGACTCAGGCCGCCAAAGGCGACCTTTACAGAGATGTTATGCATCTTGTTTAGCGTTTTATTTAAATAAAATTGCAATTAAATATTTTTATTTGTGAATAAACTAATAAAGAATTTTTCTTAATGCCAGTGCTTTTTTTCATTAGACTAAATTGTTACAGATAATTACATATATATCACAAGATATTAAATACTATTGAATTTTTAATATGGATACTCTAATGAAATATATCATGTTCAAGATAATTAAATTAAATACTTAATGATATGCAATTTTTGGTATTAATAATTGTTTGATTTTAGTAGTTTCATGAATATATTTTGCAGCGATACATTACATTTTAGATATAAATATATTTTTATACCTAATTCATAATTTTGTTTTTATAAATTTGTAAATAAATATTTTTTTTAACAGAGAAATGATATTGCAATGGCCATCACTAAATATGATCAATTTGATTTTTTAATTGACATTGTACCAAGAGATGAGCTAAAACCTACTAAACGCCAAGATGAAAATATTCGTACAACAACAATGCATCCAGATCAAGTACAGTATTATTTTCAGTTAGCCCAACAGCATCAAGCAGCTCTTCAACAACAAACAACTAATGTAACCAGTGGAAGTAATCAACAAGCACAGAATCAGTTACAAACAACTCCTCAGGTAGAGTAAAAGTAGAATATTACAATATTAAATTTTTATATTTTTACATAAATGGTTTAGAAATTAATTTGCATGCATGATATGCTTGTTTCAGTTTAAAATGCATTATTAAGAGTTAAAATTTTCAATTTTAAATTGTTTTTTTCTCTGAATAACATTTTATATGTTAAATCTTGACGAAGGCTATGAAAGGGTTGAAAATGTTTGTTTGAATAAAGTACAATGTTGCGAAAAAGTATTTTAAAGTGTTGTTCAATCTAAATTAGTTTCAGGTTTGATAGAAGTGTTGTTTTATTTTTTGTTTGCTAATCATTAAGACATTAGAGTTTTCTCAGAAAATATGCCTGAGATAGGAAAATTAATGCTCTATGCATGCAATATGATTACTACTTGTCTGTATTTAATATGTCATACAATTTGTGTACAATTTTTAAAAGGATAAAATCATAGTTTGAAAATATTAATATAATTTGGTCATATTAATATAATAGAAGTCATTAGTTATGATTAATTTAAAAATTTTTTTACTAAGTGTTATGATTTAAATGTTTTAATAAAAATATTTCCTGATATTAATTTTGAAAAACTTGTTGATAAATTACATTAGAATGCATTAGATATTTTTTTTAAGTGAGAAAAATTGCTTACATCAAGCTTCTGTTTTGACAGAATTACTAGTTTTACCAGACACAAGCAAAAGATTTGATTTGAAGTAATATATATTAATTTTTATAAGGAATTAGATTATTTTGAATAATTTAAACATTAATTTGTATTTCTTTTTACCTGATAAAATATGAAAATATAGATAAAAATTTGATAGACTTATCCAAGTAGTGAGATTAGTAAAATAATTTAATTTGAAAGTCATAAGGAAACACGAGTCATATTGAATTATTTATAAGAAATATTAGTCATAATTAAATATTGTCTAGAACAGTGATTCTCAACCACTGTGCCGCAGCACTTTAGTGTGCCGCCACTGCAAATATCCAAACATAAGTGACGTCAGACAAGTAGTTCAATCAGTTCTAACTTCCTAAGCACATTTGGAAATTGTAACCGGTGCTACCGTAACTGCTGGTATTTACCAAGGCGTTTAGAAAATGTGACCTAAATAACCAACTGCATTTAAAAATCACTGTTATGACATCACTGGTTGTCCTGCGATACTTACCAAAGTAACCATGTGTGTCGCCAAATTTTTAAATTGTTAAAAGTGACCATGACAAAAAAAAAGGTTGAGAATCACTGTTCTAGAACATCATTTTACAATCTAAACTATACTACTTACCAAATAAAAGTACTTTAAATTTTCTATGGGCTGTTAAAATAATTGGCATTATTTATATACAGGCACACCTTTATATTCAAATATAATTTGTTCTTGAAACATTTGTGTCTGGAATATTCATAAGTAGAGAGTTAGTTTTTCCATAAAATTCAATGTTATAAACAATAAATTGATTCCAGCTCCCATTCAAAAACATTAAATCAATTTACATAAGTTATTTAGAAATGGGCAATATTTTGTGGTATTAATAAAATGAGTCTTGTAACAATAGTTTAGATTGATAAATTTAAAAACTTTAAATTATTATTTGATATATAATTCTTGTTAATGTCACAGATACAAATTGTGCAAAGTGGAACTGGCATCCAAGCAGTAGCTACAACTCCTATGACAGTTCAAACAGCTTCACCTACATTTTCTGGCCCATCAATTGTACAAGTACAAACGGTAAGTGGAAATTAGCTATACCTCAATTAAAATGAATATAAAATGTGTTTTATTAAATGTTATAAAAGTAATATTATTTTAAAATTATAAAATGTGTAATAGTTGGATAAGCTCATGCATTGAAATTATTGCTTGAGTTTATCTGTGCAAAGGAATTTGTATTAAAAAAACCCTTTGTTTATTGAATTGAGTGTTAAGTGATCCATTATCTCTTTTGTATCAAACTCATTCAAAAACTGTTCACGACAAATGCGAGTAAAAGCAGGATTTCTGAGCAATGCCAATTCATATGTGGGAATGTTGGGCACAGAGACAACTCTCTAGTTATAAACAATTATTGTAACTAAAAAAAATAAGTTTACAGCTACAACAATCAACAAACTATATTCCAATTTGTTTCTTCTCTCAAAGGGTAAATGTCCTACAGTGACTATCCTTTCAGGTTCCACTTGGGAAGATGAAGGCCCCGGGTGTTGAAGGGAGAAAGTCCATCATAAAGTCGAGGTGTAATCTAGATCGATGTTGGGATGCAGAGGCAATTTCCTTTTCAGCATATGGTGCTGCATAATAGGAAGATGGGGAGAGAAGCTCTCCATGTCCTTGAAATTGTCATTTTTATAACTTTTTCGGGTCCCATATCGACTACTTCGATTGGTTGTTTTTACTTCATCATTTTGTCTCACTTGTTACTAAGTGTAACAAGATTGGAACCTTGATCACGGGATAAGTCAAAATCGTCTGTCAATTCTAACCCAATCAATGATGGTTGATCTTAGGACTTACATTCTTGTATTTAAGAATTCATTTAATTTCATATTCATTTAACATGAGAAGTACACTTTTTTTATAATTCCTTTTAAACATGTCCTTTTACGGACATGAACTTTCTGTCTATTGAACAATTTTATATAAAAAAAATCTTTTCTTTTTTTACAAGAAAACAAAATTTCGTTTTGTGTGTGTTTCTGATCCACTTCCAGAGACTCACATATACAAGTATATTTCAGTTATAAACATTGTATGAGGTTGCTGATACTGATTGTATCTGAACCCTGTCTGTTTAATAGATAGGTTTATCTCTCTCTTTTTCTTCAGGATAATGTGAGAAGTAAAATTATATATGGGTGATGGTGACAGACACTGAGGCAAGGACTTGTTTACAATTAATTCCCATTTTATTTAAAAAAATAAAGACTTACAAATATCTCTAAAATGTCTCTTTTCAAACTCCAGATTTTCACATTATTATTTTATAGCATTTTTGATGTTTTCTTAAAATAAGTTTTCTTTATTGAACATATATATTCCTTATATAATTTTCATTTCAAATTGACACACAAATGTGGTTTGACCAATATTTTGGAGTGCGCTCCCATACCATAACTATATCTTGTGAATCTTATGAAAATCAGTTTTTTTCAGAAAAATCTCATTATTAACTAAAATTTTGTTATAATAAAACAAAAGC
The DNA here is from genome assembly GCF_030686945.1 of Centruroides vittatus. Lineage (NCBI taxonomy): Eukaryota > Metazoa > Arthropoda > Arachnida > Scorpiones > Buthidae > Centruroides > Centruroides vittatus. The sequence goes on along the minus strand of NW_027121909.1, from coordinate 666,613 downwards.
ATGTAAAAAATAAAGTAATATAAATAATATCACATTAATATAATGGGAATGTATTAAACAGACATTTAAGTACGTGAAAATTTTTATATGTACTTAAACCAATATTTCAAAATATTGCAATATTTAAAATATTTTTAGTCAAATTCAAGTTCATCAATATTAAAAAGATATAAGATGCTAAAATTCTAGAAATCAATTTTTAATACTATTTTTTTGAGATTAAGCTCATCTCATCATCTGATGATGATAAAAATAACTGTGATATAAAATATATGTAATTCTTTTGTTAAGTATGTTATATCACACTTATTACTTTTCCAGGAAAATATGGTGATTGGTCAAAAAATGACCCCTTACGATTTTTACATTTTTGGACTTGGGATCTTGAAATGTCTAGAAATGCAAAAAAACTTCAGGGTTATTTTTCTGTATGTATGGATGTTTGCATGTGAGTGTGTGGGTACCATTTGTTCACCCTCTTTGAATCTTAATAAGTCCTGTGCTTTTTATTTCAAATTTTGAAATTTTGCAGGAGGGGAATTGATGCTATTAAATTTTGGTGATTAAAGGTGTTTAAATTTTAGAATTTTATTTAAAAATGATCAACTGTAATTAATTTCGTTATATATGCAAATTACTATATGCTAAAAATATTAGCACATTTAAATATGTATATATGTTATGAATAAATAATTATATACTGTATTTACTCGCTTATAAGACAATCTTGCATATAGGACAAGGTGTTACTTTAAAGATAAAAAAAAAAAATTAGATTTATTAATACAAATTATAATTTTATTTCGTTTAATCACAAATAAAATATCAAATGCACACATTGTCCCGCAAAAATTACTGGCATTTTAAACTTTAAGGAAAAGTCTTGTAAAATCAACAACATAGATTGTTCATGTAAAGTTGGACAATTGGGAACCTTTTTTGCCAATTTTTAACAGTCGAATCCACTCTTTATCAATTACACTTATGAGTTTCTCCGAATAATCATCTGTTTTCACGTAGGAATGGATTAAAACTTATAGCGGGCTCCCGTGTGATTTTTGGAATTTCAAATTGGAATTAAATTCAAAAGCTTTGCTTTTCCTATTGCTATTCATCTTTACTCCTGACGATACACAAGAACGATTGAAATGACACAGATAAAATCCAGTAAAAAATGTGAACACATTGTTATTTAACAAAAATTATTGCAAAAACGTAAAGAATCTTTCACTCGCACATATAGGATGACCTAGGTTTTTGAAGTAATGAAAAATGAATAAAAACCTCGTCTTATATGCGAGTAAATATGGTATATCTTTTAACATATTTGAGATCTCTTGTTAATAGAATTAACACAATTTAAAATCTGTATAGGTTGCTAGTGATACTTCTCAACAACAAACATCAGGGCAGGGTCAAGCAACTCCTTCACAGGTTCAAGTTCAAGTTCAGCCTACAGTACAGGTAAAATAACAAATATTCTGATTTAGAAAATTAACTTCTATTAATTATATGATTAAAGCACACTTAATACTTTACATACTTATGTAATTTACCTTTTTCTAATTAAATTATTCATAAAAAGCAACAAATAAAATTAAAGTACTTTTATTAGTGTTAATTTCAATATCTAAAAGAAAATAAGTCAGTAACAAATATCATTTAAATTTAAAAGTTTAAAGAATTCAAATGGCTTTTAAAGGTACTATGTACTGTACTTGTGCAAACTTGGATTATCTGATTGTTAACATATCAGTTGAATCTGATTGCATTAAATTTTTGGATAATTTAAACCTGTTATTATTTTCATTGAAATTCATATTTAAAGGTAATTAGTTCATTCTAATTACCTTTAAATATGAATCTTACTCTATATAGTTCATTCTAAGTTAGCTTAGCATGACTTACTAATAAGTAAGTTGGAAAGAGGGAAAAGTGTAATTAACTAATTGGTAGAATGTACATGCTTTGAGGATTCCCTATAATGTGAATGTCTTGTGTATATTTGAATGTTTTCCCATAATTTGGAGAACTATAATGTGCAAACCTTAGGGTGTGGGAAAATTGTGTTTTTCACAGTTTCAGTGATCTTTAGTTTCTTTTCCATTCTTTAACTTTTTAAGCTAAAGATTAAGCATAGAAGATACATCAGTTTGTCATTGTAAAAATGTAGCTAAACTCCTATTATCTAGATATAAATTTTAAATTTACCATTTAATTCTCTTACTTTTATTAACATTAGGCTGCAACTGCTTCTCAAGTATTGCAACTTCAACAACCTGTACAAGCTGGACAAGTTCAACAAGCTGGTGGTATACAAATTGTACAACAAGTTATTAATAGTAATGGAGAAATTCAACAAATACCAGTGAGTACTCTTTACAACTTGTCATTATTTGTATTTATTAATTTAAAACATTCTTTAACATTTGAATATATAGTATTGCTTTGTCATTACAAATAAAGATCATTGTAATATTTTACATCTGATGCTTTTCATGTTTTATAATTTCCATAGTAACTATAACTAAGTGAATAGTTCCTATGAAAATGGAAATGTTATATATACATATATTTACAATGAAATTTATGTTAATATAATTAAATATATATATATATATATATATATATATATGAGTTTTCTTCCTAAAGTACATTTAATCAAATATTTCCATGTTGATAAGTTATTTATTTTATTATACTTCATTATATACAGTATACAGTATATAATGAAGTATAATAAAATCTGCTTATAATAATCTATAGTAATAATAATAATAAAGTATAATAAGTAAAGTATAATAATAGTTCTGCTTAAAATATCTTAAGTTTGCCACTTAAAAATAAAAATATGGATTATTGAAAGAAAAACTATCAGGTTGTAAAGGTGAATTTTAGACATTTTGGTTGGTGAATTAATTGTTGATAAAGTTTTTCAATGATTACAGTTCAGTTGGTTGATGACAATTACCTACATGGTAATCGTCATCAACCAACTGACACTGATGACGATTACCTACATGGTAATCGTCATCAGTGTCAATCACATTTTGCCACCTTTGCTGTAAACTTTCAATCCCATGAGCATAGAATGACTGGAGTTTGAAGAAAGTCTTAAGCATCATTTTCACATAGGTATTGTCAAAAAACTGTACATTGGAAATATGGTTCTGCAGGATGCAAAATAGTTAGTAGTCAGTTGATGTCAAATCTGAGCTGTAAGGTGAATAAAGCAGTCCAGCCCAGATTGGCTAGCCTCTTTAAGGTCATCTTTGCTGTATGTGCTATTGTGATGGCATCAGACTTTGTCAATTTTAGAATGTATGGGAATGCTCAAGTTATGCTAATTCTCTAGTGGTCAACTGTATATTATCGTCTATCAGTTGCAGTTGCACCATTGATGACTATGTTCTCACAATGGAATCAGTCTGGTTGGGTTAATCTTGAAGCGAGAAATCTCCATCCTTAATTTCTTGAACCAATTGTAGCATGTCTGCCTGTTTACTGTGTCCTTGCCAAATGCCATGCAGATGAGATCATGAACCTTCATTGCATTGTGACCAGTTTTGAAGTAATAGAGCAACAACACACAATTGTGTTCTTTCAAAAGTTTCAAAATGTCAGTCTTTATTGATATGCTTATTTCCAATGAAATATGTGATGAAATGCCTCCTGGTTAGTCTACTTATATACCCACATTGAATATTCTAGAACATTTTTTTTCCAATTGTTTCTAGAAAAAAATTGGAATGTCTAAATTTTAACTTTACAACTTGATATATTATTTATTTAACAATGAATTAGACTTATACAGTATTTATTTAGATATTTGCCTAATCTATTTTGTCATGTAAACAAAAATACATCTTATAATTCTTATGAACAGAATCACAGATCTTCAGTGATTTTTAGTATGGTATTTGAAGACAGTATCACATATAGTTGTATTGATAGTGATTGTCAGAACTTAAACAGTTATCTGGCAACAAACAGTAAGAAACTGGCTTAATCAAACAGATTTTGTGCACAATGACATGAATTTATATAATTTTCTTCTAATATAATTTTTTTCTTTTTCTATATGCAATAATATTTTTGATAGGATGCAGTTGAGAAACTTTTTATTGCAAGCAAATCCATTTTCTGGTTGTGGAGAAGAATTTCCATCTTAAAATAAGACATTTTAAACATCTCTCAAAAGGGAAAAAATTGAACTTCTTACTTAGATTTCAGTCTGCACTAGTTTTACTGTATGATGTGGAAGTCTTCCAGAGATAGAAAATTCTAATATTTTTCAGTAAAATGATTACATTAACATAACAAATGTTCTGTGAATGTGTCCATAATTTTATTCTAATGCAGGAACTTCTTAACAGGTTCTATTGTATTTTTTTTTAATTCTCTGGAACCCATGAGATATGAATGGAATTGTGCTATTGCAACTGAAATATGGAAAAGTATAGATGCAAAAAGCTGGAAACTCTTGTGTTCTGTATTTTTCATTACAATAAAATTAATAAGAAAATAAACAAAGGTTACTGCAAATTATAACAAGTGTGTGAAAGAGGAAAGCTATACTAAATAAAAACTAAATTTGTTTAACTCTGTTTCATAAAACAGAGTTAAAGGGAGTTCCTATTATGTGATAATTGTTCCAGAAACCTAAGTGATGGGTTTAGATTTATCTATCAAAATTAAGATTGGTTTATGCCATTATACTTGTTTTTCTGTCTGAGGCCATTGATCTTAGATTGAACTTTTCCCACTTTAAAAAATGATATCTCATTTATATGTAAAATCATTGTTTGAATAAACATATGTAAAGGATAAAGAAACATTTTCAGGGCATTTGTATAGACAGTGGAAAGCAATTGAAAAGACTAAATCTTGTCAATGGCGAAAAATCTGTAAGACAGAAAAATAAGAGTTCTGGCTTTTACAGGTTTTACTGCATGAGAAAACTTCTGATGAGGGAACTTCTGAACAGAGTTGTTCTGTATATTGTTTTAAAATGGATAAAAAGTCTCTATACAGTAGAGCATCGATTATCTGAAAGCATTCCAGTCAGCAAATTCAAATTTCCGCTAGTGCTGTGGTGCTGCAATATTTGGCTATGTCTTGGGCTACTCCAATATTACTTTTGTTTGTGTACCTGTTTTAGCTGGCAGCACTGGTGTGACCATGAGAGGGTACTTAAGGACGCGCCAGTATTTAAACAAGGCTTTTTTCCTATCGTGAGTAGTGAGCTTTGGTTGTTTTGTGTGGTGTTTTTCTCAGGACTGTGTGTCATGCTGAATCGGAACATTTTTGATACTAGATTAACTTCTGAAATATAATTTTTTTTTGTTTTTATATTTTTCAATATATTTATTTTGTCTGTGCAAAATAAAGAAATAATTATAGCTATTGTATGGTTAAAAACTATTTTTAAAAAATTTTCATTAGACTTAACATAGACAAAAATTCAATGTGAAGCGACACACAATGGCGAGAAATTTCAACATGGGATAGGTTAATATATTTTTTTGTACATGATCAGTTATCCAAACAGCCCCAGTCCTGAATTGTTTTGGATAATCAATGTTCTACTGTATTTCTAAAAATTAAAATATAGACTTGAGTTAAAATACTCAATTGACATTGTTTATGACTTGAAACATTTAATCCATAAAAAAAATGTTTATTTTATTTTTTTCTTATCCATAGTGGAATGTCATTAGATGCATGCTGAGATAGCTTTGTATGGTATAAAAGCACCAATGTAAAACAAGTATTGTTATCCACTGATGAGGCCAAAGAAAGAAGGCAAAATGCATGTGGATAAAAGTAAAAACATTTTTTTTTATGGGTTTTCTTAACTGTTTCAAGTTGTAATTCATTATCTTGGAATCAATGTCAATTGAGTATTTTAACTTGAGACTATATTTAGAAATATCTACTTAAAATGAATAAAAAGTCACTATAACTGATCCTATTGAATAATTTACTATTAAATTTTAAATACATTGTTTTACTCCCTATTCTGTGGGAACTAAGGCTTTTTCAATTATATTCATTATGGATTTGATCAGACCCACAATGACATCAGCCAAATGATGATGTAATTCACCCAATATATCTGGACAAGTTTGCCGATGAGAAATTGGGGGTTCTAGGTTTGAGTCTGGGTCAGAAGCCTCAAAAGTGGCAGGCAGGCTGATGTCTTTGTTACCTCTGCTTTCAAGTCATCTTGACATTTGTATTGTCAAATAGTTAAATTTAGATCTTATTTAATCAAAAATTTTTGAGATTTTTAGTGTATAACAGTTGATATGATTTTAGTATAATTTATAGCTTAAAAATGATTCTTAGGTTACATATAAAAATAATTTTTTCACTAAATTAAACATGTGTTTTACAATATAAATTCGTATCTTTTGTAGATCCAACTAACACCAAATCAGTTACAATTAATTCGAATGCAAATGCAAGGTCAGAACCAAGGACAGCCCATAATTCTTCAAGCTGCTCCGTTATCTCAAGCTGCTGCATCTGCAGTTCAACAAACTGCTACACAGGTACATTTTAAAAAAAATGGATTTTATTATGTACAAATTTATTAATAAAATTTCTCAATATTGAAATTAATTTTTTAAACAGACCGTATATCAGATTCAACAGGTCCCTCAAGCACCTGGTCAAGTTACTGCTACAACCGCCACACCTGTTTTCTTAACTCCAGCTGCTGGGAACACCACAGCTGCTGTGCAAATACAAGCTGCAACTATAGCACAGCAGGAACATCAGGCAACAACAACTGTAGATGATGACCAGCAACAGTCATAGTTGATGCTTTGCTCCATTGTCTTTCAAGGACCAATATATATAAATTTTAGTTTATAGATTCTGAGTAGTGACATCTTTCATATTTTGCATTCCATATTCACAGATTTTCATATCATGGATTGTTTGATGTGTGTGTCAGTTGAAGTTAAACTTATCATATGCAGATTAGATTTCAGACCGAAAAAGTTTAACTCATTACCATTGTAAATTGTCCCTATGAGGGAACCATGTCAATGTGATAATGACATTTTAAATAACATTCAGAAAAATTCAAAACACTTCTTGTTTTTAAATAAATGTTATTTGAATCTCCACTTTTGGTTTCAATTTACTCAAACCATGCTTCGTATTAATCATATGAATAATTTGAAATATAATTGGTATTAACAATTTCCAAAACAACATTGGAATATTTCTCTCTAAAAGAGAAGTTTATCCATTTGCATTTTACATGTTATAAATTATTCTGGATCAAATTCTTATAATAAATATTCTACAGTTTTTCCTCATTTCTAACCATGGACACATCCCCATCTTATACCAAACCATTCAGACATTTTGTCAATTATCCATCCCCACATGATCTGGTATTCTTATACATTGTTTTCAAAATTCAGTATGATAGAGAAATCATATTATATGGTGTCTTGTTTTTACACACTGTCTACAAATGGAGTGAACAGCTTTTCCACATATCCATAACTTTTTTAAACTGAAAATTTGATTCATGCAGTCTTTTCTTTTCATAAACTCATGCTGCAAGCTGGATAATGGGGAATCTTTATTGCCAATTCTTAACAGTCGAATCCACTTTCCGTCGATTACACTTAAGAGTTTCCCCAAATTCTGATTTCCGAATAATCATGTTTTCACGTGGGAATGGATTAAAAATTATATCAGGCTCTTGTGTGATTTTGGAATTTAAAAGCTTTGCTTTTTCTAATGCTATTCATCTTTACTCCTGACAATATGCAACGATTCAAACGACCCAGATAAAATATGTTAGTTTTTAAACACCAGGTGAGAATCCAGCAAAAAATACGAATCCACAGTTCACAAAAATTATTGCAAAAATGCAAAGAATCCTTTTCTTGCATGTATAGGATAACCTAGATTTTTGAAGCAGTGAAAAATGAATAAAAACCTCATAAGTAAATACGGTATATAACAGTAATGGGCAAATGCGGTTCTTGCTGAAAGTGTTAATTTCTGTTTTTTATTATTATTTTTACAATTTTGTGAAAATATGTTTATTAAAAAAATTCAATATTTGTTTTATATTATATAATAAAATTGCATGCCTTACCATACTATCCACCACAACAGTACAGAACTGTGGCTCCCATGCATTTTGCAAAACCTACATTTCAGCTCCCACTGAACTCTTGCTTGCCGACCCCTGGTATATAATGTTACTTACTTAATGTATACTTAGTTAATACAGTGAAACTTAATTGGGTAACCAAAAGCAGGTATTAGGAAAGAAAACAATGCTAAGCATATTGAGCTTTTTCATTCAATCATATATATATTCAAAGCTGCAATAGATTAATCATTCAGTTCCTTGGTAATGCTATCAAATTTGGTCACATTTTAGTCATACAGTATCATTACATCATTGTAATAATACTGTATGACCATATTATCAGAATGATTGCAAACATCAGGCTATACATTACACTCTAGTGCAGGCATGGCCAACATACAACTGACTTAATGAATTTATGCGGCCCATGGTTTATCTTTCAATATTATCTACTTAACTTCCAATAATTGATCGAATAGATTTGTGATACTTCTTTATTAAAAAAAAAATTCCATTGTAGAGATTTACAACTTTTGTACTCTTCTGTATGATATAGTGCCAGAATAAAAAAATGATTATTTTATGATCAATATTAATATTTTTAATTTATGTATGTTAGACAGTAATTCAAGTTATACAAGTGATATTCAATTTAACTTAGTAATTCATGTGCTTTGCTAGAAATATAATACTAATATATTTAAACATTTAAAGAACATTTTTTAATTTTAATATTTCGTTTGACCCATTTTCTTTCCAATTCAGCCCGAGGCAAAAACTTGGCAAAGCCTGTTCTAGTGTAATCTGGAATGGTTAAAATCATATCTATGTTACAAATAGCTTAATTACAAATGACATCTTTGGATCTCTGATAATTTTCAAATGATTATTAATGTGAAAGTGTAAGATTAGTAAATTTAACATTTATAATTGAAAATATGAAACTTTTCTTCCTTTATATATAATCAAATTTATTCCATCAAACAAAAAACTATATAAGATGGTGTCACTGTTAAAGGAAAGCTTCTTATGGGTTTTCTTACTGATTAATTCTTCAGTTTTTGAAGTGTGTGAAAATCAACAGAAGCCATTACATAAAATAACTTTTCCAAAATTCAAAAATATTTGTTCTGGTTCCCAAGAGAGGAGGTCATACAAGATAACATATACAGGTAGGCCTCCTACAACGCGGTACCTTTACAATGCGTTTTTGGGTATTTAGAAACGAATTATGTTTCACATAATAAAAAAATCGCAACGGATCACATAAGTACAGTGGAACTTGATGAACAAGCTCAGATCTTGAAATAAGGCCAGTCAAATATTCTCGAACAACTATAATAAGTGATGATGAGGACCGAATTTGAGCATAACATTATGTTTCTTTTTGATTTTGACTTGAAATCATAATCTTTTTAGTTTTTACATGATGTTGAATTTTATTTAAGCTTTTTATGTACGTAAATTTAAAAAATGATGAAAATGTTACACCATAAAAGGCAGTTTCTCTTTTTAGAACTGAATCCCAGTTTTTGTATTAAGTTGGTGTCTCCTATAATGCAATTTCCCACAACGCAGTATTTTCAAGGAACATATCTACTGCATTGTAGGAGGCCTATCTGTATTACTTAAGCTAAATTTGACATGCTTGTGAGGTTTCTCTGGTTATTCAAAAATTCCAGTTACAACTGATCAAATTGTCTTTATTTTTTCTTTACAGAATAAAGCATGACATATGCATTTTGAAGAGGGATCGTAAATTAAAATTTTGACATGTTTTATACAGATACTGGATCAAAAACGTGTCAAAATTTTAATTTATGATCCCTCTTCAAAATGCGTATGTCATGCTTTATTCTGTAAAGAAAAAATAAAGACAATTTGATCAGTTGTAACTGGAATTTTTGAATAACCAGAGAAACCTCACAATCATGTCAAATTCAGCTTATAGAGGACATACATGTGGTGATACACAAGGTATTTAGCTGGCAGAAAAAGAGGGTAAAGGGGGAGGAAGGAGAGGAGATAGACAGTAGATAAAGGTAGGATCCCTCTTGACCCTCTCAAATGCTACGAATAGCTAAGTGTAGAAGTTACTGCCAAGTGGCTATTAGTAAGACTTATATCTACTTAACCTCTTGGGATGCCGAGTGTCGTATATGACACACAATTTTCCTTTCAAAGAATGAGAAGCAGCTCTTTTTTTTGCTTGCTAAACATTTACGTTAGTTATTCCTTTTATCACTAGTTTAGTGAATCTTATTAGACCACATTCATCCCACTGTGATAGAGATGAAGGAAAATATAAGTGATTGTCTGAGCACATGTTTTTGGAAGATCACAAGTATGACTGTTTCATGTAAGTATTCATTTTTCTCTATTACTATCTATTATAATTTTACAATTTATACGTGGTTTTGTTCAGGAAACTTCTAAGATTATATAAGACTATACATCCACAAGAGCTGAATTATTGGGCTAGAGTTGGCTATAATAAATAAATAATAAGACAATTTGGCACTAAAGCTTGGCGTTAGGCACCATCTCTTACTAAACTTAATAATTATAATTAAATTAAATAATTTTAATAATTTGGAACTGGAGGAAAAGAAATCGGCCCGAAGCGGGACTCGAACCCGCAACTTCTGCTATCCGTGCAGACACGTTACCAGTTACGCTACCCGGACCTTCAGTCCGATCGCCTCCTCCAGTATATATAAGCTAACATGACGACCATCGACGGTCATTACAATGCCGGCTGGGGACACATCAAGTGCCCACGTCCTCCCAAGGCACTCAACCGGCCATCGCAACCCCGGCAAGGCGTATAATAAATATAAATTTATTATTATAGCCAACTCTAGCCCGATAATTCGGCTCTTGTGGATGTATAGCTTTGTAACGGGTTAGTCGTTATTTATTTATATTTATACGCCTTGCTGGGGTTGCGATGGCCGGTTGAGTGCCTTGGGAGGACGTGGGCACTTGATGTGTCCCCAGCCGGCATTGTAATGACCGTCGATGGTCGTCATGTTAGCTTATATATACTGGAGGAGGCGATCGGACTGAAGGTCCGGGTAGCGTAACTGGTAACGTGTCTGCACGGATAGCAGAAGTTGCGGGTTCGAGTCCCGCTTCGGGCCGATTTCTTTTCCTCCAGTTCCAAATTATTAAAATTATTTATTTAATTTAATTATAATTATTAAGTTTAGTAAGAGATGGCACCTAACGCCAAGCTCTAGTGCCAAATTGTCTTATTAATTATTTATTTATTATAGCCAACTCTAGCCTGATAATTCGGCTCTTGTGGATGTATAGCTTTGTAACGGGTTAGTCGTTATTTATTTATGATTATATAAGAGTATTTTTTAAAACTTTTATTAATAACAATATTTCATAAGATGAGCTAACTTTTGAATGTGTCGTATATGACACGTTGGTTCTTAGTGTTACAATAATTACATTACAGCCTATGAACTGTTTTCATATTGGCAAGTTATTTACTTTTATAGTTATTTTGTCATTTAGTCAGCAATATGTATTCTATTATTTATTTTCATTTTTTATTAAATTAATTTATTAATAAAAATGATTATTTATTTTTATTAATAAATTAATTTCTGTGATTTGTTTTTGTATAGTTATTTATCCGGTGTGCAAAATTTGTTTGTTAAGAATTTATAAATTATTAATATGATAAAGCATATATTAAAACTAAAACATTGACATTTATTATAAATTTTTCAGTGTCAACAGATGAAATAAGGAAGGAACATGATAGGACACTTGATATTGATAGAAATTTGTGTGGACTGAAAGGCAGGTCCAGTGATGAAGACAGTGACCAAACATTTAAACCAGTCAGAACATTTATCAACCAAACTGTCCTGAAGAATGTAAGTCATTAGATGATACATTTGACGATGATGAAAATGATGCTTCAGCTATGTAAATAGAGGAAGATTTCTTGACATCAGTGCAGTAACAGACTTCACTATGGTGCCATACAAATAGATTTAAGCCCTTGCTACCAGCTGCTGCATTTCAGGAAGAACCCTGAAAGGGTAAGAAGTGTAAGTCTGAAGAATATTTCTTGAATTATATTCCTGAGAATCTCTTTGATGTCATTGCTTGATGATGACATGCACAAATCAAATATCACTGATTCACCTGGAAAAACTTTTGAACTTTACTGCTGATGAAATGAAAACAATTTTTGGATAGCCTGCAGAAGAGATAGCAGAGCAATAAAAAAAGAGGAAGAAAAACACACTTCAATATTTAAAATTTAAAGTAAAAGTGTCAAAATGGCTATTCCATTCAGATAGTACAGAAAATAAAAAAATGAACAGTGAAGATGACAAAGAAAAGGAAAATAATAAAAAATACTCCAACTCTACATTCCAGAAAAATACAATGCAAAAGTGGAGCAAAACACATACCAGAAATCATTGCAAATGGCAAAAATCACTGTTGCCAAATGCACTGATATAAAAGTGTATGAGCTACAGTGTACTGTATCAAATGCAAAATCCATCTGTGCCTTGTGACAAATAAAAATTGCTTCAAAGCATGTCGTATGTAAATATAAAATGTGAATTATTGTACAAAAACAGTCAAATAAACCATTTTTGCATGAACAGGAAAGTTTGCATTTTGTACAGGTAGAGATCCATTGTGTCATATATGACACACACCATTTTTTAATGACCGAAAACAAAAAAATTAAAAAAAATGATAATTTACTAACAAGTGACACCCAAAGGTCAATAATATAACAAAACTTCAACTAAAAAAAAAGTTTTTTCTAGTAGTGGATCTCAAGAGGTTAATACTAATAAAACTGAATGCGAGTGCAAATCTTAATACTATTAACAGCTAGACAGACTGAAAACAAATGAACACAACAAACAACTTGACAAGATGAACGGACTGACAGAAGACAAATGAGCAAGACCCAAATTATTTACTTTTTTAAACATTAACTTACTAACTAAACTAACCTAGGATGAACCTAATCAGACAACTAAAGCTAACAACCCTAATCTAACCTGAGTCCCTGTAACCAAGCCGAGTCCTTAATCTTACTTACAACTAGGACTAACTTAAACTAACTGAATTTAGACCCAAGTGTTCCTAGCAATACTAATGAGGGCGTTTGCTGTCTTTTTAGCTTTGTCCATGATGTATTTGATGTGGGGTGTGAAGTTAAGTTTCTCGTCAAGAATAACACCTAAATATTTGATTTTCACACCATCAATCCTATCTTAACAACAGGAGTGCAGAAGTTTGTAAAGATTTTGAGGGCAGTGATGTGTGTGTAATGTGTGCAAGGTAGAAGGCCACCAGGTGTGATCAAAGGCACCTCTAAAGTCAATAGTGATTATTGCTGTATGCTGATTATGTTTAGCTTGGCGGATGGCACCTACAGTATCTTTGTTTTTAGCTATAGTCTACGCTTGCATAGATACCAAGTGATCCTATTAATCATTAGACCATCTAACACTTTTTCCAGAGTTGGGAGAAGGCAGATCAGCCTGTACTTTTTTAAGTGTTAGCAAGGGTAGGCTTGGGAATCAATTTAGAGGACAACATTGTACTACCAAATTTTGAATAAAAACCTTCAAGTTGGTAGTAGTTCGCAAAAAGAAAACTGTCAGTGATAAATAAGACAATACAGTAGAGCATTGATTATCCGACTCAATTGGGGACTGGGGTTGGTCGGATAACTGAAAAAACGGATAACCGAAACGTATGAAAAAATACAGTATTAGTATAGTACATTAGTATATTGCTATTAACCTACTTCGTGTTGAATTTTCATTGATGTTAAGCCTAACAAATTTTTTTTAAAATAATAATCGTCGCTATCGTATCGTTAAAAAGTATTTCTTTATTTTGCACAAAATAAATACAGTACTGTACTGTATATTGAAAAATACAGTATAAAACAAAAAAATATATATTCGGGTTATATATTTTACATAAAGTAGGCCTATACATTAGAAAAAAAGTCCAAAATTTTCTTTTGCTTCACAGCTGACCCTCGTTTTTTTGCCGCTACACGTTTTAAAAACAGCAATTGGATAGCATCATTAAATAAAATTAAGCCTTGTTTAAATACTGGCCTCCCTTTCATGGTCGAACTAGTGTTACCAGCTAAAACATGCAAAAATTTAACAAAATAATAATAAAGTAGCCAAGACATAGCCAAATATTGTAGCGCCACATCACTAGTGGACATTTGAATTTGCCGACTAGAACGCAGTCGGTTAACCGATGGGTGGTTGATCGGGGTCAGATAATCGATGCTCTACTGTACTTCTAAAACAGGTTTAAGTATTTCACAACTTTTAAAACCGAACTGTATGATTATGTTGTTTGCTTTATAAAAATTAACACTAAAAAAAACTTGAAACAATTCACTGTAGGAATAATTTATTTCCTATTCATTTACAAATGGTCCACATCAGCCTCTCTTGGATTTGAAGTATTCACTGAGTACATCGTGAGCTTGTGTCTCTTTTCCATAATCCTAAATAAAAAAATTAATTTCTTTTGATAAAAGTTCTCAATATAAACTCAATATTATGTTGTCAATTTGCTTTTAAGAATTCAAATTTTAAATGCTGAATTTATATAAACACATTGTGTTCTTTTTTTAACACTCGAGAATCAACTGTATAATGAATTATTAAAATTATCATTTTATGAACAATTGAAGCTACATATTATTTTCTAAAACAAAAATGCTAAACACTGTGTTGTCTCAATCCATTTCACCATGATAAATTATAAAACATTTTTAATGTTCCAACAAAAGCCAAATGTATAAATGGATAATGCTGGCATTAAATTCAATTGTTTTGATTTCAATCATCATCTGCCTATTACTAATCATCCAAACATCACCAGGTCCAGATCAGGGCTACCTTCTTTTACAGAATAAAACATTTCAATTGGCTTTTATACAATCTAACTGGCTCCATCTGAAAACTCCACAACGTAACCCCTCATATATTTATACTCCTTATTTTACACTGTCCATTTCTCAAATATCATTTTTTATTTTATTTCTGAAAATATCATATACCTCAAAAATATACTTTATAACTTTTAATTTTTTCTTTTTAATTTTCATGTTTTTTAAAATGTGTTCTAATATATATTTTTTTAATTTGTTATTTTATTGTCACAGGGTTTGTTGTTACACAGGAATGGAAATCTTGTCTTACTCAGACTTTCCAATTGTAATTAAAATAAAAATGTATGTCAAATTATGTAAGAAAATTCAATACAGTTATCTACATATTTTTTCAAAGAATAGTGTTGCAGTTTAAAAGTGTAACATACCTTTACAACAACACAGCTACAGCCCACAACTTTTCTTGCTTTTCCTTCCTTGTCAATTTTACACAGACCGGCCCACTCACCAAGTTTCTTGTTGCTGTCAACCTAAAAATAACTTTCACAATGAATAAAAAATGGTTTAAATATATATAAATTTTAAGTGTTATAACAAATGCTTCAGATCAGGAATCCTCATGTTATTTACGGG
This sequence comes from Centruroides vittatus, assembly GCF_030686945.1. NCBI lineage: Eukaryota > Metazoa > Arthropoda > Arachnida > Scorpiones > Buthidae > Centruroides > Centruroides vittatus. The sequence continues at coordinate 650,924 of NW_027121909.1, read as the reverse complement.
TATATCAGTAGAGGGAGCCTTAGTTATCATCATTAGCAAGTTTATTATATATTTGTTATATAATACCAATTATAAAATAAGACTACCATTTTGTTAATATATCAACTTAAAAACCAAAAATACAGTACCTTAATGAGATTAATTTGATGTTCTGCACAGAGAGCCTCAACAAGTTTGACATACATTGGTTCATCACAATTTGTGGCTAATACACAGAGATGAGCCTGTCTCCTAGAATAAAACAAATGTTAATTGCCATTAAACTCTTTACTGTTAACTCAAATAATAACAGCATTTTTGCAAGTTTGTGAACTTATTTGTATGAAATTATGCATGAATATAATTGAAAATTCAGCAACACAAAATAATAATTAAAATCAGAATTTCAAAGAAATGTTTTTTTAAAAATGGTTTTTGTTTATAGATTGACAGATTTTTTTATTTAATGTGAAATTTTAATCTGAACAAATATCATTAATTAATTAATTAATTAAGGAAAAAAATGTTAGCTGCCTAAATTAGCAATAAATAGGAAAGTTTGAATCAGAATGGAATGAAGCAAAGCTTATATTTTTGCCAACAACCTTATTTTAAACAAAAACTGTTCTAATCAAATTAGATAAACCATGTAATCAGTGGTGATATTCGGCGGGTTCGCACAGGATCGTCCGAACCCGTTGTTAAAATTTTCAGTTTCCCAAACCTTGTTAAACACACGGAACATTTCTCAGTGGGTTTGTTTTTAAAAAAAAAAAAAAATATATTAAAATATGCGTATTATACTCTGTAATACTACTAAACTAGAGCCTTATACCACGTTCGTACCGAGCATTTCAATCTAGATTGTGAACAAGGTCAGGGAGTGTGTCTTGGTGCGATCTCTCTCAACCGTTTCAATCGAGGTTTAATCACGATCGATTCAATAGAGTTCTTGTAAGTAGATCCAGTGATAAGAGAGATCCCACAATGCCACGCGCGCGAGATAATACAAGATGGCTGTCGAACACGTGTCGGGGCTATGGACAGTGAAAGAAAAAGTATAATATATCTCGAGAGATGATGACACGTGTATTTCCAGAAGCGCCATTTCGCAGTAAAGATTACCCCTGCCTAAAAATAAGGTCGACAGCCCTAAAATATTAACGTTACCTGCCCTTCACCCATGGCTCGTTACGTTAACGGTACCTGCCCACTGATTGTTAGATATACAGTTGCAAGAAAAGGTATTGTATTTATTTCTATTCAAAATTTCCATTTCATTTGTCGGTGATTGTCAGGGAAAAATTTTCTGCTAGCGAACCCCTTGTTAAATATTTCGAATATCACCACTGCATGTAATATGTTAGGGTAACAACTGGGCAGAAATTTGAAATAATATTTTAAGCTAAGTTACTGTAAGTTTTAAAAGGATTTAAATGATTTTTTGTAATGACATGATCTATATGAGGCTATTACTGCTAATATATAAAAATTTTATCCAGCAGAGTATCCAAAATTACCTAAAAATGCTTGGAAGAAAACATTTTAATTTTGTAATTAAATGCAAAACAATTATGTATTCGAAAGATTCGTTTCTCCCACAATTCCTTAATGTTCCAAAATGCATATGTAGATCCAAGGAAGATCTCACCTAGATCGAAAACACTTGTCTTTAAACATTGATTATTAAACAGCACTGGAAATAAAGGCACTAAGTGGATTGATGTTTTTATTAGTGTAAAACAAAATATAAAAAACAATTACATTCATTAGTAATTTAAAAAGAAAAAACAAGGCTTCAAGTTAAAGTCAATTGAAAGAAAATAGCTATATGACCTATCCTAAAACAACTATAAAAATAATTATTTGTAATTGTTCAAATTTACTTTAATTAACATGAACAATGTCTCAATGAGAAAAGTTTATTGTCAGAATTACAATAGAACAAAAATCTTTAATAGAAAAATTTTGAAAGTTGAAATACATATATGTGGTACGATCCAAAAGTTCGGGGAATGCAGTAATCTATGACAACAAAAGCATGTATTTGAAGTTACAGTGTATGAAATGGATTCTACCAAACCACCTCTACACGTTCAGGTTAATTTCACCCATGTCACGTGATTAAACCGCGAGCGCTGCTGTTTTTTTCCGGAGATAGTTACCTTTGTCCTGCGACGTAATCAAAGTGGAGTTTCAAGAACAACCTCCAACATTAAATTTTGTCAGCGTTTAGGTAAAACACCTACGGAGATTTTAAAATTGCTAAGAAAGGTGTACGGTGATTCTACAGTGAAAGGTCATGATGAAGTCGAAATGTTGGAGGTTGTTCTTAAAACTCCACTTTGATTACGTCGCAGGACAAAGGTAACTATCTCTGGAAAAAACAGCAGTGCTTGAAGTTTAATCACATGACATGGGTGAAATTAACCTGAACATGTAGAGGTGGTGTGGTAGGAATCCATTTCATAAGCTGTAACTTCAAATACATGCTTTTGTTGTCATAGATTATTGCATTCCCCGAACTTTTGGATCGTACCATGTAGATATTTATTAATATTTTAAATAATTTACAACAGAATTTTCAATATATAAATATCATTGCAAAGTAATCAAAAGCAATTAATCTAATATATAAAACTTGCTATAGTAATCTCTTCATTTACATAAATTTACTACGACAATTGAAAATTTTTAATTAAATCAACTTTATAGAAGTTTATGTTATATGATAGTTAAAAAAAAAACTTCTTTTGATATATCACCAGTAACCTCTTATTTAGGTTATAATTAAAACAAACTTCAGTTAAAACTATTCTACCACAATAAGAGAATTTAATAACACAGTAGAAAGTCGTTTATCCGAAAGCCGATCAACCAAAACATCAGTTAACCGAAAGCATTCCAGTCAGACTGTTTTGCTGAATCAAACGTTTTTGATACTAGATTAACTTCCAAAATATACTTTTTTTGTTTTTGTTTGAAAAATTCAATTTTTCAATATATTTATTTTGTTTGAACAAAATAAAGAATGATTTTTTAACGATACAATAGCCACAATTATTATTTTAAAAAATTTACATTAGGCTTAACATTGACAAAAATTCAATGCATAGCGACACGTAACAGAAAAATTTCAACATGGGATAGGTTAATATATTTTTTCATACATAATTGCTTATCTGAAAAATAAGTTATCCAAATCACCCCAGTCCCCAATTGATTCGGATAAACGACACTCTACTGTACTGTATTTGAGTATACGGAACAGCAGCATCCCACTTTAAACAGCTTTCCACAATTTTATTTTTCTGCTGTTTTATGTGGAAGCAATTATTCATGCAAATGGAGGAATCACTGTATATTGAAATATCGTAAAAGTGTATGAAATATATAAAAAATTTTTTGTAGATACAATATACTTGCTAATCCAGCCTCTCAATTATCTGGCATATCTCCTGTATACTGTGCACCTCAGTTTCCATGAAAATTTTAGTTCATGTTAGTACATCATATAATTTTGCCTCCAAAAGGAATCAAGAACTAAAGGAGTCATGCCATTCAATGCTTTTAGGCCTATACATACTCACTAATCTAGCACCTCTCTGTGTAAGAAATGGTCAGATTAGCAAATAGTAGAATATTCCAATTTGTCTAATACTTTCATTTACTCAATTAAGCTCATCTATTTTGTTTACATTTGTTCCTGGTAACAACTATGCAGTAAGAATTTTTCATCTACTAAATGAATTTATCCTCCAAGTATTGCTTATGCTTTACAAATGAGCATTGCTTATCCTTTAGATTTGTAACAATGTTAAATTTTTACCAGTTATTCTATAGTTAAACCACAATTCATATCACAAACCTAAAATACTAAATTCAATTTATGTAATATAAAAAAAATACCATATTTTACGGACTATAAGATGCACCTTAATTTTTAAGCAATTTTTTAAAAAAATACCTATAAGATGCTACAGGCCGTAAGATGCACCTGAATTTTGGAGGCAATTTTTCAAAGAAAAAAGTGTGTCTTATAGTCCGTAAAATACGGTATCCACAAAACTGAAAAAACATCTTCATATTTTGTTCTTTTCAACACATCAGGAACACGTCTTTATGAGAGTTGACAGTTTATTTGAGTCTACTCAAAGTATTTTTAAAGGAAAATATTAGCTACAAAAATAAACAGTGGATCATGTAGAATGAAAAATGTTTTCACGGCTATATAAAGACAATAAAAATGACAAGGCATCGAAAAGGACAAAATACGAAGACAGTTTCTTCCAATTTCTTGAATATTTTTAAAAATATTTTATTGTTATCCTGACCATTTTATTCATTAATTAATTAACGTAATTCTTTTAATAAAAATAATACTTACTTATCTAATGCTTTTGCAGCTTCATGAAGACCTCTAGCCAGACCATCATGCATAAGAGCCATTTTCAAAACTTCCTGCAGAGCAGTGTTAACATCCATTGGCCCTGCTGCCGAACCTGGTACATCTCTAAAATTATTAAATTTACAACATAAGTAAAAAGCCAACAAATCCAATCTTCATGATTTACAAAATTATATATGTATTTTATTAGTTATCATAACATATTTATCTATTATACAATATATTCTTTATATTAATTTTTACTTTCCTGGTTATTATATGTAAGAGGGAAAGTATGGAAATGGGTAAAAAAATTACCCCCCAAGATTTTTACATTTTTAGACTCAGAACCTTGAAACCTCGTGAAATACAAAAAAAATTTGGATTTTTCCTGTATGTATGTATGTATATTAGTGTGTGGGGGTCACAGTTTTGTTCATTCTCTTTAAAGCTTAATAACTCCTGTGGTTTTTGTCAAAAATTTCTGAAATTTTGCAGGTAGGCTTGTGTATTAGAGGGACAAGAGGGTGGAGATAAATTTTGTGTCAAGAGGGTGGAGGGATAAAGGGGATTGTGTGTCATATCTCGAGTCAGGTTGGACTCAATGACGAGTTTACTTGTTTTTACAGTTTTTACTGTAAAAACAAGTAAAAATTTACGTTTTTTATAGTGCATTTACAGTTTTTTAAAATAAAATCCATCTCTCCTCTTAAAATTAAACTTTTTGTCATTTTATAATAATTAAAGCTAACTTTGCAGGCATACATAAGTTCAATGACAATGAATTTTAATAGTTTTAGGGTGATCCCACCCCACTATCCTCCTAATCAAAAAACCAATAAACATCTATATTTAGGAATTTAGTCATTGTGTTCATATGCCCATCTGCCTCTCTCAGATGCAATTTTGAATGGAGTAACAAGCTAAATTACATTTTACTAAATGACATGAAAGTCACTAATGGTTAAAACAAGTTTTATAACTTAATGGTGGTCATATGAAATTTATCAACTACTTGCACATTTTCAATGAGACAAAAATACGTTTTCATGGCAATATAAGTGAAAAAGTCAATATGCATTTTCACTAGTGTTATTTGATCTACAACTTTCCCACTTTTCCCAATTCACATTTCCCCTCTTTAAAATCTTAGCCATTCATCCTCTCATATTGCCCCATAGTGTTTATGATACATTACACAACCCTTTTCACATATTGACCTCCTTAAGTATATATATTATACTTATTTTCACACATTTAACATGCATCAATTTATCTCTTTTGGACTTTCCTTAATATTCTTGCATACATTGTTAATTAAATTTCCTCAATATTTTGCTTAGCAAAGCAAATGAGCACAAAACTGTCTGGCTAACAAGATACAACATGAGATACTTTTGAGATGAGGCAGTTTTGATTATCAACTTGTGGTTTCAGTTTGTAAAAAAAGCAAAACAGCTTTAAAAAACCAAAAGAACTTCTGTTTTACTTTAGACTTGTTTTCAATAATATATAATTGTTGGAATTTAAAAAATTTCACTCACTCATACTGTTTATCATATTTCTATTTTTCCATATTTTTTACAGCTAATTTCAATGTATCGTTTGTTGCTTTTAATAAATAAATTTCAAAATGGTTGCATTTTTTAAAAATAAATAATAGTAAAAAGACTTTATTCAGTCTTGTTCAGCTCACACTATAGTATCAAAACTTTCACCTTTACACTGGAAAATTTATAACAGACATTAAACATTTTGACAGTTATAAATTTTCCAGCCTAAAAGGTGAAAGTTCTGGTAAAAAAATTTGCAACAATTACAACCTTTTTAAAAATTTGGGTTTCTTGGTAGGCAAAGACATTTGTGCATTTTTAAATAATTTTAGAGTTAAAAAATGTGTGTAATCATGTGTAAAGCAGCACACACACTAAAAACAGATCATTCCATGGCATTGGTGAGGATGCCTGTTATGTTCAATTCTAATTAGACTGAGCAAATAATTAAAGTAATACTAGATGTAATACTAATTTATAGATTCATTAAATTTTAAGTTGGGCAAATTATTATTTTTTTTTTAGCTTATTTTGGAAACAATCTGCTTTTTCTTTGTTTTTGCCATCATGTACCTAGCCTTTGTAAATGTTTCAGCCAAAAACTGAGGTGGCTGGAGCACCTATGCACTGAAAGCTAAGTTGCAAAGACAGGGTTAAACTTTTAAAGCACCCCCTCATTCAGCTAATGAATGAATCACATTTTGTGTCACATTGGTGTTCTAAACAGCTTTTTAATGTTGAAACACAGACCCAATTGTTATGTTTGCATCTGACCTCTGCATGTCAGATACCAAATGTTGTCTCCAACTTGATTTTCTTTTGGGATGAAAGTGACAAGCAAACATTCTGATGGGGCAGATAATAATGGTAAGATAACATTTTTGTAAACACACCACATCCTTATAATGCATTGTAATGATTATCTGCATCATGCAATTTACTGACAATCCATTTACAAAACAAAAATTTAAGTGTGTTAATTGGCTATGGATGAGACAGATACATTATATAAATTTATTTCAAGTAGCAATTTTAATTAAATTACTTTAAAACAATCAAGAAAAATTTTAAGAGCAAAATAGAACTGCACTAACAAAACTGGATTGCCATCATCATCTGGAATAGGAATCTTTTTCATCTGAAATGACTATAAACACAAAACTAGGAAAGAATTTAAGAGATATATAACTCAGAACCACAGTGCAGTCACTGAAAGTCATACTCTATCTTGATAGTAATACATTTAATTTTTTGTTTAATATGAATTAATGAATACAATATAATGATTCACACCTAAACCAATTTATGACATTATTATTTATTAATTAATACCAAAATATCCCATTAATAATTGTTTTTTTGGTACTTTTCAGTTAACAGAATGCCAGCCAATATGTACAGCTGCAGGTAAGATTCAAGCTCTGAATGAAGGGTTTCACACCACCCAGAATTGACAACCATTCAAAAGATATTCATCCCCAAAGGCCAGTTTTAACACTTATAAATCTTATCACCTATTCTACTTGCTTCGCATATAGATGTGCACCTCTGTGCTCACTATCACTCACCTCAGCACCCAGATACTCGGACTGTGCACCACGGAGTACTTGATGTTATATAGATTTAGGGGTATGGGGGGCAAGTCCCTGAGCTAAATTGTTGAACAAGTTTCTTCTGACCATTAACCAAAAAGAATCTTTTTTCAATGGAGTAAGGGTCAAGTTATAAACTCCGTAACATAACTGTAACCTTGTCCATATCATATCCCATAAGAAATGTTTGGATTGATTAAGCTTTTAGAGCAGGGATGCAGAGAATTGATGAACTGTGCATGTACTAAGTCACCATCAGTCGAAATACAATTGGCAGTTGTGCCGGAAACAACCAACAAAACTTTGACAAATAGAAAACATTGACAGTCAAGAATGTGCTGCCATGATTGCATTGTTGGCAATCAGTATAGGCACTTTTATTATTAATAAAAAGCAGAAAGGTTGATGACAAATATGCCCCATCAACGTAAACAGGTCACTTTGCCAAATTCAGCCCCCTAGTGGCCAAGCAATTCCATTCGCTGAACACTGGAGTTCGGTCATGGGTTCGCATTGGCCACATGGAGTGTTCTAGGTTTTCTCTATGTCTGTAACACCTGAATAGAAGTCAGTTACATTTAGAAAGGACCTCACGGAAGGTATTCCTCCTGAGGCAGATCGCACAAGTGCTGCATTGCCAAAACTTAATAAACAAACACATTTCCAATTCATTTTATTTCTTTATTTACATTCTCCAATGTTCACCATTTTACTAATCACAGTCATTGGTGCCAGTGTGTTACTAGATTGGGCAAAAAGTAACCCGAATTGGTTGAAACGTAACTTTTGATCGACAATGCTAGACAATATAAAACTTTAAGATAAGAATTACTTTGCTCATAAAAAATATAATAATAAAATGAATAAATAATTATAGTGTTAGATCTGGTAACATCAGTCGATGATTTTACGCATGCTCACGATAGACTGCTTCAGAAGCCACGATGAACCAGAAACCTTCTGAAGATGCTAACCACTGTACCATGGAACTTGATGGTTGGAAAAAGTGAACTGAGGCAATATTTTGTTCTGTCCAATTCACAAAGTAATAACTCTGGAGTAGATTTTATTTAAATTCAAACTCTAAATGAGGGATTTTGCTTATATGGGTATGCTCTACAGCTCGGATAAGGTCCGAAACATCTCATTCAGAGCTTGAATTGAGCCCTATTTTTGTTTCATCAAAATGTTTGCTTGTAAATTCCATAGCTACAACATGCAACGGTTAATGTTACCTATGGTAGCAAACATGGCGGCTCGTCTCTGAAACAGTGGAGATGCACAAACTAACCTATTCTAATAAATTACCATAATTATTGCCAACCAAATTATTAGAATAGGGGTAATTTATTAGTTAGAATAGGTTAGGTTAGTACGTGTGTCCACACTGTTTCAGAGCCGCCATGTTCACTACCAGAGGTAACATTAACCCATGCAACAAACAATACTGTTGCCATGCTGTAATGTGCTTTGAAATTAACTCCAAAGAATTTTTTAAGCAATCTGTTCATTCAAACTCACAATTGAAAACTAATCAATTAAGTATATCACTGATAATTTACTTCCTCTGCCTATATAATGACTTGTGAGTGTCAGAGTCAATAATTTGGAAGGTTCTACTAAACATACTGCTGATATGAATTTAAGAAACAGCATATCATTTATATATAAATGACACTATTAATTTTTTCCGCCATTACGTAAATGTGCATATGGTTCCATTGTTATCGAGGGTTTCAATTAAAACCTACAAACCGTATTTTTATAACAATTTTCTTAAGGAAAAAATCACATATTAAATATACACAAACAGTTTAAAAAGGTTAAAGATATGATATTAAGTATAATATATTTTAAAATTTTATTTATTACAAGTATTTTTACTCACCCTTCAACATCAGACATATTTCTATCTTATTGAAATAAATCCTATACAAAATATAATAATACGATGATAATTCAAATAAGAAACATTAAATTAAAAAAAACATAGAAATAAAGTGGATGCAAACGGATTAATAAAGCAAACCTCTCACAGGTCAATGCAATATGCACGTCCTCCCTTTGAGAGCGAGAGAAAGAAAATACACGCGGTGCTGGATTGCAAGATGACATACTATCTTATTATTTCTACCGCCAAAACATAGCCATAAAAATTCATAGGATTTCTTTTATTTAAAAATATATTTAAATATATAAATTTAATTATTATAAAATTATTTTTGAGATAGCATTGATGATTTTCCAAGTATCACGGCTTTAACTACTTCAAAATGCATTCTTTTTTTTTAACTTTTTCCGCCCTGTGGGCACTAAGAGGGCCTCTTTTTAGCAAGCCCATTATGGGTTCAGTCAGTCCCATAATGGGGCGGCCGGGTGGTGAGGAACGGGACCCGACATATCAACAGACCATCCCCGAAAAATTCCTAGGGCTTTACCGACCCGTCCGGATACGATTCCGGATCCCCAGAGAGGTAAACTGCCACCTTGACCGCTTAACCATCCGACCGTAACTTTCACATAAAAGATAAGTTTCGCGAACATATTACCCCCGTTATTTCAGCACTTATTTGTGCCATTCCACAGCCCAGACATCGGAATCTATCTTATCTTAGATATCTGAGACATCTGGAATCAAAATAAAATTTATTATTTTTTATTATGATATTTAAACAAATGATAAAACTTTTTCACGACTGCTTGGACATACGCGGGAAATAATGCCTTCCGGGAGGTCTTTTTATGGGTAACTGGCCCCTATTCAGGCGTTACAGAAGTGGAGAAAATCTGGAAAACTCCATGTGGCCAGCCCGTCCTGAAGAGGCGCAAACCCATGACCGAACTCTTAAGCTTCCTGTATTAGTTCCATTTTCCACCAGGAATCTCAACTCTTACCCTCAATTATATGCACATAATTCTTAAGCAGAAATCTTTCATGAAAATGCAAGTCACATATTCGCAATTTTCTTGTGAGTTGTAAATCTTTTCGAAGTATTATACATTTCCACTTATTTAATTGATTCAGAAGTGGTGTAAAAAGAATGTCACTTCTCAGCAGATTTGCAGTAACCAGACTTATACCAAGTCACAAACACTTATTTGTCATTGTTGTTGTTTCTTTCTCTTTGTAGAAAAAAATTATAAAAATGCTTGAAAATGGCAAGACTATCTACTAACCAAATGGATAAACCAACTTCTTCCCTTTATCTCCCCACCACTCAACCTTTAAATAAACGAAAAGACGCGCACTAACATTATTAATTTTAATATCCATATATAAATAAATTTTTATATGCACATACGTATGTGTTATATTAATATATATATACCATTGATCCAACTGTTTGTATATAATTTGAAATCTGTAACGGAATTCCTAAAACGCCCACTAACGGCGCTTTATTCTGAGCCTAGCTGAATCCATAATGGACTTCCTTAACAAGCCTCTTTTAGTTTCCCAACGGTAGAAAGAGTTTTTTTAAAAAAATAAGGATCATTAAAACAGAAATAAATCAATAAATACGCATTAAATTAAAAAAAACATCAAATATTTATTTTACTATCGTCACGACTTAATTAACATTATCGGCTACAATACATCTTTCCATTGTTTTACTTTCTTTTTTGTAAGTGACGATTTTCGAATGAGAAAGAAACTTTAGCGATTTCTTGCTTCGTTTTTTCAAAATAATTGCTTCGGATATAAATGTGAGTAATATTTTGACAGACTTTACAATATACTGTACAGATATTCTAATAAAAGTAGAATTACTGATCTAGAAATTTCTCACTGAGTAATCATAAGGTTCTTCGACATAATTAATTATAATAAAAAATTCATTTTAAGATAAATTTCAATATTTTCAACTTATTTGGCATATTGCAATCAGTTGAATATAGTGTTCGATTCGAAATCAGTTTAAAATATGGAAAACTCTTTGCGTTGAATTAATAATCTCTATTATTTCTCCTATTTATTTTCATGACGATTTTGCTTTATTCAAAATATCCGGTAGTTGTAGTTCTGTAATGTAATGTGCACTTCATTTTCATGTTTATTTCTAGAAATCCGTCAAATCAGCATTATGCCACAACTTTCAATAGATTTCTTTACTTGAATATTTTTGTTGAGTTTTACTTTTTGAACCTGGATTTATCAATAAATGTGTTGGAGAACGTTCCAAACTGTCACTGTGACTATCGTTGCGAACTTTTCGCCTATTGTTTGTTTGCCGAGTCGCTTTTAATTTTAATATTAACTTAAACAAAAAGACAGAATCAGAGCTAAACCCATCAAAAGTAGTTTTTACTTAACCGCAGGCGCCGAATTTTATTCCGCCGATAATTTTCGATTGTCGTTTTATAATAATTCGTTCATTCTGGTAGTTAGTTTTCACTTTTGTATTTCAGTGAATTCGAATGTGGAAGAAATTTCAGGTGGCTTAGGGCAACGGGGATGTAGCTTCATCGGTAGAGCACTTACTTTGCACGAGAGATCGACGCTCGGCGTCTCCGTCTGCCGCTGTTATTTTTACAAACGTTTGCAATGAATAAATTTTTCGGCATTACAAAAAGTAGTTGGTTTCTCCGTTTCACACTTCTGAAAAACGCTAACGACGAGTACCGCGCGCGTATCTGTGGATCGGTTTACACTTCGCTTCATTACAGTGAAAGTCGTGTACGACACTTATTATCTGCAAATTGACTTTTGCCAATTTTATAAACCTCCGATTTGTCTCTGTAAGCTGTAGTGAAAGTGTTTGGAAAAAACAGTTGGCGAAGCGTTTCTCATTGACGCCTGCAGCCGATGGCAAAGCGCGCGTAGCCTACTTTTAGAACCTGTGACGTTCTTCGTTCGCAACTGCCTAACAAACGCCAATCGAGTGAACAGTTTACAGATGGTATTTCAGCCAGTTAGATGCCGGGGACGTAGCTCAGATGGTAGAGCGCTCGCTTAGCATGCGAGAGGTACCGAGATCGATACTCGGCGTCTCCACACTCGTTTTTTTAGTGTTTAAAATTCCATTATATCGATTGTATAAATGATCGAATTCTCGAAATACTTCCGAGATTTTTGCTAAAGTTAGCAAATATTTCTGTCTGAAATTTAGATCGAGTATTCTGTCTGTCATACATGTGGCTGGAAACGTTTCCGTCTTGCAACTTTGAAACTTTTCGGTTGGCCAAAATTCTTATCGTTTCGCAAACAAAGTGCAAGTACACCGTCACTATAAAGTCGGTAGCAGCGATGGACTTGAGTATCAAGTCTCCAGGTGTTACGAAGCGCAAAGAAAAAAAAATTTTATTAAATGGAGGCGCCGAGTATCGATCTCGGTACCTCTCGCATGCAAAGCGAGCGCTCTACCATCTGAGCTACGCCCCCGACGTTCAGAACGCCTTTACGGTTCGTTTGCATTCTTTCATTATCTACTGCCAAGTAACGTTTCCACAGTTGCTATCGATTATCTTCGTGTTTTCGGCTGAGCGATGCGGTTTTGGTGTGAAGCTTGGAAATTCTCGGATTGTGGTCACATTCGAAGAAAGGGGAGAATAAATGAAAGTGTCTGGAATCAGAACCGGTTTCGGTACGTATGCAGTGCGTGCATGATCGACGGAAGCCAAATTCTTTGGCGGCAGATAGTGCACTAAACAAATAGAATTTTTAATACTGTAAATATAATGATCAACAGATTCCTGCCGTTCATTATCTAACTGCTTTCAAGGAGAGGGCAATTTTCCGAATTACGTGTAACCTGCTTCTGCGCTTTCTATATTTGTTTTTAAATACTATGTGTCGAACTCCGTGATCGAGATTTAGGAAGGACGGATTACAGTTGAAATTTATACGTCTACAATTTTTTCAAATTGCAGCTCCATTTAACCACTAAAACTTAATACCATCAGTTCCTCCTAATACACAAACCTCCCTGCAAAATTTCAGAAATTTTCTACAAAAAGCACAGGAGTTATTAACCTTCAAAGAGGATAAACAAAATCGTACCACACATACACATTAACATTCATACATACAGAAAAACTCCTCGAATTGTTTTGCATTTCTCGACGTTTCAAAGTCCAGAGTTCAAAGATGTAAAATTTTTGGGGATCATTTTTTGGCCATACTTTTTACTTTCCAAGTTATTATATATAACAGAGCCTAAAAAGTAAAAAAAAAAATTAAAATTAAAATTAAAATTTATTTGTTCGAACTTCAAGGTGTCCGCCTACCGCTCTGGAGACCAAAAATAAATCCGGATAGATCGAATAAGCCCGTAAATTTTTACGGGTAGTCTGTTCCGAATATATTCGTTCCTCACCATCCGACCATCCAATTGTGGATTTGGCCAAATCGTTCTTAAACGCAGCAACTTCCGGTTTTATGCGGAGTATAAATTCGATCAAAGCTTCGTAACACGATTCTATTCTTATGGATGGATACAGGTTTTCGATTTGATAGAATTAGCCAAGTTGATATGTTATGAGTCCTTCTTCAGCTATGATAAGCATGTGTACAGACAAAAGAAGGGTGTACCTATGGGAAGCCCGATGTCAGGGTTGTTATGTGAGCTGGTTTTACGCAACTTAGAGCAGCACGTGGTTAATAGATTTAAAGAAGATATTATATTTTACAAGAGATATGTTGACGACGTGTGCATTATTTGGTATAACAGCGAAAATATACACCAGTTCCTACAAGTAATCAACACCACCAACAATGATGGTTTGAAGCTCAAGTTAGAGCAAAAGAGTCAAAAACGAATACATTTTCTTAATATTGACATATAGTTAAAAGGAGATTATATAACAAAAGGTATTTACATAAAACCAACGCCTCTCTACATACCAGCTAACGGGAATGACCCGTAAGGATACAAAATGTCAGCATTTCGTGCACTCATTAGGAGAGAGTTTACTTATTGCTCTAATATACTAGACATGATTAAGGAGATTGATAGAATCAAAGAAGTAGCTTCAGGTTTGGGATACGGCAAAGGTACAATTGAAAAGCTAATCAAAAGTTATGAAAAAGGCCAAACGACGAGAACCAGAACAGGGCAATTTAAGATCACCAAATTCACGTATAATAAAAACATCAGGGACATTATAAAGCAGGTTTCAGACAAAAAACACTCTAGAATTGTTTATAAAAGAGCCCCTAACTTATATAATATTCTCAGGAACGACAAGCTTAAAAAAGAAGAAACAGCGGGAATGTATAAAATTCCGTTTGAAAACCAACAACTAAGGATTAAGGACTACATTGGAGTCACAAAACGGAATTTAGCTGTTAGGATTAAAGAGCACAGATATGACGTTAATAAAGGGAACTGTAACACGGTTTTGTCGTGTATGGCGCAAGCGGAAGCTTCCATGGTTAAATGGAATGAAGCATCTACAGTAGAGCATCGATTATCCGACTCAATTGGGGACTGGGGTTGGTCGGATAACTGAAAAAACGGATAACCGAAACGTATGAAAAAATACAGTATTAGTATAGTATATTAGTATGGCCGGATGGCCGAGCGGTAAAGGTGGCAGCCTACTGTTCTGGGGGACCCGGGATCGAATCCGAACGGGTCGAATAATCCCCAGGAATTTTTCGGGGGGTGGTCCGTTCGAATATGTCGGGCCCCGTCCCTCACCACCCGGTCGCCCCATTGTGGGCCTGGCCGAACCCATAATGGGCCTACTAAAAGAGGCCCTCTTAGTGCCCACAGGGTGGAAAGAGTTTAAAAAAAAAAAAAGTATATTAGTATATCCATGTAATTAGTATTTTTTATTATTATTTTATTTAGAGATCATCACTTCCCCTCTCGGGGATCAGTCTCCCCGCACCGCTAACGCACAACGGGGATAGAAACTAGCATACATGGGAATCCTTTTCCAAAACGTAACATAAGAACAGTACATAACAAATAAAAGAAAGTACCAAACTGAGCACCTCGCTCAGAAAGTAGAATTAACATTGGAATAGAGTCACTTTGCTCTTTAAAATAGTACGAAAAAAGTCCTTTAACTTGTTAAAAGTAGTTTCCTTCCTTATAAGATGATAAAACTCACAGGGCCAAGATAACCCTTCATCCAAAGCCGTCCACTTTAGGTAATATCTCTCCTCTTCCCATTGAGTACAATCGTACACAAGATGTTCCAGAGTTTCAATTTCCTCTCCACAGACACACGTAGCATCACGACATAAGTTAAACCTTCTCCTATAATTACCCAGACCATCATGACCGGATAGGCACACCATCATAGTTCGTTGCAGCCTGAACCATTTCATCTGACTAAGCCTCTCTTCAACATTGGGTAGAAATGTAAAAGTCCTTCGTCCTTTATCGCTATGGATCCAACCTTCTTGCCATTTCCTGATTGTCAAAGTCCTCAGCTCCTTCTTAACCCAACTGATAGGAACATAACGAAAAACTGGAATGTGTCCATTAGCCGCATTCTTAGCCAAGTAATCCGCACGCTCATTTCCAATGATACCGGCATGCGCCCGAACCCATTGGAATTGGATATGATCCACCAGATTACTATCACATAACATAGTATGGATCCGAAAGACTTGCGCATGAGTCGAGCTCCTATCCAACATGGCCTCTAAAGCACTCCGACTATCAGTATTTATCCGTATTCCTTCCAACCGATGATTCTTGATACACCAATCTACGGCCTTTTCTATTGCCAGTAGCTTCCGCCTGGTAAATGGAGCAATATAATTCCAACGTAAACATTTCATGATAGATTTCCTCCTTGAATTCATAAACAACAAAGCTGGCACCCGTACCCGAATCCAACCGGGAACCATCCGTATAAATATCCGTCTTTATTCGGTAAATAGCCTCAACATTAACAGTACATCTCTTGGCTGGATGTGGCAAATACTTAGCCAGAACTCCCCTGTCGAGATTACGCAGATTAAACGAAAGACCAAACAAATTGTCTTCCCTAGTATTCTTAATCCAATACCGCTTGGCCCGTTCCTCAATAATTAACTCCACAGGCGCTTTGCCTGCAAGCACCATAAGGGCCTCTGTCGAAGTGGTCCTAAAACACCTCGTCATCCGTAATAACGCCGTCCTTTGCGCCTGCCGAACATACCTCTGTTGCGTAGTATTTTTCGCCTTTTCCCACCAGGCTGACGCAGCATAAGTCATGATCGGTATAAACATCCCGTCGTAAATTGCCTTCATAGCATCCGCTTTTAACCCCCAGGTGCCGCTAGCAACTTGGGCAAGCTTAGAAAAAATAATATTACTTTTAATCTTCAAGTTCTTGATGTGCTCATTCCAACTTAATCGATTATCCAAAATCACACCTAGGTAACGCAGATGAGGAACTATAGCAATCTTCTCACTTCCCATCTTAATAATTGGAGGTCGCTTCTGAAGAGCAGAAGAAAAATTTCTTGCAAAAACAATCGCTTGAGTCGTCTTAGGATTAAAGAGCAACTTACTCTCCATCCCCCACCGGACAATATCCTCTAATAGACTACTACAACTGACCTCAATATCCATACGGGACTTGCCCGGACAAACCACCATAATATCGTCGGCATACGATGTACAACGAATCCCTTTATCGATAATCTTCCGAAGAATAATATCAAATTGAATAATCCAAAAGCTCGGCCCAGACTTCGAGCCCTGTGGGCAACCCCTTTCGAGGGACTTCTCAACCTCGATGTAGTTTAAAGTGTACCTAGCTTTACGCTCAGTGAAGTAATCCTTCGCTAGATCATATAAGTTCCGTGGACAATGAGTTTTCCGTAGTTGATGCAGAATAATCTGCCACCACGCACAGTCAAATGCACCTTTAATGTCCAGGCTAATCGCAACTGCATACTTGGCATCATGTAAAACGTCCTTAATATCCTGAATCACCTTATTTATTGCATCATCAGTGGCGCGTTGAGTCCTAAATCTAAACTGGACTTCACTTAACAGGTTGTCATGCTCCCAATACCACATAATCCTTTTAATCATCAAGTCGTCGAGAATCTTCCCCATAACAGGCAAAAGACTAATTGGCCGAAAGCTGCTAGGATCCATCATATCCCTTTTACCTGGCTTTGGAACTATAACTACCTTTGCCTTCTTCCACCTGGTAGGGAAAACCCCATGTAGCAGACAGGTGTTAAAAACCTCCTGGAGAACATCCGGACAGACCTCCCAAATTGCCTGAACTATCTGAATGACCAAGCCATCCTCACCAGGGGCCCGATTGGCCTTAATTCTCCTCATACACTCCTTGATTTCCTCAGCAGTGAAAGGAGGGTCGTCCCGCTCCATGTAGCATTCACCCACCTCCTGCCTGATTTGTCGATGAATATCTTGATCAGACAAAATATCATCCAACGGAAGAAGTGATCAAGAAGAAACCTCATAGTATCACCTATGGAAGTGGTGTATCCAGAAGGAGTATGAATAGATGTAGGAATATTCCTTGGCTTTAGCTTCCCAGTATTTATCTTGAAAATAAAATTCCACGGGTTAGCCGAATTTTCTTCACAGTAGGTTCTCCAAGAAGCCAGCTTATAATCCTTAATCTTAGCCTTGTAATACCTCTCAAACTGAAGGTAGACATTCCTCCGTTTGTTCCTTTCAATACAATTCCGGCAACTTTGGAACCTCCTCCTCAACCTGTTATTATTTCTTCTCATATTCGTAAGATCACTATTCCACCATGGAACAAGGTGCCTCCCTGGATGCCTTAACGGAATACAATGCACACAAATATCATCAATCTTCTGTAAAACAATATCCAGCTTATCTTTAGCGTCTTCCCTAGTTGGGGAATTCCGTTGAATCAACGGACGGAGATCCCTAGTACACCTGGTTAAGAATCTTGACCAGTTAATCCTGTTAATGTCGAACCTCCTACTCACAATCATCTCACAAACCTTTGGGAGTTGAAAGTTAAACGAAATAGGGGAATGATCACTAAGGCAGCTATCTGCCCTTACTTCCCAGTCCTTTATCCAAGCAAGTCCTTGATTATTACTGATGGTAAGATCGATCCAGCTTTGTCCACGTGGACCCACAAAAGTTGGTGGAGATTAATAACATGTAACTCCTGCTCAGCCAAAAAGTCAACGAAATCATCAGCCTCCAGATCCTGCGCAGTACCACCCCAACTGGGGGAATGAACGTTAAAATCACCACAAAATATAATAGCATGTCCTGGGAACTTCCGCACAATCCGCTCGATGTTTTCCAAAGTACTAGTAATCGAATCACCAAATGGCCGATATAAACTACAAACAATAATCCGTTGACCATAAACTAGCACCTCGCAACAAACGCAGCAAAAATTGCTTAAGTCCTGATGAAAGAGAACATCCATATCATTGTTAGAAATAACAACTGCAGCTAGTGGTCGCCCACCATTCACTTGAAGTACACGTAACCTCCTTCCTAGGCAGGCCACGGAACCATGGACCGAATACGGCTCCTGAATTATCGCAATATCTATCTGTTCCATCCATTTATTCAGTTCGGAGTTGGCCGCAACTGCCTTTTGAAGATTAATTTGCATCACCGTAATTTCCTGCATAGTATCAAGTGCTGTCGTCGCCATAATCAGTTCTACTAATAGTTATCGCTTTTATTCTCTGAACAATAGGACATTTCTTATCCAGGGCATTATGCCTTGTATCTCCTAGTTTTTCATTTTTACAGTTTATACACAACCTTATAGTATTCCTGTTAGGGCAATCTCTATACCGATGTCCTTAGTATATTAGTATATCGCTATTAACCTACTTCGCGTTGAATTTTCATCGATGTTAAGCCTAACAAAATTTTAAAAAAAAATAATAATCGTCGCTATCGTATCGTTAAAAATTATTTCTTTAATTTGCACAAAATAAATGCCTGAACTATCTGTACTGCACTGCAGTGTTTCTCAAACTTTTTGGACCGCACTTAAACTTCTGCACTTAAAAATTTCAAAGGATCCCCGAAGAATAAGTGTGTCGAAAAACATCCCGGAGGGAGGTGGTTAGGATCGTATTTAAATATTTATATTATTATTATTATTATTTATACGTGCAATTTATTTAAGTAAAAATTATTTTATATATTTTTTATTTCTATTATTTCTAAACATGAATCCATACTAAATTTATAAAATATTTGAAAAAATTGATCTGGCATCAATTTTTCAGCGACCCCGCAAATATTTTTCACGACCCCCACTTTGAGAATCACTGCTGTACTGTCAGGGCCGGATTATCGAATAGGCAAAGTAGACAAATGTCTAGGGCCCATAATTCGGAGGGGCCCGGCTTCAGTGCAGAAGATTTCTCTGTTTCAAAACGAGTTAAAAATTATTTAAGAAATTAGATAGGACAGAAAAGGCTGTATTTAACAATTCCTACTAAGCTCCGCTCGACTAGCCATTATCTAAAAAAAAAAAAAGGTCAGCAGCCACCCGTGTGTCAGAAGTAATGTGCGCCACCAGATCTCTCGCACCATCTAGAAATATTCCTAGGGCCGCCTCTCGTGGTAGTACTGATGTATGGTTATGATTTATTTTCTAAATCTAAACTTATACGTCGCGACATCGCATATTCCATGTAGCGTTCAAGTTGCTCGAGTGCGAAGATATTACAATTCAATAGTGTTTTATAAAAGAGTTAAAAAGGGTGACACTACGGTGTGACTTGCGGTGACACCACGATATCCGCACCGGGTGTCACCTATGCTAGTTACGCTAATGTCACATTATATAAGATTTGTTTAGAAGCAACTTATTTAAATGGGGCCCCAATTTAAATTTTGTCTAGGGCCCGCTAGAGGCTTAATCCGGCGCTGTGTACTGTATATTGAAAAATACAGTATAAAACAAAGATATATATATTCGGGTTACATATTTTACATAAAGTAGGCCTATACATTAGAAAAAAGAAGTCCAAAATTTTCTTTTGCTTCATAGCTGACCCTTGTTTTTTTGCCGCTAAATCTCGCACACGTTTTAAAAACAGCAATTGGATAGCGTCGTTAAATAAAATTAAGTTTGGTTTAAATACTGGCCTCCCTTTCATGGTCGAACTAGTGTTGCCAGCTAAAACATGCAAAAATTTAACAAAAATAATATTAATGTCGCGTCAGGCCCATCCTAGTCTCGTGTAATGATTAATTAATTTTCATAACTCTCACCTGACAGTCTCGTTCGTACGCCAGGTTCCCTGTCGTATGTCCAATCAAGCAAAAAGTCCACTAAATCTGTCTTTAGATTTTATTCACACAAAACAAATCAACTATTTACATTAATTCGGTTATAAGAGCATTCCACTATGTTCCCGCGCCTTTTGGAACTTAACAACTTTTTCTTGGTGTTGCCAACTCTCGACAAAAACCAAATTCCCGTCATCTAGTGGGATGAATGGGTCAATTAAAGTAGCCAAGACATAGCCAAATATTGTAGCGCCACATCAAGGTCCTAGAATATAGGACCTTGGCGCCACATCACTAGCGGACATTTGAATTTGCCGACTAGAACGCGGTCGGTTAACCGATGGGGTGGTTGATCGGGGATCGGATAATCGGTGCTCTACTGTATTCTCAAGACTGTACGGTCCCCATCGTTGGCTTAGCAACATGAAAAGATGGAAATATATAAAAGTAAACTAAGGGACGGCTGTATTAATGCAAGAGATGCAGAGGGTTTAGCTTTGGCATGGAAGTACTTCATAAAAGAAAAATTAAAACATACAAATTCTTAGTCCCTATCTGCCCCTTGTAATTTGATGCCTTTTTAGTGTTGTTTATATCTTTTATGTATTTATTTGATTTGATTTTACTTCATTTATTTTATTTCGCGTTATTATGAATATTATTTATAGCGTTATGGCTTCAAAATATTTAGTATTTATATTTGTTAATTTATTTTTGTTTTAATTTTGAATTTGTAATTTTCGAACGTTCCATTTAATACAGTTTTGAAATACGTTCGATTGCCAGTTCACCTGAGATGGCCTATTCCATTAGGCTGAAAACGTTTGTGATCAAATAAAATATTCTCAGCGATATAAAGTGTTTTATTAAGTATATATATATATACAAAAATAAAGTTTATTTGCATTCATTTATCAAAGCATTCGTAAATACTTTTCTTTATATAACTAACGTAAGAAAATATTTTAATATTAAAAATTGAACGAAAATCTTAACTTTATCTGATTTTTAACTAGCTAAAATTTGGATTTTAGATGATTGAGAATTTTGAATAATTGTTTTAAATAAGACATTGCCTTTTATTATTTTATGTTTATTCGTATTATTATTATTTCGTTCCCGGTCCCCGGAGCAATAAGCTGATATCTTAATAACTCCTGTGCTTTTTGTCGAAAATCTCTGAAATTTTGTAGAGAAATTTGTGTATTAGAGGGGTTGATACTATTAAATTCTAGTGGTTAAAGGTCGAGGAGTTGGGAGATAGAGGGAGTCGTATATTATATCCCCAATAGGGTCGGATCTAATGAAGATTTTACTGATCATTACAATTGCAATTTTTTTAAATGAAACTCAAATCCATCCTCAAAATTATGCGTTTTGCCATTTTATAATAATTATATAAAAATTTTTAAATAAAAATAGCATAACAGATGATGCAGTTTTAAACGTCGTTGCCAGGAAAGTTAAGTAACTCTTTGCTGGATTTTTTTGGTTTATGACTTTAACCATTTATTTGTGTTTAATGATTGCTTTGAGGTCTCTAATTCTTAGAAATTTTATCTTGAATTTTCTCCGTGAAAAGATCCAAATAATATGATGAAACAAAGATTAGAAAATTCTATACAATTATTGCAGAACAACAAATTCTTATTAATGTGTAATAAGAAAAAAAAATTAACATTTTGTCAGTAATAGTCTATCACTAATATTTTTATCGGTTCATCAATAATAAATACAACGAAATATTACATAAAAGTATTTTTTTTTTTGTTTTAATAAATTTAAGCAAAAAGCTTTTTACTCTTGAAAATTAGAGAATGAAATGGATTTTTGGCCATAACATTTCTGATAAGATTTTGTCTAGCAATATTAACGTCTTGTAATTCTGTACATAATAGAAATTACTGTAGAAATTCTCGTTTTTTTATATTTAAAAGGTGCCAGAATTTTTTTGCGAGATTAAATAATGAATATTTCGAAATATTTGAGAAGTTACACATTTAAATAATTTTTAACGTTCACTTCAAAGATACGCTCAAAACAGATTGAATAAAAAATAATAAATCATACACTTTATCTTGAAAAAATATGAAACAATTTCTTGTTGGTGGTTTTTTTAAAATAACATGTTTACAATAATTTCACTTACAAAAGGAACTGTGCAAAGGTGAGTGATCGCAAAACCATACTAGGATAATTCAATAGAATATGTGTCAATACTGATAAATGTATATTTTTAGATTCCTTAAGAAAGAGAGAATCAATAAGCCAAAGTTTAACTTGACTAAAATAATTTAATGTTTGGCTTGTGAATTTGGAAACTTTACGTAATATCCTAATCTAAAACTGTTTACCTTACTAGAACAATAAATCTAAAAACTACACAATTTTCGGACGCAGTGTTCTAATGTAGTGGTACATAAACTACAGTCTGTGTCAAATCCAGCCACAAATATATTTTACGACACTTATAAATGATAGAATAGGCTTACATTTAGTATATATGGAATACAGAAAACATTTGCGATCCGCTTACCTACGACTTGAGAGTAATTTGACTCGCCAATCGGAAAGTTTTGGCATTATTGTTCTAATGGTTAATATAAAAATTATTAGGCCTAATAGCTAACGTACAGTAACCAGATTAAACACATATATTTATTTCTTGATCCACGAGGATTTGATCCATCTACTCGAAGATTAAAACTTAACTGAAAGTGAAGGAGAGAGAAAGCCGTTGAAACTGTTTACCGAAAACAAATTCGATCTTTGGTCCTCTATTTCTCCTTTCCTTATGAAGTTCCGTATCCAAAAATATATATTTATCAGTATTGACCCATACGTTACTGTATTATTCTAGTTTTGTTGCGTGACCACGCAGAATGCTTCCTTTATTAGAGTTATTAATATACAAGGTGAGGCATTTAACCTGAAAAAGTGAAATATCTCCAAATGTTCAAAAACCTAACAAATGTTCAAAATAATGACCTTCATCCTCGATACATTTTTTCGATATGCTGAAGAAAAGATTGGTGACAAACTGAAAGAGTTTCTTCAGAAATGATTGCAAAATCGTGCTCAAAATAAACAAACTTTTTACTTTTCCGTCTTCAAAACAAACTTTATTTTAAGCATTTTCCCTCTGCAACGCTTCGTTTTGGAGATATTTCGTTTTTTAAGTTAAATGTCTCACCCTGTATATATATGTATGATTATTGATAAATAGATAGCATCTATAAAATCTTAAAGTATGCTTTAAGATAATTGAAAGACCATTTATGTTCTTCGATATTACAATCGAAATACAACCCTGATGACTCAAATTAACAGAAAAATGGTCTTCATAGTAAGATGTTTTGCATCTTCCTTTGCTAGTTCCGGCAAATTCATTGGTAATTTTTTCATATTTTTCTGTTCATAAGTATATTAACCAGAATATCGAAAGAATTTAATGCCGATATTTCTAACATGGTAGAAAGAAAAGAATAATTAAAATTCTATTGTCCTGTTTTTCAGGAGGAGTCATGAAAAAATTTTTAGAATTCTGACTACTAAAGCTAATTGCTTCTTGGCTAATTTAAAATAATTTATCTAAATTTTAATATGGATATTCAGAAGAGTAGACTAAATCTTCAATGAAACTGATAACAGTAACTAGCATAAGCAGAAATGTCTTATTCAGAATATTTCTAGCAACTTTAAGGAACATGAAATGAATAATCATCTCTAACTTATAAGCGCAACAAACTTCAAGATCAAATTAATGACGTGTAGACCTAAAAAATATTTTTACAAAATATTTCTCGTTACGTGTTATGTTGTAACACGCAATAAAATGCATGTTATAGACCTATTTTCAAGTTTAATATATTGAGTTAAAAAGACATATCTAGGACAACTCTTATTATTTCATTCACGTATCTCGAAACGATTTCATATAAGATTGATCGAAATGATTTTACTTGCTCTAATTACCGTAACATTTCTACGATTTATACTTGGACAATAATAGAATTTAAATCCTGATTACAAGTAAAAAAAGTACTCCTTTCTTCTGAAGTAATTTATACACGCACTATTGAGGAAGATTTCGTAGCTAATTACTTGTATAATTTAAACAAAAATTATAATCAAACCACTGAAACATCATTTAAATCTCATCAATAAATTTATTTTAAATCATGACAAAAATAGTCTCTGTTACATTTTAGTTTTAACAATTTACTTATGTTTAGAGTATTATTATGTAGTACGAAAGATATTGCATATATTTTTTTAAATGTTTGATAACTAAAACAGAAAACAATTTCAAATAATAATTTGCATTGTCAAATTTGAACAGTTTTAAACGTCCTTCACTTCAACATCGGCACTACAGTCCTTTGTCACTAACTTCAGCATAATAAGAGACTTCTCGATCATTATCGAATCTTGTAGCCATTTATAAGCAATTTCTAGTGGAATGATAGAATCGGATTTTTTCCCCCTTACTTGAAATGAGAAAACACAGTCTTTTCTCGTATTAAAATCAATTTGTATCTTCTGCTTCTTACACTCCATCTTGCAAGTTTATCGCTCGAAACACTGCATCATTAACACTTCCTGATAACTAATCACTCGCATTCAATCACTTAAAATGTCAATAAATTTAACAAATACGAAACTGTAGGTAACTAATAAAATTAACATTGCAACAGCATTATTATATCTATATATATTATTATAACAATGCATAACTTTTTAAAATCTATTTGCAATATTTTAAACAATTTTTCTTGCGATAATGAGCAGTAATTGTGTATAAGAATCTATTGCATACTTATTTAATAGAACATAAATATGCAAATAATGTTTCTTTCGCTGTAAATAATTAACATAATTTTTTACAAATGTGCAAAAACTAAATTATTGCAATTTTATAAATTTTTAATACTTCCATAATTATTCATTCTGTTTCTGAGCCATCGTTTTTCTGTCAATTGCATTCTGAAGATATTCAATCATGTACTTGTTTTGAGATCTCTTAGCCAACTGAAGACACGTATAACCTGCCTAATATAGTTAAATAAAGAGTTAAAATAAGATAAATACAGTAATAATAAATTATTAATTCATAAAGAGTAAATTTACATTAGTACGAGAAAATCAGAGGTGGATAAGTTAATACGGGATTGCTGCTGAACAACCAATCCAACCTCGGAAAAATCTGATAGACGATTAGGCTATGACCATTGAAGACCTTGGCAAAAACATGTTTCTCTGTTTCTTTGTTGATCATTATTAAATTTCTACAACATAGGGCAAATATAATTTCCGGACTCAAGATCCATAGCTTCTCGTAGAATGGCCTATCAACCTCTATCTGCTCTAAAATACAGAGTAAATTCGGAATTTTAGGGCGATTTTGTCTAGAGACTTGAAAAAAGGAATTAACATGTTCTCGCCCAAGATCTTTCTTCAATCGTTATAAATAAAGATGAAAAATTGAGGTGCTCCTCTTTTCGTTATTCTCACAGAGGGCTATTTTACAGTATCAAGTTATTTCTTTGTAATTTTACGAGCCCACCTGTGACCGAGTGGGGTAAGCACTATTGGCACTGATTGTGGGTTCGCGTTTTTAAAGGAACTCTACACTGTTCATTCACACAAGTTCCCATGTCATTCAATTTTTAAGCTTGAGGAAAGCGGTGCTTAGCAGTGGAATTTTTTAAACACACCAAAAGCCCGTTGGATGGATTTGCTTTAAAGAAATTGGAATACTCTCTGAACAAAACTCGGAATATTCAAAATATAATTCCTGCATCTCATCAATCACAAAACTTAGAGATTTCAGTGGAAACCAAATATGCTCGTCTCACATCCGTAGATGTTTTAGTAATTCAAAGATTCAATTTCGTCGCGTTGTCTGCGGCTGACCATGGAGAATGTAGAACAATTGTGTGTTTAAAAGTGCAATGCTTTTGTGTTTGTAAACTATGAAACTGATGAATCTGATTTTGAAAATGACTGATTCGAATTTTCTATGATTTTCTCGAGTTTTGCTTGTCCATGCTTGTCCAATACTTTTATGTGCAATAAACCGATGCTCTTCCTTTACGTTTTAGGAGCAAATTTTAACGCTTTTTTTTTAAAGAAAATTTGCACCTCAACTTTCCAAGTTTAGTTATAAATAAGAATATAACTTGAACATATATTTTTAAAAGTTGTTAACGGAGTTATTTATCAATATTATCATTTAAAAATGGAGAAAATTCGGAAATTCTTCGTAAGAGCATGAAGAAATTATTTACAGGAACAGAATTTATTTTGATGAATTAGAATCTAGTTTTCTTCGGATTTATGTTTTAAAATTATTTTTATTGTAAATATAATTAATATTTAAATTTACACTGTATTTTTAACAATATATCGCCTTAGAATACATTAAAAATTATTAAATAAAATTAAAATTTCTCAAAAGTCAGTTTTTGAACATTTTTTGTTATTTTCAACAAAATTTGTTGTATGTTAAATTGTTCCGTATTCACTATATTATAGAAAAATAAGTCAAATTTCGATATAGCGCTACCCGCTTACAGCGCCAATTAATGTTCGTTAACGAATTTTTCTCATAACTATTAATTAAATAGTATCCTTCGTTATCACTGAATTACCAAATGTAAGATTTTGCGTTGCCAAGGGCATTGTTATCACCAAATCATGTGACTCAAATCTCAACTTATTTTGCGTATATTTTCAGATATACGTAAAATAACTCGTATATCTCATTATTTTGAATAATTTTTATTGTTTAAGATTTTTTCGATTTAACACCATACTCGATTTAGTGTCAATTTCAGAGGCAAACAAACAATGATGCTATATCGAGGTTTGGCTATATTTTGAATTTGATCAATTGAAGATATTTCATATGATTTTTTAAGCATATTAATCTTGTATTTTCGAACGAATAATTTGGATTAATCTTGTCACTTATTCAAATATGATCTGATGATTATTTTTAGAGTCCTTTGTAAATGGCAGCCTGCCGCTCTGGGAAACCTGGGATCGGATCCAAACGGGTCAAAATACCCTAACAATTTTTTGAAGGATGGTCGTCTGGATCCCGGATATGTCGGGCCCCGTTCCTCACCACCCATGATGGGCTTGCCAAAAAGACGCTCTTAGTGCCCACAGGATGGAAAGAGTTTAAAATTAAAGACTATTTGCAGAGTAATAAGTATTAAATTAATTAAAATAGTTGCTTACTTTATTTTTTAATTCAGGATCTGCACCAGCAAGGATTAATACTTTCACAACTAACAATTGATTTAAAAGAGTTGCTGCATGCAATGCACTTTCACCATTCTAAATAAAAACAATATATTGATTTTTAATTAATATTTAAACATTTTTAATTTAACATTTTTTAAAAAACAAAATCTACATATATATATATAGCCTATTCAAATTTAGATAAATAGAAAAATAAAGGAAGTTGGTGTATAAAAAAACCCTAACACCAAATGTTAGATAACAATTCAAAAGCAATTATGTTAGATTCGGCTAAAGTAATTACACCTTTGGCCGAGTCTAACAGGTAAGTTTACTTTTTCATTATACTTACTTGTTAGCCTGATCAGGATAATTGAGGTATCAGCTATCAAACACGTACTATAAAAGACAGTTTTTCTTCCTGGTCAGATGTAATTAAGTATTTTTAAAATTTTTAAATGATAATTTTCATACAGTACGGAGAAGGGCATATCAGTCAATGAGAAATGTACAAATAAATATAAAAGATTTTAGAAATAGAAAAACAAGGCAAAAAACAGAATTGTTGTGCTGTTGGTGCAAAGTATATTGGTGTCCAGGTCCTTGTGGCTCGATTGGTTAATAATATCTTGTCAACGAAAATATTAATTTTAAAATATTCCATCCATACAAAAATATAGATTTGAATGTGTATATTCAGCATCGATTTCAGACATAGGCGTAGTAGGCAATCGCCTACGTCTAGACTATAGAGAATTAGTAGGGAGCCGAAATTGGATTTCATTAATATTAGTGCTTTTATTTCGGATTATGATAGAGATAATATGCTATTTTTAGATTTGTTTTTAGTGGATTTTAGTAACTAATAATTACATAAAATACTTTGTAATTTAGACAGTATCGCTTAATAGTATATTATCCAATTAGTTTATAATATAGGCGATTAATGGCATGAATGAAAGTTTGGCCCACTCGCTCCGCTCGTGTGCCAATTTCCATGAATGCCATAATCGCTAATTATAAACGAATTGTCATACAGTATTTTGTGGTTAGACTACACCTATAACACTATACTTATGGAACTCAAAATTATGTATAAACACAGTGTTTGTGGCATCCGTGCCATAAAATTTTTATAGCACGGCTTTATGGCACAGTTGACACAAACACTGTGTTTATACATAATTTTTATTTTCATAAGTATAGTGTTATAGGTATAGTCAACCACAAACATTTTATTAAACATTTTGCGACATACGTTTAACGTTTATTTTTGCACAGAAAAAATTCAATTTTATTTTATTTAATCATTTGTCTCTTTCATACTTTAATATGCTGGTAATCCTCCCGGAATTTAGATTGAATATGCCTCTCGGTCGGTCTCTGGTACCCCCCATCTTGCTGAGAGAGGCACCTGCGCCTCATCAGAGGGAAGCCTAAATACGGTCTGCATACACCCAAAATGGCTGTAACAGTTGCTGTGTCGGTTATATAAGCTACTTATATACTGGGGCATTCGGAAAATAAATTCTGATTTACCATAAAAGATAACGAGAAAATGTTTTGGATGTTCCTTAATTGCAAAAGTTTATAGAGTATATGTAGCCTACAATATTTATAGCTACTTCTCAATATAATCATCTCTAAGATCGAGAAACTTTTCGTATCATCGCACAAGCTTTTTTAATCTCCTTGTTGCAGAAGTCTGTCACTAAATTCTGTAACTAATCTTGCACGATTAATCATATCTTCATCACTGTTGAATCGTTTGAATTGTTTCTGCACTTGAAGGCATATTTATGCTTTCAAGTGCAGAAACAAATGTTAGTCAGATGATATAGTGCATAAGATGGGTGGAAGAATATTTTCCATCTGAATTGTTCAACGTTCGAACTGGGAGTGTCATCGTGCATTGTCATGAAACAATACAAATGTCGGAGCTTTGTAAACCTCGTTGTTTACTTTGAATAACCTGTCGTAATTCTTTCAAGGTCTCACAATTCCCATCAGCTTTATGTCGCTCTATGATTCTGGAATTCAATCAGCAAAAACACTACGACCTTATCTCGCAACATGTGGAATTTTTTATCTTTTTCTCATTTTTTGGGTGTCTGATAAGTTCCGGAAAACTGATAAATATTTTAGACATTTCTTATCTTCTGGAACAACAATAAGCCGATAAAGCTTTGTTCATTTTACTTTAATAGCACCATCGGAACTTCGGAATGCTCTCATACACAGTGGCGGCCTTAGAGGGTGGCGAGCAGGGCAATCACCCGGGGCCTCGCTCTTGCAGGGACCTCGCGCAACAACTCGAGTTGAAAAAAGTTGATATTTAAAACTTTTTATTTTATCTTTAGCTATTAGTTATAAGCCGCAAACATCATTTTTAAATTTCTGCGTATATCTTTTAAGGCATTTATGTACCTTAGTTTATCATCATTACTAATTTGTCGTCTTTTTGACTGTTAACTTTTATAAGTCTTCTAATATAATATTTTAACGTTCTATATTTATTTATAACTTTTGCATTTCTCGTCAATCATCAGAAATATCTATTTTCAATTCACATACTTTGCACAAAGGACAAGGGCCTCACAAAGATCTGCCGCCCGGGGCCTCGCAAAGATCTGCTGCCCGGAGCCTCCAATCATTAAGGCCGCCGCTGCTCATACATACACAATGCACCCTCTCTAATTCGAACTAGTTTGTCTGTTTATTTTGATTTTTTAAAGTTTTTAATGAATGATATACGATTTTGAATTGTATTTACTTATTAAAACCTAATAATAATAGGAGAAAAGTATACAATATCATATATTAAACAGAATAGTGAAAATTTCTTGAAGAAAGTCATTAAATTTGTTGTTCTTTATGAGGTTTCCCGTTTTTAATGAAACAACAGATAAAAACAATGAAAATAATTCCTAAGAGTCGCGAAAAAAGATATGTACTGTACAAGCAAAACGAAAATAAATTTCGAACTTGAAACCAGTGCCGTAACTAGACGGTGCAACAGAGTGCACAGGCATAGGGCGACCCTGAAATGGGGGTATCAAAAATGATATTAATACGTAGTTAAAATCTACCTTTAAAATATCTATAGAAGCTCCATGCTTTATCAAAATTGCAACAATATCCGCGTAGCCTTTGTGGGCAGCTTTAAAAAGTGGTGTAGCTCCATCCTATATACGAAAATATGGATCAATCATATGTAATTACGAAATTATAATTTTAAAGAAAATAATAATATACTTCTCTAGCCGCATCTACAATTGCACCTTCAGCGAGAAGTTTCTTAACTACTTCAGTATGACCCATTTGGCATGCGATCCAGAGTGGAGTAGCCATGTCCTTACAAGTAAAAAATTATATTAAATAAGATTTAAAACTATATTTTTAGATTATATGAGTTATTTGCTTAAATATTAATTAATAAAATTGTCTAAAAGTGATTTTTCTTAATATCTATAAAGAATTTGGTGACGGCAACAGAATATGAGATGGTTTTGAATTCTTGATTTACGAAGTACACTCCTAAATAATGTATATACTTTCTGTATATTTGAAATTGGATTATTTCTCGAAACATTCTTAAATCAAATAATAACCCAGTTTTTATTGTTAGAAAAAGATCTGATCCTTAATAAAGGCAACCAACATTAAAAAAAGATAGAGTAAGACGTTTGCATTCGAACGATACATGAAAGCTGAAAAATCCAAAGTGGATTTGATTCCGAACTTTTCTAGTACTACAGTACTATTTTATACGTGGCAATTAGTTTCAAATATATAATATTAATACAAAAATTATTTCTTGAATGAACATATTCATTAAAATTCTTATAACCTAAATTATTTGACAATGATAAAGATAAAAGTCAGAAGACAATTTTAATTATTGTCCATTTAAGCAAATAGAATAAATAATATGTAAATTTATAGTTGTATTATTAAACTGATAAAAGTTATGCAATTTTTTAAAATTTATTAAACATACCTTTCTTCTGACATTGACATGTGCTCCCAAAGATAGAAGATAAGTCACAAGTTCTACATGGCCATTTTGTGCGGCGATAAAAAGTGGTGTGGCTTTATCCTAGAAAACATTTATTATAATTTTTATTTTAACTCATAATTGCTTTATTCATAAATATAGATTCTACGATATAATAATATTTCAGTCAGTAATAATATTTTTTGTATAAAATACAAATATTTTTATTGTGTTAAGGTTACATTATTCTTAATTTGATTGGATTGTAAGAAGAAATAATTCGAATTATCAATGGCGTTTATGTTTTATATAATAATTAAACAATTTTTTAATTTATATAAAAATAATCAGCTATTAACTATTTGTAGAATACTTACGATCATTTGAATATGAATATTAGCACCATGTTTAACTAACTTCTGTACAACGTCAAATTGATTGTACTGACATGCAACAGCTAGAGGCGTTCCTCCATCCTGAAAAGAAATTATTCATTTACATTTCAATAGAATTTAAAAAGTATATAATAATAAATTTTAATTAAAATTTTTGTCAAAGACTAAATGCCAGTTATAACATCTGAAAGTAGAACAATGCTTAAAGTAGATTCAACCTTAATTAAACATTAATTAAACAATTTTATTTTATTATTAACCTTAGGTCAATCCATTTTTATTAATTTTAAATCTATTATAAGAATTATAAGAATTTTAAAGAGCCTCCCATTCGTTTCAGTTATATAGTATACTTGTACAATTGTTTTATTGTTGACGCAATGTATTGTCTTGCATTTAATGTAAAAATTTCAGAACAATGCCTATTGTTTATATTTATATTTAATCATGTACCCGGCCTTCGGTGGATAATAAGTTGCAACATATCGAATTCATTTTAATCAACTGTTAATATTGTAACGTTGGATTTATAATAAATTTTGTTTGGCATAAGTGCTTCATAGCAGCACACTGCCCTGAAGCACTTGTGCCAGGCAAGTGGGGCAAGACACGCAGCGCTTTTCATATCCTGTAAATTGCTTGATTAATTCTGTTTTAAAATAATAAACGAATAAAAAATAATTTGATTTATTTATATATTGAATAAATATCGCAAATACCTTATTCTAAGCCGAATTAAACGCACTAAAAGAATTACTCATTCTTGATGAGCCGTTCTTCTAATACAGTATATCACTCTAGTTATGGATCGGATTGATAAGGCAACAAAATATGTCTTCCAGGAGCACTTTCTATGAAAAACTGACCACTATTTACTTGTTAGTTATTCAATAATAATAAAAAAAAAACAGAAAACTTTACGCAGCCAGCCCTTTGAGGCACGAACCGACTGTCTGCGATCAGTAGTTTTATTCATTCCATCATTGGTAAATGGTCCACTTCCGGAAATGGCGTCAGCGATATGTTGTTAATATTTAAACATATAAACAATATTTCGGTTTTCTTTAATAATAACGTAATTTTTAAAATGAATTATAAGTTTATTCCATAATTTTTAATGTTTTAAATTAATTTAGTAGAAGTTTTAAACGAAACCAAATTGCTGCGAATAGAGCACATTTTTTTTACATAAATAATGCTATTTTGTTTCAACATAGTTTAGTGATACGAAAAAAAATTTCTGGATATATTTATTTATTAAAATGAAATATATCAATCACTTTTTTGTGATGTGATTCATAAGATGTGAAATGTGTCAGGGAGACAATTTAAAATCCTAATATATTACGGAAATAAATTTAGACATTTTTTATAAACAATAATTAATAGATATGGGTATAATAAATTTTAGAAATATATATAATATAAATTTACATGAACGATATTGATAAGATAGACGAGCATAAAATTGAACGTAAGGCATGTTCTTAATTTTCAGTGTTATTCAATAAAGTATAAATATTTAAATTTTCAAACTTTTGTATGTCTGTCATCTTTATTTCTCAAAAATATTTATCAGGATGATGTGTAGATGATGATTTTTCTATGAAAAAGAATATTGGTAAATTATGTTGGTTGAATTTATAAATCTTAGAAAAATGATCATTGAATAGGCGAAACGTTGTATCTTAGATCCGAATAGCACAAACAAATCACAATAATTTAAAATGTTAGAAATTACGAGTATATATTAATAATTTTATAAAATAATTTATGTATGCCAGAATGAATAAAACCACTGAACACTGGTAGTAGTTAGTCGTGGGCGCCACGACAACCGGCTGGCCACGTGAAATTTTCCGGGCCTAACACCTAAATACAGGTCAGTTTTCCATAAAAGTCCTCTCTGAAGCCACCGCCCTTTTGGCAGATCGTTCATGAATAAGATTGCGTTGCCTTACCCTATCAATAACAGTGTAAGCGAAACAATCAAAATAAAATTTCAAGCATTGTTGAATACATAAAAAAAATTATTTAAAAAGAATTGCATTTTTATATTTGCTGTTCGAGAGATTTTGAATTGTTATGTATTTTCAAAGAAAATAGGGTAATTATTTATAGATTTGCTAGTTTGACGCGACATTGCATCGTAGCACTAATACAGATCACGCGGCGATATGACGTATTATTATAATTAAAGTACTGTATATATTGAAAATAAATACGAATTCCAATTTTTCTATTTAAATCTTTGTTTTGATTTATATTCTTTATAAATTGTGTAATTCAAAATGAAATTTTACGTACGATACTTGATACATTTACAGATGCTCCGTGTTTTAACAGTAATTCCACAATTTCCAGATATCCAGCTTGAGCAGCAAAAAATAAAGCAGTCGTTCCAGTCTACAAAAATTAATTGATTTTTAATGACATAAATTACAATTTGAATAAATATTTATGTCGTGCGATTATTGATATGAAAATTCGTTTAACAACTATTTTTAAAAGATTGAATTTTCAAATCAAATTTTTTGAAAATGTTAATAATAATTTATTAATTATACGGTAAGATTAAGATTGTAATCTAGAGACGTTTCTGAAAATGCTGATAACGAGAATTTAAGCCCCACCGGTGGGCGGGTGGACTCCGTCTCCGCTCATTTCTGGCGGAGACCAGACTCTAAACACCGGAGTTCGATCGGAGGTTCGAACCTCACTCGGACGAGTTGGCAGCAGGAGTTTTTTCCGGGTTTTCCTCCTTGCATATGACGCCTGAATAGGGGCCAGCTTCCCCCAAGTCCTCCCGGAAGGCACTTCTATCTCCCTTTCTCGAGGGGCCGTCTCCTATAAGGCCGATTTTGGTCGCGTCTGTGACCTCTCCCCTGTCTTCTCGGATTGGCTGTCTTCTATAAGGCCGACTCTTCCTACTCTGTTCTCTTCCGGCGTAAAGGCCTGAGAAGCCGCAGACGCCTCTAGAATACGAATACGAATACGAATACGAACGAGAATTTAAAACGCTTCTTATTTATTTACTTATAAATTTTTTATCAAATAAAATAACTGGCAATAAATTTTCAACCTTCACTTACCGAAAACAAAAATTTTTTTACCTTTAACAAGTATTTCTGCTTTTCAAATGGACAATTAATTAAACGAAATTACAATAAAACATTAAAAACTGGAATTTTCTGTATTTATTTTGAGGAAAACTTAACAAAAGCATTACTCGAATTCTTTATCGTTCTATTTTAATTAAAATAACACTTTTATTTATATAATACCCTTTTTTTAATTGTTAAAGAACTAAATATAAAGAATGAAATGCTATTAAATATAATAATCTTGGGAAATAATAGGATAAATAACATTAGTAAAAAGTTTTTACGAATATAAGCAGTCATGTGAAAAATTTAAAATACGTAAATACAATAAAACTGTATATATAAAAAAATAGAATCTGTTTTCTATATGTTTCTAAATGCTGCGACTGATCTTCACCAAATTTTCCATAGTTACTCTCTAGAACCCTACGGAAAATAGTCCCAGGATATCATTAAACCGCGACATTTCGCTCTTCCTCTTTATTTCATCCCCCATTAACTCCTAAGCATTTTGACCGATCTTCACCAAATTTTTCATAATTACTCTCTAGGACCCGCGGGAAATATAGACTATCATTAAACATGAACACCCCATTTTTCCCCTGATTTAATCCCCTTGACACTTTATGATAAGCATAATAATTATAGACAAAATAATCAAATTTTTGATATGATTTTTATTTTAATGCTTGTCATTACTTTTCGCCCAAGCAGCGCCGGGCATACCTGTTAATAAATGTAATTTTAAAATAAAAGTTTTAAAAATTTATTCGATGATTGCTGAAAGAATTAAACGTATCTTTCATTTAATTTTAAAATCATTAGAGGGTAATAGGAGGGTAAAAGTATAATTTGTTTAACCAATATACTGTATTTGTTATGGCAGCCCTCACTATCTGGCCTTCTCCATTACGGGCCTGGTTGAGCTCACAATGAGTATGATTAAAAAAGGTCCTCTTAGTATGCAAATTTTTGCGTTTGATAATGAATGTTAATTCATTATCAATCTATTGTAATAATCTATTGTACGTGTTTTGTGTTCCATAAAATATCAACAAACATCAAAATTTGAATTGAGTTGCGTTACATTGCATTACATTTTTACACGCCAAGGTTGCGAGACACTTAATGCAGGAATTGTAAATCAAATTCTACGTTTTCATCTAATTATGTTACATAAATTTAAACTATACTATAATATGGCATGACGATATTTTAAAAATATTTTACACTAAAGAACGTAAAATATATGAGTTTGTGTTTCCATAAAATTACAAAAATTTAAGTAAAGGGTTTTATTATTATTATTATTTTTTATATATTGTACCTTTGAATTAAATTATATAGGCATATATAGAAGGATAACATTATACACTCACTATAGAAAAAATGTGATATTCTTTCTCACTATGGAAAAGATATCTACTATGAAAGAAATGTTCTAGTAGGTCCTATATTAATTTAGTGATAAAAATTTTTATCACTAAAATAACAGTAGCATTTTGATTGCGTACAAGAGAATTTACAATTATGAAAAATTAAACTTCAGAATTTTATCTAAGAATTTATCAGTGAGATTAATTGGCGTCTTTTGTTTTTGTTTTTTTATAAAGCACACCAACAGATCCAGAAGTACCCAGAGGGAGGAGGATAACTCAAAAATGAAAAATATCTGATTAATTAATAAGCACTTTTTATTAACACGTGTTCGAGGATTGCAATGAGGATGGTCCAATAAACCATATTTGCATCATAATCGTTTTAAAAATAACACTTTAAAGTTCGAACAAATAAATTTAAATTGTTTTCTTTTTTTTTTTTTTTTTTTTTTTTTTTGTGTCAATGGGGAGGGCTTAGCCTTTGCCTTGGATCTGCCACTGATTAAGTGTATCTCTTCTGAGAATATATTAATACATATGTATATAAATTTGGATACTCGATGAGAAAGAGGAAATAATCATTCTATTCTTTCTAACAAAACTATTAGTGCTAGAACAATGTGATTTATGGGCGATGTTCCATATTCATTGTTAAAAATTATATTAATTCCTCATCCTGCAGAGAACAAAGATGAGAAAAAGTGTAGTTTTACAATTAGCTGAACAATCTACTTGTTTGTATCTCTTAATTTTAAAGACATACTGGGTTAATTGCTTAAATTATGATTTACGATAGAGATTGAGATAGAAACGCATAGATTTATATCTGAATGTCACTATAACTGAGAAAAATAATTCATCGTACCACACAGGAAGCTAAAACCTGTCCACGTGATACGTTTACTGATGTGTTGTAATAATGTAAAAAAAAAAATTAAAAAATAAACTTTACCAATCGTCTAGCGGATGGATCAGCTCCTTGACTCAATAACTCTTTAGCACACTCGTAATGGTTATTGGCACATGCCAAAATTAATGCTGTAGTTCCGTCCTGAAAACAACTTTCGTAATAAACAACTTGACGCTAACAATGACATGTTCTAAAAAGAATGTTTTTGACTTTCTTACCTCATCCTTACAATCTACATACACTTTTCCACTGTCTAAAACTTTATTAAGAAGATTAAGATTTCCCCTGATCGCAGCAACGTGAAGTTGCTGAGCGGAAAGAGTTTCTTTCTACGAGAAAAATATTTATAAAAATTAATTTTAAAATAAACAAAACACAAGATATATTAATTTAAAAGAAAGTTAATCATACTAAATGCATAATTTATAAGTAATTTGTATTTTTTAACACAAAAGAAGGTAATGTAGTTGACTCTTCCTACATAGATGCTATCAGAATCATAATCAAAGAGCGAATAAATTTTGCACGCTACAGGTGTGGTCGACAGGTGGAACAAAGTTGCGTTATATAGTCTAAACAGGTGTTCTAAGAAACTGGAACTCTTCCTCGTGCGATCTATAACGTAGATAAAAGCAACTAATTGCATACAGTCGAGTTCTCTTCCTGAAGAATCAATCATTCAGTTTTACTAGTCATCAAAATATATTGAAGTTTACAAAAGCGAATTAACGTGAAGAATAGAAACTTGATGTATATTTCTATCCATTGATTAACGATTTAGTGATCAATAAATTATTTTTACAGACTTCTTTAGCAAACCATCACTTAGGATTCAGGTTAAGAGTTTTAAGTACATGATGCGTTCAAAATGAAACTACAAAAGGTTTTCGTGTGAAGGAAAAACGATAGATAAAAACCCATTAACTGTATGTAATATCTTTTTGGCGCCAGATCAAGTACTGACGAAATGGTCTTGTTCATTCGACTGTAACCACGATAATCACGGAAGAAAACCCCGCTTCGTACATCTATCTTCGTCTTTAGTGCGACAACGGAGACGTGAGAAACCTTTGTTTATATAAAATTTAACGGCAATAAAAATAAAATTTTAAATTTATTTTTAACGCCTAGGTCCAACTTAAGACCATTATTTTTAGTGGTTTATTTATTTTTTACGACAAACACCTAGTTTGGTAGCAGCCCGTAAAATTAATTTTCTGGTTAAGTTATCCAACTGGTTCAAAAATAAAACTGAAATTTACAACCTTTAATTGAATCGTATGAAATAATAATATAGCTTTGAAAACTTGTATCGTTCCTAATATGCTCCTCCCATTTAATTATAAACTGTAAACTATTGTTTTGTTCTATAATAAACTTGTCTATTGTAAATGTAATGAACTATACAAGTAATATCTTTTAAAATTAAAAAAGTTATTACTATTATTATGATCAATAGAAAGTAATGTTTACTGAATACCAGTGGAAATTTATTGGCTTAGCAATCAGAATTTAAATTTAAAATACTTAAAATAGATTATTTACGTATAATATATGGCATATATTACTGTATAGTACATTACATTAATATATACTACGAATTATAACTATGATAATAATATGTCCGTGTAAGCTGTAAGGTAGAGTAAATTTTATTTTAACAGCATTCTGTTAATAATTGTTTGCATACATTTTTATACTCACATACAGTTAAACACTTGAATGTAACGACTTTTATGGGTGGAACGTAATTAATACATATATAATAATATTTCATTACAATGCTCTATATAATGTGCAAAACATACTAACTTATAATAAATTTTTAACATACACTATTGTCTTCTAGCTGTAAACATAAGTAATGAATCCTAGAACATGTGCTTCTCTGTAAGGTAATGATCAATTTTTTCTGTTTCTATGCGACATATCACTAATTATACAAATAATTATAACATACTTTTAAAAATGACTAATTTAAAAGTATATCGGTATTAAAAATTTTAAAATATTATTAATTTATTTATACATTCGTAATCAGACATAAATCATTTCTTTAAAAAGCTTCAGTAAATGTTATAATATAGGAAACTATACATATATATGCTTCTACTTACTCTGAGAGACA
The DNA here is from genome assembly GCF_030686945.1 of Centruroides vittatus. Classification (NCBI taxonomy): domain Eukaryota; kingdom Metazoa; phylum Arthropoda; class Arachnida; order Scorpiones; family Buthidae; genus Centruroides; species Centruroides vittatus. The sequence continues at coordinate 611,065 of NW_027121909.1, read as the reverse complement.
TGGAGAAGATATCAACACACGCAAATATATTACAACACTATAAAACACTACAACTCTACAACTTCCGTTAAAACATGGGTTGCAGATGACGTAACGTTATTCTCCTCCTACTCTCTTTCTATTGGTTAATATCTGATTTCGTTTGAAAATTCAAATGAAATTCGATATCAACCAATAGAACCAATTTATCTTTTTCTATTATTGATTTAAAAACAAAAAAACACATTAGTTATTTTTAAATTTAAACAATATTACACAATTAAAATACTTATATAAACTATTTCTTATCTTGATTCTAATATGAAAATGTACAGTATTCCCATGTAGTGGATAACTATTAAAAATAGATGGAGACTTTTAAGGATTTTTTTTAGAAAGGTATAACAAAGGCCTATTTACGAATAGAATTTCTTTAATAGATATATTAAAATACGATGGTAAAATATTTTAAAAATTCATTTTTATGAGATCGGAGAATGTTTCACACGAAACTTAATTGTAAATTTCGAAAGTTTGTCATTGATGTATGGCATCTAACGGTCATTTGGTATGTAAGCGTGCGGAACACAAAAGTCATTCTTTTCATGTGGGCAGTTACTTCCTCATTACATCTGATTATTAAAATTATAAATGTCTGTCATCCACGGTTTGTTTACTTATAAATATTTAACTTCGATCGACATTTCCTTTCTCTTTTGATAATCATCCCGATTAAAAAAAATTCCATCATATAATTAAACTAGTTCTTTTCTAGATTTTTTTTCCAATTTTTAGATTAAATTTAACTTTTTATGTAATCGAATTAACTAATTATTTAAGAGTCGTCTTTAATTTTCATACCATAATAGTCATTGTACCAATAACATCCCAGTTTTCAGGTGTAAACTTTTGATGTTTTTAACACGTTTCACTGATTACTGTGGACTGTTTCACCGTTTAATTTAGTTTATACATTACATATTTTCGTTGATAAAAAGTAGGACATAGATTCATAGAAATTTATAAGAGAAAATATCATTGAACCGAAGTTAATCATGTAGATAAGAGCCTATTAGTAACCATAGCATTCGTCATCTCTTCTTATTTTTTTGTCATCTAAAAATATCTTTGATATAATTTTTTAGTTTTGAATAAAATATACGATATTTCCCATTATATATAATAATTTAAACAATATTTGTATGTAAAATATTTAGTTTTTGGAGGAATTTAGAAAGTGTTTCCGTGATAACCGTGACATAAATCCATTGAACTTGAAAACGAACGAATCTGAGGACAATTTAACCTATTTCTATGAAAATTAGAACGGAAAATTATGGTTTAATATTTAGACTATTTTATTTTCAGATTTGGTTTATAGTTAAAATCGTTGATAACCGAACAAACGTTATGCCTCTTTGGAGATTTAGGATGTTCTTGAATTTCAAGTTTGATGCTTCTATCATTATCTCCATTCACTTGTTTCTCTCTCGATTTTTCCCATAAAAAAAATTGTTTTAAAATCCTTGAACTTTATTCTTATTGTTAGAAAATCAACTAAAAAGTCTTTCAAATATAATTTGTATTTTTTAAATCAGCTTGCAAGTTCTGATTTTGAATATTTTTGTGAAGATTCTAAGCTGAAGAGTAGAAAATTAGATTTTTTTAAATTAAAATATTGTTTTTCTCTTTATTATCACACTGTATAAAGTTTGTTAATATATTCAAGAAAAAAAATAAAAATAAAAAATAAAATAAATGAACCATTGTTAAATAATCTGTATGAGATGCGTCGTAGCGAGACGTGTTTTGTACCATATAATTATCCAATTTTAATAATAAAATATTGAATATTTTGGAACTATATAAAGGCTTCTTTATTTGAAAGATTTTTTAAATTTTAATTTACTTTCTATTAGAAAAGAAAAGTGAAAACGCGATTTTTGCCTTGCTCCGTAAGATCTTCTGCCCTTATTTTAATGACTAATCATTATGAAAATTATTATTATTGATGTATCTATTACTCTCGTCAAAATTTATGAATGATTTTATAATAAATGTTTTTAATGTTTTCTAGTTATTAACTATCCGCATGACATAATTCGTCCATTAGCGCATCGCGTAACGATCGAAAATTTGATCAATAAATTTCGATATGTAAAATTATATAAATTCAAATTCTTATATTACTTTTATAAGCCGATTAAAGTATGTATATTTAAGAAAAATATGAACTTTTATCCTTTTGATATCTCCACCACCAGCGCCCATTCCATGTTTAACCAATGTAGCTCGCTTTTAGTGTTAATAAAATAATACTAAAAGCGAAGTAGTTTTGTTCTCTTATTTAAAGTCTTGCAAATATTTAGTTTTAAATTATATGCTTTAAAATTAATGTCATTTATTAGTATTTATACAGTTTATACAAGATGTTGTGCATTCATTCGCGCGCCATGCGATGTAAGGGAAATATCAAGCTTAGTTTAAATGATGAATACAGTCAATCCTCGATGTAGCGATACCATTTATTCGCGTCCAAATTGACACTAAATCGAGTGTGACGCTAAACAGAAGGACCTCGAATGATATTAATTAAGTTTGAAGTTTGAGAGTTTGATGATGTGGTTTGTTACGCGATTTGATGATAACTTTATCCTTTTCAATGTAAAATCGTATGTTTTGTACAAAACTTCACAGAGGCTGAAGCACTCTCTATTTAAAATTTAAGATGTATTCATTGGCGGTCTGTGAGGGTGGCGCTATATAGAAGACTGATATATCGAAATTTGACTGTATTATTGTTCAAACTAAACTTATCGAGATAAATATTGATCAACAGTATTTAAATAGGAAAACTTTTTAAGGATTTTTGACAAATTTGCATACAATGCAATCTGTTCATATTCTTATTTTTGGATCTTCTCGAGTTTCGTGTTTCTTCTATATTATTATACCATAATTAAAATACGAACTTTTTATTGTGGATTTATCTCGTTCACTAATTCGGGACGATTGAAGATAAACATTCAAGGTCTGATGAAGAGCGTGTGCTTTGTTTCGTGATCGTTTGTGCTATTTTACACATGAAGGCTAGCCACATAGCAGCTTTCGAAACTTTTTTCATTGTTTATTATGGAATAAAAAGTTTTTGTCGACTTCTTTTGTCTCTTTTATATTTATCCAGCGTTTAATACAATTGAAGCTATCTTTTATAATAAATATTTTCATCTTTATTATAAACTAAAGAATTGTTTCAAAGAATGCTTGTTGCTGGATCACGAAATTTCTTATATATTTTTTTATTTCATAACTTCAATCATACAGTTAAAACGATAGCATTAGCTTTTGCTGGAGTCGATACAATTTTTATTAATTACATCACTTCGCATCCAATAGCACGTTTATACAACTTAAAATACATATAGCCTACTTTTACGATAGATAAATATAAGTAATGAAAAAGGAATAAATTATTTGTAATACAGCTTATAAATGATGGGACAATATGTGCAAAGCGTTAACAAAATTAAACTCTGAGAAACATATCTTTCCAAATTTCAATAATAAATGAATTTAATACATTTTTAACATACTTTTTAGCGGAGTAATCATTAAAATACTCTATATTTTTCTCATTTAAAGCAGCATTTTTACTTTTGTTGCAAGCATTAACTCGATAATGATTCAAAAGCGCTAGTTGGGGAGGTATTTCTACTTGTTTCCATCCACCAAACATTTTTTGAACTGCGTGTATTCCACATATTTCAATTGTTTCTGGTTTCAGAATTAGTTTAGATCTTTGTTCAGATGGCCATATATTTCTCATTCTTTTCACGTTATCAATAAGCAGAACGGGTTCGTGTGATACCTTTTGACTCTTTGTAATGCAGAAATAAGTGTGCCGAATCATAAATGCTCCCGCATTTTTATTAACATCTTTTAATACAAGATTATTCATAGTTTCTTGCATGGTATAGCTAATTTTAGGGACTATTCGTTCATCTAAGTCTACTATAAGTATATATTCAAATAAATACATGTATCTATAAATACAATCTTGTATACAAGCTAGTTGACCTTGCGCCCAAGTATCTTGTATGTCACTAGGTAAAAACCATGGAAGTAGATCAATAGATACTTTATTTTGGGATAGTTTTAATAAATACGTTTTAACCTGTTCGGTTATTTCTTGGGCATAAAATATAAAATGCATGAATCCAATTGTTTTATAGTAGGCAATAAATCGAGCTATGGCATAAGTGTCGTTAAAGGGTCCATATAATGGTCTGACACATACAGCCATTTTATTTTTAGCTGATTTTACAGATGTATACCTCTGAATAGGTAACCAAATTTTACGATTGTTTTCGTTAGATATTATCGAAATCAGCTTCGGTATAGGGAAAATCTTTTTAGGAGTGCAGATGAACATGACTGCTGCATGATTCTTTTCGTGATATTCTTCGATAATGTGATAAAATAATGTAGCTGCAATTTCGTTATCTTCGTTTTTCACGATACATTTCAGCTTTATGAGTGTAGAAATGTTTCTATGAACTATACCTATTAATCGCGCGAAAATTCCCGATTCGCCGATCCTGTTATCCCAAAATGCCGAAAATCCATACACTCCATTCAAAAACTTGGTCCATCCAATAGAATGTAAAGTTTTGTGAGAAATAATTTGATATCTCCACCAATCTGCATCAAGCTTATTAATTAATGCAACATTAGAAATTGAGCCATTAATTTTAGCTGGGTTTATAACCTTAGACGTTCTATAATTATTCAATAACAATAATATAAAAATCAAAACCACACATAATAAAATTATCCAATGTTTCTTTCTAAGGCACATAATTATTATAAGTTTATTCTAATTTTAGAATATTTAAAGAGTTTCACGTATCTCTTGAATTTTTTAACCATTTATATAATTCCGAGTTTCTTCATTTCAAATTACAGGTAGACCTGAAAATGTTAAATTAAACAACGTTAATTGCGTGTATAACAATAATTACTACTTTATATAGGCTACGTTGACATTATTTAATATATCATGTTTTAGAGCGTGACATTAAAATTGCATAAATTAAAATTTAAGGTTAAATAATAATGCGTGATAAAAGAAACTTTACTCAAAAATTTACGCTTTTTGTGAACATAACGTTAAGAAAACGCATGTTTTTCGCATTAATCGATGTCAATAGAAGCATAAAATAATTTATTTTAGCCTAAATATACTTTAAAAATACCAAAACAGTGTTCTAAAGTTGAAAGAATGCAACCCAATTTCTGAAAATAACACGTTTGACCAGATTAAAGTGCATAATTTGCACATTGATTTTATAAATAAATTATTTATTTATTTCTCTTGTATAGAATAAACTGAACTCACCGTTAAGATATTTAAATCTTGAGAATTAAATCGTCTTATTGGGCATTGTACTAAGCTACGCGTACATGTAACATCTGTTGTTGAAAACTAGACAGAAAGTAGACTTTTACAGGTCATTTGCTGTAGGCGAGACCCGTTTTCGAAGAAAGTAAACCATATACTTACTGTTATACCGGTAAACTAATATGATAATATGATTAAACAGTCAGGTTAAACGTATAGAAACACATAAAAAAATAAGTAACTTACGTACGGTACTGTGTTTACTTCGTCTCGTGGCTCTATGCTCCATGTCTCATCGTACGCGTGTATTATATTGAGCTTTTGTATTTGAATTAAAAATATATAAGGCCTATATATTTTTAGAATAGAACAAAATTATATTAACTGCGAACGCCTATTTGAAAATTAACTATAGATATTATCTATGAGAATTAATTTTAAATATTTAACCAAAATTTAAGCATCCAGTTTGTGCGTGTCGAATCGCATTATAACGCGCGCGCTTTCTATTTTCTTTGCATTATTAATGGATAAACTTATTCTTAAAGTGTCTAAAATTTATAAATATTTTCAATACATCTGAGATTTGATTTTTAACGTATTTTTAACCATTAAAATAATGGATTATATAAATTACGAGTAATGCGAAGTGATGCGATGCGACTCAACGCGGTATTAGATTGCAAGCTAACCTGCAAGTTGCTTGCTGAACTAGATTAGATCTTAATGAGCCATAAAAACCTTTACTCTTAATTAAACTATACTTAATTTAGTTAATTAACTATTTTTAATTAACAAAAATGTTTCAGTATTTTTATTTTTAATTAATATAATTAGAAACAGAAGTTAAACACACAAGCTTATGCAAAAATGTACATAATTTTATATATCCAAAAGTCGCTTCCATATACATATAAATATATGGAAGCGGCTTTTGTGATGTGTTTAAGGTTCCATATTTAAATTAATTTATGATAGAATATTCGTCGAAGAGAAACATGTTCCAAGTCAGCGTGACCGATCATCATGAAATGCATGAAGTGATCTTTATTTTACACGCGTGACCTCGAACTGTCGTGATGCTCGAGTTCCGGGTCATAAAGCAATTCGTCCATTCACCTTAACAAAATAAAAATTGTAAAAATAAAATTCGACTTATAAAAAGTGTCCATTTTTTTTTTCTTTAAAAATGGACAATTTATCTAATCGATTTTTAATCACTATTTTTAGATATTCAAATATGATGATACTTGCGATTCGTGTAAAAAATGTATGATTTTTGTCAATCTTATTCTTCTTTTTTTAAACTATTTATAATTCAATAAAAACAATTTTTGAAAGTTGGTGAGGTGCGCTTTCTACTTTTTCATTGTGTACCTTTATGATCTCACTGAATTTATTTCGATTTAAAAATATATCCTTTTAAAATTATATTACGTATCAAATAATATCTTAAAACTTTTTAAAACTCTATTATGTATGTAATTCCAATACATTTGTATACAAAAATATTGTTTCTTTGAGATGCGACGCGAAGCGCGCAACTCTCATCTTCAAACGATTTCAATTTAGTCGTCTAATAACTAACATTGAATATACTGTATTTAGCATATGATAAGCCTCTATATATTTAAATTGTTTTTAAATTATCGTCATAAAAAGTAAAGACGTGTTATTTGTTTGAAAATATATGTAAAATATATTTACTTATATAAAAAATAAAAATTAATAAATAAAATTTTGCCATAACAACATTTTTATTAAAATATAGTTTTTTCTCATTAATTTATTGTAACGTTTGAGACGATTTTATTAACGTAACACGCGACTCGATGGCGTACTGTACATTATTTTATTTTAAAATTGCAAAAAATATTTTTATTGTGGTGTTTTAAATCGTAGAAATAAGTAATGCTAACAATTTCATTTTATCACGCTGAATAATTGCCGAAAATACGCAATGAATAATTGTTGAAAATAAAGAGAGTGACAGACAGACACCACACACTGTAGAGTGCATGTGCAAATACACTCAATCCGGACACATTTCTTGGAAAATATTCATTCAATTGAAAAAGTAAGGCACATAAACATTATACAATGAAAAATTCTCGGTATAATTTCTATCATTCTGATATTCTATTGATGACGATAATTTTTCATCTTAAGTAACACCAAACTTCCTATATTTTATCGGTATTAGTTAATAAAATGACATGTAAAACTTTTAATTTTGATTCTAAATCGGTTCTTTAGCTTAAAAAAGAAAAACATTAAACATTATTTGACTTAAAACAATGTTAGTACTTGCTAATGCAGATAAAGATCATAATGAATGTGTATGAGATCACCTTGTTCATCGTAATAAAATAAAATGGTTTTCAAGTTTTATTACACGTTATCTTAACTTTTTTTAAAACAAATTTTTAAATTATATAACATTAGATTATAAATAAATAATTCATTATAAGACGTCATGTCTTATAATGAATTATTTATCAGCATTCAGCATTCGAATTTTATCAAAATTATTTAAAACATGATTTAACGAACACCCAGTAAATCCGTATATTTTTACATAAATTATAACAGTGTTGAAGATGAATAATTTTTAAAAAAAATAACTTTATGAATTTTTTTACTCTCCTGGAGCTATTATATTTAAAAGGAAGCAAAATTTATATCCGAAAATATAGATAAAATTCCTGCGAAATTTGCCAGAAAAAACGCTTTAAATGTGTTTATTCTTAATCGATTTTTTAATTATACTGTATTTGGTTGGGGACATACAGAGATCCTCCAACCAATCATAATTGAGTTAAGTGACGTATCTCTGTATGTAAATTGCATGCTTTCTTAGAACCTTATATCATCTATTAAACATCCAAAAATTTAACTTAGAATCTTCTATTTATAAAAATGTTATATATAACTGTTTAATTGAACTAATCTCTAACATCAATTTGAATTAATAATATTTAAATTATACCTTCACAGGAAGTGTAAATATATCCATACTCTCGTTAAAATCCTAAAGTTTATTGCGTTGTGTTATAAAAATTATCTGAAACACGTTGATTTGCTTCCGTTCAGAATTGAAATCACTTATACTACTTTGTTCTTTATTTATCAAAAACTGACATAAAGTCTAAATATTTATATCTTCGCAAGTAAACTGATGTCAAGTAATTCGATGCCGTTTCGCAACGTTACACTCGTGATATACTGTGTTTTAACAGCATAATGGATATCTAGATCATGGGATCATTGCATCTTTAACAGAAAGCAAAGCGAATAACACCATTAGTAATTTTGCGAAATATTTTTCATATTTAGAATATGTAATAGCTTGGAATTTTGATAGTGAAAAGTATCTTCGTTTCGTAAATATAGTATCAAATATTACATTTATTCCTTCGTGTTTAGACAATCAATTAGTACCCCCATAATTAGATTAATTATATTATTAGATATATTATAAATTACCAAGCTAATATTCTTGATATAGCCTACGTGGTAGCTTATTGATATTTATTACTTAATAATATTCGAATTTCTATCCTGATTTAGAAGCTAGACTTAAATATATTGTGGCCCTAAGCTATATCAAACAGGAGGCACTACATTCTTCATCAAATAATAATGAATAACAAATATTAATTCTTCTTTGAGGATTGGGCGAGGATATTCGTCTCATGAGGCTCTAAATTGTAACTTATTTGTAAATTCAGCTTTGTTAATTAGCAAATATCAGCAAAGTTTATTCCAGTATTTCTTCACTGATTTGTAAGGATGCAATGGCGATCGCAAACTAATTGAGTAAATTTAGTCTTCACTTCTTAAGAAGCTAGTCAATAAATAAATACATCGAATATAACTGATTTTCAATCATTTTCTTTGCTAAAGCTTCTTTATTTTTCCAAAACACTTTAAAATGAACATCCAATATCATTATATGATTTTTATTTTATTTTTGCTTTTAACGATTTGGAAAAGTTTATCTAAAGTAATTCGCTCGATACACATCTGTCTTAATTTTGCTGATCAGCAAAGTTTAAAAGATAATTTTTTGATAACAGAGATCAATAGTCTAGCGAGTTCTATTTTGGTAATAGGAATATAACCGAATAACGAGCGAATCTGCTTTGTAAGCTATTTTTTTACTGTTCACAATTTCGGACTTGTCGACAGTTCAGGCCCCTAAAATCACATGTTTGATTACAAGTATAGTGTATATATATTTAAATCTGCAAATACTGTAATTAATTGTATAGTTCTTATTCTATAATCCCATATTATTAAGGTTTAGTATTTCACCCCGTAATTCCAACATCCAAAAGTTAATGATGACAAAATAATTTTATTAATAATTTTAAAGTTATTATCGTTAACATCGGATGTTGGAATTTCTGAATGAAATACTAAACCTTAATAGTATAAGATTATAGAATAATAACAATAGAAATACAGCAACCTTGATTAACGAAAAGTTAATTGTATAAAGAACTGTTATTTTCTAATATATAATAATATTACTGTTCATTTTATATTCATGTATTACGGGCAACGTGACAGCTTATAAATATTCATGTTTTGATGAGTTTTGCTTTGTTAACTGTATGCAGGTATGATTTATTTTATATTTACTGCGTTTTGTTAGATTAATATTTAGCCAAATTCATTTTTCTATCCACTTTGCATTTACAGTATCACGTGTTTTAATATACTTCCTAAGAAATTTCTCAGAATCATTAGAAATTTAAATTATTTAGATAGGAATCATTAGAATTTTAATAGTTATTTTACTGACTTAAAAAAAAATTATCTAAAATTGTTGTTTGTACTTTTGGATATGACGGAGACATTTTCAGGAAAGTTAATTGTGTGGGACCGAGCATTATGTTGATGGAAAATGTGGTTATTTTCAGCCCCTGCAGCCATGGAAGGCAATACGTGGAGAGTGCAAGATTTCAACATATTGCTGTGTCGTCAACGTCTCTCGTACTAAGGGTAATCTACTGTCATATGAGGTGACTCACAGACCAGCACACCAGCAGTGGAAGGTAGGTGTATGCCGCTCAACAGTAAAGGCGAGGATGTAGCGCTCACCAGTTGGGAGGTCTTAATACTGCCGATACCAAATACTTTTTGTATTCGATACCGGCATCGATACTTTTTCCTCGGGTATCGGATCTAGTATCGTTTTATTTCTCACAGACAGGTAAGATCTGACGGAAATTGGATTTTGCAACCCAATCCAAAACCGAAACCGAATTTGGGTTTAAAAGTCAGTTTCGGCCGAAATCGAAACTAAATCTTAATTATTTTTGGTTAAAATTATATAATATAAATATTAATTACCAAAAATCAATAAATTTATTACATTAAATTTCATTTTCAGAATCTATATACGGTATGCTTAGAGTTCAATTACTATTTATAAATAACTCGCCAATTATTTGAAAAACTTGAAAACATGTTAAAATCTCAAATCAACTGATACAGTATTAGTAACATTTAGTTTATATTAGAAATCAGTTTTAATAATTTGTTAATAATAACTAACTAGAATGAAGCATGTTATTTATATTAAAATTAAAAGTTTCAATTACACAAAACGTTTAAAAATCAAGCTACAGAACAGCGACAGCCGGCACGATTTCCAGTTTCGATACCCGATACCGATTCTAGTAGGCATCGATATTTTAAGATCGATATCAATACCGATACTTTTGTGGTATCGGGACGTCCGTAGGCTACTCACCAGTGGTCCTCCACATTCTAGCAATGCGCGTTCGTTCCCAAACAGAAACGGATTCATCGCTAAATGCAATACTCCGCCAGTCCGCAGAAGTCCCATGCTTCTATTGCAAATGAATAGTATAGGTCTATAGGAGATATTAATGGCAAGACGCGTAGCGGTCATCGTGCATGCAAATTTGCTGTTGCTATTCGCTTGTGAATGGTACGGAAGCCTTACTACATTTTCCCTGGAAAGACACCGTTGCAGCTGTTCGTCCTTGTCTCACGATCAATCTGGTGTGGTGTATCAAGACCCTGCATCCACTAGTGATCGAGTAGATAAAATCACAAAACACTGGTAATTGGTCGTCGGTTCCTGTCTGACCAACGGGCTGGCCGCTTAGTTTTTAGAGGTTTTTTCACTGATCTAAAACCTAAATAAGGACCAGTTTTTAATAAAAAACAAAGTATTCCCAGGAGGAACCTTTGTGAAGCTTCGGAAATAGGTCTAGAATTTGTGCAAAAAGGGGAAAAGAAATTTTTCCCATTGTTTAGGAATAGAAGCCAATAATAATTATTATTATTATAAATTTATGTTGAAAAAAACCATCAACAAGAAAAAACGGGAAAACGAAAAATGAATGTTTTATGTCCATAAAAGGACATGTCTGTAGAGATTTCCGAGAAAGTCGGACTTCTCAGGTTAAAACAATAGATGAATTTGAGTACTTAGATCGAACATCTTCGGTAGGAATCGAATTGTCAGTCGATGTTGACTCATCCGACGACCGGGGTTCCGATCTCGTTACAATGCGTAACGAGGGGGGGACCAATTAGAGAGCGGAGGCAAGTCGACATCGACCTATCGAAATGTTCGATCTGGGACTCAAAGGAAAGTTATAAAACCCGAAGAAAAAGAGAAGATGACGTTCTCGGTCATTAGTTCTCTCAGTACTTGGCTCGTCCTATCTTGGACGTGTGTGCTTCCGTAAAATTAGGAGGGAACTTTTCGGACATCGGGGAAACAACTTCTCTGTCGTGTCGCCTAGTGCCATCCAGGTTCCTCGGAGAAAAATCGCCTGAAGTCGTGCCCAAAGCCTCGGGGTCTACGATCATTTCACCGTCCACGCCGAACTGTAGGAAAAGAAATCCCGAACATTCGAACTTTATCTGGACTTAATTCTCGTGCTTTGTGCTGTGTTACCCCTTTGTTCAAGGAAATATTGTAAGAAATTTTTATTTTATTAAACGGTTTTGAGATGGAAAACCTGTCTCCGTGAAATCCTTCCACTCCCACACGGCAGTGTTGACCGCTCGACTGTCGCGACATCTTTTCACCCAATCGGCTAACCTCACACCTTTCCCATGGCAGATTGCCCGTTTCGCGTCTCAGAAACGGGCAATCTGCTCAAATGGGCTTTTGTCAAACTGTGTCAGTTGTGCGTAATGTCTTTTAAAGCATCGAATAGGCATTCCAAGACTACAAACAACAGGTACAGAAAAAATTCCAAACGTAGTGAGCATCTGCGAAGGCTTTTTACAGGATATTCGTTTAGAGACGTTAGTGCATTTTGGTGGCATTACCTGGCATGCAATCAGATCACAACTGTAATCAATTAGGCCTATACACTTGTCTAACACCTAGCTCTATACAAAATTTTGCAGTATTTAGACAATTTTATCTGAGTGCGTAACTTTTTTTGCAACGAGTGTATTATAAGTTAACGTATCATTTGGTTTTTACAATGAATAGTTATAGTTTTACGAATAGGCTATACGTTAAAATATTTATTAGTGTACAAAGAATCATAAATTACTTAATTAGATTTCATTTAATAAAATCCAATTTAAATTAGTCATCATCAATATTAAGAATGTTTTTTATATATGTATTCGCAATTTTATATTTAATAGGATAAATATAGCTAATTTTGTAATTCTCTCTTCACCTTTCCATATTATGAAATGTTGAGAGAGGCTACACCAGAAAAAGTAGAGCTATTTTCAGTCAGAACCAAACCTCGTTTTCCTTAATGGAAACATGATTAGTATCAAAGTAATTTGATCAATTATATATCGTCTATTTAATGATCACTAACAGGAACATCAAGTGATTTCTATTGGATAATGGATTTATTTTAGTTGAATCTTTAGTCTTCGCTACTTAAGAGCAGAAGAGTATTGTTCTAAGTATAGATTCTGTCTTAGTAACTTTTTTTATGTTCAAATCGAATAGATGGTCATTAAACACTTTGGACTCTAGAAAAGAGATAGAAATTGTTGACAATTCACCGGAAATTTGTTCAACTAGGAAACAATTTGTAAATAAGTATAATACCTAGTAATATAACAGCAACATCTATATATACATGTAGAAAGATATGAAATGGATTTAAGGATCAACTTTCTAACATTTTTTTTTATAGATCATTCGTTTCTACTACTTAAGTTTACGGTTGTGAAATATACTATAGACATATTATATATACATATATTAGTAAATTATATGTATGATAAACTATTGTATGGTTATTTTCTATATGTCTTTAATATAGTGACTAAACTTATACTTTATAGTTTTTTTTATTACCAATGTTTTTATTTTGTTATATTTTGTAAATTAAACTAGCAAAACAAAATCTTTTTTGAATAAATTAACACAAATATAAATTTTAATAATCAGATCCATCCATTCATATATTTATAATATATATATATATATATATTAAAGTAAGTATTTGTACTTAACATATTTTTTAAATCAGAAATTTTTTTTAGAAATTCTAAAAATTTAAAACAGTAAAAATAAATTCTGAAATATTTTTACAAAAAAGTGGATTTTTTTTCTTCTTTAATGTAATAAATCATTGTAAAATTTTACACGCATTTATTTGAAGAGCATTTATTTTAAGAACATTACGACTTATTTTAAAACCTTTTGGAAACAATTCTTTGCTTTGGTTCTTTTTGTAATTTTTAGATTAAAATAATATAAGTCAATAAAAAATTCACATTCATATATATATATAATTTTATATATATATATACATATATTCAATTCATTAGTATATTTTATACTAAGTTTTAATTATGTTTTAATTCTTAATAAATTTCTTATAAAATCTTCACGAAGTAGAACTTTAAAAATTTGGATGGTATGATATATTCATTTAAATACAAACACACTAAACTGTCGAGTTATTTTATAAATATAGATATTTAAGGTTTTTTGTGTATATATACATACATATATATATATACATATATCCGTATTCATATGTATAATTTACATACAATTGTGGCAAAACTTATGTATGAGCAGGGAATTTTTCGATAAAAAATCAGTCAATGAAAGTGTCGTCGAGGTACTACCACTGATATAATAAAGTTTTCTTGAGCGAGTCACAGAAAATATAAACAATGTCCACTGAGAAACCTGCAGCAAAGTTTTGTCATCAAACTGATGTCATGCTCCATGATTTTCTGGAAGGTGACACTTGGTCGTTTCTTGCTACATTTTCTGTTACTACTAATGGCATATCCATTTCTGTAGCAAAGTCATCGTCTCTACTAATGAGATCTGCAACACTATTGGTGGGATGACAGCAATCGTCTGGTGTTGTTTCTATATTTGTTACGTCCAGTTTAATGGGAGGTACTGTTTGTGTCGCATCGTGCAAAGTTTGTCCATCCGAATATACTCCTTTTTGATCTGCTGCTGCTTTTGTGCTGTTTGAATTGTTTGTTTTAGAGGAAGCACTATTAGTTGATTCAGAATTTTTGGAGACCATCAAGGCACTAAGATCGGTTTTTAAGTTTTCTTGATTCCGAGAATCAAACAGTGATAGAGGATTTGATTTTATTGAATAATCTTTCTTAGCGTCAAGACTAGAATCTTGATAAGGTGGAGGCAAAGAAGTCCTGTCTGGGTTATCTTCTTCTATAACACTCTCTAAAGTCTTTCCGTGGAAGTTACTACGAGGGCTATCATACATTGGTTCTAACTCAAATGAAGATGCTTTTGATGGATCTATGTGTCTCCATCGAAATTTCTGAGGAGAGATTTGTCGAGCATCTTCCGACTCATTTATATCAAAGTTTTTCCCTTTTCCATTCTTATGCTTATGTTTTGAAACACTCTGAACTGTAGCAGACTTTAAATTTGGTTTCTTTTCTTGCAAAAGACAACCTGTTTCTAACCAATCTGGTTCTCTACAGATTTCTACTTGTGGTTTTAATTTATGGATCTGATCTAATGATGTTCGTTTATCCATATGATCAGAAAATTTATTCAAATAACAAGCAGTTTCTCCCACTATTCTGGTTTTAAGAATGCTAGATGAATGGATAAATATTAAATTAATATAAAAATTTTTAAAAATATTCTTAAGATAAATTTTTTAAAAACATTTTCAGTTTATATACTCACATCTAAAAGAATTGCTTTCTGTGTTAAGTTTAGGTTCCTGTAAATAAAAATCATATATTAGATTTCCAAAAATGTGTATTAAAAATTCATTATTGTTAACTATCATTTGACACTAATTTAAATGAAGATGCTTTCAATGGATCTGTTAAATATCTGAAAAGAGGTAGAGAGAATATTTAGATTTCTTACTTGTATATTGTGAGAGATCAATTAATTAAAAAATATATATATTTTTTAAAATAAGAATATTTAGGTCTTTTGTACCCCATATTAAAGTTATGCAATGTTGCTGTGTTTTTGTAGCTTAAATATAGATATTTAAGGTTTTTTGTGTATATATACATACATATATTATATTTAATTCAGCAGAATGGCATCATTATTATTTTATATTATATTATTTTAATTCATTAAACTATTTAGAATATTTTTTAATTAAAGAAAATAATCCAGAAAAGAAAAATGTGTACATTATCATTGTTTTTGCTATAAAAATCCATCTATTTTTCATCACACTATTCAATTACTTAAGGAAGAATAAAAATTGATAAGGTCTTTTGTGTGCCAAAAACTTTAAATCAGAAATATTTACAAGACTAAAATGTTTATTGAAAAAATGTTTTTATAAATGATTTGATAAGTAATTTGTTCAAACAAATTCATCACAAGGCTAATCTTGTAATGTGAAAAGTTTACATAGCTATATTAAAACGTATTAAAAAAAATATTTTTAATGCTTATTAAACGTTATAACAAAATGATGATAATTATGTTGTCACAAATAAATTTTTGAGTATTTTTAATTATTATTTTGCATCATCAGAAAGCAAACTAATTTTTAGCAATAGTAACCTAATTATATTTAAAATATTATTATAATCGTCATAATTACATATTTAATAATTTTATTTTTTAAAAAATATAAGAAGTAATCACTACATGAAAGATTTAGCAGATAACAATAACAAATAATTTTATATGACTTCAAATAATTTGTTATAAGGAAAAATAATGTTTAAATACATTATTATTATATAAATTACAAAACTATGCACACAAGTACATACATATATAGTATACTTGCCAACATTACATTATAGATGAGATTGACTTGACAGCCAGAAAAGGCTGATTTTGGCATGCAAAGGTTGGGAAATAAAAATACAATTTGTACAAAGATTGCTGACAAGATTTATGGCACCTTCAACTATTTATTCACTTTTCATTCTATTTACCCCAATAATCAGCTTATATAACTTTAGAATATTGGTGTTTCTTACTAGACAGATAACTAGTAGTAAAAAAGTAGAATACAAAATAATAGTACTTTGTACCAAATGTAATAAAAATTATATAAAAATAGTTAATTATCTATAGAAAAAAATTACAAAAATTAATAATTCCTTATAGCATATAGCCTAGAGGATATGATTTTGGCATGTAAATTAGATTTACTCAGTGGCGTAGCATGGGTGTCAGCCACCCGGGGCGGAGGAAAATTTTGCCGTCCCCTTATTTAGGTATTATTATTATTTATTGTGAAATTCTGCCGCTTCCTTAAAGTGCCGCCCCTGCCGCCCCCACTATGCTACGCCACTGGATTTACTAGAACTTTCAGATTGTCTTTCTTGTATCTTTTATATCTACCATATTTTCATAGGTAACAAATTTTTTATAATTTAATTAGAAATTTAAAACTTCCATTGAAATTCTTGTATGTGTAAAAGAATTCTTATACATCTAGCAAAAAAGAATTCAAAGAAATTGTCAATTTTGTAGAATGGACCAACCAAACCACCTTATAAGCAAACTTGGATTTTAGTATTGGTCATAAATCCATGTTTTTAAAGACAACATTAAAGATGTCATGTTATCTCAAAAAATGTAGAAAATTTATAGCTCAGGTTGATAAGGTGACAACTGCTTCCAAAGATAGATTCTCAGCCTAAAAGATGGAGAGTTGGTAATTATAGTCTACCATCATTATGTAAAGTACATATGTAAAGTTTATGTTTCAAAAAGATATAACTTGGAAACTAATCAGCAGAATGGCATCATATTTCACATAAAGATTTCTGTAGTGTTATTTGAAAAAAAGGAGTTAGTTACAAAAATGTCTGCTTGGATGGTAAATGAAGCTGCAACACCATAGTGGATAGCTCAAGTTACTACAGTAGAGCATCAATTATCTGACTTAATTGGGGACTGGGGTTGATCGGATAACTGAAAAGTTGGATAACCGAAAAGTATGAAAAAATACATTATTAGTATAGTGTATTAGGCCTGGTTTAAATACTAGCCTCCCTTTCATGGTTGAGCCAGTGCTGCCAGCTAAAACATGCAAAAATTTAACAAAAATAATATTAAAGTAGCCAAGACGTAACCAAATATTGTAGCGCCACATCACTAGCAGACGTTTGAATTTGCTGACTAGAACGCAGTCGATTAACCAATAAGTTGGTTAATCGGGGGTCGAATAATCGATGCTCTACTGTATATGCATGGTACACTGTGTGGTTATGCAACAGCATACTCAATGTGCTGGTTTCTGAAATTCTGCAGTCTGTGACCAAACATGCAATTTGGGATTTCAGCATGCTGACAATAGAGACCAAAATATTGAGCATGCTGTTGTATAGCTACTCAGTGTAGCCTACTTAGTGAATCATAAGTTTGATACATTTTGAGTTATCCACTATCAGAAACTTCAGGTGGGGCAAAACTGTTTGCTAGTTTTTTTATTATAAAATTTATAATAAAAATAACTACTTTTTTATAATGCTATTTAAGCATTATAAAAATGTAAGCATGGGCTGCTTTCTTTTCACTTTTTGAAATTCTCTTTAGGGAAAGCACTTGCCCCTTGCCCATCTCCTGACTGCACCACTGCATCAAGGTGGACTGCCATTTCTCATCATTGTGGACATTTATAACTAAGTTTTTTTTGTTTCAAATAAAATTCCATCCCTTCAGAAGTCTCCATGTAAAATATGATGTCATTCCACTGATTAATTCCTGAGTTATATCTTTTTTAAATTTGAACTTTAATTATAAATACCTTGTATATTAATAAATTAAGAAATTGAATGACTAGTTTTAAAAAATTAGAATAAAAATATTTTACCTCTTTTTCATCATCATCATCGTTAGATGTTTTTGGACAACATAAAAGAAATGCCTGTAAATAAGAATTTAATCAGAATAACAAATAAAAGAAAACTAATAAGATCATAAACAAAACTTTAGTAGTATGAATTAATTATATGTTACTTAAAAGTTTACATATTAAATCTTATATAGATATATGGTATAATATGTAATTAAACCATATGTATTTATATAAGCTTTTTCAATAAAAAAATTAAACCAGGACTCTAAACATTATTTCTGTTAAAAAGATAAAAAAAATAGTAGTGATAAGAGAGTAGTGAAAAACTAATTTCTTCATATAAAATCATATATAAAGATGTTTTCTGAAACTGAAATATTATGTATAAGAATTGATTTCATAAGCTTCAAGTAATAATTTTAAGAAACTGAAGTAAAAAATTATAAAATGTAAAAAATTATGTGGCAGTATCCCAGTAGATTATATATTTAATTCGTAACTTAAAAATGCAATCTACATAGCCTAATTTGATAGTAACTTAATTCCTAAAGTACGTAAATAATTTATTATACCAATTTTTGTATTTCAGAATATCTGTTTATAGTTAATTGATAATATATTGATAATAATAAAATGAAATTATTGACAAATTATGATACTCACATTTTCACTACAGAATGTATAACAAAGAAATACTATCAGCCCCTAAGGGAGAATTAGCAAACTTAAATGAATATATTATTATATATTTTATAATTAAGAAATGATATGAAAATATAAAGAAATAAAATGACATTCAAAACAATATTTACCAAAGCTGCAGAGCTGAATGAAAACAAATATTTGAAAATATCATCTTCATAATTTATATATAGAATACTAAAAACAGATGTCAAAAGAAGAGCTACAGATATCACTAATGAACGACATAACAGTTTGGTTCTATTAAAAAAATAAATATATTAATAATTACAATTATTGGAAATTTTTCAAAAATAAATGTTTGTTTTTATTAACAAAAAATTGATAATGTAAAGTTTTTATTTTTAAATAATAGTAAAAAAATATTAAATTACCTATTTCCAATGATTTTTTGTTTGGGAGATTCCTCTTTTTGATGATGCCTAATTTCTGCTTTGACTGTGAGAAACAGAATAAGCTGAAGCTGTTTGAAAGATAAAATATTATTCATTTATTTTAATAAAAATATTCAATTATTGTATAATTTTATGTAAAATTTTTAAAAATATTTTTACCATTTTATATTAATAAGGAATTTAAAAAGTAATAAAACTTCAAGAATTAAAATCTTTTAAATACAACTAATTAAATTCAAATCTATTGTTAAATTCTAAATATCACTTTGCATATAATTTTTTTATATTTATTTGCATTTGTTAATAAAATTATTTGATATAATTTACTGTACAATAACTTTTTTGTCATTCGATCCTACTGATCTTTAGAACTAAGCAGACAAACACGAACAGTAACAAAAAAACTTTATTAAAAAGGTGAGAACTGTCACCGACATCCTCGGCCAACATCCAGGCAAAAACCCGCAAACTTTCACGCCTCTTTTTCTTACAAGTTGCCAGCCAACATCTCGTTGGCAAGTGTTGCCAGGCAGTGTTCGGGATCTCTGGCGCTGGCGGCCACACTTTATTATGCTCACTGAATTTTGTTTAAACATTTAGCTTATTAAATTGATAAATTTTAAACTTTATTGCTAATATCTATGAAAGGTACTTCAACATTAGTAATGGTTAGCTGTTATTTATCATGCAGACTAAATATTACCAATATTATAGAATAGAATTACTATAATATATTATTTATTCATAAATTCAATCTTTTAATCTATTTTATGTAAAATAATGAATAATAAATTAACATTAGATATTTTATTTGCATTTAAATTATGATTTTTCTTTGCATTGAAAGATCTTCAATGAATTTTAAAACATTTTAAATTATTTTATATGCTTGTTTGTTTTAATAACTAGCAGCAATGTCTGTGATTACATCTAATAAAATGTAACCAACTTTTAGTTAACAAAGATGTGTAAGAATCAATAATACTAGAAATGATTTTTTTACTGGTTTGCTTACTATATAGTTGTTTTAATAATTGGTGAGATTTGAGTTCAACATATTGGAAGGCAAGAAGAAATGGAACAATGCAAAAATAAAAATTTTAATATCTCTGTATGAAGAAAATATATTATTAAGGGATGTTTGTCCTACAAGTTATAGAAATCAAGATAAAAAACAAGGAACATTTTAAAAAACAGAAGTTTTTTAGATTTTATTATGGCCATTTATTAGGGAAAATAAACATTAGTACTAATTTTGGCCATCAGAGTGCACTTTGGCAAATTTAAACTACTTTATTAGTTTCTTGATAAAGACTTTTCTACTAGATCTCTCCAGAGACCTTTATATAGCTCTCTCTTAATTTCTATAGTATACAAATGTAAATACATTTTCAATATATATATATATATATTAGATAACCTCCCTTTCATCTTTCCTGCAATACACTAAAAATGTTCATCAGAGAAATGAAGTGCAGAATTCATCTGAAGTAAGCTGCAAACCTAAATCCTTCTAGAAGCATGCCATCACCCAAGTAGCATTAATACAAATTATAACATATTACATAACAATTATGATACTTACCACGAAAATGATAATAACAGCTATGGTGTAAGAGAGAAAAAAATTTGTACCAAATTTCAGCCACCAACTAAAAACAAAGAAAAAGTTGTTATTAACATACATTTTTACAATATTATAATTGAATTTTGCATAATTATTAAAAATTTTATAAAAAATTATATCTTTAAAACATATTGTTTAAAATACATTATCATTCTATACAATTTCTTCATTCAGATATCTGATTGAAATTTCATTCAAAGAATTCATAGGATCAGAATTATACATTTATTAAATACAGTAAGACCCTGTTTAACACTGCCTCATTTAACGCTGATTCGATATAACGCGGTCTGCTGAAGCCTAAAAAAAAACTCAAAATTTACGCTGATTTAAATTATCTAAATTATTGCGGTAATTCATTGATTCGTATATAATATGATTATTTATTAACACGAACCAATCAGAAATAGGTGGCAAAATGGGGTACTTTCTTTAAATCTATGTTTGTTTGGTGCAATTTTAGAAAAAATATAACATCATGGATGCCATAGGCAATATTGACTTCTCTTGGCAAGAATTAACTGATAAATGCATGAACAAAGTGTGAAAGAAGTTATGGCTGGAGGTATCCAAGAATTCTTGATGAGAAGAGCCTATCGCTGTATTGTTACAACCTAATCGATACAGCAGGACTAGGAGATGTTGACGAGCAGGACATTGAAGAATTACTGCAGGTTTCTGGTGACAGCCTTACCAACGACGACCCTCAAAAACAGGCAGAACAAGGAATTCATGTACCACTGGAAAATAGAGATTCTGAAAACGAAGAACCAAAAAAATTTCTCTACAGATTTCCTTAGTAAAAGTTTGGTAACGATAACCGAAATCATTGACAAATTGCAGCAAATGATCCAGATTTTAAAAGGAGTGCAAAAGCAAAACAAGGTGTTTTGGATGTGATCTTCTGCTACTGACATTTGCTTAAGGAAAGAAAAAAGCGACAAATGAAACTTCAAAACTTTATTACAAAAAAACAAGAATTTCAGAAAAGTCAGGACCTTCATCACAAAAAATAGACTTTACATTTCTGTGTGCATATGTTTATGTGTTATTTAACATATATTATTATACAAATTAATATAAAAATAACTTAAAATTAAAGTAAAATTTGTTTATTTTTGGTCGCGTGTTCACCTATCACCTATGGAACAAATATTTTTATGAAATACTCTATGTTAAAATGACCTCGTTTAACGCTGTTTCGTTTAGCGCTTTGTTGTCTAGAAATGCATCTCCTACATTATGTGAGATCTTACTGTATAATAAAAATTTAAAATAATCTTATCCAACAGAATTTAAGAGCTATTGAAAGAATTTTTTATGCAAATTTTAGAAACAGTAGCTTTGTTAGATGAGATAAATAATCTAATTGAACATATTCTCCATATTATAATAATTATTCTAATATATATCTCTTATAATTTAGAATTATTTAGAATATATTCTAATTAATTAAGTAATTAGAACTATTATACTGTAATTATAGAGATATTACATAATATAATTGCATTCGGTTTAATTTTTAAATATGAATTAAAAAGAAAAGAATTAGGAATATGAAATAAAAAGAAATTGTTTGAAAATAAAGCAAACTTTGAATTATTTTTGTTTCTTTTGATATTTCTGTCTAATGAAATGATGTTTCACATCTGTTAATTTTCATATATTTTTAAGATAATTTCAGATTATTTTAATAATATACAGTTGAGCACATAAATGAAATGTTACTAGTGAAATAATTATTGAGAGATGAGAAAGCAAAAAATGAAAAATGAATTGAAAATTTTATGAAATAATATGTAATTTTTTAAATTAATTTACAATAATTATTTCATTGAATTTTAGACAAACAAAGAAAATATATTATATATATTTTCTTTATATTTAAATATATAAAGAAAAATAAAGAAAATTTGCAATATGTTTTCAAAATCTAACCTTTCTATTAGGAATCCTTCTGGAACTTGAGATGCTAATGTAGCACCTACTACTATAGTGGGAACAGCTAAAATAAAAAATTTCCATCAATAATTTTGATATTTTCTTTCTAAAATTTCAAATATTTTAAATACTATTTTATAAATATTTACCCCATCCCATAGCAGCTACTTTTAATTCTGGATATTTTATACTTTGTAAATTGGTAAATTCAATATAAACAATAAGTCCCAGACATAACTGCATTGAAAAGGCAGCAAGAAGAAAGAATTGGATAATAGATAATATGTACGAATAATATTCCTAGAAAACGTTAATAATTTGATTATTAATATTTAATAAAAAAATTTATAAATGGAAGATGTCTAAATTTTATTATTAAAAATTTACCTTTGATAGAGATTCTTGAAGACTTTTCAAAATTGCAATGTAGGCACCTATTAAGGCAATACATACTTGAAGTTTTAATGCTGTTATGGCACCCCTTAATTTTCTAATAAATAAGAAAATAGATAAATTTAATGTATTACTAAACAGTAATTATGTCAGATTTCAATACTAAAATACATATGATATTAAATTAAAATGTAAATAGTCAATAACTTATTTTTTCAAATATGCTTAATTTTAACTATCTCTTAGATATTTCAAATTCAGGGATAAATATTTTTATGAATTATACTGAAAAAAGTTGACGACATCAACATCTTTTCATTAGCAATGCCTGATATATTTATGTTTAAAATAATTTGTATCTTTACAGCTTCTATATTTAAAGTACTATATATTACATATTTTGTAAACTCTATGTAAATTTATAACTTTTTAAAAAGTATACATATTATTATTTATGTTATGTTTTATTCATCCTAAATATTTATTCTGTATGAGTTAATCTTCATTTGAAATCATAGAGGTCTGATTAAAGAATTATAATTCTCGATAATTAAGAATAAGTTGTAATTATTTATTTTCAACTACTTATTAAAGTAACTTATTCAAAGAATAAAGAATATATGTATATGAATAAAAAATAAAAAAATTAAAGAAATGCTTTTTATTCACACAAATGCACTAAAAGCTAAAAAAACAGATTTTTTCAGCTTTAACAGTATTACATGACCAAAAATAAAAGCATGCAGTGCTCATGAGAAGCCCACAAAATTGATAGAAATTGTAACTAAGAATACTTCTAGACATAAGCACACTATGCTTTTATTTTTGTTCATAATGCCAAGAATACTGTGAAAGCTGAAAAAAAATTTAGCTTTACCTTTTAATGCATTTTTGTGAATAAAAAGCATTTGTTTAAGTTTTTTTATATTTTTTATTTTCTACTTTTTAGTTTTATGTATGTGATATTAAATTATCAAAATTCTTCTTAGTTTAGCATTTAATTGGAAAATGGGCAAAAATTGAGTTACAAGATTTTATCTGAACATACAAACAAACAGACATACAATAAAAAGTGTAAAAAGATGTCTTTTGTATAGGAAGATATTTTTTCATAAGCATTTTAGATAAAATTAATAATGTTTCATATATATTTAAGTGAATAAATATGATAGGACTCCAGCTAATTTGATGCCAGTTGACTTGACACATTAACGAAACATGAACATTATAAAAAAATCATAATAATTGACTTTATTTTCTTTGTTAGATGAATACAGTATTTTCATAAAATTAATATTATTTTCTTTACCAAGGATTCACATGTAATTTATATAATTTTTAAATTTTTAAGTAACTATTTGCTTACATTAAAAATTAATTAATATTTCATAAAGAAAAAAATTAATTATATTATGCTAGAATCTATAATGTTGCTAGGAATAATTAGTATACAGTATATTAAACACTAACTGCAGTGTATTGTGACAACTCAGACAATGCAGACTCTCAATCTGTAATTCTGAAAACAGCTGGCAATGTGGCCTTAAAAAATTTGCACAAAATAGCCAACTCTCAAAATTTTAATCAAAATGTGACAGTTTTCACAATTTAGATAGGGTTTTTTAATGAAAAGTGTACAGAAATTGTAGTTAAGGTCTTTTATCATTAACTCTAGTGTCAATATGTTAATGATAATTCTTTCATTCACAGCGCAAGATAGGATGACAAATTATACATACCAGCAATGTCTTCAAAAAAAAACTTTATTGAAGTTATTTATACAGATCACAAAGCAGTTGCGAACTTTACAGACTGCACAGAGAAAGAGAAAGAGAGAAAGAGAGAGAGAGAAAGAGAGAGAGAGAGGAGAACAAAAGAACTATAACACGGGGATTTCCATTATAAAAACACAGAAATGAGATCTCGCGCTCTTCTCACAAGCACTATGGGTGCTCGTGAGAAGGAGCTATACTTCGTTTGAGGAGTTGTAAAACATAGGCATCTAACAGAAATAATAATCTTATATCATATGTAAAAATTTATTTTATTTTATCATATATGTTTAGATTATTTTGCAGTATAGTATAGAACAGTCGTGAACGATGCTGAATGTGAACAACTGGATACTGGCCACAAGTGACCTTTGTAGGTTTCTGGTAGGTTGCATGCAACTTTTTCTATGAAGTTGTAAGCCTGCTAAGTACAAAATACTAAAATACAGCCACAACCACATAAGATACATAACCGTAGTACACTAGGTACTATGTTCTATCTCTAGAATTCTGACATTATATTCTATCAGTTTTTGTTTGAACCACTAGAAACATGACTATTAATGGATCTCAGGTCAATATGTTTTTTGAATTTCTTTTTAACTGATAAATTAAGATTCAATTTATAGATGATTTAATAACATCTTTTTTCTTTTTTTAAGTCTTTTTAATCTTTTCTTGTGCCATTGATAAAACTGTATATCTCTTAATTTTTATTTATTTTGGCAAGATTTTGATATATCTTTATTTAAAGAGAACAAAGAACTCAATTTTTCACAAACAGCACAGTAAAAGATACTTTTGGTGTGGCAACAAGTGGATTTAGAATAGAAATATATTGAATAAGTGCATGCTAGTTCTAAATATTTGCAGAAGTACTTTAATTCCTGAGATCTCTGAATCCTATGTAATGGTTTTTACACATGATAATATTCATTTACATAGGAGCCATCTTGTTAACAATTGGCCAGCCAGATTTCCAGATTGATTACTAGATCTGACATTTAAGAAGAAACACCACAATTCATTAATTTCTTTCCAAATTTTCAATCTGAAGATTAGTGAATTGAAAAATGATCAAAGATGATTTGAAGATGAGATAAATGTTTCAAAAACCATCTAATTAATACCTTAACTATCCAGATTTCTAAAAATCTGAAAGTTAAAGAATCTGGAAATTGCTAAACTATAATATAAGTATTTCAAATACATACTTCCATAATATTAGCAGCATAAAAAAGGTAAGGCAGAGAAGAAAGGCACCAATGCTACATCCAATACCAGCAATTATTTCAAATTCATCTTGATTGCTTGATTTCTTCTAAAGAGAAATTCCATTAAGATAAAAGAAATTGTTATAACATTATTTACCTCAATTAATTAGATTTAAATGTTTCCTGAAACGTAACTTACTGCATTTGTAAATGATGTCAAAAGAACGGCATACATTCCCATGCGATAACATTGGCAAGTTGTATAATTTCCTCTGACACTAATAACTTGACATCCGTCCATCAAAAAATCAAATTTACTGTTGGAGGAAAAATTTAATAAAATAAGAAATTAGTATGCTAAGATTTCAATTATATTTTATATTTCAGATGTTTGATTTAGTATTGAAAAATAACACATAATCTGATAATATTTTGAATAACAAATACTGTTAGTTGTATTATACAGGGTTATAACAAATCAAATGAACCAGTCCCACAACTTTTGAATTACTGAAGTAGGAGAATCAGACTAATTACAAAGGGCATCCAGAAAATAAAGAATGTTTATGCATATCACTCTGCACAGGTAAATTACCACCATCAATTCAAGGTCAAATTATTCTCTGATGATTGCAAAACTTCTCTGGAGCTTTGCGTGTGTAGAGTTTGAATAACAACTGGCTTATTTTTACTGTTTTGTCAAGGGTTAAAATGTGTCATGCCAAATGTGAAGTGCGAAGTGTTATTTGTTATCTAAATGTATCACATAGAAGTTCATAAACAAATTACGGAGGTCTATGGTGATCACATAAATGAAGCAAGTGTGAGAAAAGGTGTTTAACGTTTAATCAAGGACCACACTCTACTGCAGCCACTCAAGGTGTGCTTAGAAATTCAGCTGGGACATTTACCATACAGTCTCGATCTGGCGCCCCAGTGACTTTCACCTCTTTCCCAAGCTGAGAGCGTTTTTGGGTGGATTTGGAATGGATGAGAGATAAAAGCTGTCAATAACTGGCTGAAAGAATAGGCAATGGAAGTCTATGACAAAGTAATCCAAAAACTAGTGTCATGTACTATACAAGTGCTTTAATCATAATGGTACCAGTATAGTAGCTGGTAATTAGTAAAAGTAACTGGTAACAAGTAATTAATTCAAGATCAGTAACTACATAGTAGAAAATTAACTGGTCTTGTATTACTTGTACTTAATAAAACTTTTTCCTATCATTACTGTTTATATACTTTTTTTATAGCAAATGTTCTTTACTTTCCAGCAGTGCACTGCTTTCCAGACATCCCTCATATGTACAAATGAAGTGCAAGTGATCCTACTACTTTTAGTCATTCCCAAGTTATGGGACTGGTTTACTTTATTTGTATTTATGTAACTTTCAATAACATGAATAACATCCCTAGTAGCATAAAAGATTGGCTTAATATTGAGGTAATATTGGATTCATTGTTTTTAGACTGATCAATATTACCAGTTAAAATACAACCTTTAGCCAGTGTTTCATTTCAAATATCACAACAAAAAATGCTTCCAACTTAAGCCAGTATATAAAATTAAATACTATTTTAAAAGTATGTTTATATTAATAGTAATTAATAAAGTGATTTTTTGAACTAAAAAAGAATTATATCTATGAAAATCTGTTTAAATAATTATTAGCATAGATAAACTGTTGCATTACTTTAAAATACAAGTTAATCTAATTGTCAATCTAATTATTCTCTCTTGAAATATCTCACTTTAACTATTTTAACCTGAAATCAGCCAAAACCAGCCATATCCATTCAAAACAAAATCAGCAGATGGAAAAGTTGTTTGACTAGTTTTCCTACAAATGTTCCCTTTGTAGCCTGATGGATAAAAATAATTTTTTTCTAAATACATAAATAAAAAGTTTTCAGTGCTTAAAGAGTTAAATTGTTTTGCTGTACTAAGAATTACTTAACATGTCATTTGAAAGAAAGTTTTTAACCTTCGCAAATATTTCTGTAAAATAAAATAGAACAAGTCTATACAAAGATACATAAATAAAACAAAATTTATTCTATTAAGAGAGGATGGAAAGAAATATAACAAAATTGTTTAATTCTACAATAGAAGCAAGTTATTTAATGTATGTAGTCTAACACTTTTGTCAAATATTATTAACTGTTTAAAAGCTTTGGCTAATCCTTTTTTGTTACAATAACACACCAACCACTGCCGTAACATACATATAAACAACCCTATTAGCCCGATGCAAAGCAACATTGGGCTATTAGGGTTGTTTATATGTATATCTATGCCTTTTTGTTGCATCCCTAGCTTCTAACTTGTGTTGGGTTGCATTGAATTGAACTTTGCATCTCAATGGAGAAACTAGTCCTATACTCCTCCAGAATGATGGCAATTGGTCTCTCCATTTTCACCATAAAAAGTGTAAATGATGCAAAACTGATTATTATCAATATAGGTGTTTACAGAAAATTTCCCAGTGGGACAAAGCTTGGTGACAAATGATTATATCATTAAATTTTGATTTGGGTTTTTTTATAAGTAGATTATAGAATACAATACTGCATCAAAGCTTCCCATGGTTGAGAGTGTAAGGTTACATATCTCAATAACTTTTACAATTATAATTTGTGGAAAAAATTATAAAACAATCATGTAAATTTTATAAATGCAAACTTACATATTTCTATCAATAATTTGTATGAAATTATACTTTTAAATTGTTACTTTTTAAATAATTTAATTAATTTAAATTTTAATAATATTTGTTAACTTGCAAGATAATACAGCAGAAAAAGAAAGAACTCAAAATAGAATTATCTAAATAAACATTCACTTAAAATATTAATGATTATACTTACTTATCAGAAAAATCTGCTATTCCACATGTAATGTTTTTCAACATTTGACTCTATAAATTAAAGAAAAAATAATTCTTAAAATACTGAATAATTTCAGATTTCAACTTTGTGTGTTTAATTTTTCTTACTGTAATTTTATTTTCAAATACTCAATATTTTCAAGTTGTAATAAAATTTAATAATATATAATTACAATATAATATAAGTGGAGTTATTTATGAAATATTCCAAGATATTTATCTTGGAATATTTCATAAATAACTCCACTTATAATTTTAATTGCAAAAACAATGTATAATGTTTTTAAATTCATTTGTAGAAAGCTGCGCCTTCTTTATCCAGTGCTTTGACAAAAGTTTTTATGAATTTAAGTTTTATATGCAGTGGGGTAACAAGACTTTTTTAAGATCAACTAGATATATTCCTTACCTGGAACAAATTCATCACATGAGGCCATTCTTTTACTTTAAATAATTTTGTGTTGTCTACTATCCCAAAGACAGAGAAAACAACAGTATTTGGCAAAACCACCCTAAACTCCCAGTAATAGCCCTATAAGTCTCCACATATCTGTATTTTAACATTTAGTTTCTGCATTAAGTATTTTTAAATTCCATAAGATTATGAAATCCTTACTTGCCAGAGGATTATTAATTTCAGTTTTATGTTCAGTACCTAGGAATTAACAAAAAAAATACTTTTTTCCCCACAGTTGCAAAATGGCTGTAAACTAGTGTTATAAATGCATTGTAAACAAAAATTTTTTATGTACTTTTGCTTGAACTTACTTTTACTTTTTATCTGTTGAAAAAAGAATTCTAATTCTTGAAAACTTTATGATAAATTTTGAAAACAGTTAAATTGATTAAAGCTAGCTGATTATAGTTTAATGAAAACTGAAAATCTGTAGGAAAATAATACATTAAAATTTTAATTTTATTTTGTTTAATCATATATTTTATATGTATTGTACATATTTTGAAGTATTGATATGTGAGTGCATGCTTTTGTACAGTTTATAATAATTTATATATTTATTATGCTATAATAATAGATATAGTATATTAAAGTAAATCAACAAAAGCATAATGTATTTTAATACTTAATGAATAATATAATTTATATTTACCTTGTTTTTTAAATGAGCCATTTTTACTCTTATTGATACACTTTGTGTATTGATTAAATTTTCTATTCCTATGCCGTTAAATGATACAGCAACTGGTTGCGAATGAAGCTGATATTCTATGTCTAAGCCTCTGGGGTGTATGGTAAATATTAAAATCCTTAGTTTCATTCAAATTAATAATTTAATAAAAATTATACAAATAAAATATATTTAGTTTTGATACATAAATTTTTTGAAAATATTATTTCTTTGATAAAATTTATAAAGAACTTAAGAATTTAATTTTTCTTTTCGAAAAACAATATAAAAACTTTTCTTACCCTAATCTTGTAAAATAATGTTCTGGAAGATATTCTGTGAGATTCTTAAAAAATATAGAAGTAGCACTCATGTTATAATTATCTGTATTAAAAATAAAATAAATTTGCTTTAAAAATATAAATATAATTCAAATCAATTCATAATCATTTTACATTACTATAAATTAACATTATGATAATGTATGAATCATCAGTGATAATTCACCTATGATTCTTACAATATGTCCAGTTTTGTAGAAATTGTGAAATTATGATAAAACAAAATAAATTTATGAAAATATTTGTAAGTATTTTATTTTAACAGTTAAACACTTTAATTTCACAACCCCACCCAAAACTATCCTCATCTTATCCCTAGGCTAAGAGTGATAGAAAATGTACTTTTAAAATTTTAATTTGCAAATATCTCTGGCAAATATTAGGTCTGTTCCAATACAAGTCTCTAACTGGTTTAAAACTGGCATGCGCATTATTCAGTTCTTGGCTGTAAAATGACATTGCGCATGCATTGTATGGTTTCAAATTCAAACCAGTCAGAGACTTGTGTTGGAACAAACCTATTGTCCAGGTCAGCAATTTTGAAAGGGTGGCAACACTAGCCCCAAAAGAGGGCTAAATGGACCATGAGCAAGACTATTGTAATAACTAGATTAGGTCTATGCAACAGCAGTTATTATAATACACAGCTATTTATAACTTAAAATATATTGGAAATACAAAATTGTCTTCATTTTCTGTCATTACAAATTACCAGTTTTTTTTATCTGTTTTATATTTTTTTGTGGAGGTGCAGCCTCATCTCCATAAGTGAAAATTGTTTTGGACTGTTGCTGGTAATTTATACAAAATTGTCTTCATTTTCCATTACTTATTATCAATATATTTATTTATTATAGTTTAATGTCAGACAATTTTTAATTTTAATATACTTTTAATTTTGTTAATTTTGTACACGAAGTGCACCAGAAAAATTTTTCACATTTTGTGCCCTAAGCCAAAAAAACGTTGCAGATTAGAGTGATACAAAAAAGCATTTTAGATGAAACAGAAAAGATAGTCTTAAGTGATGGTTACATAACAATAAAGATAAATTTACTCTTAACTGAAAGTTGTCATTTTTTAAAATAAGAATACTACAAGAATATACAACTGATTAGCCTAATAGTCTATGTTTACTATTTTAAGATGTTAAGATAAAATATATATTTATATAATGTTATGGTACATAATTATAATTAAAAATAAATTATAATTGTTAAAATAAACTATTTTTAAATTTATTTGTCTTGTCTTAACATTTCAGTATAAAATACAAAGTATATAAAAGTAATTAAAATTTTTCAACTTTTGTCAAATATTAAACTTTAAAACATTTCACAATTATATTTATATTTTAAAAATTTTAAAAACCAGTTTTGAATATTATTCAAATGTTACTTCTACTTTATTCTAAATATCATAAATATGAAATTAAAAACATTCAACAAATTATAGCCATTTATTCCTTCATATATTGCATACTATGCAAAATATATGCAGATGTAAAAATACTTTAAAATATTAATAGTATTGTAGGGTTTGGAATCGCTAGGCAAGCGATTTCCGCCCTGTTTTGCTATAACGAACTTTCATAACGGAAAAGCCGTTGGGATCGGCCGTTAGAAACGACAGTTAGAAGATCCGTTGTGTTTCAAATCGACGACAGATGGACGATTGGCCGGCAGGAAATGACCGTTGGCGGCCGTTGTGGAAGAATTCAAATTTGATTGGCGGACGATTCGAACATTGGGACTATTTAAGCCGTAGTTTCGGCGGGAACGGGAGCTCGTATCGTGAGTTCGTATCGGGATCGGCTGGGTTCGTATCTTGAAGATCGGATCGGATTAGGATCGTCGTTATCGAAGTGCTAACTAACTCTCTCGTTGGACGTTACGGAAATCTGGGGAAAGTAAAGCCCAGTGGTTGAGTACGAACTTGTTCCTGACTCGGAGGTTTTGTTAATTACAAGTCTGTTTGATCGTAAGGAGTTCTTGCGACGAATTTGTACGGGAATAGTCGGTTATCGTTGGAGTAGTGTTTGTGCATATTTAATTGTGACTCTAATCTGTATTATTTTGTACATTTATATTGTAAATATAAACTTTGTGTTTCGTCAAACCGACTGAGTGGTTATTTTGAACATTACTAGTATGTTTACAATGATTATTATTAATGAATTCTGTTAGATCAGAAAAGTTGATAAAACTTTATTTAAAGTAAAATTTTAACTATTTTAATAATCAATTAGAAATAATAATTTCTATAAGATTTTTATTAATTTTATTATTAAATTTCATTTAAACTTACTATTTTTATCTTCATTTTCATTGTTTATTTCTATTTCAATAGAATTTGTTAACCACGATTGGAGAATCTTAGAACGTAATGCATTTCTTGGCCTTTGTAAATGAGGAAATCTGAGGTGATAGGTTTTATCATATTCAATACGTTTAATCTCTAACTCTGTAAAAAATAATTATAATGAATTTAATAAGTGCTAAACTATTTAATATAAATAAAAACAACTCTGTTTGTTTTCAAACACTTTTCATAAATCATCTTGTAAAATAAGATGATTTATGAAGTGTTTGAAAACATTCATTTTTAAAAAGAAACTTTGTGTTTCTTTTTAAAAATGAATGTTTTTGTTTATATTCAGTTAAAGAAAGTTGTAAAAAATTAAATTGCTGTTTATAATAAAATATTAAACATCATGTTACTCTAATATATAAAGAAGAAAGTTAATTAGTTCTTTATAGATTTCAACATGGTTTTATTATCCATGAGGAGATAAATGCCTACTTTTGGTTCAAATTAACTTCAACCCCTGCCTACAAGTTTCCCTTCTATCTGACTAATGGGATTGGTGTCATTTGAATAGAAAAATTACTTAATATGAAGTAACCAGTGAGCACAAAATATGTTTTAGGGGTTTTCAAAGGAGACCAATTTTAAATATTTGGTCTATTTTTTGCAAAATTTGATAAGTTGCTTGATTACTATGTCATATTCAGCTGTGACTGATACGTTAAAGTTAACATTAGAAAAAATTTAGATGTCTTGAATTGTCCTTCTTGTTTTATCTTCTTCCCACTCTCTCTTTTTATTAAAAAAAAAAAAAAAAAAAAACACATTTTTCAAATTAAGAGTCTGCTATAGAAGAAAAGCATATTTTATTCAAAAACTTTAAAATTAATCATGTTAGTAAAATATAATATCTTCATTTTATTCAATTTTTGTTCATATCATTTATAAAAATTTAAATATAAGGTGATAAATGTGATGTTTTATTTTCTTTTTTCAAAAACATAAAACTTAAATTTTTGTAACACTATTATTTAACTGTGTTAAAAAAATTTTTGGAAATATTTTATTTGAATAATAATTTTTACAAGATTATGAACTGATTGCAGAATATACTATTTCTAGCTAAAATATATATTCAATATTTTTTCAAACTTGTTTTACTTTATTACTGATTAAATATATTTCATTTATCATTACTTAAATATATTAATTTTTAAACAAACTTTTTCACATAATAAACAAATATTTTAGAAATACAAATGAATCGTACCAAATAATTCTTTTTGATATACTTCAAGACTATCTACTTCAATTAAACTTCCTCTTATTTCACCAAATCCTTTAATATTGTTATATAACTTGAAAATATGCTGAAATTTAATAAATAAAAATATATAATTATATCAGAAATATGTTTTTAAAAGTATTATTAATAGAAAAATACTTTGTAATCTAATTTATAAATTTATAATTTAAAGTTTATTGTACACAATTTTTGTACCTTATCTCTATAGATCATAATTTCAAAGACCAGATGGATTTTGCATGATGTAAAATCTATCTGTTCTTTGAAACTAAGAGGATTGCTTTTATTCATTGTTATAAAATGCTATGCATAAGATAGAATACTATTGTAGTGCACTAATTTCCTTCATACTTCATTTTCCTATATAATTAATTATACTTGTGCATATATATTTATTATATAATATATTTTATATATTTGTGCATATACCATATTTTACGGACTATAAGACGCACTTTTTTTCTTCGAAAAATTGCCTCCAAAATTCAGGTGCGTCTTATAGGTATTTTTTAAAAAATTGCTTAAAAATTAAGGTGCATCTTATAGTCCGTAAAATACAGTATATATGCACAAATATAATTAATTCCATAGAAAATGTATGTATATGTATTTATGTATGTATGTACAGACTATGTTCTTCAAAAAGCATTGCAAGCAGAAAAGAAAATATGAAATCAGTTTAGAAAAATACTTTTCAATATTTTGTTCAAAAAAGCATATCTAAATTATCCATCATTTCTGAAGAGATGAAACAATATAATTAATAACAAAAAAAAAGTTTTATAATAGAATTATTAATGTCATACATAATGTTTTACTTCATAAACATTTAATGCTGTATCATAAGCACACATTGTTTTCTATATCAATATGATTTTTTTTATGTGAAAGTTATAATTGCTGTAAATACAGTAGAGAGTCGTTAATCCGAATCAATTGGGGACTGGGGTTGTTCGGATTAGTGATTTGTTCGGATAACCGATTATGTATGAAAAAATATATTAACCTGTCCGATGTTCAAATTTTTCTCCATTGTGTGTCGCTTCATGTTGAATTTTCGTCGATTTTAAGCCTAACGAAAATTTTTATAATAATAATCGAGGCTATTGTATCGTTAAAAATTATTTCTTTATTTTGTACAAACAAAATAAATATATTGAAGAATATAAAAACATGAAAATTATTCTTTAGAAGTAAATCTAGTATCAAAAACTTCGATTCAGCACGACACAGTCCAACTGGAAAGTGTTCGGATAACCGGCGATTCGGATTAACGACTCTCTACTGTACTCCTAAACAAATAGGCATTTAAATAAAAATATCTTATGAAATTGAAGATATATAGGAGGACATTATTCAATTGAATAAAATTATAATGTTAGTACAAAATTTATATTATGTTTATCTTTGGATATATTTAAATAACATTAACTGTTAAATAAATATTAGCAATAGATTTGCATACATTTGAAATATCAATGTGTTTGTATTCTCTTACACTTATAGGCAGTGAACGTACTTAAGTTTAAAGAAGGCAACAGTGCCAAAAGACATCACTTCTAGATTAACTCTTTCTGTACCAAATATCTTGGTGAAGTCTTTGTAGCCTTTCACTCAAATGTTCTATTTGTACTGTATCTTGTTTTACTGGTTTACTTGATGTGCTTATTTATATTGTTATTTCTGTTAGAATGGACTCTGTTATTATTTATATGGGTTTGAAAGGATTGCTTAATTCATTGTGTATGTTTTGTTCATATATAAATGTATTTATTTTTAATTGTTTTATTTTAATATAATACAGTATATAATAAAATTATGTGCTGTATTATTGCCTGCAAACAAAACAAAAACTAAAACTAAAGAAATTGTAATTAGTCTACTCTAAACTACCTTCAAAACATTTGAACTCTAACAAGTAGAAATGTTGATGGCCAAGCCAAAAGGTAAACTAAAGACACTCTAACTGTAAGAGCTGAGACAAGCAGAAACCATAAATACTGTATTTAAATTTGATATATAAAGAGTTAAATAGTATGTACTCAGAAGTATGCATTAAGAATTCCATGAATTTTCAAGAATTCCTAAGTTAAATTTTTATGGTATCAGCATACCCTTAATTATGTAGTTGTTATACATTTACTGATTATATCTATAAATCTAATTTGAGAAACTGTTCTAAAGTAATAAGCATCTTTACTATTTATCATAGTAATTCAAAACAAAACAAAAATCTATTTAGCTTTATTCTCAAGCAATAAAGCATATAAAATCATAAAAATAATTTTCTTAGTAAAAAACTCCAACAGTTTTTGTTTAATAAGGGTCTCTTAGGGCCCTATCAATCAGTCAGTCACTTATTTGAGAATATAAATTTTATGTTGCATTTTCTTTTGAAATTTACTATTATATTTATCTAAATTTCCCTGACAATATTATCACCTAAACATACAACTTTATAAAGGAAAATACTCATTGAAAATTTATTTAACTATTTAAAATTTTGTTAAAATTATTATGTAAATTTCTTTATAATAATATGAGATTAAAGAGAAAGATCTATTTCATAAGAGAAATATTACATAACTCACTGTTATAATTCTGTTTAGAAAAAGAAAATTAATTTATAAATTGCTTGCATAACGATTTTTAATATTATATATGTTTAATTTTTATGTAAGTTAATCATTGAACTAAAGTTAAATGACATGCAAAGATATATAGGAAATCCTTGTTAATTCAAACTTGGATAGTTCAAAATCCCATTAGTTCATAACTATACTATTTGTCCCAGCCAGGGGTATAGAAATTTACATGTTAAAGAATTTGGTTAGTTCAAAATATGGCTTCTTTGAAATTTGAAGTGAAAATTCTGTCTGAACTGTTATATGGATAAGTTAACTCATTTGTTTAGATCAAAGTGCCTCTATACTATAAGAGAACAATAGACCAAGAACAACTCTAATCTGGTGAACATGGCTTTACTGTTACAGTAACACATTTTTGAATGTCACCTTACCCATGGACTACCCTTTTTTTCTTTATTTCATTAAATACATCTGGGTTTCGAGATTGCAAGATTGGGCTATGAGTAGCAGATAGAGATATTTGTAGGGCTCTAGGCTACTACATTTAGGTGACTCACTATTTTTAGCCCATTTTAAAAATAATTTGGGCTACATTTCAAAGAAGTTTGCTTTACTTTTTATAAAAACTTATCTGGCAACCTGTGAGGTTCTCACTGGACAAGTGTTGTTTAACTAGAGTTTATTTATATTATTGATAGTTATTAATTAAAGTAGCATTCTGTATACATAGCCATATTCCATTTGCTTAATAAATTACATCAGTTATGTGGTGTTTTGTCCCGAAATTGTAGATCTTGGATAATTTTGCAAGTCGCAATTGTTTTGTCCCTTGAATTTTGAACTAAAGAGGATTTCCTGTATTGTATAATAGATCCGTGCTTTTATAGCCTAATTAGTTCTTGAAAGACGGTTATAAAAGAAATGAGCAGTTATAAATTAAACTTGATTCCTTTTAAGCTCTGTCTTATATAAATTAAACTTTTATTTCTAGAAATATAGTTTGAATTATATAATACTGTACTAACAGAAGAAAAAAATAAACAAAATAAAATAAAATGTGACACTTGTGTAAAGTATTTCATAAATCATAAAACATTACATCACTTGTAAAAGTAAGAAGAATTCAGCAGTATTCATCTTATTTTATTAAAAATAAAATTTTATTGAAAAAACATTTTTTGGCTTTTTGAAAATATATACTATATACAACAAATTTAAGATTTAACATATAAACAACATATAAATAGAAAATAATTACATAATTTAAGATAATAAAATTTTTATATTCATTAAATTCTTAAATTTTCAATTTATATATTCTGTTATTTAAATAGTCCATTGTGATCTGAAATGGCTTTCAAAAGCCAAAAATATTTACCCAATAAAATTGTTTGCAAGTGTAAACAAATTTCACAACCAGAAAGCACATAAAGTAAGAAAATATCACCATAATAATCTAGCAGTGTGTTTAATTCAAACATCTAACATTTTCAACATGTTTGGCTGTCACTTTTTTATTTAATTAAATACATTTGTAATAGAACATTGTTCAAACATTTGTGTTTTCATTCTATGTCCAAAAGAAATTCCATGTTCCAGATTTTATTCTTTGTTATGTTTTATTGATGTTTACCTGATAAACGTCATTCAACATGGTCAAACATGTTAGTTGTTTAAATTAACATCTTTCCTGGAATATTATAGTAATATTTTTTTAAATATTATTTGTAGTTTTATGAAGGTTTCTAATAAAAAATAATAAAATTTGAATTATTTATATAATTTAAAATAATTTTTAATATTTAAAATCATGAAAACCAACAGAATTTTCTGCTTACTTACGGACTGCTTCTTGATTAGATATGGTGTTTCCAATAAAAATGAAATAATATCAATAAATGTCTGAAAATAGAGATTTTGAATTAATTAATTAATAATAATTAAAGAATTTATAATTTAATATCTTAAATCACTTATGTAATTAGTAAATTTTATAATAATGCTTCAATATAATAATATTAATATAAAATATTTATTTTCATATTCATATATTCAATTAGTTTGATAACGTACTTCTGATATATTCCATGAAATATTAAATTGATTATTTATATTTTCATAATAATCAAGCATTCCTTCTAGCATTTCAGCAATTGGTTCACCTTCTGCATGATGAAGATTAGACTTTTTATCAAGAATATATGCTTTAAGCTCTTGAATTATTGTTTCTAAATCTGTTAAGTAATAACCCATCTTCATACTGTCAAACTGTTAAAAAAATAAATTATATATAATTATATAAATAAATAATATATAATTTATTACTGCAATAACAAATCTATTATCTAAATATAAAGAAATATTACTTAAGCTTCATATGAATAGATTTCACTAACTTTCAATAAGATAAATGCCCTTATAACTTAAATGAACATTAGTGCATGACAATTTGAGGCATTGTGTGAGGTTGCTGAATCATGCATAATGGCAGGATATCCAAGCCATGATAAATGGCCAGGTAACAGAGACAACTCTCCAGTTACAAACAATTAACCTGGTTTATTATACAGATTACACTCAAATTACTAAATCTTCCATTGGTGAGAGGAATCAAATTGCAGGATCTTCTCCCTTTTTCTTGAGGAGAACAAGGGCCTTATAGATGTAGTCAAAGTCCTTTCAGAGGTTGTCAGTCGACGATCAGCAATTGGAGCAAAGGGTAACGAGTCTGAAGTAGGGACGATGACATTGAAAATGATTCCTTTTTCTTTTCTTTCCTGATGGATGTTCACAATAGTAAAGGCAGATCAAGGAGCTCTTTGTTTCCTTCAAATTGTAGTTTTTATAACTTTTTTCAGGTCCCAGATTGACCACTTTGATTGGTTGTTTGTACTCATCTCTGCTTTCCAATTGGTTGCTGCTCGTTACAAAATGTAACAAGATCAGAATCTAGACCATGGGATGAGTCAAAATTGTCCATCAATTTGATCCCAATCGAAGGTGGTTGATCTTAGGACTTCATTATTCTGTTGTTTTAATATGAGAAGTACACTTTTACCAATAATTTCCTCCAAACATGTCCTTTTGTGGATATGAATTTTCTATTTTTCATTTTATGGCAATTTTTCTTTTTTTCTTTTTTTTTTTTTTGCCGCTTTACAAAATATTTTTTTCTATATACAAGAAAACAAAATTTATTCGTTTGTGTGGTTCCGGTCCCCTTCAATAGTCTCACAATTGTAAATTGATTTTTATTGAATTGAATTAATTTTCAATACTTCAAATTGAATATCAGCTGCTCTTGAACATCCTGAAGTACAGCTCTTGAAGTACAATACCTACTGCTCTTCAACATCCTGTTTTCTTATACTTCAATATTTCTTTGCCTTTGGTACAAGTTAAGATGATGATTATCCAAAATGAATGAACAATATTTCTTGTAGAGGAGAAAGATAAATGAAAAGGATTTTTAAGTAGAAAAGAAAGGGGATAAAAGATTATGTTTTGGCCTTGGAAGGAAGAACAAGACAAGAATGCTGAAAGGGTTAATGTAATGAATTATGGGAATTTTTTGGGAGTTCAAACTAGATCCCTAGGAACATTGGAAATCTAAAGAAATTGTGAAGCAAGTGATGATTGGATCTTGTCTGCCTTTATCTGAGTATTATTTTTCCTGTATGTATCTTGTTTTTTTCAGTCAATATTCTCTATTCTATTTATCTTTCTTTTCTTTTTTCTTGTAACATACAGAATATGTGTCTTTTTTGAGTTTTGTAGGTTTTTTCAGATGGTAACTATCATATATTCATGAATAGAAGTTGATACACCTTCTATTCATGAATATATTATAAAAGTGTAAAATCTGTTACAAGTCTATATGTCTTAAGAAGAAAATTAGTATTGATTAATACTGATGAGTTAAAGAATGAAATGTGACAATATATTACAATCTATTACTAATTAGTTTTCTGTAATCATTAGATTAGTTCTAATTCATTATTTAGTTTATTATATGCCTATTTAAAAATCAATAATATACTTTATTTTCTATTAAGGATATCATCCTGTTGCAGAATTTCTAATCATTAGAGATCTTAGCACATTGTCAATTGGTCATTCAAATTTCACGAATAGTTAATAATTCTGGTTTTAGCAATTGCTTCACCATGAATTAATTCATTGTGGGAAGATCTAAGAAAATCTTTAGTTTTGCCTGACCAATTAATTTTAGATATCTCATGAAACAGTCATATAATGTATTGTTAAATGGAAAATATTAAAACTTTTTAACTGAAAAAATATTTCAAAGAATTCTGTGTTAGAAATTGCATTATTAACATTTAATTCTTAACACAAAATTTCAAAATTTTGAAATACAATGAAATCTTAGTGAAATCAATTCATATATTTAACTTAACTTTGAATAAAATGAGATAAATGCATCCAAAACTTATGAAATACTCTGTAAATGAGAGAAAGTTGATGGGATTAAAAGAAAACTGAACAAGATGAAATAAAGTTTATTATTTTTATAATATTTTTCTCAAAAGTGATCATAAAGAAATAAAATATTTAAAATTAAAATATACAAACCTGAGTTTTAATACTTTTCAATCTTGCTGATAAACATGAAGAATAATCAGGTTCTTCCCAACTTGCAATATTTCCTTTTCTAATAACACATTTTCTACTGATAATACCTACAAATTTTGTAATTTAAATTAAATTTATTTAAAATATACAGCTGAATGTGATAATATTACCATAAAAATAAAATAGGCATGTCAGAAAATGTATGCATTTGAAGATAATGATAGTTTTACTTAGTTTAGGGATCCCAGTAATACTGGTTAAAATCTAAAACTGAAAAATTCAATGATCAATACTACTTATTAGGTATCAACTTTCTATAGTTTTTTAATATACAGTCTTTGTGTTTTGTTGCAACTGCTACAATATTTATAATACCATTCTAAAAATACACAGGTTGTCTAAAAATAAACTGAATTTTTGTCTAAGAACAAAAAAACTAAGCAATACAACATTCAGAATGAGTAATAAAATTTAAGGACTTTTTCAGTTCCTGTTTTGGCACCTGGTTTAGTACTGCGGTCACAGCAGCAATGAAAGGGACTCATTACAAGGATATTCCCGAGATCAATCTCGGGAATATCCTTGTAATGAGTCCCTTTCATTGGAATTTTAAGTTTTGGGAACAGAAAATAGTCACAGGGAGCCAAATCAAGAGAATAGGTTAGATGGTCTAAAGTTGCAATACCTTTTTGAGCCAAAAATTGACGAATGGCAGTGCTCTATCATTTACATAATCATACATGTATGGTTAAGTAAATGATCTTTAATTGCCCAAAAAATCCACCAGAGGACTTTCAGTTAATAAGTGCGATTATATGACATGGATGCTGTTGTAAAAATTTTAACATCTTTTTAATGTTTTGTAGAGGTCAAATCCTACAATGAAAGGTTGATGTTGAGAACATTTTTAATGTGTAACTTTTAATAATCTTTATAGATCAATATTATGAAGTGTTTTACTTCAAGTTACCTACTGTTTAGCTCCTGAATGGAGTGAAAGAGGATTTAAAGGACTTGAACATTGTTTGTATTATATTTACTTTTTCAAATGGAAGAAAGATGTGTGACATGATAGATCAGCAAGTTCTGGAATGTCTTTATGATACTTATTTGAACCTGTAATATGTATAAAGAGGAAATTCCATAGCATACAGAAACAAAGAAACACATTTCTCTTAGTAATGAAAAAGAAAAGTATACTTTTGTTAACTTTTGGAATTGACGGCCGGATGGCCGAGCGGTCAAGGTGGCAGCCTACCGCTCTGGGGGACCCAGGATCGAATCTGAACGGGTCAAATAATCCCCAGGAATTTTTCGGGGGTGGTCCGTTCGGATATGTCGGGCCCCGTCCCTCACCACCCGGTCGCCCCATTGTGGGCCTGGCCAAACCCATAATGGGCCTACTAAAAGAGGCCCTCTTAGTGCCCACAGGGCGGAAAGAGTTAAAAAAAAAAAAAAAAACTTTTGGAACATAACCCTATGTTTTGTTTTTGTCCTTTGTTTCGTATAGCATGGATCTGCATAACATGGTGCTTTTTCAGTACCTAACTACCATGTTGCTATATGGGGATATCTATATTTAAGTTTGACTGGAAATGTTTTCCAAATATTGAAAAATATAATTACTACCAGTTTTGCAGATATTCTATCATCAAAATACTGGTATTGAAAATTTGTCTGGTATTGAAATCCCATTTATTTTATTAAGATAATAGTAAATATTTTAATAAAACATCAAATTTTTCTCTAGACAAAATTCAATTTTTTCATGTTTTCAAGAAACAAATAGTTTTAACTTATTAAACTAAAACTAAGTATAAATCTTTGTTTATGTAATCATGTTTTGGAAGGAAGGCTTATGGAATGATGTTATAAAAGAAATGATTGCAGGAAGAAAGAAATGAGAGAAAAAAGAATTAATATAACTATCCTTGTTTAACTACAAGCCAATCAATGCTGTATGTCATCAGGTTAGATAATGGCTATAATACTAATAAATTATGAAAACAA
This sequence comes from Centruroides vittatus, assembly GCF_030686945.1. NCBI lineage: Eukaryota > Metazoa > Arthropoda > Arachnida > Scorpiones > Buthidae > Centruroides > Centruroides vittatus. The sequence goes on along the minus strand of NW_027121909.1, from coordinate 567,198 downwards.
TTTGGTATTAGAGGGAGGCATTAAGTGCCATCTCTTAATAAATTTAATAATTATAATTTTTAATTAAATAATTTAGAACTACTGGAAGATAATAATCAGCCCAGAGCAGGACTCAAACCTGCAACTCCTGCTTACCATGCAGATGCGTTGCCAATTATGCTACCCGGACCTCCGGTCCAATCTCATCGTCCAGTATATATAACATTATGTTGCAACCATCGATGATTATTATGGTGCCAGCTGGGGACACATCCAGTAAACCACTCCAAAGTGCTCCAGTAGTTATAAATTATTTAAATTATTTAATTAAAAATTATAATTATTAAATTTATTAAGAGATGATGCCTAACACCCCCTCTAGTACCAAATCAAACTATTTGGTACTAGATCTTTAATTGTCTTGTTGATATGAAACTGTTTCATAATTTATTAGTATTATAGCCATTATCTAGCCTGATGACATACAGCATTGATTGGTTTGTAGTTATACAATGTATCGGGTTTGTGGTGATGTTATTTGTTTATCTTTATTTGATTCGTCCACAAGGATGACTTAAAAGAGGATAGTTATAAGGAGCTAAAGACAAAAGTGCAGGATAGAGTAGCATGGAAAAAGAGGTGGTGCTCACTGGATCTGCTATAACTAGCAGAAAACTAAGAAAAAAAGGAATCATATTTATTTATAAAACATGATTACATAAATATTTCAATATCAACATATTTACCTTCATATCCATGAGGACAATTTTGAAGATTAACTGTATTAGCAGCAGTGATACTCCATTCTATATTTTTATGTCTCTCAGATTGACATATTGGTGTTTCTATTAAAGAAAAAAATTAAATTTTAATTGTATTTATTCCAAATTGATTTAAATTTTTAATTTTCTATGTTTTTATTATAAATTTCTCTTATTCAAAATATAAAAGTTGTTTATAATTAAAATTACCCTATACTCTTAAGCTGTTCAAATGTAATTTATTTGATTTCATAATATTAATTAATTACTTTCATAATTTTCTTTAAATCTGTAACAATGCATGATTGTTACTTTCCACTCTGAATTCCTTGAGAATAAATATTGGTTCAACAATCCTTAAAAATAACTTTAAAAGGGAATGAAGGAAATGCTGTTTAAATTAAAGCTTCACAAAACCACTTTTTCAAATTTAAGCAATAACAATTTTTAAAATTATATATCACTAAAATTAAATTTTTCAAATAATTTAAAAAAATTTTAATTGCTGTTCTCAAATTTATTGTAAAAAATCAATTATTTGACTTGTGTTATTAGGCAATATTACTACTTCCAATTAATAAATTTTTGAAACAATATTTTAGTAAATAAAAATAACGATATTTTTATTTGCTGATCTCAATTTGATATGATATCAATTACAGAGATCAAATTGAATACATAGGTTGATCAAGCTATTTTTTGTGACCACCAAAAAGATAAATTTAAAAATAGTCAACCTTTACAATATCCTATGCAATGCAAAAACTGTTCTAACCACAAAATATGACTGTGTAACAACATTTAACCGTTGTTGATATTTGTTTTTGAATTTGAATTCAATAAAAATAATTATATTTATGAAAAATTTTTATTACTGTAAGCATATACAATCAGAAATAGTCTGACAATTGCATTTGCTTTATATCCTTAAATATTAATTACTTTTTGGTCTAAATTTTATTTATTGATTAGAATTAATAATCTGTTTTTTTATTAAATATGTATATAAAAAATATATTATCTAATTAAATGACTGCAATGGTTTTTATGATGGAATTATCATTGAAACAGTTCAATAATGGCTTTATATAGTAGGTTTAAATATTGTGAATTGTAAAAATTGTGTCAAATTGACATTAAAGGTCCTCAGAATTCACAATAACAAAGAATTCAAAAGAACTGTTCCATTTGTATTTGTTGCAAGTTAGCTAACTGAATATATGTAAAGTGAAAAAAATCAAATCAAATTTTAAAAAATAAATGTAAATTTTTTTGTAACATTTTAAAGCATAAATCATTCATTTATCACAATATGATACATCTATCACAGGATAAAGGATTGAAAGAGCAGTGCAATGTAATTATTATGATGTGCTATATCTTTAAAAAAAAATTGTAGATAGAAGAGAATTTAATCTTTCAAACTAACATGAATGCAGTTTCTTTAATGAACCATAAGAAGTAATTTGTAAAAAAAAATAAGGGGAAAAAAATGATAGTATCATATATAACATAATATTATATAGTGTAAATAATAGTATTCTTGGCAATGTTATAGTAAATAATAATAAATCAATTCTTGTTGGTTTGTAACTTTATACAAATCTTTATTCTTAAACTGATCTGGACTTAAACTCTAGAATTGACATTAAGCTATATAAGGAGATGGACAAGAGAACAAAACATTGTCAAATTGGCATAGCACATACCCCAGCTCTTAAGACATATAAAACCATTGATTCCGTTTTGAAGGCAGATCAAGAAGTAATATACCCAGTGGAGTTTTTAAATTCCTTGAACCTGATCTAAAGGTTGGAGCACCAGTAATGCTTTTATGAAATTTTGATCCACCAAAGTTATACAATGGGGTAAGAATTATTGTAAAAAAAAATGATGCTGAATGTCGTTAAGGCAAAAATTTTAACATGAAGTTCAGCATGAGATGTGTTAATTCCAAGAATACCATTAATTCACAAGGATATACCATTTCAGTTTAAGTGGCTGCAATTTCCAGTCAGATTAGTCTTTGCAAGGACTATAAACAAAAGTGATTGGTGTGAACTTGGAAAGTCCATACTTTTCTCATGGCCAGCTATAGTTGGCTTGCTCTAGAGTCAGAATCCCTGAAAAATTATTTGTATATGCACCAGTGGGAAAAACAAAAAATATTGTAAATCAAAAAGCTCTACAAAATTAACAAGTTCAAATGTTTTGTATAAAACAGAAAATTAGATGTAAGAGTTGATTATGTATAAGCTTTTTTTAAGAAATAAAACTAAATTCAAAACTATATATAAATTTTTTATCTTTGTTCTGTTTTACTCGAGCAATGCCAGATACATAAGCTAGTATTTAATAAAACTGTCTTATTAATTAATTAGTTCAAGTTATTTTAATTAAGACTTAAAAAAAAATACAGCAACATAAATAAATAATTAAATATTACCTTTATCGATGACTGTTATAATACTGTCTTTCTTAGTAGTTCCAGTGTTACTGGATATAATGCATGTATAAATAACTGATGATTTTGCTGAGTGAACTAACAATCTAGTTCCTACTGGATATAAATCTTCAATAAGTTCTGTTTGAAGAGATGGATTTAATACTTTTCCATTCTTAAGCCAAGTGTATCCAAATTTGCCATAAGTTTCAGGAATACAAGTAATTATGAAACTTTGTCCTTGATAAATTGTTGCAGTTAAAGGTTCTAATAAAAACAAAGGAGCTGATATAACATTTACTTGCAAACTTTTATTGTGTGTATTATCCCAATCTGATACTTGGCACGTAAAAACACCTAAAATAATAATATATGATTAATAAGAGTTTTTATATTATTTTTATTAAATATTTGATATTCATTTTGCATATAGAATGTGTCATTACATGTGTGAAATCAATGTAAGCATTACACACGTAAAATTACGCTGTATACAATGTTTTATTAATTTAAACTATATGTCTACATACAACAAAATATAACAATATTGAAATATAGTTGGTAAATTCAATTGCTATTTTCATTAAAAAATATTAGCATTATTAATGTATGTAGCATGTATAAATATTTTTTCTGTAAATAAAAAGCATTCATCTACTTACATCTATAAAATAAAAATGTGATGGCTGAGTCTTATATATTTATAAGTTAAATTTCAATAAAAACAAAAGTTTTTTAGTTACATAAATTATTCTTATAATCACTTTAATAATGAATAAATATTTGGAGCTCTGAAGTCCACAGTGAATTTACTTACTATACATTATTTAAACTTTTCAAAAATATTAATAAAATAAATATAATGCTGGGTTTTAAAGATTATTGTTAAATATTTATTTATCTATAGATCCAACATTATTTGAATTGTTTTACTAAATGATTAAAATTCTCATTTGTAATGAATCATCATCATGGACATTAAGAGCTTGTATTGACCTGGAGTGGAGTGGGTTCCTTTTATCTTTTAGCAGACCATTTTTGCCATTTTTTTCTTTCTTTTTGAACAAATAAAGAAACATTCTATGTATTTCATTAATAAAAAGAAATTTTAAAGACTATCTTTTGTTAGTAAAAGTAAATTAATTTATAAGCATTGGAACCACAAAGGCTACTAGGCTGGGAAAAAATCCTCAGCTTCCTCCTCTCAATGGTCTTGATCATCATCAGTTTGTTAATGATTTTGTCAAAAAGTTGTTTAAAATTATAAATTATGCTAGTAAAGTTAAAAATTATCTCATACAAATGCTTTTAATTTGATTGCAACTTTATTTCAGATAAAGATTTGAAAAAAATACAATTTGTGAAAATGAAACATATCAATATAAATTTACTGTTTTAAAATTTTAATATATTACTTTATATATTATTAAATTTAATAACTTAATATATTTATTACGCTTGCATTCTTTAATTAGATGTAAAGTATCAAGTCTATACTTTGCATCATAACCTGTCTTAAATGCTTGGAAAATCAAACATATTTAAATCATTATATTTTCATATATATTTCTGTTATAGCAATAGAAAAATATATTATATTAATGATTATGCTTCATTATATTTTCATATTGAAAGATTTTAATAATTTGACTGCCATTTATTTTTTCAGTTTCGTTATGAATTCCTATATTCATAATCATTATCTTGCCATTTATAATAGAATTATTTTTCATTAACTTAATATTTTCAATCATAGTATATAGAAGCGGTTTTTAAACTGAGGTCTGCCAACCACAGGAGGTATTCACAATATACTTGTCAGGAATCTGCAGGTCCATTTTCTAAAAAACACTTTTATTTTATTACTTAATAAATAGTTTAAAATAATATTTAAATCTATATTAAGCTTTAAGTAACAACATTTATAATAATTTATTATAATAATATAGATAATGTGATAAATTTGTATATTATATATCTTAAAATATTATATCTTAATGACTTTTTGAAAAATAAAGTTGATTCATTTTATTAAATTTTATAATTTATTAAATTATTTTAACAACACATTTCAAATTAATGCTGTCAAAAATCCATCAAACAATAATATAAGATGCCTGAGATGCTTATTATTTTATTGCAATTTATTAATTAATGACTAAAAGCTAAAAATATGGATATGCCAAAATATAACTGAAACCTTTCAAAGTTTTGGAACCACTAGTATTGTAGTGATTAAAAGGATAGAGAAGCCATGTTTATCTTCTGTAAACTTATTCTGGAATTCTGTAAAATATTCTGGGAAAGTGGCAGCCATCTGTATAGTCAATATAGTGGCTGCTGCTGCTGCTATATTGACTGTACAGATCAGTCTTATAGGTAAAGCAGAGAAAAGGAAAGCAGAGAGAATGATATTCTTCTGTCTGGAGAATGAAATTTTTTTCTTACAAGTAAAATAGGAAAACTGATGCAAGTTGTACATTTTATAAACTTATTGGAAAATTGATCAGATAGTGAGTTATTCTTTTTTTAGTAGAAAAGTTTAATATAACTAATTGATTTTACATTTCTTTGGTTAAAAAAAATTCCCTTCCATTACTACTTGGAATACAACTATGTATAGATAAACAAGTATTATTCATTTCCATAAACCTTTCTTGGTTGTATTTTATGCCATAAAATCCATATTTGTAAATATTGTATGAAGTTATATTGTGTCAGTTAATATATCTATTTTATATAATCAATAAATTACTGTTATAATATTTTGAATTATTTGTTGCATGCATGTGTTATTAATTTCACTTTTAGTAGTGTAAAACTACTAAATATAAATCAAACATAAATATTTGTTCTTTCTTCCTCTTTGTTCTTACTTTTTACATTTCCATGTATATATTGTCTACTTGGACTTCGTTTATTAATAGGACTTATTATAGTGGTGATGTTTCTGATTAGCAAAGAGAGGAAATCTTAGTCAAAAGTCAAAATAAAGATATTTTGTTTTGACTAAGATTTCCTCTCTTTGCTAATCAGAAACTGGTAAAATAACTGCTATTAATAAACAAAGTCCAAGTAGACAATATATTCACAGAAACAAATATTTGATTAATTTTTTAAATTTATGTTTACAGTTTTATACACAATTAAATGTGTTTGTAATTGAAATTTTATTTGCTCTAAACATTATAATTATGTAAAATATTTATTGAAAATACTTGTAGATATTCTTTCAGTGAATATCAAAATCCATATTTACTTGTTATTACGATTGAAGTTAATTCGCAAATAATGTGACATTTTATTCAGATATAATCACATAAGGAGTAAAGCTACTCACTGTTTTAGATGTTTTTTATTGCTGTCAGTTTGTCAAAAATGCATTTCGGCCCAAGATGAAATGCATTTTTGACTTCAGTTAACTTCAATCTTAATAATTTGTTGATATCTTCATATATGCAAAGCTCTATTTACATAACAAATAAAAATGTTTGTAAAGCTCTTAATTATAGCAATAAAATAAGGACATAATGATATGGCAAAATTGAGAATTTAAGTTGCATACAAGAGAAATGCTACTATTAAATTTTTCAACAAATTTTTTTAATGAAATTATTTTAAACTTCTTACCTGAATCTAATATATTTGTTCTGTCAAATCCTAATAAAGCAGTATATTGATCCCTTGAATTTTTTGGCACTTGAGATGTCCATATAGTACGATATGGTGTATGAACATTAATTGGAGCACCATCTTTGAACCATTTGAAAGACATGGAAGCAGATCCTTGTGCAATGCAAGCTAAGCTAAATTCAGTTCCTTCAACAATTGGCATTTTTTCAGAAGTTTCTATTCCTTGAATACTAAGAGCTAGAATTAAAAAAAAAATCTTCAGTTTTATTTTCTTAACAGTATAATAATTGCATCATTATTTCAATGAATTACCTGGTTCCCATTTTAATATTAGATATGTGCGATTAACACGATATTTATCAATTTTTCCAGTTTTCAATGCCTCCTCTAGAACAACTTTAGCTTGTTGGTTATCATCTTTCTCACCCAAAAAATGAAAATGTACAATGGGACTAGGTCTATAATAATGTTAGATTTATTAATAACTGCACAATTTAAAATCTTCAATATTTGTAAGCAAAAGATGAGAATACTTACTCAAAACTTGTGACTGTCAAATTGTCAACCTGATAAAGTCGTGGTTTTAGAAGTGCATTAAGCTATTAAAAAATACAAATATACTATTATATTAATTAATAACATACTAAAAATTCTTTTAATATTGTAAAAACAATCTTAATGTAAAATAAGAAGTAAGAATTTTAAAATACAGTAAAATCTGTCTATGGCGACCACCCACGGTTCCTTCAAAAAGTGGTCTTTTAGACAGAAAGTCATCCAATACAGGTAGTGCTGTAATACCGTATTTCCATACGTATTTTGCGCAATTTTTAGCCATTTCTACTAAACAAAACTCGAGGTGAGCATTTATAAGCAATTTTTTCAACGATAGAGCTATATTGGTATTGTATTTTTTCTTATCGGATAACTCGATTTACAGGCGTCATCTTGATTTTATGATAGATTTAATACCAATATTTTAAAGATTAATACAGTACTTGCATTTTCTCAATTATAATGCACATTTTCTTTTTTCCAAGATAATTAATTCAAGTTGTTTCTCTTCGTTTTCTCCTCAGTTATATGTATTACATCATCAATATAAAACCATGTGGTATCTCTCCATCACTTTGGTTTTAGTTTTGGTTAGTTTAATCTTATTTTAACTTCAAAAATACTGTATTTTTTTAATATTTAATATTTTTTTAAGTACAATAAGAAAAATTATTAATTAATAATAAAACTATTTTATTATTTTTTGTCATAATGTGATTTCATTACATTCTGCAATTGTCCAATGACAATCGTGGAATCAAAAAAGGAAGGTTGCGTGTAAAACTGATTTTTGCATTAATGCATTTATTGTTGTTTTGAATATTTTGTGTGCGAAAATTACTTGGATATTATTTTTCTAAAAATATCCTGAAAATAAGGTAGGTTGGTACAGAAACTATTTATTGCACATGTACTGTATATGAGCTTCAAAAATAAATAAATAAATAAATAAAATAAATTTTACCAAATGATGAGATCAGCTGATTAATTGTATCATGTACAATATTTTATATGTCAAGAAAAATACTGTAGGTCTACAGTACGATAAATTTACAGTAAGGATACAATATGTATTCTTGCATGTACTGTACCTGTATTTAAATTCATGTAAAGTACAACACCGTTTTAAAGCAATTTAGAACAGAAAATTTAATAAATTAAATTTACATGTACAGGTTAGACAATACATATTTACATGTGCATATTAAAAAATTCCGTTACCTTAGTCTGTCTAACATGTTTTAACTTTTGCTTTAGGATAACTTCCTCAAGCTCGTTTTCAATTAAATCTGTGCTTTCCAAAAGATGTGGTCTTTCAAGATTGACAAACATTGCTTTCAATCTTGAAATTGTGAAAAGCATCTCTGATAGTGGAAAAGGTTTGATACGAATATCACTTTGTTCTTCATTATCATCGTCATCATTTTCTGTTGTTTGTGATGGTTGTTGATTAGTCTTTTCCCCAACCATAAGTTGATCCTCCCAGTTGTTATCCAAATCTTTAAAGCATTGAACATCTTCAATAGCTACAATGTCATTAATTTGTGCAGCAGTACAAAGCTCTTGAGAAGTTCCGCTTCTAAAATATTTTCAGAATCCGGAGCATCTGCAGAATTTGGAAAAACCTTCCTTCTAAAACATTCTTCAGCCACACCTTCTAAAACGTTTGTTGATCATTTCAGAATTTCCTTCCTTCCAGGCATTTTTAATCCATTTAACTGCATCCAAAACAGTCAGTTGTTTAGCAAGTTGTGTTGCACTTTCAAGCACTTTCCAACCAAACAAGCAAAAATTTTACAAGTCCTTTTCTGTATAGTATCTTAAACTCCCGAATTATGCCGTGATCTAATGGTTAAAGGTGGCTCGTAGTGTTGGGCGGAAAAAATTTCAATTCAACATTCGAAAGTAATCTTGGGGGATGGCAGGCAACATTGTCCAGAAAAAGCAGTGGTGTAGCAAGGGGGTGCAAGAGGGTGTATCATGCCCCGGGCGCCCCTCGCAGAGGGGCGCCCAAATGGTCTCCAAGACAAACTATATGTGTTTCTGGAGAAGGGAGGGGGGTGCCAATAATGTTGTGCTCCAGGTGCCAGTTATGTTCACCACATCACTGAGAAAAAGTAAAATTTTCCTGTTTTGGTTCCTCATTTTTTCACTTAATTTTTCTATCCATTCTTGAAAAATGTCTGCTGTCATCCAAGCTCTGGAGTTGGCTTTCCAGGTTATGTCCAAAGTTGAGATGTCAATACCTTTAGAGCAGGGGTCCCCAACCCTATGCCCGCGGGCACCATAGCGCCCGCCGATCGTTTTGTGTGCGCCCGCCGCTGTGCGACCACAATAAAAATAAAAATATTTCAGTTTTCAATAAAATGCTATGTAAAAGTTTTTTCATTTTTAATGATTAACCACACAAAAGTAGAAATGGCATCCAACACAGATAAAAGCACAAAGCGAAATGCGACCGATCTCTTTTTCCTCTCGCGCCAAATTTTCGCCAACCAAATTTCCCATACCTAAAATGAAATTAATCGGTCCGTTTCTATGGTTGCTGTGACAATGCAGACATTTGTCTGGAGCTCATTCAGCGTTGCCATATTTGGCCACTTTGCACCAAATTTGGCTACCCTTTTTTTAGTTTGGCGTAAAAAATATCATTTGGCGCATTGGCTACTTTTTGGGTTACATAAATTTGACATGGCTACATTTTTGGCTACATATTATTTATAAATATATTACTTGAATAAAAATCACTTTAAAATGGTGTTTTGTCGTTTTTGATTAATTACAGACCCACATAAAACAAATATTTGTTTTATTATGTTTTTCAAATTATGCTTTTTTTCGAATACATTTTTGTTTGTCTCCTTTATAATAAATGAATATATCTATTTTTAAGTAAAAATTGAAAGTGTCTGTAGAATGTATTTTTTTAAATATCCTTTTTCGTGACAAAGTTTTAATACTTATTATTATAATCTAGACATGTTAATCCTTAAATAATAAAAGTAGAACAAAAATAATAATTTTCCTATTTCAAAGAACTTCTCAAACCATAGTTATTTAATTTGAAAGTTGACTGACATTTCTTTATTAAACTAATATGTGCATTTTGCATATATCATGACCCTTCATCAATTTGGTTTTAGGTTTTTCTGTTTTAAAAGATATTTTAAGCAATTTTAACTTTTTCCTTTTTAAACTCCCCCCCCCTGTAGGCACTAAGGCCTTTTTAAGCAAGCCCATTATGTATTCGGCCACCATACAATTGGGCGGCCAGGTGATGAGGGACAGGGCCCGACATATCCGCTTGAACCATCCTGAAAAATTCCTGGGGATTTTTCAACCCGATCGGATTCGATTCCGGGTCTCTCCAGAGGGGGTAGTTTGGAGGGGTTGAGATAGAAATTTTGGATCTTCAGAACGACATTATCCTAAAATCCATTTTATCAGATGAGAATTTCTGGAATATAGTTGAAAGAAACAAATTTCCATTCTTGAAAAAAGCAGCATATAAAATAAAATCGTTTTCGGTTCCACATACTTGTGTGAATCATTGTTTTCAACAATGAACATTATAAAATCAAAGTACAGATCACGACTTACAGATGAACACCTTGACGATTGCTTACGAGCAGGAATAACATCATACTCTTCTAATTACAAAGCTATGGCCAATAAAATGCAATGCCAAAAATCACATTGACTTTGAGATTTATATTTTTTTATAAAGAATTTTTATACTTTGTAGATTTTGTATGCATTGTTTAGTAATTACTTGTTTTATAAAAATTATTGTTAATATTCTTGTGTATGTTAAATTACATTTTTGGAATTAAATGTTTTTTGTATATCATGTGTATGTATTATTAACTATGTCCAATTCTAAATTCACCTTGAAAAAATAAATGGTGCCCGCCGTCCGACCGGTATTCTAAAATGTGCTCTTAGGTACAAAAAGGTTGGGGACCCCTGCTTTAGAGCATCTAGGTTGAAGTGACTTAGAAATGACCAATGCTGGTTCTTTCTCTCCTAATGCATGCTCCTAATCCCTATAGCAAAACATTACAGTCCAGCATTCTTTCGCCATCTTGCCTCCTAAACACTTCTTTCCCTTTACAATTAAAGTTTTATCCAGAATGGCACAAAAAAAGGCCTGTTTTGTCTGTGTTATAGACATGGCTAAAATCATATCCATCTATCATCGAAAGAACACTCTGTTTCCAATCTTCTACATTAACTTGATTGACGTCACCACTTTCACCACACAAAGTACGATAAACAATGTTATGACGTTTCCGGAAACTTTCCAGCCATTCATTGCTGGCGCAAAACGACGAAATCCCTAATTTTCCTGCAAATTCGTATCCTTTTGCCTGAATGATTGGTCCACTCAAAGGAATCCGTTTAGCACTTGCCTTTTGAAACCACTCCCATATCAATTTGTTTATCTCTTCATTCAGTTGCTTTCTTTTTCGTTTGCTATCCTTGTTTCCATTGCTTTCCCATTCCTCCAGTATCGACTTCTTCTGTTGTAAAATTTTAAAAATTTGCGTTTTCCACAGTTAAATCTCTCCGCTAATCTCCGTTGTGAGAAGTCATTTTCACTTTCTCTAATACGACTTTCAAATGACAGCACTTCGCATCTCTCGTTTTTCCGACATTTTCGAACAAACAGAAATTAGTTTTTTTTTTTTTTTTTTTGTAGCTGGATTAATCCATTAACACCTGCAACTAATTTCAAGAGTGAGAGAAGTGCCCGAGATGGGTTTGAACAGGAGTTTTGACTAATTCATTATACAGGGTGGACCAAAAAGAATATATGTATTTCAAACTGATATATTTAATAAACTGTAAGACATACAACTATGGAACTTGGGACACATATTTATGAAACTCTCTAGTTTAGATTACAGGTGTTCAATATGTCCTCCACCAGCGACACGAACAATATCACACCGATACTCAAATTCCTGCCATACTCGACTAAGCATGTCCGGTGTCACTGATGTAATGGCAGTACGGATCCGGTTCTTCAACTCATCGAGGTTCTGTGGTAGTGGAGGAACATAGACGGTGTCCTTGATGAAACCCCACAGGAAGAAATCACACGGCGTCAAATCCGGTGACCGTGGAGGCCAGCTGAAAAGTGCTAAATCATCAGCTCCTTGACGTCCAATCCAACGGTTCGGAAGAGTTTCATTCAGAAACTGATGAACTTGACGATTCCAGTGAGGGGGTGCCCCGTCTTGTTGAAAAATGAGGTTGTCCTTGTTCAGCCTCGGAAACAACCAGTTTTGCAACATATGAAGATACTTTGTGCTGTGGCGTAGCCATTTTACAACAACTGTGAATACGTCATTGTAACCAAGTACAACTGACATCTGGGGGACATGGACACAAACTAGACAATGCACTCGTTCCTCCGATACCCACAGCACACCGCTACTATCGATAGTTTACTAAATATATCAGTTTGAAATACGTATATTCTTTTTGGTCCACCCTGTACTAGAAGGGAGAAACGTTGTTGAGATGGGTTCGAACAATAGTTTAGAATAGATAGGCCTATATTCGCAAAAGTGGCTGTTTATTACAGTTGTTGTCTGTTGTTTCGGACCAAAAATCACTGCCCGCGGTCGCATTACACAGGTGGTCGTTTAATACAGGTAACTTAGAGTACCTAGATATCAGAGTAGCGACATACGAATCATCGCCGCCACGTTCTGTCGACAGAACGTGGCGGCGATGATTCGTATGTCACTACTCTGATATCTAGGTACTCTAGGTAACTTATACGAAGACTCTATGTATATACTATTCCGTGCCAGAAATTTTTTCCTGTCCAATGCAGGTGGTCGCCTAAGCAGTTTTCACTGTATTATTTATAGAAATCAATAGTAGCGTTACAAACATGACAAAAAATAAGAATTTATTTGTTATAATTTTTAAAATATTTTAAAATGCAGCATAACTAGGATATTAGTGACTAGATATAACCATATTTAATAGTTATGAAAATAAAATAGTAAAAAATATTTCTCTTCTTATATACCTACATTATAAAAACTAATAAACTATGTTATGAAAAAATGACGTTTTTAAAACATTGCTCTTTTAAAATCCATTGTATAAGTCTGTACTGTACATTACATTTTAGATAAAACCAGAATTATCTACTTTTACATTTGAAATTGAAATTAAATTCCTATTAATGCAAATAGGTACTGTACTTAATTATCTCTATTAATAAGTTTAAATTTTTAAACTCTGCATGTTTTTCTTACTCTGCATTAATGCTAACTAACTAAGTATTAACTAAGAAGGTTTATTCTATAATTATAAAATTAAAATCTAGTAGATTGATTTGTAGAACATAAGGCATTAAAGATTGAAAAAAACATTGATATGAATAATTACTAAATATGTTTTTCTAGTTTACAAATAATATATATTTATCTTTGTTTATAGTGATTTTAATGCAGACGTTTTGCAACGATTCATAAATTTTCATTAATTAAGACAGCAAAAATTTATTTACTGTAATTTATTTTTTTTTATACAATACTTTAAGTATTTGAAATAAGATCTTCAAAACTTCAATTTTATGGGAAATGGTTTTACTTTATAAAGTTAATATTTATGCAAGTTCTTCATCTTTTAGGAAAAATAAATAAAAGAAATGTTTTTCTTGTTGCTCATTGTTTTTTTGATATAAAATTTATGAAAATATATATTGTAGATGTATAAATTATAGACTGATGTCACTAATTATTTTGAATGCAGCAAATCCTTAATTTCAACAATTTCTATAAAATTGATCTTAGAAATTATTATTGCTTAAGACTGACACTGTTTAGATTAGGGGTGCACAATCTTTTTCCCTTTCATAATCCCTAAACTTAGATGTCAGTCATATGGAATTGCTTGAATCTTGACTCTTTAACTGCAAATATCTCATGAATCCTTGAATATCTATGATTCTATGATTCCCTTAGGATGATGATGCTGGATTGTGCAGATCTAGTTTAAGGGTTGAGAAATTGTTTCCTATTATTCATTCTGTTGTTGCTAATATCAGATTATAATTAATGTACAAGTTTGCTTAATTGTATCATTAATCTTTATCTTAACATAATATTTTGATTAATATAAAACATTCTATAAATGTTAAATTTTAACAATAATAGAGTTATGCCATTATCATCAAAAGTTTCCAAGAATTGAATACATTACACAATATTGCTTCTTATAAATTTATGGATTAAATAATAATAAATTTGCAGTATTTAATTTTTAATAGTAAGGAGAATACTTACTGCATTTTCAACTCCTTTTTTCAGTTGCTTATAGCGAACGCTATCTAAATGAGCTAAATCCACATTCTGTTCATACATTTTAATACTCACAAAATATCTTGTTTTTCCTATAATTTTGAAAAATTAATATTTTTATTTAAATCATATAATTATAAATATATAAAAATGACACAAAAATAATATCATATGATAACAAGTGTCATTTAATATATAAAAATATATTAAATGATATATTAATGCAGCATATATCTAATATAATAAAATTTAATTTTGTTCATTAACTAGTCATATTATTTTTTGAAATTTGAAATTAAACTTAGATATTTTTAAATATTCTACAGAATATGCTGTCTTTTAAGTTTGGTTTTAAATAATAAAAAATTTTATTATATCCATACAAACTGGTATAATATATTATTAAAATTGTCTTGTTATGTTATATTGGCATAAGAATAATTTGAATTATTTTATTATACAGTTATACAACCAATAATATATTAAAAGAAATAAGCATTTCATAATTCAATGATATCAATACAAATAAAAATTTTTAAAAGTTTATTATAGTTTAAAAAACTTGTAGATTCAATTTTATAAATGAATGAAAAACAGAGTTTAAAAACTAAAAATAGATAGTTTGTATTCAAAAATAGAAGTAACTTTGATAACAAAGACAAATGTAATAAGAAATAAACTTTAAATCTTCTAATAAAAACAATAATAAAACTGACTTTCTGGAAAAATTTTTTAATTATTAATTATTTTCTAAAAAGATTTATAATTGAAAAATTAAACAATAATTTATAGCAAATAAATATTAAAAGCTATTATAAAACAATTGCTGAAATATTAATAGTGACCACAATCCATAAAAAGTAAAATCTCAAAAAATATTTATATAATATTGAGAAGGAAAGAAAAAATATATATTATTTGAAGGAATAGATAAATTATTTACAATAATAATATAATTATTTTAGATAAATCTAGAGGATTGTAGATCAAATAGAAATGCTATTAATGTTTTATTTTCAAAGTTAACAGACAAAATACAACTTAGTTTCAAGTGGATAAATTTTTTAATGAAAACAAAAATAATTTACTTTGGAAAATATGAAAATAATTTATTAATAGAAGCAAAAGTTATACTCGCATTTATTAAGTGGAAACAATTTATAATTAATTTGTAGTGATTATTTCCAACTAGAATTTAAATATAATAATAATTCCAAAAATTTTTATTAGTAAAATGAAGAATTAAAAAATTTTTATTGAAAAAAATATTTAAAAATATTTAGAGCCTGCCTGAAAATAAATTTAAATTCAACTAAAATAAATTTATTCAAAATAAATTTTTAATGTTATTTAAATAAAATCTTTTTTTTTTAATTTTTGTATGAAGCAATTATAAATAAAAATTTAATAAATAATAGCAAACTTTAATATTAAAAATAATGTAGTTTTTGTAAACTTATCTGCATTTTCTGCAATTCTGTAAATTTATTTTCATATTAAAAAATTTATTCTATTTTTTTTTTTTTTAATAATAAATTTTATTTGTATCTGTAAAGTTATTAATTTAATAGAAGTTAGAAAATTTCTAACTTTAAAATAATTACAGTACTTAAGAAAATTACTTCTTTTATTTTTTTTTTCTTTAATGAAATGTATTATCTGAAGTATGTTTTCTTAAAAACAATATATATATCATAACATATGAAAATAATGTTTTAAATTTCTTTTCAACTGTGCATTATCAACAGAATTTCTGCTGACATTTCTAAGCTGTCAGCTACATCTGTTAGCATGTGACAGATGGAATACAATGAGAAGATTTCAGAAATAAAAAGAGGTACAAAACTAATTTAAGTTTAAAAAAATAAAATCTGAAGTACAATGTGATATTAAGTGAAGAAAACAATTTTTTATAATAAATTTTTTAAAAATTATTAATCAAATTTTTGTTTATGGGTCAACCCAAATTGTGAATTTAAAATTACATTCTAATTTTTCGTTAATCTATCTTATTATTTATTTAGATATGTGTTTGTTTTAATTGTTATTTTAATATTAGATAATTAAGTAGTTTAATTTTTACTTATACATTAATTTAATTATATAATATTACTTGTATAAATACTTTAATATTTTGGAAACGTCTTTAAACTATGTTATATTTTTTTTTACTGTTGAATCAAAACGTGCACTATACCTTACACAAATTAGAAACGATTAGGCTACTTTTCATACTTTTATGTTTTAAATTTATTAAACTTAAATAATTATTTTTTACAAAATAAGAAAATATAAATTAGTTATCATGAATTTATCGATTACATTGTTAATATTTTGCAGTGTTTGCAGCGCGCTACGCAATATGACCGCGAATACTGCAACATGACAAGAAAAAAAACAATCGCTATACAACTGTTTCAGGCAAAAAAAAATGTATGAAAATAACAAATTTTTACCTTCTTGAGTGCATGTTTTTCCGTCATCTAAAAGATAATAACCTCCAGGACAAGTACATATTATTTCTTTATTTTCTTTTACAGTACACGACTGAGAGCAACCATAGTTGGCACATTCATCTGAAAATAAAGGTTTTAAAAATATTTATTAATTAGATAAAATTTTGTGAAATAAACAAAAATACCAAATATAAAGTGTAAAAATTTAATTTTTTTTTTAATTTCAACGAAAATTGGTTGAAAACTTACTATTAATTTAATAAAACTTTCTCATGTTAATGATATGCTGGCAATGTGCGACACGCGTAGATCATACTGATTCTTTTAAATATTTTTAATGATTACAAGCATTGTATAAAACAGATATCCGAAGCAAGCAATGCTTAGGAAGAAATACCATTAAATCATCTAACAAAAGATTATATTAAGAGGTAACATATCAAAGGAAGTGAAATGTAAAGTTCGCGATACTAAAAATCAATACAGCACAGTGAAGGAGACTCCAAATAAAATTAAAAACGTCAACTTCTAGTCGATAAAAATTCGAGATAAATTTATAGCTGCATTCATTCGAATAATGGTACCGTTAGATTATCCAGCTCACCCCAATATGTAGATTGAATTACTAGATGATTATGATAATTATTTTTTTATAATAAAAAATTCTCTCAGTAAAATGATACTTCGAAAGACCGTTACATAGCCACATCTTTAAAAAAAAAAACAGTGTAAAAATGATTATTCAGCGATAAAAAAATATTTGAATATTTAATCTATATTTATTACTTTGGAACTATATTTGAGTTTTATTTTTTAATTAGGCTTTGTTTTTTTATTTTATATAGGTAAAAGTTGAATGACTTTGATAGGTCTACAGAGCCCAAAGCATTTTACTATTTTATGTTGAGCTAGAGAGGTAGCTTTAAAAAAATAAAAAAGAGAGAAAACTTCAGGAAATACTCTGAAGTTTTTGGATAGAAAGTGGCATCTAAATTTATATTCGCCACAACTCTTTTTGTGTGTGTTTATGTAAAGAAACGTCTTCGATGATAATATATAGTTTGATTTTTCTGATCATTAATGAAAACAGTAGGGGGAAAAACCTATAATACTGCATTTGCAGTCATTTATATGCCTTTTTTCTAGAATTTCAGAAATTTATTCTAGTCAATGACAGTTTACTTGAATTTTCTGCAATTGAATTCTCTGTAACAATACTTTCTTGAAATAGAAACGAAAATGATTAATAACGATCTGAAAATAAAGTTTTATTGATTAACAGTTTTTGTATTCCCATTTTCCCAATTTTTTCACAAATAGTAATGCTAAAGCTTAGCAATTGAATGCTTATTTTTAAAATAAATTAGTATTATTTTTTTGGTATCGTAATTAATTTTGTTTTGTTTCATTTCCTTAAATGCGAGATCGAACTTTAATAAGAAACTTTGTTTTGTTATTTTCTGTCATTGTAACAAACTATAATGTTACCATTAGTGAAAATATAATTTTTTGTTCAAATTTATTCGAAATTCTTGATTATTTTTTTGTAAAAAATTAAAATTGTAGCTGTTTTGATTCAATCATTTTATAAAATAAGCTTTTGATTTCGTTATAATGTTTTGCCAATACTAAAACAAAATGGCTAATCTTTGAATTCATTTTCATTGGATCAATTTAATTTCATAAAAGGTATTTTTCTCTCGATAAAATCATTTAAGAATCAGAATTTTTATTCAAATCCAGTTAAATCTCTCATTAGTTAGGCCTACTAACATGAAGAGACAAAATATCCATTTATTTTGATACATAACTTTATATATTGGTTATTCGTAATAATCAGAAAATTTGAAATTCCTAAACTTAAAGGTACCTTAATTAATATTCGGTTTGCCTGTAATATTAAAACTAACTCATTACATATAGACAAACCAACAGACAAAATATTCTTCACTTTGCTATTATTATTTTTTAAAAAAAACCAACAAAAAAAAACAATAAAATTTGAATGAAATGTTTTTTGTTCTTTTATAAATGTAAATATAATTAGAATTTACTAGAAAATAAATTATTTTATAAATTATACAGACTTACAGTGGCTTTATGTAAATACAAAATATTAATACATTCATCGGCTTATCAAATTTAATTCATTCTCTAAATAAACAAAGTACAGTTTAATATGTAGCGCTGTTAACTTTTATAACAGTACAGAAATAAAGTTAAAATTTAAAATATTTCAGATGTAGTTGATATAAATTTTCTATCTGCATTCTGTATAGGCTTATAGAAAGATTGATTATATTCTTTTATAAGCTATTAAAGAGCAAAAGCGAAAGTACTCATAAAGAATTGACTGTTGCGAGATAAACAAGAGTAAATCATTATAATTTTAGATTGGATTTCTAATATATTTACTCTATTTAAATATTTTATCCCATAGTTAGCGTATAAATTTACATGCAAACTTAAAGACAGAAAATTACTGAGCTATAAAATGGTTAAACACTTATGTATGTTTAAGAATATTACACGGTTTAACTATTCTCTACCCGTTAAATATATATAAAGTGTTACAATTAATTAATATTATATAACTATGTTTAATAGTTAAGAACATTCGAACATGTTTAAGAACGTAATTAAATATTTAATTTGGAATTTAAAAGCTATTTTCGCCTTTACTCCAGGGATGATTAACGACAGGTTTTAAAAATAAAGAAAAAATTGTAGAAAACAAGAATAATCATATTTTATTGCAAATAAAAAAAATATAATAAGTGAATTTATAACGATAGATTTTTATATTACTATCTTACAAGTGAAAGTTTTGTCAGTTTCAGTTCCATCATTGAAGGACTCATAGCCCGCAAGCAAATAAAGACAATTCTCTTAACTGTAGTATGTTGATCTATGTAATTAATTCAAGTAATTTAATTTAGATGAATTAATTATTGATCTTTATCTAATAATATAAATTACATTCTCCTCAACAGCGACTGGGAATTCTGTGAATAGATGTGATTCACATGGAATAACAATTTTTTAGAAGTACTTCTAACCATTTGCATTCAAACTTGTTTCCATTTTCGTGCAATTTTTCTTTTTTTTTTTTTTTTTGGAATACTGCGATATTTTTCGGCAATTTGGAAAAATATATATATATATATATATATATATTTAAGTTTATTAAAATAACTCAAGATATTTTAATTTTTGAAATAAAGTCTTTTAACAACAGCCACTAACGGGGACATAAAAAACTGGCTATTATTCGGG
Organism: Centruroides vittatus; assembly: GCF_030686945.1. Taxonomy (NCBI): domain Eukaryota; kingdom Metazoa; phylum Arthropoda; class Arachnida; order Scorpiones; family Buthidae; genus Centruroides; species Centruroides vittatus. The sequence continues at coordinate 546,767 of NW_027121909.1, read as the reverse complement.
GGTGGCCGTTGTTTGGAAGTTATTTTGTAGGTATTTTTGTTTAAAAAAATATTACAAAGATTGCTGAAAAAATGGCCACTGTTTAGAGGTGACCGGTACTGGATGTTTATATGTCATTTGAATAAGTGTTAACTTTATAAATTTATCTACTATCAGTCATAATAATTTAGATTATTTTTATTATATATAAATATCTTTTTGTGTCTTAAATGAAATTCTAGCGCACTTATTATTTAAAAAGTAATGACAAATAGTTAGAACTTAATATAATATCTCTACAAGTGTTATCGTGTATAGTCTCCCATATACTGTAAATTCTGTATTATACTGTATTTTGGTGTATCTAGTTGTATTTTATGTATAAATTGTTCCTGAATATCGCTTATTAAAATTATTATATTTTATTTTAAAAAATGAAACATCAAATAGAGTAATGTTCAGCTTATAATGTTTGTTACATGTTTAGGACGTATGCATGAACGAAATGAATATAGTATCACAATAATTGGGCCAATAAGTAAAAAATACTTTTATTTTTCATCTACAATTACCTAATTTAACGATGCCGATTTTTAATTGTTTTATTTTAAATAAACATTGAAACCGTCGATAATAACGTATAATCAAAATGAATGTATATAACCTATAGGAAAACATAAAAATAGATACACACGTAGATTTATATTTGTAGCAAATTAAATAAAATCCTGAGAATAATTAAAATATATCTAAAGGATTTTTAAGATTTTTTCCGTAAAAATTTAATTAATAAAACTTTGTAGACAACTTGTACATTTTCTCATTAAAAAAAGTCGACATAAAAATTTCAATACTATAAAATACTGTTATATGGTATTATTGAGCAACGTGAATTGTTTAAAAATCAAATAAACCAGATAAGTTTAGACATAAATTTACAATAAATTTCTCTGTAAATTAAACTTATAGAATTTTATAACGTTTAAATGATATTTTACGATTTCGTTTGTAAGAATACAGGAATATACTACAATTTTAATGTTTGTTATAAAAATTAGTTTTTCTCTCTCGTGTTTAGATAAAATAGTTTAGAAGACTTTTAAACTTTTAAAATATTTTTTAAAATTTTTTAAGTAATACTTTTATTACATTCATTCTCAACAAAAGTCATGAATAAAGCCGAGTTGCGGAGTTATGCGTTTCGCACTGAATAATACAAAACACGAATATGTTTATAATTCTGAAATTTATAGTACAATATACAATTTGTTACAATTTTCAGATGTGAAATGGAAAGTATGCTTCATTAATTCTTTCACGAAAATTTTATTTTCTTTATAGTTCGGAATTTGAAAAATAGGATATGAATATTTATGATTTGACGGAGGAAATTGGCTTGGACCACCATAAGACACTTATAATTCAAATGCGTCACGTTCACCTCAATATAGTAAAACTCTAATAACTTCCGTTTCCGGTTTTAGATCGTTTCGAAATCGTTAAGTGTCTTTGCGGGAAAATAATGGAATTTTTCCACGCTAATCATATATATATCATATTAAACCCTTTTAGATAACACAGTAAATGATAAAAAAAAAATTATAGGGCCTAAACATACGAAAAAACAGAAGAACAATAAGGTTTTATCATCATAAAATTAATTAATTTATATTCAGGATATTTTAAAACATTTAAATTAAATATAAACAATAATTTGTTATCAGAATAAAATTTTCTATATATTTATTCAAGAAAAAATTTCAATAATAATACGGTTCTTGAAAATTTACCTAATGAATATAACTATTTCTATTGTTTTATTTAAAAAATTACCAAAAAAAAGCATTTTTCTACCTCTTACTAAATACAAAATAAACATCATCATAATTAATTTCGAGTAGTAATTTTTTTACGCTTACCAAGATCCATTTCTGTTTTAATTTCACACGTTGCGCCTTTGTAACCGGGTAAGCATTCACAAACCTGAGCGGTGGAACCGATATAAAATCTGCAATTAAAAAATATATATGTATTAAAATAATAATTTCTCAAGTTTGAAGTTTAAAAGCAAAAATAATATTTTTTTCCATCATTTACAATAATTTAATACCATTAGTTTCAACGCTTCCATTATTTATAAATTAAAAATGATTACTTTTTAATAAAAACCTTACTTTTACCCAGTGTAAGTAACATTAATATATTATTAGTGATGGTCAGTGAGGTGTATTTTTTTTCATTATCAATTTCCTATTTATTCCCTGGAGTTTCCAGTTCAAAGCTGTAATTTCCTTTCTTGTGCAAAGTCCATTTAGCAGAGACTTTTTCAAAACTAATTTTATAAACTATTTCTACTTCACGTCTGACATTTATTTCTTCCAAACCTTACATGACTTATCCATTTATTAATTTTTTGCGTGTTTCAGTGTTGTTGTTTATTTTACATATTACTTTAGTTAATCATTTATGTTATGTATTGAAACATTAAGATGTCAGCACTATATATTACATTTATATTACACTTATACGTTCTTTGTTAAGAAAAGGATGTAAAAACTCATATAAAACCAACTCTTCAATAATATAGTTTTAAAGGGGAAAGAAACAACCCAAAAGCAATTTCATGTTAAAATAATATCTAATTTATCTTTCACTTTTTATAATTTAAATACAGTACATATATATAGGAAATTTAATGGAATTTTATTTAGTTCCGTCTATCAATATTTATATTAAAAATATGTGAAAAATAAAAAATATTTTTATATAATAGGTAGAGAGGTATTTCCTTCTCTATACCTATTGGTAGAGAAGGAACAATACAGTACAATTATTTTATTTAAACAGTTTACAATTTTATGTCAAATTGACGTCATTATCGCACTTATTTAAAAAAATCCAGCAACGAGTTGCTTAACTTTCCCGGCGCCATCTGTTGTTATATTTTATTTTTGAAAGTTTTTGTATTTTTAACTATTATAAAATGGCAAAAGGCTTAATTTTGAGGGTACGGATAAGTTTTATGAAAAATTGTAAATGCTAATAAGTAAAATCTTCATTAAGTCTGATCCTATTGGAGATAAACACTACTCCCTCAATCTCCCCATGCTCGATCTTCAATCACCAAAATTTAATAGCATCGATTTCCTTCATATGCAAACTTCCCTGCAAAGTTTCAGAAATTTTCGTCGAAAAGCACGGGAATTATTAAGCTTCAAAGAAGGTAAACAAAATCGTGCTACCCACACACCTACACGCGCACACACAAACATTCATGCATACAGAAATAACTCTGAATTTCTGAACTCTGCATTTCTTGACGTTTCAAGGCTCCCTGCGTCCAAAAATGTAAAAATCTTGGGGGGTTCATTTTTTGACCGATCGCCATACTTTCCCTCTGTTATATATAACAGCTGGGAAAATAAAAATTGTAAGAATGGCATCAAATTGATATAATAGTGTACTGTATACTGTTACAAAACAAATGTACCTTATGTTTATTTAAGAATAAATTATGTTAATTTATATTCATTTATTCATAGAATAAGTTGATTAATTTAATTCAGTTGCCAGAACTAGAATTATATTTTAGTAATAAATTTTACTAATGATTAAAATAAACAATTCATATAATAATTTTAGCAAGAACTAGTCTAAATATTTTAAATGTAAAGTTAATTAGAGAGATGAATTAAATTTATAATTATTTTAATTACATTAATTAATCTAAACTTTGAATATGTTTTGAACTTTAAATAAATTAAACTAAAGTATTTTTGATTGTGTTAGTAATTAATTTTGTTAAAACATAAATTTGTATTTAAAATAAAACACAAGTACATATTTAATAAGAAATATCAATACATAATTATTTATGTATTATTAAAAATTAATTAACAAATAAAAAAAAACCCTATTTTACAAATTTTGAATTAATGTTGTTTTAATGAGTTACAACTGGGAATAACAACTTTTTATAGGAAATAAAATAAAATGAAAAGTATTATTTAATAAATTTGTTCAATTAAATGAATAAAAATATAAAAATAAACTTTTCTAGAAAGGAAATTAATAAATAATTTTAAAGAAAATTGTTATTGGTATTTTTTTGTTTTTTCTCTCATGTAGAAATTATTCATCATCAGTGAATTTATATATCTCTGCTTTACCTTGTCTATTTGAATAATAATATTATTTTAATGGCCATTCTATTCATGTTCCCGAAAATGGTCAAATTATGGATGAGAACTGGAATAGTTTCCATTGGTTCTCCGTTTAAATTGGATTTTACAAGATTGCTTGTTGCTAAGAGAGTTAGCAGAATTCGTTGGTAGAACTTAGTATGTTTTCTCCTCTTAAATAAAAAAAAATTATATATATGGAAATTATTACTTGTTATCATAAATTCCCTTTGAATTATACATTGTGAAAACTTAAAATGATTTTACGTTAAAATATTATTTTTATATAGTTAGTATTTTACATTTTAAACATTTATTCATAGGAAAGTTAAAATTATTATTTTATTTACAATTTTCTTTACATTAATAAATAAAATTTTTAACCACATTTTATTAAATAAAAATTTGAAAAAATATATGTTGCGATATATAAATTTATTTATTATAAATTATACACGGTATATTATAAATTTATAATAACAATTTGCGAATAAATTATATTAATTAGCATAATTTATTCGTAGAATGAGTGAATTAATTCAATTCAGAAGCACGAAATGTAATAATATAATGTGATTTACGTGTTACAACTTATTGCATTTTACATTTAGATAAACAAATGTAATTATAAGTTCTTCATAAAATTTTCAGTTTAATGCACTTAAGATCTTTAAGAGCATTAAAACTAAAAAATATTTCGTTTGTACTTAAAATTAAAATACGCTGTTATGATCTAAAATTATTTAATGCTATTTGTAGTCAGTTATAAAAGGAGATAAGTCTTCCCTTGTGAAAGGATTGCCTTTATTACAGTAAATATTATTATTATTACTTAAATATACTGTATTTATTTTTTTCCAGTTTTTGAGATAAAATGGTTAGAATTTAAAATATGACGAGATCAAAAAAAGTGAATCATATGATTAGAAAAATCGTATGAGAAAATAACGTTTTACTAACTTTTTATAACGATTTTACTTTATTCCCGAATAAATTGTGCTAATTAACATAATTTATTCATGACGTAAAGTAGTTTAATTAAATTCAGAAATATAAAATGAAATAATTTTTATTACGGTTTTTCTTTTATCACTAATAGAAGAAAAAGCTTTAATATTTTACAGCAACTTCTATTAAACCAATTGAAATTTAAACTTATCAAAAATTGCTCGAGAATATAAAAATTCCATGAAATAATATTACACTTGAACCTTCATTAACGTCCACCTCTCAACAACCGCCACTTATTTTTTAAGTTCAGTCAATGGCCGTTGTTAAGAGATTTGACTACATTTATAAAAAGGATAAATTTATAAGCTTTTATTAATTAAGTTTATTATTTATTAAATAACTTTACTCTAACTATACTTGAAATATTATTATAAATAATTTTATAATAATTTGTACTTAAAATTTTATTTTATACATATTTAAGAGAAAGGAATAAATATATTTCACACAATAAATAACAGAAAAGAAAATAAATTTATTTTGAATTTATTTCCTTCTTTATTAATTGAAATTGTTTAAGAAGTAATTTTATAGAAGCTTTGCAATACATTGGGAGAGATACTATATCTATTGTATAACTAAAACGAAAAATTACACGCTGAAGGCTCTATCAATTATCAAAAGACTAACAGTAATCTGTGACAGTAGCATTCAATAAATCAAAGATCAGTGCTTGAAGAAAGAAAGGAAATAAACGATAACCTAGACTTTGTTCGTATGTTTGCAATAAATGCATACAGGCATCACAAGGTACTTTACACGATCTGCTGGAGAACAAAAGGTTAAGAGACAACATAGCACGATAACGTTAAAAGCCTCTACTGAGCCGAAAAGATAGCATTTGTCTGTGCTTTTCGTTTAAAATCCTTTCGTGTCACAACGACTAGTAACAGATCTTGTTGAAAAGCAAGAAACCAGATAGTAAATATCTGAAACTGATCACCACGATACTCGCCATAACTCTTGGGTTGTCCATGGCGGTTGTTTATCTTGTAACGTTTATTGTTAACCATCTTTTTCTTTGATAAAAATTTTCTCAAATGTCATAAGATGAAATATAAAAAAGGCAAACCCTTGTAATGTCTCATAACTACTAGTAGATATGTAATGCATTGTAAGTTAAGAAGAAAGAACGAAACGATGTCTTTCTTTCTTCAGCTGTCAAGAAGTATCGCTTTCAGCTAACGATCCGAAGCTTCTTTTTCTGGTTTTTCTCTCTGTCTCCAGGTAATTCATCTTATAAGTTGACATATCCATTAGTTTACATTACTATACGAATGTTTCACATATCATCTCGATTGCTTTAATAAAGTTAACATATTTTTTAACATATTTTAACTGATCAATAACGCTTAATGATGCAATCGAATTTCACAGAAAGAATTCCCTTTGTTTGGCTAAAAAGGTCATCAAAACTAGATACACTTGAAGAAGGAACGGAGTTTCACAATTGAGAAACATTTTAAGTGCATGCAGATGTAACTTTACCGAAAAGAGATTAACGAAATGTGCATATTCGGTACTAATTTTAGTGAATTGGATTAATGAGAAAACTAATTAGGAAATAATCTTGGTTAAGGATGCTAGAGCAATGGCAATAATGTTATACATCACGAAGAAAAACGAGGAAGGATAAACAGAGAAGAGTAATGACTACGATGCTAGAATGGAGAAATGGAAACAAAACAGATGGAAGCAGAAGCAGTGTGGAAATGTTTCTGTTTGTGTCCGAAATTCTTGAATTAATTTCAATTTTCCGCTTTAATTTTACTCTTTCTTGTGCAGTGTTTATATAGAAATTAAATGTATTTTATTTAACTTATTTTAAACTCGTATCCATAATTTTGTGCTTGTTAAAAATATAAGAATACTGAATTTTCATGCTCTTAAACTATAAAACACAAGTGATTTGTATAAACAAAAGCAGGAATAATGAAAAGGATAACGAAATATTTTAAAAACTTATAATAGCGATATACAAAAAAGCAAAATCATCTTGCGACCATAATAAACTGATAATAGTTTTACAAGGATACAAGATAATAATTTTGTAGCGCTATACATGCTGCTTATTATAAACAGATGATATCTAAAGTACTGTAACGTAATTAGCATCTAAATCGTAATTCCCAAATGAGAACGAACTGATATATTTCGGATCAACGGAAATCTGAAATTCACTGAATTCTCGTTATTGAAATGTGGATTCTATTATTATCTAGAGTAAACACATGTTTCTTTCTTTGAATTTTTTTCTTTTTAGAGTATTGTTTTCTCAGGGGTATTGGAATAAATTAATATCGCTAATTACTCTCGTATGTATTATATATTCAATTTATAATTTATGTTACAGATTTATTTCTATTTTAAAATCGTCTCTTTATGGCAATTAGAAAATTCAAGTTTCTTTACTCTTTAGAGGTTCTACTGGCAACGAGGTCACGGATTCGCGCCTCGCCAACAGAGTTTTCCGGGTTTTCTTCACGTTTCTAACAGTTAAATGGGGCCAGTTTCCCATAAAAGATCTCCCGGAAGGCATCATCCATTTGACGGATCGCCTATGTGTTGCGCTGCTTTACACAACCAATCTAATCATTAAAGAGGTTCCATTAAAAACACTTCAAATGAATAGTTTAGTAAAGAAAATCATTACAATAAAAATTAGTCGAAAATAAATTTATAATTCTCAATAATATTCTAATGTATTAAATAATTTTTAAAGCTTTGTACTAATTATTCTTAATTATTCTTACGCCAACAATTCACAATAATAGACCATCGAAAATATAGTTATCATTACAATTTTTGCAGTTATATTTCTTATAATTATTCCTATTTATTCATGTTTATAATATATTTTTTTTTAATTTCTACTTAATTTTTCATATTTCTTGACTATGATACATTGTAAACAAATGTGAAAAGTTACTCTTTTCACATTTGTTTACAATGTATGCAACATATCACTTTCAAACAGTAAACTCGTTGTGTTGTTTACTTCTTTTTTTTATAAAAAAAAAATGGAATAAACAACACAGCGTACTGTACATTTTAGCATCTGTATATATCTCGTGAACAATTTCTATTTTTAAAAATATCTGTAGATTTTCAAATAAAAAAAAATTAAATTTCTTCATAAGTACAGTACGTCAGTTTTTCATTTTTTTTACTTTTCACTTTTTTTTTCAATTATTAGCGCACTTAGACGGTAGTTTCATACTTTTTTTTATTCACTTTAAATCAAACCGGTTATCAAAACACCTGAAATAACTTTTTCAGTCAATCTGAGAGTATTAAACTTGAAATTTTTAAGTTAAAAACATCGAAAATTAAATTCTTTTAGATTCTACAGATTTTTGACTCTGTTTTAGTTGTTTATTTTCCAATATCTCACTTCAGTTGAAATGCTTTTTTAAATGAAATACTTGAAATGAGTTTCTTAGATAAATTTGAAGCGTGTTAGACTTTTGTTGGAATACATTTAAATAACCCATCCCCTTAGTTTCTTTAAAATTTCATTTGGCATGTAATTTTTTTAAATACGTAAAAGAAATATATTGATATTCAATTCACAATCTGTAATCTTAATATAGTTCTGCAATAACGGACTATATTATATAATTTAAAATAGGATTTTAAGACAAGTTTTTGAATAAAATCCACATACTTTTAGATTCCATTCTGCCATCAATCTCTAACATACCAAGACTTTTTCTTATATCTTAATCTCAAATTCAGCATCATATAAATAGATCAATGTTTATCGTTGATTTGAATACATAATTTTCATTTTTATCTTATGAACAAAGACAAAATTCGTTTTTTTTCCTACGTTAAGTCAATTATTTTTACATAAATTATGATCAACTGGATTGTCAAAAAATTATTTCCTGATCCATTCGTTCTATATAAGAAAGTCAATGACAAACACGATTTTGGTTGATTGATGGAATAAAGAGACAACAGACGGGCGATTTGTCAAGGGGAGGACTTTCTATAGAAAACTGACCTCCTATTTAGGTGTTAGACACATGCAGAAAACCAAGAAAACACGTGGCAGTCAGTTGGTGAGGTGCGAACCCACGACAAACTATCAGTATTCAATGGTTTTATCCACTCGACCACTGGTTGGTACACGATTTCGTTTTAAGCATGTAGCCTTATAATAAATTTTTAAAAAAATCATTTAATAATATGCCAAAAAATATCATACTTGAGTAAATACATAAAAAGAGTACAGTTTTAAATAATCTATACATACTTAACATACAAAATCCATTAAGTACATCATCCTCTAGACACTTTTGTGTAAGTTTGTTATTAAAATATTAATAGTCCACATATGTCTATCCTTTTCTAAATCAGCTTAAAAATAATCGCGATAATTCTCTAATGTAAATATGCATCTCTCTATATTTTAGTTAACAATTAATTGCAAATTTTTAAATTCTTCGATACAAAATTAATATAAATGTAAATGTTAGTTAGTGCTATTTTTAATAAATTTAAACCTTTAATTGTGGAATCAATTCTAAACTTTTAAACTTCATCATAATATGACAGAATGTTTGTGTGTAATAAGAAACCATACTCAAATTAGAAAGTATTAAGCAGGATGTTAGTGATATGTTTGTAAGAAGATATTTATTAATATTTAGAAGCATGTATAAGTGGAAAAAAATTAAATTTAGTGTTGTTTTATTATAATAATGCAATTATATATTATTATTTGATCGTTTCATCCTGCATGTCTTGGTATGATGATTAACAAGTATTCTAATCAAATGTAATCAAGAGCAAATCTTAGCAAGGAAAGTTTTTGAATTTGTGTAATAGAATACAATTTTTAACGCTTTAATAAACACTTAAAATAAACTACATAAACTGAAACATAAAAATACAAGATTATATTTTAATATTTTTATTAATACTTTTCAAGCATTACTGTAAAGAAACGTTGAAGATCTTGTTAGTAATTAAAAAAAAACACACCCGTAAGATTTTACGGATGTATTTGCCCTATCGTTTCCCTTTGGATCCGTCTCTAACTTATAAACAGTGAAATCTTGAACTATTTATTATATTTCAACAAAAATAAATGTAATTATTAATAAGAAAAGTAGTGATGCATAAAAATTAAAGTTTTCTTGCCTCCGGTCATATGAGAAAGATGTTAAATTGTCGATTAGTATAGATCGGAAGGGATGCATTAGAAAAAAATTTCAATATTTAAGTTAACGAAATATATTTTTAGGGGGTCAGCTCGATTCGAAAACAATTATTTTATGTAAAACGAAAAAGCATTTAGAGATTTATATATTCAAATAAGTAGTGTTTCCTGTTTGTTTCATATATTTGGACATATATCTGATTAATTAACATTGTGTTTATAATTAAAATATTTTAAATTATTTCAAAAAGAAGATTATTAAATTTCTTAATCTAAAGATTGAGATGGCCGGATGACCGATTTGTAAAGACGGTCATCCTACCACTCTGGTGAATCCTGGATCGAATCCGGCGAGCAACTCCCCAGGAATTTTTCATGATCCTCGTCCTCTCAATGGGGGCCTCGTCCAGTCTCCCCATTGAGGTCCTGCGAGGGGTATGGTTAAAATGGCCGTATTAGTGCCCACAGGGAGTTTAGTGCTCTCTGAGCAGAAAGAGATTCAACTACAAGCTAACGACCTTCCAAAATAAAGAAAGTGCCAACAGGCATTTCTAGTCAAAAAGTAAAAAAAAACCCTAAAGATTAAGAATTCTCTTCTAAAAAATGTGACTATTTACAAAAACAATAAAAAAAAAATATTCAAGAATCTTCGTGATTCTTATAAGTTAAGAGAATTAACTTATCTATAAAACTATAAAACCATTTTTCTTTGCATATTTGCTGCTCGAAAATTTACTTATTCGAATTTATTTCTATTAGAAAATTAAAATTTGTTTACAAAATTCGCAGTGAACGAACGTAAAACGTAAAACACTACTTGAAGTTATCTCGATTTTTATGTTATCCGTTAACCGTATAAAAGTTTTAATATGTTTTATCTATATAATTTATAGTTAACTTTGTATTAAATCAAGTTTTATTTTTTAAATGCTTTTTTATAAGTAATTTTATATCTCAAAAATACATCATCTGCTCCTTTTTGTAAATATCTTATTTGCAAGTATCCAACAATTTTTTAAGAATCATTTCAACTTATTTTACAATACTTTTGACATTTTATATCGGAGATTTTGGCATTTGTTCCCTTATAACTTAAGAATTTTATTTTTTTTCTATTGTTCTATACTACCCTTTATTGATTAGCTGTCTCTGCTACTCTAGTTTGTTTAGAAGATATTCACAGAAAATGAATTTTTAAAACAAGCAAATTCATTTTTAAATATCAAAAATTGTACATAAAATAAAATTAAGAAATGTCAAAAAAATTACAAAAGCAGAATGAATTGATTTTCGGAGGGAAAAAATAATAAATTTAATTTTTTTTAAACATAAAAAAAAGTATTAAAAAATAAAATAAAATATTGCAATGTCATTCGGTTATTTGACAGTTAACTGTTGTATCTTTCAAGATATATCATGAATTCCATGTAAGAGAAACAGTTTGTTTCCATTTTTCATAATGCATCAAACACATTTGATGCCAGATGCTAGAAGAGAAGCGATCATCTCAACGAAAGTAAAGCTTGAAGAAATTAAATTTTATAATTAAATTCAATTCCTCTGAACCTTCTTAAACTTTTACACGTCTTTCTCTTCCTTTTATGACGTACAAACCCCATTCCTTCCTTATATGAGTAATGATTTTCTTGATCACTACCATTATTTAATCTTCTTATGTGTAAAAATGGATTACTTTAAATGCAATTAAAATTGTTTTCAAATTTTATAACTTGATATCTAATGTTTTAACATAATAATTAAATATACAGGCAAACCTCTAAACAACGGCCACTGAGGGTAACATTTAAAAAAGAAATGACTGTTATTTGGTGATGGACGCTATTGCAAAAAGAAACGTCCCCGAAATAAATGGTACCCGTTTAGATGGACGTTTGACTGTAAACAGATTATTATTTTACAGCTTAAGCCGAGTTTCGGTAGTGTTGTGTAGCTCTTTACACAATCATCACTTTATTTTGGAACAACACATAAAAAAAGAAAATAATTTTATTTAAATTTCTTAAATATAGTAATAAAATTAATGATTTTAATTAATTAATTAGTTAATTTGCAGAATTTCGTGAATGATGCATTATTCTTCAAGTGTTTTAATATTTCAGGACGTAACAACTCTTCTATTAAGCTCAGATGCATTGTAAGTAGCCATTATTCTCATGTTGAGTTATAGAAAGTGACGGACAGGCAATTCAAAATTATACATACGTAAATAAGAGCAATTAAAAATAAATCAAAATAATATTTTTATGTAAAGATATCAATGAATCGATTGGCACATTAAAACAACTTCGAAAGATAAAATCCAAATTGCCTTTTTTGGTGTATTTAAATGATTTCCAGCACTTTTAAATAAACAAACGCTTTGAAATGACCTTTTAACTTTAGTATTAAAGGGGCGATATTAGTAACAACATAACTTATAAGATTAAGGAACAAGTTTGGACGACTTCAGTTATTATTATTATTTTTTTTTTTTTTAATGATAATGGATTATGTGACCACCGAAAAATCGTAATTTAATTACTCCAACCAGAATTTATTTTATTTTTTAAAAGTTTGACTAATAGATTTTCAACATTTCAGACAGATATAAATTATTTTAATCGATTTTCTAGTCAATCGAATAGTTTCGCTAAGGATAATCAATACTCATTCAACTAGACGGTTAAATCGATGTTACCGGCATGTAACGATATATATAATTTGTTCTTGAAGAAACAACTTTCGTAAATGAGACACTCCAAGCAAAATTTTGTGTAAAAATTTAATAGAATCGAAGAAAAATATTATGTTAACCAGTAGAAATTTTTAATTTCGACAGTTGAAAAATCCGTTAATTTAACTCAATAATTAATAATATTTTAAAATTTATGATTTTTATGACTTTTTATGTATTATGACTTGTGCGAATTTCGTTTGAAAAATCGTTCAGCCTGAACGAAATTTAGCATCCACCAGTTTGTTTTATTAAACATAACAGCATGAAAATAACTTTGCTTCCACACGTGAAAATATTTAAGTAAATTCTTTTAACCAAATTTTGCAATCTCGCAAGAAATTCTTATTTTGGAGCGAATTTCGTTCCCATTTGTTCAAATATCAACCATTTTTTTGCTTTATTTTTCTGTTCTTTTGTTTTACAAATCTATTTAAAGACTTCTAAGAACAGAAAGAAATTTATTTTTAATCAAATTTTGCAAGTTGTAGAAAGAAATTTATTTTCAATAGAATTTTGAACACAACGCGGTGTAACAGTACACGATTTAGTTCTTTAAAAGCAAAAACGTAAAAATCTTTGTGGCTATTTGTTGAATTAATAATTATTTTAATTTATTAACGTAAGAATGTAAATATAATTAAAATATTCTTAAATATAAAAACAAACTGGTCTGACCAGAATTTCACATACAAAATGAGAAATTTATATATATATATATATATTTTAAACTAAATTTCATACGCGATGAGACACAACAAAGATTTTACGAAATAAGTGTTTTAATCCCTTGTTTTATGGAATATGGAAGTTATATAAAGCGTGACTGACAGAATCCCATAAGTTGAGTAAATATCAATTAAAAATAATTCGAGATAGAAACGATAAGGATTTTTTTAAAGCAATACTGGAAAGGTGGCAATGAGAAAAAGAGAAACTCGTGTTCAGAGATGAGAAATATATGGATCCTGTTTGTCATCTGGTCAGGTTGACAAGCGAAACGGTGACGATTTTATTTCCTATCTAAGACACTTGTAGCGACGGATGACAAGTTCGCTGACAAGGCAATCGCTACCAGTGTCAAACATTTCTTCTTCCTCCCTCGAGTAGTTTATCACAGCACTCAGACTTTTCTATTCTTCTCTGAAATTCGGATCAATCAATGTTGATGTTACCTTCCCTAAATAGATTCTCGACACGGCAACAGCTAAACTATTCTGCACATTCTTATTATGGTTACATGAAGAAACTTCCTTCGAACTTATTTTGTTTATCCTTATAAAAAGACAAAGTAAAAAAAAAAAAGAAACATAATCTGCATTTAAAATTGGATAAATTGGCCTATATGGCGCCTTATGATCCATTTTATTAAGGATTATAAGCCCAGTTTCTATACTACAGGGTGAAAAAATCAATTTACTTTGACTCATCAAAACGAATTCTATCCTACGAATACAAGAGAATAATAAAAAAAATTGAATAGGATTTTTAAAATAAACTTAACCTTACGATAAAACGGATAAACTCTGTATTAAATATTAAAACTCAATTTACGTTAAACATAACAAAACGAAATTCAATCCAAAAAATGGAAAAAATTGAATATATTTAAATTTATGTTATCCTTCTTATCGTTAAAATAAATTGATAGCTCATTTTTAATGATACATTTATTAAATAAGCTTTCATATTTAGAATAAAGAAGAAATATCGAGACGAAACTCTTAAAAACATGAAGACTCCTCGACGATAAATTACGACTATTTGCAACTTCTCGAGATGGTTTGAAAAAGTTTTGTAAAGTACCTACTTTAAGCTACTAATCAGAAGAGGTGCAAAACTTCTTCTATAACAGCAATTTCCACGCTTGGAAGCAGGTGATAGTGAACTGGTTCGACTTTCTAAAAACGAATGTCATCTAGTCTATTTTCTCAATTAATTGCTCTTTCATAAAATTTGTTAAACATTTTTTTAGTTTTTTTTTTTTTTGAAAAATTTCCTTCGAAAAAATTCCTTCAATTAGTTATAAAAATACAATATTCTTTACTTCATTTAATTTATTAAATCATTAACATACGTTGTTTGAATTTAAGAAAAAGCACTTGTTTAAGTCGAAGAAAATTTTTTTTTGTATGTTTATAAAAATATTGAATAACGTTTAGACTGTAAATTACTAGTTTAAAAGTATTTTTAAGTACAAGAATCTAATTAAAAGTTGTTCAAAGTTAATTGTTTTTCAATGAAACATTCAAGTGTGGTCATTTCTTCTGAAGAGATTGTTTTGTTTTTTTAATTTTCAAAGTTGTTTTCTTTGAATTTTTCTCTGTTTTTGAATCGAATATCAAGACTTCGATCTTCAGATGTTTAGTTTTTTTTAATTATTAATTAATAATTTATTCTCTTGTCTCATAAGTTTTAAAGAAAAAGTATTTAAAAACGGAAACAGAACTTGAACGATAAGTCAACTTCTTATAGCTATGAATAGAAATTATGAATAAATTTGAATGTATTGTAGTTATGACTTAAATGAATTTTTTATTCGTAACTTATAAATGCTAATGAACTGATTTTATTGCATTATATATCAACATCTGCGTGAAATTTATTTGTGTTGTAAGTGTACAAGACACGAAACAAACTAAAATTTTTCTTAATTAAAACAAAAAAGTGAGGTTAGAAAATTCTTTATAACAATAAAAAGAAAATAATTAATAAATAAGAAAATTAATTGCAGCTTTGAGCTAAATATAAACAATAAATTAACTCATTAAAATATTCAGTAATAAGAATTAATTTTTAAAAATAATTATTAATTTATATTAATGATAAATTATTTTTGTCTAGTTTTAAGTGGAGAGTGAGAGTTGTAATTATAAACAAAAATGAATTATAAATTAATTCCATGAAATTTTAAGAGAAAATGAATTGATAATTTAGAATTGTTGAAAAACAGGAACAAAATAATTCTCTTGTAGCTGTGAATGAAAATAATGATTCATTAAAAGTAACGAAAAAATTAAATTATAAATTAATGTTTTGTAATTATGAACTAAACACGAGAAATAAAATAACATTTTTTAATTATGAATAGAAAACAACCATGAAGAAAGAGTAAATTACAAAAGTTCTACGTAATTGAGCTAACCTTCATGGCTACAATAAATTAATTGCTACAAAAACGAGCAATAAATTAATTTTCAGATGAAAATTATAACAATTTTGCATGTGTTTTATTACTCAGAAATAAATAAATATCTTTAATAATAACAATAATTAATATTGTTTACATAGATTAATTGACAAAGATGGCAAACCACACAACTGGGATGTTCAAATTGCGAATGCAGTAAAGAGTAAGAGTAGGACAAGGAAATGCAGCTGCATTTTCATAATTTGAATTCTTAGGAATTTCCATTTACGAACGAACGATCTTTGGCCTTTTGCTGTTAGGAAATAGAAGTCGGGTCATAAAATGTTATTTTGTGAGAAATCTTAAAGGAGTGATTGCCTTATTTGACGCAATAAACTATCTTTTGTTGACTTATAGAACAATAGTGGCTTGTTTCCAGGTCCACTATTGACTACTTCTTTTTATTTGGACGATTACTGTTTGGTTTGCTGTTTAACTGCAATTGTTCTTACTTCCTTCATTCACATCAAATCCGTTTATTAAATAAATCTCGTTGAGGAACAATATATATAAATGACAAGTTAATCTACCTTTCTCTTTATTTCTTCCAATCATTTTTTGATAAAAATCACCGAACACTTATTGAAGTTATAACTTATCCAATTTTCTTTATTTTATCCCTCGTAAATTCTATCTTATTGCTGGTTTAGCTTTCGATTTAACTCCATAATGTATTGTGTTTTGTGAATGAAATCGATATAATGCCTCTTGAACACCATTTGACTAGTTTCCAGGCGCTCTTATCTGTCTCTCTGTGTGTTTATATCTGATTACTTCTGTACACATGAGATATACGATAAGTGCTTACAGCTATCCTATGAAACTAGACATAAGGAATAAAGAAAAAGTAGCCTATTTTTGTATTTGAATATATTATTACGTTCACGTAGATTGTTTATTTTGTGCGTTTATTTACGTATAATCACTTATTTTTGCGTTTATAAATATTACATATATACATATTGCGTGCCTATGCATGGTATCGTTTGTATCTTTACGTCTATCTAGCGTTTTAGAAAATTGTTTTCGTGTCTACAAATCCGTTTTATAGCGTGTAGAAACCTATCATCATCATCCATCTGTTTGCCAATATGTCACTACAACTAAAAACTTAGCTTAAGAAAATACAATTTTGATATTAGAAAACTATTTATGTAAGGTCTATAATTATTATGTTGCCATTTCTTCTTGTTACTTTCCTTATTTATATATTTCATACTTTCTGATTTATCCTATCTGCTCAGTACAATTCTGAAGTCTCCCCTCTTTCTCATCCTCTTCCTTTTTTCATCCTAGACCTTTGAGTAGGCTCTACTCTTAATAATAGCATCTTTCCTGAACTAAACTTATTTTTATTGATTATTTTCACTTAAATACTCAATATTTAAAGAAGACATTTTCAATTACACAGAAATCAATACAGATTTGCGACAATACAAAACGATATTAAATCTTCAAATTTAGAAAGTGTCTTAAGGGTAAAAGACGAAAGAAATTCTTATCGATTTATTTATAACAAAACACAAATTTATATAAGTTTATTTTCTTCTCCTATTCTATTTCACCAATCGATGAAATTTTTGCAGAAACAGAATAATTTGATTATAATTCAAATGCTCCAAGTACAATAAATATTTAGCAGATTTAAATAATAATAATAAAGGAAAATATTCTCAAGTGAAGTGTGAAAAAAAGTCTTTTAGAAGCAATGTTTAAAAATTTTATATATAGATTTTAGGCAGCAGAAAAAGAGGGATGAAGGAGGAGGAGGAGGAGGAGAGGAGGAGGCGGAAGAAGAGAGAACAAATAAATATTTCTATGATGTATATGGCAAAATGTTAAAGTCTTTTAGCGTAGAGAATTGTCTAGCTATTTTCCATCTATCTTATCTTTGCAGAGTCGGTCAAGCAAGGTACACAACGTAAACCACATAGTTTTCAATCATCGTATTGCTCCTCAGACCATTTCCCTTCAGCGTACGTGTAGAACCAATATTGTCCTTTGTCTTCCTGACCATCTACTTGCAGCTACTAGTGATACCATTATTCTTTTATATAGGCTTCACTGTCAAAAATTGCAAAAACTCTATTTTTAAACAAGAGTTACTCTGTTTTTTTTTTCTTTCATAAATTCTGGGAATTTTTATAGAAAGAGCGTGGAGTTTTTCGATCTCTTGACTCGTAAAACGAATAAATAAATCGATTTAAACTTGTAAGATGTTCATAATATTTTTTTATTATTTAATACTTTTTAAATTTGTTAAAACCGTTTGTTTACAATTTTATTTATTTATAAAAATTGAATTGATAAAATATTTAAATTGGTTATTTCCGGGTTTAAATAAAGAAATGAAAAGAAATTTTGTTGTTGTTGTTGTTCTTTTTCTTAATACTTAAACCGAATTTCAGTTAAACTCAATCTAATTCTTCACAGATCTTGTGTAAAATTTATATATTTCCTGAAAATTTTAATAAGGTTTCGTTCGGCGCGTCGCGTCGCGTCTCATTAAGCGTTATATATATATTCTGTATTTGAATTTATTTAATAATATGCTAATTTTATTATGTTTCTTATGCATATACATACAAAAAATGTACATCTAACTTTTAAATGGATAATTGAAAACGAATCAGCTTTTCAAGCAATAGGAAATAGTTTGTTAGAACAGAAAGTAATCGAGCGCATCGCACCGCGCGCGTCGGTTTGCGCCCGATTAACTTTCCAGATTATTGCTACTTCTAGTACGCGATGCGTTATTAATTCATTAATTAAGATTATCTTGCGACGCGACGTGCGCGACTAATTAATTATAGTTATTATTACAATTGAATTATAAGAGAAGTAAATTACATTTAATTCATTATAATGGAACAATAAGTTTCACACAGTGTTAAAAAAAATGTTTTTAAAAAACTTTCAAATATAAAATCCTTTAAAATTACATTATAACTATTAACAATAAACATTTTA
Organism: Centruroides vittatus; assembly: GCF_030686945.1. Classification (NCBI taxonomy): domain Eukaryota; kingdom Metazoa; phylum Arthropoda; class Arachnida; order Scorpiones; family Buthidae; genus Centruroides; species Centruroides vittatus. The sequence continues at coordinate 527,532 of NW_027121909.1, read as the reverse complement.
TAAACAGGAAAATTTTATAAAATATAATTAGCGCGCCGCGACGAGCGGTTAATTTATTACCTCGATTGTTACGACTAATAAATGATTTATTAGTACATGAAAATTGGCAATAAATCTATTTGAATATTAATTCCGAAAATAAAAATTAATTTATCAAACTCCAACAGTCTGAATATGTCCTTGGAATGGTTTCCTGTATAGCTATTTAAATTATTGTTTTGACGCGACGCGGCGCGATCCAAGATGTCAACGCAAGCGATTTTCTTTACGTAAACGATAACTTTCTTGTTGATGTAATTTAACAGGATGTAAATTAACAATAACAGAATAACTAAAGTTAGCAACCTGCTTAAGAAATCAAAGAAAAAAATGTTTCATAACACAGCAAAAGATCCCGTTCTACAAACTACTTCCTATTAAACGTCATCATGCTGTGTTATGAAACATTTTTTGCTGTAATTTAGTAATTGTGACACATTCGTATTTCGTAACACATATTTTATCATAAACAAATTTATAAATAAAGGTCAAACCAATTCATAATGTATCAACTATAATGATGTAACACAAGTTCTTGCTGATCATTCAAACCTAGCTACAGTTTCACCCGCATATAACGCCAATGAATATTCGCTAACGGATCTTCCTCGTCTAGGGCATTACCAAATTCTCAAACTTATATGTAAACCTCAGTTTTATACTTTATAATCTTTAATGTTCGATGTCCTTCGGTTTAGCGCCACAATCGATTTAATGCCACTTTCGGAGGCGAATAAATGATGGTGCTATATCGTGGTTTGAATGTATTATTATTTTTTATTAAGAAAAGTGATAATTAATGTTTAATTATTTATTTAAAACAAAAAACAGTTTTGGTTTTAAATATTTTATTCTATTTAAAATTCATTATAAAACTCAAATTCTTCTGAATAATGTTTGCAATTTGTATTCCTTTATTCATTTGCATATTTAAAAAAATTATTTAAAGTTTTAATGAATAAAATTATTTTTAAAAAATTGCTTTTAAAACTTAAATTTCTTAAAGAAAAATTAGTTAAATATTTTATAAATTATTTATAAATGTATAAAAAATTATTAATTACATTAAATTATTTCGAAAAAGTTTTATAATTTAGTTTTTGGCTCTAAGCCTTATATAGATTATATGGTAAAACCTGTCTAAAACGGAATGCCACAGTATCAGCTGAAATTTTCCGCTTTGTAGAGAGTCCGTTCTAGACAGGTTTTATTTTATATATTGATTTTATTCAATATGTGAAAAGAAAGAAATAAAAATATATATGTATATTGTCTGTCAGCAGTATCCCATTCATTGAAAAAGTAAAATATTTATCTAAAAATCTACGTTTATCGTCAAGTTTCATCACGTTATTTTCAGACTGGAAGGCATTTTTCTTGAGTTTCTTAGCACGTAAAGATATCTAAAAACTTTCCATCATATTTACCAAGTGGGAGAGAGTGAGCAGGAAACGGGAGATCAGTATTAACACACACACAGGCTGACAATCTACCAGCATCTTTACAATCCATCTTTAGGTTCAGACAGCTGTGACGGACGGTCCAGTACAGATTGGTAGCACACGTGTCTCTTCCTACATCCATCATAGCAGCCATCCACACACTCTAGGCATTCTCTCTGCTTCGAATAATTAACACCCGCTGTCGACGACAGGACTGATAGCAAGAGGTGACAAGACATCAAGACGTCATAATTGTGGTTAAAGGGGTAGGAAAGTAGTAGTTTTTACAGCGATACACGGTACTTTTATATATTTTTAAGCGGTTGCAATTGACTTCAAACTTCAATATATCTATCAAATCCGGTTTATATTAATTTAATGTGTAAAATTTAATATTTTTCATTAATTTATGCGTTTTTCTTAAGCTATTTTTTTGCTTTTTGAGTAAAGAAATTATACAAATTTTATTATGGAAATATGTATTGTATACTATTATATAGCCTATATGTGTGTGCGTTGTAGACTATACCATACTTTGCTATAGGTTAATAATTTTATTAAGTGACGTTTTATTCATAAAAATATAGAATATTCATGTTCTAGAAATGATTTATGTTTAAGTTATCTATAAGTATACTTTGATTCAGTTTCAAGTATAAAATTGAAGTAAACTTGATTGATATTGATAAAATAATTGACTCTTGAAGGTTAAAACTTCAAAATTAAACTCGTTCCTGATGTGTAAATTAAATGTTAATCGATCCTTTAAACTACATAATACTATATAATATGAAAACATCAAACAGTCGCCATTTTGTTTCAATCTATATAATTCATGCTTAAATAAAAACACTGACTTTCGACTTTGAAACAGTAATATAAAAGGATAAATCTGTTTATAACCAGGAAATCCTTATTAGGAACAAAACAGTTGACATATTACAAAATAAAAATACAATCAAACCTCGGTATACCGCTATTATTTGTTCACGTCTAAAATTTCCACTAAATCAAGTGTGACGCCAAACCGAAGTATGATATTTATATACACTACAGAGATCTGCACACTAATTTAAATTTGGGAGTTTGAAAGTCACGTGTTCTGATGACAAAATGTCATTTGCAATACAAAACTGTACTTTTAGTAATTCAACAGATACTGCAATATTCGTATATAAATATTTATTAACCATTTACGAGAGTAGCGTGATTTGTTAGGACGCTATATGGAAGTTTGTATATATCATAACTAAAAGATTTTTGAAATTTTTCAAAATTTCCTTCATAACTGGATATAACGAATTCTCATAGAATAGTCTAATAGATGAATATATAAAAGTGGTAGTTTTCATGTGTAAAAAACGAATAATTAATAAAACTTTAATACATATATTTTTTTATATTATTAAATATATATTATAAATATTCAAGCGAATTTTCGTTGCAAGAATTGTTTTTCTAACTTAATAAAACAACCATTTTAATCAATAAAAATTTCATTCGTATATTCTCCGGTTACATCTACAGCATCCTATTTTCAAGATTGCCAAGAGAATGTGGTATTGGTTTACGAGTAATTTCCAATTCTACTCCCTTTTTTTTATTTTTTTATTTCTTTCCGTTTCATTTCAAGTCATTTGCGATTCTTATAGATCTCAAAACAACTAATCCGGAAGTAGAGGATTGATTGTCCTTATTCTGGAGAAGCAAACAAGAACCAAGATACTAGGATTGTTAAATGAAAAGATGAAAAAATTTTTTTTTTATTTTAAAACTTTATACATATAATAATAAAAAACAAAATCTTTATTGGCCTGTAGCCGGATAGAAATTTATAAAATAAATTTGAAGAGAGAAGAATTGGCTCGAGGCTGAATCTACCATTAGTGAAAAATTCGATAAAATTTGAACTTTTGGATCACACAACGTTGCTCTCATTACTGCTTCCTCTTAGGAGAAAGGAAGTAAAGAAAAAAAACTCACAAATAAAAAGAAATTATTGCTTTAACACTAATTAAAAGAAGGATTATTTAAGATCTTAACGATTTATCTCAGTTTAAGTCAATAATTATCGATAGAAGGTAACTAAACTAAAGAACTTAATTGCTTAACATCGTTAAATATATACAAGTTAAATATATAACTAATGTAAAAAAATTATAATTGATAAATTATTTAAATAAGAGTAGGAAAAATATTTTTTAAAGTAACTAATGATGGTAATGTGCTTATTGTATGTATTGAAATCCATTAATATATTCCGATGACTCACAGAAAAATTTCGATTTTTAACAACATTTTCTCTTTCCGAATATATAATAAAACTAAATTATGCTAAATTATTTAAATAAATATAAGGAATCATTTAAAAACAATTAATGATCAATTTGTCGTATGTTGAACTCATTGAAATCCATTAAAGGCATTCAGATAATCGAAGGAAAAATTTTCGTTTTTAACAACTTCAAACATGTTTTAAAATATACATTATTACACAAATTATTTAAGGAGGAGAGAAAAATCATTTTAAAAACAACTAATAAACTACCGTGCATCTTAATTCGTTGAAATCCATTAAGGCATTCAGCTGAATCATGGAAGAACTTCGATTTAAACAACTATTTATCGCTTAAAACACGTTAAAAATAAGATTATATAATATTATACGTTAAATCTGAACGTTTTTAAATCGAAAAACTTCAAGAATCCATTTATTGTCTGAGATATCTCAATCTCGAAGGAATGCTCTTGAAGAGGAGTAAAAAAACTATTTAAAGAGAAAAATCTGCAGTGACTATAATGCCGCTTTCTATCGCTAGATGGCACGAATCGTTACAATTCACCCTAGAAAGGTATAAGAGAAGGAAGATTGTACTGTACTTCTTAACAGAATGACTGTCATTTAGTGTCATTCAGCAGGAGCGAAAATAAATTGAATTGGTGTTGACCCAACTATTCCTTTCCAGTTTCGATCTTCATAATTCGAATTTTTCTTTTTATTTTCTTTTTTTTATCTGGTTAATACTCTTAATAGCACTCTGCACAAATGAATTTCTACAAATTTATTACCGAGAAATCACAGCTGCTATAATAAATTTTATATGTCTCATTGATATATTGAGTAAATAAAATGGAAAAATTGAGTTTAGTCGATTCTAAGGTTGTTTTATGATAGACATTGCTATATAATGATTATTTTACAACGACTTTAAAAGGTTTCTATGCTCATAGAATCACTCTATCGTAAACATAAGAGGATTATATTCTCTGTCATTACACGAAGAGTCTATGCTCGTAAGATCACTCTATTGTGATCGAGAGAAGACTGTGCTTCTAAGATCACTCCATTTTGATGGTAAGAAGATTGATTCCCTGATTCTAAAAGCATTCTTCAGTGATAAATCTAATCGTAAGAGAATTTTGTTTCTACGATCGTTATCAGTACGATTTTATTCTTCTAAAACCATATAATGGTGACTTACCGTAAGTTTAAAATCATTTTATACTGATTGTAAAGACAAAAACAATCAATTTTTTCCACTTTTTGCAAATATTTTTTTAATAACTTTCGTAGATATTAATTTTACTAGATCGTGTTTTCGGATAAATATATATTTTAGAAGACGAAGATAAAGATTTCGCGCTGATTTCTAGATTTACTACTAATTAACGAAGCTTCTTTACTAAAAAGAATTGATTACTAATGAATCAAGTGACGTGAAAATCTATTTTTATACAAGAAAATATTACGCGAATTGATGGAAGATCTTAGAAGATTACGAAGGACGAAACAAGTTTTTTTGCAGGAAAAAATCAATCAAAGATTAAAAAAAAGTTTAAAAGAAAAGAAGTGAATTATATAGAATATAGAATTTCGTTATAGTTGTCTCTAGTTACAATTCTAGATAATATATAATTTTTTGAAGTAGAAAAATTATAGATGATGATGATGGATGAAGCGTGTCAAAGTTTTATTGTAATTATTATAGCAAAAATAGTAGATATTTATTGATTTAATGGCTTGATAAGAAATGTTAAGAATGATAAACTGATAAAATTCTATAGTGAATATTTGCTTTATTAAGAATATATATATATATATATATTTGTAAGTTAAAGTATAAATTTTATATAAATGGTCATGAAAATATAGTAATTAATTCAGTATACGTCAAGCACATATAAAGATTTATATGCATATTAAGTATAGATAAGAACATGATGTATGCAGATATAAATATCAAATGTAGGTAGCAAGATGTGCTGTACTGTACTGTACATATGAAAATAACATAAGAGAAATGTATATGTTATGTTCATTAAAATAAAATGCTTATAAAAAATCTTGTTCAATTTTCATGAATACATTTCATATTATTCCAAATATTCTTTAATTAAATATTGCATAAAAATATTCAGTAGAGATTTTGCTTAAGTTTCTTAATAATAAAAAGCTATTTTCAATTTGTAACCAAGTATCATTCGAGTTATCTAACGGAGTGTGAGAGTGAATTAATCAATAACATTACATTATTATTATTAACAGTAATAATATTTATCGTACATATCAGTAACTGATGTAACATTAAACGTATCTTCACTAAAAAAATTTATTTTTAATAGATAAATTCGGAGAATGCGAGGAGAAATTTAACGAGTACATCCAGATCACTCATTAAAGATAACTATGGAATAATTAAGAATTCTAGTGGGATTTAACGGTTGCACTTAAGTAGTAAAGCTTAAAATCCATTCAAAATTAACATATTCATATATTTCACTTTCTTTTTTTCATTTATATATTTATATAAAATGCTTCATTAAAACAGAAAATATCGAATTATGGTCAAGGTTGCTTACAAGTTGGACTTCACAAAATCCAGTCCAGCTAGATGTTTATCTGTTTAATTAATGTTTTGCATACAAAATTATTTTTCCTTTACATTTATTAGTATTCTATAAAGGAAAATGTAATCTAAAATTTGATTTCGTACAAAATTAGGCTGAATGTAATGGAGAGTGACCGAAATAAACTTTATTTATTATGTCTTGATTCGCAGACACAAACCACTGAGATGTTTGCCAAATATCTTTTTAAAAAAAAACTTAAAGAATGAAAAAAATAATGGCTGGAAATTCGCCCAAGTTTCATGTTTGTGCTTCTAGAAATATGTTATTTTATGCAATATTCTTCCTTCTCTCAATTGGGCGAGGTTATAAGTTAAATTCTGTTTACTACTTCTGAAGCTTGAAAGAATATTTTATATTGAATTCTATATATAATGTATTGTTGTTGTTACGTTACATTATCTATAAATTTTACTATTTTTGATTAAAATTGAAGGTTTTTGCTATTTTCCGAATCAGTCAACCATGTTAAAACATATTTTAACGTACTGTTTTTGTTGGCTTTTCATCCATTTCGTTACTTATCTTAGTAATTACTTTGTAAACAATGCATTATTATTTATAAAATATGTAAACAAAAAACTTTTATATTTTTTAAAATTTATATGAATTAGGACAGAAAACAAAATTTTAGTTTATATTTTATAAAATTGTTTCTTTTCCTAAGTTAATTTATTGAAAATTTTAGAGGTCATCGCTGATTTTAAATTTCTTTAATGAAAAATATTAAGTTTTTTAAATGTATGGAATTATTTACATATCTTCCGTGGAAAAACACATGAAAAATATATAAAATTAGATGTAAAAAGAATTTTAATATCCGTAATATAAAATCGAAATAATCAACTGAAAACGTTAATTTTTTTAATGTTTTTTTAAGATATATAGCAAGTCGTTGACAGTTGTTAACTAATTAGGACTTGATTTCGTATTTATTATTACTTTTAACATGAATATGTTTATTATATACACAAAAGCTACTAATGTTTAATAAAAAAATAAATATTAATCTTAATAAACTACTCGAAAAACAAGAAATTTTGTAGAATATACAGTCGAAACTGGATAATAAACTATCCCCAGCAACCGCCATTTTTTTCAAGAATTTTTTGAACATAAATGAATAGAAGATAACCTCTAAACAACGGCCATTTCTTAAGTTTTCGTCAGTGGTCGTTGACTGCACGCTAAAGTTTTTTCTTTGTTTCGTTTTATATAAATTAAAATTTTAAAAGATTCGCTAGCAAATTTTCTAAATAATAACAATATCATAGTATTTACAAAACAATTACTAAGCTAAATAATGAAGTGTACAAGAAGCCAACAAAAACAAATTCTACAAGGTTAATTCATGAGAGAAAAACTAAGATTTTTCTGAAAATAGTCTCAATCTACTAAATTTTTCAATTAAAAAAAGTTTGAATTTACTTTTTTATGTTGCAGATTATACATAAAAAGTTTCCTATGGATATTCATAGCAAAAAATATTTTTAAAAAGTCCAAAATTCGCACATAAAAACTAACTATTCCTAATTACTGCAGACAAAAAGAACTCTTAAAACTTCTTTCTTCTTTTATATGTATGTATATATATAGTATAGTAGATAGTAGTAGCCCTCGATTTAAGACACTAATTGGGGGAACTATTGCTGAAAATCTGTTAAATCGAATTTAGTAAAAGCACAAATTAAAAAATACAACTTCTATTACAATATTATTATAATGTAAATTGAGTAATTTAAAATTACCGATTCATCTTTTAGCGTGCCCTATTCGTGAATGTAAAACATTTAAAATTCTTTTTAGGACAGAAATTATTTTGTTCGTTAAATCCAAAGTCCATTAAATTGAGGTGCGTTAAATCGAAGATCTACTGTACACATTTTCATAAATATGTAATATATATAATTAAATTTTAAAAAAACTAGCAACAGAATTTTAAAAAATTTAATAATCTTCGTAATTAAAAAAAGCAATTATATTAAAAATTTTTCAAGTTTTCCATTTCTGAAATTAAAATTTCAAGCTTTAAGAAAACATGTTTAAAACTGGAAACTGTTTAAACTATTGATCTTTTTAAGAAGAGTTGGAGAAGCTAGCAATAACCTTGATAGTCACATGGATTATAATTGAAAAAGAAAAAAAAGAAAAGTAATAATAAAAAAAATCTATATCAGTTACAAGTTCTTTTTTTGTAAAACATTTATAAAATGTTAGCATGTGACAGAACCACTACATCAATGGATTTGACTAGGGACGTACTCCCTTGTGCCAAAGCCTTCCTTTATTGGAACAACAGATCGATCGTCAGACTAACCTTCTGTTGACATAAATGGCTCCAACTTAAACATCTGAAATGGGCATATAGAGTAATATTTTAATTAGAAAGATAGCCAAAAATTTTTTTCTTATTGGTAACGACTTGGATAACTGATACTTTCTTTTTTTATTGAAGGAACATTAACTGTTTTAATTATCTTCCGTTTACTTTGTATGCGATACTTTTCATCTCCATTGAAGCGTATACGGCAATAAAATGAAGTTAAAACAGAATTTATACCAGTTCATCGATAGAAAAGGTTTAAGCATTTATAATAAAAATGAGTTTACTGTTTTAAGTTAATTTTAATTTTAAAAAGTTGACTAAACTATCATTTTCTTTCTCTAACTTAATTTTCTTCTGAAGTGGGTCATTGTTTTAAACTACACGTAATATAAAGAAAGGGACATGATTTTTATTTGAAGTGCACAAGTGAAAGCATTTTGGTACAGTCTTATTCAGCATAGTACAAGCTAATAAACTTTATAAAGAAAATTTTAAAAAAGAACATTGTGTATCTATATATTCTCTCAATGTTGGCAGCAGTAGTATTTGGTATATGTTAGACTTGTCTGATTGATTGTTCGGTCTTTAAACTACTCTGTATAAACTTACAGGCCATGTTTTAAGTTTATATACAATATTACAAACGGTACTTAAAAGATTTCGTTTTATAATAACATGCCAATGTTTTTTATGGTTAAAGTCTATGGTCAGTTTATTTCTGAAACGTTCTTACAATTATTTTTTTTTAAATTGTACATTTAGGATAAAATAAATAATTTTAATAAATTATTTTCTTCGTTATTTATATAATTTCTTTCTTAATACTAGCATTTAATACTGTTCAATTTCATAATAAATCGTGGGTATTTCAGGAAGAACTTTCAACTATATCTGAGAATATTCTACAATAATTACATGTCTATGTTATATTACGACAGTGTTAAAATTTTTACTAATTTAAAAAAAATTTAACATGAATTTATATTCTGTAATTTAGAAAAAAAAAGTACAAATAACACTCACCTGCAGGTACCTCCATTCATGCACAGAGTATTAGCTGCTGTGGGCCCACAACTTTCATTATATTGACATTCCTTGCCAAAGAAGTCGGAAAAACAAGAACAATAATAAGATTCATAGTCAGCAGTAGCAAAACACTTTCCAGTAAAGGAACAATGATGGTAAAGACATTCATCCTTTCTAACGTTCTGATTTTTACCAATAATCTCATAGGTTATATTAAAACCGAACACATCCAAGAAGAATTGTCGAATCCGAAGATGAATATTTCCAGTTTCTCTTACAGAAAACTCCAATACAAGAATGTGTTTGTTAGTGATAAGATAAGTAGGTTCTTTATCGGAGTTTAGAATACCAAAGTCTTCTTTCTCCATCTTTAGACCTTCAGTATAGAGCGTATATTCCGCAGCTCTCAACCCATCTCTCATATAGTACTGTGTGAAATAAACTGCTACTACCTTATCCTCGGGCGCTTCTATCACCCACTTACAATAAATAGGTACTGGATATGCATTAGGAAAGTTTGGAGAAGTTATCACACCTCGAGAATCTCTCAGAGTTCCACCACAGTCCGTAAATGTCGAAATTTGATTCGAAGATTGAGAATTGTAGACTTGTGACGTTACGAGAATTAAGATAAGCAATCTTAAAAGATATACAGCGCAGTTTGTCATCTTAAACATCTTCATCTTTCAGAAAATCTTTGTTTTATTAAAAATAAAAAACTCACATGATCATTTTTTCCGTCTCATCATTAAATGGATCAGAAGTAATTTATCAGTTTCGGTTATTTTCTTTGGGAATTTCTTCTAAAAATATCCATTTAGAAATTTTAAAAAATCATTTTTATTTTTTTTATTTTTTCATCTTTCTTTCTCTCTTCCATTCTTACAGATCATCGAGACTTGAGTTTATTTTCAATTGTCGATAAATCTGGCATGTGCTACATTGACAGCTTGAGAAAAGTTGTAGTTCTTTATTGACAGAAACTCCAATTTCTTTCTTTTCTAATATTTACACGTCTAAAAATAAAAAATAAAAAATTATATATATAAAGTATAACATGTATATAAGATATATAAGATAGAGTTATAAGAAAAATAGAAACAAAAACGAGTAATTTTATTTTCGACTCGAATGACTCGTAAATTTTTTTATTTCTTGGATATAAATCTATTTTATGAACATCGGGAAAAGGGAAGTAAAACATAAAAAAAAAGAGATTTAAGATCAAAAATAAATTGTAAATTTTTCGGAAAATAAAATAAAATAAAATACACGAAGAGAGAGAGTGACAATGTTCACGTCAATGTTTTGTTATGAATAACAAATTTTTCTTTTCAATTTTTATTATTTTTAACACAGATTTTTTATTGTATTTTTTAGTAAACACATTAGAAAAATTAAATTAAATTTTAAGAAATTGTACTATATTATTTAATATATAATATATATCACATATAGTATAAGAATTATTACATAATTTATTATCAGAATAAACATTTAAAAATATATATAAAACGTGTTACAAAAATAAAAACTTTTTTTTAATAAAGTTTCTGATTAAAATCGATAAAATCATTAAAAAACAAACATAAATACATTAAATGTATATTATTATTTTTATAATTTTCTAAATAATTATTAATTAATTTTTATTAATATTATCCGATTATAACGAGAAAAACTGAAAATATTATATATATATATATATATATTTTTTTTTTCCTCTCGATCTCTTAACAAATTATACGAGTCGAGAAAGAGCCAAAAAAAAAAAAAATTCGTTTAAGTTATTAAAGTGATAAATTTAATTTATCGAAAGCATGTACTTTTTCTTCCTTCAAACAGATAAGCTTTATTTTTATTGATTTTTTTTTGTAAACTTTTAAAACAAAAAATAAAAAAGGTAAGTTCATATTCGAGAACATTTTTAGTTTTTAGAATCAATTGCTTTTGTTTCAGAAGTAAGAACAGAAGTTTTTTTTTTAAATATATATTTTTCCTTCTTTTAAGAAATCATCTTTATATAAAGGTCTTGTTTTTTTAAGAAATAAAATGAGATTTTTCGGAATAGTAACTGCCTTTTTTGTAGTTATTTTATTGAGAATTTTTACTGAAAATGCCTTTTAATCAAGGGTGAGACATAAAATTATTTTAAATCTTGTTAAATAAAATTTTAAAAATATTCGTTAAGTTACCGCTCAGAAGTAAAGCATCAAAAATTTTCTATTAATTAACCATCGTTTATCAATAAAATTAGGGAATTATTTATTATTATTAATGGGGTAGAGCCTACTCGGAGGTCTAGCTGAAAAAAGATAATAAAGGGATAAGAAAGAGAAGAAAAGGAAATATTAAAAATAAATAAAAATCTCTATTAGGTAAAAGTTGATGAGTAAAATATACAAAAATCCACTTAAACAAGTGGATAATCATCTACTTGTTTAAGTAGATTTTTGTATATTTTACTCATCATCAATTTTAGTACCTTCAGCTTTAATCATCTTCATTTGAAATTATTAATTGAATAAAAATATGAAAATTTCCTGCAATTATTTAGAATAAATAAAACTATTACCGATTTGTAGTCAAGACAATTTAAATTATAAAAAGAAGTCCTGTTAAGTAGCAAGTAATTATATTTAAACATTCCTATTATTTTTAAATGACTAAAAGTCTAATTGAATTATTTAAAACTATACAAAAATATCAAAAAAATCTTTATTAAATTGTAGTTAAGATTGTGTAAAAAATATATTAAAAAGTAGGCCTACTTTAAATAACTACTGATGAGTGAAAATATAAAGAAAATTCCAGTAAATTAAATATTATTTATAATTAAAACAATCAAAATATCTAGTTAATTAACTACTGCAATGCATAAAAGAAAAAAAGGTGGGGGCAAAGCACCCGTTAAGTATTTTATTATTATGATTATTTTTATTATAGATAATAAAAATCATTGAAGCAGTTACATTTAAAACTATACGTAGAGAATAATTATCAGGTATTTATGTATGAAAACAAAATTTTTATAATGGAAGTCATTTTTGATAAAAGGTGAAACTTTATTATCCTTTTTCATGGTGGCTACTCCTATTTGTATGCTTCCAAACAATTTGGAAGTGGAAGAGCCCCGATGGTTGCACTTCTTGGTAAAGAGAAATTTTATGGGAAGGTTGTAAAAAACCTACTATTCGAAAACTGTGAGATTCGAATAGTAATGACGTTGAAAGATACGGGAAGTGTGATTCATCTCCAGCATAAATACAAAGAAGTGTTAAATTTTGTCAATTCTTCAGATTCAAACTAGAAATGTTCTGATAAAAATCATAGAAAAAATGTATAGTTTTTTTATGGATGAAGAAAAAATGTTTTTTTTTATATATATATATATTTTTCTTTGTTTTCTTCTTTTTTATAGTAGGTTAGAGAAGGTAGAATAACAAATTTTCTTAGAAAGGGTAGAAACGGAAGGGATTATATCATGCTTCTTCTCATAACAGTACCATTTTCCTGCTTCCATAACAGGGATTATTGCCTTTTCTAAGTCTTTAAATATACTTGGATGAGATGAGAAAACAAGTAAAACGATTGGAGAATTCTTACAATAAACAGGCAAGAAGCTGGTTTTAGTGGATAAGAGATTTTTAGAAAGTTGGCAGGGATTAATGACGAAAAGAGGAAGAATCCTATCTTGAAACCAATTAAATTAATAAGTTAAATATTTAGTTTGTTGATATTTTATAAAAATTAAAAATATATAATTTTCTAAATAAAATAAATTTTTTTAAAAATATCTAGTACAGTCTTTAAATGATACGGCATTCGCAAGTCGAACCCTATGTTTCTCTTTTTAGAACGGTTTAAAGGTTTACTGTTACCTGTTCTTGGCTTCTGAATTTGTCAACAACATCAGCTTAAATTGGCAACTACTTTTTTAAATTAAAAAAAAGAAAGACAGATACAAAAAGAAACAAAAAAAGAGAATTTTATTAAATGTGTTACTTCTTTGATACGCTGAAAATAAATTTGTGAATTAAGTTGTTTCGTTCAAGATGCTTCACTTATTTTTTATTAAAAGAATAATTTATAATATCAGCAATCTTTTAGGCGTTAACAATATTAAATAGGTGTGTACAGGATACAGAATTACTGAAGAATTCTCTAACGTAATCAGAATTTAATTCAAAAATCTTGTTCTGTTCGTTGTTAATGTAAGAAAAACATTTTAAAAATTGTTTTAGGTAAACAAACTGCATTTAAAATATATATATATAAGCTAAAATCTTTACAGAATGTGTTCAAGAATTATTGATAAACATAGAAACTGTAGTTTCAATTATACTACATTGAACATATTCTCTTCATTCTAAAAAAGTTCTTGATGAGCCAAATAATTTTAATTTAGGTCAGATAAACTAACGTTTAAACTGTTTTAAAGATATATTTTCCACGCCAGTTACTACCTAATTTATGTATAAATTTATTTTATGTATTTTTGACTTCAGATCTGAACTACTTTTATAACACTAACGTACTATGTAAAAATGTATTTAAGAACAATAACCGTAATTACACGTGCAAGATTTTCTTTCATCGAAATTAATTTTTACAGAATTTTTATCCTAATAAAAATTCATTTTCAGTAACAAAAGGTATATAGGTTACAAAGTAATGAAATTGTGTTTACGTCTCATTCAAACTAGGATTCTATTCTTCAATTCAATGAAGATTTTGGAACTAATTCAAAGAAAACATAATAAATTAAGCGTGAAATGATAGAAAATAACAAAGTTAACAGGTTTTAAAACTGATTATTTTCCATCAAAACCTATCAAAATATAGGAATTAAAATTTAAAAAAATTAAAAGAACTTTTTTCTTTTACCTGAAGAAACGTATTAATATTTTGATAATTATTTTCAGATTTAAACGGTTCAAATCTTTATATCTTAAACAGTTTTACATTCGTTTATTTTTATGATATATGTATAAAAATATTCATTAATTTCTTTTTTGTCTAAGATAAAGAAAATGCCAATTCTTTACTTTCATTAGTGCGATTTAGATAAAATGAATTATTCAGTAAGTAAGTATGTGTAGCATTGCTTTTCCACTTAATCTACCACATCATTTTGTTCGTGTCCTACAATCGAATGACCACTAACTTCATTACTCCTCAAATTTTGAAGGAAACAAACGTGGTCCTCAGGGTATAATTCCATCAGACTGGATATACATTGAAGGATCTGATAATTTAATTTTTACCATTCTTTAAAATAAAGAAAACAAATTTCGAACTCAATTAGATAAGTAAGAGTTAATTAAAGTAAATATTCATCTCTTCCTTTTCTTCTTTCTTTAATTTTAGTACTTTCTATACCTTGAAGAATGCGTTTAAATGATTACTAGTTCTTAAAAGACTGTTTTCTATACTTTAAAGAAGAGAAATTTGCATATAAAGTTTTGTATAATTAAACTTAATCGTGATAAAATTATAGAAGTAAGCATATTTTTAATTATCCTGTTTGCTTAGGTAAGTGACAAGAGATGGAAAAAAGGTGAAGACAAAATTAAATAAATCGTTTTGCTGACTGTATCCAGTTAACGTTACCTTCTAGTACGATACAGAGGCAAAAAAACTGTATAACTTTGTGATAAAAATGTGTTCATTATTCAGCAAACTTTATAAGGTTTCGCCTTCTCATCATCTTCGTTCGATCGATTCCTCCTGAGAAAGGGGCTTCACCGCTGATCAAGCTGTAGCTACGTGGTAAAGCGCGTTATGTTTCTCTAACGTTTATGGGATTTTAAATGATTTTAACCAGAAATTTACTCAATTTAAAACGTAGAGAAATCATTTTTCTTAAAAATTAAGTTTGCAGTAAGTATAATCAAATTATATTTAAGAAAAGAAAAGTTAATTAACTTGGTAACGTTGGAGAGAACAAACGAATTGATGCTTACTCAGCATCTAGCAATGCGAAATTGAAAAATACTCTAGAAAAGAAAAAAGAAATTTTTAAAAGACAAAGAAAAAAAAACGTCTATTTGTCCACAAGATTAGAGGTAACCATCCTTTCCGATAAACCTCGTTCAGACATTGATGGATGTACAATATTTTAAAAACATATTCTAGATAAATATCTTATGATATTGTCTTTTCTATCACCTAAAATTATTGTAGATAAGAACAATAATTATAATAGTATTAAGAAATAATAAATATTTATTTTTAAATATTAAAAAATTATAAAAGTAAAGTAAATTAAACTCGTAACAATCTATTTGAATTGTTTTAAGGGACGTGAAGGAAGAAGAGTGGTTGATAATGATGCTAGTTTTAATTAGAAAGACTCATCGCAGTTTTCTCCATTAGTTACACTTGTCATGGATAGGGTGAATGGAATTTTCGTAACAGAAATAAACATTAAAGCAGCATTCTATCACCGAATTTAAATCACACTAAATTCAATTAGAGGAATAACGTTATGACTAAACAAGAAAAAGTAACTCGTTGCAATCAAGATAAGCGGGATAAACATCCTTAAATGCTAATTATATATCAGGTTTCCAGGTGCTGAATGGTGATAAACTACAAGAGAACATTGTCTTTTATACGAACAAAGCTTAAAATGTTTTAAAAATTTTTTAAATCGGAAAATCGAACGACATCGCGTCACTTAAGATAAATATTCCCCTTCTTCCACTCGAAGTAATTTTTTTTTTTTAAATCTTTTTCTCTCTGATGATTTATTTCTTAATGTAATAAAATTAGTTCTCCCCTCTCTTTCTGGATCATGTTATGTCTAAGTTGGGAAGATAATAACGGGATGGTATGTAGATAATTCTGAATTGTTGCAAATTAATGTGTACTATACCATTCCGTAGACTCGTAAAGTATGTTAAATTAATAAATAATCATAATATCTACATAGAGATATTATAAATTTCTCTGGATAACATTCTCCAAAACATGTCAAAAGGTTGAAACATGTGATTTCGAGAGAATGGAAGCCGGGAAGAGAAAATAAATAACAAAAATAGTTTTTTTTTTTTTCTTTGTGGTTTTAGGCCCTTTACCGCTCTTAACAAAAATAGTTCAAATTTAAGAATTGAGATCTAGAGAAATTAAATTATATGAAGATGCAGATAAAAAAGGAGAAAGAACTAACATTGGAAGATGCAGGATGATAAATATTGTTAAAATTTATCGAGCTGGATAATGACTAGGAAGAAAGAGAAAATGATGCAATAGACCAAAACAATGAACAACCAGAGGTGAGAACGGTCTGAATTACTGACGCAAAGCACCAGAGTACTAGGGTCTGTATGATCAAACTTCAAATTCTTGCCACAATAAGCAAATATTGAAGTGTTAGAATCAAAATAGATCGGCTAATACAGGTGAGCGAGAAAAACGACATTGATCCAAAATTATCCAAGACAAACTATAAGATTTCGAACCTGATTCCGGATTCCTCAAAGCGATAGGATGGTATCTTATCATACGACCATCTGGCCGGTAAATATGAAATCGAGAAAGAAGATCAAGAGAAACATGAGATATCAAAAATTATGAAAATTGAAAAAGTTTTATAGATGAAGAAAAATATAAAGCAAAAGATATGCGAGATCAGGATGAAAGAATCTAAAATTATAAGAATTGTGAGATCGATAATGATAAATAGAAGAAGAATTGAAACAATCAAACAGAAAATATAAAAATTACAAAAAATAAAGACGGAAGATATAAAAAAGAAAAAGAAATATTTTTAAAAAAATAAATCGGAAGAAATAAGAACAGAGAAAAGGACACTAACTTTCATTAGGAAAACAGAAAAACTTTCCAGTTAACTCTTAAAAATTGACATTTACACAAGAATTTATTAAAATAATCTTATAAATCAAATAAAAACACTTAAACATTCTTTTCTATTTTTATAGTTTGCTATGACATGTTCAATTTTGTAGAAGAAATAGTAATTTACACTTACATGAGGTCAAACTGACAAGACAAGTTTATAAAGTTGAAAATATGAGGCTTTTATTCTTTACATGTTTTACTGTTGCATGGAAGAAGATCGTTAACAGAAAATTGGCTTAGTACTTGTATTTTTTTAAATATAAAAATATATAAATTCAATTAAATTTTGGATATATTTATTACATTTTAAGACGATATTTTCATTTTATCAAGGTTTAATTAAGGATTAAGTTAAAGCTATTTGTTTAACTTAAACTCTTTAATTCTACTTCCTATTTGTTTCACGATACTAACTTCAAGGATTTTCTATAATTATGTTGAAATTTAAACGAAAGTAAAGTCATACAAAGCTGATATTTAGCTTAGAGAACTGATAAATATCGACACAAATTACTTCTATATAAATACCTTAGTCTATATATAAATTACTTCAAGGTTAAAGTCTCTAAACTACATTAGAATATATATATTATAATACTTCAACTGATTCAATTTTATAGATTTTTGTGCGGTTTTATAACATTAATTTTGAGTTTGAAATATAAGTTTATTTATGCATAAGTTATATATTTAACTATGTTAACTTGAGAGTTGACTTTAATTAATTTACTTAAACAACACTTGTAGTTACCTTAATAATTTTTCAACTTAACTTGAATTATATTTTATAAAAATTCCAGTTAATATTTTAATTTAATCTTCAAACTTTTATGCTAATTATACAATCTTATAATTAATTTCTAGTTACTTATAAAGCATTGTATTATGTAAAACTTTGTAATGTTAATTTGCACTTATTCATGTTTATGATGCTAATTAAACGTTAAAAGTATGATTTTTTACACTTAAATTCTGTATCAGCTTCTGCAGATTTTAGAAATAATACTAATAAATAAATTTAATATAAACAATTAATTATAAAGTTGCACTTAGTAATCATTTAATTAATCCTACAAACTAACTTAACTGCCAACTATAACATCGTAAACTCTTTACTAATTGCAAAGATACGTTAATAATTAACTAATTTTTACAGAATTAACTAATAATTAATCTTAAGAATTTTAAAAAATTATCCAGATTAACCTAAAAGAATTTATAAAACTTTTAAAATCTCAAGATTAAGATTCAAAGAATAAACTAAGCGTAGGATCAACTGTGCTTAATCTAAACTACACTTAATTTGGCTTGTATTTAAAGAATAATGTAAGGTACTAACTTCTAATTTAGCTTTCCTTAGTTAAATATTATTATTTATAACATTACACACTTAAAAAATAAAGAAAGACAAACATGTTTTCCACATATAATAAGAGTTATGATAGTGCCCATTGACAGACAAGCAATAGTAGTCAAACTCTTAACTGTACTTTACAGCCATCAAGATAGTTGGGTTTTATTTCCCAAACGGATCATAAACTTGGTTTCTTCTTTCCGAACTCGTTATATTCTATCTTACTTCTCCCCCTTCTTCTTGTATAGAAAAGACGATACCCGAGTGTGTTTTAGACGACATCACTATATCGAATCATTGGATCCTACCATTCGAACGAAACACGCGACCCTGTTTTAGATTTTCTTGTTTAAAATATATAGAAATATATTTCAATTTTTTTTAAAAAGTAGGCTAACTAAATACCAAACAATAAGTAATTTCTGATGTGGGGTTAACACATCACGCGCTATGACCCTTTTCAAATTTATAATTGTACGTTATTATTTCTTCAATTATTTTTTGTACATCGTAATTATTATAAAAAATAATTTTTTTAATGTCTCATCAATTATAAATCTCTTCTATGTTTTATCATTTTCTCTGACAGCTTGGAATAATTCCAAAAATCTTCGTCTAGACGGATTAAAAACACAATATTTGCGTGTAGAGATTTTTTAAGAAAATATCACGCAATTGTTTTTTTTATAAAATAAATACATTTCTTTATCCTTTATTTAATCTTTACGTAATACTTTTCGATAATTATAATAATAATTTTAATGACTTTTCTCTAGATTATTATTAAAATCCAAGCGCTTAAATAGAAACCACGCTCTAAAATATTAAAAAGATTCTTTGGACGTCACGTATTTTGAATTTCTTACAAATTTTTACCCGAAAACTGATTTTTTAAGGAAAAAATTGCATTAAAAATTTAAGGAAAAATATGAAATTGTTTAAGATATAAAGGAAAAAAAAAAGCAATTGTATAAAATGAATAGATATTGCTCTCGGACATACTAAAATTTCATTCTTCTTGATATATTCAGTTTTTGAATGATTTATATTACATTTTTCTGGAGAAATAATGTAATTTCTATGACCTCATAAAAATTTTATCTGACAAACGAATAAAAAATTTAAGCTTACATATTAACTGACGTCAAAATTGACGCAATCGACAAAGAAACGTTCGATTGACGTACGCTAATTTGCCGTTACTGCAACTACGTTAACACACTGTTATTGTGTAAATGTCATCTTTTACTTATTAAAATATGATGCTAATGATAATGATAAATTCTAATTTAACGTACAGTAAATACATTTTGTTTCATATACGAAAAGTTTTCGTAAAGAGAATAATTTCTCTGAGATATTTTTAAAAATTACAGTGTTAAAACAGATAAATTACTCTTTGTTTCATTCAATAGACAAATTATTTTATTCCTTATTTATTTTCATTTTCAATTTTTGAATTGAAAGCAAGCTTTCAATTCAAAAATTGAAAATAATTGTCTATATTATAAAAAGAAATGATAAAAATTTATGCCTTGTTCAAACAATAATAAATTAATAATAAACAGATAATTTATACTTTTACTTCATTCAACAAGCAAACTTCGCTTCTCGTAAGTGAAAGCGGATATTTGTCTGCTACAGTGAAAGTAAAATATAAAATAAATAATAGGAAATAATTTTTGAAAATTAGCAAATAAAATTGTTTTCTTTCATTGAAATTGAAAGAAAATAATATCTTTTCGATGAAGATGAAAGAAAAATGATTTCTATTGCGTAGGAAGATGAAACAGAGTAATTTTTCTATTTATAGAAAACTAAAAAAGGATACATTCTGTTTGCAGGAAGGTAAAACAAACACTTTTTTATATACAAATTACAACTATTTTACAATAAAACAAATACAACTTTGCAGGTTTATTACGTTGAAATATCTATAATATAATAAACTTAAATTAAATTAAATAATGAAAATGCTTTCTAAACAAATTAAAAATAAAAGTATTCAACATTAAAAAATATACGAAACACATCCCATTTCTTCCGTTTATTTGATTATTTATGTGACAGCATTTTCTACTTCAGTAACATGACCTTGATAGTGATAAAGATGCTAAAGATACAGTCACTTAAATATAAATTATTATATTTTCAAATATTCATTGTTTATAATATATTCATATCTACAAAAAAAATTATATATATATGTATAGTAATTTTTTAAAATTTAAATATTAAATATTTACTGAAAAACTTCTCCTATTTCAATTTTAGAAAAATAAAACATATATTTATACACGTAACACATTTTTAAAACTGTTCTATGTAACGTAATATTTATAAAGATAGTTTATTGACCTCATATATTGTATATAAATCCATTCTAGATTTGCATTTTTATGAAATTTTTTCCAAAAATTCGTGAAAATTTATTACTTTTCCAGACGTATATGTTTACTCGATATAACTCATTCTAAATGAATTTATTATTCATAAAGTTAATCTCAAAAAGAATCATTTTAAATAAAATATTTGTGTAAGCAAATCAGTCATTGTAAATAGCATTTGGGATTTCAACGTCTCTCATTAAATCAAGAAGAGATGAGTTACATCATCAGAGAATAATTTAATAAGAAAACCTAACTTGTCATTTACTTCTTCTGCTTCCTGTTCTTATTAATCATCAATTATTAATAAAAATTTTAAAAAATAACATATATGTACTCTATCATCTAAAAGTTTATTTATTTATATTTTTTCAGAATTTTTTGATTGTTTCTATCAATTAATTTACTCGGTAGTTTTCTTCATTAATAAACGAAAACTAGCAGTCAAATTAACTATAGATTCTTTAGTTTGTTAGTAATTTTCTCAGAATTGTTACAAAAAATTTACAAAGATTCTGTACATTCCTTAGCTTCTTAAGAATTTCTGTAAAATTTTCGTGAAATTTTTATTAATATTAAAAATTTAGAGATTAACATTTTATTTATTTATTTATATTTATTAAAATCTTCTAATTTTTTTTAAATAAATTAAATATTTTTTTATAAATTTTCACGAAAATACTTTATTTAACACGACAAATTTTACCTGAAATTTGAACCAAAATTAATTTTTTTTAAGAATTTTTTCATTGATACTTTATTTAAGTTTATTATTCTCAATAGGTTTAAATTTACAGTACAAATTAACATTTTTTTTTTCATGAATAATTTCGTAAAATTTTCATCAAAATTAAAACTTAATTATTATAGATTTTTGTGGTTGATACATTTAAGCAATTAATATTTTCTCCTGCAAAGTTTTTTTTTTTTTTTTTTGGTAAAAACTTCAAGAGTCAATGAATAAATGATAAAAATTGGAATGAAAATAAAATATTTGGTTAATGTTACCCTAGGTATACAAAATGGCGGCTTGTTTCTGACACCAGCATACAGAAGCGAGGAAACAGTGGGGACGCACGTTTTCTAAACCTAATCTATTCTAATAAATTACCATAATTATTAGCAACTAAATTATTAGAATAGATTAGGTTTAGAAAACGTGCGTCCCCACTGTTTCCTCGCTTCTGTATGCTGGTGTCAGAAACAAGCCGCCATTTTGTATACCTAGGGTAACATTAACCAAATATTTTTATTTTATCCCTAACTGTATTTAGAATTTTAGCAACATTTTTATTGTGAAAAATTACGGAATTTGTAATTTATAACTTATTAAAATATTATTTTTAAAAAATTTTAATTTATTTAAACAATATTTCGCGAAATTTTCATTAAATTGATGATTAATCATTGAAGATTTTTCAGCTGACATCTTAAAATACATTTTCTAGAAAAATGGTTATGAAATTTATACAAAAATCACTGAATAAAATAATAAAATATTTTAAACTAAAAAGCATTTTATTTCTCAAAGAAAATAATAAAATTTTTATAGGAAATTTAATATATTTTACAATGTTCGGATAACAATTTTTAAAAAAGCTATTTTTCTTAAATAATGGTAAAAATCTAAAATGTGTATTATTTATATATATATATATATATATATATACATATACATACATCAATATAATATTACCTTTTTTTGTTTAGTAAATGGATTCTAAATCCATTTATTAAACAAAGAAAAGTTAATCTCTAAGAAACTGATTTTTATTTTTATTAAAGTACTTCAATTTTGTTTGGAAAAATATATTATTCTGTATAGACTACTATATTAAAATTTTAAGCATCAATGCTTTTAGAATAGTACATAACATTTTATCTTTTTTACAAAAATATCTGTAGAAGTAATTAATAAAACATATTATATAACATCAGATTTCCCAACCTGTAGATCACGACTCCCCTCAGCTATTTCTGGATAATGTCACGTGTCGTCAACTAAAAACAGGTTGAGAAGCATGGAAGTAACACAGTTAAATTTGCTTTTGAACTATTATAATTATTTTTTCAATTTCAGTATTAGAAATTAAATTAACTTAAATATATTTACTTGATTATATAAATACAATCAAGCAACAATCGTCTAAAACATTGAATTTTTTATAAACTTTAATGTAAACTGCATCCAGACATACATTTCAGAAGTTTTCAGTTTACAATTGATTTTCTTATAAACCTAAATTACTCTGCACAAAAAGTAAAACTTGTAGACGTATAAATTTCGTGTATTTTCTTTATTTCTTGTAGAAAAAAGGTATATTTTATTATTTAAAATTTCTTATTTTTAACCTTAATTTACTTGAAGATGTTTATAGAATAATCATTCTTAATATAAAAATAATAATAATATTTTAAAATTTACAAAGTTTAATTCATATAATTGTGAACTTTAAACAAGTAAACTTTAAGTTTTTTTAATTGTTTCTATTCTCTATCAACGTTATAATTAAAAAAAACCACAAATGATTATCGAGTTTACTTTAATAAGAAAGAATAAATTTACTTCATACAAAATAGTAACTTGTCCCGTTCCTTTTATACATCGTTAAGCTTTGTCCCTATTGTCTACACAAATTTATATATCCACATTAAATAAGTTGTTTCTAGGCTATCTGCAAGATAACTCCGACAGTTTTAAGTACCTCATCTTGCTATCTGTAATTGTTACTGTGGTAGAAAGTATAATTATACAAGCTGTAATTACTTTATGCACTTCTAACGTCGTTTATCTTCTCCATCGGGTCGAAAATTAGCAAATTTTTGCTTTAAAACATCTTAATTATCTTAACTTTTATTTATACATACCGTTTTTATATTGACTTAACGATGCTTCAAATCCTTTTTAACAGTTAACTTTAAATATTTATAGATTTATGTAGTATTAGAGAGTATATAAATCAATAGAGACTGTTTAATAACCTGGATATTCTAATCGTATACAGTTCGTAAACATACATATCCTGGAATTGAATTTCTGTCTCCTCCGCATCACTTGTGTTAGTCCGCATCACTTGGCGTTATGCCAGTATAAGATGCTCTGCAGAAAATATAATGTGTTCCACAAACAGGTAGAGAAACAGAGAGAGAGACTGTGTTATCGTAGAATGAATCTATTTTCTCTTGATACCCATTTAGATGATATGCTTGTCCTTTTGTGTCGTACTGAATCTATTCCTTAAACATTTTTTTTAAAGTTGAATCTGATATAAATAACTCCTACAGACCTAATTCTGTTCTGCGTACTGAAAATAAACTTATTTACTGTTAAGAGTGCATTAGTACAGTCGTTTTTTTAATAGTATTTTTCATTTTTTTTAATTGTTTGTTGTTAAACTTTACTGATTCATTCTTTAACATTCACTGTATTTGATGTAAAACAAACAGTTAATATTAGTTTTCCGTTACTAATACAGTAAATTTACTGTTTGTTTTTTTATATATCAAATTACTAGTTTTTATACTGAATATGATCTGCTTTAATTACATATTTAACGTTAAATTTATTGATATAAAATGACTGTTGCTACATCTTTTACTATTTCTGTTATTAACTGTTCCATAGAATAAAATTTAAATTCATAAATAAAGGGTTAAAAGCTATTCACAAAATCGAAAATTTGCACAGAGGTTAAAGCTCATTTACATCTATTCATCGAAATGCATTCTGAGTTCATCCTTGATGAATTCTTCCTCACTTTACAGATGAACTTTGATCTATGCGACTGTCGATTTTGTCGCTAGCTTTAAACCCTTTATTTATGAATTTAAATTTTATTATATAAAAAATTACTATTACAAATAATTTACTGTAATAAGAGCGAAACAAAGATAAATATCTTAATTAACAACGCGTTTATAAAACTTTATACCGTTATCTTCTTATATTTACAACATTTACAACTAATTTATTGCTAAATAAATTACAACAGATGTGAAATCCCACGTTTAATGTTACTACAGTTTACTGTTAAATTCACGTAATTTACTGTTGAAAATAATATTACTGATAAATTCGTTAATTTACTCTTAGAATGCTGTTATTATTTTAATATTTATTGTTGTTATTAGTAACTAATTTCTAATTAAAAAAATGAAACTAGTAAATTATTCAGAGTAAATGTTTTATTGTTAATAATACTTGTTTACTTGGTTGTATTTACAGTGAAGAGAATAAAATATAAATTATTAATAAGTAAATTTTGAAACTTGGTTGTTAATATTTTACTTATTTCTATTATTTTAGTCTTATTATACATTATAAATGTACAGTACTAGAAACAGTAAATTTTTTAAAATATTTCCAATTAAATTCATAATTGTTAATGAATTTCATAATTATTTATTACTTGCTCCATGAATTGTTTAATGTTAAGTGATATTTTTTTTTATTATCCACTAAAAAATTCATACATTGTTATTACCATGATATATATTATTGCTATTATCTCTTATATATAATTTATAGTTGAAAGAATAAAAACAAATAAATTAGTAAGTGAAAATCATTCAAAATTTGCTATTAATAATTTAATTATTTTTATTATTCTATTATTTTTAATTTACTGTAAAATATCATCAGAAAGAGTTATAGGAACAAACAGCATAGTTATTGCTATGCTGTTTTGTTCCTATGAAACACTTATTTTTATTACTGTTTACTTCAAGTTCCTACAACTTGTAATTTATTGCTCGCTGATAAATTCCTCAATTTACTGTTGTATATTGTTTGTAAGTTGGTATTGGAAGTGTATATTTTGCTTAATTAAATTAATGCCTGTCTTTGAGAATTTCCGTGATATCGAATGGAGAAAAATCCTCCAACCAAAAATACTTTTATGTAGTTTGATGGCATTCTAGACGAATGTTTATCTTAAGGAAATTTAAGAGTATTTACACTACTGAATGTGGTAGGCGTGTTTACAGCTTGGCACTACATTATCAACGGATAATGCGCAAAGACTGCATCGATTTTACAATACACAGTTCCCCCTTCAGTTTTTTTGTTTTTTCATAATAAAACTGTTTCGTAAAGAATTTTATATAAAGAAAATTTTGAGTAAAAGCAGCAGACTTTAATTAAAACAACATTTCTTATCGTAAATATCATTTATTTTATTTTCAGTCGAGAATGAACTTTCCTAAATGTGAATATCTGTCCTTGACCCTACAGACACGTTTAAGAAACTTGTTAGGTGAGACTTTCTTAGTATTCAAAACCTACTTCGTATTTATTCGTGAGAAATTTTTAATTTTCAAATTCTAAATCTGTTAACATACTTTTATTTTATGGGATTAAAATTAAATCTTTAAATCTTTTAATAGTTGTCGGCATTCTTCAGTAAAAATAAAGTTCAATTACTTAACGTTTAAGCATATAAACGTTATATAATTATGTTATAAAAAGAAATTAGCATTTTTAAAGGAAAATAAACTAAAAAAATAAATTTTTAAATGTAACTCAATCTTAAAATTGAGGGGGGTTTTTTGAGATTTCATATTTAACTCAGTTATATAGCAAGGAAGTTTTTAGAAGAATTGAAAATACACTGTACAATTCAAATAGAAAGGAGTTTTGGAACTCAACCATAAAACTGGAATTCGACCATAAAACAAAAGAATTTTAGAAAAATTGAAAATATCCTACGCAACTCAACCATACAAGAAAAGAATTTTTAGAAAATTTGAAAGTATCCTATATATCTCAACTATAAAACAAAGGATTCTTTTGGAAGAATTGAAAATATCCTATATAGTTTCCATAATATAAATATCCCATAATAGAAAAATAAAATAAAATTGAAAGTATTCCATAAATCTTAGCAATGGAAAACTCTTTGCAAATTCAATTTTATAATAGAATTTTTTAAAAAAATGGAAAAATCCTATAGGATGCCCAACCCTAAAACAAACCAATTTTTGAAGAAAAAAAAATGGAAAAGACCTTTTGTACATTCCAACTTTATTATAAAAAACGTTTGTTTATTCATACATCCGCATCAATATTATTTTATCGTTTTGCTAGGGAAACTGCAATTTCCGTAGAAACAAGGGAAAAAACAGAAGTTTATTTCTAAGAATCAAGGCTTAATCTTTGAGCTAACAAAGTAAGAAAGTCGGTGATTGGAAAGCATTTTGAAAACAGCCTTTGGCACTTTCCAATCAGTCTAACTAAAATAATAAATAGGATTGTTGAACTAATATTAACTCCTCTTTCTATTCATTTAACATTCTATTGTTTAATTTTTGTTTCTAACTCTTATATGTCGAGTTAAAACAAATATATTTGAAATATTTTTCTATTAGTTTATTTTAATGATTAAAATATTTTATTAGAGAAAATATAAAATAAAGGAAGGTTTATGAATAATATTTGGACTTATTTCCTTTATGATTCTTTTTGCTTCTCTTTGTGGATCTATACCACGAGGAAGTCATGTTATTTTGATATTTCCATTATGTTTTATGATTTTTTTTATATCAAATACCATAAAAGCCATTGTATTTTATGGTTTTTAAGATCAAAACCGCAGAGAAAAATTCTTCAAAATATACCTCTTACGTGTATTGAGAGAAAGTTTATCTTTTCAATACAGTACTTCCTATATGATTCTTTATATACTACTTTATGGATCTATACTATGAGAAAATAATGTCATTATGGCATTTCCATTACATTTTTATGGATTTTTCAAGATAAAAAAAATCATAAAATCATATTTTTTATAGGTTATGAGATGAAAATCATAGAAAAAAATTTTCTCAAAATATATTGTTTATGGTTTCTTACAATAAGTAAAATATTATAAGAAAAAATCTTTCTTTTCCTGATATTTTTCATCAAATTTAACTATTCAAAAAGTCATAGACCACAAAGATTAACTGAAAAGTATGAAAACACTATCAAAAGATTCATTCAAATCTATAGAAAATGAAAAAACTAAATGGGAAAAAAACAGGAAGAAAAGAGCTGTAGAAACCAATTATAATACAAAAACTTTGTAAAATAAAAACAGAAAAATTTAATTCCTTCGAAAGTAAAAACTAGAATTAAACATAAAATCTTTCACTTATAGAAAATGTTCTAAAAAATTTAATGTTAAATATATACAAAAATAAAATATTTTTTTAAGGAAAATAATCAAGAAAGCTGAATAGTTTTAAATTATAAATATAAGAAATTAATAATAATAAAAAAATTAAATTATACAAACGATCTTATATATATTTTTCTGCTTTAATTCTCTTTGATATCAAGTACAGTAATATGTTAACACGCTTAAATCTTTTCGGATTTTGGTTAATTAAATTTCAGCAGCGAACGAGACACACTTTATATTAATTAAATTAGCAACTTATATGTGTATTGTATAAATTAGAAAACAGCAATAAGAAAAAAATTAGGAAAAAAATATTTCAGCTGATTAAAAAAATTGTAAAAGAGATTAATTCAATTAATGAAATTCCTATTAAATATTTGGTACTAAAATTACAAGTAATAAAAAAATACGTGTTCTTATACATAAAATATATTGAAGAAAT
Source organism: Centruroides vittatus (assembly GCF_030686945.1). Lineage (NCBI taxonomy): Eukaryota > Metazoa > Arthropoda > Arachnida > Scorpiones > Buthidae > Centruroides > Centruroides vittatus. The sequence goes on along the minus strand of NW_027121909.1, from coordinate 498,582 downwards.
TGATAATAATTAATTAATTAATTTGTATTTATTCACTATTTCCATGCACATTTGTCTATTTGTAACATCCATCAACAGTAGAATCCTAAGTAAATATGTAAAAATCTAAGTTTAATAGCGAATAAAAATAGAAATTAATGTGTAAAAATCAATAAAATTTTCAAAAAATATAAATTTATTTTGAAATTTTAGAACATTTTTAATATAATTCAACATTGAATAGGCTTTAAGAAAGAATGAATTATAGTAAAATTGGAAACGTGATAATGATATGGTTTGAAATATATTGATACAATGTAATATAATTCTGGTAGAATAAAATGATTTATTTATTTTTTCTTGAAGTTTTTAGAAACAAAAAAATAATTTTTATTTTCATAAACCGGAAATGTGTAGTTACATAAAAGTATGATGATAAACAAATTATATAAATAGTCATTTAAGTAGCTTCAAAACAATTTTAGTAATAACTATTTTATGTTACAAATTAACTGAATGACTGGTTTTGTAATAAATAACTTGCAAAGCATCAATTCTAGCGAATAAACATGTTTGCTACAAGAAAGCAATAAAAATCCTTACCAGAAAAGATGTAATCTGTTGGAATCTAAATGAAAACCGAACCCACGACATTAGGAATTAAAGTCGAGAGTTCAGTTCCTAATTGAAACTTATTTATTTTTAATTTACTTTTCAGGGAAATAATAAAAGACAAGCTATACAAATGTAATTAAAATAATTTAATTATAATTTTGTTAAATTAGCAACAAATGTTCTTAAAGAATTGGAAATATTCAGGTAGGAAAAAAGTACTTAAATTTGGGACGGAACCAAACCATGTTTTTTAAGATTCAAGGTCAAGAGTTCGGTACCTATTCACAAAGCTATTAACTATAATATTTTTGACTTGTTTATAAACAATCAATAAATAAAATTCAAAAGTAAAATGTAAACAATAAACCTATAAAAAAAATTGAGAGTTTTTTTGGATAAGTATGTGATAAAAACAATTATTTTAGTCATGAATTGGATTTCAAATAGCAAAGATATTTTTCCTCTTTATATTCTTAAAAGTAATAAACCTAAATCTTAAATGCAGTTTTTTAAATTTAATTTAACAATAATAAAAATATTAATTCTAAGACGAATTTTCAATATTGCTAATGTCTATTATTAACTCAATCAACGTCTGAATTTAATAGTAGTAGTTATTTTCAAATTTCTAATTTAGAGGAGATGAGGAAATTGGATATAAATATATGAGAATAATTATCTCTAGAGACTCCGAGAAATGTAGATAATGCCAAAGGAATGAACTGTAGATTATTAATGGACATCCAATCAATGAATCTAAGCATACACACAAAATAGAATTACATTTTAACGTGAATATTCTGTACATTTGATTAAAACTTAAATGGATGATTGATGAAAATCTATTTAAAAGGATAAAGTTGTCGTTTGTAAAATCAATTTAGCTATAAAACTAATATATAGAGATGCATGTATGATTGTATGTTAATACCAGCTCAATGATCTGTTAACAATTTATGGATAAGAGTAGATTTTCAATTTAAATACTTCATAAGTTATGCTGAAGTTAGTAATGCATTGAAATTTTTATATATTTTAAAGAAATGATGTAAAATTTAATTAATTAATTAATTAATTAAATAATCAGCGATCTTATAATATTTTTCAATTTTCTGCAACGAAATTAATAAAGATAAATAATTTAATTATATAAATAAAGCGATAACAAACGTTGTTAATTTATCGAGTGAATTAGCCTTTAAGAATTTATATATGTATTTTAGATAATGAACTCATATGGCAGGTGGCATATATCGAAAAATGCTTTATCATAAAAGCCTACTACATCCAGCAATAATTGTGTATCAGGATTGCAGCTACAGAAACGGTTATTGGATAAAACTGACCACATTCCCACTTTCTTTTTTCTCTTATGAGGTAAGAAAGAATATCGATTATCTATCCAAGAGATAAATTATACTGTAATTTTATTCGGATCAACTTTAATCGTCTGATATTTATTATTAAAATATAGAAAGAATTCTTAGATCAAATCAAAGCATTTTTGCATCGAAACTTCATCAATTTTCGATTAAAATCTAACAGTTATTTACTGGTTTAATTTCGTGTATAATGCATGTAAATATTGCCATTATTACCGTTGAAAAAGGTTATTAATAATTTATCACCTTTGTTGACAATGATACGAAGAAATGTTCATTATTTTTACTTAATCAGTGCGGTAAATTGCGACAATTACTCATTATTTAACGTCGAGCATGATGTTATAAACACAGTTATTACTTTGTTTCAGAAATATTGTTAACATTTGCACTATAATTGTTCAAAATGACATATTTACGTCTCATTCATGATACTAATTTAAATTTAAAATGAAGAATTTTTTGCTGTTTTTCAATAAATGTTAAGAAAAAGATATTAGTTATTCATTAATTAAGTTTATATGAAAACGTTAACAATTATTCATAAAAAATATTCGATTTGCGATTTTTATATTAGCTTACAATAAACAATTGTTTTCAAACTTAATGACTTTCGATAAAATATATCAACTATGTTTTATTATTAGGGGGTAGAGCCTACTCGAAGGTCTAGAGCCAGAAGAAAGTAAGAGTGAAGGGATGAGAAAGAGGATAAGGATGAAGAGGTCTCAGTAGGGTACTGAGCAGATGGGAAAATCAGAAATATCAATTATTCATTATATATATATATTAAATTTCTAAATAATGTTAATTCATAGTTTTAAAACAACCGTTTTTGTTTAAAAGTAATACTAATTGCCTAAAAATATATATCAATTACTCACTGTTTTAATTTATAAAAACATTAATTTTGCTAATTAATTAAAAGCATTATTAATCATGTTATAATTATTGAAAATATTTTAATCGTTTTTAAACGAGAAAAATTCGTTATTTATATTAAATTATTCATTTTTAATTAAAAAATACACACGTATTTGTGTTTCATTTATTATTTGATTTCATATAGCCTATATATTGAGTAAAATCGCTGTTATTATTATTAAACATTTTTATGATTATTAAAAATACTTTTTATGCTTTCAATATAACATTACTCAGTATCACAGTTAGTAAACAACTCTAAGTGTGCAAATAACCTTGAAGATAGTCTTACGCAATCTACTTTTTGGAATGCATTCTCTTCCGGATAGTCAATAATAAATATACATATATAAAGATTTCCATAAGGTTTGCTTGTTTGTAATGAAGTATTTATAATAGTTACTATGTCAAAAGAATAAAGAGATAAAAGCGGAACTTAACAACTTATATCTCATCAAAGAAGGATGCTTTCCTGTCACACATTCAAGCGGAACAATTTGTATTTTTTTTTTTCTTCTCGCATTAGTTCAATGCATTATTTTCAATAGTGACCATTCCATCAGCAAAATAGCATGCATTTGTTACTATGGTAACATTTTATAGCCGTCAAAACATTTTAAGGATTAATGGAGAAAATAAAAATAAGAGAATGCCAAATAGTGTAGTTGGTCTCTAGTTCAACCGGTTTTCAAGCTTTGCGAGGTCAAACGATCCATAAAATAGTCCTACACTACTGTTTAGTAAGCGAAACGCATACTATTGAAACTGAAAAAATAAAAAAAAAATGTGAATGGCTATGAATACTAATGAACTGAATTTAAAGAGTTAAGATCGAACTTTCCCAAGTCAATGAATCGTGAGTTAGATTAAAATAGGAAGAAAAATTAAAGAATTCGTTAGTAATTTAAATTTATTTTTTTCTTTTATGAGAAATGCGAGACATTATACAGTTTTCGATAGCTTATTTTATTTAAATTTTCGAACTGTTTCAATATAATTAAAATTTACTTTTACCAAAAGTTTCTATTTATGTCTGTATGTAGGTGGATGTGTGCTTGATTGATGGATTAACTGCGAAAACATTGAAGTCATAATTCTTATTTTCCTTGTGAAAATCTGAAATTTAAGAATTTCATTTTCTGATGAGTGATGTCAAATTTCTCATTTAATCGTCTTCAAAGAATTTCGCAGTGAAAATAAAATATTGTGTAAAAATTAACACAGCAGCACGTTATTAATTTTACTTTACAGAAAAATTATCTGATCTGTCTTTTAACTTATGGAATTTATTTGAGAAAATTTATTAAGAAGATGTCTAACGAAAGGATTTTTACTTATTGATGATGTATACTTTCAAAAATAAAGTTGAAGCTGTAATATCAAAAATGAAAAATTATACTTTAACATTTAAGACAGAATAACGAAAAATTATCAAAAATAGATTAAAATTTTAGACATTTTCAATTATTTTAATATATTTCTTTGAATTTTATTTAGAAATTTCAACGAAACGTTTCAAATTATGCAAAAATCAATGTGATTCTGGCCAAGGTTAAATTGGGGAAAAAAACTGTTTTTTAAAATATTAATAAATTTAAACGTCCTCAAGACAAAGAGATATTTATAATTAAAATATTTAAAACATTAACTCTTAATTAGTATTTTTTATTTGAAAAATTTTATATTATTTTGAAGGAGATTTTATTTAAAAAATTGTTTTTCTATATTTATACTTTTATATATAACTAAACTAGATCTTGTTTTAAATAATTTTAATCGTTTTTTTTAAATATTTAAAATATTTTAAACTTCTTAAATATGTAAATATGTTTATCAGTTTTTTCCCTACTCCCTTTCTAGTAATCTTATTAAAATGCAAGTGATTTATAATAAACCTTGACCGGTATTCATAACAACCTTGAATAATATTTAGGTTACAAACCGTCTTCAGCCTTCAGTTTCTATTACAAATAATTTTAACAATAAAATTCGTATTTTTATGCCTGAACATAAAATGGAATTTTATATTTATTTATTGACATATACATGTGAGGATGAGTTTCTGCGTTGTTATTCAACATTATCAACAACTGTTCTTCTAGGGAAATTTATTAACATGTAGCATAAACAAGTTTATTTTTATATATGATTCAATTTTAATTCGATTTAGAATTAACTTCGTTTCATTTATTTAATTGATATATTAATAAAAGTCTGTACAAGTACACTTGTACTTATATAAATAAATAAAAATTCCTTATTAATTAGAGATAGAACAATTATATAATACATTCATATAATGCATTAATTTACGAATATGTACGTTTTTTTAATTTATAATTTACTTTAAATATATTATATTATAAAAACAAATTACTGGTGAGTAATTATTTTGTGGAAATCATATCTCATATTTATTTATTGGCAAGAAAGAATATTTTAAACTAAAAATGATAAGATATAAGTAGAAAAGAGTTAAAGAGAGAGAGAAATAACGGAACTTGTCTGCTGCCAACAACTTGTTGACAATCGCCATAACAGTCAAATGATTCGAATGAAGATACGAATAGTTTTCTCCCCCCTCTTTAACTATCAACGTCTGTCATAAAGCGCTAATAAGTATTAGTAAACAACTTTCTGGCTTCATTCCAAATGATTTTCTACCTTCTTTCGATATTAAAAAAGGAAATTAAGTTGAAAGCAGGATGTTATATATGATGCGATCAATACTGACATTTTCTCTATACGTAATCAATAAGGATATGCTTTTATGAATAAAGCATATCGGAAATTTATGTAATCTAAACTATAACATGCTTCTGTTACAAAATATGGTTCATAACCTATGATCATATGTTAAACAATATTGAATATTTACTTATTTATATGCCAAAATTATAAGCAGTAGTTACTAGAAGGTAGTGTAAGATGCCGCTTCTTAAGTATAGTCATCATGCCGATCGTAAGCATTCTAGTTCTACTTTAAACATCCAAAAAACGTTATAAATTGATAAATCTAGATATTAATCCTAGTTTTTTAAAAGTATTACTTGATATAATACATGTTATTTGCGTGTATTCTATTGAGAAGTGAGCTGTATAAAGTTGTTTAACTAAAAAATTTCAGATCAGACAAAATCATGATTTTGTCTGATTTTTAATATATTATGATACTTTAGAAAGTTTCTGCTTAATTTCTACTATTTAATTTTAAAAGGAATGATTTACTCGAATAAAAATATATTAAAAATTTCCAAGATAAATAAAAACCCACATATAGTTTTAAACAATAAAAAAATTATAATTAAAAAAAGTTCCCAACGTAATTTATAAATACTAGTTTTAAAATCAATTTTTTAATAATAATAATAATTACAAGTATTTGCTTAATTTTCCTACAAATTCGAAAACTTTTCTTAATTACTTACTTTAAATTAGCGATTTGGATAATTATTTATTTTTTTATATATTAGAAATTATCTTAAAAATATATATATTTTTTCTTACCTGCAACTAACGTTAACGATCCCATAGCTTGAAATCTCTCACCAAGCGAATTAGTTTGTTTAGTGACAGACAGAGAAAAGGTCGACTCCACCGACTGCATCTGAGCTCAATATCTCATTGACTGTCCGCTAGGTGGCGTTAAACATCTGGAAGAGCGCCAGCGCCACCTAGTGGCCGGAAAGAAACCAATCAGTAGCACAGAGGGAAAGTGTCTTTTATAGGTACAGTATTCGAAACAAGCTCCTATCTCCTACTGACAGAGTCTACTAACTTCATTTTCTCGACAAGTAACTAGCTAGAAAAATCGAATATAATAAAAAAAATCTTAATCAATTACAGAACTAATATAAAATTCTGTAACTTAAAAATTATTAATTGTATAAATATAAATACATATACATACAGTATTACTAAACTCAAAATTAATTAATTACTATACAATCCAATTTCATTTTAATGAAAAATTAATTATGATGTATCGAATTAAGTTTTAAATAATTGAATTTAATTTTAGATAAATTTTCAATATGTATTTATAACAGCTAAACTATCGATTCGATGAACAACGAATGACGATCGATATAAAAGCATTTTAAATTTATTATCCACAATTGAATTTTCTTAATAATAATTTTTTTTTTTAAATCCAAAAGGATTGGATAATTTTTCTAACAAAATATACATATATATATATATATATAATAAACTTAAATTTAAAACAGTTTCTCTAATATAAATCTAATTACATCGAAGAATCTTGAAAATTAACAGTATTTAGAGAATTTAACTTTAACTGATCGACCTCCCTCCCCATTAATCACTTTACTAAAGTATATATTTGCATGTTTTAATGATTGTGCAGAATCAATTATTTAAGATAATTCATAGAGGTAAAATGTATTGTCGTTCGTGAAAGGAAGAATATAATGAATCTTGAAACTAGTTTCGATGAAAGAACTTGTTTCAAAAACGGGCGATTTTGGCTCTAATCCAATAAAATAAAAATAAAAATAATCATTATTTGTCAATTTTCTACAGTTATACAATAATTGAAACATACGTTTACCTGTTTTTTTTAAATAATAATATTATTGTGATATATCATTAGTTGAGAAACGGAGTAAGGAGGGGTGTAACAAGTGAATGATTAATACAAACTTGTTTTTTTATTAGGAAAATAAAATAAAAAATTTCTTTTTTTTCTAGTTTTAAAAATTTAATATTTTCTTCCTTTTAAAAATAAATTTCAAGTATTTTTCCCTATTTTAATTAACAAAACAAATGAATAAGTTTTCGAATTATGAGAAATTTTTTTTAAAAAAAGATCAATTTTCGTGAAAATCTCAATTTTATTTTCTTTTAAATAATTTTAAAATTTCGCGAAAGGTTCCTCTTAACTAAATTTTATTTTTATTTTTCTGAAATATATTTAAAGATATAAATATATTTCTTTAAAAATAATTTTAAGAAAGAAAAATAACCTAAATGTTTGTTAAATTTCATGAATTTTATAAAGTAATTTTTTTTCTAATTTAAGCTAATTAAAATATAATTTTTATGGTTTTAGTATACAATTAAAATTATAAATATTATATTATTTTTAAACTTAATACTTAATTTATGGTAAAAATTGTGGTTTAATTGTATCATAAATCATCGTTCATTTCTTCGGTCCTAAACAGGATAGAAATGAAGCTTGTAACTATATTTTCTAGTTTAAAAAATGGGGAAAATATCAAAAAATTCACGAATAAAATTAGATGCATTTATATTATAATCAGTTTTTAGTTAATTTTTAAAATCGAAAATTGATGCCAACTTCGAAAACAAGTTTCGATGTTGACAAGCAAACACGACATAAAGAGGACATAGAGCTGCTCGATAAACTATCGAAAATCGATAAAATAGATTCGAAAATTTAAAGCGTGAAGAGTTTAAAATTAAGTTATCGATTGAAAACAAAAGATATTTTCCCACAACAATATCGTTCGTTCTTGTTTGAGCTTTTAAAAGGCAAAGGATAATCACTTGATAAAATTTGTTAATGATTTCATCGAAATCAGGTTTTTTTTTTTTCTTCTTAATTCTTCATCTTCTTTCAAGAATCTTGTCCATAAATCGACTTTAAACAGTTTAACTAACTGTAATTCCGATACTAGTCATTTAAAAACATAATTAATGGCATAATTAAACGTGATTTTTTAACATATTTGAATTATTCATGCTCGTTTCCTTTGTAAAAATTTATTCTAAATCTACAAACAAACATTCGACTGAACGAATGATTTGCATAAAATTAAATAAATCTTAAGCTTAAAAAATTGAAAAAAAAATATTAATTAATTTTATATATATTCTATATATATATTTCTGTCGTTATCACACGTGAGGTTAAGATGTTTATGTCTATGTCTATGTCTACTATTAAAATTTTTATATTTTTTGTTTTTTTTTAACCTGGCTAACGTTGATGAAATGGGCGGTTTGTTAGCAAAGCTAACGAGTAGTTATAAAATATGTTCATTATTTCAATCCTACAGGCTATACACGTTGTCATAGTGAAGAACTTGCCTCCATCCCTTCTGCATCTTCCATGTTTAAAAAATAGATTACTCGTAAATAATTTCATGCCATAACGTAACCCAGGTATTCGTTCCATCTTATTCTAGAGGAATATATTGCTTATCATCTATTTTTTTGAATAAAAAGAGAAAATGTCTTTTTTTTTCTTTCTTTATAAATATATTTTTCCCCATATTTTCGAATCGATCTAACAGTTTCATTGCGGCGAAAAGCGACAGGTGGTGATGACGAGTCTAAATAAATCCTCCTTCGTTTGATAATTCGTCACGCGTGACACTTCAATAATCACGTGAAACTGTAACTTCTCGCAGGAATTGTTAATAAAGCACGAGCGTAGCGCAAAAATAGATCACTCCAACCACCTTGACAAGCGGAACTGGTCGTTATGCAGAGTGGATTCTGGATACGGAAATGACGTAACGAGATCCCTTTAGAGGGGTAAAATGCCAGAATTACGTCATATATACGTGAGTCAAAATGAACCAGATCAAATTTAAACCGCCTAACACGCTAGGATAATTTTAGTATATAATTAACCATTTACGAGCCACGCCCGTAGACCCATTTGTGAAAAGGAAATTACACTAAGCAATTTCGCAAAGATCAAACATACTACAGTGATAATTGATTAATATGTTATCATTTGGAATAAGTAGCGTGTGTTAGAGTTGTTAAACTCCTGTCTTAGTTTGATTTAAACAGTTACATTTACCTATCTTCTGCAAAAGAATTGAGCTGCGGTATGTAACATCCCACCTAAAAAAATAATTCTAATTCGTGTCATACGATCGAATCACACCCGATAATTCCATATTCTGCCTACACGAAGGGAGTGTGACAGTTGAAAAATGATAATTCTGATATCTTATTCTGCCTTTTGCATTTTAGTATATCACGTAATTCGTTTAAGGACTGTTATAACTTGGCAAACTCAACGAGCTTGCAGAATGAATTTTTTTAAGAATTTTTTTCTTTGGATATTAGATTTGTAATCGATTTAACTTAGGAAAAGGTCTTTACTTTAACTATAAAAAGTCGATTTTTATAGATAAAAATGGTTTAAATAAGAATGTGTGTATAGTATATGAGTCGTAAAATCCTAAACTGTAAAAAAAAAAAGAAAATATATATATATAATCTTCGCTGAAAGGATCATTGCAGATTGTAAGCGTATCATTTTTTTGTAAAAATTTTAGTTTTTTTTTATTATCACATAATCCTTTTTAAAGATAGAAAAATTGAAGATCTAATAAGCTTATCTCCTACTTAAAATGGATTTTATGCTTAGAATAAAATATAATTTAATCAAGAACCGTGTAACTTATCTATATTTTTATATTTTACGACCCTATATATATATATATATATATAAGTATAAAGTTCATATACAGATAATACGGTATCTATAGAAAATATATAATAAGTTTGTAAGAGCAAAACAGGAAATGTTCAGTAGAAGAGTGGAGAGATGCAATAAAACACGACCTTAAAATCTGAGATGTTAGCAGTGATATTTTACCAGAACGGGACATGAATAGAAAGAAATGGAGAAAAATTGTAATGGCTCGAACGTCAAAAGTGGTCTTGGCTAGATGATGATGGTGATGATGATGATTATAGGCTTCATATACTGTTACATATATAGTATATAAGCCTATATGTGTGTATATGATATTTTATAGGCTATTATAGTTACAGGCTTAAAACTGTAGATCTGTATACCTATATATGAGACAGAACAAACGTGATGATGATTATAAATATTCATAGGCTCCTACTTTTTATGTATATTTTATGTTATGATGCTCCATTCTAATAATTTTAACCTTTAAGATCTTAAAAATTTAAGTAAATGTTAATAATTTTTGACAAAAAATACTAGAAACAAGTATTTGAAAGAATCTTTAAATATTAACTTATGACATCAAAAGGAAAAATATTCAAAGTGGATAATGAAAAATCGCAAAAAAAGCAATTTTTCTGATCCAGTAATTGGATCAATGTAATAATATTTAAATCGTAACGAAATACGAGGTGATCCATTTACTAAATTGGGTCGTGACTCATGAAATAAATAAAAAAAAAAAAAAAGAGGGAATGAAAGAGACGAGAGAAGAGGAAGATATTATGGAGAGGGACATTTGAGAATGAACATAGTTTACGTTTTTTTATTCGTGACAAATTTGCACAAGTGATAAATTATACATCACTTTGTCTAATTTGGTACGTGATAAAATAAGACAGTGCCTAGTTGCTAAACATAATTATAATTTTTTCTCGTGTATTTCTGAGAGGAAATTAAGATATTCGATAATGTAGAAACGTGAGAATGTGTCTTTATAAAGATATTAACCAACGATGAAAGAGGCCATTGGGTAACGACTTACTAAACTTCATTGTCTACGTTGAGTTGGCGCAGCTGGAGAGCTGCTTCACTCTCAACAGATGAAGATTGCCAACTGAGAAATCAGTAAGCTGTAAGTAGGATATTTTAACCTTTTTCAGCATGTGTCGTCGTAGTTAACGACTCCATGTACAAATTATTACGATAGAAATAAAAAGTATATAAATATTTTATGAAACTGTGTAATTTTGTAAATTTAGACACGATAAAATATATTTTTTTTAAAGATTTTATGAGGAAAACTTTATAAAATATAGGTTATATGCTTTCGGCTTGTTGTTTGAGGCATTATAATTGTTAATTCTGAAGGAAACAGTTTTATTAATGTCGAATCTATATAGTGATAATGAAATTTCTCTATAATGATTGTAGAATTATTACGAAATATTTTATAATTGGAAAATAAAACAATTTTGACATTTCGTTTATCGTTTATAGCAGTGTTTCTCAAACTTTTTTGTCTGGTGGCACACTGAAATTATTAAATAAAATTCACGGCACCCCTATTATTATTATTTTTGCTTTTTTACGGTTAGTAAAGATATGAAGGATGAAAAGTCTTTGAAAAAAATAAAAGTTTTTTAAAGTAAGTAAGTTTATTTCCAAACAACACAAAAATATTCAAAACAAAAGTTATTATTATAAAGGTATCTGGTAATAAAATGAGCTCTGAATTTTTGATGATTTACTAGTGCTAATGATTCCTTAGCTTTGCTACCAGTAACCACTTCTTGATCATTAGAATCTTCACGTTTTCTTTCTTTAATAAAAAAAATTATTCATGATATTGAACGACATAATTAACTTCAATATTTTATTTGTATTTACGTATCGCCAATTACCGAGTCATTGAGACAAGTGGCGATGTAACAAGATTAGTAGAAAAAACCAATATTCATTTTTTATAATTGTTTTAATTATTTATTTAATTTAATACTTTAATTCCATTATTTTAAGTAATTTTAATTTAATTATTTAAAAATTTCGCTGCACCCTTGTGGCGTACTTGCGGCACCCTAAGGTGCGCGGCACCCGCTTTGAAAACCACTGGTTTTATAGAGATGAAATGTGATGTGATGCGATGAGCATCGTATTGCTTATAATAACATGTATTGTACTGTACAGTACATAACGTGTTTCTTTTCAATATTCTCAATAAAAGTATTCGTTTTATTTACTAACAGTGTACATTATTACCTGAACTACGTACTATTAAATTGACATTTTATTAATAGAATATTTGTTAAAAACTGAAAAATATAGCGCACAATTAAATGTTCAATTTGATTAAGTTATGAAATAATTGTTTAAGAACAATCAAAATATAATAGAATACTTACCAATTACAATTATATACATCTTCGCCAAACTTATTTACTAAAATATGCCATTGATGATGTTTAATAAACACGCTACAGGAAGGGCACCGTGCTTTCATTTCGCATCGCGAACTGTCGCATCGATATTACCACGAATATAACTTATATTTTGCTATAAATATTAATTATTCATGTATACATATATCATGTGGCATTTAATCTATTTATATTACATAATTCATTAACTATATTGAGTCATCTAACAATTATCTTAAAGCATCGCATCGCGTGTTGTTACCCAACGCAACGCGAAAGATAATCTAGCACTACGTAATAATAATAATAATAATATGTTTAAGAGGTTACAATAAAGGAAAACCAATTTAAGACCACAAACTGTAAGTAAATTGTACAAAAACTGCTTCGCGTTTTGATGTGACATTTAAATTTTCTAAGTTTTAAATCAAGAAAATAAAAGAGTTGGACACTAAAAAGAGAAAATTACAGCAAAGTTAAATAAAATTGCAAGTCAGCACTCCATCACTTTATCTAAATTATCTTTTTTTTTCCTACTTCTTCCTTCCTTTTTTCGTTGAATGACCACCAAAACCGATTTTACCAAGACAATAAGCAAGTACAATAGAAAAACTCAACCTTTCTTCAAATTTCTGAACTGTGCTCGAACCTTTTTCTCCTTATTCTATCAACTCTTTAAAGAAACCGCTTTTATATTCACAATCGAGTTATATAGATAAGTTTAAACCTTTAAAAAGTTCTGAAAATCTGAACTTCAAAGCATTAAAAATTTATTTTAAAAAATAACTAAATTTTTAACCATTCTATAGTAACTTTAATAGTAAATAAACTTAGAAAAATGTAAGTAAATAAAGTTTATCTTTTTTAATTTAGTTTATAAGCGTTTAAAGTAAGAAAATAAAGGCTCTTGTACGACTTTCCTGCCACTAATAGGAAGTTAAGGGGACCAGGAAAACCGATAATTTTCAATTGTAATTTCTAAAAATTAGTAAAAAAGAAAAAGAAACAAAATCCCTATTTAGGGTAGGGTTGAGTTTTTAAAAATTGTAAATGCCTATAACAAGTAAAATCTAAAATCATTAAGTTTAACTTCACACGAGATACAACCTCTACCCCTCTATCTCTTCTTTTCCTTGACTTATAATCTGAAATATATAATAACATTAATACTCCTTACAGAGAAGTATTCCTACCAAATTTCAAAATTTTTGATTCATGGGGTCTTGAGATATAAGGAAAAATACTGGCCAAAAGACATACAGAGAGAAAGAACAGAATTTTGTTTTCCCTCCTTTTTTTTGTGTTTTTGCAATCAAGAAAAATTAAAACGTTGAGAAATACAAAAAATCCAGAGGAGGGTCAAAACTTGACTGATTACAATACTTTCCCTTTGTTCTATAAAAGCCAAAAAGTAAATATTAAAAAAATTACGATGAGTTATGAAGCTGATTCATTATATCCACACTATTGAAGCGTGTATAAATTTACTGACAACAAACTGATGATTCATAAAACAGGTGATGAATCTACTTCAGCAATTTTATACTTTAAAAACTCAGCAAGTAAAATTTTATGAATATTTAATTACAAAATAAGAGTAGAAAGTATCCTTTATTGCAGCGTATCAAAAATATTTCTCTACAACTAATAAGGAAAACGTCTTAAAAATTAACGATTTTAAAATTAAAAAAAAAAAATACTTGGAAAGTGCCCAAATTTAAAATTAAAATAAAGATAGTATGGAGATAATAGTCGTGAGTTTATTTTATTAGATATTTTATATAAATTCATTTTATTTTATTATTTTTTCTGCCATTCTCCCTACTTAACTTAATCTAAAAATAATCATTTAGCTCCTCGTAACCGAGTGTTTAGTAGAAAAAGGAATTAAAAAATTAATTTTTTTAAGAAACAAAAGTGCCATTTTACTACTCATATTCAATCAAACAAGTAAACAAGTTTTATTAACTCCAGCTGCTACAAATGACTAAAGCCATTAGTAAAGATCACAAGACGTACAATTTCCTGAATTTTTCACACTTTATTCAATACATTAGATGAGATAGAGAAGTATAGATAAGAATTTTATCAATTAATTTTAAATAATACTCATTAAAATTATCATTTCGAGTGGAACAAAAATCAAAAAACTTCTTTAGAAAAGATACGAATATGAGACCTCCCATTGAAGTTCATTAAGTGAATACAGACAAAATGACATCGTGTAAAAACAACGGAAAAGCGGTTCATTAATGAATCTAATCACGTTTAGAAACGGGAGAATATTTGTTAAAAGAGCTTACTTCCTTGAAAGAAGCTATAGAATATCTCCTACAGGGATAAACTCCCTTGTTTGTGGAGTTACGGGTCAAACTAGGGTCAAGGTCAACTATGACGTGTAACGTAGAGAACTCAACAAGCTTTCGTTTTCTATACTAAAGACATTTATATTAATGCTTTTTATAGTTCAAAATTATTATTTTTAATCTCAGTATGTGTTAAGTTTATATAAAAACACATAAATTAATTTGTCACATGCTTTTATATAGAAAATGTCCAGTTTTATCCAATTTAAAGTTACAAGATTTAGAAAAAAATGATACGTTCGAGTTTTATTTCTATTTATAAAAATAGATTCATTCTTTTTAAGTTTTATAATTTTTTTAAAAAAATTTTCGAGTTTTTACTTATTTTTTCAAGCAAAAAGTACCGATTTAATATACTTCTTTTAAAAAAATCCATTTTGTATCTTAGTTTTTTAAAGATAAAATCTAATTTTATACTACTTATTTATACTTTTTAAATAATTTAAATATAATATAAATAAATCAATTTTTAATTAAATAATATACATACTGTACGATACATTTTCACAATTTTAGTATGTAATAAATGCAGAAAATTTAAATAATTTTAACATTTCTATTTTAAAAATTATTAAAATATTTTTTAATTATAATTTAATAAACAAAAAATATCAAAATCAATGCATTTTTCATATACCAAATTGATTTTATTTGAATTTTATTACGAAAAAAAAATTAAATAAATTTTATTCTTTTCAAAATCTATCTAAAAATATTTTCCAATTTTTTTTAGATGTTGTTATTATTATCTTTTTTTTCTATTTTAAATTTAACAAGAAAGATTTTTCAATGAACCGTATAACAAAAATAGAAAAACTTCCTTCAAACATTAATTAACTCTCGAGAGAATTTAGTGTATATATATTTTAGAATATTTCATATTTTTTCTTTTTATTTTTCTAACTAAAAAGGAAATAGAAGAAGAGAAGAACGTGTTCAAAAAACACATAAGAAAAAAAAAAAGTATGAAATTCGGGAAGTCTTTGAAACTGGATCTACAAAGAAAATTCCTAAGGCAAAAGAAGATGATAGATTTTTGTATTTTCAATAAAAATAACACTAAACTTTAACTTTATAAAATTTTCAAAACACGAAAATAGTCATCAAATCTTATTTTCTCAAATATACACAATATAGTTATTATTTTTCTTTTAAATATTTACTCGAAGTACATTCTTTTCTCTGAAAATAATGATATATTTTAAGGTATTAATCACCTCATAGATAGAAAGGTGGGGGAAAGACATTACCATCCATAACAGTAAATTTTAAGACGAGAAAACTGTCAATCACTGGCCATTTGATTCTGTCCAGATTGAAGAAGGGTGTCACGAATGAAACAGAAGGGTGCTTTTTTTATTAAGGGTAATTTGCAGTTGGCATTTTGCTATCGAAGACAGTTGTGACTACTTCTGGATCGTTGAACGATTGCCACTAGTCGACGTGAAAGAGTGAGGGGGTGAAGGAAACTTTCCAATCGAACGAAGAAGTCTAATGAATTTTTACCGCCTTCGTGACGTCATTTTTCCAGTCCATGGATCTAGATGAAAACGACCGGAAGAATGACTGTTACTAATATTGTTGCTTGCGCTCTTTTCTTAACTTACTGCTTATAAAATCAATTCTTTTTGATTTCTTTGCAAATATTCATTCGAAAATTTCTTATATATCTTCATTACCTATTAACTTTTGGTACGAATTATATGTGAATGTTTGCAATGATTTAAGTAAGTATTGCTCCACATCACAGTAGCTACTTTGAAAAATTTCATCAAAACAGTTAGAAAATAGCTTCTTGTAGGCAATAACTTCAAAAGACAAAATTAATTATTAATATATATTTATCTGTATAGTGTGGATATTCTGTAATTTAAAACAGATATAAAATTTAAATTTTAAGCTATAAAGATAACGCAAAAACGATTGACTTTCAGAAATATTAACTTAAAATATCACGTTTATAGATTCTTAAAAATATTTTATATGCTGTAGATTCAGATACGTTTTGGTTTAAATATTAATGTAATATTTCTGACGATATCTTAAAATCCTTCGAAGCGCATTATACACGAACCGTACAAAATTCGTCATTACGTACGTCATTGCTTTTTGTGTAAATTATCACTTAAAATAGCAGCTATTTACACATTTAAAAATCAAACAATGATAATTAAGTAATTTAAAACGCGAAAAAAAGATTAAAAAGTAAAATCTATTTTGTCTTAATTTAAACTATCTTATACCAAGTAACAGAATTGCTAAGTGATATCCGATAATGGAATTTTACTTCATCGAATAGAAGTGAGACAACTTAACTCATTAGAACCTAAAATAAATAAGAAGACATTAGAGTCAATCTGTGGTGACCTTAATAGTTAACTAGAAAAACAAAAGAAAAAATGATGAAGTTAGAAGAGTAAGAGCAATAGTCCCTCGTTTTCTATTTACAAGTAAGTATTCTTTCAGATGACGAGAAGATTTTCTTTTGCTTTATTTGGCTTCATGCCAGTAGGACCATAATTGTGTTTGAGATTTGTTAGTAGTTGATTTTTCATTATACTCAAAGAACAATTGATAAAAAAATGTTTTTAAATGCAAAAAAAACGTAGTAAACTAAAAACATTATCGTATACAATATAAATAAAGTAAATATTTAAGCTAAAGACGATCGCTTTAATTAATTCTTAATAAAAACAATTCCTTAAAGTAAATTACAATTTGTCAATTTTTAAGGATTTTGTTGTAGTTTGCTATAAATTTTTAAAGAACTTTTAAAATTAAAAAGTTTATAAATACATTTTTACAATAGTTTTTCGTTTTTATAAATTGTTGTATAATATGCAGTTTAAGGTTGTGAAAAATATTACAAAATACTACAAAGGTTGTGAAAAATATAAATAAAACATTTTCTAATCATAAAAATGATACTTTGTTAATAATATTATCTTATAAATTATAAATAAAATTAAAAACATATCTTAAAACTTGCAACTTTAATCACAATTTTAATTAAATCATCTCTAAAAATAAACTTTTATAACAACTCTCTTCGCTTTCACGAACATGTAAATTGGTTTATTATGTTAATTTACACTTTATCAGATTATTTGATGTTAACTTATACGTAAAAAAAAATTAATCACAGCCTTTACCAGTTAATTTATCTTTAACTTATTTACAAGAAAAAGTTATTCGTGTATATAGGATGTTTATATTTTAAAGTCATATCAGGATATCGATTTCCTTCGCAAACCAAACATGATATTAGGAAAATGACGTTTAATTAACTTTAAATGTATTTATTTTAAGTTTCTTATTTATTTGTTATCAATGTTGAAGAAAAATCCGGTTTGTCTTCTTTAATTTCTTTATTTTTCATATTCTTACATGAAATATAAGAATGTGAAAAATAAAATGTGGCTTTTTGAAGTCTGAATTTAAAAAAAAAATCAAATGTTTAATTCATGAATTGTTCAACAAAAACATTCTAAGAATTTTCAAGTTCAGGAACAACATTACAACACTATTCAACAAACAAACCTTGTTTATATAATAGAAAATAAACATACCAGTTTAAAAATTACACTTAATCAATGACGTAGAACACTACACTTATCAATTGTGTTTTTAAACATGAAAGACTTTAAAATGTATTTCGAAATATTCCTAAGAAATTTCCTGTTAAATATTTTATTATTTTTAAAAAAGAAATTAAAAGTAAATAAACTAAAATGTAGTCGTTTCTAATACGGAAAGTCTATTGAGTAATATAAATATATTCACTAGAAATTTAACTTGTTTGTTTACTTTGAAAAGTATTACGAAAATAGACATTTTTAAGTTATTTTGCATGAATGAATTAACAAAATTGACGCTAATATAAAAAGTTGCTGGTTCAATAGGAGAAAAGTTATATTTATAATTATAAAAATAGATGTTATTAATATTATATACAGAGCTATGAAAACACAGATCTTTAGACGAAAGTTTTAAAAAGTAATACAAGTGAATATAGTTCAATAACAAACCAAAATACTCGAGGAAGTCAACATATAGTCATTATACTATTCTAAGTACACTAGCCCAGTTTAAAAATAAAAATCAAAAAGAAAATAAGTAGTTGAATCATCAACAGAAATTCAACTCACTGTTCGCCTTTTCAACCTGTTCTTTGTGTTAAATGTTTCTACATTAGTTTATAGAAGAATCTATTGTTCTAATGTTAACAAGGAAATAAGTCATGCCACTCAAAAGAACATACTAACTTTCATTCTTAACCTAGTTTTTATTCTTCAATATGTTATTATTTAAATATGCTTACGTATAATACCAGCAATGATAACACTTAATGCTTTGATATTTAAAAATAAAACATACTTTCTGATAAATTCTAACAAATTCAAAAAAGTCGATTTTTTTTAAAAGAATTAATGTGTAATTTTGGTAAGAGTTTCGCTTTATATAAGTAGAAAAGTATCATTTATCAAGAGTTTTGTTCCTGAAAAACAAAGAAGTAAATCATCTGTACAGAGTCTTTTTTTATAAAGTGTATCATCATTTTAAGAGTTTTAGACTTATTAAACTAAAAGATACGGTATATCATCTACAGTATTTGGTACTTTAATTTAGAACTATATCAACTAGATAACAAGTATAACTTTTATAAATTAAAAAAAAAAAAAAGGTAACACTGCCTACTTGAAACTTCATTTTCTATAAATTGAAGAACGTATTATTTAACGACCGTATAAATTAAAGAAGATATCACATCAACTACTACACTTTTTTCGAGAATAGAAAGTATGTGATCTTATTAAGCTTCAGTTTTCTAAGTTAAAAATTAAGTTATGACCTATTAAAACACCTTTATTTTTATAAATTAAGATGTATATCATTTCTAGGAACTTCAACTTTTAAAAAAAAGCAGGAAATATAACTCAATAGAATTTCATTTTCCATGAATTAATCACTAACATTTCGTAAGAGTTTTATTTTCTATAAATTATCATCTCAATTCACTGCATTTTATTCGTATTAAATTTCAATTCGAGTAAAATGAATCATTTCTACAGCTTAAGTAATTTGTTGTTGAGTAATTTAATATTTTCTAACTCTTCTCTAAATTTTGTTTTTTCTCGAAAAGAAATCTCAAAACGCATTAGAAGAACAAGAATTTTTCAAAATAATGTTTTTACAGCTTCTTTTAAGTGGAATCTTAAAATTAGAAGTCTATAAAATGGATGGTTTTCGAATTAAAAGATCAAAGTTATAATTTAAAAAAAAATTGAAGTTTTCTGTATTTTTTCTTATTAACCTAAAAAGTTTTTAGATCAATTTTGATGTTAAAATAATAATAATAATAATAATAATAATAATAAATATATAAGATAATTATTATCTATATTCGCATTAACCTAGATAATACAATTTAAAGAAAAACCCTTTAAAAATTTAAATATTTACGTACTTTTTATTGTTATTGATTTTATAACCTTCATTTCCCATTCAGGAAAAGCTGTTAACCTACAATTCTTAAAATAACTTGGAACTTGTTTCGAGTTACGAATTCAGCATTGACTAGTGCAATACTTCATCTAACTGACGTGAACAAACGTTTGTGTTTCCAGATAAACATTAGTAAGCCATACAAGTCCAGAAACAAAGCCTACGACATGTAAAACGCATAGAAAAAGTTACCTGAAATATTTTAAACTTCTGTATTTGTTAAAGGATCAATGGCTCGTGAAAGGCTCGAATTTAAACGAACCACCATATGAAAAAAAAGGCTCGATAGTTCAAGAATAATTCATATTTTAAGGAATAGTATTGAATAAAAATTCAAGAAGGCTCAATGGTTTGAGGGCTAAATACTTACACAGGTTTGAGTAAAGCTCAATTAAAAATGGGCCTGATCTGAATTAAAGAATACCCGACGACTTTAGAAATGCTCCTGTTTATATAAAGGAAAGATTAATTATAAATCTCTCAATAGTTCGATCGAATTTAACGAATCAATATCTCAAGTCAATGACTCAAACCGGTTAAAATTTAAATAGATTAATGTCATTAACAAATTTTATAGCTTGATACTAGATTAATTATCAGTTTGAGCATAGTTTGAGCCTTATATATAAAAACTAAACAAATAAAAATTTATTATTTATTTACTATCGATTCGAATAATAAAATAAAATTTATTACTTTTACACGCTTCATAAGCGATAAGCTGTAGCATTTCACAACATGCGTGTAATATACTAAGAAAAAAAAATCATAATAAATAAAAAGAAAATATTGATACAAAAGTCTTCATCAGCAAATACGTCGTAAAAGTTTGGAATTTATATTTTCGAAATATTTTATGCAATTCTACTTGAAACAGGAGAGCTGGAAACATATAAACAATTAAATGCAAATATGTTTACAGCATCAGAGCGTGTTGCTTATGGACAAATGCCAAATTTTTTCTCTGTATTCTCTCTGATTTTATCTCCAGGATTTGTTTACATTGCGAAAAATCACATATTAAAATATATAAGTTATATATATATATATATTCAGCTGAATAATTAATATAGGCGCTTCACTTTACATATATTTATTTATACAACTCGACAATTTTTTTATTTATATCTCTATTATAAATAATGAAAAGACACTTTAGAATATTTCTTCATATTTTAATGTCATAACTTCATACATGTATATTATACATCAACCTCATTTTTACATCACATTCACTCGACTGTAATTTATGCTACGAGGTCAATATAATTTATTTAAGAAAGACTGAATGAACAAGAAAAATTTAGGATTTTAATATTTTTATAAAGTGTTTTTAATTAACAGATAATAATAATATTATTATTATTTTAATTTTAATGCTAATTAATGATTTAAAAAATTAAAATCTGGCTTTTAAATTAAAATTTTGACCTTTGATTTTTCAAATTAAGTTTTAAAATTTTGATTTATTTATTTATTTATTTTTCCTGGAATTAATCTTTGGGATTTTAAACTTTCAAGCTATTATTTGACCTCTGACCTTTCGAATTTTTGAAATTTTAACGCTCCAGAAAATAAATTAAATTAACAAAATAGTTATAAAATACAATCTTTAGGGAAGTTGGAAAAAATCTGTTTTCAACTTTCCTAGAGATATTAAAAGAAAACATATGAAATTCTTAGGTTTTGATATATTTTTTTAAAGAACTGTTCGACGTAAAAAAAATTAAATTTATATAGAAAATAAATTTAATAAAAGTTAAAATTAATTTAAGATTTAATATCTTAAGGGCAAAGAAAATTTTTAGATTATGGAAAGAAAAATTTACTTCTTTTAATTCCTAATATGTCAAGAATTTAGCGTTTAGTTACCCAGTTTTAATAATTTTTTTTCTGTTTTTGTATTAAAAAAATTATATAAGTGGGTTATATTACAAATTTTTAAATATTAAAATATAAGCTTTAAAATATTTTTAACGTGAAAACAGTCCTAAATAATAGGAAGAAAAAATGTTTCTTTGTGTGCGATTCCGCGCGTCGCTTCGCGTCGTCTAATAATCCACAAGTGATTTCGATTCTTTCCGAATAGGGAATAACATCGCAGATTATTGGCGCAAAACCTACTATTAATTTATGTTTTCTTTTCTAAAATGTTTATAAAATGATTTAAAATTTTAAATTTATACATATAATTATGGAAAAAAAAACATTACAGTTAAGATAAGCGACGAAACGGTGCGCCAACGCGACGCGTCACATCAAAGACTACCAGAAAAAAGCTCTTATTTTCTTTAAAACTAAAAATACGATAATAAGAAGAGTTTAAAATATTATAAAATATTCTAAATTTATGTTCCAATTTATAAATTCATTTTAGAATATTTTAAAAATTTATTAAAATCAATTTTTCAATTTCGGTTCCGGAGATTGATTGCAGAATAATCACAGCATCCAAATTCTTTCTTCATAAAAGAAAAGAAAAAAAAAATAAGAAATGAAAGATGTACTTCTTTATTATCGATAGTAAAGTGAAAGGAAAAAAATAACAGCATAGAACAAAATAGACAGCGCGAGTGAGGGAAGAAATAGAAAAAAAAAACAAACAATTTAGATGACAGATTTCAAAACAATTCCTATTCATAATTAATGTTTGTAATTGGAAAATGGAGTCAGAAAAAATATAATAATAATAATAAATGGGGAAACTAAGTCTTTATATCAACATTTCAGTTTTTGGATTTGGAATTTAATTAGTTTTAGGTAGGCAGATTTATGTTAAGAAAGAAAAACTTTTTTTTTCTTTTACTTTTTCCCAAAATCATCAGTTCGATTAAAGTAATGGGGAAGAAAAAGGCGTCTTAGGAAAAGAAACAAATTACTTATTAAAGAATTTTATAGAAACAATATCTTTAGCCTTATTAAACAGCATCGTGAATTTGAATATAAATACATTTTTCGATTTCGATTAAGAATCTCATTAAACTTCTAAAAAATATCGAGGTTTGTTTTTTGTATAGATTTTTTTTTGTTTTCAGACATATGTTGAGATCTTTTCTTATTTTCCTTTCCCACAAAAATAAATATAAAAAAAACTTTTAAAAAAATAAACGTAAGAAAGTAAAAAATTGAGATGCAGCAATTCCAATTTTTACTTCTATTATTAATCGTTTATAAGTACACCAATGATTAAATGCATTAAAATGAAATTATAAAACGACGTCATTTTGTTTGATTTTCATTGAAATGAAACAGTTTATAATGAGTTACATATAGTACTTTTAAACATAATTTTATTCAAATTTATATATATAGGCCTATATACATTAGCAGATAAAAAGTAATGAATGCAATCATGAAAACAATAGTAAAAGTCTGGTTTTGCCTATTATTATTATGTTTATCACTAACAAGTAAATGTCAAGGGAATGAAATCAGTGGAGGACAGGGATGTGCAGGTTTCACGGATGTATTTTACGCAAAGTCCTAGAAATTTGATGCATATCGGTCAAAGGGTTTAGAAGTATATAGAAAACAGAGACAGACAGACATTCTATTTTATATATACATATATGAAATAAAATTGAAGCAATCACTAGTTAATCATTTACAGTACCTGAATTTATTTGTTCCTGAATGTGCATTATACGGCATGGTCCAAGAATATTCTATAATAACAGTTAATAAAATGGTTTAAAACAGCTGCGTATTATTTGCTATAGCTCAGTCATTTCAATTCCATGCAAATAAATACACTACAATGTTTCATTCATCTGAATCATAAACTTAGTTTATATCAGTGAGTGTTTATGTTAAAAACCGATGTAAACATGATAAAATAGTCAAAAAAAGTGTTTACTGAAGAGTTTCCATATGTTGAATCATACCAAGCAAAGTAAACATTAAAATTTAGTAGTAGTAAATAAGTTATCCAGATCAAGACAATTAACAAAATATACTTTGTTGCAATGCCTTAGAATGTTGTAAATTAATTTACAGCATCGAAAATTAAATGAGCCACTTCATCTCATTTAGAACAGTTTTTTTTAAAAAAAAACTTTGAGTAGAAATTAAGACAAAATGCTCTTTAAAACAGTTAATTGACTTCTGGATCACATGTATATCTCGATAAGCTCATAAAAGTTATTTATATAATGTAATATATATTCATATATCAAGTACCTTATATCATACTTTTAATGTAACTTTTTATCATAAAAGTTACATTAAAATTAAAGATTTACGACAATAGATAGAATTGAAACAATGCCATTTTGAAACAAAATTTTTATGAAATATCTGAATGTGATTGTTAGAATATCATTAAAAACATCAATCGCAATTGACAGTAATTATAAACAGAGACAAACGCACGAACAAACTCAATTGTCTTACTTTTTTCTCTGAGATTCACTAAAAAGTGAAAATTTTCTGTTACCAAACCAACATTTAGTGATATAATTTCGTTTAATTGTGATTAGGCGATCATAATTGAATTAAATTAAATTATATATTTAAATTTAACTATACTTATTCAATCAAAAAAATATATATAGCCTATATAATGCAAATTTTATTTAGGTTACATGGATAACTTTTTAAAACAGGACTGAATTTACTTATTTATATATATATATATATATATATATATATATATATTTAATATAATTAAATATATAATAAAAACATTTAAAAAATCTTCTTTTAAAAATTACAAAATGTATGAAAATTCTATAAATATTGTATAACAGCTATTTATACAATTTTTCAAGCAATAACTTTTTTAAAATATATAATAACGTGGCCATTTTATCAAGTTTAAAAAGTAAATAAATTTTGTAGCTTTTTAAACTTTTTTTTAAATAAATTATTAAAATTTATTTAAAATTCATTTTAAAAATTTATATGCATTAAAATTCTAATATTTATACAAATTTTTATGCTATACAAGCAAAAATTGTTAATAAAAATGCAAAATTTTATAAAAATAACTTAGAATGTAATAAAATTGTGATTATAAAATATTAAAAACCGTAAAAAAGTTTAAATTTTTATTTTAAATTTAATCCTGTTCATAGAAATTATTTTTTAAAAAAAATAATTTATTTATGAGCATTTCTTTCAGTTATTTTAATATAATAAAATATTATCACGATTATATAAAGTGTAAATTTCACCAAAAAAGCATTAAAAATGCATAAATTTATAAAATAAGAAAAGCATTTCTGAGTTTCGTTTAACAATAACGAAATTTATATAGATAAGGTGTATGTTATTATGATCAATATCTATAATTATAGAAGAAATGAAAGCGTTATTAATGTTGCTAGATGAAGGAGAAAAATGCCCTTTTATGTAACAAACGAGATAGACTTGGATAATGTATATAGAATGTGACAGATAAAAAAAAATAATAATAATAATAATAATAATAATAATAAGAGCAGTGTATTGAGAATAGAATGTTTCCTATTTCCCGTTTATCTTCTTTTCCGATAAAATAAAAGAAACTGTATATAAAAGTAAACATTTTCAATAATTCGTTATAATTATTAAATGCATTTATATTCATTTTTCAGCATTATCTATTAAAAGTAATAGTCGTTATAATAATTTATTGACAACTTGGATGTTTTTTAAGTTCATCAAACGAGAAAAATAAGCGTCAGCACTTCGGAAAATTACACACGTGATCGATTGTTTCAACTTAACATTTAATAGAGTCAAAGCGACGAACTGTGTAAAAAATGATCGAGTGTCCTTGAATTGTATGCTTTCCGAACATCATGAACTACGGACAGATAAAGTAATGACACATTTAAAGCGCCTCATTTCTCTAAATGCTAAGAAACGGTTACACAATTTATCATTATTGATAATGGAAAAACATTATGTCACCATTGCACTTAAGACGTCTTCGTAAACTATGCTTTAAGAAATATTTTCTTCCACATTTATTTATATCGTGCTATGTTAACATCTTAGCTAACGCGTTTTAACATTTTAGTAACCATCTTTCACCTTAAGAGTTTTAAATCTTTTCTAAAAGTTTTAAAAACTACTTTAAAAACTTTTCTAAGAAAATTTTAAACTTTGCCATTTTTGATATAAATTTATAATGGCGTAAAGTCAAACCTGCTTTATAAATCTCAAAGTTTTACATAATAAAATTCATTTTTAATTATAATTACTGGAATTTTTGTACAGAAAACCTGTCTATAACGGAACCTGAATAAAACGGAAAAATAATTCTGTACCGTGTTATTCCGGTTTACACAGTTTTCATTGTAATTGAGTAATCTTTTTAAATTTAAAAATACTCAATTACAAGACTGTAAATAATGAGATTGTATGTAATTGAATATATTATTACGTCACATATTTTTGTATTATTACGTAATTTTTCTAGTTTAATGTAAACAAAATAATGAAATGTATATTGCGTCACATTTCTTTTAAATTATATGTTTACTTATTAAAATTTATTTTATTTATTTTAAAACTTACTTTATAATTAAAAATAAACTACATATCTGTGTTTAATTATAAAAATAAAGGTGTTTTTTTTATATTTTCGTACTTTTTCATTAATTTTTATGAATAAAAGAACTATAAAATACTTTAAAAATTTTTAATCTTCGTCAATAAAGTAGGATTAAACAACACACTAACTGAAATTGTTTGGATACAACGAAAATATTTCTTGTTAAATTTTTAAATTTTATAGCGTAGTAACAATATTTTATTGTTGAAAAAGTGGAAAAAAATTTATAAAAAATAACTATATTTTAGTTTTTCACATTAAATAACAGTAGGATAACACACATTCCATAAATAATCTACAAAGTAATTGACTAAAACACCAAAACATCTCATTAAATTAACTTACATCAATTAAATATATTCGCTTCGAACGTGTGCAGAATTATTAACTTCTTCCTTTAAACAAACAAAATAATCAAGTTTTGTTATTTTATTTAAATTTTTATATGCAAAAGTTCGTCTTAAAACACAACTTCAAACGTTAAACTAAATGTAAACAATGTAATAATGAAACGTAACGTAATAATTTGTTTGATTGCACTCAATCTAATTTTCCATAAATGCAACTATTATTGTAATTATGTAATTTGGTAAAGTGGCTTTTAATTTTATAATAAAATTTTTGTAAATTATTTTTATATATTTTTACTAGGAAAAAAAGAAAGTATGGATAATAAATACTTCTGAAAAATTTTCTGTTGTAAGCACGTTTACATAGACACGAGTGGATTGAAGAAAAAAAAAACATTGTGTAGAAAATATTCCTGAGAGTGATTTGCTACAGAAATTTAACAAGATAAGAAGAAACATAAGAAAATATAAAGTGAAGTAGGCGGCATGGTGTGACTGATACGATTAACACAGTGGGAGGTCCACCTACTCTTTCAACTGCGTCAATCTTGGACAGGTTGCTTGTCATGTGAAAGTTTGCGGTGATCTGATTGAAAAACCTGGCAATACCATATTATCCTATTCTAAAATGTTATTTTTATTAAAATGTACGTCGTAGAAACGTGACTTAATGAATTTCGAAAATATACAATGTTTAACCAGGTCTTTTTTTTCGCTTTATATACTTTTTCTGATGAAGAAAAATGTAAAAGATAAATTACTTTAATCACTTCGTATCATTAATTTTATGCAAAAAATATTAAACATTTTTTTAATATCAAAGTTCAAAAGATTTAAAGATGTACCAACAAAAATTTTAAAAAATAATAATTTATAAGATTTTTTTTTTAATTTTTATTAATGAATACTTTTTCGTTTTGTATATGATTGTTTTTTTTATAAATATCGATATATGGAACCACGATATAACTCCCTCCTACATAACGCCAATGAATACTCACGAACAGATCTTCCTTATAATTATTAAATATAGTATCTTTCGTTATCTCTGAATTACCAAATTTAGGATTTTTCATTGAAAAAGACATTGTTATCGCCAGATCACTTTGAAACTTCAAACTTGTGTGTTGACCTCAATACACAGTATTTAGGGCCTATATAATTCGCGGTCCTTCGATTTAGCGTCACATTCGATTTTTTGACGCCAATTTGGGAGGCATTTTATTAAGGTTTTACTGTATAATATTCTTCAATTTTAAATATTTTATATTTGCTTTATTGGTATCAAATGCTTTTCTGTTTTATTTAATTCTGATTAAAATTCTATTATGATTTAATAAATCATATTTTTTATATAAATTTAATCCCACTCAATGAAATGTATTTTCTCAAATTAAACAGACTTTTTTACAGTTTATACATTTCATTTCATTCAAATTTACTTATATTTTATTGCCTTAAAAAGATATTTTGTACGTTATTCAAGGTTTAATGTCTACATTTCACAAGTTAAAATATTTTTCCAGAATTCAAACGTGCTTCATAAACTTTAATAATTTTACTTTTTAATTAAATTTGTTTATAAATTTCATTTTTAAGCCATCTTAATAATATTTTTCAAGTATTGAATATATTTAATTTAATTTAAAGCATCTTCTAGATTACTAAGAATATTTTATAAAGAAAATTCAGTATAAAAACGATTATCTGTAGTTCATATATATATATATATATATAAAGTTTGATAAGATGGTAAAAATAAGTATTTTTTAATATTAGTTTTAATATATGATATTTATCTTAATTACTTTAGATAAAGACATAAAGTACCTCATCAAATGTTTAATTCTATTATGATTCGAAGTTAAAGTGCTTTAGTCATTATTGCCTCTTAAAGGCATGAAAACGGAATTCGATCTTTTCTCGATCATAAAATCTGCCAAAATCTTCTACCAATTGAAACTTGTGAATTACTCTGGAAACAAAGAAACTGTGAAGACGGTGATTGGATACATCTGGTCCAATATTCCACTTGAAATTGGATAGAAAAAATTCTAAGTTGCTTTTGAAGAATATAAATATCTCCTATACAGCTTTTTTATGACGAAGATGAAAAACTTCTAAAGGAATCTACTTGTTTATGGACATTTACAGAACGGAGTAATTAAAGAAAATTAAAAAGTAATGTATAAATTAGAGTAATATTGTTGTTTTCAAAAATTGTTTTAAAACATCATAAATCTTTCAAATAGAATTTTAAATTGGGTTTTATTTACCGCTCAGAAACAGAAAACAGATGGTCACTCTGGACGTTCTCACCAGAACTGAATGAATGAATGCTGTTTACCTGTTCTGAAACGGGGTCAAAGTTGGGGTCTTAAAATACAAAAGAGACCACATTACACATCCGGAGGGGTAAACACGAACATTAAAATAAATACAATGTGAAACATAGAATGTTTTATGTTGATGTTTTCAATGTATGTTGTTTATCTGAACGAACAATTGTTATAGTATTTTAATTGTTTAAGAAAACTATATCTAAATTTTGACGTAACAATATCGATATAATGTGACATATCCTTAACATGACATTGTCTAACAATATATTAACACTACGTAGTAATGAAGTATGGTGAATGACTTAATAGCAAAATGTGCTGAAATGTTGCATAACAATAGAATAATTGTGTTATTTTAATATGACGTAACAATCATACGATAATTTATAATAAAGATTTTAAATTTAAAATAAATTAAGTTAGTATTCAAAATATACATTTTTAAATGTAGTTTTTGTATAAATTTTTGTGTTCTGTAGAAACGAAACGTGTAAAAAATTACATTTAATCTTTTTCTAGCAATGAAAAAAATCTCGAATAATAATATGAAAGTAGAGCGCACGTCTCTAGGAAGATTTATGTGAATGTATATTATGGATTGGTGTAGTTCCTAGACTGTAGAAAATGGTGATGCGGTATATCTAATGGCAAAATATGTTTTTAGTAAGTGTAGTTGTGTGTATGAATCAATAACTATATACAGCAGACATCGTCTAGTGTTGACGTCGCCCTTCACTCAGCAAACAAAAAAAAAAAAAAAGTGACAAGTTGTTGATTTATCATTTTCAAAGCAAACAATTCTAATTTATTTATAAGTAAAAACGAATTATAAATAATATAAGTGCTAATTTTCATATTATAAATCCTAATTTCTTTCCAGTTTAAAATGATTAATATTAGTTATTATTTGGATTTTTATGGTATTTTCTAGAGAAATATTTCTTCTATAAATGTCACTGAGATTATTATTGCTAAATTCTGATTGGATCTCTTTTATATTTGATGTAAAATAAGTTGATTTATGGAGATTACTCATATTATTGCCCATTTTTACTTTACTTACCGTGCCTTTTAAGTATCGACATGTTTCAAAATCGTGTGAGTAAGTGTAATTTTGTCTCATTTTTCTTCTACATCATTATTACTTTTTTATATCAAATAATTTATTTGTAAACAGAACACGATGATTTATCATATATCATTTTCCTAATTACTTTGTCCCAAATATGTATTCTTATAACTAGGATATATCCCGGTATTATGGTTCAATTAAATTTGAAACCGTTTCCAAAGTTCAAATTTTTAATTTTTTTTTTTTTTTTTTTTTTTTGTTTTTCAAAAGAATTATTTAGTGAAACTTTAACACAAATAGAAAATTGATAGGAGAAGAAAAAGAAAAAAGTTTTTAATAATGTATTCAACATTGATTCTCAGTCAGAGATCATCAGATCTAAGCATCATATTTTTGATGTAAGCAACAAGCTTCACAACCATTTTCCAAGGCCATTTTGTAGTCTATAATCGACAACATTTTTATCCAATATTGCTGAAAACAGCTCATCAAGTAATGCTTTCCATCCGTGTAGCTTAAGTAGGTACATTTGCTATCATTACAGTCAATTTTCGTGATTAGAAATTCAAGTTAATACATAAACACAGGTACTTTAACCGAGAGCATCTCAGATTTGAATTTTATTATCTTAAGTAATTCTAAAGAGAAGAGGATGAATAACTGGATAACGAGTTTTGAAAAATGAACCACAAACATTTACATATCTATATCTACGCTATTTAATTTTAATAATAATAATTCCTAGTCTTAAATGAAAGTATAATTAAATATAAAAATTAATAGGTAACGCATAAAGACATATGTGACCCAAAAAATTAAATATTAAATTATATAAAAAGCCATAATTCATAAGTGTTCTACTAAACTGCAACTTGGTAAAATAAATCATTTAATATATAATTATTTTGATATAATTATAATTACTCAAACGTATTGACATAATCATTAATTTTTTAACAGGCATCGATTTTAATTAACGCGTCACAATTAATGAAATTTTAATTTATTAGGGTCACTTATTCGATAACGTATAATTTAAAATCTTATTTAATATTTAAAACTTCTTAATATATATATATATATAAAAAATAATAATTTAAAAGTCTCTATATAGACGTATAATCTTCAAGAATAAACTATACATTCCCACGCTTTCTCATTGAATGCTACTTAATACACGGCCATTCATACAAAGAATACGTCATTACTTACTACACTCGAGTATAAAAATGACTTCCTGTATCGAGTGAATATAAAAATGAAATAAAAATAAAATCTCGCTTTCATACGTACGATGGACAATTTGATATTTTCACCATAAAATTCCAACATATATTGACAAAACTCACCTGGACCAACGTCCATCACAAACGGACCATAGCTTTGTAATAAGTAGTTAAGGGTGACCTATTTGTTGCCTTGACAACAAGTTGGCCCAGTCCATTATCGAAACGGGTGTGGATAGAGCAACACCCTACCTGCGCTCTTCACCCCATTTCGTCTCGTATTGCACGTTTTTTGTTTACCAGACATCTGTCTCCCCAGACAACCAGAAAACGCGCCCCTTCCTGGCCTCTCGTATTCAAGTTGACAAAAGGAGCCGTTCTTTTTTAGTCTCTTATCTCGCTAGGACTGGGAGTAAACTTCATTCCACACCACTGCACATCAACTTCTTGTTAGTGACGAACACCGCCAGAGGGAGTTCGAAAAATATAACAGTATTTTCCGAACCCCATATACAATTTACTCTTGTCGAATTTTGAATAATTTACGAATATTATCAAATTTAATATATATATATTTCCTTATATCCTACACACAATAAATTCTTTACAATTCAATAAAGCAACCATTCCATAAATATCCGGAAGTTAAGATATTATTCAATACTTGACTAATTTTTCTTTTAAACCTTTAAACTGGAAAATGTTTAAATTACGTATTTATTTTGTATATTGAAAGATGCTGAACGAATAAAGAAGAAGCTACGTGTTGTCATTAACTTAAAAATGTTTTGCTTCCATTCCACTTCTTGGAAACAAAGCATGCTATCCATCACTTCTACTATTAACTTGTAAGAAGATATTAAGTTTTTCTCTTCAGGCGATGAATTTTGAGTTAGAAACATCTCACTTCGGTGTTCTCGTTTATCATTAAAGGCAGAAACATATTGTGTATACTTTTTTGTACATAAAACTTAGCAGAGTTAGTCGTACATGTGAAGCATCCCGACTCCTAAATGAAGTTAATTGATTTTGATCTCCAACAATAAATGATTCTTTGTTCAATTTACGATTTTAATTATCCGAAAATATATAAAATTCTCAAATGTATCGTTTTAAAATTTTGTTTTAATAAAATAAAACATAAATTTTAATAAAGATTAAAGTTAGAATTATAAAAGACTAAATTCTCTCGTGTATAATTTAAAGTTAATAACAGTTTTCATGAGTTAAATTTTAATAAATTATCATAATCAGGGAAACATTTATTATATAAAAATTATATTTGCTTTACTAAGCACAATTTTATAGGTTTAAAAATGATAAATAAGTTTTATATCGTTTTAAAATTTATGAGATGGAAACGATTAAGATTTAAGCTTAATCCTTCTCATAAACGGGGTTATTAATGGAGAATTTACTACTTTGAATTATTTATTTTTATTTGTTATAAAATCTAATTTAACATCGTAACACTAGTAGATGTTATTTGTAATTATTTTGTTATCATAAATAAATAAATTAATTTAATTAATTTGTAAAAAAGACAAACGCATACACATAAATATACATCTAATTTGTATTAACATATCTATAAATACAACATATATTTTAATATAACATAAATAACATGAACTGTAAATTGACAAATTGATTTCGAAAATTGCAGAAAGACGAAAACAATTTTAAAAACATGCCTGTCAATATATGTCATCCTCTAGCAGATAAATTTGTTAAACTGAAAGCTTAATGAACATTGGTTGAAGAAATAAATGTTTCAACAGTGATTGGTTAAAGAATGAGAATAGACAACTCTTACTTCTATCTATTTCTGATTCCTCGACTAATCATCATTAAGACAACCATAATCTTCAATCAGTGTTCCTAATCTTGCTATCTTATATTACAAAGATGGACTTTTGGTGCTAGAATTATTTATTAAATATTTTTTCGTCGTTTGTACAAAAAAAAATTTAATAAATATAGTAAATCTCGAAAGTAATAGCATCTAAACACTTTGTTTTATATGGACCTATTTTAAAAAGTTAAATAAAAAAAGAGCTATAAATACTGTCATCAATCTTTGTAGCAATAACTTTTATGTAATTCAATACCTAAACCGTATTATAACACAGAAAATAATATATAAACATAGAAAAATTGAAGTTTAGAATGTTAAAAATAAATATCTGGAAGCATATTGTTTATAGATAATAGCATACGTCTAACGATAAAGTGTATCCTTAAGAGTTTTATAAGCATCATTTGCTCATAAACAATATCAAGTTAAGAAAGTTATCAAATGATTCTATTTAATAACTTTTTCTGTGACAGCAGATAATGGATACAATGCTAAGAGATAGAAAAAAGTAATGATATTTGATTAATTCAGCGTAAGAAAGACTCAATTTTCTTTTGAACTGTTGAAGCTGTTTCATTCTTTAGCTAGCAGAAAGATAAACATTAAAGAATCACTTCAAAAATTTACAAAATAAAATAAACTAATTAATTAATAATATTTTATTGTAAAATTTATTTTTAAAAACTGTATTAATTATTATGCCTTTGTGTCTTTTATTATAACTTAAATTTATCTTTGTATACTAGTACATTTATCAATTAACAGGACTTATTATATTGGAAAATTATGGATGCAGATATTTAGTCTTACAGATCAGAAATAATAATTTTGATTTAGTTCACCTGAACACATACACTTTAAGCTTGTGTTTCGGACTTGTTTGTCCCTCCTCAGCAGGCATTCAAAAAGCACTTTCTACAATTAACAATTAAAATGTTTTTCTTTGTTACAATTATAATTAAAAATTAAAATAAACACATTTTGCTGAGGAGGGACAAACAAGTCCGAAACACAAGCTTAAAGTGTGTGTGTTCAGGTGAACTAAATCAAAATTATTATTTCTGATCTGTAAGACTAAATATCTGCATCCATAATTTTCCAATATAATAAGTCCTGTTAATTGATAAATGTACTAGTATACAAAGATAAATTTAACTGTATTAATTAATATAGGCCTACAGAATTCAAATATAATCTAAAGCAAACCTATTTAAATGGCATTCACAATTTTTGTCTTGAACACATTTTTTTTTACAATTCACAAAATGAATAATAATAGTTGCAATACGACCAAACCTCTAAACAACGGCCACTAATGAGAACATTAAAAAATGGCCATTGTTCGGAGGTTATTTTGTATATATTTTTGTAAAAACAATAAGTTCCTGAGAAAATAGACATTGTCTATAAGTGGCCATTGTTGAAAGTTCGACTGTATTACAATTTACAGATATTTTATTAATGTTTTATTTAAAAAAATATATTTTCCATTCCTAGAAAAGAAAATATATTTTTTGAATGCTTTTCCTCACAATCTAAGCAAGCTGTATTCTGAAACAATATTTAAAACTGATAATAATCATAATGTCAGATAAATGCTCATATTTAAACATTTCTCACGTTTTTAAGAAAAACTACATAAATTAACAGACTTATTATACTTTTAGATTATTCATCTAATATTAAATTTTTTAAAGTAAAGTATTTCTGTATTATTATAATATTTTATTTCCGAAAAAATCATTAAAAAAGAAACGCAAGCATTTGATGTTGCACGAGATAACATAGATAGATATAAACATCAATTTATAAAAAGAAAAAAAATGGATTATTGCTTAAAGGTATCTCGTGTCCAAAGTTTATAACAATATCAACTAAAGGAGAGATTCTTTACTTTCCGATATCAAAAATCGATATCAGTTTAACGAATCCCGATAATTAACTTTCCAAATCGTATATAATAATAACAGAACACTATAAAAATTCAATAAATATAAACACATATATAAAATATTGTATATTACTGTTTATAATTAAAATTTAATTTAGGTAATTAAAAAGTGCTGCAGAATTTATTAAAAATATACATGTCAGTACATTATGTGGCATTCCATGTAGAACGTACTTTGAACTGTTTCTGGATTACACCCGTATGAACCAATCTATTCATTAATATTAATGTAAAAAATAAATATTTTAAGATGGAATATATTATCATTCGTTGTTTTTATTATTATTCTTTTCGAAATTTTTAATTATTTTTCATTATTATTTTTAGCTTATTTGTATTATTTTATTTTGTAATTTATGAATTTCATTTGTTTTATTGTAAGTGATTATAGATAGCAAACCAAACTAATTAAAACTGACAACACAAAAAAAATAAGGTTTAAAATAAAAGTAAAATTAATGCCTGAAATAAAAATTCAAAATAAAATAAATTTAAGAAATAAAAATTAAACTCTCATAAAAATTTATTTATAGTTAAGGTAGTTTTCATTTAGAAATATTAATTATAAGATTGTTTATTTGTATATTTTAATTATTAAAATCACTTTTTACGTACTTACATGGTTTATTAATACTGTATAAAGTCAAACGTCTCGGGGTTTATATATATATATATATGTTTGTGTGTGTGTGTGCGCGCGTGTATGTGGGTGCGTGTGGGTGTATCACTGTACATATACAATACAATTTTGATAAATCTATGCAAATAACAGCTTATACAATCTATTATTAGTTAAGTACATACCGCACATAAAAATATTTGCCATTCGTCGACCTCTAATATAAATTGACCCATTGTGGATTCAATAAAACATAAAATAACATATGTTCGCTGTTCTCTAAGAATATTGCTTTTGAGTAGTAAGATATCCCAGTTTGCTTTTAAGTTGGAGATAGTAAAATATCACATAAAGTGAGTTTGAAGTGTGCTAGACGTCAATTCTCTTCTGAAAGAGTAAAGGCGGCGGTCAGGTGCAATCGATAGACTTTGGTTCCTCTCTGTCGCATAAGATTTTACGAGAGTGAATAGAAAGTAAAGAGATATAGAGGTACTTCACAAATCATTAGATTAGTATGTGAGGCTGTGCAGCCCGTGCTCTAGAACGTATAAATCTCTTCAAATGTTTGCTGGACCCAGATGATGACTGGCGAAAAGAAAGTTTAGATCTAAATTTTGATTTCTCGTCTACAAGTAGCTAATTCTGTATTAATATTATTCATTACGTAAACATTATAAATCGGAATTTTTATGCAACTTTTCCATAAATTAAAATATATTCTAACGTTATTCTGAAATAATGTGAAAACGAAAAGAATAGAAAATGTAGCTTAAAATCAGATAATTACTTAAAAGTAATTTCAATTTTGGAAAATTTTAAAACAATAAAAAATAAATAACGCAAATAATTCGAAAATATTTTAAAGTCATACAATAGAATCTTTTTCCAATATTTTAGAATTTATGTCTTTCAAACCTGATAAAAACTGAAGATGAGTGTTTTATGGATCTTAAAGCTATCCTAAAAATTTCCAGTTTCTAGCTCAAAAGATTTTTGAGATATTCATCAAACATTACACACAGACACACCGACAAAATGCTGAAGTAAGCTACTTTTTTGAATTGTAAAAAATACGCTAACACATTTGACAGAGTCAGAAATTTATTTATTTTAGAATTTTATAGTTTATTATTTTAAAAGATATAAATTTTGATAGTTTTACAAGTCTTTTTTTTATTATTATAAATATTTTTATGCTCTGAGCATAAATAAAAAACATTAATCCTATTTAATATTGATATATAATTTTATTATTTTTAAGAAAATTGAATTATTTTTGAAATATAATACGATTTTCTTAAAGAAGAAAATTGAATATTCTAGCAAACTACAGTATAAAAAAATAATGCATTAAAAAAAGACGATTGACGAGTTCAGAAACTCACTCGTTTCAAGAGAGCGTGGCTATGATTAGTCACACGATTGCTTAATTCCATTCTATAAATGAATCTGTCAGAAGCAGAAACAAAGTGCCTCCTATTTCGAGTTGAAATTTAATGTATCTGAATATTTCAAACGATCAAACAAAGATTAAATTGAACACAAACAAAAAATAAAAAATAAAAATAAAAAATCTAAAATATTTTCTTTTTACAACAAATACTAATCTCTGAAGTGAGTGGTGATTAAATAAGATTAATTTTTCTTGGCAAAAATCTTAGTTAATCCCAAATGAGTAAGAAGATAAAGAAAAACATTAAAGAGCTACTAAGTGTTGTATTGTACATAAAATTATAAATGATACATATCATACTATTTATTTAATAACATTTTTAGATTTATATTTTATTTTATAAAAGAAAAAAATAT
The DNA here is from genome assembly GCF_030686945.1 of Centruroides vittatus. NCBI lineage: Eukaryota > Metazoa > Arthropoda > Arachnida > Scorpiones > Buthidae > Centruroides > Centruroides vittatus. Next base: position 460,194 of record NW_027121909.1, on the reverse strand, counting down.
GAAAAATGATCTTTATCAATTCAAAATTTTCTTAGAAAATCTTTCAGAATTTTTAGAGATTGTTGTTTAAAAAAAGTACATATATTTATAGATTTATATAAGATATATAATGTAAAAATCTATTTTTATTTATGAAAAATTTACGGTATGAAAATAATAAACGAGATGTTTTCAATCAAACTACCGCTTTTCTGATATTAATTCTTGAATCTTTTCACTTCTTGAAAGACCATTGATCATGAATTGTGTAACCGGAAAATCATGACACCTAACCATTCGTCATTGCCACTTGTAGTATCCACCTTTAGTAAAAGGATGGTAGAATTATCCATCTCATATCACTAATTTGTCCATTTAGTTTCACAAAATTGCACTAATTTAGTCAAGCACAAAAGATAATTACATATATTAAAATATAGAAAAATGTAATAATAAAAAGAATTTTTTATTTCTTAATTATGACCCCTAAAAGCAATTACAGCTTTATATAGTTTTATGTAGAAGAACTTATTTTAAAATTTTTAAAAATTGTTGAAGAGATTCTTAAAGCAATTAATGAACGTCTAAGCTATAACAAATGTTTATGCAAATGAAAATGTGTTAAACACGTTCTGTAACACCTTTCACATCATTCATCGAAAGACGATCGAAGATGATTCGATGCTTTTAATGACTTTTACAAACTTGGCTATTAATTTTTGCTATTTTGAAAGTCAAAGTATAATTTTATACTCTTAACGACAACTATACATTAAAGCCATAAATTTTATATGAAGATTTATAACAACATATTCGTTTAATTAAAGAAAAAAATAATAATGTAACATACTTAATTTCTTAATAGTTTAAAATTATCGAAGCAAAATTAACTTGTAATTCAATATATTTTTCGATAATTATCATTTTTTGGAAGACGTATTCAAAGTTTAAAATTAAACTCGATACTTTTCAAACAGTTTTATAATAATAATTTTATTATAAATTTTATTAAATACTTTTTTACTTTTTTCCTAATTCTTAAATAAAATTTATTTTATATTTATTAATAGCCTATAATAAAAAAATTTAGATTTAATGATTTAATTCTAATATAATTCAATAGTAATAAAAATATTTTTTATTTTTACGAATTTTATTATTATTATTTTTTATCCATTTTTACTTGTTCATTTTTTAATAATTGCTTTTAATTGCTTTAATTAATTTAAATAATATATGAAATATTATACCAATTATTTAAAAATAATGGAAATTTTATAATTTATTTTCTTTATACAAAAAATCATTATTTTTTATAGCAATAAAGACGTAGAGTTTATTATATAAATGAAATTTAAAAAATGTATAATAAAAAATATAATTTTTAAATTAAAATAATTTAATATTGAGAAAGATTATAAAATGTTCTAAATAAGGAAAAAGTAATAAAACAAAATTATAAAAATACATTTATATGAAAAATATGAAAGGAATTTTCATTATCTATCATACAAAATAAACTACAGAAAATCTTCCTACTTCTATTTTTAAAAATGTCGATATTTTTTTTTTTTTCATAATAACAAATTTATAATAAATTTTATATCTTAAAAATCCAAAAATTAAAACATTAAATATTTTGCTTTCTATCAATGTAAACAAATGTAATTATCATATCTTTAATATGTGTATTAAAATTTTGAATATGCAACTAACTAACGATCAGGCGACAATAAAAATTTATTTTAACTCATAAATTCTTGAATTTATGAGTTGAGAACACTTTAAATTTAAGAGAAATGAGCGTTTAATTTTTATTTAAAAAAACAAAAAATTCCCTAAGGGGATAGAAAGTTAAATCATTCAGACAAACCAACTTTTAAAAGTTCTTTAGAGAAGCGTAGAAAACCAACCACGTTTCCGCTTAGATGAAGTAAAGGAAAAGAATTTTTCTGCACCAAAGTCAACTATTTTTAGCCAAAGATTTTCGATCAATATTCCGACGGACCCACTGACCTAAAAGACAGTTGACTTGTACTTTTTTTAAGGTTCTTCCAACCTCCCTCCTTTTCCCACCCTTATGAAAAAATTCTTTCATCCCTCTTTTGCAAAAAATTTATTTTTTTATATTGCCAATTCAATTTTTTGAGCTTCTATTACTTTATCAAAATCGATTCAGCTCATATTATATCTTATATATCTATCGGTCAACGTACGGTACTTTGAACGTGTTGCTTTCCTATATTTTTCAAATTAATTACTTTTAAAATTTTATTTGTTATTTACGAAATTAATAAATTATTCAAAGGAAAACTTGTGTTAAAATATTTCTCTTGATGAATTGCTTGTTTATTAAAGTGAAAAATAAAGTTTAACGCATTTTAATGTTATTTTACTTAATTTACTGTCAAAAATGGCATTTAAATGATGCAAAAACGTGCTTCTGATTTACAAAATTTATTATAAATAATGAAACAATAATGAAAATTTATATTTGTATATTGTTATTTTATTTACGATACTGTCAAACTTCGATTCAATGCCAACACTTGTTTACTTCTGAGATTGGCACTAAATGGAGTGTGGTGCTCAACCGAAGAACCTTAAGCAATAAGAATTATACGTAGTAATGAGGTCTATAGACGACTTTGATGATAACAATATCGTTTGTAATATAAAATCGTACATTTAGTGATTGACAAATACTGAAGGCTTCTCTATTAAATATTTATAAGACCCATTCACAGGTATTCATTCAGGTATGCATTGGCGTTTTACAAAGGTAGCGCTATTTATGAGAGTTCTATACTAAAAATGTTTGACTATAATTTTATTATTATTATTTTTTTTAATTTTTTAAAACTTTTTGATTGAACAATTTTTAAAATTTTATATCATTTTAAATACAAAAACACCATTTATTTTAACACATATTATAAAAGATTATATAACATTTTTTAATGCTTATAAAAGCTATTTTAAAAATAATTATTTTAAATTCATATAAGGAAGATATTCAAAATTTATTGAAAATTTTTCTTCTTTAACAACTTAATTATTTATAATAATTGATAACCAGTACAGTGTAAGTAAAATTTTTATAAAGATCCTACCTAAGTATGCAAAATTAGTTAATATTTCTATTTTAATATGTTTATAATTTTAATTAATTTATAAAAATTAAAAGAAATAAAATTTATACCTTGTAACGTTGATATAATAAATCTATTCAAACATGACATCTTAAAATATTAATACTGATGTTTAAATGGATTATTAAAATGTTTATGGGAAAAATTTTGTTTGTGCAGTAAACGAATAAAAGTTAGAAATTTGAATTTATTGAAAAGATAACGAAGTAATTTTAACATTCGCTCCTGTAATTGTACTGTCTCTGCACAATAGGCACATTTAATAGAAAGTCAACTGTACAGGCGCTACAAGTAGAGTATATGTTTGCATTCATAGGTAACAGCTGGAACTGTTAAACTGTCTAGAAGTAGTTGGCATCGTTACGCATGACTAAACTCGTGCTGAACGTACCTTCTTATTGATGGAAAATTTAAATTTACATTACGAGTAAAACAAAAGAATAATAATAATAATAAATATTACATAAGTTAGACTAACTTAGTAACCAGTCTGAGTTATGTACTAAATGTTAGCTTATGTTTTGATAATTTCAAAGATTTTTGCAGCATTATTTCCACTTAATGTAACTTTTGTTTCGAGTGAATGCAAGAAAGAAAAAATTCGAGTTAAAAAATAATAAAACTGGATTTGTTCTTTCATATTTCTTATAAATTTTCGACGTTAATGGATTTATAAGCTTAAAATATAAGCTTTATTTTTATAACGATTCTTTTGAGTTTTTTGGTATTGTCTAATAAAAAAAATAAACAATTTTTTAATTGATATTTTTTTCTTTTTTTCGTAAATAAAATTCTATTTTAAAAAGTGTTGAATATTTTGATCAGAAAAATTAGTTTGTAAATATTTACTGTCCTTAAGCTACGAACACATAATTCATTCATTCGTTAATAGGATTTTTAAAAACCGATTAAACAAAGGATATGACACTTTGAATCCCGATAATAATTTTTTCTACTGCTTCTTTCTTAATCAACTTTTGTAATTTATTCTTTTATAAAACTGAATTCTTAGCTAAGAAACTATATCAACCCTTTGTAAAAGAAAAATTGTGTGTGTTTTTTTTAAAAATCCATTTATTTCAACTAATTTTATAAATTCTTTATGAAAGATAACTATATACATCATAAGATAAAGATTACTTCTAATGTATATAGTTATTATCTGCGATAGCAAAAGTTGTTTTAAATTTAAATTGTGTTATTCACAATAAAAAAAGAAAGAAAAAAATTAAAGAAAACTGTACAGAATATTTTCTAAACAAGGTAAATCTCGTTTAGATAATAAAATTCTATGTCATTCAACAAAATAATTAAATAAAATAACCTCGAGAGAGTTTACAGACTATAAAAATTAAATTAAAAAAACTTTATTAAACATTTTAGAATTGCTTTTGTATTATAAATAAGGTATCAAGTAGAAAATATTTGAACGACGATTGGTTGAAGATATATTTTTCTTAACGAAGATTGGTTGATACAGTAGATGGATATCAACAATTGGATTAATATGAAAAGAAGGTAGAGAATTGTTAACTGTTTTTTAATTCCTTATTTTTATTAAACGTTTAGGGCTGTTCGATTGGTTGAGACAGTGCAAAGTTTTACGTCAATTTGACGTTATTACGTTACATTTATAATAAAAAATTCTAAAGAATGACGTCAGATTTGCGTAAAAATATCTACTATCCGAATCAATCGAACAGATCTTAAATTATTAAATGTAACAAATATAAAAATATCGCTATCTTATATATTTTGCAGAGGACCGTCTATTTTCTAATCATATTATAGTGAATCATAAAAAAAATCTAACAACAACTAACGTACCGTAAAAATACTTCTGATTTAAAAAAAAAAACTCTCTTTCTATAAAAATTAATAATTGAATTTAAAAAATTCTATTGTAAATCTTTGAATAAAATAGCAAAAATTTTTATTAAAGAAGATATTTGTAATATATACGTACGATTAAATAAGTTTCATTGAAACTTGAAGTCTTTTATATGTATATTTAGAAGAAAGAATTTTTGTTACTTTTTTGTAGTTTTAGTCATAGATAAATTTACAATTTTCTGCATAAAAAAAGGAGAAAGAAAGAGAGAGTTGGCTGTTAACAAGCAGATCAATGTGAACTGTATATTTTTTCTACTACCTTTTTTCGTAAGCAAAGCAATTTATGTAAGAGAGGAGCAAGTTAGTGAGTATAATGTACCTTTCCAATTACGACCTTCCTGAAAAGACCCATACGTGCCTCATTAATTGAAATTCTTTGTTACAGTTTTATTCCATTCTATTAATTTCTTTCTTTTATAAATAAGTAAAGTATTATCAGAGATTTTAAAATTAGTGAAGTGTTTTTTAGCTTGCAACAGTGATAATTCAAATTTAATTGGAATAATCGTATTACTTATTCAGTTCGCTCTTTTAACTTGTTTGTTGAAGAAGTATTTGAAAAATTATTTTTAAAAAAGTATTTTAATCAAATGTTTAATGAAATATTTTTATTGATTTTCTGTAACATTTTTTACAGCATCCTGAATTTTATTTTACTAAAAAAAAATTGTGTAAAATAGAGAAAACATGTTTAAACATTTGACAAATTTGATTATCACTTACTGAAATTTTTTATTTACAAAAAATTTTTTTATAATTCTATGTAAAACTATTGAAAATAATTATGTTATTTTTATTAGCATTAAGCTTTCTGTTATTTTTTAAATATTAAATTATTTATGCAACAAGTGAATTTGAATATTTAAATATGTAAATACATTAAATGTTAATTAAGTACTATCGAAAACATTTTTTTAATTATTAAAATTAAAATTTATTTTTCTAATTAAATTTTTTCATAATTTAATATTTTTTTAAATAAGTCTTCTAAAAGTTTTTGTAATGTTTGTTTTTATGTAATTTTATATAAATTCTATAAAAATTTCGTAAAAATGTATGCAATGAAATTTTATAAATTTTTAATGTAGATTTATATAAAATTTTTCTTATAAAATTCATTAATAGATAAAATTTATGTGGAATCGTATAAATAAAATATTTTACAAAAACATATTTAAAAATTACAGTAGAGAGTCGTTAATCGGAACCCCGGTAATCGGAACGATTTTCAGTCGGACTGTGTCGTGCTGAATCGAACGTTTTTGATACTAAATTTACTTCTAAAGTATAATTTTCATGTTTTATATTCTTCAATATATTTATTTTGTTTGTTCAAAATGCAGAAAATAATTTTTAACGATACGATAGCCTCGATTATTATTATAAAAATTTTCGTTAGGCTTAAAATCGACGAAAATTCAACACGAAGTGACACGCAACAGAGAAAAATTTGAACATCGGACAGGTTAATATATTTATTCGTACATAATCGGTAATCGGAACAAATCCCTAATCTGAACAACCCCAGTTCCCAATTAATTCCGATTTTCGACTCTCTACTGTATTTTCAATATTTTGTAAAAAAAAAAATTAAAGCTAAAATATTTTATTAATAATTTTTTTTATTTTAATAATTAAAGTACGTCTCGGATAATAAGAAATTTCATGTCACTTTTTTAGATGAAATTTCGTAAAATGTAAATTACATTTCACGTAAAAATGTAAAATGTAATTTAGGCTACATTTCATACAATAAAACGGAATAAAATTTCTTATATCGACTTTTAATAAATCTTTTATTATTTTTATCTAAGCGAAATTTTTTAAATCTAATATTTCTTGTAAATTTTAAATAAATGAAAACCTTTCTAAAAATTTGTATTTTTTAAATATGAAATTTCTAAAATATTTTTTAATATAAATTAAATTTAAGTTTTATTCATATGAAATTTGCTAATTTTTCATGCAATTGTCTACTGTAAGCAAATTATTTATTTATCCAAGATTTTAAACAGAATTATTCTTGGAAAGAGACTACGCACGAGAATAAACGCAATTTCAGAGAGAATTTCAAAAATATTTAGAATTGTGTGTGGTTAAAGTATATCTTGTGAAACAGGAAATTGTTGAAGTAAGGCTAGCCAAAAGAGAAATCTATGGTTGATTAAATATGGAGCTGACTTAACCGTAATGTCAATATTTGTCTTGTGGCAACTCGACAAGTTTCTAAATCGGAGAATGTAATGTCTAGCTATAAACAAGAGATTCAATTCCTCTAAGGCATGTGTTTAGGTGTAAAGAATTTCGACCAGTAAAATGATAGAAAACAAAAATATCTGTGGAGAATTTCCCCAAGTAGTAATGGTAGTTAGTTAGTTGGAGGTAACTAGTCCAAAATAAATTGCTAGCAAGAGTTTCGTGTGAAGTTTAGATACTTAATTTAACGGGCCAATGGCTCTTCTACATTATTGCACAACTTTGAAGATCTTATTACCGCATCCGAACATTTATACGTTGAGTCTGAATTAATGTGAATTTATTAAAATATGACGTTAAATTTGTCTTAGTTTTCTTCATAATATATTAAATGTAATTGTTTCTATGCAATGTAATAAAAATTTTATTAAGATTTTATTATATTAAAATTAATTAAAAAACATTTAAAAATTGTGCCGTGTTTTTCACACCCTAAATTATTGTACAAATTTATTTACTTTAAGAGTGTATGGATGTTTTGACGCAATATATTTTGTAATACGTCATATACAACATCATAAATTACGTCAGCTTTTAAAGTCATAGATGATTGTTGCTTTTGATGAAGTTACGAGTGGCGTCAATGATAACGTCACGTAATTTATTATTAAAAAGCGAGGAAATAGACTGCTGGAAATAGCTCAATATAAGAGCAATTTATATGAAATTCTTCTTACAATTTCTGAATATTTCAGTTTTATATCTCATTTAAATTCCGAAAAGATTTAACGAATATATACAAGCATGTAGATTACTAAAAAAGTAAGCATAGAGACAAACAAACGGATATGAAGGCTTACAAAACCAAATGAGATTATTACGAAGGCTATTCTGCTTTTTTTTAATTGTCAAAAAGTTAAACAAGATAATGAACAATGAAGCTCATTTCGTATTCTGTAACAGGAAACTAGAATTTTTCAAAGTCCCAGAAGATAAAAAAATATATTTTATAAAAAGCAAGAAAGAAAAGCTACTTAGTTAAATTAACGTCTTTTAATTTAGAACAATAAGCATATAAATGAAGTAAACAGCTTAACAATTTAAATTCGAAAGAGCAGTGTGCTTGATTATAAATAGTCTTATAATTTACAATACATTTTACAGAATATTAAAAACTCTATCAAATGAATTTAATTAATGAATTTTAACAAGAAAAAAAATGAATTATTCATAAACAGAATAGTTATTATCTCATTTCTAATGTAAACTTTATAAAATTAAAAAACAACGTTTACGCTTTTATTTATCACAGTTTTTCTTAATTTGTATAAGATAAATATTTTAGTATTTGACTAAGGAAAATTTGCTTAATAAATATGCATACTGAATTATTCTTATATGCTTATTAATTTTTTATATTGCAAATATAATTAAAAATAATTGTATTCTTTAAGTAATTTTTTTTTATATAAAAATCTCAAATTTCTCAAGATAATAAAATATTAAAGTAGTAGTGCTTATTATTATCATTATTATAATCGATACTAGCGATTTTAGCATGAATCTGAAATATCGATAATGGTAGCTGATAATTTTGTAATTATTTTCTTATTCATAAATTACTAAATTAATATTAAATATTTGTATATTGACAAAAATATATTCAATTCTAAAGAGGATTCTGCTAAAATTTTGCATTAAAATATTAACTTATGCCCAAGAAACCTAAAATAAAGTAGGGAAAAGTATTTTTAATATAAAAAGCTTATAACTATGTTCTGTGTCATATATTAATTTATAATTCATATTAAGATACGCTTGAAGGTCTATATACAAAATACGATTCCCATTTTTAAATAGGGGATTTAGAAAGTGTAAAATATAATTATTTAATATATATATATATATATTAAACGAGCAATTATTTTATTATGACATAGTCACAATGCCGGGCTGCAATTTTTAATATTTTTAATTAATTTAATTTAAAATACATGTTTTATACCTGTCTTGCCCCTGTACTTCATATTTTCTTGCTAGCAATAGAGTTATACCAATCATCTATCTCCTTTCAGGGGAAAATATTTGAACAGAGCCCACTACAGGGTAAAAGGGGTCCTCTCTACCCCGGTCCCATATCAACCCTCCACATCTCTCTAAACTGTAGCTTATTTCCTAACACCTCTTTTAATATTAATTACATATATTTTAATAACGTAAAGAAATCAATATAAACTTTAATTACCATAAAGTAAAAGATATCTAAAATTTTATTTTTAAATTCATTTTTATATGAAAAAGTTTTTAAAAAAATGGATGAATTTAAGCATTTCATAATTGACAAAAGTTTCAAAAAAATTCAAAATTTGAAGAATATTTTAATATATTAATAATGCAACATTCGAGATATTTTATGATTTTAATTTGTTTGCAAATTATAAAAGTTCATTCATAAATTTTCCAAAGATAAATAATTGCATGATATATTGTCTACGTACTTTAAACCTTAAACAAATATGTTTACGCCATCATTTAAATATTTCATGATATATATAAATGTATATAATTGAATATATTATAATTAATTTAAGAAAAAAACATATTATATGCTTTAAATAAATTTTTAATTTATAAATTATAAAAATAATTTTTTTTAAAAAATTAAGCCAATTAAAATATTTATATAGCCTATATAATTTTTTAAAATAGTGTTTTTATTAATTTTATAAGTATTTTTAATTCATATAACTTACGGTAAAATAGAACAAAAATGGTAAATGCGACATTCTTGTAAATGTCGCGTCGCTTGTCGTTTTATAGCGCGACTTTACACCTTTATATCTATAATAATCTAATTGTTTTCATTTGTTAAATATAAATATTAAAATATCTATAAATTATTAAGAGATATTAAAAAAGTATTTAAATTGTATACTTGAAGATACGTCAGTATTTGTATTATTTGTATTGTCACTTGTGGGCGCGATGAGAGGTGCAGAAAAAAAATAGATATAAGATTTATTCTTGCATATTAAAATTATAATATTAAGTATAATATTAGCACGCGTATTGGTTACAAAATCATTACATAAAAATTTAGGTAAATACGTAAACAACATGTAAATTTTACAATTTTAAATAAATTCAAGGTAAAATTTCAAAATGCAATGAAAATACATTTAAATTTAAAACAGTTTATAAATAAATATTTATTAGTATTTAATAAAGCTATAAGATGATTTAACTTACATTATTTTATTTTAAATATTTAACATTTTACATAAAAAGATTTTACTTTCCTTCGCGTATAGACCTTTTCCGTCGCTCTTAAATTTTATATTTTTAAAGAATATTCTGAAATTGACTTTAAAAAAACTATCAATATAAAGTTATTATTAAATCGCTTTCCAATTAAAATTAGAAACAAATTTATAAATAATTAAAAGTGCAATTACGAAGTAAATATTTACGCACGTCACGACGCGATGCGACATTCTCTGTTATCATCTACCGTACGAGATGAAACGATTTTATAAAAAATCGAATTACACAAAGATATTAAAAACAAAAAAAGATATTATTCCGATAAAATTTTAATAAAGTTGAGCAATAATTCTATCTAGAAGCATTGACCATTATATTATATGATAAACCATTTATCACCTAGTAAATGAGAAATAATTGCAAATGTGCTTCAATCGATGAGAAATTTTCAAGGATCTCGATATATTCCAACCAGAAATTTCAATCTATAACTGTCAAATAGATAAAACCGTTGACATTTTTCAGATAGTCATTAATATTCCACAGGTTATAAAAATTTCAGATAAGTAAAAAAGTTGAAATTTCAATAAAAGGAAAGGAAGGAAGAGAAGGAAGAATAAGATGAAGAATGCATTTTTGAATGAAATATTATTTATATTTTTAAATATGAAATTAAACATTTTTTAACAAGATACGAACCTGACTTTAGAATGGATGAAGTAGAGCAACAGAAAAGTTAGAAGTACGTCGGTTGTAACAACATAACGACGACACTCGTGTCAGCAGTCACAGCTGGCAATCGTCAAGCTATGGCGCATGTTCTACTATAGAACGACCTTTAACAGCAGGTCGGCTGGCATTACTAAACTTGATCGTTTTCTATAACAACTTTGTTCCGAACGTACACAATAATCTACACTACAATCTTAGCTTGTTATCGATCGATAAACTCAGCTTCTAAGACGTTTCCATGCACTACAAACATACAGACCTATACATAAAAGAGCACTCGCATAACAGATGGCATACAATGAATTTTAAATTCGCAATACGTTCTATAAAAGATTTTCTTTCTATAAACCTTGGTAGTTATAAATCACTGATCTAAATATGTAAGTTGATTATGGTTATAACGATTACACGTCGAAATGTTTAATATTAAACTCGGTGAAATAATTGAGATGTCCTAGTGGGATATAACTTGTCTCTAGAATCAATGTTACTCGTAGGAGATTTGCTATTATGTCACAGTGGGAGATGTCATTGAGATGACTGTTACGTTCGACCAATTTGTGAAATAAGATGTAACGGTTAATCTTTCACTGACTAGAGTGTAATTAAAAATGAAAATTTACATAAAACTTTCAGTAATTATAAAGATTTATCATCAGTTTAAATAGAAAATTTTACTTTGATAAAAATTTGTCAACGCTTAAATTACCTACTTTGTATACTTATAAAGGATGAGATGCTTGTAGATGGTGCTTCAACAGAGATAATCTTTTATTTTTTAATTTAAAGAAAAATAATATTTGGAAGATAAAAATATTTTGTTTTGTTGTACCTAAATACAAAAAAAAATTGGAATAATTTTAAAATATATTACGTAAATTATTGCCTTTAATAAATATAATTTAAATTAGCAATAGAGAAAAATGACAAAAGTTTAAATTAATCTTTTAAACATATATTTAAAAGTTTCTAAATGAATTCTTGCTGTATATATTTATATAAAATATTAACAAAAGTTTTTCTAATAAGATTCCTCCATATTCAAATAAGCTTATTCCACGATTCATCTCAGAATATATTCATTATAATTCACTTCCTATAATTCTATTTTCATTCTTTCTGTTGATAAAAACAGAGGAAAAAGATAGAATTTTATCCATTTAAAATAAATTTTATATTTATTTAATATGTAATATCTTTCTGAATATTTACTGGAAAAAATTTTTTATACATTTTCACATTAAATAGAAAATTTAATATAAAAATGTATAAACATTTTCAGGCTTCCAGTTATTTATTTATTGCATAGAACTAGTTAACTATATTTTTTATACTGAATACATAATTTTTAAAGATAATGTAATGGTTTTCTTATACTGAACCATTGCTTATAAAATAAAAAAAGGAACACTTTCCTTTATGAATTCTATAAATATATATAAAGCCTATACGAAAATTATTTTTCAGTTCAACAAATTTAAGATATTCAAGTAGAAAATTTGTAACTAAATCAAGATCTAACACCCAGAATGTTTCCTTGTTAGCTAAAGTAAATGAAGCATGTTTAAAAGAATGCTATCTCTGCTCTGACATTCATATTCAATATCGAAAATTTGGTAAAGCAGAATAAATTTGTGACACATTTTCCAATTTTTCATAATATAAATTCTATTTTTTAATACATTTTTTCTAGTTTCCATTTGAAAAGATTGCCTACATGGACGAATGATTTTCCAAACTCTTGTCTTTTTCCTAACTAGATCTAAATTGGATGTAAGTTATTTGTATTATTTTTAATTTCACTTTAATGATTATATAATATAATTTTATTTATATTATGTTGAAAATTTTATTTATTTAAAAAAAATATATATATATAATTAACTTTTCCTATTATTGAAGAAAAATTATCGAAGTGATGCAGAAAATTAGTATTATACTTTCTTTTTTGAAAGAAAAGAAATAATTTTAATGAAAATTTTCATACTTAATAAATCAAAAGTGATAGTAAAAATGGAATTATGACAAACTAATTTATTTTATTTATTGTATTATATGTAAGCAATAAAGTATAATAATTTGAGTAAAATATGTAAAATTATTTATTATCTTTTTTCTAGATTCGTGTAACATCATTAATATTTTTAATTTAAATATTTTTCATTTCTAGTAAATAATATATTTATAAAATATTAATGATTCTCGTTTTAATAACTTTTTTCTTACATTCTAACAAGAATTATAATTGAATAATTATTCAAAATTTTTAGATATATTTTATTTTAGTTTAATTTATTACTACTTTAAACTTATATAGAGAAATATGAAATTTATATATAATATATAAAAGAAATGTCATAGTATTTTAATGCATTTTTTTAAATTAAATTTTATTTTAAGAACGGTTAAATTTAATTAATCTATAAGACATTTCATTTTTTATATTTTTATTAATTAAAGTTATTTATTTAAACATATAAATTAAATAAAAGTATAATTAAAATAAATGCGCAAAAAATTAAGAAAGATTTAAGCATTTTATAAATAGAAGACATTTATGTGTAAATGTTTTCTTTAGTTTTTTAAATTAATTAATTTAATAAGATATAATTGTAATAATAAATTATTATAATTAATTTTGTTAGAAAAAATCCGAAGACATACTCAATGATCTAATTAATAGAAAATTAATTTTTAGAATAGCCAGCAACGCTCTTTTTCATATTATATAACAAGATTGGGAGCGCTGACACGAATTTCTATATTACTGATTCAAAAGTTTGGGTAATTTTTCACATTTAAACTCTGTAGAAATACTAGTTTGACAAGGTGGAAACTTTCTATAAGATTTATTCTGCATGTTATAACAATATCGATGACTCCTTGACTACTAGTTAAGATGTAGGGCATCATTCCTGCATTATATTCAAGAAGATTGGCAGTTAAGATGCACTTCAACGCGATATATGTTATAGTTTTATCTCAAATTGTCGAGTTAGCAATACAATCAGCATGTAGTTTTCAAATTAAAATAATAATTTATCTTTATAATTCACTTTCAGTACAATTCTTTTAATCTCAGGTTAATTAAATATTACAGATTATGTACAGAATACGATCATCTTTATTTATATTAAATGAACTGTATAATAAATTATAATAATCCGAAATAAAAGTAGAAAGATTTAAAAATTTATACAAATAAAAATGTTAATAATTAAATTAATTAAATTATATAACAGTTAAAATGTTATTTGCGACCATGCAATTAACTTATTCATATAATTGATTATATATTATTCAAAAACGTAATTAATTTATTGTATTAATTCTTTAAACTTAATTTAATTAGAATATTATTAATTAGAATATTTTTATTAGTGATTCCTCAAAAAAATTTAGAAAATCTTTATTCATGAATGCAGAAATAAAGTAATTTCTAAAATAAAATTGATTAAAACTTAGCTTGACTTGTAAAAAGTAAAGAAATTCAATAGGAAATTTTACCTTTCGTTTTCTTTTCATTTTTGTTTTAAAAAAATGTAATAAAAAATAGTTTGAATACAAAGAAAATTTTAAAATTGCAAACATGGAATGCAAAGAAATTCCGAATTCATATGCCAAGAAATATTTTGAATATATTTTTTAGGAAGAGTTTTTTAGTATAAATGTTAAAAGTAGACACTATCATTGTTTAATCCTTTTATCTTCCTGCATAAATAACGAACAACTGATTAAACAGAATTTGATATCAAACTTACTGACAATTGTTTAAATTCGTTGACATTTCGACAACGTAATTCACGAAATTTCAGTTTAAAAAGTTCTGCAAATATTTCTTCAATGTCAGGAGGGTCCATGAACTATTGTACGCGTAATTAAAGGAGAGGAGTTCGCCAAAAGAACAGTACATCATTGTAACACATCAGGAAGAAAGGAGGGTCAAAAGTAACCAAAAAACTGTATACGTAATTAATGAATGGCTCTTATATAAGTAGCAAAATACTATGACGTAAACAAATTGCCAATTCATTCTAAAAAATGTTCAATTATCTTCTCTCTAAAACAAAATTCAGAAGCTTATTCCCATTGATTAAACTCAACAAATATCGAATTTTCTCGCATTCTATAATGTATTTTTATATCTGACACAAGATCAATATAAGTATATAAATAGCTATACGTCCTTTTATAACTTTAATTTACTATAAAATAAAATAAAATCTCATAAATGTCATAATAAGAATACAAGGATTTGATTCGTAACCCGAGGATAGAGATCTTTAATTAACTGACACTTTAATTGCCTACACTGTAGAAAATTGATAACAATTATTTTAACTAATAACTTTTAATGATAATAGTCACGTGATTCTGTAAAGGGACTTTATAATCAAATTATTTTAAGAAGCTATTACTTCTAGTTATATCATGGTTAAAGCTGTAAATCAGTTTGAAGTGTTATTCTAGTTTGTAGATGACAGTGATTGTGTCCATGTCAAGTATTTTCTTCCATGGTCAACATACAAGTACTTAATTGAGTGGTATCGTCCGTTAGAAACGACTTAAGTAATTGAAGACAGTTTATATGCTGTAAATCTCATTTATACAGTATTATAATTAGTTACGTTTAAAATGAGTTGTCACATGGCATAACTCAAACTAGTTTGAATGTAATTCCTCTTATTTAAAATTTGTCATTACTCTTTAAAGTGCATTGTAAGGTATGGAATCGCCAAGACGCGCGATTCCCACCTGTTTGACAGGTTAAATAAAAATTTTGATAGATTCATTTATATTTTACTTAGATTTCGAATTGGCTTTCATGGTATATTTAGTAAAGAGAATCTTAATGTATTATGACATAATTTAACAAAGAAATTACATCTAAATTTTATATTATTTGTAAATATTCAGTTTTAGGCAATTTTTAATTTATGTGCAATTTAAATTTTCATAAATTTAATTTATTTTATAAGAAAATTTTTAAATATAAAGTCATATTTAATCATTTATGAATGGAATTTCATGTAGCAATAGTTTCTAAAAAAATAGAACTAATAATTATTATTATACGAAGTTTCTAATTATTATTAGATAAAATTTTCATGTTTTTAATGGTAAAAACATAATTTAATTATTAGAAAATATGCAATTTTTGCAGTTGTAAAAATTATACAGATATAGCTGTATTTTATCTGTAAAATTTAAAACTTTATCTAATAGCAATGCTTGATTTTCTTTTGTCTGGATGAAGCTATGCTAAATGAATTACATAAATGGTAAAAAGTTATTTAAATAATTAGATAACAATTTTAAACAATAATCTGTAATATTTTTGCACTTTATTCTCTAGATTTTCATATTTTATCTTAAATTTCACAATTTGTTTTTTACATAATTACTTAATATTTACTCAAATAACTGCAGTTATCTTATTTGGATAAGATAATTGGTTTTAATCTAAATAAGTAATATTTTTACGGTTTTCCATTAAAGAATATATAAAATAAGTTATCTAGATTTTTAAGCAGATAATTCGATATTTAAATTTATATAAATTCTATAAAAATTAAATTATTTTTTATGCAATTAAACAAAGTTATATTTTTTTATTAATTAGAATTTTAAATGGTTTCAGAGAATTATTTGCTATAATAATATATAGTAAGTGAAATTATTTAACGAATTTTATTGCAATTTTCTCATTAACAATATACTTAAAATAAATTTTAAAAAAATAGCAAGTAAGCAATACACTAATTGTTTCTTACTGATCTTGATAAAGTACTCGATGTAATTTCCTCGTCTTCTTCCTGAACCGAAATTCGATACCGTCCATCAACCATTAAAACGACAATTTTCCATTAACGTTTGGCTTGGTACGAATCGAATGCCAATAAACAAACAATATAATTGTTGAATATTACAAAGGTAAATTCAATCAGCGAAGGAAAATCTATCCTAGAACATTAATTCGTTTAGAGAGAGATGCAATAGAGAAGGCAACGTTGATTCGGTTGGTGGTTGAAGACCGAATTTACAACATCCCGTTACCATAGTAACATTTAATTATGTATGCGCTATGTTTAGACGAATTTGATCTTCCATTAATTCTCAGTGGAACTTTTATATTTTCTTATTTTTCTATAACGATTAGAATTTTTTTCTCACTCCTCTTTCTTTGCATTTTTTATTTCTTTTAAAATGTATTTTTAAATTAATTACTTGGTATAAATTATCTTATTAAACGTTTTATTGTATTTATTATTTAATAGAAAAATTAAATTGTTCAAAGACCTAATTTTTAATTATTAAAATTTTATGAAATTTAATTATTAACTTGTAAAAACTTACTTTTTAAATGAAATATAAGTAAGTTTATTCTTTTTCATATAACAAATAATTAATTTTATTGTTTTGAATATTTTCGTGCTCTTCTTTTATCCCTTTTATTCTAGCGCGCCCAATATTATTTGGTCAATATGCGACGCCATTTTGAAGTTCATATCATGAATACCACCAAATTTGATTTGAAATTTCATGGAATTTTTGTAAAAATAATTGCAACAATATTTAAATTTAAAATTACTTTAGTAATATTTTCTACATGTTAATAAATTCTTGAAATATGACTGCTTTCGCTTCGATGCATTCAACGAAGAAAAATTAATTTTCACTTAATATACTTTTTATTATTTTTATTTTTATTGAAAAGAAAGGGGGGTGCCTCCAGGTTTCACTCATAGGTACGACCTGGAGGTTGGGAGGGAAAAGTTGGTGAAATGGGAGTGAGGGAGATGAAGGACAGGGGATGAAAATGGGGCAAAGTGGGATAGAAAGGTACATGGCGCCTGCCTCGCAATTACAGAAAGCATAACAATACCCAAAATATCTTCCTAAGCCTTTAAGTTTCCGGTACCCAAGACGAAAATTAATAACCAACTAACGTTTCGATTCTCCTCCGAGATCTTCGTCAGGTTCTTTGACGGTTTTGAAAATGGAATGCGATGAAAATAGAATGCTTTTGAGATTCAAATGATGGAACATCTCCACCGTGCAATACCTGAGAACGATTTTTTTGCATAACAATACATAACACACATTAAAGAATTGACCGAAATACATTGATGCGCGCCAGATAACGGCCAGTACATAAAATGTGTACATATAAAGATACAACAAAAACATGCCTAAGAAACAAGATATGAACAGTACAGCAAAATCTCGCTTGTGTATTACACGTACAGGATACACAGATAGCAAGAGTGGACTAGCACGTTTGCACAAGGGATAACTGTGCTACTTATCCTGTTACACAATGAAGGAACAGTCTGTGTACATGCAGCGACAGCTAATAGAGCAGCATAACCATTGGAAGCCTGGAACAATTGTCGGGGAGAAAAAGTTAGCCAGCTGATCAATCATTTCTAGCGGATTGTTGGTCGCATGTGGGTTGAGTGCTGCTGTTGTTTCCAGAAATTTGATGAGATGTTTATAAATGTTCGGGTCTTCCATGAATCTGCTGTAAGGACATGGCCAGTTGTTTCCGGCATGGAGCACGTGCCCCATGAGTCTGACTCTCTCCTGTGTGAAAAATTCACAGTCCCATAGATAATGCTAACTGTCTTGGATTGAAATACTGTCGCAGGGGCAGATATCCATGTCTTTAAGATGAAACCTTTTTAAATAGCTGTTGAAATTTCCATATCCAGTAATTAACTGGGTCATGGAAAAGGCAGGCACAAGGTGTTTCCATTTAAGTCTTTCCTTAACGTTTGGGATAAAGGTGTGCGTTAATCTGCCTGTAGACCCGTTATCCCATTCTTCTTGCCATTGACTAAGAGCGAATTCCCAAGTCCATTGCTTGATTTTCGAAGCAGGAATCTTGTTGTAGCATGGAATAAGGCTGGAAGCAGCGGCTTGTTTGGCCAGCCGATCAGCTGCCTCATTCCCAGGTACACCAGTGTGTCCTCGGACCCACCCAAAAGAAATCGCATGCTTGTGGCTATTGGTGCTAAGATAGCGATGAATTTGCGCAATGTTTTCACCCCTATTATGGGGACTGAAGATGGAATTGAGGGCCGTCATGCTGTCAGTGTAGATGGTGATTGTTTTGTTGCGAGGAAACCAATCAGAATAAACATGATCCATCGCCTTGACAATGGCGAGGATTTCCGCCTGCGGCACAGTGCAGTGTGGACCCAGCTTGAAAGCAGATCTGTGGGTGATGCCAGTGTTATGATGGTAAAGTATGAAAGCTGCCCCAACCTCTGTGAGATTCTTCGATCCATCAGTATAGATGGAGATGTCGCTGTCAACATTTTCACTTAAGCAGTTATCACCGAGAGTAGGATAGTCTTCATAATAGTTGGAATTTGCCTGCTTGTGCTCGATACCAAAGTTAGCGATGTCGTTCTTTATTTGGTCAGGGAAAACAGAAAGGATGTTATTATGACTATTGCTGCTGTTGGAAACTTCGCCATTCATTTTGTTACAGATATTCCAGATCAACCTGGCCATTTTGGCTTTAATATACACTGGAAGGAGGCCCGCAATGACAAGCAAGGCTGAAGTAGGTGCCGTTCTGTAAGCTCTACAAATACGTAGAGCGGCAATCCTCTGTGCCTTTAGGAGCTTGCGTTGAATGTACATAGTTTGGGTGGCCGCTGCCCAGATTGGCGCAGCATACAAAAGAATATGCTCTATTGCCCTCAGGTAGATATACCGTGCTGCATTATAACGTATACCCCGAGATGTTTTTGCAATACCATTCAGAGCATTAGACACTTGAATAGCTTTGGCACTGACCATGTCTATGTGCTTGGTCCATTGGAGTTGCTGCTCAAGAACAACCCCAAGATAAGTGAAGTTATTTACTCTGGGAATCCGATGCCCATCTATAATAATCCTAGGACTTTTCTGGAAAGGCGTGTTTTTCGATAAAATGATATACGTGCACTTGTCGTAGTTGATTGGGAGGTTAACACTTTTACTCCAGTTGGAAACCTTTTCAAGTAAATTGTTACAGAGGACAGGCAAATTTCCACTGTTCCTGTCTGACACAAGAATCACCGTGTCGTCTGCGTATCCCTGCGAAAGCTGATCTTTTGGTCCATTGAAAATTGTTAAAAGGTTGTTATGAACAATAGTCCATAAGCCAGGGTCGGCAATTGAGCCCTGTGGGCAACCTTTGGTAACACGATGGCTGTAGCTAAAGGTGTACCAGCCTGCCTGCCTCTCATTTATGAAACTACTCATCAGGTTGTGCAAGTTGCGGGGGTTACTTAATATACTAGCAAAATGTGTTAGTTTGGCTTAAAAATATATAAATATTTGTGAAAAATACAGCTCATTCCACTACTTCACTAATTTTAAATTGGCATAAATATTGTCTTCACGACATTTCACGTAGCATCAATTTATTTCTAATTAGAAGGTAGAAAATCTTACTTTATGACAACAAAGAGACTCAAAGCAGTCTCTCTTATCTATTTATCCTTTCAGAAACAAACAGAATACTGCCAATTGTACTTTTCTTACTAGAAGAATTCTGGAGTGATAAAGCGTGACAGACAGATACACTTCAGAAATTATGAGCTTATATAGAGCTATTTGGATTAATCTGTTTTGAACTTAGATAAACAGCTGTCTTTTGACATAAGCTATATAGATACTTGATGTTTGCATTAACAGAATTGCCTTTAATAGTACTTGGTGGAGTTATAGAATCGTTCATTTAATTAAATCGTATACATTAATACTATAAATGAATCACAACGTGGACTTTCTAAGTCCATAAGCTGCTATATTTAATAATAAATTATCGAAAAATTATATCAGTTAATTAAAGAAAATTGCTTAACTGTCAGCTATAAAATTAATGTTACTAAATATATAAATTTTATGTAAACTTTTATAATAATAATAAAAAAAATTGAAATAAAATATAAATTTAACCAATTTATTTATTATTTATTGATTTAATTAAATATAATAAATTTAACATCCTTTAACAAAAAAAGTAAGGTATATGTAGTAAAATATCTTAAATGCATTAAAAATTTTTAATTATTAAGTAAATTACTCAGTTAATTTGATCAAATGTTATAAAGTATTTAAGATAAAAGTAATTGAATTCTATTTAATTAACTTATAATGAAATAAAGCTAATAATTATACGTTTAAAAAACTTCTTAAGTATTATAAACTGTGTACATAATAAATAATACAAAATTAATTTAATCTTATAAAATTATTCATTTAATTAAATATTTATATACTTTAATGTTTAATTTTAATATTTTAAAATGAATATTTAGATATTAATATTTGTTATAGTCTTGTATTTTCTTTTGTAAGGGTCATAATTCGATTCATACACTAAACTGTACCGTACAATATACAAACTTACAGCTATCTTTAAGTTTAATAATTTTATAGACGTTTAAATTTTAAATTTAAGTACTCATAAAAAAATTTTTTTTTCTTGTTTAGCTGTAACTTAAGGTATCATTAAAAGAGAATTTTTTGAAATGAAGTTAAAGTCGATTTCTGTATAAAAGCTGCCTATTAATAAGCTTATGATAAATGCATTCAGATAACTGGAGACAAAGTAAGCTTTTAATAAGCTTTCTCATTTTATGCTTCGCGTTATTAATCCTAGAGTTCAATACCTATCAAAAAATCTTACAAAAAATATAGGAGAATATTATTAAATTCTCTTATAAGTTAAGATAAGAAAGCATTATTACTCAAAAAACGGGGGGGGAGAACGCAATGAACCATTTATGAGAAGCAAGAACAAATGCTGCATGAAAGATAAAACATCTTAATCTTGATAGAATTTTAGAAGAGACTTTGTAAAGAAGATTGACCCCTTTATATAAATCCTAATAGTTTCTATTAAAAAAGATTACAAGAAAAGAAAATGTCATATTTAAGAAAACATTAATGTAAATCAATTACATGAAAGAAACAAGTATCTTTTTCATATTTTATTGTTAATTATGATATTTAAATAATAAATATTTGAATATTTTTGACTTTTTCACAAAAGATTAAGTCTGTAATAATAAATTAATTTTTTTTTAAATCCATAAATATTTTACAAATTAATTATTTGGAACAAGCGTTTTTAAAATGCAATAATTAATTTTTTATACTTAAATAATAATAATTTTAGAATTATAATGTTTACTATTAAAGAAGATTACAAGTAAAAAGAAAATACCGCATCTAAGAATGAATTAATATAAATTAATTAATTGATAGAAAAGATAATTTTTGTTTTATTTTATCGTGAATTATTACGTTCAGACGAATTTTTCGGAAAGTTTTGATTTTTATACAAAATATTGAATCTTATATAAGTAATTAATAGATTTTTTAAAGATTTTTTAAAGACTTAATAAAAAAGACATTAATAGAAATTAATTATTTCAAAGAGAAAGGCGTTTTTAAGATGTAGTGATTAATTTTCACGTTTAAATTATAATTATAGCACTTATTATCGTCTCCTTAAAAGTCCAAATACTGTCTTTTAAAAAAGACGAAAAGAAAAATGAATAATTAGGAAGGCATTAATTGAAATCAATTACTTGACAAAGAAAGATAAATCTTCAAATTTAATACTTAATTATTACATTTTAAAATATTAATTTTGCGAAAAAGTTTCGAAATTACACATCCCTCGGTACAAATTTTAATAGTCGCCGTGAAGAGGTTTTAAAAAAATGACGTAACTAAGAAGATATTAGCTAAAATCATTTACTTTGCAGAGATATACATCTTCATAGTTAATTCTTACATTTTAAACAGTAATTTAATTTTATAGATAATGATATATAAAATTACTTAATTTCCCTTACAAGCCCTAATAGTCAGTTGAAATGAGATTAAAAGAAAAATGACATAACTAAGAAGACATTAACTGAAATCAATTACTTGGCAAGTCTACAGAATTTAATAGCTGATTATAATATTTTTATACAGAATTACTTTTATATAAATCTTGATTTATTTTTATAGAAAACGAACGAAAAACTAATAAAAGCTCCAAAAGACATTAACCCAAATGCATAGCAAGGAAAAAATTATCAATATTTAATAGTAAATTATTTGATTTGAAATATCAGATCAGCTTTGGTAAATCGCATCTCTGAAACTTTGCGTAGAGAAATCGTATCCTTATCTGTGCGCAACAATTTCACAATATAAAATGTTCATAATTACAATAATAGATAAGAATCAAACTACAAACTCATCCGTTTAACTTAATTATCCGAATGGATCAGCTTTATCCAATGCGATAACGTATATTATGGTACCAACTAATCGACGTATGAGGAGCTAAGTACATTAATCATTCTGCAGACAAATAATCGTTAGTCTTTTTGAAGAATCTTGAGTGTTTGTGGCGCCTTAAAACACTCATCAGAACTTCTTTAAGTGATATAAATGGTTTAAATATGATAATAAAATGGATAATGATAATCTATTTTTAAGTAATATAGATAAGCATCTACAACGTTCTGAAGTAATGAAGGTACAATCTTCTGTTTACGTATTGTTACAGTTAATGTAACATACTGATAAATTTTCTATTCTAAAACTAGAAAAATAGACGAAAATGTATTTACTACTTTGCTTTTTTTTTTTTTTAAATCAGGGATTCGTATAATGAAGGCATTTATTAATAAACGCGAAGTCTTTGTGATTTAATGACGTTCAACCGGTTTCCATTCTTTAAATGGATAAAAAAAGACGCTTAATTTTTCTCGAAAGTCATCCCGAATAATAGGATGTAAACTAGTAAACGGCATTTAAAGAGAATTCATTTAGTTCATTAAATTGTTGACTCGTTTTTAAAAAATTCTATCGATTACTTCTGTAGATAATGATTTTCAAACTAAAAATTTATACTCCTTATTAAATTATTTTAAAAAAAAATATTTCGAAATCTCATATAACCAATCATTACAAAAACCAAAGAAAAAACTTTGAAACTGACAATGCAACCAATCATCGTTAAAAATCCTTTAAGCTTTTTATCTCTTACATCATACAGAGGACCGCCTGTACGCATATAAACTGTTGTTTTTAATTATTTAAAAATTAAATTTAAGTACTCTATAAAATTAAATTTAACAAACAATAAGTACTTAAATAACATAACTTAATTCAATGATACGTCATTCAAGATAATTAAAAAATAATTATACATAAAAAAGATTGTATATGCTTTCAAGTAACTTTTTTTGGTTGTTAGAGTATTTGTTTTCGATTTCTGAGTTGTCTGCAATGTATCAACACTCTAGATAATTACTTGGAAATTTAATACCACTTCAGAAAGCATGTAGTTTGCCTTCTTCTATATAGAAAGAAATGTTAGAAATATTTGTAAACACTCTGTTCTTATATATTGAAAACTGACTTCACATTAATTTTTGATAATTAATTTTTTTATCTTAAAAAAATATCCATTTTTTACTTTAATTGTTATAATTTATATATTAATTTAATGTATTGTAATGATGATTAATGAAAAAAGTAATAATAGATAAATGTATACCCTTCCATTTTTATTTTTCTAACTAACCATCATTAAAGTCTTATCATCTATATCTATCAGAGAACTATTTATTATAACTTTTGTTATTGTCTCTTCCATCTTTTAAGGTTTTTCTATTCGTTAACAATTCATTTTATAAGTCTGTAAGAATAACTTGAATAGAAATAAATATAAATAAAAATGTTCTATATGTCTTATAAATAACTTATATAAAGGTGTAAAGAAAATTAGAAAGTCTCAAACTAATACAGTATAATCTACGGTAGCAACAATATATACGACCATTAATAATAAAGACATTAAAAGTCAAGTATGATATCTAATCTTTCCATTGTTTAGTTGAACGAATATAGTTTTTTTCTTTCGTAAGTATTAAGTTATGACGTCTAGCTTATCTCTGACATATGACGAATCTAGTAAGAAAAGAGAGAGAAGAAAGGGGGAGAAAAACTAATTCACAGAATTTAACCAATAGAAAATAAGCTACTTCGATCGTTATAGAGAGATGTCAAATCTGTCAAAAAAGTACTCTTTTTTCCGCAAGCTGATCTTTTAAGAACCAACTAAAGAACCGAAAATCCCAAGAGAAAAAAGAAACTAATTCACTTCATAAGTTGGAGAAGAGGTGAACAATTTAAAATTCCTATATCGTATCTGTCTTGTAATTGGATTCGATACCAAGAGAAGAATTACTGAATTACTAACGCTGGAATACATTCCCCACGGTGTAAGCATGTTGTAGGCCAACTGAGTGTTAATTACGACAGAAATAGGAAATACAACACTAGAACGAACGGCTTCAAACCAGAAACAGAAAATGACGAATCAAGAAGTGGAAGATTAGTTAAAGAGAATCCAGTTATTCAAATGAGTTTGAAGAGTTGAGATTAGAAAACTAAGTCCCTTTGACAAACGTTTACTTATTATCGATAATAAGTATGTTGAAATAAAGATTAGGAATTCTTAGTTTATTAAATTTCGGATTTTCTTACAAAAATCTGTTTGCGATAATTACAAAATTTGGAAGAATTATAATTAATTTGAAACTACGCAGTACTCCTATTAATTCGAATCAATCAAATGTAAGAAAATTCGAATTTGAATAAATTAAACGTATCAATGACGTGAATAATTTATATTTATTTTTACGCACCATTCGTTTTACTTAACATTCTTGACACTTCACAGCTAATCGGTATGTCACTCAAGGTCTTCTTCACTTCCTAGAAGTAAATGTTTGTCTTGGGCTTTTCAGTGTTACTACATGTCAAATGTCATTTCAATACCATAACGTTGAAAAATCGTTTTGTTTTATATTCTTCCATCATAAAAATCTCAAAATTTTATCATCTTAACCGATTAAATTGATTAAAGTTTATTTTATATGAGCAATGTATCATAAATGATATGTTAAAGAATGGGTAAATAAAGTTTTATCTAATCGAATGTTTATGTAATATCTGGATTATAAATGTAGTCTAGTCTACGATATCATTATTTGTCTAAAAAAAAATAATTAAAATTTGTGTCAAAAACAAGATATATAAAGCATGCTAGCAATACTGAATCGTTAATAGCGTAACTAGTTTAGATAAGATCTGCTTGTAGATAATCTATTTTTCAACAGATCACTGTAGAGTCGGAACGAATATAAATAGAAGTGACAAAGTTAATGTTTATTGATATTATTATAGAGCGATGTTTCCAAACCTGTTTTTAATTGGCAACCTATTTCTATAATGATACTATCCAGAGCTACAGTTCGTGACCCCTGTGTAGGGATGCGATCTACAGGTTGAAGAACCACTTTTACCGAGTTAAACGATAGAATGGTAATGCAATACACATTTAAAGAATTACTTCGATTCTATTTTAACCTTGATAAACAGAGTTGAACTGTTTTCAAAATGGAAATGTCAAGTTTACTTAATTTATACTTTAAATAGTTACACCGTTTATGGTATGATTATCGATGTCATTTGACGTCAACATTTAAATGTATCAAGCTATTTATGAATTTAACTATTATCAATCAACGTCATGTCAATGACATTATATTTTAAAATATACAGCAGGAAGCGCATAAATGTATACTGTATTTCCAACTTTTACAAAATGACTACTTTAAACTAAGTGATACACTAAAAATTAGCATATAAATATATTATTTTTATAATATAAAATATATAATTTTAAGCGAAAAACTCACATTAATATGTTTTGAAACACGTTTCAAAACTGATTCATGCATGTCAAAATAGCACAAATATTACTTGAAAATACTACACAAATTAGATTTTTAAATAAAAATATATAATTTTTAAAGCATACGCTTTCAAAATAGTCACACGAACACTAATTAAATGAAATTCTTAAGTCGCATTTTTAAAAAAACTAAAATTTCTCCTACCTTTAAATAGCGCAATCCAATTGTGATAGAAACTAATTCTCTGCTGACTTTATCTTGTTTATGAATAAGATAAAAAAATTTTTTATGATTATTAACGTAATTATTTATCCAATCAGCTGGACGCTATTGCGAAATGAAATGTCAACATATTACAGTACTGATAGGATACGACTACTTATCAAAGGTGTTTCTGATAGAGGTCTATGACTTTAATAATCTTTAGTTTTAATTTTACATACCAAATAAAATATATAAAAGTAAAATAATTTATATTTTAATATTTAATCATACATTTTAAACTTCTTACACATTTAAATATTTAATTAACATTTTAAAAAAAATGTTTAATTAACATTTAGCGCCATCTCGAGAGGAATTTTCTCACTATTTTTTATACATAAGTTTTTATTTTTAATTACTAATATTAAAATCAAATTAAAAATATTTTAATATGGCTGAAATAATATTTACTGTAAGTATAATAAATAGAATTTTCTTATATGTATTATTTATTTCCGTAAATAATGATACCTTCATATATTTATTTAAGATGCTAATTTAGTATTAAAATTTTCTTAAGTAATTAAGCTAATTTTAAAATTTAATGTAAGTAAAGTTTATTTTTTTTAAACTTGTATATATATTTATTTTACATTATTCTTCTATAAAAATATAGAATAATTTAAATTTTTATATTAAATCACGTTTAATATCTTTTATATATTATGATATAGCATAAACATGAAAAGTTTTTAATATAAAAATCCAATATAAGAATAAATATACTTAAATTTACATTTTATAACTTAATAATGCTAAATATATATATATATATATATATATAATAATATTAAAAATAACATATTAGAGGGAATATAGTACATTCTTTTCATATTAAAAAAATACATTTATAACATATTAAAAAAGTAATAAAATAAAACTTAAATATGATTATATTATTATTTAAATCGTTGAAAAAAAATCACAGAAATAATTTTAGAATATTTTAAAATTTTGTTTTATTATATAAAAAAGATAATTATGGTTTATCAGCTTATCTACTTTAAAATGTATTATTATCTTTTTACGTAATTCCTTTGACACTGGAATTTTCCTCTTATCAATAAATTTTTTTTTAAAGATGGCAGTTTTAATTATTGACATTAATTTTCTATACATATTTTTATTTACAAAAAATTAAAAATGGTCATCAAAATTCATACTTAATATTGGTTTTACTATAATATTCTTATTTTAAATTATTAAAAAGTAAAATAAAATCATTCTATTTTTCTTAAAATTACCACATTATACTGTCTGATAAATAATACAGTTTAATGATAGATAATTCAATTCAAGTTTATTAGCAAAAGGGAAATATTTCCCTGTTATAGGGGGGGGGGTGATACATAGAAATGAAATTAACAATTTTAGCATTATATTATATTATATTAATAACAAACAATCATACTTTAAGAAAACCGTAGTCATTTTGCCTTATCTTATAGACATGAACACAATAAGTAAAAGATACTGTATTAGGACATTGAAGTTTTATAATAGTTTTTATTAGCGAGGTTGAGGCCGAAGTTTCCAACGCGAAAACGTGTACGTCGAACGTTCGGGCGCCGCTTTCCTGTAAGCCTAAAAGTTTGACAATGGCGTTTGGAATGTCGAGCATGATTTCATTGACTTTCCAAACGCCATTGTCAAACTTCTAGGCTTATAGGAAAGCGGCGCTGAACGTCCGACGTACACGTTTTCGCGTTTAAAACTTCGGCCTCAACCTCGCTATTTACTATTAACAACATTTATTTAATTTTTTAAAATTTTTTCCGTGATTTTAACAAAGTAATTATACAAATGTATAATTACTTGTTACATCATTCTTTGTACAATCTTTTTTATTGAGAAAGTTTAAGTTTATTTTGAGTTCAAGAGGTGAACTAGTTACATATTCGCATGATATCATATTGTTCACGCAAAGTATGCTGTAAGTTCTTGACTGTTTTTTAGAAGGTGGAATGTTGAGAAGTCTTCGGACTGACATAAGCAACAATGGGTATTTAAAAAATTTATGTAGGTATTATTAACAAAGAGAGAGTATTTGTTAAGGCGTAGCTGGATTATTAGTCGTTTCACGTTCAAATCAATTGGTTGCTACATGTATGGCTGGAAAGATGGAATTTCGAATAAGTTGGTGTACCAGGGATGATAATTACTATGGTTTAAAGAGAGTTGATCTTTATTTATAGATTGAGATATGGCAGAGTTTAATAGAAGAGTATAACCGTATTTCTAGTCCTGAATGATATCTTTAAATAATAGTTCTGATACGCCAAATGAATTCAGAATTTTACATAATTTGTATGGCCGTAACTGCTTGTAATTTACGTTTTTGTTCTGCTTGACCATTTCTTACGTAGAAAAGTTATATTATTGTCACTTTTGAATTTGAGTCTATAGTAAAATTTAATTACGTTTTAATAGCAGGGGAAAGGACCAGATACGATTTGTTTCATGTCGGAGAGCATAACCGGGAATTGTTCTTTCTAAATGAAATAATTTACGTAGAAAATAGATATAAAAGGTCTCGAGTTTATACAAGTAATCCAGACTCCAGATAGGACTTACATAATGAATGATTGGGTTCTTAGGCAAAAATAGTAAAAATTTTGCTGTTGTAGGTAGGTGATCAGAGATGTCAAAAGTAGTTGTGGTGAAGTCCAGACAGTAATCCATAGTAAGTCTGAACAGATTGTATTAATCAATAATTTGGATTTTCCGGCATAAGTAAAACAGGTGTATTCTGCAGGAATATCAGGTTTGATGCGTCCATTTATTATACACATTTTAAGATCCGTTATTATTTCTATTAGTTTTTTTACCAGTCTATTAAGCTGTTTGTGTTTCGACTGGCGAGTATTTCGTATTAAAGAATTAGGTCCATCATATCTCGAGTCCATTGTTTCACCAATTCTTGAATTAAAGTCCCTAGTATAATAGAGTAAAGTCGTATGTTGCCAAATATTAATCGGTTTGGAGGTTTCATTTAGATTTTTTAAATCATCAGGCGGGATGTAAACGAGCATTAAGGTCATTAATTTATTAGCTATATTTGTAAGAATAGGTTTGTTGATTGAAATAAGAAGCAGAATGTAGTTGTCGGATTTTTTTGTTTGTATTATTTTACAAAAATCTTTTTTTTATTAATATACAGAGACTACTGCTCGGACGACCTGGGCCTATTGGTTTATGTGCCATTACTGATTTAATTGTAAATTTATCAAAAAAAAATTTGACTTATAAGTCAGTTCAGAAGTTATTCAAGTTTCTGTTATAGCGAAGATATCGGGTTCATGCTTGGAGTAAAAAGAGTTGATTAGTGGAATTTTATTTTTAAGTCCTTGGCTCTTCCAGTTGACAAAAGTAAATAATTGGTTGTTCAAGTAAGTTTTATTGTATTGAATTTTACTTTACTTCTTAGTATATCAGCTTGTTGTATTTGTTAAAATAGAAGACGGAAGAAAGGTATTCACATGGACTAATTTCCCAGTGTTTAGACTGTAAGTTAATTTTTCACGTTCAATTATTAAAGTGTCATTACGTAGTTTGACCAAGGGATTATGTTTGCGCAATTCGTAGAAAGTTAGAAGTAAGTATTTACGTCTAATCCTTGAATTTTTTGTTAAGTCCGTTGATATTTGCACAATTTTCCATTCTTCTAGCAAATTCTGTTGTTTCTTCCGTATAAAGGTAGAAAAGATGCGATCACAAATATAATTATTGCCAAGGGTTAGTCTTATAGTTGAGTTTGGTGGTTTAGTTAATTGGACTATTTCCAGGATGTCTTCTTCAGCTATATTTTGCAATTTTAATGAAGTAGTGATGAAATTATGAATTTCTAGTCTAGAAATAGTTTTAGAATTGGGATAATTATATATAATTTTATTATTGCGGTGGTGATCATTAATTAAAGAGTCCATTCTAAAATGAATACAGTCCTTTTCTGCTTGTAAATTGTCGATCTGTTGTTTTAGGTTATTTATTTGTTCTTCCATTTTTTTTCTGCTGTTCTTTAGTTCCACGGATGTTCACGTATAAGGTCAAGATCTTTTATAATAATCATTTAGCTAAAAAGTTTATCGTTAGAAGTGTTAATCAAGTTGGAGATTTTGTTCCATAGGACTGTTGTAGAGGTATCTGGTGGATTGTCCGGATTATTAAGTACGAATGAAGTTAGTTGACTCACCTGAAAGACTATCAGTGCTAAGTTGTGACAAATTCAGGTTAGGATTCGCGTCCTCTGTAAAGTCTTCGTGAGAGTTTTTTCCGAAGTTAAGTTAAAATTCGTTATTAGCCTGAAGTTTGACGAGATTGGTTGATTTCTTTTGGCTTCCGGTTTAGAACGATTCATTGGCGGTCTTCCCAGCTTTGGTGGCGAACGTTACATTTTTACTGATATTATTATTACCTCTAGTGATATTAGTTAAAATAAATATAAACTTTTTGAACAATTTGAGTTAGTCAGAAGCAATCAACACTTAAACTTTATGCAGATAACGAGGTGCTTAGAAAAAGTCACCAGCAGCCTTGACTGTTGGAACACGCACCCCCTCTTAATGATAGATAATTGAAAGTTAAAAATAAATAAATAAATTTGATTTAAAGTTTGTAAATTATTAAATAATCAACGAGACTTAACCCATTTTCAAGAAGAAAATATTTTGTTTTATAAATAATATTTTAAGGTCACATTTTCTTTAATATATTTTCTACGCATTTTTGTATTTATAATATTCCGTCACAATTTTTTATTTATAAAATTTTATGCTTTACTATTCGTAAATTTTACATAGCATAACCGGAATGTCTTATTTTTAACTCGCATATTTTGCAATTCAGAAAGTTCTATCTAAACAAATATTTGAAGATATATTTTTCTAAATTTATGCAATATTTATATAGAAAACACTGCATTTCTAATATTATTACTTTGCAAGTTTTCTATTTTTATTTTTTGCCAAAATAAACATTAAAGTTATAAAATATTATTACAATTTTCATGCTTTAGGGCTTAAATAGAGTATGTAAAATTAATGATATTTTAAAGAGTTCGTTATACTCATACAGATAAAATTTAATGTAATTTTATTTGTATTTTAGTGTAAATACTATTAAAAATTTTATGTAATAACATATGATATACAGGAAATTAAATCAATATTTACACTCTTTTCTAATAACTCGAGTTTTATTAATTTATTATCATAGGTTATCATATCATATTCGTGTTAAAAGGAGCAAAAACACGCCATTACAATATATAATCAAAAATTTAATATAAAATCTATTATGTGAAAATAAACCTTTAATAGAAACTAAAATCCTTTATATTTATGCATATATAAAATATTTTTTTTTTTTTTTTGCATATTTAAAAAACTTAGTAGTAAAATTTGAAAATGTATATAATCTCTATATAATTTCTATCAATTTTTTTTTGTTTTTGACTATTTTATTATTTTATATTCATAGTTTGTTTTCTAGGCATTTTGATGCTTATTTATAATAAATTCCACTCATTAAACGTTGAAATGATATAAGAGACGTTGATATTCAAAAAAAAATTATTTTAAAAATTAATAATTTTGTCTAGTAATTCGTTAATTTTATTATTAACATTATAAACTACAAAATATAAAATTTGCATATTTCTTTTAACGTTAAAAATATATACTAAATAATATTTGTATTCTTCAGCAGCTAAATTATAATAATATATAACACGAGTCATTCTGTATTCTGAAAATACTTTTCTTCTCACTGTTACTTTTTCTCTTTCAAATCTACTTAAGCACAACCCTTGTCTGCAAAAAAAAGAAATTTTTGTTTCTCAAGTATGCAAGTATTTTGTATGTATTAAGAGATCGATATCTTCCACATTGTTCGACCCATCTTATTCTCTTTGTGATATTACTGTTTCGTCTATGACATTTTTTACTCTATTTCACCAATACAGTTAAATATTACTTATTAATGTATAGAAAAATAATAAATAATAATTTTTAACAGAAATATTACTTATTTAAATTTTACTATAAACTGATGGATGAAAATGCAAAATTAGGCTTTAATTGACGCTGAATGACGAGAGCTTCCACCATAAATATATACTAATTACAAAATAAACAATCAATATTATTCAATTATTATACCTTTGTGTCCTTTATCATAGCTTAAATTTATCTTTGTTAATTGATAAATGTACTAGTATACAAAGATAAATTTAATCAATATTACTTTCAGTATTACAAGTAATTGAAACTTTGATAATGTTTATAAAAAAATCTTAATAAGTTTATTTATTAGATTTAGAATATTACTTTTAGATGAGTGTTTTCAGCAAGAATTTCCTACTTTTACAGCATAATACGATGGAAATTCTTACTGAAAACACTCATCTAAAAGTAATTTTGTTATCGAGACAACTTGATTTTTACTTATATAATGTTATATTATATAAGCTTTGAAGTTCTCTATATTTAGATGTTTATTTGATAAAAGTGTCCTTCTTGTTATTAGTTACTAAGAAACCAATTACACTCAATTAATATCATATGAATATTACAAAGAAAAACAATTTAATAAAGCAGAATATTAGATAAAATAAGAAAACAATCAAAATATAATTAAAAACAATTAAATATAATAAAGTATGACCATAAGAAGGTATGTAAAATATATACTAATGACGTAAAAAGTAATCAATTTCATACACGTATTGGTTATTATCAATTCATCATTTCGTATCTCTTTTTTTAATTTTTTTTATCTTTGAAGTATTAAATAAGCTATAAAATTTTAAAAAGCTTTATGAAAAAACAATTAATAATATTAACAATGTACAATTAGATAGTTTAATATAATTTATAGAAGTGAAACTTGAATGTTATCCTTATAACCTTGACAGATAATTAACGTCATTTAAAAACATTATAACCTTAAATTATTACGATTCTTTTTATTATAATAAAATTATGTATTTGAAAATATGCGATAATTACACAAATATTTGAATGTTAAAATTTTTATAAAATTAAATGATTTAGAGAAAATAACCTTAAATATTAACATTTACAACATTTGTATGTAAAAACGTATCTTAACAATATACTAACATTTAAGTTTTAAGATAATTATACATCATAATTTTGAAACTATAATTATTTATTATGCTAAACGTTTTAAAGATGTATAAATAATAAATTTTATATTATATAATACAATATTCAAAAGTATTTTATTTTTAAAGGAAATTTCACTCTATTCCTAGAAAAGGAATTGAAAAATTACAATAATAAAAATAATACCGTACATTTTTTCCCCTATTTTATAAGTATAAAGTTCATAAAAAATGCCTCGATTTATTATTATATTTTAAAAAATGAAACAAGAGTAGAGGGAGAAAAAGATTTATTGGAATGAAAACTTTCAAGAATTTGCAGCAAAAATAACACTTTAAAATATTCATTAATTGTGATGAAGATTAAATTAAATTAAATTAATTATTTTATTTTACTCCTTCGTACAAAGATCAAGTAATGAATTCCAAATACATAAAAAATTTAAAGTAATTAATGAGATGAAATTTACTTATTATCGAGAAAATGCTTTGCATTCAGTTGGTTAGAGAAAGGAATGTTTAACAGATACAAGATATTTGGTTCTAACAGGAAATCTGATACAATTTACATGAGTTTAAATATACATGAGTAAATTTGAATTAAACGTGTTACTGTAACAACATTAAAGACATTTACAAGAAATGTAGTGAGGAAAGAAAAATTGATAGATGTACTCTGACATGTTTAACATCGTCTCGTATTAAAATATTATTTAATATAATTTTTAAGACAAATTCTTTAGAATAAAATGGTAAAAAATAATATTTGCCTATATAACAATTAGGCTATATTATACAGATTCCACGTAATATAATTATTGTATCTTATTACATGTAATTGTTGTAATTATATGTAATATAGAATATCTGTAATTGTTATTAATATAATACATTTTATTATATATGTTTGTTTGTATCGCTAAAGTAATTGCATGCGATATTTCTCTGTAATTGTAATTTATGTGATGCATTTTTTGTAAGAAACCTTTTTAAAAAATTGCAATTTATATAAATTTCAATCAACGAAATAAATTGCTTTATGTATTTTTTCACTTAAATACGATTGAGAAAATACATCATTGCGTATAATGAATTGTGTATGCAACTTCTAAACGAAATTGTGCAATTTATAATACAGTCAAACCTCTGAAGTAAACATCAAAAATGGCCGTTATTCGGAAGTGACCGTTGTTCGGAGGTTATTTTGTATTCATTCGAAAAAGAAACGTTCTTTAAAAAATGGTCGCCGTTTAGAGGTGGCCGTTTTTGGACGTTCGACTGTATATTAATATCTACAGTATATCTGAAATCAATGTATATTTATTTGCCATATGTAATTGTGATCTCTGCAACAGTTTATAGTATATGCAATTGCTGTATGTAATTAATACATATACATATACTATTATCCATAATAGTGATCAATATACAGTAATATATATTAATTGAAAATAATTGCTTAAAATTATAATCTTTAGTTAGAAATATTGAGAAAAATTGTGATATATGCGATAAAACATTAAAGATAATAATATTTTATAAATAAATATTACGTTTAAAATATTAATTTCAATAATATAATTGTTTATTATTCTGAACATCACTACTAAAAATAACGATCACATGATATAGAACTTAATCACAGCAAGTTGTGTAATCAAATTATTCTCTAGAACATTAATGTAATATAATATCGTAAGAAGTAACTGTCGATAACAAAATTCACGTAATATAATTATGGAAAATAATGATAAATTATTTTAATTATTTAAACATTATTAACATTAATTAATTAATTAATTAACTCCTATCGAGCAAGGAAAGATGATCAATTAAATTTTTTTTTGTATCACTTCAAGTATAGATAACAAGTTTGGAGAAATGTCATTATATCAACCGTAACAACATTACAATATTATCTCAATTAACATCAACACTATCGCTCCAAACACTAACAACATCGTTATTGACTGTTCAATCTCATAATTATTTCATTCACAATGATATCGATCAAGAAGAAATTGGCAAGTTGGAAAATAATATAATTAATTGTAATGGAGACCTTACTGATGGTCTTATCGATTTTTCAACCGAAAGAAAATAAATTAAAACGCGATTGTTCTTGTTTATAATACAGAAAAAAATTTTTTATACAAAACATTGAACAGAATTAGATTTATAGCAAAACATTAAATCTAATTTAGTAACATCACTAAGTTGAATATTGTACATGGCCGAAGATCGATTACAGAGCAGTCATTGTTTGGGTAAACATGGCCGCAACATCGATAGGTTTAGTGTAAAAATCGAAGGAAAGGAAACTTTTTTTGATCGATTAATAGGACAGGTTTCTTTTCTATAAGTAGGGAAGAAGTTGAAGACAAAGAGAATGGCGAGATGGTGTTACTGCTACATTTGTGTATTTATCTCAACAGATGTTACAATTCCGAAATCCTGCAAAACTTTACTAAAGAAAAAAAAAATTCAGAGATTAACGTCTAAAAACACGTTTGATAATTCTTTTCATAAAAAGTATAAAATCTATATATTGAGAAACGTAAAGAATATTTTTTTTATATTTTACTAGAAATGTTGCTAAATTTATATTTAAAAAGGTTTCTCGACTTTTTATGCAGAACACGTCTGAACGAGAAGAGGAAACAAAATCTTACAATTATAATAGTAAAAACATGTGATGCTTAGATTTGTAAAGAATTGATTACTCGAAAAAATTGTAACGATTCTTCTAGAATAGTAACGAAGTTTAAATGAAAATTCTTTAAAGTTTTTTTCACGCTTTTCTCCCCTCTTCTTAACACGGATCTATAAGTCCCAACGGAAGCCAAACTTGTGTAAATGTTTTGCCTATATGGCTCTATAGCTAGGAAGATTGTATCTTCAGTAGAATAATAATAATAATAATAAAACAAATTTTTCAAAATCGTTTATTATAAATGTAGTTTACCAAGTAAAAATATATATTTTCCATTTATAACACATAAATTATTGAAATATCAGCTCAATTTCTCTCATGAATGTTAAACTGTTCTGCGTATAAGTATATATATATACATATTTTATTAATCATTAAACTTTCATTTTCTTGGTTATTTGTTAATTATAAACTTCAGCTTCTTAATTAAAAATATTGAAAAGTTGTCAGTTTAGATGTCTTTATATTACACTTTAAAATTTAAAATGGTAATTAATATTTTTGCTTTAAATAACCGAATTTAATCAGAAAATCCTACAATTTTAAAAAATAACTTGAAATTTTAGTAAAGTTACTCTTATATACTCCAAACAAATATTATATCTTTCACGAAAATGATACTGCAGTGGATACAAAAGGCTTTGTTTGCAGATTGTTTATCTAGTGTTCAAGAGATAATGATCTCTGTTGAGAGTAATAAATAGTTGGTACAAGCAACACTTCTCTGTAAATATAATGATCCATCCAGCTATTGAAAGATCGGATATTCATTAAAAAGATTTCTGCAAGTCAGCTGCTGATAAAATAGCAACTACAATTTATTCAATATCATTACATCAATTAACACAAACTTTATACAGTTTAAGAAGATAAAATAGGTTATAATAATAATTTTTGTATGAAAATTTTTAATTGATAAATTTACAAAGATATAAGCCTACGTTATATAAATAGATTGTTTTTTTCTGTCCGAAACGCTTTATTGTTCAAAGTCTGTTCATTAGGATATACCTGAATATGATAGTAACATTATTAGTGATTTTAGAAACATTGTCGTTATCATTCTTATTGTTTTGTCTTTTTTATACCTTTAAAAATATTGATTATTTTATGAGATACGCGACGCGACGCGACGTCGCGACGCGTTGCAATCGATAGCAATTAAGTCGAATATTGCGTTGTTTATAACGATTTTAGTAATTAAAGTGAAAGTTTCTCTTTTCAAATAGGCAAATAAATTAATTTTATAACAAGGCTGTAGCAAATTATTTGTATAACGATATAATTTAAATTGACGCGCATAGTGAATTTACAAAGTGAAAATACTGTATTTTAGAAATTTTAAATCTTTAAAATATGTCATGAAACATCTCTATTAATATAATTCAATGTATTGTTATTACTGTTTTATTGATTTAATATAAAACACAGTTAATGTATATTTGCTTTAGAAACATGACGACGCAACACATCATTCATAAAGAACCTGATAAAAAAGATGAAGATGTACCTGTAATTAATTAATAATAAATTTATTTTGATCTTTAAATGAAAAATAATAAAATATCTAAATTTTCAGCTTGAAAAAGTCATTACAATGTCAAAATATTGCACGGAAAGTGGCTTCAAAAAAGTTGAAAAATGGATGTTAAGGAATTTTATTGAGCTTTAATTTTTTACTGAATGAAACTATTAATTAATTTGCTAAAGTTGTTGTCACTTCTGTAAAGAAGAATTTCGTAACCGTAAATCATCTGCTTGACATGGGGTTAATCAAAGCAATAACTTGAAACTAGGAACTTCGGTTAATGACGTCAAACTGAGTCATAAATTATGACGCATAAACAATTATAAGCATTACTATAGCGATGTGAACATCACATCTTGAAAAACTTTATCTACTTATCAGTAAATTTCATGTCATATTGAATAAAATTATGTTTCATACGACTTTTTTTAAAAGCTAATCAAATTTTGGCATAAGACATATACTGAAATTAATCCAAGAATCAAAAGAAAAAATTAATACAGGTTAACGTAGTGTTAATCAACACAAGATTAGATAAGGCAGGAATTAATGTTAGATTAACACTAGATTAACTTAGGATATCAATTAACTAAGATTAAATAGTTAGGAATTAATACTAGATTAAGTTAATATAAAACTTAGCAGAGTATTAACGCAAGACAAATTAACACAAAAATTAATTAATGATAAAAAAAAAATAACGAGGTTGACGTTTGATAAAGGTCAACGTAGATTAACAAAAACTAACAGTTAACATAAGATAAATGGATAGATAATAGGATGACAATTAACGCAAGATTAATATAAGATTATTATAGTGTATAAATTGATCTAAGATTAACATAAATGGCAATTAACACAAGATTAAAGAGGAAAGAATTAATGCTGAATTCAGAGAACATAAAAAATTAACACATAATTAAAGTTAAATCAATTAATAAAAGATTAATTAAAGTTAAATATTTACGCAAGATTAAAAATAACGTAAAAAATTACATAAAATTAATGCAAGAATCGTAATCTTCAATTAATTAAGGAAAAAATTTGTTCTTACTTTACGTTAATCTTCGTAGATTAACGCAACACTTAGCAAGATCAATAAGACAAAACATCAGAAAAAATAATTAATTTTTTAATAAATCTTTAAAGAAATTTTAATAACTCAAATCCAAAAGACAATTTTCTTGTTTAGTAACTTAATATTTTAAAAATGTATTAAAAACTCTGTAACCGAACAATGTTTAACAATGATCCTAATTGAATCGAGTTGTAGCTTTAGATAGGATTTATGGATGATATTAAGAGGTTTAGATCTGAGTAACAAAGTCCAATCGAATAACATCGTAATCGGTTCAACAGTCTCAAGGTTGACAACGAAAGCGTTCAAGCAAGAATGGTCATCGACTTTTCCACAAATCTCCGTAGGATTACTTTACAAAAACTTATCTTTGTACCACAAAAACCAGAGAAAAAAATTTGTATTTTTTCAATCATACATCTAACTTCAAAAGTCATTCAACCTTTAAACATAAATGTAAGTTATCATACTGTTCCTCTTCCTTCTAGCTCTTACTTTCAGGTCAGATTTATAAGAATTTCAAGCAAAATCTATTACTCTATCCTTATTACGTTATTACAGATACAATCATATTTTTATCACGATAAATAACATCATTACATTCTGTTACAGTCTATTATAATCGTAAAAGTGTTCTTTGCAAGATAATAAACTTTTATGAAAGTCATATAAAATCCATTATTATATTTTCCTAAATAAATAAAATATGATAAATTCGATATTTATTTCATATATACATATTTGACTATATGTTTATCATTATGCTAATTTTTCCTATTCCCATTTCTATAATAATCTTATATTAAAAAGTGGTGAAAACACAAAGTACTGTACTTTATAATTTTTCTTGGTAACTTAAATGCATATTAGTCACGAAAATAAGAATCAGCCTATATTTTTTTTATTACTTCACTTCATCTGCTGAAAGACTGTACAGTTATTAAAAAAATATCGTCAAAAATACCAATTAATAGAAATACTTGGCATGAACCAAAACTTAAATTATAAATCAAGAATTAGAGACTTATCAAAGAAGAAATTGTATAAGCTAAATAATTTTTTTACCCAAATTACCAATATATTTAACAACTATGTTAGTAATCATGACTTACAAAATGGTAGTCAACAATAACTTATTATATGTATAAATATATTTATCTTTTTAATTCAATTGATGTGTAATAACTAAACTAATGATGTAAAATAATTTATTACGGATCTCTTTCATGTTTAAATAACCCCTCTGTAACAAGGTTCCTCCTTTACTAAGGCTTTACTAATTCCTCCTTTGTACTAAGGTTATTCCTTAGTACAATAAAGAATTGATTGATTGATATTTTTTTTATTAAAAAATAGTTTTAAAATAATAAATATATGCTATGATTTAATTAGTTATACTAATTTTCGCTTTAAAAAGTGTTTATTTTATGTTAAAAATAATCAACGCATTACTTCTATTTGATTAAATATATCTTGAAAATAGAATAAACCATGAACATTATATTGAATATTAGTCAAAATATGAGATTAAATACACCGTACTTCTTTTTTAATTGTTTAAATATATAATTGTCTTAAAAATTGGCATATAAATATATTTTACATTGGAAAGTAAAGTGCAGGGTTATTATAATTAAAGAGTGTATTCAGAGCTTTTTGTAGAAAGATCTATTCGGCAAATTTCGACCGAATTTGGTACACATACCGTCCTGAGTATGCGGTTTCGATCTTCCCAAAAAGTTTTACTTCAAAATTTAGTCACTAGGTATGAAATTTGGCACTGCTGTTCCGTTAAGGCGCATATTACGTACTTTTCTAAATAATTTCGGGAGTTGACAAACAAAATATACTGATTTTATATCAATTACAAATGTGATTAAAGATGTGGAATACGTGATTGACGACTAGAAGAGTTTAATAAGATAAGGCAAAATGGATACCACAACTGTTCACCTATCGAAGAATTGTGAAGAACGTTTTGCAATTCCTCCTATACCAAAAATCATTAGAAAGCTTACATAATATGTATGTTAATGAAACAGCAGTGCCAAATTTCCCCTAACGACCAAATGAATTTTTTTTCCGAAAATCGAGATACCGTACTCAAGAGAGTATGTTTACCAAATTTTGGCGAGATTTTTTCAATAGTCTTTTCTACAAGAACTTTGAACACCTAATATTTAATTATGATCACCTTGTACACGTAATATTGTTTCTTGATTATTTAAATAAATATCTTGTAAATATGCGTTTAATTAATTAAGTGCATTTAATTATTTTAATAATAAATAAGTAAAAAAAAAGCATAATTCAGTTTATGTTTTTACCAGTTTCCAATATCAAATAAGCCATTTTCCTTACATTTTAACGAAAAATGTTTATTTAAATAATAATTAAAAATAGGATAAATATACTTTGCATCAGAAATTAGAGGCTAAAACATAAGTTATTATTATATTTAATTATTTAAATATATTGATAATTAACAAAGACAAATCGTACAGCATTTCGTTAAATGTATCTATAAATGATGTGTATAAATAGCAAAATGTAACTAATTTTCTATTAACGTATTGCTAGGTATTATACTAAATTTGATTGAGTTAAGGGAAACAGCAATTCTAATGCTAAATACAGCAATAATTCAATGAAAGTGGAATCAGCATAAGCGATCAGAAATCCTCGAGAGTTCTAACTAACGTTACATTTAATCGAATTTTGCCATTGTCTGAAATCAAAAGAACTGATTATTGAAGAGATTAGATATTAAATTTCTAAATTTCGATAAGAAAATGAAGAAAAATTACTTATAAAATTAAAATAAATAATACAGAAAAGATATGGTTCAGTTCTTACATTTGAAACTTATCTAAAAATAAATATTTGTAATATTTTGAACGTTGAGGAATGAATACAATTTATTTACGAAATTGGATTGAATTAATTTTTCAAATTAAAGTTTAATTTATCTTTAATTACGTTTATTATAACTTGGACATTTTACATATTTTTCTTTAATATTGTAGCGGGTAATTTATTTTAATTTTATTAACATAATTATTAAATAAAAATTTCGATGAATCTTGTTTATAAAACATTAATTAATTACATAAAAAATTAAATTTTTAAAATATTTTTAAAAGTTTTTACTTATATAAATTTTTATTTTTTAATTAAATTGATTTTCGATTAAGTGAAGCGAAGATATTTAAAGTTTAATAATATCTGAGTTTTCGAAAATTGTACGAATATTATTAAATTTAAAAAAAACTCTAATAAATAATTAAATTTAACGAATTTATTTTATGAATATTTAAAAGCAGTTATAATTTATATTAATAAGAAAGGAAAATTAAAAATTCCTTTAAAATACTTCTAAATATACATAAAAATAAAATTAGAAAAATTTATATCACTTATAAATTAATTATAAATTTTTACAACTTTAATAATAATTATTTAATTCAATTATTGTTGAACTCCTGTGTAAAAAAAGAAGAAAATTGATTTCATATATCAAATTTTTACTTAAATAGTTTCACTAAATTGTAAAATAAAATTTTAATAGCATTTTCTTTTTATAATTAGATTTTATCTTTTGTTTTGATTCTGACAAAAATTGCATTAATTTAATTAGAAAAAACAGAAAAAAAAGAAAAAGAAAAACCAGATGTACAATAGCAGATGGACTTATTTCTTCAGGTTGTATAATTGGATTACGTTAAACGAATCTTGATACAAAAGTTGGGAGCACTCTTGTCGTGAGAATAAACAAACATTTTTATCGAACAATCAATTTATAAATATATAAATATACTTGAAAATGAATTTTAAAGTTTCATAAAACTTTATAATCACTTTCCATTATTCATTAACTCCAAAAGAAATTGTAAATTAAAATAAAAGTAATTTGAATCCATGTTGAAATAATTAATTTTTTTTCTTTGATATCTGCTGAATTTTTTGTAGGAAATTTAATAACACAAAAATTTGTAAGAAATTTTAAATACAAAAATTTTATTAATTTGAATTTTATTTAAAAACGTACAAGAATAGTGAAAAATTTGCCAAATCGTATAAAACTCTTCATGCTATTTTGTGAGCAAGCAGAATGAGAAATGCAGAATAAACAAAACCATTTACATTGTCATCTAGATCGAAACAGCTCATTAGCACGCTCACGAAAACACTTTGCCCATTAGTTTCTCAATAGGTAACAGTGCTAATCACTATCTCTTTCGAGGCTTACAATTGGATACATCTGTTTGGGATTCTATTTATCAACCAATCTCCTCTAGGGATTTTTCTATTTACTGTAGATACGGAATGTATAAATTGAAGCTTAAATTCATTTTAAAGCCAATTTTGTCTTCGTTTCATTTGTAAAATCTTCAATTGTAATCGATCGGATGATTCATACAAATTGATAACATATTAAAAACGTTATGAATTCTGAATTTTTCAAAGAATTTGATAAGATCAGAAACTTATATCACTAAAGAAAGTCAGTTGTATATCTATATATACTGGTGTATATATATATATATTTTGTAATATCTGTCGTTTATCGGTTATTGAGTTATGCAGAAGAATGAAAAGTTTCCATGCAGAAGTAGTCATCTCTTTCAAACTGGAGAGCGAAGCTCCGAGGGATTTACATCGTGGAAACGAGAAGTAATATATCCATAGGAAGCACACTCGCAGAAACCGGATACAATAGCGATAAATTCACTTTTCCTCTCTGTAATATGGATATCCCATAACTTTAGAAATCTAGAGGAAATAAGTGTCATTGAACGATCGTCACGAGGCCTATTTTCATTAATTTTCGTGTTAAAATTTTCAAATTACAATGCATAATTAATTGTTATTG
The DNA here is from genome assembly GCF_030686945.1 of Centruroides vittatus. Taxonomy (NCBI): domain Eukaryota; kingdom Metazoa; phylum Arthropoda; class Arachnida; order Scorpiones; family Buthidae; genus Centruroides; species Centruroides vittatus. Next base: position 415,617 of record NW_027121909.1, on the reverse strand, counting down.
ATATAAGTAGCTATTAAGCTTTCCTTGATGTTAAAGAATCATTGATTTTACTTAGTTTCCGGATAAAATATGCAAATAAACAAACTCCTAGAAGATTGTTTGATTTCCTTTATACTTTAAGTTCTGATATATATTTTATAATTTTCTCATATAAAATTATAAAATTTTAGATTTACTTTATTTTTATTTTTTTATATTTTTGCACATAAAATCGGACAATACGTCTCTATATTGCCAAAATTTTATGAAAAATTTAACACTTATTTTAAAATGTAATGCGTGTATTTGGAGTTGTTCCAAATATGTTCACGCTTGTTTCGTACAATTTTTCTTGTCTTCACGTTTTAAAATTGGGTTTGTAGAGTAAAAATTTTGTAAAATAAATCATTTTAAAAAAGTTTTTATTTTCCTAATTTCAACTTTTTCGTTTGTAATAACTAAACGAAGCTGTCAAATTTTTAAAAGTTTTATTGTTATAAAACTTTTAAAAATTTGGAAAATAATATTTAAAAAATATCTTGAAATTTTTAATTTAATTATTATTTTAAACACATTTATTTGTTTTAAAAATTAAAGTTCAATACATAGATGAGATGTTATGTTGAAGAGTTTCCAATAGATTCATAGGAGAAGGAACAACAAATCATAGAACATAAATTTTTCTTACTCCTGACATGTCTGACAAGAACTCCAAAATCACAAATTATTAAAAGAAACAAACTTTCCCCAAAAATATAAAATTTATACAAAAGTAAAGAAGTAAACATGTCTTTCCCCAAATTATTAATGTAATCCCAACTTTAGATATATTAAAATTACACTAATAACCTGGAAAAAAGTAAAATAAAATTTTTACTTTTACTTTCTTTTAATACGAAAATTAATACATAATTTTGAAATTGAAATTTAATATTAAAAAAAAGTTTATTTTCTTCTATTTTATGAATATACATTAATGATATGTATATAAAATTATTTGTTAAAAATAATTTATACAACATATTACATATAAATACAAGATATACTATTTGTAATTAACAAGTAATATGTAAAAATTTTGTTTGTCTCACCAAATATAGCTTTTTTTTTAATTTAGTAATTAAAAGAAATAAAAGCTAATATTTTGATTTTTATATTTTTAAACACTTCAGAAATGAAATTAATATAAAAATAAGTAAAATTCGTTGTAAAATATTAGTATTAAACATTAATTAAACCATATAATATTTTCCGTATTAGTTAGAATATTTTTATAATTTTACATTATATTCTATCTTATATGATGATTCTCAGCGTGTGATACAAAGTGAAAGAAATAATTCTATGAGGTAAGATAAAGTTCAAAAAGCAATATCTTTTGAATATTTTTTGAAGTTTTTAAAACAAAATATCTAAAATTTCTCGTCATGATTTCCAAAAAGTTTAATTGACAGATCGATATTTAATAACAGAAAGTAAATTTGTTATGGAACAATTAATTGTAATTTTAATAAATGTTTGAATACACTTTATACAGTGAAAATTATAGAAGAGTAATTAAACATCATTGAATAAATAAGTGAATATACACGGTCTTCCAAAAATAATTCTACCATTTTAAATTACTGTAATTATGTCAATTATTGCCTGGGAAGTATGAGATGTATACCAATCGATGGAATAACTGTCGGAGTTTCATCTTCATCTGCATTTAAACGTCTTGTTGTCTACTGTCTCTAGAAAGCGCCGTACGAAAATGGCGACTCCACAACAAACGGCGTTCTGTGTTCTCCGATTCCCGAAGTCAGAATCGATCATTACTGTGCAAAATGAATTTCTCAAACAATTTAAAAGTGATCATCCTGCAAGACAAACATTCTTCGGTGATATCGACAGTTTCAGGAGAAAAAATGCATTTGCAAGGGGAAAAGTCCAAGACTGCCCAGAATATCAGAGGAAAATATGAATCGAATTTGAGAATCTTATGCACGGAGCCGACATAAGTCGCTAAGCCGCGGTAGCCGTGAATTATACATACCTCAAACAACACTATAGAGAGTTCTGCACAAACGATTGGTGAAGGAAGCTTACAAGCTTCAGTTGCTGCAGCCCCCAAAACCTTTGGATAAAACAAACAGATTTAACTTTTGCACAGCAATGCAATGCAAGGAGGAATGGAAGAGGTTGACACCTTTGCACCTCGCCTAATTTTTTTCCGATGAAGTTATCCTTCACTTAAATGGAAAAGTTAATCGCCACAACGTGCGAATATGAGGCAGAGCACACCCATATGCAACAATTGAGCATGAACATTATTCGCTAAAACTAAATGTCTTCTATGCAAAGATATATAAGCCATTCTTCCTTTGTGGAAACAACAGTTTCTCGCTTCTCGTATCTGAACAAGCTGGAAAACTGACTATTTCCTCAATTGAATCACGATTCTGGTGACTACATTTTCCAGCTAGATGGGACTCCGTTCCATTGTCATAGGCGAAGATTGGCGAAGTTTTAAATCGTATCGCGATGGATCAGATGCCATGGGTCCAATGACACTCCGTTGCTCAACCCAGGACTCCTGACTTGACACCTTGCGATTTCTTCTTGTGGGGCTAGGTAAAAGACACTGTCTACCTGCCATCATCGCCCAGGAATTTGCAAGAGCTGCAGAATCGAATTGCGACTGCTTGAGAGGAGTAAATACGGATATGTTACAACAAGTCTGGGAATAAATTGACTATTGGTTAGATGTGTGTTATGGTATACATGAGGAGCATATATTGAGGGACTGTAATGAACAGATATAAAACTTTTCAAGTTTTATACCTGTTCATTATGTTTTGTTCATTTGTTACCACCTGTTTTGAAATATATTAAATCGTTTCCAATTAATATTCCAATTAACATAATATTCCAACGTAATATTCCAATTAACATAATTACAATAATTTGAAATGGTAGGTATTTTTTTGGACGATCCTGTATTTCGAAGAATTTTATGCAGTTGAATTGAAATGTGTAATTATCATTAAATTTTTAAATATATCATAACTTTGGAAATGTTTAGAGAATCAGGAATTACTTTTTACTACAGACTATATTGCTTAAATATAGTTTCGAAATTTTTACTGGATTCGTAAGTTACACAGCTGTTTTTTATGCGTTCTTGGCTAGAAAAATCTCTTTCTATTATTGACTATCGTTTAGTCAATCATGTTTTCGGAAATGTCAGCCTGGAATTTTAGGTTTATTTTCTTAGAAAACAAAAGAAAAAAACTCGAAAATATATTCTAGATTTCAATATGTCTCCTCTTACAATAATCTCTTTGATTTGCAGGATCGTCGAGAGTTTGCATTGGGCCGGAGATAGAACGATCCTCTTTTGCCATGTTTTTGTTGAACAAACAAAATACGTAAAATGTTTCTTTATTAATAAAAAGCAATCTTAAAGACTTTATTTTCTGTTAATAAAAATGACATTAATTTTATAGGGATAGGAACTCCCGCAGACCCGTAAGTTTTTTCCGGGACCGGAAAAAAATACCCTCTTTCTACGTCCCTGTTGATTTGTATCATGTGTTTCGACATGTCTTATACATCAATATACAATATAGAATATATGTACTTTATAAGCCGTTATAGAATAAATATATTGTGTCGTTAATTCTCTTTGAGATAACATTTCGTCACAATATATGGAATTAAAGGTATATTAGACTTTGAAAACTGCTGATTACTGGCACTGCTTTATATTAGCAATCTTCGTATTACAAGCAATTACAACTAAGGATTTCCGTTGATTTAAATGCAGTCTATCATTATACAATTCAATCACGCACTTAGTCTCTTGGGATGGTATCTGATCCTAGAGGAATCATTTCCCTTTCAATATTATAATTTTGGTTTAAACACACTTTCATAGCCCATTGATCATCCAACTTTAAGCGAGTCATTGGAAAATCGATGTCATTTCAGCTAAAGTGGACAAGGCTCATTAATTAGTTGCTTAATAATTCTTTTTGATTTTAATAACTAGACAAATTAAATTGTGTTACGGAAAGAAATAACAAGTAATAGTTTAGAATTCTCTTCAAGTGTTAATTAGAACTTTCGTATGCAGATTATAACTCCTATACGAGCTGTTAAATTGTGCAATTTATGTTGGATTTAATCTTAACATAAGCTTCAGAATAAGTTATAGAATAAAATTTTTAAATTTTATCACATTAAATTGGTTTATTTGATTATTTAGATTTCATTTAAACATAATAACAACGCAACAGCAAAAATATGTTTCAAGAAAGAGTACCTTAGTAAATTCATATCGGAGAACTAAATTTGTTGCTTATATGAATAATTTTATCATTTAATTTAATAATATAACTTTAATGGAAACAATGGAGATATTTCACTTTACTGTTCATCTTAAAAAAGAATCATATTAATAGAAAAAGTCCGTTTAAAAGTAGAAAAATAATATAATTTGGAGAAATAATGATAAATTTTATTGATGCTCATGAAAAAATGAAATTATCCAATAAAAAATTGTTACACCGGTGTAGATGGAATTACTCACATTAACTAACGATGAATTACAGTTTCGTAACCGAAAAAAATTAACTTTAAATTATAAAAAATTATTTTATTCGAACTTATGATGTAAATTACATTAATTAGCACTAAATATACAGTATTTCAATATTGTACTTGAAATCTCAATTTAAGTAAAAAAAATTCATTTTTCAATTTACTTATATTAATTTGTTTTATATGTAAAATGAGTGTTTAGAATATATTTGCGTAAGAAAGGTATTATGTAGAGGACAGATATGTGGATTATGTAAAACAGTTGATATATACTGTACTGTACATTAGCTTTTTAATCTAGAAAAGCTATAGTAAACAATACATTTATTCTACTGAGAAAATGAGAAATTTCGTCTACTAATGTTGTAAATGAAGAAGCCACATTAAGTAATGAGAAATGTGTTTTAATACTGTAACTAGAGAAATCAAATTAAGTGGTAGTATATCTGTTTTAATATTACTAAAGGCATTTAAATAATGAAAAATGTAAAGTAGTAGCAAAAAATCTTGAAAATACTTAAACAAATAACGCATGTTCTCGTGATAAAATTTTATTACATAGTAGTTAATTTTCTCTTTTATTTGCGTATTTTTTATTTATTTATTAAACGTGCATTAATAAAAAAAAGGTTGAATCTATAAGTTATTATTATTATTCTATCTTCAGTTTTGTATATTTTTAACGTTATTTTTTCTAGTAACCTTTAGAGAATGCTTTCGGAAATATAGTTATAAATGCATATTTAATTTCAAACATGCTTAAACTTAGTTTTTAATGAAAACTTCAACTCACGGAAAAAATTAAATTAACATTACTACTTGAAAAAAAACGCAGAAAAAGTTAGAATATTCGTTATAATGACGTTTATATGCTTGAAAATGATATCTTTTAAAACTCATTTTTCAGTTTTTTAGGCTAAGTTTAAGTTACAAATATAGAAAGGAAACAAAGCATCATTGAAATAGAATATTTTAAAAAATAAATAACAAATATATTTTCTTAGATTTCAGCTTCATTAAATACATCTTGAAACACCACATCATTAAAGCAGAGTGCAATTGTACAACTTGATGGGTAGTTCCATCCAGAAATGTTTGATCGGCGATTCTATCCAATCAAATGCTAGCAAACTGAAATTAGAGTTCCCCATATTGTTATAATCAATGCCTTTACATCTCGTTTAACTGCTCCAAATACAATTCATGTAGTATTATCATTTAAATTACACTATTCAATACTATAGAATTATATTCTATAAATACATTTAGATGATGTATAATTATTTTTCTTATGTAACTATAGACAACTACGTGAAAATAGACACATAAATAAATATATAGACTATTACAATTTTTAAATACTTAATTTTAAATGCATTGCGACAGCGCTTTCAATTGTCAAACGCATAAATCTTTAATTTAAACGTTTCGTTTTGTTTCAAATTCATAAATGAAAATGAAACATTTTTATTATTTATAATACAATAATAAAAGACAATAAACCCTTTAAGTGTAAGCCTATGTATATAAAATTAATATTTTTGAAAACATTTTAATTTTCGCTTGCGTTGTTTCGTACGCCACGCGACGATATGAAATTTACTATTAAGTTAACGCCCAAAGTAAGCGTGAAAAAATGCTAACTTGCTGCATTAATTTAATAGTCAAAATTATATTATATTAAAAATATATACATTTTAAATCGATTTTACTATCAGCAGGTAAAGGCATGCAATAATTTAAACAACCTCCATTTTATTTTAAAATAAGAAACATGGATAGAAGATTCTATGAGTATCAATATAATTATTCACAATAAGTAATACTTATTTTAGAAATTATCAAATTTAAGGTACACAAAAAAATTTAAGTAACTTACATGTATTGCAGTTATATTACATTAAAATAATTTTTAAATTTATTTTTATCTGCCTCACCCTGAAGCAAGCAAAACAACATATGTCGATGCTTTTAGTATAATAGATATTGTATGCATGTCATTGACCTATCTTAAACCAATGAGAAACGTAGATAAACATGTTTTGTTGATACTATTCTAATGCACACACACAATATTGAAGATTTTAAAAATATATATATATATATATATATATATATATATATATATATATATTTATTTATTTATTTATTTAAAATCTTCAATATTGTGTGTGCATTAGAATAATATATATATATATCTTCGTACGGGGGGAGCGCTCTGATCGTCACAGCTGTTGGCGTGAATTTTTTTCCACTTTCAAAGTTTGTCTAATTTTTCAAGAGATGAAAAATATTAAATTATTTTGGAATAATATGAATGGTGTTAATCTTATTATATTATTGTTACTAATTGCTGGAATAGAACCGAATCCTGGTCCCTTACAGAAAACTCCCATATAGAGAGGAAGACCGCCACTAGCTCGTCAAAAATTGCTGACTAATAATACCAAATCACTACCGAATCAAATCTTATCACCGAATATACAGAACCTAGAAGAACCGAATCATTATTCCAAACAGATGAGCTAATTAATTTATCCTCCTCACAGGAACAATTACCTACGGAACAAATAGACATTTTAACAGCAGAATTACGGAAAAAGATGGTTGAATTGATAACCAATAGTAATTATATGCTTGTGAGTCAATTTTCACTTATAAGACAAGAAATTAATATAATTCAACATGAAATTAAAGATTTTAAAGATCAATTACAACAAATTAATATGAGAAATGATAAAATAGAAACTGAATTTACCAAATTAAGATTAGAAAATGAGTTAACTCAATATAAACTGGATACTCTTACTAACACTATGAATAGTAATAAAATAATAATATACGACTATTCAAATCAGTTTAAAGATATAACTAAAAATGAATTAGCAATATTTTTTTCTAGTACTTTAAAAATAGTATGCAGCGAATCAGAGGATATAGAAAATATCTACTCAATACCCAATTCAAATATTCATATTAAGTGCATAGTATTAAAGTCAAATCAATTAAGAAATAGAATCCTTGCAGCCTTTAATAAGTCGAAGTATAGCAAGACGCTAGGAAATTGGCAAGATATTAATATGTCAACTGATTTAAATAAAGATTCCCGCAAAAAAAAAACTTTTACCATTTTACATAGATTCTAAGAAACAAGAATTACAATTAAAACTGCGTGACGACTATTTGATAATTAATCGTCAAAAAATTACATATAGTTATATTCAGAATTAGTTAGTATACGCTGATGATTTTTGTTGTATTCTCTACAGAAAAACCAAATAACATAATTAATCCCGAAGAAGAAAGTGAAAATAATCAATATAGTAAAGTTTCAAACAATCTTAAATTAAATATCACGAACTGGAATTGTCAAGGCTTAATCCATAAAATAAAAAGTCAGGAGTTTTCACAATTACCATATAATACTGATCTCTTGGGTATAATTGAAACCTGGCTAGTCACACCAGTTAATGAAATTATTAAAAATAGGATGGAATATACAATTATATCTTCTGATGCACAGAAACCAGTAGGACCAGGGCGACCTTATGGAGGCCTTTGTCTAATGATAAGAAAAAACATCGGTACTGTAAAATTTATCCAAAAAGCAAATAATTATATTTTAATCTTGTTGCAAATCGATAATATTGATATGAAGTACTTATACAAAAAGTTAATTTTAGTTATGTTAGTTTACGTTCCGCCAGATCAGATAGACTTATTAAACGAAATATTTAAAAATCTCGAAAAATGGAAAAATATTTCTCCATATGTATTGCTATTTAGTGATTTTAACTCCAGGATTGCACAGATAATAGATACAGAATACAAAGGGCCAAATAATCTAATTCACTTTAACCTAGAATCAAAAGATAAAAAGCACAACAGATTGGGACTTCAATTAATAAAAAATACTCAACAATCACAATTAATAATTTTAAACGGAAGAATAAGAAATGATTATCCATCTGAATTCACTTGTGTTGTTAATATTGGAAGTTCGGTGATAGACCTAACGATATGTTTTGAATTGCTGTCTGATCTATGTATAGAAATTCAAGTACTAAATTGCGACCTATCTGATCATTTTCCAGTCAAAACTGTCTTTGAAGTGGCAAATATCCAAGTAAAGAAATATCCAAATAGAGAAGTTCAACCTTATCAAAAAATAAATTATGACTATCTGAATTTTCAATTGCATATTAGTGAAAAAATGAAAAATTTATCTAAAATTATATCGGGAAATGGACTAGAGATATATTCCAAATTGGAAAATCTAATAAAAAAAATTCATTAATATAAAAATGATTAATAATATAAAAACCAACAAGTTTAAGAAACCTTGGTATGACTTTACTTGCTATATCTCTAAATTAAAGAAAAATAAAGCCTTAAAGCAGTTTAGGAATATGTCAAAAGAAACAAATCTTATAAACTACAAGAAACTTAAAACAATGTATCATAACTTGTTAAAATCCAAGAAAATAAAATATTTAAAAAATCTAGAACATCAGTTAATGTTAAATAAAGATAATACTCTGTTTTGGTCAACACTACGAAAATTACGTAAACAGGACACTGAGAATCAATCGCAAATTGACTTTTTAACCTGGTCACTCTACTATAAAAGAATAACTGCTATAACTAATATAGAGTCGCTAAATCTGGAAAATGAAATTTTAAATCCGGTAATTACCTATGATGAATTAGAGGCATCAATCAACAAAATGAAAACAAAATCTTCACCAGGTATTGACCTAATTACAGTTGAATTCTTAAAATTACTATCACCATCAGGAAAACGGGTATTGCTTGATGAACTATTCAATTCATTCTACAACTCAGCAAGCTTTCCAGAATCTTGGAATACAGTAAAACTGCTAATGATCTATAAAAAAGGAAGCAGAAAAGATCCCGGAAACTATTGACCTATAGCGTTATTACAAACATTACGAAAATGCTTGACTTCTATACCGGCACTACGATTTCAACGATGGACTGCGTAACTTAACTTGAACTCAAAATTTCAATTCGCATTTATAAAAACAAAAGGAACAGAAATGGTCTTATTCTTCTTATTATCAACAATACAAATTTACTTACTAAAAAAATACAGAAAAATATATTCAGCTTTCATCGATATATCAAAAGCTTTCGATTCAGTTCATGTCCCAACTTTGATAATAAATTGAAAATCTGTAGCTCTGGAAAAACATTCTCAGATTCAATTTGCAAATTATTTTCAATATACAGAATTAACATTATTCATGGTAACCAAATATTCCCAGAATTAAACATAAACCGAAGACAAGGAGAACCGCTATCGCCATATTTGTTTAATTTTTATGTAAATGATGTGGATAATCTATTTCTACTCGATACTGAAGGAATTCAAATTTCTGGAAGAATTTACCACTATATATTATATGCAGATGATCTAGTACTACTTGCACCAACAAAATAAATATAGTAAACAATTATCTGAATTCTCTGTTTTTAACGATCAATATCTCTAAACCCAAAATCATTATATTTAGAAATAATGTTAAACTTCCAAAACAAGAAAAATCATTCTATTTAAATAATCAATCTCTTATCTTAGTAAATGAAATAAAATATTTAGGCATGTCATTCTACTGGAATTGCAATTTTCAATCACACTTGAAGAATCTATCTACAAAAATAAATACTTTAATACATAATGTGGTTAATGTTATCTATTTTATGCGCAACTTTAAAAATTACGAATATAAAACTACAGATGAAACTGTTTAACCTTCTGATTATCCCTTCAATATACTATGCAAACCCTATATGGGCACTAGATTTATTATAGGAAGGACTAAATAAATACCATTAAACAATATGAAATTAAAGAACTAATATCTACTAAACAAAATCAAGACTTTAGAACTAAATTAAACAATCTTACGTTAAATCAAATGTATAGAATTAATGTTTTTTTTAAATCAAATCGCTAAAGAATTAAAAAATATATGAAAAATTAATTGAAGTAAAATATCGTTTACTAATTAGATTACTTAAAGTAAAATATTTAAAAGTAAACTAATGACAAAATGTACTACTAAATGATTATTGTAATGTTACTTGTGATCTTTAAGAAAATATACTGTACAGTACATTGAACGATTGTCATGTAACAAATGTGTGCTAATAAATTACTGGAAAAATAACCCCCTGTAACAAGGCTTAGCCTTAATGCAAATAAAATATTTATTATTATTATTATTATTATTATTATATATCTTCGTACCACAAAAATCATAAATTTCTAATCAGTGATTTGAATATTTACTTAACTAAAATGAATAAAATGATACGTTTAATAATTTATTATTATTATTTGCTTAGATTATAAGACGATATCTCGATTAAAAAGATATTTTTAAACTACGAAAGAGTCTAGAATTATTCAATATTTTATGAATTTATATTATTCTACTGTATAAATTTTGAATGTATTAATATTGTATATAATAAAAATTTAAATTTAAACAAATTATATCAAAGAAAAGGGAGCATAAAACAATTTTTCTGTATTTTTTATGAATCACATAAAAGTTATTAAATTAAAAAATATACGATTTTTATAATTACACATTTATTGTAATTTAATAACGTTCATAAACGGAAAAGAAAAAATATCTGCTAAATATATAAAGAGGAAACATTAAAACAAACAAAATATGGTCTCCTGATATTTCAATTTAAAGGAAGTTTATTATTATCATTATGTACGATTTGTGTAACTTATTTTTTTAAATAATTCATTCATTGTTTAAGCATTATTATTACTACTTAACGATATAATTATTAAATTTGTTATTGATACATTAAATCAAGAGAAACAAAGATAGACTTTTTATATTTTCATATTCATTACTTAATGTAAATGTAGTCTTAGATCAAAAATTTCAGAATATATCATAAATAAATAAATAAACATCAATTATTTTTATAACAAATGAAGAAAAAAAAGCAATTTTTCTCTAAATAAAATAAAGATTTATTTCATTTTATGTAAGAAAATTATATATATTTTAAAATTTATGCCGTTTTTTAAGTGTTATTTAATCAATCTATTTCCTCTCAGGTTAATAATCCCTGGAAAAATGGAAAGTTATTGCAATTATTTTTTAACACGTCGTTTTAATTAATTATTAACAGATGAGTTCTTAATTTTTAGAATGTTGTTATTAAATCACATTCAAGTTATAACATATTTTGTCAGCAAATGCTCAATTGTATTCGTACACAAGAACAAAACTAAGCTCTTTCTGAATAGTAAATTTTATCTCCAATTACAATGTTTGTCCTAAAATAATTATTTAATATTTTATTACAGACACTACTTTTTGGCATTTTGTGAGTTTATTCGTTTTCATATTTCTAAACAAAATAGCTAAGTAGTATGTAACGTGAAGTAGCACAGTCTATTTTAGCAGCAAGCTTAGTAAATAGTATTTAATACTTACTATTACAATTAATCCTCCATTAATATACTATGTACTAATACTGTATAATTAGAAAATTCATGAAAATTATCTCCAATTTAGAAGCAGAATGTGAATATATATTTTATAACTTTCAAAGATGGCTTACAAAAAGTTTAAATAAATTATTCAAGAATTCTTAAATAATAAAATAATCTGTATAAAAATAAAATCTTCTACTCTAAAAATTAATCAAATAACGGTTAAAGTCGTTTTTGTACCATAAAAAATCACTGACAAGGACAAAGAATTACGTTTTTAATTATAATTATTAAAGAGATCTTCGAAAAAAAAATATACTTCTATAGGGAAAAAAGACCTGAACAAATAACAATCGTACACGAGAAGAGATAAACTTTTTTTAAAATTTTAATATCATCAAAGCATAAAATAAAAACTGAAATAAAAGCTGTTTTTATGCTTGAAAAAGAGAATATTATATATTATTAATGAGTTTTACTTTATTCTAATACTATTATTAAAAAATCCATTAATTATATTGAATTTAATTTTTAAAAGAAGTATTCCGAATAAAAAATATCATCAAATCACCTATAAATTAAAAAAAACAACATTCAAAAGTCATTAATTTAAAAGAAAAAAAATACATCTACATCTCGATATTTTTTTCCCTCTTGATAATTAGATAATAGGAAGATATTAAAAACGTAGTCATTGAGACAAATTTCATATATATTTATTTCAAAAATTCATTAAGAGGTCTTTTATACGTATCGCGTCTATTGATATAATGATGCCTGTTTAAAAACTAAAAATTATAAAAATTGTATAATAAATAATATCTCCTTTAAATACAAAAATACATTTTAGATATATAATAATGAATAGCATTAATAAATCTCAAATGATAATACAGTCAAACCTCTAAACAACGGACATTGAAAGTGGTCATCGTTCGGAGTGACCATTCTTCAGAGGTTATTTATTTTAAAAACTTTCTGAAAAAATAGTCACTGTTTAGAGGTGGCCGTTCTTGAAGGTTCGAGTGTATAAATAAACGAAAAACAATTTTAAAAAATTTAAATTAAATAATATGAGTAATGAAATATTTATTCTGATATCGCTTAATGATGTAAAAAAATGGATTTAAAGCTGTACAACTACGGTGGCTAAACTGCGGCTCTTCTAGACCCTTATTGCGGCTACCATATACTTATGCAATCTCTCTTTACAAACTTAAGACGTACAGTTCCTACTTACACATATATAGGCCAAATACAGTATTTTTGTAACTATGTATCTTTTGACCATTACGTAGTATGATATACATACGGATTGTAAGAATAATTCGCAATTTGATCAGGCAACTGAAATATAAGAATACGTTCTTATGAATCGAACTTTAATTAAATAGTGTTTCCAACTACATACTCATAAACCTTTTATCAGTAAGTAATGGAGAAACATTGATATATACTTAGATAAAATGAGAAGAAATTAATTTATAACAAACTTATTTTCTCTAAATTTTATAGACGATCTATTTTACATATGATGCTCATTCTTAATCTAACATAATAGTTATATTTACTATAAAACAGTGATGATTACAGTATTTTATCTATATATGTATATAAAATATCTTTACAATAGAAAACGCAGCTCTCGAGTAGATCTGATAAGCTATATATGGCTCCTATCACTATCATCCTTGCTATATAGAAAAGATATCACTTGAGAAATATATTCAAGATTATAAATATGTATTTCTATGTCTTCCATTACAATGTAAAAAATACTTATAATGCTAATTTAAATAGTATGCTTTTCTTCGCTGTAGCTATTCTATGCAAAAGTTAATTGCTGTAATTCTTATAAAAAGTTTCTTGAAGTAAACTATTATTTAATTTGTTACATATGTAATATTATCAAAGTTTACTATTATAATAATACAGAAAGATTAACTGTTACAGTAGAGCAGTAGTATACATGTTCAATACGTTATCTAAGAACGAAAATGCCCTTAACATACAAAGACATGCCTTACGCATCCGTTAATCCTCTGCATTCCAAGGAATTCATAGAGAACACAGATCTACAGGGTTGTCCCGTCGGAGAACGAATTGTTAAACTCACCTACAAAACTTCGTGACTTACAAAATACTATGTTATGAAATAGATTAAATAATGTTTTGCTGTAATAAACTAATAGTTTCAGATTTACCAAATACAGTAGAAACTATTATTTGTCAGGAGTCAGGACTGAGACCATGCCACATATAGGAATAGACGAATAATATCAATAGATCTTGGTTGCTTGTTGTTCATATACATAAATATCAATAGAATTTCCCCTACCACTACAGACAAATTAATTTACAATCCACAATTAATACACAATCCTATATGTACCTTGTACTGTACAATCAAGCAACTGTTTATTTACTGTACAGTGCAGTATTTATATGCGATGCAATACCTTAACTAGCATATAATGCAGAAATAGAAGCTTACGTAGAGTAAAATTCAATAAAATACAGTTCAGTATGTACAGTACTTCATTATGGCAACGTCAAAAACAGAAATAACACAGTACCTGTAATTTCACAAAATTGAATTTAGCATTCTGATGGTTAATAAATAAAATTTTGGGTAATAGATATTTGGAAAATCATAAATAAAATTTACTTACTGTTACGATTAATTAATAATAACTTAAAACCGAATAAAAAATTAATTTATCTTTATCTGAAGAAAAATCATTTTTAAGAAATATGCTCAAAGTATTTACATATATGGGTGTACTACCAAGGGCGTCGCCAGAGGGGGGCAGAGGGGAAGTTGCCCCTCCCTAGACATGCGAAAAAAATTATTTAAATGCTAAGTCATTTATTGCCCGATTTATAATTCCCGCGCGAAAAACCCAAGAAGTTATGTTTTAATTAAAATAATCTTCTTAAGCTTCTTAAAATTTATGAATCGTTTTTATTTTACTTACATACAATTCATATCCTCTATCAATTTATATCATCTTGCCCCCCCCCTGACCGATTGGCTGGCGACGCCCTTGTGCACTATAGATTACTATCTATGAAATATCAGGACTTTGATTATATATTGGAACTCAGGAGACCGAGACGAGTTCAACGGTACCCTATTTTTGGACCGGAGACGAAAAATAAAAAAGTTATCATACTTTTTCACTTACCATACTTTTTTAATGCTCTCATGAAGACGGCACCATAGTTGCTAGTACTGCCATCTTGCGGTAAAGTCTGCAAACCATAACGTCGGACTACGGTCATCTCCAGTAGGGTTAAACACGCGATACGAGAGCGGAGAGACCGACGCGACTTCCGATCATCGCGCGATCGCCATTTCGGTTAATGTTACTTATGGCAGCGAACGTGGCGGCCGTTCCGACTGTTCGTCCTCTCGACTGACCTCCCGGAGGGGAGCCGCCGGCAGGCCACCATGTGCTAAACGTTATTGATTCACGGTAGTTATTGAACAAAGTAAAAAAAAAGGGGGAAACGTCTACTAAAGACAATTTTAACGTTTACTAAAGGCAAGCGACGCGACTCCCGATCGCGATAGCGAGGCCGACTTAGCGGTGAGAGCGACGCGACTCCCTATCATCGCGCGATCGCTGGAAAAAAGTATGATAACTTTTTTATTTTTCGTCTCCGGTCCAAAAGTAGGGTATCGTTGAACTCGTCTCGGTCCCCTCAGTTCAGATATATACTCAAAGTCCCAAAATTCCATAGATAGTAATCTATAGTATCCCCAAATATATTTCTAATAGTTTTTTAATATTAATGTACCGTTCAGCACATAAAATATTAATGATAGAAAATATTAAAATTATAATTATAGGGTTTCATATTTTTATTATTTTATTGTGAAGACTTTATTAAATAAAAAAATTAACGTTGCTTTATCTTTCTGTAATGAAACGAATATAGAAAAAAATGAAATTTTTTATCAAAAATATTATTATTGTATAAAAAAAATTCCGAATTCTTAAAAATCTAAATTTACATTATGTATTGTACAGTACAGTACATTTGTGTCTCCAGGGAAACTTTCGTCTTTATCTTTATAATAAAAAGATTATTTTCACATTAAATATTTTATTATTAAATATAAATATATGTAATAAATCTATTAAATATATTTTAAAGTTTTGCTAAATTCTTAACTTTAAATGAAATAGCCAATTACAACATTTAGAGCTGATTTTTCTTTATAATAATTAATTGATTTAGACATTATATAAGAATAAATAAATCACATGAATTTATATTATTGGTTGATTTTTTTCATATTAGCATCATTAAGCAATCTCACTTGTTTTAACAATTTTTTCTAGATAAGTCAAAAATAATTTATTTTAATTATAATTAATTAAATAAATAAATTACATTACTTTTTAAAGTAATATAATTTACTATTTATTATCGATATGGATTGATATAATATAGCTTACTATGATAGAAAAAACCTAATTAATTAGACTTTGATGCAGATCTCTGTATGAATTATTTACCTTTAAACAAATGTTTTTGTTTTTTTAAGTTGTATTCATGAAAAAAAATTTACTAAAATTTTTAAAATTCTTTGCATCTTACCTTGAGAAAACCTCTAAAGTTTCTAAGTTTATTCTTTTTACTAGCCAAATATTTGTATAAAATATCCAAACGTTGACATAAAACTTGGGAATCCTCATATTTATTTAAGTAGTAGTTTAAGGTGACAATGTCTTTTCCTTTTTCATTTTTACAATGTAAATTTAATCTCTTATATGATTCTTATTGTAGAAATGATTTCGAAATAAATTCTGATAAAACAAAATTTATTATATTTACAAAAAGACGCGATTCATGAAATCTGATCTTCGATAATAAACAAAAATTTTCGTTCGATTTGAATACCTTGAAGTGCGATATGCCATTTGAAATTTCATGCATCGTCTATTTTTTGATATTTTGAAAAACATCCAGTGTAAAACGATGATAAAATATCTAATTTTCTTATAAAGAAAATAAAATATATACCAAAATGTCCTTTAAAATATTTTATTCAGCTGTTTTATGCATTGTATCTTTTATGTTTTTATTTTTATAACATTATTTAAAATAGTATATATATATTTTTAAAGCATTCAATAAAATTTGTAAGTTTAAAGAAATAAAATAGCCATAGGATATTGAAAAAAAAAATTGAATTAAACAAATAAACATACAGTAATTGTCTCCAAAATATGTGATACATGTTTTTGATGATTTAACATGGACTGATTGGAGTTATAATGATTGGTTGAAGAAGTAAAAATAGATGAGACCCGGGTAGAGTTAACCGATATTATAACTAGAACCAATATTAGGGGAGGGTCCGAATTATAATTAGAATGTGCAAATCTACGTTCACGCTTGTACCATTATGAATGTAACTACTAGCGCTGTGGGTGAATAGTAAGCTCCTAGGTATTCTATATACACGTGTATGAGTGCGTTTGTCGAATTCAAACATTTTTCCTGCACATATTTGGTGTTTTCTTAATTTATTTATAAAGGTAAGGAGGCTCAGACTCGTTGGGTTCTCCCTGTTTACGCTACTAGAATTATCGTATTGAATTGACATATTGAAAAATGGTATAGATCTTATCCGAATCTCTATTCACTCCGTCCTATTAAGGAACTGTCCATTAATTACGTGTGAACTTTTTGAGCCACTTTTGACCCCCACCTTCTCTTTGTGTACAATGATATACTTTTTACGTCCCTTCCCTTTAAACACGCAATTAATGGACAGCCCCTAAATATAAATGTCACAAAATAACTAACACAAATATTAACTTAAAAGTATTTTTTCTGCAATATAAAAAATTTATGGATCGATGTTTTAATTTAGTCTTCTTAAGTAAGATAGATTTATTTCTGCTTAAAGTTTCAATTAATCAATGTAGTTTTATTTAATATAATTTTCTTTTTTAATTTTTGCTGGTATTTTAAGATTAATGTAGAATGAAAATAAGCTGTTTGAAAGAATTTTTGGCAAAAGTTTTTCAAAATTTAATAACTCAAAACACCTCAGTAATTTGTCGTTAATTCTATTTCACATTCATTTGTAGAAAAATTGATTATTTAAATCGATATAAATATATTTTTGTTAATAATCTCAACCGTATCGCGATATTTTCAATCATTATCGTAATATGTATCGTAAAGGAATTATTAGAACGTTTTTGAAGATACTATAATCTAGCTATAAAAATTTATAAAACTCGATTTAATTATCCAATTAATTTACTTAATTGAAACTTAATTGAGTTTTCATATTAAAAATTCTCTAATCTGTACAAGTAAATTAAACATCGCTTGTAAAATATTTTATTAAAAATACCTGTTTTTACAATGAAAATACAACAGAATCTTTTAAACTGTAATTTGTATTTGAACCATGCAATATATTTACAAACATTTATCATATAACTGTAGAATGTTGTGTAATAAATCAATTTAAACATTAAAGAAATTAATTTAATTCGCGTAATATGAAAATGTAATTTCTTTACAATTCATCAATCATATTTCAATTAATATGATAAATATTCCTTTAATATATTTACTCTTTCTAATTTAATTTGTTTGATGGAGTAATGACATGAGCAAATAGCATTAATCGAAGAAGTGAATATTAAGTTATAGAAAAGTTCGTTAAAAATATATGAAATGTTGACAGGAATGTATTATAGAGTCTTGGATCATTCGTGCTTTTATATTAGTCATGAGAATTGTCTAGAAGAAAACAAAGTCGAGTGAATTCAGAAAACAGCTTAGGAAATTCATGAACTCATAAATAGTAGTCAATTCTCTAAATAGTAGTCACAAGAGCTTCAGATTGATAATAAATGAGGTAAATATTGTAAAAGTATCCTAAAAGGACTTCATTTGCTAATTTTAAAAATTAAAAATTTTCTTTCCTAGTTCTAATTGAATAAAAAACAAAAAGAGGTGGATTTGTGTAAATATTCTTTAATTAATACGGTAATAGAATTATTAATTCTTGTAGAAGATAAGTTGAGAAAATGTTAAAGTAAAAACCAGAATATAAATAAGAGATTAAAAGATCAATCAATTCAAAATGTTGTTTTAAAATTTAAAAATTAAACGTTATACTAAAGACCGTAAGATTACAGAAAATTAAAAAGTAATAAAGAAAATTTTATCAGTAATTATTGAAGAGAATATATTAAATGAGACCAAAATTTCATTCTCCTGATAATTAGTTCTTATTGTGCAACAACGAACACATTTCCAACAGTTTTGATTATAAAGTCATTTTGGCGAAACAACTTGTTGAATTCAATTTTCATCAGAATTAAATCGAGTTGAGTTCATATTATTATCAAAACATAAAATTTCTCAGAGAAAACAGTTCGATTATTTCTGAATGTCACGAAGAATATCCAGAAGAATTTGCTAGTGATTCTAGAACGATTAAATATTTCCTAAATTTGTAGTAATTTAATAAATTTGTTGTGAAACATCTGTTAATCAAACATAGTTAAACAATTTGTAATAATTTACTGAGTTAAAATGATTTAATTAAAAGTGAGAATGAATCTTTAATAGAATTTCTGACTGTGATGTGTTGAAATTCTTGTTTTCAGATAAAATTTCTTCAACTAAATTATTTCTGATGCAAAATTTTTCAAAGCGAAATTATTTTGAGTTCTCATAAGATATTATTTACAAATGAAACATTAATTTACAGATTTTTCTGTTGCGAGCGATCGGATATTTATAATATTTATAAATTCGATAGCATTTTTACTTCGAAGTCTTATAAAAAAAAAAAAAAAAAAAAAAAAATATGCTTCGACATATGACTTGCGGAGATTGTATTTCTTGGCACTTTATTAGAACTGACGTCTCATAGATGATTGATAGATGAGAACTATATCAGAAAATCAACTCACGTACTGTACATACAACGCAATATATCATTGATTAATCATACGAATAAAAATCAGCCTTCTTTCTTTTTCTTGGATAAAATAATAAATATTTTTGATAATATCAAATTACATGATATAACATTTAGGAAATGCATATTTTATATTATATGCAACCTTTAAATTTCTATATAGGTTTATTGTTACTTCAGCAGAATGTGAAACATTTATCAATATATGTATTAGATATACTGTACTTTAAAAATTTTCCTTCTACATTTTTTATTTTATAAATAAATAAAATACAAATCTCATAAAAAACATGTTAAATTTTTATGACTCTTTCCGCCCTGTGACACTAAGAGAGCCTTTTATCAGGCTCATAGTGGCTTTGGCCAGGCCCACATTGGGTTGACCGAGCGATGAGGGATGTTGCTTGATATATCAGGACAGAACACCTCCAAAAATTGCTGGAAACCGCCCGGATTCGATTCCGGTTTCTCCAGAAATAAGCTGAGTTTTAATCACTTCGGGCTCCAGCAAACTTTTAACGTTGATGAAAAAAAAAAAAATCAAAATCATCACAAATTTGAAATAAAATAGAGAAGAAAATAACTTTCATTCGTAATAAAGTGAATATGTCCTAAAACTTAACGTTAAATTAAAATTAAGTCTCTACGGACAGATAAATGAATAGATCAACAATAGAGAAATAATTTAAATAAGCGATTAAAAATAAATATTGTAATTTTTATCAATTAAAAAAGTGAATATTTTTATAACACAATAGATATTATCATGTAGAGATAGTTCTAAAAAAATAGAAGTTTTTTATATAAAAATGTAACTTGAAAAAAAAATCAAAAAACAGAAAAATGGTACAAGATATAGATTTTAGAATGCTCCAGGAGGCACATTATTGAATTTTGCAAGGAAATAAATATTATATTTATAAATATTTAAGTCGTTGTTACTACGACGTAATATAGATGACATACCAATTTTAGATACAGATCTCTGCTCTTTTAACTGAACTTAAATAAATCACGTCGCATCAAGGGAGCAATAAAGCCTTTCAAAAAACATTTTACACCAGATAAACAAGAAGATTTTTTACTTAGAAAAATTAGATTGTTATAAGATATTATTATCAAAGGAAAAGCAAAATAAAATACTAAAAGTAGCTTACAACAATTGTTAGTTTTAGGATATATACACCGTAAGTTATTCCAAAATTTAAAAAGAATTTTTTGGAATTTTTTTAATGTTAATTCAAAACAAAATTCTATTGATTTTCTATACACATATAAGTGTATAAGTGTAGATAATTATTAAACATTTTTGAGATAAACTGATAAAAAGTTTTTGAATTGTTTTCTTCAAATAACAAAAATCAAAAACTAAAAAACTTTAAATTTGACAAAAAAAATTGAAATATTTTAATGTTAATTAAAAAATACTTCTCTATTTTCATGATTCTTTGAAATAATACAATTTACTTAGAATTAAACCTTCTTAATACCCATATGTAATTTTCTATAAATTTTAAGGACTTATCACACCACTGTTTTCAATTGGAAATCTCACTGAGATTTTATTAAGCCAATATGTACAGTACCTTTCGGGCCATATATCCTTCCTCAGCAGGTTATAATTCTGTTAAAACATAAAAAAAATTGTTTTGTTTTACAAATCAAAATATTTTTTCCAATATATAGTATATTTTACACAATTATCTGCCACTACAATCGAAAATTACAAACATATAAAACTACAAATATCTAGAATAATTTTAAAAGAAAATTAAAAGAACATATTGAAATAAAAAGACAAAAACAAATAAGTAAAAATAAGTGTAATAACGGAAACGACAGAATGACGTTGCATGAGATGTGGTTACCCATTTTGAATGCCAGGTGACGCATGACAACGCATAGATATTTACATGTCAGAGAAACTAGGAGAAGAATACCACTTGTGAATTAAAATTTAATGTTAAATGCAAATTGGAAAATACAAAAATATCTGATAAGATATTAAAATACCTAAAATTTAAAAAAAAATATTAAATAATAAAATAAATATATTTGTAAAAAAATGAAGGAAGGGACAAATTTTAAATATATTGTTAATATGGAAGTTATAATTTTAAGTAATAGCAGTTTTAGATGTTTGTAATTTTAGATTGTTGCTCACAGATAATTGTGTAATATATACTATATATTTGAAGATATATTTTAATTTGTAAAAGAAAGTTAAAATAATTTTTTGGTTTTAACAGTATTATAACCAGTTAGTTATAATACTGAGGAAGGATATATGGACGAAATGTACAGTACATATTGGTTTAATAAAATCTCAGTGAGCTTTCTAATTGATAACTGTGGTGTGATAAGTCCATAAAATGTATATATAGCAAATTACATATAGCTATTAAGAAGATTTAATTACAATATAAGACAAAAAGGAAATGATTATAATTATTTATAATTACTAACAACATATATCAACAGTATCTTAACAACGGCAAACGGAGAAATGAAATGCATCATGCAGTCACCCGCATATTTCTGATTCTGTCGTGGAATAAATGAGAGCAAGTTTTGTTCTTAGTCCTATCAAATTCATGCGACGTGCTTCTCGCGAATCTGGCGTTGCACAACCCACCATTTGGTAAGTTTTACGAAAACGTGTACACTTAAAATCACAAAATTTGCATTGCTGCAAAAAATTATTGACGCAGATGAGATGGCTCTGTGCAGCAGAAATGCTGCATTGTATTGAGGAAGATGAGACATTCCTAAACATTATCGTCAGTGACAAGTCCACATTTCTTCTCAGTGTTGAAGTGTCCACTAGCAGCTGGGGGGTTTCTTTGTGCGAGGAGAAAACTTAAGAGTTCCTACCCTTGTAAAATTAATATTAGTTTTACTAACAGAAAATAAAATCTGTAAGACTTCTTATTAATAAAGAATTATTAAATATTATCAAGAAGATAAATTTGTTCTAAAAAGAGAGCTAAAGGGGTTCACTCTACCCCGGTAGCTCTCGACAATTGGATTCAGGTCTTCGAAAATCAACAAACAACTATAGAACATGTTTGTGACAGTCCAAAAGTGAATGCGTTTTGTTTGTTTGTTTGTATATGGCAACGCGACACGAGGGCGATTTGCAAAAAGGAAATGCCTCCCGATGGGAAATTGATCCCCACTCAAGTGTTACAAACGTGAAACAAACCCGGAAAACTCCACGTGGCCATCCGAACCCACGACAAACTACTAGTGTTCAGTGGTTTTATCTACTCGGCCACCGGTGGGTAATGTGTTTTGTGCTCTTAGCAAAGATAAAATTTATCTATGCCTCTTCTTTATCCATGATAGAATCATTGACAGTATCGTGTATATAAATATGCCCGAAAATTTTTATTCCATTGTTATACAACAATGCCACAGAGGGATGTATGAACTTTCAACACGACGGCGCACCACTGCACTGCCATACAGATATCCAGAATTTACTCAATAAACGTTTTCCTGATCAGTGGACCAGAGCCGATAGTATGGCCATCACATCTCTCGGTTTTTCCCTAGGATTTCATTAAAGATATGGTATTTATTCCACTTTTGCCTTCAAATCTCGCAAAGCTTAAAGATCGAATCACTGTCATCGTTATCAAAGTGACAACAAATGTGCCGTTTTGAGTTTTGCAAAAAATTGAATTCAGGTTGGATCACAAATAGTGCTTACATCTAACCAAAATAACTGTTCGACGTAAAACTAAATGTGTTTTCCTATAAAGTAATGCCTCAACTGACTCTATAAGTCTTCTGATTAAAATTCTATATATCTTTCAAAGTTGTAAAGTCCTTTTTGAATTACCCTCTATAATTCTTAACGACGAAGTGTTTAATAGTCCTTATATGATTAATATTAGCAGATATGCCCAGCATTGTCCAGGCGAAAAGTAATAAAAACAGTATTAAAAGTTTGGTTATTTTAGCCCACCATTGTTATGTTTATCACGAAGTGTCAAGAAAATGAATTCAGGGAAGACTGGAATGTCCAGGTTTCATGGTAACATATTTTTCCACAGGGTTCTAGAGAATAACCATAAAAAATTGGGTGCAGATCGGTTAAAGGATTTAGAAGTGTATAGAGAACAAACGCTTTTTATTATAGTATATATTATATTACGTTACATTTGAATTGTTTATTCTAAAAAGGTTATTTTAATTGATTAGAACAACAAATTTCAAAATTTCATCAACTTTTCTGAGATTAGGTCTATTTGCATCGTAAAACTTTGACTTGATTTAAATAATCATTTCCATATGTAAAATGCGTCGACATTAAATAAATATTTCTAAATTTAAGAGCTAATTTAGATTGAGAGGGAATTTTCTAGAAATCATTCTTCACAAATCTAGCTGTTGAATTTGTATGAAATCAGATATTTTGAAAGCAAGATAAACTATTTCATTAACTTCAATTAGAGGATGATAAATATCGACTTGAATATCTATTATGATGTAAGAAAATTGAATAAAAGTATACGTTGTAATTTTAAATGAATAATTCAACAAAAATTCAATGTTGAAAATTACTTTATTATATTATTGTTGATAATGATGATGATATATATATATATATATATATATATATATATTAGTATTAGAAGGATATATAATATCCTTCTAATAATAACTCATTCTAGTTTATTGTTCTCCATCAGCTCATATATTCTTTATCGATTATGTAATGACGTTGAATACCATCTGTGCAATAATTGATTATTAACCTGATTGAGTTAACTCGTATTTAAAGTATCAGTTTCTATTGATCGTATGACTAGATCATGTATTCTCTGCAACGGTTATCTGTTATGATGTTATAGAAGCTTAAAATCAAACATAGACAACCTCGGAATATTAAGAAGATTTATCTCAATACTGTGTCTAAATCATTAAAATGTCGACCATTCTTAAGGATGATCAACATTCTTTAGGATTTTACAGAGTTGTGGAATACTGACATTCTTTTTTAATAGTCAAGTTGGTTGTGCCTCCTGACTATATAACTTTATTCGTTTAGAAAAATTTAAATTTTACAACTAATTTTTTGTTAAGCAATGTACTGTACAATTCTTTCAATATTTATTGCTTCGATTATTATATTATTAAAACCTTAAGTAATATAAATGATTATATTTAAATAAATTAATTCCAATTTGAAAGTAATTATTAAAATTTTTAAGAATTATATTATTGATAATTAACTAAACTATAAATGTCCCAGTAACAAATTTATCTAAGAATATATAAAATATTTCAGATAGGCTATATCTTTAATTAAATTTTGTGTATTTTTAAATTTATAAAAATTTAAAGAATTTAGAGAATTGTATACGCCGCCATATTGCGACAAATTGAAGAAATAGGAAGTAACAAGAAAATCGAATTTCCTGAGACTGTCTACACAATTTACCAATTGAGTAAAGGAATCAAATATCTTTTAAATTAGTTTAGAACTATAAAATATAATTAAATAATCAATTGATTGTCATTTTGTAATCTTTTCAGATAGAACATGAAGATTTGATTCAAGCTATAGAAACTTTCAAAAAGTTTTAAAATTTTATACAATTAAGACTCAAAATGTTAATTTTATGACATAATCTGTAGCTTTGATCTAGTAAAAGAATATATATCAATTATTATGAAATAAACAAGGTTTTAATCATTAAAATTAAAACTAAGTTAATACTAGAGCTTATAGAAATTATTAAACAGCTTACGTAGGTCGGATTCAATTATTGAAAATATCAAAGCCTTGTTTACTTCATTGAAACTCTCATTCTCTGATTTATCACAAGAGATTCAAGTATCATTACATTTAAAAAATTATTGATCACACGACTCTTTATAATTCAACACTTGTAGATATTATAATTCAAAACATGTTGCAAAATTTAATCATACGTGATACGCATTTATAAATATTTTCTTCCTTCTGTAACTTTAATTAAGGAAAAAAAACTAAAATTTTTTTAAATTTTAGTTAAATCCTCGCTAATGTAATTATCTTAATTTATTAATTATAAAACAAATTATTTAAATTTCTTAAGAAAATTTTTATCCTCCTTTCTGCTGTTCATACATACAAAAATGCTGTTTTTTACAATAATATCCTTTACGTTATATAAAGTATACACTGTGCAACAATGCGTAAAATACACTTTCTGTAAATAATACATAATATTATAACGGGTTACAATAGATAAATGTATATATATATTGTGATATAATAAACGTTTTTGAGGTTCAAGCATTCAGAAAATATAAATATTTAGTGAGAAAAAACTATCATGAATTTTTTAGATACTTGACTGAATTCGTTCAAAATATTGAAAAATTTAATTTATATTTCTTTAAAAAATATTAGACTTTTAAAAAATGCATTTGATTACATAACATCATATTAGATACATTTGAAAAATTTCCATAATTAACCATAAAAATTCATTAGAGAATTCAATAAATTATAAGATTTTATATCATTAATATTACTGTGAGGATCCAGGGAGAATAATCGTAATTAATAGATAAAATAATAATTTAGAATTATTTTTTCGACGTGGTGGAAAATTTCCAGAGGTCAAATGAAAGGGGAAAAACAAACTCCCACACTTCCGATTACGTCCGATTTTAACGATGAGTGAACCGATCAAGATGACTATATAAGGCAATGAGTTTTGTTAAGGTTCGAGAGACCAACTCTGACCTTAGTCACCTCCAACCATTTATTCCGATTGTTTGACAGCTGTTATTAAATTTATGAGGTAAAATGAGTAAACAACACTCGGACCGAAGCGAACTTAGAACGTATTGCATCATCCGATGCATCAGTCATTTCCCCGGCCAACGGGTATAAAAAGGGTTGGATACAGACCTCCGGGAGGCCATCGACAGAAGACTCACAGCAGACGTCAACCAGTTACTCTGGCCCGCCATATACTCTACGGCTACTACCTCCGGCCCGAGACTGCCATCATCTTCGCCAAGTCTCCGACCGCCCACCGCCAATACTCCGCAGGATCAGCGAATGTTTTCAGGACTAAGCATAATCACGGATCTATAAACAGCGAGTACACATCAAGAGATATTAACTGAGACCAGTGTTTTCCAAAGTGTGGTACGCGTACCCCCAGGGGTACGGGAAGAGTTTAGTGGGGGTACACGCCGCACCGTGCTTCGGCTGTTCCTGGTGCAACAAGCAGTTTACTTTTTTTCGATTACAAACATAGAAAAATAATGAAAAAAACTTCGTTACTTCTTAGCGGTTTCGCCGGGTGCTGTGATTCTGTGTATTCCTCCACCCTATGGCCAAGACGACAGTGTCACACAAAAACCTCCAGTATCTACACATTGAATTGTTACAATGTGCGCGTGTGTATTTTTAGCTTTTGTGCGATTTTTCTAACAGGAAAGGTTTGTTATGTGCTTTAGTATTAATAAAAAGCTAAAAATGCCGAATAAACCAATTTTTCTGTAGCTAGTTACTACAACTAACAATTCTTAGCAGAGACTTACATTGACAGTGCTTCTAGAAAGATGAAAATGAGACCTAAAGTCCATATCGCTATATCTAGGAACAATATTTTCCACATAGTCTTCTATTTTGGCTTTTTCGATTGTTCAATTGCAGCAGCATATAGAAATGGAATATCCTCGTTATCTTTGGTTTTTGATTTAAAGTATATGCAATTTTTTTGACGAGGGGTACTCAGCATTAAGAAAATTATACAAAGGGTACACAGATGTCAAAAGTTTGGGAAACACTGACTTAGACCATTTTGTAAACTCTCTCTCTCTCACTCTCTCCTAGTTATACGTTAGATTAGTATTACCTAACTTAACCCCTCGGTTCTCACATTACTGTTTAAGATTAACTTTTCATAATTTTAATGTTAATAGATAAAAAATATATTATTTATAAGTACAAACAAAATAGCGTACCAAACAAGAAATTTAACTGGTTAAATCTGTTTAAAAAGTTAAAATTTATAAATTAGTTTGTTCAACTAAAAGTTTTCAATAAAAATATAATATTTAATATTATATTAGAAAAAAATTAATTAATTATAAGTTTTATTAGACACTTCTATACGAAAACAAATTTTCTTATACAGTAGAAGCAAAAATAATTTTGTTGCAGTTTCAATTAGTAAATCAATTTTCAATATTGTATGATTACTAAGATATTTTTCGATGAATAAAAATAAACATTTCAAATATAAATTCAAAGTAGTTGTAATTGTATTGATGGGTAACGAATTTGACATGAAATCGAAGATAAAAACTCAGCATTTTTATGAAGAAACTACTGATCAAATTAATTTTTTATCGCTTCTTTACAGTATTAAATTTCTTTCTTTTTCCAGTCTTTGTTTAAATTTTATAAAATTCAATTTATTACAGAGGATTATACTTTTTTGTCATATTTTTTACGTAGGTTTATGATTTATTGACCTGTTTTGGGTAGATATATAATTTATAACAGAACTCGATTGTTATTCTTTGATGGATAGATTTGAGACAATATAACAATTTTTTATTTCAAAAGATTTTGGTTTCGGTCCCTTATAAGAAGATATAATCTTTTAAGATAACATGCATTTTTTATCTTTGATTTCTAGCAGAGAAATCGACCTATCACATGATCCATTTCTTCAACTGTTATTCCATCATTGTTTATTTCTCTCCATTAACCAATCAGAGAGAAAATTGACATGTTTTCAAAGAGAAAATATTCTGCAGAGTCGCGATCAAAAATATTTTCTAAAGTTGATTTAAAATTTCTTAATTTATAAAAAAATAACATGAATTTTTGAACACTTTATATAGCTGAAAGATCATTATTTATGCACCAAAAAATAGAAATTTATTTATCAATGAAAAAATACTTGGAAAGAAGAGGAAAGGACTGAAAGATCAGCCAAAAACGATGAAAAAAGATTGTTAGGAACGGATGAGAAGCTTTTAATAACACGATTCAACAAGACGGGAAAGAGAAGACAAAGTTGAATAAAATATATTAAAATGAAGTAATAGATTAAGAAAAACATTACACTAAAAGCTTGAAGGTAAAATATTGATATATTTTCTGTAATTGTAGATTTAAACATTACAATAAATAGAAGTTGGCCGTTAAATAGCAAGAGAATGCGTTAACTAGTTACAACTAAAATTTCAAACTAGATTCTATCAATATAACAGCAATAATTTTTGGATTCGTAAGTATTTTTATAGAAAATGCAAATATGAAATTGAGAACAACAATAGCAATGTTAAAGAGCTGTTATAAGTTATCAAAATAAATAAATAAATAAAATCTAAAAATGTTTTCACTTCCAAATTTAAATACGAAATTATGATGATCATTATAATCACAGGCAACAAATTAATGTAAAACCAATGACCGAGTGGATGAAACCACAACAGTGATAATTGTGGGTTTTCTCCTGACCAGTTGTGGAGTTTCCCGTGTTTTACCCATCTGTTTAG
This sequence comes from Centruroides vittatus, assembly GCF_030686945.1. NCBI lineage: Eukaryota > Metazoa > Arthropoda > Arachnida > Scorpiones > Buthidae > Centruroides > Centruroides vittatus. The sequence goes on along the minus strand of NW_027121909.1, from coordinate 386,053 downwards.
TATCAAAATAGGAGCCAGTTTCTCATAGAAAATCATCTGACATATTTCCCTTGTATTGCATTGTCTTACCTCATCAAACCAACGAACTTATTATTGTAAAAAAATTAATTACAGTACATACAATTTAAAATTTAGAAATTCTTGAATCAACGTCAAAAAAATTGGAATATAAGTGCATTTTTAAATCAGAAATTATGATATAGATTTCATGCTATCATCTGAATAGTTTCTAGATTATTCAGTTTAGTGAATATCTAGATATATGAATATCTAGATATTTCTAGATATTCACTAAACACATGAATATTTTTTAACATGTTAGTTACCAAAAAAAAGTATTTTCTTAAAGTCGTTAAAAATAGAAGAAAATTCGTACCTTATTAATAAAATATAATAATCTATTTATAATTGTGATTAAAAGCTCAAATAAAATTGAATCTTATGTAAAAAATTAATTTTATAATTAAATTAAAATTAAGTAATAAGATATTTGATTTAATATAAAAAATAAAAATAATTTGTGATTATTATTTTTAACTTTGTTATATTTTTTAATAATTAAAAAAATATTAATTAAAATTTATCACGTAAAATGCAAATTAAAAAATAAAAAACTAATTTAATTTAGTAACTCTTTTATAATGTTTTATTAATTTTTCAAGTATTCATGAAAACAAGAATTTTCATCATTGAAAAATATATCATGTAATCATGAATGACTAACGTCATATTTAAAAAATTCTTCAGTTTAGAAGTTTTATTGATTAATAACAAAACCATTTTAAATCACAGACTTCATTAATTTTAATTATTTTTTCTCCTCTACTTACTAAAGAAATAGTTTCAAAAATTACGAGTAAGAGAAATATATTAGATTTTCACTATTTTACTTATCAAAAAATTCTGTTCTGCTTCTTATAAAAAAGTATTTTCAATCAATATTAATTTATGAAAACTTTCATAAAATACGTTATCCTTACTCACATTAGTCAACAGTTTATAACGAGTTTTCTTACTTAAGCAGTGAAGTATAACTCAGAGTTGCCTTTTTGAAATTTGTATTTAATTTTGAACAGGAACATAATTTTTTTTTTTTCTATTCAAGAGCTATTTATCAAACTATTGTTTAATGCAAAATTATAAATCATGTTAAAAATGAATTTTTAAATAAATATAATATGGAAAACGAGATAATGGAATTTTAGTAACAAAATGAAATATTGTAAGAAATTATTATTATTGTTAAAAATAAATTATTAATAATTGTTTCGTGTTATCTTGTTTATTTTTATAAATAGTAATTTTAAAAATAATATAGGATAATTATTAATAATTTTTAAAATTTTTAATTCAAAAATATAATACCAAACGATCATCTCGTCTTTTGATATTAAAGGCATTGCGAAAATATTGTTTTACTTTTATCTTATATCGTTTCTTATTTTTTACATAATATAAAAACAAAAATAGAATATATAAATATAAAATACAATATAAATTATTAAATATTTTATAAAATTCAGTAAACAATTTTAAAAATTTTTATATTGTACAATTTTTAAATTTTGAATGCATTATTTTTATAACAATATTTTACATTAAAATGCGATTTTAAAAAAATAACATTGTTTCTGTTACAGGTGTAAACATTTTATGTCTTTTAATACCAATTTTTTGTTTATGCGAGGTATTAATAAATTGTTCTAATTAATATATTATAAAATTATTTATTGTATAAAATTCTACAAAGTGCTTACTGCAATTTTTATTTTGGTTTAATGCATCTTCTGTTTGTTTGTTTTTTTTTTTTGTTATTTGGTGTTACTTGTCATTTTGATTTGACACATTTTTCTTTAATAAAAAACTTATTAGAAAACAATATGGCAACATAACGGATGTCTTTTTTATTGAGTATATTTTTTAACATGTTAGAGTGCAAGTATATTAATCATTTGATTCGAACAATACTTGTGTATCCTGTCAAGAAAACAATTTATCGCTTTATCAAATCTGTGACTATGTTTGAAAATAAGCCTTATCAGTTATGGATTACAGTAAATGGAATATTCCTTACATCTAAGGATGTGCAAGCTAGATAACATAAAAATACAATGTGCAGTAGCAATGTTGACTGATAGGATTTAAGAACATAGATTTAAATCGTGCACACAATCGTATAATTTCAAGTAATGCATTGGATAAATTATATAGAAGAGTTTGTAAAAGCACATAAGAATAAAGAGCTAGCCAAACACTTATTCGTACGGAAATATTTTTACTTTTCAATACATTGCAATCTCTATATTCCAGCCATTTTTCAGTCTTACATTTCCAGTAATCCATAGATAGATACTGGTACTGTGACGAATGCACACTTAATACAATCTGATAAAATTCTGGTGGTCTTCAATATTAGTCTCGAATAGGTAGACGAGAGCAATTGAAAGTGGGGAATATTCTCACACAGAAGAACAAGGTATAAAGTAGCCATTCAGTAAAACCATTGATGTGTGTGTAAGTGTCAGTAGAAACACTGATGTGTAAAATATGTATTTTATTATATTATAAATTACACTTGTTCTGTGTAGTTGGAGGGTTTATCTATTTTACCTTAGTTATCTATACTTATTTCAAGTAGCTTATTTCTTTTCATTTGGCAATTTCGATGATCTAGTCACAATGCAAGCGTATAAATGTTAGATCATCGAAATTTTACTGCATAACGAAACCGAAAATATGGAAGAACTTATTGAAAATTTAATAAATACCGAACAACTTGAATCAGCAGAAGTATCTATAACGGATAAATCTGATATAATTTGATAACAATACTTGAATCGGTGTCTAGCTAGTTAGCAACAGAAATAATAAAATATCAATTATTCTAAGAACGAGATGTCGTGTAGAAAATAAAAATCTCGATAAAGGAATCGCGTTTACAGAAATTGACATAAAGCGAGAATCTAATGCAAGACAAGAAAGAAAGAATACGAAAGAAACCATTTCTAATTTTGTTTTAATTGTATAAAGTTGTCACAAAGCTGTGGTATATTGCTTTTTCAAAACAGAAACATTAAAGCAATAGTCACAATCGAAAATAAAGATATAAATGAAGAAGTAGAAAAAAGAATATCAATAAAAGTAATAAATTATAGACAGAACAGACGTGGCATTAAGCATAAATAACCATAAGTTTCAAAAGTTATTATGCGTACAAACAATCAAGCAAGAATTAATTGCTTCTGGTATATCTGAATAAGATAGACTTTTAGAAATATGCAAACTCTTGTTGAAATGGCAAGTATAATGATAAGTGAACGAAACTCGTTCAAAGTATTATTGACAGAAGCTATAACTACGGCTACATGTCTTATAAACAGATCAACCAAAACCTTAAAAAAAATCTCACCACTGAATCACGGATTGGTAGAAAATCCGATTAGAACATTTAAGGATTTATGAAAACGAAACCTTTGTATCGAGCAAACCTCAAAATAAAACACTAAAATTCGATTCAAAATCGGTTACTTGTACTAGGTAGGCTGCAATGTGGAACAACAAAGAACTATCGCTTTTCTAATCCATGGAACAAATAAAATCATGCGAAATCTAAACTTCACATCTATTAAAATGAAAGAGGGACAAATTATAAAGTTGAATACAAACTGAGTTTAGACTAAAAACATTGAAGGATAGATGCAACAAATAAAAATAAATAGCTTAAATTATAAGACACGTAATCAATTACACGATAATATGAGAAACATTAAACTTTATCAAACTATTTGAATAGCGAAAAATCAAATTTATAGTGAAAAAATTTCTCAAAATAACCAACAATGGACTTAATACAAAAGAATATGGATGAGCAATGTAATAAAACTTGAACGTAGAAGTTGGAAGATTTATCTGAAGATTATAAACCAATTAAATCAAATAACAGAAAAGAGATTCTCAAGAAAATATTATAGAATATGCGATCGACTATTAGACCGTTAGAGATTATTTTGAACAAAAGAAAATTTACTAAGATTTCAAATTTGCACTAATTATAAAACGCACTTCTCCTCAAACATTTTTCGGTATTCCATCGCAAACAAATATGCTCATCAGTCAAATAGAGGTAAAAAATCTTTCATATCTCTTTACAAAAGGCATTGAATGTTATGATATAACCAAGGTTTTTAAATAAGAAAATAAGGTATGGAAACTAGTCAAAGCAATATACAGTTTGAAACAAGCAGAAAGTTCTTGAACAAGAAACTTAACAATAAACTATGGAAACTACATTTAAACCTTTGAATTTTGATCTTTGCATTATGTATATTAAACTAGCTGAAATTTTATCTTCCTGGTAAACTAAGTCGACTACCTGTTGTTATTTTGAATATCAGAAGAAGAATTGCACTCCTTGCAAATTCAGTTACAAAAGGAATTTAAAATGAGAGGCATTGATTTACTTCAATATTGTCTCGGCGCAGAAATACGAAGGAATGAACCCACTAAAAACCAGTCCATCTCATCAAGCAAAACACATCAAAAATATTTTGTGATTTGGAATTAAAAATTCTTTGGATGCAAATTGCAGGTTTAAAAAGGCTCAAGGAGAAACAAGAAATTTTTTAAAAACAAGTAGCGAGAAGTTATTTGTAGTTTATTGCATGTTTTAAAAATTATGCAATTTGATATTGCACATGCCGCAAGTTCGCTAAGTCAATTTTCAATTAATCCATCTGAAAAATATCAATTAGTAAGTTCAACGAATTATGCATATCTCAAAAGCATTTTGTATCCAAAAACGAAACTCATGTCTAATTATTTATATTGATAAAGATGATGATTGGGCAAACAACACGATACCATAAACGATTCAATGGCATTATCGGTTCTGCATTCTGGTCTTATCAGTTGTTCAAAAGTTTGAAATACTTGAGAAAGAAAGAATATTAAAAATGTTTTACACATGGGACTGTCCATAAATTACGTAACGCAGATGTGGGTACTTAGGTATGCAGGTAATCGTGATGATGCCTTACAAGGATGTGGAGTGTTTAAAAAACGTTACATAATGCCAGGTCTTTGAATTGACCGGTATTGTTCGTTAAATGCGTATGGATTAAGCTACCAATACTTTTTCGCCAAAAGGCAAAGCTCAGATTTGGATTTAACGTTAGTTGTTTAATTCGTCAAAAAAACGAACACGAAAGAGGAAAAAAATGTTGCAAGCAAACCGTACTGTTTATGTCATTACTTTGTACTGTACAATACGTTAAACAGTACGTATAATTAATAAATTAATGCAATGTTTTGCGTATTATTCCCTGTATTGTGCATTATTCCTTAGCACAATCAAGGAGGTTGATCGAGGTATGCGTTACGTAATTTTCGATGTGGGTATGGGCGACAGCGTTATGGAAGACGGATTGGGGGTGTCACATAATTTTGAGAGTAGTGTATGTAACACATCCTCGATAGCTGTAGGTGAAAAATATAAAAATAGTGTTATTGTAATTTATATACTATCAACATTATATAATATTAATTTTCTCCATCTCTTTCAATTCTGTTTGTTCTGATTATTTTAATTAATTCCCTATAAATAATTATTTGTAGAAAATTAATATTATTCTTATTGGATAATGTTCGTTGCAATTTTTGTTACTATTTAATTCATTATTGCATCATTCCAAACAGTGTGCGATTTCTGAAATTTCTAGAGGGAGATGGACCGCTCAGGGGTACCCGACATCAATCCGCAGAGATTGAATAAAACCAAAAAATTTATCGGAGTGATCTGTCGGTCCAGTCCTTCGCCATCCAGCTACCTCTTGTGAATCTGGCTGAATCCACAATGAACTTGAAGGAGACCTCAGTGTCCATTAGGAGGAAAGAGTAAAAAAAGGGATGATTACTCAGTTTATGTACGGTAGGTTTACAATAATATTTCATTTAATATTAGGGGCGAAGAGCACAAAGATAATGATGTAGTACTACTGCAGTGAAAAATAACTGCAGATAGATACACGTATTGTTACAATTTCTTTGAAATCACTTAAACATCATAAAACACCAAAACAATTCTCCATTGGCTTTATAGTTCAGGATGCGATCATACAAGCTTGTTTATCCTAAACAGAGGCGGATAGGTTTATTTTAAGCATTTCTAAACATTACTGCCCAACAGTACTGACAGCAGTAGGAAACCAAACAAAGCAAGAGAAAATAACATAAACGACATGGAAAAGTAAATCGAAATGACTGCTTAGTGCATATATACTCAGTGCAGTGTCTGTTGGAAAAAATTCGTACAATTTAGACATTACAAATGATGACTGCGTAGTTACACTTATAAAATAACTTTGTGTTTTTCGTAAATCAAATCTTGCAGTTTTACAAAATTATAAAATTGTCCACAAACCCACGGATTTGATAAGAGAGAGAGAAAAAAGAAACTATCCCAGGTTGTAAAATTTCCATTCCATTCCATCTAGAGTCTGGGATATGAAAGATAGAAGAGGAAAATCCCCTCATCCCCCTTCAAATCTTACCCTGATTTCATATATTTTTTAATCGTTGAGTGGCGCTATTTACTACTTGTTCTTAAGTTTTTATCGCTTTTTCCTTCAATAAAATACCTCATATAAAACATTACGGGGTCATAATGAACGTGTTTTTACTTTATGCATATTTTTAACACTTTCAGAATGAAATATATTAATTTTATAAAATATTTTGTAGTATTTTAAATTATTACGCAAGCTAAATTTAATTTATTTGCAAAGAAGATGAAAAATTATAAACGAGTTTTCAGTAATGAAATTTTAATAAATTTATTTAATTAGATTTTAAATTATATCCGATTATTTTTTTAATAATTAAATAATTAGTCATTTTATATTTATTATAGTTTATTCTTTAACTATATATTTTTTTCTCAAAAATTAATTAAATATTTAATAATAAACTAAATAAAAAGAAATCAATTTCATAATTATATTAACTTTATTTTAAAAAATTTTTAAATGCAATCTTTGTTTTTATATAAATATAAAATAAATTTTGCGTTCTTTGTTTGAAAACTTTTTTAATGAGTTTTGCACTTTAAAATGGGATATTTTCCCCCTTTTAGACGTGGCTTTGACACAATTTTAAAGATCTGCAATCAGGATTTTGTGTGTGCGACTACCATAAGAAAACTTATTATATTTTCTGGTAACGCTATAATCTCGAAAGGAATTGTATTGATACTATAATCTTCAAAGAAACTTATTTCTTTTTTCATATAATTCATTTTTGTTTCTTCCAGTATCTTGAACAAACTTGGATCAACCAATATTTGCAATGCAATTGATGTTGTTTAGTTCATCTCATCCGATATTTTATTACTTCTAGCTTGAAATATTTCATAAACTATTGTAAAACATGAAATATTTTTTTCTGAAATAAAATTGGGAAGTGGAGGAGAAGATAGAAGAAATGTGTGTGACAGTTTTCGTTCTTCCGTAACAAATTTTCTGAATGGTAAAGAAATAAAAATATTGTTTGAAAGTTAAGCAAATTACCGAATAAAACCGTGTTCAACATGCAAGGTAGTTTAAATTTTGTTAAAATTTCAGTTAGATAATGAAAAAATGCTTTCAGATGATATATATTACAAGAATATTGCGATTATAGAATGTCTGTCTTTTACGCTCTATTCCATTCTTTGCAAGTGAATAAATTTTTCTTTAAAAATATGAATTTGTTGCGATCGAATAAGTTCTGTTTCTTTACATAACAATATTACAATTAAAATATTTTTTTATGCGTGTGTATATATGTATAAATATTCGCACGTATGTAGGCACGTATTCCTATATAAGCTATGTATCTGATGTTTTTATATAAAATGGCGAGCATTTGAATAGAATGCGATACATTGTAGCCTTTTGTATGTAACAAAATACTATAAATTATTCAGTATTTATAGAATTAAAACCATCGAAATGTTAGTCAAAATATGTTTCAAAGTGTTCGTATTTCTCTATGAGAAAGATTCCAGATTTTATGAAATCGGTCATAAATTATTGTTCATCTATGCGACTGTAATGCATCGTTCCTTTAAAAAGAATTAATTTCAAGAACTAATGATTATTAAAAATTTATTATATATAATTCAGTTAAAATATAGTAGTTGGGGTAATAAAATTTGTCTTTCTTAAAATCAAAACAGGTAAAGTAAATTTATATTAGTGTTTACCATGTCATACACATAAAATACAACACAGAAATTCGCGTTAGTCAAACCTCTGAACAACGGTCACTGATGGGAGCATAAAAATAGCCGTTGTTTGGAGGTTATTTTGTATGTATTTTTGTTTTTAAAATGTTCCTGAGAAAATCGCCGCTGTTTAAAGGTAGTCGTTATTGGAGGTTCGACGGCATTTATTCTGATACGTGTATTTAATTAATGTGATTTAAACTATATGAAATATAAAAAGTAAATAAAAATAATTAACTGATTTTCTATCACAAACAAATATAAAATTAACAAAATAAATTTATACAATTATTTCCAAGCTTTTCCTAAGAGAATTAACACGTTTAAGTATATTGATAAAGAAAACGCTAAAGACGTAATCGGTTTTTATTAAGAAAAATATATTTTATTCGTAAGTAATTAAACAATACAATTACAGAATAGAAAAAGAAGACAAGAATATTTATTTAAAATGAAATGAAATAAGTCAAAGGATTATTAATATAATAAGATAATGAAATTTTCTATATTATCCAATTAAATTCCTTATTGGTTTTATTCAAAAAATAAAACAAAATTCAAATGTATTTTACATTTATATTGAATTAATTTAATTTATTGTAGATACATTTACATCTTGAATAAGTTTATATATGTTCGTTTGTATTTACCGAACAAATTAGTAAACTGTTCGATATCTAACATAGAACAAAAGTAAAGGAATTAACGTTAAAGTCGCCTTTGGTTAAATATCGAAAACCAGAAAATTAAAATCCTATTAACGTCATTCAACTAGATAGAAATACATTTTAATACAAAACGTTTGTTTCCTTAAGTTAAAAGTTTAATGTTTAAAGAGCTTTATTTGTTCTCTTAATTGAATATGCCATAGGCTACAGCATATAAACTACTGTAGCAGTACAAATAAATTATAAAGCTTATTTGAGGAATTCTGTAAAATAAGGTACTTTAGTTAAATTTTGATGTTTTCAGGAGTTCCAAAAAATAACAATAATAATAATAATAATAATAACTGTTCCTTGTTTAACAAACCGAATGGAAAAAAAGATAATAAAGTTAAATATTAAATGCGCTTGAGTAAAGTGCATATTATAGCAATGGGAATATCCATATTTATAAAACTCTATTTGATGTGCATAATAAAACACTTAACTGAAAAAGTATGTAAGGTCACTTAGGTACCTTATTCCATATAATTCCTCAATTATTGTTTATATTGAATAATTTTTTAAAAATACAGTCGAACCACGATACACTAATTAGGACTAATATGCGTTGAGCAGGTACTGTCTTTGAAACACATCATGGTAACATGCGCGAATAACTGAAACTGTTTTAATCATCATTAATGATAGAAAAATAGTTTTATTTAATAAAAATACAATAATACAAAATCAAAATAGTTTTACTCACTGCATGTATAAACTGAGTATCAATTTGCTCTTAACAATCATTGGGCTGCAATTTTCAAATTGCAGACCTATAAATTCCCACTATCGTTTGTTGTCTGTCCGTCCTTCTCGTTAATCTCGAGAACGGAGTTAGATAGATGAAAATCGAGACCAGATATGGAAAGCTTAAGGACCAGAGGCCACTATTAACTACATATGAACTTTCCGGTCAAAACCGGAGGTTACATGATTTCATTCAAAAATTTTACTTTACTATAGAGAGTGGTAAATTTGATATAAAATCGATCCTTAAGATAATTTAAATATTAAAATATAATTAAAAATTCTAGACCGCATTGTTGAAATTAACATAATGATGATTAATAATTGTATGCATACTATTTTCATAAATTCAGAATAGTAAAAAACTAAAATCTAAACAAAAAATACTAATCTTAATAGTAAAATTATACATCACGATCCTCGTCACGCATTTTTCTCCTATTTGGTTTGTTGTTACTGTTGCTTTAATTTCCGGAATTTCTGAGCATTTAGAAGAAAACACTTCAAAAATCATCGTCCGGCGGGCAATACTCCAAAGGAAATTCAACGGAAAATTTTAATTACTGAATTGTTGGCTTCATTAGTTATTTTATGACGAAACTGTATTCAGGCATCGTATAAAGAAAAAAATTCTACATCCCTACATGTTATTAGTTACGCTTATCCACTTTCCACTCTTATCCACAATTGATAAAACTAATATCATTAGCATAGCCATAGTAATATCGTGCCTTGGATTGAGAAAAATAAATGAGTACATTTACAACTACGAACAGACTCGGTTCACCTGTGGCTGAGTGGATAAAATCATTAAACACACGTAGTTAATTAATCGTGGGTTCGTGCTCCACCAACGGTCTGGTCACGTGGAGATTTTTTTGTTTGTAATACCTAAATAGGGGCCAGTTTACCATAGAAAATCCCCATAGGCATCCTCTAGTCAGATCGTTCGCGTGTAATGTTGCTGCATACATACAAGCAAGACTAGACTTACCATGTCCCAAGTTTACTCTGTCGCCAGCAAGCAACGATCTACTATCAACAATATCATTATTTTTCGGATATCGAAAATATTTTATTTCACTTTCTTTTGTGTTTTTGCTATTATTGGAACAATTAGCAACAGCACAACTAGACATTATGGTATGAATCAGGTCGTCAATAGTTCTATCCACAAGACACGAAGAATTCTAAAGGTAATATAACATACAATCCAGTAAATGTAACATTTAAAAGAATCTGAAACTTCTGAAATGATTATTCAGATTTATTCTCACAGAACGATTCAAATTAGAACAATTAAATAGCATACTTGTATCTGTGTGTCGGAAGTCAAACCTCTAATAATGGGCACCTCCCAACAGTGTCCATTTTTTATAAACAACAATGCATAAAAAATAACCTACAAACAACGGCCATCTGCGAACAACAGCCATTTTTTACGTTCCCGTCAATGGCCGTTGTTGAGAAGTTTGACTGGATATTAAATCATCAATAGATTATCTATAACTTAATTGGGTTTATTACAAATTATAACTTTAAATAATCGAAGTTTTTGTCTGTTGGTCGTTTTATTTCTCAAGGAATTTCATTATCAAAAAATGTGAATTAAAAAAATGCATGTTAAAAATATGATTATTATTTATTACAATAAAAGTTTTGTTGCATTTTCATTATCGTGAATAGACCGGCAGCCATCTTAATTCATACCGTACATCGTGTTAATTCAAACAAATTTGTAAATTTAAATATTGTGAATATTAAAAATAATTTTTTTCGGTATATAAAAATATCATTTTTATACAATAAATTATAAATATTTTTCTTACAGATTAACAATATTTTTATATAAGATAGATTCGTGTTGTTACTTTAGATTGTACTTATATATTTGCCACTTTTTTGCATTGTGGGAACTGAAAGGGTCTTTTACCAGGCACGTGTTCAGCCAGGTTCACAATGGGGGCGGCCGGATGTGAGTGACGGAGAAGGGAATCTGACATATATGGGACAAACTGCCCATAAAAATCGCTGGGAGTCCCAGGGACTCGATCCTGGGTCTATCAGAACTGTTTCCTTTATGTTATCGTCTCGGCATACATCCAGCTAATCGTAGATATTAGAAAGTTCTGTTGAAAATTTACTAAACTACTTTAGATCAAGCTTCAATTTAAAAAGTAATAATTTTAAATATGTATATATAACATTGTTTTCATAATTTTCAGAAACACGAAATATTTCCGCTTTGACATAAGCAATATAATAAAATAATGAAACAACTTAAATAGATTCTTAAAATATATTTTTGATTTTTAAATAATAAACAATAATTTTCTATTTTAATATTTACAAATTTTTTACGACTTTTTATCTTTTTTTAAATTTTAGCGAATTTATAAAAGATCTACTTACTATTCAAGCTGTTTAAACTATGTAACAAAATTAATTTATGCTTCAAGAAACTAATTAAAAAGTTCATAAAGAAATTATAACTTTTTTTAAACCACTTTCAAACGACAAAGAAATTTTCTTTTGAGCTTAAGTAGGCTCATCAACGTCTTCCTTTTCTTTAATATCTTAATTGTCCCCCACTATATTTAGATGGATCAATTCCGTAATTTTCACTTTTAATACTACTTTAAGAACTGAAAAAATTATGAATATAAAAATTTTTATAGTTAAAAATAATCACAAGGCAAACAAATGCATTTATGTGAACGTATGTGTAACATACGTAAGCAAATATTAAGCATATAAACAACACGCAGTAAACATAAGTTTCTGTTAATAATGCCTGACAAAGAAAATTATTTGTTAAATACTGTATATAAATTTAAAACGTAAAACATTTTAAAGCAATATACATATATATTTAACACATAATAACATAATAAACCTGAGAATTTTTGTTAAGTACTAAAATGTGACGCATAAGAAGTATAATTCTTCGTTAAGATATAAATGTAACACGTAGCAAACATTTATTAAGCACATAAGCGTGACGCGTAACAAATGTAAGCAATTTTCTAATGTATAAATGAAGATAAATATACTTTTCACATGTATGTAATCAATAAAAACAACATTTATAAAATCATGCGAAGAAAAACTATTGATTTGAGTTATAAATAACTTGGATTTCTTGTGAATCAGAGCGTGTTAATTCAACTATAGACCACTGGAAAAAAAAAAAAAAAAACTTTTTTCAAAGAAGACATAAAAATATTTGATTTACAATAAAATCAACTGTTGAAAATACTTGTTTGAGACTTTCTGATATTCTAGAACACAACTTTGTTTATATTTATCTTCTCTCTTTCAATCAAGTAAACTTTATAGACTAACTCGATAAAAGGTATCGATCAAGCTAATATGTTAGCACAGGTAAAACGATGGTAATTTCGATAAACTCTGTCCTGTTGGATGTCTTACAATTAGGATAAAAGCCAAAGATACACCCATCGGATTTATCCAACGTCTTTGTCCCATCATCAATCAGAGAATGGAGTATGAAGAGACTGAAGATTGTGCCATCTCTACCATCTCTTTCATTAATCTCTAGGGTACCATAGCTATGGGGACTACTAAATCTTCGTTTGAACTCGAAAGGCAATAGCAAAACATGTAATCCAAATAAGAAATAAAGTAGAAAGCAACCACAAAATATAATTTCAGTCCTATTTTTTCTGTTTTCTTTCTTTTTATGTTGGATATAAATTACATAAAATTAGAAAACTGTGTATGGTTTTTTAATAGCGTAAAACGTATTATATTTAAGGATGTTTACTTAGTTCCTGGTCTGTTTTAATTTGATTCATCAAGAAATCAAATATTTGTCGACAAGTTATCTTACAGGAATTCTTTGATGAAATGTCAACAACACGTTTCTCGAGTTTCTAATGATACATCTCACAATTGATGATGACAACAGTGTTTGGTATAGAAGCATTTGTTTATGTTATTGGTTCTTTTATTTATTTATTATTAAAATTTATTTAAACAACTAGTTTTAAGAGAAATTATATATATATAAATTTATTCAAAAAATATTATTAAAATAATTATATATATAATTATTTTAATAATATTTTTTGAATAAATTTATATATATATATTTTTATATATTAATAAAATAAACAATAATTTTGATTTTATAATATATAATTTTTAAATATATAAAGTAGTTTTCTTGCGATTCTTAAATAATTTCATTTCATATTCAATGATAGGAAAAGCTATTTTTAATAGGAAAATTGCTAGTATTTTTTTATAAAATTTAAAATTTTTGTCTGTTTTTTTCTACTTTTCTAATAAAATTCTGATTATTATATATATATAATAAATTTTTAGAGTAGAAAAACAGACAAAAATTTTAAATTTTATAAAAAAATACTAGCAATTTTCCTATTAAAAATAGCTTTTCCTATCATTGAATATGAAATGAAATGATTTAAGAATCGCAAGAAAACTACTTTATATATTTAAAAATTATATATAAAATCAAAATTATTGTTTATTTTATCATTAAAAATATAACAAAATTATTTTAATTTATTCAAAAAAATTAAATTAAAGTTTACATTGTAATCCTTTCAAAGTGAAAAATATTAATAAAAATTAAGATCCAACAGAAGTCATATAGGCCTATACATTTTAAAGATTTTTAATACGCAAATTATTCTCTTCTTCGGTAAATTAAATAAATTAATTTGCAATTTGATGATTATGTTATTTATTTTTTGTAAACGCAAAGAAATATTTTTATCGGACTTTATATATATACCGTATATAACGATATCAATATCATGATATATATATATACACCATAAGAATGAGAGCTTTGTATCAATGTCGACCAATATGTCCTCGCTTCCTCTTCATGTTTGACTTATGGTTGAAATAACATGTTTTATGCGACTTTGGTCTCGCATTGGAAAGCGTCATAAACATGAACGTTTGCTTCAGATTTCTTTTCCTATAATTTTCTAAGCAGTAAAAAAAGACAAGGAAAAAAACCATTCGGCTTACATTTGACAAATAGTTCCATGTTTATGTATTATATATTTTTACGATTCAAAGAATAACAAAAAAAGTAAGGAATTTATTTCTACTTTACACATAAATTATAATTAAAGCTCCTAAAACTTCACCAAAAAGTTTAGATAATATTCGTTAAACGTAAGTTATGAGTAAGAATATAGTTTAAATTACATATAATTTTTCCTTATTTTATCTTATAAAATAAGTGCTAAGAAACCTCTTTTTTATATTATTGATTAGCTTGAATCTTTTCATATTTTACAATTTAAATTTCTAGTTATCAGTTTAACGTGTAATAAATTTTAATACATTATAACTAGAGTTTGTACCACTTAAAGTTTGATTTCGTGTTTAAGATCACCTTTGAGCGATTTTCTCCTACCAGATGTTGCTTTATGAGGACATTAACTGTAACTTGTTTGTTTGATATCGTTTATGTAGTTGTTAAGTTACATTTTTAAAATGCTGAAAGCATTCATATTAAATGGATAATTTATAATTTAATTCAGTTTTATATCTCAGAAATAGAAAAAAATTTATTATTTAATTTTTAAAAAATGTCTGGTGAAGAAAATTGAATTTTTGAATAGAAAAAAAAATTAAATTATATCCATAAAATTTATTAAAAAATAATAAAGAATTTAATAAAGTAAGAAAGGAATTCTTATATATATTTTTTCCTATTCTAAAAACTCTTCATTCAATACATTTCTTTATATTCCAAGTTCTGATTCAATCGTTTCAACGAAAGAATTGATGGGCCAACTGATAAATTTTAACCACAAACCTTCTCTCGAGTCGTACCAAGAAGTAATCTGATAGTATTGAATGCAGAAGTGAACAGATGTTGATAGAATAAAACTGGAATAGTCAAACTGATCTCACCGACGAAAATATTAGACTACAATAATCCCAATACACTATCTGCAAAAAACGTCCCTTTTCTGACACAAAATGTTATCAACTAATGACAGGTTATAAGAAATTTAATGCTAAAAAGTTTCAAGTATAAAAATGAAAATGTACTTTATGCTTTTTTGTACATAATAAAATGGCTTTTTTAAAATTAAAAATGAGTTCTTAAAAAAGTTTTTTATTCAAATAAAGTATTTAGATGATAAACTATTTTAAAAATTGTTTATATGTAGATAAATATAAATTAAAAAGTATAAATAAAATAAATCTAAAATTCAGTCAAACTCTGAACAACGGCCACTGATGGAAACGTAAAAACTGGTCCTGAAAAAAATGGCCGCTGTTTACAGGTTATTGGAGGTTCGACTGTATTTATATTTTAATTCAAGTAACTAAGTAAATTTATATGAAAAAATATTACAGAATCATATAAAATAAATTCGTATACACAGATGAATATAAATCGAAACGTTCAAATTTTGAAACATCTTTTACATTTAAATTTAAAATGTATATACAGTAAAATGCCTACTTGGCGACCACTAACCATTCCGAGCAAAAATAGACCTTATGAGGGGTGATTTTTTAAAGGGGCTTCACTGAATTTTTAAAATACGTATTAAATTTAATAGATTATAAATGTGGAAACGTTTTTAGTTTGTTTATTAAGTTTTTTTCCTTCAAAGTTATATGAAACATTCAACTGTGCGTAATCAAATAAAAATAAAATATTTAGAAGAAATTATATTATTTACGTTCTTATATTACTATTTTCTATATTCTATATTTCTATATTTTCTATAAAGTATGAAAAAAGATAATATTACTTATTTATTAAATTAAATCTTGTTGATTAAATATAACTTGTATGTCTAAATGCACAGATAATAAAGGTATAACAAAAAATGTTTACATATTTTATTTCACGTATATTTTTTATTAGATAAATATTAAAAAATTACATTAAATAATTTATAATATATATTAATTACCTCATCTTTATATATTTATATACTTTGTTGTTTTTAATAAATTATTTTAGAATGTTGTATTTAAATTTAAAACTTCAAGATAAAAAATTATTTAAATATTATAACAGTATATTAATTAATTGTATATTATATAATGTGATTTATATAATAATATTAATTTAATTAAATATTTAATTTAAGACTTTAAGATTAAAAATTATTATATAAAACATCAAAATTATCGTATTGAAAGTATAAAAATAAATGTAATAAATAATAAGCTATTCTGTAATATAAAAATTAAATTACTAATTTTATGAATTTATTTACTTTTAATTTCGAATAATTTAATTTATAGTTTATTATGGTATTATTTTTAAAATATTTGAAATTTGCATAATTTTAATTATTTTAACATGTTTAAAAATTTATTCCTTAAAGTATAGATTTAATTTATTACTATGTACCGGGTGATCGTAATTAAAATACCCCTATTCAGTGCTATCTAGAGATATTTAGCAACCCAAATGCAACAAAATTTGGTATGGTAACATCTCAAGACATGCGGAAGACATTTCCGTAAAAAAACTAGTAGCAAAACGCTCCACTACGGCACTTTTGGCGCCGCAAGCAACAAACATTTTATTTATACAAGTCACTCATACTATTCAGAGACCTTGGCGATGTATGGAATACAGTACTATTTTTACGGAAATGTCTTCCACATGCTTTGAAACATCTTCATACAAAATTTGGTTACATTTCTACTGCTAATTTAATTACGATCATCCGGAATTTATTTTAAATATGCTGAAAACTTTTTAAATATGTTACTTTATATATTTAAAAAAAAATTTTTATTTACCTATTTATTTAAGTCTTACAGTTAATTTATTATATATATATTATTTCATTTTATAGCTGAATAGAAAGATCTGACATATTTCTTATTGAAAGAAACTAATAAGAAGATATATTACTAGAACCAATTTTCGAAGAGGTAAAACTTCTAATACCTCTCCAGAGACATTGTTCAGAAGTGAGAAAAAGCAATATTAGCTCGTAATGATCTGACATTCGATATTCTTTCAAAAAATCAAAGCATGTTGAATGAAGAAAATTGGATTTTTTTTAAAAAAAATTATTATTGTTGGAAAAATATAATCCTATATAAAAATTATATAACGCGAGTCTGACATGGCTATTATTTCTTCACTCGTTACATTTCTGATAAGTTAAATTGATAGAATTTGAGATGATGGTTTAAAAAATTAATTTAAGCAATTTTTTCTTCTTTTAATTTTAGATAAAATCAGAAATTTAATACTTTTAATTTTCAATTATTGATAAAATTATATGAATAACTTACGTCTTCAATTGTCTCATGTATGCTTATAATTTTTTAAAATATTTATCCAAAACGTTTTAAACATAATGATAATGAATAATAAATGTGTATAATATCTCGTCTTTAAATAAAATTATTAATTTAAATAAAAAGCCTTCGGTGTATTAATATTTTAACTTTTTTCTAAGGCGGTATTATTAATTTAATTAAACAGGATAATAAATAGCTATTCCTTGTTCAAGGCTTATCCTAGTAATTATGAATACTGTAATTTATTCGTAATAATATTTTTAATATATTAAATGAAATTTGATGGCATTTAATAACATCCACGCTCTAGTATTTCAGCTTTCATAAATCTTTATGAATAGAAAAAACAAACATGGAGAATAAAGAGTTTTAACTTTGCAATACGATAATCCTAAGTTTCTTGTTTTTTTTTGTAATGAGTTAACAAATAAGTACGTAATTCATTAAGATTAAATAGTGACTATTTTATCTGTATTCATTATTTTAATTAACAATTTCAATTATTTAGATAAATCTTGCCGATAGGCAGACTGACAAACTGGAATGACTTCAATAACTTTATAAATCTATTAGAAAAATACTATCGATTTTATAGATATTTCTATAGAAAAATGAATTCCAGTCTAGTAGCATTAGATAATAAATATATATAATAATATCGTCTTGTTTTATATAACTCATCTTTACAGGATAAGTTAATGATAACATATTGATTTTTCTGTTATTTCATTATCTGTTATATTTATTTACCTATTTATTTCGTAGGTAACAGATAAATACATTTATAACAAAATGCGATTTAATACAAACTGTGATCAGATACAAAAAGAAATATCGATACTTAAGAACATAAATCTAAGAAATTAAAAATATAGATTAGAAGACGAGAAAGAGAAAATGCTAAGAGAAAGAATGTTTTGAAATTCACTGGTAATTTTGTTATTTAAATCGGTTTATTAATTTATTTGAGCGTGAAAGAATCATTGTAGAATTACAGAAATATAGTGAATATATTAAATCTCTAGAGTAATTAATAAATTAATTTGTATTTTCCTAAAATTCAATGAAAACAAAATTTGTTTAATGCTTGGAGAAACAAAGACAGAAGCTCAAAGCCATTCAGATTTGTATACGTACACAAAGAATACTAAATTAATTTGCATCCTATCTACAATGTGCTCCAGACGGGAAAATTTCCACCACAATAACATGTAAATTGCTACAATATCATTTTAGAAAGCGAGGTATTGCATATACCAACGAACTGCATCAACTCAGTCGATAGGAATTTTTTCCTCCCTCTTTCTGCTCGTTTTTTGTTTCTCGTTTGCTTTTTAGATAAAGATAAGAGATCCGTATAAGATCTATTTTTCTATTTAGTTTTGTAATTAAGTTCACAAAAAATTTTCTCCAATTTTTTGAAACATTTAACAATTTTATGCTAAATTATGGACTTTTAACTACTTATTGGGATAAAGTCTGCTTTACTTTAGAATTTATTTCGTTAGCTCGGTGCTCTCATAAATTGTCCTTGTTATCTTTTTTGTTAATAGTATAATAAGATAATTATTCATTTGACGCTTCGTGCAGCTTCCACCATACATCGTGCAATTAATTAATAAAAAGAAAATAAAATTTATTTATTATTAAATAAATAAATTGTATTTTTGAAAAATGATACTTATAAATAAATATAAAATACCGGTATATAAAGTATATTTATCACTTTAACAAATTTTTTCAAGTTAACAATGATAAGAGAATAAAGATCTCTGACATTTTTTTTTATTCAAAATGCGAATATCTATGAAATTATTTATGAGTGCAATAAAGCAAAATATCAATTAGTATCATCAACAATAGTTTTGTTGCTTGCGTTACTTTGCTATTTGTCGCGATAAAATAACACGCAATGTAATTAACACGCTATATTATGAAATTATGTAAATAACATTAAAGAAATAAAAATTTTTAAGTCTATATTCTGAATTTTACAGTCTATAAATATAATTTTACTATAAATTTAGTTAAAAATCTTATGTCTGTATTAATATTAGTATTTGTAATTCAAGGCTAAATGATATCATATTAAACGTATAAGGTTGCAGCTATACAATACCCTAAAGCATAACGCGACCACATCAAAAAATCCATTCTGTCTTTCGGTATCTAGATATCCTCATGAGATTCAGAAAAATACAGTCAACGTTTCACTTCTACACGAGATCACCTATCCTCAGCATCACAGCATCTGATGGGACATGTCTTGAAGATAGTAAGGCTTAATCTACTTTTGTAGATGGTGAAAAGTCGAGTTCAAACTTTATCTCATCAACATCCTCGTCTTCTGGATCAAGAAAACATGAGAATATTTTCTTGGAGATAAGTTGAAAATTTTATTGACTATCAATAATAATAAGAACAAATGTATTTTCGACTTTCGTGACCACATACAAGTATGAAAGTTACTTCTATAAATTTATAAAGGAATATAACTATGTCTGCTACAATTAAATAAATCACAAATTTAATTTGAAAAAGTATAGTTTATTTTTTAATTAGCTTGTAAATGTTTAATAAATATTTATATTCCTAAATAATCATTAAATTTAAATACATGGGAAAATTCTCATGACAGAATATAAACTATAAGATAAAATACGAATATTTTAAAACTGACATATCTCGAATTTTATTTTAAAATGCTCTTTCTTTAGGAAATTTATTAAAAATATACATTGGTAACATTATATAAATCAAATATTTAAAAGGTTATGAATTATTCTTCTTTTATAATTTTAAATAGATATATAATAGAATCATCTTTGCTTAAGATTGAAATGCTTCTAAATGTTATCTATATGATCCATATAACAATATAGTTTTCATTAGCACTAACGGTGATCCCTTAATCCAGCATTAATACTCTTTTTAACTAAATAGAAAATGGTAAATATTATTAAAATTAATTACCAAAAAATTTTAATTAATTATTTTGTAATATGTCTGAAATTTTGCAGATATCGGACATATTATCTGAGTTTCTATAGCAGATAATACTAATGATCACCATGATGACAACATGATGATGTTTAGTATGATATGAACTATATACCGATGTTTAATTGTGATATTAATTACAGACTAATATCTAATTACAACGTAAACTATCCATTGATGAGTAGTTGCGATATGAATTATGTAAATAAGAACAAAAAGTTCTCATGATGTCATTTAAAGACGATTCGTAGATCATTACAGATTAATTATAATTAAAGAGCGATTAATTATGAGAAGTGTAGAAGTCATTTCAGTAATAAATACAATAAAAAACACAAATAAATGCAATTAATGGGATCCTTATTAAAGACATAAATATTTTAAAATTAAATCAACGAAATTCTTTGATCAATAAATTATCGGATGAGGAAGGATTTGGAGAATGTAGAATATTAAATTAGAAAATATCAAAAATTTAAATATTACATATCTAATTTATAGCATAATTATAATAAAGATAATTAATAATACAGACAAAATTTTAAAATTATATTAAATTTTTAAAAATACGAAGGAAGAATGGAAAATGAATTCATTTTAAATTAAATTTATTGATCAAACATTCCTTACTATAAAGAAACAGTTAAGAAGAATCTTAAGATATAAACATGAATAACTTTAAAATGGAGAAAACAACTTCTAAGGAAAATTCTCAAAGCCAATATGTCAAAATAAATTTTTCTAAAGAAATCTTTTAGAATTTTCAAAGTTGAAGCGAAACAGTCTTTTCTTTAAAATAGAAAAAAGTTGGGAAAGAAGAGGAGGTTTGTAAAGTGAACAATAGAAACAAAATATACAGAAGAGGCTGTTTGAAATGTGCAAGATTTCAAAACTGTTTAACGTTTGATCTTAAAAACTGATGAATACTTTGAATCATTTAATTGTATTTAAGAAAAAAAATTATAAATGAAACTTTCCTTAATTTGAAATCAATTAAATTTAGAATTTAAAAGAATAATTTAATTAATTATCAGATTTTACAAAAGTTAATTAGAAAAGATCTTTGAAGATATCTTTTGTTTTCCATTTTCCTCGTTTGTGATATATTAGAAATAAATGAGGAAATTAGGAAATAGAAAACGGAAAAGGAATATTAGAAGGAGAATGGGGATGATGTTTTGGCTATTAGTCTAAGAGAAAAATAATGGAAAACATAAAAGGAAATGGCAGAAACTTAAAGGAAAATCGAGGAAATAGGAGAATACAGAACTGAAATAAAATAGGAAACAAAAAGGATAAAACGAAATTTTAGGGAGAAAAAAGGAAGATTGGGAAAAAAATCAGATAATGAAAAATTAGAAGAGTAAAGATAAAATTTAAAAAGTGGTTAGAAAAATAGAGGGATAAAATGAAAAAAGTGGGACTTTGGCAAAAATTAGGAAATTAAAAATAGAGGAGGAGCAACAAGAAAATAAGGAAAATGAATATATACTGGAATAAAGATTTAATAGAAATGAACAGAAAACTTAGATCAGCACGTAGAAACATAATTATCACAAAAGATACAAGAAAACTATATATTTTAATATTTTATAAATAGAGAAAATATATTAGTTTTTGCCCTGATATATTGATTTTTTCCTTATAATAATAATAATTAAAATTTTTTAACAACATAATACAAAACATACAAAAAAAGGGGGAATAGTGAAAACGATAGAATATTAACCAGGATTTCAGAGATTACAGATGAAAAATTGAGGAATTGCTACTCAGATTACCAATACAGAAAAAAATAAGTAAGTAAATAAATGAAATAGCAAAGAAAATGTTTTAAAACTCATTAATTACAGAAAATTTAGGAAAAAAAATTTTTTTCAGAAACTATTACTGTCAAGAATTATCGAAATGAAATGAACTTTAGGAGAAAAAGAAAAAAAGGAAGATGCTTTAAAAATTATTTATAAATATAAAAAATGGAAGCGATGATTCGAAGATTACAAACATACAACAATGGGGGAAAAAATAAAAGTAAAAAAGAATATAACTTATTTTAGCATTAGAACAAGAATCAAATTTATTTCTATATTTATTTTAGAAAATTGTTATCTTAGTAAACATGAAAGGACATCGACAAGATTAAAACGAAATTAATAAATCCAATAAAAAAAGAAAAAATTATAACAATAAACAAAATAAGGCGTAAAATATGTTCAAACAGAAAGAAAATTTTAATTCTTTTTATACAGAGATAATATGAAGAAAGCCTAAAATCAAGTAGGAAGACAATTTAAAAGTTGTTAATAGGAATAAAATATATTAAATTAATTTTTAAATTAAAATAGAGTCGATAAGTTTTCAAAAACTTGAAACTACAAGTAAAAAAAAACAAATGGATGAGAAGTGCATTAATACATAGATTTTAAATTATTTAAAATTCAATTATTATTTTCAATCATTTTTCAACTGAATAAAACTTATTATTTGTAATTCAAAACTAACAATTCTTATTATTTCCATTCACTGTAATGAATTCTGTTGGGAATATATTGTCGCATCATTATGCAAATGACAAAAGCTCGATGAGATGATAAATTATATAACCTACAACGTATCATTAATCATAGAGAAAATGGTAATTTTGAATTTTTTAATATCTTAATGACATATTCGTTTGATAATATAATTAAAAATTTTTGTACTAATTTGTATAAATAAGAAAAATACCTTGTAAAATAACGATTGAAGGGAATTTCTATCGATACATAAATAAGATTATTTGCTGATTGTTTTATCATGTGAACTGCTTCAAAAATTTAATTTAATAACAAAAGAAAAAAAATCAAGATTTCTAAATAAATTCTGAGCTGTTTTTCGAATGGTTTACGATTCGCTGAATGACTTTAATAACAGTTTTGTAATAACAATATATGAATTAGAGCAATAAAAGTAACTAGAAAATGTGGTAAAGGATTTATTTTGAGTTAAAGATATTAAATGAAAACAAAGAGAGATGTTACATTGATTATTATTTTTTAATAAAGAAATAAATTAACTTGATGAAAAATTCCTTCGGAAAATAAAGTAAGCTGTGGCTTTTTAAACCACCAAAAGTTTTCTTTCCCCTCAGTGAGATGCAAGTATAAAAAAATGAGAAAAAAACCTTTGACAGCCAAATACTGCTTCTAGTTACTTCTTATTGATTTAACTTGTAACGAATAGAAAAAAATAACAGTCTTGTAATTGATCCCCAACACTTTTTCTTCTGTAGAAAAAATTTTCATCCAACTGAACCTTCCAATAAATCCTCCAATAAAAAAAAAGCTCCAATGTTTTCTCTGGGTATGGCTATGAAAGGAGGATCTCTCTTTAATTATCAGAAATATATCAGATTTTATAAATATTTTTTTATAAGTGATAAAATTATATTTTGCATTTCTTTCGATAAATTAAATTTTAATAAATAGTTCTCATTTTATTTAATAAAAAGTATTATAAAATGCAATAGATAAATAAAATTTTAATGCTTTTTTTAATAAATAAAGTTATATCAATGTAATTCTTCTTCTTTCATTGTAATTAAAATTCATAAAGCTAGATAAGTATTTTAAAAAGTTATATTTCTTTATTTGAGATGTAGATAAAGTAATTTTTGTTATTTCTTTTCCGATGAATGATAAAGTTCAGACTTTATATATAAATCATATCGAGTTGTGGAAACGATAGTGTTTCATTACGGAAAACACGTGATTGTCAGGTTATAACATGTGATGGATACGAAAAGGGAAACGATAGTCGATGGTAGAAGAGAGAAGTGGTAGATTCTATGTCACTTCCAGTCGCACTTTTGGCTCAATTACACGTTGAGGGATTAACATCGAAAAAGGTCAGCAGACTAAATAGATCGAACTAAAGCGATCGGTCACTGTCACGTATCATCATCTCCCCCTTTCCTAATCAATACGACTTGGTCGAAAGTCGATAATAGAAAGTGGAAGCCAAAGTTGCGAAATTCGGTTTCGCTACAAACAGATTTTCTTATATATTTTTTATAATTTTTTTTTTTTAATTTAGAGCTTTCCGCAACACGTAATCATGATTTAGTGCGAAGAGACAGGTCAACGCGACAAAATCTTCGAGCGAAATTTCATTTATTTTTATTTTACTTTATTTTTTATTGATGGATTATAACTTTGAAGTGAAATTTTTAATTTTAGTATTATTATGTCTAAGAATTTTTTATGAATGTTTGATATGAGGCAATTTTACGTACATTTTATATGTTCAATAGACAGTTGTAAAGTTAGCTGATGACTAAAATTGTTCGAAAGTATATTAAATTGGTGTTATATTATGATGTAATGGATCTTAACATCTAAAATAATAGACTCTAGTGCATAATCCGCATTTTCAATTGATGAAAAAACATGGGTTTGTATCCTAGCTAAGTCTAAAATTAAGTATTTTTCTTATATATAATATACACATAAATTTTTTTCTAATAAATTGCACGTATAAATCAGATATAATGTATGTATTCAAACATATAGGCTATCTTTCAGTAGATGTTACACTAGTTGGATATTGTTTATTAGTAACACCAGCTATTCAGTCAACACGTGATCAAACGAGTTCAGTATTACGTTAGATATCTTCATTGTTAATTATTTCTGTAATTTTGGAAATTGATAATTTCACTTTTGTTATAAGTAAAAGTATAATGATATAGTGATGAAAGTTTATAATTATGTGTTAATGCTACGGCCTAAGAATATGTTGCTATGATAATGAATGTTGATGAATATGATCTAATATGAGTATTATGTGTTGATTTTATTATGTACAGATATTTATACAATAAAAGTTGTCAACAATATAATGATAGTTTGTTATTGTACAAAAAAGTTGATAACTTGTGAATTGATGTGTGTGGTATCATATCATATAAATTAGTAACTGTGAAATGATATGATAATAAAAAAATTAACAAAACATTCCTATTAAAAATTTATATAAATTTCATCAGAATAAAGACAAATAATATTTGTTAACAAACAAAAACCAGATTTATGTTATATAATGATTAATCTTCACTTATTCATGGCAAATTCCAACGTAACTTGATTTAGCAATTTACTTGAGTTTATGATGCTGAAGTTGCAATTTAAAGAGTTATTCTCAGAATTTTAACGAGGAAACAACATCGTAATTAGTGAGTTAATTGGCATTCTTTCCAATACTTCAATCATTAATATTTAGTAAATATTCTTTAATACATCTTATTGCCTTAATTTAAATAATCATGGACTTTAATCAACGGAATTCATTAAATTTTCAATTTTCTATACTTGTAAAGATTATCACTCTTACTGTACATGAATGAATATAAGTACTTTAAAATTGAAAATGTAGCTTATATGTTAATCTTCTAAGTTTGGAAATGCATTCGAAGTTTGTTAAATGAAAAGAAGAGAAAGATATTAAAAATTCATTACTGCACAAAGATATTTAGATAATAAATTATGTTAAAGTATTCTTTATATTATATTACAATTTAACTTTCTATGTTTAAAATATTTTTAATGATTTTTCGTGTTTTTGATAAAATGTTTAATCAAAATCAAAATTTTACATCCGCGTAAACTTGTTTGAATTTAAGATAATTAGGTTAAATGCTGGAATTAAATGATTAAACTACATTAATGCATTTACTTATTAACATTTAACTCGTATAAGTTATCTAACATAAATTTTGATATATTTGTTAATATAATGCATTCACTTGA
Source organism: Centruroides vittatus (assembly GCF_030686945.1). Lineage (NCBI taxonomy): Eukaryota > Metazoa > Arthropoda > Arachnida > Scorpiones > Buthidae > Centruroides > Centruroides vittatus. Next base: position 359,249 of record NW_027121909.1, on the reverse strand, counting down.
AACATTAGAATACAAAGAATCATTCAGAAAATGTTTAAATTTGCATAATATAATAATAAAAGCCCCATAAAGCAATCATCAACATTCTATATATTATCTTAATTCCATTAAAATATATATAGTCATAATACATATAAAGTACGTATCCTTACGCTTACATACGCACATAATTTTATATACTATTTATGTACGCAACTGTATACATTTATGCAACATGAGATTTAAGATACCTCTATAAACTCTATATTTATTTATTTACATGTTTAATGAAGTTTACATAAATGAATACATTACACAAAATAATACACATTTTTTAAAATAAATTTCCCACACAAAATGTATAAAAATAATCTTCAAACAATACCCATTTTTTATGCTCCTGTCAGTGGCCATAGTTCAGAAGTTTGACTGTATATATATTACAACAGTAAAGTGTTAGGACATGTATATATGTATATAGTTATAGATGTACAAACGTTTGCATGTACGGTACATTATTATACGTATCATGTGTATATATACACCAGTTTATTGTATATCCTATCACATACATTCAGTATATGTAGCTACATAAATAAATATTTACTATTTATATTATTTATAATTATGCATGTACTTCAATCTTGGTATTTACATATATAGCGGACACAACTATACAGCCACAAACTTTTATATCTATATTTATTTAAATACGTATATTTGTGCATGTATGTGTAAATACTAAAATATAAAAACTAAAGAGTAAAGTGTACATAAGGACATAAATATGTTACTTACATTTTTAACGTACTCTTTGATATTTGATGAAACATTTACCATAAATTATTAAAGCCGAAATATGTGTTCACAATGTGCAATGTACAGTACTGAAAAAATTAGAATAAACTACTTTTTAAATGAATTTTGCAGATGATTTTTATTCATGCGAAATAAAAGTTTGAAATATTTAGAGTTTACGTTAAGTTAATTTTACATGGACATCTTGTATTTATAAGTGCTTGTATGCGTATTAAATTAATATAAAATCGTATGTAAACATATATTTTATAAATTTTACGTTCTAAAATTATATTTTTTAAAGTAAATAGGAATAATACTGATCTTTAATTAACATTTGTTAATGAATAAAATTATAATCTATTCAAAAAATTTAATTTAATTAAATTATACTTAATAAACACCAAACTTTTCACAAAATATCTCATAATGAATATTTCAACATTAAAAGATCGGCAAAAACCAAATACATTCTTAACTTTTTATTACATCATTCAAAATCTAATTGTTGTTTTTTTAATTTAGGGAATTTTTTTCAAGTTTCAGAATTCAGCTTCATATATATTATTAACATAAAAAAGATCTAAGTACCAGTAATTTTTTACAGATTATTATCATATGTTCATAAAACATTCAAAGAATCGCTTTAAATGAGATTCTTTTTTGCATTAATATATTATTTTTATGTTTATAAAAACACTCTACTTACTCTGTATTATTCAAAAAGAGAAAGTTTAGTGTCCTGCTACAATGAATAAATTAATTTGTGCCTTAATGAAAATTCGTGTCTATTGAAACTCTGGAAAAAGGAAGATGAGGAGGAGGGGGAGGAGGAGGAGGTGGTGGTGGAAAGTTTTCGTCCAGCAACAAAAATCCTAAGAAAGTAGAAAAAGATTTAAGTTGGGCTATACAACCAATCTAATACTCTTCCATCAATAGATTTTCCCGTTAATTAGTGTGACCATCTTAAGAGTTCTAGCATCGTTCATCCGTCAATGTCACAGCATCACGATTTACTTGGTCGAGCGATGGTAGACATTGCACAGATGGACGTGTTCCTGAGTACATCTTCCAGCAGGAAAGATTATGTCCAGTTGTGTACAGATGGAACAGTTCGACTAAATCTTCTGAGATATTAGTGATTGCTTCCAAGATAGATGGATCGAAACATAAATGTTTTAGCTATTTTATAACGCAATTCAATTTATTTTCCTTGTATGAAATATTAGCGCACGCCATTTATAACGCTCCAGTTATTCTGATAGTTTAACATTATTGTTTGAAGTTAATGTACGTAAAAATTACAAAAATGGATACTTTTTTTAGGCAAAAGAAATTAGTTTTAAATGTTACTTCATTTTTCACGTAGCATCTTAATTTATATAACATTAAAAGTTAATAAAAGAAGAATATGTACTTTCTCAAAATAGAGATAAAAAAAAAGCTTCGAAAGGTTTTGACTGTTCAAAATTATAAAGAAATTTGAATTTTAATGTCAACATGTATAAAATTAATTGTTAAATACCTTATAAATAGAATTTAATACTTTTATTTAGTTAATATTTGATAAGATGCAGAGAGATGTGCTAAATTTATTGTTTTAATTAATGTATGATGTATTAAAGAAAATGTAAATTGAAACACGTCCTTCATAAGTTCTCATGACGGAGTATTCTTCAATTCATCTATAACATATTTTATTTTTAATTCAACACAGACTTCGTTTCCCTTTTTCATTACACAAAATATACGTAAGTTAAATATACACATGTTACATAATGTAACATGTGTATCACTTCCCCACAGAAAAAAACACTGATAGAAGCATTTCATAAAAAAAATTTGTGTTTAAGGTGTTAATATCTGTCAATATTAGTATGAATTAGTGTATTTAAATATACTAATAGTATATTTAAATACACTAATTCTAACACAATAGAATATAACAGAAAATGGAAGTTATTACAACACAAAACTTGGAAGAAAATAAACACTTAGCGACGTGTCCTGTGCATTCTACAGCTCAATGAGATGATCCAGATTCTCAATAATAAAGAATTAAAGAAAAGCATGAAAAAATGTAAAGTAACACACGAATAACTTATATGAGCTTTCACTTTTATTAGGCTATATAACTTTCTCTCCATTTCCGAAATCAAAATTCATTTGAAAACGCGAAAATAAGGAATTATATGAGGGAATTCTAATATTTAAAAGCAAAAAAGTTTGGTAGTTTCTCTATTTACTATAAGCTTACTTATTTACTTTCAAATCGACCTATATTACGGTCCATATTATGCTTATAGAGTGTGAATTTAAAAATATATATATATATATATATCGAAAGAATATATTAATAATTCGTTGTCATATAAAATATTCTATATGAAAAATGCATATACTATCAATACTGTAGAGACTTACAAAACTATTTTATACCCAGATCCTATAGTATATACTGTATATATATATATATTATATATATATATATATATATATATATATACAGTATATACTATGTACAACACATCGTCGAGCGGAAATAGAATGTGGAAAAGAATTCCATTTCGATTTTGTCCAGTTCAGAATTGAATTTCCATTTCAGTATTCGAAGAAATATTCCTTTTTGCCTTCAAGGCTCAGGTGTTGCTTGCTGTTATTTCAGTTATAATCTTAGTAAACTGAAGTTATATCATCATAGAATGGAATCTAAAATTAAGGCATTTTATGTATTTCGTTGGATAAAATTACAGTTAAATCTTTCATGAATAATTCTTTTTCCTGCGTTATTAAAATACGCAAATATTTTTATTTTTTCCAACATTTTTTCTCTTGTGTTTTAAATGGAAAAATCAAACATTTAAAGTGTCGATTCTGCTTTCCTTAATACGAGTAGAAAATTTTTAAATGAAAACATCTGTTCATTTTCTTGATATATATATATATATATATATAGAATTATAAATTTATTTTATTTTTTTCGAATTTTTGTAGAAAATGCTACATTTTTGAAAGATAAACGATCAACAAACCACTTGGGAAATTACCTGCGAAGCTCTTTAGAGAAAAATATAAAGTAACACACGAATAACTTATATGAGCTTTCACTTTTATTAGGCTATATAACTTTCTCTCCATTTCCGAAATCAAAATTCATTTGAAAACGCGAAAATAAGGAATTATATGAGGGAATTCTAATATTTAAAAGCAAAAAAGTTTGGTAGTTTCTCTATTTACTATAAGCTTACTTATTTACTTTCAAATCGACCTATATTACTGGTCCATTTAGGTTATATAGAATGTAAAAGGAAAGTTTTTGAACGGTCGTCTTGATCTATCTTCTTAAAAGTGAAACCAGGAACTATTACTAAAGTAAACTATTTTTCTAGTAAACTATTAATAATTACCAAATTCGACTATTTTTCGAAAGTATAAATGTCTAATTTTAGTAAAATTTAAATTTATTTGCAGTATAATTTATAATGTACTTTATTTGATAAACTATTTTGCATTTTCAGAGATTTCAACCTCATTATTAATATAATAAATACAATACCTTATTTACTTAGCCTATATACGTTCATTATAATCTTGAATTTAAATATTATGGCCAAAACAATAAAAGATTCAAGAAAAGATATAAGAGGTGGCACGTCGATTGATTATCTATAACCAGCTTAGTTGATGAGTCATTTGAGGTATAGTTCGTTTACCTTCACTCGAGTATTGATGCTACTACATTAAAAACGCTTTCGCAATGTAACATGACTTTTTTTTACAATCTTCTATAAAGATTTTATTTATTCAACTATTGTTTAGCATCTAAACACAATGAGAATAATATTGTATTCGATTTCTTATGTTTATTTATCGATGTTTTCTTATTCTTTCAGTGTTTTGTTTGCGTACTTGTCTTCAAAACATCAATTTGCAAATAAAAACAGAGAAAAATGTTATTTTTGTTTGATATTCACGAATCTTCTTTCTTTTTAGTAGAAAGTTTTCAAAGAATTCATAAATTTAGTTTCATTGCATGTTCAGAAACGTATCACTAACTACACATATTTGTTTATTTTTCAGACTTATTTTTGATATATGATAAATTTTTTAAATTATTTGTTTACTTCTTAGACTTATTTTTGATATATAATAATTTTTAAAAGTATGTTTCGAGTAATGAATTTTTATACTTTTATACATTTTTAGTTAATGACATTATTTTATAATGTAGGATATATTATCCAGCACTTACTCAGATATACTTTTATCTAACAAGAAGTTTCAGATATAACCTAGATAAAATATATAAAATTAATTTAGAAATTTTATATAATTTAAATATTTATTCACAAGAATTAATAACCTATACATAAGACAGCTTAATATTATAATAAAATATATAAAGTTTAATTTAAAGTTATTTATTAACATCTTAAAATTTCTATTTTAACATTTATTTAATTTTGCTATTTTAACACGGGAATCGTCCATAAATTATGTAACGCTGTTTTTATACTTTTCAACTACCATCCCACTTCTTGCAATGCTCCGTAACGCCGTCACACACATCCACCCCCAAAATTACGTAACGTCTATCCTCGATCGACTCCCTTAATTGTACTAAGGAATAATACAAATCATGGAGTACCGAACGTTACACCATTTTATTAATTACACGTGTAACATACAGTACAAGATAGTAACATAAACAGCACAACACTTCAGAAACAAAAATAAATCATCCTGTTACTCAAAGGTTGAGACCAGCATTACGTAACGGTTTCGTAAACACCCTCTAGTCTCTGTAACGCATCGTAACTATACTCCATCCACGTAATTTATGGACAGACTAATGTTTAAGAAAACTCAAAAATTTGTAAAATTTTAATAAATATTTTAAATAAAAAATTATCATCATTGGGGAAAACCCAAATGAAACATTAAATTTTATTATAATATTACTCCTTTTTCACTTATAATTTGTTGATTTTTATCCATGAATATTTAAAAAATATACATGATAAATTGCTGAAATTATACGCGACATGATCTAAATCATAATATTAAACACAGGAAAGGTTACTTATTAATTCTGTAAATGAGCTTAACTGTTACGATTTAAGCATCTTAAAACGGAGAATTTCAATAATAATTATTATACAAGATAGTAATTTTATTATTAGAAAGATAGCTAAATAATTAATTTTATAATTCATACGTCGTCTATCTAATCGCTGAAGGGATTGTTGCAGGATTAATTATCTGTATTAATTTAATTATGTACAGAACAATTGCATTGTATATTAACTCGGACACTATACTTCACACAGAAATCTCAAAATTATAGGAATCATTCAAACGACTAATTATGAATGATCAGCTCCTTTATTTCCTATCAGTAACTTAATATTTACAACAGCAGCTTATCTGTTAATAAGATAAATATATAAATTTTAAAAGATAAAAGTTGATATTCCGGTGAATTTAAAGTTAAAAATGCTTAGAAACTTGTTTTATCTTTGTTAGAAAGGAGCAAGCATATATTTTGAAATATATTAACTTTAAAATAGCAGTATTAATAAGTGTTCAGTGTTTTATCTACTCAAGCATAGTTAAGTCGCGTCGCGTCGCTTTGCGAAATATCTATTTTAAAACGCTTCTGAAGATATATAATTTTGAAATAAACTCCAGAAAAATGTGAATTTTGCTTCAATACAAGTTTTTTAATTAACTTAATTAATTTCTTTGAGTAAATAAATAATTAACGCATATTCTGAGGTTGCAAGGTATTACATCGCTTACTCGCGTCGCGTCGCGTCGCTCTAGTATTTCGATACAATTCGTAATACAAAAAATTAAAACTTTTTGTTCGTTTTTTAAGTAGTTTTAACTTATATTTTAAATAGAAATTAGCCTTTTTATTCTCATTGGATGAAAAAATAAATTGTCTGCACTAGATATAACGCATAATGAACTGATTAATTAAGAATTAATTTAATTAGAAAACCGTAAGTTATTTTGATAATATAAATTTTTGAAATAACATTTGAATTATATTCTTTGGTTTGTTTCAAAATTTAATTTTATAAAACTTTTTTCATTTTAAATTCATAAATCGATAGGAGATTTTCCGAGACGAAGTAATTTCATCTTAAGATTTATTATTATTGAAATTTTGCAATTTTATTGTACTTTTAAAGGATTTTCAAAGTGTTTACTACAGAATAGAGAATTTTTAGAGTATTTACAAGGTACATAAAAATTTTTTAGGGATTTTACAGACTTTTCGAAAAATTTTCATATCAATGAACAAACTGATAAAAATCCAAGAAAAAAATTTACAGATCCTCAAAGTGCAATAAAATTTAAATTTATAAAATCCTTTAGTGTAAAATAATAATGATCATATCGTAAAGCGATAATCGAAAATTTCTAAATTCAATAAACTATGATTAAATTTAAATCTTATATATTTTTACTACTAAAATACAAATATGTACTCCCATCGTGGCGCATGTGCCGCGCGCTATAAAGCGTCGAATGCGACGCGATATGGATCTTTAAGAGTGTATTTAACTTAGTTAATAGTACCAGAACGTTTTAGATGCAAAAATAATAAAATTCATAAGCAAAATAGTTTGATACATTAATTTATTTTTCAGTTTTTTGGATAAATGCGATAGTAAAAAGCACGTAAGTGCACAAGTTTTATAACGTGTGCACTATTAGATCAATTGACGTGATTTTTGAACATAAGAACGATGTCAAACTGTCGTAAAAGTGTACACTATACTCTCTATACTCGTAGTATGTCTTGAATATGAATGTACCTTAATTCATATTCAAGACATACCGTACTCTAAGCATGCTTCAGCTGAAATTTAATTAATATTTTTAAAATGAAAACAAGACTTAATCTACTTTGTATCATATGAAAGTAGATACAAATAAATGAATAACTTATAAATAAGTTACAAAAATCCTGGAAAAATTAGTAGAACAAATGGCACATAGATTCCTATAATATAAGAAGAGAGTATTATCTTATGACATTAAGTAAATATTGTCTTTATTATTTCTTATAAAAGAAAGTAAGTGCTATTAATAACGTTGCGTTATTGCTGATCAAAAACTGTTATTGAGTCAGATGTTATTGACAATAAAGTCCAAATGGTGCTATTTTCTTTGACAAGCTTCTTTTGGAATGGTTATTTTGTGAAGGTCAATGAATTTTTCTTATTTATTAACAAAAGAAATTGGATTAGAACTATAGAAATGAGTAATAAAAGTTCGAAATTCTGTTTTCTTTTCTTACAGATTTATTTCTAAAATGTTTCAGTTTGCACATTAAAAAAGAAATCTATGAAATAAACAATCAAATATGTATTTCAACATTATTTAGAATTTTAAAATAAAATTTTTTTCTGATAATCTTTATTGCTAAATGAACCACATTTCTTTTATTTTATCCTATTTATGGAGATTAACATTAAAATAGTTTCATTTCATATATCAATTGGGCATAAAAATAAGCGCAGATACTTGCAATTATCGTCTTTTTTCCATTTAAAATATAAAATAACCGTTATCGTTCGACGAGAAAACAACATAAAATAAAATCTGAAATATCTAATTTCGCAAGAAATCATATTTCAATCTCTTATCAAATTTTCTTTTTAATACGTGTGAAACAACAAGCCATAAATCGTCGTGAAATATTTCTCAATTATGGAACTTCTATATCATAAGTTTATAATCATTCCTTATATTTATTTATTGATATTAATCTTCTAGGTAAAATAACAATAACTTAGCTTATATAAATTGAGTAAACTATCCCAATTTAATATATTGGATTGAAACTATCAGATCAAGATAATAGATTATATTGTATTAATGGGTTAACATAATGGATAAAGATCACGTTAGCCCATAGATGCATTGTATTAATGAATCAATATATATTATTATTCTGAGATTTATTCAATATGTCTTAGATTAAATTATTAAATCAGTATGTGAACAACTTACAATTTAAACCTCAGATTATCATATTGGATAAACAAGATACCAAATTGAAATTTTATCACATTGGATTAACTTGGATTAAAATAACAGATCAGTATATGAAACAAGTTCATCTCAGGTGAACGATTAAGTCCTATTATCTAAGGTTCTATTACTTTTTCGATCATTTTTGAGTTGTTTTTCTAAGAATTCGCTTTATTCGCTTTATTTTTATCTCTTCCTATTTACACTTCAGTATAACATTAAAATTTAATATACTTTAAATATACTCCTCTTCCTTTGATGTACGAGTTAGTTTGACTATGAAATGCATTATAATGCACCTTTTTTTCTTCTTCTTTATTCATCTGATCTAGGTATTTTACGAAACTAGTCAAGCAGCATATAAAACGATTCTTCAACGGTTCGATGGGTTCAAATGGTGGAATTCCAGCCATATCTTTTCGAAAAAAATCACTTTCAAAATTTTTTCCAGCTGGTTTTCTTTACAAGAGCTGGTAATCTTATAACATAGAACACCATTGACTTTTTGGACACAGGTTTAGAGATGGCTATTTTGTGGGCAATTAACTTTAATTTAATTTTACTCGAATATTATATTTTTTGAATTATATAATAAATTGTATATGATTTTTATTAAATGTTTGTAGAGGGAAAAAAAGTTGAATTTGATAAAATATTGATAAAAATATTTGAGTAAAGTGATCGATAGATTATTTTTATATTTTCATATTGCACAATATTTATGAGAAAAAGGTTATTTTTATGTAAAAGTTCAGGATTTTGATTGATATATACGTTTTGAAATATCGTAAACACCAGTTTTGATATGATATCTTCTGCTTGTTTTAGCTATTCTATCTTTTATAAATAAAATACGTCTATCTAACAATTTGATATTAAAAATTCTTCATATTCGTACGTTGAGAGGTATTGATTTTTTATAAAAGACCAACTCAGAAAACGGAAATTATTAACATTTCTGTTTTACATTCATATCATGTCGCGACCATTTAATTTACAATGAATTACAGTTTAGGAAACGACGCTTTTCACTTATAAATCCACATTTCAACCAAATCCATTGCAAATCCACGTTATAGAAACGATATGAAAATATATTTTTAATGTGTATTTTGAAGAAAAGCGCTTAAAGATTACAACAAATTTGTAATTTAAATGCTTATTTTCGAAAAATTCAAAATAGTTCTATAAAAATAAAATAATAAATTTAATATCTATTTGGCAATATCATCTTTTCTATTCCATGTCTATTTGAATGCAAACGTTCAAATAAATATTGCATAGAAAAGATGATATCGGAAATAAAAGATAAATCCTTTTTTTAACAAGATATTGCTTTTTGAAATTTTTTTCAGGCAATCTGAATAAAATCTTAAGATATTTTCCAGTGCTCTTTCTTCAGATAATATAGAGTTATTTTGAACAATGAAGTTTATGTAATGGACCATACATCATGATTTTGTTTGAATTAATTTCTCTTTGACGTTCTAATGTTTTATTCGTAGAACATGAAATATAGCATTTATACTTTAAAGAGGAAATTCAATATTTCAAATTTATTTTGTAATTAATAAGTTTTTAAACTCACTTTTTCAGTTTTAATATACTGTTCTGGTTTTGTTACACTGCTCATAATCTTAATACTTAATGAATTAATGGGTTTATTTTATGCAATATTAATTATCATACAAATAAAGAAAAACTTTATTATATTTTATAGTGTGGTCGGATAAAAAGTAATTCTAATGGAGTATATGGCATGTTGTATTGTTAATTAACATAGGAGCGGAAAAAAATAAGATTATTCGGAAGTTCTTTGTTAGTTACATCATATGTAGGTCCTAAAACATTAAAATCAGATTTACGGTATTGATTTTGCCATAAATTAAAGCTGATATCGTAATTTTCCCTGATTATTTTGATCAGCTTATGAATACAACATATTTTTCGTAATACACAATAAATTCAGTCAAGCAAAACTCTTTTCAAAGCATTAATTTTAAAAATGTTTCCTATAACATAATTAAATTATTAACAAAATTTAAAACAGAAAATCTGTTTCTTATATTTAAAACTAATCTTTTAAAATCTCCACAAAGACAATTTTTTTCAATTATTTTTTCACATTCGTAACGTTTCGTTTTCTCCGTCTTTTGTGGAAAGTATATTAAAAAAAACTATATTTTTATACTTTGTAGGTTATATATAGGCTATTTATATATATTCTATATAATTTTTACACTTAAAAATTTACAATGTATAAAATATAGGTTTTAAGTATTGTTCTGGTGATGATTAGTTTGAACAGACTTTGTTAATATTATGGATATAAAAAATTCAGAATTAACCATTTTTTTATGAAATTGTTATTTGAAGACATTCAAATAAATTAAATGCAGAAATTTACTAAATATTTCAACAGATCGTAATAATCAAGCACACACAACAACCGAACATTTCTAAAAGAGAAACACAAACGACTTATCATAAAACCATCTTTGAATTATTTGAGATAGTCAATAATTTATATAGAGTTACATCTTGAGGAACAATTAATGGTTGAAGATTGTCTGTGTTAGATGTATATTTATTGAGTACATAACATTCGCAGCTGAAATGACTCTGGAACTAGTTACAAGGAATCTATGGTGTTATATAGACTTTATTGCTGTCATTCGTCTTAGATTACATTGATTTATATTTATTAGTAAGTTTAGCATTCATGTCATTGAATAGCTGCACAATTATTAACATTACACGCTTTTATAACGCAGAAACAAAAATTCTAGTTAATTCTATAGAAAATTCAATAAATTCAATTAACGAATATACAGAAAATAATTTGAAGAACAAGTTCATTTGTAGGCTACTTGACATTTCCTAAAACAACATGCACTAACCGTGTCGTTTTAGAAGATTCCCAATGTTTTTCTATACATTTTTTTTTTTTTAAATTAAACACTGAAAAATTATGAATTATAAGTTTTAGTGTAAATAAAATTTATTTTTAAGATAAGAAATTTTAATATATAAAAATAAAGTAACTTTAAATAATAAATTATTATTAGAATTGCTAAAATAATATATAATTTTAAAACAGCATATGGAAATATATTCAAAAAAATCAACTTCACAGATAAAATTTTTACTCTAAGAATGACTATTTCAGAATTTAAATCTTCTTATTAAATAGAAAAATGTTAAAAATATTGATAAATTTATTCACGAAGAAGATAGATAAGAAGACATAATTAGTTTATCTCTCTGTAAATGTATAATCAAGTTTCTTGACTTCATTCTTCTTTATCGAGCCGAACTGTGACATTCAAAATAGAGAAATATTGTTCAAGTTTGAAAAATTAAATTATATATCGGAAATATTTTACTTGTTCATTTGCTACTTGTTAATCACTTTATATCCATCCTTTAAATTAAGAAATTTTTATTTAATAAGAAAAATTCCTTAGATCTTAATGGTGATAGTTGATGAACTTTTTCTTTGAAATTTACATTCTAATTCGCATTTTCTCAAAAGGTCTCAAATATTATTAAATATTCTATTTACACACCATTTCTAAATGAAAAGTTCCATAAATTATGGATTTTTTTATATTTTAATAATTTTTACAGAAAGAAAGTGTCAATCTTCAAACACACAACTTTAATAATAAAAAAAACGTAAAATATAATATAAAAAATTAATGCGTTTTTATTTTGGCTTTTTATAAATTAATTTTAAAATTTTTATACTGTTTTAATAAAGAAGTTAAATATTTCTTAATATTTCTACTGAAAATATTACAGATTTTTCAGTCCATGAATAATGCCTGATCTTATAAAAATTTATTAAATATTTATTGTTTAATCATTTTTAATAAAACTTTAAGATCATTAGTCTATTATTTTTCTAAATTACTACAGTTTTTGCCTATTTGTAAACGAGAATAAGAAAAATCAACTAAATACAACTTTGTAATAAAAATTGCTTAGAAATTTTTCCTTTAAAAATCCATTTTTACACATGCTGCAGCAGAAATTAAGATAAAAATGACATCAAAATAGAAAAATAAAATTTAAAAATTAATTTTTATATTTTCATTCGATTCATCTTTATATACTTTTTGTTATATTTTTATTTTTCTTTCTAATAATTCTGTTAGATTCATACGATTGTTTATTCAGATTCATTAATAAAATCCGAATTGTGATTCACTAACTAACCCAGTTGTATTTATTATTTAAAAGGTTCTTTCTTATTAAATAAAATAATTATAATTAATGAATGCTATAGTATTTTAAATTACACAAACTTATTAGAAATTTTACGTAAACAAATTTTTATTCCATGTTTTTTAACGTGCTGGTGATCTTTAAAATTGATATTGTAACGAGCAATTATTTATTGTAACATCGTCACAATGCTGGGTTGCAATTTTTAATCATATTTTAAATTTATTGGGCTGCAATTTGAGAAAAAAAAATTTTAGACCTATAAATTCCCACTGTCGTCCGTCCGTCTCTTTCTTATTCTGGAGAACGGAGTTAGTTAGATAAAATCCGAGACCAGATATGGAAATCTTTATATTAAATAACTTAAAAATATGATTAAAAATTGCAGCCCGGCATTGTGACACTGTAACAATAAATAATTGCTCGTTTCATTTAAAATATATGCTCTACACTTCAAATCAGTTGTGACTTGCTCCTGTACATCATACTTTTCCTTTAAAAACAGAGTCGTGCTGGTCATCTATCTAACGACTGCCAGGCAGCGCCGTAACCAGCCTTATATGCGCCCGGTGCGAGCATCTGTAACTACGCCGCAAAACTATGACCCAAAACTTGGTCCAGGTCATTTCTGTGCCCCCCAAGGTCTACGCCCTGTGCCTGGGCACCGCCCTAGTTACAGCACTGCTGTCAGGAGAAAATTTTTGAATTGAAATAATGTGACTTCTGGTTTACATATAGTTAATCGGGGCCTTCTGCCCCTCAGGTTTCCATATTTCATCTCGTCTTTCATCTAACTCCGTTCTCGAGATTAAGGAATGATGGACAGACGGATGACAGTGGGAATTTATAGGTCTACAATTTTTTTTCAAATTGCAGCCCAATAACTGCTACAGTAACAATTATAATGTATATTTTCAATATAAGTTGACAATATTCTCAATAATCATGTTGAAAATATAGAAAATTATTATTATATTTTTGTTATACAAGGTGGGAAAGAGAGTCACTTAACACCCCTGTTACTTTGGGTACGTTCTATATGAGAAAATAGAACGTACCCAAAGAATGTATATTGAGCACATCATATAACGGCATAACTCTGTAACCGTTCAGCAATCAATTCCTTGTGAAATTCTGACTTTAAATAATGTGTTACATGACCCCCTTCCCATCTACAGTTTCGGAGTTGCATTCAATATGGCCGCTACCAAGATGGCGGCCGTGCATGTAACACACATCAATCTGGTTCCTTCTTGGTCTGGTTCCTGACATGAGGGAATTAACTTTGAGCACATTCTACAGCAGGGGTGTTAAGTGACTTTCTTTCCCAACCTGTATTATATTTAGAGGATTTGATCCCGGGATCCCGACCACTTTTTAGTCCCGAAATTTTCGGGATTAAGTTTTCCTGATCCCGAGATTTTCGGGATTGACATCATTTTAAAAAAGTTGCAAAATAGACTGCATGAAGCGAAACGTTCAGTGCGAGTGCTCTTAACAGAATTGCTTGCCTATCATTTTAATATAAAACTTCTTGTATTTTGAACTAAAATGATAGGCAAACAGTTCTCACTGGATTACCTGTTAGATGACCAAGGCCGGATTTAACAATCAGAGGCCCGTGGGCACAAATACGGTGGGGTCCCCTTTTAACAGTAGGCAATTTGATGATTTAGAAAATTTACACAAAATACTGTACTTTCAACTAGATTTCAACTAGGAAGTTGTAAATTTCATTTAAAAATAAGGTTATTGTAAACATACATATATTTTTTTGTGTAAAACTGATTATTTTAATTTAATTGAAAAATACCTATGTAAAATTTTTCTAACGGAGTTTTCCGATATGTATCATAGGTTTTTTTCCGGGTTTGGTTTTCTCCGCCTGTGGCCCTCATGATTAGGCCACACTAGGCTGTCGCAGTAATAGAGAAAAAATTTATGTTTAAACATAGTTTTGTGGTGGCCCTGGGCACCGGCCCCAAATGCCCTTATGTAAATTCGGCCCTGTATAAAGGCTTTTTCAATTTATGTATGTTTAAAGAGATCTCACTGATGCTTGAAAAAAATAACTTTAACATGAAGACTGAGTGATTTTAAGTGTGGTTAGTCTGACTCTGATTAGTTAGAGTGATTCGATTAGCTAGGTGTATTCAGTAAAATACATTAATTTTTGTCAAAATTTTAATTTCGTTGATTTTTGTCTAAATTTTGATTTGTTGATTAAAGAGCTGATTTCTATAAGACTTTCTTATTTTTTATTTTTTTATTAACCCTCAATACCGAAATAATCCCGGGATCCCGGGATTAGAAATAAGGGCCGGGATCGAATTCCTTAATTATATTACATTATATTTATTATATTATATTCAAAACAAAAATTGATAAGTTTTATGAAAAAAGGATGAATTAGAAGAAACAAATTATGAATTTTTATATATTTACATAATTCTTGTATTTATTTAAATATAATAATAAAATAATCAAAAGGTATATACAGAAAGTTAAATCTAGATTCTAGTATATACAGAGTTTCCCATAATTCTGGAACTGTAAGAGTTATGTTGATCTTTGTTTATTATTTTACAGATAAAACCTGACGCTGAATAAAGAAAAACGAATTTAATTATTTTTTTGTTTCGGTAGGGATCGAAAATTCACCGAAGGGTTTAACAGAATTCGTTCAGATCTCTGTGTGTAATTGGTGGGCAATCTGAATGCACTCTGTTAAACTCTTCGGTGATTTCTCGCTAACTACGGGCATTGCCTTCAAAATAACTTGAATTCGTCCCTCTTTATTCAGCTCCGTGTTTTACCTGTAAAAGAATAAACAGCTTAATTGATTTTTGTTTATTCCAAACTTATAGGACAATGTATACGGAGTTGTTCAAAAATAACGCATCAGAGGATACATCGCGTATAACGTGTATATATGCACCACGTAGAGAACTGTCAGGGGAACATGTAATTTACTGTGTAAATCGTCGTAATATGTGATCATTAAGGTATACAGTGCAGTTAATTAATACTAATTATTCAATGAATGTTTAACTTAGAAAGCTGTAGCATGTAGCCATTTTACTACGGTACAGTACTGTACAACACAAATAATTTACAATGTCCAATACTAGTTTGTGTCGTACCGTAATAAAATACGTTAAAATACGTATTTTATTATTTACACCGTAAATTATATGTTCTGGACGCCTGGTAGCGCCCATATCGCATAGTACATACATACATACATATGGTCCTTTAATACTCTCATGGAAAAGGGCCTAAAACCTCAACAAAATACGTTTTATGCGTAAAAGTATCCTCTGTCCGTTACTTTTTAATAATAAACAGTGACTTACGAGTTATGTAATTTATATATTTAAATACGTCTAATAAAAATAACACTTTTCAATTTTGTGTAATTTAATTTCATGAAAACATGAAATTTTATACTTATTTTATTTTGTGTTATACAAATATTTATTGAATGAAATTTATTTAGCTTTGAAGTCGTTAACACAAGAAAGACAGTTTTGTTTCTTTTTACGTAAACACAAATATTAGAATATTTGTAGATTATAATACTTTTATAAAATGTTACGTTTATAATTTAAATTAGCACAAGGTTCTGTCTACAAGATATATTTTTTTAATCAAATAATTAGCATCTTATTATTTTATTTATTAAATTTGATTATCATCTTTAAAGTAAATTTTAAAATCAACTATTTTAGAAATGAGTAAAACAAAATAATCAAAAATACCGATATAATATGAAACTGATCACAGAATCAAATATAGTTTTTGTTTTAAATTTTTAAATTAAAATTGTTGATTTTAACTAAGTTGATTGAAAAAATATGATTAATTTAATATATTCATTACTGAAAAGTCTAATCTTTAATGTAATTATAATTTTAAAAATATTAAATAATTTGTTTTTTCAATTTTATTTTGAAAAATCGTTATTTTTAAGTAATTAAAAAATAAATTATATATTTTAAAAAATTTTAAAATAATTAAATGAAATATATTGATATTTAAATAATTAATTAATCAATTGAATCTTTTAAAAATTTTTTACTTTGCTTTAAACAATTTTGTAATTCTAAGTTAATTTATGCTTGACTATAAAAAAATTATAGCTTTTTTTAAGTATTATTTCAAATTTAAATCTACTTCTTTCTGTTAAAACGATCAATTTTTTAGTCTTCTCCCCAGATATTCTTCAATGAAGGCAATCATTTTATTTATTTATTTTTATCAGAAACTTGTTCAGGTATGACTTTCAATATAGAGTAAATACATATACGAAACGTTCTCAAAGGTGGCTTCGATTTGATCTACCATCTGCTCTTTTCACTTAAAATAACAAATAGTTATGGATAACTTGATTGTTTTCTACTTAATGGCGTGAAGGTAGAAACAGTTTGTACATTCCTTTTAAAAAGAAAGCTTATATTGAGGATGAAAAATAAAAGAAAATGTTACTTTCTCAATTTCTGTAAAATATATTTTTAGTACTTTCAGGTATTTATATATTTGAAATGTTCTTTTATGTTTTTCTTCTATCTCTTAAGTTCTGTCAAGTATCTCGTATCTATCTTATGTTCTTTTATGTATTTCTATAATTTGTTTCTATATCCGCTACGACTCTGTAGTCAATGTCTTTTCTCAAGAAATATAAGAGTTCTTCTATTTCTTCTCTTATTTATTATGTTTATATACTTACGATTCTTATGCGTTTCGTATTCATAGTCTCTTAAATTTATCTCTTTCATGTAAAATGTGTTCGTATTGCAATTTGCAACTCCTATTCCTTATGGTTTTTACTTACAATTTTGTGTTCTTTCTGCATTTAATATGTATATTTGTATATTCTGTTTTGCCTTTTATAGGCATATATATTTTTATATTCTAATATTTGTGTTATATATAGCTTTCATTTGTTTCCCCGTTATTTATTATTGTATCTTAGTCTTTTGTTCATTATGTATACTATGAATTTCTTCTTTTTTGAACTTTTACGTGTATTCTTTTACTTTTATTTTGAATCTTACATAATCTACAGATTTAATCTTTTACTAGTTTTTATTTTATGTATTTTATTTTATAACTTTTGTAATTGAGACTCATCTCTGGAATTTTCTACATTTTTTATGTTTCGTATGTCCTTTTTATATACAAAATATATATATATCATAAATATATAACGATTTATAAGATGTTTTATACGTCCATTTATAAGCTTTTTTGATATATTTTGCTTTAGTTATTTATGTTATTTTATTGTTCATATCAAGGCATAGAAATATACAAAGAAAGAAATTTCTAGCTTAAATGCTGAAATATCAAAAAATATTTTGTTTTAATAAAATACCACATTATTTTTTTTTAAATGAACGTTATTTCAAGTCGGATTTTGTTGTAAAAATTGTATTAATATATATTTTTCGTTGTAAGAGAAATTATTTTCTATGATTGCTGTAAGAATAAAACGTTAAAAAGGAAGAAATAAAAAAATATTTAAAACTTAAATAGAAAAGTTCAAAATTAATGAAATTCAGGAAACGTTAAAAGAAATTCAATCTCATTTATAAAAATCGAAAGTGATTTTCAAAAGAATAAAATCATATCGATCGGAAAAATCTTCAAATTATTTAATTTTTTAACACAGCTTAAATTTTATATTTTCTTTTAATTACAGCTAATTTTTTTAAAAAAAAATGCAAAACATAAGTGCAGAAACTTTGCAATTTTAATAAAAATACAATAATTACATCTAAAGTAAGCGCATTTATTAATTCCTATCAATTCTATTTAAATTTATAAATTTTTATTATTTTCTATTAACATTTTGTAAGTAAAAATTAAATTGGAATAAGGAAATAATTTGATGAATAGATTTAATTTCTTATTACGAATTCACATGTAAAAAAATTCTCAAATAAAAAGTTTACATTGCTCTTCGCTATCTTCTTTTTAGAAAGAAAAAAATAATTCGTAATTAATCATCACCAAAAGATCTAATAAAAGAAGAAAGAATTTAATTCATTTTATGATTTAATTATAAAAATAAGCATAATAAATTTTTTAGTTAAAGAACTCGGCATTTATACATGAAAAAATTGTAGAATAAGAACAAAAATGTTTTTAAATCTATGTAATTTAAACAAAAAGAATATCAATAATAGTTTTAAATTATTATTATTATTGATATTTTTGTTATTTAAAAATATTTTCCAAGTCTATAAGTTGAGAATTTTTTTATCATTTTTTATAAAATATTTTTATAAAAATAATATTTAAAAAGAATTGCATTTGTGTTTTTTGAACGAAAATAAATTATAAAATTGAAAAGGTTTTTTCGTGTATGAAACAAACCATTTTGCGAACCTAAGTTAATATGTAAGTATATAAAAATTCTAGAAATAAATTTAATAAAAATTCTAGAAATATCTGCATAAATTAAGATGCTTAAAAATAAACTTAAAAAATAGCGATTTAAGTTACTTTTTTACGCAAAGCGACACGAACGATTGCGACGTCAGCTCGACTTACACATTATGGTTCTCATTTTTGGTGTACTGTATCTCCATTCACTAATTAAATATTTATACACTTTAAACAATAATGCCAGTAAGTAAGCTTATGAGATGATAATATTTTTTGCTTCTGTACATTTTAAAGCAGATCCTTTAATTTTATTACCATTAATTGTAATACACTTTGTTTTCAATTCTTCTAATATTTCAAGATGAATTTTTTCTCTAGCGATATTTTTGATGCCAATGGTTTTACTTTTATTTTATTTCAGTTTTGATGTAATGTAATACAATATTCTTTATATTTAAAATATTTACTGTAAGGTATGGAATCGCCAAGACGCGCGATTCCCACCTGTTTGTTATAACGAACTGTCATAACGGAAAAGTCGTTAGGATCGGCCGTTGGAAACGACCGTTAGGAACTTCCGTGGGAAGAACCGTTAAGTTTCGAATCGTCAACCATCGGACGATTGGCCGGCGGGAAGTGACCGTTGGCGGCCGTTGCGGGAACATTCAAATTTGATTGGAGCAGGGTTCGAACGCCGTCGACTATTTAAGTTCGTATCGCGATCGGCTGGTCGGGTGTGATCGTATCGGAGGTGATCGGATCGGATCGGATCAAGGGAGATCGTCGTTATCGAGGTGCTAACTAACTCTCTCGTTGGAAGTTACGTGTTTGTGTATGAACTTGTTCCTGACTCGGAGGTTTTGTTAATTACAAGTCTGTTTGTTCGTAAGGAGTTCTTTCGACGAATTTGTACGGGAATAGTCGGTTGTTGTTGGAATTAGTGTTGTGCATATTTAATTGTAACTCTAAAGTGGATTATTTTGTACATTACTGTAAATATAAAATTTGTGTTTTCGTCAAACCGACTGAGTGGTTATTTTGAACATTACTTTTACAATCATGGGCGACCGTAGAAAATTTTCCAGTGGGGAAGTAAAGTTTACTTACATCAATAAATTTTTATGTAATTATTTAATTTGGGGAGTTTCCACAAGTAGATTATAGAATACAGTATTTTATCATTACAAAAGAAAAGAGAAAAAGGGTTCTATGATCGAGGGTATGAAGTTATATATTATGTAATTTTACAGTGATTGAGATATTGTCTTAATCACTTTTACGATCATAATTTGTGGAATTTTTTATTCGATCCTAAGGGAAAAGTGCCCTATTTGTTTCCTCTGTGGATTCCCATGTGTACAATTAACTCAGAAATTTAAGTTGTTCACATCTCTTAGTCAATTTTTTCCAGGAATTTTTTACTTTTTATTTTGTTTTCACATCTTCAAAACAAAAATATTGTATGATTTTTTAAAATAGCAATTATGTTAAAATACATTTCTACAATAATCAAAAACGTGTTAATTTAAATCATCTCTTTATATAAACAAATTATAAGACGATTTTTGATTTTTTATGAAAATGTTTGCATCTCGTCATTGATTGTATAGTAATCGAAATTTTTTTTATAAATCTCAATTTTTTATATCTGATTTATTTTGTTTCTCGTTTTGTTTTATTAATTAGTCTAATTATTTGAAAATTAACTTTATTTGGAGTTAAAAAGCTAGTTGTGATAAAGTAGCATCGCTTTTAACAAACACTTTTATATGCTTCACTCTAGCCGATAAAGATTTGTTGGTGGATACTAAATGCTGGTTTATTATTATTTCCTTCTGTTTTGTAAACGCTTCTCTGATTGACTTGAGAAATGCTTGATCTTCAGCAAGTCGGATACGGTGTGGTTTCCTGCGGTGAATCTTATCATAATTTAGCATTAAATTGAAGAAACCTTCTTATAACTCTGTAGACTGAATGTATGCAAATATATTCCATTCTACATTATTCTTATTATTGATATTATTATCAGTTCGAAATGATTTTTAAGGAATATCAATCGATTCTATTTGTTTTTGAGCTCATGTATCCCTATAAAGACGGTAATATCATCTAAATATGTAGGTTTTTACTTTTACTTTTTCTCCCATTTTTTGAAAAGCCATGAAACTACCAGTTGATTTCTTTTTCTCAGTAAAGAAAGATTTTCTGAATATATTTAAATTACTTAATAATGTTCTTATTGAAGTGCTTTAAAATTCTAAAGATTTAAAGATTACCTATGAATATATTATAGAGATCACGTTAATTTTTTTTATCTTCAGCCGTAATCTGTTTGAATTCTAACTAGAATATCTAAGATATTGCTTATTTTAGGGTATTTTTTGGTCCAATATTATTTAGAGACTAAATAGATGGGATGAAGAATTCTTAGAGGCGATCTAACTGAATTAATTTACAGAAAAATAGAAGAAAATATTTTTTTTAAACATTAATTTATACAGAAAATATTTTAATGATGTCTTCATATTTGGGAAGAATATCTCTCGTCAAAAAATTCCTCAAAAACATTAACTACATTCCCTATTTTTCAAATTATAAATTACAATTCTGTTGTTAATTTTTTTCTGTATTACTAAAAAAAAGTTTTAATTTATGGATTTAATTCTTAATATTTTAATATTTATTTATGTTAAATATTCTGATATTTTCATATTTTAAATTGTATGATATGTAATACGATAAAGAGATTTTATCGGTAAAATTTGTTGAATTTAATAATTAGAAGCAAATTAAATGAGAATATTATCAGGTTGTTTTGAAAGTTAAATTTTATTCTGACATATGTTAGGCGGTAATTAAGCATAAAATCTCAAAATTTTGAATATATTAAGTATTTTTATTAAAGTGAAATGTATTTTGCATATTCATCGTGCGAATTTTCATGGTAATTAGTAAACAGAAAACAAAAATAGAATTCATACTTCGATTACAACTTGTTAACTGATCGCGTTCTGTCGCATCGAACATACTCTTAATCATTTAATAATACAAACTGCATACACCGCGAAACGTAGTGCGTTTATTTAAATAAGATTTTAAAATTATTTTACAAGATTAACAATAGTTGTACTGTACATAAACATAATTTTATTAAGTTTATATTTATACTGCTTGTAGGATATTAGTGATCATATAAATAAAATTAGTCGTATATAAACCGCATTAAACTGTTCAATTAGCGTTAAAATTGTAGTAAAAATTTATGTTTTACATATTTACAGAGATATGTATTTTTCAACAGTTGATTTTAATAATGATTTTCTTCATCTAATTTGTAGATATTTATTATAAATTAAGCATTAAGAAGCAAAAGGTTATTTTTAAAGTGGCTTATTAAGCCAATAATTAAGATTCGTTTTTTAAAGTATAGCTTTGGTTAAAACATTAAATTATATAATAAAATTTAAAATTATCTACTGTACGCGATAAAGAATAAATAATTATACATTTTATCTGTATAAAAGCGTTAATGCTATCTTTCATTTGTTATTTCAAACAAAATTGTATGTTTTAAAAATTATTTATATTAGTAAAAATTAAGGAACAAATAATTAACCTTTCAAATTACTTAATTAAGCGCGGCCTGACGCAACCGTTCGCATACACTGACGCGCGACGAAAACATTACTAGACAGGTCAAGCGAGCTACTTTAAAGATTAACGTTTGAAACTATTAAGTTGTTAAATGAAAATTAAAATTTCAAACTACTTAAGCATTAATAAAGATTATTATAATTACTATAAGTTATCGTTTACATGCCTCTTTCGTCGTTTGTTGTAACAGCAAGCAGACGTAGCAAACAGAAAAATAATTTTAAAATTTTTGAACTTTATTCGAGAAAATATATAAAAGTTAACACCCTGAAGAAGACAGATGGAAAAATATTATATTATTTGCAGTTTATATAACGTTTAACGGAGTGTGCCATCCGGAAGAGCTTTAAATTTTGCATCTTCCACGCACCAAGTGCCAGACAGTGAAGCCATCCTTCTGTCGTAACTCAAGGCTGACAGCAAGGAAGTCCACATAGCATCAACGTGTATTATGCATGAGTTACTCGTCACGCTTCACAGTAGATAAAAGGCAACGTTTGGATCAAACTGATTCCATATAAATTAGTATAAAATGATTCAAATCGTTTAGTTTTCAAAAACACTTCATACATTACATTGCAACTAATCTGACGTGAAACTCATTTAGCAAATTTCGAAATATTTAAATACATTTTATGTAATGCCATACTGTTTATTTTATAATATGCCTATAAATATTTAAAACATTAATATTATTGCTGTTTAAAATCATTAAAAATTAATTAGAATTTATCACATAAATAATTAAAAAATTAAAATAAAAAATATAAAGATATTTTAAAATAAATTATATTTAAAACTTGAAATGATTTTAATTTAAAATTAAAGTAATGCTATTTCTTTTTTTGTTGAAAGAATTTTATTAAAATTGTATATTTTAAATTTAATTAATTCCGCCGAAGAAATTACTAACATTTATTTTTTATAAATTCAATGAATTTTACATTTTCTTTTAAAAAAATTCATCGAAAAACATTTCATCTTTTATTAACTTCAAGAAAGTAAATAATAAAATTCTATTTTAATTGACTTGAAGTTTCAGAATTTCATTTTGAAATTAAATTTTTGCCTGTTATATTATTTATAAATAAAATTTTAATATTAGATAAGTAGTTATTTTTAAAAATACCTATTATTAATTAAAAAATATAAATTAGTACATTTATATTTATATTTAAAAATAAAATTTTTATATACAGTATTTTTTTAAATTCATTAAATTACTATTTTCAAATCTATTTTAAAAACTTGATATCATAATTAAAATTTCGTTATAAAACTATTTAGAATCGAAAGAACAGTCCCAGGAAACGCAATAAGAGCAGAAACGAACAGATATCAACTATTCCCTTTTTTTCTGAAGAGACTGATCAAATTCTACTACAGATTAATAAATACCAACGATGACAATATAAGATTTATACATCAAATTATGTGTACCCAAATCAACGATTCAAATTCAAAAACAAACATGGCAATACAAATTTAATAAAGTACTTCAATCATTTGGTGTCTCAAGCAGAATATTTGATAATTCAGAGGATAATTGGAAACACTAATAATGGAATCAGCCTTATCACAGTCTATTATAAAAGATCAAAATTTAATAATGAAGTCGATTTATCACCCTTG
The DNA here is from genome assembly GCF_030686945.1 of Centruroides vittatus. Taxonomy (NCBI): domain Eukaryota; kingdom Metazoa; phylum Arthropoda; class Arachnida; order Scorpiones; family Buthidae; genus Centruroides; species Centruroides vittatus. The sequence continues at coordinate 334,511 of NW_027121909.1, read as the reverse complement.
GTACTTGGAAACACTAAATATACCTACAGAATCGAATATCTTATCTGCTAATATAAACATGAATATTAAACGTTTACTAATTCAAATCAGACTTAACAAATTCTATTTATTTATCAATAATACTTATATGGATTTTTCTAAAGAATTCTGTTATTGGTGCAAATCCAGGGACTTTTCATTACTTCATTTGTTTAAGAACTGTGCTGCATTAGAAAAACATCGTAAAAAATATCAAATCATTCAAATAAGCTACACGAACCAAGACTTAAATTACAGAGCCAGGATAGGTAACCTAATAATAAGCAATATGTTTAAAATAAATAATTTTTTATTCAAATCACAAATGAGCTAGAACGATACTGAATTAATTGAAAATTTATTGTTGATTCATTACTTTATTATCTAAATTTACTATGTAAACATATCATGAAAACATAATGTGTAAGGATAATAATTTATCTATATGTTCATATTTGTTATCAAAAATTTGTATAATTTTACTGCTGTGTTTACAGTTTTGGCTAACAGAATAATGTATAAACTATATTTGTAAACTTAAAGCTATGTATAATACTAACCCCCTGTAACAAGGTTTTTTTCCTTACTACAAATAAAGATTGATTGATTGATTGATTAAAATTTTGTATTAATTAATTTAAAAAGTTCATATATCCTTTTCGTAGTAATTAAAATCAAAATTTATTAATTTGATATTTTAAATATAAGCGTGTTTACTTTTCATGTTACATAAAATGAGCTACTTATGTAACACGATGTCATGGCGACTGGCGACAGGCTATATATACCTTTAGCTATTTGTTCTTTACCACATACAATGAATTGAAAACACAAAATATATTAATTAACAAGCAAAAATTAAATTTTCAGATCCAATATAACTAATATAAACAGTTACAAAAATACTATTAATATTTGCGTGCGTCAATGCGCACATAGTTATAATAAATAAAAATACAGTATATTAAAATACTATTCAAATTCATTTCTTTTATCGAATAATTACTTATATGATTCTATAAAATTATATTAACAATTTTTCTAGGAAAAAATTTAAATAGAGCAACAATACAATCATTAATTGTTATAACCTGTTATAAAAATATAATAAAAGAATTTAAAATGCTCTCATATAAACATAAAATATCTAAATATCTTCCTATAGTAAATTTGTTTTTACTGATTAATCTTTAATCAATAAACAGCACTTAACTTATAGACTTTTTTATGTTAAAGTTTAAATAAAATCTCTATCAATAATTGTTAGAAAAAATATTCGAAAAATGTAATTTACATTCAAAATATATTGTACTTAACTACTTTAAATAACTTGTTTTGGTAGAAACTTAATTTTGTCTCAAAAGTGTACAAGAACTTTCGTTATTTTTATAGTATATTTAGATGATGTGTTTCGTTTGAATGTAAGATGGATTATCCCAGATCATTATGATATATGCAATAAACAAGGGAATAACATTATATACCAACCAAAGCAATTATATTATATATCGATTAAGGAAAATGGATAGCCTAAACAATTTTAATATCCCCTTTTCGCTACCATTTATGATTAAATTTTCAATATATATATAGAACATAAACATGGTCTTTACATTTAGATGCTTTTTCTTAAAATTTGAATAACTTTTTACGCAAACAACATTAATTAAACGTAAATAATTTAACATTTACCATACAATAAAACTATAAATTCAGTTGTTAATATATCTTAATTATGATTATAAAATAAATATAATTTTTGTCATTAAAAATAAAAATTATGTATATTTTAATTATAATAAAATATAATTACGCTTAATAATTAAAATAATTAAATAGATTTAAATTATCACATTAATTTGATAAAAGTGTTAAATGATTGTTTCTATTATATAATTTATTATTTAAAAAATATATTCTTGAAAAGTTATTTCTTGAATTACTATTAATAAAGGATTTATTCAGTTGTAAATTTTCATATAATATAGATTATTTAAGTGCATTAACAAATTGGACACAATACAACGAAGAAAAAGTCTCTAGAGATCAGCTCGATATGTTTACTTCTCATAATTGTTATAAGTGCCAAGCTGAAAACTGATGTTGGATTTTCAACTTTGTATACTTTAATTCTTTTATTTTATTATTATTTTTTTTATTTTTGCAGATTATGAAGTAAGTTGATTTCTGGATATTTTCGAATTCTTTTTAAATAATTCTTTCTCCAATCTGATACATTTCTTGTGTGATTTACATCAAATTACTCCTCTATAAAACTTTATCAAAGAGTAATCTCGATTTGTTTAAAACATTTAAATAAAAAAATGTAACACAGATACATATAAATATATACTCTTGTGTATTGCCTGTAACCAATCAAAGATAGAAAGAAAGAACTAGGAAATAAAAAAAAATGTGTTTTGACTTTGAAACCACCCGGGGCCAAAACTCATTTTTTTCACTGTCGATATCTTTGTTTCTATCATTTTTTCTGTCTGAATTCACTCGGGATTTGCGAGGTACTTCTCAGTTCCTTCACAAATAAAGCTAACACATTAATAAAATAATTCATAAACATTATACAAGATAACAATGATAAATTTCTGATATATTTACAAAATATATCTAAGTATAGAAACTGAAATCTAGTCAACTTACATTTATTTATGACGAATTCAAATATCAAATAATTCTCACTCGATTTGATGATAAAGTAAAATCTAAAAAACATAAATAAATAATTTAATAAAAATTTAAAATATTGCATTCTGTTAAAAATTAAATTTATTGACACTACTTTATTATAAAAATTTATATACATAACTATTTTTGTATTGATTTTATGCCAAAAGTAAGAAATAAAAAAGCGTTATTGTAAAATACAGTTATGTAGATGCTATTGTAATAGAAATATAATATAAAATTCTCAGAATATAAATAAAAAATGTAGAATTTTAAAGTTGTTTTAATAGAACTATTAAATAATTTAGCATATTTTCGTAATTTTACAGAAAAGATAATGTAAATTATTCTTAATTTTTAATAATAATTATTAAATTATTATTAATTTTTATATAACTAAGAAAATTAACCTTATATTAAAGTTAATTTTTTAATTTTTATTTATTACAAACTTATCAATTAAGTATAAATTTTAATGTTTATATCTTCAAAATGCTTATTTATTTTCATTTACTACAAATTGATTCAAACATTGCTAAACTATTTATTAACTAATTTTTTAAAATTGAAATAAATAATTTATGCTGTTTTCTCGTAGTTTTTCTGTCCCTTATTTAAAAACGAATTATTTATTAACGAATAATGAATTTCAATTTTTAAATAAAAACTGATATAATTATGTAATTCATTAAAAAAAGAAATTAATTTTAAAAAATATAATTTGCATATAAATAAATGTTTATTTTTTTATATTAAAAATCTTTCAACAACTGATTTAGGAAAAAAAAACGAAAATATCCATTTAAAGAGGGGAATAGATATTAAGAAGCTTAATGGAAGTTTGTTGTTTATAAGTAAACAAGCTGAACAAAAGGAAAAGGAGAATCATCTGGAAATGGCTGATCTATAATACACTTTCCCATTTTTCGATTTTCTTTCTAACATTTTACTTTTTCCCCGTATTTCTTTTAAATTACAGAGGACAGCAATGTGAAGTGTTCTGAAAGACGCAATTGAATTTTTTAGTCGTCCTCCTAGTACAAAACTGTGACAAGAATTGCTAGGAAAACTGCCATGTCTTCTCTCTCTCCTAGTTCAATCAAACCTACAGAAAATAAAATCGAAAAGAAAACAATCGACTATATATTTTGTCAATATTAATTTCGCTTGTTTTCCTCTTTTTACAACATTTTACTTCACAAGAATAATAAATTTTCCTTCATACGTAATCAAATTAATGTTTTTTTTTTTTTTTGCTTCGTATCAATCCGATATCTGGTAGAATTTGCTCAGGAATTAATTAATTTTTTGTATTTAGTTCATTTCATTTTATAAAAAATAAAATAAATTTATTAATAAATTCAAAACTATTTAATATATATATGTATGTACATGTATGTAATATAATTTTGGCTTATAATGATGTGAAGATTAAAAAGGAAAATAAAATTATATGTCTATCCAATTCACTTTCGTTCAATTCAAGAAAAGACTTCAAAACTTTCAATTTCGATATCCAATTCAATCAAATGAAATAAAATAGAACAATCTATTTTAGGAATTTTATTGCTTGACCAATGGACATAAGATAAAATCAATAAAATACGTTTATAAGATTGTTGCTACATCTGATATTTTTTACTTATATATAAAATATTGTTTTATTTAAAATAATTTTCTTTTCAAAATTGCATTAGATTTTCATTTTTGTAAAATATTTACGATAAACAATATTTTATTTTATTTTATTTTTAAAATATATATTTAATTTGTTTATTTTAAAAACTGCTTTGTTTACATCGTAAAGATTATATCAAACACAACAATGCTTATATCAATTTGTAAGTGATAATTAGTATTTATACTAATAATAAGTGACCGTAATTTTGTTTCTGTCTGAGATGAAAGAAACATAACTGTATATACTATGATATAATTTTTATGTGTTTAAGCAGGTTTTTATTTAGGAAACCTGTTTGAAACAAGTAGCTTCTAACAAAGAAATTTAATTCATATTATTATATTTATTTTATATATTAATATTTTAACTACTGGGCAAATATGTTTGAATATATTGCATTTTGCTTCATTAATTTCATCACTATTTCCATATGACTGCGTTTTTTTTATATATACAAGGTCAATACACTAATCAAACTATTGTACAATCATGTACAATGGTTTAATTTGAATCCATCTGAAAATTCTTGGATATATATTAATATAAAGAACTAAAACTAAATATTTCTTTATGTTGTGTTATAATGAAGCATTCCATACTGAATATATCGCATAACTTTTTATAAATATAAACAGTATTTTATTCATTTCTGTTTAAGACTTCGACGTTTATATGAATAGAAAGAACTGAATTGATTCTTTGGTTTTAAAAACATTTGGAAATAATATCGGGAAAAATGCTTATCATTAAAAATAATTACATATGTTAATCATTTTAAGTTCTTAATCCTTAATATATTTAAAGATAGGTTCCATACAGAAACTCAGACAGGTACAAATAAAATAGATTGCAATTTTATATTAAAACCAATTAACTCATTTTATTAATTTATTGACTCGTAATAAAATTTCGTAATTATTATTCTATTAAAATTAAAATTTTTATTTAAAAATTAAAGTTAAATCAGCTGTTTACTAAGAAAGTTTACTAAATGTAAAATTATTTAGCAATTTAAAAATTTTAGAATTATGATCAGTTTAAATTTTTTACTCTTTTATAAAAGTCAGTAAAGAAAAGTAAATACAATAAATAATTTTAAAAATTATTATATTTACTTTTCTTTACTGACTTTTATGAAATAAATAAATAATTTTTAAAATTATTTGTTATAATTTATTTAGATTTTCTATTATTTTATTTTATGTTCGGATCTTATCATGTTTGCTTTAATAGTTTCATCATAAAAGAATGAGCAATCTCGAAAAATACATTATTTTTCCCTTGCTACGGATCAAATTATTAGAGTTTCTTAGATTTCATATGTAGAAGAATCATGTTTCTAGAATCTGAAATATTTTGGATTCAAGGATATCGTGTTAAAAAGGTGGAAAATCAATCGAAACAAAAAGAAATCCGTTTCACTCTTCACTTTCACAAGTTGTGCATTCTTTATGTATAATATACATTAAATTTGCACTAGTTAGACAATTAGAAAGACTGTAAAATATATAAAACTGTACTCTATATAGAGGATAGGTACAATTGAAAATGTTTTAATGAATTTTTACTGTATAAATTAATGCAACAAATACTTAAAATATGTATTAAAATACTTTGATACAGTGTACAACATATAAGCATATTTATGTTTAATAATGTAATTAAGAAAGATTTAAAGCAGAAATGAGGGGATAGTTCAAAATAGGATAGTTTGGAGAGCTAGTACGTCAAGATTCCATTCTTCTGTGAGAGGAAAAAGGGATGGACAATGATGATGACAGAAGTTCAATGTTACATTTCAGTTCATCTCGTAAATTTGAATTTTATAATTTTTACAGTTTTTGAACTTATACTGGAAAAATTTCAAAATTACATTTGAAAATTACGCATTATATAGTTCTTATATTATATTAATTATAAAATTCAAATATATATTATATCCATAGTCCTTTGCAAAATTTATAAAACATTTATAAGATATTACAGTTGATCGAAGTTACGATGATCTTTGATCAATCTGATTCCATCAAATGAAAAGGAGGGTAACTTCTATTTGTATTTCTTCAACCAATTATTCAATAAAGTAGTCAACCTTCTTTAAAAATATTTTATTCAAAATTGTGGTAAGAGATCGTCTATATTTATAAAAGTATATCACTTCTTTTTTCTCGACAATCTTTCAAGTTTTTATAATGATTTATTCTTAACGATTAAAACATTTATGACTCTCGCCTCAGATAGAAATACAGTATAATAAATTAAAATTTTAAAAAATACTATATGTATATAGTTGTATTTTCATTACATGAATGAATTTTATGAATGTTTTAATTTACAATTTATTGTAAAACCTAATCATGTTAATGTTAATAGTTTGAAATAAAAGTAAATAATTTATAAACTGTAATACGCTCGAAAAATTCATGTTTAACCGTTCTACAAAGTAGAATTTTTAATTTTTATCTTAACCAGTAAATTTTTATTATAAATAATACTAAAGTTTATATTTTAAGTTTACTTATTTATAAATACTGTATATATATTATACAGTCAAACCTCTGAACAACGGACGGAAACAAAAAATTCCCGTTGTTTGAAGGTTAATTTGTTTACATATTTATTCCATGTTCCCGATAAATGGCCGCCGCCGTTTAGAGATGGCCATTATTTGAGGTCCGTCTGTATTAGAAAAATAGATAATACTGTCTAGAATTTTTTCTCAATTAATCTTTAAATTTGATAATTATTTTTCTGTCTTAAATTATTAATTAAACTTTATAATAATAGAATATAATTCTGCTCAGAATTCCTATTAGACTGTTGCTCCGAATTCATCACAACAACAATTGACGCATCTGATCCCTTCCTAACTATAAATTTTTAATATTCTCGCAAAAGGAAGCTATTAAACCTCCTAAGAAGTATCAAAGAATTAGCTACAACACTTCAAGATATTTAACAGAAATTGAGAATCGTTTTTTAATATTTCTGATCCTACTGACTCAAATAGTAATGATAGCTATAATCTTATGATCCAAATAATGAATAATTATATTCAAGTCAAAAAGATTAAAGGTAATAGATACACTAAGTATAAAATCCCCTGATGCGACCATCACTGTAACAAAATGAAAAAAATTAAACAAATTAACTTAAATTCATTTAGAAAGGATCCGAATGCTGTAAACTTTTCTAATTATAGAAAAGCTAAACAAACTTACAATAATCTGCTTAAGGCAAAAAAGAGGAATTATTTTAACATCGAATCAACCCCAATCAACAACAGTAAGGACAATATCTTATTTTTGACCACTATACGTAAATTTCGCTTCAACATAAATCCTAGTACAAATTCTTCAGTTATAAACTTTAATGTATGGAAAAGTTTCTATCAAAGATTCTCAGATATTCAACCTATCTCACCAATAAGTTTTATTATTGATACTCATAATGAATATTTAGATACTTACTTTACAATTAATGACTTAAAAGATGATATTAGTAAAACCAAAATCAAATCTTCCCCAGGTAGCGACAACATCCCAACTAGCTTTCTAAAGATGCTTCCTCATCAGGCACAAATAAAACTACTAAAAATATTTAATTCTATGTACAAAGAAATTACATACCCTGACTCTTGGAATTCAGCTACGATTACAATGATATATAAAAAGGCGACTATCTTTCTCCGGATAATTATAGACCAAATTGCTTTGCTTTCAATATTAAGGAAATGCTTTACGTCAATGATAACCTCTAAATTTTGTCAGTGGACCAAAGATACGGATCAAGATGCAAAATTTGAATATGCTTGTTTGGTCCTTGTTTGGATGCAGGAGACCGACTTTCAACAACAGTACTTAAATTATTTTCAAACTATTGTATAAAAATTAAACAGGGAAGCTTCATATCTCCATCATTAAATTTATCAGGTGGTATACTTCAGGGGACCCCCTCTCACCGTATCTATTCAACTTTTATTTATCTGACCTAGATCATCTTTTCCTCCAATCTAGTGATGGGATTGAGATTGCTGACAGAGTTTTTCACTATATTTAATTTGCTGACGATTTGGTTTTACTTGCACCTACTGAAATTTCTTTACAAAGAAAAATTAACCATATCTCAATTCGCTGCATCTAACAATAAATCCCGCTAAAACAAAGATTATAATATTTCGTAATAATTGTAAAATTTCACAAACAGAATCGAAGTTGTATTTAAATAATATTCCCCTACAAATAGTTAAAGAAGTTAATTTTTTGGGAGTCATATTTGATTGGGATATTACCTTCAAAGCACGTCTAACTACTATTAATAACAAAGGAAAGCTGGCAATTGACAATCTCTTGTTCTACTCTGAAAACGTCAAACGTCAAACGAATTATATAACTTCATATGGATATGAAGTTATGAAGTTATATAATTCAATAATTAATTCCATTATATACTATGAAGTTATATAATTCAATAATTATCTATATGAAGTTATATCCATATAAATTTATATAATTTAATAATTAATCCCATTATATACTATGCCAGTCCAATCTGGGATCTCGATTTCTTGTATAAACTGGAATCTTTTCAAATTTATTTTCTTCGTAAACTTCTCCATCTAGAAAGATCTATTCCTGGTTATGCTATACGTAACGAAACCCACTGTATATGCTCATTCCCTTTTTTTTCTGAAACGTATAATAAAATTCTACTACCGTATACAATTTAAAAGTGATAATGATTTAATTGTTCTACAAATACACCAGGAAATTATCAAAAAAGTAAAAACATAAGTTCAAACCAATTATGGCAATCTAAGTTTCAAAAAATTTTAAACTCATTCGGTGTATCTGACCTTCTATTCAAAGATAATCTGCAAGACTGGAAATATGGCTATACACTACTAATCGAATTTGCAATATCTCAGTCTATTAACAAGGACCAAACAAGTTTAAAGCAGAGTAAATATCATCCTTGGTACACCAATCCTCTCCATATTCCATCTTCACAACCATACATATCTAAATCAATTAATTTAAATGTGAAAAGATTAATAGCACAGATACGCCTTAATACATATTCTACTTACATCAACAACAGTTATATTAATTTTGCAAATAATCAATGTATTTGGTGCAATTCCGAAAAACTTGCACTTTACCATCTGATACAGGATTGTCAAGGCTTAATTAATGTGCGCGACTCACTTGACATCAAACGAACAATTCGATGTAAATCACTCCTTGAACTTAGAATGAGTATCAACAAAGATAAAAAAAATGTTTTATATAAACTATATAATTACTTTATCAAAATTACAGAAATATTAAAAAAACCTAATTTAATAGTTTCATTGTTCATTACTACTAAATAACTGTGATTTCATCTGTATTAATAACTTTAAGGCTTTGATTAATGTTATAATGATTATTATTTATATATGTAAACTGTTCAACCTTTTTCGTAATTTTCCCTATTAAATGTAACATCCCCTTAACAGGGAAACTCTCCCTTTTTGTGAATAAACGTTTATAATAGAATGTAATTTCATAATATTTAAATACTCGTTGTTAATAATAATTGCATAAATAATATTTTAAAAGCACTATTTATTATATTTTTATGATTTAACAAACTTTTATTTATGAAGAACATTTCATAATTATTATTTTAAAATATTAATATTTTATACACATTTTTATGTTATTATGTAGGCTAATAGTTAAATTAATTTTTTTTATCTTCTTAGAAACAAAATATTGGAAGTTTTACAAAACGTCTGTTACAAAATAAGAAGAATTTAATGTAATTTATTTTAATAAACATGACAATGATTTTCTACATAGAGAAAGAAGATAAATGTATATGTATATTAATTAAAATCGTATAAGAGAGATTGGCAGATAAGTCAAAAATAACATTAAAAATAGAAGAAAGCAGCAAACTGTATTGAAGTTAATGATGTATGATATAATCTCTAACTATAATTCATTTCCATAAAAGTAATTATAAAATTTTATATCTAATCTGTGCATTGATCACTAAAAGAAAAAAGATTGCTTGGATATAATTAGATTTATTACACAAGATCACTTTCCTCTAAGTTTAACTTAATAATTATTGAACTGATATTAAACTTTAAGCATTAAAAAACCAATTTTTTCTTTCTATTACTGATTAATTTCTTATCGTATAATGCATTATTATTTATACTTTTATTTAATTATGTATTATAATTATATATGTATATATTAAATCTTTAGATAAATTTCTCGTTTTTCCATCTAAAAAAATAAAAAAATAAAAAAATAAAATGGTTTATGTTTTTTAATACAGGTTCTGCAGTTTGTTGAAACCATTTTTAGCGATTAAGATAATTTAAGAATTGTCTACCTGCCATGCTTTATCGTGCAATGATATATGTACAATACTTTATAAATGACATTATATTTTGTAAATTGATCTTATCTTCCTTTATAATTTTAAGAGTAAATGGTCAATGTTTAAAGAGCTATACAAACGTCACAATTAGTTTAAAACAGTAAATTTGTCGACGCATGTAACAATAAGGAAAAAACTAATATTTAAAACACTTATTGAATTAAATTTATTGTTAATTTTAAAATGAAATTATTCATTGTCTAATGAATTTTTGCAATGATGCAACGTGTCGTGAATTTTATATTATATTTAGAAATATTTTTATAAATAAAAATTTTAAATAGTATTTTTTTTAAAATATACAAGAAAATTTTTTATTTTATTTCACTATTAAACGTTTTTATTATTTCAACTTTTACATATATTAATTAATTAATTAAATTTAATTATAGTTTTTACATTACATATAAAAATTCTTTTGTTACAAATTTTTTTTAATTTATTATCTTTACTTATTTTTATAAAATTTTGATACTAAATATATATATATATATGTACAGAAAATGTCATATTTATTTTATATGTGTTATATATATATATATATAAAATAAATATTGATTTTATTTTTTATTGAATATAAATTTTGATTTATTACAGTAAATGGATTATATAATGTCTACTATAATGTTTAAAATTTTATTTTAAATATTTCAATTATTATTTTTTGATTTTTTATGCAAATTTTTTCGTCTTCGCTTATATTTCGCTTACATAAACAAATTCTGATTTAAATAAATGTAGACATGCCATTAAAGAATATTGCATTCTTCAATTTCTAAGACTTTTATTTTATTTTGGGAAGGAAAGTAAAAATAAAAATAAAATAAAGCATCTCTCCCATTAAATTAGTAAATATTTTAAAGTAGTGGACACGTATTTAATCACTAAAATTGGACTTTAAAGAATCCGACTATTAAGTAAATTACTAAAACGTTAGTTTCTCTATTTTCAGAAAGCGTGGAGTAAGTTTATTATAAAAATAAATATGTTATTCATCTGTTATGATATCTGATTAAAGTAAACATTTTTAGCTCTTAGAACCGAAAGCAATAACTCAGATATCATAATTTTTAAGTTATAAAAGTATTTTAATACGATTTTTCTAAAATTACATTTAAAATATAGTTACATAAGCTTCAAAATTAGTAAAAAGCTCTTTATTTTATAAATTATAATTAGAAATTATTCTATAATATCTAATAAAAACTGCGTTAAAAATTCATTTTTTGATCGCATTCAATTGTAATAAATACAAAAATAATATAAATGATTCGAACTTTAATTAAAATCTTTAATATTAAAAATGTATTTTATAAATATTTTATATTTAAAAAGTCATTCTGTTTACTGCATTATTAAAAATAAAAAATAAAAAATTATTAAATAATAACGCGTTAAAAATTCTGTTGGCAAACTGTAAACAAAATTCTTTTTCTTTCGTTCACTTTATAAATTGGTTTTATTCGCAAGAAAAAAAGTTTAAAATTTTTTTAAAATTTATTTCTCGACATTCTTTTAAATAAAATAAAATAATAATATTAAATATAAAATATTTAATGCAGTTTAAAATATATATTAAAATGAGAGCTATAAATAATGGGGGAAAAACAAAATAAATATATCATATTTAAAATATGAGATGAAGATCCAATGGAAAAATTGACCTTCAATCATTCAAATAGTTCACTTTATCAATTTTTATCGTAAAGTTGACAAATGGTAAAAGGTGAAAAAGAAATAAGTCTTTTTCTTCGTTGTGACAAGCTTATTAATTCTGGCTTGGACAATGAAACAAAATTGAAAATTCTTTAATATAGAGTTGAATACGTATGAAGAATGTAGATAAATGTAATGCTGCTGTAAAAAACGTTAAAACTTTTTCACTTATAAAAGTCTAACAATGATTGAAATGAATATAAAATTTCTTTAGTATAAAGATTTCAAGGCAAATAAATATTCTTAAAAATCTATATCCTGCATAAAAGATTAAATGTGATGTAATATATCTTAATAAGCTCTAATTGTGTGAATTAAACCGGATTTAGAACAGAAAATACAAATCATTTGTGTGTTTTTTTTAATAAATAAATAATTTTTGATACAATAAAAGAGACAAAATAAGTTCCAACAAGCGTAAATCATTAACAAAATCATCATCATATTTTAACTAGAGATAGAGGAATACTATCCTCTAATACTAGAAAGCATTCGAGATCTCGAATATTACGTCGAGAAAAAATACATTCGAACACTACGAATGTCTCCAATGTCGTGCTATATGTACTGTACAGTCTCAGTGGCGGATCTAGAAATACCTAAATGGGGTAACTCAGAATTGAAAATATTTTGAATAATTAATAAGAACCTTTTATTAACACGTGCACGACGACGAATTTATTACGTTTATATTGCGGATGATCCAATAAACCATATTTATCATCATAAATGTTCTTAAAGACAACGTTTTTAAGAATGTGTTCGAAATATTATGTTCGAACAAATAAATTTTAATTTTTATTTGTGTCAATAATTTTTTCTTGTACCCTCTACTGCAAACAGAAAGAGCATCTTCGGCAACTCTGATTTAATTTATGACAAGAAAAGAAGCAGACTAGATCCCGGATGTTTTCGAATTCTAGTTTTCTTAAATAAAAGTTTGAATTAGGTGAGAATAAAAACAATGATTTGTGTAAGCAGAGTTTAAAATCTGCTATTCATTAGCACCCCTCCCCTTTAACTCCACATCTGCGATGGTCAAGAATTCGGAGAACTGAGGGATCACGAAGGGGAAGGAAAAGCTTGGACAGGGGAGAGAGGAGAGAAAGGTCACCACTTTTTAGACCGGACATGTGTGTAACAGACGTTGAAGTCATCTGTTCTTGTGATCGCCTTACTTTTTAGTTTAATTATTATATTATTAAATTTTGTAATATTACAAATTGGCGCAGTCGACAGGATTTCAGTACCCAGCTGTATTTATATAGTAGAATCATGCTTTTTAAATTTTTGGTTCAGAAGACCGAAGACTCCTACATTATCTCCCGATATCAACTAGAAGGGGAAGACGAATGGACAGAAATCGACCAAGAATTTCAAGGAATCGAAAATCATCCCGCAATTTCGACCTCGTCGGTTTTTCAAACTGCTATCCGGACGATGACGAATTATCGAACACTATCTATTTCATTATCGGAGACAGAAGGTGAGCTCTATCTTAACAAAACTTTAATACGATCGGTCGCCTCGGACAGTTCGTCTGACCCGAAGTCGGATGTGTTGGCGCAAATGGTTCAGTTGCAAAAGCTGTACATGAGCCAACAAGCCGAGACGTTGAAGATTATGAACTCTTTTCGGCAAACCATCGAAAAAATGTCATTAAATTCATCTCGCGATACGATCAACATAGAAAAATATGATGGAAAATCGGAGGAAGCGCGTGTTTGGATAATTTCATACGAACACGCGTGTGCATCTCACAATTGGATTACAGACGAACAAAAGATTCGTAACCTTCGAAATTATTTGGAAGGAATTGCCGTGAAATGGTACAATTCTCGAGTATTAGATAAGGTCGGTGATAATTGGGAGGAATGGAAAAACTCTTTTCTTAGTGCGTTCGGACAGAATCGGATCCAACTTTCCATATTAGCGGATATGTGGGAATATCGTGGTGGTTCACTATTGGAATATTATTTTGAAAAACAACGGCGTATTCAACTTGCATATCCGGATATTGGGGAACAAAGCTTTATCACCATGGTAATACGTGGACTACCGGCGGATATGCAAGCTATTCTTCTTCAACACAATTTAAACGACAAAGAAAACTTACGTGTTGGATTGAGCAAATTGGTACCTACAAAAAACTCTGTACCGAGGAAAATTGAAAAAAGGAATAATATTCATGATAACCGAAGTTTTACCTCCGTGAATGAAATTGATAATGGTCCAAAAAACGAGTAAGGAAGGGTTTACCGATCCCTCAGACAAAATCGGATCATTGTCTAGTCACAGATCATAATGATCCCCGCGTGAAATCGAGGCCAGTCCACCAAATCGACAAACACAAGTGGAAAAAAACCAAGAATGGCCGGTTGATTGTCCCGAAAAATATTCAAAACAGCATTATGAAGCGGTATCATGACGATCCGGACAGTGGGGGTCATGATGGGTTTTGGAGGACTTATTACAAGTTAAGGGCACGGTTCTGGTGGCCTAACATGAGACAAAGTATCCAACGTTACGTGCAGACCTGTCCGATATGTCAATCCGTCAAGTTTAAATACCGACCCCGTCAAGACCAACTCTATTTGCCCCCACAATCGAAAATACCCTTCAATACAGTACACATTGATTTTGCGGAGCTTCAGAAACGCAGTGAAGGGGTAAGAATGACTAAATCATTTCTAGTGGTCATAGACGAAGCTACACGGATAACTTATGCTAAAGCTATGAAGGAGGATGTGCGTAGTGTCATCCGTTATTTGGATAATTTACCATTATTCAATAATGTAACTACTATCATCAGCGATTGCGGATCTACCTTTAAATCGGACAGTTTCAAGCAATGGGCCAGAGACAGGAATATCACATTAAAAACCACATCACCTTATCATGCTGCCGGGAACGGAGTGTGTGAGAGAAAGATACGGGATCTCAAGAAATTCCTTAATTGTTATCCAGATTTCAAAGGTGGGTGGAAAAATTGCTTGGATGCTGCAGTTCGCCACGAAAACCGAAGCTACAACTCTTTTTTAGGTTGCTCTCCATTATTCAAATGGCAACGAACAGTTGTTAAGCTGGAAGCTGACAGCGAATTCGGAATTACAGATTTACAATCGTATGAAAAGGAGCGTACCGAGGAACAACGAAAGAAATATAGAGAATCTATCAAAAAATATTATGATAGGAAGCATGCAGGACCATTGGTAAATATTAAAGTTGGATCCTGGATTTTAGTTCAGAGTGGTATGAGGGGAAAACATCCGAACATTAAAGGACCGTATCGTATCGATAAAATAATATACTACGACAACATTCCTAAAAATGTGATGTATAGAACGGAAAATGGAACTAAAAAGATAGCTCACCTTACCAATATAAAATTGTATCATCACAGGGGTGATGACAAGGCTAAGAAGGGGGGTGTAAGCAGAGTTTAAAATCTGCTATTCATTAGCACCCCTCCCCTTTAACTCCACATCTGCGATGGTCAAGAATTCGGAGAACTGAGGGGTCACGAAGGGGAAGGAAAAGCTTGGACAGGGGAGAGAGGAGAGAAAGGTCACCACTTTTTAGACCGGACATGTGTGTAACAGACGTTGAAGTCATCTGTTCTTGTGATCGCCTTACTTTTTAGTTTAATTATTATATTATTAAATTTTGTAATATTACAATTTGTTAATCTATTGTAGTTGAGATAAGAGTATCTAAAGAAATTCTTCTTTAAAACTCAAAGTCAAAATAAAAGTTTGAAGTTTTATTTCTTATAATTTACTAAATCGTTTTTTCTTACTTTTGTTTTCCTTTAATAATGTGTTGAAATAAATACAACGAGTTGAATAATAAATATTAAATAAATTATTAACTTAATGTATTATATAAGATAATTAAGTTCGCTAAGTATTCGAGATATTCTAGACCTGGTTTATATTCGAATTTGAGAAAAGTGATATTTTCCCATTTCGAATTTTAACCATTATTATATCACTATAGGATAAAGATTCATTAAATCAAATTATCCTCTGTGTATAATAGTTCATTACCTTAAATTAAAACAATAAGTTATTTTTAATTCTGTCTTCTCTTTTATTCACAAAAATGTTTCCTTGCTGTCTTTTTCACTGGAAAAATTCGGATCAGTTATTTTTTCCACTTGCTTCTTATCATGTTACATGCCCAATTTGATATAAAGTTACGTTTGTGTTAAATTTCTTGCTATAACTTAAATATTAAAGGATTATTTTCAGTGTGCATTTAGAAATGTGGCGTTCCGGGCACCAATAATATGTGGGCATTCCCTAAACTAATAGTTTGGGGGCGCTTGCATATTATGCATTCCAGTGCAACAGGGGAATTAATAATGCCCCTTTTGCACTAAATGATTCTATTTAATAATTTTAATTGAATATTTTTATGCAATTGGAATCAAATTAAAATTACGCTAAAATAATAATGCAAATGGTAAAATACTATTCGTGATATGTCTTATTTTGTCTACTTGGGCTTTTAACGTGTACTAATTTCCCGTATATTGTTTCTATGTGAAATTAGATTTTTCATTATTTTATTGCTATTATTATCATTTTGGGGTAATGGGAAATGCACTTCCAGATTATTTTTAATCCTTCATATTGCTGTAAGTATTAGGAATATTACTATAATTTTTATACATAGGTCCAGCGTGTTATTTCCGAAAAGAATCTCTTTGCAATTCATACCGTTTGCAAATTTATGTTATTTACAGTGATTCCAGGGAAGATCCATGATGATGATGATAATAAAAATTTAAAAATTCATCCTAATTGATTGAAAATGCTCATCTTAATTATTATTTGTTGAAAAAATATGCGAAAATATAAATAACAATAAAAATTAATACCGTAAGAAATTGAATGATGTAAAAAATTTTTAATAAAATTAGATGCATTATTGCTTGTTGTAATTTGTTGTTTTTGCAAGGACTACAAGGATGTAATCGTTAAAATCTTGTAGCATTTCATGTAATCTTTTTATTATATTTCATCCTTTCTATCTGCATAATATTCGGGCTTCTTTTATTACTGTAAATATTTCACAGTCTAACATTATATGTTATACTATAAGCTATGCTATATATTATAGAACTAGTATACACATTCACTTTCCACGTTTTATGTATTAAGGGAAAAAAAGAGGCTAGCTCATTAAAATATTTACTATTAAAAAAAATTAGAAGTCTCTAGAGAAACTTCGAGATCACGTTAATGTTTTTAGTACATTTTTAATGTTGTTTCCGGTAATTACGTGGATATGCAATGTGATTTTTAATTTTAATTCTTAATTTTTAAATTAAACTTGCTCGAATGGAGAAATTTTTTTCCATTAAGTTATTTTTATTAAATTACAAATCAGTGATTAAGTACAAGTGCAACACAATAACATAAGTTTAACTTTCCTCCTACTACATACCTATCACAATAAATTTTGATCATATCACCACCTATGGGCAATAATATCAGATAAGCTATATGACATCATTCGACTTTGATCTCATTTATTTTTTTATCAATAGATTAATTCAAAGCATGATTAATGTATAACAGTCTGAGAATCTATCGATATGCTTTTATCCTTATATGTAGCCTATATATATATATAGGCTACATAGCTGAAGCTTCACTTAATATCATAACAACAAACATATTTCATGTTTTTTATTATGGAAATTCTCAAAAAATACGCAAGCAGCTTTCAGAATGTTTTTATGTTTCAGAATAAAACAATGTTTCAAAGTGAATTAAAAAGATAAGTTGAAAGATGCCATGAGTATCATATTATCGTTATCTGAGGATTTTCTATAGTTTCAACGGAGTGAAACGAAGAATTGCAATGCAAATCATAAAAATGTTTTTTGTTTTTCTATAAAGTTAAAATATTTTTGTTTAAAATAATACATACGGACATAAAATCTGTTTAGTTTTATATGATGTTGACATTTTGGAATATTTTTCTTTGAAATTTAGAATTTATGGCATTTTCGAGATTTTTTAAATAAATATAAATGAAATGTTTATTTTTTAATTATTATAAAATCTATATTTATAAACATATTTTTGTAAAAACTATTTTAAGCAATAATTTCGGCCAGGCTTAAGCCTGTCGAGGAGGTGAGCTGTGGATTTTTCTCCAGGTCCAAAGAAAACTTAGAAACCCATAGTGGTTCCTAACCCTAAAAATTAATGTTATTTTTATTAACAAAAAATAAAATATTTGAGAATTTCTATTAATAAGAAACATTCTATGTACGTCATTTGTTTTAAAAAATTCCTCTAAGGGACAAACGGGGGTCCTCCCTATCATTGGGCTCTATAAAGCTCAGCGGCCCTGAACAGTTTCACAATAGAAACTGCCGGATGGTAAGGGTCAGAGTTAGATATATCCAGAACTTGACCATTCATAAAAAATTCCTGAGGAGTTGCTCGCCCAGATTCGATCCCGAATCGCCAGACCAGTAGAGTGATATCTTAACAGCCTCGGTCATCCAGCAATCCGTTCGGCTTACTCATAAGCAAAGGGAATTTGCTGGAATTTCTTATTTTTATTACATTTATCTATTGAATTTATATTCCACAATTGCTAAATTTCTACTCTTTTATGTGAAAAGTTTATATAATTTTTTTTCTAAATGAAAGAAAAACTTCATTTAAAAATATTCAAAATAACTATTAACTAAAGTATTCAAAATTCAAATTTATTTAATTTTGTGAACAAATACAACTTTTCTTTGTATATTTGCATTCTTCGCTGCAATGAAATGATACTGATTAAATATTAAATTTCTGATTTCCATAATATTGTTGAATTCTTTATTAAACAATGTTTTTTATGTATACATTGTGTTGTTTTTTACCTAACAATGTTTCTAGGTTTCCATATTTTTATCAGTATTATGTAATATGTTCATAGATTCTATGTTTTCTATTATATAAACAAATTTAATTTTTTTTTAATTTCTAAACTTTGACATTTAATGGCATAAATAACAATTACATTTTTTAGATAAAATTAAGTTTAATTGGTTCTGCCCCTATAAAGTTATAAGAAGAATTTTTAAAATGTGTTCTTGATTTAACCAACTTTCATTAAATAATTTTAGGAATTTAGTTCAAAATTATAGAAATATTTGTACGTAAGTAAAATTTTCAATCATGAATTTTAGCTTAATATTTCTACAAAGCATTTCTTTTATTAATTATAATATTTTAATGCAAGAAAATAAGAAATTAAGCTTTAACAGAAAAAATATGGAAATTAAACGGAAAATCATCTGAAATAAGAATTTTTATGGTGTAGATTGCTATGTTAAATCCATAATTGCACGTTACAACGCGATAAGCTTTAAAAAAATCTAGGAATTTTCTATATCTAACAATAAACAGTAAAATTGTGAGAATTAATTTTTGATTTTTATTAATTTATAAAGGAATTTTACCTTCACTGCTTTCTCCAAAATTAATTAATATCATTTTTAAAAATTTACTAGAAGCATAATTATCTTTTAAGATTATCCGGCAGAGATCAAAGAAATTTTGTTAGAATATTTTTCTTGATATGTGTCGGAAATGTTATAAAGTATATAAACAACGGATAAAGATCAATTAATCAATAAATTCTACGTTTAAATTTATTTTAAAGTAATCAAAATTCTCACGTAAACATTATAAATAATTTTATACTATAACATATATATTGTATAGCTACAGGATGTTCCATAAGTCATGCAACATAGACAAATTGTAATGTAGTGGGATTTTCCGCTTCAAGACAATATTGACGCAAGACAAACGCCTGTGGAATGATCCCTTACGTAGTCTTGACCTCATACCACCGATTTTTTCCTGTGCAGTTAGTTACTTGAAGGCCCTCGTTTAACAACAGAAAACATGTTACTTACCCATTCAAAGGCCAGAATCACACAAACATGTCAGGTCGTGATCTTCTTATCTTGCAAGATGTGCGTAATGATTGGATCATCCGTCTGAATCTCTGTACATAACAACACTGCAAACCCATCGATGGCATAATCTGAATATCTATTTTGCCTATGGCGCGTGACTTATGTGACATTGTATATACCTTGATTTGTAAATATGTACCTCAAGTCTTTCAAGAATATGCTGTATTTTTAATAAGTTATGCAATAAAAAATTCTGATAAGTTCACTTTTGTGTTGAAGGAGCATTTAGTATAAATTAATTATTACCTCAGTGAAAATAAAATGTAATAAATTAATTTTTTACGTAACGAAATTTTTACAGAGAACAATTTTTTAGAGTTAAATTTCTTTTATCAGATTCAAGACAGTCTAATTTACTTTTATTGCATTGCGCATTACTCAGCAAAAGATCGAATCTTTATCCTTCAAATATTTATAGCGCTTGAAATGGTATCACACTTGGGGGTAAGAGAAGCGAAAAAAGTTCTTGATTTTATGAGGAATTTCATCCACTATAGCTTAAAAGTTTTAACTGTTTTATAGATCTTGGGATTTGAATATTTCTTAAAATTTAATAAAATTTATCACAGTTCTTCGAACTCAAATTTACTGTAATCAAATCTATTTTTATCCTGAAAATTTTTCACAATGTTCTTAATGTCCTGGAAAGGTCTAAAAGAGAATAATTTAACTTTTGATTTGACACAAAGAAAAAAGATCATTTCTATTTGTAGTTCTCGTTAGATTTAATCATAAAATAGGAAAATATTTTATATTTTGAATACTTAATTTTATGATAAATTATTTATTTTTTCAATATTGTATATTTTAAGTTTAGTAACTATCCTATCTACTCAGTAAAATATGAGAGTTCTTTAACTAAAATGGTTGCTGCCTTACGGTTTAAAATATATTTATGTACAGTACCTTGAAATAAAGTCGAAAAATATTCTAAAGGGCTTTTATCCAATATTTTTATTCAAAAAAGTAAGTTTATAACATCTTCAACTTTTTGAATATTTTTCAAAATGTTAATATATTCATTTTCCTAAGAATTTTCTAAGAAATAACCAGGAAAAACTTCAAAAAGCTTTTAAGACTCTGTCCTAGTTAACTCTTTTATTAAATTAAAAAATTGTCGACAATCAAAAATAAATAACTAATATAAATTTTAAAAGCTTTTTTAATTAGGGACATTTACTTTTAATGAAAAGTGATATGTAACAACTTATAAATTTTCTAATTTTAAATTTATAACATACAATATCATGCATCATTCTACAGTACAAACACTAAGTAAAATTGAAAAACGCATCAAAAAACTCATCGACCTTTTGTCATCTATTTGACATCTTGATGTTTTGTCCTCTATAAAAATAGATGTGGCTGAACCATTGAAGGAACAAAGACAAATTTCGAACTAATTTTAGTGATTTTTAGATGTCAACGCGATACGTTACAAAGTTTTGATGAATTAGTTTTCTATTTCTGTGAGATTTTCTCATTTACTTTTTTTTCTTTCTATCTTTTTCAGATCGTGAATCAATCCCGTTTTGCGGAGATGAAAACTTGTTACTATAGAATCAATAGAAAATGTGCTAGAGTTGCTGATGCATCTGTCGATGTCTGTAACAATTTACACTATAAAATAGAAAGAAATCTAGTGATTTTTCACTAAAGATTTTGAATATTGAGCAATATAAGTTTAGATACATTAAAAATTTTACGGATTGCCAAACTTCAAACTTATGCCATTAGTCGAAGAAAGTTAGAGATTTGTATGATTAAGCAGTTAGAAACTTCAATAAGTTTAAAAATTGAAAAGACTTGTGCATTTTATTATCAATAATTTCATTTGAAATTTAATTTTTAATCATTTTAAAACATATTTTACATTGAAAATGTCATTACTTAAGCAGCTTAGTCAATAACATTTCTATTTAATTCAGTAGTAAATTAATTAAGTTCATTAAAAATTTATGAAGTTTTTTAAATAGTTACGTTTTAAAAGCCTGTTTACATAAATTAACGTGGACATTAAAATTTCATAGAAACATTTTAACATAATAGGTTACATATTTAATATATGTAACATATGTAACTTATTGCTGTAAATTGTGTTTCCATTATTTGTCATTTGTGAAAGTACCATGGTGTTTCAATGTAGATATAGTGAAAAAATATATATATATAATAATTTTTATTAAATTTGTTTATTTTTAAGAATTTTTAATACTTTTCTTCTCGATCATATTAGAAAAAACATTTATCTTCGTTTTTATAATAAATGAAAATAAAAATTAATTGTAACAGCTTTTCACATTTTTAATTATTTTATTTGATTATCCTACATTATCAGAGTAAATGTAAATAAATGCTTTAATTATGGAAGAATGCTTAGAAGACAAATTTAGTAAAAAATTCGTAAGTACAGGTGAATATTTCACGATAAATGTTGATATTAGCTAAAATAACTTTATTGTTGTTTGTTGTTTGCTTCGTATCTAGCTGAATCTGTTGATATAATTTTTTAAAGATAATTGGTTAATGATAAAATAAGCAGAAATTGATTTAAGATCCTAACCACTATTTTAATTCTTCTAATATGATAAAATAAACATGTAAAAACTTTAATAAAATTATTACACATTATGAGTAAATTAACTAAGTTGATTTTAACTATTTGATCTATTTTTTTACCTAAGAAAGAGAGTTAAACATATAAAAAAAACACTACTTATTAAAATGTTTCATTTAATATTATTAATACAAGTAGTACTGATGTTTAAGTCATTCAAAACATCAAAATTTATTTTTAAAACGCATAAAAATTACCTATCAGGTAAAAATTTAATTACTAAAGTCAGGAAAAAACATCCAGTGTTTTTGAAGTGATATTAAAATTTTAAATATTAATGTAAATATTTTTATAGCTAGAAATAACTTTAGAACACTAATTAGTTAAAACAGTTATCGTAATAATTTTAAGTTATAAAAATAAGTGCATTAAAAATTCACATCATTGAAATTTTAATTTTTGTTTGGAATTAAAAATAATATCTGTGGCAAAACAAAAAAAGTTGAATAAATTAAAGTAGAGAAACATAAAAATAAGTAATATTCTTTGTAAATATCTACTCAAAATCACCAGTAAAAATATTTAAATTTTTTAAAATTTATTATATAATGATTATTATTTTAATTTTGTCATAGTGTTTATTTAAAATGCTAAAGATTTATTTGTTTTATTTTATTATAAATTAATGAAGTTAAAAACATTTCTCCTTGCTTTAATAGCTGCTAATTAAACCTAATATCTACATTTACTTTCTAAATCAAGTAGCGTGTTTACAATAACTTTTTTATTTTAGCTGTAATATTGTTTTAGATTATTGACATTACGTCAAGTGTTGATTTATATCATTTTATTCTGTAGTTAAATTGTCATTCAACAAACTAACGATCGAAACATTATCTTATACTATACAACATCAATTACTGAGTTCTCAGACTGAAATATTTATATTATTATATATTTCATTTAATCGTGATAATATGTTACGTATAGATATAATTTTTAATTATAAATTTATTACTCTTTTTTTCTATAAATTTCATTCTAGATTCGAAATGTTGATATCTTCTTAATTGATATACAATCTGTTCTCATATATGATATTTATTAATATATGTTCTGAGGATATTATTTTTAAATTCAGTGTGCTCTGGTTTTTATATATAATTATCCTTTGCAGATATCATCTTAGATTCTACACTGATCAGAATATTATAAATTATTCACATATTTTTACAGGTTAATAGTATATAGGCTTTTTATAGTATATATAAGGTTAAAATTATACTAAGTTCTATGTGGCATAGTCTTTCAATAGCTAAAATTAATTCTGCTTACATTTATATAAGATTATTTCCTCAATAATTTCATTCGTATTATTTTATGATACTTCTATATGGACAATTATTATTATGGTAAAATGAAAATTATCTTTGCTTTATATCTTCGAAAAATTTTTATGTTATACAGTATAATAAAATTCCATCTTAGATGTTGCATTTGGTGTTTGGTGTTTCTAGAATGTTGGTAATTATAATAAAAGTAATAGTTTTATTTTGGAATCAGATGATAAAAATCATGTTAAACTAGTGTATAACAAATTCTATAAATTGTGTTTTCAATAATAGATAATTATACATTTAATTGAACGTTGGCATTGAAATATATGTTAGATCAACACGGTTTATCCTTTCTATGATTGTCTCAAGAGCCTCATTTGATTGGAAGTTATTCAACGTTAATTATAAGTGTGTGTTGTGAACAAAGAATATCAGAAGATTGTCTTTGTTGAAAAAGAACAAGCCTTGCAATTGTATTGTAAGGCTTTTATGTGAACTTTTATGTGAAAATTATTTGTTTATTATTCAAAACGATTAATTCTTCAAGTGAGATTTGAAACTTGGGACATGTATTCTTTCATTTCTGAAATCTGTAGCAAGTAGAAGAAGATATTTCATAAGATTTAAGTCCTGGAAAGATAATTAATTTATCGTGTATTTTATTTTGTATTATCTTGTACTAAGTTATTACATTAAATTATTAGATAGTATTAAATTTAATTTTTTATTTAAGTATATAATTTAGTTATAGTTTGACTCTTTGTAACGAGCAATAAAGAATGAATTGAATTAATTTTTTACTGTAGATATAGCCTAAATTTAGATGTTAAGAATTTGCATGCAAGTGTATTGCATTGAGATCTTATCTCGATATGACAGCTTACAATACAGATTTATATTACGTTTATTTCTATTATATTTTATAAAATGATTTAAAAAATCAGACACAAATATTTAAAAAATTTTGGAGGGGTCATTTTTTGACCGCTGTTACGTATAACAGCCGGAAAAATAATAAAAATATTAAAAACCGAGAATAAATTATTCAAAAAATATTTTCCTATTTTAAATTCTTTACTTTAGATTTTTTCAATTAAAACTTTTATTATCGTTAACAGATAAAATATATTTGTTATTTTTTCCAATAAAAGATATTATTTATTATATATAAAATATATATTTGAAATTATTTTTTGAAATTTTATAGTGAAAGTTTAATATTTTTAAAACGTTTAAACCTTCAAAGTGAAGAAGAAGCTTCTTAAAATGCAACCAAAGAGATAACTCTATACATTAAACGTGGTGGTGGACAAAGTGATGGGATTAGAGAGTGGAAAGTTTCAGTAGAACTCACGAAAAACTATAAAAAAAGAGCGTTAAAAATGGTTTCTTGCACTTTTCAATTTTTGCAACCGAAAATGAATGATCTAAAATACATTCTAAATATTAGATCCAACACACCATACCAATATTGGATTGTCGACAATACTCTTCTTTTCTATAGACTTGCGATCAGGAAAACATTGATATACAGTAGTTACTAGAACAGCATTTTAAATCAATATTGTATAGTTTTCGATATATGAAACGATCGATATAGTCTTTGTATAAAAATTTATTGATTTTTTACATAGAAACAGAAAATAATATACTTTTTTCTTGAGTTTTTTTCTATTTTATCTAATTTTGTTGCTGTTTCTTTTATAAACATTCATGAAAAAATTAATTTTTTATAAATTATAAATAGATAAAATCATAATAATTACTCTCTGCATTAATAATATTAAAAATTATACATTAAAATATTTAATAGATTTTTTAAAAAATGTAATACTTAAGTTTACATAACTTAATAATCAATATTAATATTTTAATTATATTTTTTAATATGCAATTATTATTCTTATATGTTTTTATGTATCTTGTACTTATTTATATGTTTTATATCCTAGAAATTGTTATTTTAATTAATTATTCAAAATTTTCAAAATAAAAAACAACATATAACGATGTTCTCTTTTTAGTATTGATTAAAAATTAGAAACAAATTTTAATTAATAATTAAAATTTAAGTAACGAGATCTCTTCTTAATTATCATCAATAAAAAATAAGTAAATTCAAGCGACTTCTGCATCAAAAGAAAAATAATTTTGAGCTTCAAACTCGAAAGTATTTGTTATTTATAGATATACTTTTTCTTTTCCTTTCAGGAAATGTTGTTGGGCTTCTATATGTCAGACGCAAGAGTTGCTTTTACTCGAATGTTATAAGAAAAAATATATATATAATCTACTTGTGTGAGGGAAACAACAAAATAACCTTACTTATGAGTCAGATGTTGGATTCTCTCTTTTCTTTTTCTTTTTATACAAGAATAAAAAAGGAAAAAATATGTTATACATCTGTAACAATCAATATTTAACATTAAATTTTATTTTATATATTTTTAAAGATATTGTTACTCTTAAATCATTTTTAAAGTTGTAGTTGTTTCAAGAAACTTTAATTTTATCGTGAAAGTGAATAAAAAATTGTTTTCTACTCTCTTAAACATCAAAAGTGAGAAGTTTTATTTTTTTTTAACATCAAAAACTTCCCTATAGTTGTTCTAACAACCTAATTGAAGAGAAGTTCTATTTTAGTCTCACATACAACACAAAAGAACTAGCTAGTTAAACAATCCTACCCTCAGATAGTAAGTTCTGGGTGATACCCTGTTGACTCCGAGCAACCATTAACTCGCAAGGTAGCAGTGATTACATGTCTGAATCAAACAAAACTGATGAAAGGCAGAAATCCTGATATGATCGTCTAGAGACCTCTTTACCTACGAAACATCCTAATAGAAAGAACAGAAAGAAAATTGAAAAGAAAATACGAATTCCCTTTAACGCTTTGTTTTTGTATTCTCACAATAAAAGTAAATTAATCGAATTGAAAGTCAAAGTAAATAAAAATTTTAAGCAAAGAAAAGCGCATTAATTTATTTTTTTCTTACATAAAAAAAAGAAAATTTCTTATTTCTTCTAGTAAAGCTTTTAATTTGAGTTTGATGTTATCACAACATGGATAGCAAAGATTGTTTGCCACAAACCTATACCTCTAAGTCCATCGAACCATCCAACATCGTATAAACTTTCTCATTCGATAATAATATTGATTCTGCAATCACTCTAATTGCTGGAATGTGAAGTAAATGAAGCAATCTAACCACTTTCATTCAAGCATTACATGGCAGAAGTTTCACAATTTTTTAACTCGCATCATTTGTCACATGGACTTTATTCTATTAATATCCTAAATTGAACTTGCCGTTTTCCATTTAGGCAATTATTGAAATTTGATATTTTAATTCAATTCTATTATTGAGAATTATTTATAACATTTATTTCTTTGTTAAAATATATATTAATAATAAGTTTTTCACAAGTATTTCTTACGATAAAAATTTTTACTTGTAATATGCATTTATTAATCGTTATCAAAAAATATTTCGAGGTTCTTATTAGAAAGTCATAAAATTTCTTCTTACGAAAGAACAAAAAGGACAAAATAAAATTAAATTTTATAATAAATTTCGAATTTTTATAGATTTTTCCAATTGAAAAAAACTATTATTTGGTAAGTCCGTAAGAGCTATAATCGAGTGGCGCTGCAAGCAGTGGTAATTAAAATATAGTCGTCGCGCCACCTATGAAAATATTCTTATCAATTTACTTTTTAAATTTAAATATTGATCATTTTCTAGGAATTTTTAAAAGAAAATTTAATATATTAGTTTAGAATTTTTCAGAAGCAGTTTTATGATAAATTTACACTTTTTCTAAAATATCATCTACTTCTAGTGAAAAAGTCGTATTGGTTTTTGTTTTGAGAAAATACTAATACTGTAATTAAAAGTAAAATATGTAGGTGGCGCTGCAAAAAATAAAAATTGTTTTAAAGGTGGCACTAAAAATCTCGTCGCGCTACCTAAAAACATTTTTATTGTTAATTTGCATTATGAATAGCTATTTCTAATTATGAATAAATTTATTAACGTTGCCATTTATACAAAGTTTAAATTTATATAAGACATAGAAAGAATTTGCTGTCACAAATTTAATATTTATCTCAAAACAAAAATTTTTTTACACTAAATTCAGATAATTTATTGTAAATAATTTAAAGTTGAAAATAAATATTTTTTTACATGAATATTATTTTACTTCATGTGAAAAAATATTTACTCTAAATAAAATTAGTCATAACTTTGTTTATAAATTTTTAATTCAAATTCCATTCGTTAACATTTTAATTTTATTTATATTTGTTGAAAAATTAATAATGATAATTGTTTAAATATATTATGGTGTATTAATATTTTTATTATTTAGACGGTTGTTTAAATAATTTTCATGTTAAGGTTTTTTATGTATTTTTAATGATTAAAATGAAATCTGATAAAAAACTTAATAATGTATTCATATGTATCATTCCAAGATAAACCCGAAAGTAAAAGTACATTTTTCCTACTCCTTTTACACAAAATAAATATTTATCTTCTTCTGGATCTTATAAACACAAATTTCAGTTTCATAAACATTAAATTATTCAAAAGAGAAAGAAGACTTCAACAGATGTTTCTGTTATCGGAGACTTTTCGTGACTGTTACAGATGCTCTTTGCTCAATGTCCCATTATCGTCATCATAATTATTTAAATTACTTATATTTAATACTATTTGTTTTTCATTATATATATATATATTTATTTATTTATTTAAACGAATATAAATTTTTATAAAGTTTATCAATAAAAGATATCGAGGAGATTATTTATTCCAAAAATAAATTAATATAAGATGTATAAACATTAATCTCGGAAATAAGGAAAGAAACAATTGTATATACAACTTTTATAAACAAAAATTAATTAGAATTTAAAATTTACATTGCATTATAAGGCATTTCTGTTTATTTATTTGAAAATATGCAGATGTAAAATTAAAAATAAACAGGAATATATGAAAATATTTATTTAAATTTAGTTCGGTAGTACCTCATACGAATATAATTTTAT
Organism: Centruroides vittatus; assembly: GCF_030686945.1. NCBI lineage: Eukaryota > Metazoa > Arthropoda > Arachnida > Scorpiones > Buthidae > Centruroides > Centruroides vittatus. The sequence goes on along the minus strand of NW_027121909.1, from coordinate 305,015 downwards.
ATGTATATTTTTTAATATTTTCGTATTCCTTACACGTAACTACTCAATGTGTAAAGCAGAGATTTTTTTAACTTTAAGAAAAAATCCGAATTTATAAATTAAATAAATGCTTAATACATTAATTAAATTAAGCAGTTTTTTACATTGTTCAACAACAAGTAATTTGATGCAAGACAATTTATACGTTAAATTTTTACAGTACAATTCTCATTTATTAAAAAAAATCTTCCGTTAAATTGCTTCAGGGAATTATCAGACTTCTTATTTTATCGACTAAAAGTAAGTGAATAAAAAATAATTAGAATTAAACCGCATGAATATATATAAAATGTTTACACAATTGATTTATCTTTAAGGAAAATTAGTGAAAAGATTAAAAATATATGTATGCAAGGCTTAATTTAAAATTATAAAAATATCGAATAACAATAAATGCAATTTAATTTTAGTTTACGTTTTGAATAGAATTAAGTACATGAATTCTTTTTTAGATTGATTAATATATTGATTTTCAAAATATTAAAATAAAAATAATGTTAAATTATATCATTAGAAAAGTTGCATCGCATCTTGTAAAATGTTAATCATTACATTTTAATTATTGATAAAACATTAAAAATTTTTAAATTTCTATTTTTAATACAAATAAAATTATAAATATATTATTTACATTAAAAATTTGTACAGTTTATAATAAAGAGATTTAAAGTTTGCATGACATCCCTTAGCGCGCCGACAGATATAACATACAGTGCGTGAAGTTTACTTATTAATTACATAAAAACATAAAAATTTGTTAATAAACGCATTATTTTAACTCATAATAAAATTTAAAAACGAATAATGATTTATAATTAATATTGATGTAATTGTTAAAAATATATTACATAATAATAAAATAATATATTAATTCTTATTTTTTGACACAACAAACATCCTAGTTTTTAAAATTTTAGTTCTTATACAGAGGAAAAAACTAATCTACGAAACAAATTCACTGTTTGTATGTGAGCGCGAAGACATTTTTCATATCCAAATTTGTGGCCCTACTTCAAATATTTATTCAGGAAGAATAATAAATCGTACTTTTAATATTTATAAATGTATATAGGTCTGCAGTTTATTCACCAATGTCATTTTATCCTTCAATCTAAACTCTCATATAGTTCTTAAGCAATATTATCAGAAAAAGTGTGCCGTTTTCGAAAGGGAGTGATACACTATCCAACCACAACGATCGTTCTTTCCCATTCAGAACCATATCGTTCCAAATAGGTCGTTATTTGAACTGTATTCTTCTAAATGGGATTGGTTAGGACCAACAAAACTTGCAGTTGTTACAAAATCTGTTCAGTCAAGTTTTGCTGTTACCTAAGTTTACTTGGCAATTAAAATGATGTATTTTATTTAATACGACATCGAATGGTTTTTGGTAGATTCTAACGTCGATGGCCGAAATAATTCGATGAACATATGAAAATCTTATTGCAGTTTCATTACATACAGAGTAAATTATATAAATATCTGTTGAAATAATCAAATTTACTAAATTTTGCTTATTTTATGCAGTAATTACAATAAGTTTTATTTCATATTGCTTATATTTATCATTCAGAATAAACTACATTATCTAACAATGTTACAAAATGTTAATCCAATAGAAAACAAGCTGTAAGAGCACTGTACTTGCTTCAATTTTTATCCATTATAGGAAAAAATTATCTATTTTCTTTAATTATCGAAATCAACAGAATATAATATAAAATTTCTAAGATATAGATAGGAAGATGTGATATTAATATTTATTAATAAAATTTATTCTTATAAATTTTAATGAATGGGCACGTAAAAATATTGTACGCTTTGAATAAAATAATCATCTGTCCTAACAGCTATTTTGGTCTGACCTCATAGTCAGAAGTTACGACCCAGAAATCCAGGACTTCCTGAATAATGGATTCAAGGATTCGTTCTTGAATAAGGAAGAATGAAAAAAAATTACATATTTAACGAACATGCTTGTTATAATACCATTTACTCATATTTTATAATAAATTTTGTTAGCACCAATACAATATTAACAATGTGCAAAGTAAAAAAACGCATTTAATATAATTAATTTTATATTAAATGCGTTTTTTTTACTTTGCACATTGCTAATATCATATTGGTTAAATTGTAAACCGGGATAGCTTTAATCATTATTTTATCATCTAAATTTAAAAAACGTTAAGCATCAAAAACGCGTACTACAAATTACAAACTCGTTTAAATCTTTTTCTTAAATGCTTCTAAACGGTTTTCAATTAAATTATATTTTTCACTTATTAATAGAATCCATTTTCGTTATTTCGTAACATACTTCTAAATTTATTGTTACGAATTATTTTTTCCATACACGAACGTTTTCAAACCGGATTGATACGAAATTCGGTGATAGATTCCGATTGTCAGTATCAACCGGACAGAAGAATCGATAAAAAATTTTTCTTTATACAATACATCATATTATCATTGATATATTGATCAATAAATTGAGTTATATTTTTTCATTAAATTTAGATAAAATATAAAACAAAATTTGAACTACGTTGGTCCTGTGCCATGGCATAATTCTTCATATATTATTCTAGGAAGATAGGAAAAATAACACAACAAATAACTGACTAAATATATTCCGCGCTTCCTCTCGTCGTGTAAAAATATAACATTATATATTCGAACTGGTGAGCATGAACGATTCTCCTCAACTGCTTTCACTTGTAAACACATAAATTCGCATTAATGCGAAGAGACTGTTTAACATGTCTAACGTAAATCACGCACAAATGTGGTACATAGTAGACACTAACTTCATCTGACGTATGACTAGTGGAAACTGGCCGATTAACTTTAGCAAAAGCTAGCCTGAGTGCAAATATAGTAATTTGAAATGAAATCAACGGATGGGACTTTGCGTATTAAGGATTCGAAAGCCATCTTCATCATGTAATCTACCTTCTACATAATCGCCTTCGAATCTGTATTATAATTTGTAAACCGGGATAACTTTGATCATTATTTTATCATCTAAATTTAAAAACGTTAAGAAAGCATCAAAAAACGCGTACTATAAATTACAAACTCGTTTAAATCTTTTTTAAATGCTTCTAAACGGTTTTCGCTTCAGTAAAAGATACGTTTAACTTCCATTTTTTAACAAAAAAAAAACCTTACAGCTTTAGAAAAATTCTAAAGATGATAACAGCAAAAGACTTATCTCCTTTTTTGATCGTGACACGTCTGAATTTTATCATAATTTTAAATAATAATAAAATTCAAAGAAAGTTTTTCATTCGACATGACATTTTATTAATATTTAAAACGTGTCGCGTGTAGCACGAGTGAATCATCTCACGATTCAATCTCTAACATCCTCTTTCTTAGTCAATAGAGTAGATATAGTCGAGACACTTTTACTAACAAATCTCAATAGTTGGAGATCATCAAGTACTCTTGTTCCCATGACGTTGAAAGTAGACTAGAACGAGACTAAATCGATAAAATCCGGATGTGTCTCATCCCCCGTGAAATTAGCTTCACCCGCATAGGATGCTTGTCAACTACGTTCTAGATCTTCAACAGATCGTGGTCACTGAACCCATTCTACGATGATAAACATCATTAAAATATAAGCATCTTTTGGTTACAACAGTTTAAATCAAAGTAGAGAACATAGAAGGAATTTTTATCAACTTGGTTGCGAATTGTAAAGATATTCCAATGGGGATTGAAGATGCTGATTCTACTCTCTCAGATTTTTTTAATTTGTTATAATTTTTTAAGCGAAAAAACTCTTTCTTTTATCTCCTTTTAATTACGTCTTCTCCAATTTAAAACGACAAAATTAGAGAAAATTCGAAAAAAGAAAGAAATTTAAATGTAAAATAGTTGAATCAGGTTTCTCTTGTTTTTTGTAATTTTATAAAATATCAGTGTTCTAAAATCACAATTATCTTAATTTTTACTTAATTATGATAATGTTCGTGATTATTTTAATGATTCGTCTGTTAGTTAAGCTCATGAAGATCATTTAAGGAAAAAAACGAAATGTTTTTATTATATTTCTTCGTTTTTATTTTATTTTTTAAGTTAATTAAAACTTATAAAAATTAATAAAAACAGATAAAAATTATGTTCGAAACGTTTAATATTAATATAATTACATATACAAATAATGTACAAAAAATAATTAGCTCATATAAGTTATAATACATAAAATAATATAATCTTTTAAAAGTAATATCGTAAATATATATATGTGTGTGAAGCAAAATATGTAAAAATGCCTGTAAAATTATTATTATATTCTATCTCAATTCAATTATATTCAAATTTTAAATAAAATAAGTTTAATAAAATAGTCGTCAATACAAACACTTAGCTATTTTCAGTGCATAATAAAATATAGAATAAATTATTAAATAAAATAAATAAATCTTGCTTTTATTTTAGATTTAAGAATAAATATACTATTTATACTATTATATATCTATATATATATTTTTTTCTTTATACACTAAACAAACTGAATTAATGCCTCAGAAGAATATAATGTTTTTATATTTTCGAATTTTAAACGAAAATTATAAAAATTTCAATAATATTTGTGTAATTTTTATTCGTGTTTAACTTGAATATATTTGGATTTTGGTTCTTAAATAAATATCATTTTTTTTTACTTGTTAATCTCACTTAAATTACCTTTTAAACTTAAACTGACAGCGAATGAAAAGAAAAGAACAAAAAACAATAAAAATTTAACTACTAAAAATAGCTCTACGAATATTATATTTAGCTATTTATGACAGGAAAAAGAATCGATAATATTCTTAACCAAGCAAATTTATCAGTGATAGGAGAAGGGTGCGAGTTATTACGCATCTTCATAGACCATTATAGGAAATATTACTATTACCAGTATCAGAAAATTTCTATTTTATTGAAAGATAAAACAGATAAATTCCATCAGAGTTCATTAAATATTTTCAAATATAGATAGATTAACTCTATTACTTTCGATTATAGAACAACATTAAGAGATTAATTTGCAAATTAACTTTTTATACTCTACGCTACGATGTAAATTTAGGTGTCGTTATATAAAGGATACTTTAATTTAAGCGAGAATTAGGAGCTTAATATAACATTTTTACTGTTAAAGGTTTAAATTACTATCGACGTTTTATGTCTGTTAAATTTATTCCACAACAGAATAAGATAGAAATTCTCAATGGTAAAACGACATATCTGTTAAATTTAAAGTGGTTGGTAAATTTCAATTTTTTATATTTTCTAAGTCTCTATAGAAATTTTTTCCTGTAGAAGAGAGGGAAAAACCTATAATACTAAGAAAACTCTATTGAGATTTGATTTTTTCGACATATTTTGCAGAAATTTTTATGATGTACGTAAGGATACATAGAGGAATCGAACTTATTATGAGTTCCCAAGTTTGTATTATTAAGAATTTACGACCAAAAACGAATTATATTTTATCCGCCATATTTGAAATTGCTACAGCTGTTGTGGAAATAAAAATAAAAAAATAAAAAAAACCTATTTTATTGCTAACTTACTGAATTATTAAAATAAGAATCGATATAGAAAATAATAAAGAATATAAAAAGAGCACTACTATATGCTTAAATAGTACTGTATTTTTATAGTTCATGTATATTTTGTACGATTAATAATTTTGTTTTATATTATAAATTTATTGCTGATAAAATATTTAAAATATGATTTTTTAAATATATATGTGTTTTAATTTAATTCCTAAAATATTTTTAACTCTTTAAATAGTTTTTTCTATATGATTATTTCTGAAGATGCTACGAGAAATTGATATCTGATAAAACTGTCTTAAGATTAAATAAGTTTGATATTTTTTAAATTCATTATTTTCTAAACTTCATTTAAGTTTAAATGGAAATATAAAATTTTATTTTCGTATATTTTTAAATAATATTTTATGTTCAATTAACAAGAATAAAAAAAAACTAAATTTTGTTAATAGCAAATTTGTTATAAATTTCTATATTTTAAAAAAAATATATTTTAGATTATAAATACTGTATTAATATAAAAATATATAAAGTTTGATAAATGTTTTCACAATTCGATAACCAAAAATTAGCTTTTTTCTAACAAAAGAATTTTAATTTTGTTAATTTAACTTTACCTTTTTTCCTTGTTTGATTTGCTTCAAGCAAATTATTAGAATTTAATTCTAACAACTAAGAAAAATATTATAATTAAGTTTAAAAATTTTATGCCTGATAAATCAGATTGATTTTAAATCTAATTATCTCATAAAAAATTAAAAGTTTATTACTCTATTAATTTATAAAAATTAATTATTTTCTTAAGGCTGAGATTATTTTTAACTTAAATTTCAGCAGAATCAAATATTCCATTAATGTTCTATTGTTTTAAGAATATTTTTTTCTCGTTAATTATATTATGCTATCAGCGTAAAATAAAGAAATTCAGTAATTATACACTTGTAAACTATGCCTTTTGCTTGTTTCTTGTTCAAAAAAATTTACATCTCCAAACTTTTTAATATTTTACATATTTTTATATATTACAAATAATTTACATATTTACATTAGTTTTATTTAAATATATAAGATAAATATTATAAATTATATATGCAAACTAATATGTATAATGAATAAAAGATTAAAAGTATCATACTCCAACCGCCATGACACATTACGTCGCACGCTAATGATATCGTTTCGATGTTAATGACCAATTTTTAATTTTCCGTTAAAAATATACAAATGTTTTAAATATATTCATTTATATATATTTAATTTATAAAATTTAAGAAATTTTTTAAATTATTTAAATTGCATCCCTAGTTGATGAAATCGTCTTGAGATAGAGATGCATGTGAGATAGATAATACAAATATTAACGAAATTTTAATGGATTTCAATTTATAAAGAATTTTATTTTAAAGAAAATTATAGAAATTATCTCAAGAATAAATATTTTAGAGAAAAATTTCTGTAAAATTCCATATACGTGATCGTTTTTTTTATAAAATAAAATTGTCAAATTCCATTACGGATATCGAGACTCAGGCCATTGGTCTACAAAACTTAATCTGAAGAAATTCTGAAATTCGGATTATTGATCTATAAAATTGAATGAATTTTTTTAGAGAGTTTGAAATAAAAAATAGTAAGTGATAACATTTTCGAACTTATTTAGCTTTCTTTAATTTATATATTATTAATTGAAGAAAATGCTGTAACTTTATGAGGATAAAAATTGTCAATTTTTTTGTTAAAAACCAAAAAAATCCTCCATTTTTAGTCACATGTTTTATTCAAAACATACAATATTTAAACGTCACTATTTATAAATTTATATATAATACATTACAAATTCATCAGAGTGAAAAAACGAAGAGAAAAAACTGTAATGCGTCAAGAATTATAGACTTACTCATATATCTTTCATTTATTTTCTGTAGTGTGGCCACAAACCGTGCAAAATCGATTGTGAAAGTAAAAAAATAAAAATAAAAAAAAATAAAAACAGGAGGCACCGACCCGACTAAACAATCTCATTTTTAGAGAAAAATACATATTTATAAATAAGTATCATTGTTTACTCATATAAAAATGTATGCAAATGTTAGGTTTTTGAACATTAGTTCTAAGTTGATGTTCAATATTTTTGTATATAAAGGGTTGATATTTAGAAAAGGAGACTTTTCCATCATCAGAAATCAGTGGGGCTTATCGAAATGAACCGATATAGGAAGTGAGTAATAACTTTGAACGGAAATGAAAGAAAACAGTATCTATCCAGTGAACAAATGGTTGCAATTTGAAACCAAAGAAGATCTTATGTTTGGATTGGACAGATAACAGTAGTTTTGCTTTGTTGCCAGTCATTTATTCTTTGGAAATCCCTTGATGAACGGCAATTTTAAGCAATGTTGTAGTTTAACTACTATAATGAAACTTTTTGTCTATCATTTCAAATAGCTATAATTCATGTATAAACTTTTTCATTCTTACAGGATATTGTTGTTTAATGATAAGCTTACTAAAGATAACTATAGAATAAAATAAATTTAATAATCTGTTATCTGTATCAAATTATTAAAATTTATTATATTTTTCGGTATAAAAAATATCACGTTATTTGAAACATACTTATTTGAGCATAATTTTTTATTCAAATGTTCTATATTTAATTTGCTTATAATTTTTACAGATGTTTTCTAAAAAAATATTTAAAAATTAAAGTTTTAAATGAAATAAAGATGTTTATAAATTTTACAACGTATATTTTCTCATTAAAGAAAACTTTTACTTTCTGATTTATTTCTCTAATAATTTCGACGAAATAATTATTTAAAAGCTTTATTAATAATTATTCATCTTCGCTTAAATATTCAAATATTCAAAAAATAAAAATATTTTTAAATAAAAAGATTATAACAATCTTATAATAAAAAACTTTTTTGTAATTTTAAAGTTAAATTTTAAACAAAACCACTTTAATCCCTGTAAAAATATTCTAAAATTAAGCTAATAAATAATAATTACTTTCATTGTTAGAAATTAATTTTATAGTTATTGTAATCTAAAATCATAGTATTAACTGTTTTTTATATATTGTATATTATATAAAACAGAATAGATATTATTTATCAGGGCGGTAATTTAAAATCAGTGCATCATATGATTAAAAAAAGAGGGGGAAGCTATTGTAATCAACAAGCTTAAAACTAATTAAGTTTGCAAAATTGCCAAAAAGGAGTGATGTTCTGGAGTTTAAAGGGTGAATAAAACAATAACCTGTTAGACACTCGAAGAAACTTTAATTAAAGAAGATGGACAACAGGTAGAAAAATCTCGTGGGATAACTTCCATTACTAAATACCTCTTTCTTAATTACTCGACACTCTTATGTCAAGAGTATTGATTGCTATTTTAGTTGAATTCAACATGACTTGTGTGACAAAAAAAGAAAATAAAAACAAGAAAAAATCGAAAAATGATAATTAAAACAGGCAAGAAAAATAATAAAAATTCAAAACCAATCTTTTCATATTAACAAGTTGTATTCTTTTATTTTTATACATTTTTTATCAAAGAATTTTTCATTAGCAAATCACCAAAAATAATTTCCTCTCTTCAAGTATGACGTTTATCAGAATTCGTAATCTTTGTAGTGAAAAATCTGATTCTGAAAAATAGTTCTAAAGAAGACATTAGAAATTTAATTATCTATTGGTAAGTAGTGTGCATCCTAATTAATACATAAGAAACGATAATTATACTATTATCAGTGTTTTGATTACGTCTTGTTGTTGACGAGTAAAGATATGATAAATTTCAACTGTTTTTATGTACAGATTTTTAATTTTCTGCTTTTTCTTTTATTATTTAAAACTTAAAGTAGATTAAAAATTACTTTAAAGTAAATTTAATATGTTTTTTGTGAACTAAAATATATAAGTTTATAATATAAAAATGTATTATAATTAATTATAAAGTTTTAAATGAATTAATTTAAAATATCTTTAGTCTTTTTGCTTACTTTTTTATATTATTACATAACCTACATAAATAAATAAACCGTAAAAGTTTTAATAACTGGTAAATATTCTGTAAAAATTGCAAATTTATGAAAAAACACTTTAAATTTTAATAGTATAAAACTCACTTTGAATTATAAACCTTTATTTAAAGCATATTTTAAAATAAAATTGTTTACTTGTTGTTATAAACATTACTAAAAAAACTATCATTTTAAGTACTTACAGAAATTAATTCTATACAAATTAATAAATAATTTGAAAAGTATTTTTAAAATATTTTTCTCTGTTATTTTCTGTAAATTATATAAAAACCTTCGAATAACTTTACAGAAAATATATAATGAAATATTTGTACAAATTTACATATTTTTATAAAATTCTTCAGAAAATTCTCATTATACAAAATACATATTTTTTTAGTTCTTTTCATATTTTAAAATATCCTACCCCTGTTATTTACATTTTAATTTATTGCATTTAGAGAACGTTTTCTGTAATATAGAGAAAAGTGTATAGAAAAATTTGCATATTTTCAAAAACATTTTAATAATGTAAGATATCACATGTTTTTCCTTACTTATTTTCTTTTTTAATGTATTAGGAAGAGAGTTATTAAGTTACAGCAATTTTTAACGAATATTAAGTTAGTTTATTATTATTATTATTAATGCAGTTCGACATCTTTAATACAGATTTATAGTAGTGTAGCACCTACTAAAATATGCGGATTGAATTTCATCCTGCAATTCTTTCTTCGTTGGCAAAATTCCAGTTACTAATATTTGTTTTAAAAGAAGTTTATATTCTACGAAAATGCTATGTTTTATTTTTGAAAGTAAAGAAAAAAAATATATACGTATAAATATAATTTTAAATAAATTTCTCTCATAATGAATTTTTATCAAGTAGTTTTCTTCATTTTGGATATTACACAAGAAATAAAAATATATAAAAACTAGACAAAATAATATAATTAAATTATACAAAATTAGCAAGATAATAAAAATGCTATATAAGTTTAAATTATTTATATTTTTAATTATTTAAATGTCATGAAAGTTTTCCTTTATATTCATTAACGTGCGAAATGAATACAAAATAAATTACAATTTTTTCTATTCAGGAAATATATTTATAACATTAAAACACATATTATATTATTTAGTTTTTTAAATTATAAAATAATATTTTAAATATATAAATAAGTTTTAATATTTTTAATTTTTCAGTCGGTTATTTCAGTAACTCGAGCACATTCATCACACAACATACAGTACATTAGATTATTGCATTTTTTTGAATGAAAAATTTAGTATGTTTCTGATAAAAATATTTCACGAATATATTTTATCTTTCAGAAAAACTTTTAAAAGATATATTTACATTAGTATTTTTTTATTCAATCGACGTTTTAATATATCTAAAAATAGAAAACGTGGATTAATTCTTTGCTTGTACAACTCTGAAACTATGTAGAAACGGAATTGCAAATGTTATAAAATGTATATTTAATCAAACGAAAGATATTAAAACTAAATTAAACATACATATTGTAAAAAGCTTAACTAGATATATTTTTATAAAATGCATAATATAAATAGATAAATTTTAATCAAAAATTTTCTATGTACAGAATATTTAATTTCTAAATCGTGGATTAACTCATTATATATTTTGATTAATCTATATTAAATATATTTAAATATATTTATGTATATGGCCTATTGCATATTTTGTAATATATTTTAGCAGCATGCAGTCTGATTTTGACATGTCATTTGTTTCTTACGCCATTTTCTTTTTAATTTATGATCTTCACTTCCTTTGGAATATAATGACGTCATAATACTTCTTTTCTTACTTCAAAGCGCAGTAAAAGATCAAGATATTTCAGTAGATGAGATTTAATGTGACCAATGCTAGGAGCTAAAACGAAAAGTTGATTGCAGACGAATACAAGTAGACTACAGCATCTTTACCTACTTTTTTATGGCACATAATATTTTATTCTACACGCAATATCCTGTATATGAGCCATAATCATTCAATATTTCCTCACATACACTAATCTGCAAAGTCTGCACTAATAAATAAACAAAGTATCACTCCTGCATAACGTTAAGTCTTTTTTTCTTCTTTTTAAGATTTATTAAGTCTCTCTAACTTACATTATGAGTCTGTAGTTTTGTAATTCATTAAGAATGTGCCAACTATTTCACAATATAACTCTTAAATATATATAAATATATATTTTTTCTTTACTTAAAAAAGAAGAAAATGTGAATAACTACACTTCATTTCCATACTTATTAGTTCGTGGATACATCTTCGTGAAAATAATTCTTGTAAAAATCACTCTATTCTTATTATAAGTATTTTCTTCAACAACATATCGCCAGATGTTGGTATGATCGATACAATCTAGAATACTTGCAAATGTTGGAGTTCCTATTTGATTAAAAATATCGTGTCGTAACATAATATATGATGGAAAAACAATGTTGAAATAAGAAATTTTTCAATATTTTTTGCATATTTTTTTTCTAAATTTCTCTATCAAAAATTCATTTTGTGTATCAAATAATTCATTCATTTCAAATTATTTAAGTTTGAAATGATTATGTTATAATTTTAATAAATAAATTTTTATTAATTTTATCAAATTTAAAATATAAGATTTATTAAGATCTTCTTAAGCATATTTACAAGGTAATATACAAATGGAAGTGTCAAGAAACGTATGAATTCTTTATAGTCTATTATAAAATATTTGAGTGAATTAATGTATAAAACTGAATGAAGTTTTTAAAAATTTTTCAGAAATTTATATGTAAGAAAACTATCAATTGAGAAATTTTCAAAAAATACAAATAAAATTCCTTAAAGTATAAAAATTCTTTTAAAAATCGCCGAAAAGAAGATAGAATACTTGACTGGTTGTATGAAAACTTGTGAAAATCCCAATAAAGTCCAAAATATAAAATAGAAAAATATCTGAAATGATAAAATTGTCAATAAGTTTTTAAACCAAAAAACGTACAAAATATAAAATTTCTTCAAATCTTAAAAAAGGAACCAAAAACAGAAAATTCTTGAAATACAAACCTTGTCAAAATTCCAATAAAAATCCAAAATGTAAAACAGAAACTATCATAAAAAAAAATAAAAATCGAATTGAAAATCTCAAAAAAAGAGAAACTGTCTAAAATGTAAAACTTGTCAAATCTCATTTTTATAAGGAAAAAAAATTATAAAAACAAAAGATCATTCTGAGATTTAATAAACTTCAACCTCTTATCATTTAAATGGCCGCTTACCATTACACAAGTTAAATAATTTGTCTGTTAGTGAGAACATTCAATATTCAAGCTAAAAATTCTCTATCTAAACAATGTTAAATGTAGCACAAGATACATATCGAATAATTAGAAATTCCTGGACGAGATTTATTCTTTGGTGAGATTTTGTGTAAAATAAAATCCAATAACGTGATCAGCAGAGCGTGGAAATGAGAATAAGATATGTAACAAAACTCACAAATCGTCAATATATGTAAATCGGCTTCCAACATGCAAACAAAACCATTATTCATTCAAAAAAAAATTATTCTTTAATATTCCTGAAAGTAATCTTATATATAATATCTACTTTATTATTGACGATATAATTTATTTAAACTTACTTTACACGTTTATCTCACTACGCCTTTAACACAAGCTATTTTACATTTAAAAGAATTTTAGAGATAGACTTTTTTTTTTTTTGGTAATAAAACGAACTTTATTAGAGATGAAAGATGAAATTTTAGAAGTGTAAACCAATATTTTAACCGATATAATTTAAAGTCTTTTGGTGGTGTAAACTAGTGGAGCGATCATAGATTTTTTTTAGATATATGAGTCCCAATATTTTAGAGATAGTAAGCTTGAGTTTCTTATACACGTGAATTGAAGTTTTTAGAGTGTGAACCAAGTGTTTTGGAAGTGAGGATCGAAGTTTTTCAAAGCTGTAAATTGGAGATTTTTAGAGATATGATTCAAGATCTTTAGAAATATAAATCGAAATTTTTTTACAGATGCGAAATTTAAGTTTTTAAAAGAAGGAATTAACGTACTTTTAGAAGTGTAAACTGAACATTGTAACAAGAATTTTTTGAATATGTTATTTTATATTTTTATCAACTTATTAATATAAAAAATAAGCATTCTTTTAAATTCATCAATTGTATATCGATTGATAATTTTATTAAAAATAAATTATAGTGTAATTAATAAAGAGAAATGAATGTAAAAACTATATTTAAGATAATGGTCATTTTATAAGATATATTTTAAAAATATCACAGTTATTGTGTGAAAAATTTTAAAGGAAGAATGGAAGATATATATATAATTACTATTCACTTCTTTCGTGAAGTATATTATTGGAGCTTATAGAAGGATTTTGTTACGTGTGAGGAATACCTCAGTAGATAAATATTCTCACATGAATTCGAAATAAGTTATTTATTTAAATTATTTTCTTTTGCTTCCTCCTTACTTCATATGTAAATTTATATTCATTCGAATGAATAAAAGTGTAAATGTAATATTCTTAGTTCTATTTACGTTGAATTAACTTTGTTATTCAATATAAGACTTATATTATTTACATATTTTAAAATAATTTTAAATTTAAAAAATAATAATAATAAAATTATTTTAATTAAACGACTCTTCAATGAAGGTTATAATTTAAGTTAGCGTGAAGTTTTTTAAATAAAAAAATTCAATTATTTATTTATTTTTATTATTAAGTGCGATTAATGAATTTAGTGTGCTGTTTATATAAATGCATTTTGTAAAAAGGAAGTATAATCTTAGGGTTTATATTACAGAATAAATCAAATTTAAGATTCAATTTAAATTTCATAAAAGAGCTAATTGTTTTTATAAATTATTCTTGTCTATTATTGTCTATTTGAAATTGTCTATTATTCTTAAATATATTACTTATAAACCTAACGTTTATTTGCTTTTCCAAATAATTAATGATCCATTTCGTTATTAATTCAATCATTTTAATGTCATAATTTCTTCTTATATAATTATTCTCTTTATTATTTTTCTTGTAATATTTCATAAATATATCAATCTTCATTAATAAAGTTATGAAGGTATTTTTTAATCCTTTTCTGCACTGGGATGCATCAGTATCAATCTGCAGCTATTCACTAAATTGTAACTTTTCATAATTATATAATCACGATAATTTAATTATGCAATATATGAAATTATCAAACAAATATATATATTTTTGTATTTATTTGATATTATATATTGCACAGATATATTATGGACACATGTTACGACAAATATTATATATATATAATTAAGCATTAAAAGTTTAAAAGTCATAAAATTTATTTTAGTTGAAAGTAACTTTACAATAATTAGATATAATTTATATAGTATTTTTATATAATTTATACTTTAATATTCTCTCGAAAAATTTAAAATTTGAATTTTAATATTACTTCACTTTGCTCTGGAAGATGTACTGTACATCAATATTCATCTCTCTGTTCAATAAGAATTTCTCCTGAGAGAACAATAAACATAAGAATATATTTTAATATCGTAAATCTAAACAAAAAAAATTTTGAGAAATGTATTATTCAACTCAGTTTATATGATTTTATTTCTTATGCTTTTTCAACTATAATATGAAGTACTAATATCTGAAATTATTGTTTACATTGTTCAGAGCGTTAAAAATGGTTATAATAAAGTTATTTAAATTTGTAATTTATCTCAAACAATTAAATTAACCGCAAAGTTGTGATAGCATCTGTTAGAAACGACTCGAAACAGCAAAGGAGAAGGATGCTTATAAAGAAATGTCCTGGGATTGTACAATCAATACGATAAGCAGCAGCAACGATACGGAAGTGAGAAAACTCTGGAGATTCCTATTAAAGGGACCACAGAATGACATCATTTCTAAATCCAATACAGCAAGCAATTTAAGTACTTTACGAAATTGGCTTTTATTATAATTAATCATCAAGTTCTGCTCTCTGAAAGAGAGAATTTTTAAAGATGCTTTCTATAGATAACTTATGAAGTTTAATAAAGTTATAGAGAATAAAGCACTTCATAATATTCTTAATCTAAATTTTTTCAAAATATTAATACATAATTTAAATACATTTTACGGTAATTTATTTAAAATGATATAATTTTTAAAAATATTTCATTATAAAGAAAATAGTTAATAAATTTAAAAATCGATGAGACGTAAACACTAACATATGACATTTCATCAGTTGGTTACACTTTTTAAGAAAGTTTATTTTTATTTTAATTATGAAATATGGAAATTATTAGAAAAATGTAAAAATACATTTTGAAAAGTTTTAAAAATTTTCATGAATTTATATAAACTTACCTTATTCGCGAAGATTTTCAGCTTCGACAACCTCGACTGTTAGCTACTACAGCTTGCAATAGAATGCTAGGAGAGCGCAGTCTCAAGCTGATATATTCTTTCGTTCTTCGTTCTCTGGATTAAGTAGATGATTGGAGAACCGAAAATGTTTTCTCAGATGAAAGACGAAATGTATTTGTACATTAGATTCTCTCTCATTTATTTTGTTTTGTTTAGATAACTTTAATCCCTATATAAAAGGATATACTTATAATGGATTTTTCTTTCTTTTTATATAGTTAAAAGCTTAGTCGACTAAATTACTTAATTTTACAAAATAACAATAAAAAAATTCATTTTTTATGAATTAAAAACTATTAAAAACTCTGTAAAAAAAATAATAATTGATTATAAGTTTTTTAATTGCTTTATCGTTGAAAAACATTACGAATTGTTTACTTTTTTTAAAGTGGATTTTTTAAATTAATATTTTTCCTTAAAAAATTTTAATTGTTAGTAATAAATCTGATTATAATTAATTTATTTACTACGTTTATCATTATCGATCAACATTATTATTATTCTTGATGTATTCTTCCAGTTTAATAACTTCTTCTGTGTGGCATGTCTGAGTTAAGGACTCTTAATTGACAAAACTTATTGCTTCTGAATGATTCATTCGGAAGCAATAAGATTTGACAAAATCTTCTATGTATAAAGACATCAATAACAATCAAGAGTCATGAGTAAAAGGAGGATATTATAAAATATTATCTGTAACACACAACTCATGTTTAATATCAATGTTATATATAAATATTTTAATCTTTTAAAAGCTTTGTAAAATTTTTTGTTTTATAATTTTAATTATTCGAAGTTTTTTCTGTATACAGAGTTAAAAAAATATTAATTATAACTTATTTTTTAATTAACAAAATGCATTCTTTCTTAATATAAAAACAACTAATTACTGTAACAAATACAAATGTAAAAAATGAGTTTAAATATTAACAATTTTATCTACTAAATGTGTCCTACACTTTTAATAAATTAAACGAAATTCATCACCAGATAGTATTTATATATTATAATCTTCAATGCTTTAATTGTCTTTCATTCTTTAGTTGAATATAAAATATTGTCTATACAATTAAGTAATAGAATATATAAGTGTAATTTAATGCTTAAAACATTAATTCTTAAAATATTAAAATTTAATCGCCTTAATTATCAATTTAAAGTATTCATTTTCAAGATTAAAAGACCAAGAATAATATAGAAATGCTTTAGAAGAAAGCATAATCTCTAATATAATCCTCCTATCATTTAAATATTTCAAAATAAATTTTTAGAATTCTAAAGACGTTATTAAAAGATTTTTATCTTGTAAATTTGAATATTGTTAGTACGTTCCGTTCTATTAAACTACAAATATTAAATTTAATGTTAAATGCAAGTTTCTCCTTTAAATTAATTGCATCAAAGATAGCTAATACGTATTAGAATTTATAATTCATTGTTATCAGAAAATATTCGTTAAAATACCTTTAAAGTTTTCTAACAATAAATTAAATAGAAAGTTTTTAAACGTATTTCGACACTGATCTATACAGGCTAAATAAATATGCTTTACTATGTCGAGTAAGCTCTTAACATAAGAGAAAAATAAAATTTTACGTTATATGATTTTCTCGCTGCTCTATATTAAATTTAAGAATATATATATATATATATATAATTTTATATATTTTTAAAACTATAACATGTTTGAATTTTAGTTTAAAGAATTAAATTTTTAAACGTAAAAACTGAATTTTTAAGTTTACTGCTTTATTTTATGTTTTAAATTATTGAAAACACGAAAAATTACTATGATAATAAAGCTAAATGTTAATTTATTTTTGTTATTATACGAATTTTATTCATAAGTAGATGCATAATATCAATATAATGATATTTTGTTGATATAAAAGTAGGTTATTGAGCATTCGATGTTATATAAAATTGTAGAAGTGGAAATTCTCGTATCGTTTCTTTTGACATTTTTTTTATCTAGAATAGCTTTAAAATGTAATAATTTACAAAAGAAACAGTTTTCATAATGAAATATGTTTAAAAAATAATCTTAGTTAATAGAGTTTAGATACTGTTTCGTATACAACTCCATTAGTTTGAATTAATTAATAGCAGGGAACACATCAAAATCCATTATTTTGAATGACGGATAGGGAATTAAATAAAAAATTATTCCATAAAAATTTAAATGTTTAGTTCATTTGCATAATTTACATATAAATCGATTTATTATGAGGATGTAAAATAAAAAAATATTTTAAAATTTACGTTAATAACTGAAAACTTTAAAGAAAATTATAAAATCTTCTTATAAAAATATTAAATAATTAATAAATTACAAATATATAATACACGGTGATTTGTACATGAAAGAAGTTATTGAAATATCGAACATTCAAAAGTGATGAATTAAAAAAAGTTTTTAATACTTATTTCCATATATTTATACAAATATACATACAAACATTTTTATATATTTACATATAGATCATATAGAAACATCAAATATGCTACATATAACCAGAGATGTTGCTTTAATATATGCACATAGATTTACGAAAGGTAAAATATACAGATATAACCTGAGGTCCACAAACACCCAAGGGGTCTATGAATAGATTTCAGAGGGAGTCTGTAAACTTGTAAGAGAAAAAATTCAGTGGATTGTGGGATGTTTATTTTCACTAACTTTAAATATTGTTATTTAATAATGAAGTACTGTACATATATTTCTTCCTTTAATATCTTGATAACTGGTTTTCTTTGTAATCCTATATATTTTTATGCATTTAAAAAATTTTCTGAGAAAGGTTCTATGGCTTCGGCAAACTGTCAAAGGGATCCATAACAAAAAAAAGTTCCTGCTTCACACGAAGAAAATTCGAAATAAATACTAATACGATTATTCAATTAAAATAGAATTTTTATGTCGTGTTACTTAATTTCTTTACTTAAAATTGAATTATAATATTTAACGACACTAAAGATTATTAAAAATAAGAATTTGCTTGTTAAACCAAGTGACTTTTTTCATTATAAAAGATACTATACAGGGAGAAAAAAAGAAAAATTAAACTCTTATAAACAAACAAGAAATTCTAAAGAATTATATTAATATTTTTAATTCTTTTTACTATAAAATATGTAACATTCAACGAACAAGTTGAAGAGTTTTTATGAAAAATTTTCTCATGTAACTCCATTATTATCATGTAAATTATTTAGCAACATATCTCAGGAAATCGGTTTAACATAATCTATATTTGTCAAATGTAATTCTGATATGCTTTATATCACCAGAACTATTCATTATAAAAATAAGTGAGTTGACACTTTTCTCTCTTGCTTTAAACTAGTTTTAAATGTGTTTAACTCTTACATTTTAAACATTTTATTTTATAATATAATTTATAAAAATGTATATAGTTTATAAAGTATTTAGATGGAGAGAAAAAGAAAAATAACGTTTTTACAATCTTCAAAAATAATAGAATTTTCATATTTTAATAAAAAGTAATAAAAACACAAAACTGTAATAATGAGATTTAAATATTATTTACATTTTTCTACACTTTATTTAACTTATAATAAGAATATTATTATTATTTTATACAAAATCGTTTCTACTCTCTAAAATAAAGCATTATTCAAAAGAAAATGTATTTTCTGCAAGCTGATAAAAGTGTAAAATATGATTGATTAGGCAAAATTTCTGGGTATGTATATTCCCCATTCGCATATCTAGATAAACAATAATAAAATTCAGCAAAGATACAGTAATATTTTGAAAAAAACCTTTAAAATACGTTCTACGGCATCAAGTTTTCATTTTAAAATGACAATCTATCTTACTAAAACTAGATTTATTCATAGAATACAAGTTTAAACGATAAAATTGTCTTTTTGTATAAGTTTTAGAAAAAAAATGTAAAAGTTTGTCTTAATTTTATAAAAAATGATAAAATAATATACATTTTTATATATTTTAATACAATATTTTAAAAAATTCAGAATTTTTACGTTTAAAAATAGAAAAAAATCACTTGAGGAAATCTGTTTAAAAAGACCTTTTAACGCCAATTATTTAAGTGAAATAAGAAAATTGCTTTTTAATTGTCTTGCATAATATAATAAGCAAGCAACTTTAATAAAATTGCCAAAAAATATTAATAACTCTTAAAATTTTTGATTTATTTTACGACGCGCGAAGGCTATAAAAATGTCTTCAACTTAAAACATTTAAGATTTAGTAAGTGACACAATAGATTTTTAACTAAGAAAACAAGCACAAGTAAACATTGATTGAAAAAACGAATAAAAGAAAACTACTTGCATACATCTAACAAAATAATAATAATAATAATAATAATAATATTTAAAAAATGTATACATTGTATAATTTTTTAATGCATTTTAATGCTAATATTTTTTATGAAGGTTTATAAAGTTAGATAATTTGTTTCGACAGTCAGTATCTTGGGGCCAATGGATAAAGAATGTTTCGTTTCTTTCTTGATAGCTTCACTCCTTTTTTCCCACATTCTTTTATAATAAAAAGTGCAAGAAAGTAAAAGCATTGTTAATTATTCTCATCAGAGCTTCACTAACTTTCTCGAAATAAAAAAAGGAATTGATTTAATTCATTAAAAAACGTCGAAAATCCGAGATTTTCTTCGAAGAATTTAAAATAAGTTCAAATAAATAATTTAATAAACAGTTTTCTACTTCAATTATTTAACTATTTATATTATTTAAGAGTATTTTTCTGTTTACAGTACCGAATTAAATATTGATTCTTATACTTTTTTATATAAATTTAATAAACTTAAAATTTTGAATATATTTTAAAATATTTGCATTATTTATAATGTTTATATATGAGATTAATGCTATAAACAATACACACATTACGCTCTTGAATACATTTTAACTCGAAGGGAAAATACTTCAGTAAATTATAAATTATTTATTTTATTTGATCTTAAAAAGCATTACTTATTATTTATTCCCAAGTTATATTGTATAACATTTAGAAATTTCGTTGATACGTTTGGTTGTCTGTTCGATTGAATTCTTTTAAATGGAAAGAGTTAAATGCACTAAATTTTGTATAAAGATTTTTTGTATTATAATTAAATTTTATTAAATTTTAATTGATAGAGCCTTTGATAAGGCCTAATTATGGTTTTTTTCATATTATGTAAGGTATAAGCTGATATTTTCTCTAATTAAATTTTTTAATTTTATATTTTAGCACATAATAAATGATTTTAAAAAATTTAGAAATTTTTTATAAAGGTATCTAAAATAACTTCATTCTTATACAGATTATTTGATAACATAAGCTAAGAAATCGATTTTCATATAATCTATATTTAATTTTCGAGATGTCTGTCAGCACGTCCATCCGTTACGCTCTACATCTCAAGAACTATGTATTTATTGCAGAAGAATGTGGATAGATGAAGTATAAGGATACACTAAAATAGAGAAAAAAGAAAACTATTTTTATATTTCGTCACTATTTTAAAAAATGGCTGCAATTTGCAGCTATTAATTACACTTAATCGACTTAATTGAAAAACTTATAATTTTTTTCTTTAAATCTTAATCGTTATATTCTACATTTAAACACGATTAATATAATGTTCAATTGCTTATTTATAAATTTTTAAATCTCATTTAAAAAAAATTTGTTTAAAAATTGCTTTATTCTTGAAAAAATTATAAATATTTTTACAAGAAATTTAAACATTTTCTCAAAAATTTCTAATTTAAAATGGAAGAGAACAATAAGAAAAGGAAACAAACCAACAATATCTAGATTTTGCATTATAACATGCATCACAATCGCTTTCGCTGTGTTGTTCAGTGGGAATCGATGTTCTATTTTTTCATCTCTTCTCTCAAAAGTGTAATATGTACACATAAAGTTAACTTTGTTTCTGTCAGTTTTAAATGTGTGCATTAAAAATGGATACTTAAGATTATTTCGCAGAAAAAAAAGATAAAAGAATATATGTAATGCAGAAGTGAAGTTTTGAAGATTCCTTTGAGGATACTTACGACAACAACTTGTCATTTCTACTGTTTCATTCAATGTTTCTTGATATCTGAGAAAATTTCATATTTTTATTTTTATATTTTGTATCAAGTTTCCAATCTTTTGTGTTGGAAATTTTTCTTTGAAAAGTATTTTTTGATTGTGAGGTTAGCTTGACTTCTTTTCTGCAGATATCATGCCATTGACGGCTTAGCTTGACATTCAGACTTAGAAGTTGAACGTCTGTAACTGTCATATCGTCTTCGCAAGACAGATGAAAAATGTTTCCCAAATAATTTTTATATTCTTCTTTCTTTTGTTTCTTTTTATTATTATTTTAACATATAAAATAATATATAGAAAAATTTAATTTTCTAGAATTTCCTCTTTTTTTATAGTACTGTGAAAGAACGAATTTTTCAATAATTTATATTGTTTTTTATTTTTCAAATTTTGAATAAAGTTAATATTTTAAAATATTTTTAGGATTTTTGAGATTTATTTCTTTTATTAATAATTTAGGATAATTTTTAAATTTTATTATTATTAATTCTAAATTTTTATATTTATTTACATGTCAAAAATATTAATGTTAGCTGAATATTATTTTATTTTTAATTGTTTTTATATATTATCTACTTAACAAATGTTCCTTTCATTTATAATAATAATTTTTTTATATATTTTTACTTTACTTGTATTTATTCAATGTTTGAAAAGGAAAAATTTAATTTTCTTTAATAAAATTCCTTATGGATTTAAATAATAAAATTTTACTGTCATAAATTCGAAAAAGTTTTGAATATTTACAATAAGTTTTATTCAAATTTTATGTTTATTTCAAAAATCCATTTATTCAATTATATAAAAACGTCTCAGGAGGGGAATTACGACTAAAAATAAAAAACTTTATAGATAAAACCAATCATGAACATTCTCATAATGGGAAAAAACCATAATGAAAAGTTATCTCTTTTGTAACTCTGCGTAAGTGATACATTAATCAATTTATAGGAAACTACATTTAATGTTTTAACATTTAAAAAAATATACATTAAATAAACGAAGAAAGACGAAAATATTGAAATTTTAAACAAAATTTCTGCTAATTTTCAAGGTCTTATGAAAACGATTTCACTAGTGGCCAAGTAGATAAAATTACTGAGCAAGCACTAGTTGGTTCCAAGTTCGTGCCTGATCAACAGCTTGGCCACGTAATGTTTTCCAGGATGTTTTTCACGTGTCTAACACCTGAATAGGGCCAGTTTCCCGTAGAAAGTCCTCCCGAGAGGCATGCCTTTGTTGGTAGATTTCCCAAGTGTTGTATTGCCTTAATCAACCCAATCGTATGAAAACATAACAGTTTGAGTGTCTTGCATTAAATATATTAAAATAGTTGTATTTTACTCTCTGAAAATGTAGCACTTTTCGAATAATCTGTAAATATAAAGGAAAATTTCTGTTACATTGTATGAACTAGTTAGATATTATCTGATAATGAATGCCACTTTAATCACAAAGTCTTATTTAAAAATTTTTAATTATAAAAAACGCATTTCATATTGAGGATATTAACTAAATAATTTTAAATTCTATTTAATACAATAACAACGATTATAAATATTTAAACAATCTCTGTTTTGTTTCGTTCATATTTTTACCGATAAGCTGTATAGCTTTATAAATTGAATACGTAAATTACTTTTTTCAGATTAAATTTTGTGTATTAAATTAAATTTTTGCGTATAAAATTTTTTGTACATTAATTTTTGTGTAATTCTAAGAAAAATAACACAAAAACAACGGCAATATCCAACAAAAGCAACAGACTCAAAACATAAACTCCATAATAATGTTAATTTGAAGAAATTAATTTTTACTATTTTGCTTTTTAGTGCCTTACATTTTACAATTACCTCGATTATACGTTAAATTTCGTTTAAATTCCATTAAAATAAACAAAAAATTAAAACAGAACTTCGAAATAAAATCCATGCAAAGGTTGATAAACAGCCGGACGAACAGACAACCATGTAAAAAGAAAGTATTACTTTACTTTTAAGATTACAAAAAGTATATAAAATGCTGTGTATACAGATTATATATTTCAAAATAAATGAAATTAAAATACTATAGTTTATTTCTGTTATTTTCAACTAAATTATAGTCTTTAAAACAAAAATAACAACAATAAATGATAAACAAATTGAAATTTGATAGAACAAAAAAACAGACAAAAAAAAATCTAAATATCATTAGATTATTAAAGTCAAACAAAAATAATATTAAATGTCATTATATTTATATAAAAATATTTGTTTACAAAATATTTTAATACAGAGTAATAAAAAATTTAAATGAACATTATATGATAATTAGTTTAAAAATTTAAGAATATTTTATGATTATAAGCATATTACATATCTATAAACTGTATATAACTATCACAAATTAAATATGATTACAATTCATGAAAATTAAGAGTTTTGTAGATTTGTAAAAGGTAGGTTTATACGATAAATTATAAAATAACCACATTTCATCATAATTATGTAGATACGTGAAGAGTATTTACAATTTATATTAATATAATATAAAAATTACAAGAATTTTTAAAAGTTTAAATAAATTTCTGATTAGAAACTAAATTCTTATTAAATTTACACGCTAATACTAGTTATAAAAAATGCTTTTTTTAATTGCTTTTAAGTAGTGATTTTAATAAACTTTTGTATGTTCACCTTCTCAAAATAAGCTTCTAAATCCAAATTAATCTACATTTTAAAATGTGAATTTTATTAGCTAATTCTATGTAATTAATAACTTTAACTCGAATTTTTTTTACTCGTTGAATGTGCCGTATCTTAATCTTACTATTTGCTAAGTAAATTAATCTCTTCAATTTTTGAATTTCTTATTTTATTACATGCAATTTTCTTCCTTAAAAACAAGATAATTAGTTTCAACGAAGATGAGAAGAAACTCTACTTTCTACTCTATTTTTAATAACGGTTTATGGTGTATTTATTCATGGTTGTATAATTTATTTTGGCATCTTGCTTTTTATTTTTGTAAGAGTTAATATTATTAATTTAATTTTTTTCGAATTTATTATATATTTTATGATATTTTCATAACTTATTTTTTCCCAATAAAAAATATGTATATATACAAAATATATATATTATATCTATCAAATAGATTTTATATTTTCTAGGGAGAGACAGATTTAAAATGGCTTAACAATATATTTTAATGTACCCTCAGTTAAGACGTTTGAAAACATAATTTAGATATAATTTAGATAAAAAGATATAATTTAGATAATAATTATATGATAATTACCTAAAAACTGAATAAACATTATATGAAAATATGTGATAATTATGTTCTTATAATTATCATATATTAGATATGCATAAAGATATACATATTTAATTTTAATAACATGCAAATTTTATAATATAAAATTATATAAAAATTTTCAAAATAGATGAACGACATAAGATAAATGTGTGACTATTTTAATAAAAATATAATTATAACGTGTTTAAAAATCATATGCAAATTATATAAATATAATATAATTTAATAATTACATACAGTATGAATAAATTTTACTCTAGTTGAAGGTGAGAAACTATAAACATAATTGTTATTTTGGATCATGTGATAGTCGTATAAAACAATTTAACCAATCAAAACATAATGGTAAGAGTGATTATCGAAGATAATTTTACGTTTTTCATTTCTATCTAATCACTAGAACAAAAAACATTAAGTGTAACTTAAAAAATTCATTAGAAAAACTCTTAATTTGGCTTTCTCTAATGAATTTTTCTAGTTTTTACGTTCTAATTTATTTATGTTTTTATTTATATGCAATTCATAATTCTATTTCGAATTTAGCCCTATAAAAATTTAACGATTTTTACAGCGGAATAATAGTCAATTAACAGCAATGTTAAATGACTATTATTAGAAAGTTCTTGATAAATGACAATGTGCGTATTCATTTTACATAATTTGTATAATTTATAATAGAAAGTAACTTACTAATAACTAAACGAATTGTTTAATTCATTGTTATGAACCGTACTAAATGCTTTACATAATCCGCGTGATGTGCTGATTTAAGTTATCCAAAAAAAGACAAGTTTCCATGAATTTTTTTAATTATAAACAGTAAAAATAACTTTCGGTTTATATAACTGGCATGACTAACGACAATTAAAAAATATTGTTTAATGTCTATAATTAACTTGATGCATAAATATCGAAAATAATCAATGAATTCGCATGATTTACATAAATATTGCTGAAAATTATTTTATTTTTATTTATAGCATGACTGTACGCGTTATATAAAATATCATTATCCTGTGAATTATACATCAGAACATGCTTTAAGTAAATGTTTCAAAAAAATTATATTTCCGAAAAGTAATGAATTAAAACACTGTTAATTAATAAAAGGAATATAACATTTAAATTGAATTTATCGTGTAAATACTCTTAACCTAATTAAATTCATCTTGTAACATTAGTTACAGCTTTATAGGATGTACTGTAACATAGCGTTATTTATTAAAAGCCACAAAAAGATATATTTATACATTTTTTATATAAATTTCAGTAAACTTAATTAAAGTCAAAAGAAATTGTTTTTCTCTCAGTCTTTAAAAAAATGTATATTTTAAATTCAGTTATAGAGCATGAATGAAGTTAAAAAATGCATTATAGTTCTCAATAATGAAATAAAAAGCATCTTTCACGCGATAGGGTCAGAATATAGAATAACGAAATGTTTTTAGATGTTAATTAAAGTGAAGATTTAGATGACGTACTAAAAGTAGGAGTTGATTTATAGATCCTAACAGAATCGTTAGGATAAATTATAGTTTTTTTAGTTTGAGTAACTTGAAGAATAATACATCGTAATTTGTACCCTCCGAAACTGGTTTCTATGGCTATTTTTATCGATTGGCATACGTACAAATGTATTCTATCCTCCATAAATTCTTAATATATCTTGTTGTCAAAATTCTCGATTTGGTGTAAATTTATTTTTAATTCTCTTTTCACTGCTTGTAATTAATCAATTGGTTCTTCATAAATAAAGTATAAATGCTCCGATTAAATGAGAAACTGTTACATTTTATCTTTGTAATTAAATATGGGTTTTCACGTTAAAATATTTATTGACTTTTAGGTAATAATATGAAATTTATATTATTTAGCAATTTTAAAAATTATTAATGGCTTTAATAAAAATATTTCTTAGTCATTTATTCTTTTGACTTTAATAATTTTTTTATTTTGTTATATTGAGACTTAAGATAATGTATTATCAATAAATATGAAAAGTAATGTTAATAAATAAAGAAAAAAATTTAAAAATCCAGCAACGGGTTGCGTAACTTTCCCGGAACAACATTTAAAACTACTATGTGGAACATTATCTATTATAATATTTCATTTAAAACCATTTTATAATTAATTATTATAAAATGGCAGAAATTTTCGACAAAAAACAGGAGTTATTAAACTTCAAAAAAGGTGAACAAAACCGTGCCTTCCCCCACACACAGACACATTAACATCCATACAGACAGAAAAAACCACCGAATATTTTTGTATTTCTCAACGTTTCAAGGTCCTCTGAGTCCAAAAATGTAAAAATCTTCCAAGGGTCATTTTTTACCGATCCCCATACTTTCCTGTGTTATATATAACAGAACCGGGAAAGTAAAATGCTTTTAAAAACTGCGTTATTAGAAATGGAATAAAGAAAAGAGAAGTTTGTAAGAGAATGCTGGTATAGCGTTGAAATAATAAAGAGAGATTTCTAGGAAAATGTCACTATGGAATAGAATTGAAATAAACAGAATGATCATATAAATCACGAATCCCAAACTCTTAGTCGCAATTCAACCGGCATGCCGGTAACCCCGAGATTTCCGGCATACTGGTCTCCCCGTTTTTATGTCGATCATTTCGCGAAAATACGGTATTAATATCGCAGATTAAAAGGGTATGGCTATGGTGTTCCCAACTAAATCCTCATTCAGGCGGAAACTTTCGGTGGATCGGCACTGGCCTCAAACTATCTCATACCAAATTACACAAAACTCGCATGCACTGCAGTGGGAAATTCATAACCTTTCTGCAGTTTTCCTGGATTGCTCGGAAAAGACTTTGATCGAATAAAAACTATGTGATCAACTACGTAAGGACAGCTGTATGCAGGCCGGATTTAGATGAAAAGAGGCCCTAGGCTATTCCACTTATGAGGCCCTTTCACCTCTCATTTTTAAGTTTGTTTATTAGTCATATACGTAGAATTTCTCCTTATTTTCGGTTCAGTGTTTTAGTGTTCACTGTTTTTAGAATAGTGTAATTTTAATTTTGCTAACAATTTGAATGTAGGCCCCTCTTGATCTTGAGGCCCTAGGCTGAAGCCTAGTTAGCCTATAGGAAAATCCGGCCCTGGCTGTATGTATATCCATTATTTTTTTAGATTTTTACATGTTCGTTTACTGTGTAAAACAGTCAAAACAAGAATAGTTCGTTTTTTGTGCCCCTACTGGAGCCTGTTACAAGCTGAAAATATATTGTCAGAGAGTACAATGTTTCATCTATATGTCTGCAAAGTTTCATTAATTTATCTTGATGGTCAGATATCGAAAATAATTAATTAAGAAATCAATAAAGTTAATTTTTATATTGAACTTATTATTCGCAAACTGTTATCGCGTATTGATCCCTTATTGTTAAAAATAAAAAGATGAATTTTAATTAAGAAAAGATTTTTGGAAATGTTTTTAGCTCTTTTTCCCTTTTTGTTTGGAGGATGATCGGGCCCCTTGGTCTCCCCCCTCTGCGTGCGCCACTGCACATAACCATTTATTTTCGTTATTCATTGCATTTAAAACACGAATGAAAACTATGTTTCATTTATTTTCTTTCAGTATTATTTACTTTTTACGTAAAATTCGATTTCCTGTATACAAAATGAAACTACTGTATACACAAAAAGTATAATAAAAATATTTTAGACTTAACGAAGTATATACTTTTCCAAATGAAATATTTCGATTGCAACTTTCATAATAAGCTGGAACATTTTAAAAATAATATTCGTTCTGTCCAATAGGTGAAAACTCGTAAAATGCCAAGTGATAGGCGTGTATGTTCGAGATTTAAA
This sequence comes from Centruroides vittatus, assembly GCF_030686945.1. NCBI lineage: Eukaryota > Metazoa > Arthropoda > Arachnida > Scorpiones > Buthidae > Centruroides > Centruroides vittatus. The sequence continues at coordinate 275,666 of NW_027121909.1, read as the reverse complement.
TGTCTTTTCAATTAATCGCTAATGTTGTTAAGGTTGATTGACTATTACATCGGTACCTACTTTCAGTTTTTCTCCAATCACCGACTAGAATGTATTTTATTTTTAACTTTCTCTAATCATCGACGAATTACTATAAATAAATTTGTCAATTTTATAGTATAAAATTTATTAAGCGAACAATTATTCTGTACGATATTTAGAGTACATAGCAAAATTATTTTAAGTGTATAGAAAATTCTTTTTAAAATTGAAAAAAACATATGCTATTATATATGCACTTATTAAAATTTACTGACGTTTTTTAAAACTTCAGTTAATTTTAACTTAACTAACTTATCTTATATTTTATTTTAAACAGATGTGTTTTAATAAATATAGGCTATGCAATTTATTTTATTTTCATAATTGTTTAGCTGCTTCTTTGTCCATCTCTATTGAGTTTCGTTTTGAAAAAAAAAATTTGATATAAAATTAGAAATAAAATTTAGAACTTTATAGTTTCTAATATCGAATATACAACCAAAATAGCCAAACTTCTAAAATTTTATAACTTTAAATGATAGCTACTGTTTGAAATTTCAATATTCCCCGATTTGTTTCGAAATGTTATGATTTTACTTTTATGTAAATATTAATGAAAGAGAATTTAAACAAGAGAAAAAATAAATAAATAATTTAAAATATTTTTAGAAAAATATGAACAATAAATACTCATAAAAACTAGTAAACAACGACTCCATCTCCATTATTAACAACACAACATCGGAAATTAAATTTATTAAGATTTCTTGAATGAGGTTTGACGATGTGTTGTGAACAATAAATACGAGTTTTCGAATTTATATTAATTTATAATGCCATACGAATAGCATTTGTTTAACGTAGAAAAAATATATATAATTTAGAAAGAACTTTAATTAAATTTTTACATTTTTTAAAATATTATTTTAGAGGTAATGAAGAGAAAATTCTTAATAAAAGATAATTTTTTTAATGATATTTATTTCTAAAATACCCTTGAGTTTTGACATTAAAAATTATTTTCTTATTTTTACATATATTAAAGAAATTTCCATTTTTAAATAGTAAATATATGTTGTATACAGTAGAAAAACAATTATTTCTATTAATATTCATTTTAAAATCTAAATAATTTTGTAGAAAATAATAATGATATTAAATTTTCAAAGGATAATTATAATAAAGTAAAAAAATGAAATAATGAAGCATAAATGAAGTTTTCATCTGTGAGTAGCACAGTACTTTATGTAAAAATACATTTATTAAGATATAAACTGATTTATAAGCTGAAATAAATTTTATGCTTGAAATAAGCTTTTTTATTTTGTTCTGTAATCTGTGGAGAAAACGGTGAACCTCCTTATATTGCGTTAATGGCCAGAGCTTCTTCTTATAACTTTATAGATGAAGTTATCAACAGATAGGCTACCTGAATACCACGTTGGCTTGACCTAAATCTTTGTCAGTACGTTTATAAAAAGCTAAAAAATATAAAGAATTTATCACAAAAACTCACAAACACTGATAAATAATATCTCAAAATCTTCAATACAAAATATATAGGCTATATATCTAAAAAAAAAAGAAAAGAAAAAACCATTCGAAGATATAAGGAATCGAACTGTATTTAAGATACGAAAGCTCATAAAAATTATAAAATAGAAATTTAAGTAGAAAATTTGATAAGACGTACAAGTTTTAATTATTTAAATAATATTTTTTATTTGAAACAATTAATTTGAAGCAATTTTAATTAATTCAGTTAATTAGTTCGTTAAAATAATATTAATGTTATATTAAAAAATGAAATTTTTTTATTGTAATTTTTTAGTTTAAAAATATTTTGGTTTTTTTAATTTAATATTTTAAGTTTTTATTTTTAAAGTAATTTTTATAATAAATATTTCAGTCAAACCTTTAATAACGATCACCACCTCCTAACAATGACCACTTCTAAATAGAGCAATTTTTGCAGGAATTTTTTTTAACGAAATGCATAAAAACAACCTGTAAACAACGGCCATTTTCATGTTTTCTTATGTGGTCGTTATTCAGAGGCTTTACTGTGTATAAATAAATAAATATATAAAATATATATATCTATCTCTATAAGTAAAAAGCATACACAAAAAAAGTCAAAAAAATTTAAACTAAAAATAAAACAAGTTATAAACTTACTTTTTTAATTTTAATCACACTTTTAGTATTCTAATAAATTCTGTATATTAATTTATTTATATTTTATTAATTATTATTATCTAACAAAGCAAACATTATGTGAATTCATTTACGTTTTGGAGAATTATCATATAAAAATCATTACGTTTTGAGAAATTTAAATTTAAATTTTGCCTGCAGAGCTTAAAATTACGTTTATTTTTCATTCTTGAAATAAATTAATTCTGTTTAACGTGGAATTTTTAATTACATATTAACTTAAGTCAACTTTTATAAAAATATATTTAAAATATTTGCATAATTTTCAATTTTATATATTTATTTCAGACAAAAATTAATTTTTTTTAAAATTATTTTAAATTCAAATTATTATTAATTTTTAATTAAATTAAATATATATTTGGAGTTATTATATTTAATAGAGAATCAATACATCTTTAAATTAGTTTTAAACTAGTTAATATTTAAAGTCGATTTATTAAACTTGAATTAATTAAAATTAATTCTTAATTTTACTAAATTGAGTTTAATAAGTGAACTGCATTTAAATATATTTAAAAGCTCATTTTCGATAATTTTTTAAACAGATTTTTTTTAAAAAAGCAATTGAAGGTAAGTTTTAATAAATTTGTATTTTAAAAAGCATTAAAATTACATTTTTATATAAAAACAATAAAAATTAAAATTATTTTAATGATTTAAAATGCTTGTTTTTATGAAATATCATTAAACATGTTCCTAAAATAAAAATTAAGTAGTTAAAAAAATATTTAAAGATGTTGATATATACTTCAAAAAATACATAAAAAATTACTTATAAAATAATTTTATTAAAGTGTATTTAATTTAATTTAAAAATAATAAATAAATATTTAAAATATATGACTAAAACATTAGGAAATAAATTCTACAAATATTAAAAATGCATTTATAAATTTTATATATATGCAGGGTTATATCTACAAAATGAAACTTTAATTACTAGTAGATACATTTTTAAAAATTCTAACTTAAAAAAATAAATAAAAATTTTATAATAAAAATAAAAAAATAAGTAAAATTTATTCGAAAATTTTTCGTAAGAAAAGATTGTTTTTATCTTTAATATACTCATCTTGTAGATAAGAAGAAAAAAAACTGTAAACCTACATTCAGGTTATTGTACGATATGAAACAATGCTAGTGAGAAAAAATATTTGATCTCTAGAGAGATTTAGTAAAACAGATATCGTTTTTCTTTTCATATCAAGACAGGTAAAGTACGTTGAGGGACCCCGAGTCATATAATAAGCAACCTAAATTGGATTGTCTAGGGATCTGTTGGAGGAATAAGGACTCATATTCTCTGTAGATGCTTTCATCTGTTTATACGTCCAACAGTCCTGAAAGCGTTGGTTCTTTATCGTTATCCAGCAGATGGTTCTAACGTTTCTGTAATATCTTTACTTTCTCTTATAAAAATAATTGTCTATAGCTACTCTTCCTATTCAACTACTTTCTGGCTTATAATAAATTGATTCTGTTTTCAAGTTCTCTATTCCCTATTCAGTTAATTATGCGCAGACCTTACAGGAATTTTTCAATATTATGTCTAGACGTAGTCAAATGTGACTAATTAATAAATCACTTAAATATATTTGATAATACGACTTTAGTTTGATTATAAATCGTGAAGATTGTAAAAGTTAGGGGGAAAAATCTATGAAATCCTTATTTCTGTAAGATTTTTAGGGATTTGTTATTTTAGAAACACACCTTGGGACTTTATTTCATCTTGTTAAAGAAAGAGTTTATCCGTTGAACATCCGTTGAGACGTTGAAAATGCCTTTGTACCTTTGTTAAGAGATCTATCTGAGTTTGTTTTTCTTCTTTTTTTTACAACTTAAGATGTAGTTTCCTTTCTTAACTTCATTTTATTTTCAAGGGATTTCATATCAATGTCACTAAAAAAAACTAGATATTCTTTTAAATTTTAATATATCTGAAACATTGGATAAAGAATCTTGTAAATATATATGTTTATCCATTATGTGAGTCAAAATTCTGTTTCTAATGCAATACTTTCTCTTAAAAATTCACGATTCTCACTCATCGCACGTCTGAAATACTATTAAGTTTATGGGATCGTTTTGTCAATTTTTATTCATTTGACGAAACTATAATCTAAAACTGTACACTTTCATATCGTTGTATTCAGTTTTATTTGACATATCTTAGCTTTGGTTTTTGTTATTCGTAACTCGAGAAGATTTATCAAATGATTTAGAATTTATCCGCTATAAATTTATGTAGTTTTAAGTAGCGAAAATGATTTACAATATTTTTATCTTTAGTTTAAATGAATCACTTGTCTGAACTTTTAGCTAGAATTTAAATTTTTCTATTCATAAATATCTTCTCATAAAAATTTTATGTCTATTCTTATAATAAGTTCTTCAAGTAACATGTTTATACGATTTAAGTATTGTCGCGTAATTCTTTAAAAATATGAAAATAATTACAATGAATCTAGAAAATCTATTAAATGTTTTAATAACGAAATTACCGAAATCTTGAGTATAAATAATTGAAATCAATTATATTTAATATTGCCATTCGTTTATACGCTTTATTGTTTCAAGAAATTCATTTAGATTTATGCCTCATCAATCATTTATCAGTGATAATAAATTATGAAGATCTTTTAAAAATTTCTTCAAGTTATTGTGTTGATGCAATAAGTTATATTAATGAAAAACAATTTAATGGCCCTCGGTTTAACGGACAAGAAATTTTTGCCTTAAAGTAAAAATTAAATAAAAACCTTTTTCAATTGCAAATAGAACGAGCTAAAAGGTTGAGTCAATGAGTATAAATTACTCAATGCATAGTACGTTGTAATAATATTTTATTCATACTTAAACGCTATAATAACATTTTAATATATCTTGTACAGTGCATTGTATGTTTTTGAAATGAATTCGATTTAATGTAATGGTTCTTAACGGGGTTCGTGGACTTGAAAGTGTAAAAATCATTATTTTATGAAATTATTAATTGTTTTAAGAAAGAAGCACATATATTACTATATCATATAGTTTTTTGTTTTAATAAATGCATTTCTATATAACTGGTTTTTTAGTAATTTTATTTTATGCGTTTAAAAACATTATTCCTTGAAGGGGGTCTGTGAGCTTTACCTGACTGGAGAAGGAATTCATGTAACAAAAAAAAAGGTTAAGAACCTCTGATTTAATGGACTTTGGGAATGGTGGCTACTTCTTCTTCCGGATAGTCCGTTAAATCGGGAGTCTACTGTATTTTTTTAAAATTTCTTAAGTTGAAAAATATTTTAAATTTTAATATAAATAATTATATAATTAACTTTTGAACTCGTATATGTTTTACGAGTACTGTTCAATGTTGGTATTTAAATTATACATATAATATATTTATATTTATAAATTATTATTGTATTCAATGAATAAATCATATTCATTCCATTTTCTTAATATAATAACTTCCTTGTAAAAAATTCAAATGTTCAATGCTGTTAATGGTTGTTTGTATTCAGTATTATTTCTAAAATTAATATACAGAATAGTCATAATTAAAGAGCAGGTGTTCAGAGCTCTTTATAGAAGGAAATCTTAGCCAAATTCGGTGCTGGCATACATAGTGCTCTGAGTATGCGATTTCTATTTTCAGAGAAAAATTTACTTTAAAATTTAGCTGTTACGACGAAATTTGATGTTGTTAGTCCTTTATTGTGCATATTACATACGTGTCTAAATATTCGATAGAAAATATCCTATATTGTAATATGCGTGTCATGGGACAACAGTACCAAATTTTGTCCTATTGATTGAATTTCGAAGTTTTTCTCGAAAATCAAAACCGCATACACCGGATAATATGAGTTTGGTTGCGATTTAACCAATAGTTTTTTCTACAGAGAGCACTGAACATCTACTGTAATTAAGATCACTCATCTTAATTGCTGTTTATTATTTTCAAGAAATAAAACATTTAACATTTTATTAAATAATTAAACAACTTTTCCTAACGAATGCCAATTTAACTTTTTTAAAGTCTTGTCTTTAAGTAATATCTTTCAGAAATGCTCCTAAGAATGAAACTGTTTATTATTATGGCTCCTGTGTTGAAATAATTAAATGTATTATTTTTATTTGAATTTGTTAAACATGTTCCGAAAATTAGTGTAATTTTTCTTCTGTCAACTATATATGGTAACACGAAATTCTTAGTTATTAGTAAGAAACACGCCTCTTGTAATGAGACTGATGTTGATGAATGTGGTAATCATTGCAAGTATTCAATACTATTTGGAAACATAAACATAATATGAAATAATTTACTAGCAAGCTATTAGTGTTTAAATACAATTTATGTAAGAAAATCTACGAATTTATTCATTCTGCATTGAATAATATCTAATATTATACCGAATGAATGTTGTTTATCTCATGCCAAGTATTATGTGATACAAGAAAGAAAACATCTTGTTTACAAGTAAGAATATTTTTTTCCTCCCTAATAACATTATCATAAGAACCAATACATGTTATTGAATTTGATTCGTATTACGAATAACATTGTTTCTAAAATTAATGTAGTTGTTTAGTGTCTATTATTTACGCACTATATATTTAAAAAATACATCTTGTTCGATAGAACGAAACAGTTCTTACAGTTTGTTATCCATTCAATTTCACTATATGTCTATCAATCTTTCTGACAAACAACAGAACATCTCAGATAATTTACAGCAAGGACACCACTTACATCTCAAATCTATCTTTCTATATACTTTGTTAGTTGCCTGTCATACGAATTTTTGTCTGATATTTGCCATTCTGTTCTCTCCGCATCTGTATAGAATCAATTTATTAGAAGAAAAAAAGCTTAAGCAAATGCAAGAACTTTGATCCTTATTGAGAAATTAGATTCATTACAATTCGAAGATTGTCTATAATTGAAACGAACCTATTTAATTGCCTCGGTTCATTCAATTAATTTGCTCGACCAAACGTAAGTATCATATCAATGAGGAGTTTCAATCGTTTAATTACTGTACAATTTGTATATCTTCTCATGTAATGCAAATTTATATTATTTACTTTATCAAGAATTTGAATTTTAAAATCTTATTATTTAGTATATTTAATTTATAATATTTAAGGTATTTACATTAGTCAAAACTATTATTGCAATGTAATATTGCCAGGTTTTTAAAATTGAACTTTTGTCCATCTGACAGCCTTTCCGTTGTTATTGAATGTGAAGCCTTTTTCTGTTTCTTTTATGTTTAAACCTGTACAAACATGTACGATGTCTAATCGAAAACTTTATTAGTCATTACACTTGATTTATAATTTATAAAATTAAAGTATAACAGGTTATTGTCACACGTCTTAGACACATCGGCCACCCGTTATTCATCTGGCAACCTTGTATGTTATTGGAGAAAGAAGCAAAGTTTGCCGTTCATATCACTTCGTACGAGTTCAAACTTGCACAGCAACTGAGAATTAAACTCAATATTGAAATAGGAATCTCAAAACATGAAATATCTAAGAAAATTGCGTTATTTAAACGGTAAAACATATTAAGTTCTCGCAAATTGCGTAAATCGGAAGAGCACGATACCGAATTATTTTTTCCGTTTAGGCAGGTTTCCGTTTTAGACAAGTTTTACTTTAACCTTTTTTTTTTGTTGTTGTTGTTTTCGCTCTGTGAGCACTGAAAGGCCTTTTTTTCCACATCCGTCGTGAGTTTGGCCAGGCTCACAATGAGAGGGACCGGTTGGTAAGAAACGGGACCTAAAGTATGTAGAATATACCCCCCCCTGAAAAATTCCTGAATCTAAATAACACAGATATATTATTATCATTAATTTTCTTTATTATAAGAAAATAAATAACATAATTAAAGTTTATTAGATAAAGTTTTATTCGATAAATTTATATTAATTTTTTTTTATTGGAAATATAAGTGACTTTTACTGAATACAGTAAAAATTTTAATTAAGTTTTATTTGTTAATAATATTTAAAAAAAAAAATTACAGTCATATTTCACGTAGTATAAAAGTGATATAATTAAGTATACTGTATATAATTTTTAATTAATAATAAATCTTGCTTCATTTAAAATGTCTAATTAATAAATTAAATTCAACATTTAATCTATTGGCATTTACATTTATGGTTTTTGATTTGTGAAATTACATTTTATGTCTTTAATTCGTATGTTAAAAAATGTGATTTTAAATAAAAAGAAGTTGGATTTTTGTTTTTTTTTTCAAATCATAAAATAAAAAACAAAAATCTTTTGCAAATCGATACTGTAAATTTATTTTTATTCTCTTTTTATGTTTAGCTTTAGGATACATGAGCTTAAAAGTGGTGAGGACGCCAAAAATAAAGTACAGTTTTGAATCGATCTGTCGCTTACTCTACTTATATGACGTGAAAAGGATGAAGGAAGTGAAGGATTTGTGCTATTTTTTATTTCATAAAATTTGTTATAAATGTGTATATTTTGTATTAATTATCTCTTTATAAATTGGTTAATTGTTATTGTATAAAAGTTATCAAAACAAGTTTTTTTTTAACGCCGTTATTACTTTAATAAGAGAAAAGAGATTTTTTACTTGTTAAATAGTCACTTATAAAACTTAAAATTAAATTAATTAATATATAAAGTGGTTATATATTTATTACACACTTTGTTTGTTGAGAAAATGATATGAGTTATAAACAGAGTTGATTAATAAAGCATCTAACACAGAATCATCTGCTGCAAGACGCATCGATTAGGAAGATCCCAGACAAAAGGAAGTAAAAATGGCGAAGTTCGTTATGTGTATAAAATATTTAATACGAATAATACGAAAAATAATTGTGTTTAGTCGAGATACTATATGATTGAAATGTTTAATGCAGTTTTCATAGAGTCATTATAGAATTTAATGTACAATTTTTCTAATTTTTGCTTAAATTTCAACAATGAGCGGAAATTTTAACTTGATAAAATTAAGTTTTAATGAATGGATTTTAAATAATTGCAACATTTGGAAAATATGTAATCAAATATTTTGAAAAATTTGATTAATAAGATGCAAGTAAGTAGCAAAATATAGAGATAGAGACGTATAAGCTCCGTTAGTTGCGGAAGTGCTCATTATTTTCAAAAATTAATATTTACTTTAAAGGAACAAAAGATTTTTTAAAATAAAAGTTATTTATAGTATTGTTAAATACTCAAGAATACTTGTAATGGAATACTTTTTAAAGGAAAAAATCAAAAAATTAAAACTTTAATTAATTTTTATATTTGAATAAATATGTTAAATTACAAAATTAAAAATTCGACTCGTTGATTCTTAGAATAACGAGTTCCTTTCAATTTTTTATTAAGTTTCAACATTTCTTCTTATATTTTCAACAAGTTTAACTCCTTTTATAAGTTCTATACTTTACATAAAGAGAATTCGAGTCAGAAACATTATTTATAACTTTTTCAAAGCGGGATCAAATGCTCAAGTATGAGGATCCTCTAATAATCTCCTTAAACGTCTTGAGAAAAACTTAGTTAATGATCTATTATATGAACCATTTCGTCAACATTATTTCGATTTATAACTCAGTCACCTTAGATTATTGTTCTTTGATGAGAGAAAAGTTGAATAATACGAATTACTAGAAACAATCGTGAAAAATAAACCTTTAGTTATTTTTAGAAGATAAATGATGTCTCTCATGGAAGGCTGAAAACTTGAAACCTTTTTCCCTATTTTCCTGTCGGATCGATTTAGATTTTCTTTTGGAGAACAGTTAAGTTCTTTTTAAAACAATGTACAAAGCAATAACTACTTTCTGCACTTTCTTTCTTTGTCTATTAACAGTATTCGGATCATCTGTCAAAGACTATAGTATACCACTCGGTTGCATTTATTTACCCTAAGGAGTTCCATGTAGTGGTTTTATGTCTTTTTTCTCTCTGTTTTTTTTTTTTTACCTCTGAACTAAGAGCGAAAAAAACCCATTCTTCAATAATAGTGCTATTAAATGATTTTCGCATGATATAATTTACTCAGATGATTTTTCTGGATAAGCTTTATCGCATGATTAAGTTTTCTGTGCAACTTTCTTTAAGTTTCTTTCTTCTCTTATGACAAATATTGATATTAATTTAACAATTTTTTTAATATTATTTTTCAAATTCTAAATTATTGTTAAGATTAGACAAAGTTTTAATCCTTATTTTAAAAGATAACTCGTGCTTCATTTTTAATCGTTCTGCGCTCGTAAAATTATTTTTAACAAAGATTAATGTGGAATAAAATTTTAAATGGTGCTATAAAATGTTTTGGTAAAGTTGAAATTTTCTTATGTTGCTGTAGAATTATGTATGAATTTTGTTGTTTACTGGGTTCAAAATTACAAAAAAAAATATATAGCCTATATATATATAGTCTTTTATTTCAAATTTTATCGGTTTAACAATGGCTTGAAAACTGAATTTATAATATTTTAGCTCTAAAAATATAATTAAATTGAATTTAATATGAAAGTGCATTTTTTACATAGCTGTAATTTCTTTGATGAGTGCTTTTGTAAAAATCGTGTTTGCATAAAATTGTATTTTATAGGCCAATATATTCGCTTATTTTGATGTTATAATTAACGCTATATTGTTACAGTATTGTAGGCTACATTGTTATTACATAACTCGAATAAGGAATGTACAGTTCTTTGAACAGAAATCTAATTTTTGATCAAGAAATAGTTTTTGTACTCAAAAATTTGTTACGTTTAGCGTGTTATAACTGGAATACAATCGAACCTCTGAACAACGACCACTGACGGAAACAAAAAATGGCCGCTGTTTGGAGGTTATGTTGTAAGCATTTTTGTTCTAAAGAAGTTCCTGAAGAAACGGCCGCTTTTTAGAGATGACCGTTATTGGATGTTCGGTTGTAATAATATTAAAAATAAACTATTGTAAAGAAAATTGTACAAAACATAAATTTTTTTTACAACGTATCTGCTCTAAATTTGTGTAGGTCGCTGTACCGCTTATTCATTGAATAGTTTCAATGAGTGACGCGATGCGACAAGACGTCTCAGAGTGTCGCTTGTCTCTTCTTTTTTATTTCTAAATGATATAAATTTAGGAAAATAAACTTACTTTGAGACCTTATAAATTCGCCAATATCAACACATAACTTATAAAATATTCAAAAATATTAGTTTTTATTTAAATATCATGATTTTTAAAATAGTCATTAAAAAATTAAATAAATTGAAATAAAATAATGTATTTTTTTACTATTTTAATTGTAAAAAATTACAGAAAAAATTCAAAATAATTAAAAAACAGTGACACGTGACTAACCTTTACAGAATACATTAAAGAAATTTAAAAGAAACTTCCACATGGGTGACATCTTTCCTTTCGTTAATTACGTTACTTACATTATTACAGATAAGTAACGAAAAACAAAAATTAGAAAAAAATGTCACATTAACAAACTATTTTTGTTTCTAATCACTTTAAACATAGAAAAATTTTTATCTTTAAAAAAAAATAACCTAAAATCCATTAGCACTAATCCATTTTAAGAAGTGAGTTTCAGTGTTTGGATATTAATTGATGAACTTTTTTCATCTTTACATTCACCTAAAAATCGATTTTTTTTTCTTTTTAAATGATAAACCAGAAATGCAGACTGCATAGGAAACAACATTTAAGAATGCTTTATATGTGTTACAGTTTGGTATTTTAAGTCCAAACACGATCATGCTATTTTTGGATTAAGAATCAACAGTATTATTGTAAAGAAAGTCATTTTGGATAATACCACGTGTGCTGTATCTCTGGATACATTTGCGGAAACATGTTATTGACATACACGACAGTTTTCCGACATTCGGGAGTCTTCTAGATTATCACATCAAAGACACATAGTTGGACAAACGGATACGTTGGCGACATACAACGAGTGGAGTACCATTGCGATGGCTCTACAAACTTTTATGCTACATATAACTGCTGTCATGTTGAAGGGAAGCTATTTATAATGTCATATTTTTAGATAAATATCTTAAATGATGCTTATTGGATTTGTATGTTATTTATTCTAACATCATCATCTTATATTTTGCAATTGTAAACAGCATGAAACATCCTTCTGTTGAGTATTTGCATATACAGTATATTATGTATAAGATGTATATAACTAAATTTTTGTTTTAAAAATTTCATAGATATTTAGCAATTACAAATATTTTATGTATATATTTTTTTTTCTTAAGTATTGATATAAATAATCGCAATTGTCTTTTGTGGTATTTAAGTTAATTAAAAACTTTCACAAAAGAATAAGAAATTTTCATGAAATTTTATATTAAAACATTAAAAATTATATTTATAATTGTTTTTATTTAAAAAATACATAAAAACTTTTGTCAGTAATTCAAAAAGTTTGTAAAAAAATTTTGCGTAAAAACTGAAATAAAAACATTAAAATACCTCGTATTTTTTAAAAATGCAAAAAAAATTATTTTAAAAATTACAATTTTTGCAAAATAAATATAAATTGCAAATCTTCATTAAAAAATGTCTATAGAAACAAGATACTTTCGAATAAAACTTAACATTTTTAAACATATTATTGGTTAGAATATATTAGTAGAATAAAATCAAATTAAATAGTCAAATCTACGTGTAAAATTTCAAATTGTGCATAAACATTTTTCTACATAAAATAAAACAAAGTATTGAACAAAAATAAATTGAAGAAAATATATTTTTATAACTTCATACATTTTATAAAATATTTTAAAATAGGCTATATAATTTTTTTTTATTAATCAAGAGAATAAAAGATAAATACTTTAAATCATTGTAAAGCAGGAAAGAAGATAAAAATATAAAAAGGAAAAAGAATTATTGAACTAAATACCAAGTAAATCTTAAGAAAAGAATCTGTTTGAGCTAATTTGAAGTTTAAATGAAAAAGAAGGAAATATATTGAATCTTTTAAGAGCTCATTTTAAATCGTTATAGCTTTGATCGCAGATCTTTGCTGTTGAAATGTTATCCAGATTCCATTTATTTTATTCTTAACACGTTACAAAACATTTCATGACTTTTTTCAAACGTCCAATAATCTGTTGGATAAAATGATAGTCTTTTCTAAGAAAGAAATTGTTGCCTATATATTTTTAATTCATTCTAAATAATTACTATATGATCAATTCTATCAATTCCAGATTTAAACATCTGGAAAACTTCCAAGTACATCATTCTACATGGACTAGAAAAAATTCTTGAGTAAAACAGATAATTCGTCTTTTTGGTAAATGGTTTTCTTTAGTTAATTTCGTGGTTTAGTTATTGATGTCCGTGGCAGATGTTTGATGAAGAGAATTGAAAAATTTTTTTTTTGTTTTTTACTTAATTATTTTATTAATAGATTTGTCTACTTTTCTGTACAATGAAAAATATATATATATATCTAAGATATGCTTACATTTGACTGCAAGATCCTTTCGTAACTTTACATCATCTTAATTGTGATTGCTTTAGTAATTGGAAAACTTTATTTAACATTAATCATTAATAATATCGAACGAAATTTTATATAATTATATATTTTAAAACTTTTTTAAAAAACGCCGTCAATAAATCAACAATTTAACCATTTTTGATGATATTTTAATTCATGTTTGTAATCACTTTGTCTCTCTGTTTGACTATTCGGTAGATTTATTGAAAAATACGTATTGTTATTCTTCAGTTTTTTTAATGGCGGTTCGTTTGTCTATCCATAAAAACTCTCGGAAACTGAATCTTGGTTGACAATTGATGACTATAAGGGCAATTACCCTAAAACTTCGAATTACATTTTTATGATTTTTTTATATAAAAAATATACCGATTAAAACATTTATTATTGATTAAATTATCTAACTGTACTATTAAAAAATGAGTCAATCAATTAATTAATATACGTAGATTTAATAATTGAAGTTTTCTTATAAAAATTTCAAATGCTGTAAATAAACTCAAACAAAAAGCTAAATTCATTTTTAATTTAATGTATTTTATGAACAAACTCAGCATTAATGTTGATTTCAATGGCTAAATTAACGTTAAACAATTTAGATATAAATTTTCTCTTCGTGTTGATGCAAAGATCATCAATGATCTCTTGCTACTTGATTCTTAAGTAACGAAGATCGTTAATTATTTGATGTATTCTCTCAGGATATTATCTTTGCTTCATAATATCTAAAGTTAACTATAATTCATTAGAGAATTATATTAATTAATTCACCTACTTTATTAATTTATCAAAATATTTTGAAACATCAATCGATGTTTTTTCCGAAATGAAAAAAAAACTTTATCGATTAATTTATTAAACATTAAATAGCAAGTAAAAGTTTGTTGTTATTAAGTTATTGCTACTTTAATAAATGACTTTATTAAATTAATTTTTTAAATTTACATTGATATTAATTATTGTAATAAATCTATTAGTTTATCGTAATACTTTTAAATTGCTAATGGCGGTTTGAATTTAAAATTCCAAAATTATAAAATGGAAAAAATAAATTTTACAAAAAGTGTTTTATATGGCAATGTTTTTTGCATTTTAAAACGTTTTCGGATCATTTACATCCATCTAAATGATGTGAAAACATTGTTCAGGGGATAGCGTTTTAGAAACTTTAGAAAATCTCAAACTTTTTTCCATCTAGGGTGCAACATTTCTAAAATATTGAGCCCTAAAAATGAATTTAAATAATCTGAAAATGTTTGCAATTGTAAAAAATCTACAAATAAAACATTTTATTTTTTTCTAGTTTACTGGTTGTATCGTTACGAAAAAAATAGAGAATGTCTATTTCTTTATATAAAAGCTATCCTTTACGCTGTAAATGTATTAAGACGTAATATATTTACATAGAATTTTTAAATTAAATGATTTAATAATTTAAAATTTTTAATTAAAATACATTAACGCTACTAATTTATTTTAAAAACTGCAGAAATGTAAATGGTTAATTAAAAATAAATAAATTACATGTATCAATAATGTAAATATTCACCTCGACTCTTCTCTAACAAATCGTCTTCAGAGGAAATGTTTAGCATTTAAAATGTATAAAATTTGTAAATATATGAATTATTCTAAAGTATTTTGAAAACGATTTATTCTACATTTCAAATACAGTATTTGGTATTTTCAATTTTATGCAACACCATCGGAAAATTTGCTATATTTTTAGCATTACTCGCTGTATGTAGTAAGTAATTCTTCAAACTGAATTCTAACATCCAAACCAATCCTCTTGGAATTCCATTCTAGTTCTTTACTTTTCGTGAGCAGATGTCATATAAGGTTTTGGTCAGCATGTAACGCAATTGTACCGTCTAGTGGACAAGTCAATGACAATTTTCTCGAGTTTTGAACATCAGCACTTCGTTAACGGTTGATGTACGTCACGACAGTAAACTTAACTGTACTAAAAAAATATAATACATATTTATAAGAAACTTTTCCTTTACTTTCGTCGTTTCATTTAATTAAATAAATAAATCATAATATATATATTTGGAAAACTATTTTAATAATTTAAAAACTGAAGTGACTGTGATTGAACATCTCTTTCGACGTAAGTTTAATATTCTAGAAGAATATATTGCTATCTTGTCTATGTTATTTATCTCTCTCATATATAACTGTCATTTTGGTCAAACGAATACATGATCCATTTTTCTCTTGTAAAGGATAGATTTCTCTTTAAATTCTTTAGTCGATGCAATGTTATATATTTAGTTGGATATTCTAGATTTATTTTTGATTCATAAATTGTCTTCTTTCTTATAACAAGAATGGAAGTTTGGTTTTCTTTTTCTTTTACTTGTAACTGTACTTTTCTTATAAGAACCTATCGTGACATAAACGTTTATGAAAATAAATTTTAGTTCGGTTCATCAATAAATTTATCTCATATTTATTACATCTGGTTTTATTATCTTATAAGCTTATTTGGACAAAGTTTTTTTAGTCTTTTTTGTCTAGAGTATTGAGATTTCCATTACGTGATGCACAAGAAAATTAATGTCTTTTGTAGAAATAAAAGTAAGGATAGATTAATAATTTCGATTAAATAATTCGTAACGTCGTTTTATATTTCGATTTTATTTCTGTAAACTTCTTAAAGTTTCAAACATTTTAAGTTACTTCGACACTCGTCGCGATCCAATACCTTTCTACGGAAAATAACTTTATACCTGTTGTAATTGATCTTATCATTAAATTGGTTAAAAATACCAATTTATTTATGTATTTACATAACCATGATTGAACTGTTCGTTAACACGATATGACGAACTTTTGCACTTAAGTAGATAACACGGTAAGGAATCAATTTTATTAATATTTAAATACAAAACTTAATTTTATTTCTCTTGTACATTAAGATACGTTTTCCGTCTTTCCATTTTTTAACATTGTTTGTTTAATTCGAGACAAGTAAGGAACATTACATTGGGGGATAATGAAAATTTGCAATCACTTTCTCCAAAGTTGTTAATAGAACAAGCAATGGAAAGTGTAATAAGAGATTATGCGTCTGTACAAGACAGAAACGGACACACAATGACTACCCTAGACTTGATTTTATTAGAAATCTCTCAGGACTAAGCAGTTGATCCTCTCTCACTCGTACAAGGTCGTAAAATCTGTCGTAAATCCCCACTTCCAACGTAATTTATATTCTACGAATTCTTGTAAGACGAGTAATCTTTATGACTCTATATGCAAAAGGTAGATTATGATAATTTATTCAGAAATCTTTGGAAAAAGAATGACATTTTCCTAAATATAATTTTTGTTCTTTCATTCCGTTAAACCTCATACAAACGTAATCGGATTAATGAGATGAATGACATCGTTATTATTATTATAATCGTAAAATTTATAATCGAATCATGATAAATCGTGTGATTTGTTAAGTTTAAAATTACTCGAGCGTAGAATATTCCAACTTTATAATTAAGACCTATGGAGAATTTCATCCTTTATACTGTTCCTAATTCATATTTATCCTTTAGAGAACTCTGCCTTCAATTATGGCTGTTCTATCGATTTGTCAAGGATATTAGATTCCAGCAAATTCGTATTGATTATAACAGTGACTATCAACCAAGACGAATTTTGCTGAAGTAAACAATACTGAAAGTTGACATACATATAATGTCATCATTGATAGTTATATATATTATTATTGTTATTATTATTATAATTTTCGATACAAATTTACAATTCTTGGTGCTTTAAATTACAGTACTTTTATGATTTTATTATTCAAAATATTTTTGAAAAATATGATTTATTTATTGATAAATATTACTTCTTATCAAATGTATGGCATTTTCGGATTTTTGTATTAAAAAGATATAGGAATTTTGGAATGTATACATCTTTGAAATTCTTGAAATTCAGCCATATTGATTTTATATTCATGTCTTTGATATGAAAAAGTAAAAGAATGTAACCATACAAACAGAAAATGTGATATATTTTATTTGACTCTTACATATTGGCAAAAATGATAAAACATTATCTAGCATAAAAATTTCTAATAAATCATTTCTAAAATGTTTGCTATACAATAATTGAGATTTTAATGGGATCTAAATTGAATTTTATAACAATTTGATTCATTTTCTAGTTATTTTATATTAAATTAAGAGACAATTTTTGTTTATTCTAAATTCTGATGATTTTATTGGAGAAGTATCAATTATATAATAGAGATAGTTAATCAAGTGATTATAAATACTCTCGACTTGAACGGGGTATTAATTTAAACAGTGTTAAACTTGTCCATTAGTTAACAAGTCGATATTGACATTCGCATATGTTATAGGTGAAACTTTAATTCGGGTTGAAGTTTAGTAACTCTTACTTTCTAAACTTAATTAGACACAATGTTCTATCACAAGACGGATATTGCGAGTGATGCATACAGCCTAAAGGCAAAGTAATCCCACAGAATGAACGATGTACAGCGACTAATTTCTGCCACCTCGCAGCTAAGAACGTTGCAGATGGTATAATCTCACGTTCTTCGCCCACGTAAACACCAAAAACAATAAAGTCATAATGATTTGTCTCCAAAATTCATACCTTTGTTAAGCAATTTTCAAAATCTTAGCCACATTTCAGTAGTAATTATTGATCTTCATTACTGAACTTTCTCTTCAGTTCAATTAAAAAACGATTTTTTTTTAAACAATTAACAGTCATATTTGACAACTCGTGTTATAATCGGTAGATAAATCTATATGCAAATTACCCAACGCAGAACTTTCTGCTTTTATAATTTAGTGTAATTCATTTTCCTTCCTTCATAATAAACGATAACTTCATTAAACATTTTCGCATAATTTCTTGATTCGATAGTTCAAATTGTTAACGCTTTGTGATTTTTCTTTCCAGATGAATAAAAGTAAATTCTTCTAAGATGAATATTTTTGAAAATATCAAGAGTAATTAAGTTAAAATTATTGTGTGTCTGATTATGAGAAAAAGGAAAAAGAATTGACTTGCTAATAAACAAATTAAACGTAAATTCTAGTGTATGAAAGATCAAACACAAAGACAATAACGTAGATACAGACACAAGTAACCACTGAGATAAACACATTTGTCCTCTCTTTGCTCCTAGACATATTGCAATTTATAGAATATTTTAACGTTTCAATTATTTGAATGAGAAAATATATAATTATTTAGTATAATTTAAGAAAAAAATGTATAATATAATATAATAAATTTTTATTTTTGTTAGTTGTTGTTTTTAAGTTTTGCCTTTTGTTGCTTTTAGTATGGCGTCTGCTATAGGGGGAAGTCATTTCTTGCCTTATGGCATTAATCAATAAATAATTTTTAATATAATACTAATTTATAACATTAAATAATTTACTATAATATTAATTATTTTATTGTTGTTTCATTTATTTATTTTTACAGTAAATAAGTATTTTTAAAAGTTATAATTAAACTAAAAATACGCAATATTTTATTTAATTTTAATTATTATATTAAAAAACTGTTTAAATTTTGAAATTTGAAATTTATTCTTATTGTTTTTATATAATTTTAAAATATATATATTTATTAAATATTATTTAAAACACTTTTAAAATTTTGTTTTATTTTAAATAAAATTTTAAAAATTTTTATTTATTTTTATAAATATATTTTTTAATTACAATAAATAAGCACGTGTTTACTAGAAATTTACTTATTTTATATTCGTAGCGCCATCTGGTAGTGTTGATTTATAATAAATATTCATATTATATTTGTTTTATTATATTTATAAATTTAAATATTTTAAATTTTATTAATAAAAATACTTGATAAATATTTAAAACTGTATCGTCACTTTTATAAATTTTAAGCAAAATAATACATATTTATGGTCCTTATTCGATCTTTAAAATGATTGTACGAGTATATTGTAATAACAAATAATTAATTAAAAAAAGAATTTTTTGTTAAATTATTTTAATGAAAATTATCATTATTTCTCTGAAAATTATTTATACACGAGTAAATAATGCCTGGAGTGAAGTGAAATGAATAATATTTGAGTGTTTAAATATTGCAAATTACATGGATTGTTAGAAATTGATTGTAAAGTGATAACAATGTATAGCAAAATAAGTGTAAATTTACTTCATTATATGTAATTAATTCATTCTTAAGTATTGTTTAGTTAATTATGCATGCAATGCTTATATTATTAGTCGCATTGAGGTTTTAAGAAAACTTAAAAATTAAAGGTCATCTAGCTGAAATTCAAACAAACTTTAAAAATATTATTCAAATTAGAGAGAAAATTTAAAAGGAAAAATTTATGGTTAATTGAATAGTAAATTAAAAGAAAAACAAAAAAAAATTTGATTGTCAATTCAAGATAATAATTTTAATTAATATATACAAAAATGAAATAATAAAAATTCTTTCATTGGTCATGTTTTTCGAGGGTGAGGATGGGGGATGATGGTTGTGACGCCATTCACGATGTACTGTACATCACTGTATTTACCATACACACGTGATTAAATTATACATTTAGTTATGTTTATCATGTTTCAGAGTGGGTCCATCCCAGAACATCATTAAAATTCACTATCGTTAGACTTAGATATGTCCTTAAAGTTTCAGCTTTCTATCTTAATTAGAAGTGAATGAAATTTGATCTTCTTGATACAAAGCAAGTTAAATAAAAGCGTTTAAAAATCTTTTAAGATATTAATATTCAGTACAAAAACATTCGAAAATTTATTTTTAAACTCGAGAGAAATTTCAAAAATAATTATTCTGAACACAAAGGAACGAACTGTTGTATTATTTTTTTCTTCGAAATTTGTTTCTACTTTTAATATAGAAATTTTTTTTAAAAAATACACCTTAAATTTGGGTTATTTTATAATCTATAAAACAGCATATTAACATAAACTACAGTATAATTTGTTAAGAAGCCAATCTGTAATATGTATAGGCTATTCATATATATATACTAGCTGACCCGGCCACGCGTTGTTGTGGCTCAAAATGTATCTATTATAAATGTATAACACTTCCCCCGTAGGGGAATTTCAAAAAAATCCCTTCTTAGTGTACATTCTCTTGACGTACCCTATTAAAACGCAATCAAAAACGCATCTAAAATAGTATAATAAAAGCCGAGTTCTTCACAGTAAGCCTTAATCCCGTCACTTTTCCCGCTGGGGAATATCGAAAAATCCCTTTTTAGTGTATATTCTGTTGACGTAACCTATTAAAACGCAATTAAAAACGCAAAAAACCGCATGTAAAATAGTATAATAGAAACCGAGTTCTTCACGGTAAGCCTTAATCCCGTCCATCTCCCCCACTGGGGGAATTTCGACATGTATATTATATAAAAACACGTGCGTATTCGAATGCAACGTTGTGTCAAAATTTCAAAGGAATCGGTAGGAACAAACGAACGTTATATTTTATTTATATAGATAGATAGAAAATGATCTGCTTCAGTCCATTCTCACAGAAAAGCATAATGCCTCACAGAAAAGCAAACTTAGGTCGTCGGAAGTTAGCGCCATCTGTTGGACATAAAAGCCTTAATCCATATATAAATATATTTTTGAAAGGGGGGAAATGGTGTAGGGATATGAAAAATAGATAGTAGCCGATTCTCAGACCTACTGAATATGCATATAAAATTTGGTAAAAATCGGTAAAGCCGTTTCGGAGGAGTAAGGTAACTAACATTGTGACACGAGAATTTTATATATAAGATATATATATACTATTTGTGTATATATTTTACAAAATAATGTTAAATCAGTAGCAAATATTTATTAGATTTAAAGAATTTTATTAAATTATTTTAATGTTTGAATTTCAAAAAACACACATGTTAAAATAATTTTTCATACGTCAAAATTATATGGACAATTGCAATTTAAATTATTAAATTTTCATATAGTAATCATTTATAATTATTATTAAGGTGATAAGAATATTATTGATATAAAATCTACTGTTTATTATGTATTGTGCAATCTGAGTTATTTTAAAATTGTTTCCTAGAACAAATGTAAATATTCTATACATCTATATAATTTAAGATATTATTAATAGCAATATTATTGTATTTACGGTCAACATAATCTACAAAAAATTAATAAAAAACAAAAAACGATAATGAATAAAAGTTATATATGGACTAATATCACCTTTCTCGAAATTGAATATTAAGCAGATCTCGACTATTCTAATACCCCGAATACTTAGAGAACTTAATTACCTAATACTGCTTATTTACATAGTTAATAATTTATTATTTAACTTATGTTATTTATTTTATTATGCCAATAAAAATTAATAAAATAAATCGGAAAGTAAAAAGAAAAAACCATTTACTAAATTTTAGGAAATGAAACTTCAAACTTTTAATTTTGATTTTAAGTGATTTTTCTTTAGATATTTCTTATCTCAACTACGATAGATCTCATTACTAAAGATTTTTATTTAAAAAATAAGAATTCGGGATTTAGTCTGCTTCTTCTCCTGTCAAAAGTTAAGCCACAGGTTCTGAAGAGGCTCTGTCTGTATGTAGCCACGGATACAAGGGAATACTATTAACACAGACACACAAAACATTAAAATTCATTTATTGTTTTTAAAAACATTTATGGCGGCAAATACGATTAATTAGACCATCCGCAATACAATAATTGCACGTGTTAATAAAGGGTACATACTAATTTTTTTTTTTTTTTTTTTTTGAGTTGATCGCCCTTTGGGTATTCCCGGATTCGTTACTGTGACTACATGTGTG
Source organism: Centruroides vittatus (assembly GCF_030686945.1). Lineage (NCBI taxonomy): Eukaryota > Metazoa > Arthropoda > Arachnida > Scorpiones > Buthidae > Centruroides > Centruroides vittatus. The sequence continues at coordinate 253,038 of NW_027121909.1, read as the reverse complement.
GGGCTATATTGAAGGTATTCGTATTATTTGAGGATAGTATTCGACAATCTCTAAGAAAAATAAATTGGATTCATTATTTATTTTCAATATCAATAAAAAAGACTTCTGATTATATGAGGATAAATTTTATAAATAAAAATTTGAAATTCTTCCTTTTAACAAGTCCATAAATTTTGTAAAATATTTATAAAACGAATAGAAAATATTTCAATATATAAGGATATTACATTGATTTTTCTATAAAATGTGTTTTAAAATTGATTTAAAGTCTTAGCCTATTAGTGATCCATACATTTTAAAAACGTTGTTTTAAATGTTCTTTTAAAAAAAGTAAATATTTCTATGATTTATATTTCAAGATTTAAAGGATAAGTTTAAAATAAAAAGTTTAGGATTTTTAATCTTAAATGTTAAGAACGGGAGGTTTGTTAAGTAAACTATTGGAGTTTCTTCTGCTGCATCAAATCTCAAATGATTTAATGTAATTTGCGAAAAGTAAAAAGTAATTGTATTTTAGAAAAGTAAATTTTCTAGATAATGCAAAAATCTCTTGAAATAAATCCTTCGAAAGCAAAACTGACAACAGGTTGTTTAATGTAAACTTTTATCCTTAATGCATATGAAACGTTCCTTCGAAAAAGGTAAACAAGAAGAATTATAATAAATACTTGGTTAGTTCAAAATAAACAAAACGAACTAATTTCGAAGTTGAAAAGGATTTATAACTAGTGAATTATTTTAGAATAAAGAAAATGAAATGCAATAAAAAAAACTTTCTCTTGTAATTAATCATAATCTAAATTATTAGCGCTTTCAAAATTTATAATTAAAAATAGAATATTTTTATCTTTTTTTCAATTCTTTTCTAGCTCAGAAATATATTTGTTGATAAATAATTTATAATTTTCTTTTATTCCGTTGTGTGTGTACAACAATTTACATAAACATAGTATATAGATCTATACATTATAATTATGTAAATTGTTTATAGGTATAGATCTATATACACAGTAATGTATTTAACCCTATACTCGTACATAAATAATGCAACGTTGAGTTTTACAAAAAGATAATTTATTCAATAATTAAATTTTTCATCGATATGTCTTTTACAGATGCACATAAAAAGAAATTAATACTATATACAGACACCAGATAATAATACCGTCGTTTCTATTAAATTATTTGAGAAAATATAAGAATTTTAAACTCTTGATATAAAATTTAAATATATCATAAATTATATTAGTAAAATTTTTGTATAAATAGCTATTTTACATTATCTTCAATCTATAATACAATGAGGTCAATGTAAGATTGCTGTATACGTGTAAAAAATGATCTCGAAGAATCATACGCTCTCTTCTGTTATCACGACATTTATTCAATAATTTAATACATTTATTTAATTAATTATTTCCTTAAGATTTCTTCTATACGGTGGCTGTACAGAAATATGACTTCTAGTAAAAAATAATTTCTCTTTCTTTCTAATGTCTAATTAAAGCATTAAAGCAATTACATATATTAAGTCATACAATTTTAAAATTTAAATTTTTATAACTGTTGTCAGTAGGGAACTGTGATCCAGGCATAGAAAATTCAGACCTCTCTACATAATTTTACATTATAAACCCAATAACGTCTAATTGAAACTGTAGAATTATTTATAAATTATCATGTAAAATTACAACGTTAAAATTGCTTTTTTTCAATTTTGGGGATCCTAGGCACGTGAAGTACATGCCTAGGAACCCGGCATTGAATGTAATCAATTTTTAGATATTTACGCTATTGAATCTTACCTAAACAGTTAATGTAAATACTATTTATAGCGAAAAACGTTATATTTTTAAATGTAATGGAGAACTTTCACTCGTTCTAAATGAAATTCTACTATTATTTTCGTCAATTCTTTCATTTCTTGCAAAATATGTTTATGTAATATATATAAAGAAATTTTATTAATACGAGGATTGATAACGAAACATTTAATTTGAAGCATAAACGGAAATATATTTTATTTTTAAAACAATTAAAATCAGTTTCAAATATTTGTATGTTACAGATTTTAACCATTATCAAAAATATAAGTCTATAACTTGAATTATTGGAATGATACAAAACTTTCTGGAATTTTCTAGAGTTTTATAATACAAAATTTATTTCACAAACAAAAAAATAGTTTATTCAAGAAAATAATTGCCATTACATTCAAGCGCCTTCTTCCATCGATTGGACAAGTCACGTATTCCTGTTAAATAAAACTCAGGCTGTTTTGACTCTAAGAACTCTGCAAGTGCGATTTTCGTCTCATCATCAGAGAAATTCTTTCGATCCAAGAAGTGTCACATGGAACGGAAGAGATGGTAGTCGGATGATGTAATGTCTGAGCTACACGGGGGGGGTGAAAATGAACCTCCTGGCCGAGATCAAGCAGTTTCTGCTGGGCCAACCTTGCGTTGTCGTGAAGAAAGCGCATAATTTTTTTTAAATCTCTGACCGCTTAGTGTGGATAGCATTGCAGTTAATTGCAGTAGATTTCGAAAATTAAGTTATAGTGATATTCCATGGAAGCATCTCCCAATGGACTGATCCGCGAACATCCCACTAAATACGCAGCATATATAACCTTGCGCTGATGCAATTTCTGTTTCGGTACGGCCTGTGTTATTTGACCGACGTCCGTCCATGACCTTTTGGAGCTTTAAGTTGACATACACGCACCATTTTTCATCTCTCGTAATGATAGATTTATACCAAATTGATAATCGTACAGTGCACATGTACGAATTTGGTCATGAAAAAGCATTGGCAAACTTGACATATTTAAAGTTGGTAGGTCTATCACCCCACCATATCTTTTTTCTGTTCCCTTCAACACCCTTCATTTACTGAAGGGTATTGAAGGGAACAAGAAAAAGAAACTTCTAAATGCCATCTTTCGGAGAACAATTTCAAATATTCTACAAAGGTCTAGAAAATGCCAGAAACTTTTGCATCACCCAATATTTTATGATTTAACTAGATTTTAAACTAGGTATTTACTAGAAAAAAAGAAAATTGAGCTCCGCGGCGTAGAAAACTAAACTTGTGCGAAAAAAGAATTTAAAACTGATCTAAATTAAAAATAAAAATTATCGTAGAGATCAATGTAAATTGATAGCAATTGGAGCTAGATTGACATGCAGCGCGTCCAGCTTACAACTGGCAATCAGCCCACAGATTTTACGTGGCGAACTTTGACCTCAAATATCTCAGCCCATAGACTGAATTTCAAAATTTCAAAATTTCGGCTTCGTCACGACATCGGCCTTGCTGAGTTGCACATATTGCAAAAATCATGTTTAACGGTCGTGAGGTTGATTTAAACTTCGATCAACACACAAAACACTTTCTGACTTACGCAGAGCTCCGTTTAATAATGTCTGTCACATAATGCAGTGCTTCTCGAACGTTTTGGGTTCGGGTATAAAATTAAAAACATATTAATATATTTCCAATTATGAATAGCTGCGTGATAACTGTACTCTATAAACCTAGCCTATCTATTAATTGATCACGGAATTAATAAATATTTGTATAAATGGGTTACTTTACATTTTTAAAATATAATTTCATAATCGAAGAAGATTTAGCCATCAGTTTTCGGAAGCACCAACTAAGGGCCGACAAGTGCTCGAGTGGAAAAAACCTCTGAACGGTGGTTTTATCCACAGGCCATGTTGGTCATGGATTCACGCATGAACAACAGACTGGTCGCGTGGGGTTATCCGGATATTTTTCACGTTCTAATAGTTAAGTAGGGGTCTGTTTCCTGTAGAAGTCCTTCCGGAAGTCACCCGTCGGCAGATGATCAATGCGTTGCCTGACCTCATCCCATCCATCCAATTCATCTAATAATTATCATTTTCATACAATTAAATTCATTATAACAGAACATAATCGGAAATTGAAAATATTACGATTTAAACTCAAATTAAGACAGATTTGTTTCAATTGTGTATTACTGAGTAATTGTTTCTTTGTTTAAGGTTTTAAAAAATATCCGTTTATTAAAGTTTATTATGAATCATTGTTTCTGTTTGAAGATTTCATTATAAATATTGTTGTAAAACCGCTTAGTAAGCGATACTTTAATCAATTTTGTAATCAATCATGACGAAAATCTGTCACTTATTTAAATATAGTTATAGAGAAAGTTAAAGAATATCATTATTGAAAATATTGAGAATATAAATCATTCTCATCAATAATTTAATAAATATCTTTTATAACAATAATATAATTAATTATTTTACTATATAATTTCTTACTTAAATTGTTGACAAGAAATCATCATATTCTCTCCAAAGAATATTTTGATTTATTCTATTGCTTTGACATCTCAAAACTTTACATCAAATATTTTTTAGTGGTGGTTTGTGTAAAAGCTATTCTTTCCTTACGTCATATCAGCATTGTATCTATTCCATGACACGCAAAAAATCAAAATGGCGCTTAAGACTTCTTGGCAAATCGGGATGAATCATCCCATGTTCTTATCGATTTCCACAAAACGGTAAACCTACAGCAGATATGGCGTGTGTGAAGGTTTTGTCCAGAATATAGATTTCCTTTTAGGTAGACAAGAAACCACGACAAAAGCTAAAATTGATAGTATTTGCAGCAATATTTTCCTACAGTTGTTGAATAAATTGTAAAACAATTATTTAAAATTTGAAAAATTTTATAGACGTGTTCGGAAACAACAATTACTTTTGTAAATTATACACAGAAAAACTCTAATTATTTTTATTATAAATAGACCTATATTATTTGATTTTTAAAAGAAATTTTCTCATTTCATTAAAGACTATACAAGTTTGATAATTATCTAAACTTGTTTTCTTGAAATTTTCTGATCTTTATCATAGAAATTAAGGAAATTTTTATTAAATTTTCAAAATTAATTGCATTTTGTTTGTTATTAAATAAGCAATTAATATGACATATTTATAAAATTTTGAGTGTAAATTTTATTAACGTTAAGCTATGGATTTTTTAAATTTTTTAATATAAATATTAAAATAAAGAAATTCTACTGAAAAGATTATTTTTTAAAATATTTATTTAATTCTTAATAACAGCCCTCAATCTAAAAAATAAAACAAAGAAAATATTAATTTATTTGGAAAGTTCTCATTTGTTTTATTCTTTAAATCTTTTAAGAAATGAAAAAATTCTAGAGATATTTTAAGAAAAAATTTTTTGTGTAAAACTATAATATTTTTTAAGTTTACAAATAAAAGATCATTGAGAGAAAACAGAATAGAAAGGTTAAAAGAGTTTTGATAAAAATAAGAACAGGAAAAATAACTGTTGCTTAATTAAATTTTTCGCTGATAAAGAAAAAATATTAATTTGTAAAAAAGTCTAAAATTAATAAATTGTTAATTATTTATTAAATATTTACATATGATTTAAAATGTGTGTTCTTTGAACAATCAAAACTTCATTTCTCATTCAAGTAATAGATTTTACTTTATTTATTTCCAATGTTGCACTAACGTTCTGAATAACGTATGATTATTTTGCCCCGATACAACGAACCCTTTAAAAGCCGCATTAAAAGATAAAACAATAAAGTTACTTAAACAAAATTTGTGTACGATTGGTTTGGTTTGGTGGTATACAACGCAACACATGGGCTATCTGCCAAGGGAAGAACTTTCTGTGGGAAACTGGCATCTATTTACGTGTTACACACATGAAAAAACCTGGAAAACTCCACATGTGCAGTCCGTTGGTTACTCAACCAACTATTAATGTACAGTACAGTGGATTTAGGCACTCGACAATACGTACGTACAACTGTACAAATGTTATAGATTTTTTAAAGTATAAATTTATTTAATCAAATTTTTAATGCATGAAAATTATCGAAAAGTAAATGAAATTAAAGATTAATTTTAAAAAATTTATTAAAATTTCAATAAATTATGACGATAAAATTCTATAATTACGTAAATTTTGTCAATAATAATTATTAAAGTTATTTATAATTTTAACCATAATTATTACGAAAAAAAAAAAATCCTAAACATACATAAATTTCAAAAATATCGATACAACTTAAAGAAAAAATAATAATATAATATAAAATAGAAAAAATATTGATGCATAATAAATTTCAAAATAATTGAAGCACGATGCAGAATGCAAATTTCGATAGTAATAAATCATAAAAAAAAGAACAAAATTTTAATTTCGAATTTAAGAAAAACTTTTTCTTTGTAATTTTTAAACAGTTTTTTTTAATTTTGGAATATTATAGAAACAATATAAAATTATTAAATTATAAGAAATGATGATTATTCCTGATGGCAGCCATTTCTAAATTCAACTGAGCAAAAAAGTTTACTTTGCCAAAATTTTACAACTCTCGTAAATCACTTTTACTACATCAATTAATTTTTCATTTATAATCCTTTTCTCTCTTTCTATAATATTTTTATAATGGATTTTTTAAAACTCTGCTTAACAAAAGCCTGTTTTTTTTCCCTCCATACGTAAAAACAATTTTTTTTCAATAATTATTTTCGTAGATATAAGCCATTGTATATTGTTATTAAATAAATATTCTTAACAATTTTGAGTAATAACAGCTCTTACAGGTATAAATTTTTATTGTTTTTTCAATAGAATGATCTTGTTGGATAACAATAACTTTATGAATATTTACTTGAAAGTTGTTTTTGTGTAACTTTACGACATTCACAGAGTTTTTATCGTATCAGTTTACATAAAATTTATGAAAGCTTTTAGCTACTTTTAAGCTACTTTTCTTGCTTTAAGTACTTTTTTAGCTTACTTTAAGCTACTTTTCTTGCTTTAAGTACGATAATATTGAATACAAATATATCAGAACAGCGTAAAAATATTTTTTTATTAATTATGTATCGACACACCAACCTTTATAGCACACCAGCGTAGAGAGGGACCTAATTTTGAATAGTAATTAAGGGACGAGCAGCTAATTATTTATTCATGTATCATATTTATTTATATTTGTTGTGTATATTGGTACAAGTACCATCACCGATTGTATGTATTTATATACGAGCCTGCGTAGTTAAGAAAATTCAAACATTTATGAATCATTTAGACTTTTATTCCTGACGAAGGCCTTTCAAAAGGACCGAAAACGTTTAAAATTTGAATTAAAAGGCTGTATTATAAAGGTTGTTGTATGTCGATACATAATTAGTAATTAAGTGCAGTTAAAGAAAAATATATATTTTTTATGTTCGTAAGAATAATTAAAAGATTAAAAACATAATTAAAAAAATACTAAAAAGTCAGAAAAATAATATAAAAAATTAAGAAAAATTTAAATTTTTAATAAATTATGTGTTTTTATAATGAATTTTTGTACATAATTTTAATACAAATATTTTTTTAAACCCAAAGTAATTTTAATATATAAAAATAATTTTTTATTTTAATAAATTCAGTTAAGGTTTTTTAATATGAAAATTAATTAAAATTGAATGTTTAACTTTTAAAAGTTTGAGAATATTTTATCCTGTTTCTTACAAATTGAATGAAATATTTTCAAAAATATATGATAAATCCGATTAAAATTTTGTTGTAATTTCTTAATGTAATTTCGGGAAAAATGAATAGAAAGATTTTAAGTTTATTTTTCAGTAACTTAATATATTAATATTTTAAAAAAGCAAAAAATTTGCAACCGCTTAAACAAAAATCCTTTCTAACATTTATTAAATTTTTTATTTAATTATAAAGTTAATTTTAACTTCTGTATACAATTAACAAGATTATGTTCAAAGTATTAAAAAAATGATGGTAAAAATATATCAACAAAGACCTTTACAGTTACTTTTTCTAGAAAATATTCTCACATATCATAGCTAAAAATCTAGCTTATTTTCTTTGGAATTATCTTCAATCTGTCGAAATTTCATTCACGACAAAGAAGAGAAATCAAGTTGTGAAAAATCCATCATTTTACTTTCCAGTAAAGACATGTTTGATCTGGGGTAATAGGCTTTTCGCTTTATCTAAGGAAACTTCTCAGATCTGTCACTCATTTTGCTGTTTCTGAAAGTTAATGATGGCTCCGAGCTAGATTCTTCATCCAGTAATTCGAGTTTGTATGATTTTTTTACCAAATTCTTTCATCTCTTTTTCCATTCTTTTAAATTCCTTATCCATTTTTCTTTCTTTTTACTTGTATCGAGTTGAATTCGTCATCGAAGAATTTAATCTCGAGAGGAAGATGCTTCTTGTCAGAATTCATTTAAAAAAGAAATAAATTTTGTTTTTCTTTAAAAATATAAATTAAAAGTTCGAATTTATTAAACTTATACAAGGATATTTTTTTTGGTTTGTTATGTATATTGATTTAAGGTAAAATTCGACATTATTTCATCAAAAATGTCGAAGCGATTAGATGCGTTGTCGCATCGCATTTAAGCATATATAAACCAAGTAATAAGTGTATAAAAATTTAATATTTTTCTACTAAAACTATTTATATGTATGTAGGTTTAAACTAATTAAGAAAACAAATAATATTAAGTCATTATTAATGTGTTACGCAAATGTTTATTTCATGCGCTTGATAGCATTCTTTGAAGAAAAATTAATGTTTTATCTTCCATTTTATTAAAGTATTTTAATGATAACATTTTGAGAAATTTTCCTAATAATTTTTGATAAAATTAATTTATTGTTTCTCGCAAGTATTATCAAATATAAGCAATCAGCGATGTTATCCAAATTATCTCTTGAATAGAATAAACCTTTTAATTTCATCAATTCTTCTTTTATATTTTTGTTTAATTTTATAATGTTACAGAAAATTTAATTTAAAATATTCAAAGCACATTTTCGTACTTTAATACTAAAGAGAAAACAAAATAACTGTTAATATTTAGAGAGTTAACGATGTCGCGCGACACGGAAAATATATATATATTTTTTAAACTAGTTAAGTTTAAAAAAAAATATTACAATTTATTATTATTCCCCTTTAACAATAAAAAAACGAAACTTAAATTAATAACAGAGAATGAATTTTACATTAAAAAATAATCCAGCATTTCAGTTAAATCTAAATTCTCCCGAAACTAATATTTTTAAATTCAGGAAGATATAAAGTGTAGTTTCTTGGGTTTAACTGGAAAAATATTGGTTCTATATTTAAGAGGAATTTTTAAAGCACTAGAGGGAAACACCTATCCTGTTTAACATTTCCCTGGGTGGTCATTTTCTGTATGTTAGCTCCATAAAGTAAGTCATGTGACAGTTACAGATAGAGGCTCGCATTAAAGGGAGGAGATTGTAAAGCGAAATCTAGATAAGAATACTGATGTATTCGGAATGTAAAGCAAAACTGGGTAAATATAACTAGAATTCGATTTAAGGGAACGTTATGAATTGATGTGGATGTTAAGCGATGTAAACGTTTATACGTCTATAGACCGGGGGAAGGGGAATTAATCAAATTTAACAGATAGAACGTTTTAAATGCATTTATATAACTATTCCTGGAATAAATATCATAGACGAAATTCAATTATGCTAAGTAAACTTTAAGCAATTTTACTGAAAAAGCGACCGCTCGTTTGCATATAAACCAAATAATTTAATTTCTTCCTTTATTTCACTTTGTTTTTCTTTTAGTAATTTTAAAAAGTTTATTAATTTTTTAAAATAATAATAACAATAATCTTCATTTAAATCAGAAAAAAATTTAAAACATATAACAAACCATTTAACATTCAATATTATTCTTTATAACTTTACAAAATCAAAACATTAATTTCCCCGCATTAGAGACAAAATTAAAGTTCATAAAAATATTTGATAGTACAACTTATTTTTAAAATATGCTTTTCATTATCTTTAAGTTGTAAATATTTTCTGTAGTAATGTCAATTAGCTGTTTCTATAATCCTGAGTTGTATTTCGATTAAACGTTTTTGACATTAAATTAGGTATTGCCCTCTTTGCAGTCCCTCAGAATACGTATCGTAGCATTACACCAAAAACATTATTACTCTAATTAATGTGGATACTTCCTGTGTATAGACTGTAGTGGATATTTGCTGAGCCTCATTTATGTAATAATTCTTAAAAAGTTTATTATTAAAATTTATGATTATTGTCTTTAATTATCATTACTATACTACATTCCTTTAATTATCATTTGTATTTACTAGCAAAATTCTATTTAGTTTCCATAATTTTAAATATATTCAATTTAATTTTTATAAAATATTTTCTTTAATTAAATAAAATTATTGACATATATAATAATATTTTGCAGTGTCTTTATGACGCTATTAGGTTTCAGGGAAGTTTCGTTGAAGCAAGAGTTAACATATTTAAATATTATAATATAGAATAATTAGGTTTTTACCATAATTATATATTAGATTATATTATAAAAATGTTATCATGTTTAAAAATTTAATACAAAAACTATTTCTTAGAAATACGTTAATTTTTTATTCTACGTAATATTATACGTATTATTGGTAATTTATATACCGAATTTTTATAAAATCATAAAATAAATAAAAATTTTCTTTAAAGTGATCAAAAAAGTTAAATAATCAATCAAATAATCGATCGATTTTCATTGATCAAATGAACTAACTGGATCCCATTGCCGTAGCCCCTTTCAATGGCCTTAACACATAAATAATTTTTAAATAAATAAATATATTACGAGGTAAAACTTGTTGTCTACTAGTGTTATCTTACCATTTTGGATATAATAGTTCATACACTCACCTTTTACTTAATTAATATTAACTACAGATGTCTTATTCCAGTTTTTTTTTTTTTTTTTTTTTACAAAAATCTCTCTGTGACATAGTCTACTTATAGACAAAGAAAGTTTATTATACATATTTTTGCTAAGGAATGTCTTTGTATTTTGCTTATTTTTCCAAAAAAGAAAGAAAAAGTTGGTAAGAACACAATAAAAAATATTTTAAATAAGAATTTTATTTAAAAATATTAAGCATTAATTTATATAGCTTGTTTCATACGTCAATAATATAGTATACTTTACAAAGTCTAGAACAATTTGTTGATGTTCATACAATTAATAATGCAGTGCTGTAATGTTTAATTTTCTTCTAGAAAACGAAACATTCTGTATTCTTTTGGACAAGTATCGGTGTAATTTAATTGCACTACAACCTGATATGTTAAATTATTCACAACGTGGATCGTGGCAAATTAAGTAAACAATACACGACAACAGTATCGTATAACAATCATCACCACACCACATTATAAAATGGCGGATGCGCCCACCTGTATGGATAGAGCTGCTCTCGTATACACTATTCTATCGAAACAAATGCACTTTATATTATAATAAAAGACGCAATTATTCAACTATACGTAATATTTTGTAATTAATTTTGTAAACGAAATATAGGTCTAATTAACTTATATATCAGTTTTTTTAAGTAAAGAATAATTCGTTAAATTTTAATTTAGTATAATTTTTTATATAATTTATAGTTATTTAAAACGCGTGTAAAATAATATTTTGAAAGTATCATAGGATTTCAATACAGAGAAACAGTGAATAAGTTTCTTAAAATTATTTTATATTTTTCTTTAATAATATGTTGTATAGTTCTATTTCCTGAATAAACTAACAAATGTTTGAGTGGGATTCATTCAGTCTTAATCAATAGTACTTCATCTGTTTGTATAAATAACCCATTATCTGATGAAGAATATATGAATACACCATCCCACATGGTTCAGTTCTGGAACTATGTCATTTATTATAAATAAGTAACTTTTCGGCTTTAGTTATATAACTGATCTTCTTATCTATGTAAATAATAAACTAGTTATATGAAAATTAATATAATGAACGAGAATTTCAATACAGAAAATAAACGAATGAACTAAATTTACAATTATCTACAAACATCAATAAAAAGAAATCAATTCCTTAAGGTAGAAATAAAAGGCACAACTAAAATTTTGTATGTCAACATATTGAAATGCTTTTACATTAGGCAACATGAAGCCAGCCGAAGTAGCAATTGATTACACGTAAGCTGCAATGAAACAAACTTTAGTAGAGTTTATATCAGTTGAAAACGAAATATTACGTCGAATATTATTATCAACTTCGACACTAAATCTATTAATTAATTAGTTAATAACTTAATAAAAACGTTTATTCATTTCTCATCATTTATACAGTGCTATAAACAAAAATATAGCTCTTAGGTAAGTGACGTAACTATATCACGAGGGAAAGTTGATCCCTTCATCTTCAAACATCTTGTAAGAATTACTGAAGAATTAGATAGAATATTATAAAATTTTATTGAACATGTAATTTTATTCGTACACCTTCTACATAATACATTACCTAACACGTGTTTTATGACATCATAATTTTTAATATCATCTATTGTCATCTTGTGTCACCTATTGTCATGTTTATCCTCTCCCATTTAAAAGGGTGACGTAATAGAAGTTAGTAAGACTTGTTCACGGACAGAAGTATGTATGTATTTCAACCTTCAAATTTTGGTGTAGGCAATACAACTGGACTATATATAGCCTAACGCATTTTCAGACATTTCAATGTGCGTTTGTATGTATGCGCATATATTTCGATTTTAAATGCATATAAATCTGGCCCTTGTTAATCTTAGAGAAAAGTGGAATAGATTATAGTCAACTAATTGAAGATATTCAATAACATTATTCACCTATAATGACAACTCATTAGATGAATAGAGAACTGCTAAAGAATATTTAATCAACCATATATGAATTCTGTGAATCATTTCATTATGTAATGTAATTACTATTATTATTATTGTTTTCTTTCTGGAGATCGTTTGAGATCTAGATAAATTACTCTCACAAAGAATGTTCCTGGTTCCCGACGTATAATGAATACGATAAATAAAAAGCTGTTTGTTACTTGATCTATGAGATCTTGTGTAATTCCAATCACTAATCTTAACTTGGTACTTGTCTCTTACTATCAGTCAATTGTTTTAAGAAATGCATTAAAAAATTTTTACATTCTTTTAAATGTTATTACTGAAGTATTTTATTGGAAATTATGAAGTTTTATCTGAGTAATCAACTTTGTTAAAATATGACATTGAATATGAGGGGAGAACGTGGGGAATTGGCTCCCCCAAGAGAAAAGTGGCCTTTACCGAATACTAATAGTATAGGAACAAAAAATTAATATGAATATAATTTATACATCTATTCTTTCATTTTTGACCAGAAAAAAAGCATAGGGAATTGTCCTAATACTTTTTCTACAAAACAAAAAACTTTGTAGGATAACGGTATTATCTTACCAATCGGGGTAATACCGTCAGCCTGCAAATTAAAGTAAAACTTTCCAGCGCAAACTTCTGCAGATAGCATCTGGGAAGAATTTTTAACACTTGGATATAATAGAAATCACAATAAACACGTGGATAATCCCGATTACTATGTTGCCATTACCCCGCATACTACGTAAAGAATTTTAAGATTTGAGAACAGATTAAGTAAAGACATCTGTTAGGTAAGTTTGTCAACTTATTCATTAATAAACGCAGTTACATAAGAAAGTAATTTCGTATCACTCACATTCTGACAGCATATGGAAGAGCAACGTAATGGTTTCAATTACACTTGTTTGCAATTATAGCCCTACTGGGAATGTTGCCAAATTTCTGATGTATATAGCAAACTGGTTATTGAGTGTGGCTGTATTACCAAGGGTGGCCCAAAACTTTGCTCTTCCACGTTAGATTTCATATATACAAAACGAAGAAACATTATTAACGTACATCGTGTAGCAAATGCTTTCCTTACAAAACCTCTCTTAATTCCTTAATTCCGCTTAAATTATCATTCCTATTAATTTATATTTACAAAATTAAGATAGAGTTCACCTAGTAAGATATATAAACATAATAAAAACTGAATTCTACAAACTTTGGCAGTTTTCCCATGTGTTGCTTAAAGTCCGGCGCAAACTAGTCGATGTGGTTGTTTTATCGACGTGACGTCATAGACAGTTTTTATGATCATGTGACTGTTTTCCTTCGAAGATCTAGAGATGTCGTCCTTGTGATATCACTCCTGACGTAGTTCTAAAGAACCAATGAACATTTCGTCTATCCTTGTACTTAATAGTTTGTTTACAAAATGACAAAAATCAGCGGTCACAATTGTGTTGCTTATACTTTCGTATATATATAATTATAGTGTTTCAATAACATAATAAAATGATTCTGATGTTCTCGTCATAAACTTTTCGTTCGGCTCAAAATTGCAGCTTGTAGCCGAAATAAAGAGCACAAATACTTTACTGAACATGAACGTCTCCGATAGTCACCCGAAAAATCCAACTTCTTGAATCTGAGTCCCCGAGGGTTCCGCCAACTTTCCATTGAGGGTATGACGTAGAGTGACGTTGAGTCGATGACCTGTCATTCGATAGTCGGACGAATTTCGTTCTACGTCGCTTTCGACCAGTTTGCTGCGATATCGCTCAGTTTGCGCCGGGCTTAATACCATCAATCCAATCCAATTTGAAATTATATGTAGATTTCTTAGATACTGTATTTCTTTTTGCTTTTATCAAGAATTTGAGAAAATAAGTTAACTGTGTTTTTAGTCTTCCGACTCTGTGGGCACTAAGGCCTTCTATCATACTTATTATGGGTTCAGCCGGGCTCACATTATGGATAACCGGGGATGAAAAACGAGGTCCAACATGTCCGAAACAGACTGCTCATGGAAATTTCAGGTTGCTGGCCCGAATTCGAGCCCTGGTCCCACAGAGTAGTAGTGACGGCTTAACCTCCTCGGCCATCCAACCAGCAAGATAAGTTTGAAAAATAAATCATTTTTAATACTGTACTCGTATAATTCTTTGTTAAATAATGTACACGTTTTGCAGTTTTTCAGTATGTACTGACTTAATGGATTGAATCATAATATCGTTTTTCAAAAGACAATAATTTAATTGCCTAATAATTATGATATATACTTTACAGGAAATATAAAAGACTCACACTTGAACAAGTCTATTGCAGAGTTTAACGATGTACTTCACTGACTTATAATTTTCTGAATTGCTTTTTTATTGACAGTTGAATCAATTATATTTCTTCAAAATATCATTTCGATGGATAAAAGATAATGTTACTTTGATTCGACTGTGATATTAATGCTTGTTGTTTCTTTTTAACAGGGAATGCGGGAATTCGGCGCCTCAGATTTTTACCAGTACAAATGTAAAACAAAGAAGTTTTCTGGCTTCTTTGTCAGAAAGTTAAATGTGAAGTACAATCAACAAATTTCATTCTGCTGCTTTTTTTCACATAGAACTCTCATGTCATGATGCCGAAATTACTGAATGCTAAAAAGAAAATTGCTCAAGGTGTCCTCCATTCTGAACATGTTGTGGATGTGATAAATAATGCACTCAACTGCAGAAAGTGATGTAACGATATTCCAACTAATAATTTCCAAAAGCAGTGCCTCAGTGCCGCTTTGTCTTTCATACTGCTAAGTTAGGAACATAATTCTGAAAAAATCAGATGTCCTGTAATAAAAAGTCATATAAATGAAGTTGCAATGAAATTGAAAATGAATGATTAATTAGTGCTCTGTCTTCGGTGAAACGTTGCTATATCAGCTGCTAATCCAATACAGGGTGTTCCCTCTTAAATTAACAAATAATAGAATTAATACAGCCTCGCTACTGCAGGTGAAAAACAACAAAACTGTTTATTGTTTTAATTTCTTGATTAATAATGGAGCTGATGTATAGATCTAATTCAGCGATTTTCATTGAAGAAAAACAGACCGAAGATAAAGATCTCGATGATGGTCGCTCGATGAAATCCATATCATACAGTAATTTTGGCAAGTACAAAAGAATTTGTTGGATCAAAGTAAGAGTTTTCTCAGCGGGTGGCAGTAGTAACGTTCACAATTCTTTTCAGCCGAATATTAGCTTCATCTCTCCGTAATATTTTCCATTGCCACACATCATCAATCTCTGTTCTATCAAAAATATGTCAAAGCAGATGTCAATCAGGTTTCTGCATCACCAGAAAGCAACAGAGTTGGGTTTGGATTATCTTATAAGAATAAAAATGCGACAGTTTACGTTGAAGTTTCCATATCATTATATAGGACATACTTTTGATACTGCTAGTACACTATTGGAATCCTGCTGAGTTATCTGTCCATCGATTCCTCCACGATAGCTGTAGAAACGTTTTTAGGCTATTAGAAAAAATTGATTTGTGCCTTCTTCCAGATCCCGTTCTTAAACATTCGGTTTTCTCTAATCAATTATTCTGAAAGCACAGGTTATCTCTGAGAAAATAATTCAAGGATGGCTCTTCGCAATTTTTTATTAAATTTACCAACATATCAGCATTGCAGTTGTTTTAATAACACAGCTTAACAAGCAAAGCATGTTTAGGCAAAGAGATATTGCACTTTCAATATTTATGTATGAAATCTTTCATATCGTATCTTTCACATATCCATCAGTCTCTTAGAAATATCCTATTCTACACTACAGTTCTTTATCTCCGTCCTTAACCCTGAAAATAATTTTTTAGCACTTGATCATGTGACACTACAGCTGATAATTAATTATATATTAAAAATACGACTAAATCTAAAATTAATACTGGTTTGTCAAGTTACTTGTCATTTCTTTTTGAGATATTACATGAATAACGCAGAGCGGGCTACAGCTAACAAGATGGCATGTAATGTAATGAAAATGGATGCACTCTTAGACTCATTGCACTTGTTTCACTATCTTACAAGCCGATTTCAGAAGAATTACATTGTTTATTTTTATCATTTAAATATTCTTAGACGTATCATATAATGAAAATTTACATATTCTAGAAAATAATTAGATTATTTACAAAATTTGAAATGCTATCATATATATATTATCTAAAGTTTTAAAATAACTCTATTTGAATTGCAATTTTTATAATTAGAACAGATGGTTAAAGTATGTACAGTTACAAAAGGATTTTTTAAAAGTAGTCTTAATGAATTTCAGGAGACGACAAAAAAGAGGAAATACGGGTAACACGCAACAGTAAAAAAATGCAATAGCATTTTTGTTTTTTTTTTAGTTAGAAGGTATAATACAACGGCATGCTCGTCGGTGAGAAAATATCAAAAGGTAGTTGATTGTACAGTACATATGAATGAAACGAAAAACGTCAGTTTCCATTTTTATATTGTATTGCATCAAAATTTGCACGAATTTTTAATACTGGATACTTTAGAAAGATGAAGAGACATTTAAAAAGAACAAAACAAAGAAAAACTTTGACCCAAAAAAAATTGAATGCTAATCAGGAAAATATACAATAGTTATCTTTACCTTAAAGACAGAAGAAATTTCGTTAGAATTTTCTTAATATAATACTTTCATCCTGTAACGAAATTGCCATATTTTAGAATAGACTGGAACAATGGTCGAAATAAGAAACTAGAAAAATATTAATAATAATTCTGTAAATTAGTATGTAGAGATATGAGAATTATCATAATATTTCTATAAAGATAATGTCTGTCTGCTTAATGGTCCTATTAAAAAACTTCGAAGACAAAAAATATCAAAAATTTTTCCAGTTATTTTTCTAAGATTTTTCTTAAGAAGAGAAATTTCTTTAAGAGAATTCTCGAAGACATTATGTAGAACAACTGTATTTTAAAATATATATTAGGCCTATATATCGATATTCTTATATCCGAATTAATTTTAACACTGTTGCCTTTATTCTATTCACTTTCTGTAGATTCTCTTTGAATATTCCAGTTAGATTAAGAAAAAGAAGTAATAGAAAGTGAATTTGTAAGAGAGAAAGATCAAAGTAAGAATAATACAAACGAAGCATAGATTGTTCGTGTTTATTTTACTGAGATCTCTTCTTTGTCTGTGTTGTTTCTTTCAATTTTCTTTAAACTTGTAAAGGAGAAAAGATCGAACAACACAAACGAACTTGTAAAGACAGACAAAAAGAGTTTGGGATTCGTGATTTATATGATCCTAACATTTCTTTTATATTTCAATTCTATTCCGTAGTGACATTTTCCTAGAAATCTCTCTTTATTATTTCAATGCTATACCAGCATTCTCTTACAAACTTCTCTTTTCTTTATTCCATTTCTAATAATGTAGTTTTTAAAAGCATTTTACTTTCCCGACTCTGTTATATATAACACAGGAAAGTATGGAAATCGTTCAAAAATGACCCTTGGAAGATTTTTACATTTTTGGACTCAGAGGACCTTGAAACGTCGAGAAATACAAAAATATTCGGTGATTTTTTCTGTATGTATGGATGTTAATGTGTCTGTATGGAGGGAAGGCACGATTTTGTTCACCCTTTTTGAAGCTTAATAACTCCGGTGCTTTTTGTTGAAAATTTCTGAAATTTTGCAGGAAAGTTTGTATATTACGAGGATTCATGCTATTAAATTTTGGTGGTTAAAAGTCAACGGGGTGGAGAGATAAAGGAGGATCGTGTGTCATATCTCGAGTAGGGTCGGACTTAATGAAGATTTTACTCGTTATTAGCATTTATAATTTTTTATAAAATGTCATAAATTAAAAATATAAAAACTTTTTTAATAAAATAGAACAACAGATGGCTCTACACACGCAGTTTTAAATATTGCCAGGCAAGTTGAGCAACTGGTTTTTATTTTTTATTTTTTATTTTTATTTATTTTATTTTATTTTTTATTTTTTTATTTTTTATTTTATGCTTATTAAACCTAAAACATTTCCTTGCATAAATAACAATAATTGACAAACTAAATGTTAACATTTTGTTTAAGTAATAAACACTAATAAAAAATAAGATATTTTTTATTAGTGTTAAAAAGCTGTTTCCGTCCAGTGGGGACTAAAAGGATTTTTTTTTACACCCATCGTCGGATCGGCTAGGCCTACAAACGGGGCGACCAGTTACTGAGGGACGGAACTAAACCTAACAATTTTTTAAAAAATTCCCGGAATTTTTTGACTTATTCGAATTCTTTCTCGGGTCCTCTACAGGGGTAAGCTAACATCTTAAGCGCTCGGCCTTACGGCCATTAATAGTAATTATTACAAAATGTTTTCAAATTTCCTTTTTTGATAACAGATGGCGACACTTGCATAGCTTAAGGTTAGCAATATCAATAGGTTTGTATGTAAGTAGCGCCATCTAGAGCCAAAAAATTCAAATATGAGCAAAATATCTTCAAGTAAAAATTAAATTTTGCATATAAATAATGATTTTAAGTAACATAAATTTTATGATAAAATATGAAAAATTAAAAACATTACATTTTAATAATACGAAATTTTACTTTATTTTAAATTTAATAAATTTCATTAGTTTAACTTTTCTCTACTAGGTAGAGACACAAATCAAATCTT
Organism: Centruroides vittatus; assembly: GCF_030686945.1. NCBI lineage: Eukaryota > Metazoa > Arthropoda > Arachnida > Scorpiones > Buthidae > Centruroides > Centruroides vittatus. The sequence continues at coordinate 233,534 of NW_027121909.1, read as the reverse complement.
CAATAACAAAGAGCACGTGTAACCAGGATAATACATATATTTACGTCAATTTGACGTCATACATTCACTTTTACAACAAACTATTATTAAAAAATTCCGCCTGCTTGACGTCAAAAATGCGTAACAAAAATACCTTTACAAAAGAAATATATATTTTTATTCATAAAATAAAAATCATGCTTGTGATTTACTTCGGTAAAATCCTTATAATAAATTTCTAAGTATTTGTTGTCATATATCAAAAAAAAAATATATATATATATATATATATATATTTTAAATAAAATGTTCGTGTTAAAATATGCCAAACTTTATATTTGAATAGTTTCTTATTGAAGTTTAATCATAATTAAATAATTAAATCGTGTTTCATGTTCTTAAATTTGTAATTACTGTATACTAGAAAAGAAGACATGAAAATTAAAATTTCAATGAAGAATATTTCAAAAATTATGTGTTTTTTTTTCCTCTCCTTCTTATCTTTCGTCGTCTGAAGTTGCGGCATTTGTTAGACGAATAAAAATATTGAATAATAATAAGGCAAATTCAAAGTAGGAGGTCTTGAAATGATATTTTGAAGCGATAGAGTACCGTTTATTAAACACTAATTCCCACTCTGCATAGAATGGTAATGATCGTGCAGAAACGTTTCTCTTCGATAGAAAAGAAATGTATAAAAAAATAAAAATAATAATAATAATAATAAAAAAGAAAGTGAAAGTAAGACATCGCCGAAAGATGCCGGAGGTGTAATTAGTAGTAGTTGTAATCAAAGCTCGGACTTTTTATACTGATTTTCTCAACATAACAGGCCGGCTTGTAATTAGTGAGTAAGTCAAATGCATCTATTTTCACTTTGCTTCTTAGCTTGGGGGTCTTCACAAATCATATACAAACCTTCACTTAAATTCCCCACAAAGTGCTTTTCTTAATTTATTAAACTTCATTTAAATGAATTTCGAATAAAAACACGATCACAATTAACCTACATTAATGAAGTATGTATTTTTTTTAATGTCTCCTGGCTTAGTTAGATTATTTTATTACTTTTTTTAAAAAGAAATTTTAACTAGGGATTTTTATTACATTCAGTAAAAAATTAGGTGAAATGACCTACCTCAATCTTTCTTTAATAAAGGAGCATTTCTATATAACTTAATACGTTCTAAGTATGTCTATAAATCACTGAAAACGCGGCTATTGTGAAACTGTTCAACAGTCTGCACTTGTGTATGTATATATATATTCCATACTATAAAAGCCTTAAGCAGATTAAAGTGAAAGTAAAGCTTGCACGTGAGTGCGTGATCGAGAGAAGAGTGTGGGATAATAATGAATCTAAATCATGCAACGTGACGAGAAAACCAACATCATTTATTTACTTTACCAGTTCTCGAGAGATCTTTCTGACTTCTGTAACAGTATGGTGTCAGCACCTACTGCTGAGGAGAATTTCTTTGATTTTTTCGACGCTTCAGGCGCTAAATTTCTCCAGAATTTTTATTATTTTTATACTTATTTTCGCATATAAATTCTCTTCTTTCATATTTTATAATACATCTTATTCAAGAGAATAAGGTGCTTAAAGGAATTTATGCACCATGACAGGGAATAAGAATAAAATTCAAAGAATTTTATGCTTACTCTTACTCTTTATGCGCCTTACTCTCTTGAAAATAAACAAAAATAATTTGAAAACTGTTTTTAAGATGAGAAACTTGAAATTTAATAAAGAAATATGAAAAGATGGAGTGAAATTTACATTTCAGGTATACAGTATTTAAGTTAATTCAGAGTATGAAAAATATGGGAAATTTGGAGGCGAAGATGTAAATTTTGTCATCATTTTTAGATTAAAAAAATTGAGAAATGTTTGAAAATTGTAGATGAAATTTAAAATAGATTGAGGAAAATTTAAATTACTCACCTTTCTGTATATTTAAGAGGGTATAATAATGTAAAATACGAATTTGTTTCGACTAAAGAATTCCAGCACAAATCTATTATGCTATAAAATTAGTTGTTTTCTGGAACGTCTAAGATCGATAGAAAATTTATATATATATACAAGTTTTATGAAGCATTAAGAAGCATTTTTATCTCCAGAATTGATCTGGTCAGCATTACATCCATTCACTCTTAGGATGTAACCGGAATCTGTGGATGGATGATGCATCCAGGTGCAGAAAGTTACTTCTTATCGGTTCGAGTTCCGCCATCATAAAACCAAAAAGATGCTATATAGTTATGACTTAGGACATCCTGGAGGCAATTGGTTGAATTTAATGATACCTACATCGTAAATTTTAAACGGGTTAACTTTTATGATTTTGCCATTTTATTTTTCGATACTTGATCGAAAAATCAACATTTCTCAATTACAATCGAAGAAAATTTCAAGTGAAATGACTTTAAAAATCTACAAATTATTAAAATATTAATTTAATTTAACTAAAATTGTAGATAAACGAATTATCTTTATAATTTAAACAAGGTTTTTTTTTAATCTATTTTACCTGGAAAACCAGCTTTTAGTCAGTGAAAATAGATCTTAATTTTTCAACTAGTAGATCGCGATACCTTAGTTAATGTATTAAATTTTCGCATATTTGAGATCTCGAGATAAAGATTGAGAAGTATTGAACTAAACCAATTTTTATCATTATAGCTAACGGGAAAAGAATGAATGAAAGTGATTTATCTTACTTTTTTTATGGTTATATTCGAGATCCTGATCTATTCTTGAGTGAAAAATTCCATCAAGATTAAGAAATACATGACAAATTACCTTTTTGTAACCATATTTAGCTTTTAACATGTAAAACAGGTTTAAATGATGCGATAAAGTGATAACAAAGATGATTTTAAGAAGCTATCTTGGAGTGAGATAAACTATATCTTGTAAGAAATTTATTAGTATATTATATAAATGATTAGATTATAGATTAGAAAAACTATAAACTTATTTTAAAAACGGTTATTTTTATTGATATAAATAATGTAATAAAAATAATTTTTCACTCTAAATCTTTAGAAGAGTTTTAATAGAAAATTATTTTAACTTATTTTTATTTATGATAGATCTTTAATTTAATTTTATTTTTAAACAAGTTATATGATAATTTAATTTAACTTTTTGCTGAAAATTAATATATATTTGTAATTTTTATTATAATGTAGAAAATTAAATTATCTTCGTTACCTTTTTTCTAAAGGATTTATCCGAGAATACATCGTTCTGGAAGATATTTTCTAATGAATTTTTTTAGAAATAATGTTAACTAGCATTGATAAATACTTATTTTAACTCTAATTATCTTCCAGAATACCACATTTCTTTAGAGAATATTTCCAAATATAACATATATAACATCTTTTCTAGAGAATGCTTCCTAGAATACGTTTTTTCTAGTGTAGTTCCAATAAATATTTTTCTAGAAGATATCTACTGAACAATTCATCTGGTAGTATACATCACGAAAGTATATCCTATTCAAAATATACTTTCTAGAGTGTTCTTTTCTAGACACTGACTCAATTGTCAATTTCATCTTTATTAGAAAATATGTTCTAGAATTATTCATTTCTAAAGTGTATTTTTCTGGAAGGAAAAATATATCTGTAAAATATAAATTAACATTCTCTTCTAGATTCGAGAGAGATGCACTTTTCTAGAGATATCTTCTAGAGATTCTCTTGTCTAAAATGCGCTTTCTTCAAAAAAAAAAAAAACGCGATGTTTCTGGAATATATTGAAACAATTTCCCATAATATGAATTGTATTTTTTTAAAGAAGAAAAAATAAAACTTTCTTGTAATGCATATTATAATTACAATTCAATATTTTACTTAAAAGCTCAATTTAACAAACGAATAATTTGCATTCTTTACAAAAAACCAAAATAAAATAAAAGAATCGGGCCACATTTTAATTATAATTATTGCATCAAAAATTAAATTTCATTAATAATTTCTGGTGTATAGAGAGGAACGTGTGTAATTTTAGTTTTGCTTCATGATTCGAATAGTCTGGTAATATTGAAATTAACCTTGAAAAATATAGCACACGGCACCATTGATTTTGTAATGTAAACTTCGGAAAATAATAATGGAAATAATATACCGGTTTATGCTTTAAAATGCATTTTAAATTATGAATGTTAATAGATTTTAAAGAACAATTAAACAAATTTTTTAAAAAATGAGGAAACTCTGCTATAGGAAGAAGTGCAATTTTCTTCTTTTATGCATTCAGATCAGTGTTTTCCAACCTATTTTAGTTGATGACCCGCTTTTAACACCGTGCAAACTCGTAAAATTTAGCAACAAATGCATTATTAATTATCGTTTGACATCATAATTCTTCGAGAATTGAATTTTAAACAGTTTAAAATGGAATTATTTAAATGCTATTTTCGTACACATTACGGGGGAGGTATTTGAATATTTTTGAAGTTGTATATTGAGTAGTTTGTCGAGAATGTCGTAAATTGGAAGTTTAACTGGTGTGTAAAACATTAGAAAAGTGAAAATAACCGGAATCGATCCGTGAAAAATACAAGTAACCGCAAAAAGTTTTAAAAAACTGGAGACGAATATCAACTGTCTGAATGCGAATGCGGCGCCACCGCACGTTAAAATCTCGAGATAATCACCTCCCAGTCCATCCCCTAATTGCTCTTTTCCTTTGCAGTGAGAGAGGCAAGAGTCGAAGCCTCAGGCCAACGTTTACACCCCTGTATTAAACAGCATTTAGTCTTTTGTTCATCTCACATCTCCACTTTTTTTTCTTCTTTATTTTCCTTTTTTTTAAACTTTTCTCCAAGTTCCTGTGAACTAAGTTTCGTTTCCTTTTAGAATAGCTCGATATTTTCTTCTTATCGGAAGTTTAAATCTTATTTAATTGTTGTTATTATCGCATTATACTTCGATATGTACGATTTTTGGTGGGATAATACATTCACATATCGCATGGGCTTATATAGGTTAACTACCGTCACGTGATTGTAAAACTTTTATCCAATGAGAATTTTGTATCATTTTAAATTTCATATTTATGGAGTATATTATTTATAAAGGAATATATTAAAAATTCCAATGTGAGTAGATTTTTTTCTTTTTTTCCCTTCTTTTTTAGAAACAACTATGGGAAAGTTTTTGGTATTTTAGGAATGGGATATTAGGTGTACTGATCCGAAAATTCTTCATGTCGCACATCATTAAGAGGCCTTATTTTAGCAGTAATTAAGTCGAGAAGTTGTAAAAGTATACTTTGTAAAAATACCCTTTTTACACACGGGATATGACGTCAGAGCCGTTAAAACTTTCTCTCAGAATTCCCACAGTATCCCATTACTTTATTATCATTCTGAGAAATGTAATTGTTTCTTTATTTCCCGTTTTCTCTTTCTTATGTCCATGACTTTTCGATAATTCATCATTTTCAATTATTTGTGATAAAAGTTTACAAAAATTTCTGAAAAATTAATGAATGTAATAGCTTCAAGTAATACTTGTTATACTATTTTCTTCATTGTTTGGCACTAAATTATTAGTCTTAATAGCTCAATCTTAATGCCTATACTCATAGGCCTACGGAATTTTTATTAGACCTTTTATAAAAATAAATTTTTATATTATGAGTGTTGTAAACGTTAATATATTAAATTCTATGATAAATCTATAATATGCTTAATACAAAGCAGGATTTAGACTTGTTGTGACCATGCTTTACAGCAAAAAAGAGGCCTTCCTCCTTCATCAAACAGAGGCAATATGTTTGAACTGTCTTTGAGAATAGTACGAGGCCCCTAAGCATGAGGCCCTAAACTATAGCTTATTTAGATTTTATGTAAATCCGGTTCTGTGTGTACAGTACATACAGTACATATTTGTTATTTGTACATATTTGTTACAGTACATGAAACCTACTTGTGTAACATTGTAAATATTTTCATAATATCTACTTATAGGTTATTTAATTAAATTATAAGAATATTTATTGCTGCAATATTGAATTTTTTGAAATTATTCATTATATAATATTATAAAATATTGAAAATCATTTCTTTGATACTACTAGAATCATGACTGCCTAATAATGAGATGCTATGAGAATACTGAGTTCTATATGATGTCTCTTAAAGATTTTTGTGTAAATATTTCGGATCTTACTTTATAAAAGACTTTGGAAATTTTAATAATAATTTATCTTGTTTTTACCATCAAAACATTGAAAATATCCTTAGAATTCTTAGGATTAGTTCATATGATAATTGTATGTTATACTATAAAAATTCTAAGTATATCTACTTCTTTGAAGTTGTTGCAATATATAAATTATAAAATGTTTAGTTTATGATATACAAATTCTAAGAATGACATAATTTTGTATAATTCCAAGAGAATATATTAATGCTTCTTATCTCATCTCTATATATAGGCCTATGCATAAATGACAGATAAACCAAAATTTAATAAATCTAATAAATTATTTATCTTACGCCCATAAATTAATATCCACTTAATAAGATCCGTGAGAAAAAGCAAAATTAATATGAATAATCTTCAACTGTCTTTCGCATATTGTCAAATGAAAATATTCATTCTTGGTAGCTATGAAATCTTAGAATTATGAGACTCTACTATAAAATAATAATGCCTTAATAGTTGGAAAAGCGGAACATAAAAATTGCAACCAGTTTCCAATAAAATTCATTTAAAAGACTTTACATACAAAAGGGTTATCTTTATAAACACCACATCACAGTCTCCACCCGATTTCTGTGCTGACGTGCAGCTGGAAACATCACGTTTTCCTTAGGGCTACAGAGGGGCAACGGACGCAGCCATCTGCAAAAGTCCCTGATACGTTGGGAGGAGTCAAAGGGAGAGGGGAAACACAGGTGAAAAGTCGTGTTTCAGCTGGTTTCTTCCCCTACTCTTCGGCTAAACAAAGCCATATTTTCAGCAATGAAGTCCTGAGCTCATTAGGATACTGGTGGTCTTACTACAGGTTATTATTTAATTTCAACGAGTATCTTCTGACAGACTTACTTGATCGATTTAATTGACTGTAAACCTGCCTGGGAATGTCTTATACATTGTACGTTGCTTTTAACATCGGAACATTAAAATAACTTTTGTTCCCATGTTCACAAGTGATGAATATCTCGAATATCTACTAATCGTAAAATCACAATCGATTGTTTAGAGTTAGTCCATTACGTGGTTCTCGTTTGAATGCTTTTTCTTACCTCCTAAGCTGTAAATTGTACAATGTATAACCTATGTAAGCTATATATTAACTCTCCTTATCGATTTGTAGGCCTCGTAGAATTTCCCACTATGTTAAAGCTTGCAGTTTCTTAAAATTAATTAAACTTCAGCTAATATTTTTAGTTTTCGATAGTAAATTTTCTTTCTTCTTTCTGTTAAATTATTTAAATTAGCTTAATTAACATGAATAATAACATGTTTTGCTACTTGAACATCATAAAAGTTTTAAATTTTGACATTAATTCTGGTAAAAACTAGACTCATGCAGTCATTTCTAACTTGTCAAGACTGCTGTTGCAATTATTAACATGTAGAATATAACAAAATTTTTATGTGATTTTACCTTTAAACTTAATACAAATTATTCTAGGTTTAGCAGCTAGAATAGTGTTATAATTAATTTAAATTTGAAATTTTACGGGACAAAATCTCAGTATACTTTATGGATTTTAACAAGAATTAAGTAGCAGTTTCCTCTAAAAATAAGCTTTATTATAAGACAATTTACTCTATAAATTAATAAAGCATATAAAAATATAAAATATTAATTTATATATCATATAAAATTCTAAATTTAGATATTATTCAATTAAATTTATATAATTTAAACACGTTCTATAAATTTATTATAAGCTTTAATTTTATACTTGATGATCCTTGTTTAACAAATTACTGTCCCTCTAGTAGAATATATTTTAATTTGGTGATAATTTAGATCCTATATAAAACTTTCCTACGCCAACTTATTTGAGGATTAGGCTATAATATTTTATAATAAAAACATTTATTATTCATAAAGTCTTCTAAATAAATTCAAAGCCAAACCAGTAATGGTGAAATTCTCATTTTACTTTCCATATGATCGTACAGATAACCGGGCAAGTTTCTTAAAATAATTTCATATCATTCTAAATGATGTATGGTCGAACGGCCACCTCCCAACGACGGACACCTCTAAGGTGTCCGTCGTTGGGAGGTGGCCGTTATTCCCCTACTGTTCGGCTAAACACAGCTTTTTAAAATCTAATATTAGATTAAAATTAATCTAATATTAGATTTTTGCACTATTCAATCTATTTTAATTCTTCGGAACGAAACAAAAAATTAAAAAAAAGTCGTTTAAAAAATAATAATTGACATTCACTACATATTAACTGTACAAAGTAGAATTAATTAATTTTATAAAAGATAAGCTTACTTAATTAGATTGTATATTTAATCATTTAAATTAATCAACATTATGATAACATGTTAATTGCATCACTGAATGTACAAAATTATCTTTATTAATTAATTTAATTTAAAAAGATGATTAAATGACGCTTCTATTTAAAACATATCGACTATTATCATTGGAAATAGTGATTTTGTTTAAATTTCTTTATAACATTCTTGTAGAAAAATATTTATATAAAATCACATCCTTTCCTTTTTTTCTTCTTACCCTTCTATCATCAAAATTTCATCCGTTTCCTTTATTTCTTAAACAATTTTATCATTTGAAACAATTGATCCAATGCATCAAGTTCCCACATCTTTCGTTCTTCCTATAATTTAACTTAGATATTTCAGCTTTAAATTGTATTGATTGCTTTAATCTCAATAGATTTTTTGTTTTTTCAAGTCTTAAATTTCTATATTGAGCTAAAATACTATTACAAGAGCTTCAAAACAATGGCTCCTATGATAATTGCAGACTATAGAATCATTTCAACATAAATCTATTTTTGTTCGAATCATATAATGTAATAAAATTAAATTATAGAGTCTTTTAATTTATCTATATTATTCTCTTCCAGAGAACTTACAGCTTTTTAAAATTAGAAATCAAAGAATAATCTGACCTCCATTAAATTCTATTGCTGCAGTTATGTTAAAGCCTTATATCTAAGTAGGTCTATTCCCATTACTATTATAAATTATGGTCTTATATAGTATTTTAAGATAAATAATGTTATTTTATCACATGATAACATTCTACAGTTTATTATAAATATAGACAAACCTAGATTTAGCGCCGTCGTATGTTCGCTTTCGAAATTGGCACTAAATCGAAGAACTTTTAACAATACGAATTAAATATAACAATAGGTCTACATACGAATTTGCAAGTCACATGATTTCATGAAAAAAATACCCTATCGAGAGCAAAAATCGTAAATTATGTAATAAAAAGAGTCTGAAGTATTCTCTATTTATTATTTAAGAGAAAGATTCGTTCGTCAATATTCATTGGCGCTCTATGAGGGTGGCACGACATAGGAGGGCGCTATATCGAGGTTTGACTGTATTTAACAAAATTATAAAAAGTTCTCGCTTACTAATACTACATTACAGTTTTGCGACATACTTTCTTGAGAAATTTATAGTCTATACAAACATCATTTTTAAAAATTAATTTCCTTAATTTAATCGATAATAATATATTGATACATTAACATGTGAAATGTTCTTAAAAAGAATATTTTTCTTTAACTTAGTGTTCTAATTTCAAACACGAGTCACGGCCATATGAAAAATTTGGAACAGAAAATTAACCTACATTATGAAATCCATCACCTGAACTTATCATCACTTATTCCCTAATTTCTTTTAGAAACAGTTATAATTTAAAACATTTAGAAACAACATATTACAATCATAATCCTTGTACTGTAAAGTATCGCTTATTCTCGGTAAAATCTTTTGAAATTAGCCTATATCTGTGAGAAATTCACACATTTAATGTTTAAAATACATGTAAAAAATGAATGCGTGAGTGTTCAACACTTAAATACATGAATGATTTAATATATTTGATGTAATTTAAACTATTTAAATCTCACTTCAAAAATATGATTCTAAACTTCAATTCTTTCTAAAAAAGTCGAAAAAATTTACATAAAAACAAGAATTTTAAGCTTGATATAAATAAACTTTAAGCTTTTTATAATTAAAGTACGATTTATACAAAGATATTTCAATATAAAGTATGTGTCTAATGTAAATCTACATTATTTTATTTTATATTTTTATATAAATAATGTAATATATAGCTATGTATTGTTTTACTTATAAAATATAAAGTAATCAATGTAAACTTGTGTTAAACAAATAAAGCATACTTAAGTATGATTTAATGCAAAAATGTACATAAAAATAATGACTGTAATTAATGAATCCTTTCATTTTTTTAAAAATAAGATAATAAAACTATAATTTACAAATTTTAATTATTATTAAAGCTATTTTTTAATGAAATATTCTAAAGTTAGTCTTGAGATCAAACACATATTTAGACAATACGATATTAGTTTAATATAAGTCTACATTCCACACTTTATCTTCTGTTTTTTATAAATCAAAATATGATAAATTGTTTCCTATTAAACCATTTTACTTTTTTTAACAAGAAGTTATTTTCCTTCTGGCATTATTCATTATAGCATGCTCAATTTTTTAATAAATAATTCCATGTAAATTTCTCCATATTCGGATATTTAAAATTGTTATTTTGTCAAGAAAAATAATTCCTTTAAGTACTAAATAATCCATTCAAGTTAGTTAATTGATCATAGCCTAAAATTTGATTTAAGCAAATAACATTTGCATCGTGAAATTTTTATTTTTATTACCTTTTTTTGTGAGAAACGTGCGAAGATGTCGACGAAGCGAAACATGTCTTGATAATGGAAGATACATAGACTTATATATAGATTAATACATAGTTTAAAAATGTTTTAAAAATATAAATAAATAAATAAATAAAATATAAGAAAACAATGTGGAAAGATTGATAACTTTAAAATAAAGGTGTGAGATTAGTTATAAATGGAGTTACATTTATTCTTCTGTTAAGTAAGGTTAATTAAATGCAAAACATTATCGATCATAAAACAGTTAATTAATGGCTATTAATTAGCATATTGGAGAAATGTTTTCGGTTTGATTTTAAATTACAGATTACGTTGCAATGTGACTGAGTTTTTAATGAATGTTGATTTAAATATTCAACGCTTCGGGTTATAATTCTATTTATTGCTTCGTTCATGTGAGAAAATATGCACATTTGGTGATAAAATCATCTGAATACGCTTAAGTTTTGCGGGAAATTTTTTAAATATAACCTCCTTCTTTTAACAAAAATATAGTATAAAGCATAATTATATAAGTAAATAATTCTATAAAGTATTCTATAAGCTACTATATATTATATAAGTATAAAGTGTAATTTACTGTTGGAAATACTAAATATATTTTTTTAAATATAAAATTATAATAATATAAAAAATAATGTTAAATATATAAAATAAGTTTTTATACTGTATTATAAATTTATATTAGAGCAAGTATGTAAATAGAGATTCAGCAAGTATTTATAAATTCCTATTAATGGTGTATTGTTACAAAATAATAAGATTCATTTATAAAATTACAATTTCTAGGATTGTTAGGCCTACTACTTGCCTTTAAATTTACAATGTCAATCTCAATTATCCATATGAATGTCTACTAACAATTATAGAAATGTATATTTATACAATAGCATTCCTGTGAACATATGTTCATACAGGCTATGATAACAATTCTACAAATGTATGATTATAGAGAAACAATAGAATAAATGTTTGCTTATGTAATAACAAATCTATAAACAAGCATATAATAACCTAAATGTTATACTTATATAAAAAAATACAAATATAATTTCTTACGTGCATTAATTTTCTGAACATTTTATATATAATTTGAGCTCGGGGTATGAATTTAATTTCTTTAATTTAATATAATTCGCTAATTATACGATTAATAAAAATATCTAATTATAAAATACTATAAAATAATTAAAACATAACATAGAAATTAATTATAATTAATAAATATAACAAATTTTAACATCACATTTTCCTTAAGCCGTTCAGTAAGCCAATATTTAAATGTCGAACAGAAGAGCAGAACATGACAGCCTGAAGGATTAAAAAAAAAATTAAAAAAAGTCATGCAAGGTTATGTCATGGCAACGTTAATTAACCAAACCGCTCAGAATAACAACTTGCAATTAGTTGTAATACGCAAGATTTTCGGGTGATCCTGTATCGAACAGGACCCTGTCGAAAAAAATAGCCTTAGGCTGATCCCATCTGTGTTCACCAACTTGTTTTGCTGAGTTGCACTCATTAAGCTAAAGATATTTCTTCCTTTTTTTTTTTTTAATAATTTTTATTCTTTGTAGCAGTTGTCGGGTGTTGTCGCCTCTTTGTCGTGGGAGAGTGTCGTCCCTTTAAGGAGTGGTTAGAGAATAGAACCTCCTACGATTGACGTCAGAGTAAAATATGTCGAATCATTGGTGTGTTTATCATCAGAATGTTGTCATTACATTCTGTGATTGGTAAAGGTGGATCTGACAAGTTGTAAAAACTCGCGAGTAGTGTCGTGTTACCACGACTGAAAGGATGTGCTACTTAATCATTTGTTCATTCCTTTTAATTGAGACGTCGCTATCGTTTTTTACTTATCGAATATTAACTCTTCAATAATAATAATAATTGTTTTACTTTTTATAACATTTTTAAATTTAAAGTGTTTTAGAAGTTTTTAATATAGAAATTTATATTTTACTTTACAATTTCTATAAAGCTTTTTCAAATTATTAACGTAGAATAATTATTAAAATTATACATTTTTTAGGAGGAGTATAACTTTAATATTTACTATTCACATTAATTTTTTGAATTATTAAAGTGACAAAATTATTTCTTTTAACTATTATTAATCAATTACTATTTGTTTTGTACAATTATCATGCAAATTGCTTCGTGTCTGTTTATATAAACAAACGACCTTATATTATTAATTATATAATTGCCTTGCATTTGTTAAATAGATTTCACTAATAAATATAAAAAATTACAATTAAAAAGTTTAATAAGCAAGAATAAATGTATCTTGTATTTTCCAAAAACCTCTATCGTTCAGTAGAAGTTATTACATAATTTCCCCTTATATTACAGATTAATAGCAGCTAAATATTACTTTATATTCTTCAAAACTCTGATATATTTGGCTTTATATTATATTCTTTATAAAACGTCATTTTCTTGGTTATATATGACTACGTAGACTTATATTCTTTATCATAATATTGTATATGCGATATATATATATATTTTATTTTACATATTATATTTTATATTTTTGTTTAATATAACTTGTTTCATACTTATTGAATAAATTCTTCATTTGTTTTATATTTATTGAACAATATGATTTATTTTAAACCTTACTTACAGATCTTACTTACTGATCGGAAATTTGTTCTTCAATGCACGTTAATTTACTTTATCTCATATTTATCTTTATGTAGTTGTTTTATAGAAGCATAAAATTATTTTTTTAAATATATGGAATAATAGAAACATATGAAAATTGTACATTAAACAAGATCTTTTAAATTCATTATTACTTAAAACTTAAAAGATAATTCTCTCATATTTTGAATTTTTTTCTTTAAAAAAAGAAGTAAACTTTATGAAATAAAAAATAAATAAATAAAAAGGTTATTTTTCTTTCAAGATAAAATTCCTTCATTTACTAAGGAAGTACTTAACCCTTGTGTTATAGTCCCACCTTTGTCAACATCCTGCTGTGTCCTGTAACAAAAATAAAGTATAATACATTTATATAAACTTTTTCAGATTATTTGAAAAATAAATAAAAATTATTTTATAAACTTCTCGTGTTTAATGATGCAATCCTCAATTATATTAATAATTGTTTCAGAATAGATAAAATATTTAAATCATTGATTTACAAAGAAATTATTGATATAAACTTATTACAATTGAATGATTATACTTCATATGAATTTAAATATAACTGTTTTTAAATTGTTGTTTGTAGATGTACTAATATGTTTTTATGTTACATTTTTTATAAATCTAGGTTATAAGCTATCCACACTTTAAATAAGATTATTTGATTCAAATTTCTTCTAGAAATTAAAGATAAAGATTACTAAAATGTTTATATCATTTTTCATTTATATAACTTATAAAATAGGTATAAGTTTGATGAAAATAGAAACAGGATCTGAAAATTAACGGAAGTCTATTGACTATTTTGGAATTTTACATTTGTTTCTTCATGTCATTAATTGTTTTAGAAAATTCTGAATGAATTCTTATTATTATTACTTTTTTTTTTTCTATAGAAAACACGAGGAAAAATAAGATAAAATCTAGAATAACTGAATTAATTTAAATAAATAGAGTTTAACTAATTCTAAAAATTTAATTAAAATCTGTTAATGATTTTGTAACAATCTGTTTATCGAACCTGTTAATGAATACGCGCTGTTTGTTCTTTTGTTTTTCAAAGAAAACAAAAAGTTAAATAGGAAGAATTTAGTAGCTTTTAAAATAATTAATTACACGAAAAAACAAGTGTGAAAGTTTAGCTAAGTTCTACTACATTCGCTAACTTTCAGATCATATATATATATTATATGTGCTATCTGCAGAATAAATGATTGACACATACACGTCGAAAGGGTAGTGGAGCTGGGGGTTTTTCCCCGGTACCGAAGAAAATTTGAAGGCCTAAAGTGCTTACTAACCCCTGTAAATTAATATTATTTTAACTAATTAAGAGTTTATTTTATTAATAAAGAAATATTTTACGTATTTTACTTGTTGACAAAATTGACAGAAGAAACCTCTCTACCTCATACAAGCGCTCGACGAACCTGTACATAGTATATATTTAGTGTCATAAATCATTTATTTAAATAATACATAGCTTTCGTAATGTATGATGGTATTTTTTTATTATATATAAAAAAGTTTTAATTGCATAAGATCAACTTTGAAAAATATAAAATTTAATTTTAAATGACCGAAAAATAAGTTTTTAATATTAATTTATTTTTTAGAAGATAAAGTAACTTGAGATATAAAGATCGCGTCGATAACACTTTTTTATAAAGATAATAAAACGAAGAAATCTTGCATATTTAAATAATATAATAATAGATTAAAATCAACAGATTACGAGTATTATATAAAAAAAAGTATTTATAATTTTAATTTCTGAAAGCAAAGCAGTAAAAAACAGCTTTAAAAATGGACTTTTAGACTGTATCTGTGGGAATTTTAGACTATTTTGAAATGAACGTCATAAAAATTCTTATCGAAAAAATTCATTTTGGACAGACACATTATAATATATAAAAAGAAATTGGAGTTCGTATGGAAAATCCAAACACCTGTCATCACAGGTAAGACCAGCAGTGATAATGTTTTTACCTAGAAATGGGGGAGGACCCCCAACTGGCGCGGTTGGACACCCTGCAGGGACCCCTAGGGGACAATGTCCTCTACGTGATTTAACGGCTGTCGAAAGAGCGATAAGCTTCGCCGGTTTCTTTCCCTTCCCTGTTAGACCTAGACGTCAAATTTGACGTGTTGTCTTTAAATTACCGAATGTTTGTTCAAGGACCAAAGAAAATCTCAATCCTTAGAAATTTAAGATATTTTCCCCCATTTGCTCGAGTAATTCGCTTTTTTTTTTCAAAACTTTTAACGAATCCACTGAGTTTTATCATAATGTATTGTATATTATATACATACAATATATACACATCTTTTTTGCTCTTTTTTTGATGACCGTCCCCATTAGTTTGATAAGTGATGAATTAAATTTAAACAACATGAAAAATAACAGTTATTTGTAAGCTTTGACAGATATGTCGCACTTTAAACACTTTGATAAATGTCCTGATAAAAATTTAGCTACTTTCTTAGATTAAAGCCGTGCTACAACTCTTTATACGTCATTACGTATAATAAATTGTTTCTAATTGAGAACGAGTCTACTTTAGTATTAATGGACTTGCCATTCACGTTTAGACATCTCGTTTATCATTATTCCATATCAATTTTAGAACTATCAAAAATTGTTGAAACGTCTTTTACATGGGTCCTTAGAAGTAGAACGATTGCATTAATAATATATCGTCTACATCTATAAAATTACAAAATTTTAATAATAAATTTATATTTTAATCTTTTAATATAGATATATTAAATTAACTTGTAATTATATATTAATAAATTAATTAAAAGTATCGTTTAGCTGATGTTGTTCTAGCTTTCGATCGTTTTAGCTTAAATAAAATTTTAATTTACTTTATTAATTAAATTAAAAATATATATATTTAATTTTATAGCTTTTTTAAATATTTTACATACTTAAATCGAATTTTTTTTTTTTTTTGTAAAATGAACAAATGCTTCGACGTTATAACAAAAACCATAGGGGTGCTTAGTGGCTACTGATGCGGGGCCTCTTGCTAGATGCTCACTACTGTGACGATGTTGACAGTTCCGCTATTCCAAACATTTTGGAAGTTGTCGTGTATATACAGTTATGATTTTTATCAAAATTAAATAGTTCACACAAAATATAGGCCTGTGTAATATTTCTATATTCAGTATGTGTCAGAAAGGGGTGAATATAAGGTTTTTGCTAACATAGTTATTTAATTATTTTAATTTCTTGCTGAGAACTTAATGGATATTTTTAATAAGGTATCATTAAACGCTTTATTAAAAAAGGAAACTTATTTTTAAATATAACGATCTATTTTGAAACATAAGATAATTATAGCGTAATAATATAATTAGGTTAATATAATGCAAAAAAAATTACTAAAAATTAAACTAAAATATAATTAATCATGTTGAACGTCGCTCAATATCTTTAAATTATTGCATATTTTGAAATAAAAATCAGATGTTTTCAGACTTGTCACGAATTGAAATTATGACGACTTACTGTACTATAACGCTGAATTTTTATATTTACTTAAAATAATTATCAAAAATATGTTTGTTATTTGTTATTTTATAAAATAAATATATACATTCTTTTGATGAAAGTTTACAAAATATTCATCCGGTAATTATTTAAAGATTTAATGTAAAATTTTTATAATAAAAATTAAATTTATTTTAAAATAAATTATAAATAAAATTTAATATTTTCAAAACAGGTTTTGTATTGATATAAATAATTAAAGTATTTTATTATTCTTTTTATAACTTGAAGAAAAAAAAATGTTTATTTGTAACTAAGTCCTTAGTTTAATGCTGAAGTGCACTTTACAGAATGATGTACTATTAATCATACCTCAACTTTTCCTACACAAAATGAATTTATTTATGAAAATGCACAGTATGCAGCCTGAAAAAATTCAATTTTTGAAAATTTATGTTCTTAAGGTAAGTTGATTGATGATTAATTCTGTATGATCTATTGATTACTCCTCAACTTTGATGGCTTACAAATAGTAACCTTTCTTCTTAAGAAATGTACAGTTATTTGTCTGTATCTTGTATAAAAATTTATATGATTATCTTGCCTTTTTCAAGTTGAAATATTATTGGTAATATAGAATAACCCCCTTAAAATAACAATAATTCATTTACAGGTTATACAAAGTGATTAAAATTGTATCCTGGAGTTTTCTACAAGTCCTGAAAAATGCGTTTTATATTTCTTCCAAAAACTGTGCTATAGAAAATAATATACGAACTCCAATAATATAATTTTTATGTTGATATATTAAAGTTTTTACTTTTTAAACAATCATTTACTATAGTCAGAAATAAATTGCCTGTTTGAATGATTGATGATGATACATCTATCTACAAGACATATTTTCTACATTATAGAAAAATAATGGAAAAATATGTCTCTGTTATTTATGGATGAAGCATTCAACAAGATTTTAATTTCTAATCAGTTAAAAATTGCTTCAAAATACTAAAATTTTTCTCTTATTCTCGTTGTTTATAACGTTAATATATAGAATTCTGTACGCCTAAGTAATGCTAAAATTTAAAATAAAATGATGAGAACATAGAATCATATTAATACTTTTATGTTCTTATCATTTTTGTTCAACTAATAGACTATTCTCATATAAGAAAACTGGAAAATTATATCTTAAGCTTGGTAATTATATAATGAAAGAAGAAAGACCGCAGTTGTTGACCGATCAGCTTCACTACTCTACCGAATCTTAAGCAAAATATCTTTAAACATTTGGCATTAAATTTGCAATATTTACATTTATTAAAATTCTAAATATCTACAAAATATACTCCTTTATTTTTATATATTTATATAAAACCTAGATAAAAATTTAGAACATTATTTTAGAAAACTAATATCTTTTTAAATCTGAACTTTATACAGAATTATTAATTATTCTTAAAATGTTTTTAATAAAATTTACTCCAATTTAATTTATTATAATAATAATAATATACAATGACAGAGCCATAATCACAGATATCACAGATAAAACAATTTACCTAACAGACCAGACATCACACTAATTGATAAACACAATAAAATCACATACATTACAGACATATCCATTCTAAACACTCACAATATACAAAATACATGCACTGAAAAAGTCAGCAAGTACACAGAACTTGCCCAGGAAATAAGGCATCTGTGGAGGATGAATAGGGTGCTTATTGTACCTGTTGTTCTTTCCTCTACAGGTGTGATACCACACACACTACACAAAAGTCCGGGAAGATTACAATTGAATAGAAATACATACATCACACTACAGAAGGCCACTATATTAAATACATGCCATATTGTTAGGAAATTTCTGAATACAGACACTGATACACTTATTTAATTTTAGTTTTGTTTTGGTTGCTATGCCTTGACTCTGGTACACAGCCACCGGTGTCAACCGAAGTATAACCCACTAAACCCAACATAATAATAATTAAATTTGCAATAAGTTATTGACAATAATTTAAAATATCTTACAGAACCAATATTTACAACTTTAAATTATGTTAATCAATTATAGTTAAATTAATGTAACTTACAATACACATTGCTTTGAATTTAACAGATTATTTGAAACCTAAATCACATAAGCCTACTTCTATGTGAATTTGTAAATGAGAACTAAGATTTTTACTTTATAAAATATTTTTAAAAGTTTATATATATTATTATTATTATTTTAAATTAAAAGCATGTTATATTGCAAAAAATGTTAATTTTGTAATTAAGTTAATTTAATTAAATTTTCAGAAAAGTTTGCTAATTATTTTTTTTTTTTTTTTTTTTTTTTTTGGTTAGAATTTTAAATATCCCTTTATAAAAACGAGGACACGTTTTCATATAAATGACTTAAAACCCAAAATATTCCCTCTCTAACTTTCCAATTAATAAGAGATCCGTTCAAAGAATACGCACCAACAAAGCTTGACACATAGAAGAGAGGGATATTAAGGAGAATCTGGTATGATGGATGATGTCTAGCTCATAACGATTATCTAGCATCAGCCTAATGAATTTTGCCATCTCGTTTCGGATGAAGGTTTTTAACTGTGTGTTCCACGTCGCTTCACCAATCTACTTTCTCGAAAGGGGTTTTCCGCGAAACTCACTTCACTGACCTAATGTACCACATCCAACTGTATACGGTCCGTTAGACAGAGTTTGTTGGGATCTGTGCTGTATATTTCCAACTAGCAGACCGAATCGTGTTTGTATACATCGTTGATTAGAAGAGGAGGTGGCCTTTCTATTGTGGATTTAAAATGTAAAAGTGGATACGTCCTTATCTGGAAAACGAATTTTCTGCTTGAAACTTAAAGAATTTTTCAATAGTTTTTTTTTTTTTTGATTAAATGTATATCAAATATGTTTATTAGAATTTTTGAAAAATACACTCATGTATCTTTTAATACACATTGTACAGTACGGTATAAAGCGGATTAGTTCAGTTAGAAATACAAACTTATAGTAAACCTGTAGACACACCGAATTATGAACAGCTTGTCAATAAAAAATAAATCACTTATATGGATTTAGTAAAATAAATATTTAAAAATATCAAATTATAAAACTTGTAAACAATTTCGTTAAATATTTACCAAGCATCTTCGGTATACAAATAGAATGGGACAAAAATAATTGGATTCAATTTAAATATAAAATATTTTTGAAGACTTTTTAAAAAGTACTTTTCAAAAATTTAATTTTTTTCTGTTTATAACTCCTAGAGAAGTTAAATAAACAAGTTTGAAACTTTTACAATTTAAGTTTTATTCTAATAACATTAGTATAAGTGGTTCCTTCTTAAAAATGTTTTAATTTCAACTATAAAAGCTTAATTAAGCATTATAATTTAATAAATAATAAAACTTGATGTCTTAATTTATGTGTATAGCCTAATTTAGTATACATTTTTACTAATTTTTAAAATCATTACTGATATAATATTATAAAGGAGTTAAAGTAATTAATATTAACTCTTTCTGTTAGATCTTTGCAAACATCCTAAATTTTTTTTATCTTTAAGATAAAATCTTTTAATAATTCATCTTTAGCGATCTATTTAGAATAAATATATCTCTAAAGTAATATAAATATAATATAAATTAATATTCCAGTGTGCTAAAATGTGTAAAAGCCTTACAGCAAAATGCATACTCTAAAATTATCTTATACAAAATTACTTTATTACAATTGTATATAATTTTAAACCACACAGATGATTTTGATCTTTGAGAGTATTTAAGTTATATAAGCGCTGTGGTGTAAGCGTGAAAAGATAGTAATAACAAGGAAAAGATGTTCAAGTAATGGTATAGGCCTAATAAAATACTTTTGTAATTAGCTAGATAAAAGTAGGAAGGCTATTACTATAGTTTGAATGTGTGCTCATATAATAAACATAAAAGACTAATTTATTATTAATTTACTTTAATGAGTGATTTTATATCCTTTTCTTTTCTATTTCCTAGTCATAAAGGGCAACGGGGTCTAAACGTTTCATATATGGTCTATTTTAAGAAAGAAGTAGGGCATAGTTCCCAAGAAATCTAATGCCAAAAACCTGCAGAATGGCAGTTGCCAGAGAGAATTGAGTCTAGAAAGACTAACAAAACACTAGTAGATAAAATTATAATAAGGTGTTTTGTTCCAATTAAATTTTTGAAATCATCCATAAGTTTTGATTTGAATATATCAACTCAAAATTTCACGTGTAGGCTATTTCACGATTTCACGATTAAATCTAATAACGTTTATGGATATAGTGGATTAAGACATCAAAAGGATACTCCATTGCCTGTGCTTTAGATACCAAGAAAAAACTTATGAAAGTAATATTTACGTATGTCTGTGTGTGTTAGGATGTTAAATAAAAAAAAGAAAACTTTTTAGTGAAAATGGTCAATGTCACAAGGTCAATGAATCACAACCAATCGAGCAGACATTTAAATTTTATCATAATTTAGCAAGCTCAACGGATTAAGTAATTGTTCCTATTGGTAAACACAGTGTAAAATATTATCTAAAGAAAAACATTGTACGGAAAGTAATTGAGAGATTAATTGATCCAAATGATCCTCGAACAACACGTGAAAGAAATGAATTAAATAAAGATGCGTATATTCTTCTGGCAATGATTATATTAAAAAACATACTATACGATTAAATGTGATAAAAGCGTTTACTTTAATCTCTCATTGATCTGTGACTTTTTGTATATGTACGATACAAAAAGATGACAAGAGAACCTTCGTATTGAAGTCTAGACCAGCAAATCCGTGAAATTAAATTCGTAAATTGTTCTGACAAGCAGGAATAGATAAGAAAGATTTATGAAATAAACAGTAAATTAGACTAAATAAAGAATTAACATCACATGAATCTGACTGCTCAATGAGACTGCTCGAACTGTTCGAGATTGCTGTAACCGCACATTTTTATGATAAATCAGATTCTAAACCCAAAGAAATAAAAGAAAGTGGAAAAGGTGAATTCTGGGTGAGTGCTAAATTGCTATTGAAGCTTTGAGATTGCTATAACAATAAACCAGTAAGAAAAATCAATTAATACATAGAGAAAGTTAACTGTATAGAGGGAATGTTAATATCTTTACTTAAAAAAAGGACCAAAGCAAATGGATAAACAGAATGAATATAGCGTAAAAAAACAAAGAAATGATTGTCATAATAATAGATAGATAATTTAAAAGTTAATCATTCACAATACACGTATAATAAATAATATTTTACCGACTGGTCTTATTTTTCATGTACAACGTAGAACTACAGGCCTATATGTGGGAATTAAGGCCAGTTGGTAAACTGTTGCTTTTAGAAAAATAATGACCGTTCAGACAATTGTAATAACAGAATTAATTGTAATGATAAATTAAGTTTTCACATAACACCAAACAAAAACTTTGCAAATTGCTTCAACCAAGTTTTGAATGCTCTAAAAGTAAATAAATTATATTGTGATAATTAAGGGGTAACAATAGCTCTTGTCAAAACAGATGAAAAGTATAATCATTGCAAATATAAATCAGTTATACTCTATGTAAGGGAAAGTAGAGAAAGTTAACGATGCTAAAGAATTATTTTAGATTCAGCAATTTAAAATCATGATAATGCATCTTTTATTTCTATTGTTTTCCATCCTTCAAAATTACAAATATTTACAGTTATGTTACAATTTTTTAATTACTTGATTTTATCTTGTTGATCAAAGTAGACATTGCTTCACCAATTTCTTCATCTTGTCCCATATAAGGGCAAGATGACTTTAATGAAGGGCCAAGTTATTATTAAAATGAACAGAATCAGTCAAACAAGTCAATTCAAATATTGAAATAATTGTTCGAACGTATTCAGGTAATATTTTTGATATTTTATTTATAACTTTTATAAAATAAAATAAAATAAATCAAATCATATTACGTCACCATAAATCTCAAGGGAATTTCCCTATTCATGCCAACATTTCAAACATTTTCCACACAGAATCCACTCTTCTTCTATAGATTAATGCTTACCTCATTACACCCAGGATAAGTACAGTACAGTATATTCTTCAGCATTTTGCTCCAGAGAGGGTAACATCATCTTGCCCCAACAAGCAGAAATATGGCCTTTCTAGTAGTAATGAGATTCATAAAAAACAAAATATACTACACTGTTAACTGAAAAAACTAGGTCGTATATATCTAACAAGCTTCGTTTATTGTATACTGTACTGTACCTGACATTTGAAATTCCATAATTTAGTGAAGAAGTCTTTTTTTATAACAGCATACCGCATACACATGACCACGTATAGAATGTAGCTCCTACCGTGTGAAATGTGATTACCACAACAACTTTAGCTCCAAACAGCCAAATAGACGAATATTCTGCAGTGTGATGCAATCTTCTTCTTTTTTTTTTAAATATTGCAAATCCTTTATCTTGTCAAACTCGTTAATTTGCCTCGCTTTTTCCAAATAACAAGTAAAGATTTACAACTGTTTAACCAATATGGAAATTATTTTTATTGTGTAAAAATGTGTAAAAAATGTGAGATTTTATTGAAATTTTATTACATCAGCAATGAAGATGCCTTTGATATTATATATTTAACGTAAACCGGCAGTAGACTTTATGAAAAATATAAAAGTACTGTAGTTTTACAAAGAAATCTAAAGCAATAGTGTTGTGAGAATTTTTTTATCCAGTTAAGTATAGAAGTATTTAACTTATACAATTAAATAGATAAAAATGCGTAAAAGGAGACAGACATAGCACTATTTAGAGAGAGATAATACTAGAAAGACCAAAATTAGTGTTTTTTTAATTAAAATGTTACTATAATTTCAAAATTATCTGTCAATTTTGTTTAAAATATATCAGTAATCAAAATTTCACGCATGTTTTATGAATAAATTATAAATAAATAAATATATAAAGATGTAATTTTCATAGCATCTTAAAATTGAAACCATTCGTTCGTTTGTTCTAAACCGTTCAAGATTATGAACACAGTTATATGTTTTTTATTGTTTTATAAATATTTTTTTATAAATTTACATAAATATGTATAATATATACTTTTAAATTATTAAAATTCTTAACATTTTGAGCGTGTGTTTTACTTTTAAAATATTATGATAGGTTATATAAGTAATTTTTAAGATTTAAATTGATTATAATTAGAGGAAGAATAACTTTATAAAGAAATGAAGTTAATATATTTTTTTTGAATTTTAAAGCTTAACTATTTTAAGCTCTATTTTTCAAATTTTGTTTCAGGAAATCGATTTAAAAAATTGAATTTTATATTTTAAAATGTAGCAGAACTTGTTATTTTACTGCATATTAATACAAATGTACTAATTAATTTGATATATTTGCAATAAATAAAATAAATTATATTGAAATTTAAGCATCTGAGGAAATTATATATTATATACATTTATTTTTTAAAAAATTTTATCGACTCATAAAGATCTAATAATAAATTCTGAGAAATAAAATTCGCTTTATCATACTTTATTATACTTGTAAATTACGTTAGTAAATAAAATTGGATTTTTAGTTTATTTTATTCAAAATGTTTGTAATATGTATATGATAAACATTAAATTTAAAACAAATAAATAGACTTTTTATTAAAAATGAATCATAATTAATTAATATGAAAATAAAAAGATTTAACAATTTTAATTAAATAAAATTTACAGCTATTATTCATGAGGACAGAATGTATGTTAGTATAAAAAACAAAAATTTCATTAACTGATATTTTAGCTAATTTAAAAAAAAAAAACATTTTTAATTAAAATGACCTTAGCGTGTATAATTGTAATGAACGAAAATCTTGTCTAGCATATAAAGTTATATAAAGAAAGAAAATCCCTAGAGTGAAAATGCATCTCTTAAAACATATTTTCATCTTGAAGCGATGAATGATACAGCAAATTTTAAATTAAAAAAATATATATATAGATATAGTAATTCCCCTCTGTTGAAGAATAATTTCCAGAATTTCATTTTTCTTGAAACTCATTTTCATAGCAAAAGAATGAATAGATACTAGTTTCGTAGGCTATATATATATATATATATATACACACACACATATATATACTATATATATACAGTATATATTAAAATTGAAATCTCTCTTATTTAACAATGTGTTGAATTCTCTATTATTATTTTCGTAAGTGACCTTGACAACTGATTGTTAAGATCTTGTTTAACAAAATGACAAGTGATGGACGAAAGCACTTGCATACTCCTCAGAAAATTCATAATTTTTACCTGTTATATACATTTAAACTTTATGTATATATAGAGAAAGATGTCCGTTAAGCTAACATTTAAATTATCTAAAGATAATTATCTTTACAAAGTAGACCAACTTCCACGAATTATAGAATAATTTAGTGGGAAGGAATGAAAACAAGCGTCCCAGAAACCGACAGGTGTCTGAACTTCCGGACAGGTGTGCAGTCTCACCTGTAGACTGGTAACCAGCGGATATAATAGGTAGTATGGGTGACAAGAGATCTACAAACGTTTCCTGTTTAACCAAGTTTGTGAATATCGAATATATCGATTGATCTCATAATTCACAATAGGTTTCTTTTTGACTGTTTCGTCTCCTCATAATTGTTCTTTTATTAACAGGTGTAATGTATATTTACTCAAGAGTACACGCTTTAAAAAAATTTTTACTAATAGGAATTTTGATAATGAAAATAATATGCAAAATTATAGATAGAAAAAGGTACGATTTGTTCTCTTTAAAATGAAAATTGTGCAGATACTTTTGTTCTCTTTATATAAAATCTACAAATGTAACTAAAATTCTGGATATGGTAATATTATTTTATAGATATCATGTTAATTATTTTTACATTATATGAGATACGCAACTTTAACGAAGTGTATTTTATGATCGACTATTCGAAATTTTATAGTTTGTGTTAATATAAAAATTTGACGGCAAATATTTTTATTAAAATGCGTTTAAAATGTATATGATTTTTGAATAATCAAATATTCCAGGAAATTTCAGATATGATATATTACTATCCTGTATAGACTACATTTGTTGCTCTGTACAAATTTTATCGCTCGATAGATTGAGACAATATTCTTACAGATAGACAAACGGATAGATTGATACTGTAAATAAACTTATGTATAAACATTTTCTTTATTAAATTTATTTTATTAAACCCTTTTTTAATGAATTTTACCAATTTTTCAATAATAAACCAGAAACTACTTTGTGTGTTAAAAATGTGTTATTTTTAATTAATATTAAGTAAATACATTTTTATCTGTGTAATAAATTTAATACTAAAGCTGTAAAATTTCAAATTATTAGCAGTTGCAGAAAAACTGCATAAGAACTTTAAAAAAATTTAGAGAAGTTTTATTCAAATTAGCTTAAAAACATACTTTGAAGTCCACTAAACATTATTTACACAAAGCAATATTATAGTATTTTTTTTTTCCTAAATGAAAATAAAATTAAATAGCAATAAAAATATTTTTATAGTTTTTTTGTACTATTTTTATATGCTTATTTTAAGTAAATACCTTAGTTATTTACTTTATTAATCATTTTCAATTATTGTTTTAGCAAATTTTTTTATATGGTTTGAATTTATGAAAATGTATATTTTAGGCTTTCAGTGAATAAAAATTTCATCAAAATTTTAAAATACTGTATTTAATTTTTCGTTTTATTAACCAAAAAAAAAAAAAAACTATTAAAGAAAGATGTGAATTAGGATCTCAGAAATATAAAAATTTTTTTTATATTGATCTTGAACTTTTATTTTTAACACTTAAACATTAAATGCTGATAAATATAATTTAAAAGATAAAAATAAGTTTGTTTAATTTAATTTTTTCTAATTATATGTTATATTTCCCAACCACTTGAATTAATTACTATCCAAAGTTTTATTTTATATAAGTGATTGATGGTATGAATAAGCAAATCTGATTGAATAAAGATGCTGATTAATCAATATGTTAAGTGATGAAAAGATGTAAACATGATTTTATAGCCGAAGGGTTAATTTGTAAGGTACTTTCGAAAGACACCTTTACTTAATCTTCACAGTTTTTTTTAATCGGCTTGTCGTAACTTCAGATTTTTTTCCTAATTTTTAGCTGTAGAATTTAAACTTACTGTATATTATTATAAACTTAAAAGTATAGTCCTTACAGTTAATATTACATAAATTTCAACTTAAAGTTATAGAGTTTTAAAAAATTTACAAATAAATAACTGCTGTAACTCTCTTGAACACGTCTTTTATTCTTTTTTACATAAATTATTAACTAAAATAAACAATATATTTGTAAATATAATCAGATATTGTTTATTTATTTTCGAATAAATGATTTTAAAATATTTTTCTCATAATATTTTATGTATTTTATACATCTACTTGGTAATCTTTCCTGTCATAAGAACGATCTATTAATTTGATCATCATCTTTTTAAGATGATTTAAATTTGTCATTATTTGAATTGGATTAAAAAATTAATATATTTAAATATAAATGTTTTTACTTTGTATACAGTTTAAAAATAAAGATGAATTATTCAAGTTTTTTACATAATGCTAATATGAAAAAATTTAAGTAAATTTCTAAAATAATTGTTAATCTATTTAATGAATTGATGTCTTTTTTGTTTGTATGCCTGTTATTAATGTTCATATATTCTGGAAAAAAGTATAAAATGTACATAACCTTCTAATTATTATTCATAAAAATCGCTTTTCTTAATGGTTTAATTGTTAATTTTATACGTCTGCTTTAGAGAGTATTTTATAGAAATTTTTCTTTATTATTTTAATAAAATAATAATGTTTTAACCAAATGTATAATAATCTTATTAACAGGCTAAGTTTTTAATTTTAAAAAACTTGAAATTATTAAAATTCTACATCTAATTCTTCTCGCTTTTAAGATTTCTTATAAACTAGCAAATATATTAAGCGTGTTCGGTTGAAAAGTAATGGAGAGGTAAAATGAAAAACCATACGAAAAGTTTAGTTATTTTAGTTTACCATTGTTATGTTTATCACTGTGTCAATGGGATGAAATTAGTACAGGAGTGGGTTTCCAGGGTTTCATTGTAGCCTATATTTTCCACGAGTTCCTAGAGAGTAACTATTAAAAATTTTGGTCAAAGGATTTAGTACTGTATAGAAAACAGACAGACAGATATTCTATTTTATATATTATAGAAGATTAATAAAAGATTTAATAAACATAATTTATTTTCGTTTATTTGTTTTATTACTCATAATTGTTCTATTTGTAATTCGAATACAAACTTATAGAATAAGTGTAAGTTTAGTCGATAGCATCTACAACTTAAGATATTGTTTTAATTACTTTATATCTTATTTTCTTATTATAATTATTTAATTAAATTTATAGCTTAACTAAAATAAAATAGAGTAAGTTTAGCTGTTTAGTAATAATTTAAATTTTACGAAACTTTAATAAAATTTAATTAATTTAATTATAAAAATTTTTATAGTCATTTAAATCAAAAATTAGTTGTAAAACGCCTTATATTTGGAAATATATTTTTTAAAATATTTATTTTACTAATGAACCAATTCGAAGATATAATAAAGTAACATAAAAAAATATTAAAATTAGCCTATTTTAACGTTTGACTTTCATGCTTGTAATTACTACTTTGGATTTGTATTACCTTTCACTATATTGTCTTACTGTATTCATATAATTAAACTACTGTGTATTTATTTCAATGTTTCTGTGTGTTTACCATTGAATAAACACATATTCGTTGTAATTATATACAGCTTCACTATAAGGATATAATATAGAATATATAACAAATATCGTATATATTTTTTATGCCTTATACATCCTATCTGCTCAATAACCGTATTGAAAACGTCTCTCCTCTTCATCTCACTCTCTTCCTTCCTTCAGCCTAGACCATTCAGTAGGCTTTACACTCTAATAACAATAATATGGAATTGCACAAATTAAATTATTCAATTAAATATGTAATAAAGAAACTATAAATGTTTAGTAATAAGATAAATTCATTTCTTTTATTAAACGTATCAAATATTATCTTGAATTATCTAAGAATTATATTATATTTCAGAAAAATTTTTATGGTTATACTTTCTACGGGTGATTTTTATGAAAAATTTTAGATATAAAAAGAAAAATTATTGTGTATATTGTTTAAAGCACGTGTTAAAATTATAAAAGTATATAAAACCACAAGACTATAGTTATCGAGGTCAAACTGTAGTGATGAACTAGAAATTATATGTTTGTTTTAAAGTGATAATTAATTATTGTATTTTTTTTATTTAAAATTTTATCATATTCTAATTTTCTTTTAATAGTTTTTATGTTAATTAGTAATAATGATAATAATTTAATCAAACTATTAGGCAACTCGATACAAAGAGGAGGAGGAATACTAAAAAAAAAAACAACCTAAGAAACACAAAGGCTGTTATAATATAAAAACAAGTATTGAATACTTACAGAGAAACAGTAATAATTGATATTATAAAGTACATAAAATTAAAATAACAATTAGAAAAATACAATAAAAAATTTTTAAGTAGAATAAAAATGAAAATAAAAGTATAGAAACGAAATTTTGATTTTGTATAGCAATTCGAAATTTTCTATACGTACGGCGTTAATCAGTAATATTTATGCCAACTTCATTTTCATCTCATTAAAATTTTCGTTTAACTAAATCAAGACTATATTTTGCTTAACTTTAAGAAAATAGAGACATGGGCCTATACTAGCTTACAAAATGATTTTACACAAGCATTCAAGTCGTATAAACTATAAAATACAGTTTAAACTAGAGCCACGCTTTCTTAAGTGCCCCTTCTATCATATTACAAAAAAGTTAAACTATATCTATTCGTAAAGATAATTTTAAAATATACTTCTATGAACATTTAAAACGTTCATAGGAGAAGTATATTTTTAAATTTATCTTAATCTTTATAGAAATAATTTGATAGAAAAGGTTCGATATACTCGTATTTATTTTTAACTATTTGTTATATTTAATGCAATATGCAAATTCTTTAATAAATTAATTTTTGAAATCAGTAATTAAATTCTTAAGCAAATATATTTTTAAAATAGAAATTGCAGCTTTGTTTTTAATTTAATTTAATTTTAATTTTCTTCATTCTCTAATTTACTTTAGTCTACTATTATTATCTTTGTTATTACGTATGATTTTAGTTTTATTTACATAATTCAATTGATTAAAATGTTGCAATTACATATTTTCAATTCTGCAAGATATATTTGATTTTAATTTTAATCATAAACTTTTTGTATATAATTTTATAATTCGTATATTTATATTTTACATAATTTCGTCAAAAATATCTTCTCATTATGCAATGAATCGTTGAGAAAGGGGGAGAAAAGATCCCAGTAGAGTATCGAGTGGATAGAATGAATGAGAAAGTATAGCTCATTCACTCACTTTCTTCAGCTTACACCTTTGAGAATCGACCCCTAATATTAAAGATATTTTATTGAAAATTCGTCAAATCTAATAATTAATATTAATACATTAGCTTCGATCTCTTATCTTAAAATGCTGATTAAAAACAAATTAAACTTTTATAAATAGAATTTTTTTTTTTAAATTCAGAATGTAAAGAAACAATATCATAGTTGTATGAACTGTATGATACCTTTTGATATCTTTATGATAAATATGATAAAAGTATTAAAAGTATGAAGTAAACTTTGAATAATTTCTTAGCTGTGAATTAATCGCAGGCTTCAAGATAAGGATAATAAATTAATTGAAATTTTAAAAAGTTAAGAATAGATGTGTCATCAAACAGAAACGACCGAAGTAGTAGGATCTATCTTAAAAGTAGAAATACCAAAGGTACCATTAGTATAAGTCTTGCCTTTAGCTCCCACACAGAGTGTTGGTTATCCATCCACTTATTATCACCGATAAAAATCACTTATTTCTCCTTTACAACAGACTATCAAGGAAACTAAACCATACAAGTCAAAAAACAAAAAAAAAAGAAACCGGTCGGTAACTTTACGAGTTTTCCGATCACGTCTAGGTAATTGCTTTGTGTTTCGGGGTTCTTATCTGTATAAAACCGCCTTCAATCTTTGTATCCAAACCATTACGTATTGTCGAGATGGCAAGGAGTAGTTCAGTTAATTCAATTTGCATGTGGGGTGCGCTTGGGAAAAGTGTAGTGAAGGGCGGCTCAAACACAGAGATTAAAGGATTTGAAAAAAAAAAAAAGAAATATTGGATGAGGTCGCTGGACCATCTCTTTTTTCTCTCTCTTTTTTTTTCTGAAACGTTCAAGGTCGTTAACGAATCATTTACTCTAATCGGTTAAGTAACAAATTTCTATTGATTTCTTTTGCTATTATCTTCTATTATCTAGCTTAACAGCTTCTTGATATATGTTACAAAAATAATAAAATATATATATATATAAAAAATTCGTGTAAACTTTATAATTCTTCTTTTTATCAGATTATATTTTTATATCATTTTTCCAGTTAAAAATATCTGCCTTTTGTTTTCGATGCTATATATAGACTTTACGGTTTAGAATAAAGTGCATAAATGTTAAATAACTACATAAAACTCGTAAATTTTTTTCTATTTTATATAGGCTAATCGTACCTTTTCCTATATAATCACTTAAACTTATTAAAATATATATAAAGATATAATTTATCTGTTCTTTATTTTAAATGTTTAACATATATTTATTAATTTTCTAATTTTAAGAGAGTATTTTAACAAAAAACTATATATTGATATTTTGTAAAACAATGTTTTTTACCAGCCAAATAACGTAAAAATTAGCAAAAAATACAAATAATTAATTAAATAACTAAATTTAAAAAGTTCTTTAATTTCTAATGAAAAAATGATCTAACATTTTTATCTAAAAAAGAAAAGTCATAAAAATAAAAAAGTTTTATATTTTAAAATTCTTTAAAAAAATACATAAAAATGTCTAATGTCTCAACTTCAAAGAACAGAATTATATTTTAATATATTTATAAATATATAAAACACGAATTTATTTACATAAATACTAAACCTTATTTTAAAAAAATATTTAAATAGTTTGAATTGGTAAATTTTAAAATAGAGTCGTAATAAAATTAGAAGCTATAATAGATCTATGCATAGGTCATTGTAAAGCTGACGTGGGTTAACATTAATAGTTCCAATCTTGTCCACCCCTGGGGCTGCTGAAGAGAATGAGATTTATTTGTAGTGGTTAGTCTGCGCCCTTTCATTTACCTTATGTTAGTTTCCGCCTCTCGAGCTGCGAATGTACTTTCTCCTTTATGTTATACATTGCATGTTTAAATCACGTATCTATCTCTTGTGCTATGAAAAAATAATAATACTAAAAGTAAAGATTTATTATTGTTAAACTACTTTAATGATTGTAGTAATTATACATATTATATATTGTAATAAAAGAATTATGTATATTCGATGCTGTAAAGTTGTTTTGTGAGACATTACTTTTCAAGTTATGGAACTTCAATAAAAATGTAAAATTTCATTGGGTTTTCTTCAATTGAAATGTATCTTATTTAGTTACAAAGCAAGATATTTTACAGTAGCAAAGTTATATTATGTATAAAAATATATATGTATTTGTATATAATTTAATGGTGCGTTTGTCAGTCCATTAGTAGGATACAACTTTATCTATCCTATAGAAAAATTCGGATTAAACGTTCAAAAGTTTTGCTTTATATAGATATTTTTCTATTTGTTTAAACACAAACTATAAAATGTTTAAATTAATCATATTTTACTGATGTTAAATAAACATTTAAAAATTTCCTTACTAATTTCATGTAAATTAAGAACTGAACGGGTTTTAAAGTTTTACTTACAAATATATTTTTATGAATGTGCGGCGGTGTCCTTTTAGAAACGTTCCTTTTTGAAATCCATACAAAATAATCTCATAAATGCCGTCATTCACAGTCTGTATAGACTGTATTTTGTTAAAAAGTTATAATTTAAAAATTTATATTTGGACAATTTCTTGGATCATATTTACGTTAACTGAACTATTAAACAAGGCAATCTCTTTAAACAAGATAAATTCTATTAAAAAGTTTTGATTAATATTAATCCATATGTAGACGACAAAAGATTTTTTGTTTATTTTTTCATTTTTCTTTGTTCTTTATTTCGTAATTTAACTCATAAAGTAATAATTTCTAATCTATTGATAAAAGTGTCTGTATAGAACATTTTTAGATTTTCCTAAATACTGAACATTTATAATCTGAGAAACCAGAATTATGAAATTTTAGATCGTATATAAGCGATATATCTTATTTGTTTTCATATAAAATACTTTTATTCTTTATTTATAAAAAGTAATGGTATTAAAATTATGAAACAAATTTTGCACTATTTTAGCTATCTAAATATTCAAATTGCCACATTTTAAGATGGATCCATTGTTCAGATATAGCAGTTTCAAGTACTTTTTGAGAAAAAGTCGCCCACTAGTGGCCAAGCGGTCTTCGTACCCTGAACACTGGATAGTTCGGTCGTGGGTTCGCGCCTCGCTCGGACGTGGTTTTCCGGGTTTTCTCCACGTCTGTAACGCCTAAATACGGGCCAGTTTCCCTTAAAAAGACCTCCCGGAAGGCGTCCCTCAAGGCAGATCGCCCAAGTGTTGCGTTGCCATAACTTAACAAACAAACTTTCACCATTTCATTTGAAAACTTTTAAGCTGCGGAATAGTGTTGCTAGCAATTAGAAAGATTACGTCACCAAAATATCACTCTTCAATTGGTTTGTTTAAAAAAGGAATGTACTGTATAAAGGAACGAAAAAGTAGAAATATTTTCAACTCTTCCGTTTCTGAATTCTTTCAATCCAGGAGCGTATCTACATAGGGACTAATAGGGCTTAAGCCCTGGGCCTCCAAGTATCAAGGGCCAACAAAAATTGAATTATCATCATAAATGTTTAATACTTTTTCATTAACAATGAGCACTTATCGTATAATAAAAAATAGTTAATATAATAATAATAATGGTAGTTTATAGTATTATTTGTATTAACAAAAAATCGGGCCCCATTGGACTTCAATAAGCTCTAGGCCCCTAAAAACCTAGATCCGTCCCTGGTTCAACCTAAAATATTTTCACAAGAACTGGCAACATGTTTCTTTTTCTGGAATATTTTTTATTAATGCAGAAATCAAGCTTAAATTTTAAGCTTCCATAACACTCAAATTATAAGCAGAGCCGACGAGAGTTCGTATGGGGCCCAGAGTTAAATTGTTGCCATTAATTTATTTTTTGAACAAATAAAATACGTAAAATGTTTATTTATTACTAAAAATCATCCTTAGCGATATTATTTTCTATTACAGTAGTAAAAGTAGCTTTAATTTTATAGTGGTAGGAACCATCCGGAAAAAAATCCTCAACTCTCTCCTCTCGATAGCTCTGATTATAAGATCAAGTTAACTGCAATATTAACAATAATTAATTAATATATTAATTTCTTTTTAAAATTGAAACCGAATGGTATTAAAATTATTTTTTTTTAATTGATGGCAACTACGATAACATAATTATTTATAGTTAATCCACTTAATCAATTGAAATGTTTTTAAGTGAAACTAATTTTTGATCAATCGATCTAATTTATCATCGGATTAATTTTACTTAAAAAATAGATATATTATAAAGATTATATATACAAGTATAGGCCTAATAAAAACTTGAATGATTTTATAGCCGCAAACGGTCTATAGGTTGAGTTATTGAGAACATTTTAAAACATGTCTTTACTAAAGCAAGTTTAAAATATTATTATGAAAGTATATAAATTAATTTATGAAGAATTTCTATACTTTATAAATGGTTTTTAAGCCTAAAAATTGAAGTAATATTATAATTTTAACGACGAAAGTATGAACATTTTCAAAAGCTCTAAGCAATTTTTAAATATTTATATCATCTAAATATTAAAAATAATCATTTTCATAAAATTTTAAAAACAAAATAAATCATTTATAAGAAATTTCCGTATATTTAGCGAGCGAGTTGCTTGTAATTTAAAATATTATAGCAAATTTGAGAGTATAAATCTTAGAGTAATTATCTATATTTTTCTTCCTTCGTCCTTCTTTGAATAAGATAAAGTATATAGGTTTATTATAATTTATAATTTATGTAAAGCGAAATGAAAATTTACGATTTAATAAAAGCTTAAGAAAGGTTTTACATCATCATGCTATAATTTTCAAACATTCTCAGACATAGAGTCTTTGTTATTTAGAATTTATTTACAAAACGTATTATTAAATTTGTTAAAATTCTCGTTTCTCATAAGATGACGTTACTTACTTCATATTCAGTTTTCTTTAAGATGTCCTTAAACAATTCTTAATAATAAATAACAACTGTTTAAGGATTTAGTGATGAATGAGAAGTACATGATGCAAGTATTATGTAAAAAATATGCAGGGTATTCAAAATATACACGTGGCAACCTCAAAGAAAATAGCATAAGTTTGACGTTTTCTATAATATATAATATCGTAAGCTGTCTGTAAGATCCGCCAGTTTCCGAATTTTTTTACTCTTGTTTTAATTTGGATGTTTTTTATGTGTTTTTTAAAGGAACGATTTTAACCCGGCGGCCTAGCAGCCTCAAAGGAAAGGTCCGGTCGTCGAAGGGTGTTCTGGAACACGTAACATGAAATAAATAGTGGATTCAAAAATATTTTGGACAGACTGTGTCTTCTTTGATCGATATCTTTGCATTCTCGCGTGTTTTGACGTGTTGTCAGAAAAAAATGATTTGATAAGAAATTATTTAAATTAATGTAATAAACATATTAAGTCTAAATTTAGAATAAAGTTTATTAAATGACTGTATCATTTGAAATTAATGTAATTTTGTTTTAATTGATTTAGCATGAGATGCGATATCGCAGTCGCTTATCTTTTAATCAAACATTTTGTTTTAAAATGCTAAAAGAACTTAAAATATTTTTTATCGAGAATTTTTTACCAATTAAAATAATATCAATCGTGTTACTTTCTCCCGGCTGTTTTATATAACAGAAAGTATGACAATCGGGCAAAAAAATGACCCCCCCCCAAAGAGTTTTACATCTTTGGACTCGGGGCCTTGAAACCTGTCGAGAAATGCAAAAAAATTCGGGAATTTGTGTGAGGGAGCACAATTTTGTTCACTCAATTTAAAGCTTAATAACTCCTGTGCTTTTTATTGAAAATTTCTGAAATTTTGCAGGGATGTTTGTATATTAGGGGAATTGGTACTATTAAATTTTGATGGTTAAAGGTCAACGGGGTGGGGAGATAAGAAGGTCCAACTTAATGACGATTTTACTTGTTATTAGAATTTACAATTTGTTATAAAACTCCTCCCTACTCTCAAAGTTAAGATTTTTGCAATTTTATAATAATTAATTATATAAAAAGTTTTTAATAAAATATGATAACATATGGCACCACAAAATGTTGTTGGGAAAGTTAAGCAACTCGTTGCTAGAATTATTTTACATAGAAATCTATGAGATAAAAAATATAGTTATAATAAATTTTTTATAATTGTATAAACTAATATAAAGTCTAAGCACGCGATATTCGACATTTTTTAGTAATTATTGTATTAAAATTAAATACAATAATTTTCTATTACAGTCAAACTGCCACTGACGGTAATTGATGGGGCCGTTATTTAGAGGTCATTTTGTATACATTTCAAAAAGAAATATTCCTGAAAAAAATGGCCGCCGTTTAGAAGTGACTTATTGGAGGTTACTGTATTACCTTTATTTAAATGAATATAAATATGTATCAACCTTAATTAAATGAGATAATTTAAATTCATGTAATGTATTTTGAAAAGTCATAGACTTATAGTTTTCAATTATCTCTAAGTTATTAATACACGTAAATTATTTATAAGTATCATCGACTCGATTTTGAGCAATTAGAATAGTGAAAATCTTCAACATTTAATTAAAAAAAATTTCTCTGAGTTATTACTTCAGGTTTAAAATAAAATTTTCTACATTATATTTCATTATTTATTTTAAAAGAATGAAACAGTTTAACTAATTTTCTCACGCCAATACAGAAACAAAACTCGTTAAATATAGGCCTATATAAAAAGTAATAGACAAATAAACCTTCATTATATAAAAACATTATTTGAATAAAGAAATAATTTAATAATTTAGTTAAAATAGGTCATTACAATTTTGAAAAATATACTGTCTTACACTTAATATGATTTATCGTAGCCTAATTCTTAAAGTATTCTCACGAGATTTTACTGCGACAAGGTCATGTTAAAATCTTTGTATTATGTATTAACAATAAAACTGAATTTATCTAACCATTTCCTCCCGACAATAGCTTGAATATTGTTTTCTAGACGTATTAAATGGATAGTATAACACCATTGAAAAATGATTTTATGTAGGTTATATATGAGAGTACTTTACTATAATTTTGGCTTTATCCGCGTTATCCTAAATCTCAAATAGGATCTAATTATCAAAATATAGGTTATAGTTACAGTTCACAATAGATATAATAAAAATTGAATAAAAGATCCTGTAAAAATTGTATTTTTTGTTTATTATTTATTATACAAAAACTATTAAAATTATTCATCTAAGTTTAATGATTTTGTTTATAAAATAACAGTCTTTAAATTATGTCTGTTGTGTATAATTTTTGCAATTGCGATAGTTAATGTTATGCAATATATTCAGGAATGCATACAAGAATGAACTGATAGATTCTTTAATATCAATCGGTATTAAGTTGGAAATGATAACTAATGTCACAGTGACAATGATTTGCTGTTGTGTATAACAAGAATAGATAGTGGAATAGCAAATAATCGAGAGAAAATGGCGTTTGATGACGTTAATTGGACATTTTACCAATTACTTTCGAATAACTTCAACTGTGACGATATCATTTGCTCAATTTTCACGTCGCTTATAGCATACACTAATAATTCGCATTCGGTAGAAATTTATATTAAAAGTTTTATACGATATTTTTGCCACAAATAACAACTATAAATTATTCAGTATGTGCAGGTCTATAATTTGCATTATTAAGTTCTTATATTAAAATTATTCGTAATTTTGCGATTGCAGTCGCTATTTCGCAACAGAAAATGTCAATTATGCATTGGATAATGTTCATTTTGAATTGATTCAACTAACAAAAAATATGAAAACAAAAATAAATTGTTTCTATGGTAACATCAGTATCGCAAATGTAGACCAATATTATGTTTTTTGCCCATAAAATATAATCACGATAAATTAATTTCAGCACTTAAAACTAAGTTTATAGTAACAACTTAAACATTTCTATTATTTCATATCAGTGAGTTCTATTTTTCATTAAGAAATGAAGCAAGCTACAAACAAATAATAAAATAAAAAAAAATACTCCTAATTAAAATATAGAAGTTTCTAACATAATTTTATATATTTATCAATTTCTTTTTTTATCATGTTTATTCATGTATATGTGTAATAACGAGTTTCAGGAGATGGATGCGACAACTGTTCATTCTATCAATCGGGGTGCATCCCACATGATTGGATAAGGCACGTGTGTAACACGTGGGTAATTGACACTGATCGGTTTCCTTCATTGGCACGTGACCGACACGTGACCAGATTGAAAAATGAAGTGGAGATAAGCGAAGAAGTAATTAATGATACTGTCAAACAACTCTAGCAAAGCTTCTGTTCTTTTATCTTTTGGATATTGATAGAAAACTTCTGGTTTCCAAGCCATCAATCGTTATGACGTTGAACGTCCTTGCTTTTTACTGTTAACACATTCATATCTTGTTTTCGATATTGTCTGATATTCTTCCAATTTTTTTTTTTTTTTTGTCTTTTATAGCTTAAAAAATTTTATGTAACATTAATCAGCGTAATAAAATTTATAACGTAATTATAATAATTAATGAATTTAAATTTATATCTGTTTTGAAATTAAATTTATTGATATAATTATAATTTTATTTTTGTTTAATTTTATATATATTTATACAATTTACAAATATCACAATAGTAATATAATAAATATGTATATAAATATATTATATGTAATAAATAATAATTGTAATATTTATTTTTCGTTCAATTGAGCGAAAATAAAATTATACTTACATCAATAAATTTAATCTTATAATAGATATAAAATTTAAATTTATTTTAATTATTATAATTACGTTATAACTTTTATTACATATACATGTATGTATTATCTAAAATCTTCTTAAATATTTCTCTACAAATTTATTAAGCAAGAAAGAGTAATATTTAATGTAGATTTTTCGATTAAATAAACGAGTATTTGAGGTTTTCTAATGATATAAACCTACAAATGATTTTATATTATTTAATTTCTAAATTAATTAAAATTACAACTAATTTATTTCTTAAACATCATAAACATTTTAATAAAATTCATAAAATTTATCATTTTATAATTATTTTTTAGACAATAGCCTACTTTTGTAAGTCGACTGTATGAGGCACAGTACAATAATAATACTATTTTAATGCTTTAATACAGTCAAGCATTGTTCAATTTTGATAAAATAACATTTATACAATGTAATTGTTTAATTGTCTAAAATTAAAGATTGTTTTTATATAGGCTACTGCATCTTATTATAACAATTATTTTTGGATATTAATAATTAATATGTTTTACGTTCAGTTGATCATTTACATAAGTTTATCTTCGGTAAACTTGTTAATGATAAATGTAGTTCCCACTTAATACTTATAAGTTAGTAGTTTTTTGTTATATCTTAGAGTTTAAAACATATATTTTAATTTATGTAATTTTTCATAAGTGGTGTAAATATTACAATTTCTACAAGGCAAATAATATATGTTGATAAGCTTTCTATATTATAAAAGAGTAAAAATTTGGGGAGATTTTTATAGTTTTTCGCTTCATATATCTGAGAAAAATGCTTTAAAATTTTTTAAAAATGTGAAAGTATTGTACACAACTTATATCAAATTATTTTAAGTACAAGGCAGATATTTAAAATTAAAATTCTATTTATTTGTTTGTAAGGGCATGAAAATAATTTTCAAATATTTGTTAATTAATTTTATTAATAAATATTAAAATAATTCTTTAAATTATCGTTTCCGTATCAATCTTTAATTGCTTA
This sequence comes from Centruroides vittatus, assembly GCF_030686945.1. NCBI lineage: Eukaryota > Metazoa > Arthropoda > Arachnida > Scorpiones > Buthidae > Centruroides > Centruroides vittatus. The sequence goes on along the minus strand of NW_027121909.1, from coordinate 193,073 downwards.
AATCAATTGCTTTTAAATGTAATTTTTAAAATACGTTTTTAACTTTATCTAATAGCCAAATAGAACATCGAATAATCAGCCATTCAAAAGCTCATAAATTCCTGTACTAAAGCCAAATTTGTCTTTACGCCACGCATTTCAAAAAGCGGTGTTATCTTGTGTTGCAGACTCATTTTACACTCTCTTCTTTCAGCCCTGTCAGCCGGAGTGTTCGTTCCAAACATTCCTACTTTCTTCTAAATTTACGTTGTTCCTCTAAATCCAACCCTCGACAAAAGTTAGCTTAAGTTATGAGAATTTAGTCTAGTACAAGTGAAACAAATTTTGCATCCCTATTTAAGAAAATGCCTTCATTTTTAACGTGACGCGATATAACATATAGGCCTATATATAAATAAAATAATAATACGTACACGTTTAAATCGATAAAAATTAAAAAAATAGATTAATTTTTCTACCGAAAGCACAGTATTGCCCGAAGACACTATCATCACCTTACGACCAGTTCTGAAGTGTCTAGTGCACAGCAATCATTAGCTGGGGACGGCCATCTAGGATTTCTGATGGTGACAGATAAGGGATGTGTAGTACACTCCCCGAGGCCTGTATGTCCATGCTTGGACCATCCTACTCCGACTTGAAAACTCATCAATCATACCAGGCCTCACATTAGCATATTCGTACCACCTTTAACTTCCTACATGCTTTATTCATACAGTTTGTCTAATTGAAATCGGTTCTTCTATGTTCAGTCGTAGCTGTAGGCCAACTCTATACTCCTCGACATATAATATGATAGGGCATATATACCAAAGTAGTTAGAACGTAAATTATCATAATGCATTTTCATATTAACTTGATAAAAAAAAAAAAATACTAAAACTTTAAGTGTGCAGTACTTCAGCAGTTTGTTCTCTACAGCATTTTATTGTTTAAAAAATTTCCATTAGACGTTTTAACAAAGTTCAAATTTAATCAAAACATTTTCATTCCTTAGAAATATATTTTTTTTTTTTTTAAAAAGTACATAGGTGAAGAAGTAATCCAAAAAATAAACATTCTTTTCACTTCAACACTTTAGACAGGTGAGTCATATCAAACGGCGGCATGCGGACGTTAAAAGAATTTGGGGAACGAAGAAGAAAAGTGATAAATGAGCTTGTCTAGAAAAAAGACATCTTAGATCCCTCTCCATTTTTTCCCCTTCAACCTTCCTTTAAGTTCAGGATAAGTTCGATTTTCAGATACGCTTTATTTTCTATAAAGATTCCGAAATTTAGAGATTTAGTAGCTTGGTGAAAGGTAAAAATTTACAAGAATTTTTTAATGCCAATCTTATCTTAAAATCGAGAACAAGAAATTTAAATATTGACAATTTTATAAGATTAATTAGATAAGTTTAAATAATTGTATTTTTTTAAAATTAAATATACCTTTAAAAGGAGATTAATCTTAAGTTTTCTGGTACATAAAAACAACAGTTTGCGTGACAAAAATAAATATTTAATAGAAATAGCGTGAGATCTCCTTGATGTTACTGTAATATAAATCAACATTTTTCTAAGATCAAAGCTATTCTATCCGCCATTTTGTTAGAGAAAAGAAATAAAAAAATAAATAAATAAATGCTAGAGTTCACGTTTCCTTTTGAGATAATTAAAGCACTTCTTTACTATTGAAACTTTTAAAAAGAATAAAAAGAAATTTGTTACATTTCTACGTAATCATTTGTTATGTAGAAAGTTAATTTTCAAACTGATATAAACTTCTTATTTTATTTTAATTTAAATTAGTAAAATTACTTTTAAAAATAAACTTTTTAAAGCTATAAAAATGTTTTCAATTATAATAAAAGACATTTTGCTCCCATGTAATAAAATCAACTTAAAATAGCTATTCTATCTTTTAATGTCCTTGTTTTAATAGCTCTATTATTAGGTTGTTATCAATGTAAATATGTTTTTGTAAATAAAAGAAAATTTATTCGTCTTTATAATTACAGCCTATAAACTTATAGTTTATGTCAACAATCATCTGAATCTTTTTAGAAGTTGCATAAAGATCATAAAAGTCATTTGTAAGCAAATCACTTTCTTTTCTAATAAATAATATATTTTGTTTTTAGATAATATAAATGAACTGAAAAGAATTTATAGTTATATTTCATAAAAATTCATATATAATTCTGTTATGTTTCATATCTCATTCAATCTTATTATATGGTTATTTTAAGACGTATTACAAATATTAACGATAATTTTCTTGATATATTCATACATTATTTTAACTTAATTTTATTTTGTTTTATAATTTTTACATAATTTTATTTATTTCTTTTTTCCTGTTCTTATAATTTGATTACTTTTATGTAATGTTTTTGCAGGTTAAAGCGGCATAATTATCATATAATCTATACATTTTAGTGTTTTTATGCTTCGTAAAATATAGATTCCGAGCAATTATCTAAACGAAAATTGAAGATGAAACTATTTTACTACGTAATTTCTTCATTTATTCTTCAAAAAAACCGAATAATATATAATGTATGTAAAAAATATTTATTTGCATTTATTATTAAATAATAAAAAAGCAAGATCTCTGTACAAATAAATGATATCATCAGTAATAAAATGGACAACTTTTGTGCAGAAAGAAGTGGTAGTATTTTCCAACCAGTCTTCTTAACACACGGAAGCAAGATACCTCAATACCCAGTTGGTCAGGGTCAGCCATTAAGGCTGTGAAAAATCACTGCAGACTTCATTTGTCTCAATTACCATGACGTCGAAATTGCACGCTGGTGCTGCGGAGACATCTTTTGCGGTTGTGTATGTCTTCCCCTAGAGTTCTTCCACCTCCCTAGAACAGCAATCACGTCTCGCCACTTAAATACAAAAACCGCAATTGACGTAGGTCGTGCGTGACCGCTTATAATATAACAGCGCAACCTAGCGGAGACGAAACAAGTTAAAGAATTTTCAAACATATTACTTTTATTTTTCAATAGAGAAAAGAAGGTGTATAATAAATTAAAATGGCCTTCGACAATTGTCGGAAGTGTAATTCAAAAAGTAGTCAACTCTTGTAAACGTTTGTTGAATTAACCAAGGACAAAAATATAATATACATACATACATATATACTGTATATATATATATATAAATATGGTATATAAAGTTTCCTTCCTGAATATATTTTCTGTGTAATTTTACATTTATTTATCTATAAATTACAATATATATATTTTGATTTATAGAATCATTTTTAAATTGTTTTATTCGATGTTTATTCTAATGCTATTTTATAACATTTTAAAGTATTTTTCCCATTATGTTTCAGAATTTTTGTTATTTTTGTTTCATATATTTTATGCTTTATCATTCTTTCGTGTGTGTGTGTGTGTGTTTTATAATGTTAATACTTAATAACAATTTTTCTTATATTTAACATTATTTCTATATAATTTTTTCTAAAGTATTCATTAATTTTATTACACTTTTATTACTCTTATCGTTTCTTTAATATATGTTTTCATGATCTATATGTATTTTAAAGCTTTAAAATTATTCTTAATTACATTGGAATTATTTTTCAATTTTAAAAAGTAATAATTTCTCAGCAAACGTTAGGTGGTGAAGTAAGATTGTTGTAAAAATTACATTAAAAAATTCCTATTCGGCGCATAAATAAGAAAAAAATCTCTGCAATTTTTCTAAAATTCTTTTTTCTTTTCTATTTTATCTGTAAGGTCAATTTTGAATTTTTTTTTACTTCCTCATTTTTCTCCATCCTCCTATCTTTTCTAGTGTAAATCAGCAGGCAAAACGCTTATCTATTCTTTCTAATTATAGAAAGATCCAATTCAAGATCAACAATAACATAGAATATGTCGAGAACGTCATAGCAGAGTGGTTACGAGCTAATTTGGAATTTCATAGGAAAAAAAAAACGTTTCAAGAATTCGTAAATTGCTTCATGATTCTGAAATAAGAACTTAAATTTTCGTATAGGAATTTTATAGATAGAAATTTTTGAATTTAAAGTAATATTTTCTTTTATTTTTCTTTCTACGCTTCTGTTGAGTTCACGTATAGTTTTCATAAGTATGAAGTTATAAAACAAAATACCGTAGAGTGAAGCTTTATACTGAGTTGTAAAGTAGCATATATTTAAATTATCAATATCATAAAACTTTATTATTTAAATTATTTTCTTATTTTTACATGTATTTATCGATTTTTAGTTAAAATATTATAAAGTTTCGATATAAATTAAATAGATAAATAGTATTAAATATTAAATTAAATACGATTTTATCTTTTATATATTTATATTCGAATCGATTTTATATTAATTTTTTGAAGATTAATTTAAAGTATTTTGTCTATAAATTTCGAATTTTAATGTAATGTAGTAATTAATATAGTCTATCTTTAATTAATTTTAAGAATATTTTAATACAGTAAACCCTCGATTTAACGAACTAATTGCAGGATTGTCGAAAGTCCGTCAAATCAAATATGTCTTAAAAACATACATTAATAACGAGCTTAAAATTCGCAAGTGCTAAAATGTTATTATGATGTATAAGTATGAGTAAAATAGTAATGTAATGTACTGTACAATAGCCTATATTGAGTAATTTATTCTCATTGACTCATTGTTCCAACCTTTTAGCCTGTTCTATTTGAGAACAAAAAGGTTTTAAATTCGTTGTTCGTTATATCCGAAATCTGTTAAATCGGGGAAGATTAAATCGAGGATTTTCTATATTTAGAAACTATATAAGTTTAGGTATTAAGTTTGTTTAAATTAAATTCGATTGGAAAAACATTATATATTAAATTATTGCTGTCTTAGTAAAGGAGAGGTAAGCAATAAGTTTGCAATAAAATAGTTTAGAGTACTAAGTTACGTACTATACATTTTATAATAGAAAAAAGAGGCGACTAAGAGTAATCTCATTTCATGATCTCTTTTAGTTATATTGACATCTCCTATGTTTATCTAATCCACAAGATTGGGAGGTGGCATTATTAAATATTGTTTTATTCAAAGCCGGAGTTTAAACTTAATTTTCGTTATTTCAATCATAATGATTTTGTTTAAAAATTAACAATTATTATCTATTGTAAAATGTAACAATTGGTGCGTGCTGTACTGTAAGCTGTAACATTCAATATGTTAGAAATTATGATGCTTAGTATCTATTATAAATCATGGTAGTTTGTTTACGTGAAAATAATAATAATAAATTAATTTCATAATTTCCATTGAACAATTTTAATGTGGAAAAATCTCTTGTACAACAATCAGCATTTCCCGCCGAAACATCGTTATACAAACACTTGAAAATTTAACATTATATTTTAAATCTTTTGTACACATCGTTGGGAAGACGATCTTTTGTGGTGCAAGTAGAAAAAAATTCGATATTAAGGAAGAGGTTTACAAGAACAAATAAGACATTTTGATTTGTGTCTTGTTTTTTACTAGACTACAGGCATTGATAGAATGTCATATCATACAACTTTAACAGTGAGAAAAACCTCCTCCCATATATATAGTAAATAAGTTCTAGAGTACTTTATAAAGATCATTTACAAACATAAAATATTATCCGAAAACTCGTATACAAACGAGCTTCCATTTGAGACAGATAGAAACATCAGAGAAAAACTTTATTAAAAATTTTTTAAATTAATTTCTGAGCAAATTCTGACGTATTATCGTTAATTTTTAGATAAATGTACACGTGTTTACTTACATAAGATACAGAATCTGCATATATATATATACACTCAACGCATATGATGGCCTCTTTCTATATGTCAAACCGTTATAAATTCTATATAGTAGGCTACGGTTTTGAAGGCACACATCCTGTCTTCTTTTATTTTCAAATATATATTTTATGTTTGTTCTTTGGATGAATAACGTTTGACCGTTTCCTTTGACGAAAGGCACAATATTCATTTATTGGATTCATTTTTCAAGGCACTTCACAAAAAATGATTATTTAACTTATTCTTATTAAACGTAATTCGTTAAAATTATACTTCACTGTACATACAACCTCTTAAACAACTCGTTTACAACATTTTATACAAGTAAAAATACTGATTATGATGATAGGAGGCAAAGAAAAAATAATATAGATAAGATGTAAATGTATACGGACTTCGATATAAGAGGTGTTTTCTTTAAGTAATTGATAGAAAGAATGTCTTAAAAGCAGCTATAGCGTACTTATAAAACTAAAATAATGTATAAATTCGGATATGAATGTAAAATAGGTAATACCTTTTCTCTTCTTTGATTTAGGAACCGAGTAATATAAATTTTTAAAAATATAACCTCCATATAAAGTATCAAGTCTTAATTTCCACAAATGTGGAGTGAAATGCAAAAGTATTCAATAGTCAAAATATCCGGGTTCACATGATTTTCTAGTTACCTCGTTGTAGGCTTCATTTACAAACCCATCTTTCAATATGAAGCTTCGAAACAGAAATCATCTCCACTTCTACACACTGAACGGAAAGTTTTCACTCTATGTATTTGTAAATAGTTTTTGCTTCCTTCAACGAAGCAGATTTTTCATGTGATGATATTAAAAGTTGGACATCACAATCTACTAATTCGTAGCAACAAAGAAATGTCTCGAAGTCTCTAGTCCTTGCAATATAGTTTTGGTTAAATCACGACATTATGTGTCGCGTAGCTGCTAATGCTTCGATAAGTGCAGAAGCAGATTCTGTAGAAGGCTCAGATTTTACTGTAACGTTACTCCCGTACATAGGCATAGATGATGTATTAGGGACGGAAGTATGGTTGGTGTCGTACGAGACATCCGACTGCGAACAGTCTTCTTGATGATAGATCGATGCTTCTCCTTCGCATCCTTGTTGATAAGAATAATGCGATTGGGCGTAACTGTAACCACCGGGATAATTTTGAGACGTCTTTAGATATTGCTCGAATTCATTTCTATCGACATCAGCTACATATTCTGAGTCCGTATACGACTGTTCATTGGAATAGTATGGTTGAAATTCGGACGGATGATAGTAAGAAGGAGGCCGATAGGCTGAAATCCCGTTTTGTAAGGCACAGGATGGTCTATCTGAACAATTCGGTGATTTTGATTGGTGATAATAAGATTGTTGATTTATATAACCACAACCTGGTGTATAACCACATGTGCCTGATGTAATTAAAGCTCTCAAAGTCGGTAAATTACTCGAAAGTCCTTGAGGACCCACAACTTGAGTCATACGATGCCGGAAGGGAGGACGGATGTTCTTTAAGAAGGTAGAAGATTCGCTAAATTTGGACATCAATTGGCTGACTGGATTCTCCACTGTAGGGCCGTGAGATAGATCAACAGCTTCTTTATTTCCAGTTGCGAAGTGGAAACCTTCTTGTTCACAAGGCTCTATAGGGGACATTTCTGGTGTAGGGAGAGACCTTATTAACGGATCAGCAGAAACAGGAGCCGATGGTGCTTCGGATTGCGCTGCGTAGGAAGGTTGGTAAGAACTTTCGTTTCTTCTTGGATGAACAGCTTCAGAGCAAGGACTCCCATGAGGTGAAGATTCGGGTGTTTGGATTCCACAAAATTCAGAAGAATTCGGCATAAGATTGCCAGAATAGTTCATACCAATCTCTCCGGGAAAGGCATATTCTGCTCCTAAACCAGAAGAATATGATAATGACGATTGAGGAGATGATGGGGAATTTCCAGCAAGTTTTCGACTTCCACGTTTAGATGTTTTCCTCCGTCTCGGTCTGTATTTGTAGTTGGGATAATCTTGCATATGTTGCACTCTTAATCTCTCAGCTTCTTCGACATAAGGACGTCTTTCTTGGGGGGTTAAACTCCTCCACTTCTTACCTAAGATAAGAAATGTGAAAATTATCAAGTGATCACACTTATACTAATGTTAAAATATAAAATATATATACTAAAACTAGGTAACTTATCTATCATCCGAGCTTGAAAACGTTTTTAATTACTCATTGAAGCATAAATGTCTCTTAATTCTTATCTCGTATGAGATATAAACATTTACAGAACTATCAACAATTTGTTAATAACGACATTTTATCACGATAGATCATCTTATACAAACTTTTTCCTTAATTAGGCTAAATGAATCGAGTCTGAGATTGAAATCTTCTTTAAATGCGAATATATCATAATATTTGTTTAACAATGCGTTTACGAGATAAACCAACATATATTTAAGTCTTCTCTGAAAACAATAAATGTTCATGTTTTTCTAAAATTCTCTCAAATTAAAATATATTGTTTAATATATTAAACATCTCTACTAGACTTAAAAATAATATTTTCTCAGTTAAGTAATAATAATATATAATTAATTTTATTAGATTGACCTAAATCGATTGCAACATCCACTCTCTCTCTCTCCTGATAAATTAGTCACACTCTCTACGTAAATTTAATATTAAAATTGATCGTATTTACGAAATTTTCATAATTTTAGATTTATATTTATATGTCCTGTTATTATATAATTTTTAATGAGAAATTAATGATATAGGCCTAGTCAATTTCAAAACTTATCTTAGGTTCATTGCTACAGAGTTTTAAACGGAACAATAACATAATGAATGACAAAAGACAAATTTTTGCTTGTTGAGACTCCACCTCGCAAGAAAATAAATATGCGTGAAAAACGTGAATCACGATGAAAAGATGTAAAGGAAACATCCATGAATATTTCACACATATAAAGTTAGAACACTCCCCTCTTATTCCGATTTTGTAATTTTATACATTAAATTATGAAAATCTTTCTTCTAATATAAGATTATAATCTCTGTCGAGCAAAATTTAAGCTTTATATAAGGCATTTAATGCGTTATAATTTAATTCTACCCAATTTTTTTTTTTTTTTTTTGTATGATGTTACATTTAAATAACTTCGACCTTAGAAAAATATCCAATTTTTAATTGATTACTAAAATTGTTTCAGCTGATGCAACTAGGTTTTCTTAATTTGCAAAATATACTTAAAGCTACAAAATTCAAAAACTTATTTGTTGAGTCAAAGATATTTCATTTTAAAGCCTGTAATAAAGACGAACGTATTAGAATTTTGTATTTTAAAAGCCAGAAAAATATATTATAAAATATTATTTAGAAGAAAACGTTCTAAATAATATAATAAACTGTTAAAATGATATATTTAAAGTCCATAATTGATGCCGTGCCTACTATATATAGGCCTATATTTAATGCCCAGACTGAAGACACACCTCTAAAAATAAACTTTTAAAGAGTTCAGTTGGATGTTGCTTATATTACGCAAAAGAAATTAAAACTTAAAATTCTGGCAAGGAAAGAAGCATCATTTTCAAATTTAGTAAACCGTGAAACATTTTACTATTTAAAAAACTTTCATCTGCAAGGCACCCCATGGCCTAATTTTGACTGTAGGCCGAATATTATCGAAGTGCTTTATATTGGATGTACCGTAGAACTCATTTGATCGATGGTTAAGGGTTAGAAAAGACAGAGCCGCCGTAATTATGTCCTGGGCGGCTACCGTACGTGCTATGAGTGACGAATATTGTAGTCCAGATATTTCTTAGGTCGGTAGCTGTCGGCCGGACATCGAACCCAGTTTGTAGAACATCCAATGTAAAAATGCCGACTACAAACTTTGGGATAATCTCTAGCTCGAGGCTAAAACATCTGCATTTTTGTGATTCGTATCGAAGGGGGAGAGGAAAGGTTTTGTGCTTTATTTTTATCATTAGTTTCTATCTTCTTTATGGTACGTTTCTGATTAGTAGGCTATCCACGTAAAGGATGAACTTTCATATTGTGAACAACTCGTTAACTATTGGTTCTAAACGGTGATAAATAGACCTTTCATCGATAAGCTCTGTATAAATTTATTATAAAATTAGTCCGATGAAAAATAACATTGCTAACAAAAAATAAGTTTTAAAAATTTATGAAAATAAGAGTGTCATTTAATGGTAAACATTTACCATAAATTATCATTTTCTAAGCTTAATTAGCGCGATACGCTACAGAAAGTTACACTTCTTAATTATTCGAAACTACACAAATTATTCAATATTTAGAGAATTTTTTATTATTATTTTATTAGTTTAAAATATTAAAATAAATCAGTAATAACTTTTCCTATTAGTAAAATATATTTAGAATAATTAATTAATTTTAAACAATTCAAATTATGAAGCAATAATTACAGAAAGTATCGCAAATTATATTAAAAGTATGCATTATTATATTTAGAAATCTTAATTAAAGCTGTAAAGTTTGTTAAACTAATATATGAAATTTAAATACTGTACATTAATTTTTTCAATGAAGTCAAGTCATTATTGAATTTAATTTTAAATAATAATCTTTTAATTTTTCGATTAAATCCGTTGTTTAAATATTAGAAAAATGATTTTGTTTTTTGTTATTTTAATGATATTTTGTTATAGAGTTTCTGTTTAAATAATTAATCCCACTTAAATGACATCATATCTTTATAAGTATTAATATAAATACACCATTTAAGGGAAGTTGTTGGTTAACTTCTCCATCAGAATTTTAAACATCTTTACCTTGGAATATATTCATAATGTGGAAGTTTTAACTATAAATCTGTCAAGTGCTAATTGCACACATGAGTTAGTTTTATTGCAGTCCTTAAAGGCAAAAGATTCTTAGTTGTCTCTGTTCTCAGAACGAGCAATATGCCAAAAAGAGGACACGCTTTTCTTCCATATTCCGTCACGGTCAGCTTGACTAGTAGGCCTACAAAATGACTCATAGTGCTCGGATAATTTAACGTTTGCAGGTGTTCCTTTCAACGCTCACACCCACCTACGAACAGTTCGTGGTGCTCTATAGTGGGTGTTCCCCAATTTCGACCATTATATGCCAATAATTATCCATGCATTTTTCCTCTTTAGCCTTAAACTATTCCATTAATTTTCAATTAAAATAAAATTGTTAATACTACTTAGATTGCTAAATTATTGCTACTTCCTCCTCTATAAATTTCAAACTTTGTAAGTAAAGAAGTTCGTTATCCATAATAGACAACAAGGTAACGGTTTCATAATTTTATTCATTATCTGTAGAGCATGCTTTTCTCCGACATTCGAGTCACGTGGGATGGGAAAATGCGTAACACGAGTAGCTCTAACGTGATCTATCGGTGTGCAGAAACGTCACGAACCGCTAAAAGTTTGCACTTTCCTGTATGTGGGGTCTGTTATAACCTACGTCTTCATTAAGCCACGTTCTTCGATACAGCTTCAAGCTTAAAAATAATCGAATTTTCTTTATCCTTATAGCTATTTTTTTAACTGAAGGATATCCTTCACTTTAGTCACAACCTATATAACAAGAATATAGAAGGACGACAGTCCTAATTCCCAAAGAACTGGTTAGATATTCGGAACACAAAAGTAGGGTGTTTGCGGTGGAAAAAAGGAAAGGACACCTATCCGCCTACTATTTACACCCCACCTTTATTTTTGTAACTTTATAAACCTTCATCAAAATATCTGATAGTTTCATAAATATTGAATATTTAGATTCTTCAATAAACTATAGGACGACGCCCCGAAAGTCCTTCTTCCTTCAGAGTTCGACTAAAGTCAGTCACGATTAAAGGGCGGAGCCTGTGGATTTCGAAATTCGTGACCAAACTTTTGTACGTGTCGGATTTTACTATTCCTTCCATGATATTTCTGTTTGGTAGAAAACGCCCAGATAAACATGCTCACGATAAACTTTTTTCTTATTTTTTTAATTTTTTGCTAATTTCAATAGAGTTATTTTGCTTGTATCAGTTCAGAATCTTTCTTATTAACTCTGATAAGAATGTTTGATACTTAATCGCTCAATGAATAATAATAATTGACGTGTTATTTACTTCTCATTATAAGGGATTATCAGAAGATCTTACCTTTGTCTTCCCACTTGTTTTTTTTTCCTTCTTCTTAAATATAAATAAAATTACATGCTCAATTTTATATATTTTAAAGTTGTTTTTAAGAGGGATAAACATCTTATTGTTTCTTACAAAAATTCAACTTTTATGACTTAATTAAGTAAAATTAGACTAATTTAAAGAAAGAATATTTAGGTTAATAGTTATATACTTGTATAATTGCTTTCTTTTGTGTGGGATCGATATCAAATAAGTTTTAAATTTCTAGTGATTTGCTAGATGCAAGTTATATATGCTTACATACAAGAATATAAACAATTACGTGTTCTTATATATGATATCTCGTATATAAAACACAATTCTTTCTGTATTATTAGGGAATGATACCATTCATATTATAGATTTAGATCTATTGACTACTCAATCCTCGCTATATGTTCATCCGACACAGTAGAAACTGCAGTAAAGAACGTACAGCCTAATAAAAGCTAGCTATATATAGTAAAATCTTTCTATTTACTACCTTAATTAGAACAGCAGGCCCACTTATAACAATATACAGTATGGTAGTTACGTTATACATATAGAAAATTATTTTGTAAAGACGATTTTAAAACCTATGAAATTGTAAAAATAAACTAATTTACAATATAAAAGCATGTTATGTACAGTACACGGTAGAATTATAAGTTTATACATAGATATATAGATGAAGACATTTAATAAGTCTACATTGTATGGTTATAACATGCAAAATATTTATTCAAAAACACCTAAGTTATAAATATACGTACTATTCTATGGATATAATACGTATCCATACTATTTCATATTTCATATACTGACTTCATACTCAGTGAGTTCGTAAGAATTCTTAGAAAATAGATTGCGTGCATTGGTAGACTGGAATATGAGAATAAGTATTTTCTTATCACTAAACTTGAGTTATATTAAATTTTACTCAACGCTTTCAATATTTTGTAATAGTACAAATAATTAAGTAAATAGTTGTGTATAAAATTCTATATTCTTATATAATAAAGGAAAGACGTATTAAATACAAAATTATAATTGGAAAATGAGTATTATATAGTTTCAGTAGCATGTAGTACCGCAACAAAGTATTAAATTTGATCATTATCGGATTAATTAAATTCCGTACAGATTCTAACAAACAAATCCCTAAAAATAAGCAGGTTAGATGATAGCGATTACTTAAAATGATAGGACGGGAGGAAGAAATATCTTTCAAGATGATTTCGGCAAACGTTTTCAGAAGAGCAGAAAATTTAGCGACAAGTCTAGATGGGTTTTTAATTCGTCGGTTCTTACTAAGTACAGGACCGTAGAGGGTCACACTTGAGAAAAGAACCAGGGGAAAAAATTCCAAGACAGTCATGTGAGGGGGAGGGAAGCTATTTCAAACGCCGACAGAGCAAAGCGGTTTCTTTTTCGCAGAAACCAATTACGAATCACACACACACACATACACACAGAAAAAAGAGAGAGGAACTCTTACTAAAACTTCACTAAACTGTCCCCCTAAAGGAGGATAAAGGGGGCCACTACACGTTTCCCATTGCTGTATGTAGCCGAAATCGTTTCCATGCCGTTCATTAGAGGACAGTGGTCCGAAATTAGTCTGGCAAATGTCCAAGTTGCGTGAGTGTATTCAACGCCTCTTTCCTCCTACCTGTATTCCGCTAAAGAAAAGTCGAATAGGCTCTTTTTCGAATTACTCCAACCACAAAAATTCTCCCCAATAATATATTACCTACAAACAAATTACTAGAGTCTGCTAACTATAACTGAATTCTCTCATTTGCTGGGGAAAAAGTGCATGTAAACTCTCCTACGCTGTTTTTATCGTTAATGGGACGTAAAAAAGTCATTTTGGTATATAAATTATCGAGTGTTTCGAGTATTTTATCGCAGTATAATTATTAATATACGAAACTTTCATTGTCTATTCTTTACACTAATTAATTTAAGAATGTTTTTGTTGGTTTAATAGCAAAGAAAAATTTATAAATAATACAAAGAAAAACTTCTTTTCAATTAAGATAAGAACTCCTAATAAGAAAATTTGAATATAATTCTAAATAATTAAGAATTATTCATTAAAAAAATGACATTCTGAATGGAAATGTTATATTAATAACAATAAGATCTAAATTTAAGTAATGAATAGGTTCATGGCGTTTTAATTTCCATGAAAAATGCGACTAATTTAAAAGAAGAAACAAAAGGAATAATTAAATACAGAAAAATTAATGATACAGATATAAATATGACTGAAAAAAGTAGATATGTAACGAAGATTTCTTGTCATAAAAAATTTACTAAGCCAAATTTTAAAATGATTTATTAATTCTGCTGTGTTTTAAAAGCTTTATTCTTAATTTTGATTCATTTTTATAAGGGAGAATTAAAATATGGCAACTGATTATACATAATTTAAATAAATAAAAAGTTTTGGCGTTTTCATTTATAAGTAACATTTAATAATTCACGTTCTTTACAATAGAGCAAAATATTAATAAATGCCAGACTTTTTTCTATTAACTTTTCAATTTTTATAAGTAATTTATATCAAACATTACTTTTGATTGTAATTGGTAATCGTTATACTATGAAAATTTACATGCAGAAACTTGTAATTTTTTTTTCCTACTTTCTTAAAGGCCTATATATATATCTTATAAAAGGTATACAGTATGTGTAATGTCATTTATATAAAAATAACTTTTTGTAATAATTTATATGAAAAATAACAATAAAATTTAAAAAATTACTTATATTTTACTGTTTGTTAGCATCATTTCCTTTATATTATTCGAATTTATGTATATTAATGAAAGTGATTAAAGTAGGAGGATATGCATTAGAAATGTAAGTTTTCTGATGGATTAGGGCTCATTGCCACTACAATGATTACAAGTAACCGAAAAACCGGATATCGTCTATCGTAGGACCACAACTTAAACACTATTCTTGTCTAAAAACAGCGACGAAAATAACTTTCTGATAAGGAGACGTCAGCAACACACAGATCATCATCTCCTTAAAGCATAAAATTATAATTACAGTCTTTCATCTACCATAATTAACTATAAATTGGTCGTAATTTTGAGGGAATAAACTCGATAATTTAGCAAATTTTCTTTTATATTTAATTTCTGCCTTACAAAATACCCGAAAAAAATCACTTTAAAATCCATCATTTAAAATAATTAACTAAGTTTATCTTATGAGTTATCTGGGGGGATGTTTGACCACAAGTTCCGCTCCGCAGGATTTATTTTAGCTACAGAAACGTGAACGGTGCGATTTTCTGGGGGAAACAGCGTTGAACTACCACCTTTCACGAGAATGGCCCCCTGCAAACCCCGCCAGCGACAACCGCAACTACTATCCAATTTGGGATGAGAAAGAGGAAGATTTATAGCTTTAATGTTCATAATATACACAACATGTAAAATATTATTTACACGTCGGCCCAGATGTGATTTTTCCAAAATATATGCTTTTTAGATGTTAAAATGAGCTTTATGGACCCAATTTAATTATTGAAAGTCGGAAGGTTGTATATGAAAATTGCAGCTTACCAAAATAACTTTTGTTGGCTTTATAATAAATTTCACATATTATATAACGTGATTAAATTTTATTTTCATGGCAATTTACTGAAAATTTCATAAAAGACATGACTTGAAATATGTTCGGTTTGTTAGTTTCTAGATGCGTGTGTATCGGAGTGATTAGCAATTTGTATGTTTAAAAATGGATAAATAAGTAGATTTTTATGTAAAATATTCGTTAATTACAGCATTTAATGTATTATGAGATGTAAAACGATCTAAAATCAGACACGGAAGTTACGTTTCTTGAATATCTCAAATAACATGTACTATTATTCTTTATGCAGTATTAAACTAAAAGAAGTTTACGAGTTTTTAGTTACATTATTTATCTTAATTTATCTTGTTTTATGATTTATTCTATATAAAATACATTTAATACTCTCTGTAATTTCAAAATTTTGAACTTAATCACATCTAAATAAAGTAATTTAGACATTTTTTTTTTAAACAAAAAAATTCGTTTTCACACACTTATAAATATATAATTGAATTTTCCTACCTATAAACGAGGTGAATAACATTAAAACAAAACAAAAATCGAAAGATAACGGTACTTATTGTTATCATCATAGCATCAACGTCACCACATCAAAGCAGAATAGCAAGCTAGAAGAACACTTCCGCATTGGATAATAATAAAAGATGATGTCGAAAACGTATTCAATAATGGACTCTTCAATAATAATTACTATAATCTACAAAAATCATAACCGAAATGGTAGATCTAAATACGAGTAGAACGGGAATAAAGATTTACTCTTTGAAGAGGCACCAGGTAGGAGAAGGTTATAACCCCTACCTGAAACCCTTCCCCTCGATTTTTTTGATGACCTTTTCTATGACCTATCTTCATTATTTTCCTTAGCATCGAAGAGAATGGATCGTGCCCTGAGTCCTGTCTGCGTGACATCAGAAGCACGAAGTGTACGCATGACGAATGAGATAAACAACCTGACAACTTGTTTGTCGACATTTCCGCTAATTAAATTGCTGACAAAAATAGATCTTTTTGGCGTTGACAACTTTCCTATAAAGGCAAATCTACGATCAAAATATTTTGAATTCCCTACAGTCTAGACGAGTAATAAGATCTAACGATCTGACATAACTATTGAATGTAAATACACTACTTAATCGATAAATTATAATTTAACTCGAATGTTTTGGTTAAGTTCCTAACTATAAATTGATTTCTGTCTGCTCTGTATGTATCAAAACATTAATCACAGTCAATTGCCTTACGGGTTTTTTATGCCACATTTGTCGAAAATGTAATTAAATTATGCAAATTGATTTATATTTAAAAAAATAAACAAATGATCTCAGCATTTTATAAAATAAATACAAATTAAGTTAAAGTTATTATAGTATACGATAAGATGCCGCCTATTGCTTGCAGAACTTGTCGCTAAAAGTTGCATAAAATAGAAACCGCGCGTAAAATCTTTTAAAATTGCAGAATATTAAACAATAAATTCAACTTTTATTATAGTATAAACTAATATAAAAATTATATTTGACATACAGTTCCAATAATCTAAATCGTTACTTTCTAAGAAATTTTATAGACGAAGAGACAGACAGACAGACGAAGGAAAAATTCGATTGTCTGACGTTATTATTTTTCAAGACAATTCACCTTTTATATTCAGGTAAAAGTTAACCCCTTTCAGATCCCTATTCCGCTACACCCTAATATTATACCAATAGGGACCCAAAAGAAGATATGTCTATCACAATACCTAAAAATCTTAATTTCCTAGGCTTTAGTATGGAAGAAATGCTACAGACTAGACTTCAGACAAACTGATAAAGAAGATTAAGCAAATTTTGTAGGTTATTTACTAACATTATCAGAGATATTCACAAATTACTTTATGCATAACAGTTTTATTTTATCGCATAATTTGAAATTTTAAAATATTTATTCATTACGTTAATTTATATTAACTTAGCTCTAAAATGCTCAATGTTTTCTAATAATTTTATTAATATTCTCTAATACGATAACATTTAGGCTATATAATCTAATTGTCTTCAATAATGCAAAAAAAGTACTAAAAATAAGAATTTGCTTCATGTTTTAATTGCTTTTTAAGAAAGAATTTTCGGCATTATATTCTTACAATTCCAATTATAGAAATCTATTTTTTCAATAAAACTTTATTTTAATTTATATTTATTAACTGTAAAACAGGTTCAGTTAAATATATTTAGTACAGTAGCCTACATGAAAATTTAATGAAATTTCGAAATTAATTTCACACCATGCAATTTACATTTCTCAATTTTAATCCTTTTTCAACGGCAGATTTTTATAAAAGATATAATTAAAAATATATTAAAACTTTTATATTTTTTAAAAATAAACTAAGGCAAAAATTATTAATTTAAAATATATTTTTGTACTTGTCACGTTAAAAGCAAGTAACTACTAAAATCTCTTGACCATTTTCTTGGTATTTCCGTTTAATAAATTAAATAATGGTCAGTCAACTCAAACTGTCTGGTACAATACTAAAAACTGTTAGGAAAAAAATTTAAATCATTTACATAAAATATACTCACAAATAACTTAAATTAACAATATAATCAATATTCATTGTATAAGTAACGACCATTGAGTCGCAAGTGCAAATCATGTTGTAATCTGATAATTTACTTGGGTTGATGTCATTTGAGCTACACACACCAGTCGAGTCAGTTATTTTTGATTCTTAAGATGCATTTTTGTAAGCCCTTCCCAAACCCTTCTACTCCATTAATATCCGGATCACGAAGTCGGCCATGCTGCAAGCTATCTACTGATTTATGAAGACTTGACAAAGATTGTTGATCGTACAGACTTGTTGCTTGGATAAATGTTGCTTAACAAAACTATAGATTTTATAAGAAAAAATTACTTAAATTCTCCTATTACAAGCTTCATTTATGAATAATTTAATTCGTCATCATTAACACGTTAACTACATTTTTCAAAACATTTCGCTTGTTACAACATAAATAATGACTTTCTTAACAATTGAACGTGAATTTTATAAAATAATTTTTATTTAAAATTATTATCCATACTTTATTATAATATATAAATCTACTTTATACGAGATTTTATTTTTTAAAGTAGTTTCGTACGTGCATTGCACGCAATATACTGGAAATTTGTTAATATTTTAAATATGCAAAGACATATCATGCATAAAATTTTATTTCTAAGGACACATTCTGTACATATTTCAAACAAAATATCATTATCGAATAGTGTTATACATAAATCGAATCTTACGTAAGGAAATTTTATAGTATTCTCCTCCCTCCTATAGAAGAAATAGAGAAAAACACCCCTTTCGGGTACATTCTACAAAGCAAAACGATGGGACTAGGCCAAGGACTCTTCAGAAACTTATTTTCCCTGAGGAAGTAAATGGGGGGATGGTTAATTCGATTCGTGGTTGGTTACCAAGGCGTGGTTGACATGTTGATGATGGTTCTGCTCTGGTATCGGGAACAGTGCGATGATTATATTAATGCTAAATAACTAGAAACGTTGAGTAGACGTTAAGCAACTTAGAATTATGATTCAAGCAATTAATTCAATAAAAAAAATATAGTTTTTGATAAATTAAATCATTCGAACCTTAATAAGGATTAGCAACTTTAAAGAAATACGAAGTTTTTCGACGAACTACGGGGAGTAGAAAAAGGTTATTAAACTATGAAGCGGAAAAAATGTAAAGGTCCCCCTAAGCATAGATCAAGGGGCAAGCGAGTGGCACGTGGAACAAATCCCACACTGCAGGAACACTCATGACATGACGTCATTGGCCACCGTTTCCCATGGAGTCATGCTGAGTGCTACCGGTCCTTCTGTTGTCAGATAAGATGCAATTTTGTTAGAATATAAGGCCTTTGACTTCGGTATTAAACGCGTTTTTACAATTCGTGATAATTTCAAGAATATGTTAAAATGAAAAATTCGAGCTACTTTTGTTGCTACGGTATGTTATAGAATGGTAATCTTTAAAGTAAAAATTCATGTTGTTACTTAAAGCAAATGCGATATTGAATAACAAATAAATCTGTCGTTTTGTTTTATTTTTAATTTAATTTTTAGTTAAAAATTCTAATTTGCGTAAAAATGTCTGTAGCTATAAAATATTGGCTTGTTCTAAGATAATTCCTTAATGCTACAGCAGCTTTATAAACCTTAAAGGATAGAAAGATTAGGCTAAATTAAATACATCACAGATGCTACAATAAAGAATTTTTCTTTAAATTTTAACTAAAACTTGTTTATACTCTCTACTCTTAAAAATTTATACTCATTTCAAGTATAAATTCTATAAAAATGACTAATTCAAAAGCTGGATATACCCAACCTTAATAAGAGAAACTGTAATTGGCCAAGGAGCCATACCTTGCTGGTAACAAAATTAATCAAAAGATGAATATGATAAGTTATAAAATAAATTATACGAATGCAAATCTCATTGATTTTTAGCTTGCATTTATCTCACCTCTATATGAGAATTATCATCAATTTTTGCTATTTTCAGCTGCAGAAAATTAAGTGTCTCTTGCAGTTACAGAATTATACTCTGCTCTAGTATAACACTCAATAAAAAAAGAGTTTGATTCGACATTCAAAGTATAGATATCTTTCAGTATATCTAAGTATAGTATCAAAGTATAGTATAAAGTATAAGTATCAAAGTATAGATATCTAACAGTAGGCCTATGAAGAAAAGGACATTTTAAATATATAAAATTCGACAAAATCCTAGTCAACTATCATGTAAAGTCTTCGGGTGCTAGAGCATGAGATACTCTTAGAATTCGTATCAACTAAAGTATAGGTTGGAATTTTTCATCTTACTCTGCCAATTTTCAAGTACAGATAACGTCAGAACTGATAGATCACGGTGACGGAAATTATCCATTCGTATAAGTAGATAATGAAAGAAAATGGAGTACAAGGTGGTATTATTGATTTTAAAGAGTTTTCGGCATCATCCACGCATGATCACAGGTGGAACAGAAGTAGGAGCGTGGGAAAGACAGCACCTGTCGATGGACAAGATCGCTTGGAATGCGGTCGTGTCCGTCCTCAGAATAAGAAGACTGATATACTGCTAGTCAGTAGATGCTAAGGACTACCGTCCTTGTGCAGTCCACTGAATACTTGATTGTTAGTGAAGGACAGGTGGGGTGGAATTCATAAGATCCATTAAGGGATGCGTTCGCTTTCTAACTGACATGCAACTGAATTGATTTTAATGACTTTCGATTTATACAACTAACTACATATTTTATCTACTTTAGAAACTTGTCTCTTTAGTTTTAAGGACAGATAGGCATAAACAAAGAAAGGCTTATGATGTTCGGTGCTAATGAAAGGGAAGAAAGCATCTATTTTGATAGGAAAGTGAGAAGATGAATCGAATACTACGAAGGATTACTAGCCAAAAAATGGTTGTTAATACGTTTTCGAATTATTATAATATCTTAAGTCGAGTTTTAAAACATATTTCAATATTTATACATGTAAAATCAATAAATATTTTTAAAAATTTTAAATATTTCTAGACTCATAAAAGATGCTGAAGATTAAGAGAGCGGATCGAATTTTGTAAAAGTTTAATAAGTTTTAATATTTTTATAATATTTTAATTATTATTTAAATAGATTTTTTGGAAGATATTTTAAAATTATTAAACAATTTTTCTTCGAATTTTTACTTCTTCAGTCTGTACTAGAAAAATCAATCATGCAGCATTTATACAGCATGGGTTCTTTAACATATTTGTCATGTTTCATGCAGACCTAAATACAAATGTGTTCTGATATTATTATGCTTGAACTTTTTAATTAGTAACCGTAAATTTAAGATATTTTACCAGTATTTTATTTTAAAATAATATTTTTATATTGCGGGAAAATATCATGTAAATGTTACACGCTTCATTGTGAAGAGTTATCCTTAGATCAACCAAAATATTACACAAAAATTGGTGCTAAATCCTTGATCTATGAATTGAGAATATATGTATATACTGTATATATATTAATTTAAGAACGTTTCTCGTAATTCTTAATAAATTCGAAGAGTTTTTGATAAAATGTTTATAGAAAATTTGTCTAAAGTTGATAACACTTCTTTATTGAAGAGTTTCTCTTCAATAAAGGATTTGAAGGGGTTTGAAGCTTTAAATTTAAGAGAAATCTCTTAACAAATAATTTAATTTATTGAAAATAAATGTAAAAAATTGATTCAAAATTATTAAGAAATAAGAAATTTCGATAAAATGTTCAAAAAATAACGGGCAAAATTGTTGAAAAAATCTGTTTTTCAATATTTTTATGAAGTATAAACAATATGTTAATGCTTCTAAATTAATGGCATTATTCTTCGTAAACTCGTACAGTTTACAAAGAATAATGCCATCAATTTAGAATTAAAAAAAATTATACTTAATGATATTTTCTTAATTAAATTTTGATACGTTAAAGAAATCTTAAACAATTACAGTATATGAAATTTAAAGCATTATCTCGCCAAATGTAATATTTAATATTATATTTACACGAAAGATTTATATGAAATAAATTATACTAAAATTATTACCTTTTAAATGTTAACTTTTATAGTTATTTTGTTTATTGTAATTATAATTGGTTATATACAAAGTTTTACTTAAGATAAAACTTGGATACTTGATTTTCTCATAGAAAGATGTGTTCATTTTAAAACTTTATTTATATAAATGGAAAATAAAATATTTATTAATTAAACTTTCTTCTTAATATTTATTCTATACATTTTATTGAAATTTTATTAAATTTTTATAGATTAAAACCAATTAAATTTACACGAAAACTTGTAAAATTTTACTTTATAACTCGATTAAAATTTCTTAAGTAAAATGTAATTAAATTTTAAAAATGGATTTATTTTTATACGATTTATACGATAAATTATTCAGAAATTAAGCTTGTAACTTAGTCATAAACTATGTAAAAAACGAAGTATTGTTTTCAATTTCTGTAGATTTATTCTCTACGATGTATGCAGAACTTCACGCGTACAGTACATGCTATATTTTTTAAGTATTAAATTGAAAACAATGGATCTATATTATATTCGAATTACATAATTAAATCTATTTTCTCATTTTATATTATACAAAATGTAATTTTTAATATTTCCACGTTGAATCTGACAGGTCTAGACAGCAGCTGTACTGTAGTTTCTGTACAGGCTGTGTATATGTGTAACAGCTGCCTTTTTTAGCGACAAATGGGGCCTACTTCTAGCATAAACAACAAACATTCCTTTATAGTTCTGTCATATAAATTATATAGCATTTAGGTAAAATCCTTACTCACGTTTCTTTCAAATATATTAAATTATAGATTGCAACCATGCAAAACTAGTTGTTAATTTTTAAACAAAAGTTTCTTAAATTGTTCCTAAAGCCGAAATTAACAGTTAATAAGATTTTCTAGCCTCAAGGTTTTTCACTTTTTTGGATGTATTGCCGATAAAAGAAACCATTATGAGATAATTAAGTTTTTGTATGATTATTTATACATATATACCAGTTATTAAGCGAGCAATTTTAAGTAGTTTTATACTATAAAGTAATTTAATTTATATATTTACAGGTTTTACATCAAACTATAAGATTTATGGGCCTATAAATTTAAATAATGTAAGTAAGAATGGATGAAACTTTGTACGTAAAAGAGCAATTAATTAGGCATGTTAATATTCGAATACATATACTAATAGGTCTACATATTAAAAGGCTATAAGCTTACAAATATATTTATTAATATCTATGTTATAATGAGCCTTAAGCCTTGCAAGTCAGTTAATAAATATTTAATTTAGTGATAGCACTACATAGGACTTGCGTTTACTGTACTGGATAGTACAATAGTAGAAGAGAACCTATAAAAATCTGTTAACAGCAAAATTAGCAACCCGAAAGGATTGTTAATTTAGCCTGCTAATTGTAGCCTATTGGAAATGTAATGTATTTGTTAATATTTATGCTTAAAAAGGTCAACGTTATTAATATTTAGCCTGAAATTCTATTCGTTAGCTACACAATTATGCGTAAATTTTCATTATATTATGCAAAATTAACTATAAATGCTAAAAAAAATCTTTTATCCTATTGAGCTTTTAGATTTATAAATATGCGATACTCCAAGCGTATAATGTTACGATATATTCATTAATATATCATATATCATCACGCTTAATCAATCTAACAACAAATGAAGAAAAGATTTTTTTTTTCCAATTTTTAAGGGAAAAAGTTTTAAATTCCAAGTAAAATTATTCTAGAACAAATCCAGGAGTGAGGCTAATCGACGACAATTTAATAGATGTTGAGGAAAACAATAAGAACTGCACGCTTGGAATAGCAAAGTAGTCAGCAAAAATTGAGAATAGTGAAGTGTTTTGTTGGTGTTCTGATGGAAGAGAGAGTAAAAATCACGGTTCACCGAAGTCTCTTTATTTAATTCTGTCAAGGAACCGACGATTCTATTTCTAGTAAAGATACTCTTACTAGCTTTCACGTACTCTAACTGATCCTAATCGGAAAAAAGTAACGGAATAGTGTCTTACTATTCCAAATAATTTAATAATCAATAACAAGTTATAGAAAATTTTCGTCAAATTTTTTTTCTATACTTTTCGTGAGCGAGACGGTCGTCGACCCTGTCGGCACGCGTTCTTCTGCTAAACGTAAGTAAAAAATACGATTTTTCATCCCCCTTTCGTCTGTCGGTGCCCTTGTTTCCCAGAATCCAATCCTTGTTGCCAAGCCAGTTCCCTCCGTGTCCAAAAGAAATGGGCGTGTCCAGACACAGTTCGTCCCCCCCTATTGTGACGCCGGTTAAATAAGAGGTCTTGTGCATCTATTTTTAGTAGTCTGTGTCTTGTCTCCCCTCTGACTGCTCTCTACCAGAGAAAGATCAATCTTCTATCCGGGATGCTGTTCGTGAAATTAAGTGCGTGGATGTATTAATTTTATTCTAGCGTTTTCTTCTATTGTAGTGATGCATCATTAATCTTAAAGAAATATGTTTTTAGTATTACTTTAATAACAAAATTTGGCTTATTTTGGCACTACTGTAAGAGCTCGTGTAGTAATTTTCTGTGATATTTTGATAGATAATATTGCCGGTAATTTAACTTCCCTCAGTTACGGGAAGTAATCAATATAAAGTTTAACTCAAATGTTCAATTTTTTTTTTTTTTTTACTTTCAGCAAAATTAGAACCAGTTTGTCACATATCCATCGAAAAATCGATGATATTCGAGTATCACGCCTATCTTGATATATCAATATACTTCCTGCTGCTGAATCATCAAACTTAGACAAGTTTTTGGTTTAGACCATTGATTTCTCAATAAATCAATGCATCAAAGTTATCAATATTAAACGGGTTACTGTTTTATTTTGCAACAAAAAAAAAAACTGCATTCTGTAAGGTAACCGTCTGGCTAAACATCCAATTAGAAAGCACAATACGTAGAAAAGTAAGGTTTATCTTCAGGAAAAAGGAAATTATACATGGATTCGTCAGGGCGAAACGACCCGTTGTCCAACTATTGTTCAAGCCAGTTGGCCGTTAGAAATTTCGAACACGTTCACGAAATGCAGCTGTCAGTAGACCAGCAGAAGTCGATTTGCTCGGAACACACTATTAGAATCTTTACTACTCTAGATATAAATACTTCATTATAGATACAGTACTACGGCTACTATAGCAACATTTAGTTTCAGGTCGAATCTAACGTTGTGCCTACTAAAAACGCCTACTCTTGCCTTTCAAATCTCGACAGGACTGTCGCGAAACAGTCACGGATTGTTGAATATCGTGACTTTACACAACAGCGACTTAGAAAATTTCATTATAATAGAGCATATGCCACTATAATGAGGGAAAGTAGTAGAATGTTTTTCGGACATAATCTTTAAAATTTAGAAATTTTTCGAGGTTTGCTGCCTGTAAACGAAAGCAAAGTTATTACAGAAGATGTAATATACAACTCGAAAGTCTGGTATACATAATAAAGGATTTTTTGAGTGCTTTAAACGGGAACACAAGTCTGATATACTGTAAATTATTAAAGTTTTACACTCGAAAGTAAAAATGTTATTGGACACCTTAACTCGATCGAAACTCTGTAGTAATTTATATAAACACCGCTAGATGGCACCACAAAACATTTGATTCAAAAAATGTGTATCACCGAAATAGAACAGCACGAAATGCAGACAACAGAAATGGACGCAAAATTAAATAAAATAAACAATTTAAGCGTATTTTAATTGATAAATTTCACATTTTTTAAACGTTTTTTTATACACCATATGTCTAAATCGAACGGCACAGGATGTGCATCGCCCATATTTTTTATTTTATTTTGTTTTTGATAGTGGCGTGAGATAAGGGGCCTAACTAGAAGACCGCTGATACATCAACGGATGAAGGAATTCCCGTCGACGATCGACCAACCGAAACGGCGTGTACAGTATAAAGGCGGAAAATAATACCTATACTCATTTTTATATTTAATGAGACATCTATATAGACGAAAAATCAAAACCAACTCCTAACAATGTACAAAATTTAAGTTAGGAATCCAGCCAGACTACTACTTTATTCGACTTTCTAACATTAAGACAATTAACCTCTAAGGTTTTTTCCACCCCCCTCCACTTTGTAAGACAGTTGTCCATTCATTGGTGTGAATTAACCTCTCGCATAGAACGTGCGTTGAACACCACCCTTATAGAGAAACTCGCTGGACGAGAAGCTTGTGTTTGTTTGTGTGTGTCTGTATATATACATGTGAGAAAAACCTTCTTTATGGAGCACACCACGCCTTGTCCGTTAACACGGAAACGGGGTCAACCGGAAATCTGTTCAACTTTCGTGACGTCATTATAAATTTCTATAAAAATTTTAAAGATTTTATAAACTACCTATTACTCTTTGATTAATAGGTTTATTAATACCTACGCCCCTCTCAGCAGTAATTATATAATATAAATACAATTAAAAGCAAAAGTCATCGCGCTAACTTCTCTCTTACGATACGTTTTTGTATTAATGCTTAATTAAAGCTTAATGTGTAAATAAAATTATATTACTTATATTAAATAAAATTAGTAATAATAAAAAATATATCTATATATACTGGAAAGTTGACCACACCCTTATGAACGAGTTTATGAGAGGGTAAGAAAGAGAAAGAACCCACTCCTTACTAAATGGTTGCGTGTATCAGTGGTGACATTTATACGACGACCTTTATACACCTTTATACTCATTTATATCATGGCCTTCGTGTAATTTATTATTAAATTTAATAATTAACAAATTTCAAAACTCCTGTTTTCTTATACGTGAATACATTAACGTAGTAAACTTATTTCCTATTATCTATAAAGAAATAATTAATTATTAATCTAAAAACGTGATATCACTTTATTATTAATAGGTTAACGCGATACGGAATATTTATTGTTAATTTTTTTGCTTCGTGAACAGTATTTGATATAAAAATCCGTGAAAGTGGGCATAACGCTTCGACCTTGAAAATTTCCAGTTAACGAAAGAAGTGGTGGGGAACAAAAGTGCGTGGGGCATCTTGCCACTCAAATTACTTCTGGTATCGCATTATATATCCTTTATGACGTATAAGTTAAATAATTTCGGTTAATTTATGAGATTTGTAATCTTTTACGCTACTTCGTTAATCCTGTAAAGATATCTTCCTTGCATGACTCCAAGTACTGTACGTTATAGGCCTATAGGAAAATTGATGAGTTATTTAACTTGCAGTTTAGATTCGCTTAATAACAGCAAATAATTTGTGGGAGAAGAAACGCTTTTACATTCTTAATGACCTGTATAAACTGTTATAATCATAGTTATATAGTTATAAATTGATTTAACTCGTATGACAAGTTACGCAGTCGAGTTTATCCTGAGCGAACTACATTCCAAGATATGTAGAGATTGAAATAAACAGCTATTGTATCTGTATTTGGGATCAGAATCTCAAGGGAATATACAAAAGGCGAGTGCCAAAATTTCTACAACGTTTGTCACATTCTCGAGACGTTAAACTTCGAGAATCGATTTCAAAACGAGAATTCTTGAACTTTTCGTTAAACTAACTTGTAAGACGAAATCATGGTCCATATTAATGTGATTTTTGATAAAAATTTTGTCCCGATTTTATTCCGATCTTTATTTGATATAGTCCATTATATTTAAATCGGAGATAGCATAAAACAAAAGTGAAAAATGTGCAAGTGATTCTGTAATGTCCAGATAGAGACGTATCTCGCCCCGAGGTGGACAATACTTATCAGTATATATGCAGACCTGCTTACTCCACCCAAGTCAATGTCCTTTCAGAGTGGTCGTCTCTCATCTTGCTCACTACCTCCCTCACCTCCCGGAAGTGGGCTCGCCTGAGGTACAATGTGGGTCATACCACATCCAAGATGGACGTGTTGAGCACTGATTTCTGAACACCGAATCTAAGATCATTTAATAATTAAATATAAATCTACTTAATATCCACAAAGTATATTAAAACTAAAATATAACCCGAAAGAGTGTTATATATATAACAAAAAAAATCATTCTTCTTGAACACAAAACGCATTTTTTATTAAAATTTTAACTGTTGTGTTCAAGAACGTAAAATAATCGTTATTTAAATTATAGATTTCACGATTTATTAAATTATTTTAATATATACATAGAGTAATTTTATTTTATTTTGAACATAATTTGTTTAAATTGAGGAGCGATTTATCAAAGTTTCCGTATTCAGTTTCCTGAACACAGAACATTATTTCAAATATAAAAATTTTATAAATATTATCTATAATTTGTTCTATTTGAATATATGATGAACATTGAAAAAAGTTACATTGAAAACACAAAGTGAGTCTTAAACAAATTCTCCAACAATGATTGAACATTAAATAGATGTTCATTATAAAGCATACATGTTTAAGAGAATTGATATATGTATTATATTTTTTAAGTGAACGAATAATAGAATATTTTATTATTATTATTTTTGAGGAAATTAGAGATGAAAACATTTAAAGACATCGTAAAATCGAGCGAAAATCACAGGAATTAGCAACTTATAACCCTATAAACTAAGCACATTTCACATTGAACACACATTTGAAGTGGAATATAAGTTCAAGAAATAGAAATTTTGTTTAATATTATTTTCAAACTTTATTAAACAATTTTCTTTACATTCGAAAACATTAAGAATGTGAGAAAACTAGGCAAGTACGCATGAATTAGTACAGGCCTGGAATAGCACAGACCACGAATTCGATTTTTGTGCAAAATTAAATTAGATACTAATGCAAAATAATTCAATAGTGTGTAATTTATTATTATAACTCGAAAGTAATATAATATAAGTTTTATGATAACAATTGTGATCGTGAAACGTGCAACCATAGTAACAATAGCGATCGCGCAGAACGTGTATCTTGCTAACAATAACAGCGACTGACACACACACACATAGACTAGATACTATTGTATATGCTTGACGCAAATGTATGGGTATAGATAGCATGCATACTTAAAAGTAATACATTTTTCTCGGGTTGTAATAAATTTACGTATCGTGTTATTAAAACTTTGACACAAACTTACAAGTTCTCACACATCTACATAAGCTCGAACTATGTTACGTTCTCATACAGGCCTACTAACTTTCAAATTACAATATAACTGATATAATACCTATCTATAACCTAGATCAAGATTTATTTTACATTTTTCTAGAGAACAAAACATAATTAAAGAAGAAATGAAGTCTGAAACGTTCCATAATGGCTGATACTTGAAGCATTTATTATGGAGGATGCGTTTAGAATTAAGTACTGATTTAGGAATATCAACAACGAAATTTTTATGCTTTTATTACTAAATGATCATAAAATAATAAAAATAAAATAATTTTTCTATACTAACACAATTCTGATTAATAGGGAGACATGCCTGGAAGGTTATACTTCATGCAGAACATCGATGGACAGATATCACTTTTAACTTTTGGTTACCAAAACGGAAACTTCGAACCGCGAATTCCGGTTGAAACCTTTCATAGAAATAAGGTTGAACGCATATTTATCAAAAGAAAAATGAATTTTACATAATTATAATAACTATTATTAACCCACTTCCTTCCATAATTAAGTACAGTACACAATATAAGCACTAATCTATCTAAAAATTACGATAATTTATTAAAAATATTTTTTAATTTGTCCGTTTAATGTTTTTATATATGATTTACTTTAAAGGGATCCGTCATTCTATAAAATATTATAGTATAATACTTGAAAATAGTTAAAATGCATCACAACGAACGGCTAGATATAATCCCTCGTTTATGATTTTATCAGACAAGATTTAAAGTTATTATTCCAGGTAGGAAAATAACAAATTGTCTCGTTATTTTTTCTTTTTTTAAAAGAATTTTCTAAAATTATAACTTTATTTTGTTTTATGCATTTAATATATACTCTATATATATTTTTAAAGAATTTTTGAGAGAATAAAACACGGACGGATAATTATAAAACTTTTCTTATTTGAAAATAATTTTAACTAGAGCTTTAAATAAATTTCTACTTTTAAAAAAATGAAAATATTTAATTATTTTAATTCAACGTATAAATGTCCTTTTTTACTATTAAAACTTATTAAATTTAAATAATTTTGTATGATTTCTTACAGTCAACATTCTACAACAAAACAATTATTTATACTCTTGTTTATAATAAAAATTAGTTATTTTTTTATAACTGAAATGATGATTTTAAATTCTAATAAACAAGATTTTTTGCATGATATATGAAGGCCACATTGATTTTTTGAATTTCCATAAATGTCGAGTGATGAAGGCCTTACTGATTTTTGAATTTCATGTAAACGGAACGTAGCATGATGCATAAGACCTTAATAATTTTAAATCCATAAGCTAAAATAATTTTGATTTCCATAAACGAGCAGTCCCTACTGATTTTGGATCTCACAAACAGGATATTACGGCAGATATATGATGAAGACATACTGACTTCTGCATTTCCGTATGCGTGTTGCATACGTAAAAGACTCTACTGATTTAGATATTCTTAAAGAGATGTTTCTGAGATACATATTAAAAGCCTTACTTACTTTTAAGACTTTCAAAGTGTATCCCAGAAATATGTTTTTAAGAAAATTCATATCAGCAGAGCCTTTTACATATTCAACACACATACGGAAATGTAAAAGTCGGTAATTCTTATAAATGAGAGATATTACAGCTTTGGTATAGGCCTTCTATGTTAAATATTCTTCAGAAATAATCTAAAAATCTTCTATACGAAGCACTTAACTTTAAAAACATTAAAACTGACGACGGAACAAAGTCTTCCATTTATAACTATATCATTCAAGATTCATGATTCTAGAGATGGAAATAACAAATTATATATTTTCTTTTTGTTATAAGAAAGAAACGTCTAAAACCACGTTTTAATATTGCTTCAAGCATTTGCTCTACATGTTTCTTAATGATATTTTAACAGGTAAAAACCTATGAAATATGGCATAACCCATTTGTATGAATACAAACCTGGCCTTGTCTCGACGAAAATATTTTTGCTCTAAGAGGATGCGATTGTTTAGTATCCGAATTGACGTTACACAGTTTGTGTGTGTACAATAGCGAGTAAAGAAATTAGCTCGGGGCGTATCTTTTGTATTAAAAGTTTCCAACTAAGAAAAAACCGGGTCTGAGTATCTCTTGATTAAACTTACTTCCCCGGAAGCGTATAGAAGATAAACAACAAATCATGACAAGTTCATTTAAACGTTATTCTAAACACAGGTTTTTGATGTATCCTCATCTCAAACACGACTCGTTTCCTTCAATTAAAATTTAATTACAGATCAGTTTCGTGTTAATTTGTTTTTTATTCCCTTAGAATTAAATGTCTACTTGCGTGAAGCGAACCTTTAAACTGCGTTTATTTTTTGAAAAGTACACGTCTAAAACTAAACTTTCTACATCGAAAATAAACATAATTGGATAAATTGAATTTGTTTCTATGTAAAAGTGATGTATTTGAACGTGTATAATCGAGAAAACCGGTCGAAAACTCGTGGCAAAATAATTCATTTTCCCTCCAAGCGAAGAACCTCGCCCTACATCCATAGGGAGGACAGTGGCCGAAATGAAACCTCGTTATCCTAAATAACGATTCTGATCTACTCCCGAGTTAGAAAAATGACCCGCTTTGAATAATTATGCAAAGATTTGGGTAACTGATCACAAGTTTTGTATCGAGATCTCTCCTCTTTCTCGTACTGTACACTCTGCTTAATAATAGAAAGCATTAAAAGGCCGTAACTTAATGTCATATTCATATTTAGTTTTTGTTGTTGTTCTTTTGAAATATAAAATATTATTTTTTGTAATCGAGTTGAATATATCTAGACATAATAAGGAAAAATATTTTACGCATAGAATTACTTTTAAAATATTTTTTTATAAAATAAATACAGACCTGTAGAATAAGGATACTTGTCTAAAGTAATAATTAATATTATGCACTATTTTACAATTTTTTAAACATTTTTTAGAAATTTTTAAATATTGTAAAACATTGTTTTTAACCAATTTTGGAAATTAAACCTTAAAATGTATAAATTTTTAAAAATTTCATTTAAATTTGGTTAAGATTTAAATTTAAATTAAATTTTAGATTTTTCGATTGGCATAAATTCTACTTGCAAAATTTTATCTAAAAATAAATCTGATAAATAAAATTTTAGTGTATTAAACCCACAAAATGAAGCAAAAAAATTGTATTAAAAAATAATAATTTTTATAAACTAAAACTGAAAAAAAAGACTAAAAAGCAAGTAATTACACCGGATATTTAGTTTTTAATTAACTAAATAAAACTATTTACTAAGTGCGAAAAGATATAAAACTCGCTTGAAAAGTTATTTTTAAACATAATAATGATAAAAATTAAATCTCGAAAACTTAATTTCAATTAAGTTTATAATGTTTTCTATCTTATATAACGGTTTAGTTATGTAACATTCCTTTCTACTAGTTTAATTTGGACCCGATACAAACTACCGAACTACGTTACAAATACACATATAAAATATATCTGTGTATATATATTTAATTAATTTGATTGTAGTGCTATTGAAATATTATCGAAAAATAATTAATGATTAATTAAATACTTCAGAAATAAATTTTATTCAGTTACTAAGTTCCTATTGATAACTATCGCAGCGTGAGTTGTATCACGACTTGGCACTTATTTTACTCTGGAAATACGTCTACGTTATTCTGTTCAGCTAAGGTAGAAATTCAAGGAGAGAGTAAATACAGCTCACGAATTTCAAGGAGAGGAAAAAAACTAATTTTTTGTTTTCTTTTACATAAAGTAGATCTAACGCTTCTTCAATTAAGGACTAAATTATTATTAGTTTTTATGTAGTTACATTGTCTGTTAATACTTAGTTAAAATATTAAAGTTGCTATTTATAGTTATAGTACTGTACAGTACATACGTGTTAGGAAATCTATGTACTGAGTGATTTTAATTACTACGTAATGTTATGCTCACGGTTCTTTACTGTTACTTAAAAAAATTTCCATTTCATTTTTTTATTTTAATTTTAGATTATAAAACATTTATAATGTAGAATTACTAGGAAATTTGAAAATTATTTCTCGGAATTTTAATTTATAAAAATTTTTATATAATAATTTTCCATATTTTTAGAAATTATTAAAATTTAATCATTTTTAGACACTATAATATATTATTTTTCAAGTTTTTAGAATGAAAAAATTAATTTTTTACTTTTAAAAAAGTTATTTAAAAAAAATCTTGAAAATTATACATTATAAGCTTATATTTATTATAAAATGTTATAATAATAAGACAAAATAAACTTTTAATTAATAATATAAAATAAAAATATTTTTATTTAATAAAGTTAAATATATGTTTAATGTTTTATATTATACATAATTGAAAAAATTTGTACGTAATAAAATATTAATTTTGTAAAAAATTAAAGTTTTTATTTATTTGTAATTCTTAAAAGATGTAATAATAAAAATAATAATAATTTACTTTTTGCTTACGAAAATGCAACATTGCAACATCATAAATTAAGCTACTTTAATGGATTTATATCAGGACAGATATTAAGATATAATGCTTTAACGATAAGAAAAAAAGCTGTAATTTATAATATAAAAAAAAATAATAATAATGATTTTTTCCTTTGATTTCATAATAATTTTTAGTCGAAAAACTAAATAATTTTTATATAATAAAAAATTGTTTTTTATTTTTATTTTTTAAAGTAGATTTCGAGTTTAAATTCTGTATAAAAATAATTAAAAATGGAAGAGTTTTATTTTGTTCGGGATTTATTCTGTCCAACTTACCTGACAGGACTGGTTGGTTGCTCACCTGACAACCGGAAATGACGTCAACTAACAACATAAATACGACCTTGGGAAGTGTGCATGTGTGGTCCGAATTGCGCAACACGTTAAAGAGAAAATTTTGAAATCCATATTCAATTTAACAGGAAATATAATAGGTTTAATTTATAACCAATGATGTTATAGTGGACTCTATACATGTATATATAATTTAATTATATATCTAATTATATATTAATTATATTTTAAAAAAGTTTATTCTATATATTTAATTTTATATTTTTAAAGTTTTAAAATAAAACAAATTATTTTTCACACTTTCATAAACTTTTAATAACAAAGATCCTTGATCTATATAGCAAGAACCATGGACTACAAGTATTAAGAAATGTAACTTATTTGTGCATATAAGTCTTGAAAAGTGTTCGTTTTCTTAAAAGTTTTCTGAGTAAATAATCTATTTTTTTACAATATTTTAAAAAATTATCAGACTTTCGTATTATTTTAGATCGTATAGATTATTTTCTCGATTTAAAGTAATTCTAAACCCTATCTTTAGTTAGATTCAAACCTTTAAGTTGCTTAGTTTTAGTGCAAATTTGATGTTTATTTTTAGATTAATATTTGAAAAATGAACTTATTTCATTTATAAACAGATTTATAATTTTATCAACTAGTTTATTTTATATTATTATAATTAATTTAACCTATAATAATTAAATTATTTATCAAACTTACAAAAGTAGATTCGTTACTTTCATAAACAATTTTAGAGTTTCCATTCGTTTTAAGTATGAAAACAACTCACTTAAAAATTATTTATCTATTTTTATTAATAATTTTCTGTGATAGATTTGAATAATCAGGCTGACAGTTTTAACTTTTTAGCCTAAAAACTTCATATAAAAACTACTGAAACTATGCATAAAACTGCTAAAAATTTATTAATTTAATTTATAAATGATTAAAACTATTTTAAAAATGTTTAAAATACATAAAGAATTCTATGTATTTGTACATTTTATATAAATAGAAGCAGAGGTTGAGAGGATGTAATACTTCCAGGTATCAAACTGCTTTCATCTATCAATAGGATTCTACGTGCAATAATTGTTATCTCTGTCAGAAATAAAAAAGGCTTTCCAGGGACATTCGGGGGTGGTTTCGGAAAATATTGGCAAACTTCCAAGTGGAATATGGTGCCAAGCAATAGTGGACATGTTAGTTCGGTGCGTTAGTCCGTGACGAGTCAACCTCAGAAAATCATGTAGAGGCTTTTATAAAATTTTCCTCTTTTATCCTGATGGAATCATTAGAATTGCCATTATCTATAATCATCTCTCATAATATTGCTTTATTGTTTCCGTGACCTTTAGCAGATTGTAATCAAAACAAAGAATTTGTTTACTTCGATGTGTTTAATATGCGAATAATTAGTCGTAAATCAAAAGAACATCTTTTAGATTTCACAGCACGCAATTGCTTCAAAAAATAAACATAAAAAACATGCATATATGAGAAAGAACGAGAGATCGCGATGCTCTCGTATCATGATATTATTCTTTCAAGATATTGTATTAAGATAAGATAATATATTCCCACGTGAGTTCTAATCTGAATGCGTAATCTTACTATATCAAGTTCTCTTCTACTAATGCTTAAAATAAAAAAGTAAATATATATATATATATATATTTTTTACCTGTTTAACGAAACAGTTTGGCGTGTCGTTTAAAGGAAAAATTTTAGAGGAAAAGTCTCCTTAGATACAAAAACAGAGGTACAATATATAATAGGGTGCCTAAAGGGGAAAACATTGCTATTATTTAAGTTTTCTTTAATCGTAAGAGGGAAAACGAGTTGATCACATATAAATCTAAAACAGTTCGAATGGATATAGAACACTATTTTTAACTTTTATCTCTGACGATTTACGCCGTTTAATAGTTGCGTGATATATAAAAAAGTTTACTATATTATATGCTTAAATATGCTTTATATGTATTACATTAAATATATAACAGCTTGTAATATGCAATTTTACCTATATAATAGACTAATTTATATTCATCTGTTACAGTGTTTTTTAATCCTATAAAAATTCATAACGTTTCATGTAAGTTGAATTTTATTCTATAATAAAGCAGATATTATAGCATAATATACTCTAGCAGTAGCGTTAATAGTATTAGCTTTAAAAACTTAATGTTTAATGTTCGTTTGTCCATTTGTTTATCCGTACGCATCTAATGAATATC
The DNA here is from genome assembly GCF_030686945.1 of Centruroides vittatus. Classification (NCBI taxonomy): domain Eukaryota; kingdom Metazoa; phylum Arthropoda; class Arachnida; order Scorpiones; family Buthidae; genus Centruroides; species Centruroides vittatus. Next base: position 156,649 of record NW_027121909.1, on the reverse strand, counting down.
CTGAAAGAGTTCTAGACAAGCGCTTATAATTTTCAGAACAGTTTTACGAATCTAAGAAATCCGGCTGTTCCGATACAAAAATTTTGAACAAAATAAAGATAAACTCGAAATTTATGATTTTATACATACCTTTAATATTGTTTTTTTATCAGCCGATTTTGAAATTACTTTCAAGTCGCTATTTTAATTAGCTTATTATATTCTATAGATTATAATACATACGCTACGAAAATTTTGTATAACTCCGTTCACTATAATTTTTTTTTTTTTTTTTAGTTCTATAGGATGTTATACTCTTTTTTTTAACATGGAAACGATAACGAGATCCTCGATTCTATCCATTTACGCAGAAATCTATCCAAAAATAGCTTAATAAATAACGCTTACGTTTAATAAATCTAGTTTGAGTCCTTTTCATAATCTAACCACGATCCTCTCTTTATCAGCATAATGCATCAAGGATTTTCTCACATAAATTAGCTTATCTTCGTCATTTGTCGCTCGGTGGCTACCCTCAGTGAGAAGATGGGAAAGGTAGGGTTACTACATTCGTTGCCTTCCGGTCATGAGATTTAGGTCCGGGTAGGATCAAAGTTCCCTTATCAGAAACTATCATTATCTGAAACGACTAATCCCTTTCTTCCCCTGTCTAATGTTGATGATGTCATTGCAATATGCGATAACACATCGTTGCACACCTTTAGTTATCGCAGCGTATGTAGAAAAAAATAATAAAAAAAAAGCTTTAAAATTTTCATCAAGGAGAGGTGATTTTTAATCAAAATATAAATTCAATCATTCTGATTATCGCAAAAACTTACCACAAAATTAACTTTCAAGATATATTTTTATTTAACACTTTAAAATTATTGTAAATACATATTTATATATATAAGAAATGTATTTACAATGGAGAACGTAAAGCATATAACTCAAATTTTCGAACAATAGTTTATAAATTAACTAAAATTTGTTCTGGTTAATGAGATTTGTAGTGAAAACTCGTGAGTTATCTTAAACAAAACCAAAGATAATAATAGCTTTATCAATACTTGACCTTGAACACAGATTATTCTCTTAAAAATATATAAACCGTTTAAGCATATTAGGATTTAGAGTAACTTTTGTATTTTTTAGTAAAATTTCTTCGGATAATGAGCTATTCATATTACCGGAACTCATTGAAAGTATATTAGATGATTTTTAAATTTTCTCTTCGGCATCACTTAATATCTTTGATTTTTTTAATATATTGAGTCTTAAAATACTAAAAAAGTTAGTCGATGAGAGTTTAATGATTTATCGCTATCGAGAAATTTAATTTTTAATTTTAATAATTCTGTTTTTAAATATAGTAATAATTCTTGAAAGGATGACATTAAAATAGGTAAAAACGTGTTCTAATTTATCTTGCTTACCTGTTTTTCAGAAATACGTTTTTATATGTAAAATATGCGTAATTCTAGGTTAGATACAGTGTATAAAAATCGATTAAAATTATAGCTTATCGATAGATAAATTTTAAGTGATAATTTTATCATTTTCTCATAACGAGAACTCTCTGCTCTTCGATGTTAAATACGTTCACATTATGAAAGAACCAATGACAATTCTCAATCCTTTCGAACAGAAATAGAATTGTTTCATTAATAAATGAAAATATTTTATTAAATTAGCATTTTTTTATATGTTAAGGTTCAATAAATAAATAAGAAGTGAATAATAAATTACTTTTGTTTTATAAACTAATTTAGTTTACAGGAATATGAGATATAAATTATCTTTTACGAAGCAAATTAAATCAACATCAAACCTAATCAATATCACGCTTTGCACCAATCAAACTGTAATTTAATGATATAAATTATCAAGTGTTTGACAGGTTCAAAACTAGAAATATTTATCATAAAACTAAGAATTTAGATGCTAACAAATTACAAAAATCTTATTTTTATATTACGAATAATTTATATGAGTAATTATAGTTACTTACCTAGCATTTTACTCAAGTCTGCATTATGTAAATCCGGATTTTCATCCGCGAGACGTTTCCTTTCTACTTTGGCCCATACCATGAAAGCATTCATAGGACGTCGAATTCGCTGTTCTTGCGTTCTCGATACCTTCTGTTGAACAGCGGGTGATGCCAAAGGCGATATGTCTGATCCAGAATCAGCACAATCGATGCCAAAATCTGTATTCCTCTTTCCAGCAACTTCACTCGTTTCGACTCCTGGAATCTCTTGGGATTCTTCGGAACTAGCAGCGGGTGGTGTAGCCCTATAACCAGGGGGATAAGCATAATACAAAGGTGAAGTAGAACCGTAAGGCATGCTCTGATGTGCCGAATCCTGTTGTTGATGCGGTATAAAACGGTTTTGATAACCTAAGTCTGAAAAGCACATATCTGTTGGAGATTTTCTTATAGGCATGGAGTCCACTGCTTGCTTTGACATCAACGAATAATTTGATAATTCGGTCATATTTTGTTCAGCTGCCACGTAATTCGAAGTCATGGCTTAGGCTGAAACACAGTATCTGAATGCATCCAATGCACGTTGACAAACTACGTCCTTACGCGCCGGCAGCCTTCGTTACACTAGCACTCTCCAACACACGAGAGAATACGAGACATTCGTGCGAACTGGATCATGGGAAAAAGTGACGAAACGGAAGTTCTGACCAATCGCTGCGAGGGGCGTGTATGAGGTATTTGCTGTTCGAAGCAGCTTCCGTATTTTTGTACGAGGACGGATTCGACTTGACCGAAAAATGGACGTTTGATCAATTGCTTAACGTGTTCAACACCCAAATCTTCTAGAAAATTGTTTTATAATTACCCCTAAACAATAATTTAACATTAAATTGTTAATAATACATATATACATACATATATAAATACATATAAATATATATATGAACTATAAATGGTATAATTATCGAATGTATGATAACATCTAAGGAAATTTTCATCATTTATTATATACAAAATGCATCATTAAATATATCGATTATAAATTATTTAATCGTGAGAAATTTGAATGTTATATCGATTAATTTATCTTCGTTTCTATGGTAATATATAATTTATCATCTAAATACAAAGGAAGAAGAAACATTTAAAATTTTCAATTTTAATAAAAAATCAAAAAAATATTGTTGTATTTTATATTAAAATAACTTTTTATTTTATTTTTATGAGTGGAAGAGCAACAAAGTTAAATTGTTTTTATGCAATCGTACATTTAAAAATAGTATTTGTTAAATATAGAATCGAGAGAAGCTTTCTTACAATGCACCAAAAGAAAAAAGAAATAGGCTTATTATTTTGTTTATAATGTGAAATTCGAGCTTTTGAATAAGTAAAACTATATTTAAAGATGCGTAACGCGAATATTTAGAGAAATTAAAATATTAAAATATGCATTCTTGTTCGGATAATATCTTCTTTAAGCAGTTTAATTTTTAAAATTTTTATTGCTTTAAACACTTCATTACCATCATTTTTCTAAAATTCATTCCTTTCAAAGAGTGCATTCACTCAAAAATTTGAAAATTTAGTTTAAAAATAGAAGTAAGCTGAACAGGTGTTAAGGTTCCTTGGATTCTTAGAAAAAGCCTTAGGTTATTTTGAAAAGATAATAATCCAAGGTATTAAGAAAACTTTAAATGGATTAACGGTGGTGGTAAATTTTCATCTTATTGTTATATTTTTAAAATAAAGAGGACAATCGCCCGCAAGCTTTTCTACAAGGTATTTTAGAAAACATCATGTGTTCTATGATTATAAGCATTATCTTCCGTTCGTTACTGAAAATGCTCTTGAAAAATGACTCAGTTTGTTATATAAAATCAAAATATTTTCAATGATAAGTTTAATAGATATTTTCTTCTAGGAAAATTAATTTTTACCGATATTAATATGTAAGTTTATAGTTTTAGATGTGCATGAATAAGCTGATGTTGATGTTTATATATAAGTTAATAGTTGTACTTTTTATAGGTAAGATAAAGTTCTAGATATTTATATGCTAGCTTATAGTTATAGATATGCAAACTAAGGTTTATAGTTATTTATATATAAGCTGATGATTATAGGTGTTTACGGACAAGTTTATAATTACAGATGATTATAAAAAACTGAAGCTTACAGATATTTCTTCAAATGCAAGCTGATGTATTAGACAAAGTAAAGCGGAAATATCTATTATAATTTTAAAAATTATGTTTTACAATCTTAGTCTTAGATTCAAGAAATTGTAAGAGATTAAAACAGTTTCTATATTTTGTATTGAAAACATATATTCGATTTTTTAAAGTATGGCCATGTTGTCGGTTCGAATATTCTTACTTAATACCTATATGGTGGCACTGATTTACTATCTCTATTTGCTAAACATATAAGGCAATAATAATTTCATAATGCTAAGTTCTTATAAATTTAAATTAACATTTCATTTTCTTGAAACGTTATAATCTCTTAATAAACTTTATTGTCTCTTAAAACATGGTCTTATGACAGGTAATTTCGAGTATCAAGTTTGATATTCAATTAATTTTAATGAATTATTTCATTGTGAATTGCGTACGGAAATAATTTTAGTCACGTTTAGCACTAAATATTAAAACGTAGAATAAAGTCGAAGTAAGAAACAAACGGGTATTTTCCCTGTTTTCAACTTTGACATTAAAATAAAACGCCTTGGACTTTATTTATTATTGTTTTTTTTTTTAACAAAAATACTTCTTCGCTTGTATTATAAATAATAACTTTAGTAATATAAAAAACAATTTTTGCTTTTAGAATTCACTAAAAAAAATGTATTTAAAGTCAGTAATTTATATAATTTATTAAAAATGAACTGTCATAAAAATTCAAACTTTTATTTAAAAATTTCGCTAGAACTCGTTATTCTTGACTACAATACTGCTTAAATGTGAACATTTTAAGATAAGTTTTGAAGGAAACTTCATATAGACTTAATGTTTAAACTAGTTAAAATCTATTATAAGAGTCAACAGATAGAGTTTTATATTTGCTTAAGGTGTTTACGTTTAATTAAATATAGAAACTTTACTAAGTAAAGTTTCTATATTTAATTAAAAGCTTTTTTACTTTACTTAAGATTATTTTATAAAAAACATAATATATCAGTAATTAAAAAACTATATATTAAATGCTTTAAAATGAAAGAAAAAATTATATTAAATTTTTAAAAAAATGTTTGTAAAGTTAAAGATACTCTTTTTAATTTTATAAATTAAAAAATAATATTAGCAAGTTTGTTTTATATTAGATTCCTCGTAATAAAATTAGTTTATGAAGTTAATAGTTGAATATATTTTATTTGAATTTATCAAAGATACCCGAGAATATTCAATATTATAATAAATTTACAGAAAATTGAGTGGTCAAGCTGTAGATCGCGACCTACTATCGACTTTCGATCTAAAGTTTGATAAAATCCGCTGATGATTATGATCTATATATGTATAGATATGAGTCTATATAACGTATTGCAGCTTTTACGTTTGATATTTTTATCAGGATGTATAATTAAAAGGAAAAAATACATATAAAGAAAGAGGCAATCAGCTTACAACTTTAATGATTAATGGCTGTACCTTATGATTTTTTTTACATAATTTTAATTATCGATATATATTCTGAAATAATTGTATATTATATTTATTATATATATATATATATATACTGACATAAAATATAATATAGTTTAAAGGGTGATATTGTGTATATGACACAGTGATTACTCTACTTGTCATGACATGAAAAATTCACCTTCACAATCAATAGAACTTTCGTTATATTCAATATTCTTATAAATATTCTCAAAACGTGCTTTAATGTAAAGTTTTAAAGAAAATATTCTTATATATTTTATTTATAAATAGTGGGAAATAAGCAAAACGTCTGTCTAAACGTTTAATTGTCGGATTTTTTATTCGATTATTTTTTTATGATATAAATACAACGTGGGTTATTTTTTAACGTATGTAGGCCGAAAGCGAAGTGTCAGAGAGTAGAAAATAGGTAAATTATACAAAAACGTTTAGGAAAAACGTACTACAGATTGAACGTTCGTGCCGATGCATAACTTGATTGATCAATAAAAGAATGCTGACCAAGTTCAAGGTTATAACATTGACAAAAACGCCATCTCGCGTGAGATAACTAGTAAATTTTCGACGTTTAAGCATCATTCTAATCTCAAATAATAAAAATTACACCGGAAGCCGAATAATTAATCCCAATAAGGGTACATTAAGCCCTTCCAGCAACTCTTAATGGGGTGGCTCTTCATCAATTAAACTTAAAAAATTTGAAGGTTAACTTTCTGTGTACCATATATAAATTTTTATAGCTTTAAAAAAACTCGTTAAATATTAATTTTTTTAAGGTTAACTAAAGTTTAATGTTATATATTTTTTTCCCTCTTTATCTTGTTTTTTCAACATTTTAAATCTTTGAATAATGCTTTTCAGCTAGGAACGTAATTTTCGTGTATAGAATAGTTAAAATAGCGGAACTGTAATGAAAAAGATAGGTAAATTTAGTTTTAAAAGTTAAATTTTATGAAGCATATGGAAAAAGTTAAGTATAATTCGGATTTATTTTTTATATATTTTTTAATTTTTTACTCACAGAAATGACTCTCGAAACATTCATAATTTTTACTTATCCTGTAGAAAATTTAATTTTAATTATATAATAATTGATTTCGTCCTACTTTATTTTAAAAAAGCGGCTTTTTAAAAATCTCTTTAAATTCATAAAATCTAAAAAATTATCTATTGAATTTCCTTGTTAAAAGTTGGAATCGCATACGACTTTGATATTAAAAATATCTCTAAAATTAAATTTTAAAATTTTCCCTTTTTTTAGCTTTTAAATTGCTTTATTTTCGATTAAATTTCCTGAACTTATAGAACATAAAATATCTAGAAAGGTAAACAATATGTAAATATTACTTACCTTTCTAAAACAAATTAAGAACAAAATTAAAACACCTGAAGATGCAAATATATTAAATAAAAACTGTTTAAATTAAATTTATAAAGAGTTAAAAAATTAAATGTGACTTTATAATCTACTTCATCGTTTCAAAATTTTTATATTAAAACAAAATTATTCGAAATATTTAACTTCTTTTACTAAAGTCTGTATAATAGACTCTATATTATAGATTTATTATCAAAATTATGTATAGATCATTAAGCCTGATTCCAGTGGAGATATGACACAAGACTTCCTTCCATCTACCCAACCTCTTGACCTTTCACCACTAAAATTTAATACCATCAATATCCCGTAAGTAGAAATAATCCTGCCAAGTTTCAAAAGCTTTGGTTCATATTGTCCTGAGATATAATACCAAATAAACACCAACACACACATACAGAATTTTGTAAGCTCATAAATGCTAAAAATAGAGAGTCAGAATTTAACCGATTACTATAGGATATAAAGAATTTTATTGTACTTTTTAATATCTTTATATATTATTTTATACATAAAATAAATCTCTGAAATATTTTATTATTTTTTTTTTTTTTTTTTTGCAATCTAAACAGCAAACCTGTATTAAGAAAAGCTATTAATCAAAAATGTCTAAATGTTAAATTTAATACAATTGTTTCTCCTTTTTAAAACATTTAAAAATGTTTCATACTCGAGTAGAGATGTCTGAAAAGTAGAAATTTTCCATCTATTCAATAATGAAAGTAAGCGGAACTATAATGGCAAACAGTGAATCGCCAACGAATAAGACCTTCGGGAAATTCCACAAAACATTCTAAAAGGGGGAATTCCCCCCTTTCTCAATAGCGAAAACACGAAAAACAAGAGATGACCGATTGGAAATCATGCTTAAAATAGTGCTTATCGTTCGTTCATGATTTATAGAAATATATCATACAATAAATTGGTGTGTTTCCTTTTAACACCTTCTAAACTTCTCATTTTTTTAAAATATCGAAATAAATTTATAAATGCTGAATTTTTAATAAGCATTTAAGATATTTATAGTAAATTTACACAGGATAATTACGCGTTAATAGTTTTTATTAATAGGGGGAAAAATGTAGATTTTTAAATGGAAGAAAAGGAAAAATATAAATTGTCACGTCTGCTGGATATGGGTGACAGCTCAGTTGGAAAAGACCCAGTTTTCTTTTTAAACAATGTTATTTTTTTTCATCTCTCTCTCGACTACTTGCCAATTGCACGCTGTTTTGTTTGATTTATGTTACGCTAAGTTACGAAGAGTATTTTATACGACATTAACATCTATCGTCTTATCCAAGAATACGAAAATTCGGCAGGAAAAAATAACACTTTTGCAAAACTTTATAATCATTTTATATGGTTTTAAAATTGTTGTATTTTAATTTTATGTTAGGTCATCGCTAAACCCCTCCTAAAGATTATTCCATCAGTAAAGGGTTAACAAACTACATGTAAAACCCCGAAGGGTAAAAACAACACAAAACGCTAGATGTTGTGAGGTCAGTGCACGTCCGAATGACGTGGAGAGACACGTGACCGATGCTGTGGGAGTGTTTTTGAACAGATGCGACAATTCGGAAGTTAAAAATAATTATCGAAATTGGTTAAATACGTTTAGAATAATGAAACTTTAAAAGGTTACTGTAAGGGTGCTTTAAAATATTTTCTTTATTAATTAGATTTTGAATTCAGGGATATGAAATAAACTATTTTATTGAATTTGCATGATTAATAATCAGATTAATTTTTCAGGTATATGGACTTAAAATATTACAGTAAGATTTAAAGTATGTCTTAGTCTGTAGCTTTATCAGTCGTGATTTAAATTAAGATGTAGTTATGATATCGGAGGCATCTAAATCTAAAGGTATGTTTATATCATCTAATCATAATATTAGTTCCTACCATCCTTCCCCAAAAAACAAAGAACTTATCTTGTTAATTTCGCGGAGAACTAAATGTCAAATTGTTCAAAGATGAATTTTCTGAAGATAAAAACGTTCAAATGTTTTATATGAAGATAAAGAAGCTTTGATTTATGCAGTCCTATAAAAAGCTTGATTAAAATTCTACACCGTAGTCTTAAAATTTATAAACTACAGTTTATCATTTTAGCACAAAGAACATTTCATTAAATTCTTGCATTTAAACATAAGTCTAAATAACCTTAAGTTTTATCTAAACAAATTATCCATTTTATATGCTTTACGCCTTAAATTCACACGTCATAATCTGGTGTAATAAAAAGTATCATAACCGCCCTAAATCCTAAATTCTTCAAACATTTCGCCATAGGCTTAATTATATTTACTTAGACATAGCACATGTCATAGCTTGTCATATGAATGGTCAAACCGAACATACGAAATGGGGTCATCCATCATGATAGCTCTAAAACTACTAATTTTACACATTACATCATATCGTGTTTATAACATTCCCACGTATCAGATAGTTCATTGTCACCACTATATGAAACAATTTATCATTATTAAATTTATTTAAATTCGAGTGATTATAATCACCAAATTATCATATATATATATATATAAGTCCTATATATTGATAATAACCAAGAATCGTTTTACAGAACGTTAAGAAAATTGAAATTTAAATAATGAAATTTTTCGTGACGCTTAAAATATATTTATCTTTTAATTTTTGGATAAATTTATCTGAAAAATTATGAAGAAGGTTTATTTAATAATAAATATTTTAAAGATATTTATTCGTATAGCTTCTAGTTCTTTTTCCTTTTAGGATTTTATTCTTTCATAGCTACTATTTTTCGGCTATTATGGTATAAGTCCACATTAATAGACGAAAAATACGTAGCTACAAAAGAATAAAATTCTTAAGATAATTTTAAATAATTCGAATGAATCATTGGTGAATGTATAAAAATAATGTTTAAATGTTAAAGGTTTTATTTTAAAAAGAGACAAAAGTTTGGAAATAACATTAAAAATCGCGTGAAATTTTAATAAATATATGAATGTATTTCAGAAAAATTTTGCATAAAATAATAATAAACATTTATACAATTAATGTGCTGTTTTAATTGGATAATGTTTAATTTTTTTTTTTTTTTTTTTTTTTGCTTAAAATATTGAAAATAAATTGCAGAAAATATTCAGAAAAATGTTCTATGAAATAAAAATATTCTTTTTGAAAGATATTCTTTAAAAATTTTGCTGGTTTTTATCAAATAAATAAAATGTTCCCAAAACAAACCGTGTGAAGTTTAAATAAATACCTTAAACTATAAAATTTATATAGATCTACTTCTTGTTAAAGAAAAAAAAAGTTTATTAAGCCTTTATATATCATCGAGAAAACAGGAAAATTAAATTTTCCTGTTTTCTCGATGATATATATTACTTATATTTTATAAAACTCTTAAAAAAAGCTTACGTCCTATATAAACTTAGTCTTCTAATGCTTAAAAAATTCTTATAAAGTTAAAAATTAACATTACTTCCTATATCAAACCCAATTTTTCCTCTTATCCAAAGCAGCCTTAGGCAATACTTATATCTTATTAAATAATAGAAATTTGAAATTTCTTATTAATAATTCATGATAAAGTATTATTATTAATAATTAAATTTATTTTATTAAATAATAAATGTTATTTAAGTAATACATTATCAATTTAATTGCAAATATCTTCATTAAATTCAATTAGTCATGTAATGCATACAAAATAATGCTACATAATAATCACTCGAGCATATAATTTTAGGCTTTCATGACTGATAAACATGGACCTTATATATATACTTTTTTTTCTATTATTAACAGTTTCTTAAGGCTGTCGACTAGTTAATACGCTATTTTAAGGTCTTCAAAGATAAAGAAGAACGAGCGCATTTAATACAATAAAGTGAATAAATTACACGTTAAGATATTGATGAGGTGTATGAAAAAATTTTAATTTTTAAAAGCGAAATTTTATAAAAATTTAAAGTATAGTGATGCAGATATTAAGTTAAGACCTAAAGGCATAATTTCTCCGCCTCTCTAACCTGGTTGTACTTGGTACAAACTCTTGCCCTTCAAGCAAGCATTTTGGTTCCACCCATCTTCCTCATTTGCAAATCTCCCACAAGGTAGTTTGGTAACCCGATTTGCACCCCTGTGGATAAATTTGATCATTTTTACATGAGAAAATTTAAGAAAGGGGTGATTAAGTGATCATGCTAACATCGTAACATAACTGAACGACAGTATTACCCTTTTTCACTACCTTAAAAAGTGATAGAAATAATTTTGGACAAGTATTAAATAGGCTAAAAATCCAGGACAGTAGAAACTTCAATCGAAAGAATGGAAAATTGTATAAAATAGATTCGAACTGGAGAAAGATTTTTTCTTATTTATTGTGAAAAATAAATGTCTAGAAGAGCGACACATCGAAAGATGTCCTATATCACAAGATATTGACCTAATGAACTAAATTTAAATAAGAAAAATTTAACATTTTGAATTATAATTTATTTCATTTTTATTTAAAAAAATACAATTCTTCAGTTAAAACGTTGATAATAATATGCCAGTTAGACACATCCTATCACTCATTAAACATGATATTCCTCACTCAATATCGTGTTAGTTCAATCCATCACAAAATCGACTGAATGAAGATTACTTAGACATAATTTTGCAGCCTCATAGTTGTTCTCTTAAAAAAAATCAATGTAATTCTATGTGCTTAAATGCAACTGTTGAACACAACACTAATCATTGAAACGAAGCATTAATTATCATCAATATTTAGAATTATTAATGATGAATCTGAAAATGTAGACATTCAGTATTAATAAATATAACGTAACGTACAAAACATTAAATAGAACTGTATACACAACATTATAAATGCTGTAAAATATATTCAATTAAATTGTACATAATAAACAATTATAATTATATGTGATTATATTATATAAAGCAAACATAATTCAGTTTAATTAAACCTTATTTTAAGTTTAATGCCGTATTAAAATACATTTAAAATCCTATTTAAATAGAGTAAAATTTATATTAAAATATTATTTAGTTACTAATTATGTGATTAACGTATCGTGATTTTCATACATTTTCTATTTAAAAGTGTAAAATAGTTTTAAAGTCTTAAAATCCTGGGAAAAAAGCTTTAAAAAAACTTAGAAGTTAGACAATCCTACACAAAACTTTCATTTGATTAACGAATGCGACACAAACATAATAGATGAATATTTTCTCAGAGAAAAAGAAAGAAAATTTGTTCTGAAAGCAGATTATTGTCCTAGTAAATAAATAAAAAAAAAAAAAATATATATATAAGTTATATCGACTAAACAATTAGGATGTGGTAATTGAGCAAGTTAAATCTTTTGATTTATTCGTGTTTTACACAGGAACCACAAAGAAATATCTTCCAAACTAGAAGTTAATAGCTTCATCTATACTCCATTAGCCACCAGCGTTGTGATCGTGACGTGTATCATTTTTCTTATCCGTTTGAGAAAACGTGACAATTCTAATGTAATTTTAAAACAAACATTTGCTAATTTAAGAAACTGGAAAAAACTTTACATATATATTTTATTTATTAATGATTACTCTGAGAAAATATCATCTTAAGCTGATCAACTTAGATACAAACTACATAGATAACTAAGAGTTTATACTAAATAATTCAGAAAATAACTGTTTAAATGTCTTCTATAAAGGGAAAAATGGTGAATTCGTATTAAAAATAAAGTATTTATAGGATCTAGAAAAACTTTTCTAAGCACAGTAGCAGGAATTATAACTATTTTTTTTTTTTTTTTTTTTTTTAAATGAGATCTTCTATTATCTATTTACCAACTCTTGAAATCTAGACTCTATAAGTATATATAAATTGTTTTAAATATTTTTTTTCAAAGAATTGAATGGATATTATTGTTGAGACGAACTTAATGAGCAGATGTCATCCAATAGAATTCTCTAATGATGTCTAATGATTATAATAATGGACGCAATTAGCAAAAGGTCATACTTCAGCATCAAAAACACGGACGGTGACTTAGATCTTGTATAAAACTAGAAAAATAACTTATTATGAATAAAGCACAACCATCTGTTGAACTCAACGAACGTAAGAAAAATTGAAAACAATAGAAAATATAGGTTAGGTTTTAATATAAAATATATACACATATAATTTTTTATATATAAAGCGTTTATTTTATAATGATCATTAAACTGCAGATGTTTTTAATACAATGAAATTAACAGCCAATTTTCGATTAAAATATAAGTTAATATAGAAAACTTAAATAATTTTTTATTACTAATTTTTTTAAATATTTTTTGAACGTTTTAAGTCATTCAAATATTATTAACTTACTAAGTAAGGATATATAATACTTAAAGATAAATTCTCTAAAACTTAGTCCTGATGTATGCTTAAATAAAAAAATTTGAATTATATAGAAAATAATATAAAATTTTATAGCTTATACAGTCATAAACTAGCTTATAAGTGAATATAATATTAAGTTCAAAGACATGAATTGATTAATAAAAAGTATACGTATAATGTATGAAAAATAAAAAATAGGAGAATTTATTTATTATGCTATAAAGGATGTACTGTACACTACATACAGTGTAGACAAACCTTTAGCGCCCTCCTACATACCCCTACCCGCGTACAGTAGAAATCAATGCTCGGATTGCCACTGTACGCGAGTAGGGCACTGTACTACATTCCTTATAACTACTAAGAAGTATTTATCGTTATCTCTAATTACAAAAATATAGGATTTCGCATTGCTAAGAACAATATTATCATCACATCATGTGACTAGTGCGGATTCACCTCAGGCGCAATTCAATTTTGAGGACCACCTCTAAATATTTTCACTACCGCTGGTATAGCGGTATGGCCTACAGTATGCGTTCTATGTACTCTGGTAGGCACTATACCGATGGTCTAAAAAAGTGAGACGTAGGGAAATAATATTATTGTTAATTGTCTACTTGGACTTTACTTATTAATAGGACTTTATACTGGTGTTTAAGGATTAGCACAGTAATGAGAGTTAGTTCAGGAAAGAACAAAATTTCTTTATTATATCACCCTACAGATGATATAATAAAGAAATATCACCTGTAGGGTGATATAATAAAGAAATTTTGTTCTTTCCTGAACTAACTCTCATTACTGTGCTAATCCTTAAACACCAATATAAAGTCCTATTAATAAGTAAAGTCCAAGTAGACAATTAACAATAATATTAGAATTTAAGGACAGTAAGGCTTTTACAATCGTAGGGAAATAACATTGAAAATTAACCAATATAAAATTACAACTGCCTGGCTGTATTTAAAAGGTTACTGATGTTCAGATTGTATTAATTAAGAAAATTGAAACTTATTGGTATAAGAATTATTAAATTTCAATAGGTAAAAGTGTTAAAAACAAAAAAAATCTAGTAATCTATAGATATAAAAATAATTTATTTTAAAATTTACTACCGATTTTTATTTTGAGAGCTGAATTTTGAGGCCCCTTGATTTATGAGGCCCCAGGTGCGCCTGTGCAGAAATCCGCCACTACATGTGACTTCCAAATTCTCAAACTTCAAATTTGTATGTAGATCTCATTACTTTAAATAATTTTATTGTGTAAGATTCTTTGGTTTAGTGCGCACTCGATTTAATCCAATTTCAGCAGCAAACAAATTGAGGCGCTTTATCGAAGTTTGACTGTATAATTTACTACAAATACATTGAAAAAAAAATCATAACTAAACAGATGTGATGCTATTCTGAGATTATTTCTTTTATACTTAATTAAGTTATTAATTATCGATATAAATTGATCAAAAAGCTTGATATCTAAAAAAAATAATGTAAAATTTTACAGGTGAAGCATTTATATATTGATTCAATAAATAGTTCTCTCTCTCGAGAGAGAGAGAGGATAATTTTGAGTTAAAGTTTTGCTCGAGGCTAAAGAGAAATGAACAAATGAAAAACGAAAAAATTGTATACATAATCAATGAAAAGTAAAAAAAATTCTTTACTAGATAAAAGACAAAATAGTAATTACTGTGAAAATCAGTTTACTTTATTATATTACCGAGCCGGTATAGTTAATTGTAGATACATTCGAGAAAACCATGACTAATGTAGTAAATTATCCACTAACCAGTAATAACAGAGTAGTCTTTGTTGTTTCTTCTATAATTTCTTTGATTACTCGATGTCATAAAGATTCTTTCGTTCTCGATATTGTCTTACATAATTAATATGATTATTACGATGTTTTTATATATTTTCCTTTAATATATAATGAGAAGTTTACGTGTATCCGGCCGAAAAATAAAATTGAAAATCCATTAGTAGCTAAAACATTTTCGCGAATAGTTTTGATTTCTATGAACAAAAAGCAAACTATGTAATGATAGAAAAACTATTTTTAATTAATAGATATTTTTAATATCTATTAATTAAAAATAAACAATAATTATGTCTCTATATTACAGTTAATTATACTACTGTGAAGGTTTTTATCGTTGCTTATAACTTTTCAAATGCTTAGAACAGAAACTTATTAATTGATAATTGTAGAATAATTCTTATTATATGAATTTATATAATTTGTAATAATTTTATATCCAAAATAATTTAAAATTGCCATCAAAACTAATTGTAACAGGTCCAGCTTCCATTTTACTGGATTTTTTATTTAAAAAATGTGTTATAAATTTATTTGAAAAATGTATTATAAGATTTAGAAGAAGAAATAGATAAAATTACATTTGTTTTTAAGCATGGAATTTCATATACGAAGAAAATAATTGATAATAAAATCCATTAAGTTTGATATATAACTGCATGCGTCAAGTAAACTTTATTTTTACAAGATGAATATTTTATACAAAAGTATCAAGTAAAAGTAAATTGTAGGTAATTAAGTAAAATAATGACATTAATTATAATATCATTAATTTATTTAATTACTGTTTTTATGCTTCCATAAATGAATTTCCGATTTATTGAAAAACCAGAATTAATGTAAATTATTTTCTTTTTGTTTGTTTTTTGAATTATTCAAAACTTGTATTAGTTATATATCAAACCTGATGGATTTTATTATAATTAGGCCTATTTACGTCTACATTAAATTCCATACTTAAAATAAATAGAATACTTAAATTTTTCTTCTGAATTTTATAATAAATTTATAATATATAGATAACTAATAAACCTAAAAAGAAATATATTCTTGAAGAATTTAATTCTCGGATAAATTAAAATTAACATATATATTACATTTATGATAATTTTCATTTAAATATAATAACACAGATCTTAAAGTTTTTGTCCTGCATGCTCATTTTCCTAATCATTTTATAGCTAATCATTATTTTCAGATACATAATACTAGTTAATATTGGTGGTGGGTTCGAGCTTGATCCAACGAGCTGGCTGTGTGAAGTTTTCCGGGTTTTCTTCACGTGTCAATTGCTTAAGTAAGGGCCAGTTTCCCATTAAAAAGTCTTTTCCTTTATTCTACCATTCACTTTCAGATACAAGTTTTAATCTCTTGCAAGCTCGATATACCGGTAAGTTAGATTAATAAAAATTTTGTCATTAAAATTTAAAAATCTGCTTTTTCATTAAACATTTTAAAACTTATTAAAGTTTCGTATTCTTAAATAAATTAATTAGATCTGTTTTTAAAAATTATTTACCTTCCCCTCCTTAGAATTAGTTTATAAGATGTTTCTAGATAGCAAACGTTTAACATTAATTTTTATTTTATTTATAATTATTTAAAAATATACGACTTTTTACTTTTATTTTTGTTTTCTTTAAATGTTTTAACATATTTAAAAAATTTTACAAACTCATTTATGTGTAGCCTATATTATAAACTAATTTATTTTCATGGCAACTTTTTTGAGTTCAGAATATTATTTCATTCTTCTTTCTTGTTGTAAAATATAAAATTATTATTTTTATTTCATAAAATAAAACTAATTTGAATTTATTTCTATTTAATAAAAATAATAATTTATACAATCACTTTTTTTTAAATTAAAACTTTTTATAAATGTTTATAAAATTCATTTTATTAATTTATTAATGATAATAAATATTTTTATATTAATAATAAATTTATTATGAGTAATTTCATTCATAAAATATTTAATTATCATATTGATCATTCCGTACACCTGTACTATAAATTAAATTAGAATTTAATCGGAATTTAACTGTTCTTTCTAATTTAAAAATTTGATGAACGTTTAGATTATATGTTTGCTTTTTAAAAAGTTCAAAAATTTGAATAAATAAAAATTAATTTAATTTTTTAGTAATGACACATCAATAATTAATGATGATGGATTTTCATATAATCAGCACCTATTTATAATTATATGTTTAAAAATTATGCTATTACATTATAGAATAAAATGTATAAACCACGAAAATAATTAATATCTCTTGCTTTTCGGTGTCATAAAACTGTTTAATAGATTCTATAATAAAAATTACATATCCAATTCGAATTTAAAAAATAAAATATAAAAAATAATTTTTCATTTATATAAAACTTAAAACATACTTAAATTATTTTTTATTACATTATTTTTATCGGCGCTTTGATTTATTATATTATCAAACGATTTGTGATTATTGAAATCGTAATGAAACGATCGTGTTTTGTTTTAGTATATGAAAAAGCCTTCGGGTATCAACACCATTTATCATTCCTTTCCATTGATACAGATGACAATCGAGAGTATAGACGACCATCCACACACTTACTTAGTTATCAACGATGTAATAAAAACTCACAACAACTTTATACAAGTATCAATACCCCGGGCATTTCGCAAAACATATCGACATTCGAATGAAAACGTAATATTCTACTTTATTATCATAGCTTATAAGTTTATATTACGTGTCTTTGCACTCCTGTTTATAGTAGAAAACAGTTTCGTAGTTCTAACTCTATATTTTTCTACATGATAATTACCTTTATAATTGTACATAATTATCGATTCTGTTTATATCGATGTATGTTGATTTCACTTCGCTGTTTTTTACAGTTTGTTAATTTTTCTGTTTTGTTTTTTTATTATTATTATGACGATTATAATGTTTATTTTATAATAAAAAAATACTATATATGTATGCAACTCAATGACCTACCACAGACATATTTACTTTGAAGCTTCGTTCGGTTTATAGATTATAGAGTGTGTTCTTATGAAACAAGCTGACACTTAAGTCTTTCGATGCTATTATCAACTCTGTGTTCACGAATTGCTATGTGAAACTTATGTTTAAGAAAATTAATACGTGCAAGTTCTCTGAAGTTAAAAAAAAAGGTTCATTATCATAACGACTTTATGAAAAATTGCTATTAAAAAGTAGCTCGAACTTTATATTATGAACCTATATTTATAATCGAGAACTTTAAAAAGTACATTTGGAAATAAAACAAAATCGTAAGTTTTTTTGTGTGATTTCACACGATTTGTTACTTATTTAGAAAAATAATTTTTAATTATTTACGTTTTTTATTTTAATTCTTTATATTGATACATATCTAAGAGATCTGTACAGATTTTTTTTGATTAAATATGTATTTAAGTCTATATCGTTATATTAAATAATTTATGATATAACACATTTTTATTGTTTCCATTATATATCGTTTGTGATAATATAAAATTGTATTGTTTTTTTATTTAATATTTTTTGAAATAGTAGGTCTCTGCTATTTTTATTTTACATTACTTTCGGCAGTTATGTTTAAAACTTTAACAGCACTTTGTATAATTTAAACTTTTATAGATATTTATTTGAAGCATACTTACTATTTTCACTGTATTCTTCAAACAGTATAATTCTGCACACTTTTTAATTTGCACTAAATTTAGCATTATAATTTATTGGATGTTAAAAAGAAAGGGCTAAAAAATTTAACGCTGTACTCAATAACTAGGTCCAAAATTTTTTTATTTTATAGAATTTGCAAATATGTAGATTTTGTATTGCTTTCTCCTGTACTATTTAATGCAGTGTAAGCTTATATGCTTTTTTATTTTGCACTGTATTCTTTACAGTATAAACTTGTATCAAGTTTCCTTCTTTGTATTATTTTAAGTAACCCTAATTAAGTTTGTTTTTTCAACTTGTATATCACTATTTTCAACAGTTCAAATTTATATACATAAGATAAAATTTAAGAATTATACAGTATTTAAAACAAACTTCTGTGCTGTTTTCATCCTACACTTATCCATACTACAAATGTATACACTTTTTTAAATAAGAAAATTTAATTATTTTAAATAATACAACTTTTTACTGGTTTTACTCTGTCCTTACGTCTTTTATAGAAACTTTTAAGATAAAACAATTGCTATCTATTCTTTTCTTTCCGACTCTTTATCCGAGGCTAAGCTTACCTTCTTTTATACCTTAGCTTCTTTTATAGAAATTATCTTTTGAAAAAATAATGAGATTACATATCAAATATGTACAAAAATGTTGCAAATTCATTAAAACAATTAATTATAAGTGTAAATGATTATTAATTTTATACAAAATAATTTAGTATTTCGTAACTATCATTAGCGATTTTAACTTCAGTTAATATTACGTATAATCATTAAAAATACAAACTAGAAAATATTATCAATGACATTCTTTATTATAAAGTTTATAGGAACCTTCACAAACTCGCAAACCAGATATGTAACATATATTATTTTTTTATTTTTAATTATGCTTATTTATGGCAATTATTAGAGTTTAATTCTCACAACAGACTGGCATTTAACCTTTAAAATAATTCAAAATTATAAAAAGGAAAATTGAAACAAGGTTACCTCACAGTAAATTACATACATTAAACACACACTAGTCTATTTTTTTTACTATTTAATTTTTTTCTCCTAAGAACAAGTTATTTAATCGAATTGTTTTAAATGTAGGTGTAGAGAAATGAAGAATCTTTGTAATAAAGTACATCTAATTAAACAATAAGCTATAGTAATATAGTTATATAACCTTTAAAGAGATGTGGGTATTGTTTAACTGAACTAACAAATTGCACACCATATCTCACTACATAAGCCATTGTTTGATGGGGGAGTTGACATATGACCTTCGTAAATGGTCGCTTTTATTCTATAATTTCCCTTTCTTATAGCTTTCTTACATCCAATTCTATATAATAGTTGTTGCAAAAAATAATATACATCACACAATTATCATCTAAGTTATGATTTATATTATACATAAATATATTTATGTTAGCATTAATGTCTTTATCATATGAATTACATTTAAAATTTTGAAACGTATAATTAGATCTATACTTTATTTAACATTTAATAATTTTTCAGTATTTTCAATAGATTTTTACTTCATTAATTGGCCTTTTAACGATTTTTAAAACGTAAAATTGCGTTATTTTAATAAAATTAATTTTTAAAATGTTTTAAAACTATAAGGCATTTTAAAATTCGTAATTTTTAAGCGTATTGATACGTCTGCGTGTCTATCTGTTCTGTGTATTTATCTTAGAATTTTCATAACATAATCTTCATGAGAGTGAGTTTTAATTATTATAATGTATCTTACGATAGCATAACATTATATTAAATTATTCATATTTCTTAACAGTTTGGATAATTCGATTACATATAGAAAGGTTCGTTTCGTTGCTTTAATTTTGAAGAGGAACTTTAAAATTATGTAAAAATTTATCTAAAAATATTCATTATGTATCAAAATTTTAAATGTATTTAAATATTCATGCTGTATATGCAATTTTAATTATTAAGAAATCATATATAAATATTTTATCGTATCTAAAACAAAAGAATTAATTACTATATAAAAATAAATAAGTTATATTTTTAAATTTAGCATATGAAATAAAAGTATATATTTATGAATGAAATTTATCTAAGTATATTATAAGTTTGAGTTTTTAAATGTTATGAAATGCATTTATACGAATGGCCTACTATCAGCATACATTTACACATATTCAGTATCATAAAAAAATTAATTATTTCTTAAATTAAAAACAGTAATTCTTAGATAGATTTTAATATCTATTAATAAGGAAATAAGGTTTTTCATTATTGATCACCGTTCTTCTTCTATAAAAGAATCACTTTAATATGTTCCATGCATACTTAAGTAGAATTTCCGCACTGAAAATGTTACGGCTGCAACATATAATTACACGTTCGCAACGTTGACTGTTCCAAATCTACAGTGACACAACCGGTATTCTCAAGGCTGATAACTTTTATATTCGTTAATCTCACTACTTATTTTTAATCCCGTATGTAAATTTTCCATAGTTTCATTGGCAAGGGAGACAGCATTCTTCTAGCACTTAAATGTTTACGGTTCTGTCTGATGTTTTTATGCTAAAAAATATCCTAGTCGACAGGGCTGGACATTTTTCATAAATTCCAATTATTTACGCTTCCCCCCGTATGTTAAGAAGGAGATAATTGTCTGATTTACCTTCCCTGACCTAGATTTACTTCTGACGCCAGTGCAGTTTGTTATTTATATGTGTAAAAATGGACAATAATTAAGTAGGAGTTGTCTCTCTCTCCCCCCAGCGAGGTGAAAGTTCGAAATTTTGTTTTTATAATTTGCGATTATATTCTATTCTGTAGAATATAGTATATTTTTATATCTCAAATCCTTTAATAATTAGATTTTCATACCAGAAATATGCTAATTTTTAAATAGCAAATTTCTGGTATTCTGATTTGCTTATATTAAATTGTATGTGAACTATTACTCAGCTTATTTTTTCTGGTATTAAGAATTAATTTATAAGAGATAATTTTTTCTCGAGTTTCAATTAATGGTAATCATTTTACATTTTCTTCTAGACATTTTTAGCATTAATGTTTAATGTTTTGTGCAAAGAAATGCTTATCAAGGATGAAATAAAAAGTAAAGGAAAATGCTTAATCATTATAGAAACTTGGCTGAAAGATAATTATATAAAATTTTATATTATCTTGTACTGTAATTGATTTTTTAACGCGTCGCCTTGCGTCAAGACAACGCGACGCGCTGATAAACTCGTACAGTACTTATAAAGATCTTATTTGTATTTCAACTTATTATTATGTACAAACTTTTAAAACATTCTAATTTATACCATCACGTAAAAAAATAGCAATTTTAGCAAAAATATAGCCTAATTATATTTATCTCAAATAAACTTCAGTGTATACGTTACGACAGCGCGGTGTTAGGTGTAGGCGGCATAAGCGACTACCCAAATTAATTATCTCAATAGTAGGAGTTTAATGATTGCTGTAAAGAATGATAATAAAAAAAACCTTTTATTATTCATGAAGATTACTAGGATTCTGCATAATATGGGCGAGGTTCGAGTCCTTGGTCCTAACTAATCTTCTCTCTGAGCTACTTGTTAAAGTGCCGATAGGCAACGTCACCAACAGGACCATTCAAGGACGAAGATCTCGTCGCGTGGCCCGGATATAGTAGTAGCCTTTAAGGCTGGAGGCATGATTTTTTCTTCACACATCTGCGGAAATTGTACAATTTATGAGTGTTTATGGTTCTTTTCGAATCAAATTTTATATTTGGTATCCGATAAATAATATTTCTAACGATTCCGCAGTCCTTGATAACTTTTTTTACTTCAAAGAATTCCGAGAAGTCGTGACCGGTTCGTCAATGGAAATTAAATATTGTTTACGCCCGTGCCTTTAGAAATAAAGGTCTATGAGTTTTTCGTTATTAAAATTTTTGATAATAATGAAACTGCCATTAAAATTCATAAACTATGCAAATGAAAATTGAAGTAGCGTATACAACTTAATTTGGAAGAGATAATTAATATACGTTTTCTAGGAACGAAATATATTTTTTTTTAAAGTAAGATCCGCTACGATGAGAATTATTGGATTGATAAAGGAATTAAGTAGGAAATTTCATTATCAAATATTAAATATGCTTAGAAGGGAAAGGAGATATTTATCATAAACTGGTTTCTCTGCAATATTAAATGACTCACCTTTTCTTTTACACAACGAGTAAGTCTTCTAATTGAAGATCCTTTTAGCATCATTCATATTGCTATTATATTTTTGAAAATTATTTTTATATAATTTAATTATTTTGATGTATTTTTACCAAAAATTTAAGATTATATAATTTTAAATATAATAAATAATTTTATATTCTTAAATTTATGTTTAAATTTTATGTATTTAGATCTTCTATATATATCTTCCCTTGTAGATATATATATATATATTGTTTTAGTACAAATATTTTATATATTTTTATTCAAATAAATGTCTACTAAAATTAGTTATTTAGTTCTATAATTGTGTATTTTATTTACGACATTGATATTAATTATTTAATGGTTTAAAAAAGAAAATTTATATTCCTAATATAGACTAGTCTTAAATATGTGGTATGAGGTTTAGAGAATGAGAAGTCGCTTTTATATATATATAATCATATCCTGATATTTTTAATGAATTTTTAAAGTAATCCTGGAATCGTAAGATGACTTTTTTTGCTTCAAAATACAAAAATTTTACAGAATTTTACATGAAAAATATTTTAGTTTTTACTATTCAACAGTCAATTCACTTCAGCATCAGACTATATCTTATTCAATTTTATTCACATCTCTAGAAATAAAAAGAGGAAAGTATATATTTATATACTATTATTATAAAAATGTAGACCGCTATTATTAAACTTTATACGCCAAATTTAACATTCCCAAGCTCAAGATAGTATATAGATACTTCATAAATTTAGTAGGTCTACTTATTCTTTCCGCAAACTTAGATACCAGAAAAAGATGTTTACATTCGTGATATGTCAATATCCCGATCATATCGAATGTTTAATTAATGATTAACACAATAGGATAATTTATTTCCATAGAGCATACGAGGTCCGTTTGCATTTAGATAATATCTTCAGATACAGTCTTTGGCGAACAGGAAGTCAATTAATTGTAAAAATCTTGACAAATGTAAGAAAAGAAAAACCTTGCCTTTAGTGTATCCTTAATTAGTTGGAAGTAGTAAAATTTGCAGGGCAATATATCTATTAGCAGACAGCACATTCTAGATAAAGGAAGTTTTTTCGTATAAAAGAAGTTTAAAATTTCTTTAAAAGGGTGTGGTTTTGACACGATAAATTAGATTAGTATCAGCAATTCTAGAAATCGGAACGGGATATCTGAGCCGTATTTTATGTAGTGATTAAGTAGTTTGTGTTGTATTTAAAAATTTACAAATTAATTTATGTAAATTTTTATTACGTAGCCTCTTAGAAATCTATGAATTAGTTACAAATTTTACTTTTATTAGCTTTTTTTAAAAAATTAATTATGCTTCAACTGAATTAATTTGTAAAGGCTTTTATTAAAAGTTTTAAGAAATAATTACAGATATTTTTATTTGTATCAATCCTTACTGAATTAATTAAAAATTTTTACCTGTGTTAATTCTTATTGGTCATTACAAATTTTCATGTTAATTTCCTTTTTTTCTTCCGTATTGACTCACCCTTACTGCATTAATTACAAATTTTTCTCAGACGTACTGAATTAATTAAAGTTTTTTCCTTTTATAAATGTTCTTAAAAATTCCTAAATTAATTAAAAGTTTTCTTATGTATATATATAATTTATTTTTATTATATTTATTATTCAGTTTTCGTCTCTATACCCGACATTTTCCTTTATGAGTATGCAGTTTAATATACTAGAAAAAATATATATATTTATGCATTGCTTTAAGATATTCGAGATACGTCTTCTAACAAGCTGAAATGGTCACTCTTAAAATCGCAATTTCAGTTTAAAGCATCTTTGGTCCCATGGGTCAAAGTTCCCATTACCTGTTTACACCTGTCGTAGTATGATGGGGGAGTGGCGTGGGAACACCGCCTTCTTTTTGTCCGACTCTTCGTGACTCGGTTCACTCACCCTCTTCTTCGTCTTTACAGTCATGTGACTTACATTTACATCCAATGGGATTCAAAATTAACTCACGTGATTTTGATACATCGATCTTTATTCTCATCTCGATAACTTAATCTATGGAATTTTTTTAACTTAGCAATTAGCCTTTACCTAGAATACACATACGGAAGTATTTATTTTCTTCGTCCTATATACACGACTTGTGACATTTTACTACTTAGAAACTGAGTGAAATTTTATTATTAACCCATTCGATAACGTGTTTATTTCGTTTCGGACATTATAAAATATTTGGGACAAAGTGATCATTAAGTGCACGCACCTGTAGAATTATGAGAATAAGGAAAATAAGTAAATAAATAAAAATTACATTATTAATAAGTTGTAAACAAATTTCATGATTTTCTAGGATATTTTTTTCCCTTAAATTTATATCTACCCATTGAAAATAATTTGGACTCATATCAACTCTTCCTTCAATAATTTGTGATCTTTCAACCATCTCTTTGAAGGTCACGATCATAATTAGACAACTACTGTTACCTGTTTAAGAAATTTCTCCGTGAAATCAGATAAGTTAAATAATTTAATTGCTTAGTTTTTTCAAGTTTATGCAAATCAGGTTCGAAAATTAAAATATTCGATTATTTTTACGATAATGTTTTTTATTAACTTTGTTTTTATATAAAAAAAACTATAAATTAACATATTTCTAAATGCTTATCTGATTATATATCTATTATTTAAGATGATAATGATCTTAAAAGGAAGCTGAACGATGATTATTTAAAGGATATTAAAGGTTATTATAAATTTATAATATTATTTTAGCAATTTTTTAATTTATTACTTCAAATTTGTTTTTATTGTTAGAATTTTTCACTTTTCTTTAAGAATTTATTATTTTCTTAGTAAAAAAAGTGTATTATATCGTATATATAATATGATTTTATATGTATATTTAGAATCTAAAATAGGCAATTAGGTTCTGTAATTCTCTTTATATTTATAATATACAGGCCTATATGCTCTTTCTCAATAAACTATATACAGTACTTACTTGCATAGATTCAAGCAAGTATACAAGTTTAACAAAGTTACGAACACAGGAAATGAAAGATAACATTAAATCATTGTATCATTCATTATTGCCTATACTGAAAATGAAAATATTTTTTAGTATATTCTTCGTAAGTTAGTGTCAAGTCCAAAATTATAGGTTAGCACCTGTAAACGGTTGTTAAATTGACCAAAGTAGAAGAATTTGGCAAGTGTTTTCAAAATATTTTTGTAATTTTCTTACTCTTTGGAAGATCTCCAACGAAATTCTGGCTACTGTATCTTTCAGACGTGCTTTTTTTTAAAAACACGATTTAAACCTATTTTTATTTTTACTTTCCAATAACAGATTTAATGATATCGTCATTTTATCATATATATATATATATATATATATATATATATATATATATAACAACGTTATATTGAAATATTTTAAAATAAATTGTAAGAAGAGATAAGTGCATAAAGATGGATTCTAGTGATGCAAATTATCTTTTAAATTCATATAAAAATTTAATTTTATGTATAAAAATATTAACAAATATTAATATTTATGAGCGTATTTAGTAACAATTAAAATTGCTTCATAAAATAACTCACCATACATTTTACATACAAAACAATTTAATTTTCTTCAATTAAATTTTTAAATTTGAAAAAAAATATTTATTTCAAGAGTTAAAAAGGTCTTTAAATGTTTAATTGAGATCCTAAACGAATCTGTTCGCTAATTATTGGGACTATTTAGAAACAATTCACCAATCCAACTAACACCTCTATAATGAACTAATTAGTTTTAACGAAATAGGGCAGCAGAAACGAAAGAAAAAAAAGTTGGCCCGGACTTAAGCCTAATTAATCTAAAATCGTGCCCTTTAACTAGGCTTATATTGTTTAGTTTGATGTTATCTTTTGTTATTGTGGCATTGTTCATTATGCTCCTAGTCTTATTAGAGTTATAAATATATTTAATATAAAAACAACGCTTAAGTTATAAATATATTTGGTATAGAATCATCCAAAAGCATAATTGTAACAGTAAAGATCTCATATACGGAGGTTAATATAAAAACATAGCACAAACACACATTTTACATTAAAAAATCCCTTAAACATATGATAGACAATAGCGATGTATATCAAATAATATGATAAATATAAAGTTTTTATATAACACTTACATAAATTCTATGAAAACATAGTTTTTATATTAGAGAAAACTGGAAATTTGTATAAATTTAATTTAAAAAATTACATAACATGCACATTAAATAAAGAAAAGCATGTGTAGAAATCAGTCATACTTTTATATGCTTCTTTTTACGTACTTAAAATATTGGAATTAATTCATATGGTATTTAAAATATATACTTTTAAACGTTTATTAATAAAATTTATTTCCAGTATTTTATATAATTTTAATATTAAATCTTTGTCTACTTAATATTTCTATATTTATAGCTTTATAGATTTTTAATTATCATTCGCTCTATATAAAAGTTATATTTAGAAGATCTGTTGTGTAAAACATTTTCCTATACAAACAATTTATACAGAATGTATCCCATGAATATATATCATGTTTCTCATAAAAATACTTTAAGTAAATATATGTTGTATACCAGAATAGGGCATAGACATACCCCAAGTATTTAATTAATGATTAGAAAATTCGAACTCTAGTACGGTTTAGAGTTCAATATACGAATCTTTTAATGATTATATAAATTTTAAAAAAATTATTTTGTATAATATTTCAACATCCGGGATCGAGAAGCATTACGCATGCCCAATACGGTGTATTGCCCTCCATAATTAGGCAAAGCACGATTATAGAGTGCACCCATCTTTACCTTGTCTAATTGCCTTAGACCAGCACGTGCTTCGTGTTAGGTAAAAGAAGCTTTTTCTTAATGTCCAAAAATGGCGTCCAAAAAGCTAACCCTGTACTTAGCAGATCTCATTAAAGTAATTAATTTTTGATTCGACATTGAGAAAAACGGAAGGCCTCGAGATAATAAGATGTTTTAAAGCATCTCCAACATCACTCCAAGCATCCCTTCTTTTCTTCTATACCGAAAAAATTTTTGTAGAAACGTATAAATTGAATTTGTTATAATATATTATTAATTTAATATTATAAAAGTGTCATCAAGCGCCACGATTTTATCATGTCGTGAATTCTTTGAATACAAAGATTTTTCTTTTTTTTTAAATTACTAGAAGCCATAAGGGTAGGCGACACACTTATATTAATGTACTAAATTGGTAAACTCAATTAAATACGTTCACCTCGCGTGTCATTCCGTGAAAAACGTGACAAAAACCACGAGATAAATACAACCTATTTTAATATCGTTAGGCGTGGTGATGGATTAAACAAAACATGGGAACTAGAATCAAATCATTCTTACACTGATTAACGTTAAATTAATCACGTTTACTTCTCATCAATTTTATTTATTCATAATTAATTTATTAATTATAATAAAACAGTAAAAATTTTAAATTATATTAATTTTTCTTTTTTATTATAACTCAAATTTTAGCATTAAATAATAATTGCTTTATTTTGTTTTCTTTTGCTGCAATTTAATCATAAAACTAAAATGTTTAATTAACTTTGTACAGTACATGTTATACAGTGTAAAGTAAATGTTATATTACGTTTGTTAAGTAAATTTGTATAATGCTTACGCTTTTAATACTTGATATAGCCTATTTAAATAGCCTATAGGTACTGTACCAGCATCTATCACTTGTCAACTACTGAAAAATCAGGATGATAGCATTAAAACTCAACTTTAAAATCAATTCATTTGATAACAATTACATGTAAAAACAATAAAAATTAATATTTAATTAGTATTTTATCAGGAATATCATATATGAAAAGCAATAAATCAGTTACATATCACTTAGTTCGTTACGTAATTTCCATTTATAATATGAAAAACTTTAGAAGAGAACTTATATTATAATAATAAAATTTCCATAACATGTTAAATATTGATAATATTGTACAGTGCCTTACATTTTATTAATAATCAATGCATTAATGCACAACAGACTATTTACATTATGTAAGATGTAGTCTCATACTTAAGTTTACTTTTTGTTGGTGCGCTCTTAATACTACGGCAATTAAGTTTTACATCATTTATATCGTCTTTATAAATTTATTATCTTTTATATAAAAATATTATCGGGGGCAATCTTTAATTTTTCCTAACAAGCATTTTACTATAAAATTGTGTCCCGTGAGAAAGTAACTTTAATTTTTGTTTTACGTTCTTTACAAAGTAATAGTGGAAAGCTAACTGCGACAACTCTTATAATTAAGTTACCACGATTTAGTAATAAAAACCAAGCTGTAGTCGACTTATAGTAGAACCACCGTTGGTTACCATAAAGGCGATTAAAATTTAACCAATTTTTTGGTAAGAGGGTGTTGCCCATCACGTTCTTCTATAACTCGATGGTTGCGAACTGCCTGCGTAACAGATTACACGAGTAATACGGCAAGTCACGGAGTAATTATACCGAGTTATCCGAAGATTTGTTATAAATTATCTAAATACAATGTTTTTGGCTTTGTAGTTTTTGGAAAATTATTCCGATTTTTAGATCTTTAATTCTTATCTTCCATATGGTTTCTTCTGGTCTTTCAGACGAAAAAAATAATCTCTCTTTGGTTGCAAACAACTTTATTTAAGTACTTAAAATCTCTGAATATATTATGTAAGCATATAATGTATCTATAATTAATTAAGTGTTATGAATAAGGTACTTTATGATGTAGTCTATGAAATCTCGTCTATAAAATTTTTTAATGTTTTTATTATTGTATCAATAAAATTTTAGATGTGTAATATTTTATATTACACTAATAAAAATCTTATATATAGCTTAAATTTTATATTTTACATGGAATGTAGATAGATTATATCATATTTTATGTGATATAGTAAAATATTTTGAGTGAAAAAAATAAATAAATAATAAAAGATAGAATTACATTTAAAACTTTTTAAAATAAAATCTATATAATTACCTTATTTTATATTATTAACATAAATATATAAACATAATTTTAACATAATTTAACAACATAATTTTAAGAATGACTTTTTATACTATCCAGTTTAATATATTTTCATGTGTTTTTTCATATGAGGTTAATTTTTATGCAGACAAAACTTAACTATAGCTTACACCTTATGCATATAGTGCGTACAATGTACCGAATATAATATAATATAAAGTACAAACCGTACGATAGGTATATACTGTACCATAGTGTTATCCGTACATAAGTACTGTACAGTACATAATATCATAGTACTGTGGTATGTAATACTGTACCGTACTGTACAGTACTGTTGCCATGCCATATACCACAAACTGCGTTAAAACGGGGTTTTTTGTTTAATTGTATTTGAATCTTTCTCTTACATAATTCGGCATACAACAGAAATATATAGAATGAACTCAAATTTATCGTCATAAATTGTTTATGAAATTTATTAAAATCAAATGCAAACAAATTATTTATAAATTTAAACAGATAATTAAAATAATTTCATATTTATTCAGCTCTTTACAAACAAATTTTTAAAGTAAAATTTAAAATTACTTTTGATTATTCACAAACAGAATAACTGGGAATAGTCAACAGTAGCAAAATTTCTATCATTTTAATATGATTAGAATTATATATAATTTAAATATTACACATAATCATTTCGATGTCTAATATGAAAGTATGTAATTTTAAAAGGAAGGCAAAGAAAATAAATTTTAAAAATGAAGGTTTTCATTATGATTCTAGACTGTAAACAGAACTTTCTAAGTGAAAGGTAGATCATTATGTATATCATTAATAAGAATTGTAAGACAGTGTAGAGAAAAGACAGCTCTTGCTTTTCATCGACACATCATTTGGACAAGTAATTAACGGGTTGCAAGCATCTTCGCCCCAGGGTTGGAGAATCAAGGCGTGAGAACGGAAAATGTCTGAACATCCATCTTATCAGACAACGGGAGACTATGTTTAGCGTTGGATTTATAAGTCATAGTTGCTGTCACAAAGGGTGAAAAAGTGAAAATAAAGTTTGGAAAAAATAAAATATTTTAATAGACGACCATGCGTATGTTGTGGGGATAGCCTAAAGAAAATTATTGTCAAATTTATTTGTTTATTTATTTTATTTTATAATTAGATTGACTTAGAAAGAAGGGTTCTTGGTGCTCTTCCAAGCTTTAATATGTATTCCTTAAATATTTATTTATAGTTTGATTAGTTTACACAGCTATTTTCAGTTAGATGTGGTACACATTTTAATTATTACAGCTTTGCTAGTTAATTTTTATATGTTAAGCATCATCTTAAACCATTTAAATTATATACTGTACTATATTTGATGTATCGCAAATGCGCATACGTGAAAATACTTTAAAATAATATTTTATTAATATTTAAATTATTAAATACACGAAATAATTATTGTTTGTATTTTGAAACCAACTGTAGAAGACAAAGATCTACATCCTAAACTAAGCCCCTGTATATATTTATCAAGATTAAATCATAATTTATTCGATGTTTTACCTTGCTATGAAGTTACATTTCAATCAAACATTAAAGAAGATTATAATTTCATAAATTAAAAAAAAAAACTAGTAATAAGCTTTAACTGTATGACATCATTTGATATCATAAAATTTTAGAATTGAGTCAAGAAAAATTGAGATTTCATGATAATTTCTTAAAAATTCTGAAATATCGTCTATGTACCATAATGCTAAATTTATTTTTTGCAGTTTTATAGAAGAATAACATATCTATAAAATCGCAAAATTGTCTACGTTTGAATAAAGTTTTAATTACACTTTTACAAAAGCTTTTTTTATTTATTTAAAAAAAATTACAGTAAATTTTATACAAATGTATTCTTTTATCTCTATAAAAAATCAGGAAACAGTAAAAATATTTGAGAAACTTTAATACTAAATTAACTATAAATGAAAGAAAGTGGATAAATTTAGTGCAGACTAAGAAAGTAACTTATACTTTACTGCAATGTAGAAGATAGTGATCAATTCTTTATTGCTGGATTGTGGAGAATTTCAATGAGATGTAAAATATTTATTATTTGTGTTTGTTCAGTTTAAATATATATTATAATAAATATTTAACGAATAACATATATTTTCACGAAATAGATATAAATTTTTTCTTATAATCCATACTTTAAATTAATAACTAATTTAATATCTTATCCCTTTGATTCCCTTCTTCACGTTATATTCATTTGTTTCGAATATTTATCACATCATCGCCATTTTTCCTGGGGGATTGTTCGGATTTGATGGTCTCACAATTTAAGTATTGGCGTTACCAGGTCGTAAATGTGATTTTATTGCTGTTTTCGCTTCAGCATATCCGACTATTCGCATTAGCTACAAGCATAAGTGCTGCATTTTCACACGAAGAGCTTAAGTCTTGTTTGAATCCTCAATAAAAGGGCACACATATACAAAAGATAACCTATGAACTTCGTGCAAGCGAAAGTTCTTAATTTATTTTATGAAAACCTTGAGATATTTGATAAATATATTAATCGGTTTTGCTTTTAAAACTGAAAGGTAGAAGTTTTATTGTTCAGAAATTTACTAGACTTAAAGAAATCAGTGGCTACTTATTCTCACGTTCTCGTTTTTGATATGAACAATTTATAATGTGAATTATATGCTTAGGATTTATAATAAGACTCTAAAATTTGAAAAATAAACCATATAGTTTATTTAAGATGATCTCACGACTTGAACTTTATGTTATTTATCATACAAGTTCATTGAATTTGAATTCATACCTGTTATTATACGAATAAAACTAGATTCAAAATGTAATTATTAAGTAGGATTATTTTTTATACAATTGAAATATTTATTTTTAAAGAAATTGTTCTAATATTAAAACTGTAATATAGACAATTTCAGATGTATAGATAACTCTATTACAGAAGAGTAGGCTCGTTTTATCAATAGGATCATTATAGAAAACTCATATTGAATCTAATTGTTTACTTTTCATTATTTAATTTACGTAAAATTGAACAATGAGTTGTTTTATATTAATCGTCGTCTTTGAATTAATTTAAGCAATGTCGTGCATTTTTATAAAACAATACATTCTTAAGATGTTCAGTAGAAGAATAACATGTGAGTAAACAAATTGCATTTAAAATGTAAATAAGATTTAAAAAAAAACGTTAAGCAATTAACATAATGTTTTCTTGTAATATTTGACTTCTAAATATGAAAAAATAAAACATATAATTAGGCTATATCTGGTAACTTAAATTTAACTTTAAGATAAACTTTAGTTCAATCAATAAACTTGATAGGCGATGATCGATCTAAATTTCATATATTATACAGATCTACGATTGATGTCTTTATCATGCGAAGATAATAATTACAATAAAAGAATCCAACTGTAACGATAAATTTTGAGCAAAAAGTCTTAAATTTTCTAAATATTAATAACTTATTTATTCTATATTTTCACATGTTAAACAATAAGGCGATTATCATACAGAAGGTATCATCTGACTACACTTTATCTGTAAATCATGTGACCACAAAGGCTGAATATTCAAGGCTATGATTATGCAATAGTTCATTCACTTATTTAACTATACGGAAGATATGCTACCAACTACTCTTAATTGCTTCTATTTTTTTTAAGGTCTAGAATATGTTTAGTAATTTTGTACAAAGGTTAGTAACATACGTGCTAAGTGTTAATTTGTAACATATTTAAGTTTATTCGATATATTTATCAGACAATTAGTCCTAAACAATACTTTATATTAATAGTTATGTTTCGGTTGAACAAAACCTTTTCTTTGAAGAATGAGTTACGATTAAAACCTTGATGGTTGGTAGGATTCAGGCATCTCAAAGGTCACTATGCTTTGTAGGTCTATATATAATTGCTCTATTGTTAGTTCTGACTGTGCAAACATTACATTTGGTATAATCGAATTGAGATTATACGCTTGGCTGTGTATTTGAATAACATTGAGCTACCTTAAAAAATTTAGAAACCAGTGTAATTAAATGATTTCACTTTTTCATGCACTATTGGCAAATTAGTGAGAGAAAAATTTTGTAGTTATCAACTTATAAATGATTATTAAACTATTAAAAAAACTATTATTTTATTATAAAATAGGAAAACTAGCGAAAATAATTTAGTTAATACACTAACTTGAATTTTACTCAATGGCACTTCTCGATAAAGGAATAGCTCGTATCGCTTTCGAATTGCCTCACGCAACATCTCATCGCTACTTAAAGAGCAATTTAGTAGAAAACTTTTTGATTTTTTTTAAACACACACAAATTTTGTATATTATAAAGAATATGTTTTTATTTTTTCATGTTTTATTTAAAACGAATTTAAAACAAGTAAAACAAAATCAATTGTCTTTTGATTTTGTTTGTATCGCAGCATCGCGTACTTTTTTTAAAGTGATCATATTTCAGAAAAATGATTTTCACAAAAAAAACACATACTTTTAAACTATGCAATTCTGTATAAAACGGAAATAACTGGAAATAATTGCTGTTTAACGAAAAATCCTTGAAATAATCCGTAGAGCATGATAGAGAGATATTTGTGCAAAACTAAGCAGTTTCTTTTATTATAAATTCATAAGTGGTATTCGGATAATCTACCCCATGTTGTTGTGATGATTTGATGATTAAGTCATGAAATTTATTACTGCAGATTCATTCATTGTTATGCATTCTAATATATGTTGATGAATACGTTTAATAATAATTCTAAAAATAAATAAAATTGTAGCTTTCATATTAAACAATTATAGTAAATTTACAAACAATACATTGTCTTAAGAAACTTAATTTATACTTCTTCTCTCTATACTTATCATACTTTAACATCCATTTCTGTGCATTAAAGAAAATAATTGAGTTCCAATGCTTTTGTCTGAAGCTATAAAATAGTATAATTAAAAAATAAATAAATAAAAGTGTAAATTGCTTAAATCAAATTCAAATTTATATCTTATTTTAAAAATAAAATATAAATTTTATTTCCTTTATAGTATGTTTTATTTGTGATCCCGTGCATATAAATATAAAGGCAAGTGACCGATAAACAAAATAAAATTTAAAAAAATTAATAAATAAATAAAATACAGTAATACAATATTAATAATCATTAAAAGCATAAAATCCGACTGTAGAAAAATATATTATAATTAATAATTTAGAATATTTTTATTTAATTAATTAATAGAATTTTATGATCCTATATTAAAACGCGAAAGCACTAATTAATTGTAATTTATCTTTTTGAAATATTAAAATAAACTTTACGCAAAATGAATTTTATATATTTATTATTGACTAATAAATAACAGTACAGAACATATTGAAAATAAATTCTCAGACAAATTGAGAGCTAATGATTGAACAGAAACTGGATCCACATCTTTCAGTAATATATTGATTGCTAAAGAAAGAAAAATAAAAGATATGAAGATAGTCAAGATAGTTAAAGAAATTGGAATCTTAGGAAGGTCGTGGGTTCAGTTTCTATCTGAGTCATGACCTTCTTCTTATCCTGTTATTTCTTTGAATAGACGTATTCTTTGTGTATTAGTATAGGCGTTTATACTTTGATTTCGCATTCTTTTATTCTCTAAGAATATAAACTTTTCTGAGTTTAAAACTGAATTTAATTCAATGTCATTTTTGCTAATATTTTTAGATTCGAGTTAGGATAAAATTTAGTTAAAGATAATAAAAATTAAATTAATAAAAAGTTTTACTAATTATCCTGAAGGATATCTCTCCCGTAGAAAACTACTTATACCAGAAATGGTATTTATAATAATGCAAGGAAAGGCATTTATAATAATAATAATAATGAAGTGAAGGATATTGACAACAATTTTATAGAATTTTAAAAATATTTTATACTTTAAACAGACTTTAAATTGTTGAATTTGTATATAACGTGTATATAACGCAACTCAAACACTGAGTTGGCGTTATGTATACTATACTATAGAATCTATAGTATAGATACTATAGATGATTCTGCAAACATGCACGTGCTTTCTCTTTCCACATGAATAAAGATTAATTCCCAAAACTAGCTAAAAAAAAACTACTTTATACCTCGCTCAAATAATGACTTAACAAAAACTAACGCTTAAATTTCTGTTTTACTATTATTTTCATTAATGAAAGTCATATTTAAACCATATTGAAATTCTTTAGCTTTAAAAATATTATGAATTTAACAACTTTACAAAAATTCTAACTAAAAATAACTGTATTTACGCGTGTTGTTACAATATTGTAAAATATCTTTATTATTGAGCATAATATTGCACAATAAATTATCATAGATAATTAATTATCGTGATTAATTTTAGTAGTATGCGCCATTATGTTATAGGAAAAAAGCGATTCCTATAATTATTATTGCCGTGTCTAATTGGAGTTTGTTAACAAACCGAGTGCAGGGTGGCAAATCTACAGCAATTCAGTCTTTAACAAACCACGATACTTTATCACGTCCCATTAAATAAGTATCTATCTTCTTTAAACTGACATTCGATACACGTTTTTTTTTTATTTTGCTTTGCTCTTGCCTTCTCTCATTTTCTAATTGGAAGAGGGTGAGAATCGTTTAGGAGATAATGTTTTAATCATGTGTACTTATAAATGTGAAAAAGTAGCGAAGTTGTATACTTGTACTGTACATTAGAACAAAAATTCTTAAAATTATATATAATTTTTAAAAATTCAATTAAAGTGATGCTAAATTTTTAAGTATTAATTTTCTATTATTATAATTTAAGGTACTAATATTGATAATAAGTATATTGTTATCTTTCCTTTTATGCTTTTTATAATGCAATATACAATAAGTTTAATAAATTGTTAAAATAAAATATTTAAATTATATTTGTAACTTAATTTATTTTTTTCTGGCTTATATAAATTTATTTATATTATTTAAAAATCCTTTTAATCTCGATAAACTGTTACACTAAGCTATAAATGTTGATATTATCTTATAGAGCAATTTTAAATGCATATACAGTGAATTGATGAATGTATTAATTTATATCAAAATGATTAAATTTGTTGCATATCTTTATATTGATTTAGTTCAATAAATAAATCTTAAAAAGATATAAAAACAAAATAAGATGTATGACCTATGAATTCATCGTTCTTATAGTTTATGTCGTGATTGACGTGATTGAACAAAACTTAAGAAAATCAATAAATTATTTTAATTTTTTAATCTTACAATATAATATAGGGTTGAGTAGCAATATTAAGATAGAATATTTAAAAATTATTACATATTTCGAAAATATAGGACAAGAGTATTGTTATCTTCCCTCTGTTACTTTCTTTCCCCTATAATGTAAAAAAGAAAAAAAATCACAAATAAAATAGGGCGAGGCAGAACTTTTAATTTGTGAAATAGAAATGTATAAATATAAATAGAAATAATAAAAATAATCAAAAAAATTTTTAAAACAGATTAATTAAAAATTTGATAAAATAATACATAATAAATAATAACTATTTTTTAACATTAAATTCAAAAATGATTACGCTTAAAAATACTGCATAATATAGTAACACATTAACAATATACAACACATAAATATTTAATAACTTTTGTCTTTATATTAACCCATTAACTAGTACTGATATTTTTATACATTTACACAGTGTACAGTACAGTACAGTGCAGTACATACATATAAATAATATATAAGAAAGATATAGAGTCATATGTGGATTTCTATTGCCTTTCACTATACTCTCCTACCACATCCTTTTAACTTAGTGAAGCTGTTACTTTATACACAAGATGATTTAGTGGAGACTAAACACTTACTTTATTCAATACTTCATGATTACACAGTCACATTTGAATAACATGTAATGTGAAACATACCTTGGTCGACTGCTTCATGAAATACAGAATCATTCCGTTCGTGTTTCATGGCTAGCTTTCATTTTATACGGAGATATATTCACATAATAAGTATCCAGTCCTGGGTGAATCATCCTGTAATTATAACTACTATATAAAAATTTCTTAACAAATGTATTTATTTTCACACTATTCATTTTATCTGTTCAGTACCCTACTGAGATCTTCTGTCTTCTTTCTCATCCCTTTATTCTTTTTCTCCAGCCTAGACTCTTGATAAATTTTTCATGTAGCCTCTTATATATATACTGTAACTGTATGTTATGAATCTTATAAAATTGATATATTCATCAATATAATCAAATGTAACGAAGATTATATGATTACAAGATTTATATGCATTAATGAAAAACAGATTTTATGAATTAAAGTAAAACATTAAAATCTTGACACACAATTTTTAAGTTTTATTGAATAAGACTATTTTTAAACAGATGAATACTGTACATGAAATTTTAAAAATATTTTTCAATATACCGCATATTTAATCTAATTATACCACTAATTTAATTCAATCCCCGTTAGTGGAAATCCGAAAGAGGATTTCCATATCCTATTAAAAGAATCGATTCCTTATAAACGCAGGTAGCGATAAAGGAGTCATTGTCCTATTTAAGGATCTTACTGAAGCGTTTCGAGTCAACTGATACCCAAATGAACTAAGGATCAACCAAATATCACCTTGGCACCGATATATGATATTGCCCAGTTCGGGTGAATGAAATTGGAACGAGGAGAAAGGCGTATGTCCTTGTATATGTTCGATAGTAATTCTTCCATTATTGGATATCATCGTCAAATAATTTCAGATCATTTTGTGATAATATCGAGAAAAAGAATAGTTTATTTATTCGACAATAAAATTGTCGACATCATCGGCAAATCATCGTGAAGTTTTAATCTTCCTATGTGTAAAATCGAATTATAATGTTTTACGTGTGTCTATAAATAACTGTACAAAGCTATAATATAAATTTGATATAGATTTTCTCAAGAAGTTCACTATCTTAGAAAAGGTCACCGCAATCTTCGCTTCGCGTCGCATCGCGTCGCGCAGCGCTCTGTCACACAACGCAATAAAGGTAATTTTTTTTTTTTTTTCGTTATTTTTACAAGCACGAACTATTAAGCAATATTTTATTAAACACGTAAAAAACACTAATATTATTTTTCACATATTACATATTATACATAAGTTATATTGTCGATATGCACGCGACGCAAACATTAACAGCTTTGGACGATAAAACTTCATCGAAACAAAAATAAATCAAAAAAATATTAAGTTATCATTTAATACAATTAAATTCTTAAAAATATATGAAATTATAAATATTTGTTTGCCTTCTCATGATCATGCGCTAATGCAGCCAGTTGCGAATAATCGCTACACATAATATTATAACTTCATCCTTTTCTTAAGATTAATCTCTATAATCTTATATATATTTATTTATAAAAAAGTTTATCTATGTTCTTTATTGGAAGAAGATAATATGCTGTACGGTACATTTCAGTAGAATATTGTGGTTTATAATTTAAGCGCGGCGCGCCTACGCGTTTTTCGTAACCATTCACGCCTGATCGTATCAGCTGACGTATAATAATAAAATAAATTATTTTTAAAACGTCCATAAATTTGAACATAAAACTGCTTATATAAGCCTACGTATCTACGTTCGAAAGTAGATAATTTATTCATAAAGGATTAATATTAAGGATGAGATCCAAAGTTAATTTCATGATTTAGCTAGTTTTTATAGATAATGACATATTTTCAACGTTAATTTTTTTCCCTCGAAGCAATTAACATCGTAACTTCATTATGCATAAATTACTACTTTCCAACAATACACTACGAAATCAGGGGAAGCTGTCAAGCAACCATTTTTGTTTTTCATTTCTTTTAATTTATCGCCTCATTTACATATTTAAGTAACGCATATTTCATTCTTAATATAACACTTCTCTGTTAATAACAAAGTCTTTCAAAATTCTTTTAAAATCTTTGATGAGTCTATTAAATAAGTACAAAAACATTAATTATAATTTATTTTACTTTATAAATTAACGAAAATACTTAATTTTTAAACTCATTTTTAAGTATTTTTACTCATATTTTTAAAAAAAATTTATAACTAAAATTTAATCAATTAAATCGACTATTTTTATATTATAATTAATATTGTTTTTATAAATTTTAAATAGCTAAAATAACATTTATAATTATTTCACGACATCTGTAATATTATTTTGCGACTTTTAAATTTTTATATACAAAGACATGCCTTAAACATCTCTGGTTGTTAAATAAAGTAAATATTCTGTACAGTAGCCTAAATGCTTAAACCTTAATGGAAAATAAAGTGTTTGATTTATTATAAGATATATTTTCAAAATCTTTCCTTTCAACAAGTTAAAAATTATTTTCTTTGTATAAAAATTGAACTTAAAATAACGATTCGTGCATCTATATATATATACATACGAATTATATAAAGCCTATTGACAAAACCTATATACTGTTTTTTACAGATTAAATTATGTATGAGCGATTTCAGTTACGAGAAGAAAACAGGTATAAAAATTATTCCTAAAAAAACTCAACCAGGAAATCGAATGCCGTTTGAAGACTTAACTTGTACCTTAAACTGGTATAGAGAAAATGAATTAGTCTACTAGTTCAGAAGACTACATTAATTATTATATGTAAACATAAAACTGGGTCATATCTACGAGCGCAACTATTCAAATGAGGTGATACTAAACAATCTAGAAGAATAACACGTTTTATACGAATGACAGTGTTATTTTCCGGTCTCGTGATACAAACCAACCACGAAACTAACGTTAACTCGTTAACGTTTTACGCTCTTTCTGAAAGCATCCTATAGGAAGATTTCTTTAAGAAACTTTGAATTTTTACTAGAGAAAATGTTTTTCGTATTTATGATTTAAATTTTGAAAATTTAATTGTATATTTTTACTCTTGTTGTTGGAGGTAAACCACGCGTACTAAACACAGCAAACTTCCTGTTGACGAGATACCTGGGCGTTTGCCAAGGTGATTTTAGGTGACACTTTCGCACGCTCCGATTCCAAGGTCAGGTGAATAGTAGCCTGCTGCAGAGCATGATGGGATGGTCAGTGGGGGGTCGCCTGTCACATGATCGGCGTTTAAAACGTTTCGGATTGATAATTAAAAATTTGTGGCCTCATTTAATAATTTTATCTCGACCACACTTTTAGAATACTAATGCTTCATTTCAACATCTTTCAAGTGTTTAATTCGTGCAAAAGAAATTTTACGACTTCTCCTTCTTGATTTAAGTGGCGTAGAAATTATTTTCCATAATTCTATCACGTAAAACG
Organism: Centruroides vittatus; assembly: GCF_030686945.1. Lineage (NCBI taxonomy): Eukaryota > Metazoa > Arthropoda > Arachnida > Scorpiones > Buthidae > Centruroides > Centruroides vittatus. Next base: position 115,084 of record NW_027121909.1, on the reverse strand, counting down.
TCACATAAAACAATTATCGTGTAGTAGAGATTAATGTAATTTTACTTTACTTATCGAGACTAATTTGATAATTAGAATCAAAGAAGACGGTGATGTAGCTCCACCCACACTTCTGTCATTGTCCTTCCGCGTCTGCACAGCCGAAAAAAATCCTTGATATCGAAGGATACAAACGAAGAAATGAGACGAAATGGGCACTTCCGTCCGTGCAAAAGGGTCGCGTGCAGAGCCACTCGTGACCCTTACTTAGTCCCGTCGTGACAAAGTCCCCCTCTATCGGCAAATATAATCTTCAAGAGCTTCCGGTCTAGCTCGTTAGACCTCTTTAAAGACGCTTAGTCAGTCACAGGAAGTGGGAGATGCCAATGAAAGGAGTGGCTGATTTCTAAAGAAGTCATACACCAAATAATCAAAACGAGATATTAAAGTATTGATATTGTCAATCATAAGTGGAGATCTAGACAGTTGATGCCATTCCTTTTATGTCGGTTAATAAGATCTAACGTTTGTATATTAAGGAAAGACAGGACGTGTTGCTTAACTCTTGTAACTATTACTTATACAGTTGTAAAATATAGTAACAATTGTTCTTAAAAGAGCAATTTTTAGAATGAAATTTTATATAAAATTCAATGTATTATTTTAAAGAAATTTATGAATTCATCTCATTGATTAAAGTTGACAATTTTAGTTTCTGCAAAAACAAACGAAATAAATTTCAATAACCTAAAACCTTTTATTTACTTTTTAAATTATTGATGAATTGACATATCAAGGACCCTAAGTGCTAGGTAATTTTGGGGTGCCTTGAATATCCCATTTAATATTTAAGCTTATAAGCGGAATGCAATATGTAATTATTTCTAATTTAAGCTCGCAAACACAAACTCTTAATTTGCTTTTTGGATAATTCAGCATTTTTAATATTTAAAAAGATCGGTGACGATGATTATTAACTTTGATGATTTAATAATTAAATTAATTATAATTACGCTAATTGTAATTAAATAAGAAATTCAAAATAATCATCAATTTCAATAATAAAACAATACTGTAATTTTAAAAATTATATCAATTTCAAAAATTGCGAGAAGTTCGTCATCGATTACAATTTAAATAAAACTTAATAATCATATTAATTATAATAAAATCAATTGCAATTAACGCAGAGGATTAATAATGATTCATTAAACTTTAATATTTTAAATAGTAACAGATTTTTTTTTAAAATTATATTTTTAACAAAGAAAACGAAACGGAAAATAAATTTGTAGCCTATATATTTAATAAATTTCCGATAAAAACGAGCATAATAACGGGATTTTCCTTCTTAGTTTTTCCTAAAGGGGAAAAAGGAAACAAGTTAAATCCCACAAGTAATTGAGCTACAAACCCGCAAAGATCATGGGAAATAAGACCTTCTCTTGCAAATGGATCTGGGTGTTCCATGGTATCATAACAATTGGAGCGAAGTAAGCTCATGTCTAAAACTGCAATTTTCTTTGAACCGTACTAAACCTAATAAGGCATATCTAAGAAAAATTACAGAGCGTCGAACTTTTAAGACCTTTACGATTCAAAAGGTTGCAACCTTCGCAAAATAACGGGAGAAATAATAAGGAAACAGTACTTTAATACCACGAAAGTATTTTTGGAATTATTGCAATAGAAAAAAAAATAAAATAAAGCAATATTTTATTCCATAAAATTCATATTATTAAAGTCTTTATAATGCTACGAACAATTTGTAAACTCAAAATGGAATGTGTTCTAAACTTCTCAGCCGTGAAGAGGATGAAGATCTTCTCACGATTCTTACACAGAAGCAATAATCTAAGACTCTATGATATTCAGTAAAATAACAACTTTAAATTCTATAGCCTATGTTTAATTCAGAAAACTACCTTTTTCATTAATATTCATAACACAGTTTGAGTTTATGGCTTCGACTTAAGCAGCTATTCGCTTAAGGAATATCAAAACAAATGAAAATGCTTGCCAATTGTAGGACAGAAAAAAGAAACTGGAATAACAAAGAAGAATACTATCCGTTAGGCAATTAGTGCTTTTCGAATATAACGATAATAAATATAGATAAAACGTGAAGAAATTACAAATTATACCTCCCAACTTTTACAAAAAAAAAAAAAAAAAAAAAAAAAAGATAGTAGTCAGTAAGCCAGTTTTAAGGATGCTGTTCGAGTTTCTCATAGACTAAGTATCAAAATAATTATAAAATTAAATCGCACTTTGTTTTTTTTTTTTAATTTATGTATAAGTTATTCTAACAGGAAAATTTTTGAACTATTTCAATGTTGAAATTATCGTAATTTGATTTATAATTCTAATGTTAGTTACAGTCATCCGCCATATAAACGAATGAAAAGAGTTATTATGTTTATTCTTGGATATTTTCCAATTTTTCTGTATGCCTATTATATAAAAATAAATCTTAGTTTGATAAAATGCTCAACTACTCAAAACTACTCAAATAAATTGTTTATTTAATAAGTTTAAAAATAATAATAATAATTTTACTTTTCTCTTCCAAACGTTTTTAATGTGCTAATTTCAAGATTTATGTTCATTTATTTTTCTTAAAATATACACAAATTTTTAAAATAAATTTTCTTTTATTAAGAAATTTAAAGTTAAATAAATTATTTTTAATATTTAACTTTCTTTTGGTTTTCTTTAAATATTATTATATTCTTTCGTAATATTTATATACGAGATACAACGCGACATGATCATTAAGATGACATAAGATCCAAATAAAAATTTCATTTTTATCATAATTTCACAACTATTCGGACTTTTAAGTACACTTTTTACGGGAAAAATAGCTAAATAAACTATTATTTGTTGTTTAATCTATATATGATCAAGTTACATCGTCCAATTTCGTACACCGACATAGCAATGTGCGAGACATAGCCTATATTTCATTATTTAGACTGTCGTATCGAGATAATACTAATTTTAATATACATTTATGTTTTTAACTATTGAAATTTTAAAATGCAGCTAATAATTTTGCTATTTAAACATTAACAATTTCTTTTTATTTGTTAACTACTGTATTTTCGATTAAACCTACTATTTTCTACGAGCAGCGGGTGCAACGCGACATTTTAATAAAGAAATTATTAAGCTAAATATAATATAAAATCTATAAGATTTAAAAGTATATTTAATACCCATTAATCATAAAAATTCTTATATGTATAGGATATAATAGAAAATCCAATTACTTTAATATCAAAAATATTCTATAAGATAAATAAAAAATTTAGAATCCTATAATAAAAACTAAAATATTAGGAGATAAATATTAAAACGTCAAAAAAAAAACACATTATAAAATAAGATAAATTATATATTTTATATAGAAATAATTGTAGAAGTTTGATATATTAAAGCATTGTATAAGAAAAAATATGATTTTGTTTGTTTATGTCATTCAAGGCTTTCATAAATTTAGTTATACTTCCTTTACGACTCTGAAAACGTTATCAGAAATTAATTATTAAAACAAAATTAATAACATAATTATTATCTTTTATAGGTTTTATTAGCATTCTTGTTAAATTTATAAATTATTAAATAATATTGCATTAATAGTGCATTAATAAGTATTGAAATTATAAAATTAGAATATTATAAATATCATAAATAAAATCTCTCCTTCAACATAACGTGTTTCGTTATTTCCTCCTTTTCTCCTCATGTACTGTACACGCAAACTCTCCATTCTTAACAAAAAAAGAAATTAATAGTTTTATAACTGGTAACTTGATTTATTTCCTCATAAGTCTAAAGGTTTTTATAACTAATTTCCAATGGTTAAAATTTCAGCATTATTTTTAAACTTTTATAAAAAGTTATTTTATGTAAACTTAATTCTCTGAAAATTTGTCTTAAAATTTTCTTTCTCTACTTAAAAATTAATAAAAAAATTGTGATTTGATAATATGTAAATATGTTAATTTGAATATTATAATTTATTAAATGATCTATATATTTTTTCTCAAGTGTACAGTTATCATCACTAAAATCTGAATATTTAGTGGAGAAATAAGTTTCATTATTTTGTGTATTCTATACATACACTGTATATAAGTTATAGAATTGTACAGGGAACGGACATTCTATTATACATATTCGTTTCTAAACCTTCTAACCTATCTGGACTAAATTTTTACTAGTTACTTTCTAGGGCCCTGCGGAGAATATAGGCTATAATAAAGCCTGAACATTTCACTTTTTCCCTACTTTAATCTCCTTGACACTTTGTGATAATTTAAATTTAATGCGTTATTATACAAGTAAGCATTACTTAATAGTGAAGCACCATACGATCTATTTTAGTGTTGATTTCAAAAAGTATAGAGCCTTTTGGATTTGGAAACGTCGCCGAAGTAATCCTATTGATTTGATAACCAAAATAACCAAACTTTTAGAATGGTTTTAATTTTAATGTTTTCTTTACTTTTTTCCAGGGAGACAGCAGACAAATCTGATAATATATACAATAAAAAATAAAATAAGTCTATTTAATTAAAGTTTTAATGAAGTAATTTTTATATACTTTTAAAAAATATTTTAAAAGTATTAATCAAAATTTTGAGTAACGGTATGAGTTGTAATTCTCGGTTTTCCCCTTGTAATAAAGCAGATTATCATATCTATTTAAGTCTGTAAAAATTGAAAAGAAAATGATCGAAGTCTGAAATTTTGCTTTATTTTTCTAATATTATTTATGAAATATATCCTGAAAAATACTCATAAAACTCAAAGTTTGATTAATTCTATTCAAAACGCTAAAATTAATACCAACATTAAAAATAAAATTTCCTCTATTTTGCTTGGTTTTATTGAAATAAACAGAATATAAAATTTATTTTAATATTACTTAAATCTACTTAAAGTTTTATTTTATTCGAGTATAAAGATTGAAACAATAAAAAATTAAACAAAATATTTTATAATTGATTTTACTTAACAATCTATATATATAAAATTACATATCCTGGCTGACTGATTGATTCATCATCGCCCAGAACAAACCGCTGAACCTAAAGAGGTGAAATTTGGTACACAGTTAGGATAGTTAGGGTACGCCATGAAAATGCACACTAAGAAGGGATTTTTCGAAATCCCTCCGCGGGGGGAGAGGGAAAGGATTAAGGCTTAACCTGAAGAACGACTTCTACTGTACTATTTTAGATGCGATTCTTTGTCTTTAACTACGTTTTAGTAGGGTACGCAATGAGAATGCACACTAAGAAGGGATTTTTGGAAATTTCCTCGGGGGAGGGAAAGGATTAAGGCTTAAAAAGTCTTAGCCCCGAAAGGCAGTACCACAAACGTGGTTTACAAAGAGGTACTAAACTCTATTTTTCTGTAAGTATTTATTCTTTAGAAATTTTAAGATGACGTCATTTATGTTTCGAAAAAAAATTAAACTCAGATTTATCGTATCTCGGAATCCCAAAATATCTTAAATTTAGGTGCATTAGCAGTCCATAGTTTAAAACAACAAAAATCAGTAATTTTACAAAATTAGTAACAACTAATGATTGAGAATCTTAGTGAAGTACCGAGGGAGGGTTATTTCTATCAAATTGCAAAATCCGCGCGGGCGAACCCGGGGGGGTAACAGCTAGTATAACATATCTTGAAAATTTGAATACATTTGTAAACTTAAATACAAACAGACAACTTAATTTATTATTATTATTATTATTATTATTTTATGCGTTAAGATTTATTTTTTAACAGGTTTATAACTTTGTACAGTACATATTGTGGCCTAAATATATTTCTTCATAGATACATATGGAGAAGTGAATTTAACATATTATATCTTAAACTATTCACAACATTTACTTTTAATAATGTTTGAAATTTTTTAATGATCTTTTAATAATCCTTAATCTTTTAATAATACAATTATTGTTACTTTTCAATAGAAAACAAAAACTAATTTTAAAAATTTTATTAAATCTTTCCTCCTTTAATCCTGTTTCTCTTCAAAATTGATTTTATTATTTCGCATTTTGAAGACTTTTTTAAACGTAAAGCAATTAAATCTTTTATAATAATACTTTTTTCAGATATATACTTAGGAAATGGATCTATGATGAAATAAGTCAAACTTTATTGAAAACAGTTTCCTCAACTACCATAAACGATTAAAACACATAATATCGACTTTTTCATCAGAAAATCCATTAAGGTTTTCATGTATTTTTATTAATGATGTTTTAAATCCATACGTGATAACCAACATTAGAGCATATGTCTCGACCTTTCCTTCTAACTTGTGGATAATTGTTATCCACAGGAAGTATTCAGAGAAATATTCGATGTATCCGCCGGAAATCGTGATATAACTTCGTCTATCTTCATCAGAATTTCGTTATCAAGTACTTTCAACCTCCTACGTATTCACGCATCTCCTCTTACTATTTTTTCTTTTTCTTTTTATAATTTTCTCTACTGAGGATGCAGACAAAGGCTTCGATAACTACAGTATTTTTTTTATTATTTTTATTTCTAATTATATTCACTCGATTTTGTTCATTAAGTTCATTGTCTACAGACTATAATTAATTCGGAAGAAAGCTAGAAATTATAGACCGTTAGAGAAATCTAACAACATTTAATCGAAACTTTTAGTTCTCTTAATTATAATTTTTTTAGTGTTTATATATATTTAATTAATGATGAACTCAAGTTACATTTTTAAGTTAAAAAGAATAAATTGTAGAGCTTTTCCCCCGTTATTCAAGACATTTATTTTTATATTTTTAATGATTAAAGGTAAGAAATTTAATACAAATTTTATAAATAATTTAAAAAAAACGCTTACAATAGTTTTAAGAGCAACCGTTTTATTTGATAATTTTATTAGGCCTATAATACTGAGTAGTTGTTAGAATTCGAGATTGAAATAAAATTCATTTAACCCTTACACATTAGATTTTCTCAGTTTAAAATGAACCTAATTATACATTTTAACATACTTTATGTAAATTTATTAGCTCTGTAAGTTATTTTAGGCTTTTATAAGCGATCAATTCATATAAAATAGACCAAAACAATATAATTTTAACATTTTTTCTAATTGATGCATTTGCTAAATATGAATCACACTGGAATAGAATGAGACCCTTAAATTTAAACTCATTCAATACCGAATTATAAATTTAAAAAATTAGAATTTCATTTATTCTAAGAATTAGCGTATTGTGTTATTCTATTTATAATTTTATTAATAAATTAATGATAAAACTACTTAATTTTTAAAAATTATTAATAACTTTCTAGTACAAATAGTTTTGTAATTAAATAAATAAATGTAAATATATATTAAATAACTTATATAAAAAGAAAACATCTTATATCTTATACATATTACATACAATTTATTTACATACAGCCTACTGAACTTTAATATTTACAGATATAATTTTTATACAAATTATAACTTAATAAAAATATATAAAGAAGTTTATATGTATATAAATATGGATATTAAATTAAAAATTTTTCCTATAATTTTAAATCTTGAAATAATTATAAGCAATTTGGATATTTTATAAATTATATCAATTAGGCAGTGCCTATATTTTGCATAAATTTATGTTATTTTACAGCATTATTTCAAGCAAATAAAAGAGTAGGCTGTATGTTTGAATGTCTTCATTTCATTTCTGTTTATTATTTAGTATATTTTATTTCTATTTATAAGTATTAATAAAATTTCTAGATGATTAAATAAAAAAAATTGTAAATAAGTTATATTATTTTTAAATTTCAATTTATTTCAACATATATTAATAGAATTATATGTGTATTTATTCTTCTGTATAAAAATATGTTTCTTGATCAAAAGAAAAATAATTTATTTTTAATAATTTTATAAACAGTAAAATAATGAACTGGATAAATCGAAAACATTCTTTTTAGTTATTTAACTATGTTTAAATTCCGTTAATAAATAAAACAATTTAAACAAATAATTTAAAGATTTAAAGAAAAGAAAATTTATTATCGAAAAAGGAAATAATTAAATCAATTGTATACTAGATATACCGATTTTTTTAAGTCGCTATTTTTAAAATATTTTTTCTAAAATAACTAACGACTATTGGTTAATTCGTAGAAACAAACAACCAATCGGATAACGATTCGTGACGATTCGCGCACGTGGAGTCGCGTGGCTCTCTCGCTCACCTATTGTTCTTTTCACCGTCGCATTTACATTTCCGTATGACATCACACACGCAATTCGTTGACATGGCAACCATGGTCAATTTCTTTCGGTAAAAATTTTTCCTTTATACTTCATCGAATACGAAATTGAAGATAAAGTAAAATAAAGAAACAAAAAAATAAAAAAGTGAGATTATATCATTTGTTCTGAAACAATTTCTTCTATGAAATTATTATTTTTAATTGTTGCCATTGTTTCGGAAAATAAAAATTAATGTTTACACGTGTAAAAGCTGTTAATTCAAACGTATAGCAATAATTCGTATTAATTTGGTGCACGATTACTAAAATGTGTTAAACTGATGTTATCGTTTGACTGGTATCATCAGAAGACATTTACTTATGTTTACATCTCACAGATGTTATTGTTATTAAAACTGTTAACGTATAGTAATGAGTAAGAAACTTACGTAAGTGTCTGATTTCTTACTAATATTATTAGAATATGTAAACACGTGTACAGTACTTTGCCTGGTATGCTCATAAAAAAAAAAAAAAAATTATTTCCTTGTGTTACTACACAATATTGTCATTAGACACATTAGATGTTAACTTTTGTTTTTACACGAGTTAACTGTTTTAAATCTTTTGTTAATCTAATAATATTGATTCATACTTAACTTTCGTCGCATATAAGCCTTACAATAATAAAGAATTTCTGTTATAATATACGTTAGCTTGATTATTAAGGCAATTCTTTATTTATTTTTTTATTTTTTTTCATATTCAAGTTAAAGAATTTCTTTCTTACAATATACTTTATGTTCCTATTTGTTAAAATGTTCAGAATTATTTTTCTATAACCAAACCACAGCAAAAAATTAGTCATATACGTGTTATTTTTTAATTTGCATTACTTTTTTTATGTTTTGCAAATGTATAGGACTATATCTAATTTTTAACATTTACTCATAATTTCGCTTGAGTGATTTTAAATATTCGCATTGCGCATGTAAAATCATTGAGGAAAATAGTATAAACATATATAATTTCAGGAAAAAGTGTTTTTAATATTGGAATAATGTTTATAATATATATAAGATATGTAACAAAATAACCAAAATCAAAATTTGAATAAATCCTTAAATTATAGACGCACGACATGAAGCCCACTGCCTTATTTTAGTAAAAATATTTTAATGCTAATAGGTTTATCCAAATATCCATAAATTCATTATATTGCTTTAAATTAAAATAATACTAATGTATTTGAGCTTAATTTATTTTAGTATTGTCAAATTTGAGCACAAATATTTAGTAGCGTAACTAGAACCGATATTAAGTGGGACCAGAATTAGAACGTGCAAACCTACATTCAATCCTGTACCATTGTTAATAAAGAGCTGACTTATAACATCTGTATAGGTGCGTTTATCACATTGAAATATTTTTCCTGTGCACATTTGATTTTTTAAAAATTTATTTATTTAGAAAGATAAAAGAATGCCGGGCTACCACAACGCCTTTCTGGTTACGCTACTGATACGCGTAGCTTTTAGCTATAATATTGCTAACCATATAAAAAACTTCAAACTTAATGAGGTCCGAGGAAACACCGAATTGAGGACCCTTACCTTAAATAGTACTTGTTAAAACAAGAAAAATATAATTTAACGTCTCTATATTACACAACAATGTTTTAATAAACAATATATTTTATAGGGAATATTAAAACGTTAATAAAGTGTGAAAATATTAAAGTGAAAATCCGAGGAAAAGTTAAACATTTTGGTGTTTATATCAATAACATTTTCACATGAATTCGTTTCTCATATATTCTCATGTTTAGTGTTATGTGCTTATTATAGAACAGCCATTATCAAGGAGTGTAAATTACAGCATCTGTTTTACAGAAGACGAAAAAGAAAGGAGTGGAAAAAACATTTTCCGATCTACCAAATGTGAAGAACTCTACAGATGTTTTCATCCAGATTACAAAAAACTTTGATTTAAATATTATTAGTTATGTAACATATCAAAGTAATATAAAACGATTTTGATATTAATTAAGATATATTACAAGTAAACAATTATACAAAAATTAATGTCTTTATCTTCCATCACTGACACTTTAAAGTATAAAATAATTTGATAAAATATCTCTTTTAAGCCACTGTTTATCTAATATATAAGAAGAACAATCTCAAAAGCAAATTTTTATACACATTATTAACATTTAAAGTAAATAATTTAAGTTAAATAATAGCATACTTTACAAATATAAAAGGTTTATTTTTTTTTACGTAATTGTGGAGAGAATTTAAGCAATCATACGCTTCTTTTCTGAAAAAATATAAGTTAAAAACTAACATTTTGTATACATTTTTTCAAAAATTTTAGTGCATTTAATATCAAATCTTAACACTGACGTTGTCATAAAGGAAAGTAAACTTAACTATTTAACAGGGAAAAATCGTTTTACTTTTCAACCCTATTGTATGCCCGAACATAAGGAAATTTCTGTCTTTTTCTGCTTAATAATCATTTTAAGATATAAAGAAATACAGATTTTTTGGCATATCATAATAGATTAAACACGGCAAAGAATTTTGAATGTGTTAGCGTTTTTCGACATCTCTATTAAACTTAACCGGGTGCGAGTCAGTATAAAAGAATTAAATAAAAAAAATAATAAAATAACGACAGGTCAGTGACTGTGTAGTCCCCTGAAATTAACGTCGAAAAACTTGAGTGACATCACTCACAATAACTGACAGAGACCCACTGATCTCAACAAGAAAGGGTCTTTTCCCCTTGACCCTTTGTGACCCTTTCGGTCGGGACCCCGGAGTTTGATCCTGTCCGCTCCAATTATTTTAACCGGTTCCTCTTCTCAAGAAATTAAAGTTTCGCTCCAATAAACGTAACCCTAGAATCGATAGAAAGAGTATATAAAGACGAATTATATAGTAATTTCATACAGGTAAGGTCGGTGTGAAAAGGCGTCGAAAAATGACGTATTATAAGTTTGTAAGTACAGGTACCTTCCATGCATGGTTGACCATATCACAAGGATTTGTTTTTGAATCTGGAACAATGGATAAGGAAGATATGCGTCTTAACTGTATATACTTTTGTCCAAATGTTTGGTGCTCCACCCACACTCTACTATTCAAAAAATATACTGTACAGGGTTTATATATAAATTCCAGATTTGGAGATGAAGTGACAGAAAGTATTTTTCTATATAAATTTTGGAATTATATTTTTAAAAGATGTTTTTTTTTTAATTGCTAAAGCTTTTTTAATTGATTAAAATTATTCTAATTTGGTATTTTAAATAAAACTTTTCTTAAAATTAATTAATTTATTATAAAATTAATCGATTTTACTGAAAATATGTTTTTACTTTTTATTTTTTAAAATTCTTTAACGAATCATTTTTAACAAAATAAAATATTTATTTATTTAAATTATTCCAATAAAAATATAAGAAAAATTATTTTATTTTGCATTTTACTTTCTAAATTCACTCATGAAAAACAGTACTGATTTTTTTAACTCTTTGCATCATTAATTTCTTTAAATTCAAGTAAAATAAAGTAATTTAATCCAATCATTTTTTTCATAATTTAAGCATTATTATTTTTCAAAAAAGTTTAATAAAATATTTAAAATATATACATTTTTTTATTTTTAAAAAATTCATAAAAGATCGTTTCACCATACGATTCTAATGTTATCAAGTGGTAGTATATAATTAATAAAAGTATAGAGTATAAGTCTATTTTACATCTATAGATATCTTTCAGTAAATCTATACACAGGTATTAATTTCATCATTATCATACCTGTAGGCTTATTTAACTCAATACTAGGTAACAGGAAATATAATTTATATTTTTCGTCTTTCGGGCGTTAATTGACAGTTAAAATTGTAGTGTGAAAGGGATTTAATCTTTCATTCATGCCACGAACTGTTTTCTGAAGATGCTTTTGACGTGTTCGACCAAAACATGCGAATGTCAAAAACTGTATGCTTTTGATTCGTCTTCAAGGACGACAAGCTGTTATGCTTCGTCAATTTGAATATATGGCTATTGCGTATTTGTTTAAATATTTCCGCAGCACGTGGTTAGAAGAAAAAAGGAAAAATTCTATAAACATATGATTTAAATTTATTAAATTTTACTTAAACAAACAATAAAAGTGTTTAGATGAAGTTAAGAACGTGACGTGCACAGAGCAACATCTCTTCTCCGGATAAAGTGATGCTGTTTAATCGTTAATATATGGATGCATTAATGTTTTTGGATGTTTGGGGTGGAGCCGGATGACGTAAATGATTAAGCTAATTGTTATAAAGCTAATTGACGTTATATATGATATCTCTGGTTAGCAGAATTTATTGTTAAATTGTCTAATAACTGCATCACAAGATTACAGTAAGAATTTATTGTTTGAAGTAATTGAAATTTTTGCGGTAATGTTGTTTAATTATTTTTTGTGACAGCAAAAATTTGTATATAAAAGACTTTTATAAGTTCGGAAATGTATATTTTTAGACAGAAAAGTCATTAATTCTGTACATTTTAAACTATATAAACTTTATGTAGGCCTATATAAAAAAACAAACGTGTTCACTTTTGGGCTTAATATTTATATCATAAATTCATTTCTTTGTTTTAAATTTTTCTTTTGTCTTTATTATATTAACCGTATATTTTAATTGCAAAGTTTTATTTTTAATTAATTTTCTGCTTAAAAATTCTTGGTTTGAAACTATTGAATACGTACTGTACATTTTGATTAAAATCTTTTCATTATAATTGTATTTTTTATTATTTTATTTTAATTTTTTTAAGGTTAAGATATCATGTTTAAAATACAGTATTTATAGATTTTAGCTCTTAATTAATATTGTAGAAAACTAATTTTAAATGTATTTTATCAAACATAAAATTTATTTATGTACAGTACAGTACAGTACTATACAGTACCAAATATATATCTAGGCCTGTATAGCCTATATGTATAAGGAAAATTATATTTCATTAAAATAAATTAAAAAATTAAATCTAATCCGATTTTATTAAATTAATGATGCGTAAAAATTTCTTCATAAATAGAAATTATAAGAAAATAGCAATTAATCTTTATGTTAAATTTATCGCCATTATATTCACGCAACATAATAAACTCCAAAAATAAAATTTATGCTTTTGAGAAGAAAAAATTAGCAATAATTTTATTATTTTTTTTCAATGAACAATACTAAAAATAGGATAAATCTAACTTGTTTTTTTCTTATATATCTAGCTTATATTCTGTATATATATTTTCGTCTTGTAATAATTTTCAGTAGCAAATTGTCTATCGAGGAAAGTAGCTCAATTTACAACTTTATATTATACGTTACGCTGTAAGTTTATAGATAGACAACATCATATATCTCGACCCACAGCGTGACTGACAACTTCTTGCAAATGTATTAAACGTGATGTAAACGTTTATCTAAAGGAACATCTCTTAAGATGAAATTTTAGCTCGAAAATTTTATCAAGATCCTTTTTTCTTTTTTTTTTTTTACTGTTCTATATTTACAACTTCACAATTTCCTGTTTGTATCAAGGGAGGGAACGTAGTAAACAAGTAGGAATGGATATTCCCCAATGAATAAACCCCTACCAATCTGGGGTAGGACATTCCCACGTCATTTCCTGTTGGTGGCGCTGCAGGCAAACTATATGACCTTCGGCACGACAATCCCCAAATCTAGATTAGGACACAACAGTGTCCCCTTATCGCGACAATCAGATTGCTCCATCTCCTGTTCGTTGGACCGTTGCACCGTAATTGTATGGCAACTGTCACTTCTCTCGGTTGGAAAGACGTGACGTCAATTGGTATAAAAGAAGCGACCCAACAAAATGGCCGCTACTTAAGACCGATTTTTAATGATGACCTACTATATTTTCGTTTTTTTAAATGTATTAATAATGATTTTAACACATATTCTGTGTACTATAAGCTGTGCCAGTTGAAAATATGTCGGCTCAATTTCAAGGAGTCCCGGACTTAGAATTATAATAAATAAGATATTAGAAATAAATTTAATATGAAATTTTTATATTTTCTAACTTTAAAAATACTAAATTATTTGTATTTTCGTTAAAATAATTTTAAAAATAGCTCCTTATAGCCCCGAAAAATTGTTCTATAGTACGGAACGCATTTGAGGATTTACAGGATTTAATTTTATAAAATATATGAAAATTAGTAAACATTTTCGACTCAACCTGTAGCTAAACGTTAAAGTTCCATGTTTCTACATAATTTTTGACAAGGAAAAAAAACAATAATGGTCAACGATATTATAAACATGAACCGCGCCATTATTATTATTATTAAGGGCAGTTAAAAAATTTTGCACAACTAAAACTCTTATTATAAAATTGTTAACCCGTTTCTAAGACATATTTCTCAACTTTGAATCATTTTTATTTGTATATTATAAAATATTCGTTACAGAATCTCGCGTAATAAAGCGAAAAAATACAAAAACATTCGTTTAATTTATATGGGTTATGAGTGCGGAATTTAATATTTTTGTAACTAAAATTATCATAAACTTAAAAAGTTATATTTTATATAAATTCCTTTAAAAGTAACCTAAGAATTCGTTAGGAAAGAAGCCTGCCGTTTAAAATTAATTCGTGTTACAACGAAATTGTTATTATTTTCTTACATTTTACTAAGAAAATACATAAATTTAGTCATTTTAACCAATAATGAAGTTTTAAAAATGATATTTACAGGTTAATTTATGCTTTAAATAGTCTCAATTTTTAATATCTAGGCCTAAATACTAAATCATTTTGAAGTGGAAAACTTGTTAATAAAAACTTTTAGAATCATAAAAAGATATTTAGAAAGCAATTTTTTATTTTAAAAACTTTAAAGCTTAAATATTGTCTCAATTATAAGAGAAATTAGTAATTTTAACGAGGCTTATGATGTCCTCTTGTGAAATTTCGTTTGGACATAACATGGGGATGAAGAAACTGCGTTTCAGATTCATATTGACCTGCATAATAGCCCATGTTATATATTTTCTTCGCTGCTAGGTAAAATATCGTTATAATGACGCACTTAGGTCATTCGTCCGGGGTTTGACACGGTAGTTAGATAGAAAGATAGATATGGGGTTTATAGAACGAAACGTCATTTGACAAATCGTGAATGGTCGTAGAGTTGAAACATTATCTTCGGTAAGCTGAAGAAATTTTTGATGAAAATACTTTATTTTCAAATATATTTCGTATAAAATAGCATACAAAATTATCCACGCTTTCAGCATTTAAAATATAATACATATTGGTAAATGTTTACAATACGTTCTGTAAATAAGTTTGTCTACAATTAATTGACGCGCTTCTTTTATGCTGTATCAACAGACAGATTTTACTGTTAGGGACTTAATAAAAATTAGTTTCTGACTTTAAACCTTTGTTTTAACAAGTTTTATAGACGCTTTTACTCTCTACTACTATCGGAAATGCTTAGAAATTATCGGAAATTATGGATTACAATAACACTGCATATAGAAGTTTGTAAAGCTATATTCTAATCGACGTTTATATGCAATTATTGATTATTTATGTTACAAAAACTCGAGATAACAATCTAATAACTTAATCAGTATTTAAAAAATATAAATCTAGTTTAAATAACATTCAATAGATCAAGTTTTACTATTTACACATTGTAATTTAAGTTAATTCATATTCGAGTTTACATCTTAAAAAATTGAATCTTTTTAATGCTTATAACTTTAATGCTTATAATGTAATATATATTAGAAGTCATAAAATTAATTTTCACGAATATTTGTTATGAAAATCCCTAAATATATAACATAAATATACATTTTATATGCAATATATTTATGTGCGAGAAAGCTATATTTCATAGTTCGCATCAACTTACAGACCATATTTTGAAAGTTTTTACTTTAAATAGGAGAACAGACAATCGAAATTTCTACATAATTATGGATGCATTAAATCTAGGCAAACTTAAATGAGATAAAATAACTGTGACTTATTTGTTCATTAGTAGATTATGCTTTGAAAATGCTAGAATATGGGTCACTACGTTACATTTCTGTATAACAAAAAATCATTACAATTGTCTTTTACGAGTTCTTCGGATGTAAGATGCATTATCTAAACATATTTCACGATTAATCAGTTTAGTGGATGTATCTGATATAGATTCAAACAATAATATCGTGCCATAAGTCTATAACATTTCCTTATATATTTCTATGCTTTTCATCTATGTTTAGAGAATGATCACAAGTTTGTTTTTGGCATACGGTTACGAGTACAGTTTCCTCAATTAGAGGACACTGTCCGATACCAGTTTTATCTACTTTCATCATGTTTCAGAAGCATAGACGAATCTTATTACTAGATATGTTATCTTATATATACATAATTAACAAGCTGCTACTTCCATTTCTCATCATTTCGAGCATGATATCGACGGAAGCAAACTATAAGACTGATATTAGTAATGCTAAATGTTCTGTTGTAAGCTTAATAATAAGTTGATTAACGTTACAAATAAGTTGCAAAGCTTCTAAATTTATAGCATCTTCCAAAAGTAGTTCTTTATTATCATTCAAATTTACTTATCCTAAACAAAAAAGGAAAAAAAATCTATTAAAACAAAGAAAACTCGTTTCATACTCTTATTATACCTAAATTATAACTTAACTAAAGCCTATAATTTGAAAAATCAATATAAGAAATTACTTTGCTATCCAATATGGCTGCTTAATACGTACCGAGTTTTGTTTTTGTGTAGACTACAAATTAACTATAGTAAGCCTATAGGCAATCTATAATTATTATTTGATTAATTAATCTGAATATTTATTCTTATCAGTTAAGGAAGAAGGAAATTTTCGATAGGAAAGACATTATTGAAAAGATGTTAACAACCTGGAGCTATGAGTAAAGTAAAAAAAGAAGCTTACAACTTTTGATTCTTCTAACGAAATAATTAAAAATATAATTTCAACGTTATTAAACGTTCTCTTCTCAGAAGAAACAGTTTATAATTTGTGGAAAAAATAAAAAGAAATATTTTTTAAAACGAATTTTCTCGTAAGAAGTACAGTACATTGTAATCACAATCAACGAAAAGCGCGTTTTACATGTATTTAATTGCTTAATTTCATTATGAAAACCCATCGTTATGACAATTATAAGTGTTAATGATGATAACATAAAGAATTTAATTTAAAAAAATTCTTTTTAAAAATCTATTCCAAGTATCTATTGTTACAAAGTTTAGATTTATGTCTCTGAGTACATGTTAAGTAATGTTAAATCTAGTATAACTTCGTTTTTATAAGATTTTAAATATGCTTTTAAATGTATTTTAAAGCCGCTTACATTTAGTAGCAGGTAAATTTAACTTTTTGTGCATAATTTACCTACGAAAGTAGTAAACAACTGCTATTCTGCTCTTATAATTCCGTCCTTAATGATCCAAAAAATATCCGAAAGATCTAACGAGACCTTTAAAAAATTATTATAAAGACAAATCTTAATTATTTTCTTCGTTTGTCCTTCGGCGCAGAGTATTATTAGATGTTATTTCTTTTTCGTGACATTTTTTCTAAACAGGAAACAGTTGTCACGAAATTAAATCGTGATTTATGTCTAAATATCCAAGTAATTGAACAAATTCTACGCATACAATTTAATATAATTAGTAGAAATGTTTACATTTTTAACTTGTTAATTAGCATTATTTTAATATAAAACGGTTTTCGAATACGGAGATTTAATAGATAAATATTCTAGCATTTAAATAAATTGTTTACTGAATAAAAAATGGTATTCTACATTACTTTTTGAGTTTATATTAATTCTGAAGCTTCTAAAGACTATAAAATCTGAATATTTTTCTATACTTTTTTGAAAAACTTCCAGAAAAACATGCAAAAGATTAATTATCAGAGAATATTTATCAAAAAGATAAGAATCATTGATAATAGCGTAGAAATCTCAATAACGAATAACCTAAAAGGTTAAGCAATAAATTCGGCTTGAAAATATTTTAGAGAAATTCAAAATTTACGACGACGTCATACTACAAACAACACACAATCTTGCGTGAACACAAGTTCCCTATACTAGTTAGACTTAATTACAAGAGTTATTTAATGATACGACGTCACGCGATAGAACCCTACAGTGCATAAAAACATCAAGAAGTCCATCGACGCTTCAGATTGGGTGCCAATGTGATGCGAATCGTCATCCTTCTCATCCTTATATTTAACAGATTTCTTCATAAAAATACTTATTAAACATAAATTATAAGTAATTTTTAATGGCGAATTTAGTCCGGATGTCTTAATTGAGATGTTTTCTATACGCCAACACCGGAAAAGGGCGTTAACCAAGGCGTGGTCGTCAATTGATGCTATGAGGATTCTGGATTCAGATATAAGTCAAAGTTATTTATGAATTTTCTTCAATAAATCACCGTTACAGATGAGAAAATTGTAGATCATTTTTTAGCATTTAGGTTGCCAGATTTTTAATAAAGTACGGCCAGAAATGGTCGAAACAATTTCGCTTTATTTAGGTCAGGAACAATGTATATAGTTTATATCACTTGTCCAGATGGCGTTGCACTGCAGTGTCCAACTTCTTTCATTTGGTATATCTGTCGGTCGTTCAACCCATTCTCCACTTCCTTCTGGTCCTCGTGCAACTATCAACTGAGGACCTAGCCCCAAGGGTTGTGGGAAAATGCCTAGAGGCATAGCATCGAGATGGTAGTGTTGAACGTTGCCTGAAGCCAAACTTAACAGAGCTACTGTACTTAAACATTTGATTTATGTAGAGAAGAGAACCCAGAAAAAAATTAAACAAAAGTTTCGTTTTTAAAGTTTTTTATGCAAAAATATTTTGACAGCTTTCAATTAAATTAATTTTATGACATAAATAATCAAAGATTTAAATCATTTTATTCAATTTAGTAAAGAAATCTAATTAAAATCTTAATTATCTAATTTTATTAAAATACTCAGACTAATTTTTTTTTTAAAAAAAACATTAACTAGAGCTCAGAATATTGCCAAAAATTAATGAAAACATTCCAACCGATGACAAAAATAAATGTAACGGTTGAGATTCCAGCTTCTATTTTATCTTACGTTTTATTTTTTCTTTTAATTTAAATATGAATTGCACAATTGCTGAACAAATAACGGAATATTTTGTAACTGAAAACATGAAATTGCATTAAGTTTCTTAAGACTGTTTAACAGTAATTGTTGAAGTAAGACGCTTAATCACATAACTTTTGATGAATCAGGTATTGAACGGTCGTACCCAACGAACTCTTTCATTGTCAATATATATACATATATATGTTTTTTATAAGCACAAATATAGTACAAGTAAGCAGCCAGAGGGTCATATCATTCCCACACTTCAATGAAAATATACGACAACGCCCAGTTACCTCGGGGTACATCTTATCATCTACTACATTGACTATGACCATATCATTAGTTCATCCATTACTTAAACTTGCATGCATGGCCAAGAATGTATAATCCATTTTGCTGAATGTTATTATCAGTTCTCTTACTATGTATCAATCAATGCCCAATTGCAAATTTAGGATAATCTTTTGGAAATTTCTTCAACCTAATTTGTAGAAACGTTGAAGAAATTGAACATTCTCCAAAATTTTACCGACATATTTTCTGATTATATTAAAATATGTTGATAAAAATTTTACATGTTTATTTCTAAATTTTTATGTTCAAATTTTTGAATATTTTTAAGAATATTCTGTACTTATTTCTAAATATTTACATCAGAAAAAATTTTGAATTTTCTTAAAAAATCTAAGCATTTATTTCGGGAAGTTTTCTTGAGAAACTGTCGAATTTTCTTCGATAGTTTACCTATTTATTTTTGAATATTTGCCAATATTTTATTATTTATTTAAAAATTTTTAAATACATATTTTTAAGAACATAATTATGAAAATATAGAAAAGAAACTTTTGACTGGTCTTTGAAACGTTTACAAACCAGTTCGTTAACGTAAATACAATTACGTTAAAACAAAGTCAAGAAACGCTGTGGGGTCCCGAGATAACCAGGTCCTTTTATTCATTATTGACTCCTTCTGTCCTTTTTCGGAGAAATGAAATACGTAGAATGTTTCCTCTCCATTAACCACAGCATAGGATAATTCAAAATAAATCAACAAACTGCTGAGTTGAAAACATTTGCTTTTAGCAAACGGTTTCAATCTATTATAATAGATTATAATAGACTATAATCTTTAGGCTATCGATAACGATCTTTCTTGGAACATATTTTACCGTTAAATGTCGTTTCAAAATACAACACAAAAAAGAATAACTACGTTTAAATATTTGAATATAAAACGAAAAATATTAAAAATTAATATAAATAACGAATAACATGTAATGTTATTCGTTTAATTAATATTCATTTATTAATTTTCTAAATGTAAAAATAACTAATGAATAACATTAAAATGTAAAATAAATAATTCAAAAATATACAAGAGATGTATTCGTAGTAGAAATGAGACAATTATGACCGTCTAACGAACTTATTCTGTACAAAGTATTTCCATGCCGTTGCTAAGCTGTCGGCATCTCTTGCGTTAATGCATTTATCCTTCAATCTGCTTTTGTATATTTCAAATTTTTTTAGCGTTCAGTGACAATGTAGGGGAGTGTGCTTACTTAGTGACAATATGGGAAGAAGCAAACATTATTGAGTCTTCAGTCTGCGCCATCCTGGAAAGTATCGTGTTATTGCATCCCTTGCTTACGTTATATTGATGTTCTTTAAGTCTAATTTCCAAGTTCCTTGTGGTGACACCGATGTAATCTTGTCTATCCCCAACTGCATGTTTTCATACGGTACTCTGTACACGCCTGCCATTTCTTCTGTTTCTGATCTATTCGTATCGTTTCTTAAAATTCGATACATAGTTGGGGCTCTTTTTATAATCATATTAGACCTTTTACGTTCTGCGATTTCTTTCATAATGTTAGTTATACCTCTCTTAAAAGTGAATTTCGTGGTTCCACTATGTTTGCTGTTTTTTTGTCCTAGGTTTGTTATCTTTAAACCTTCTAATCAGACCTTCAATGGTGCTAGTTCCATATCCTAGTGTTGTAGCCATTTGTTTAATTCTGTATAGCTTCTTCATTCTGTCTATTACATTATCGCAATATAAAAAGGCGCTTCTAATGAGTGCTCGGAATGCCGCTAACTTATATTTCCCCAGCTTCTTTCTGGATGACCCTGTGTTAATCAGAACATAAAAATTGGCTGTTGTTTGGAAGTTATTTTGTATGCAGTTAAAAAACTGTTTACCGGTTGACGTTGTTAGGATGTGGCTGTTATTGGCGGTTCGATTGTATATAAAGCACGCCCGTAATAGCTTAATAGTTACTGTATAAGAAGAATATTTATTATTATTTTTTTAAATGTATTTTAAATGCGAAATTGCTATAAATACTTAAATCAAAATTACTCGTTATGTAACTATATATAATTACATTATACAACAATGTATACGCAATTTAAATACACGCAGAATATAATTATGAAAGACATCTCTTAATTATGACTAGAACAAGTTAATTATTTCTAAATTAAATTAAATTTTTAAAAATCTATTTTACTTCCTTTATGTTTTACGTTTCATATGCAGAGAAATGAGTAATATTTTACAAAGAAAATTGGATCAAAGTAATAAAAATCTTAAATTAATCAATACTAAAATTCTCGATAAAGTAAATTATTAAATTTAATGAGATACTTAATAAATGAATTCAGATTATTGACAGACATTCAAATTAGTGACAAAAATTAATTAAAATAATCAGATTAGTGTCAAAAATCTGTTAAAAATTACTCAAATTAGGAGATATAAATTCATTAAATGCGTTCAAATTAATTAACAAATCCAATGTTGATGGAAATATGTTGAATCTACTCAGCATAAGGAAAGAAATCGATGTATTAATCCTTAAAATAATAAAATAAATTGGTGTAAATACTTAAATATTGCTAATTATAGACCCAGGCTATCAAATTTCTTTTTATGAATTAAAAAAAAGGGTGGAAAATTAATTTTCTTATTGTTATACAAAAAATAAACATTTACAAAGCAAAAAATATCTTAATAAGCTATTTTTTCAATAATAAGTTTCCATCGCTAGAGGAGAAGGAATCCTTAAATTCGTATCATGCTAACTATAGAAAATAATACAGTATTTTTCTGGGAAATATTACGATCTACAATTAATTAAATAAATATATTTCGAAACGTAATAATGACTTGCATAAAAGCGTAAATATTTTATAGGCATTGCTAAAAAGTAAATATTACATTTTATAATAATAAAAATTGCTTAAAAAATATACGAAATATTGCATATCGTTTATATAATTTAAACTGTTAATGGAAATCCATTTTTAAAATATAATTGTCGTCTCTGTATCTTGACAACGTATCTGAATATAATAATTTTATTCTTTTGGTGTGTGACAAGGTTATTCTGTCATCGTGTGCAGTTAAGGTTATTATATAATAAAAAGATATCAAGCAACCTTTAAAACCTTAAGGGTGGGTGAACTCTGACATCCTTTAACCTAGCCATCAAAATTTCATCATCCGCATTTAGTAAAGACTCAAAAATAGACAAAGAAACTACTAGTTACATCTTTATAACGCTTCCTATATATAGAAATATATAATAATAAATCACACTAGGAGTTAAATATCTTTAAAAATAACATAGTTTAATTAGATATAACATTTAATTATGCTTGTTGTCAGAATAAGATATAAATTCTGACCTTTATAATTATGTAAATGAACTAGAGGAATGCAATGTGTTAAATTTTTCATTAGTTAACTGTTTGTAAGTAAATTAAGCTTAATTTTGATACTAATTAGACATTAGCTAATTAACCATCTATTCATATCACAGTCAAGTCTTAAATCGTTCATTTGTCAAGTTATAGATTGCTAATTAATGAAGGTACAGTACAGTACCTAACACCTGATTCAGTTGTGGATAAATAAATGTATTTATTACAATTTACTTAATTGTTAATCTTTGTCAAGATAAAATTTCGTAGTAAATATTGAAGTTAAGATCAAAATGACAGATTAATTAAATATTACAATTAGTAACACCAATAAGTTCGTCATGATGAAGAGAATTATTGATAATAATATAAATGTAAGTTTTTAAAGTATAGTTGACTAAATGACTTCAGCAATCATTACTTAAAGCAATTTATTTTTAATTATTATTTATCGCTTAGTTGCATCGAAAAAGACTAATATTACTGAGACAAACTTCCTGAAGATTATGATAGGTATACCTTAAATTAATAAACAATGAAATAAACAATGCATACCGATACTAAATGGCAAGCAGACATGACATTTTTGAAGCAATTTTCTTAATTAATAACTTAAAGAAATATATGTTTTTCATAGTTTATTTATATTATTTTATTATTTAAAATCACTCTACAATTAACAAAGAAAATTTTAAAAATATTAATAGCTTAAATAAATAATTATAACATCTCTTTAGCGCACATATTACTTATGCAAATCATCGTAATAAATTATGAAGTTTTGTAGAAATTTAACCATTTTACATTAAATATAGATGTAATTTGCTTATTCTTATAAATTTATCAATTAACAGCCTATCTAACTAATTAATTAATAAATTCTTCGCTTAATACATGATTCGTAATAAAAATGACTTCATTGGTTAATAAAGAAGTCGATATTCGTGCGTTTAAAATAATATTTAGCAAAGAATATATTCAATTCTTTTTATTTCTGATAAATCATTAAACATTCGAAATATTTTTAAGGTGATAACTTCATTCTTTCATACACCAAATGCCAGGTGTAACACAAAAGAAATACAAGCTTGTAAATCCAATGCGTAAGTTCAGAATTGCCAATTAAACGTAACCATTCTTATCTAATTAAGAAAAAATGGGTTTAATAAAAACCTATCCATTGTATTTGCGATCCCCATTAGTGGCAAGATGAAGCACGCCAGATAGGTTCCATCCTTATCCCTTATTTTTGACCGGATCACACCTCTAAACTGCGATTGGTGAATATACAAAAGGTTATAAAAAAAAAGGCAAGTAAAGAATAAGTTCAACAATCCGGTTGCTTTTTATAATATTTCTTAACTTCCTTGATAAAGTGTTATGAAGATTTTTAATGCCACCTATCGCCTGAACGGGAAATTATCAATTTGGTCCTCATAACTTAACCATCCTCAGTATGTTTATTACATTCTTTTTCATTTAAATTTTCAATTTTTTAATGCTTATAACTAAATTAAGTAAGGAATAATGCCATTACTTTGCTTATAAAATAATTATTTTATGCTTTTCTCTAAATATTTTAAGAGTTATTTATCATTTAATAATTATTATACTCAGATTAATGATGCTATTGTGATAAACGCAATCTATTCTTTAGAAACTCTAAAATTATTTTTGTAAATAATTTTTTAAAAATTTCTTAGAAAATTTCGATTGTAAATATAAACTTCTATAGAAATTTCGTAAATAATAGCATATAAAGATGAAGTTTAATAAATAATTTTTGTTTAATTATTGTTAATAAAATAAAAAGAAGAAAAATAAATATTAATTTCAGCAAAAATTCTTACATTTTTAATGTTATTTATTTTAAAAATATTTTTATGACATTTAAACGATTAAAACGAAATGAACTGTCTTTTCCATCCTTACAAGCCTTATATAATAAAACCTGTCTAAAACAGACCCTGTATAAAACGGAAACATGCCTAATCAGAAAATAAATATCCGAATGAAACGATTATTTTATACAAAATACAGAGAAACCTGTGTAAACCGGCTCGTACCGAAAACCTTCCGTACGAGCCGGTTTACACAGGTTTTCCGGTTTGGCAGGTTTCCATTTTGAACGGGTTCTTTTCAACGCAGGTTCCTGAGAATTCTTCCCATTTAGGCAGGTCACCGTTTTGGACGAACGTGGAAACTTAAGATCACATTGGCACTAATCGAATAACCTGAGTAAAACAGAATTTTTTGGCTAACAGCAGCTAAATTCTAAATCATAAAATTAAAAGTAGGTTTTAAAGGTTTTTACATATTATTTTCTTCTCTCTGTGCACTACATATGTTTTGTATGTCTTTAAACCTGTCTTTGAACCATGTATTAAGCAGTTCTAAATATTAATTGTAACATTTTCTGCATTAATAAAAAAACAATCCTTTATAAAAAAAAAAGAAATCTGCGAAAATGGAAAATTCTGGCCGGTATCGTCGCGTTTTACACAGGTTTTACTGTATTATCTTTCAATTATCAAGTTTCTTGAAAAATATGAAAAGTATTGAATTTCTTTTAATCATTGTTGAAATTGATTTATCTTTTATTTCGCCGAATAATAATTTTAAAAAATAAAAAAAAAATATTGATTTGAACAATTCAGAGAAAAATGCCAGTTTTAGTGAAAGTCATTTAAAAACTGAAATAAAAAAGTTAATTTCTGTTTATAGAAATTTTGATATTTAAAAGGAAAAGTCAATTTATCATTGAAATTTATTATTTAGAAGGAAAAAAATTCAATTTATATTATATATTATTATATGAAAATCATTAAAAGTTCATTTATTTTTAAACTTTTAGTACAAAAGTTACAATACATAATATTCCTGTTATTGAAGATAATTTTTCTTTAACATTTAACAAAAAAAATTAGTCATTATTCATAAAATTTATACGTATTTTAAACTTTTAAGGGAGTTTTCTTTATTTTATAAACTATAAATCGCTTAACAAATAAACAGGAATTGTTTACTTGTGTAATTTTTTTCCTGGTTATTTTTACAAGACATTTTAACAACGATTTCATACATCTAGACATGAAAATACGTTTAAATTAAAGTGTAAAGGATACACTACAGACACTTGTCTAATTATGTACTGTTTGCTATTGGTTAAGAACGGAATATTGCCATTAACCACGTGACAACACACGTCCTATTGGAATTTCTCACGCAAATTCTTGGTACTGTGGCAATTCTATTAACATATCTGTTAATTTTTTCATAATAAGGCTACTGATAGTTCTTCATTTCACCACTAGAAGGCGTGGTTTAAGACAATTTCGTGAATTAAACTTTATTATTTATCTATTAGAGTCAAGTCGCCATTAAGAAACACGCATATTCCATTTATTTATTATCGTGAGAAACTCGACCTCACCTTATAAAAAAAAAGAATTTAAAAAAAATATATTCTTACATATATTATCGAGGACGTGACGTTATCCGTATCGAATTATACCGGAAATTGTATCATTTATGTATATGTCAACTCTGACATATTTAGGAGTCTGTTCATTTTGATTTTAAGCCCGCATCCTCCTGTTGTTGTTTAGATAACCTGGTGTATCAAGAAATAGAACAGGAAAAATTCGAATTTAAGCATTTAAAAATGGGTAAATGGTGTCAAACGACTTAACGAAATTAGAAAATAAATTATTTATTTTAATTTTCATTTTTAAATGTAAAATTTATAATGACATTACAATGAGTTGTGTATAAGGAGTCTAAAAAGCTTTACTTTTATTTAATTTTAATTAATAAGTAAGAAAAAAAATCAATTTAAGAATGATTATTTTTACTTTATAAAATATAAAATTTATCATAAATTATGATAATTACGGAAAAATGCTTCATTGAATGACATTTAAGCAGAAACACCTACATTATTTGACATATCAATCAGCTATGTCATATAAACGATTATATAAAAATTTTAATAAATGTTTAAGGAAATTTTAAGCTATAAAATGGTTAAAAATAACCTTTAAAAAACTTAAATTTATGAGCAATAAACAGAATCAATTTACAAACATAATTCTATAAGGGATCATTCATTGAATTGTTTATAAATCAAGTTAATACAATATAAGCGATTATTTAATCGCCTTTAAATTAAAAAAAGGTTAAAAATAACAATTTATTTTCTAAAAAAACTAAAAAAAATCATCAAAAACACACGAAAGAATTATCTAAAATGTCGGTAATAGCCAACACATCAACCAAATATAATAAAGTTATAATAAAGACATTAATGAATATTTATACATTATTTAGAATAAAAAATTTAAAAAATAAACGATTTAACCATTTAAATCATTGTGAAATATTAGTATATATCGGATAACGTATTATATCACGATAACATTAACACTCTTTGTATTCGCTCTAGTATATAAAAGGGTGTTGTTACGCTTGATATAAAACACTTTTAATAGTCACAAACCATGAGCAGGTATATAAAGATGCGTATAATAAAAAAAAAATAAATGTGTTTGGTGAATGTAAATGTAGAAATTTTTAACAAAAACAAAGACGTCAAAACACAATTAACCATTGTTAAAAAAAGGGGGGATGAATAAATAATTGCAAAAATTCCACGTCTGAATGCTTCAAATTTCAGAATAGATTAAAGCATTATTAATCTACTTTATTTATATAAAATAGCTTTAATATGCTCTTAATCATTTATCATACTTTATAAATTTATCACATGTTTTTCATGTTTGATTGTTATGATTGTTATTAATTCATTAACAATTAAAATGTTATTTATTCGTCTATAGTAATCTTTTGTCTAAAATGTTAAATATTTTTTTAAATATAAAAATTATTATTGAAACAATGAATATATGTAATAATAATAAATAATAATTTTAATTAATTAAATTATATTGATAATTCGAAACAGTTGAGTCACTTAGGTCTTATCACGTTATTGTTACAATGGAATTTTAGTTAAGCTTATAATTAATTAATAAGGAAAATTAAATAACTATAAATAATTAATTTTAAGTAATTAAATTAAATTATTGCTTTAAGAAAATATCTTTCAAGTGTTACGCCTTTTCTTATTTTTATAATCTTTAATTTTATCGACAGATTTTGATTACGGATACAAAGGTTTATTGGGAGGTCTTTAAGTTATAGACTGAAACTCATAACAAATTTTAGCCTTTTTGATCATAATTTTGACTTATAAATATGCTTCCAGTTGTTTGTTTTCAAGTATAAAGTAATTTTGTTAATTAACTAAAATTTTAATAATTTTTATTCAATATTATGATAATGTAGAATTTAATGTAAGCTCTTCTTCCACTTATTATATATAAGTTAATAATGCTTACTTAATAAATACTTACAGACTTTATGAGCATTATATATAAGAAGATAACAATGCTCGTAAGGTCTATAAGCATTTATTATGTCTCTAATAAATTTATGAAGTTTTATTATCAAAAGTCTATAGAAACTGTTTGTTTTCCCGTAGCGTTTGGCTTTCTTACGTTAAAGACGGAACCTTAGTTCAATATAATTTTATAAAGACTTAAAATATTATAAATATGAGAGGTGAACACTTGAGTTTAAGGGTTTAAAATTAATCAAAAATGCCCTTAATCTTAATAAGATAACCTTAATATCCTTAAGATACACTTTACTAATGGTTTAAAATTAGTCAAAGATAAGGCTATTAAAGTAAAGTATATCTTAAGGGTGTTGAGAGCTTAAGATTAGTAAAAATTTTCATCCAAATGTTTAACTAATTAGTCAAAACATTTGGATGAAAATTTTTACTAATCTTAAGCTCTCAACACCCTTAAGATATACTTTACTTTAATAGCCTTATCTTTGACTGATTTTAAACCATTAGTAAAGTGTATCTTAAGGATATTAAGGTTATCTTATTAAGACTAATTATGTTTGAAGATGTTTAATTATGTTAAAAGAATGTTTGACTAATTAACTAATTAGTCAAACATTAATTATTTCTTGTATAAATAATTATTCATAAACTCTGAAAAGACTAATTTTTAATGCTTAAGGACTTAAGGAAAGATGTTCAATTAACGAGTTTAGGAATACATTAAAATTGTTTTAATGTTAAAGATTTTGACATAAAATATAATAAAACCTTAATAAAATGTTTTAGGATTATTTGTTAGTATTAGATCTAATATTAAAGCGAATATTGTTATGATATTATTTAATAAATGATATAAAATCTAATTTTCTCTCGTCTTATATCTTACACAATTTAAACTTTTTTCTTCAAAATAATAATAAATATAGTTAATATTTTGCTTATTTAGTTACTACTAATAATTTAAATTATTCATAAGTAATATAATTTAAATTGTTAGTAATAATTAGTATAATATAATTTTATTAATATTATCTTTTAAAATATATACAGTATTATTATTTACATTGATTTTAATTTAATTGTAATATAATTGATTATATTGATGCCAATTCAATTGAATTTAACTCCAAAGTTCTAAGTGATTTTTACACAAAAACATTCTTTTTCTCTCGTCTCCAATTGACATCAAAATTCTATTTTTTTTTATAGTGCAAAAGTCAGCTTTATCTATATCCAAGGTCATAGGTATTTTATTATCAAAATTCTCTCAGGTGATTGCAATGTTTGTACTTATAACAGAGTTGAAATCGTTACAAATTAACGCAGTTATATTTATTAATCTATAAAGATCTTTAGCAAATTAAGCGAATTATTAAAAGAAATACAGTATATCAGAATTATTTTTTGCAGGGAACGAATGGCGAATTTAAAGGAACTATTTACATTGTAAATACAACAAAAATATTTCGAAAATGGGTTCGACTTTAAGAAAAAAAAAACAAGAAAAATATTCAAGTTTTAATCCATGTTATAAATCGCATTTGATCAGCGGGGGGTTTCGACTTTTTTTTACACGACAATCACAGCGTGGGGTGGACACAAACTGTTTATAGCATCGGACAGCTGTCTCTTCATAAGAAATAACACCACCTTCGACTAAACCATAACACGATTTAGCAAAAATATTTTTAAAAAAAATAATATAAATGATCTTAATAAAGTTTTAACTGTGTACAGTATATAAGAGTCGTTACAATGACGTATGAAAAAATATAACACTCTATCTAATACCATTATCGTACAGACTAAACCCATTAAGTTTAATTGATAAACATTTTTAGATTTAGAAAAAAAAAGAAATAAATTCCTGTTAGAATATCTCGAACGACTTTAAATTATGGTAAATTTATTATTAAGCCCGGAGAGAGGGTTATAAATTTTTAAACCACACAAGCAGCTACTGTATAAGAAGAGAACGTTACATGTCACCGTGTCCCAAAGCATTATACTTATTAGTAGTCAGGTAGTGACGCTTGTCCTCGTCATCTTGTAGGTCTCGGGGTGGTCCAAGAAATTTTATGTTTAGAAATTGTATAGACTTCTTCAAACAAGTTGAGTCAGATAAGATATGGGTGTCCTGCTGTATAGAGTATCTCTTCTATTCCCATCGCCTTGATGTAATACAGGATTTGTTCTCATTAGAGGACCTCATACGGTTTCATATAAATAGAATATAAAACGTAAATGATATATTATCTCTTTAACTTCTATGCTTTATTTTCGACTGTTTTGTGCTGAATATATATTATTCTGAACTTTATGCGCATCTAAATTTTCTATCAAACTTAATAATTTAATTTTAATTAATAACACTTCTTCTACAGGAATTCTATAATAAATTAAATGCGATTATAGGCATATTTTTTGATGTTTAATTCTTGCCTAACTCTCTTAGTGAATGTATTTTCATTGAAAAGCAGTTATTTAGTATGAACATAAGTTTATAGAAAGAAATATGTGTATATGTTGTATATCATATGAAACATTTATAAATTAATGTGCTCTATGAGCAAATTTATAAGCAATTTCCCATACTAACTTGATCATTCTATATATAAAATGAAAGCAAATATATTATTAGCATAAATTGACTTATTGTGAGTACGAATGTGTGTAATTTGAAAGTAAATATTCTCTTATAAAGACATAAATTTACCTTAAGAATATAAAATGAATATATCTTCATAAATCCATAACTTGAAATCCAATATGGGATCTACCATAAGAAAACTCGAAATTTTAAGTATACTACGAGCATGAAATTATAATTCGATCCCCGTAATAAAGCGTGAAATAAGTTTAATGGGAGACAAAAAAAAAAAAAAAGAAAAGTAATAGATAATTTAGGACTTTAACAATAAGAAACAGAGGTTGCACTGTAGTAAATGAATAAGGAAATGTGTTGTAGGCTTTTTGCCTACTTTAGGCGTCAGAAATCTCCAAGTGGCAATGTGTCAGTCCAAATATAGAAATCTTATTAAAGTAGAAAGAAGTTTATAGCGGTCATTTGGGCAAGTCTTGTTAAAATTTCAAGCCTCGTTTGACCTTTGTTATGCGATTTAGCTTTTTTTTTCTTTTTAATTTTTTTTAATCTGTCTTATAACACTCTTTAGGCATTTCATGCTTTAAAGAATAACATACTGTTTAGGGTCATGACCTCTTAGAAAACCTTTCATAAAAGAATGATTCTCTGTTGGTGAACGTTTCATTCTAACGTCAGCAGTACTTAATGTTAAATATCTTTAGAGGAAGTATTTCTATAATAAAATTTCCAAATAAATTTATCTTTTGATAGATGTGAATGAGGTTTTCTAAATTCTAAACCCTTAATGCAGCTTTATATAGTATTATTTTTTTTAAATCAAATTATTTCTGATGAAAATGCTTTATTAATTTACCTCTATATACATTATGCAATTATAAAATTCAGTTTCCAAGAATTCACAACTGTATCACAGCATGAAGATTCCATATCCATTTAATAAGCATGATATATTAAAATAAATAAATATTATATTAAATTTGGTATTTTTCTCATAAATTATTTAGATGAAATGCTTTATATGCAAAATTTAACATATTATTTTTGTAAATAAAGATGCTAAACATTTTTTATAGCGCTCTCCTGAAATAACATATACATTTATTGAAGATATAACACTAAATATCATTCAAAATATCTAAAATAACTCGTAATTATATAAGTGTATACATTAATCATCTCAAATTTCTCATATTTAACCAATGTTTTTCGTTTGATGTAGAAGGATAATTGATTCAATTACGTTATGAAACTTTGTGAAATCTCAATGCTTGCAGGTCGAAATGCAATATTGCCTAATTCAAGTAATAATATATGCTGAAAACGTAAGTAAGACACATTCAAACACGAAACAAGATCCAAATTTTAATTATAAAAATGAAAATAAGCAAAAATTCTAAGAAAATTTTCTTATTCCATCATTAATTTGGTGGTAAATTAATAGCTAAATTTGTATATAAATTTTTTTATAGGTCTATATCTATCCCATCCACCTTAGTTAATTTTAATTAGCCTGTAGTGAATTATATCTACATTAAATCTTATCTACAGTACAACTGTAATTGGTATGCAAGATGCATTATAATGTACTATTCGGCAGTAATACTAAAAGTATGTAAACATATTGGCGTTTTATAAAAGTTCCTGTAACGTTATTCAGGTTATCTAGACGATAACTCGAGTGATAATGCGATCGTAGAGCTTATTGAGACCAATCATCGAACGAGAATGTGTTTAGATGTTGACCTCGAGTACTTTAGATTCGGAGATGTATGTTATAACGAGGCCAAGTACTTTTTGAGGAAAACTATCTTCGATATAACGATTGCCATCGCTAATTTTAAAAAATAATTTGAACGAAAGCATTTATTAGAAGTCAATCAGTCATTTTTCATGTAGTAAACTGAAGTTTCTGCACAACGTTCGACATAAATGGAGATATTTTTATTCCAAAATTTGCATTTTAAGACATTCTAAATACGAAATTTTAGCAAATTTTGTAACCAAGTTATATCTCAAACATTTTTTCTAGTTTTTTTGTATATTTAAACATTTAATAATAAGTAAAATAATTAAAACAAAGCAGATTGCATCCTAGATTATTATCTGGGATGTAATCTGAAGGGAGAATTCTTCATAATTTTATATTTAATTTTTAAAATTTCAACTGTCCGAATCAAAAATAAAAATGAAAAGCAATTTTTTCGAGCTTCTCACCTTCAAGGAACTTGTAATATTCAGAAAATCAAGTAATATGTTTATCTTTTGTACAACACACATTTTGTACAATTATATGTAAATTTCTCAAATTAAATTGAATATTATAATTATATATTTCCTAAATAAGATCTATTTAAATTTTATAATAAGAAAAATAATTCTATATGCTGTATAAAGCCTATATTAAAAAATTTTATTTCAAAAATGTCAAAACTAAAGAATTGAAAATTTGTACACATAACTTTAAGTAATGAGTTCTAAAAATAAATTTTATTATATATTATTATTACAAAAGATAGTATTAACTTTAATTTATCAATATACAGGCAAACCTCGTTGTAGTGACACCATTTATTCGCCTCTGAAATTGGAACTAAATCGAGGAATCACAATCAAAATTATTTAACTAGTTCTAAAATGCAAATTTGATTGTAACAATGCCCTTTTCAATGCAAAATCTTACATTTACGTAATTTAGAGATAAAGATTATTTAATACTGTAGTTATGAGAAAGAGCTCCTTTCACAAGCATTGGTTGGCGCTGTACGAGGGTGGCGCTATACGGAAGATCGCCATATCGAGGTTTGGTAGTATTACATATATTTTAATTGATTCTAAGAGAATGCTTTTTTAAAATTAAATGCTGTTATATCCTAGCAATTTGTATCATTTACAATAATTAAATGCTGTAGTAGTAATTTTTTTAATTATTAGAAATTTAGCTTAATTTATACGGCGAAAAATAAAGACTCTGATAATTATTTTTCTTTTAAAATTAAAATTTTATGTTTTCTGTACGATAATTGTTTGACATTTAATTGAATATATCATGAAAGCGAATCATATTAAAAAGTGAATTGATACATTTTAGAAAGAAGTAAAAGTTTTAACAGAAAAGAATTCTTGATTTTATTTTTAATAATATTAACGAATAATGTTTATATGTTTAAAAAAATTAATATAGACACATGCACACTACTTTTAGCCTTATAATTTCAGCCATTTTTCTTTACCATAGTTTAATAAATGGAGAAAAAATTGAAACTTTTAGAGTAAAATCACAATTATATAGTTTATTCTCAAACATAGTAATTAATTTTACTTATTTATTTTCGTGTTAAATCTAGAAAGACCTATGTAAATATACAAAAATATTATTTTTATTTATTCTTAATTAAAGTGGATTATGCTACCTCTGTTCTCCCTCCCTCTCTCGCTCTTCCTTGATACACCTATTCTTATCTATTTTAACAAGTAAGAAATTCTTACTTATAAATAATATTTATTAAAAAATTAAATTTAAATAATATACCTTTTAAAACTATTCCATTTCAGATATTAATATATAGATTAATATAGAAAACTTTTTAATAAGAAGAATTTGATCTTCTTATCAACTGAAGAAACAGTATCTTATACTACTATAAAAGTTTAAAAATATATAAATTATTACTTTTTATGGTTATAAATAATAAAAAATTACCTCTTCCAAGTTTTTATTTCTAATATTGGATTATATAAGTCCATAAAAAATTTCTACAAGAATGTTATTGCTTTATAACAATTATATTGCTTCATAAGAAATTCATTATAGACGTGCCATTAATTTAAAAAACTTCAAATATATTTTGATTCTTTTACGAAAATCTTCAAAAGTTTTAATTTAGTTTTTTCTGTTAAAATTCTTGAAAAAATTTATATTACTTAAAACTTATAATGTCAAACTGTTGATACTGTAGAGAATTGCTGCTTAATATTAAATTAAAGATGCAAACTTTTCAAATCAATTTAAAAATTTCAATGAAATTAATTCATAAAAATTAATTTTTATTTTATAACTTAACTTTTGGACATTAGATGGCGTAGCAGTTTAGAAGAATAAACTGATCTAATGTCACTTCTGCCATCTCGTTTTGAAAATAAGAACTAAAATTTTTAAATACGTACAGTACAGTATCACGAAATTATGAAAATTTCTTTTCGTACACGACGAATCATTAAAATTTTAATATAACAAATTTCAATCATTTTATTATTACATAACTTTTTTATTTATTAGAATATCTAAATGAAGGTAATTGGGATTAGTTTTGTTATCATTATTATTTTTACTAAAAATCACATTTAAATTTCAAGGTTATATAATCAATCTTTTAATGAATATTTACTTTAAAATTTTATTTAAAATTTTTTTACGATTTGATTAACATTTCGCGATTAAAATAAAAAGGGTATAGTACCATGTAGTGCCCTCTATTGGATTTATTTATCATAAGTACTGTACGTAGCGGCCTCTGCTGATACATTTTAAAATAAATATAAGTTTATTTTTTATTTTATTTATAAAAATTTTAATTTATATTTAAAAAAAGCAGAAAAATAAAGACATATTGCATGATTTTTGTTTTTATTTTCAGGGAAAAATTACAATCATATTTACGAAATTTTTACCAGAAAAGTGAATTTTTTTTTCATAAACTTTCCTCATCAAACGGGAAATTTTGTATTTTTTTTTCAGTTTTTAATTTTTTTTTTTCAATTTGCATTGGAAACCCGTTTACAAATGTAGGATTGGAACACTACATATGAAGAAGAAGTGCAATAATTAAATCAAATTTATATTGTATTCGTTACATTTTCTATAAAGAGATATGGCATAAAATCAATTATATTCGGATATGAAGGAGAAATGAATACTTCACGAGAACACAAATGGTATATTCGTGAGTTTATGTGACAAATAACACATCACACGTTACAATAAGCTTGTTTAAATACATCAAGAACATTAAGTACACGTTTCGCGAATGCGTATACGAGTAATAAAAGGTTTACTATGTACAAGAACATTTGGTTTCACTCCAAATCTTGGTTATAACCATAATGTTCTTTTGACTAGAGTTCACTCATCATTTCTCTTTCATTTCTTATAATATATATAATAATAATTAAAAGATAAAAACGCAAACGTGCTGATACATATCGCGATATTTTGCAACTACTATTTACAATATTTAATTTTTTTTAATAGTAAACATAACTTAATTTAGGAAACAAGAATGAAACATTTCACATGGAAAATAACCTTAATTTCTCAATTGGTATCCTAAGAAATAATGTCTAAGAAGAGCCGATGTATACAGTTCTTAAGTCATTCGTAGCAACGCGATAGATAAAGCGTACAAACATACAATCACTGAACGCGACTGGTGGGGAGTGGATGTATTTTTATTTTGTATTATTATTATTATTTTTTATTATTATTTTGGAGATCCCCGAATTGGCACAGATATTAGCGCTTTCGGTTTTCTTCCTGTCATCCTACAGTTAACTGTTTTGTTAAGCAATGCGCTTGGATCCCATGAAGAGGCACAGCCATTAGGAAGGCACGTTCACAGTCTGGCTTTCGTAAATGCAAAAAGGATGAAAAGTAAGAATTATTCCTTTTTTTTATTTTTTTTGGCAATCTCCGAGTGAAAGTAAATAGACAAGACTACATTACAAGACGAAACTAGTTATGAAAATTATTATTAGTACTATATATATATTCATATATTTTTATAAATATGCAACTGCCATTCATACGTATAAACACGAACCTTTCACACCGTTTAAATTCTTAGCCGCATATGCTATTCTCGCGTGGAATGCTTGCTGAGTAACTAAATTCCTCCTGGGTCTATCATGCCCAGTGGATGAATCGGTAGCCTCTAACAAATAGGCTTTAATTCTATTAGGAAGCTTCAGTTGAATGACATCATTGTCATTTCGTAAGCAGCTCATAACAGCCGAACGGCATCTGTCTTGCAAATCTGTATATTCTCGTTTCATTTGACCCAATGACATTTCTGTTTTAGCAGCCGTGGAGCATACAATTGGATATAGTTCCTCTTGTATCAAATGGAGCCCAGTAAATGCCACACCTAAGCATGTCCCATCTTTATAATATGTAAGTGTACCCTGTCGACCGTCGAAGAGAATACCTACTGTAGTAGCTTCGTTTTCTCTGAATGGCTTGGTGTACTGTCTCC
Source organism: Centruroides vittatus (assembly GCF_030686945.1). Taxonomy (NCBI): domain Eukaryota; kingdom Metazoa; phylum Arthropoda; class Arachnida; order Scorpiones; family Buthidae; genus Centruroides; species Centruroides vittatus. Next base: position 77,621 of record NW_027121909.1, on the reverse strand, counting down.
ATTCTCCGTTATGCCAAAGTAGGCCTTTATGCGACATGCCCCAACCTTGACCGTCTTCACCCAACATGTTTACAAATGCATCTACGTGCAGTCGAGCCTTCTTGGTTCCTATCCCGAACATCATACTGGTTCCAAATATCCTCTGTGATACTTTAACTTCCCAATAGTATCGTCCTCTGTTAAGAATGCGAGTACCACGTACACCGGCTGTACCATTGCTCCAATTTGGATGAAAATGTGCAGTGCGTAATTTCGGTCCATATAATCTAACTTCATGTGACTTATCACGTCGATTCCAACACCAATTATCGGTGCATCCATATCTTAATGGTTCATCCTGTACATTTGCCATTACAGGAATCTGTAGAAAAAGAATATATATTCATGTTAAAATATTCATTTTCTATTAAATAAAAATAAAATTTCAGTTTAATATTTATAAAATTAATAAAATATTTCAAGAAAATTAAACGATAACATCGCCGTCAAGTTTAAATAGCATGCGGGGAAACCTGATTTACAGGGGAGGACGAAACAACTTGCAACAGATGGCAAGTTTATTGAGTACAAATTTCCAGTTTTGTTACATAATATCATAAAATTTCATCGTTATGTCATATAATACAACAACATAACAATGATTTTTATTTGTCATTTTTAATATTACACGTAGTAAAATTTAAAAGCTTAAACAAAAACCAATGCTTGAAAAATTCGAAGTAATATTATGTAAATAATGAAAATAGCATTAATTATTACATTTTAAAATGAGCAAAATTCAAAGATTAAAATATAAAATGTAAAAGTAATACAAATAAAATATTTTACATGATCAAAAAATTATAAAAATTATATTATATCGAGTACAATTACACATTAAAATAGCTTACTTATTTGTTTAAATTAAATTTTGTTTATGGTATAAAAAAAACAAAACAATATTTTAATTTTGTTAAATAATGTTAGTTACGACGATAAAATGAATGATTTCATTTTGTTTTATGTGTTTTTTAAATATATATATATATAATAAATAATTTTCAAATTTTAAATTAAAAAAATAAAAAATAAATTAAAATATTAGCAAAAAAATAGAACAAAAATATTATTTTCTATCATTGGAAATAGCTTTATTCCTCGTTTAATGCATCTGTCTGGAACTAGGGGAAAAAGGAGATGATAATATGACTTGACACATACAGTAAAATATAGTAGAAGTGCAGAGAAAATAAGCTTCTTTTCGTTATCTTATCAACTTTTCTATCACCAAAAAGTATTTTCTATTCTGCCAATCTGTTGCACGTCTAAAAGTAACTACATTTTGAATATTGACAATAAAGTAATCGAAATTATTCTACATAAAATCTAAAATAACCAAATTCAAAAGCTTTCTTATATTTTCATTTTGCATAATTTTCGAATTTAAATATTTAAAAATGGATTTTTAAAATGCCAAAAAAAAACGTATTTATTCTACTGCTTTTCAAATAATATCCACAATTCTAAATACACGCTTCAATATTAGAATCTCTACATTAAATCAATATAACAAATTATTTAAATAAATAATTCTTAATTTAATAAAATATTTTAAAGCTTTTTATCTAAACCTGTTTATATTATTTTTAAACTGTATTTAAGTTCAAATGATGGAGGAAAGGACAAAAAAGCCATTTCTTGCGATTGCTCCTTAGATAACATTTGAAGCAGCTGTGAGTTAGATCGATTTAAGATCTATTTTAGTAAATTAAGAACATCCGAGTCAATAGCTTCAATTTTATTGATTTATAAATTTTGTTAAATTATTTACGGTCCAATTACATAAAGAACTGAAAACTGATATTACTTTTTTTCAAAATGAAAAAATAAAATTTCCCTTTATTACGACTTACATTTCATTTACTAAAGTTACACTTTATTTTCGTTGTAAAAACGATAAAAATTTAAGCTAATTTCTTATTTTAAAACATTTTTATTAAGATACTTTCATAGTTTAAGCAAGTGTTCTATGAAACTGTAACAACGAACTATACTCGGTTACGCTTACAAGACGTTAATGATAATTTTTAGGCCAACTGTAAAATTGTATTCAATTTTTTACGATTTAATATACAGTATATCTTACAGTTAATCGTCTTCTTGCAGTATTATATCAAATTTTTTGACAGATTTAGTATAAAACACAGTTATACTTAACGATAATTATCCTCGTCACGCAAGAACAACAATTTCGATTATCAATCATGAAAAAAACAGGTTCGAGAAATTTTCTAATTAAAGTAGATTATAGATGTATTCTGGAGTTTTGAAGTATAATTTATTTCCATCTTTATATGGAAAATATTTAAATGAATACGACAAATCGATAAATTTCGAGTGACAGTTGAGAGAAAGTTCAACAAAGAGCCTGATATCTACCATAATTATCCTTCGTGATTATTGTTTTTCGTGATATTCTATAGTGACAATATATATTATGGTGTTTCCTGTTAGTATTTTGAATTTTTAATTTATAGTTAAAAACAAAAAAGCATTATAAACTATTTGTTTTTAAGAATGTTGACAGCAAAATCCTGTAATTTGTTATCAATATAAATTGTAGGGTTTACTATAAATGTAGAGTTTTAATTTTTTATTTAGTTAGAAATAAACAAAAATAAATAAACAGTAAATCTTTGTCAGTATTTTTAACGCTGTAAATCTCATAATCTCCGCCGAGTGTAGAATTTATAATGAAGAAAATTTTTCAATATTTTAAGTTAAAAACTATAAAAGAACGTAAATATCCAAGTATATAAGAATAATAGTTTGTCAGTATTGTAAATATAAGACCTAAAAGCATATAAACTGTGAGTTTTTAGGATTATAGGATGACTGTATCCTTTAAAATAACTGATGTGGAATTTAGTCGACTAATAGCTAAAAAATGATTTAACTGCCTGTATTAAAAGAAAATTAATCCTGTAATTTATAAAAAACGATGAAATTATCAAGGTAAAAATTTAAATTTTTAAACTTTTTAACAGCAAACCTTATAATATGTTAAAAATCTACGCTGCAACAAATGAATATCTTGCAGTTTAAAGTAAATTTTGTTTTTAGAGTTATTGATAGAGAAATCGGCTATGGTATTTTCTGTTAAGTGAGCATTTTTGTATGCTTTACTCTTGGCTAAAATACACGTAAACAGAGACAAAATGGGCAAAGAAACAACATAAAACTCGAACTTACCTCCAAGTAAGATACATAAAGCTCGGCATCGGTTGCCGAGCAGCGACGCTTTTTGCATTTCTTTGTCCGCGAAACCATTCAAATTAAACTTATCTAACCGTTAGCACAGGCGGTGGTGAACTACCAGCAGCGATCGCAGCTGTAACAGATGTGTGTGCTCTACCGTTAGACAGTTAACTTCCCCCCTTACGTTTCGCTCGCGTCAGGCACGTGCGGGGATCTATACCGACCAATGGCGCGACGAGTATGACCGTCAGGGGCGTGAATCACTGTCTGCATTAAGAGTCCCCCCCGTGTTTGTTACCCCGTCTCAGTTAGTTTTCGTCTAATGCGGGTGCTAACGGTTTCTCCTCGTATCCTATTAAACTCTTAATACATAAAGTTTATATGTCGATAGGTAATATATACCAAGCGAATATTAACGAATAAACTGTTTTACGATATCCTAAAGATGTTGTAATACGATTCTTGATGCTTTCTGTATTATTTATGACGTGATGTACAGTAAATAAATAAAAGAAAAGTGTGCTGTAAGCTTAAAATCGCGAGTTTATCTGATTTTAAACTATAGTAGGGGTGACCATGATATACAGCAAAGAAATCAATAATGTTCCAGTTATTGGAGTGGGTCTACACAATAAAATTCGTGCTTTTCATTCATTCATTACCGAGAGATCTAAATATAACCAGTTATAGTTATATTACGCTTTCAAGCGTGATTTTATAAGCTTGAATGTCTAAAATGAATAACGAGAAGTGAAATTTCAACTTTTCTACTTGAAATAAATTTCAAAAAATTAAAATAAAAACACACAAATGTTTGTTTATTCACAAGAAAAATATATTATTAATAGACCTATCTACACACAAAATCCATCTTTCTAAGTTACTTATACTTGAAAGAACACTTGACATTTATTTTGAAGTTTATGAAGAAAAAGCAGTCATTGTCTTATGGACTTATAAACTATAAAATATGCTATTTTTTAAATAAAAAAATCATATTTTGAAGTTTGTAAAACAAATGTTTTCATGAGTGAATCTTATGAAGAAATTTATGATCACACTTTAACATTTCACACTCATAATTTTGAAAACATTAACTTGCTTTACCTATGAATATACGTTAAAATATGTACAGAAAACATAATTAACTACATAAAAAAAAAACAGCCTATAAATCAAACATGAACATGTTAACACAAACATATTTATATTTTTGAACTTTATCCATCTGTTTACCTTTATCTGCACACTTTAAATTTGCATTTCAATAAAGTCCTGATATCTTAGTATCAATATATATATATATATATGAAATCCTAACTAATTACTTGTTATTTTATTTTAAAATCAAATAATTTAATTATAATTTTACTAAGAAACCAGTTCAGACATGAAAAGAAAGTTAAACTTTAGAAGGAAATATTATTTTACAAAACACAAGGGAAGTAATATTTATTATAAAAATATATATTTGCTAAAGATTTCGATACAATATTAAAGCATTGTGGAGGTGGACAAATAAAATATGTAAGAGTATTTCGAGAGGAGTACGCTTAGAAAGTAACATAATACAGAGTTCCGAGTATTAATTCTGTAGATTGTAGTCCATTAATTTTTAAATCTTTTGAAATATTGTACATTCATAAAAAAAACGTAATTTCCATAGATACATAAAGTTCAATGTTTTCTTTTCTCAAATATACATAAAAAGGAAAATGAATACTTTACTTTTCCTCTTCCTTCTCAGGTATAATAAACATATGAATATGATACAAAATATTCATTTTAAAGCTCGCTGAGATCCCGTACAAAAGATGAATGATACGAAATTTTAAGAGTATAACAACACTATTTTTAGAATAAATTTCGAAAAATGAGAATGAAAAATTTATTAAAAAAACGTTAATTTTTTTGAATTTTCGAAAAATTCAAAGGGAATTTCAAATTCGAAATTCGAAATAAAAATTAATAAAATGCGGGTCTTAACTATATTTTATGACATTTCAGGTGAATTTTTAAAGCCAATATAAGCGAAAATATTTTTTAAAAAATTATTTATTTGTTCTTTTATCAAATTAAAACGCAATTATTGCTAAAACACTTAATATAGTATACTTAAAAATATATAATAACAACAATATCGAAACATTGTACTTACTTAATAAATAATAATGCAGTTTTTAATTTTTAAATAATTTATAAATAACTTTTTGTGACTTTTCATCTTCTTGAAAGATCTGGCAACATTTAAAGTAGTTATTTAAAAATATTTTCCCAAACGTCGTCGGCATGGCAACATTGGTGGCGGAAGAACGGCCACATTCGACTCCCTCCTACTGCCAGGCACGTGGATCAGTGAGGAAAGTGGCACGTGCGGGCATACGAGTTCCCACGTTGCAGTGTTGCCATCGTGGCGAGCATTTCCTGAAAGGGGGAAAACAAATTGGATAAAATCTATTCATGATTTTTAAAATTAAACTAGTTTCTTTTATCAGATACTTTTAAAGGTTACAACCTTTGATTAAACGAAAAAAAAAGGTAGTATTAAGTGATAACCATCTGTTATACTGTACATTACTTATCGCCCACCTGCTAGAATTATATCCAAAAGGTAACTTTCGATTTTGGGATGTATAAGGTAAAAAAATTTATTGTCCCAAACTGAGAAAAAAATGTTTAAAATATATACATTATTAACGGAAAAAATAAAATAAAAATAGAATCTAACGAAATTTTCATTCATACATTTGTACAATTGGTTGGATAGTATACGAAATTTTCTATGTTGCTATGGTGACTATGGACAATGACGTTGTTATGACGTTCTAATAAGACCGGCTTTATTCTTTGCTATACAACTGATCGTTAATTAATCATTTTTAATGAAAGTTATAAGCAAATTTATTGTGTTGTGTACGACACATAAATACATATAATCTATTTACACTGTAATTATTAATCTTGATACATGAAAAAGTTAAAATATAACAAGTTGTTTGATAAATATATCAATATTTTCGAGAGGTCGAGGTGAGAGATCGCTTTTCTTTCTATCTATACACTTTATAAACATAAATACATAAATTTTTATTGAAGACTTGCATGCTCTTTAACATTAAAAAGATGTATAATTATAAAGTTCCAATCTTAAAAGTGAAGACATTACTCAAAGAAGCAACATGTTAACTTATACACCTACAATTAGTAAATAATTTGGCTTACTATTATATTTACTAGCCTCTAAAATAATTTAGATTTTAACTAATATCTCAGTTCAAAATCTTCCTGATATTTATCTTGTTCACACAAAGAACCGACATCTCATATATTATTTTTATATCACAGAAGGCTCGTTACACACAAAACAATGTACTAATAAAAGATCCTCGAAGATGGGTTGTAATTAATAAATTCAGCGAGAATCGCTACAACATCTTATTTTCGCACGTGCAGGATGTAGGAGGGAAATTGTTCACACAGACAACCAGACGAAGTTTTACAGTAGAGTGAAAAACGATGCTTTTCCTGTAGGAGTGCGTATGCCGTGTAATAGCTCTTCCTTTAAATCTGTTTATTCTCACATAGATAATGGAACAAGCCTATTAATTTTAATGCATCGTTTATGTCCTATTGTGAACTAAGTAAGCATTATGCTCTTCGACACGAGTAAAAATCAAAAGCGAAAAATTACAAAATTACATGCCACAATCTGTGTTTCTTCTTTGTTTAAAATAAATTTAAAGAGTTTCATCAGGATAAGAATGAACAATAATACATTCAACACTAAGCTGCTAGGTAATTTTTCATGTGCTATAGATACTGCAGATGTATGGTTTGTTTTGTATACTTTTTAAACATATTCAGGCATGTTTAAGAATTTAAATGGCTTAAAGAAAGAGTAGAAAGATGAAAGAGGGGGACCAGAAAGTGAAAAAAGGAAGGAGGAGTTAAAAAAAAAATTGTAACAAAGGTAAGAGAAACTCTTTCTGATATTGGCCATCTGCGGGTTCCGGCTAGAAATAAAAAAAAGTGGTACAGTAGGGCAGTTGGAAGGAAAAAAACTGACGGATTATACCCCGAAGGAAAGGGGGAGTAACGTGGCGCGTGCCGGGATAGAGGTAAAGAAAAAAAAGGTAAGGGAGCCTTACCAGGTTGTAGATAGAGTACCAGGTGCAGTATCAATTGGATTCTCTACAACTTTATCTTCAAAATTAAGCCAAAGCACGCACGTTTGTATTTATAATAAGACAAATAAAAGAAAATCCAACTAGAAAATATTTTAGTTAAATCTTCATATTAATAAAAGCATAAATAATAATCTAGAAAAGTACAGGGTCATTGACACTGCGCCAAGTGATAAAAATTACTTATTCAGTGAGCTTTATTGAAAGTAATGTTGATGGTGCTGAAAATTGTGATATTCATCAAATTAATACAAGACAGAAATGCCATTTAAGTGCTGAAAAAACTAGAAAATTGATTTAAACAACTTGATGATTCTGAGTTATATTATCATACACGTCACATCTATACTCAGTTGCCCTGTACGTAAAAAATTGTATGTAGGTTTAAACATAGTCTCTTCCTATAATTTAATGTAAGAAATATAGAAAAATATGTTTAGATATTATATATTATTTAAAAAAATAATTTTTGTATTTATTAGTTTTTAGTTAAAAGGTTAAGTATTGTAAAATTTCCATGACTCATATGGGCAATTTTAGAACGTACAATATAGTTTTAATGTAACAATATGGTAAAAATTTAATGTTATTGGTATATTAAATTAATATGCTGTTAATGTAAGGTTATTAAAATCTAGAAAACAGCTTAATTGAACATAAAAAATGTATAAAAATTTTCTGAATAGGAATTAAAAAGAAAAAAATTATATCTTAATCTATATACGATACGTTGGACTTGACTGCATAACACAGCCATACTAAGGCAAAACTTACAATCGCATGACTAATAATCTGTAAACTTACCAACATTAAATGGTTCTTTCTGTAAATTTTTGAAAGATATTCTAAACTTTATGGAACTTAAAACCGTTTCTGTTTAGTTGTAATGTCGGCAAGACGATAGACAGTTGTGACGACAACACGTACAAATATGGCTACCGCAGATGGCAAGCAAGATCGATACCCGACGGCGGTGCCCTCTGTCTAGCCTGAATGAACGTTAAAAAGAATTAGAACATTCACCGCATCTTACTTTAAACTCGCAACTCTTTAAAAATGTCCAAGAGTAGTTTTATTATAAAATCATTATAGATGCGTTTTACAAGTGATGGATCTCTTATGTGCATGGCCACTAACCAAAGTCGATACTGCAGAATATTGTAAAGGTCAATACTCTTGTCTCGTAGAGCCAATTGATTTTTCCAAGAGCCTAGTTCAAAAACCTTTAGCATTGAATTCTCAGGAAATTAAGATTTTGCTGCGGTATTTTCTGTAATTTATCAACTGTCACGTCTACAATCGAATGCGGGTGATATGCACGTCTCTTCGATAATTATATATACAAAATTAAACTTATAAGCAACTCGCGTAGTGTACCATTGCAAAATGGTCGATAAATTGCCATTAATGCAATATATTTTAATGGTTCTTAATATTGCTTCATGCAAATTTATCTGCATCGTTAATGGTTGATCATTACGATGGCATTGAAGAAATGAGAAAAATTTAAATAAATATTTAAATTTTGAGAGAATATATAATTGCTAATGGGAAAATTTAAATATTTATTTAAATTTTTAAAATTGGTTAAAAAAAACTAGTATTTACTCATCCTTACGTATTATCCTATTAAAAAAATTAGAAAATATATAATGCATTAAGTGTGGTTATACTTAATGGCAATATATTTTTGTGCCATTAAGTTTGATCTCATTTAATGACAAAAAAAAAAAAAAAATTGTTGCATTAAGTGCAATGATAATAATGTACAGAAGTATATCATTATCCAACGTAATCAGATCTAACGAAAATTAAAATATCCTGTATACCTTTAATATAATAATACTGAAATATATAATTTTTAATTATTTTTATATTTAAAATGATAATAAAACATAATGAAAATAGTGTGTTACATTAAAAATCAATATTAAAAAATTCCATTTATCATATAACAATAACGAGGTGAGAGTGACTAATACATTATTCCGTTTGCAGATGCTACTGTCCTAATTTCATTTTGATGCCGATAAAGTTCGCGAAACTGATCGTTATTTTGTTTAATATTTAAACAAAGAAAAATCTTAAACATCACCAGATCATCCCAGCTTTAAAAATCAACAATTTAGAGAAGTAAATTAACTTAATTTTATCATCTGTGTAGGTCATACTATACCAGCTCTAATTAAAAGTAAAAATTCTATTATTATTATTAATATAAAATAACTGAAAGCATTATTATTTGATGTTTTCAACTGATAGACACTAAACTTCACGCATTGCAGTGAAAAATCACGAATAGAACGACAGTGTTTTTGCTATAAACTCGCGTGAAGGCTGAATCTAACTAGTTTGTTCACGTGTAGAATTACAACCCGATCGTGCATAATGGAAATTAAAATAATTTTGTATTTGACAATTTATGTGTATATGTTTCAGTAATGCTTAATTATTTATAAAATATGCATAAAAAGCTTTGTGTGACATATTATGGTCATTTATTTCGTCGACGATCCCAACGGTCGATGTCCGAGATTTCAGACCACCTGCCTGTAGTTAACGTTGATGACGTCACAATCTTGTAACCGTTATCGTTGTGTAAACAACGTTTGACAATATCAACAAAGGGACTATAAGCACACCAGAACGATATTTACCTAGCACTCTTTGTAAATTCTTGCTATTTATCATTATTTTAATAAATATTATGTTGATTTTAATTACATAATTTTATATCTTCCGTAACTTTTTCTACATGCAACAAAAAACATATTTTTAGCAATAGTTTTGAAGGTTTAGTTAAACGCGTGGGTCTATATTTAACGTATTGATCTATGTGTTAGGCTACTGTAGCAGGACAATGTCCTAGAGCAACGTTTCCTTCGATCGTGAATTTCGGCGAATTCGGAGATACGATTCAACATTTTATCATACGCTTATACTTTATAATATTTTTAAAAATAATTTCCATAAGTTATAAAACATTTTCTATGCGATAAAAAGTAAAAATGGGTGTTAAAGTACACAAGTAACTCATATGCATGAAACTAAGAATTTTCTCAAAATTTCACATGATAAGAAAAGTTTTTATTTTTATTTTTATGACGGTTTTTTTTTATTATTATTATAAGGGGAGGGAAGAAGAGTTAATTGAGAAATGGCGCTCGAGCTTACGATGACGTGGCGAAGGAAGCTTCACAAATGACGAACCACAGCCTGTCACGTGTGGAGAAGGCAGATGGCCAACCACCTGGTCTCAATATCGAATACTTAACTCTAAACTATCGCCCTTATATAATAATAATCAGAAGAAAATAATCAAAATTTTTAACTTTTTAAATTTAATATCTAAAAGAAACTAATTTTAATTTAAAAGGAAATGCTGTTGATTAAATATTTGAATATAAAATAATAATAAATGTAATAAGACATTTAACTTAAATTATATCTAAATATTTATAAATGAAAGAATTCTATGCTTAGATTTTAACAGCAAACACTCAGATTTACCTTATAAATTAGTGCAGCTGTGTCAATGATCCTGTTGTGGCTTAGCTGCTATTGAATAAGCTTACGGTATATGGAGTTCCTGCTTAGAATGAATATACATCCTGTAGGAACCGCTCATATAGTAACTATTTGTCTATAAGTGGCACAGTATGTAAGATTTTTAAAAAAAGTTAATAACAAATAATTCATATAAGCTTATTTTTAATTACTAAGGAACTCAATAAATTAAATATTTGATATTAATAAACTAGTTTTATGATGGAATTATTCGCTTAAATACTGAAATCTGTTAAACAATTATAAATAAAAATAAATTAAAAATTAACTTAGATTTATTTAATTTATATGCCTCACCTCATCCTGTAACATTAAAATATATTTTTTTTTTGGGTAAAATGTCAACTGTTTTCACTTTTAAGTTTTGATTTCGGATCGTCTTTCTATGGAAGGAAATGCATTTCTCCCCTTCTCTCAATGGCTTCTTCTCTTCCTGTGACGTCAAAAGAACGGATTTCCTCTGATTCTGCTCGGCTTTTTCATGTAAACATTAATTGCTGAATAATTATTTATAAATATATTGGACAACGCAATATATATAATATATATTAATGGGCAGAAAATTTATTCTAAACTAAGTTGACTATTCGCTATTTTTCATATATTTTATTCAATAATTTCTTAGTCTGAACCTCATTTTATTATTATTTCAATAAATTTTTAAATTTTGTTATTCAATTTTAATTTAAAAAAAAACAAAATATTTTAAGTTTTAATCGTTTTAAGTTTAAAAATGATTATCATTAAAATTAAAATTTTCTAAGTAGAAAAGAAAAAATCAACTTAATTGTAATTAATTTCGTGTTAAATTATTTTATTTAGTTTTAATCTATTTCAAAATAAACATGTTTAATTTAATTGTAATCAATTTCAAATAAAAAATTAAGTTAAATTATAATCAATTTCGTTTTTAATTTAAAGAATTTTAAAAATTACAAATCAGATTTCAATTCAAAATAAAATAAAAAATAAATAAATAGAAATAATTGAGTTTTTTCAATATTAAATTATTATTATTGTCGAAATATATGAGATAAACAAAAAAATCTCTCTAGATACTTAATTACGATTAATGAAAAATCTTAATGGCTTAAAATTATAGATAATTAACAAAATTTAAATAAAACTTTATTTATTTTTCTTTTTTTGTAAGCATACGATCGATTACCAGATGGGCTAATTAAATTTGATATCAGGAATAAAAATAATGAAAGTTTGCAGATGATGCTGCATTAAAGTTTAACTATAATTGGGTGATCATCACCTGACAAGTGTTCTACCGACATCAGCTATCCAAAAATAAGTGGAGTACAGGTCAAGTTAGCGGTCAATATGCGGTACCCAAATCACCTGCTCGCCCGCATCACGTGTACCATCTGCCACGTGCCAAGTGGTCCAAGACCAGTTAACAAGATGAATTCACATCTGTTATGTGTGATATGGAGAAGACTTATTTATTCTTCATTGGTCGCCAATTAATGGCACTCCGGCCATGTTTTGTGATTTTATGCGGAACACTCTCACATAGTTCATGCTGTGTTTGCATTAAAAACAGCTGCAAAGTTATTATTATTATTTTTTTCTTTAATTAAATTATTTTTAAGAGTTAAATGAATTATTCTACTATAAAAGTTTTATTCATTTGTAGAATATAAATAGTTTTTTCTATTTAAAATAGTTTTACATTTATTGAAATCATTAATATATTTTAGAAAAAACTATTTTTTTAATGATTAAATCATTTTAATATTAACTAAACTTTTAAAATTTATACAAATTTTATTATTATAAATGTTTTATATGTAAACAATTTTTAAAAAAATGGAAATATAAAATATATTAAATTATAAATTCTATTTATTATTCGAAATGATAATTATATGTGAATTTATGAAAAATAAAATTTTATAATGTCATACAATATAAAAATAATATAACTGTAAAATAAAAAAAGCATATTTGTTTAATTATATACATATATATATTTAATTTTCTTTTAAATATATAGTGAGGCAGAAATAAAAAAGTAAGAAATTTATAGACAAATAATTATAAAAAATAATAATAATATGAGTAAATAAATGAATTATCTATTTTAAAATTGACTAAAATATTTTTTATTTTATAAGATTATTGTTAAATGCCATTTTCGGGAATTTATCATTTAAACTTTTAAGAGGAAGGTTTCATAGAAGCGATAAACTGGCGTAGATAACAGTATTAATCCGAGTTACACAAGATTAGTGTACAGTAAAAAATACAGTTTTACACCTGGTTAACACCTGGGAATGGAAAATTCATCGCTTGGACGATTAATAATAATTAGAAAATTAAATAAAATATTAAGAAGAATCCCAATTTCGTGGTCATTTATTTATTATTAAATTTTAGACTTCCTATATTACATCTGTTGTTTAGATGTTCTTAAAATTGGTGTTTAGAATTTATTTACTTAAAAATATTAGTCTCTTAAAGTTTATTTAAAGATTAAATATTTAATTTTTTATGTAAATCTAAAAGATTTCAAAGTATTATTTTTTAATTTTATAATTAAAAATTGTTATGAATTTTTAAAAATAAATAATTTTCAATTCACGTAATTTTGAAAGCTTAAGTGTACCCGCACACTTTCTCTCTTTTGTATTAATAATTTATAAAATTATGTCGTATTAGTCATTAGTAATTAATAGACATTAAGCAAAAGTGTAACAAACTAAAACATTTAAGGATAAAAAAAGTATTTTATTTTCAAAAATAAAATAAAATTTAAGAAAAATCTATCTCGATTTAAAACTATGGCCACAATTTAAACAAGTATTGAAGAAAAATTTTAACATTTGAAATTGCACGTTGAAATTGTCTTATCATGAGCAAAATCAAATTATATTTATTAATAATGATGATCGAAATATTTAAATCATTAACAATATTTATATTATTCAATTAAATACATTAAAAATACGATTAAAAATTGCAGCCCGGCATTGTGGCGATGACACAATAAATAATTGCTTGGATTCTTTTTTATATATACAGTACATTGAAATCACTATCTGCTATATACTATATATAAAAATCTGTAAATACTTAATACATTAATACATTAAAAAGTACTTTTTAAATGTATATTTAAAGCCAAATTTTTATTTAAAAATTTATAAATAATACGCTAAATTACAATAATTGATTGTGTTATATTGTGTTTAACAAAGATCATTTTAAGATATTAAAAGAAATAGGATTTAATGCTTTGTTTTCTATGTATTTAAATGATAAAATGTATATAATTCTCTTTATTTTTTGAATTACTGGCCTATTATTCTTGATTGTGGTAACATAGATATAACGTCCAGTTTCGTGATATCCTATTTAAACATAATTATTCTATATAAATATTTTGGCTTAGAAATGGTTTTATGCTGGTAATAACGTTTTCTTTACATCAATTTTCTACACATACTGTATATAGAACGGATTTAAAATTTCTAACACACGTCAGCTTACATGTCAGTAATGCACGTTACTCATATCAATCAAAATTTTGGTGTTTTTCTTTGAAAATTTCTGGTTAAACATTAGTTCAAAAGAGTTAGCTTATGATTATTACTCATACATTATATCATAAATTTTTTATGGAATCTACAGTTGCTTAGTAAAAAGTAAATATTGTATTGATAACACTATCGAACGAATTGCAACTTTAAAGTTAAAATATATATAAAATTTATCTTCATTTACATTCATATTATAAATTAAGGTTTTAATTTTACATGTTTAAATAAAAAATACATATATTTTTGTATATATGTAAGCCACAACTTATGAAATTTAGATTTAATTTGATAGAGAAAAAATATATTGGAAAAACTCTTCTATGTAATGATTCTCATTATATAGAAATTAATATAAGAATAATAAAAAAATGAATTTTTTAAATCATTATTTTTTATCTGTGATGTAAAGTATGGTAAGTCAAGAAATAAAACGAACTATTTGAAAGCTTTACATATTACATCTCGTTAGATGCAGTAGTCGGCATTTAAATTATTTACAATGAAACTAAAAACAATATAAATAAAATATTTTACTTATTTATTAAAGGACTAGCAGATAGGCCCGGCGTTGCTCGGGCAAAAGTAATGATAGCGAAGATTAAGATTATTACGTTATAGTCACAGAAGAAAAAGAGTAATTTCATCAACAAACTAAATATTTTTAATAAAAGGTCGAATTTGAAAATCGAATATTGTAATATTGTTCGATTCTCACGACGTGTTCTGATTATATCGTTCGATTTTCATCGAATGTTCTAAAGAAGAAAAGTCGAGAAAAACCGAATTAATCTGTTTAAATTTGAAAATCGAATATGTTCTAACATATTACTTTTTTTTTTTTTCCTCCAGCGCCCGTAAATCTTGCACGTCGCCTTCTCTTGTTTTCCATTGTTACTTAACATTTATATTGATACTTAACACTTCCATTGTTGATGGAAGTGTTAAGCCTTAATCCTGTCCCTCTCCCCGTGGGGAGAAATTTTGAAAAATCCCTTCTTAGTGTGCATTTTTGTGACGTACCATAACTATGTACCAAATTTCAACTTTCTACTCTTAACCGTTTGGGCTCTTAACATTTCTATTGTTACGTAACACTTCCATTGTTGACATTTCCATTGTTGACACTTCCATTATTACTTCACACTTCCATTGTTGCTTCACACTTCCATTGTTACTTAACACTTCCATTGTTGATGGAAGTGTTAAGACTTAATCCTGTCCCTCTCCCCCGTGGGGAGGAATTTCGAAAAATTCCTTCTTAGTGTGCGTTCTCGTGACGTATCCTAACTGCGTGCCAAATTTCAACTTTCAAGTCCTAACCGTTTAGGCACGTCTCGATAATGTATATAGAAGCTTTAATCCTGTCCCTCTCCCCCGTGGAGAAGAATTTCGAAAAATCCCTTCTTAGTGTGCGTTTTCGTGATGTACCCTAACTGTGTACCAAATTTCAACTTTCAACTCCTAACCGTTTGGTCTCTGCGCTGATTATTATTATTATTATTATTGGGTTAAGTGAGATATACTCGGTTAACACCGGTGGCTGTGTACTATGCCGGACCAAAGTCAAGGCATAGTAACCAAAACAGAAATTAAAGAAGTGTATCAGTGTGTGTGTGTCTGTATTCAGGAATTTTCTCACAATATGACATGTATTCAATATAGTGGCCTTCTGTAGTGTGATGTATGTGTTTCTATTCAATTCTAATGTGCCCAGGCTTTTGTGTAGTGTGTGTGGTATGACACCTGTAGAGGAGAGAACAACAGGTACAATAAGCACCCTATCCATCCTCCACAGATGCCTTATTTCCTGGGCGAGTTCTGTGTACTTGCTAATTTTTTCAGTGCATGCGTTTTGTATATTGTGAGTGTTTGGAATGGATATGTCTATAATGTATGTGATTTTATTGTGTTTGTCAATGAGTGTGATGTCTGGTCTGTTGTGATAAATTGTTTTATCTGTGATTATGGCTCTGTCGTAGTACATTTTGTGCGTGTTGTTTTCCAATACTGTCTGCGGAATGTATTTGTAGTATGGTTTGTGGATGTCTACTAATTTGTGTTTCTTTGCAAGCTCTTGGTGTATTATATTTGCTACTTGATTATGTCTGTGTAAATAATCTGTCTGTGCCAAGAGCTTGCAACCAGAGGTGATGTGTTGTATAGTTTCTGGCATTATGTGACATTTTCTGCATGTGTCATTTGTGAGTGTTGCATCTTTGAGTATGTGTTTTCTGTAGTTTTTAGTATTTATGACCTGATCCTGTATGGCAATCATGAATCCTTCCGTCTCCCCAAAGAGGCATCCCCGAGCTAACCAGCTGTTTGACGCAGTTTTGTCAACAAAATCCTGGGCCAGATCATAAGGATGCCTGCCATGGAGTGCCTTTCGAGCCCACGATTGCTTAATGCTGTCTATGCTTTTTATATGTTGCGTTGTGTCCATATGATGTGAGTGTAAGTTTAATGGTGTGTTATTCAAGTCTGCTAGAGTTACTGCTTTATGTAATTGTGATGTTTCTTGTTTTTTGTAGAAAAATTCTCGCAGTGACTGTATTTGTTTGTAGTGAAGGTTAATTATTATTATTATTATTATTATTATCATCAACTCGTCTCGATTATATACATAGATAATAATAAATTTCTGAAATTAAGCTTTTTAAGATAATAAATATATAAAATTTATAAATCGAACAATACTTTAAAATAATTGTTATCTTTTCTCGTCCAATCATTTTGTCAGTATACATTTTCAAAGGGCAACACTGCGACTACTCTTATATTAAAAACCCAGTCATTCCACAGAAATGAAGGCAAATAGTTTTTTTTTTTTCGTCACTACTTAAAATCACATGCATTTCTCCGTATTTTCAGATGAAATGTTAAGAAAAAAATATTTTTTGTTATAAAAAAGTATCGTGTTATTGCATTCAGTTTTGTAAATTTAATCAGCAAAACTCAACTTGCGAAGGAGTCAACTTTCACGAATTTACTGTAAATTTAGAAACTTAAATTTCTACGGATTAAAAACATCAATAGTGAAAATTTGGATCGTAGCAAAGAATGTATTTTCAATTTTTTGTCTGTTGATTACAGAAAGTCAAATGTAACATTGTATAATAGAACAAAATTCTGTTCTAATTGTTTTTTTTTTAATTTTCTGTCATAGATACAGAAATCATTAAAAGAAATAAAGCAAGTTATAAAACTGCAATTTTAAAGAGTTTTTTATCCGAAATTTTAAATAATATAACTTGATAGCATATGATAATGAACTTTCATCAACAATTTTAACTATAATAAAATACAGTATAAAAATTATCGCATATTTGTTAAAAAATAAATATTATAGAAAACCTTCCATATTTAGTTAGACTTTAAGCGAAAAAAGATTATAATTTGTGTGAAGAATGAGCGTTCAGTGATTTGTTTCTAAGTATTAATGAGATAAACAAAGAGAAAGAGCAAATTAGGTTAAAATGGTGAAGATATTACAAAACTTTGGATACTACAGAAATGAAAGAGCGATGCAATTAGAATAATAAATTCTCATAAGTCGTATGACAAGATATATTTCATAGACTACGTCAAATAAATTAAGGTTGTTATTAATACGTTTTATATTTATAAATAATAATGACTGC
Source organism: Centruroides vittatus (assembly GCF_030686945.1). NCBI lineage: Eukaryota > Metazoa > Arthropoda > Arachnida > Scorpiones > Buthidae > Centruroides > Centruroides vittatus. The sequence continues at coordinate 59,438 of NW_027121909.1, read as the reverse complement.
ATTTAAATATCTATTAGAGTAAACATATCTGATACTATCCAACATGAGAAGCAACAGTTCAAAATGTGGACTTAATTGAAAAATTTGTCTTAAATATTTACACCAACGTACAGTATATTTGTTGTGGTGTAAAGATTGAGTGGTCGTTAGGAATAAACACTAGCTTTGTACTACGGTAAGACTCTGCTCCATTACGTACAATGTTTGTGTAGACTATATAGCAGTTTTAGAAATTTTATAGAAAGGGCTGTTGAAAAATATTTTATACAATCTTGATATAATATTTATCCATTTTTCATCAAATTCTTCCTGAAGGCGAATTTATCAGGACATTGCTCCATCTCTTATTGAAGACATTTAAGATATTATCGAAACGTGGCTAATCAACAGGGACATACAGTATGTTCTGTGCATTTGGAATAGACAAACTTACAATGTATGCTATGACAAAGGCATCAACTGTCGAAAGAACTGCATTGGAAAACAGTACCAGAGACACTTTCATTGTATATTTTCAGTTTACTCTATAAAATCTTGCGTCTTATTTGTCAATATTATAAACTTACTTTTCTATCAAATTTTGTAAAGATACACTTATTACGAAGTTTAATCGATTTATTTCGACTTAATATAGTAATTGTAAATCGAAATAGCTCCTATAAATAGACAATAGAAAAGTAAATAGTACCCTAAAATGATTTTAATGAATATATGAGTATAGACAGAAAAGCTTATTTTTAAAACTGATTTAGATTTTAAAAATTACATAAATATCGCGTTTGAAGTTTTTTCTTTTTAATTTATTTATTACACCGTTTATTATTAATATCCGATAAGACAAGATATTATTACCTCTTACAACAAATATGATCACAATAAAATACAAAAATAAACGAGCAATTATTTATTGTGACATCATTACTATTCCGGGCTGCAATTTTAAATTTATTTAATTTAAAATATATGCTTTCGACCTCAAATTAGTAGTGGCTTGCTCCTGTATATTATACTTTTCCTGTTAGCAAAAGAGTCGTGCCGGTCATCTACCTAACATCTTTCGGGAAAACTTTTTGAATTGAAGTAACATAATTTCCGGTTCACATCAGAAGTACACATGTAGTTAATCGGGGCCTCCTGTCCCTAAAGTTTGAAAGTTTCCATATCTGGCCTCGTATTTCATTTATCTAATTCTGTTCTCAGATTAAGGAAAGACTGACGGACGGATGAACGGAAAACAGTAGAAATTTATAGGTCTACAATTTTTTCAAATTGCAGCCCAACAACGAACAGACAAATGAAGAACAATATATACAGTAGAATAGAACTGATGCAAAGCAAAAAATAATACATATATACAAAAAAATGTGAAGAATATAAAAAGGAAATTAATAAGAAGTATCAAGTCAGTCCATAAGTTCATGCGTATTTTTATCTACAAAAAAAGCAGCAAAAAATTTTATTTCAATCTATAATGTATTCGCCATTATTTTGTACAATTTCTTGCCATTTTGATGGTAGCTTTTTAATCCCGTCTTCGTAAAATGATTTCAGTTTTGAATCAAAATATTCAGAACTAGCCTTTTTTACATTGTTCTCATCCTCAAAAGTTTTCCCTTTTAAAAAATTCTGCAAACTGCGAGAAAGATGATAATCACTGGGAGCAATATCTGGCAAATATGGTGGATGAGGTAAAATTTCCCAGTTGTAGCTTTCAAGTTTCTGTACAGTTATTTTTGCAGCGTGTGGTCTGGCTTTATGCTGCAAGAGAACCTGCTTTCTGTTCACTAACGACGGTCGATTTTTTTTCAATTTTTCATTTAAACGCTCTAATTGCTCACAATACATTTGAGCTGTAATTGTTTGATTAGGTTCTAACAGCTCAAAGTGAATTACACCTAACATATCCCACCAAACAGACAAAAGAATTTTTTTGAATGCAACCCACCTTTTGCAGTCAGGCTGCTCGTCGCGATCCATCCATCGTCTTTTTCTTGTCACATTATTATAAAGGATCCATTTTTCGTCTCCAGTAACCAGCCTACCAAGAAAAGGTTCTAAAGCAATACGGGATAAAAGAGACGTGCAAATGTTTACACGTTGTTGTCGGTTAGCTATTAACAGTTCATGTGGTATCCATTTTCCTAGCTTTGAAACTTTTCCGATTTGTTGTAGGTGTCTATGAACAGTTCTATGGGATGAATTTAAACGTTCCGCAATTTCATCAACTGTTAAAGATGGTTCTGCTTCAACTAGTGCAGAGAGAGCATCATCATCAAAGTCAACGGGTCTTCCAGTATGAGCCTTATCCTCCACACTAAAATCATTGTTTCTAAATCTTTCAAACCACTTCTGCGCAGTCCTTGCACTAATTACAATTTGATTATGTACAGTATTTATTTTTTTTGGCTGCATTTGTAGCATTCTCACCACTTAAAAATAAAAAGTATAAAACATGTCTTTTACATTCATCGGTTACTTCCATTTTAATGAAAATAAACAACTGAAATGTTCACAATTCTGAACAGTATTATATGAATGAGATCCAATTTAACACTTCAGTGTAAAAATTATCACATTAGAGACTGACATTTTTAACAGCAAAACAAGATTTTTCTCAAGGTCATAAAAATGAGCATGGACTTATGGACTGACCTGATATTTTTAAAAATATATAAACTAGGCCTGTATATAAAAAGACATTGAGAATCATGTGTCTAGTCATCATGAAAATTTTTACATGTACTTTTTAAATGAAAAAAGTAAAAAAAACAATAAATATTCGCTGACAGATACAGACAAAATAGTATGAAAAAATTGCCTGGAAGCAGTGAAACGGTAATTAGGAATTGCAAAGAGTAGCTTGATTAGGTACACAAAGTACAAAGTTACAAAGATAACCATTCAAATACTTATAAAATAAAATACCACGGAAATGTTGTATATAACGCTGTTGTTAAAAAAATAGAAAGCCGAGCTCTGTAAAGTCTCTTGTTAACACAAGAGACAATCAGTGGCAATAAAATGATGTAGCTTGTTAAAAAGTAAGTAGATCTTGTTAAGCTCGGAAGAAATTTTATGTAAAAGGAAGGAAAAGCTGAGGCCTACGTCAGCAAGCAATAATTGACAATATTAGAATTTGGCGAAAAATAAAGCTCTAAGAACAGATCCAAAGATCGGTTTGAGGAGATTACACAAGGAGCTATAAAATACCTCTACGTATCACGAGACTGTTGGAAATCGCATTAATTTAACGTTTAAACATGCGTCTTTTATCGAAAATATCTACAAATATATTGTTAAGAGTTTACGTAGTTGATGATACATTGATTTACATTAAAAATTGGAAAAGACTGGCTACGAAGAAAAACACATTGCAACAATTTTTGAGTGATTTTAAAGCGGGACGAACACTACACGATTATGGTTGCTAACCGATTATGGTTGGCAGGCGGGTTTATTGCCCGACAATATTTGTGTAGAGAATGAACACTAGGCAGTATTTTCTTCTAGCGAAAGTCACGTGATTTCCAAACAAAAATGACTGCCGCCATCAAAGACGTGCAGTATCATCCGTGACGTTAGTGAGTGGTTGGTGGCAAAAAGTTGTCTTTTTCGAACTTTCGGAGAACCAATGTTGGTTAACATCCTTGTAAAACACGTTTTGTGACATCAAAATCGACCAACAAACCATACCATATTGGGCTGCAAAATTTGTAGTGTTTCCACGCTTAAGTTGAAGAATTCCAGCGACTGAACTAAAATATTGAAGTCTTGCTGCAGAATAGTTGTGTAGGAATTGCATAAGTCGTCAGCAAAAGCGAAAATATTGGAATTTAAATATTCTAATATTTTCGAATAATAAAATAAATAGGTAACAAAAAATACACTTACCCGCACCGATTCCCACGAGATGCTAATACTGGAGTAAAATCAAAAAAGAAAGTCTCCGAATTTAACCTTAAAAGTATAGAGTAAAAAAATAGTTATTAAGGTACTGTACAGTACATGTAATTGAAGGATGTAGATCAAAATGATTGATAAGGACATTTGAAAGAAGAGAAGGAATAACCGAATGAAAAACTTAAGAAATATCAACATACAAAATGTATGCGGATTTTCTGTCTTCTAAAGTATTTACGGTAGTATTGCTGAGTGAGTCGCAAGTTGGTTACGGTTGATCAATGACGTATGTCGCAATGTAGAAAGATGTCAATCTGCCACAATGAGAAAATATATATAATTAAATACACAATTCTCAAAAAATTTTTGCATTGCAGATGAAATAGAAATAAGACGAAAATCTTTTCGTTCGTTTTTTGGAATGGTGATAATAGTGGAAGAGCGCCATTGAAATCAGACTGAATAATTTCATTAAAAGCCGAGTAAGAACAGTAGCAGCAATTGGTAAAATGCTGTTATTAAAAATTAGTGGAAATAAAATCGAGGCTATTAGGAGACGCAAATGGACTCAAAACAATTCTGCATATCTACAAAAAAGAAAAGCAAATGCCAATGGAATTTGAGAAAGATGTCTGAAAAACATTGAAATTGGACCTAGCAGAAGCAGTTGAAATAAACTTTCAACTGGTTATAGGCATTATATATCATGTCATCGTGACTGAATTGATTGACAGGGGTACTTCAATTGCAAAATTTTATATTTTTTGGGAAATCCAAGAAGTTTTAGGATCATGAACATGCCTATGACGATGGAATCAAAATATTTAGAATACTTAAGTTCGCCTTCTCCATAAATGTTTTCTTTAAGATACGATGTATACATAAATACGTAGGATTACCAGTAAATGGCCTAAACAAATATCATTGCTTTAGCATATTATTACAAAATTTTTTTGAGAAAAAGAATAGATTACTTTGTAGAAGATATGTTAAATATTTTTTTTGAAAAAAGAAAATTTATTAATGTATAAAATATTTAATACATGAAAAGAAACTCGGTTTATGGAAACACTGATCGACTAGAAAATATCAGTTTAAAGAGCATTAATTTCAAGATAAAAAGTTTTCAATGAATGTTTTTCCAAAAAGAAATTTAAATGCATATACACTCAAACCTGTATATGAAAACAAGAGTAAGTAGAATGTCCAAGAGCACTGCTAAATGGTTAGGAGAAGGGATGGGCAAATATGGAAAAATCATTTACAAAAGACCGATTTAAAAAAAGGGAACTCGTTGGTTGGAAAAATCACGCTAATTAAAGTTAAAAATATATATTAAAAATGACTTAGGGTAGATGTATCAGTTTTGGCCAGTGTACCATTTCTGGCCAGAAAACAAATTAAACTTAAAAATATAATCACCACATATTCAAATCTGTCCAATGAAACAAACTTTTATTGTTAACTGTTCACACAGTTAACAATAAAAGTTTGTTTCATTTGTGATTATATTTTTAAGTTAAATTTGTTTTCTGGCCAAAACTGGTACTACACTGGCCAAAACTGGTACATCTACCCTATATTGATTAAGAACAGAAAACGATGAACAACAGCTTAAACCACGAAACATTAAAAAAAAAAATTAAAATCACACCAAAGTATAAACTACTGTATAAACAAATTGCTGTAAATTGATAACAACCTAAATAAGATAAAAAATATTTAGCATCTTTTAAGATAAAATATGAGAGATGTAAAAGTATATAATGCATAATCTAAGCTTTGGGATTTCAACAGCCAAATAAGAATCGGTGTATTCAAATCCGTACAATTGCTACGATTATCAATAAAATGTCTCTCTTCTACAATTAACTCAAGAAACGGACATGGAGGAAAATCATTGCATAAAGATTAAATTGTGTAAATGATGAGTTAGGTAATTAATGAAACTTTCGACAAGTATAAACATATAATACTGTTTAGTAGCATAAGTAAAAATAAACATTTATTATTTAATGATTGAATATTTTGTAAAACTATCTTAAATTGAAATGTTCATAATCGGTAATACAAATATACAGTAGAAGTTCGTTAATCTGGCATCTGATAATCCGGAATGCCCGGTAATTCGATAAACTGTATACAGGCTGCATTGTAAGTGCTAGATGAACATTTCTTCTTCAGAGCTAGTACATACTGTATGTTTTGTGTTCTGTAATGTTCGTGATTGATGTATTGACACTTCCTTTCCCACAGGTTAATGTGAATACAGTGCATTCTAAAAATACACTTCTCATACTCGGAGCATGTATAGTTTTTGTAAATGGTGTATATACAGAAGCCTACATGTCTGGAAAATAAATGTTATGGTATATGCACACGAATCATTGTGAATGTTGATTTTGTGCGATAACGTGTTCGTTAATTCGTTTTTAGGATTTTTAATCAATCTTACACATTAATAACATTAATAATCAGACTGATTAAAGAGCGTGCGTAAACAAATCGGAAGCGTACAACGCGTTCGCTGGAATTAAATGTACAGCAATGTTTGCGACGTTCACATCGCGTATAAATTATCGAATTTTGTAAAAATACAAAAATATCTGGTAATCCGGAATTTTCAATAATCCGACAAAACTCTGCTCCCTTAGATATCAGATTAACGCAATTCTGCCGTACTTTCTTGTACGGCAAAATTGCGTTAATACTTTTACAAATACTTTGTAACTAGCATCTTTTGTATATTTTATAAGACGGTCGTACAACAATTAGGGTGCCAGACTACAAGTCTGGGAGACCAGGAAACGAATCCGATCTAATGATAAAACCCCAGGAATTTTTGAGGTAGTCTATCCCTGATATACCGAATTACGTCCTCACCAAACAATCGCTCTATTGTGAACCTGTGGGCATTAAAGTGATCTTTATATCAATCCCATAGTAGGGAAAAAACCCAAAAAGTATACTCTAAGTCTATACTAAAGACAAAATTACTGGATTTTTACATGTACAGTACAATGATATCGCTATAAAAAAATCAACGGTATGAGTCATTGAAATATTATATATCGTCGAAGATTTGAAGAAATTTATTAATGTTTGGCATTTATGATGATCAAATAATATAAATATACATTTAACATTTACTTATATGTTACTATAAAGAGTAATCTGTCTGTTAATTATACGTAAAATGCGAATTACTGTATACGTAAATATTTTTTCAATGAAACATCATTTTCTGTACTTGTCAATGTACTAGGGATTACATTCCTAATCAGCTTTGGCATTCCAAACCCCGCATTTTAAGTTATTTGCTGTATTCTTTGCACTTTTTATAATTACCAATGAGCACCAAGATGACTTTTCCCAGACCTATTGTGAGTTCAGTCATTGAACTTTAGATAGGCCATAAGAGTACACCTACCTCATCTTGTACTAGTTTTGTTTTTAAATAGTTTTAAAAATTAGGAAACGTTATACACGATTCAGATGATGTTCTATGCGTATATTAAAGATAAAAATTTGGTTTCATGAAGCTTTTAAAGTTATTTTTTATTCAGTTAAATTGAAAAATGTTGATAAAATTGTACAAATTTTTTATTTTATATAACATTTGTATGAAAATATTTCATTACAGCTAACAAAATGGCGGCGATTTAAATTCTTATTCACAATATTCTTTAACAGTATTATTTCAACGATATTATCGTCATTAAAATTATGTAGAACGATTGGTAGAAGTATTATTGTTGGATAGCAACGTGAATCACTCCATCAGGAAAGTTTGGATTCAAGGAATAAATTACGCTTTTCTGTTCACTGAATAGATCCTTTTCTTAAGCGATCCTAGGTAATGGGTAAAATGAATTATTTTCATACGAATAAACGTATATTTCAATTTGATAAGAAATAAATAAAATATATTATTAAAATCTCTGTAATTTTCAATAAATTCTTGATACTTTCTACGCGAATTTATTTAATCCATTAAAAGCCTAGTGGTATAATAATATACTGTATCACTATATATAAGCAAATATTTCATGATGTGTTAAATAATATTAAAGAAGCTTTTCTGCAAAATTTCTACAAAAATATTAAGACTTACTTTAATTTATTTATGATGGCAGCATTTTAATGCTTTTTAGTTTTGGTGGTAAATTAAGTGAGAAAATTCACGATGTTTTAATATAAAGTTTGAATAGAGATAAGTTTATATATTTATAAAATCGTTATATTATTATTAAATAATTGTGGTCTAATCATTGCTGAAAATAGTATTTGACTAAAATGGAATTCAGAAAAAGATAACGAATATAATTTATTTTTATTGTTATTCATAAGAAAAATTCGTAATTATTTCATTCACAAAATCAAGTCAAACAGATAAAATTTAAGTAGTTTGTTATGTATAATTAAATAACGTCATAGAAATTCCTAGAAATATTGTTTAAAACTATTTCTAATTAAAAAATTTCATCAACTCTTTTTGTGTCATCAGATATTGTACGTGCAATTCTATTACTTTTACGTCAGTGACAATTGTATTATTGATATGATAAATGAGCAATTCCAAGAACCGTATGTCATATCGATCGTACAAATGAGTCTAAGCAACACCGACGACAATACATGGAAATATGGAACCGTATGTATCGATACATGATCCGTAGACCATAGATAGATCAATACCATAGACGTTTTCATAAGATGTGAATTAACTAAACTGTGTATAAAATTCTCATGAATGTCTTTAAACAGTAGTGACAACTCTCTTTCGAGATTTTCAATTTAAAGAAATTGAAATTTATTAACAATACATTATTAAATAAATTTTCCACCTCTTTATTCATTATGATCATAATTTTATGATCGTTGTACTGTATATAAATAAATAAATATATATATATAACTTACAGTAAAATATTTTGGTTTTATTTTACCATTCACACAGAAACTTTTATAACCACTCTCTTATAACCACTCCAGCAAAGCAGTTCTGGAAGTCATCTTTTGTGATATTATTAAGGTTAAGACTTCTATCAGTGCATATTCTAACGTGCAATTGGACATAAAATGTGTAATGAAAATTTCTGAATTGTGCAGTGGGAATCTCATATTTGTGCAGCAATTAATCGTTCGATTTTCGGGTTTTATAAATATTTCTTTCTTTTGGTTATGTAAAAGTTAAAACCTACTTAAATTACACAGTAAAATCTGTCCAAAACAGTACTCGAATAAAAAGAAAATCAGCCTAAACGGAAAAAATTTTCTAAATAAAGTTATTATCTGTTTAAAAAAAACCTGTTTAAAACGGAAACCTTTCAAACCGGTACCATGCGATACCGGTTTTACCCAGGTTTTACTGTATATTTTGTTTTACCCACGAAAAAAAAACAGCTATGGACGTATAGCTATAGGATAAATGGTAAATCCTATGTTGGTAGAATTTACCATTTGTATTGAATATATACAATACATATTTTTTATATAGCCGCAACATCAATATAGTATTAGTATTTAAAATATTCACAATCACGGCGCACTTATCGTGTAGTAAATTATATCACACGCAGGACACAGCGCACAGTCTAACGTTTAAGATTGAACGGTGATTGAAATTAATAAATAATTATACAAATATAAGATCTGCGTTATTGTCCTTATTTTCTATTTATGTCTGTTAGAATAGTTTATTAACGCTAAGATTTATCGGCTTGGCCGAAACAAAACTGATATTTGTGCAGTAAGAAAACAAACTTTAAAATAAGGCATGACTTATACTCCGGCTGTTGATTTAAATCTTAACCATTCCACTTCTGTTTTGTTTTAAAAAGTAAAACAATAAAAGTCTGTGGGAAAAAATCAGGGAAATAAGAAGATTGAGAAATGAGACTGTTATGCCTTCAATGTAAATGCAAAATATTTCAAGATGTGATCATAGAAAATTATAATGTGAATTATCTTATAGCCTCGGGTAAATTTGAAAATGTCCTTCAGTTTAATTTTTCGTTTTACAATGAAAAGTTTAACTGGAAAACATGGTATTTGTACGATCATTTGCATAAAATATTTAGCGCAAACATTTCTACTATATAAAACTGAAAAATTGGGTAGTCTCTGTCTTCTTCTTCTTCGTCCTGGCCTATATCCCAATTATTTGGGGTCAGCCCGGAATGTCAATTTACGCCACGTTGGTCTATCTCTAATTGTTTCTTCATCCCCTCCACAGTCCATCATATCCTTTTTTACACATTCAATCCATCTCTTCTTAGGTCTTCCTCTACCTCTATATCCCTGTACTTTCATATTTAGCGCCTTTTTTGTTACATGTTCCTCATTCCTTCTTATCACGTGTCCAAACCATGTCAATCTGTGTCTTTTTATTTTTTCTGAGATAGGTGCTACCTTTAAACTTCCTCTGATGTAGTTTTTTCTAATCCTATCCATTCTCGTGACTCCGCACATTCACCTCAGCATTCGCATTTCTGTCACATGCAATCGCTTCTCTTCGGTGGCTGCATTGGCCAGCACTCGCACCCAGGCCCACCGTAAGCGGGCGTGCAAGGCGTGAACCGCACGCGGGCGGCACGTCCAGGGGGCGGCAAATTAGTATTGCTGGCAAGCTTAGCGTAGGTAGTCGTAGTTAAACAGAGGCCGCATAATCGGTATTGCACACGGCGCTCAAATAGCTAGCGGCGCTGCTGCTCGCACCCATACATAAGCACGGGTCTGATGACAGTTTTATATATTAGCCCTCTTATTTTAAGTGGCATGCATTTGTCACAAGTTATTCCTGTCAACTGTTTCCACTTTAACCACCCTGCATTGTCCTCCTAGTAACCTCCCTATCAATGTTGCCATCGTTCTGCAGCAGAGATCCTAGATAACGGAATTCGGTACTTTCTGGTCATGGTATTCTATTTAGTTTTAACGTACCAGTACCAGGAAGACTGTCAAAATTACAAAACATGTACTCCGTCTTGGTTTGGCTGATTTTTAGGCCCTCATTTTTCAGCACGTGTTACCATTTGTTTAGCCGTCTCTGTAGTTCGAGAAAGAACTACAGAGACGGCTAAACAAATGAGATGGTCCTCATCAATGAGGACTATGTCATCTGCAAACAGCACACACCAGGGCATGTCCTCTTGTAAAGCAGATGTTAACAGGAAGAGGTATGGACCGAGTGCTGGCCCCTGATGTAAGCCAACTCTTACTTCAAACATGTCCGTCAATCCGACTGCAGTTCTAACCTGCGTGCTGACCCTATAGTACATATCTTCAATTGACGCAATGTACTGAAGCGGCACACTTTTTTTCCTAAGGCACCACCAAAGGACTTCTCTCGGGACTGTCATATGCTTTTTCCAAGTCTATGAACACTATATGCAGGTTTCTCCTCACGGATCGGTACTTTTTCTATCACCTTTCTCACCACGAATATGACGTCCGTAGTACTTCTCCTAAGCATAAATCCAAACTGGCCTTCGGTGACACTAGTTTCCTCTCTAATCCTCCGTTCAATTACCCTTTCAAAAAGTTTCATTGTGTGAGCCAATAGTTTTATCCCCCTATAATTATTACATTCCTGCACATCCCCTTTTTCCTTAAAGATGGGTACTAACTACCTTCTTCTCCATTCATTGGGTATAGTTCCCTCTAACAATACTTTGTTAAACAATTCTGTTAACTAGTTTCTTCCCTCCTCTCCTAGGACTTATACATTTAATACTGGGTAGTCTCTGTCACGGTACCAAAAACGGCCACTAAGGGCACCCCTAGCTATTATTTATATTAATAATAAGTTCAGTTTTTTTAGTTTTTGACTGCGTTTTAGTAGGATATGCCATGAGAATGCACATTACGAACGGATTTTTTAAAAATTCCTCCCACGGGATTATCCTGAAGAACTCGGTTACTACTGTACTGTTTTAGATGCGGTTTTTTGTGTTTTTCACTGCGTTTTAGTAGGATACGCCATGAGAAATTCAGTATATTATTATTTTTATTTGTAATATAAATTTATTATTTATACCACGGAATGACACGGCTGCTGCTAGAACGCCCACTAGGGGGCGTCCCGGGCTACTAGTATTTACATAAAATTAAATTTTTAAACATGCCAAAACAGTTTTATATTATTTATCCAATTCTTTCTAATTATGTACATAAAATAATAGTACTTTTTAAATAAGACTTAATAAACTATATGATAAGACAAAATCTAAACTAAAATATAAACATTAATTACACTTGTAATATTATCATAAATTTAAACTTTTTGAAATGAAATAAAATTTATTATAAAATTATTTTTTATTTATAATAATAAATCTAAAACTTATTATTAAGTTATTTTACTAAAACTTGAACATTTTTTATCTTAAATTCTAAATTATGCTTTTCTTTAATGATGAACGTTATAAATTAAATATAAGAATAAATAAATTTGGTAAATTCTAACAATTATCATCATTATCAGCTCTGATTCATTCCACTTGCTTTGACAATGGCTTCTCTTGTGATCATCCACACAATTTTTTTCTATTGGGTACCAACTGTCCTTCGAATCTCATCCTCCCACCGAAGGTGCATCTCTAACGGTTCCCATGTTTAGGATATCATTCTTTTTTGATTACAAACAATAAAATTTTATAAACAGAAAATCTGAAAAAACTTATAAAATTGTAAGAAGTAAACTACAAAAACGAATTTACTTGTAAATAAAATAATATACGAGAGCTTCAGTATTTAATGAACTAGTAATGGATTAGAAACAATTTTAATAAATTTATTGTAATAAATTTTTTACTATATTTATTTTCACTTTTCTAAATTTCAGAATTTAAAAGAATAAGCAGATTATTTACATTTAAATATGTTTTTTGAAATAATATTTTTAAAAAATCAATAAATTTCATAAAGAATAGGATATGAATAAACTACTTACCTATTACTTTAGTCATTTTTATTGCATGATACATTCGTAATTCTATTTTTAAAATTGATAACATGAAATTTAAAATTAGAAAATATGAATAATTTTTGTTATAAAAATCAAATACTATAAATATACATTATTAGAACATGTAAAAGATAAAAAAGTTTTTCCGAAACTTCTATGAAAATTCGAAAAGAATTCTCTAATAATTTTTATATGACAGAACGAAAACAAAGAAATATAAAATAAGTTATAACATCTGTGAAATCATTCAAGCTAAAAATTTAAATTTGTTTTACCTCAAAAACCTTTTTTATATTTATATATAATATTTCATACACTAAAATATTTTTTGAAAATTGTTATTCAACGTAAAGACAGAAAAAAAAAAAAAAAAAAAAAAAAAAAAAAAAATAAATAAATAAATATAAATCGAACAATCTATAACGTTGAAATCAACTTTTAAATCTATTATTGCTTGCCTGATATATTGATATATTTTAAATAGGAATAACAATTTATAATTTTATAATCGATAAATTAAAAACTAAATAATCTACTTGTTAAAAATACTATAAAAATCCTTTTGTTTAACATTTATCGTTATATTTAGCAAAATAGAGAAATTTCTATAAAAAATTCTTCTTAATATTTTATCTGGTAACATTCTACTTAAAACAAAACTTTTTTCATAAAGAATGTATCTAACCAATAATCAATTCATTCTACTTCTTGACCCACTAGTGACCGAGTAGATGAAACTATTGAACTTTGGTAATTAGTAGTGGGTTAGCGCGACTGATAGCATGGAGGTTTTTACGTTTTATTCATGTGTATAACACGTAAATAGACTAGTTTTCCATAAAAAGTCTTGTCGAGGTGGCACCTGCTTGGCTCATGTGTTGCGTTGCTTTATTCCATAAATCAAATCCAAATTTTAAAGTTGTATACAAATTAAGATTCATATTTAAATAAAAACTACAAAATCGAAAATGAAGAAATGTTTTCATAATTTCATTTAGTAAATTTGTAAACAAAAATACAAATAACTTCATTTAAAAGAGAACTTAAAAAAGAATTATGTAATTTTGTGGCAATCTTCCATATTTCTACAGCAATGAAAATAAAAGATTTATTTATTTTATTACGTGTTTACCAGTTAATATAACTTTTAGTAAAAAATTTAATTAACTGCGATTACATTTCTTTGATTTCTTTACATGAGAATAAATTTAGAAAGGCTATCTCACCGATTAATATTTTTATAAGTGGAAGTTAATTAAGATCATATTGCACAATATTTTTTAAATTTTTATAAACATGATAAACTTAATTTTTTAAATAGAAATTATATTGCTAAATTTGTTAATAAACAAAGTCAAATGAAGTTTACGTCAGAAGAAATGTGTTTGGCCTCGAACAGGGCTCTAATCTGTATCCTTCAGTACCATCACGAATGTCAAGTTATAAGAATGTTATCTTAATTTTTGATAATTATATCTTTCCAGTAGTGTAACCAAGGAGGGGCTCAGGGAAGCTGTAATCCCTTACCTTTGTAAATAAATAAATAAGAAAAAATCAATACTACAGGATATAATAAACGAACTTATACACGAGTATACAATATCTAAGAATTTATCTACAGTGCTAGAAGCTACATCCACGGCGTTACAAGGGTAAATGTAGGATTGCACATTATAATTAGGATTCCCTTACATCAGTTCTAGTTACGTTACTGGTCATCTCTCTTATTATTATTATCATCATTATCTAATCTCTCAACTATACCTTAAATAGACACGTAATTAATATTAAGAGTTATATTTTGTTATTTATTTATTAACAATATCAGCTATTTACAAACATAAATATGTGTAGCTAAATTTAAATGTAAAAGTACACAGATCGGAAATTGATAACTGTCACAACTTTGTCAATGAGAAATTCACTCACATTACTGAACTGATTTAATTAAACTCATTAATAATTTTCTTTAAATAGTTACATTGATTGAATATTTCGTAGGAAGATAAATATATTGATAATTTTGCTCCTTCTACAGTCTAAAGCATGGATTCCTCCGTCTTCAATCGACCTCCAGGGGGTCGATTGAAGACGGTTCACTAAAAATATTTATCTAATGAGTTATGTAGACTATATGACAGTTAAGAATGTTGTAAGTTTGCTCACTAAAGTATTGATAGATCTTTTCTATGAGAACAGTGAGATAATACTACCTAACTAGATTTATTTATTATTTATTGTATTAACAAAAAAACAGAGAGTCGAAAGAAGATCGAGGAATCCTTAATGGGGTCGGCAGTCAAAAGAACTTGTGAACCCCTGGTTTAAAGAACACATCCTGTTCGATGAAAACTTAATCGGTTAACATATAAAAAATATATTACTGTAACTGTATTTTGCTGTGTACTAAATTATCGTAAATGTAGTTTAAATTATCTATAAATATAAAATATATACATATATTTATATAAATTGTATATATGCATATTGTATATACATATATATATATATACAAATTATTTATATTTTTACATAATAATAACATTTACTTAGTATTAAAGAGAGATAAGTAGATGTAGATTGAAAGAACATACAAAAAATCTCATAAAATTAAAAATAATAAATACAAACGATTAAATGCAAATAATATAATATTTTAGATAAATTTATGATTTTTTACTTGCAAAATATTTCTTGTTTATTACTGATACTAAATATTTTATCAAAAATTTATATTAAAATAATATTTCCGTATTTATGAAATTCACAAATATATTCAACATTTTTCTGTAACTAATATAGATAAAGATTTTTCTTTTAATTTTAGCCTTGTAGGAATTCTGATTATCTTTAGCACCGTATTTCTATTTATACAGTTTTTATTTTTCCAGAAAATTAAATCAAGATCTTTTACATCAAAGCAGAACATGCTTATGCAAAACTATCGAAAAACCGCTTAACATACAGTTTAGAAAACATTATACAGTACAATGCATTAATTATTCGCTTTAATATTCTTTATATTTTCATATTTTATTTATTTTTATACAGTATATTCTTACATCTGAACAGCTAAAAATATTGCAAACCACACAAAAAAGTAATGAAGGAGCAACGCTCATCATAACAAAACTGGGTAGAAAAAGATATAATTGAATAACAGACCAAACAAAAGTGGAGAACAATATAAAAAGAATAAAATTTCTTAAATGGATAAGGACAAGCCATATTAGTAATGAAAATAGATGGACTAAGAAACTTACAGAATAGGAACCAAGAATAGAGAAAAGAAGCAGAGGACAATCTCAAATGAGATGAGACAATGTCAGTATTCAGAAATGTGGTAAAAAGTGGCACAGACTGGCCTTAAACAGGAGAAAATGGAATATGAATGAAGAGGCTTATGTCCTGTAGTAGATTATAGAGGACTGCTCATGATGTTAAAAGTTACATGATCCTTACACACTTGATTTTCATTCCAAATTCTGATGCAATGAGTTTATTTAAATCTTTTTTTAATATTTATGTATTATAATATCTAATACAAAAATAAGTAAATTTCTTTAATAGGAAAAATATTTTTACTAAACACTTAATATAAATTCATCAGGAATTAAAAAGAAATACAAGTATAAAATTTATTTATCGGATGATTTAAAAGCTAAAATTTTTAAAAAACTAATAAAACAGATTTGAAAATCTCATTTTAAATAAATATTTAATATTTAATCAATTGATTTATCACAAATTCTATCAACAGTTTTAATTAAGTTTAATAAGTATTAAATTTTTAATTAAAACTACAAATTAAATTTCGATTACATTTGTTAATTTGATCACTTCTTAAAAGTGTGAAAGAAGCATAGTTCTTTCCGAAATACATTTGGTCTGAAAGTCTACGTATAAAGAAAAATTAATTAGTAAAGCTACATAAAAAAGAGAACAATTGAGAAAAAGTTTTGATAAATAAAATAGTAAAATAATATAAATATTCAAAATGATAAAAATAAAATACAAACATATATATATTTTAATCTCGTTTTTATTTTTATCTTTTTTTTTTTTTTTACATATTTACAGAAATTCGCGTTTAAAAGAGATGTTTGAAGAAATGATCTTCTTTTCCACGGAAATTATTAAATTTGTTAAACATTTTTCTGTATGATAAAAAAGTAATTTTCTTGTAAAATATTCTAAAATTTACAAGTTTTATTTTATATTTTGTTATAAATTTTTTGATAAGCAATAAATGTTTCACAAAAAAATGAATATTATACGAGGGCGTTTCATTAAGTAAGGTAACAAGCATGGGACGTGAGTGAAATTCATTTTTTAATGGACATGTTAGGATTATATGAATGGTTCTGGTCACTGCAGTGTGATTATTTTTCTACTTTCAACAACGAATGTATCATTTTGATGTTACAAATCTTGAAATAATAAGGGTTTAGAATTAATTTACGTAATTATTGTTAAGATTTGTGTTTAAATTATTTAAAATAAGCAACATAAATTATCGACGTTTAAAATACTTTAATGGAAAAAGAACGTTGAAATAACTGTTACGTATTACAGAAATCAAACTATAGATTACTATAGCTTGATTGTCAACCGAAATCAAAATTTATTTTATTTTTATTTTGTTTGAATCTGATCTATTTTTCAGTTTGAAATATAGAAACAAATAATATTAATGATTTTAATTTATCAGTAATTTACGCATTGTGTTTACTACGTTGTTCAAGTAACACTTCTTAGTTTTTTCAATACTTTAATCATAAAGTTATTCGTGCTATGTTTTAAAATTCAACAAAAGATTAAATACAACAGTTTCATTTTACACGGAATTAAATAATGTTTCCAAGGTCGGTTTGAAAAATGTCACTGGTTTAATATACCAATAATATTGATTGATTGATTAGTTAACGTAAGACAACTGGTCTTACCTTAACTGATCAATCTATCAAATTAAACTAGCACGCTAAGGTAACATGGCCGTACAATTAAGAGCATCACAAGCAAGCCTCAGATCCTCAATAGAATCGACCAACATAAGTGACAGACATTTTTGAAGTCACATTCATGTCAATTCTTAGAATAGACAGAGTTTAATAATGACAGCTGTAAGCGTCAAGTGCATAGGTTAGATCGAATGTAATTTCTACAAACGTATACTGTATAATCATTTTGTCAACTGACCACCTATTTTTCGTTATACGTGAACGTTCTTTAATAATCTTTTAAGAAAAGACAAGAGTTCTCTCGAAAGGTTACTAAAAAATGTAAACGTTTGAACAACATTGAAAATAACTACTTGATCACGTAAAGTAACTTGTGCACAGTACAGTTCACAAAATCATATTGTAATAACCATTCGCTGCTGACCGCATCTATTTGTGATTACTGTTCAATTTGCTCTGCTGTTTCTTCTTCAGCATTTGGAATTGGTTACTTTTTTACTGTGACTATTGTTGTTTTCATATCTTTCTGTTTGTTGTTATAATTCCTTAATTTATCGAAGTTTTTTTGTGTCGTTTTCAATTTGATTTTTTTATCTTACTTTTTAAACATTTATTAAAATATTTCAATCAATTCAAGTGAGATATGTATTTATTAGCACTCAATCAGAAGTTTCCCATTTATCATGTAGTTAAATCGTATATATATACATTTTTTCGTCACGAAAAATAAACAGTGGTATCGGAAATCTATCAACCGTCACGAAATTTTGTTTTGAATAGTCTACATTGGGAGTAAAGAGCCGAAGCCCCGTAGTATACACACATTCTGTTATTTAATTAAAGAACAGAAAAGAAAATACCTAAATGATGTTCTTCAGACAATAGATCCTTTAATAAAATCACATACTCTATTTTTTAAAAGACCTATTGCAAGTGATATTTATATAATACTATATCATTTATAATGAGAAATTCAACAGAAAATTGTAAACATAATAATTATTACCTTAAAAAGAAATTTTCGAAGAATTTAATTGAAGGTTATTATTTTTATATTTTTATAAATGAATAAGATCTTTATAAGATAACTTTAAATGCTTCTTATTAAAGTACACATAAGAATTGCAGTAATGAAAATACAATATTTGATATTAAAAATAGAGACGTCTAAAGTAAATTTAAATTTAATTAAAGCTTTGTAAAACAAAAGAATATTCTTCAAGCACTTAGAAATGTATTTCAAAAATAATTCGACTTTTGTATGATAGAGTAAGCATGTATATTTTAAAGTATAAATCCCGACGTTGAACGTGTAACGCCAGATGGAAAAATTTACGAGTTTATTTTCTACGAATTCAAAAATTTTGTTTTGTTTCGTATATTATTTTTATTTTCTTGCTACTAAATATCATATGTATGAAAGGCTATATTCTTAAGAGAATTATCTACTAAAAAAGTTAATTATTAAATCAATAATTAACTCCCTTAGCAGACTTCGCCTCAGAATATTTTTTAATGAAGTATCAAGTAAAGTTACTTTAAAATAAACAAAAAATAATCGTTTTGAAAATTAGAAATCGTAAAATTTAATATAATTATTTAATAATTGTTTCATTCTTTTTAAACTATTTATCAATATTTTATAAGTATTATTTTGAAATATTTCTCCAAGATTTTTCGTAAAATATCAAACAAAATGTATTAATAACTGATGAATTATCTTGAAAGAACATACAATATTTACCGATATAAAAATTTGAAAGGATATTATTTTAAAGATAACTGTTATATAATTGAAAATATTATTATTATGAATTTATTTAATTTACTAAGATATAAAATTTTAATTAGTTTATATTGGCTTGTAACAGTAATGATAAATTTATAAAAAGTTGTATTAACTCAATGTTTACATAACAGCAATACGATGAAGATATTAATTATATGCATTCATTGTATGCAGTTACGCTCACATGCAAACACGCACAAAGAATTTTAGTATGCCCAATACAAATTATAACAAAAGACTGAAGATAGAATTTCGTTTACAAATGCTCAGAATGATAAATTATTCAATCATTAATTATTCAAATGCTTGTTACATCGATAAAGAATAGTGTTACAGTCAACTCGATTTGATCTAAAAATACACAGCGACTCCACGGTAGGAATCTAGAACTATTAGACTTACAACGTAACATCACTCCACGTCATGTTGTTACGTAATTAATTTCAAGCGATCTGCCATTCGGAACAGCTAACATTGTAGTTAAACTTGTTTCGGTTTATTTGAAAGATAAATAATACTAAATATATCATCTATAACAGAAAAATTTGTCTATTGTATTGTTTTCGAAATAATTTTGAAGAGTAACTTATTAAAAATGTAATTTATTAAGATTTCTTTAATGCACAATTTTTACATTTTACTTTATATTGGAAGTAATGTAGGCCTACTGTATGATTTCTGAAAATGTTGCCACCTCGTATGCGAAAAACGATTCATTAGAATTCTATATAATGTGTTATATTTAAAACGTTCATATAGTTTATATTTTAATTTATAAAATAATTTATAATTCTTAAAATATAAACTTTTTAGTTGATTCTTACATAAGCTGGTCTGACAAGAGAAAGCCGAGACTTGGCCCTGGGGCCTATATCTGTGTAGGTTTTTGAGCCGATATCTATATAATAGAATTTTAATTGCAAGTCAAGAAAATCAATTTATATAATTTCCAGATGCTTGAAGGAAGGAAAAATGTGACAAATCAATAACTTCGTCCACGTCAAAATAAGATATAGTGAGTCTTGGAGGACCCTATCCCCAAGCCAGTAATCGCTCTCCATAACCTTGTACGAAAGTTTTTTCTGTAACAAGTTCAAAGATGTCAGTATTAAAGAATTCGTTTAAAATGTTTTATTGTCTTTGATGAACTACTTCGTATTGAGAACACTTCTTACATTCCGTGGTCGAGATGTTCTTACACATGCCATAAAAACTCTTGATGCTTTTTAGTGCTTTCATATTGCCTTCATTCTTTAATGTTTATTTTTTAAATACTTTTTTAAATTTCTATTTATACATTGCTGTACAAATAATTTCACTAAATAATAAAAAAACTTATTTAAAAATTTAATTTTAGTAGCTGTCACAGAATAAAAATATACGAGCAGTTATTTAGTGTGACATCGCCACAACTCACAACGCTGGGCTGCAATTTTTCGTCACAATGCTCTTGATTTTAGTAGTTACTTGCCCCTGTACATCATACTTTTCTTGTTAACAATAGTCCTGTTCTGGAGAAAATTTTTGAACGGAAATAACGTCATTTTCAGTCTAAATCGGAAGTTTATATAGAGTTAATCAGGGCCTATTGCTCCCTAGCTTTCCATATCTTATCTCAGTTTTCATCTATCTAACACCGTTTTCGAGATTAAAAGGCAGTCAACGCCAGAGTTGAATTTATGTCTTCAATTTGAAAATTACTCCCCTCCAAAAAAAGACTCAAAATAAAGGGTTAAGAGTACAATGCGGCCGACAAACTGAGGAAAAAATAATGTTGATAGAAAAAATATAGACTAATAAAAATTAAATGTTCGTTAATGTCATTTTAAAATTTTAAATTTACTTTAATTTGTAATAATTTAATAACACATATTTAAATATGCATTATTTAAATAATTAAAAATTAATTAAACCAAATAATGTATAATATTTGTTTATTAAATTCAAGTAAATTAGTAATTAATTAATCTTATCTATATTTTTGTTTGTACTTTTCTGTATTACAAAACAACCTATATAATTATAATTAATTATGGACATATGAATAAGAAATATTTATTTGACTATATAACACTGATAATATAACAACATCAGTGTAAACATACTTTTAATGACAAATATATGAAGATTTTTTTTAATACATAAAAATATTTTTAAAACAAAAATATAAACTAAATATTTTTCTGCTTCCTAGTAGACGATCCGAACTCCCAATGAAGTTACGCAAAAGTAATAGTTCGGATACTTGCCGTTAGAGCGCTAGACGCAAAATATAACGATGGCTAATGGGAAACCTCGCAAATATTCTTGACGTAGAAACTGTAAGAAATTGCTATCCGTATATTACAGGCCTAGGCTACGGGCTTTGTTACAGCTGGATAAGCAAGCCAATGATTTATTTGAAACAAACTATGTTATTGGTTTGCTTATCTAACTGTATTAAAGTCGCTTTACCAGGCAATTCGCCTATTATCTCTTCTTGCTACAAGATGGCAGTTGTATCGACAACGCTCCATTATTACTATAGAAGTTTCTACACTTACCTATGCCATTTATAATAAGAAATAATGGAAAACGAGAATTTAGAACAATTAAAAATTTGCTGGCATAAACACAATTTTAATTTACTGTTTTCCAAAGTATGGCCTGCGATCTTGTACCGATCAGTGGAAAAAATAAAAATAAATAAATAAAATTTAGGTCTGCAGAAAAATTAGAAATTAGAATAAATTGTTTAACTAAATTTGGCATTTTTCAAACTTATTTTATTGACATGAGATAACTTATTACATAATATTTCGTAACTATCATGAGCTTAGTAAACTATTTATGATAGAAATTATAACGTATTCAAGAAGGATCTCAAGACAAATTACTCAAAACCATCGGTCTAGGTCTAGCTAAAAAATTGCTCTAATTATTCAATAATTAGTTTTAAGTACACAGAATAGGCTACCTATAGTAATAAAAATATGATATAATAACCTGAAAAAAAAATTGTTTTAAATTATAGTCTTTTCCAGAACAAGAATGGAGCCGATGTTTGTTATTCATGCGCGAAGGAAAACAGTTCCATATTCATGAAGTAAAATATAATCTATATATATATATAATATATATTAGAAAATTATGCTTAAAAACTGTTATAACCTATTTGAAATTTCCGATATCTTGCAAAAAAATTGAGAATATTGGAAATTTTGACAGACTTTAGGTGGCGTTTATACTTCTGCAAATGGCCACGAAAGATAATAGGATATCCGCGTGTGTTCTGAAGTCGGATTAAATTTAGTTGTATTTGTATTTATTTTTTTATTTCTTAATTATTGTATGCCGTTATAAATTATTTATTATATTAAAGTCAAAAATGCTAGAGTCAATAATAGATGTCATTAACATCATAGAACTTTTGAACAACTTTAAGACTTATCATAGAAAGTACTGTAGTATTAGATCCAAAACATAATTGTACAATGCGATTTATTAAAATCTGTGAAAAACGAAATGAAAATAATTAAATTATTAATATTTCAATTTTGTTTTCAGTGGTAAACCTGAAGAAGTATAAATAAATAGAAAATAACCGAATTTCATTTGTTTTCAATACGCAAAGCTGGTTCTAGATGTGATAATAGTGTATTTGTACTTGAATAAATAAACATTTGTTGTCAAATATATATAGTTTCCCCTTATGTTAACGGAATATATTCAGAATTCACATCGAAAATTTAGAATAATTAAACTCAACAAATTTGAAGCGGTAATGGACAAAAGAAACAGATCATTTCGAACTTGTTATAATTAAAACGTTTTGTCATTCCTAAAAGTACTTTCTACTAATTACATGCAAATTAACATTCGAAAGTTCTTACTTTTAAGCAACTTTTTTATATAAAGCAATAAAGAAAAAAAAAAAATCACAGAAAACATCATTTACGTACAGAAATACTAGAGTTGTCATACCTACTGCACACATCGTACTATCATTTGTTTGTCTTATCAAAAGCCATTAATGCAGTCCAATTTTTGTCTTGTGATATTTAAATTTTTTTTTTTTTTTGATTTCTTGAATATTTTAAAAATTCTTGTAGTAATTTAATATTTTAAAAAATTTTTGTAAATAAGAGTTTTCAAACAATTACACTCGAACCACTCTAAAGCTGTAACAAACTCTTTCATCCTCTTAGTAAAACTCAAGTTTACTACAAGAGCTGCGACTCTTGAATGAAAACTCCAATAGAAAAATAATAAAGTTATATGACGTAATGTTTGAATTGTCAAAGTTTTTTCAAAATTCGAATATTTCGTCATTTTTTGCAGAAATTACGTTTCGAAGAATTTTTGTTGCTTAACTATAGAGGCAGAGTGATACATATTCAAGATTCCATTCATCGCTCCATTTTTATTCTGGGAAATTCTGTGGTTTAGGAGTGGGAAATCTTTTTATATGTGCGTGCCAAAATCGTTAAATCTGACACAAAATTTTTCCATGTGTAAATCAAAATTTTTGGAAGCAGGATATTTGGTATAGTGACTAGATAACACTATGAGAAAGTTATCAATAGATTTATCGAATTTTCCGCCAAATTGGTAACTATGCTTATAAGTCATATCGCAGAGACAGATGTGTTGGAAATAGGATGTTCATTTGATTTTCTTATTAGCTTATTTACTATTACTAAAACAGTTGATAGTGTTTGTTTCTTTAT
This sequence comes from Centruroides vittatus, assembly GCF_030686945.1. Taxonomy (NCBI): domain Eukaryota; kingdom Metazoa; phylum Arthropoda; class Arachnida; order Scorpiones; family Buthidae; genus Centruroides; species Centruroides vittatus. Next base: position 35,108 of record NW_027121909.1, on the reverse strand, counting down.
TGCATTTGTTTTAGTATCGCTCTACTAAAAATCTATTCCATTAATATATAATATAATAAAGAAAACTTTTTATTGGACTTTTTTTTTGTGAATTTACAATTATCGTCCTGGTAATTTTGTCAAAAGTATTCCATTAAGTTAAAACATACGACTCAGTAAAGATGCTGGATATTTATTTTTCAAAGTGAGACCTGAATTTGAAGCGGTAATGGACAAAAGAAACAGATCATTTCGAACTTGTTATAATTAAAACGTTTTGTCATTCCTAAAAGTACTTTCTACTAATTACATGCAAATTAACATTCGAAAGTTCTTACTTTTAAGCAACTTTTTTATATTGCCTGAAAAAAGTCATTAGCGTGCCACGTGCTAAGGATTGCCCACCTCTGCTAAGGTTAATATTCATTTGAGACTTGAATCTTATTTGTCATTAGAATATTACCTTCTAATGAATGTAACGCTAAACAAATATGTAATATTCTTTTTATGAAACTGTAGGCAAATCTCTGTTTATTTTGGTGTATTTTTGTTCTTAAGAGCATTGTTAACCGAAATAATTAAGGATATTAACAGTTGAAAAGTTTATCGATATTGCTTCGTATATAAACATTAAGAAAAATAAATAAATAAATTAAATTGCACTGGAGATAATTTGAGAAGTTAATGTTTGAAGTGCTTTGTTTGACTCTGAAATCATTTTCTTTATTTGTAGTAATTTTCAGCTCCTTGATTATCTCGTTTTCGTCTATTTTTTTAATAGATTAAATGTGTTAAGTACATTACTGTTTGCTTTAAAAATACTGTTTGTGGTGATTTATATATTTTTATTTTGCAGATATGATGTAAAACCAAATTATGATTATAATTTTTACATAAAAACAATAGAAAGATATCCTGAAGTAATTAAAATAATAGATTTAAAATATCTACCTAAAAATTAATAAATATATTCTTAAGTTTGATAAGATTTTTTTTATAAAAATAAAAAGTTTTACAAATTCGAGATTAAAATCACTGCAAAGAATTAAGAATTTATATGAAAAATATTTACTAATTAGAAGAAACAATAAATATCTTCATATTTTGTCCTTTCAACACCTCAGGAACACAACAGTCATTACGGGCGAAGTCAATCTCTTATTTGAGGCTACAAAATATGAAGACATTTATAGTTTCTCCTAATTTATGAATATTTTTCTATTTTATTATTGTCCTGGCTATTTTATTGATTAATTAAGAATTTTTAATTAATGGATTACAGAATTTATTAATATTTTTATGTAAATTAATAATTTATAATTATATAAATTATTTTCCCCCTTAAATTATTAATTATTATATAAATTATTTAAATTTTCCCTTTAACAGTTTCATTCGATCGCAAGATAAACTTCAGATGTTGATAATAAATCAATTTAAATTCATACAATAATAATGTATAGTACATTAAATAAACAATAAAAATAATTTGCTTTGTCAAAATGCTTTTATAATTTATTAACTTTTAATATATTAAAATAATTTATTCTGTTTTCATTTTATTGTTTTTATATAATTAATTTAAATTTTAAATATACTTAAAAGTTATTAAAACTTTATCTCATTTCTGATGTTTTCCGTCTCATCAGAAAAAAATATTTCTTTGACAGGAAAGAAGAATTTTTATCTTTGATTTTCTATCATCTGAATTACATAAAATATTAAATTATTAATTTTATGGTTACATAAAAATATTAAAAATTCATTTCTGAAGCTTATTTATTATAAATATTCCAACATTATATTTATTAAAAATTTAAATATTCTCTCACTATTAAATTTATTGATATTTAATTAATATTAAACAAACAAGATAATAATTTACAGATATCTGTTTTTGATATTTTTTTATTGTTTTATTGAAAACTTTTTACAAAATCAATTCAAAATTTTGAGTGTTGTCTTAAAATTTCTAGTATTTAAAATTTATGTTTAAAAAGAATTTAAATTTTAAATGTAAGAAATCAATACTTTCAAAATAAAAATTATTATATACTGTCTTTTACTTTTTAAAGATTTATAATAAACATTTATTACTTTTATTTTATAATTTCAATCATATCACATGAATATATAAAAATAATTTTCTAGACCATCCTTTTAATCAGATTTATATAAAATCTAAAAATTGCAATATACCAAGTAATTAAATTACCCTTATTCAGTGTTCTCTAGAGAGATATTTAGCATACCAAATGCGATCAAATCTGAAATAGTGACATTTCAGGACATTTCAAAATATTTCCATTAAAAAAAAATTAGTACTAAAACTCTTCACTATAAAACTTTTGGTGCTGCATCCAACAAACATTTTATTTGTACAATTCATGCTAAACAGAGATCTTGGCGATAGAGGGAATACTGTTTAATGTGGTCCCCATTCTGAGGATGGATAACGGGAAGGCGATGTTCAACGGCCGACTGTAATTTAATTTCCGTGATTCTTCTCACATATAATATTTTTTAAGGCTGCCAAATTTGCAACATGTCCTCGAGAAACTCCATTTTATAAATGGCTCCACAAATGAAATTGATTTTTACTTTCCCGGCTCTGTTATATATCAATGAATTTTTAGCTTTACAATAAAATAGCCATTTTCTGTATTGCTTTTCTCTTTAGATCGTTTTTTATACATCCAATTATTATTAAATGAACGACCGTCATCGGAAGATGGATATATTTTCAATTCTTTATTGCAGTATCCCGATTCGCGAAACGAGTTATACTCCCACATGATTCTCTAGGCACTTATGCAGACATATATAATTAACAGAAAAATGTTAAAGTGTGTTTAAAAGGAAATACTCAGAATTATTGAGTAAAATGCGTAAATTCAAGGATTAACCAAAACATTCGCCATACATTTATACCGATCTCGTGTAAATCGAGATTCTTTTGTATTATCCATTCAGTTTTCTTTATTTGTCTTATATGTAACGACTTATATGAAAGGGTTAATTGTTTTATAGGTGCAATAAAATACTGCATTTCTGGATAAAATTTGCACCTTCATACATCAAAGTCGTCAAACATATTGCTTCATGACTTACATATATAATTCCAACATATATATCTTATAGAAAGACTTCTTTTTAAATATAATTATTTATGGAGAAGTTATATATAAAGTAACATTAATTAACTTCCGAAGCTCGATGTGACTTTTTGCTTGTAACGGGATGAAAACGGGCATGTCTATGCCTTTTGGATGAAAGTTAGTGTTGTGCATAAGCTTGAAATCGATGGCAATGTATTTGAATATTTTAAAGAATTGAGAATTTTATTGAGACAAAATTTCATGTATTAAAGCGATTCGCTGAGACTCGTGTTAAGTGTCTTGAACATCTAATCAAGGGGAGTAGACATTCTTATTATCATGACAGGACAAACTTCATTTGCGCGACTGGTTCCACCAAAGGCAAAACAATTACAGTATTTAAGTTATCTTTTCTTTTCTTTCGAAGACACAATGTAGTGACGTAACTTAAACACTGGCGAATTTTTCATCCTTTTATATCGTTGGAAAGTTGATAAGGCCTGTCTTCGAAAGAAAAGAAAAGATAAGAAAATACAAACATTTGCGCGACTGGTTCCACCAAAGGCAAAACAATTACAGTATTTAAGTTTCCTAATTCTATGTTTATATTACCAAGACTACATCCTCATAACTGATATGCGATCGTAAGCATTCTATTGCTAGCTCTTTTAAATCAATGAGGTTAGTAGAGATATATCATGGTATAAAACAGAATAAACGATATTTGATCAATAAAATCAATATAGTTCCGTTACTGCGAGTTTCTCAGATCTCTTTTTACATTCTACATTGATGCATCTTAATTTCCAGCTGGAATATACAAATGATGATCAACTAAATGAATTGTCTATGGCATTTACGAATAAAAGAACTTCCTAAAAAATATCCTTTTCGAAATAGTAACCAATATTAATAATTTGTTTTTCAGCGGAAAAATTTCAGTTGTAATTGACTACAACTTGCCATAATTCTCAATTATTTCAGCTTGAAACAATTTAAAGCTTATTTTTCAGTTACGGCATAGAAATTGTATATGATAAATATAACCATATGAATATCGAAATAATTTTGCAGTTTGAGAAGATTCCTAGCTTAAATTACGATTTTTTAGAATTAAAATGGGCGTTTTTGGGGGGCTTGAAATAGAATAATTCACTTTACATTATTCCTTAGAGAAAAAATTGCTTTAAAACTCGAATACCCTCTACGAACGAATTGAATTCGTGTTTCGAGCTACCACTGTATAAGTATTCTGTATTGGAAACCTTTCTTGAAGCAAGAGCGGCAAACGTCAGTTTCGCCTTAGGTGCAAGTTACCATCGAGTCGACACTGGTTACATCAGTTCCAGTTAATCTATTAAATTTTATACATTTTTAAAATTGAGTATCAATTTGTGACTCAAATTTCTTTTCGTATTACTTGACTGTTATAATGCTTTAATATTTTATATTTAAAATTGCACAGGATGTCTATAATTAAAGTAAAATACCTTTAGACCACTCTTGAGACATAATTGAGAGATAAACGTATCCATAAAATTTTATCGATCTATCTCGACACGGGTAAACTATGGACAGTTTCAAAAATAGTTACAATTCTCACCACTGGGAACCATTATCGTTTCTGTATTGAACAAAATATTTAATAAAATATCCATAATTTAAATATCCTGCTTTCTTTTGATTAGAAAAGATATTTAAAATTTCATTTTATTTGCACTTATTTCTGTAATAAAAAATGCTAGCATTTCTTACTTTGTGCCGGAAGTCGTTTCACTTAAGATTAATACCGCATTTTCCAATAAATTAATTTTTATTAATGAAAATTGGGATTTATTTTTGACGTTAACGTGTATCACTTTCTTCATTAATATTTTGTGCCTTTTTTCTCCGCCAAAAACTACTGAGTTTTTACTTACACTGGCTAATACTGAATATTCTTGATTATAAGACGCATTTTTTTCAAATCTTTAGAGACCGCTAACTGCTATACTTTCAGATCAATTGTGAAATGCTCAAATTGATGTCCAAAAAAAATTTGTACAAATAAGCATTCTGTCGAACTGTCACTATGCTTCTACTTGTACAAAATATAATTTATTACAGAGTAGTTTCCATCTTGTGAATTGTCTAAACAGACTTTTTGGATGTAGGGTAGCATTTCTTAATTAAACAAGGGGATCGCGTCATTCGGGAGTTGACTAAAAAATTTTAGACGGTTGCAAAAATTTCGAAAAACTAAGGTTTATGTATATGAAATACAATAAGCGTCAAAATCTTCCCAAAGTTCTTATGTACTATAGAAAAATAGCAAAAACTATTCGATACGCGAAAGTAAAAGGAAATAAATCAGATGTAAGATTATTACAATATTCACAGAATAGCAAAAAATTAAAATAATTTTCATATTTAGAAAATATCAATGTATAAATTTTCCTTGTTGAATTAGGATGATTTTCACGCTAACATAAACGTTAAACAATGTAATTTCATGCACATTAATGAAATATTAGCATCAAAATAAGCCGCTGCTTGATATGCGTCATCATGAAGAATCTTTCCAGTGAGAAGAAATTCCGCATTGTGGACCTGCCGAAGAAGAGTTTTCTGTTGAGAAAACAGCATTAGAAGTTGATGTTAGGCGTTCGAGTGTATCCAGAATAAAAAATAGTGAGCTATCATATCACGAAAATTTAAGAGTTGGCAGAGAAGAAACGTTGAGCGCCAAAACAGGAAGGCACTGCGTACGTTTGATAACGAGTGGACGTTGCGATACATCATCACAAGTACAGAGAGAATTGAAGCATGGCTTAGGAATAGAAGTGAGTACTTCAACTATCCGCAGATGCCTAAAACGTAATTTGTAAGCTCAAGAAGCCTAAACTTACCAAATTACATAAACAGAAACGACATAATTTTACCAATGCTACAAAGACTGGATCTTAGAAGATTGTATGGTCAGATGAATCCAAAATTAATAGAGTTGGTTCAGATGGGCGAAAATAGGTATGAACTACATCAATGAAGTCTATAACTGAGCGACATTGAAATTTGGTAATGGTAGTCTTGTGGTCTGGGGCTGTATTACCTATTTTGAGCCTGGAATGGTTTGTTCTATACCTAATAAAATGGATAGCGTTATTTACACTGAGATACTTGACAATTATTTGTTACCACATTGATAGGCGCTCTCATTTATCAGCGAGATAATGAACCAAAACATACATCCAGGAGGGCAATTTCTTTCATGGCTTTAGGATCAAATATTAGCCTGCTTGAATGGCCGTCTCAATTACGTGATCTCAACTCGACTGAACACATACGGTCCCTTCTTAAACGTCGCTTGTCTGAATATGCAGCCCCACCTGAAAGCATTTATCAATTATGGAAACATGTACGGAATGAGTGGAACAAAATAACATTGAACGATTACAAGATTATCATTAATTCTATGCCTGATCGCATTAGAAAAGTTTTAAAGGCCAAAAGAGCCTATAATGATCATTGAAGCGAAGACGGCCGGATGGCCGAGAGGTCAAGGTGGCAGCTACTGCTCTGGGGGACCCGGAATCAAATCCAGACGGTTCGAAAAATCCCAGGAATTTTTCGCAGGGTGGTCCGTCCGGATATGTCGGTCCCCATCCCTCACCGCCTGGCCGCTTCATTGTGGGCCTGGCCGAACCCATAATGGGCTTGCAGAGAGAGGCCCATTATGGTTTTTTTCGGAAAAAAGGAGGATTATTGAAGTGAACTTTTTCCACAAATTTGATATAGAATTTAGTCAGTATCAAAATTCTCCCAATGTTCTTTGTATGTTATTATTATTAATAAAATAATTACGCTGTTCAGATAATTATATAGGTAATCATATAAGTATGCAAATAAACTTTTCGTACTAAATGTGCTTTACAACATTTTGCAGTTTAAAATAGACTCCTGCATTCTTTGGGGAGTTTTGACGCTTATTGTATGTATATAAAGGAAGGAATGCGTTACATATTTGTTAATGTTTAATATGTCGAAATTGTATGAAAAACGTAAATATTAGATTATGCCCATTTAAAGAGGTTTATTTTGTACCATATATTATTAGGAAGAGTCGTGAAATGTTCATTGTATAAATGGGATCTAAAAATTTTTCGTTATAAGAGGTGGCAGATAAAAAGTCTGAGATTCTAACATAGGAGAATCTAGTTGATATTTCTACAGATAGAGGACGTAAGCGTAACGGATCGAGATAACCGTACGATAACTTTAAGTGAAATCAGGAGTCACGGCAGTGACTCCCTGTCAAGTAAAAAAGTCATTGACTAACTACATATACACGAATTAGAGTTGCTGATATTCGGGGGTCGATTTCTCCGCCCCCAAACACCCAAAGTAATTCCGAATATCTCGTTCGAAAGAAAATTGTTTTCTTAGGTAGTGTGCAAAATTTCAAGATTTTCTATAAAGCCATTGTCGAAATATAAGCAATTGAAAAGTGCAAAAATCGCCAAAAAAGCTGCATTTTCTCCTTTTTTCTCCACTGCAGACGCCCATAGAGGAAAAACTACTTGGTCTAGAAAGCTCAAATTTTAAACTCAAGTCATTCTCGTTATCAGTGAAGGGTTCGCGAAACTTCCGGGTCGATAAGTCAAAGTTCACAGGGTTTTCCATAGAGCTAATTCAGTTTTACGGCTTAACAAATAAATTTTATTGAAAATATTACTCAGAATTATAAAAGCTCAAATTTATGCGAATTAAAACTTTTTTATAACAATTTTTCAAAACGGCATATCGAAAGCGTTGGTCGGCGCCGACCGAATTGTATGTCATCGTCTTAGGTCTTAAAGTAATAATATATTTATTAAACAAAAACATCTGAAACGTAAAAGAAAATTACGCCAAGTAAAAATTTATGACAATTTAGACGACGATCAAAATTTTTCTTAACAGTTTTTCTTTGATAAAGATAAGCCGCTTGGAAGCGAAATTTAGAAATAATAATACAGGTAAAAGTCTCGTGGCTTATCTTTACCAAAGAAAAACTCCTAAGAAAACTTTTGACTTTGACTGTCATCTAAATTGTCATAAATTTTTACTTAGCGTAATTTTTTACATCTCAGATGTTTTTGTTTGGATACGATAATTTCAAGAGGCAGATACGATAATTTTCTCCCGTAAGGTTGGAAACTCTGCTTTATAACGAAATATTTCAATGCACCATCAAACGGCAAAAAAAGAAACAATAATATTAGGGAAACAAACACATGGTTTTATACATTATTTTAGTATTCGACTTCTAGAAGCAATATTTTTTGTGTATTCGTACATAACGATTCGTATACCTAAAATAATGGAAAATTTAGAAATTAAAAGTTAATCAAGTCATTAAAACTGAATAATTTTAAGCGGTAGGTTTGGTTGGCAATCTTTAGGTATAAACAAACGTTTGAAGTTACAGCGGAACCTAATTAACTCAAATCGGTCGGGGGAAAAAATTTGGACTTCGAGTTATGGAAGTTTGGCTAAAAATCAAGGAGCATCGATTTATTGATGACCCATAAAAAATTATCCATACAATATTTCCATAGGTCTTATTATGTAGAATCATTGTCAATATAAACCTCTCGGTATTGAAAAGAAACTTTTATCCGGATTAACCATTCGGAAAAACTAGCGAGAAATGCTTTTCCGAATAGTTAATCCATTCACTCCTAAGTGTTTTTAAATTGAGATATTCTATGCATTAAATTGATGCTTTTTTTTTGTTATTACAAACATGCCACTTTACGATTGTTATATTTTTAAAATTTTGCCGCAAAGGTTAACATTTTTAAGTAGAATCAGACTATAATCGTTTTTTAAATTAATTTATCAAAATTCATTTATTTATTACGTCAGCTAGTCGGAGAAATCCGTCAGCAACCAAATAAAACAAACAAAAAAAAAAGTTCGAAGAAAAGCAGGTTCGAATTGCAGTTATAGTGTCAAGGTCACACGCTGTCTGGAAGCCAACCTTTGCTTCCCGCCGTCACATGACACGATATTTATTTTTGGTTGTATGCTCTTTATAGAAAATTTTAGATTAGTTTACGATAGATAGATAGATGAACGTTAATTGTTTTATTTAAATTAAAATTCCAGAGAGTTTATGAAAATACTGTCAAAACATCATTCGAGTTAAAAGAATTCGAGTTGTGGAAGAATTCGAGTTAACAGTTTGATTTAACACGTAAATCTCTTTGCTAGACGATCGGGGAAAGAAAATGAAAATGACTTCGAGTTAACCAGGTTCCTCTGTATTATGAAACATAACCTATTTACAGTTGCAGTATATCTCTCAATAGTTTCTATTATTAAACACGAGCAAAAGAAGGAAGAGGAACTAATAGTTTAAAGGAATTGAGAAAAAATTTAATAAGTAACCATGTTATCAGTTTTGCAGTTATTGGAAAGCAGCACTATCAAGAATTGTGTTATTGAACACGGTTCTGGACATTTCATTGAAGCATTTGTGTTGCAAACATTCAACTCTTTCAAATACGTCTCATTACTGTATGTTTAGAATTAAATGTCACACGGCTGGCTGGACGACTAAGACATTAAGGCGTCAGCATGTTACCAATCTTTCTTAATGAGAATTCTTATCTGTTTATTAAAGTTTTCCTTTTTTTTCATAGCATTCTATGAAATTTCTCATCTTTTTCTACCTCTAAATTTTATCATTAAAATACATTCACTGGCCATATTATTACAACCACACAAAGAATTCAAAATATAGTAGTTTTTGGATTTAAATCTTATTTTCGTAACTTTCAAGTGGTCGTAAATGTCTATATTTAGTAGCATAAAAGAAAATACTAAAAATTAAAATTTTAAAACAGTACTACTATTATGTCATACAACTTTATATTGATTACAGCTTTCACACAATCAGGCATACTTTCAACACAATGGAAACATACAATTTCCATTGTGTTGAAAGTACTGCACATAATTTGCCATTGAAGTCTTTGTGACTTCAATGGCAAATTATTTTTTATTGGACAAATTTTCCTTTGGGGGTTTATTTTCCCAGAGCTCTGAAACATTTGCAGTTACATTGTGATCTAGAGAGTTTTCTGGCCAATCAAAACAAATATTTTGCACCCGTAAATACTTTCTAAAATCAATTTTATAGTAAAGCAAAGAGCTCCATTTTGCACAAAGACATTCAGTTGCAAAACCATTCGGACAACTGACTCACTGATGTTTTTAATTATCTGTATTCAATTAAGTATTAATTAACCTATTATTCTTCCCCCATTTAATTCAAAATATTCCTACAGGATGACAACATCGGCATCAACATAATGCTCTGAGACCAGAGATCAAAACCGGACGGCTGAAAAACCCCAAGAATTTTTCTGGATGGTCTTCCAGGTTTTGTTGGACTCCATTGCCATCTAGCAGCCCCAATGTGAGCCTGACAAAATCCACGAAGAGCTTGTAAAAAGATTCTTCTAGTGCCAAGACTGGAAAGAGTAAAAAAAAAATATGCCACATAAGATTTTATAGTATTTCTACTTGCACATCAGGAATTAGCGGATTATATAAGCATTGTATAAATTTTGTTATTTGTAAACAGAGAAGAAACTCTATAATCCATCTAAACTTCAAAATATAATATAGTTAACATATTGAACAAAAACGCAATAAAGATTTTCTATTGAGAAACTATTTCTCCATTAATAGCGAGGTTGAGGCCAAGTTTTAAACGCGAAAACGTGTACATCGGGCGTTCAGTGCCATTTTCCTGTAAGCCTAGAAGTTTGACAATGGCGTTTGGAATGTCGAGCATGATTCCACTGACTTTCCAAACACCACTGTCAAACTTCTAGGCTTACAGGAAAACGGCGATGTACACGTTTTCGCGTTTAAAATTTCTGGCCTCAACCTTGCTATTGTGTTATTTTTACAACCGTAAACACAACAATAACTTACCATTGTTTAAATATTTAGAGCTACATCATTAGAATCGGTTTGTTTCCTTGAAGTCCAGCCACGTTGAATCTGCCGCAGTGCCATTTGTTGTAGCGAATATTTCAACAAACCACGGATTCATTTTGAAAACATTAGTAGTCACTTATAACTTCTATGTACAAATTAAACCTATTTTAAATCATGAAACTGTTTTATTTAATACCTGGAAACTGAACTGCTTGTATATCATTGTTTAATTTTGTAAAAAACAAAATGTTAATCAGAGTAAATTTACATTGAAAAACTCTTGCTTTCCAATTGTTTTTTACTGTAAAGTGCATAGTTGCTAACCATCAGCATTTTGTATACTCTGTCAATGGCCCTGCACTTTTCCCTTTTGTTAGCGTTTTTAAAGAATTTGATATTATCACAAACAGTTCATTTAACGAGTCTAATACCAAATACATTGTATTTTATTGTGAACTAATGAAGTGTACCAGAACGACGTTGATTCCTTCAACTGAAAAGAACCATGTATGTTGGTATATGTATGAGAATTTTAGTTCAAATGCGATAATTTTAAATGACAGATAAGATAAATTGCATCGTCAAGTCTGGCAACGTTAGTGCCATTACTGTTAAATCAACTATGGCATCAGCTGAAGGAAACGAGTTACTTTTACAGTTAGACCAAATTATTGAGTGTTACAGTTTCGCTACCCAAAATGAAGAAACAGCTGATTCATCATTTAAGAATATATAGGCCCTATGATATGACTTTCTCAAGAAAACAGAATAGATGGTTCTTTGAGATTTCTCAAAGAACCATCTTTTGCTTTCCCTACAGCAATGTATGGGAGGCCCTCCATTGCTGCGTGGAAAAAGCAAAAAATATCCAGTATGAAAAAAAAAACAGAGATAGGAAATAAATCACAATCAGAAAAATCATTGTCCTTAATAACTGCAGTGAAAGTCAATAAACTGATTGATAGCAACTGTCATGAATACACTGTAACAAAAGAAATTATTAACAAAGCAGAAAATCACATAATAGGTGGCACTGATCATACAATACCAAGATTCATGATACATTGTAAATCTAAGTACAGATTTATGATGTCTCGTAAAATACTCGAGTTTTTTAAATTGTGATGTTAAAGCTATCCTCGACAGTGTTCATGTGGATAGCTTTGTAAGATATCATATGCAGAAAGAAAATTAAATTTTGTTTATTAAAAGTATTTAATATAAGCATTGTGCAATATCAATGTTAATACAGAATTTTTTCACTTTATATGCTGATAGCATTTTTCTACCAACATTGCAGCTATTCTTCAATCTAAAGGTTGGCAAGTATTAAAGTGGGTGAATACTGAAAAATCTTAAACTGGATAAAGCTTTGTTAACATTTATTATAGTAGTGCCTACTTGGACAACCTTTACTTATCTTAATCTGTTGATAGATATGTATATAAAAAGATGCCAAATTACTTTTAAAAAGTTGATAACTAGTGTTACTACATAGGAAATTTGAAAAGTATTTTCTTTTTGTAAGCCAGATCTTGAAGCAAATTCTGAAAAGCATCTATAATGGATTTTATGTTTATTTTTGACTCTAGAATCTACCCATAAAACATTGGCATAGAGTTTCATTACATCCTGTATAAAAGCCAATGAAACTTAAAAATTGTCACTCCAAACTCCAGATTTAAATGGATCTGTGAACTAGGTCAGTTTATCAAGAAAATTATTGCTGAACTGATCATCTTTCATCTATACCTTATAAAACCCCTTCATCTACAGTAAATCAAGTCCTTGATTTAGTATAGATTAAGGAGTTGCATATATTACATCACTAGTATATCATACTCTGTTATATACAAATGTATTGTACTTGTAAATAAAACTTCATTGCACAGCTATAATGATTTAAAGTCTACAAGAAAAATGTGCTAATCACCATTGCAGTATGTTTAAGACATCTCATTTTCACTTTCTTTAACAGTCTTCCCGCATCATCATCAGCATCCATTTTCAATTTTTTAAGCTAGATTTTCATTAGCGTACTTTTTACTTTTGCCATCATCATCAACATGATATTTTTTGAAAGCTTTCCGCTTGCATTTGAACATTATAATGGAATCTTTAATTTCATAATATTTGCTCAATTGTGAAGAAAGTTAAACTTACAATATTTTCTTTTAAGAGAGATTTTATGAATAGTTTTCTTGGACTATATTCCTGACATTTGCCTATTCCATCATTGCTGTAATTCCAATGAAACAATCACAAAATAAAACTTACTTAAAACAGCAAATATAATTTAATAAAAAAAATATGCTGTCTTTAATATTCATTATTTTATAAAATATTCAAAATATGGAATACGAATGATTTTTGGTTGACAATGTAAATTTTTTCTTTCCTCTGTATGTTTTTTTTTATTTAACAAAATATTTAGTTCACTAAATTAATTTTTATTCATTACATTGTTTAAAAGTAATTAATTTGCCCATTTTACCTTCAATAAATCTTTTACAAAATTTATATTTCATAAGATAAAATCATACTATGAGTTAAATTTAAACATTTTAATACTATACTCCAGGGGTGGCCAACAAGTCAATCGCAACACATTTTTAAGATAAAAAGTAGATCTTATGTACACAAAAGTTGGCCATCCCTGCTATATTCTATAATAATCAGTACTTTTGATTTCTAAAAAAAAAAAAAAACAAATAAATCATTATTCACTGAAATTTCTTCCTTCAAAACACATTAAGTAAAAAACAAACCTAAATTAGTTGTTTTTTAAATTTCAATAAACAAAATAGCAATAAATAAATCTACCCATGTTATTGAAATTATATTTAAAAAAATTTTCATATTATAAGAACTAAAATCTGTATAACTGAAAAGATGTTGATTATTCCACATTATCAGTGTAATATACAAACTGCTTGAATCCAACTCACAAATTTTAAGATGTAAAATAAACTCCTTAATTTTTGTTAATAAGATTATAGAAACTCATTAATACTGTCAAAAATAAATGGTTCAATAGATATTTAATAAATTTTCAAAAAACACAAATCAATAATAATTTAAATTTGCATATTAGACTGATAACGTACAAAAGAGTATCAAATATGAAAATAAATTTAAATATGTAAATACGGAAAGAAAAAATTATTGTTACACTTTAACTTAAATACATATTTTAATAAAGTTTTTATCGGATAAATTTTGCAATTACATTCTAAAATTTATATTTTTGCCATAGTTTATAAATTATGGTAATGTTGAATAGAATTCTTGTAAATCTTTATCTTTTGGCCTTAAGATGGTCTTATCTGTTAAATTTACAACCCATCCTGGTTCCAAACCTTCAAAGATTTGTAAAGGATCTTTACGAAATGTCAGCATTTCATACTGGAAAGTAAAAAGTAATACTCTTAAGTAGATAATAATAATAATTATTATTATTTTAAACAAAGATCATTATAAAACTACTATCAATAATTTTTATGAATTAATTCATGTAAAATTTAAAAATTAAAAACCACACTCAAGTTTTTAATTAACAAATTGCTTTAACTATTTTGGATAGATGGATAGCCAAGATGGTTAAGGCATAAAAATATCATACTGGCAACCCAGGATCTAACTCTGGAATTTTTCATGGGTGTTTAGTCTCAGATATGTTGGGCTCCATTCTTCACCTCCTGCATTGGATAATGGAAGATAGGCCCTTTTTGTATGCACAAGACAGTAAGAGCAAAAATAGAAAAAAAATTTCTTAACCACTTCTACTATTTTAATATTAGTTCAGTAAAAACAAATATTAAAAGATGAAACAATTAGTGCCAAATTTGACACTAAAACAGAATGAAAATTCTTAAAATTAAATGTATGAAATAATCAAATTCAGTCAATTCTGTCCACTGTGTCAATGTAATGGCAATTTAGATCCCACCCCCTGCGAAATTTTTTGCTATATTGTGGCTGAGACCTTAAGGCATATTAGTCTACCTACCACTCTGGAAAACCCAAGATTGACTCTGGGTTGGTCAAAAAACTCCAAGAATCTTAATGGGTGGTCTGCAGGAGTGGATCTAGGTTTTTGGGGCTTATGGCTTATTGAGGTCCAATGGGGCCCCATTTTTTTGTTATTACAAATAATACTATAAATTATCATCATTATTATATTATTAATATTAACTATTTTTTACTACATAATAAGTGCTTATTGTTAATGAAAAAGTATTAAAAATTTATGATGATAATTCAATTTTTATGTACCCTTGACACTTGACTCCATCCCTCTCACCCTATTGCATGTTTTGTCAAACCCACAGTGAATCTTATAAAAAGGTCCTCTTAGTGTGCACAGGGCAGAAAGAGTAAAAAAGCAGCATGAAAGTAGTAATGAAAAAAATAAGGTAACATAAGTAGTAAACAAAATTAAGGCTAACCACTTACTTTATTCGCAATGATGCCACCTTACATAAAAAATCCAACTCAATCATTTTTAAAAGCAAATTTTTGGCACAAGTAAATAATTGCACACCAAGGTAGATATTTTATTATGCTTTAGTTTTCTGTTTTGTGAATTTACAAACATATAGTGAAGGAATTGTACATGGAAGCCCAGGATTATTTTGACAAAATTTCATTAATGAAAATAATGACTTTATTCACTATATTTCATTAATGAAATATAGTGAAGGAAATTTGTAAGAAAATTTTTTTGATAAAAATCTAATTTTATTTGTATCATAGTCATAAGAAAACAATAAATATACATACAATTTACCAGATTATTGAATTAAATTGAAATTAATTTAATTTCTAATTACACTTAACCCTTATACAATGAGGTAGTTAGATTCCATAAAAAATGTTGCATTATAAAAATCTCATTATGCAAGATTAGCATTGCACATAAAAAGTGGGTTTACATTCTAAATTGATTTTTAGATATAAATTTTATCTATCATGTAAGAAAAAACAGTTCTATTTAATTCAGAAAATTTCAACTAACAAAACATGAATTACAAAACAAAAACAACTTATTAAAATTCAGAAAATATGCTTTTGATAACTCAGGATTGGTATGCACTTACTGTATGTCTTTAACTAACTTGTCCACACTTATTATCTACTTAAATGCTATGTAACTAAAAAAAATGAAAAAAGCATACTGCTTACAGACAAAATGACAAAAGAAATTTCCAGTGTATAAACTTACATACTTGTTAGCACAGAATATTTTTTTTACATTTTTCTAACAAGATTGTCATGAAAAATAAAAAGTTATCATCATATAGGGGGAACTACGCTGTAACTGAAAGAACATTTTTGACAATAATAAAAACAGATGATTTCATGTGTTTCAAAATGTCCCTCATCTCAATCAGCACAAAATTCAAGCCTTTTTCAAATTACTGAAAAACCTTTTCTAGCATGTCACTTTTGATAGTCTTAACAACCTTTTTAATTGCAGTCTTTAATTGTTCTTCTTTTTTGACCCTTCCTTGAAACAATTGTCTTTGATATCTCTAGAGAAAAAAGACACAAGGGTTTAAGTCATGACTGTAAGGAGACTATACAATCCTATTATCCACAAGTTTTGGGTAACCGAATCCAATAACACAATCCTGGTACACATTGAAAATACTTTCAAACACATCTCAGGTGCAGTGGGGAGTAGCACCATCTTGGATAAAGTGATATTTCTGGACAAAATACTTTTTCCTTGCTCCAAAAAACTTTCATATATGGGGCTTATGACTGAAGTCTCAATGAAATTTAAGTGTACAGCACAACATAATTGCTCCCATGCTGTGACCTTCACTGGATGCAATGGTTTGGACACAGTGACTTGTGGATTTGATGTTCTCCAAAATTGAAAGTTTTGCTTATTCAAATAGCCATCAAGATGAAAATGTGCTTCATCCACAAATAATATTTTGTTGGCATCTAATATCTCACTTACAAACATTTCTGTCATTTTATTAGCAAAGCTCACTTGAATTTGCCATTGCACCTTGGCTAACTTTCTGATGAATGGTAATTTTGTAAGCATACATATTTTGAGGAAATATTTCAGAGCACAGATTCTCTGTTAATGCTGAATCTTTGTGCTGCCTTCCTGAAGGAACTGCTTTGAACATTTTTTTTTCAGCCTTTTAGGAGTTTAAACTGAAATTCAAGACCTGGGTTGTCATGGCTAAGATATAGGAATTCAAAATTTGACATTGCCAATCAGAAACAAAAAAGTCATTTTCTTACCTTCTAAGTGTCCTGTCACTAGGGTTCCAGATGTACCAAACTTAGTATGAAATGTCCTAAGTGCTATTACTATCTGTTCATCATTCTAGTAATATGCCTTTACAAGGAAAAGCTTCTGGTCCTTGCTTACATCAATCATATTGTGTCTTGTGTTTAATTAAATTAATTTTGTGTCAGAAATAATGACACTTCTTTACTAAACACATTGATACCCTATATCAGGGGTGGCCAACAAGTTGATCGGATCGACCGGTCGATCGCCAAGCCAATTTTGGTCGATCGCTAGCGATGTCTTGACTTAATGTATTATATTTGTAACCGAACTCAACTGTATGCATGCAGTTATGACTCGACTCATAAGCAGTGAGTGCACTTCGTACTGAAACACAGTGTATAAACATAGTATGTATTTCACACTCCCCCTCCCACTTAGACTATGCCTATGACAACAAGTCGATCGCAACACATTTTTACGATAAAATGTAGATCTTATGTGCACAAAAGTTGGCCACCCCTGCCCTATATATCACATGCCCACCAGTAGCTGAGTGGATAAAACAGATAGTTGGTTGTGGATTTGTGCCTTGCCAACAGATTGGCCACATGGAATTTTCCAGATTTTCTTCACCTGTCTAACACTTAGATAGGGCCCAGTTTTCCATTAAAAAACCTCCATTCCTCTTCGGCAGACCACCATACACAACATATGTTATGTTGCCATACACAAATAAAATCAACTATAGGTATCAGTAACCAGTGGCGGGCCGTCATTGGAAGCAGTGGAAGCGCCGCATCCACCTTCCAATGACCTTCCCTTGTATTTTCTAAAATATAAAATTTCATATTTTAACGTACTTTGAATTAATTAAAATTAATATTTTATTATAACTGCATTATGTATCTTATTAAAAAAAATTCTTATACTATATGTGAAAAAAACGATAAGATTGCTATTGTAATATTCAAATGTCAGTGGCGGAATGGAAGCGCTTCCGAGACAGCTTTCACGGAGAATAACTGAATGGTGTAAAGCAGCCAGAGAGGCATTAGCGAATGCGCTTTACAGAGCATCAACCTCAGCCAGTTTAGCTGGTGGAAACTACACACGGGTAACGCTTCTAACGATTCTATCCCTTAGCCACTGGTAGGGAGCTATCTGACTAAGTGAATTGTTTAAGATTTAAAAAGTAAAGAGTATTCAATGTTATTTTTAATGTATGTTTTTTTTTGCAAAGTTATATTTAATTACAGTATAATTAAAAGAAAATTATAATTATATTGACAGATTTTCAGACATAAAATCTTTAGAATTTTTATCACTTTTAGGTGTTAATAATTTTAATATTATGAAAAACAATTTTTCCAAGAGTGTTTTAATTCTTTAAATTAAATCAAAAAATTTTCCATAAAATTTACTTATCTAAATTACATAGTAAATCTCCAATATTTATATTCGTGTCCAGACCATATTGACAAGTAATTCTTAAACATAAAACATATTATAATTAATGTCAATCCGAACAAAGACATACTAAAAGAATTATATGATTTAATATCATTAGTTTTTACGGTACCATCTACCAGTGGGTCTGTTAAGCGCAGTTTTTTGACCACGAAGCGAATTCATACATTGGCCAAGAACACTCGGTTGGAGGAAAAATTGTCGTCGCTAGCATTGCTTTCGATAGAAAAAGAGCTTTTAAATACGTTGATGGAGTCAACGACCAACTTTTATGATAAAGTAATTAACGACTTTGCAGAAAAAATCGTCAAATAGAATTAGTTTATAAAAAATTAAAAAAACAAGTTTTTCTATCATTGTTTGTATCATATCACTTTGTATTATGTATGTATTATTTGTATTTTAGAACTAAAATACATAAATTGTTTATTTTTGTCATTTCCAGTATTTGTTTAAAACTTTTATGGAGACATGATGTACTGGACAGGTCTGACCCGTCACGAAAGACGCGAAAAAACGGTTAATTTAGAGAAAAATTTATTAGTTTAAAAAAACATAGGTAAAAGTCGTTTGTAGTCAGATACCCATTGTTTATATCAAACTGCCAGGCAGAAACCATAAATCGCGGAAGGAAGTCGTCCAATGATCAGTGGAAGATCGAATTCATCTTTGATTTTGACTTTTCTCACTCTCCAGGTAAGAGTCTTGTTACGTTTAGTAACGAGGGACCAATTACTTGGGAAGCATGATTGAGGGAGAACGACAAATCAAAATGGACAAAAGAAAGAACACAGATCGACATAATCTCTCAGACAATCGAGGACACCTGGCATTCGGTTAACGTTCTGAATAACCAAAACATCATGTGTCAACGTGCAAAAAAATAAAAAAAAATAAAAATTCTCGTCTATTGTGCCAATTTGTAACCCGTGCCACTTTGGACTTAGACCGTGTCCCCAACTCCAACGGATGAGGTCTCCTCATATCTTACAGACTTGTCAATGCCACTGTCCCGGGGCCACCTTCGATTGACCATCGAAGAACCACATTGACGCTCAGGACATCCGAACAGCTGATTGACCTAAAGCAAACTATTTTGTACATAGTATATGTTTATTTTATGTTAAAATAAACGGTTTTTGTCAGATACTTGTTATCTTTGTCTCTACAGCTACCACCCATGTACGAATGGACCCTAGACCATTACTGACGCGCAATTAACTGATTGCCCCTGGAAGTCGGCTTCTTACAGAAACAGCTCCCCTATCATCAAATGTCACAGCACGCCACTGGTATCAACTATTCTCTCTAATTACATCATATTTGAAAAAATCTGTTTGACATTTGTCACCCTATATATCAAAATTACATTGTATAAGTACTGCATTGTACAAGGATTGTTAGAATTTGTGAACCACTTTGTATGAGTACTGCATTATATGAGGGTTACCTGTTTTAAATTTATCAAAAGATGGCAGCTTAACTGTCTACCTCTAGCCAAATTAATTTGTATTTAATAATTTATTAGCTTTAATATAGCCCAATAGATAACCCAACAGATCATGTGACAACATGACTAAATAAAATTTTAAGTGTTCAGTAATTACATAGGCTGTTTTTTTTAACCTCTGATGGTCCATAAAACAAAGACAAGTTGCTCAGCACTAAATCAGGGCTGTACACTGGGTGTTTAAAAAGTTCCAAGCTAGGTAGAAGTCTGAAAGGTGACAGTCTTCACACCTTCAATGTGTGAAGACTTCTACCTCTTTCCTGGACTGAAAACTTGGCTAACAGGGCAGAGGTTTGAGACTAATGACAATCTTCAAAACAATGTTAAGGCCCATCTCAATCACTGGTGGTAACATTCTATGAAGAGAGGATTTCAAAGCTCATCCACAGATAGACAAATGCCTCAATCTTCACAGTGATTATGTCAAAAAGTAACTATGTTTGTACCTAACTTATCTTAGTTTTATGGACCATTGGAGGTTGAAAAAAACTGCCCTCGTAATTCACTAAAATGTCGGTAACTAAATAAGTTTTTGACAGAATTTTTAATATTTGGTATCTAAGTAATCAGACTCTAACATTGTCATATTCATAGCTAAGTCAATTTTTTTCTTATTTAGAAATTTCTCAAAAATATAAATTTAAAAATTCCAGACAACAGAAGTTGAAACCACACCTACTTACAATGAAAATTGACAACACATCTGTATGGTAAACAGAATATAAACATAAAACAAAAGAAACATATCTGGGCATTTTCAAACCATTTAAACTTATCATTTGAATCTTAAACCTACTTTACTGCTTTAAACGAATATTTTTGACATGATCAACAGGCCATAATTAGGTTATCAATTCTCTAGAACGTTTACAGTCATTCTATATTTGAATGAATATGCAATAACAAATTCAAATTTAAAACGATTCGAACATTTCGTTAAAATACCAAAATATACAAAAATATAACTAATCCTATAAATATATAAAACTGAACAAATCAAAATAAATTTGAATAGAATAAGGAAGTAGAGTTCACTGTGTATGGCGTTATTAATAGTTTTTCTTTTCTAGCACTTTCAACGAATATATTTTTGTTGTCTTCAGGCGAAATAGAACTTTTTGAATCAAACATAAACGTTCAAAATGGAAGGAACATATGAATTGAAATAGAATAGAACAAAATAAAATAAAATAAAAATACAAATATAATAACATAACATATAGAATTACAGGTAATCCCCATATAACACTGCACTTCTATAGCACGGATTCACTGACACAGTTCGAAAATTGGGTAAAACCCTCGTACAGTATGAAATGTAATAACTTTTTATATACTTAAGTACTAATAGTTCACGAAATTAATAATTTTTGTAAACTATTAGTACTTAAGTATGTAAATTTTCTTTTCCCGCCTTCTGTCGATACGCATGATCCTTTGCGATACTTGTTTCAATGTTGCTAGATCTCAACGCTTCTGCTTTTGATGTTGCCAGATGTTTTTTCCTTATTCCATACTTGTTTTATTCTTCATAAGTGCTTATTTCCATATAAGGAAATTTATAAAGATCTTTTAACTAAAAGCAAGCAATCTAAAATTACACACTTTTTGCAAAAGGTAAAGCATGGATCTTAAGATAATGCAGAAAAATGCTCAGAGGATAACTTGCCAAAAAGAAAATGCCCTCGGTTAAAAGTGCTTAGTGATGACAAAGAAAACATTGTTTAATTTATATTAATATATATCACTTAAGAAAATTTTAATAAAGATATTTATCATAATTATGAAAATATAATAGCATGTTTTTTAATTTTTGGAACCTAACCCCTCTTTTCGTACTAGTTCTTTGTTTCGTATAACACGGATTTGCATAACACGGCAATTTTTTGGAACGTAACGCCTGTGTTATACGGGGGTTACTTGTACATTGACCATGCACTACATATCAGATTTTAATGAGCCGTTCCCGATAATATACTTCCAGGCTAATGGTAACACTGTGACATCCTTGTTTAAACATTTGCCATATTTCTATATGTTATGTTATTATATCTTTATTTTATTTTATTCCATTCTATTTATTTTGATTTGTTTAGTTTTATATGTTTCTAGGATTAGTTATATTTTTGTATATTTTGGTATTTTAACAAAATGTTTCAACCATTTTAAATTTGAATTTGTTATTGCATATTCGTTCAAATATAGAACGACTGTAAACATTCCAGAGAATTGATAACCTGATGATGGCCTGTTGATCAGGTTGAAAACATTCGTTTAAAGCAGTAA
The DNA here is from genome assembly GCF_030686945.1 of Centruroides vittatus. Lineage (NCBI taxonomy): Eukaryota > Metazoa > Arthropoda > Arachnida > Scorpiones > Buthidae > Centruroides > Centruroides vittatus. Next base: position 12,532 of record NW_027121909.1, on the reverse strand, counting down.
AGTACTGTACGTTCTCAGCAATATAAGGTGTATGTGTTATAACATGTAATGAGTCTGAGTTTATGTTGAAGTTTTCATAAAATTCAATACTTTCAATTTTTGACCCAATCTCACACCAAAACTTATTACTGGTTAAGAAATGGCAAAAAGGGAAATCTGTGCAAAATCTTGCAGAACAGTTTCACATTCCAAAATCCACAATTCAAGATACCATTATGAAGTTCCAAACAACAAATAGTGTAGTTAATAAGGCTCAAATTGGACACACTGAAATATTTACTTCAAGACAGAAACCTGTCATCATCAGGAAAGTGAAGAAAAATCCATGAATAAATGCTTTAAGCTTGATGCTGAGCTTCTATAGAATTTGGAGTACAAACAATTGCAGAAACTATTAGAAGAATTTTAAGAAAAAGTGATTATAAAAGTTGTTAGCTAAGAAAAACCATTTATCAGCAAAAAAAAGGTTAAAGTTTGCTAAAGAGTTTACACAAAACCAATAATATTTGGGAACTCAATTTTGTGGTTGGATAAATCCAAATTCAATGTTTTTGGTTCAAATGAACCTTTAAAAATGAAAAACCTGAATCCTACAGTAAAATTTGGAGACAGTTCAGTGCTGGTTTGGGATTGTATGTCTGCAAATGGTGCTGAAACTCTGGAATTCATTGATGGAATAATGAATCAACATGTGTATAAACAGATTTTAAATGAAAATTTTCTTAAATCAGTAAGAAAATTAAAGGTAGGCAAGGGTTTGTTTTCCAGCATGACAATGATCCAAATCACACTTCAAGAAACTGTGAATCAAGAGCTTCTTGATGTGCACCATATAAAAGTGCTTTCCTGGCCTCCAAAATTGCCCAAACTCAACCTGACTGAGCATTTATGGGATCACATTAAAGAAACCATTAGAACAGAATAAATAACAAATAAAACTAATCTTAAAAACATCATAATCAGAGATTGAACTTAAATGTAATTAAACTATTACAAAAATCTTGGTTGAATCAATACCTAGTTGTTTAGAATCTATAATCAAGGCAAAAGGAGGTCAAACTCATTTTTGAAAATATAAAATTATTTCTTCTGTCTGGATTCTTTTGTGATGTGAAAATTTTCACAGTTTGATATAAAATTAAATACTTTTTCTAGTGTAAGAAAAGTCTGAAGATTTCATACCTGTCTTTTTTTTTTTTCCTATTTCATGTGAGGAATGAGTTATAACTAAAAAACACACATCTTTTATGTGTATGGATAATTTGTAACCTAGTATATAACACATTTTTTATTGAGATATTAAAAGCACAAAATTTATTAGAAAGTTATTATGAATTTTTAATATATTAATAAAGTAGTTAATATATATATTATGCAAACAAAATTTTTATTTGTGTTTAACATTTTCAATAGATATACTGAAATGCCATTTGAACCAACTCAAATTTTTATACCAGAGAATTCTTGTCATACAGGTGTTAGATTACAAACAAATGTCGCTATATTTACAAGCGCTTTTGACAAGATTAATAAAATCAAAGATGGAACGTTCCGTTCCATCTTTGATTTTATTCCAAGGCATTAATACCATTGGAATAATTCGATATTTGTATTCGAAAAAGGACATTAACCACATTTATCAACCTGAAGATGATGAAAATAATCTCGTTGAAAGCACTTGTAAATATAGTAACATTTGTTTGTAATCTAACACCTGTATGACAAGAATTCTCTCATATTAAACGATCAGCATGCTGTCCAATCCTGGTTTACAATCAAATTTTTTACTTTTCAAACAACTAGAGAAAAATTATGATAGCCCAAATATAATCTGGCTCACTTTTTATATCATTTGAACTATTAATCAGTTGAACAATTGAGTTAATAAGTTCAGAATACTTTATAATTTTTAAAAATTATAAGAGAGATACCTGAGGATCTTTGGAAATATCAGGTAATTTATAACCATATTTCTGTGAAAGAATAAATCTTTCTTCTGCAATTTTTTCTGGATCAGCAAGATAACCTCTAAATTTAGGATCTGTATAATATTTTATAGCATCTTCAGGAGGTAACTTTCTTTTTGGTATGGGTATGCCTAAAAAAATAAAAACTTATTATTATTACTATTGAAATAAGCAAAAAATAATTTGTAAATAATTACAATAAGTTGATTCTACTGTATTTAAATTATCACTTTTAATCTTGTTTATTCTGATAATAATAACCACACAATAACATAGTATATAAATAAGACTACAGTTATTAGAAATTCTATTCTTATTGACTTTGACATTAAAACAATTAAAATTTGTATAATTTTAAGATTTACTAATTAATATGTACTACATCAAGAATTGTTTGCTTGCTATTTTTGAAGTAATCTCTTTAATAACAGTAATGTATAATTTAAGTAAGAAATGCCAACAAATTAACTAATATACTGCATGGAAGTAATGATTAAAACATTTAACTTTTATAGCATTGGTTAACACTGATAATGAATTGCACGTTAACAGTCCACGTTGAGTCCATGACAAAAAGGCAGCTTAAGAATGCACAGTCACCTGAAGATGATAACTATAACTGAACTCTTATTACAGTAAACAGTTTTACAAATGTATTTTATGTTTTAGGACATGCTAATTCTGATAACATTAGATGATTCCATTAAGTATAGTTTACTTGTATAATCAATAACTTAGCTTTAAAAAAAATTGCTCACAATTTTAAAGCTGGATTTACAAATGTGTCATTACAAAAAGTATAAAGACATTTGAATATATTAAAAAACCATTTAATTAATCTGTATTGTTATTTTATGACAATAGAGTTATTTTTTACTTGGCATTTCAAGAAGACAGAAGTTCATAGTCAATGTGAGAAATAAACACTCATTCAAATCTGTCAATTATACCATTGATGATGATAATTTTTAAATTTATATGTTACTATAGGTCATCAAAATAAATAATTTTTAATTTAATTGAGAATCACCAATTCTGTACATAAAAATATACTAACAACGGGAACCCAGGAGGCTGTCATCACTGATTTCAACAAAATTTTGTGGACATGTAGTATTTACTCATACTTAAACTCTACCAAAGCTGCAGGACCCACTATTCAGGCATTCTCCAGAAAAGTCACAATTAAAGTTTTTCTAGAACTATTAATACCTATGCTGAAGTGGGATTTACTTATTCATGGCATGGTCTGATTAGTTAAGGCATTGTGTGAAGAATGTTATTATATTGGTTTGAATCCCATGTATGATAAATTTTTTATTATTTATTTTTAATTTATAATTTTAACTTATTGTTATTAAATTTATTATGTACAGTTTTTAAAGTCATCGAAAATTTATTTTTTATTTTAATCACTCCATATTTGGAAAATACATATAAGATTTTAATCATATTTTGTACTGTTTAATATAATGTAGGTTTCTATAAATATCAATGCATTTATATTACATTTCGTATGTAAGAATCAGAAGATATAAGAAACTCAATACCATCTGTCCTCTTTCCAGCAAAAAAATATATTATATACAGTATATATAATATATTAGTAGGGAGATAGGCTTAATCTAATCAGGAAAGAAAACTAGACAAATAAGATTGTGCTTTCTGCCTGGACAGTTCAGTTTTACTGCAGAAGTCAGGGCACTGCTGGAGTTCATCAGGTAGGAAGGACCCTTTGATGTAGAAAGAGAAGCTGACCAAAATTGACAGCTGGGATTCTCTCTTTTCATTCACCAAATGACACCAATGAGTACAAATAAAATCATTAAGCATTCCAGACAGATTTTTATAGATGTTTTTGTTTATACTGTATTTGGTTTGTAAGATATGGATATTCCTATGGCATCAATAAGCACTAGTGTGCTGAAGCTATCTCCTTAAAACCAATAGAGAAATAGCCAATCGAGAAGATGCTATTAAAATGCACTCTCTAATTCACAACCAGTTAAGTGTACCAGTTTTTTGTGACATGTTAAAATATTCATGGTTTGCACCTCAAATAACATGCGAAAGAAATATTTTCAAAAATGTTAATGAAGTTTGTTTTCCACCCTCTATTATTAAAACAAAATGTAAAGATTGTGTGAATGCAATAGCAATGATTATTTGTTCATGGTGCACTGATCCATTATGTTTTAACTGTTTTTATGATAAATGCCACCCAAAATGTTGTCATATTCTTGTGAAACGATAATTTTAAGTATTTGTTGCATGTATATTTTTTGTGGCAAAATTTAAATTGTTGAAAAATAATTTTTGAATTTCCTGATATTTTCTAAAGAATAATAAATTTTAAATTCAATAATTAAAAATAGAATAAAAATTGTACATGAGAAATTTAATAATAATAAGATAAATGTAATTTAAAAAAACTTATCTTACACAGGATTTCATGTTATTTCATCAATAACTGATTTCTTTAGGTTCATCACTTTTTCATTTTTATAGGAGGTGGTCAAAAAATTTGTGGAAAACACTTGTTAATGTTCTCAGATTTTTTTTTTTTTTTTGGTACACAGAATTATACAGATATCTGTATTTCTCAAAATATTTTCCATCAGAATCAATTCATTTCTTCATTCTTGAAAACAAGTCCAAAAAGCACACTTGCAAATCCACCTTCAAAAACTTTAGTAACTAACTCTGTTGTCATTGTATTCACCAGTTCCTCCTTTCTATCAAACTACCTTCCTTCCAAATTTCTCTTCATCTGTGGGAAGAAGTCACAAGGTGCCAGTTCAGCAAATATGGAAGCTGGAAGCACCTTTCAGGGCTCCAAAAACAACTGGGTCACTTTGGCTCTGTCTGGGAGCATTATCATAATGGATCATGATGTCGCACAGCTTAGATCTTGGATGTTCTTGTTTGAGTGGCTGAAACAGTTTTCACAAGCAAGAGTGTACTATTCTCAGGTCATCACAGTACTTTGATCCAGGATGACAGATGAAAGGATACTGCAATGGCAGAAAACCTGCAACCATGACTTTTCCAATGTTGTGCTCTTAGAGAAACTTGGAGACATCCTTGCATTCAGCTACCCACTGCTTGCTCTGGTTTTTAGTTTTGGGATTGTAATAGTAAATCCAGGTTTCATCACCTGTCAGTATGTTGGTGACTGTTTAACATTCCACCATTAAATTTCTCCAGCTTAAACTTGCAAAAATTCACATAGATCTCCACAGCTGCAACTGATGAGGTACCCAATGTGCACACAGCTTCCTCATATGAAGGTGTTCATGCAAGACTGGTAATGACTGACCCATTTAAGATATTAAGGTTGCATTTTAGTTCTCTGGTATTTATCTGGCAATCTCCAGCAAGCAGGGTCTTAGCAGGATCAATCTTTTCTGGAATTACCAGCTCTTGGATGCCTTCACATTTGTCATCATCAAAGTTGAAGCACCAGATCAAAAGTGCTGATACCACTTGTACACAGTAGTCTGGAATTGGGCTTGCTTGCGAAGTACTTGTTGAAACATTTTGAGACACTGCACTGTTGAATCTCCCGAGTGAAACTGCATCAAAATTGCAACTCTCTTGTCATGTCCAATCAAGAAAGGCAAGATAGGCTGGATTGATGCACTTGTGATTATGTGTCTCCATGATTTCGAAACAGGTTGCCATTTTGCATGTGGATTTTAGAGACCTCTATCGACATACAGGCGAAACATTATTGCAAAGTGTCAATTTTAAAAGGTATTTTCCACAAACTTTTTGACCAACCCTTATACTTTTTTGTTTCATTTTACTTTTTGTTATAGAATTTAACATATGAAAAATATGGTGAGCAGTCAATGTTTGACTATCTACTTTTTTTGCATTTCTAGACATTTTGACACTTGAGGAGCCCTTATATAAAAAACTCCTCTACAGAATTCTCTGTCTCTGTGAGTGAGTTGTCTGCATCTATTTTGTATTATATATCAGGATTGGGTGAACCAAAAATTTTAAAACTTGGTGGGAATTTCCATATATGGGACAGTGATGCTATTAAGTTTTGGTGGTTAAAGATCAAGGGTGGAGAGAGATAGAAGTGTCATGTGTCATATCGTGAGTGGGGTCAGATTTAACAAAAATTTTACTCATTACTGGCACTTGATCAATTTTTTTAAAACTCATCTCTACCTTCAAAATTAAGCCTTTTTATAATAAAGTCTCATAATAGATAGCATTACATACAATTAATTACATATAATTAAAAATTATCAGACTTCCTAAGGGTCTGTTTAACCTCCTGTTTGAGTGCCAGGAAAGGTGAGCGAAAGCCCTAGCCAGCTTTTTTATTTTGTTCACGAATATTAATCTGCAAAATCATGTCAGTACATCCAACTCAACTGCAATTAGAAAAGTTTATTTCTTCTGTTTTTGATACTTATTACATTTTGAATTAATATAATACATAATATACTTTTCACTATGGCATTAAATATATTCCACTTTCATTTTAACATTCTGTCAATTTATCAGATTCTATCCAGTCTCTTACACTGCCTTTTCTAATTTTTACCCATTTCCTATTGCTCATTTATCTCTCCCATCTTGGCTTAATTCCATTTCTATATATTTGTAATGGCCATTTTTATACCATTACAGTCAAATCATGTTTATTCAGATCACATTCATCTGGATTGGTTTGAACAGTCATTTCTTTTAAAAATTTCACATATTTTCTAGAAAATTTTTTTTTCAATGTTTATGAGATCAGTGAAACATTATTTCTGACCTTAATAAGTACCTATGTAACAATCTCATATGTTTTCTTATAACCTAACCTTTTGATGTAGTGTTGAGGCATTACATCATTTTCATTCAATCCCTCTATTAAGGTCTTAATTTTGCTTGATAAATCTGGCTCTTGTATTTCAGCTTCATTTTCATTTGAATCAAAACCTGTCTTTCTAAAACAGCTCTTTATGCAGTGTTGCTGATACTTTTGTGAATATTTGAATCATTGAACAGCATCCAACACAAATTTTACTAGATAATTCATATGCAGAATTACAGAATTACATGGCTCCATACTGGCACAAATTTATTACAGAATATAATATAACTATCACCTCTTAAAATTACTAGAGCAAGCAAATAAAAACAAAACCTTTAAATACTAGTAACAGAATGAATTTGGCTTACTATGAGGTATTCAAAATTTTAAAAATGAATTTTTTGAATATTATCATTCTAACATTCCATTTTCAGGCCTGGGAGTGCTATTTCCCCTCTGAAAAAGTGAGAAAAGTGAGTTGAAATACAGAAAAAGTGGATAAAAAGTGAGTGCAAAAGTGACAAAAGGAAGTGAAAACACGGAAGGAAAACTCAGCAAAATAGCAGTAAAAATAAAAATTTTTACTGCTATTTTAAAAGTTTCTGAATATACTGTAATACAGTAGCCACTAGTTATATTGCACTTTTCTGGTCCCCCAAATTTTAAAAGCATCTGAGTCAATAAATTTTAAATTACTAATTGCCACTGAATTTCTATTTGCAACGAAATACCTTATTTTATTTCTACTATTGTCCTTGAAACTACCACCAAAGGTGAAACAATAAATTTGTCAAGAGCTAAATATGCTGAACAAATGGATAGATTGATTATCATTTGTTTCCTTTTGATATAAAAATTGTTTGTTTATTAGTTTTAAGTACAGTCTCCTCATTTACAAGTTTCTGTGAATTCGAAATTTCACAACTTTATGTGAATTAATGGTATTGTGTCAATTCACATAAAAGTATGAAACTTCTAATTCAGGGCATAATGTGTACCAAAAAGATTTCTTTAATTCTGAACAGAAAGTTCTAAAATTTTTATACAGTAGTAACTTTATTTTGCTTCTTAGAGAATTTTTACTCTGTAATTTTATAAGTTTTGATGTTCTATTATATATTCAATATTTATTTTTTTAAATTTTCAATTACAGCATTTATAATTTTTATTGAAAAATATAAACTACATGAATTTCTAATAAGCGATTTATATAGTACTGTATAATAAAATTGCAATTGATATTTTGTTTTTATATGGACAGTATTTTTCTTTAAATGTCATTGTTAAAGAAACAATAATGCTAAATGGACGTTCATGGTATCTGGTAAATTCAATATACGATTAAACAAAATTGTAACACATGTCAGGTGTGTTATGTAACTGTAGACTTAAGACTGCAGGGTGAGATCTTCCTGCCTAGAGAGGGAGAAATTGTACATTCCCTTTGGGGTGTCCAGTCAGTGTTGACCAGAGTGCATAGTTGTGTGGCTGGTAAAGAACCAATGTTGTGATTATTAAATTAATTATTGGGTGCCTGAGTGTTGCTTGCTTGTGGAGTGCCAGAATGTTACTCGCTAGTGGAGAAATTAAAGTTCAAATTTGTTGTTGTTGTTGTGTTATAAAGAATCTGTGTACTGTTTTAGACTGTGTAAACAGGAACATTTTAAAAACATTTTACAGCATTTTCTGGTCCATCGAGGCGGATAAGGTGAGGATAACGTTGAGTGCAGTGTGGATGGGATAAGGATAGTGTTGAGTGCAATGGAGTAAAGTGGATAGAGACGAACTTTCAGTTGGTCTACTTCAAGAGTTGGACGTTGGACTGTTGTTTTAGTTAAAGGTGTTCAGGTACGATATTTCTAGTTTATTAAAGATGGATCTAAAAACGTTGTGTATAAAAAAGAGAGTTGCCAAGAGTAGTCTTACTAGACTAAGGGAGAAAATTCTGGGGAATGTTGAAGATTCAGATAGTGTGCAACTTCATCTGTACCATTTGAAATTGCGTGTTATTGCTAATGACTTAAAGGAAGTCTTTGATTGACTGTTTGATATTTGTAAGGAGGATGAATTAGAACAATATATTGAGGAAAGTCAAACAGCACAAGATTCGATTGATGAGTTGATATTAGTGGATAGTGATACTGATAGATAGAACAAATCTAAAATTGAAAAATAGTAATAATATCTCCAGTGTTGATAAAGCTAGTGAAATATCAAATTTAAAATTACCTAAATTGACATTGCCCTCATTTAGTGGCAATTTTTAGGAATGGCTGCCATTCAGTGATCTGTTCCAAGCAGCTATTATAAACAATGGAAAATTATCAGGTGCTCAGAAACTACAGTATCTGAAGTGTTCATTAAGAGGAGAAGCTTAAAAAATCATACACTCCCTATCCATTTGTGATCGAAATTTCGAAATTGCATGGGAACTACTTTCCCAACAGTATTCTTGGAAAAGAGAATTGGTAGCGTCGTTAATTAAGAAGATATTGAGTTTGCCAACATTAATTATGAAAATGTGGTACAGATTTTAAATACTGTTGACTCGACTACAGAGTGTATTCGATCCTTAGAAGTTCTAAATTTTAATATAGATGAGTTCTCGAGCATATTATTTATGTTCATTATTCAATTTAAATTGAATGCAGCAACCAGAAGCTGGTGGGAGTGCTCACTTAAGAGTGATGATATTCCTCTATTGAATGCCTTAGAATTTTTGAAGGGTCATGTTAGAACGCTACACCAAACCAAAACTCAGACTAATAAAAGATTCATGCCTAAGGTTACATCTCTCACTTCTCAAATGAAGGGACAATGTGCATGCTGTAAGGAAGACCATTCCTTATAAATGTGCAAAATTTCAGAAGCTTAAGGTACAGGACAGAATCGAGTTAGCAAAAAGGAAAGGTTTATGTTTTAATTGTTTGTCAAAAAATCACAGTGTGAGAAATTGCACTGTCAATGTTTCTTGTTTAAACTGCAAGAGAAGACACATCATTGCAAATATCTGATGGTAATGAAACATGGAAGTTTTTCTGTGACTCTTTCTATCACAAAGGCAGAAGTGGAAGCATGCAGTTCACTTTTAAAATGTGACGTGAATATCAATTCAACTTCTCCATTGCTCATAGTGATGAATGCACTTAGATATGAAACTGACATTGTACTGTCCCTTACATTTAATCCTAATTTTGTCACACACTCTTTAGAAATAAATGATCTTTGACTTCCTGAGTCTAATAAACATCGACAATCTACCCATTCGTTGTTAGAATTTAAAACCTTAATTTGAGCAGTACATAATAGAACTTGGTTGTTTACATTCTTTTTTTTTTGACTCTCCTTCACAATGTGAAACACAAATTGAAGTGGTTGACTTACAAATTGTCCCTTTTGTCATCTTGGGAATAGCTATACAGTAGAGCATCGATTATCCGACCCCCGATTAACCGACCACGTTCTAGTCAGCAAATTCAAATGTCTGCTAGTGATGTGGCGCTACAATATTTGGTCATGTCTTGACTACTTTAATATTATTTTTGTTAAATTTTTGCCTGTTTTAGCTGGCAGCACTGGCTCGACCATGAAAGGGAGGATAGTATTTAAACCAGGCCTAATACACTATACTAATAATAATGTATTTTTTCATACTTTTCGGTTATCCGACTTTTCAGTTATCCGACCAACCCAGTCCCCAATTAAGTCGGATAATCGATGCTCTACTGTACTTGAATTCACGGATGGACAGCTGGTTTGTGGATTTGATTCGGAGTCTACATTGGAAGAGAAAGAAATTCCATCTCTAACATATTTTCAAGTTCCCAAAACAATCTCACTAACTCATCTGTATTTACACACGCATGCTCTCCTTTCTAAATTGTAAAGTCTTTGAAGAACAGTAACACGAGAATTTCCTAACTCCTTTCGGGTTTAAAGGGTAAGGCAACATAATATCATCTGTGATCATCTCTCCAAACATTTTTCTCAAACTGAATTTCACACAACCTTTCCCCATTACTTAATAATCGAGATGAGGGAATATTTTCAAGTTCCCAAAACGATATCACTAACTCATCCATACACACACGGTTCACCACAACTCTGTTGGGCTCATGGGATTCAAAGGTCACCTTGCCTGAGATAATCCATCCCAATTTTAAACTCAATGCAAATAAACAGCCCAACTCAATTTGATTAAATTTCCATTGATTAAAGAATGAAATGATCTTATTTTGGGAATGAATTTAATGATCTTATTTTGGCCAATCCTTTCTATTATATGTCAAGGAATATAGACATCCTGTTTAGCATGAATGTATTTCTTTCCATTGATTAAAGAAAGAAAATGTGAAGTGAATATCAATTCAACCACCTCTCTGTTGCTCATAGTAGTGAATGCACCTAGACATGAAACCAACCAACAATATCGATGTTTACGTAAACGTCAATTAATTCGATATAACCACGAATAAAATTCAGGATTGAAAAACTAAGCTTATTTTATATCAGAAACACTTGCTGATGAAAGAATAGAGATTCCACAGCATGTACAATCTGTTTAGTAAAAGCCCAGAATTTTTATTACTCAGTTATATCGCATTTTTTTCTGTCTCCCGATAACGAGTGACTACTGTATTTCCAGTAAACCATGAATACTTGAAAAGTCTTTGGCTTCTGTAAATAATCAGTCATGAAAGATGATGTTCTTAGCTTCCTTCTTTTTTGCTTCCTCTTGCTTTTGAACACTTAACACTAATAAGCATTGTGCTGCTTGTACAGTAATACCCCGAACTTACGCGATAGGTGGGACCGAGTGATAACCACATAAGTCGAATTCGCGTAAGTCGAGGTATAATTTCGCATATAAATACATACAAATTATTTTTAATTGGGGCCGAAGACTAAAGAAAACAATAATTTAGAAAAAAATGTTTAATAAAATCTTAGATAATATATATGTATAACAAATTATATTAAAATCGTAAACCAAAGTTATTTTGATGTAGAAGGCTTCATAAAATCAGCGATTCTCGATCAATCTCGGTTGACCAATCAGCAATTCCCGATGGTCGTAGCTTTATCGAAGGTCCACAGGTGGTTTGACGATCTGATGACCAATCAGCAGGATATGCAATCAAACTCCAACAATCGCTTCCTCAAGCATCTTTTTGTAATGGCGACCATTACCAGTTTTAAAAAAAATGCGGGATTTGTGTTCCTGCAAGATTCTACCCCGACAAACACAAAATAAATTGTAGATATGCGTCGATTCCGCGCGACACGTCCCAACATGTAAGCTGAACAATAATGTGGGGGGAGTGAGTAATCAAGAGTTGCATGCGCTCAAAAGATAAATCGACGAGATTTGAAAATCGCACAACTCCGGGTTCACGTAAGTCAAGGTATTACTGTACTTCATTCGTGTTCTTGCTCTTAATAGCCTTCTCTAGTTTTTTTGTTTGCTGCTTCTAACAAAACTTGGCCTGTTGCATTTATTTCATTTTCTTCTACAGTTTTCTGGTTTAAACTCAGCTGCAGTTCCATAATCTTCATGTTACGAACAGCTTTCTTTTGTTGTTCTTCAAAATGTTTCTGTGCTCTTTTTTCTGTTTCTCTTATTCTTTTAACTTCTTTTCATTTTCCAATTGTTCTTGATAATTTCTATGCACTGAGGGAGCTAATTTCAGTTGTCCTTTGTAATGGGTACAAGGTGTGGGCTTTGGTCATACATGTTTAG